>NC_143137.1:37612500-40112500 GCF_059928025.1 Delphinapterus leucas | reverse complement strand
ACGCGGGCTTCAGAAGTTGTGGTACACAGGCTCAGTAGTTGTGGCTTGTAGGCTCTAGAGCACAGGCTCAGTAGTTGTGGTGCACGGACTTAGCTGCTCCACGGCATGTGGGATCTTCCCCGACCAGGGCTCAAACCTGTGTTCCCTGAATTGGCAGGCAGATTCTTTTTTTTTTTTTTAACATCTTTATTGCGGTATAATTGCTTTACAATGGTATGTTAGTTTCTGCTTTACAACAAAGTGAATCAGTTATGCATACACATATGTTCCCATATCTCTTCCCTCTTGCGTCTCCCGCCCTCCCACCCTCCCTATTCCACCCCTCCAGGCGGTTACAAAGCACCGAGCCGATATCCCTGTGGCAGGCAGATTCTTAATCACTGCGCCACCAGGGAAGTCCCTGTGTGTCTCTTTAAAGGACACTTGTCATTGGATTTAGGGTCCACATGGATAATCCAGGATGATCTCATCTTGAGATCCCTAATTTAATTACATCCACGAGGATTCTTTTTCCAAATAAGGTCACATTCATAGGTTTCTGGGATTAATAATTGAACATATCTTTCTGGGTGCTGGCCACCATTCAACCCCACTACACCATCTTACTCAGAAAACATGGGAAAGGCAAGGCATTTCTACTTTCATTGTACATAGCTGTAGCTTAAATAAATGAATACAGAAATATTAGCCACAATACTAGCATGTCACCTGAGATGAAAAAACATCATCCAGGGGAAAAATATTGAGGACAAGTCAATGACACAGGTTTTTGATCTCCAGTGAATGCTTTTCACTGTTGGCCATTCTTGGAACTTGAAAGTCCAAGTCCTTTTTGAGTATTCTATCTAAAGAATAATTCTGTGGCCAGAATCCAGAGAAGCTACTGATACTGGTATTTGGTAGCTTTAAGAAGCTGAGGGTGAATCAGAGCCAAGAAAGAAATGCCTTTGGCTGTTTGGTAATCAGACCATCACAAGGCAGTTCTGTTGTCTGAGCCTAAAGCCGAAGTCTGGGTGAGCTAAGAGATGGAGTTAAGATAGGACTGCAAAAGCCCTGTCTTGTAAAATTATGGAATCTCAGGATTGGTCATCTTATCTTACCATCAGATTCAGTGATGAGTTTTCTGTACAACAATCTGCCAAGAAGTTTTCCAATCCATGTTTGAATATCTGGCACCTCTTCTTTCATCGGGCATTAATGGTTCGTTGCTTCTTCTACCCATTTTAACTTCTAACATGGATCTCACCCTGTGTTTAATAATGGACAGAATGGTCCTCTTTTCCTGTACAGAGGACCAAAATGCTCCTAGCAACTTAGTTTCCTCTCTTTGAAAATATTGAAACGTACGCTTTGCCACACGTATCTGGGAGTCATGAGTCATTTTTGTAAGAAGGGTCTAAATTATCCAATCTTAGAATTCACCTTGACTGTGGTTAGAATATGCAGTTCAGAGGCAGCTGGGTAGCAAATCAAAAACAAAGGAGTGGGGAGAGCTGAGAATTAGATGGGAAACTGAGGAGATAAGTGGCACCTCCTCCTGGGATTTCTTGGGATTTCTGCAAGAACTTACTTTAGCCCCTGTGGGATGGGATAGGGGATAAACTTTGAAGGAAAGAGGCGAGGGAATAAAAGCATAAGGCAAAGCTTGAATTCTTCCAGAGATTCCATTAGAAATAATGCAACAATGAAGGGAAGCAGGAGCAGCCCTTGGAAATAGGGGCCAAAATGAATAACAGAGGAAGGAGTCCCTAAAGAACTTTAGAGCCAGGCTGGAGTCAATATTTGAGGAGCTGGCTGGTCCTGGGAGGGACGCATCTAAATTAATGCGAGGGCATGGAGTGAAAGAGGGCATGGAGTGAAAGACAGAAGCAGCAGAATGTGAAGATGTTTTTTGGGTTCAGAGAAACTCAAGACCAAGAGGGGGCTGGAAAGCAAAACCAGGAACTAGGCAAAAAGCAGTCAGAGGAGAGGTGTGGTATGACTCCAGCCTGACATTCTTAGGAGAAGACTGTGTCCCAGATGCTCATCAGGGATCCCTGGGCACCAGGCAGCAGGCACTTACATAGAGCAGCCCCTCGTGTCCATCGATAGCTAGACATGGCTCTCCCTGGGCTAGATTCATCTGGGGTTGAGCAGCTAGTCACGCTCACTTTAACCATCTCTGAGTGTGATTTCCAATCACAAAAAGGGGGAATTATGGACTTACAGTTCAAGAAGTGAAAAGGAATTAAGAAAGGGGCTCAGGACTCTATCTTCAGGACAAATCAAATTTTGGTAATTAAACTTTAATGTGGTTTTGTTTTTCTATTATCGTGCAACCTGATGAACCACTTCTCAAACATTTATTGGCTTTAGAGAATAGCAAGTGGGCCTATTTAATTACTTCTCCAAGTCTTCTGCTAGTATTCAAATTAACTGCCTTTAAATACCCTGGTAACTGGTCATAGATGTGTAAACAAGTGCAGTGGAGAAACAAGGACCAACTATCTAGGAGGATCCCCACCTCAGAGGAAAGCAGGGCCGCAGCAGGATGGAATGTCCACTTTCTTTCACAGGAGGAAGACTCCTGGGCTGCTGCAACTCTGTGAACTGGCACTCAGCATTTGGGATTCAGTGCTGCCACTAGTTAGCTGAGTGAACCTGGGAAAGTTTCTGAGCTTTTCAGAGCCTCAGTTTCTTCATTAAGGAGAAAAATACCCAGATCCTAGACTTCTTGGGAGGATTATAAGTAACGTATGTGACATTTCTAAAACGAGGAAGAACTGAGAACATGGCAGTTCTGTTATCAACAAATTGTGCTAGAATTGACATGTCCATTGTTGAAGAGAAAGCACAGACCCAGAGGCACCTGGGACTGAAGATGAGAGAAGGGGGAGCCTCAGCAGATTTGCCTTGCTAACTGCTCAGTAGCTTTGACTTGTGGAAAGCCTTACTGCTCTAAGATATTTCACATTCTCCTTGGAGGTATGGTGCCTTCCAACCATAGATGTTGGTGAGTTCTCAAATGAAAAGTCATCTTTCCCTTAATAAAGAGACTCAACATTCTCTAAAGTAATTTCCCATTCCCAGTCCTCCCTAGATGTTCTGTTGGCAGTGGCATCTTGACTTGTTGGCAGATTAAATTGAGCTCCAAGACAGAGGTCAATGATTTTTCCAGAGCTCTATTTAGATGTGAAGCAAAGACAGGATTTGAACAGGAGAATACCTGTAGAACTTCTGGAATACTTTTCTTTCGTTGTTGGCTTAGCTTGCTGAGGGCTGAGGGTATGGTTTCAAGGGGCAATGAGTTACTTGAGGACAGCATTTTACCCATAGTTCCTCGTTTTGCTCATTTCGGAATTCTGCCCATAAGAACAACTAATAAAGATTGCTGGCTGATTGGAGTCATTTGGATAAAGTATTTTTAATAACCTGCTTGATAGTAACAGCTTAAATTAGAAAGCAGGAAGAAACTTTTTACTTTAAATGAATATTTTGTATCCATCAATGTAAAACAATTTGGCACTGTAAATCTAGATCCATAAATATTTTCATGTCATACAACCACTCTTTTCTTGGATGCCAGCTTCTGGAAATAATCCAAAATATGTAAAATGCTTAATTCACAAAAATGTTTATCATAGAGTTATTTATAACAACAGTAAGTTGGAAATGTCCCATTGCTGAATATTTGGTTAAATAGCATTTGAAGATGACCACTTGATGGGATATTATGTAGTCATTTAAAAGTACAGAAGCTTGGGGCTTCCCTGGTGGTGCAGTGGTTGAGAATCTGCCTGCTAATGCAGGGGACACGGGTTCGAGCCCTGGTCTGGGAAGATCCCACATGCCGCGGAGCAACTAGGCCCGTGAGCCACAACTACTGAGCCTGTGCTCTGCCACAAGAGAGGCCGCGAGAGTGAGAGGCCTGCACACCGCGATGAAGAGTGGCCCCCACTCGCCACAACTAGAGAAAGCCCTCGCACAGAAACGAAGACCCAACACAGCCAAAAATAAATAAATTAATTAATAAACTCCTACTCCCAACATCTTCTTTAAAAAAAAAAAAAAAAGAAGTGGAGAGCCGGCCACCCTCTGAGAGTCACTGTCACCAAGGAAGGGTGAGCAGGGGCCCCTGACCTTCCCCACAGACACTGCCTGTAGCCCCTTTCTGAGCTCCCCACTCCAACTTCCCCCGTTCAACAAAAAAAAAAGAAAAAAGTACAGAAACTTCAAGGCTAAGTCCTTCAATATATCACTAGTGAAAAATATGGGTTGAAAATTGAGGTACAATGTAATTATATCTACCTCACTAACATAGATGAATAGAAAGATACTAGCAGAAAATATACTAAAATATTCAAGAGAGTGGAAAAATTCTGTTCATCTAATTTTCCTTTAGTTTCGTTGCCTCTTTCTGTAATAAAATAAAACACAGAAACACGGAGAAAAGTAAAGGAAACAAAACCATTGTAGTTATTATGAAGAAAAAAAATGGAGAAGATGAAAAAGTAGATAGTTAAGCACCAAAAATGGTCAGAGTGGGGCTGAAAAGAAGAAAGCCTACTTGTGATACTCCTGATGAAACATACTCAGCGTGAATCATGTGAAATGAAAATGTGAAAAGCAGCCTCTTTAGTGATATCCTATCCTTACTTTGTTATGTTTCAATTCTTCATTGGGCTATATGCAAGCTTAGAGGCGAGGAAGTTACTAGTATGGCTGACTACCGAGTTTTGTCTCTCGGAAGCCCTCCTCCCTTACTGGTTACCTGACAGGTTGTTTCTGTCTTTGGGGCTGGGGTGGATTAAGGAGGCCCGTCCTGTGATGAAGGTGGCAAGAAGACCATTACAGCCTTGGGCATAGGGGATTTCCAGGAACACACTCCCACAGGTTTAACATTTTCTGAGAACACACAATCCTTGGGCAACTAGGTATTTCTTTGGAGCAAGATTTCCAGTAAAGAGGTGAGGGACATATGCGAGCGTCAGAATTCACAGCACATTTTAATACCAACAGACCTGGATATCTGAAAAAAGCTGCCCCTGGGAATGGAAAGAACTCACAGATTGCTCCTTATTTTGGAGAAAGTAGGTTGTGAAACAGTGTGCTGAGGTGGCTTGCAGGGCGGTGTTTCTCTTACTCTGTACAAACACAAAGGCTCTGAGTTTCACCTTCATGGGGATCTGACCCCAGCTTTCACTTCCTTATGGGTCACCAGAAATTATCAAGTCGGGAACAAGGTTTAACTCCTCAAGTGATTGCAAAAATAATAGCTCAAACCCAGAATGCTGTTGTTTGTTGAAACTGAATTTTTTCATTTGTGAGGCTGCAGATCTATAACTGTACTTAAAATTGCCCAAGCAAGGTTTTTTTGTTGTTGTTGTTATTTTAGTTGAAGAACCAGGAGATTCTTTTCAAACTTCAGAAATAGTATAAGCAAAGGAAAATGACCATGAAAGAGTACAAACACAAGGAAAAAACAGGCGAGGGGTGACTGTTTAATATGTTACTTAGGCATATAATTCTTTCAAATGGATTTCTTTTTTTAAAATTATTCATTTATTTATTTATGGCTGTGTTGAGTGTTTATTGCTGCGCGTAGACTTTCTCTAGTTGTGGAGAGGGGGGCTACTCTTCGTTATGGTGCATGGGCTTCTCATTGAGGTTACTTCTCTTGTTGCGGAGCTCGGGCTCTAGGCACACAGGCTTCAGTAGTTGTGGCACGTGGGCTCAGTAGTTGTAGCTCACGGGCTCTAGAGCACAGGCTCAGTAGTTGTGGTGCACGGGCCTAGTTGCTCCGTGGCATGTGGGATTTTCCTGGACCAGGGCATGAACCTGTGTCCCCTGCATTGGCAGGCAGATTCTTAACCACTGCACCACCAGGGAAGTCCCTCAAATGGATTTCTTTAGAGCCGATATTTCTGTTTTGTGTTTTCCACCCTGCTTCTGATATTTTCAGACAGATTCTTTTTTAGCTACCCTGAGGTGGTTCTTAACATGGAGCTGTCATTCCAGAGTCTTTTCTCAAAATATTTTGGATAAAACGCTGTTTGATTTTCCCAGAGTGATTAAAGTGAATGCCCCTATTTGTTTCCAACAGAAATAACAAAATGTAATTTGTTCTAAAGGTATCTCAAAGTCAAGGAAGCCATTTGTCCACAAACAACCTTTCTCATGTTTTTGCCTCTTCTAGCTGGGGCTGGATATTCACTGTGGCTCCTATCTGGTGTTCTTGAAGAGGGATATATGAGGGTGGGCTTAGAGCATGGCTCTGCCGTGTAGAAGCTGCCTTTTACCTCTCTAGGCCTCTGATGTCCTCCTATAATGGTGCTGTGTCATGGGAACAGTTCTGGACGGGAACAGGATTGCTGAGATTAAGCTAGTGATTGCTGTGTTAGGTAAGGAAGGTCCCTGTGTGGGCCGCAGTGTCTTCCTCAGTTTAAATGGACACAAGAAGCTCTAGGTTTCACCCTAATGCTAAGATTTTGTGATTTTTGTCTTCTGATCCCTGGCATAGGTGTTCCTTTGGCCCTGCAGACACAGTAGTAAAGTATACAGCTTTCATGGATCCTTTCTTTCCAGAAGGGTCCAAATGTGGGTGTGGAGGATGACAAGGAGCAAGTCAGATGACAGTGATAAGCACTATGAAGAAATAACTGGGGTAGGACTTGTTTTCTGATATTGAATGATCAGGAAGCTGTCACCCACAGTCCCTTTTGTTCAGTGTGCAGCAGGAGAAGTGATCCAGGGATGGAATGGGAAGCAAAGAGGAATGAAGAATAAGGTCCAAGGGACCAGGCCTTTTATCACGAGCCTGATCAGGTCACCCAAAGCTCCCAGTTACGGCACAGCATCCACTGTGAGTCATACTTCATTACTCTGCTCCCGACCTTAAGGCAGCCACTTAGCCATTGATCCTCTGTATTAATTCTTTGCCTTTGTCAATAAATATCTTCTCCCATTTGGTGGGTTGTCTTCATTTTTCATCTTTTGCTGTGCAGAAGTTTTTGTTTGATGTAGTCCCATTTGTTTATTTTTGCTTTTGTTTTCTTTGCCTGAGGAGATATATCTGGAAAGATATTGATAAGACCAATGTCAAAGAGTGTACTGCCTATATTTTCTTCTAGGAGTTTTATGATTTCAGGTCTTACCTTCAAGTCTTCTATCGATTTTGAGTTGATTTTTGTGTGTGGTGTGAGATAGTGGTCTAGTTCCATTCTTTTGCATGTAGCTGCCCAGTTTTCCCAGCACCATTTATTGAAGAAACTGTCCTTTCTCCATATGTATATTCTATTCGTAATTAATTGTCCATGTATGTGTGGGTATATTTCTGGGCTCTCAATTCTGTTCCATTGATCTATGTATCTGTTTTTTCTCCTAGTAGCTGTTCTGATCAGTATAGCTTTATAATATGGCATGAAATCAGGGAGTGTGTTACCTCCAGTTTTGTTCTTTTATCTCAAGGTTTCTCTGGCTTTCTGGGTCTTTTGTGGTTCCATATAAATTTTTGAATTTTTGGTTCTATTTCTGTGAAAAATGTCCTTGGGATTTTAATAAGGATTGCACTGAATATATAGATTGTTTTAGGGAATATAGACATTTTAACAATGGTAATTCTTCCAATCCATGAACACAGAAATCTTTCCATTTATTTGTGTCTTATTAAATTTCTTTCAACAATGTCATAATTTTCAGTGTACAGGTGTTTCACCTTATTGGATAGATTTATTTCTAGGCATTTTATTCTTTTTGTTGCAATTGTAAAAGGGATTGTTTTCTTAATTTCTCTTTCTGCTAGCTCATTGTTAGTGTATAGAAATGAAACAGATTTTTGTATGTTGATTTTGTACCCTGTAACTTTACTGTGTTCATTTATTATTTCTAATAGTTTTTTTGGTTGAGTCTTTAAGGTTTTCTATACGTAAAATCATGTCATCTGCAAATAGTGACAGTTTTACTTCTTCTTTTCCAATCTGGATGAGTGTTATATGTTCTCCTTGCCTAATTGCTCTGGCTAGGACTTCCAATACTATGTTGAATAAGAGTGCAAGAGTGGGTATCCTTGTCTTGTTCCTGATTTTAGAGGAATAGCTTTCAGGTTTTTACCACTAGTGAGATGATCATATGGTTTTTATCCTTTATTTTGTTAATGTGGTGTATCACACTGATGGATTTGTAGATGCTGAAACATTCTTACATCCCTGGAATAAATCCCATTTGATCATGGTATATGATCCTTTTCATGTATTGTTGTATTCAGTTTGCTGATATTTTGTTGAGGATTTTTGCATTTATGTTCACCAGAGATATGGGCTTGTAACTTTCTTTTATGGGGTTGCTTTGTCTGGTTTTGGTATCAGGGTAATGTTGACCTCGTAAAATAAGTTAGGAAGCATTCCCTCCTCTTCAATTTTTTTGGAAGGGTTTGAGAAGGGTAGGTATTAAATCTTCTTTAAATGTTTGGTAGAATTTACCTGTGAAGGCATCTGGTCCTGGATTTTGTTTTTTGGGAGGTTTTTGATTATTATTTCAATCACTTTATTTGTGATCAGTTTATTCAGGTTTTCTATTTCTTCATGATTCAGTCTTGCAAGGTTGTATAATTCTAAGAATTTGTCCATTTCTTCTAGGTTGTCCAATTTGTTGGCATACAGCAGTTCATAATTTTCTCTTATAATTCTTTGTATTTCTGTGGTATTTGTTGTTATTTCTCCTCTTTCATTTCTGATGTTATTTATCAGAGACTTCTCTCTTTTTTTCGTAGCTAAAGGTTTATCTAGTGAAAGGTTTGTTAATTTTGTCTATGTTTTCAAAGAACCAGCTCTTAGTTTGACTGATCATTTCTACTGTCTTTCTAGTCTCTATTTTATTTATTTCCACTCTGATCTTTAATATTTCCTTCCTTCTAACTGCCTTTGGGCCTGGTTTGTTCTTCTTTTTCTGGTTCCTTTAGGTGTAAGTTTAGGTTACATTGTTTATTTGAGATTTTCCTTGTTTCTGGAGGTAGGCCTGTATTGCTATACAAACTTCCCTGTTGGTACCACTTTTGCTGTATCCCATAGATTTTGATATGTCATATTTTCACTTACATTTGTCTTCAGATATTATTTGATTTCTCTTTTGATTTCCTCTTTGACCCAATAATTGTTCAGTAGCATGTTTTTCAGTCTCTTCATTTTATCTTTCATTTTCTGGTTGCTCTATATCTCCATTGTTTCTTTTTCCTTGTGCTTCTGTCTGCCATTTTGGTTTGGTGTTTTTTTATAATGTTTTTCTTGGTTTCCTCTTTTTTCTGTTTTGTGTCTCTGCTCTAGACTTATGTTTTATAGTTGCCATAAGTTTATATAAAACGTCTCATGGATAAAATAGTCCATTTCTGCTGATAGTATCTTATCTTCATTTACCTACATGAGATACATCCTTTTCCTCTTCCCCTTTTGTGTTTTTGTTGTCTCAAATTATCCCTTTTTATGAGTTTTCGCTTTTTTTACCAAATTGAAGTAGCTATAGTTATTATTTTCTGCTTCTCTTCCTTTTAACCTTTATGCTTTAATAAAGTGTTCAAAAACATATGCTGATATAGAGTTGCAATTTTTTTATTCTGTCTGTCTATTTATCACCTTACTCAAAGTTCTGTGTATTTTTACCTTTTGTTTCTGGTAGAGAAGCTCCTTTCAACGTTTTTTACAAACTGTGTCTTTACTGATGAACTCCCTTAGCTTTTGTTCGTCTGGGAAAGTCTTTATTTCTCCTTTGTACCTAATGACAACCTTGCTGAATAGAGTATTCTTGGATGACAGTTTTATCTTTCAGCATTTTGAGAATGTCATCCCATTCCCTCCCAGCCTGTAGAGTTTCTGCTGAAAAATCTGCTGATTGCCTAAAAGGGGTTTCTTTGTAGGATACAATCCTTTTTCTCCTGGTTGCCTTTAAAATTCTTTGTCACTGACTTTTTTTTTTTTTTTTTTTTTGTGGTACGCGGGCCTCTCACTGTTGTGGCCTCTCCCGTTGCGGAGCACAGGCTCCGGACGCACAGGCTCAGCAGCCATGGCTCACGGGCCCCGCCGCTCCGCGGCGCATGGGATCTTCCCAGACCGGGGCACGAACCCATGTCCCCTGCATCGGCAGGTGGACTCTCAACCACTGCGCCACCAGGGAAGCCCTGTCATTGACTTTTGATGGTTTTAATATATTGTGTCTTGGAGAAGGTCTTTTTGCATTGAGGTAATTAGATGTTCTCTTAGCTTCACAGTTGTGTATATCCAGTTCCTTCCCCAGGTTTGGAAAGTTCTCAGCTATTGTTTCTTTAAATAAACTCTCTGTTCCCTTCTCCCTCTTCTGAGATACCCATCACCTTAATGTTGCCCTTCCTAAAAGAGTCCGATACTTCTTATAGAGTTTCTTCATTTTGGGGGATCTTGATTTTCTTTCCTCTTCTATCTGTATCATTTCTAGATTTCTATCTTTGAGCTCACTGATTCCCTCTTCTGTATGGTCTGCTCTGTTTAAAATGCTTTCTAATGCATTCTTTATCTCATTTATTGAGGTCTTTAGCCCCAGAATTTCTGTTTGGTTATTTTTTTAGAGTTTCAATCTCTTTGGTAAAGTATTGCTTCTGTTTATTAGTTTTATTCCTGAGCTCACTGAACTGCCTTTCTGATTTTCCTTGTAGCACGTTGAGTTTCCTCATGATAGCTTTTTGGAATTCTCCTATCAGTTAGATCACAATATTTTGTGACTTTAAGTTTGGTTTCCGGAGAACTGTCATTTTCTTTTTGTAGTACCATGTTACTGTGGTGCTTGATGACTTCTTCCTTTGCTGGTGCATCTGAAGTATTGCACACCTTTCTTCTTTAGGTAAAGTTGTTGTTTGTTTTGTTTTTTTACTTGTCTCTAAGAATTCAACAGGTTAGAAATTAAAGGCCTTTCTTTTGCTTTCCAGTAGTTAGCACTATAGCATGAGTTTCTGGTTTCGCTTACCTGAGCTGCCTCTGGTTATATTTGAGAATTGGCACTTTCTACCCTTCACTGCCTGTCAGAGATGTGGCCCACAGCCCTCATTATCACTGCTTGTGCCTCCAGGATCACTGGTACCTTGCTGCTGCCCATGTCACTGACATCACTGCCTGGGTCACCAGAATGGTAGGCTCTTCCACTAAGCTCAGGATCTCCTGATGTGCACACTCCCTCCCCATGGGGGAGGGGAAGGTGATGGGGAACTGGGGTGGTGCAGGCACCTCTGCCATGTCTGGTGCTGTCAGGTTCACAGGCTCTGCTGCTGCACGCAGAGGGCAGAGGGGCTGGAGTTGTGGGCTCCTCTGCAGTTGGCAGGACAGGGTCACAGGCCACCCACCACACTGCTGCCCATTTAACCATGGCTGTGGCTGGGAGGTGGCTGGGAGGCCAGAGTTGTTCGTACCTCCTCCTCTGCTGCTACTGAGTTCTCTGGGACTCTGGGCTCAGTTGCTGTGACTGGTGACCTGGGATTGCAGGTGTCACCTCTACTGTTTTTCTGGTTCTACCTCCTCTATTTGTTCCAATGCATCCACTTTTAGATGTACAGATATGTGGAATTCCCCAGCACCCTGGTGTGTTGGGCAGGGGCACCTTTGTTGAGTTGTGGATGTTTTACTGGTTGCAGATTGAAGGGGAAGAACAAAGAGAGCTTCTCACATCAGTGTGATGCTGATGTCATTCCCCGACTACTTTATTTTGGTATCCCATGTAACTTTTTCATGTTACTAGAACATACATTAATAGTTCAAGGAAGATCTGAGAGAGGTAAACTTTCTGAGCGTTCATGTATATACCTTTCCTTTTCTCTCCATCTCAAATGGTGGTTTGGTTGAAAGCAGACTTCTAAATTCAAAATCATCTTTCAGAACCATTCAGATTTTTTTCTTCAGCATTCACTATGTCAGAAGTCTGATGCTGATTTTTCTTAAGTTCTTTTATAGAGTATCTGGACTCCCCCGCTCCACCACCCCATGAGAACTTTTAGTACGTTTGGTTTCATCCATTCAACAGTTATTTATTAAGAAGGTATTATGTGCAAAGCTGTGTCCCCAGTGCTGGAGGTAAAAAAGTGAACAAAACAGAATTTCTTGTCCTCAAGGAGTTTGAATCATAGTGGAGGGAGCAAGAAGACAAACAACGAAAACATGGTATGTCGGTGATAAATGCTGTGGAGAATAATAAAGTAGAAAAAGAGGAAAAGGTGTGCTGGGTACAAGTGGTCAAGTGTTGACATTTCAAATATGGAGGAAAGGAATCAGTGAAGTACCTTTGGTCAGAGATGTGAAGGGGGTGAAGGTGCAAGTTGTGCAGATAGGTGGGGAAAGAACATCCTGAAGAAGAAACTTCATGAGCAAAGGCCCTGAGGTGGGAACATGCCAGGGATGTTTGAGGGAAAGCAAGGAGTTATTATGTTTAGTTGGAATATACCAGTGGAAGGGAGAGTTATAGGAGATAAGATCAAAGAAAGAGAGTGTGAGGGAAGAGGGCTTAAATTCTGTAGGGCCTAATAGGCTATTTTCCAAATTTTGACTAGATTCTGAGTAAAATGAGGGGCCATTAGAGGGTTGTGAAGAGAGGAATTCTGACTTACATTCTGACTTACATTTTGAAAGATCACTCTGGTTGCTGAACTGGGAATAGACCATAGGGGAGGCAAGAGTAAAAAAAGGGAGAATTCATGAATTTGTTATAATCCCAGTGAAACATGTTGTGGCTTGAATTACAGTTGTAGCAATGTAAGTCGTGAAGAGAAGACACAACTTAGATTTATTTTATTTTTTTGTAATTTTTAACTTAGAAAAACTTTATATTTACAAAAACATTGTATGAATGGTACAAAGGACTCCAATATATCCTTAACCCAATTCCCCAATTGTAACGTTTACCACATTTACCTTTCACTTTTTATATATACATATTATAATATTTTGATCCATTTGGGAATAAGTTGAAGACATGATGCTTTTATCTCTATGACATGCAGTATATATTTCCTAAGAACAGTACATTCTCTTACATAACCACATACAATAATCACAGTCAGGAAAGCAACACTGATGCAATTCTGTTACATCATCTGTAGACTCTGTGTCAATTGTCTCAGGAATGTACTTTATAGAAAAAAGATCTGGTCCAGGTATCCTATGTTGATTATTTTGAAGAAAAGAGGATAGAAGTTGCTTACGGAGTGGAGCTTAATTTGGGGAGAAAAAGAGGAATCAAGGATGACTCTAAGGTTTTTCACTCAAGCAACTAGAAAGTGGAGTTACTGTCACCTGAGACTGGAAAAACTTTGAAAGTAACAAGTTTATGTGTATGTCTGGGACGTGGGGGGAGAAAGGTACAGGAGTTCCGTTTTGGATGTACTAAATTTGAGATGTTTATTAGACATCCAAGTGGATATGTGAGTGTGTTCTTTGTGATTTGAAATTCCATCCTGATTCGAAACATGAATCTCTTCTATTGGTTCAGCTCAGCACTGGGTGAGATCCACTAACATAAAGATGTCATCTTTTTTGTGTGTAGGAGATGGTCTTCGATTATGAGTACTCCATTCCATTTTGCTCTCTCCAGATGATGTTGGAACTTCTAGATTTGCCCTAAGTGTCTTGTAGCATTCATTTTCAATATTCTCTCTTGGCCATTTCTTTGTTTCATCTGTGAGAATCTTTCTGAACATTCTTACAAGCTCACCAATTGGGTTTTTGGTACATCTATTATTCAGTAACAACTATAGCTGAATTTCTTTCACATCATTCTCTTCTCTTTGATGGTATTAATTACATTTAAATTTACTTTTTATCCTTTGTCCTCTTAGCAAACTAGCTAGTCTGTTAGTTCATTGGCCTGTGGAGTTTGATTTTTTTTTAATGTGGCATTTGCTTTCTTTAAATGTCCAGTGATTATTCCTGTCTTTTTATTGTTGATTTAATATATAAATGTCATCACTTGCTAACTGATGTACGTGAAGCACGCAATGTCCTCTCCAGCCTGAGTCTTCAATTTTTGTTAGTTGGGGGTGAATTCTCCTATGTGGTGTCAACTTGCACCAATCCTTATAATATTTAAACATGATCAGCATAATAGCCTGCTAACAGTATTAATCTTTTTGTCCTGCCTTCCTCCAATCCTTTCTCCATTCCGTTGCCCAAAGTAAGCTTTTGGAATTGAAATATTAAAATGTCATTTGATATTTTACAATTTGCATCTTTATAATTTTCAGTAGACAAGCTTCATCTACAGATATTCACCTATTTTTCTACTCATTTACCTAATATTCCTCGCACATCAGACTATCGGTAATTCCCTGAACATGCATCCATGCCTTTTCTCAGACTCCTGTCTTTACCTGGAGTGCTCTACCTCTTTCTGTCTGCATCTAGAACTTTAATGCATCCTTCAAGATCCAGCACCTGTTACAAATCTGTGCCCAAGCATTACTCCATTGCTGCTACATTTTGATGCCTTCACTCTCCACTGCATTAAATAAATTACTCCCCTTTCTGAATTCTTGTGGCATTTTCCTGTAGGTGTAGGTGTTGTTGTAAATAACTTATGTACCTCTTTCTCCCCTACTAGACAGAAGGAGATTTAAATGCAGGGAGGGATATGTTTTATTAATCTCAGAATATTAAGTACCTACTAGATGAAAGATACTTAAAATAATATGATTTCTTTATTGAACAAAGTGAGAAATCCCAAAGTAGATTATAGATGCACTTCTAGAAAGGAGAGGTGGTCCTGGGACCTGAAGTCTAGGCACTCATGAGGATATGGATTGCCTAATGCTATTTTGTAGGACTGTACAATTTTTTTTTAGGATTCTCAACTCGTAGACTGGCCTCTAATGTTGGTTCTATCATGGATTCCTTATAAAACAGCCACAGAAGCCACTTTATGTCTTACTTATGATATGGAGGTAGGCCTCAGGCCATGGGTAATGACCACTGGGGCCCAAGCAGGGTTGTGAGCAAAGCATGGGGAAGGGAACTGGTGAGACTCAAGGAAATAGCTCCTGCCAAGCCTCAGCAAAGCTGAAGAGTTCTCCTGTGTGGGTTGAGGTCAGAGCAGAACAATGAAGAAATTCTTCAGGGAAGATGGGGGAATCCTGGTGCTCCAGTGGCGGAGAGGCTGGATATAGAATTATAAAGGCTGGCGGGAGAGATTTATTATGTCATGCTAAGACATTTATACATCTCTGAGAGGCAATGGGAGAACAAGCGGGAGTTTTTAAGAACAGAAATAAAATCATTTAGGATATAATTTAGACCTCAGTCTCCTGTGTCAAACTGTACATTTGGGGTCTATAGAGAGAAGAAACAACTTGTAGGTATGAAAAAAAAACATTCCAGGAATAGCAAGAAGGCCTGTAGGTCTGGTGCATCAGCTGAGGGTGGGGTGGGGAAAGAGCGGTCATGACAAAAAGTATGCTTTGAAATATAAGTTGGGGTCAGATTACAAATGGCTTATATGGTGTGTATGGTGTGTGGTGTGGTAAGCGTCAGACTTCATTCTTTTCACTAAAAGGAACAAAGAAAGCGTGGTTGTTTGTTTGTTTGTTCTTTGCCACTTGGCTTGTGGGAGCTTGAGGGATCTTATTTCCCCAACCAGGGATTGAACCCTGAGGGACCTGGGCCCTCAGCAATGAAATCTCAGAGTCCTAACCCCTGGACTACCAGGGAATTCCCCAAAAGTAGGAGAATGAGAGAAGGCAGAGGGAAACTGGGGTTTGAGGCCAGGCTTCTTGCTGTGCTTCAGGGGTCAATGACAGAGATAAAGAAGAGCTCGCTGCCCAAGGCAAGGTGGCTCACAGAGAGCCAGGGAGGCAGCCCTGCTCCTTAGGAGAGGGTGCCCTGGGCCCACAGTTTATTCTAAAATCGCGACATCAGTTACTGAATCCGATCCAAACGCAGCCCTTTCAGGGATATGTTTAATAAGGTAAAGGTGGTTTTTAACCATTATTTCACACATTCAGTTAAAAATTCATGCCTAATATAAAAAAACACTCAGTTAGTTCTGAAAGAAATTCAACATTAAAAACAGATACACAAATGACTAAAATAAAGAATTAAAATGGGAATTAATGAAGCAATGAAAGAAGGAATGAGACACTTAGGTGAAGCATTTTGAGACAGCAGCTGAGAATGTATAAGGGGGCCAAAGAGGGCTCCTGAAAGAAAAGGAATTTGAGTTTCGACCTCAGGAGTGTGCAGAAGGGAATGAATAGGGTATAATACTTTGGGAAGGGGAAACACAATAAGATATTTGGGTGACATATCTAAGTAACATCAGCAATAAATACTATAGATGCTGTTTTTAAAGAATTCCCTGTGCACAAGACTCTTAGATAGCCTCATCCACCAGAAAGCAGACAGCAAAAGAAAGTTCCTGTTCCTGTGCGAAAAAAACCACATTCACAGAAAGACAGACAAGAAGAAAAGGCAGAGGGCTATGTACCAGATGAAGGAACAAGATAAAACCCCAGAAAAACAACTAAATGAAGTGGCAATAGGCAACCTTCCAGAAAAAGAATTCAGAATAATGATAGTGAAGATGATGCAGGACCTCAGAAAAAGAATGGAGGCAAAGATCGAGAAGATGCAAGAAATGTTTAACAAAGATCTAGAAGAATTAAAAACAAAGAAACAGAGATGAACAATACAATAACTGAAATGAAAACTACACTAGAAGGAATCAATAGCAGAATAACTGAGGGAGAAGAAAGGATAAGTGACCTGGAAGACAGAATGGGTGGAATTCACTGCTGTGGAACAGAATAAAGAAAAAAGAATGAAAAGAAATGAAGACAGCCTAAGAGACCTCTGGGACAACATTAAACACAAAACATTTGCATTATAGGGGTCCCAGAAGGAGAAGAAAGAAAGGACTTGACAAAATATTTGAAGAGACTATAGTCGAAAACTTCCCTAACATGGGAAAGGAAATAGCCACCCAAGTCCAGGAAGCGCAGAGAGTCGCATACAGGATAAACCCAAGGAGAAACACGCCGAGACACACAGTAATCAAACTGGCAAAATTTAAAGACAAAGAAAAGTTATTGAAAGCAGTAAGGGAAAAACAACAAATAACATACAAAGGAACTTCCATAAGCTGCTTTCTCAGCAGAAACTCTACAAGCCAGAAGGGAGTGGCATGATATACTTAAAGTGATGAAAGGGAAGAACCTATGATGAACATTACTCTACCCGGCAAGGATCTCATTCAGATTCGATGGAGAAATCAAAAGCTTTACAGACAAGCAAAAGCTAAGAGAATTCAGCACCACCAAACCAGCTCTACAGCAAATGCTAAAGGAACTTCTCTAAGTGGGAAACACAAGAGAAGAAAAGGACTTACAAAAACAAGCCCAAAACAATTAAGAAGATGTCATAGGAACACACATAACAATAATTACCTTAAACGAGAATGGATTAAATGCCCCAACCAAAAGACACAGACTTGCTGAATGGATACAAAAACAAAACCCATATATATGCTGTCTACAAGAGACCCACTTCAGACCTAGGGACACATTCAGACTGAAAGTGGGGATGGAAAAAGATATTCCGTGCAAATGCAAATTAAAAGAAAGCTGGAGTAGCAATACTCATATCAGATAAAATAGACTTTAAAATAAAGAATGTTACAAGAGACAAGGAAGGACACTACATAATGATCAAGGGATCAAGCCAAGAAGAAGATATAACAATTATAAATATATATGCACCCAACATAGGAGCACCTCAATACATAAGGCAACTGCTAACAGCTATAAAAGAAGAAATCGACAGTAACACAAAAACAGTGGGGGACTTTAACACCTCACTTACACCAATGGACAGATCATCTAAAATGAAAATAAATAAGGAAACAGAAGCTTTAAATGACACAATAGACCAGATAGATTTAATTGATATTTATAGGACATTCCATTCAAAAATAGTAGATTACACTTTCTTCTCAAGTGTGCACAGAACATTCCCCAGGATAGATCACATCTTGGGTCACAAATCAAGCCTTAGTAAATTTAAGAAAATTGAATTCATATCAAGCATCTTTTCTGACCACAACGCTATGAGATTAGAAATGAATTACAGGGAAAATAACGTAAAAAACACAAACATATGGAGGCTAAACAATACATTACTAAATAACCAAGAGATCACTGAAGAAATCACAGAGGAAATCAAAAAATACCTAGAAACAAATGACAATAAAAACACGATGATCCAAAACCTCTGGGATTCAGCAAAAGCAGTTCTAAGAGGCAAGTTTAAAACTATACAAGCCTACCTCAAAAAACAAGAAAAATCTCAAGTGAACAATCTAACCTTACACCTAAAGGAACTAGAGAAAGAAGAACAAATAAAACCCAAAGTTAGCAGAAGGAAAGAAGTCAAAAAGATCAGAGCAGAAATAAATGAAATAGAAACAAAGAAAGCAATAGCAAAGATCAATAAAACTGAAAGCTGGTTCTTTGAGAAGATAAACAAAACTGATAAACCATTAGCCAGACTCACCAAGGAAAAGAGGGAGAGGACTCAAATCAATAAAATTAGAAATGAAAGAGGAGAAGTTACAACAGACACCGCAGAAATACAAAGCATCCTAAGAGACTACTATAAGTGACTCTATGCCAATAAAATGGACAACCTGGAAGAAATTGACAAATTCTTAGAAAGGTATAACGTTCCAAGGCTGAACCAGGAAGAAACAGAAAATATGAACAGACCAATCACAAGTAATGAAATTGAAACTGTGATTAAAAATCTTCCAACAAACAAAAAGTCCAGGACCAGATGCCTTCACAGGTGAATTCTACCACATATTTAGAGAAGAGCTAACACCCACCCGTCTCAAACTCTTCAAAAAAACTGCAGAGGAAGGAACACTCCCAAACTCATTCTATGAGGCCACCATCATCCTGATACCAAAACCAGACAAAGATACTACAAATAAGGAAAATTACAGACCAATATCACTGATGAACATAGATGCAAAAAACCTCAACAAAATACTAGCAAACAGAATGCAACAACACATTAAAAGGATCATACACCACGATCAGGTGGGATTTATCCCAGGGATGCAAGGATTCCTCAATATATGCAAATCAATCAATGTGATACACCATATTAACAAATTGAAGAATAAAAACCATATGGTCATCTCAACAGATGCAGAAAAAGGTTTTGACAAAATTCAACACCCATTTATGATAAAAACTCTCCAGGAAGTGGGCACAGTGGGAACCTACCTCAACATAATAAAGGCCATATATGACAAACCCACAGCAAACATCATTCTCAATGGTGAAAAACTGAAAGCATTTCCTCTAAGAACAGGAACAAGACAAGGATGTCCACTCTCACCACTATTATTCAACTTAGTTTTGGAAGTCCTAGCCATGGCAATCAGAGAAGAAGAGGAAATAAAAGGAATACAAATTGGAAAAGAAGAAGGAAAACTGTCACTGTTTGCAGATGACATGATACTATACATAGAGAATCCTAAAGATGCCACCAGAAAACTACTTGAGCTAATCAATGAATTTGGTAAAGTTTCAGGATAAAAATTAATGCACAGAAATCTCTTGCATTCCTATACACTAATGATGAAAAATCTGAAAGAGAAATTAAGGAAACACTCCCATTTACCATTGCAACAAAAAGAATAAAATACCTAGGAATAAACCTACCTAGGGAGACAAAAGACCTGTATGCAGAAAAGTATAAGACACTGAAGAAAGAAATTAAAGATGATACCAACAGATGGAGAGATATACCATGCTCTTGGATTGGAAGAATCAATATTGTGAAAATGACTATACTACCCAAAGCAATCTACAGATTCAGTGCAATCCCTGTCAAATTACCAATGGCATTTTTTACCGAATTAGAACAAAAAATGTTAAAATTTGTATGGAGACACAAAAGACCCTGAAGAGCCAAAGCAGTCTTGAGGGAGAAAAACGGAGGGGGAGGAATCAGACTCCCAGACTTCAAATTATACTATAAAGCTACAGTAATCAAGACAATATGGTACTGGCACAAAAACAGAAACATAGATCAATGGAACAAGATAGAAAGCCCAGAGATAAACCCACACACCTATGGTCAACTAATCTATGACAAAGGAGGCAAGGATATACAATGGAGAAAAGACAGTCTCTTCAATAAGTGGTGCTGGGAAAACTGGACAGCTACATGTAAAAGAATGAAATTAGAACACTCCCTAACAGCAAACACAAAAATAAACTCAAAATGGATTCGAGACCTAAATGTAAGACCGGACACTATAAAACTGTTAGAGGAAAACATAGGAAGAACACTCTTTGACATTAATCACAGCAAGCTATTTTTTGATCCACCTTCTAGAGTAATGGAAATAAAAACAAAAATAAACAAATGGGACCTAATGAAACTTCAAAGCTTTTGCACAGCAAAGGAAACCATAAACAAGACGAAAAGACAACCCTCAGAATGGGAGAAAATATTTGCAAATGAATCATCAAAGGATTAATCTGCAAAATATATAAACAGCTCATGCAGCTCAATATTAAAGAAACAAACAACCCAATCCAAAAATGGGCAGAAGACCTAAATAGGCATTTCTCCAAAGAAGACATACAGATGGCCAAGAAGCACATGAAAAGCTGCTCAACATCCCTAATTATTAGAGAAATGCAAATCAAAACTACAATGAGGTATCACCTCACACCAGTTAGAATGGGCATCATCAGAAAATCTACAAACAACAAATGCTAGAGAGGGTGTGGAGAAAAGGGAACCCTCTTGCACTGCTGGTGGGAATGTAAATTGATACAGCCACTATGGAGAGCAGTATGGAGGTTCCTTAAAAAACTAAAAACAGAATTAACATATGACCCAGCAATCCCAGTACTGGGCATATACCCAGAGAAAACCATAATTCAAAAAGACACATGCACCCCAATGTTCATTGCAGCACTATTTACAATAGCCAGGTCATGGAAGCAACCTAAATGCCCATTGACAGACGAATGGATAAAGAAGATGTGGTACATATATACAATGGAATATTACTCAGCCATAAAAAGGAACGAAATTGGGTCATTTGCAGAGACGTGGATGGATCTAGAGACTGTCATACAGAGTGAAGTAAATCAGAAAGAGAAAAACAAATATCGTACATTAACGCATTTATGTGGAACCTAGAAAAATGGTACAGATGAACCAGCTTGCAGGGCAGAAAGTGAGACACAGATGTAGAGAACAAACGTATGGACACCAAGTGGGGAAAGCAGCGGGGGGTGGTGGGGTGGTGGGATGAATTGGGCTATTGGGATTGACATGTATACACTGATGTGTATAAAATTGATGACTAATAAGAACCTGTATAAAAAAAAAAAATAAAATTTAAAAATTAAACTAAATAAATAAATAAAATAAAAAATTCCCTGGCTCCTTGTATTCATAATGGATCAGCTCCCTGGAAGCAGAAACTATAGCCCTTACTTTCAGGTCTTACAGAGGTCAGCTGCACTCTTTTGCAAAAAGTTCATATTATAGTAGACAATCAAGTGGGTAAATAAATATATTTGTATTATTTCCAGGTAGAAAGACTTTGATGCCAGGAAGATATTAGTCAGCTCAAGGCCTGCAAGTGATGACAGTATGGCTGGCTGGGAACCTTAGAGCCTGTCTTCCTCTTCTTCCTTCTTCTTCTCCCCCTCTTCCTCCTTCTCCTTATTCTTTTCTTTTTTCCTCTCCCTTCTCTAGCTTTCCATCCCCCTTTTTCTTGATTTCTCTCTTTTTCTTTCACTAACTCATTCAATCACTACAGATACACTGGCCACTTACCATGCAGTAAATATTGGGCTAGTGCTCACATTATTTTTTTCTACAAAAATTGGGTGTGAGGTGGAGTCTTTAAATAATAATAACTAGTGTGTCTCAAACATTCGATCCAGGTGTCTTCCAAGTTTCAGGCTTTTTCCTCTTCAAAATGTCTGTCCCAAAGCACAGGGCAAATTTCCAAACCTGAGCCTGAATATTAAAAAATCCAAACACATAGCATCTAAACTTGACATCCAGGGGAAGAAAGAGAACTTCTCGTTTAATAAGAGAGTATATATTATCTGCAAGTGTTTACTGAACCTCACTTGTCAAGTTCTATATATAACACATGTCAAAGCCCTCAACTGAGCTTACCCTTGAGCGCTATGACTGTGGGTGGTGGCTCAATTGTTTCAGGTCCCCAGGTCCTGCCTGTGGTGTTTGTCTCCCAGGCCTGTCTGTCACACAGCTTACTGCTTCTCTCAGACATCCTCTCGGTTTATCCAGTGTAGGACTGTTCTCATTAGCAAGCTATTATTCTACAGTGATGCACTGGAAGCATTTCTGAATGGCATTTACTATTTTTGTGTGGTTCAAAGTTTTTGAAATTAAGGCATTTCTTTCCAAGATTTTTAAGCTTTGAAATTCCAATTTTGTGCAAAAACTTGAGCTATCCCCTATTCTTTGTGGGTGTCCAACTCTAACACATAAAGTAATAGGTTAGGAAACATTTAACCATCTAGGTTCAAACAAATCCGTTTACTTTGGTTGAACTGATGTTGCTATTGTCACTGAAGTAAACCACTGTATAAAGAAATTTGACAGTAAGAAAAATATGACATTGCTCACAATGTCCCTACACAGGTGGGAAAGTGACTGATAGTGTGGACATACACAGTCACGGCTACAAGCAAGTCATGTATGTAGGAGAATAAAGTGCTTCTCTGAGAAAGAATGAAGGAGAGGAGAAATAAAATTTTTATGCCAACTAGTTAAAAATTTCTATTAATCACTGGAGTCATATCCCACATGCAGAGGAATACTTCTTGGACACACATTTTTTTTCCGCCCCCCCGGGAAGAAATTGGGCCCAAATCCCTATCTGATCTCCTTTACTACCTATGACTCTCGAAAGCCTTTACTGCTTCATTGTCTTCTTCCTCTAGGCTCCATTCTAGTTCTGTTTGGCTTTCAAGAGCTGATGAGCCATCTTGGTGGAGGAGGACAATTGTGTGGAATGGAGCAGTCTTCAAGAGAACAAAAAAGAGAAAGTGCCATGTAGAAGGAGGCAAAGAGGAAGAGAGTTTTTAAAAAAGGAACACCCTCTAGGAAGAAAGACCCTTTTAACCTCTCTTTTCTCATTGTGTTACCTGGGCCACAGTGGAGATGGTTTCCTTGGGAGTGATGTGAGTGAGAGTGTGCCCCCTGCAGGCAGGCTGAGAGAGTGCACAGCACAGCTTAGCCAAAAGATAAGGCAGAATGCAGCAGCTGGGATTTAAGGCAGACCATCTGGGAGTCTGCACAATAACACTGATGAACATGTATGCAAAAATCCTTGACAAAATATTAATAAACCAAATTCAATGGCACATTAAAGAAAATCAAACATCATGACCAAGTGAAATTTATCCCTGTATGCAAGAATGGTTCAATATACATAAACCAATCAATGTGATACACCTCATTAACAGAATGAATGATAGAAGTCACACAATCATGTAAATAGATGCAGAAAAGGCATTTGATAAAATTCAACACCGTTTCATGATAAAAGCTCTCAAAAAATTATGTGTAGAGGGAACTTACCTCAACACAATAAATGCCATATGTGAAAAATCCATAGTTAACATCAGGATCAATGGTGAAATACTGAAATCTTTTCCTCTAAGATCTGGAACAAGGCAAGGATGCCCATTCTTGCTGTTTCTATTCACCACGGTACTGAAATTAAAAAGAAATTAAAACAGCAATTAAAAAGAAGTAAAAAGAGCAAGAAAAAGAAATAAAAAGCATCCAAATTGGAAAGAAAGAAGTAAAATTACGTCTATTTGCAGATAATGTTATCTAATATGTAGAAAACCTTAAAGACTCTACAAAAAAACCTGTTAGAACTAATCAATGAATTCATTAAAGTTGCACTATACAAAATCAACATACAAAAATCAGTTGCATTTCTAAAAGCTAACAATAAACTATCTGAAACAGAAGTTAAGGAAACAAACCCATTAACAATAGGAGAATAAAATAGAATAAAACACTCAGGAATAAACTTAACCAAGGAGGTAAAAGACTTGTACACTGAAAACTATAAAACACTGATGAAAGAAATTAAGACACAGAAATAAGTGGAAATACTCTGCATTCATGGATTGAAAGAATTAATATTGTTATAATTACTACTCATAGTAATCCATACTGGCATAAGTGATCTGCAGATTTAATATAATCCCTGTCAAAATCTCAATGACATTTTTTACAGAAAGAGAAAAAAATCCTAAAACTCATGTGGAACAACAAAAGACTCTTGAGTACCCAAGCAATTTTGAGCAAGAAGAACAAAGCTGGAGCCATCACATTTTCTGATTTCAAAACATATCACAAAGCTACCATAAAAAGCTGTAATACAAAATACATTACAAAGTAATACAAATTGTATGGCATTGGCATATAAACAGACACATAGACCAATGAAACAGAATAGAGAACCTAGAAATAAACTCATGCATATATGTCAACTGATCTTTGACAAGGATACACATGAGGAAAGGGTAGCCTCTTTAATAAATGGTCTTCAGAAAACTGGAGGGAAAAGAATGAAATTGGAGTCTCATCTTATACTACACACAAAAGTTAACTCAAAATGGATTAAAGACTTAATTGTAAAGCTTAAACCACAAAACTCCTAGAAGAAAACATAGGGGAAAAACCTCTTGACATTGGCCTTGGAAATGAATTCTTGGATGTGACATCAAAAGCATAGGCAACAAAAGCAAAAACAGACAAGTGTGATTATATTACACTAAAAAGCTTCTGCAGAGGAAAGGAGACCATCAGAAATATAGATCATTGGAACAGGATATAAAGCCCAGAGATAAACCCACGCACCTATGGTCAACTAATCTATGACAAAGGAGGCAAGGATATACAATGGAGAAAAGACAGTCTCTTCAATAAGTGGTGCTGGGAAAACTGGACAGCTACATGTAAAAAAATGAAATTACAACATTCCCTAACACCATACACAAAAATAAACTCAAAATGGATTCGAGACCTAAATGTAAGACTGGACACCATAAAACTCTTAGTGGAAAACATAGGAAGAACACTCTGTGACATAAATCACAGCAAGATCTTTTTTGATCCACCTTCTAGAGTAATGGAAATAAAAACAAAAATAAACAAATGGGACCTAATGAAACTTAAAAGCTTTTGCATAGCAAAGGAAACCATAAACAAGACGAAAGGACAACCCTCAGAATGGGAGAAAATATTTGCAAACAAATCAATGGACAAAGGATTAGTCTCCAAAATATATAAACAGCTCATGCAGCTCAATATTAAAAAAAACAAACAACCCAATCCAAAACGGGCAGATGACCTAAATAGACATTTCTCCAAAGAAGACATACAGATGGCCAAGAAGCACATGAAAAGCTGCTCAACATTCCTAATTATTAGAGAAATGCAAATCAAAACTACAATGAGTTATCACCTCATACCAGTTAGAATGGGCATCATCAGAAAATCTACAAACAACAAATGCTAGAGAGGGTGTGGAGAAAAGGGAACCCTCTTGCACTGTTGGTGGGAATGTAAACTGATACAGCCACTATTTACAATAGCCAGGTCATGGAAGCAACCTAAATGCCCATTGACAGACGAATGGATAAAGAAGATGTGGTACATATATACAATGGAATATTACTCAGCCATAAAAAAGAATGAAATTGGGTCATTTGCAGAGATGTGGATGGATCTAGAGACTGTCATACAGAGTGAAGTAAGTCAGAAAGAGAAAAACAAATATCGTGTATTAATGCATATATGTGGAACCTAGAAAAATGGTACAGATGAACCGGTTTGCAGGGCAGAAACTGAGACACAGATGTAGAGAACAAGTGTATGGACACCAAGGGGGGGAAATGGCAGTGGGGTGGTGGTGGGATGAACTGGGAGATTGGGGTTGACATATATACACTAATATGTATAAAATGGATAACTAATAAGAACCTGCTGAATGAAAAAAAAAATTCAAAAAAATATAATTAAAAAATTAGAAAAAAAAGAACATGGAGGGATATATTATGTTCAGTGATTAGAAGACATATTGAAAAGCTATTACTATCTGTCTGAAGTTATCGGTATCTACAATTTTAATGAAAATCCATTAAAAACACTAGACTTTTTAAAAGCAGATTCCAGAACATATATGGAAATGCAGAAGGTCAAGTATAGCTCAGGTGATCTTAAGGAAAAGAAAGCTAAAAAAATTGCACTACCTGCTATGAAAACTTACTATACTGCAATAGTGATTTAGACAGTGTGGTATTCACACATGTATAGATCAATAAACCAGTGGAACATACTGGAGACCTAAAAATGGGCTAAATTGACTCATATGTGGTCACCTGATTTATGACACAGTTTAGTGTGGGTGAGGATGGTATTTCCAATTCCATGTCAATTGGTTATCTATATGGGAAAAAATAATCATGGTCTCCTACCTTACTTTATATTTAAAAAAATCAATTCTAGATGAATGGTATATCTAAAAATTAAAAAAAGAAAGTTAAATAGAAGAAAACACAGTATACTATCTTTAATACTTTTGAGTAGGCAGATTCCTTAAAAGAACATGGAAGTGCTGACTGAAGGAAAATTTGACAAATTGGTAATACCAAAAATTAGATGCTCTGTTCATCAAAAGATACCAATTAAGGAATGAAAGGAAAGTGGAAAAAGATATTTACAATACATATCTAAAACAAAGGAGTAATATCTAGGCTACATAAAGAACTACTACTGACCAATAAGAAAAAGGCAGACAACCAAATAGAAATGTGAAAGACTTTCAAAAGGCACTTCACAAAACAGGATATGCAAGTGTCCAACAGATACCTATGAATGTGCTCATATTTACTATTCATTAGGTAAATGCAGATTAAAACCACAATGCAATACAACTATATCAACTACAATGGCAAAAACAAAAAGGACAGAAAATTCTGAATGTTCTCGAGGTTGTGGAACAACTGAAACTCTCATCTACTGTTAGTGGGAATTTATTTCAGAAACTGCAGTTTTCACTGAAACTGAACATATACATACCAAACAATCCATCAATTTCACATTTATGTAAATTCCCAACAGAAATGCTTATTTTCACAAAAGATATTTATAAGAATGTTCAGGGCTTCTCTGGTGGCGCAGTGGTTAAGAATCCGCCTGCCAGTGCAGGGGACATGGGTTCAATCCCTGGGCCGGGAAGATCCCACATGCCGAGGAGCAACTAAGCCCGTGTGCCACAACTACTGAGGCTGTGCTCTAAAGCCTGAGAGCTACAACTACTGAGCCCACGTGCTGCAACTACTGAAGCCCAGGCACCTAGAGCCCATGATCTGCAACAAGAGAAGCCACCACAGTGAGAAGCCTGCACACCACATCAAAGAGTAGCCTCCACTTGCCGCAACTAGAGAAAGCCCGAGCACAGCAACGAAGACCCAATGCAGCCAAAGATAAATAAATAAATTAATTTTAAAAAAAAGGATGTTCAGAGTAGCATTATTTTTTTTCATTTTTATTTTATATTGGAGTATAGTTGATTTACAATGGTGTGTTAGTTTTGGGTGCACAGCAAAGTGATTTAGTTATACATATACATATAGTTGCTCTTTTTTCAGATTCTTTTCCCATATAGGTTATTACAGAGTATTGAGTAGAAATCCCTGTGCTACAGAGTAGGTCTTTGTTGATTATCTATTTTTTATATAGTAGTGTGTATATGTTAATCCCAAACTTCTAATTTATCCTTTCCCCTTTGGTAACCATAAGTTTGTTTTCTAAGTCTGTGAGTCTGTTTCTGTTTTGTAAATAAGTTCGTTTTTTAGATTTCGCATATAAGTGAAATCATATGACATTTGTCTTTCTCTGTCTGACTTACTTCACTTAGTATGATAATCTCTAGGTCCATCCATGTTGCTGCAAATGGCATTAATTCACTCTTTTTTATGGCTGATAATATTCCATTGTATATATATACCACATCTTCTTTATCCATTCATCTGTCGATGAACATTTAGGTTACTTCCATGTCTTGGCTATTGTAAATAGTGCTGCAATGAACATTGGGGTGCATATGTCTTTTTGAAGTATGGTTTTCTCTGGATCTATGCCCAGGAGTGGGATTGCTGGGTCATATGGTAGTTCTATTTTTAGGGTTTTTAAAAATAAATTTATTTATTTATTTATTTTTGGCTGTATTGGGTCTTCGTTTCTGTGCGAGGGCTTTCTCTAGTTGTGGCGAGTGGGGGCCACTCTTCATCGCGGTGTGCGGGCCTCTCACTATCGCGGCCTCTCTTGTTGCAGAGCACAGGCTCCAGACGCACAGGCTCAGTAGCTGTGGTGCACGGGCTTAGTTGCTCCGTGGCATGTGGGATCTTCCCAGACCAGGGCTCGAACCCGTGTCCACTGCATTAGCAGGCAGATTCTCAACCACTGACCACCAGGGAAGCCCCTATTTTTAGTTTTTTAAAGAACCTCCATATTGTTCTCCATAGTGGCTGTACCAATTTACATTCCCACCAACAGTGTAGGAGGGTTCCCTTTTCTCCACACCCTCTCCAGTATTTAGTATGATTGTAGACTTTTTCATGATGGACATTCTGACTGGTGTGAGGTGATAGTTCATTGTAGCTTTGATTTGCATTTCTCTAATAATTAGTGATGCTGAGCATCTTTTCATGTGCTTTTTGGCCAACTGTATGTCTTCTTTGGAGAAATGTCTATTTAGATCTTCTGCCCATTTTTTGATTGGGTTGTTTGTCTTTTTGATATTGAGCTGCATGAGCTGTTTGTATATTTTGGAGATTAATCCCTTGTGGGTCACACTGTTTACAAATATTTTCTCCCATTCTGTGGGTTGTCTTTTTGTTTTGCTTATGGTTTATAGTGTTATTTATAATAGCCCTATAAGTGGAAATAACACTACTGTCCATCAACAATAGATTGGATAAATTGTGAAATAGTCATACAATGACACAATATACTAAATAAGATAAAACCATACACATGAATGAATCTTAAAGCATATTGTTGAGTGAATTAAACTAGATACACACAAAAAAACGACACTGAGTTTATATAAAATTCAAAGTAGACAAACCTACTATGTGGTTTTAGTTGTCAGGATAGTGATTACCTTCAGTGAGGGTATGTTTATTATGTTAAAATTCATTGAACTGTATACTCATATTAGGGCACTCTACTATAGGTATGTTAGTTTTCAATGATAATATTTACATTAATTTAAATAACTTCATTAGATTCTATGAATACAAAGGAAAACTGGATTCTTCCTTGCTCAGTCTTGTTTGGAAGGCAGAACTGAATTATGGTCTGTGTGATAAGTGCCATAATAGAGGTAAGCATGGTTGGTGTATTCCATGGGACAAAAGAGGAATGACATCCAATCTGAATTGAGAATGCATATTAGGAAAGGCTTCCTGGGAGAAATGATGCCTCAGTTGATTCTTAAAAGATCATAGGAATTAACCGGGTATATCAGGGTTGTTAATTGCAGACAACAGAACCCACTTTAGCTGGTTTAAGCAGAAGGTGTTTATTAGAAGGTAACAGTTTACAGAATATAATGGAATGTCTGGGAACCAGGCTTGGCTGCTACAAAGACATGCTCCATGTAGAGAAAAATATTCAATACTACCATGGGATTAATAGCAGAAACATCACTAACTATTGCTTCCTGAAATCCATGATGTATAGTTCTGGAGACCTGTGCCATTGCTGTCCCAGAGCAACCAGACATTTCCATTACTGTCTTGCCAAATGATCTAAACTCTCTACACATTGATATCCTTCACTTTGCCTCCAAGTTTTGCAGTAGTGCAACAAACTGGCAGAAACTAGTTCACATACAACCACTATAACTGCAAAAAATCTGTACAGAAATTTTCTGGCAGACCAGAAAAGGTTAGAATGGATGTTGAATGAGCTAACTTATGGGATCTGCTGTAAACTAAGTAAAGGGAATAAGAAAATAAGAAATCCAAAAGGAAGGAAGAACAGGGACTTCCCTGGTGGTCCAGTGATTCCAGTGCAGGGGGCGCAGGTTTGATCCCTGGTTGGGGAAACTGGGATCCCACATGCCACATGGCACGGCCAAAAAAAAAAAAAAAGGAAAAGCAGCTTTTAAGATATACTAGCATACAGCTATGTGAGTAGAACCAAATTTCTTCATGGCCTCCCCCCTTCTTATGTTAAGATTTAGAAGCTTGGGCTTAGGAGATGCACACGTGCACACGTGCTTCTCCATGACTTACAGTAATGAGTGTGTGTGCGTGCATGTGTGCGTGTGTGTGTGTGTGTGTGAGAGAGAGAGAGACTTTGGAAAACTTGGCAAATGATATCCAGACTGGGGCTCAGTTTCTTCATTTGAAAATCAGTATAGTGATACATATACAATACACAGGACTGCTTTGAGGGTCAAATGAGACTATGTTCAGGCAAGCATCTCATGTAGTACCTGGTACATAGAAGAGATTTAACATGAGCTTCTTATATCTGAAAGAGAGAGACCATGGCAGTTGGTGATAAGGAAGGAGGACTTGAGATAGATGATATGCAACTGATCATATTTTCTTCTTTTAGAAGCTGGTCCTTCTAGGTAAATAGCTGAAAAAATGATGAGCAGAACTTATGGTGGCACGTTCATCCTTGATTCAGATCCGAACACAGTATAATTTCACATTTACCTGATGGAACTACTTTTCTACAGAGAAAAATAAAAGGCAAGTACAGAGATTACACATCACACAGAACCAGTATAACATGAGGCAAGTTTTAAGGTCGGCTGCAAGGAAATTCTATTCCATACCCAGGAAAGCAGAGGCTCTCTGGGGCCAGGTTATTATTATTTTTTAATTAGTCTTATTGAGGTATAAGTTCTATGCAAGAAAATTCACCAATTTTAAGTGTACAATTCAATGAGCTTTGACAAATAACTACAATTGTAACCAATACAATATAAAACATCCCATCATCCCATAAGTTACCCCATGCCCCTTTGAAGTTAATCCCTTCCCCTGCAACCTGGGCCCTGAGCTACACTGATCTGTCACATTAGTTGTGATTGTTTAGAAAAAGAAATCATTCGGCATGTAGTCTTTTGTGGCTGGCATCTTTTATTTAGTATGGTGTTCTCAACTTTATTATTGCCCTTCTAAAGAGCCTTTTTAGACCTATTTCCCTAATTATCTCTCTCCCTCTTATGAAATTTTAATGCCACAGATATACTGTTTGTCTGTTTATGTACTATATGTATATCTGTATTTTATACAGTAAAAGTAAGATTTTTCACACCTCCAGAACAAACGTTTGCCCCCTTGGGGGCAATATTACCCTATTGAGAATACATGATTTAGTATAATGCTTTTTCGATTCATCAGTATTTTATCAGTAGTTGGTTCATTTTTATTGCTAGGTAAGTTTGATTGTATGAAGAGATATTAAAAAAATGAATAAGAATAATTGCAAACATGTTACAAAGTGCATAATTATGAAGTGCATAATTCAACTACTGCTCTTCCTTAAATCTGAGCCTCAGTTTCCCTGGTATCAGTAAATAGACCTCTTATCACCCCGTTGTTCAAGTAAGAAATCTGAGAGTGACTAAGACACTTCCTCTCCCTTCATTTCCCAATATACAACTCATGTCAAATCCTGTCAATTTCATCTCTAGATTATTTCTTGAATCTGGTCTCAAGGGATCAGATTTTGCCACAACTCAGAACATTCTAAACATGCAAGAATTTTGATTTTTACCTTAGAAGAAATGGGAGGCCATTGAAGGAATTTAAATAAGAAAGTGAGGTGACCTGATTAAAGTAAAGATTAATAAGTATTTAGATTAATATGTCTTTATTATTTACTTTATTTATTAACTAGTAAATAATAAATTAGAATGTGGATAATAATTAGAAGGGACCAAGACTATATAGGGAAAGGATCTTTCAGGAGTCCAGAGGAAAAATGATAGTGGTTCTTTTATGAATTTAAAGGTGGAGGAATGGGAGAATTAGGAGACATGCTATATTGTTAGTGGGGCCCATGATAAAAACTTAGCCAAGGTCTCAGTTTTAGATGATAATATAACTGTGATGAGAAATTCAGATATACCCTCCTATTGCTTGCTGCTGCCTTGATTTAGCCAGTTTTTTAGCCAAACTCATCGGTATCCTAAAGGAATTAAGTATAAATATTCTTGGATCATTTGCTGATGAGCTGGAAGGAATTAGAGAATTATAATGATACACAAAAGAAAAAAATATTCCACATATTTAATGCACCCACTCATCTTTCTGTCCATCTTAAGATTTGTTTTCCCCCAGTGGTTGCTACAGTAATAGTGTCCATGTATCAGCTTCAAATGGTCTGCAATCAGTTTTATGCAAATAGTTTTTACTGTGTAGATATACAGACCTCTTGATGAGGTCTTTAACCATTAAAGGTCAAGAATCAATGACTTAACTGTGTTTTCAGTGTAGAGTACGCAGAAATGCATATGACAATAATCTTCATTCTTAAGGCACATAAAGCTTATGTCATGTAAACAGATACATGACAAAGTCACATTGCCAGTGCAATGTGAACAAAATATGAACAAAATTCTGGAAGTTAGTTACACTGGTGCTTTATCTCTTCCAGGTGACTCCTGAAGTATGGCTGACCACAATAGTTCCTCCTGCAATAACCCTATAAGGTCACCCCATTTAACCAGGCTCTACTTCATAGTGCTCTTTGGAGGGCTGGTGGGCATCATCTCCATTTTGTTCCTGCTGGTGAAAATGAACACCCGGTCTGTGACCACCACAGCAGTCATTAACCTGGTGGTGGTCCACAGTGTTTTTCTCCTGACAGTGCCTTTTCGCCTGACCTACCTCATCAAGCACACTTGGACATTTGGGTTGCCCTTCTGCAAATTCGTGAGCGCCATGCTGCACATCCACATGTACCTCACATTCCTGTTCTACGTTGTGATCCTAGCCATCAGGTACCTCATCTTCTTCAAGCACAAGGACAAAGTGGAATTCTACAGAAAACTGCATGCTGTGGCTGCCAGTACTGCCCTGTGGCTACTTGTGATTATCATTGTGGTGCCCCTGGTTGTTTCTCAGTATGGAATTCATGAGGGTTATGACAAATACCACTGTTTTAAATTCCACAAAGAACTTGCTTATGCATATGTGCAAGTCATCAACTATTTGATAGTCATTATTGTCATAGTTATTGCAGTGATTCTCTTGGTCCTCCAGAGCATCATCATTGTGTTGATGGCGCGGAAGCTACACCACTCCTTACTATCCCATCAGGAGTTCTGGGCCCAGTTGAAAAACCTGCTTTTTATAGGGGTCATTCTTATTTGCTTCCTTCCCTACCAGTTCTTTAGGATATATTACTTGTACACTGTGGCACATTCAAGTGACTGTAATGACAATGTTGCATTTTATAATGAAATCTTCTTGAGTGTAACAGCGATTAGCTGCTTTGATTTGCTGCTCTTTGTTCTTGGGGGAAGCCATTGGTTTAGGCAAAAGATAATTGACCTATGGAATTGCCTTTTGTGCCGTTAACCACAAAGTATAGTATTCAGAATTACTTCCTTAATATTGAGAGTGAAAACAGGAATGGTTATTTCATTACTTGATTAAAACCATGCCTTAATACAGCCAAATAAAAGGATTATAAAATGTCAGAGCCTTCATTTCAGCCCTTATTTAATTCCTACCATCTCTGAATGATACATATACAAAGACTAGTGATGTTCAATTTACCTGGTGTTGCAATACTGCATTATTTTCCAATATAAAATATCTACTTGGCCCATCCAGGTACCATGGTCTAATGGTTTCTGAGTTTTACTAGCTTATTTTAGTTTCCTCAGTTTGAAACATGGTCTTTTCTTAGGCTTTGGACTGGACTCAGCCCTCTAGTTCTTTTCATTCCACTTAACCTTGGGTAAATTAATCCTGATCATGGTCATTTCAAAGACACAAACTCTATTTGGCTAACCAGATGAGATGACTATTCAACTCACACCCTCACAAAAAACAGATAAGGGGAGAGAGTAGTAAAAAACTTTTTTAGATTACCATAACTTTGGTGGGAAGTCACTTATCTAGACATCAAGAGAAACAGATCTCTTTGTGGCCTTCTGCTATAATAATTTTCTAGATTTGTCCTTTGAAAGGTCTGGTTTAAGGACATGGGATCAACTCCCTCAATATCTCCAAAAATCATTTAAAAGCTTACTGAGTATATCTAAATAATGGTGAAACTGTAACTTAGACAATATTCCTGACCAATATGCTGCTAGGCATTAAAATGAGTTCCCAAGGGAAGTGATTTAATTTTCCCCCTTTCTGTTTTTTGGAGGATTTCTAGCTATCCTGGGCCACAATTTAGATTTCCCTTGCAGACAAAGTTATACTGAAATCTTAGAGTTCCCTCTCACCCTTAAAGTTGTGTCTTCAATTAATTAAAAACAATATTGTAAAAAAAAAAGAACTCTTGAGAAATATATAGGAAAACCATTAATTTAGGCTATGAGATTGGGCTGCTAAATTGAAACACAGGCTTATGGATTTTTTTGCCTTGTGCCCATATTTCTACTATTTCCCTCAAAGTTTCACAATCTTGAAACTTTCCAAAGAACTGATCCAGTTTCATATTTGAGCCTTCAGAACCTGAAGCAATTCATGGTAGGAAGAGAAGAACGGAATGAATTAAGGTAACTTTTTTCTTTCCCCAGCAAGATAAATGTTCAGGATTTAAAGATTTTTCTTTATTTGTTATACTCTATGAATCCACAAATTTATCAGATGAATAAGAAATACCCCTGGAGGTTTTATGACCACTAAAATTGCTGAGTCATAGAAATTAATTTTGAGGAAGAAAAAGCAACAACATACATACATGACTTATCCAAATCTTTTCCTGCTTTAAACTTTCACTTATTCATCTTTCTTTCTAAGTTATAGATATAGTTTTAAAATTTCTTATTTGTCTTCTTTTCCCACCTTTTCTTAGTTTTTTCCTTCTCATTTGACCCATAATATTTGTAAGAAAATTTCTAAGACCCAAAAAAGTTGTGAGAAAATTTGTTACACCCATAAAATGTGTAAGAAAATAATTATAGTAAAATATTTTAAAAATTAAAAAATTATTTATGAAAATTACATCATTTCTCTTCTTATATATCCATATCTTACTGTCATAATATCTGTTAGCTTGTAGATTGTGTTGCTCTTCCAGACTTTAAATTATGTTGAGGTCTGGCAATTATGCTTTTCTCTGTATTATCAGGTATTATAATAAAGGGCCTATTTTTGTGGACCTATAAGAAATACTATCCCAAATATAGAAATGCAATATATAAAATATCTTATTCATTAATATTTACAGAATAAACAAAACATTTCAATTTGCCAGTTTTTTGTCTCTATTTGCTTTACAAGTGAATCTCATGCAGGAGTGGGGGTGACACTGGCCTCTCAGGCCACTTTGGATATCACTATTATAAGAGAGTACCACTGGCATTTGATGGCTGGGGTCAGAGGCTAGACACCCTGCCTTGCACACAATTCAAAATTATCAGGTCTTGCTGTGTTTTTGAATGTTCTTCCAGACATTTGTGAATTGAAACATATGCTCATAATAATCAGAGCAGTTAGTTAGGTTTTATTCAGTTTTCATAAACACATAGTATTTTCTTGGTATGGTTTTAATTTTCTGAAATTTCCAGAAATGTAGCTACCATAGATATTGAGGAAAGATTTTACTCTGTTTTCCTCAGAACTTTAACAAGAATTCCTTTGGAAAATCACATTGTCAATGGCAATATCATCTGTGACATTAACAAACAACATAACACACCTGTAAACAATATTTGTAGTTGTAGTATTCAGGTTGATATTAGATATAGGTGCCAACATCAGACTGCCTCATTTTGTCTCCTTTTGTGATCGTGTCTGAGCATTTACACAGAAATACATATATTTTATTATAAATAACTTTCTCTTTCACTACTCATTTATATTACAGTTAGAACATTACATGTATGGAAGGGTTGTATTATCTATGAATTTTATTTTAGAATGGTAAAAATGTTGCCAAATATTTGCAATAAAAAATAAGGCATTGGGTCTGCAAGGATTGAGAACCTTTAAAAGGGAGAATTGCCAGTTATGACATTATGGACTGGAAAACGAGTCCTATATTTTGGGAATACTTAACCTCAGTGTGATTCAATTATAAATTATTTCTTTCATTACTGTAGTGAGTAGAAGAATAAATGCAACTTTTAGGAAAATACAAAAAGAATATGTATGTATTTTTCCTTTTTGATAAGACAAAGGTATTTATTTCCCTGAGCCTCACAACTCCCAGGTTGGCTATTAGTCAATATCTACCAGATTTTGAACCCACAGATAATGGCAATTTTTTTTTTTTAATGAAATGAGCTTTGTATGAAATGATTCAAGAAGTGCTGAAAATCCCCAAATCTTCCCAAATCCTTCTTAATGGGACTGCCATTAAAACTGCATTCCTAGGTTAATATGGCACGTCTTCTGAAGGACAGCAGCAGTCCAATCCCCTCCAGTCATTAGCTCTTGAGCATGAAGACAATGAGGTGAACCTTTGTAAAACTGCCATTTCTTAGATTTGGTAGATTTTGCTCACTTAACTTCTAATAAGATAAGGCATAGACCAAGGACTCTCATACCTATTGGCGCTGATAAGAACAAGGAAACTCTCCTTGTAATAGGGGCTGACTAAAACATTTTGAAAATAGTTGGTAACAAAAACCCTATGGTAAAGGGGCATGGTAATGGTGGATTTACTTGAATAATGCTCAGGATAATAAATCTCAGGAGGCCAAAGGGCATCGATAGGTATCAGAAACCAGGCATCAGCCAGGGAACCTGATTTTGGTCTTGGGCATGGCTGAGCCCTATTTCTGTGATAGAACGAGAATGCTAGGCATTTACCAAGACAAAACTCAGAAAAATGAGCAAGTTCTATTTCCTGAAGGGATACACACGTGGACTGGAACTTCCAGAGACAGGAGCTGGGCCCCAATGTCAAAATGTACCTGATGGAGCCTTCAATATGAGACATATTGTAAAAGCTATAGTAATCAAAACAGCATAATGTCAGCATAAAAACAGACACATAGGGCTTCCCTGGTGGCGCAGTGGTTGAGAGTCCGGCTGCCAATGCAGGGGACGCGGGTTCGTGCCCCAGTCCGGGAGGATCCCACATGCCGCAGAGTGGCTAGGCCCGTGAGCCGTGGCCGCTGAGCCTGCGCGTCCGGAGCCTGTGCTCCGCAGCGGGAGAGGCCACAACAGTGAGAGGCCCACGTACCGCAAAAAAACAAAAACAAACAAACAAAAAAACCAGACGCATAGATCAATGGAAGAGAATAAAGAGCCCCCAAATAAACAAATGCATAAAAATTAGTTTATGACTATGTGCCAAGAATATACAATGGGGAAAGAATAGTCTCCTCAATAAATGGTGCTGGGAAAACTGGACAATCACATGCAAAAGAATGAGTTGGGACCCCTATCTTGTACCATATGTAAAAACCAACACAAAATGAATTAAAAACAGATTCAAGATCTGAAACTGTAAAACTCCTAGAGGAAAATATAGGGAGCAAGATCCTTGACAGTTGTCTTGGCAAAGCTTTTTGGATTTGACACCAAAGGCAAAGGCAACAAAAGCAAAAATAAACAAGTGATACTTCATCAAAACATAAAAGCTTCTGTACCGAGAAGGAAACCAGCAACAAAATGAAAACTTACAGAATGGAGAAAATATTTGCAAATCATATATCTAATAAGTGGTTAAAATATACAAAGTACTCACACAGGTCAATAGCAGAACTCACCATGATTCAATTAAAAAATGAGCAGAGGAACTGAATAGACATTTTTCCCAAGGAGACATAAAAATGGCTATCAGGTCCACGAAAAAATTCTCAGCATCATTAATTATCAGGGAAATGCAACCAAAACCACAATGAAATATTAACCCACACCGTTAGAATGGCTATCATCAAAAAAATAATAACAAATGTTGTTAAGGATGTGGAGAAAATAGAACCTTGTGCACTGTCGATGGGAATGTAAAGTGGTACATCCACTATGGAAAACAGTATGAAGTTTCCTTCCAAATTAAAAATAGAACTACCATATTATGCAGAATCCAATTTCTGGATGTCAATAGCTAAAGAGGGGCTTCCCTGGCGATGCAGTGGTTGAGAGTCCACCTGCCGATGCAGGGGACACGGGTTGGTTTGTGCCCCGGTCCGGGAAGATCCCACGTGCCACGGAGCAGCTGGGCCTGTGAGCCATGTCCGCTGAGCCTGTGCGTCCGGAGGCCCGTGTACCGCAAAAAAAAAAAAAAAAAAAAAAAAAAAGCTAAAGAAATTGAAAACAAGATATCAAAGAGATATCTATGCTCCCATCTTTATTTCAGCATTGTTCAACAATAGCCAAGATATGAAACAACCTAAGTGTCCACCAACATATGAATGGATAAAGATGTATCATATATATATATATATATATATATAAAATTCCATATATGGTATGTGGAATCTAAAAAAAAAAAAAAAATCAGAGTTATAGTTGTAGAGAGTAGAAGGATAGTTACCAGGGGCTGGGATGGTGGGGGAATTGGAGAGATGTTGGTCAAAGGGTACACATTTATAGTTATGTGAGTATGAATAAGCTTAAAGACCCAATGTACAGGCATGATGACTATACTTATACTATACTGGGGACTTCCCTGGTAGTGCAGTGGGTAAGAATCTGCCTGTCAATGCAGGGTACACGGGTTCAAGCCCTGGTCCAGGAAGATTCTACATACCGCAGAGCAACTAAGCCCGTGCGCCACAACTACTGAGCCTGCGTTCTAGAGCCCACGGAGCCACAACTACTGAGCCCATGTGCCACAACTACTGAAGCCTGCGCGCTTAGAGCCTGTGCTCCGCAACAAGAAGCCACCACAATAAGAAGCCCGCGCACTGCAACAAAGAGTAGCCCCCGCTCGCCGCAACTAGAGAAAACCTGTGCACAGCAATGAAGACCCAACGCAGCCAAAAATAAATTAAACTAAAAAAAATATACTGTATTGAACCAAGGAAATATGCTGAGTATAAATTTCAGGTGCACTTGTCACAAACAAAACATGGTAACTATGTAAAGAAAGAATATATTAACTGACTTGACCGTAGTAATCATTTCACTATGTATATGTATTGGGTTGGCCATAAGGTTCATTTGTTTTTTTCCATAAGATGGTTCTAGTAGCTCTTAGTTGTCTTTTACTTCATTTGAAACATTTTTGCTAGATTATATGTGACAGCTGTCATATCTGTGTGCATTTAAAAAAAGACTTACTAAAATTGGTGAATTTTTGTGTAGGCATTTTAATATTGAAGATGGAAGAAAAAAAGCAACATTTTCAGCATATTATGCTTTATTATTTCAAGAAAGGTAAAAACACAACTGAAACGTAAAAAAAAGATTTGTGCAGTGTACGGAAAAAGTGCTGTGACTGATCAAATGTGTCAAAAGTGGTTTGTGAAATTCCCGTGCTGGATGGAGATTTCTCACTGGACAATGCTCCGTGGTCGGGTAGACCAGTTAAAGTTGATAGCGATTAAATCAAAACAATAATTGAGAACAATCAACAATATACCACACAGGAGATAGCTGACATACTCAAAATATCCAAATCAAGCGTTGAAAATCATTTGCACCAGCTTGGTTATATGAATTGATTTGATGTTTGGGTTCCACATAAGTTAAGCGGACAAAACCTTCTTGACCATATTTCCACATGCAATTCTCTACTGAAATGTAATGAAAACGTTCCATTTTTAAAACAAATTGTGACGGGTGATGAAAAGGAGATACTCTACAACAACGTGGAATGGAAGAGATTGTGGGGCAAGCGAAATGAACCACCACCAACCACACCAAAGGCCCGTCTTCATGCAAAGGTGATGTTGTGTATATGGTGGGATTGGAAGGGAGTCCTCTATTATGAGCTCCTTCTGGGAAACCAAACGATTAATTCCAACAAGTACTGCTCCCAATTAGACCAACTGAAAGCTGCACTTGATGAAAAGCATCCAGAATTAGTCAACAGAAAATGCATAATCTTCCATCAGGATAACTCAAGACTGCATATTTCTTTGACGACTAGGCAAGATCTGTTACAGCTTGGCTGGGAAGTTCTGATTCATCCACCATATTCACCAGACATTGCACCTTCGGATTTCCATTTATTTCGGTCTTTACAAAATTCTCTTAATGGAAAAAAATTTCAATTCCCCGGAAGACTGTAAAAGGCACCTGGAACAGTTCTTTGCTCAAAGAGATAAAAAATTTTGGGAAGATGGAATTATGAAGTTGCCTGAAAAATGGCAGAAGGTAGAGAAACAAAAGGGTGAATACATTGTTCAATAAAGTTCTCGGTGAAAATGAAAAATGTGTCTTTATTTTTACTTAAAAAACGAAGGCACTTTTTGGCCAACCCAATATATCAAATTGCATGTTATATACCTTAAATATATTTAACTTTTATTTAAAAAATATTTTAACTATACTATTAGCTTGTAACTTCTGTCATATTGAAAATACTATCAATACAAGTTTTCAAAAGGAAATAGCAAATGTGTTCTTTATTTTAACACTAGATGGCAGCCCAAAGTAACAATTGTATCTGTTTTCAAAGCTTGTTACTTGAGTTTTCAGCTTAATTTATTTAAAAAAGGGGGTGAGATAGAGAAAAAAAGAAAATGAAATAATAACAATCATATTGTTTTCGAAACTCTGCAATAGATTCTCAGGGGTTTTTTTTTCCTTAAAAGGGATATTTCATAGTAACTCTTCCTGTGTGAAGTAGATTGAGAAGATATTGTTAAAATATAACTCTTTAGTTATAAGGGCAAAAATAATTCTGAAAGCAAATATTTTGGCTTAGGTCATATTTAGAGATTTTCATGCTTTATTTCAATAACAGTATCTGCAAACAATTTTTGAACCCAAATTATGTTGATTCTTGCAAATAATTTGTAGAGAACACAGTTGTTTTTGTAGAGAATTGAGATTTAGGTGACCTATTATTATTATTTTTTAATGTCTGAAATTTGCATAACATTTGAATTACCTTAACACAGGATTTCAGGCGACTTCTCTACATCTTAAATCCTTAAAAGGCTGGAGTATATGAGGAACAAGCCAGTACCTTACTGAGGTTTCCCCTTCAATGACAGACAGCCTTTGATTAGCTCAGGGAAACTTTTATTCTTCTGACTTGTAGATAGTGTGATGAAATATTTCTCCAACTATTATGCTATATGATTTATGACTGCTGAAATCTATATCAGCCAAAAAAAAAGAAAACTAAGAAAGAGAAAGCAAGTTAAAATTTATCCTCTCTGTCACAAGGTTGAATATGTGGTGTTCATTGCGTGCCAAGCAGAGTGAAGTGTTCAGAAGATTACCAATGTGAAAAATTTGGTTGTTGTTGCTTTAATAATCTCAAGCTTTCATAACAATTACACATAGAACACAAATAACTTCTTTTTCTGAACCATTTCAGGGTAAGTTGCTGACCTGATGCCCCATCACTTCCTAATATTTTAGTGTGAATTTCCCATAAACAAGACCCGTGTCTCCTACAAGTCATTACACAACCCTCAAAACTGGAAAATTAATGTTGATACAAGACTACCATCTAATCCACAGACGCCATTTAATTGTCATATTTCTTCAGTCTCTTTCACTCTGGAACAGTTCTTAAGTCTTTCCTTGCCTTCCATGAATTTAACACAAACTAGATTTTTTTGTAGTTTGTCCCTCAGTTTGGGTTTGCTTCATGATTAGAGTCAGATTATCTATCTTTGGTAGTAATATCACAGACGTGATGCTGTTTTCTCATTATATCTCATTGCCATGAGGTGGTCCACAATTTTAACTTGTCTCATTACTGATGACATTCACTTTGGTCACTTAATTAAGGTGGTATCAGATTTCCCCACTGTGAGGGTTTTTTTTCCTCTTTGTAATTAAGTATTTTGTGGAAAGCTATTTTGAAGCTATGTTTAATCCTATTCCTCAACAAACATTGGCCAGCTATCATGAAAATATGCTTACTATCACTAGCATTCAAGTAAAAGCAAAGAAGGTAACAAACATTTTTATCGTAAGATTTTTTTAAAGTTTGAGAAAAATCTCTTAATGGTAAGGGTGAAAGGCAATATTGTTAGAAGTGATATTAGTACTGCTTTTTGGAGTGCAATTTGGAAATAATAAAATAAGTTTTAAAGGTGTATATTTCTTGGTATAGTAATTCTATTTCTATATATCGGTCTTTAAGAAATCCACAGAAATGGACTGTTGGGAATTCCCTGGCAGTCCAGTGGTTAAGACTTGGTGTTTTCACTGCCATGGGCCCAGGTTCGATCCCTAGTAGGGGAACTAAGATCCTACAAGCCAAGTGGCGAGGCCAAAAAACAAAAAAAGGAGAAAAGAAAAAAGAAATCCACACATGCACAAAGACGTATGTTCAAGAGTGTACACTGCAGGGCTTCCCTGGTGGCGCAGTGGTTGAGAGTCCGCCTGCCAATGCAGGGGACGCGGGTTCGTGCCCCGGTCTGGGAAGATCCCACATGCCCTGGAGCGGCTGGGTCCGTGAGCCATGGCCGCTGAGCCTGTGCGTCTGGAGCCTGTGCTCCACAACGGGAGAGGCCACAACAGTGAGAGGCCTGCGTACAACAAAAAAAAAAAAAAAAAAAAAGAGTGTACACTGCAGCATTATTTGTATTAGCAAAAAGTCAGAAATGACCTAAATCACTTCAAGTGGGGTGATTAATTAATAAGCTATGGTATATCCATGTTCTGGAATTCTTTTGAGTTAGTTGAAAATAAATAGAGGTACATGGTTTAACTTAGAAGACTTCCATATTATTAAGGGGGAAAAAAAGTGAGTTGTATCCCTTCTCCATATCTTATGCTATATGCAAACATCCAGTCTTTCACCAGATCTTGTCAAAATATATCCTGAATCCAACTACTTCTTATCATCTTCACTATTATCATCCTTTGCCATTCAAGGCCCAGCAAGAAACATGTGGCTCATTAAAACCAGCTAATTTGAGGAGGATATATTGAAGGGATTGTTTAAAGGTATGAGTAGAGTTTAGGAAACTCAACAAGGGATAGTATAAAACCTTGGGGTTACCAAAGCACAAAGCCTTATCATTATAGGTTTAAAGGGGCAATTGATGGGAGATGTTACAGAACCAGGAGAGAACAGATGTTTGGACAGGGGCTGCTCAGGAGAAGCTATGGTAGAGGAATGGACCAACTCCTGTGACCCTGCAGGGAGTGAGCCTGGAGAATAAGTATCCTCCTAACTCTCCTCCTGTTCTCCAGTTTCTGCCAGTATCTCCTATTGGCTGAATCAAACCAGCCTTCTGGGTACAAAACACCCGTGAAGGATAGAAAGGGATCTGGAGAGGCAAACAGAAAATATCTAGCACACACCCTAGTCCAAGGCGCTATCTTCTCTTGCGAGAGCCTCCTAACTGCTTCGAATTTTTCTCAGAGCTTTCTCTCTTGCCTCTATTGTCACTTAAGAAGGAGTTAAAGGGTTCCCTTATTTCTCTGCTCAAAATTCTTTAAAGGCTTCTCATCACACAATAAAATCTAAAGCTACTGGCCATCTCTCCATCGTCACTGCCAACCATTCTTCTCAAGGTCACTTGCTGTTCCTGCCTGGAACGTTCTCTCCCCAGATATTCCCATGGTTTTTCCCTCTGTTTCATTTGCATTTCATTGCAGAGATGAAAATGTCATCTCCTCAGAGAGAACTTCCCTGATCATCCCCTCAAAAATATACTTATTATACTCTATTCCATACTTTGTTTTATTTTTCTTCACGTTAATTTTTACCCTCTGACATTATATTATATGCTTATTTGAAATTTTAAAATCAACTTTCTCTCTTCAAATTGCTTTTAAAAATTTTTTTTAATTAAAAAGATTTTTTTACTTAAAAATGTTTCTAAATTTTTATACAGTTTTAAAGGTTACTTTCCATTTACAGTTATTACAAAATATTGGCTATATTACCCATGTTGTACATCCTTGAACCTATCCTACACCCAGTAATTTGTACCTTCCCCTCCCCTCCCCTTCCCTGGTCCCCCACTGGTAACCACTAGCTTATTCTTCTCTCTTCAAATTGAATGTAAGCCTAAAGAGGGAAGGAATTTTTTTTCCTGGTTTGTTTACCATTGCAAACTCAGAATACAGAATAGTTCTTAGCAATAGATGCTCATTAAGTACCTGTTAATAAAGGAATGAATGAATTAATGAACCCTCCAGAATATAGGAGGAAGCAAGAGCTTTTGCAATGTATACGAATAATCCACAATACACCTTTTGATATATACATAAATAACCAAAAATAACAGCTTTTAAATTATGGTTTTTATTGAATTACAATGTAATCACGTCACAAAACAATTTGGTCTGCTCAATGAGTAAAATATTTTTTATATTTTAGTAACCTCAGGAGATAAGATAGATTTTCTATTCATTTCCTAACAATGGTTGCCAAATACAAGCCACTCTACTACTGACATAGGACTTTGTATATCCAGAGAAATCAACACTTTCTAAAATGGTCATTATTATTAACTGATTTATGAATTTATCTAGCTATCGAGCTTTGGGATAGGTATAATTTAGTGTTTATAAGCCATTTTCTTTAAAAAGTCTGCTCAGTAGTTAATGGCTTTTGTTAAGACCACAGAAAAAGACTTGAAAAATTGCCCTTCTGAGTTAAAAACAAGGCTGGAAGTTTAAGTCATTCAACTCAGTTTCCTTTCAGTGGGCATATAAGCCAGTTCACCTTCTCTTTATTTTCTTCGGTAATCTGAACAATTTTGATAGTACTGCTTTAAAGCTAAATAAAAAGAGCTCACTTTATAGGAGCATGGTATCCATATGAGGCTTACAATAATTTTTAATATGCCCCAAGGAGATGATTCTTTAATGGCAACTATTTCTCTACATTATTATTATTATTATTTTTTTTTTTTTTGTGGTGCGCAGGCCTTTCACTGTTGTGGCCTCTCCCGTTGTGGAGCACAGGCTCCGGATGCGCAGGCTCAGCAGCCATGGCTTACGGGCCTAGCCGCTCCACGGCATGTGGGATCTTCCCGGACCGGGGCAAGAACCTGTGTCCCCTGCATCGGCAGGCGGACTCTCAACCACTGCGCCACCAGAGAAGCCCTCTACATTATTTTTGTTTAAGGAGAATGATCCTTGCTTGAGCAGGAATCAAGGACTTTAGATATTGACTGTGTTTTCTGTTGCTATACAATTATTCTTCATTAAAGAATAAAAAGGAATATTAAAGACTCACAATAAACATATTCAATTATTTTACATGCACTTTCCAATTAAGTTCTCACCAAGCCAAATTAGGTATTAGGCTTTTACTAAAAGTAATTTATGATCCAAGATGTTCTTTTTAAAGCCCTAGAGATTTGATTAAATTTAGCAGTCCTTTTTTTTTCTTCGGACACGTAGGCTCAGCAGCCATGGCTCACGGGCCTAGCCGCTCCGCGGCAAGTGGGATCTTTCCAGACAGGGGCACGAACCCGTGTCCCCTGCATCGGCAGGCGGACTCTCAACCACTGCGCCACCAGGGAAGACCTAACAGTCATTTTCATTTATATGTTCACCTTTGTTGTATTGCTTATGATCCTCTTGGCTAAAGCAGCTTGCAAAGCTCAGAGTAACTTTTAAGTTACAGAGGGCTCCACATGTACCCATCACAAAGCCTTTTAACACGCCAGTGAGAGAATTCTCTCAGGAAGCAAATCCCCTATCACAGATTCATTCAATCACAAAGATTTGTTTCAAAGCAGTCTGAAATCTGAACTAGCCCAGTAAGTTTACCAGCCAAAAACCTCACAGCCCTACCTTTGCATCACTACTCAAACATTTCCTTATACATGAAGATGTTTTTATTTTCTCTTTAAGATAATACTGAATAATCTAAAAGTCCTGTTCATTATAGCACCTTGAACATAAAAATAAGTCAGAATTGGCTGAAGACCATAAAGAGTCAATCATCTTAAGCTGAAATAACTGTGTTGGCAAGACCTTTTATAATTTTTAGAAATTATAATCCCATTCTCGCACTGTGGAGAGGCACGAAGTTGCCTAGGATATACTACTCAGCATGACAGATTTGGTGGTGGCATTTTTCCAGATCCTCTCTCAACTAATCTGAAATGTTACAGCTGTATTTAAAAGGCCAGATAATAGGGATGTTTGCCTCCATTTACATAATAGTCATTGTTCTGGTTATCTTCTTCTGTGTCACAATCTAGAACTTAGTGGTTTAAAACAACAAGCACTTTATTATATTTCACAATTTCATTGGTCAGATATTTGGGCATGGCTTAACTTCTTCTGTTCCATATGGCATTGACTTAAGTTACTTAGTGGCATTCAGCTGGTAGATGGGCTGATCTGGAGGGTTCAAGATGACTTGACCTCACATCTGATGCCTTGATGGGTATGGCTAGAACATAGGCTCAGACTATTGACTGGAGCACCTTCACATGGCTTCTAGAGCATGATGAGCTCAGAGAAATCTGCCTTCCTACATGGCAACTTGTTTCCCCAAGAATGAGTGTTTCAAAAGGCCCAGGCAGAAGCAGGGCTTTTTATGATCTAGTTTTGGAAGTTCCAGAACATCACTTCTGTCGCATTTTATTCATCAAGCAAGTCACTAAAGCTAGCCCAGATTCAAAGAAGAAAAGGAACGGGCTCTTTCTTCTGTCTCCTGATGGGAGTATGGCATGCTTGTACAGGGAAGGAAGAAATTGATAGTAGCCCTCCACCATCACGATGGTACTGGAATCATGATGACTGTGGGGCAACACCAAGCAGTCCATCTCCAAATGATTACTTTACAAAAAAGAAGTATCTTTAAACTATTGCAATCTGTAGCAGCTATGATCTATAATTTTCAATTCTAGGCCTGAAATATCTCCTAGTATTTTTGATACTTAGTAATTTTGATACTGAATTATTCCAGCCCAAAATATCTAAGACCTATATGACCTGGATTTTCATTAGTAGTATTTTTTATCCCAGTGATAGTTTTGATCCTTTGCCAAATAAAATTTTGTAAGCTATTCCAGGTAAATGTACACATGGGAAAACATAGTACATTGCAAATCAGAAGTTAACAGTAAATCATGCCATCTTGAGCCAGCAAGATATACACTTTATCACTGGGGCCTTATTTTCCCATATGAAAAGGGGATTAAAGATGGTATTTAACTCAGGGGTCACTTAATAACAGGAACAAAACAGGGGATAGATATGATTACAGATCCTACAGACTTTAAAAAGATAATAATTGTAATGAACACCTAAATGCCAATAAATTTGACAACTTAGGTGAAATTAATGAAGTCTTTGAAAAACACAATTTACCAAGACTAGTACAAGATCACAAAGAAAATCTGAATAGTCCTGTTTCTATTTAAAAATTTGAATTTGTTTTCAAAAACTTTTCCACAAAGAAAACTCCAGGCTCAGGTTATTTTGCTGGTAAAGTTTACTAAACATTTAAGGAAGAAAATGAGATAATCCATGTTCAAAATGATCAACAATCTTCTAAATAAAGGACATTGACATAGAATGGGTTAAAACAAAATAAAAAAGCGGGCTTAGAAATGAATGTGAAACAAACTTTCCATAGGTTCTCTTTAAATCCCACATTTTAAATGCAGTAAAACAAGTTGAGGAGGAAGAGATAATCAAAAAAAATTGCTAGAAACATGTCTCAGAAAAAACAGTTCCAAAGTATATTTTGTTTCATTTTGTCTTACTTTAAGAAATATAAATTGCCATAGTTTATGTGGAATTTGATGCTATGTTAAAAAACAGGCATATTGCTAAGAAAGACAAAATTGAATTCAATTACTCTATAAAATGAATTGATATAAGATTTAGGAAGATCAGTAAATGAAGCATAGCATTATTCATTTTATGATGTGGCATTAAGAAAATCCATATTGTGTTAAAGTGTAGTGAAAATGACTTTTCATGTCTAAATACATGAGTATGGTAACCAGAACAATCATAAACAGTAAATATGTGTCACTTCAAAGGAGTTAGCAGCAAACATCTTATGGCAATAAGATTGAAGGACAGTTTCTAAGTCTCAGAGTATACTTATTTTGCTCCCAGTTCAATCATGAAAATTGTGACTAACTGAAATATTTACAAACACTTCTAGGAATAATATATCTGTGAAGATATAGAATAAAATGTAGGTGGAGTATAAACTTCATAAAATAAAATCCAAATCAAGAGATAAATCACTCAAGATGAAGATAATTGTCTAGAAAAATATCAAAGGCTTCCCTTAAAAATTTCAGTTTAGGGAGTTCCCTGGCAGTCCAGTGATTAGGACACGGTGCTTTCACTGCTGTGGCCCAGGTTCAATCCCTAGTCAGGGAACTAGGATTCCGCAAGCTGCGTGGTAAGGCCAAAAAAAAATATTTCAATTTAGAATTTAGATAAGTCCAACATAAGGAAGATTTAGGAGTAGCCAATAAGTCACCTATAGTATTACTGGGTTTTAGGTTTTTTTAATTTTATTTATTTTGTAAATATTATATATATTGCAATTGAAAACAGAAGTCTTGGAGTAAATATTTTGTGACTTTCTGAGGGATGCCTCAAATTGAAAACAGTGATATGTATATTTTTAACTATCTTAAACTTCTTTGCCCCCATTTAAATCTTTGCTAAGGTTTTCATCTCTTTTAATGTTATAACTTCTATGGCTTCTTCTCTATTTGCTGTTAACGGGTAAATCGGAGATATACATTACAGCAAAAAATAAAGCCAGCACAGTTACCTAACAGGCTTTGAGACTGAACAACATAAAATTTCTATTAAGTTCTACAGCATTTAAAACTAACTAGATCTAAGCATAATGCAATATACTCTATAAATCATCTATCATTCACCAGAGGGCAGAGAGCAGAAGTAAGAAGAACTACAATCCTGCAGCCTGTGGAACAAAAAGCACATTCACAGAAAGATAGACAAGATGAAAAGGCAGAGGGCTATGTACCAGATGAAGGAACAAGATAAAACCCCAGAAAAACAACTAAATGAAGTGGAGATAGGCAACCTTCCAGAAAAAGAATTCAGATTAATGATAGTGAAGATGATCAAGAACCTTGGAAAAAGAATGGAGGCAAAGATCGAGAAGATGCAAGAAATGTTTAACAAAGACCTAGAAGAATTAAAGAACAAAGAAACAGAGATGAACAATACAATAACTGAAATAAAAACTACACTAGAAGGAATCGATAGCAGAATAACTGAGGCAGAAGAACGGATAAGTGACCTGGAAGACAGAATGGTGGAATTCACTGCTGTCATAAAGTACAGACTAAAGAAAAAAGAATGAAAAGAAATGAAGACAGCCTAAGAGACCTCTGGGACAACATTAAACGCAAAAACATTCGCATTATAGGGGTCCCAGAAGGAGAAGAGAGAGAGAAAGGACAGGAGAAAATATTTGAAGAGATTATAATCGAAAACTTCCCTAAGATGGGAAAGGAAATAGCCACCCAAGTCGAGGAAGCTCAGAGAGTCGAATACAGGATAAACCCAAGGAGAAACACGCCGAGACACACAGTAATCAAATTGGCAAAATTTAAAGACAAAGAAAAATTATTGAAAACAGCAAGGGAAAAACGAAACATAACATACAAGGGAACTCCCATAAGGTTAAGAGCTGCTTTCTCAGCAGAAACTCTACAAACCAGAAGGGAGTGGCATGATATACTTAAAGTGATGAAAGGGAAGAATGTGCAACCAAGATTACTGTACCTGGAAAGGATCTCATTCAGATTCGATAGAGAAATCAAAAGCTTTACAGACAATCAAAAGCTAAGAGAATTCAGCACCACCAAACCAGCTCTACAACAAATGCTAAAGGAACTTCTCTAAGTGGGAAACACAAGAGAAGAAAAGGACTTACAAAAACAAGCCCAAAACAATTAAGAAAATGTCATAGGAACATACATATCAATAATTACCTTAAACAAGAATGGATTAAATGCTCCAACCAAAAGACACAGGCTTGCTGAATGGATACAAAAACAAGACCCATATATATGCTGTCTACAAGAGACCCACTTCAGACCCAGGGACACATTCAGACTGAAAGTGATGGGATGGAAAAAGATATTCCATGCAAATGGAAATCAAAAGAAAGCTGGAGTAGCAATACTCATATCAGATAAAATAGACCTTAAAATAAAGAATGTTACAAGAGACAAGGAAGGACACTACATAATGATCAAGGGATCAATCCAAGAAGAAGATATAACAATTATAACTATATATGCACCCAACATAGGAGCACCTCAATACATAAGGCAACTGCTAACAGCTCTAAAAGAGGAACTCGACAGTAACACAATAACAGTGGGGGACTTTAACACCTCACTTACACCAATGAACAGATCATCCAAAATGAAAATAAATAAGGAAACAGAAGCTTTAAATGACAAAACAACCAGATAGATTTGATATTTATAGGACATTCCATCCAAAAACAGCAGATTACACTTTCTTCGCCAGTGTGCACGGAACATTCTCCAGGACAGATCATATCTTGGGTCACAAATCAAGCCTCAGTAAAGTTAAGAAAATTGAAATCATATCAAGCATCTTTTCTGACCACAACGCTATGAGATTAGATATGAAATACAGGGAAAAAAATGTAAAAAACACAAACACATAGAGGCTAAACAATACATTACTAAACAACCAAGAGATCACTGAAGACATCAAAGAGGAAACCAAAAAATACCTAGAGAAAAATGAGAATGAAAACACGACATTCCAAAACCTATGGGATGCAGCAAAAGCAGTTCTAAGAGGGAAGTTTATAGCTATACAAGCCTACCTCAAGAAACAAGAATAATCTCAAGTAAACAATCTAACCTTACACCTAAAGGAACAAGAGAAAGAAGAGCAAACAAAACCCAAAGTTAGCAGAAGGAAAGAAATCATAAAGATCAGAGCAGAAATAAATGAAATAGAAACAAAAAAACAATAGCAAAGATGAATAAAACTAAAAGCTGATTCTTTGAGAAGATAAACAAAATTGATAAACCATTAGCCAGACTCATCAAGAAAAAGAGGGAGAGGACTCAAATCAATAAAATTAGAAATGAAAAAGGAGAAGTTACAACAGACACCACAGAAATACAAAGCATCCTAAGAGACTACTACAAGCAACTCTACGCCAATAAAATGGACAACCTGGAAGAAATGAACAAATTCTTAGAAAGGTATACCCTTCCAAGACTGAACCAGGAAGAAATAGAAAATATGAACAGACCAATCACAAGCAATGAAATTGAAACTGTGATTAAAACTCTTCCAACAAACAAAAGTCCAGGACCAGATGGCTTCACAGGTGAATTCTATCAAACATTTAGAAAAGAGCTAACACCCATCCTTCTCAAACTCTTCCAAAAAATTGCGGAGCAAGGAACACTGCCAAGCTCATTCTATGAGGCCACCATCACCCTGATACGAAAACCAGACAAAGATACTACAAAAAAAGAAAATTACAGACCAATATCACTGATGAATATAGATGCAAAAATCCTCAACAAAACACTAGCAAACTGAATCCAACAACACATTAAAAGGATCATACACCATGATCAAGTGGGATTTATCCCAGGGATGCAAGGATTCTTCAATATATGCAAATCAATCAATGTGATACATCATATTAACAAATTGAAGAATAAAAACCATATGATCATCTCAACAGATGCAGAAAAAGCTTTTGACAAAATTCAACACCCATTTATGATAAAAACTCTCCAGAAAGTGGGCATAGAGGGAACCTACCTCAATATAATAAAGGCTATATACGACAAACCCACAGCAAACATCATTCTCAATGGTGAAAAACTGAAAACATTTCCTCTAAGATCAGGAACAAGACAAGGATGTCCACTCTCACCACTATTATTCAACATAGTTTTAGAAGTCCTAACCACAGCAATCAGAGAAGTAAAAGAAAAAAAAGAATACAAACTGGAAAAGAAGTAAAACTGTCACTGTTTGCAGATGACATGATACTATACATAGAGAATCCTAAAGGTTCCACCAGAAAACTACTAGAGCTAATCAATGAATTTGGTAAAGTTTCAGGATAAAAATTAATGCACAGAAATCTCTTGCATTCCTATACACTAATGATGAAAAATCTGAAAGAGAAATTAAGGAAACACTCCCATTTACCATTGCAACAAAAAGAATAAAATACCTAGGAATAAACCTACCTAGGGAGACAAAAGACCTGTATGCAGAAAAGTATAAGACACTGAAGAAAGAAATTAAAGATGATACCAACAGATGGAGAGATATACCATGCTCTTGGATTGGAAGAATCAATATTGTGAAAATGACTATACTACCCAAAGCAATCTACAGATTCAAGCAATCCCTATCAAATTACCAATGGCATTTTTTACAGAATTAGAACAAAAAATGTTAAAATTTGTATGGAGACACAAAAGACCCCGAATATTCAAAGCAGTCTTGAGGGAAAAAAATGGAGCTGGAGGAATCAGACTCCCTGACTTCAAACTATACTGTAAAGCTACAGTAATCAAGACAATATGGTACTGGCACAAAAACAGAAACATAGATCAATGGAACAAGATAGAAAGCTCAGAGATAAACCCACACACCTATGGCCAACTAATCTATGACAAAGGAGGCAAGGATATACAATGGAGAAAAGACAGTTTCTTCAGTAAGTGGTGCTGCAAAAAGTCGACAGCTACATGTAAAAAAATGAAATTAGAACACTCCCTAACACCATACACAAAAATAAACTCTAAATGGATCAGACACCTAAATGTAAGACCGGGCACTGTAAAACTCTTAGAGGAAAACATAGGAAGAACTCTCTGTGACATAAATCACAGCAAGATCTTTTTTGATCCACCTCCTAGAGTAATGGAAATGAAAACAAAAATAAACAGATGGGATCTAATGAAATTTCAAAGCTTTTGCACAGCAAAGGGAACTACAAACAAGAGGAAAAGACAATCCTCAAATGGGAGAAAATATTTGCAAATGAATTATCAGACAAAGGATTAATCTGCAAAATATATAAACAGCTCATGCAGCTCGATATTAAAAAAACAAACAACCCAATCCAAAAATGGGCAGAAGACCTAAATAGACATTTCTCCAAAGAGGACATACAGATGGCCAAGAAGCACATGAAAAGCTGCTCAATTATTAAAAATTAATAATCCTTAATTATTAGAGAAATGCAAATCAAAACTACAATGAGGTATCACCTCACACCAGTTAGAATGGGCATCATCAGAAAATCTACAAACAACAAATGCTGGAGAGGGTGTGGAGAAAATGGAACCCTCTCGCACTGTTGCTGGGAATATATACTGATACAGCTACTATGGAGAACAGTATGGAGGTTACTTAAAAAACTAACAATAGAATTAACATATGACACAGCAATCCCCCTACTGGGCATATACCCAGAGAAAACCATAATTCAAAAAGACACATGCACCCCAATGTTCATTGCAGCACTATTTAGAATAGCCAGGTCATGGAAGCAACCTAAATGCCCATCGACAGACAAATGGATAAAGAAGATGTGGTATATATATACAATGGAATATTGCTCAGCCATAAAAAGGAACGAAATTGGGTCATTTCTAGAGACATGGATGGATCTAGAGACTGTCATACAGAGTGAAGTAAGTCAGAAAGAGAAAAACAAATATCGTATATTAACGCATTTATGTGGAACCTAGATAAATGGTACAGATGAACCGGTTTTCAGCGTAGAAATCGAGACACAGATGTAGAGAACAAACGTATGGACACCAAGGGGTGAAAGCAGGGGTGGGGTGGTGGTGGGATGAATTGGGAGATTGGGATTGACATGTATACACTGATGTGTATAAAGTGGATGACTAATAAGATCCTGTTGTAAAAAAAAAAAAAAAAATCATCTATCATTCAAATACCGCCACTAGAGATAGCATATTATTAGGTTTTTCCACAACTTAATTGAGGGCTTACTAGGTGCTTAAGGCATTCAAAGCATGATACCCCAAAATATACCACTTTGACTAAGGACTGTTTTGAGCTGCAGGCAATTGAGAGGATGCAGATACATAAAAAACTTTCTGTCCTCTTTCTTTCTGCTAGGAAGGACAGGAGGATTCTTAACCACCAGAGACAACCCCAGACTCTTATCAGTACCAGAGGAATCTAAATAACAAAACTTACTTAAAGAGCCTTTATCTGCCATTCGTCCCCTCCCCCAGCCCCATATATTCACCTACCCACAGTTTGCTGCCTCTAAAGACCTAAACCCCTTCTCCTTTGTCTTGGCAGTTTTCCTTTTTAAGAAACCATATAAGCCCCAAGTTCTGTCCATACCTTTGAGTTACCCATCACAGTGAGTTCTCCCATGTGTATGTCGGATGGTAGAGGGTATAGGAATTTCTTCTCCCCTACACTGACAAAGGTAAGTTTTGGTCCCCACCTCTTAGGAGCTTGCAGTCTAAACAGAGACTGATACATAAGGAGGTAACTGTGGCAAAGAATGATTTAGTTATATTAATGATATGAATAGAGTCTGCAAAGACAGAGTGAACAACTGACTAGTACGAATATCTGTGTGTGTGTGCATCAGTGTGTGTGTGTGTGTCTGTGTGTGTTGTTACCTCTTGGAAGAGGTAACATTTAAACCTGTTCCTCAGTGATACACAGGACCAACCAACCCCCCAGGAAGTTCTGGTTCAGTTCTTTCCAGATTAACAAAATGAAGACGAAAGACAGATGAGATGTGTGGGACCATTTTGTCTAAGTTGGAAGCAATTTCTCCCATGACAAACACTATGTGTTAAAATCAGGGTCCTCCATTCGCTAGTATTAGCAGTGGCATCTCTTCACCTTCAGTATTTTGCTGTTGCTAACAAAGGAGTGGTTTACCTCATTGTGCCTTGGACTAGCTTTTTGTCTTTTTTCCCTTCATTAAAAGGCTTTGTTTACAGTACTTTTTTTTTCAGAAATGTATTTCCATGGTTTTTTCCACTAATGTGCTTCTGCCTACTGACAAAGAAGACTAGAATTTTATTACTCAGGAAACTGGATGTTTCAGGTCTTCTGAGTCCTACCTCTATGCCTCTCCTATATCCCACTACATTATTTCCCTTTGCATTTTATCATTTCCCAAATTAATGAAACTAAACAGGTGAACTGAAAGTTGATATGCTGAAGGATGTTTCAAACCTCCAAATCACCAAATTTTAACAAGGCAAAATAAATATCTCTTTAACATATTACTTGATGTTCCAGAGAAATAGATGCATGCTTTCTTATTTAATGACTTGCTGGGGATTATCTGAATAATCGGAATGGTGTCTTTTTGCCCTTCCCTCCTCACTCTCTCAAAAGTTTCTTCTCATAGTTTAATACCATATCATTGAACTGACTTCTTTTTCATCTGTGGTTTAGATATGTTCTAGTCTCGTAACAGTGAATTCATTTTTACCTAGACTAAGCAAGGTTGAAAGCTCAATAAAATTAACCTCATTTCACATTTATGATGTTCTAGTCCACTGTGCATATTTAAACACCATGCCTTTTTATTAATGGAAATCCTAAACCATGCACTGAAAAAAAAAAAAAAAAGATTAGGCCTGCTCTGAATTTGGCTCCTGCTCCATTGCTTCTCATTTTGAATTATATTCCAGCAACTAAGAAACAAACGAATTGAACTTACACAGTATTTTCTAATAATTAAAAATAATACTTATTTAATATCTGAAATAAATTTTGACATTCTATATAGTAATTTGAAGATTAAAATTTATTTTCCATAAAATGTGAAACAACACTGGTCTAAAACTCATAAGAATTCTTGTGTAGAACTTACCCAGCCTGCTTTTGGATATGGGTCAATTTTTTTTTCAGTCCTAGTTTTACTCCCGATGAATAAAAATCACAAAACTGAATTGGTGGTTTTTGTGTACTCAAATCTAGGATAGTAGCTTTCCCATCTCTATGTTTCAAGGTTTTTAGAGAATAAAATAGGTAAAGAGCTCTATGCCTCTCTAAAAAATGGCACAATGTGGAACGTAAGGCAATGCTGCCCTGACCAGTGCTGTTTAAATTTTTTGGAATCATTTGTCTCTTTCCTAATTTAACAGAAATTATGGGTTCTCTTTCCAGAAAAATTCCTGCACACAAAATTTTGCATTAAATTTTAGGGCATCCAGTGACCTTCCTAGAGGCTTCCCAAAGACCTCCAAGTTATAAAACACTAGTCTAGAAGGAATGCTACTTCACCTTTACTAGGTATTGTTTATGGCATGCCATAAAAGATTTAAAGTAGCATTATTTACATTACAATTCACGTCAATAATTTAACAGAGCCTACCTGAATAATGGGGCAATAATATATTCATGGAGCTGCAAATTGGTTAATTTATTTGGTGGCTGTCTCAATGTGGAGCCAGAATTAGACCCAGCAAATAGTTCCTGAAATATGGTTTAGTAGGTGCTGTTATTCACTTGACAAATATTTATGGGGCTCCTATTATGTACTAGGAATTGTGCTAGGCAATGAAGGTAAAAAGCCTGTAAAATAAACACACTTTAAGGGTATGAAAACTTACATTGGGGGTATGAAAACAAGTAAAGAGCAATAATGATACTAGATGATAGGTATTATGGCAGGGTAAGTAAAGGCGGCAAATAGAGTAAATAAGAAGGGCATCTGGAAGGGCAAATGAAGGCTCTCTAAATAAAATAATGAACAGGTCAGTCCTGAAGGATGAATAGGAGCTAGCCCATATCTCTTACACATGTGCTTAAAATGTCAGCATTCTTTGTGTCTTGTTACAAAAACTGCTGTCCTTCATTACCTGCTCCCTGGAGTCAACCCCTTCCAATGATACATGCAGATTCTTTGTGTATTACCTCAAAATAACACACTTAATTTGCATTTTAAAGTTTTTGCATTTAGGCATTATCTTTTGATATCCTACTATGGTCGATGAGGATTTTGCTCTCTTTAATTACCTCATTTTCCAACCCCTTGTTCCTGGACTTAGCATAAACATATGCACACATACACACATCCCTCCCATGCCATACCTCATCTTCCCATTCTGTCAGTGTTTACGTTGTATTTACAATATTTTGACCATGTAAATGCAGTTAGGTACTAAGATATGATGCCTTGAACTTTCCTGTACATTTTGCATCAGTATTTGTCTGTCTGGATCGTTTTCTCTGTACTTAATATTAACTCAACTCTAAATTCTACCCTAGATATGTAAGTTTCCTTTGACGATGTTCAACACATTATTCTATCAATGTTCATCTTCTTGAAGAACTCTATCCCTGAGCCATCTGATCTACTACAATTTGGACTGCTGGCTCTCTAGATCTGTGGTCCAGCTGTCATGTTGGGACTGCCTTTCACCACCAACTCCAGATTTCCTTTGCTTCTTTCTTGATTTGAATTTCCTTTTTCCTACTTTTAATCTCTTGATCAGTTTAATGATAAATTAAATCATTCTAGACTAATCATTCTCTTGATTTTCTTTTATGGCCTTATTTCCCTAGGACATATTTTCCAATAGCGTCCTTGGAAAGGGTACAGAGGAGGCAATATTTTGAGAATTTGGATATAGAATTTGATCTTAGAACTTTTTCCCTCATAATTTTCAAATCATTGATCTCTTGTCTTCTTGCTTCCATGATAGTCATTCAGGGGTTTGAAGCTCTTCTATTCTTGAACTTTTGTGTTGCATGTGCTTTCTTGCTGAAAGTCCTCTTTTTGTGTCTAAAGTTCTGACCTTTACAAACAATCTGCCTTGGTGTATCTATTTTCATCCACTGTTTTCAGCACATGATGGGTCTTTCTATCTGGAAATACATGTTCAATTCTAGAAGATTTTCTTGTACTATTTCTTTTACTATTTCCTTTGTTATGAATTTTTTAAATGACTACTATTTGGATAACCAACTTCCTATATGTATTAGTTTTTTAGGACTGCCATGATAAAATACCAGAGACTGTGTGGCTTAAACAACAGAAATTTATTTTCTCACAGTTTTGGAGGCATGACCAAGGTATCAGCAGGTTTGGTTTCTCCTGAGGCTTCTCCTCTTCGTTTGCAGCAGATTGCCTTTTCACTGTGTAACTCACATGGTCTTTCTGTGCTCTCAAATTCCTGGTGTTTCTGTGTGTTGAAATTTCCTTTTCTTATAAAGATTCCAGTCAGATTGGATTAGGGCCCACTCTAATGGCCTCATTTTATTTAACTAAATCACCTCTTTAAAGGCCCTATATCCAAATACAGTCCCAGTCTAAGGTACGTTTTTTTAATGCTTCAACATCTGAATTCAGGGGTAGGGGACACAATTTAGCCCATAACACTGGACTTGTTTATTTGAAGTTTACTGTCACTTTTTCATTTGTGATTCACAGAAATCAACTTCTTTTTCTCTTTATTTCCATACAACCTCCTCATTCTTGACCATCCTTGTCTGTTCCTAGTATATATCCTCCCTTTCAGAACTTTCCTTTTACTCTTTAGCTATATTTATCAAGACAAAGTGGAATAGAAAGATTCAAAAAGAATAAATTGCTTTGAACTTAATACTTAATACATGATGAAATTCCATTTCATTTTTACTCCATAACTTCTCCAGGCTTTATTTTTACCTTTAATTCACATATACATTCATTCATCATTTAGAAATTTTCACTATAGATTTTATTGGATTGTTGGTACATATAATACTGGCATTGTTAAGGCATGACTACCTGAGTTATAGTACCAAGACGCTAATCAGTGACCATTAAAAACAGTCAAATTTATTGATTATTTAGGAACAACAGATTCTTTAACATCTTCTTTCAAAGGAAAAAGTGGCATACATTTTAATGCCTAAGATGAAAATAATCACATTTAAGTCATTCTTAAGGGCAGAATATTGTTTTGGGGGCAAAATCCACATCACTCTTAACCCAGCACATTGTGAAAAATCCACTTTATAATCAATATATAATATATAATAATCAATATAATTATTTATCATATATTTTCTCTTAAATATCAAATAAAGCATACATTTCAAATATACAGAAAAATCTGAATATGTGTTTATTAATATAGCATCCCTGTGTGATTATCAGAGAATTAAAAAGTAGTTTTAATATTTTTATCCCCTTAGGTAATATATTTTACTACAAATAACTGAAGTAAGAGAAGAATATGTTAATAGTTCACCCAACATAAGATATTTTGCTAATTTGTTAGGCTATTTAAGCTAAAATTTCTTAATTTAAAAGACATCTATAAGAACATTTAAAATACATTTCTGGGAATTCCCTGGCAGTCCAGCGGTTAGGACTCCACGCTTCCACTGCAGGAGGCATGGGTTCGATCCCCGGTTGGGGAACTAAGATCCCGCATGCCACATGGCGTGGCCCAAAAATAAATAAAATAAAAAAATAAATCTCATATATTTTAGAATCTGTAGGTTCCAGTTCCAATAGTGAATATTCGTCACATTTCCATTACCTGAATGTATGTAATCAAGTCCTTCTAAAACATAGGGTCATTCAATGACCTTACACTTGACAAAAATACAACACTATATTACAATGCCTGAAGAGAAGACAAAACACAGATAGTCGTGAATGGAAAAGCTAACACTAATAAAACAGCACAGATACATGAGATAGTCAATACTGTGGCCCAAGACTCTGGGATCCAGGGCAATCTAGAGCCCTTGGCATAAGTGTGGGGGACATAGAGGTGGAGTCTGAAAAGGAATGTCCATTTGAGGGAATGAATTATCTCTAGTATGAAAATATAAGAAAATGCTTCTCTTACATTATCTAGAAGGTGTAGAATTTACAGAGAGGGAACAGGTGATTAAGTTTACTAGTGATGCAGAACAATAGGTCACCATATTTAATTACACAATGCATACTATTTATATACATGCCATAGAGAAGACTATTAAAAACCTGAACCTTGGAACAAAACCACTGAGGTGTTTGTGACAGACTAATGATTAATGATGGGCTGTCTTTAGGGTTTCTCTGAGATTGTGAGTAAAGTGAGATTATTATGTTAAAGCTTCTTTTATTAAAGTATTAAATATATATCATATTAATTAAACCTAGGTTATTTATTTCAAAATTGGGGATGGAAATAGCTCTAAATTTATATTAAAACAATTTAGCTGATTAGTTCATATTAGAGTTAAACCTACTCTCACGCCTGTAAAGGTTTTATGTTATCCTCTCCAGTACTGCCTGGTTCTTATTTTCTCTGGGAATAGAGAAGTGGGCCAGTGCGTCATTACAAGCTCAGAGGAGAGACATGAAACTAGAATTTGCTAGCAAGTGGGAAAATGATATGCAAAAATGTCATCCTCATTTGGCTCACATTTTACTGCTGCAGAGAACTAAAGAAGTCAGCTGTTCCGCCTGCACCCACCCCACTCCACGCCACTTCAACCACTTATTAAAAGGGAAATTGCCCCTTTTCAGAGTTTTAGTGAGTTAGAGGAGCATTCTTCTGCCTACCATAGTGCCTAACTTCAATCCCAAGTTTACTGAATCCAAATCATCAAGTCTTTCACTGTAAATCCCCACTCCCCCTCAAATGTTCTTAAAACAAAGAGCAATCATAACAAAACTATAAGAATGACGTCTAATCAGAGTTGACCTTTAGAGTTACTTTAATAAGCCTAACACACTCTTTCGTCATTTCAACTAAAATATGTTATTTTAAATTCTGAAACATTTTAAAAAGAGTAATAAAGCAAACCTGTATCTATTATTTCAATAGATATTTTTGTCTTTATTTAGCTCACTTATTTTTTTAAAGAAGTGACACATAAAATCTCTCCACCATCACCCCTTCTTGCCTCCTCAGAGGTAATCATTAACCTGAAGTTGGTGTGCTTTTTCATCCTTTACATAGGAATGTAAATATAAGCAACATGTATTACTGTTTTGTGTATTTTAAAATTTTAATTAAGTAGTAGACTGTTACCAAACCTTTTGCAACTTACCTTTTTTCACATAGTTTGGGTATTTATTCATGTTGATGCATGTAAATCTAGTTCATTCATGTTAACTACTGTATAATACTCTATTGTTTTGGTTTATAGAGGTGTTTATAATTTTTTTTTTTTTCAGTAAATTATGTGATGAGATCCTCAGCTTGGGGGAGGAGGAAGGGGTAGTAGGAGGGAAAGGGAGCAGTGTGAGGGAGAATTGAACTGGAGATAGAACTAGAACTACACAATCAGCTCTCCTGGTTCTTAGGCCTTCAGACTTGGACTAGAACTACACCAATGGCTCTCCTGGGTCCCTAGCTTGCCAACTGCAGACCTTGGAATATCTCAGCCTGAAGAACAGCGTGTTTCTCTGGAAAACACAGCCTAAAACACTGCCTAACAATCCACCCCAAAAGAAACATTTTGCTTACAATTTTGTGGTTAAGGAATTCAGGAAGAGCTTAGCTAGGTGGCTGCATTTGCTGCATTTTGAGTCTCGAGTTGCTGGGGCTGGAGAATCATTTTCCAAGGTGGCTTCTTCACACGTCTGATATCTCATTCTCCAGAGTTTCTCCATGTGATTCTGCTTTTCCAGCATGATCTCAGGGTAATCACACATTACATGGCACTGGCATTCCAAGAGGAAGCAAAAGCTCCAAAGAGGATGTGAAAGCTGCCAGGCCCATTAAGGGCTGAGTCTGGAACTGGCAGTGTCACTTTCACTGTATTCTACTGATCAAAGCAGTCACACGCTCTTCCAGATTAAAAAAAAGGTAAAGAGAGCTTCCCTGGTGGAGCAGTGGTTAAGAATCTGCCTGCCAATGCAGGGGACATGGGTTCGAGCCCTAGCACAGGGAGATCCCACATGCCACGGAGCAACTAAGCCTGTGCACCACAACTACTGAGACTGTGCTCTAGAGCCCGAGAGCCACAACTACTGAGCCTGCATGCTGCAACTACTGAAGCTTGTGTTCCTAAAGCTCATGCTCTGCAACAAGAGAAGCCACCGCAGTGAGAAGCCCGCACATCACAACGAAGAGTAGCCCCGCTTGCCGCAACTAGAGAAAGCCCACGTGCAGCAACAGAGACTCAACACAGCCAAAAATAAATAAAACAGGTTTATTAAAAAAAAAACAAGGTAGAGAAATAAACTCCACCCCTCGATAAGGGAATGGCAAGGTCATATACTGCAGAAGAGAATACAGGATGAGATATATTTTGTGGCCATTATTTGCAAAATAGAACCTACGACAGGGATGATAGACTGTGGAAGAGTGGTTGGTTGCAGTGTGAGTTGTTCTAATAACTGTGCTAAACAATAGAAGGTGGTAGTCAGAATGAGGAGCTTGAAGGTGACGTTTTTCAATGGGATGCAAGTACTGGTGATGACAAAGGTCTACCACTGACCACAGAAATGAGGTGGCTGAAGAGGAATGGAGGAAAAGTTCACTGGAGATGAGGTGGTCAAGTAACCAAAAAGCCAGAGGGTGGAGAATAGGTTAAAATGATAAATGAAACAAAGGCCCTTCCTTGAAGGAACTTATCTCTTATACAGATACATCTTGTCTCCCACCCCCACCCCCAACCTTCTCTGTAGCTTTTTCCCTCTGACAATTGTGAATGAGTATTTCTACCCACCCACCTCACCCACAAAAATACAAAACAGCATAATCTAAAAAAGAAAGATGTACTTGAACACCAAATTAGTTGGCAGAACTGTTCAATTTAGCTAGAAACAGAAAAATTTATCTGCACATTAATATTCCAACTCTTAATATATGGCTGATTTTTTTTCAAGATCGAAAATATGCAGAAAAGTTCCCTGCTTGATGTTTTTATATATATAGTTTTTATATATAAAGTTGAGATTTTTTTTTAATAACTGCAAAAGAAATTCAGTCACACCTAATGATTAACAGAATGTAGTGGTGTACTATCTAAACAAATCATGCTGATGTGCCATAATAAATTGTCTATTAGTAAAGAAAATACACTTTAGGGCACAGCATCATATCACAAATTACAGTAAGGATACTTTGCAAGAATTTATTCAAACTAGAGAATTCTGAGTAACTGTATCTTTTGAATGCAGCACTTAAAAATGTTAACAACTCTGGGGCTTCCCCAGTGGCGCAGTGGTTGAGAGTCCGCCTGCCGATGCAGGGGACATGGGTTTGTGCCCCGGTCCGGGAAGATCCCACATGCTGCGGAACGGCTGGGCCCGTGAGCCATGGCCGCTGAGCCTGCGCGTCCTGAGCCTGTGCTCTGCAACAGGAGAGGCCACAACAGTGAGAGGCCTGCGTACCGGGAAAAAAAAAAAAAAAAGAAAAAGTAAGAACTCTGTGCATTCTTTTTCTTAAAAAAAATGACCTTGTGTGTGTCACAGAAGTGCTGCTTTATTGCTGCAGAGGTCAAAGTTCAAGGCTCAAGAGGTACAGGAAAGAATACAAAGGTAGCTTTAAGAAAATTGGTTTTGTTTATGTATAAAAAAGGTAGTTTATAAAACTTAATTTACAAACCAAGAACAAAGTAGTATGCATGCCTTATGTATAAGCATCCTTAAAACGTCAAAATTTTTGCAATGCATAGCCAGAAAACAAAAAACCACCACTGCCCCTTGCCAAAACCTGCATGATGTTTAGATCAACGTCACATATTATTTATATGATGAAGTCTTTCTAAATTTGACTTACCAATCTCCCTGACATGTAGGCATAAACAGCTTCCTTAGACTTATTTCCTTTTTAACTATCAGATAGAAAGTAGGAAATAGTCTGTGGTGGGGATAGCCTTCTACAACAAAAATCAGTTAATAGGTGGCATAGCAGATAACTGGTAAATGGTACTGTCCATTGGAAACATGGAATGTTTTAAAGATTATATGAAGATCTATATCCTTCCCTAATCATTCTCAAGGTATCAAGGATATATTTGTTAAGAAGGTTCTTGATTTTAGGTGACCAGAACCAAGAAATTCTAAGTAGGCAAATTCAAAATATTCATCCAAACATTTATTGAGTTAATATTACATTGTCAAAGAAACGAAAGTGAATAAAAATTCTGCTTTCAAAAAGCATACAGTCCAGTCGAAGAGAAAGCTATGGATAACGTCATGATATACAGTGTAAACACTGTTACGGTGTTATAGAACAAAGCTCAGTGTTATAAGACAAAGCCCTGTAGGAACAGAGAAAAAACAATTTTGACTGGTAAGAAGGGATGACATTCCAACAAAATCGAAATACAATTTTAACAGACTGGTTGAATTTAGAGAGTAAAATAAGAAGACACAAAAACAAGTACCTGTCTAGCATGTTTGAGAAATGCTAAGAAGTCCAGTGTGGCTAGAACACAGGATGAACAGAATCACAGAGGATCATATACATGATAGTAACAAGTTTTGCTTAATTCTATAGGTATTAAAGAGTGATTACAGATTTCTGAGCTAGGAAAGTTAGGTGGTGTGCAGGTGATACAGCTACATCTATAGTTTAGGTAAAAAGCTGATAGCAGAGTCCAGGAAAATATGGAAGCAGGAGATTGAAAATATAGGTACTACTAGTTAAGAGGCTGCTATAAGAATGTAAGTAAGAAATAAAGTTGGTCAGAACCCCCAAATAAAATTTATTGGTTAACTGAGTTAGAGGGAACATTCTGAACTGAATATAGAAAAGCCAAGGAAGTATCTTAAATACTTATAATTTAGTAGTTTAAAGAAACACAACTAGTTTAAATTATTCCTGAGTAAACTATAACTTTAAATAGAAAATAACTACAATGTACAACATATTTTATAATGACTTAAAAAGGCTATTTACATCTATATTATTTATTTTAAATACCAGCAAAATGCAACTTAAAAATAACATCACATCAACTTTACCAATTATATACACATAATTTATGCAAAAATTTTAAGGAATTTTGCCCCACCCATAGCCACACAATAAGGACACCACTAATCAACTTTTTATAATTAGCTGACACACACTCATATACTAATTAATTTTATTAGCCTAAAAAAACTAAGTGACATATGGCCCCAAATAATCATCCATTTACAAAACAATTAGTATACTATTTGCTGTGTAGTCAACTAATATTTATTGAGCACCTCCTATTTTCTGGCACCAAAAACACATTTACTACCTTACAGAATTCAAAAAACCATCCTTCAAAATAGGTAACAGTATTTTTTATATAACAGATGAGAAAACTAAGAATCAGGCTGACAGGAATTTGCTTAATACCATAAAGAGTAACATATTTAATTATATTAACTGCCAATTCTAAGGGATCATCTATTTTTCACATTTGTGTTGCTACGACTATGTCTCCGCTTTTACGTTTCATTTTATTTCTATCACCATTATTTCTCTTTCCTACTTGTCTCTCCAAGGTTATCACCACCTATCTATAATTTCTTTTACTAAAATACATGTAAGTGGGAAGGTGTAACATTAAGTAATACTCTATCATTCTGGAATTTTAAAACAACTTATGCACACATTTTTAAAAGTTACACATATTAAATAGATAAAAACCATAATTTTTAAAAAGTATTAAAAAATTTAACCTCATTGAAATTTTTGGTTTATAAATATAACCTTAAATACAAGGTGTCAAGAAGCTTAAATGACTGTGTATTATGATGGTCTGCCACATATAAGGTACATATTCTTTCAAGTTTAAAGTACCTCTCCTAAGAACTGGGCTAATGGTTGATTCCTTATTTTAGTTCAATTGGAATAAAATTGTAACTGGAGTATTTTCCTTTATAACACAGAAAACTATAGCCCAAAGGCCAAGCAACACATAATTTAATAAATATTGAGAAGAATCCAACAGTTAATAATATCAAATGCTAGCCAGCATCTAGTTTTATGTGAGTATAAGATTATCATATAGAAAACTTGTTCTATTAAAAGTATCTAATTAAAAAGGCAAGAAACTATAAAGAAACAGACTATGTTAGAGGTCTAGTTAAGTGCCCTCTTTTTACAGATTAGAGACTGAGAATCTTGATAAGTAACTTGTCCAAGTCACATGTCAATGGTAGAACCAAGACTGATTCCTGAGCCTGATTTCTATTCTGGGCTCTTGTTTACCATATCCGTGTTCTCTCATTTTACGACTTAACCATATTATTTATTCACTACATTTTAACTTCAAATTTGGAAAATTAACAAGTAATGACACTTCTTCTACCCAACAACTCTCTAGTTTTTCTCAAAAATGAGCATTACAAGAACAGGACGCAGTTCATAACATTAGAGCACTTGCTTAGCTTCATTAAGATAAGAGCTTTACACAGGAAAAAGTTCACTTTACATATAATTTGGTTTGGCAAACAAAAAGCTTACATAAAAGTCATAGCTTTAAAACCTCTTTAACCTATATCATAGTAACTTCATACGTTGTGAAATGGTTTTCTATAATCTTGACATTTTCTTCAGATAGCCGGTTTTCCTGTTTTAGCTGCCTTATAAGAGCTTCCAAAGACTTCAATCTTCCTAGAGTTTGTTGTTCTTGTAACTCAAGGAGAGTTATCTTTGAATGTAGTTTAGAGACTTTCTGCCAAAGATGTTCCTTACTTACATCTTGTCTGCAGTAAGAATGCTCAATCTGTAAAACTTCCATCTCATTGTCTACATCCTTATATGAGTCTTCAACATCTATGTCTTCTTCCATTTCCACCTTTTCTTTGGGGGCAGGTATAAAAGAATTAATTGTAGGTTTTGAATTTTCTGTAGGTACAAAAATGGCAATAACAGATTCTTTATTTGTGTTTAATTCTTCAACTCTTTGAGTAATTGTGCTGAACAAGAATGGATTTTCCTGTGCTGACTTAATTTCCACAGAATTATTTGTGAAGTGTGGGTTAGCAAGATGATTGGTAGTTATTTCAAGCACTTCTTGGGCTTCCAAAGACTGCTGAATACCTTCTGAATTTGAAGTTGTCAAAGTAATAGTTGTAGAATTTAGATTCTCAAAAGATGTGTGAAAACCACCTATACCTATGTCTTGACTAACTGATGTTTCCAAGGTAGGTTCTGATTTTCTGGTATCTTGTTTAAGCAGATTAAGAGTTAATACATTATTTTGTAAACTTTCTGTTTTTGGATCTGGTAGCTTTACCAAGGCAGATGAATCAAGTAATTCTGCATGTTCAGGGGGGACGTCTGTGTCAACTGTATTCTTCTTTGGCTCATTTGATGAAAATGACTCTTCTGACTTGGCTTTTAGGCATACTTCTTTCTCATCTTTCAATTTTTTCTTCTGAGATTTTTTTTTGGAAGGGTCTTTCTCCTATAAAATAATATTTTCAAATTCTAATAAAGATGTCCTTACTAGGCTTATTCCCTTATTAGTTAGTGCTGACTATTTCAGTACAACTATGAGCAGTATACTGGCCAAGCAAATTTATTCAGTTAAAAAAATGTTTTCAGTATATAACAGCAGCTCAAAATATACTTGAAAACATTTTTTAAAAAAATTATGCATAATCAATATATCAGTATAATGGAAAAAAATCTCAGATCACTCACAAGACCAGTAAAATATCTAGATCATTAATTTACATTAATAACTTAACCTGATAATTTATGTATGTGTTATCCTTGGCTCCTCTGAAGCTATGCTTCAAAATGGTTTAAATCTTTAAAAAATTATTACACTTTCAGTAAAAGCACAAATTAGTTTTTCTTTTTCTCAAATATGTGTTTTCCCAGCAGTTACCTTTCCCTCTCATCCCCTCTACCTGATTACCTGCCACCCTGCAACCTGCCACCATGCTCAGCATTATCCCCTTCTCCCCTACTCCCTGCCTCCAATACCTGATTCTCTTCAGGCAAAGAAAATATTGTTGGAATTGCAGTTTGTTTCAAATAGCGAATACCCCATCTGATGTCAAGAGAGTCAGGAGTAAAATGGTCACTACACAGGAACTGGTATTTACTGGGAACCCATGAATCTCGCTTCATGTTCTTTAACCATTTTTCAAGTCTTTCTTTGTCATGTAGAGGAAACCTGAAAGTAAAAAAAGGAAAACTTTGCTATATTTTAACAATTTTGCCAGATTCCAGGCCTACACATATAGGTAACCTATCAATCAAGTGCCATAAAAGCAAGACAACTACTCCTACCATACAATAGCATCTTCATGACAACTACTACCATACCATCTCTGCAGCAAAGAGGACTAAGATATGAGATGTGTAGCCAAAGCTTTTGTCTGAGAAGAGTGGCTTGTAATACATAACTCAGAGTCCCTTCAAGTAAAACCTATGTTACTACAAAGGATAAAATCTATTCATATTTGCTATGGATTACATTTCTTTTTCATTCTGTTGTGCAGTTTGCCTAGAACTAGTGAAGAGCTTTGTAACTACAAAGTCCTATTCAAATATATTTCATAGTAACATAACAAGTCAAACGGTTTCTGGTCTATAATTCAAGAAGTATTAAACTTCAGGCTCTTACATTAATATTTTTAAAATACAGAGATGTTAATTGAAACAAATGGTTTAGCTGACATAAATGAATACTCAATCTTATAAAACTTCTAATCCTCCATTCTCTTTACTGGAATCAGCCTCAATTCTACCCATTTGTAATTTAGTCCAATATTTCTAGTCTTCTACAGCTGGTAGATTGGGAACTCTAAAATTCAAGTATTCAAGTTCTGAAAGAGAAATTGACACAAGAACTAAACGTGTTAAAGGACAGACTCAGATATTTTATAATATGAAACAAACAGAAAAGATAGAGAAAAGTAAAACAGCTCTTTATACGTGTTCTTCCTGTACTGAGTAACCTGGATTTTGAGTTGGCTTTAACGTACTACAATGTGTTTTATGGGTAAAACTGGACTAATGGTAGAATTTGACAGAAAACTTTATTCTACCAGTCTAATCAGGTTTGAGTTAAACTGAATTAAACAACAGTGATTTATACTTCTTTTGAAGATTTTACAAGAACACAGTCCAAGACACATACTACATAATAATTTCCTACTTATAAAAAATAGTTACATAGGGCTTCCCTGGTGGCGCAGTGGTTGAGAGTCCGCCTGCCGATGCAGGAGACACGGGTTTGTGCCCTGGTCCGGGAAGATCCCACGTGCCGCAGAGCGGTTAGGCCCGTGAGCCATGGCCGCTGAGCCTGCGCGTCCGGAGCCTGTGCTCCGCAGCGGGAGAGGCCACAACAGTGAGAGGCCCGCGTACCGCAAAAAAAAAACAAAACACAAAAAAACCAAAAAACAGTAACATAGAAGGTTCTCATACAAAAAGCAGCTGTTATACATTCCTCCCAATCACAACCATTTATGCTTCGTAGTAGCACGATTTTCTAAAATAAATATTGATAACTTTGTAAGATGCTAGACGAAAAGAGTCTGGGTATTTTGTAGGAAATAATTTTTAACCCTGATATCCTTCCGTGGAAAACTCAGATTATCTGCCTTTGGAAGTTTTTACCATAGGTATAATATTCATACATGGCTTGAAAATTTTTTAACCTTACATATATCAATGACTTAGGTTATAAGTATGATACGCCTAACGAGAAAAGGCATTTAATGGCAAAAATAATTTGCTTTTCAGAGGACTTGGAACTCTGCTATCCAGAGATAAGTTTATACCTTTTCTGTTATAGCTAAAATGAGAATATGCCTTTTACAAAAAATTTTTTTAAATGTAATTTCATGTATATGGATGCCATTTGTAAATTATTTCTATTGTACCTATATGTTAAGTTATCAAACAATTAAAAAAATACACTTTGTGAATGTCTTTATTGGTAATTGTATTGCAATGCTTTCTTAACGGGTAAATCTCTAAGAACTCTCCTAGAATATGTTTCTGGAACAACTCAGTATCTCTATATTGGTTCAGTTTGTTTGGTAATTTTGTTTCTCTGTCTTATTAATTCTCCCCAAAACATAAACTAATCACTGATATAAACTGGTCGCCATATGTATATATTCACTGAATTCTCAAATTAGTATAAATTTACTTTGCAGCGTGCTATAGTGTTAGCATGAGAAAATTCAATTCTTCAAGTTTGGTGCTATTAGGGGAATAAAACTAATTCAATGTTTAGTTTGCTGATTACACATGAAATTTCAAAAACTCACTTAAAAACTCCACTTTCAGTAAATTCATTTTGAGGAAAAAATTCTTTATAATTGTCTTCCTCTGGCATTATTATTTTTCACTCCTTAAAAATAGTAACTACGCAGTCCACAAAGATTAAAAGAATTTTTAGTCTGAGGTTATGACGCCCCCAAATCCAAGGCCAAGGAAATATGGGGTTAAATCAAGCTCAACATGATCCTTTGCTACAAACCTCCTCAGAGCCAGAGCCATTAATATACTAGCATATATTTCTCCCCCTAAAATATCTCTTTGCAACTTGTGGAAGGGCTTCGAGGAAGATAATCCTGGAAATATTGCCACATGGTGTGAATTATTTGGAGTTATCAGTTTTTTTCATTAGTTAAGATAATGCAAAGCAGCTGAGTCATTAGTGAACAGAAAGCTTTAGGTCTAAAGTCAAATAAGCTTCACAAAATAGCTAGTGAAAATTCAAAGAAAGTTAAAGACAACCAGGTTAGGGCTAAATTAATTATTTTTAAATACAAGAAATAAAGGAAATAGAATAACATAAATACGTTGACTTTCATAAACACTAATCACGTTATGAGTGCCAAACGCCATTTTATGTTTTTACACACTACGTGTGAATTAGGTATTACTAGTGTCTCCACTTTACAGATGGGAGGTCTTAGCTAGAAGGGTTAAATAATTTACGGACAGTTATTCAGCTACAAAGTAGTGGAGCCAGTATTTGAACCTAAGTCTGGCTTTGGAGTCTGGCCTCTTACTTATTACACAATACTGCTTCACTATTCTTCCAAATAAAAATGGGTACTTCTCGGGATCCACGAAAATATTTCGTGGCCGCAGTAATTTGGAATACAGGTATTCCCCACTTCTCCAAAGTTCGCTTTCTGCCACTTCACTTTTAGGAAAGTTAGGTCTAACAGGTACTGATGCCCGAACAAGATTTTCGCCTTTACCAAAAAAAAAAAAAAGCAGTTGCTTCCTCGCTTAGGAAAGGTTTCAGAGTAACGCTCTACGTTGGAAGGGAGGGAAAAACCTGTTAGCCCTGACTTACCCTGCTCTCTGAACGAATGGAGAGTATCTAGAGCCCTGAGCAGGAGGTAGGTTATAATTCTGGGTCGGCCACAAAACTTTCAAGGTCACTTACCTAACCTTTCTCAAAGGCCTCAGTTTCGTCAGGAGAAAGTGGAATTAAATAACTATGCGACCTAACTCACTGAAAGTGTAAGTTAACTTTAAGAGCACCTTCCCACTTGGCACGTTTGATGCACCTGAAGCGGTGGTTAAGGTCATCAATGAGATGAGTTCCGGGGAGGTGGGGAAACGCTCTGAAAACCACGGAGCATCGCGCAAACGTGACTGCTTTAGGCGCCCTATGAACACTCCAACAGGCCCCAACGCCTCGCCACACGCCCAGCGACCTCCCTAGAAATGTCAGAACATTTCCAGGTAAACTGAACTCGAGCCTTCGCGCCCTCCTCCCGCGGAGGGGCCGAACACGACCGCAGAACCAAGGCCGAATTTATAGAGCTGACAGGAGATACGCCAAACCCCAACCCCAAACGCCACAGAACTGCGACCCAGAGGCAGGCTAACGCTTCTGCGTTAGGGACAACTTACGGGTAAAAACTCAGCTTCCGGTCTTTACTGTTTCGTCCCCGGCGGTTCTTACAGCAAATCGCTGCGCAATAACGGGGCATCGCTGCGGCGAGGCCACAGGAGACCTGGGCCGCCGACGGGCACAGGCGTGCCTTCCTCGCTGAGGCGGGGCCGCAGATGCAGGCCGCCGGAGCCACTGCGCCTGCGCCAGGCTGGGCGGAACGGAAAGACGGTGCAACCCTCGACTCACTTCCGCTTCTGCCGGCTTCAGTACGGCCCTTTCGGGGGTTGGGGCCGGAAGTGACGCACAGGCAGAGCGGCAACAACAGTTTTCCACGTGCGCGTAGGGCGCCAGGGTCAGGTGGGGAGGCGGGAGCCAATAGGAAAGCGTTTCGTGTAGGTTTCCTCCTGAGGTGGTGGCGCGAGCAGCGGCCGGCCCGCCTGTGGGGAGCTGGCTGTGAGGGGACGCGGCGGCGACGGCAGGAGTGTGAGGTCGGTGGACAGGCAGCAGTGGGTGCGCACCAGCTCCTGGAGGCCACGGAGGCCGGGGTTGGGGAGGCCAAGCCGCGCAGCGCCGGCGCCTCCGCTCTCTGAAGGAGCAGCTGCAGCTGGAGGGTGCGAATGAGGGAGGAGGCCGGGGTCTCCGGGAGGAGGTTTAGGCCTCGGTGTCCGCCACGGTCGCCGGTAGGGCTTCGGGTTGCCTGGTGTTCTTGAGGAAGAGAGTAGGAGAAAGGAGATGGCCTAAGCACAGTGTAGTGCGGTTTTTTGGGGGGGTTGTGCCGCTGGCCTTCTCGGGTGTCGGGCAGCTCCTCCCAGGGCCGGACCCCGAGCCGCGGACAACCGGACGGCGGCGCAAGGTCTGACAGGGCGAGTCCAGCCCAACCAGCCACTGGCTCTGGGGAGTAAGGCCCAGGCTTGCCGTCCCCCGGCTCTCGGGAATGAGGAGTCAGTATAACGCAACGGTCCGTCTTTTAGGAGAGTATGGTATATTCAACTTGAAACTGTGGAGTAAGGTTTGTGAAACAGGGAAGATGCCTCCCTGTCAGTTTTAGACCCACCCTTTGACTAGGGATCAGTCACAGTACGCGTTTGGTTTGTGTTCTTTAAACCAGGAGTTCGTACTTGATCCTTGGTTCGCGTGACTGTGAGTGACTCTCTGGGAAGAAGTAATCCATCTGCTAATTACGCTCTGAACAGGCCAACAGGAGAGGAACGCAGGCAGTTTGCACAAACCAGAGCGTCTTTCGTCCGCTGTGTTATGTCATCCTAGGTTCTTAAGGACTCCTGTGGTACGGTGTTCAACAAACAGGGTCGTTTGAATCCCAAGTCATTTAATCTGTACTGTCAAGAATTCTCAGTTGAATTCTAGGTTCAAACTTCTTTAAGGTTAGAGAAACATTTTAACGACTCCTGAGAAGTTAGAAAGAATTTACCTTATCTTAAGTACAAACTATGAAAGTTCATTTTTCTGGCAGCCTTCGCAGAAATCTTAAATTCTATTAATTATGAGTTTTTAACAAAACTCACTTATCCATGCTTTTTTGTTAAATATTTGGGATCTTACAGTTAAAAAAAAGGAGAGATTACATTCTATTGTGTTGCATTGTCAATATTATGTAATATTGAGATTCTCTGTGTGCAATCCTTGGCTCACCTTGCTGAAATGAAAACTGAAAGTTTCTTAGGGAGGGAAGATTACTGCTAATTTAGACATACTGGGCTGATTACCTTGGTAATATACTTTTTTACCATTAAGTTAAAGTTTTTAAAAAATTCCTTTAGAATATGAATTCTAGAAGGGAAGATTGAGATATTGAGATCATTTTAAGCTATATTTTTGTAACTACTGTGTTTATGGCCAGAGTGTTAGTGGAAAGGCAGTAACTAAGAAAGATTTTTCTTAATTTGGTTGAATTATATTTGCTCTCAAGATTACAACCAATTTAGGGGTAGTGCAGCCTGTATAAGTGAAATAACATGGAAATAGATACAAGATACACTATATATGCTTAACATTTTGATACTGCATTAGTATACTTTGAATCCTAAAAGCTCATTCAGTTTCTTTTAAAAGAAAAATCTTAAGATTAGTTCCATGGATAATATTTTTTTTTCTTTTCTTTTTTAGGATATTAGAAATGGCTACTCCCCAGTCAGTTTTCATCTTTGCAATCTGCATTTTAATGATAACCGAATTAATTTTGGCCTCAAAAAGTTACTATGATATCTTAGGTGTGCCAAAGTCAGCATCAGAGCGCCAAATCAAGAAGGCCTTTCACAAGTTGGCCATGAAGTACCATCCTGATAAAAATAAGAGTCCTGATGCTGAAGCAAAATTCAGAGAGATTGCAGAAGGTACGTAAATGACTATCTTCAAGGTCTCACAGGTTTTAACTAGTAAAGGTGAATGATACCTAAGAAGTTTGTATGTATTTGAAGGTTTTGTGGAGGCGGGAGGGAGAGTGGGATCTACACATGAATATAGTGAGAGTGAGATTCTCAAGGCTATTATAACATATTTTGATCCTGGATATGTGGAAGTATATACTTTTATTGGCATTCAGATCTGAAAATGTTGAAAATGTATTATTTCTTTCTTCTGTTATTTATAAAGTTGCTTATTGTTTCTATGTCAAAAGGAATTTTAGATACCCAAAACTTATGAATTAATTTAAGAAAGTTTTTATGAATTATGGAGATTAAATATAAAAATATTAAGCATAAAAAAATTAAATAGACTCTAAAATGCCTTGGTTTTTTTTCTTCCTCACTTGGTCTACATCTCAAAGCCACAATTGTCTTTAAAGGAAAAGTATGAAACAAGTTTTGACTTAAGACTAATTCTAAAACAAATTGCATCTCCTGAGCATTTAGTAATTAATGGTGGGTGGAGGTAACTGAGTAGGGAGTTGGAGTTAAACATTTACTTCAACTAGTAAGTGAAAAATGAATTCCTCTGAATTTGCTCACTAAATTCTTTCATACAAGTGATGATTTTGCACAAATAATAACTCTGAAATTGTTGCTCCCATATTTATTTGTATTAATAGCAGCATTTAACAAATATTTATTGGTTATTTACTAGAGGCAGGCATTGTGCTAACTGCTGATAGTGTGCAGTGAATAAGACAAAGTATTTGCCTTTTGTGACTTCTGACTTTTATGTTAGTAGCATTTGGTTTTATTTGTGATGTGAAATACTTGCATAAAATAAATTTAAGAGGTTTGGGTATATGTAATTTTGATTACTTTCAATTACTAAAGTATTTTTATTTCTTTCAGCATATGAAACACTCTCAGATGCTAATAGGCGAAAAGAATATGATACACTTGGACATAGTGCTTTTACTAATGGTAAAGGACAAAGAGCTAGTGGAAGTCCTTTTGAGCAGTCATTTAACTTCAATTTTGATGACTTATTTAAAGACTTTGGTTTTTTTGGTCAAAACCAAAACACTCGGTCCAAGAAGCATTTTGAAAATCACTTCCAGGCACGCCAGGATGGTTCCAGTAGACAAAGGCACCATTTCCAGGAGTTTTCTTTTGGAGGTGGGTTGTTTGATGACATGTTTGAAGATATGGAGAAAATGTTTTCTTTTAGTGGTTTTGACACCACCACCAATCGACATACAGTACAGACTGAAAATAGCTTCCATGGATCTAGCAAGCACTGTAGGACTGTCACTCAACGGAAAGGAAATATGGTTACTACATACACTGACTGTTCAGGGCAGTAGTTTGTCCTTTTTCTGTTCTCTTTAAACCCAACTAGTTGACTCTTCTTCAATATCTTTGACGCAGAACCAATTTTTTGTGAACTATTTTGACAAGTGCATGATTTCACTTAACTTGATATAGCTGTCAAATATATTTAAATTGTTTTTGAGAAATTCAGCAACATTCAGTTAGTAGAGAAATAGCTAATTATTAATTTCCCTGATTAGGCAAGGTTCTTTAAAAAAAGATATTATAATTCTGCCTGGTCTGTTTTCTCTACCTGCCCTTGGCTTATTAACATGACCAGTTTTATTACCAAGGAAAAAATGAGTTTGCCTGATAAATATTTAAAGGTTAAATTTTAAAAGTTATTGTAGATTTAAATTGTGTGAACTTGAATGATCTTTTTTGCAGTGAAACCTTTGCTAATTTAAAATTGCATGCTCTGTAGCATCTCTGACTTGGGTCACAAAATATGTGAAACTGTATAATTGAGTCGTTCAGCAAAGGATAGCAAGCAGTATCTTGGTTAATTTCCACTGAAAGCTTCAGAAAGGTATGGTTTAATATTTACCAGAGAACCATGCAGAAGAATTTGAGTAAAGGAAATGATTGTATTGCTCATAGTCATTTAGACTCAAAGAAAGTTGAAAACTTAACATTGTCCAGAGTTTGTTACGTGTTTGGTCCCTGGCTAATGATTTTGTAGTGTTGAAATCATAGCTATTTTACACATCTTTTCACATTTCTTCCTTAATTGTTGACGCTAGGTTTTAGTATGGATTTATGTATTTGTGTGTGTGTGTGGTTTTTCTTCTTTGCCCTCATCTTTAGAGATTGACTAATACCTCATTCTGTTTATAAAAACAGCCAGTAATTTCTGTGCAACCTTATTATGTGCAATATTTTTAAATCCTAAGAAATGTGTGCTTTTGTTTTCAGATAGACATTTCTTTAGTTCCGCACTTTTCCGTGTTATACTCCACATGAGTATTAATCCTATGGATACATATTAAAACTAGTAAATATCTCATACACCTTTGTGAGTGAGAGAAATATAATATTTACAATATGATGTTCTCTGTTGTCATTTTATTGTTAAAAGTTTAGTCAGCAACTCTGGAGATAGGAAGGGTATATAAGCAATTGGGCTGCTTATACTGATCATAGACCATATTCTAGAAGTTGCTTTTCACTAACCTGAAACCCTGAGGTGACCTTGTTAGATTGCCGTTTAGTAATTTCTCTTGCTTTCTTACCGTCCTCCATCCTCCTTCCCTCACAGATTTTGGTAGCTTGAAGATTTTGTTAATTATAATTTTGGTGTATTTGTTTGCTAGGAACAAGTATTCTTGCCCCTGCTGCTTTCCTCTTTAGGCCTGGTTGGGAAAAAGCAGACTTTGCATGAAGCTTTATTTGTTAGTGATCATCTTTAATTTGACATCTGTGAAGAAAATGAATTTATTCTATTATGTTTATGCACCTTAATTATTTCCTGAAAGTTATACCTACTACTTTTGTTTGATAATAAGAAAATAGCCATACGTTGTATTTTGGTCTGAGGATTATCTGTGGCCTATTAAACAGAACAAATGAGGCAAAAAAAACCTTTTTTTTTCCAAATGACGATGAACTTTAAGGATTATTTTAATATTGTTAGCATCTGTACCCTTGATTATCTTTCTTGTTTTTCCCATTTTAAACATTTATTTGAACTCCTTTTTTTTTAACCTCCCATTTGGCTCTTTGGCATACTTTTTACAAGGAAAAATGTACCATGAATCATAACTCTTATGATACAAACTAAATATAAAGACGCTTAGGTAATCTACAGGTATGTGTGTGTGAGTAGTTAATTATATAAGCAACTGGAAATTAGACCAGTAATCAACATGAAAGCTTCCTCAGTAATTTAAAATTTTTCTTCTTTATAGTTTATACAGGTTGAATGCACAAGGAGAATGGTAAACTCCTGTAGTTATGAAATGACCAAGACAGTAGCTTAATCTACACTCCCTACACAAGTCAACATGTGAAATCTATCACTTTTTTTTCTTTGGCGTAAAATAGTAATATTCATAACATGACTTAATCTTTTTCTTGAACTAATTTCTCTAATTCTTCAAGTTTTCTGGATTGAGGATGTCTTGCATTGTATGCTATAGTGCATGTGGTAGGCGTGAAATTCTTTTGGTGCTCCAGATTGGTAGGTAGTTTTGTGCTCTAAATTTCAGGTCCAATTCTGAGATCAGTACCATGAAAATTTAGGTTGCCCAAGGTCAATTAAGAATTTGTACAGGGCTTCCCTGGTGGCGCAGTGGTTGAGAGTCCGCCTGCCGATGCAGGGGACACGGGTTCATGCCCCTGTCCGGGAAGATCCCACATGCCGCGGAGCGGCTGGGCCTGTGAGCCATGGCTGCTGAGCCTGCGCTCTGCAACAGGAGAGGCCACAACAGTGAGAGGCCCGTGTACCACACACACACACACAAAAAAAAGAATTTGTACAATCCTGGGGTAGTTATTCTAATTTTTTTTGAAGTAAAAGCAAATAAAAACACACTAGAGGAAAATGAGACCATTGCCAAACAGAATAAAGAAGAGATTGGTATCAGCAGTAGGTCTCTAAGGTTTTATATTTTTCATGTTAATGCTGGCATCTTTAGTCCCAGGTGACAGGTTGAATAAAATCAGTCATGATTGTTTCCCCTCTTGGTCCCAATGACAGATAATATAATAATGAAGTTGTAAACATGCTGTAAAACAACATACAGAAGTTTTGAGGCACGATATACAGGAAAAGGTATAAAGCAGAAGAAATTGAATTGAGAGGGAAATCAGAGAACCACAGTCAAGGTGTCCTGGAGAAGCTTTTAAATCTCAGATATTTAAGGGGGGTGGGGAAGGGGAAGCAAAGTGAAAGAATGGGCCAGAGTAGAACTTCATGGGGAACCCTTGCCCTTTTCTCTCCCCCCTTCAGGTAAACTGTTGACAGCTTTTTCTGCAGGTCAGGGACTTAGGATAACTTCGAAGAAAGAGATTATCCGTGGGCAGGCTCCCCATTTGAGGGTATTGAGATGCCAAAAAAAGAGCAGAGGTGAAGTGAATTTTCACTTGGTGATGGAGTGGGTGCTGGTGAGTAATAGCAGCCCTCCCCTCCCAGAGTAAATAAAGCCATCTTACTTTGGCATGTGTAGGGAACAATAACTTCTGCGTGCTGATGACATACTCACCTGCAGTTGCCTGCAGGTTGAAATACCCTGACAACTTACAAGAAACCATAGCTCCTATTCAAAAAGGAGCTTTAACACAGGCATACGTAACTGCTGAAAAAACTGCTTTTCTCATCTCTCTGTGCAAGTTGATGTAAGTCCTTCATAAACACATAACAGATGCCCAAGGAATTCAGACATTTAAGGAAAACCAACAGTAAGGAAGAGAAACCCTAACATCCAACCCTGTATTTACTGACATGCATCAATGAATCAGGCATAGGTCCTTCTTACCTAACCTGCTTACACCAAGGTTTCCTTCCATGTGGTGATGGTGTCAGACAGTATTAGATGAAACAGTATGAATCCACATTTAGTTTACATTTACATCAACCACAGCCAAAGTCAGTGGAAGATACAACAGATGTGCAACGTGTATGTTCCCTATTGTTAAAAAACAAAATTCACATGAGTGAATTTTAAAAATCTTACTGGCTTTATTCAACGATTCATGTGTTAGGCAGCTTTCCACCTAGCTGATAGAAAGGCGCTCTGAGGAACTAAACAACATGAAAGATTTACAGGCAGGAAGAAGCAGGACAAGGAAGTTATACCAGCAAAAAGTTGTCGCAAGGTCACTTCCCTTTAGGGGATGGCAGGGGTCTGTCAGGCAGATTGCGTCATTAGTGCCCATCAGGTAGTTCCTGATTGGGTTAAGATTCCATTTCTGGGAGAGTTGAAACAGTACTTAAGCTTTGGTTAGGTGTTGTGGGGCTTAGCATAAACAACTTCGTTTTGGGCCTCTTGTCTTACTTTTCACGCTACCATGCAGGCCTTATTTTGACTGTCTTCTGTGAAATTCAGATTCTTCCTCTTAGCTAAACTTTGCTACTCAAACCACTCTCCAACTTCTCTTCATTGCTTGCCCTGTGGTTGAACTACCCAGTGAAGGGGAGCAGAATTTGCCACCCCAAAAATATGCCTCTTTGGCATAAGGATTATCTTATACTGATTATTGTAAGCAAACAAAATCATAGGAGAAGCTCAGAAAACCAAGTAAAAGGTACCCTTCTACAAGAGATGTTTACATTTATAAGCAAATCTTCATTTTTAAGTGTGTCTCCCTCTCTGGACAAGGAAGAGAAGGATGACAAAATCTCTAGGAACTCTTAGCAGTGGGGAAGGCATAGGCTTAAATCGACACAGCAACCATATCCTTGCCTACTGTGCTTTGCCTGAAAATCTCCCATAACTGCCCCCCACTCCAGACATCTTTTTCATCTTTTTGTGTCTTTCCGTAGGTGATGGCTTGGGCCATTCCTGAGTGTTACTCAGTTTTCCTGTCTATCTCCCATATATACAGGAGGTACATGGTATTAAACTTCTTTTTGTTTTTCTCTTGCTAATCTGTCTTTTATTACCTGGGCGGGGACGTTCCTCAGCAAAGAGGAGGACTCTCTAGGAGGGTAGAGGAAAAATAATTTTTACTCCTCTACACTAGATAATTTGCTATACAATTTTATTTATTGTCATTGATAATGTATTGTAAGGAGTATGGGGTGCAGGTGCTTACATTGTCTTGAAAGGAGATCGGTAATAACCATAATAAAATAATTACTGTTGACTTAAATAGACTGCCAGTAATTTCTCCAGCAAAAATGGGTTTATTTGGGATCAACAAAGAGTTGCCATTCAGGGTCTGTAACCAGGGCAAACCACATCCAATTCCCCAGCAAAAATGGAGAAGAGAATTATTTCATAGAGGGGAAAAGGAAGCCGAGAGGGTTATAGTAAAGAGTCCATGGCTTTTCATTGGCTGAGTTGTGACAGTCTCAGCCCACCTCTTGTCAGGAAAGAAAGGAAGTCTTTCTTCTTCCTGTTGGGCTCTGCTATGGTGTTAAGGTGTGAGAGCTCCCATTCTGGTCTACCCATTCTATTTAAATAATTGAGATTTCTGCTTATTAATTTTTTACTATGTAAGGTGATACACTCTACAAAAGAAAGGAAGTGTAATACAGGGGAAGGATATTGGCAGGGCAGGCAGGTCAAAAACGTGTTGCAATTTTCAACTGGATGGTCTGTGTAGGCTTCATTGAGAAGGTGAATTTGCAGGCTTGAATTATTTGTATGGAAGATGGAAACGTGTGACAAGTTCTAGGAAAAGCAAAGAAGCCAGTGTAGCTGGAAGTCAGTGACACAGGGGAGTAGTTGGAGATGAGTTTATAAAGATAGTGGGGTAGGGGGCAGGACAGATCATGGAGGGCTTTGTCAGCTTTAGTAAAGGGTTTGGCATTGGAATGCGATGTGATAGCTGAGCAAATAAATGACTTTATCTTCTATACGTTTTAAAAGGATCATACTGGCTGCTGTGTTGTTAATAGACTATAGAGGGGCAACGGTGGAACAGAGAGGCCAGTTAGTCTATTTCCGTATTCCAGGATGAGAAATTGATGCAGCTCACACACTACACCAGGAGCGTAGTGGTGGCAGTGGTGGGAAGTGGTTGCCAGTAGGAATTGCTTACCGATTGGATATAGACATCAAAGAGGAGAAAAGGATGATTCCAAGTTTAGTGTTTATAGAGAACCAGAAGGATAGTTGCCATTAACTAAGATGGGGAAAGTTGCAAGAAGACATTTAAGAGGGAAGATGGGAAATTCAGTTTGGACATACCAACTTAGCGACAATGTGTAGAGGGTTGGAGATAGGCCTGAATTTAGAGAGAGTGTGGAGCTGAAGATGTGTATTTTGGAATTGTCAAAATATAGGGAATATTTTAAACCATGAGTGTAAATGAAATCACCAAGGGAATATTTATAGATATAAAAAGAAACAATCCAAGAACTGAACCCTCAGGTGCTCTAAAATTAAAATTACAAGGAGAAAATGAGGAACCCACAAAGGTATCTGAGAAGAAGCAGCCAATGAGTTAGGAGTTTTGTGTCTTGAGAGAAAGTGAAACAAAGTTTATCAAGAAGTAGAAAGTGGTCAACTTTGTAAAATGCTGCCACTGAGTCCAGTAAGAAGATGCCTGAGAAGTAGCCATTGTTCTTTCTAGCAATTTAGAGCTCAGAAATGAACTTGACAAGACTACTTTTTATCAAGTGGTGGGGGTGTGCCCCATTGGAGCAGGTATAGAGAGAATGGCAGCAAAACCAAGTGCTTTTAAAGAAATGTGGAAAAGAATTTATACTGAATACATTTTTGGACAGAATTAACATGGATATTTTACTGGAGTTTCAATTATGACTCCATACGTGAGTAGCAAATAGCTTGCTCTTCAGAATGAGGTTCTACAGGATGATAATAAATATGCTGTGAGAAAACAATCATGTTCAAATAGATTTGTGAAATATAGATTAAGATTTGAATCTTGTTAAGTGTTTCTTTATAAGGGCGTTCAGTATTGTGATTTATAAGAAATATATGCTTGGTCATTTAGATGATCAGAATACATTTTTCATGTATACAGTTGACCCTCAAACAATAAAAGTTTGAACTACACAGGTCCACTTATACACAGATTTTTTTCAATAAATACTTAAAATTTATTTTAAGTACTACACAATCTGTTGTTGGTTGAATCTGTGGTTTTGGAACTGTGGATAAAACAAGCTGACTCTAAAGTTATACTCAGATTTTCCACTGCATGAGGTCAGTGCCCCTAACACCCATGTTGTTAAAGGGTTAGCAACTTGGCTTTCATTCAGTTCCCAGTTCCTAAAACCTTTGGAATTTCCTGTGATGACAGCAAAGCAGTGTCTCTTGTTATGCTAAGCATGTGACTTTTGGACCATACCTAAGGATGGGGGCTGGTTGCTAGAAGTGGTTAGAGGGTTAGAACTTTCAGTCCCACCCGCAGGCTTTTGGGAAGGGAGAGGAGCTGAAGATTGAATTGGTAACCAATGATTTAGTCAATCCTGCCTCTGTAATGAAGCCTCTATAAAAAAAAAGGAGAGGGTTTGGAGAGCTTCCAAATGGGTGAACACATGGAGATCAGGGAGAGGTGCACCTGGAGAGGGTGTGGAAACTTGGTGTCCTTTCCACATATCATGCTCTATGCACCCCTTCCATTTGGCTGTTCTTAGTCATATCCTTTTATAATAAATCAGTAAGGAAAGTGTTTCTCTGAGTTCTGTGAGCCTCTCTAGCAAATTAATAGAACCTGAGGAAGGAGTCCAGGGAACCTCCAGTCTGTGGCCAGTTGGTCAGAAGCACAGGTGACAGTCTGGGCTTGCGGTTGGCATCTGAAGTGAAAAATAGTCTTGTAGGACTAAGCCCTTAACCTGTGGGATCTGACCCTGTCTCCAGATAGTGTCAAAATTGAGTTGAATTGTAGCACACCCAGCTGGTGTTAGGAGCATTACTTGGTGGTGTGGGGGGGAAACCTCCCCAAAACATGTTGGAAATTTGGGTCCTTGAATACCCATTTATTGAGCTTCTCAGAGTTTTTAATAAGCTAACCTATATTGTGCATCTCCAGTAGAGATACTAAGTATTGTTTGGACTGTAGAATCATTTTTATTGAGTACCAAATCCAGGTGTGCCACAGCAAAAGTTTGGTGAATACTGGCCTAAATAAAACTGAATAACGAATCATAATGAATTTTTAGAACATGTGCATGAACACGTATTAAATGGTACTTCAAGTAGAGCAAGGATGATAGCATATATTATGCTTGTGCTCCCATTCTCCCCCTCCCTTTCTCTTTCTCTCTCATCTGTTTGAATTAAATATGACCTGAAAAAGATTATCCATCAAACACATTATGATTTTATTTAGTGTAGCTTACATTTCATCAACATGCTTTTCTTCTTTTGATCACCACTCTGAATAACATTGTTTTTTCAGAACTATTTTATACCTATAAAAGCCATCATGAAGCAAATTATGACAGTACAATTTATGTAAATGAAAAGCTCCTTTATTATTCTTCCAAGAAAATAAAAACTAGTCATTATTGTTTCTATATTGTATTTTAAAAATAAGACGGTATTTGAGGACAGAAGAGTCAAAGTGGATAAAGAGTGAGAATGATTCTCATAGTCTTATCTGTTTACTTTTGGACTAGTATTAGGAACTGGTGCTATCAAACAGGTTCTGACAGTGAGGAATGAAATAATTACAGGCACACACACACCCCCATACATATTTTGCTTCTTGAAATATTCTTTGGCTATGTCTGCAAAATAATGGGGTACATGGAAACATCAAAATACTAATATAAGTGAGTAGTTTGTTACAGTCTTTCAAGAATCATCTGTTCTTTTTTACTCTGCAAATATGCCTAAATTTAAAAAATTACTGGTCTTATTCCTAATGTAAACTTTTACGGTAAACTTCTGGTGAGATGGTCTCATCTTGTGGGGGGGACATAAAGCATCCTTTTCTCACCCAACCCCGACCACACCAAAAAATAAATTATTACAAAAGGGTGACAGGGAGGGAGAGAGAGAAGGAGAATGGAAGGGGAGGAGCCGAAGATACCAAGTCTGGAAAAGCAGTGTGTAGAGTTTTTTGGGGAAGAGTTGCAGAGAAATGGGCAGTATTTGGTGGGGAAAGTGGAGTGAAAAGAAGTTTCCTACAAAGTAGCAAGAATTCGCTTCACAGACATGGGGAAAATAATAGCAGATGCTGAAGTGGAATGGAGTAGTGTCTCCAAATATCTGAGGGAAAAATGCTTTTGAACTTTGTAACCAAATAAATATTAATAGAAGGTGAACCCAAAATAAAGACATTTTAGAAATGCAAGAACTCAAAGATTACCATCCACATACCCTTTATGAAAAAAACTACTGGTTTTTTTACTCTGAATTACAATGTACAAGAAGGGTTACAACATGGGAAACTAGACTGTGGCTGAGTATATACCCTCATGAAGAAATAAAGAAAGCTAGAAAGAAATTGAGAGCATACATTAGAATTTGACACTTGGGAATTTCTCATTTGGAAAACTGATATTGTTTTATTACTCAATTTACAACGAATTTGTTTATATAATATTATAAATGTTTTTCAATTAATCTATAAACAGTACACCAAAGATTTAATTACATTTATTGGTTAATGATGTAAAATGTACCTCACATTGGGAAATGGAAGAAAAAAGGAGAGGAAAAGGCTTAGTGTACCAGTTCTATAATCTTTCACGGTAGGTGGTTGATTCTGTCTAAAGCTGATAAAGACCGTGATTAGGTATATTATTTTCAATTTTAAATGACAACCACCAAAAGATCTGCTAATAGACACTGGTTACATGATAATTTCTGAGGAGTAGTACTGGGAGGTCAGGGAAGACTTACTTTGCATTTTATATCAACCTGTTGTGTTCGAATTGTTTGTGAATGCATTTTTTCCTACATTAGTATATTTTTAAAGGAAAAAAAAAAAGCCTGGTGTATCAGTTAGGATGCCTGCAACTAACAGAAAACCTCTAAATTAAATTTACTCAAGCAATACAAAGCTTATTCTCTTCTTTAACAAGGAGTCCAGAGGTCAGGCAGCTGCAGGAGTGGTATTTGCCAGGAATCTGGTTTTGCTTTTTCATAGCTGTCTGCGCTCTGATCTCTGTGTTGGCTTCATCCTGATGGCTGTTAGGAGCCATGAAACCTTCTCTTGAATGCTCTAAAAAAAATTTTCCCTCCCAACTTACTGGCCAGAAATGTTCCATACTGTTACATGTTCACGCCTAAACCAGTCGTTAACAAGGAGAATATGACCACCATGCTTGGTTTGGGCTAGTCAAGACCACCTGCTGGGGCTGCGGATATTCTCCCCTACAACTCATGGTCTCCTGCAAAAGTATTGATACCTGGAGAAAAAGGTGCTTTATTAGAGAGGACTTAAGAGGATGGATGGGAAGGATGTATATATTACAAGCAATTGAATATTTAAACTTAAAGTCTTCAGTGGTCTTGAATGTTTTTACTTCCTTTATAATTTATTCTTCACCATTAGATGTTTTTAAAGAGGATTGGGCTTTTCTCTTTGTACCCCCAAATGATAGCTGAGTTTTTGTTTCAGTTAGGAACCAACCCCACCTTAAATATGGTAGAATCTTGGCATTGGTAGGTTTAATGTTTATGGTTTCAACTATTTGGGACAGACCCCAAAATTCCATAATATAAGAATTTGTGATTTTTCTGGGGTATAAAATTGAATTCCATACCTTGCTAGTCTATCATTCAGGATATAGTCATTTAGGTAGTAAGTAGGCCTAGTCACCTATTCAGCATCTACATATCAAAATATCTTTGAATAGTTTGTATTTATCATTAGGTAGGCATTTTAAGAGGGAAATTATTTGCTAAATGGTGTTCACTAAATTTGAGATATAAGTCTCTTTCATCATAGTCAAGGCTATTACATTCTTTTTCGTGTGAAGATTGGTTGCTACCCTCACCCATTTACCTGATCAAATCTTTTGCACCCACCCCTTTCTGTTCTGCCCCATTCTGCCTCTGTCAAACCTCAATTTTCCTCATTTATTTGAATATTGGCTTTGAATTTTAACTACTGGCCTGTAGGGAGTCAAATCTACACCTGGATCATTTCCCTTAGCCTTGGCACTGCCAACTCATTGTTTTCATCTTTCCCCCACCAAGCTATGCTGCTGACATCCCAGAGATGCCTCATGGTAGTCTTTTTTTTGGGTGACAACACATTATGTAATTATCACTCACTAAATTAGCAACTTAAAGACTTTCCACTATTTAATTTTTTTAAACTTGATTTCCTGTTATTGAAATTAATTTCACATAATAATAGTCACTTGAATTACATGATTCATTACACATATTAGGGAAAAGTCACTAAAATTCTCTGCTGATATTTTAGTTTACTTTTAGTTACAACTAAATATATTAATATGTATGTATTATGTAAAAGAGCAATAACATTTTCTTGTTTTAAATGAGTTTTCTTAGCATTTTCTACATTATATTACATGTTTCATAATTAGAAATGGAATGAACTGGTGTTTGCTAATGCATATATTTGGTTATTTATTTGTATTCATTCTTAACATTTAGATAATACCGATTCTCACTCCCTGATGCATAGATAAGGAATATAGGCCCACATAGATCTGAGATATAAGATATGGAAAAAAACATTTTACTTTGCTTTTCAGGGAGGGTTTTGATCCTTTCATCTCGGTTCCTTTCCCTGTGTAGGCAGAGATGTTAATGTTAGTTGGCATAGGCTGGTCTATGCTGCAGTAATACATTAGTCACATTCATTTTCTTAAATATTGGAATAGTATCAAAATAAATATGCCTAGTGACTATATTATGTAATGCTATATTTTTGAAAAAGGAGTAGCTGTAAACCAGCTTTTCCCAAAGTGTGTTATGTGTGTGTTCAATGAAAATAAGAAATCTGTAGTCACGCATGGGAAAGAGTAGGTTTCCTCATTCTCCTAAGACTTCTCAAAGTCTTTAATATGCTAATTTTTACATTGGATAGCTCTAAGAAGCAAATATAGTTTGAGGCATTTCTAAAATCTATGATCAAAAACTTTTTTCTAGGAGCATCTCTTTGGACCAATTAAATAAGAGAAGAATTCCGTGTAACACTCTCTGGAAACTCTGGGCTAGAAGTACCTTTAAATCTAATTAAAGAACAAACTTTTGTGGAAAAGGCAAGCTTTTAAAAACTCTACTGTAAAAGCTTTCCATGAATAAGTGTTAGGACTAATGTCCCTTACAGCGCTACTATGGGCAGTAGAGAAAATTTATTACAAGAGTGATTTGAAGAGAGTCATGACATTAAAAGTGTAAAGCACATGTATATAGTATTACCTTTCCTTTCTTTGTTATAAATGTTACAAAGCTCTGGATTACAGTTAGATGTTGGTCATAAAGACAGAATACCTATGATGAAGAGATACATTATGCATGGTAATGCATCTTAAGTGGTAAGAGCCTAAAAGTCCTCCTTTTCGTATTCTCAGAATGCTCACTGAAATCTCAGTGTTTGTTTGCCACCTGGAAAATGACATAAAAATTATGAATATCGTAAACTAGTATTGGGGAAATCAGAAAATTCACCTAAATGGAAAAAAGTGCAAAGATAAATGCATCCATACTCATTCATAGCTGGCAATCTTCTTTCTTCATTGAGAAAATGGCAGTAGTCTGAAAAGAACTTCCCAAGTTTCCCATCATCTTCCTATAGCAGCAGCTCCACTTTCTCTGCCTTTCCATGAGCCCAGCTACCATCAATAAGCTCCTCAAGTTCCCTCCTAAAGCCAACCCCTCCACCATACACTGGATCACATCACTCAGAGCATTCAAAAATACTTTCCCAAAAATTCTTCCTTCCTGCTCCTGTTACCAATTTTTTGCTTTTCATTCAATAATTCCTACCAGAGAACAAACTGTTGCTCTTTCTCCACATTAAAAACAAATTCTTGTCTTGACTCCAGTTTTCCAACCAATTGCTGTCTCATTTCTTTGCTCATCTTTGTAGCAAGACTTCTCCAAAGAGTTTCCATTCCCACCACTCTACCAGAACTTCTCTCGTCAGGGTTATTGATGAGCTCCACACTGCAAAATCAGTGTCAAATAACAGATAAATTGGCCACTTCTCAGGCCTCATTTTACACACAATTCAATATTCTCCTCAATATTCTTTCTTTGCTTAGTTCCCAGAACACCAAACTCTTGGTTTTTCTTGTCCCTCATTGGTTGTTGCTTCTCAGTTTCCTTTGCTGATTTTTCCTTCTCTTCTTTGCATCTTCTCAGTCCTGGTTCCTCCCTCTTTTCTTTCTTCTCCCCTCTTCTCTCTTCCCTTCCTTTCTCTTCTCTTTCCTCTTCTTCCTTTCCCCTTTCATCTATTATCTCTCTTCTATTCCTATTACACTTACTCCTTTCATGTCCTCTTTTCATGGTTTTAAAGTCATCAGTATACCTGCCCCTTCCAAATTTCTGTCTCTGGGCTGGATCTCTCTCCTAAACTCAGATTCATATATTCAACTATCTAAAGTACAGTTCTACTCAACATACCTAAAATAGAATTCTTGATATTCCAACTCAGATCTGCTCCATCTCAGCTGATTGTCAGTCCATCCTGCCAGGTGCTCGGGTTGAAACCTTGGACTGATTCTTTTCTTAACATTTTTATTGGAGTATAATTGTTTTACAATGGTGTGTTAGTTTCTGCTTTATAACAAAGCGAATCAGCTATACATATACCCCCATATCTCTTCCCGCTTGCATCTCCCTCCCTCCCACCCTCCCTATCCCACCCTTCTAGCTGGTCACAAAGCACCGAGCTGATCTCCCTGTGCTATGCGACTGCTTCCCACTAGCTATCTACCTTACGTTTGGTAGTGTATATATGTCCATATATACACTATCACTCTCTCACTTTGCCTTGGACTGATTCTTGATTTCTTTCTTGCTCTTGTACTCCCACCCCATAGCCAATTCTACTGGCTATAGCTTCAGAATATTTTCAGAATCTCACAACTTCTTATCATCCCAATACCAATACCACCATCATCCCTCATATGGATTAGTGGGTAAAGGTAAATTTCCATCCTTTATTCCTTATATTGTGTTATCAAACCAGCAACTAAGATTATCCTTTTAAAAGGTAAGTCAGAACTTGTCATTTCTCTGCCCAAAGCTTTCCATTTACTCTATTCTCATTCACAGTAGAAGCTAAATCCTCCATAATATTCCACAAAGTATTATATAATCAGCCCACCCTCCCCCTTAGCTCACTAATTTTATCTTCTACTCCTTTTCCCCTTGTTCATTGTTCCTGCCAGACTAGGCTCCTTAATCTTTCAGGGACATACCAGGCATGCTTCCTCCTTAGGGCTTTTGCACTACCTATTTCCTCTCTTTGGACCACTCTTCTACCATACGACCAACCCTTTCACCTTCTTCTAGTCTTAGCTCAAATGTCACCTTTTCGGTGGAACCTCCTGGCCCACCCTATTTAATACTACATGGTGTCCCTCCTCCTCCACCCTCCCCATCCCTTTCATCTCCATTTTTTTTTACACACAGTCGTATTTGCTTACTTATTATGTTGTTATGTGTTTCTTCTTGATAGACTGTAAGTTCCATGAGGCTAGGAATCTTTATTTTGTTCACTGATGTGTCTTAAGTGCCTAGGTCTGTGACTGGCATAGAGTGGATACTCAGTATTTACTGAATGAATGAATTAGACATCTCAATGAGATGTGCGTATCTCAGCAATTTGATTTTTGGAAACATTACAGTATTTTCATTTATCTCATAGAAAGGGGTTAATCTGAATAGGGACATTTTAATTATACCAGGTAAGCGACATCTGTTCTTAAAGATATTGAGAATCTAACATAGTCATCTAGAAGATTTTTTTTCCTCCCAGATGATAACATCTCTTTTGCTATAAGTTTTTTATCATTGTTTTTCTTTCAGACATTATAGTGTTAGAAAATAATATTCTGTTCAAATACCATAGTCCAAGCTCTCAGAGATAGTATCTCATAAGAAATTATTTTTGAAAGGAGACAAAAATGCAGTTTATATATTGATACTGGTGGATCTTCAGATACTCAGAATACTAGGATATGGCTCCTCACTTGTAAGAAGATCAAAGGGGAACTTTAAAAGAACTTTTATTGAGTTAAGAAGTTAAAATCAGCTGTTAACTCTCTTTATAGAGACACTCTTTACTGCATGGGAATGTGTGAGCTTATTTTTTACAAACTTTGAAAATAATAAATCTTCCTTCTCCCAACCCCTTTGAGCTGTGTGCACAAGGACCTAAACATGCAATTTAAATTTTACTTTAAAACTATAATGTGTACTGAAAATGTCCCCTATTTGGTAATTACAAATAAAAGAATTCTGTTTTTTCCAACATTTCTGGAATATTTTTAAATTGATCATAAAGTAGGTAAAAGAAAATCTCAATGAATTCATGTTTGGGCAATTTATAGAATGTCCTTTCAGCCGAGACTGCTAACAGAAAGAATGATGTGAACTTGATGCTGCCAAGGGTTACATTATGGCAACAGAGAAAGGGCTTCCATGGAGGACTTCAGAGCCATTTAGCCCAGGATCCAGCTATGCCTGAAGCCAATACTTGCCTTGGACTCCTCGGTTATGTGAGACCAAAAAAAAAAGTCGTCTTTTTACATTAGTTAGACTGATGTAGTTGAATTCTAGCAACTGCCACTCAATTAAATCCTTCATCAAGTGTCAGGAGCAGTAAGGAATCACATTGGGTTGTCCCAGAGAAGGAAGGGGGAGGACAGGAGGACAAAGGAAGATTATGCTTAGATAAGATAGATATGTGCTGGCCTTGTGAAGAGAGGGATCCTCTGAGACTGGGAGGAAGCAGTGATGGCAGATTAAAGATGGCAGAGCTTCCCTTCCCACTCAGCTGCTCTGGAAGACTCCATGGAGACAGTAAGTACTTGCAGGTCTATGGTTTGATCCCTGAGTATCTCAGTCTTAATAGCATTTTTGTTAAGTCCCTGTGACCAGTCCTGTGGTCATTATACAAATGACCCAAAGTTGTGCTGAGGCCTGACAGGGTTATCCAGTTGCCCCAGTATGCTATAAAATATTTTCATTTTCACTGAATTCCCTAATGTAAAAAAGAGGTTGGAAAGCACTAGAGAGGATTGCATTGTGGAGCTTCTATCGCAGTGTCTGTAGTAGGTAAAATAGTGGCCTTCCCAAGATGTCCATGTTAATTCCCAGAACGCATGAATATTAGGTACGTGACAAGGGAGAATTAGGTTGCAGATTGAACTGTGTGTGTTAACCATCTTTTACATAAGGAGGTTATCCTGGATTATTTAGGAGGGGCTAATATAATCACAAGGGTCTTTAAATGGGTCAGAGAGAAGCGGAAGAGTCAGAATATGAGAGATGGTGTCCCAAGAAGGACTTGATTTGTCATTGGTGGCTTTGAAGGTTCAGGAAAGGGCTACTAATCAAGGAATGAAGGCAGCTTCCATAACGTTTGAAAAAGGCAAGAAAATGGGTTCTCCCTTAGAGCCTCCAGAAAGGCAAGAAAATGGGTTCTCCCTTAGAGCCTCCAGAAAGGCAAGAAAATGGGTTCTCCCTTAGAGCCTTCAGAAAGCCTCCACAGGCCTGGCAATGCCTTGATTTTAGCCCAGTAGAGTCCATTTCAGACTTCTAACCTCTAGAACTATGAGATAATAAATTTGTGTTGTTTTTTATCTGCTAAGTTTGTGATAATTTGTTGCAGCTACAATAGGAAAATAATACAGGGTCCTGTAGAGGACAGAGGTTCAGTGCTTGATGGAAAAACCAGGCAGCAGAAGGTGGATGATGATGACAGGTGTGGACTAAGGGCCAGGCCTGCCCCATTTTGCTGTCACCATCTTAGTCTCAGGATTCTCATACATTTCTCAGAGGGTGGCAGGGTGTACCAGTAATGGTATTTACCATCCCATCAGCAGGTAGGTGGGAGATCCAAACCAGATTTAATTTTATTTGGAAAATGAGGTGCTTGTGTCAGAATACCATGGAACAATGAAAGTGTTGTTTATCAATTGTGTAACATCAATTTTGAATTTTGTTCATTTATACTCTTTTTGAACCAATTACCAGCGTCAAGTCTTTACAACTGTCTATAAAACCCCCAACTGACCTTTTCCTGGAGGATTTCTATTGTATGAAGTTGATACATTGCTCCCTTTTGACGTTATTCTCACCAGCAGTAGCACTACTCCATCGTTGTTTATAACCGTCACTAAACTTTCGTGAGCTCTTTTTCAACTTGCCCCCGCTTTGAGCAGTAGCCAGCTCACTATGAATCTCGTCTCTTCTGTTCTTGACCATCCCTCCCACCTCAGTGAACGCTGTAGGGCCCAAACCCTTCTCTTCTCCCTTCCACCCTCGTCTGAAGACATCCTGTTGTCTTGTTATCTTAAAGGCGCTGATCGTCATGAAAGATCATGAATTTATCCTCTGTTAGGATTCTAACTAGTCTTCATACTCTTTAAACACCACCCATTACAGTTTGTTAAAAGCTTTCTCTTATTCCATTCTTTGACCTTTACATATATTTTCTTGTTACCTCTCCACTGAATTCTGTGCACCACATTATTAAAAATAATTATCATGTCTATCAACTTCCCAAATTTGAAGTTGATGTGAAACAGTTTCTGCTATATAATAAAGATGCAAAAACAACTCAGTGTCATTTCAAATGGAATCATACTACGAATTAGGCTGATAAGCTCTTATATTGGTGGTACCTGGTCACATCTTTTTTCTTTTCCCACCTATTCTCAGTAATGATAGGAACTCTCAGACGTTTAATTTCACTTGTTGACTGTGTCTTGGGTAGTCAGGTGCTATTTTTCGTATATGTTAAAGCATTTTCCACATTAAACTGTAACATAAAGAGTGACTTTACAGTCTTTAGTGCTGCTGTTATTTCTCATAAAAATCGCTTGGTATATATTGGTTGAATTGTAGTTTAAGACGTAGTCTTTGTTTTAATTAGATGGATTAAAAAACATATTGCCCAGAGGTGAAAAGACTTTCTTCAAAATGATATTTTTCATTTTTTCCCAGTATTATTAGGAAAGAAGAAGAAACTACCTTTATGCTGTTTAGGTTACTGCCTGAAGGACAGATTTTTTTCATTTAGTTTCACTGATGCATTAGTATTTGTGATACAGCAGAAGCTGGAACATTACAAATGTCTGCAATTGTTTGCATTGCTGTAGGGAATTAAATGTTGTTAATATCTATTACTGGACTAAATGAATGAATTAAGTAGCCGGAAACAAATATGATTGTCAAGCGTGATTTAGTTGGCGTATAGCTTTAGAACAGCTGCCAAATTTAATATGGGGGGGGTGGAGGAGGGTTTCATATCATTTGCAAATAGCATTTTGCAATGTCGGACACCTCTGTTTTTCCACTAGATGGAGGCCTTGCTTTGCCTTAAAGGCGTGGACCGCTTGGGTGCTGCAGTGTGGTATAAAATGAATAAAATTCTACAGAGTTTTTCTTTTTCCTTCTTTGTTCCATTGCTTTTATTGTTAGCTAACATCTGTGCCTTGCGCATGCTTTTGTCCTTTGGAGGGGCTGTAAAAGAAAGAGAGGATCAAGTTAGAAGCGGGGAGAGCAGGGAAATCAGAGGTTAAAACTGGTGCTAACACAAGCTGCACTGTGAGGAAGGCTGAAGTTTTCCTTTATTTCCTCCCATTTTAGTCATCAGTATTGCTGACCCTGCTCTTGGACACACAGGATACACGGGGCCTCACTTCCTTGGGCATTCCTTATATATTTATTATCAAGATACACCTTTTCAGTGTCCTGTTTCTTCGTAAGGATTTAGATTTGTGTTTTGGTTCTTCTAATACTGTACTCATTGAGGCACGGTACTAGGAGCTTTCACATCAACCATCTCATCTCATTCTCACCAAAAAAAATAGCTGTTAGCTATTCTGGCAAGGTAATTTGCTAAAAGGTTTTCCAAACTGATGTGTTGTGGGTATTTCCACAATATTTCAGTATTGTGGTTCAGTAAATTTGGAGTACATTGTAATAGACACTATTAGAAAACATGTACTTATTGCAGGATTTCCCTAAGTCTTTAACAGTGACTTCTGGCTGTGAGAAGTCCTCACTCCATCACCCATCAATGATATTTCTGCTACCCGAGGGTGCTACGCTTTCTTATGTGTTTGGTGTATAAGGATCTCCTGGTATAGAACAAGCATTCTTGAAGATCAGCTGTTCTCATTAAAAACACTACTTAGGACAACTGTAGCTCTAGCTATCACCTCCACAGAATTATAGGGAAGAAAGGGATTAGGAGGGAGCTAAATCTCCAGGACAGCAGATGAACCTTTGCCTTCCTGGCAATGAGTAGGATGGAAGCATCCAGCTATAGCATCTCTTTTGTGTCACCTTTCATTGCATGTGTATTAAAAGGTGAGTACCTCCTAAACCTGCCACTGGTTTACAGGCATTACCTGTAAAGTTCTTCTCCTCTATCACTAATTACTGGATTATAGATAATGACTTTCAGTTGGTCCAAGTTGTCCCAATCTAATGGTTCATATTTACTGGAGATCATGGATATTAACACATACTTTTTTATCTAAAGGCTAACTTGTATAAGATACTAATGGATAAAAATGTTTCAGTAAATTAAATATTCCGTGTCACAGCGGGGCTCATAGACCCGGGGAAAATTAAGCCGCAAGTTTCACAGTTCTCCAAGGACAGGGATCTTTAGAGGTCTGCGGGATAAGGGTCTGCCAGCAGAAATGCTGGAGCCAGCCTCCGATGAGACCTGATATCACTACCCCACTAATTACCTGAATTGGTGCTGGCCCAGCTCCCTGGCTCTTTTTCTCTCTCTCGGTGATTTTTTTTAATCACAGGGGCCTCTTGGCCTTCTCTGGCCCTGACCTTTGGTCAGGGCCAGTGTAGTCCACAGATCTCAATGGCTAAATCTTGAGACAGAAGGTTGGGATCTTGATTTCTTCTTTCCTTAGAAGGCCTCCATGCTACTTACACAAATTTATTCATACCCTGCAGCATCCTTCAGGAGTTTCTCTTGCTGTGTTTGCCACAACCCCCATAATATACATGTATATTACTTATTACAGTTCTGCATCATTGGACATCTTATCATCAAAAGCCCCAAACAAGCAAGCAAACACCTCTTATAACAGATCACTAAATGCAACTCTTGCTTTTGCTTCAGAGGAGGGCAGAGGCTTCAAAGGCTGGGAGCAATGCAGTAGATATTAAGTACTACCAGCAAAGGGCAGATGTGCTAAGATGTTGTGAAGTCTGGTTCTGCCCCCATTTTCCAATGCCCACCTCTGGACCGGGAACTGGGAACCAAGGGGCTGAGCAGGAAGTTGAATAGCACCCGTTGGAGGAGGCCCCCAACATCAAGGGAACTACAGAGAAGAGGTCCTGTGTGTGAGTGCGTGTGTACATGTATGTGTGTGTTTCTCATGAGGAGTGGTCTCAGAAGAGCCTACCAAAGTCCTCCACAAAACAGTTCTCTTTGACCATCTGCTCAACTCAGTGAGCACCAAAGCAATAAGACAACTGTACCCAGGCTTACCTGCCCTTCCTCCTTGTCCTTCTCCTCTCACTCTGGTCCCCGCTGAGGGGCCCCAGAGGGTCGTAGCAACTAGAGAAAGGAAGATGAAGGGGCTCACCGTGTCCTGGGCTTCTCACTGCAAGTTTTCTGGCCTCAGGACCATCTATCTTGCAGATGGAGGAAGTGGGGGGTGGGGTGGGTTTGGAGGGAGTAAAACTGCATAGAGAATAAAGGTTTAGTATTAAATTTGCTAAGATATTCTATTGCCCAAAATGCTTAGGGGGCTTAAAATTTTTTTATGATGAAATATACATAATATAAATTTTACCATTTTAACCATTATAAAGTGTACAGTTCAGTGGCATAAAGTACATTCACACTGTTGTGCAGCTGTCACCACTGTCCATCTCCAGAACTTTTTCCTCATCTAAACTGAAATTCTATACCCATAAAACAATAACTCCCCACTCCCCCTTCCTCCAACCCCTATTAACCACTGTGGTACTATTCTGTCTCTGTGAATTTGACTGTTTGGGTATGCTCTGTATAACTGGATTCATACAGTATTTGTCCTTTTGTGAGTGACTTATTTCACTGAGTATAATGTCCTTAATTTTTATGCATGTTGTAGCTTGTGTCAGAATTTCCTCCCTTTTTAAGGCTGAATAATATTCCTTGTATGTATATACCACATGTTGTTTATCCATTCGTCTGTTGATGGACACTTGGGTTGCTTCCACCTTTTGGCTGTTGTGAATAATGCTGCTATGAACATTGGCCTACTAGTATCTGTTGAGTTCCTGTTTTCAATTCTTTTTGGGCATACACCTAAGAGTGGTATTGCTGAGTCATATGATAATTCTGTTTAACTTCTTGTGTAATTGCCAAACCTTTTTTCTCAGCAGCTGCACCACTTTGCATTGCCACCAGCAAAAACGCACTAGGGTTTCCAATTTCTCTACATCCTCACCAACATTTTAGAAGACTTTTTATTACATATACTGAGCTGAATATCTGCTGGACCAGCCCATGATTTCCTTCAAGGGCTCAGAAGAGCAAGCTGTGAGAGCCAGTGTAAAGGGTTGAGTGGAGTGAGTGTAACTGAGCAGGATCCTATGGGACCTTCCGAGGACAGACCCCTCCCCGCATGTCCTCTGCTATATCTCTTCTCCAAGTACCTAGATAGTAGTATCGGATGCACATTTCCCAAGTTGATTTACAGAGGCTAAAACCCCCAACAAATGGAAGACATTAACTGCTTGATGACTGTGAGCACATAGCCCCCAGACCTAAGGAGCCTAAGGATTGATAATGTTAACCCCTGTGACACTGCCCTGTTACCTCACCATCAGCCAGTCAGGGAATTGTGCACAAGCTGATCACATACCCTGGAAATCCCCTCCCTCACCTGGCCTTTAAAAATGCTTCCCTGAAACCCATGGGGAATTTGGGTTTTTTGAGCATGAGCTGTCCTGGACTCCTTGTCTGGCACCTTACAATAAATGCTGCACTTTCCTTCACCGCAACTCAGTGTCAGTAGATTGGCTTTACTGAGCGCACCTAGTGGACCCAAGTTTTGGTTTGGTAACATGACGATAGCTACCTTTTGCTTGCTCTCTACATCCTATGGGGTCCAGTTTGGAAGCAGTCAGATGGTAGTGACTGTTAGGAAGTGGCTGAGGCTGGTGCAGTTTCCTCTGTCAACAAAATCCTGAGGCAGTAGGCTTTGCTTCTTAAGATCTGAGAATGAGGAAGGCCCAGAGCTCTGGATCATAGTCTACCTCTTTGTATCTTCCGTGCCTACAAGTGGGCAAAGTGAGTAAAACCAAGGCATGCAAATTGGTTCTTTATTTTGTACAGATTCGTCCTTTCCATTCTTTTCAAAAAGATAGGAAGAGTTACAGAGCTAGATGCTCATGACTCAGAGATTATCAACCCACTTTTGCAGACTGTTTATTTTTGTCTTCCTCTTTTATCATATGGCTAGTTTTGAGGTCAGAATGAAGACTACTAAAACCTGCAACATTAATGGTCATGGTTTCTTTTCCTCTCATTGTCCAACTTTGTCTTCCTTGGAGCTTCCTATCGAATACACAGTGGTACATGGGTGCCATCTCCTATTTCCTCAGCTTTATCAATGGTGGAAATTATTCCTAATTTAGCCCTTTTTATGAGCTTACTAATTTCTTCATAAAATGTGTTCATAAACTTTTACAGCCATGGTCCACAGTTACGCAATTAAAGTTGGATAAAATGAGCATTTTCTGGCTGATAAAAGCTGAATGAAGTAGCTCAGGGCCTCAGGTGAAACCAAGGGTCCCCTACCCAGCATTAATCAGCAGCATTAATTGATAATCCCAGCAGTTATCCTTAGCGCTTCACAAGCATTAACTAAACCTCACAACATCTTGTGAAGCAGATATTGTTTTCTCTGTTTTTACAGATGAGGAAATGATCTTAAAATGACTAAGAAGCAAATTGCTTAGAGAGTATCTGCCTAAGCCTTTGACTTTTCACAGTCATGTGGTGGGGAAAAAACAGGACAGATGGATGGTTTCTCCTTCTCCACCTTCCCTCCCCCAACTAAAAGGCTGCTTGGAATTTCAAAAACATTTTTGAAACAACATTATTATTATTTTTTCCTTTTTGCCGAGGTCTTTGAAGACTTTAGAAATCATGAAAAATCTATTTCTGTAATTAAAATGTGAAAACAAAAGCTATTTGTAGCCAAAAAACATCCCATTAGTGTAATTTCCTTATGGTGGATTGACAAGTTCAAAGCAGGAATATATGTTGCCATGGCCACTAGATTGTATTTGCTCTGCTGGTTCATTTGACTTAGCTGCTGGAGGAGGGTAGCTTTCAGCCAGGAATCACTGAGCATTGTTAGAATAGATTTGTAATTTTTATGTAACACCTTCTCTTTATAGATCTACACAGATAACGGCTGCAAATTGTTTACAGTCACTTTAGGGACAGAGTTTTCAGAATCTCTCAGGAATATAAACAACAGAAGGGGGCACAGGAGAATGCCTTTTCTCCCTTCTCAAACATCTCATCCGTAACAGGCCGTAAATAAATATTTGTCAAAAAGATGGGGGATGGATGAATGGATGACTCATTTTCATGCACCCACTGCCTGAGTTAAACTTTGGGTTTATGGGGAGGGAGGTTGGGAAAAGAAGTTGCGATACAGAAGAAAGGGAAGGGGAAAGGGGGATGTCAGGAGAGGGAAGGAAGCAGACATTCTGGAGTGGTTTGTAATCTTTCAGATACAGGGGTGCAGAATGAAAGCTGTCCTTCTGCAGTGACAGAGGGAGAGAGATTAAGAATGAGTGGGAGAGATTATGTGTGCTACTTTCCTAAGACCACTGAAGTCAAACACACAGAAAGCAGTTAAATCTTATTAGCCCGATGATGCTCCCAACCTCCTCTAATTCTCTTCTTTTACTATGGTTATAGGGTCTAATAGTAACTGAGAAAAGGTTGGGGAGCTCCCTGTCTGGAGGGGCAGGGGTGGTTTCCTGGTGCGGAGCCAAAGAATGAAGTTTGCTTCATTTATCAGGACCAGGTGACTTTCATTTTGAATTACGCATTTTCCTTCCCTGATAAATGAAGCCTCCTGCCTAGGCCTTTGGGTCAGAAAGGGCTTCTTCTCCTCACATACAGCAGCAAGCGTTCACATTGTAAAATGATGGTTCCGCAATAGCAGTGGAAGTGGCAGTATTTCAAAGTGAGTGGTTTTCTCCCTTCCTTCTCACTGCTACCCCATGTTCAGTGTTGTCTAAGCAAATTCTGGTAGTGTCTTTTGTGTCTGTATATGCCTAAGCAAGCAACAGGCAGGGTAAAGTAAATGTCTTCCAAATCTCCATTTATCATGAACACAGATTATAGTTTCGGCTGTTTTGCTTGATGCAAATAAGCTGACAGATGTATATCCATTGGCAGCAAATCTTATGGCTGACATAGCTGCTGAATTTATGTCTATATTTTTCCTGGGGAGGGATAAATTGTGATCTAAAATTTTTTGGTGCTAATGCTCCCTGACCTTTCTGCTTCACTCCTCCGATTCAGCCCTGAAAGTACACCTTTTCAGAGCTCTAGTCCCATTTCACCCATTTCCTCCTCAACTTCCTCAGCCGCCACCTGCCACCAGTTACATCCTTTGCTCAGTTATTCCATGGCCCTTGCGGGTAACTGTTTGATCATGATAACCTGATATATTAATTCACACCAAGTACTAAGGGATGATAATAACGAAGTGTATAATTTCTCAAATGTTTCCACTAAGATCCTAAATTTACTAAAGTGAATAAATATCTCTAATGGGGCTGAGGGACAGGTGGGAGGCAGGGGTGTAAGGTTGGGGGAAGAAAGGCTGGAGGGGAAGTGCTTAAAAGGTCTATTTTAAATTAGTTATCGTTTAGGTTACTTAATGCTCTAGCCCATCTGAAATTCCCAGCAGAATACACTTTCTACATGCCTTGTTCATCCTGTGCTTTTGCAAACTTCCAGCACACTGCTGTGCACTTTTGAAGGTAAACAGAGGTAAATCTTTAATTCAGATGAATAAATCTGTTATCCTTTATCCCATCCTTTAAAATTTGTTATTAGTATTAATATATTATAAAAGTAATATTTGCTTTTGTAAACTTCAAGGAATACAGAGGAGTATCAAGAAAAATGCCCCCTATTCTTATTTATTTATTTTTGTTTGCGGTACGCGGGCCTCTCGCTGTTGTGGCCTCTCCCATTGCGGAGCACAGGCTCCGGACGCGCAGGCTCAGCGGCCATGGCTCACGGGCCCAGCCGCTCCGCGGCATGTGGGATCTTCCCGGACCGGGGCATGAACCCGTGTCCCCTGCATCGGCAGGCGGACTCTCAACCACTGTGCCACCAGGGAAGCCCCTCCCCTATTCTTAATTCCATTCTTTTTGGAGAAAATCACTAATAATAATTTGCTGGTTATTGTTTTCAGACTTTTTTTTTCTTTTTTGGTAAATGCATATCATTATATGATCTGTAATTTATTATAAATTAGTTAAGTGTGCCTGTGTTTAAGCTTTAATCAATACCTTAGGGCTGATTAGTTAATCTTTGACATACCCTAATCAAGGTAAACTTTCAAGGAATGGTCAGTTACAACTGAAAGACTAATCAGAAGGCCCCACTCTGGAGGAACTAGCTCTCCAGTTATTTATTTTTAGTACGATGGATATTAGAAATAATATTTCCTTAGTAAGACTGTTAGTGTTCAAGACATGTGAATTGATTAGAAATATTATATAGGCCCTCCTGCCCTTGATGAATAGGGAATAAGAATTTAAGTGCAATCCTATACCATTTGCCTGGCACTCTAGGTTGAGGATTTTATTCTGTCTTGTGGGCACTTCTTTGAGCTAAGAGAATTGAGTATAACTGTGTTTGTGCCTGCCAACTAATAAATTTTTGTCTCCTGAGCAAAAGTCAATGTGAGACCTGCTTTCATTGTACCAAATACCCACTGGCGGGGTAGTTGTGGGAGAAGAGTCCATTACTATCACCTACTTCTAACTTTTAGAGCCTACAGCTCTATGAAAAAGAACCTGATGATTGTGAACAAGTTGAGTTGGGTCAAGTTCCCAACGTGTGTATAGCTAATATAAATAAATAATAAGTAAACAGATATTAAAATATATACTCATTTAAAACAAAAAAAGAAATAGGATTATAAATATATACTGTCTGCTCAAGATACGTTGTTGAATAAATTTCTAATTATAGGAATTTTGTGTACCTGCAGAATATTGGTGGAAGAGATTTTTGGGTAAGATGGAAATCTTCTTAAATTTCTATCACATAAGTGAATATTTGTCCTGCTGATGAGTTATCTCTTGAGGCAGGCTAGGCATTTTAACATATTTACTTATTTCCTGATTTTAGTAGTAAAATACATTAGTCATGGAAGGATTGAAAAAAATCCAGAAGAAAGTAAAAATCATCCCTAATCCTCTCATTTGGATATAACTGTGTTATTGACAGTTTGGTGTGTTTCCTTCCAGTGTGAGTGTGTGTGTGTGTGTGTGTGTGTGTACATCTGTACATACTTATAAATAAAATCATACTGTAAAATCATAGTTTTGTGTTATGCTTCTTTCACTTAGCATTATATAGTGAGCATTTCTGCAGATCATTAAGATGACTTGAAAGCATAATTCTGTAATTGTCTAATAATTCCACCTTATAGATGGACCATAGCTAAACCATTTCCCTGTCATCGGATATTTACATATCTAGGTTTTTTGTTTTAACATTATCATATTGTGACATATTTTAGACCTAAAGTTTTGCACTCATCTCTGATGCTAGACTTCCACGTGTACTTTGGAAAGCATAGTTTATACGTGACCTATTTCATCCTTCTCATTCATCTGTCATCCTCCAAAAATAAACAAAAAAACCCTCTGTGACCTCATGCTCTGTCGTTTAGAAATATTTGGAAGGCTTTTAGGGAAAAAAATTAGAATGTTCTAAGGAAGAGTACTGTTGGTGTTACAAGCTATGCTTTGTTTTGAAAAAATAAAAAGCCACTTTGTGTTCTTTCTAACGGCTAGTTTAGGAAGCATGGGCTTAGGATTCTAGTCTGACTTGACCATCAGAGTAGCTCCTTGCTCAGCGCCATTCTTTCCCAATGGATCTGGCTTGTTCTGCCATCATAATGCCATCCACTGAATGCCATCCCTGCCATCCCTTCAATCTGAGCTCAAATGATCCTTCCTCCTTCATTCCTGTTCTTTTTGTTGTTGTTGGAGGGGAAATAAACATTTAAAGCTTTTGTGTGGCCCCCAGCAGGTGTCAATGGCATCCATGGATCCCAGCCCCAAGCTGTACAAAGTAGGAGTGAGGTGGTGCTGGCCATCTTGCTTAGCGGTGAAGCAGAGAGAATTCACAGCTGTTCCCTGCTAGCCTTCTTATCTCATGAGTCTGTGAAGTGACAGTTTCCATGGGCTCGAAGTAGATGTTAGGAAAATTTTTAGCGTCCTCTGACCCTGGAAGCTGCTAATTAAAGTGTCACCAAGATGCTTCCATCGGCTCTGAGCTGGTTACACATACATTTGAAAGAGCTGCCCTTTCCCCTTTCTGTCTCTTGTACCCCACTGTGAGTGCTGTGGGTGGTCGGCAGATAATAACTGATAATAACCCTCTCCTATCCTTTCAAACCTCTACAGAAATGCAAATTGCTGCCTTCAGAAGAAAGCACACAGGCATATGAATTTTATATCAGCAGGGATTACCAATGAGTCATGCTTGATGTTGTTGTATAAACCATTCGGGTGGGAAGCCTAGCACTGCAATAAGAGAATACGGTGGGGAGTGTCTCTCTTTCCTGAATGTTCAATTATCAGAGAGCACACAATACACACGCGTCCCAACCCACAAAAACAGACAATTACATAAAGTGTATGCCAAAATCTCCACAGGGAGGAAAGCTAAACTCTTCAAAATCAAATGTTTATCACAATGCAGAAGAGAAAAAATCTGGAAGGTGGCAAGCAGAATTAATACCTAAGTGCCAAAACTCACGCAGATGTGTGTTATTTATGCCCTTAATTGTTATTTCCAGTAGCTGTCTGGCTGCCAGTGCACCTGAGTTAAATACTGTAAAATAACAGATGTCACACATCACAAGAACAATAGGGAGTCAACATAAGCAGCAGCATAAATCTGATTACCTTAGGTACTAGGGAAGAAAAAAGAGGAAGTCCGCAAAAACGGATGAGCCCGTGACTGTAATTTTTAAAACAAATGATCCCATTCAAATATGTTCTACACTAATTATATATCTGCACTGAATATACTGAGAGACAAGCCATCCTGAAATAACAGCCTATTTGGGTAACAAAGTTTCCCTTCATTTTTAAAAGGACAAAGGAAAGGGGAGAATGAGAATGAATGAGAGGCAACAAAAGAAGAGAACCAAGTCAACCAGTGCCATTTTGTAGAGAAAGACATTTTGCAAGAAAAAGACTGAGAAGAACCTTCGATGTAAATTTTAAAAGCATCATTAATGATCCGGCAGAGAGAAGATGTTCCAATGAGGCTTACAATCTAGCACCAAATGATGGTGCTGAGAACACCACAGACGGAGGTAGTTTACAAAGACGTAAGGGAGCTCAGAGATTTGAGAAAAAAAAAAAGGAAGTACAGGATACAACTGAGAAAAGTGAATGCAAACACACCACCCGGGAAAAAAAAATCTTAAATAAGGGTACCTAGTTGGAGAAGAACTGTGTAAAGCCTGGATGTGGAGTGAAAGCTGATTGCCAATCCTATCAGAATTGCAAGGTAGTATTTCAACAGCTCCAAACGGTGAGAGTTCTCTCGGGGTTTTTAATGAAGAGGTGTCTTTTTTTTTTTTTCTTAATAAATTTACTTATTTTTGGCTGTGTTGGGTCTTCGTTGTTGGGTCTTCGTTGCTGCGCTTGGGCTTTCTCTAGTTGTGGCAAGCAGGGGCTTCTCTTTGTTGTGGTGCGTGAGATTCTCATTGTGGTGGCTTCTCTTGTTTCGGAGCTCAGGCTCTAGGCGCACGGGCTTCAGTAGTTGCGGCACATGGTCTCAGTAGTTGTGGTGCACAGGCTTAGTTGCTCCGCGGCATGTGGGATCTTCCTGGACCAGGACTCGAACCCGTGTCCCCTGCGTTGGCAGGCAGATTCTTAACCACTATGCCACCAGGGAAGTTTTGCAGAGGTGTGTCTTTATGAAGCATTGACAAAGGAACTCATGTCCCTCTTTACTAACATAAGGAGATCTTCATTACATAGCTGACTAAATGAACCTTGATCACGGTGTTGAGTACATTTGGGGTCGTGTAAATATGCACGTGTGGCTGAAACTGTTCTGATTCTATCATTTCTAGTTAAACAATTTAACAGAAATTTGATTATACCAACCTATAATTTTCAGAGCCTAAGAAACTATTTAAGGATAATAGCATTTACTAAATACCAGGCATTGTTGTAAGCACTTTACATATTTAACTAAATCCTTATAACCCCCCTAAGTAGGTGCAGTTGTTTTCCTCCTCATCAGATGTGGAAACCAGGATGCAGAGCTTAATGAAACATCCCTAAATCATACATTTAATAGACGGTGATTCTGGGATTCAAACCCAGGCAGACTGTTCATGACCTTTCAGCACTACACAGAACTTCTGTGTGTGGGTAGAAAAAGAGGCTTACTCCATAATTCCCTTCAATTTGTCAGATAAACTTTAACTCTGAATAGGACTGGAAAGGCTGATGATCTATGGCCAGGCTATACCATTCATCCTCCTGTATGCCCACATGTCTCCTCACTCCCAAATATCCAGTTCCCTCCCAAAGGTGATCCAAGTGGTCTGCCAAGACACGGAGTCAAACGTTAAAGTCTGTGGCTCCAGTACCGGGACCTTTTTCATCTTTGGCCCATTGAGCTGCGATGGTCTTTGAGAGACATGGACATGCCAGAGACTATGAAAAGCTTTTATAGATCTAAGTATCCCCATGAATTTTGTCATTCAGTTGAGAAATTAAAACTAGTTAATTCTGGGAGGTTACTAAAAACAACTGAAGTAATATAATTTTTGAAACATACTCCATTGAAAACATACATTAGTATATGTTATTTATGAAACGTTGGTTTCTTTGCAAACACTCTTTGTCCCCACAGAACCATGAAGTACAGGTAGCTGCCCCCATGACAGTGTTTTGAAGGAATCAATGAAATTGTGACTATCAAAGAATACATTTCTCACTGGGCTGCCATGATGCTATTCTGTTTTCCTCCCTGTCTTGAGTCTCCCAGCATTAGAGTCATGACAAAAGCACACTGCCTCTGAAATAGCATCACTCAAATCCATATGCAAAGCATGATGAGTGCCTTGTAACTGACCAAGTTCCCTTCCCTGCATTGGCACCTGTGAACCTCGGAGTCAGAGTTGTGACACAGCCTTGATAAGTGTTGCTCTTTAATCTCTCACCATCTTTCCTATTCTTAACATTTACCCAGTCTCTTGACTTATTATTTTACTGTTATGGGCTGAATTGTGCCCCATGAAAATTGGTACGTTGACATCCTAACCCCCAGTACCTCAGACTATGACTATGTTTGGAGACAGAATCTTTAAAGAGGTGATTAAGTTAAAATGAGGTAATTAGGGTGGGCCCTAGTCCAATATGATTGGTTTCCTCATAAGAGGAAATTTAGACACAAACATGTACAGAAGAAAGACCATGTGAAGTCACAGAGAGAAGATGGCCATTTATAAGTCAAGTAAGAAGAAACCAATCTGAATTGTGAGAAAATAAATTTCTGTGGTTTAAGCCTTCCAATCTGTGGTACTTTGTTAGGTCCACCTGTTATGGACTGAATTGTGCCCCCCAAAGCCATGAAGACAGGCCCAACCAGAAAACAATCCTGATGGCACCTTGATCTTGAAATTCTAGCCTCAAGAACTGTGAGAAAATTAATTTTTGCTCATAATTACTAAGCTCTCATTTCTCTGAGTGGGGCTTAGGAGTAAACAAGTCAATGGAAATGAACCCTGCTTTTGAGAAGGATGGAGCAGATGGACCAGAAAACAGAGTCTGAGCTCCAACTGGGAACTGCTGTGTTTGGGTCATTGCAGTGGACTGAATGTTTGTGTTCCCCCAAGTTCGTATGTTGAAATCCTAAGCCTCAGTGTAGTAGCATAATGAGGTGGAGTCTTTGGGAGGTAATTAGGTCATGAGCCCTCATAAATGAGGTGAGTGTCCCTATAAGAGAGGCTCTTGTTCTCTTTTAGCCACGTGAGGATACAATGAGTAGTTGGCAGTCTGCAGCCTGGACAAGAGCTCTCACTAGAACCCATCCATACTGGCACCCTGATCTGGGGTTTCCAACCTCCAGAACTGTGAGAAATAAGTTTCTGTTGTTTATAAGTCAAGCCACGCAGCCTGTGGTACTTTGTTACGGCAATCCACACTGACTAAGGTGTGTAGGAACTGACTGGACTTGCCTCTTTAACTCTAGCATGGGAGCCTTAGTGGTGACCCAGCCCAGTGATGGTCCAAAAAGACTTGTTTTAGTGTGAATCTGCTGCCAGCCACATCCACCCTGAGCCAGAGTGTCGCAATCCCAAGGATAATTTTCCATGGGACTGGGAGAGTTGGAGATTAGATAGACTACAGGTTTGGTACCACTTATTGATTCTTTTACTTCATCTGAGAAATACCTTTCACCTTTTAAGAGACTGAGATTGAATTCTCAGTTCAGTAGGTTCAAGTGATGAGATCAAAAGGATTATGCTCAACATTTTATGCTCGTTTCATGTCTCCTGGCTCACTCAGAGATCATCCAGAATGAGAGGCTGGAAATAAGCTGATAGAATTAAAATGTAGCGTGTGGCATATCCAGAGAAAAATAAGCTCTAAGACAGAATTGTGTGCCTGAGTCTGCCTACTACAGGTGTCTTTAATCAGTCAAGTGAGATACCTGGCATAGGTTTTCTAGTATAAGAATACCTAGATTAGCAGCAGCACAGCACAGGGAGATCAGCTCGGTGCTTTGCGACGACCTAGAGGGGTGGGATAGGGAGGGTGGGAGGGAGACGCAAGAGGGAGGGGATACGGGGATATATGTATGCATATGGCTGATTCACTTTGTTGTACAACAGAAACTAATACAGCATTGTGAAGCAATTATGCTCCAATAAAGATGTATTTAAAAGAATGCCTAGATTCATTATTTAGTTATATACGTATATATTATGCAGCATATATAAAGGTTTATTATATATATGCATATATATATATATGTATACAGAGAGAGAGAGGGGGAGAGAGAGAAAGAGAGAGAATGAGAGAATTTATTGGAGGGATTCATCACAGAATGTATAGGCTTAGACATGCGATGGCTTCTACACAATCCCAGAGTGAAAACGGAAACCAGGGCAGTCTGGTAGGCCTCTAGACAGTGGAAACTATCTGACCATCTTTTACAGGCCCTGCTTCTGGAATGAATGTGACCCAAACTTTATTTTTTTAAACTAAAAAAAAAAATCACTCTTCTCAAAGTGCAAAGTCCAGAGAGAGAGGGTCACACTCCATGACTTTGTGCCAAATCTCTGCTTAGGGTAAGGTACAGTTCCACTAAGACTTCACAGAGAGGTGAAGAAGTCATTCCTCTAAAGGCAATTAGGATAACAGTAGAAAGAGGGAATGAATCTCGTTTAGCCAAACAATGATAATAACAATGACAACAATAATGACAACAAATGTCCACTAGATTCTAAGACCTTCTTGTTTTGGATCTGGTGATCCGCCCAGGGTGACTCCTTTTCAGTGTGTTTCAGGCTGTTCTTGGCACCCTGTCTGAAAGAGGATGTCGACCTCTTGCTTTAAAAATCTATGTAACTGATCATAAAGGGTTGTTAGCATTATTTAAGCTCTGGCCCAGAGCATAGTTTTAAGGACTGAATTATCATCTGCTGATGTTCAGGGCGTGATGTCTTATCACTGTCTTCCCGGCTGTGCTGGATGCCTGCTTTGCTAGTTCATGGAGGAAGCAGGGTGGTGTGAAGCTGCCCCTCTGCACCTTACTCTGTGTCTATGTGCTTTTAGCTGGCTTCTCTCTTGTTGTCAGGCTACTCTGCCCCAAGGCTAGGTGATGAGGGCTTTCAACTCATCTTGCTGGGAATGACATTTAGTTTTGGTTTAGGCACAGCCTGTCTACATCATGTAGGCTAGCATATGTTACTTGGGAAGGAAGAAGATTCTGAGGGTTCATAGTACTCCCAGGAATGATTTTTCTCAAATTAATTAGCTGTCACTTCGAAGGGGAAGCATAGTAGTCATAAACTGTGGGTGGATAGGTAATAGTAACAAGTATACAGGAAGGCCACCTTCATGGGTCCCTGAGCAGCCCCAGGAATGCAGGGGTCTAGAATGGTAGGGCTTCCTCACTTCACTGTCAGAGCATTTATGTTCATTCTCACCCCTCAGCACTTCACTTCCCTTATTAAGTACCCATAATCCTGCTTCTCTTTCTCAGGTCTTGTCAGAGCAGACAAAAGGTAGTTTAATAAACACCAACACACACCAAGGTGCTAAGAACTGGGTGGACTGCTCTTCCAAGGCGAAAGTGCATTTTTAAATGGTAGAGCAATTTGTAGCACAATGGAATCAACTCTTTTGGTGGGATTTAGCTAACATAGTAGGGGGGAAAATATTACTGGACAATGGGGGTCTTCTTCATATCTTTGAAAGTGTACTTTATTGACCATTTCCTGATTCTGAACATGTGCAACCTTAGTGTGGGGCCATACAGCTATTGTGGAGAGAGGGAGATAACACTGATCAAGAAAAGGGGCCCAGTTTCCTTTGGCTGCAAACAAGTTCTGTGCTTTAAGGGAAGGGCTAGTGGAAGAAAAGCTGGAAAAGCTGGTTTGAATGGCATTTAGCTAACAAAATTCTCTCCTCTCTTAGCTCTCCTTAACCCCAGGAGAGATCACACTTTTTACCATCATACAAAGACCAAACCAGTCAATATACACTTAGAGAGCCTACGCAGATAAACCATAAACTAATCGAGGCAATGATTATACTTTCAACTCCTTTGTATAACACCATCCACCCTTATTTATTCAATTCATTTAGCAAACGTTTATTGAGTGTCTACTATTTGCCAGACACTATGCTAGATGTTAGTGATTCTACATGATTAAGTTGTGGTTTCTCTCCTTAGAGAGTGCACAGTCTAGCGAGGAAGACAGATGGGCACACGATAATTTTAAAACAATGTGTGAAGTGCATTCTTAGCTATAGGAATAAATTGCTATTGTATCATTGAAGAGGAAGAACTAATTCTGTCTAGCTTTAGAGACACTCTGGCATTTGAGCTGGTCCTTGAAGGACAAGAAGATTTCTCAGTATCTCATTAGCTCAGCATCCTGAATATAGAAAAGATGGAGGCAACTAGAATTACTTGAAAGTGGAGTCCATTGTTGTTTCTCTCAGGTTTCGTCTGGACTGAGGTTGAATCAGTTCATCTCATTAATGAAACCCCTGCATGGTTCTAGTACGGCATCATTCGGCCACATAATCAATGTTCCTGAGATTATCACACAGACACCATATAGGAGTTGAGAACTTGACCTATTATGGATGCAAACGTAGTTAGGTGTTGAAATTGTCATTTCTCCTTTTTTTTTTTACTTTCGAGGGGTTTTGTATTTTTTTTTTTTTTTTTTTTTTTTTGCTCTACGCGGGCCTCTCACTGTTGTGGCCTCTACCGTTGCAGAGCACAGGCTCCGGACGCGCAGGCTCAGCAGCCATGGCTCACGGGCCCAGCCGCTCCAGGGCATGTGGGATCTTCCCGGACCGGGGCACGAACCCGTGTCCCCTGCATCGGCAGGCGGACTCTCAACCACTGCGCCACCAGGGAAGCCCAGGGGTTTTGTATTTTTAAGTTGTCAGTCTTGATACCACACTCATAACCCCAGTAATTCAACCCAAGTACATCCTCATGGGTGACTGAAATGTGTTGCTGTGGTGACACAATCTGGCACCACTGAGCAGTCAACTCTAGAGCTGCAAATTTTAGATTTTACAATGAAATTTTGATCAAACTGGGCTTTTTTTTTTTTTCTTCTAGTGATAGTTATCCATTAAGTAGCACAGTATTTACAAAATAAATGGTGAGAAGCCCACCACAAATTCTCTGTGTAGTTTTAGCGACTTTATTTTTAGCAGTAACAATCACATTATTCTGATGTATTGAATTTCTTTTTTCGGGCACTCTAAAAAAACTAACAGTTGAATGTTGTTTGAAAAAATTTATTGACTGGCTACTCCCATCAGTTGTTTTCGTCTGCATCTAGATAAGGAAAAGAACAAATCCTACCAACTATTAGGTTTTTCAAAAAGATAGGCATTTGGATGATACTCAGAAACAATGAGATGATTGAATCTGTCAATTTCTGTTTAAACTTGATACTGGGTATAAATAAGCCTTTGCTGTTGTTCACTGTCAACCTTTAGATTTCAAAAATAGTAAAATTCTAATTTTCACCACAAGGAGGAAGTAGAGCACTAAGATTGTTATGCAATGGAGCCTAATGAAAAGTATAGCGCATTTGTATTAAGAAAAACTGTAATCTGTAGCAAAAAAAATAAGAACTTTAAAAAAAAATCTTGACTAGAATTTAGTAATCTTTGTGGATTCGTATTCACATTAATTTCAGCCTCTTTATAGTTTGTAAATTTTCTACAGATTTCATCTTTGAGCTAAACGTACGGTTTATGAAATGGACAAAGAAAAGACATAACAATTATCAGTGAAGGGAAATACTTCACATTTCATCTTAAATGATAGCATGTATATTCTCAAATATTTTGAGGTGATTATCAATTTTTTTTTAAGATAGCTGGGTGGGAAGTGTATATTTTTGAGGCTGCAACATCAGTGGAAAATATTCAATAGATCCGCCAAAGTAGTTGCATGATAAGGTTTAGCATTTAAACAGAGCCTAAACTTCTTTGAAAAGGTAAATATTTAATCTGTTTTTCTGGTCTTGCTTGTAGTTCAGGCAAACCTTCTAATTCTTGTCAAGTCTGATTAAATGTTCTTTTCCTTCAAGAAACATTCCTGATCTCATTGGACCTGAAGTGGATGACTTTTCTTTCGTGTGCATCAGAATCCCCTGGAAAAGTTCTGCAAACAGATTGTAGGCTTCTTCCCCCAGAGTTCCCGGTTTGGTAAGTCTGGGAAAGGGCTTGAGAATATGTACTTCTAACAAGTGCCAGGTAGTGCTGATGCTGTGGGTCTGGGACCACACTTTGAGAACCATTGTTTTAGCATGTATTCACTCAGTTTATGCTATCACATACTATTGCAGCAAAGTAAAGAATGTTACCTATTTGTTTGTTATGCTGGAATTTGGTTTGGCTCAGTATTGTTTGAAACCAGGTGGCTGTTGACTGTGGCTCAGTAAGTTTTCTCAGCCCTGCAGTTGGATATATTTATTAGGGTTTGACATGAATATTGCCCCACATCTTTGGGTATATTGGTTTCTCACGACACTTTGTGTGTGTATGTTGTGTCTTTCTGGGCACACTTGAAGTCACTTGAAGTGGGCTGGGCCTTTTGTTCTGTGCTTGCCCTTAGAGCCCCCTAGAGCTAATTACAGTGCTTGTTCTATACCATGTGTGTACCCAAACCTTCATGACTGAAGACAAGTTAAAATATCAGTACATATGCTATTTAATGAGTAATTCTTGCCAGAAATACTAGTACTGATATAAAATGAGAATTAGGGAAGTGTTTGGTCTGAATCATTCAGCCTATATATCTAGTCATTAGTTAAATGGAAATTGTTAATTGTCTATATTTCTTTACCTTTTGCCTCAGTGAAAGAAAAAATGAGCCTAACATTGTGTTGGGTATCAGCAGACTTCTATTGTTTTGGTCTCCGGTTTAGTGGGTAAATTGTAGCAACGTGATCTTTAGCCTTCCAGAGTAAGATGAAAATAGCCACACTTACCTAAATAGATCCATTGAAAATGCAACCAGCAGCAGCAACAACAGAATCCTTTGTAAATATAAAGTGCCATAAATATATTTAGTAAAGAGAATCAATTCCATATTATGGGTTTTACTGGTCAGATCTATTTCTTTACAAACCACACTTCTAGAAATAGAAGAATTATAAGCAGAAATGCATGGATCCACTGAGGACAATATAATACAATGGCAACAATTTAAATATACTGAAGATTAAAGCTGGCTATTTACCAGCATGGCGTAATGGGTATAGGACTTTATAAGGCACATGTTCTAGTTGCTTAACAAATCAGTGCAGGCAATGCGATTAATCTGGTAGGCCCCATACACTCTGCCACTGATTCCTTGATTCACAGTAAGCAACGCATCCTTCGGAGGTTCTAGAAGTATGTGTAATCCCTGCAAAACAAGCTGTGGGATTCTAATTTCGAAATCATCACTGTCTTCTCTCTAGCTTAGGTGAAAGTACAAGATACCCTGAAGGGTTGTAGGAAGATACTGGATTCTTCTCTAATATTCCAACCCTACAGTGCACTGAATAAAAAGGATTCTTCTTTGAGGGCCACTGTAAGAGTGTTTATGAAATGTTTTGAGACCTCAGATGAAGGCATGATATTCCACATGTTGGTACGCTCTTGTCAAAGCAAGATTTTCGATAATTTTTTTTTTTAATGAGTAGAAATGAAAGAGTTCTATTTGACCTGCAGAATGTGTTCTTGAATGATCCACGCTTACCAAGATGGCTATTTCTAGTCATCCCTGTCTGATGGTGGTTTGTAATTACAAGTGATTAAAGAGGGACAGGTCACAGCTGCTGGATGAGGCTGAGCACAGGCTTCCAAAGCAGCATCACACACCTACCTGCTGGTCCTGGCTGTGCGGCTCAACCTCTTAAACATTTGTCCACTGACTCCTTTTGCCCCTCTCTTGATGTTTGGCTGATTCATTTTGGTTTCCCTGCTCATGTTTGCCATTTCCTCACTTCAGCCAGTGCTCCTGAGGGCTTCTGGCAGAAGCATGGGCTGTGAAGTTATATTGCCTGGATTTGTTTCTGATTCCACCACTGGCTTTCTGAGTCTCAGTTTCCCTCTCCCTAACAGGGAGATAGAAACTATCAAAACATGCTGTCAAGATTTGCTGAGATAAACACAATGCCTGGCAAATATCTGTGCTCAACATATGGCAGTTGTAGTTATGACTAATTAGGTGTTAGTGCTTTTAGCTCGACCCTGTGTTACTTTGGCCACATGACTTGTGCTGCTTTCTCCTGCCCAATTCTGTGGCACTGATGTCCTGTCCCAGCTTTTCTTGAGCTGGGTATATCCTCTGCTTCTCTTATAGCCCCCTTGCTTCCTCTCTTGGGGTTAGGGCTCCTGGGGTTAGGAGAGCTTCTGCTTTTCTGTTAGCACCAATATCATTATGCTTCAGTCTCAGACAACAGCAAGCACTCTTCAGATTTTACCACATAAGGGGCCAGATAGGCAGTGGAACTGACCCATTGGTTTTGTCATCTGAGTAAACAGATGATCAACTCCTGAAAGATTTGATTTTAGAAATCAATATTCCTTATCAATGTGGTTAAAGTGACTGAATGGGTTGGCTGTTGTCTCACTGATTACTCATTGATTAATTGGTTGTATGACCTCAGCATTCCTATTTTGTGAACAATTATTCCAACCCCAGCAAAGAAGACATTAAACTTCTTTTGTCTCCAGCCAAGTTTTAGGTGTAACCATTATGTGTTTTAATTTTATGTCTTCTTTTATAGAAACCTCATTCAGTTGATTAGCTTGAAATATTTTCTGTACCCTAAAGCCAACTCATTTTGCTATTCTGTAGGTTAGAGAGGTCAGGCTTCTGGCGTCTGGAAGAGGCAGGCAACAAAGCTCAGAGAATTTATTTTCTGCTCATACAGAACTAGTGGATGGAGGATTTCCTCCTTGTGAAGCTTTGTAGGACACATTTTGGCACTCTAGAGAATTGGCAGGGAAAAAAGTAGGGTTAAATAATGAAGAACATTGCACACTGTGAAAAAAAGAGCTTAAAGAAAGATTTTTACCTAAGGAATAAGGTATAGCAATGTGGCTCTGTTTTCAGATGAATCGATTTTAGCTTGTCCTTTAACAATAAGTAAATGAGGAACTTCAATCTCCATTAATTTGAATACCTGTACTACATCACTGTAACCAATGGTTTGTTCTTTTGTCCCACGAATGAGCTGAACACAGGGCCTTACTTTAATATAAAGTGTACTGATTTTGTTGGATTCTATTGCATTCTCATGCTGCTAAAAAGTCTCTTTCATGCTCAAATTCCACTGTGTTTTCAATGTCAGATTTTCTTCTTTCAAAAGGAAAAGGGTCCCCTGTGGAAATTTATGAAAGCTGACACATTTTCTTATAAAATATCCTTCTGAGACCATATGGTTTATTGGTAAGCACATATTTTTGGACCTTTTAAAGTGAGTATTATGAAATTAATGTGAGATGTTTTTAGAAAAGTGAATGCTGTTGACTCAGTAGGGCAGAATGCCTGTCTCCTTTGTGGTTGTTACTCTTTATAATTCCCTGCAAAAGGCATTTTCAGATAATTAAAAAAGGTATTTGGAGCAAAAATACTTATCAAAAGAGGTTATATAACACATGCACAGCAGCCACTTGTCAAAGTTAAATATACCTGTTTCTTTCCCCCCAATTAGATCTATTACCACCTAATTGCTTGGAAAATTCATTTTCTTTTTCTCAAATCACAGCATTGATTGAGGTCTGAAAGCTCACCAAGTGCCTCTTAAATCAGTAAACCTAACTTTTTTTTTTTTTTGTTCTTCTATAATTTATCTTTGTGGCTAAGGGCATATTGTTTTCTTTGAGACAGTTATGGCAGTCAGTACTGGGAGTAAAACCTCTTACTTTGAGAAATAAGAAAACTGGGGAGCATGTCTCATGTTTCTGATAATGTACACTGAGGCCAAGAATTCACAACAAAGTGAATAAATGTTGATGCAAGCATATTATTTAGTCACACTGAAACCAAAAGATTTTTAACAAGTTTATGTATTTTATCCTTAATGTCAAGATGTGAAACTCAAATCTGTTCTTCATTCTGACTATGGAAATCTGCCCTTTATGTAACCATCATCAAGAGTATCATATGTGTAATATATACAACCTTATTCCTTGTTATATAAACCCTGAAGAATGTACATAACAAGAAATGACTTTCTTTTTTTGTAGATTTTTTTAAAATTTATTTTTTATTGAAGTATAATTGAATTACAATGTTGTGTTAATTACTGCTGTACAGCAGAGTGACTCAGTTATACATGTATATATACTCTTTGTCATATTCTTTTCCATTATGGTTTATCACAGGATATTGAACATAGTTCCCTGTGCTATAAGTAGCACCTTGTTGTTTATCCATTCTATGTATACCAGTTTGCATCTGCTAAATAAACCAAAACTGAAAATTATTTCTTGGGATTAGCAGATACAAGCAATAATTTTCAGATTTGGTTTATGACATATCAAGCATCAATGGTGATTAGAATATCTAAATTGGTGTCTGAAACTAGAATTAATTTTAATTATATAAAACAGATGAGAATAAATGTGATTTTTTTTAATGAATATAGAAGCAATCATTCAGTTTAGGGTTGCTATTTTAAGGGATTACCTTGGGAAGCTGTAAACAAATTTGAAAAAAATCTATTTTTCAAAATGTTTTTAAAACCCCTCTATCAGAATTGCTTCAAAGTTAGTTTATGACCTGTTTTGCCTTATTACTTTATTTATTTTTCAAAATTTTAAGAGTTTATTTGAGCAAAAAAGTCAATTGGAATTGGGCAGTGCCAAACCGAAAGTGGTTAGGAGCTCAGGGAGATAATTTTCTAGGGAAGAGGGAGAAGTGGCCTCCGTGTTGAATTAATTTAACAATTCCCCCATTTTGGTCATCCTCTGTTACATGAGATATTGACCAAAAATTTAGTATTAGCGCTACTCTCAGTCACCATCAGAGTTAAGTTGTTCTTGTCTCATTGTGAAACTCATAGGTTACGATGTCAGATCTGTGGAAGAGATTGTTTCTGCTGTTCATCTTGTTTCTGTTTCTCCAAGCATTGTGCGACCATCTAGTGTACTACTGGTGGCTGTGGACATGCATTTAAGACTTTTGAGAGAGCATAGTGCACCAGGGAGACTACAATGATAGCTATTAGGAAGATAATACCAAGAGAATGATGTATACTCCTTAGCCAGGGCCCCCGTGAACCAAACCAGTTGGTATCAAATAAATCAAAGAATATACCTGAAGGGGCAACAGTCTGATTTAGCCAAGCGGTTTATTTGTTTATTTCCTCTCTTTGCTACAATACCACAGGTGTTGATCCAGGTAAAGCAGAAAGTATTTGCTATGGCACAGACTCCTCTTTGTTCAGCCAAGAAGTAATCTAAAGCAATCCTATTATCTAAAACCACCTTAGCAAGAAAATATAGGCACTTTTGTTGTTCAGCTATGGGCTTAGCAGTAAATTAAGCAACATTTGCCAAAGTTAAGGAGCTCTGTCTTCCCGTGCACTAACAGAGAGAAAAACCAAGTAGTGAAAAGGCAAAGGAATAAAGTTTTATATTGGAGATGAAGATCTTGATCTCTGAGTTTGGGAGAGCTGTCTACCTGAGAATGCCATCTGCTTCTGGGGAGGAACCTCCCTAGACGATTTTAATTTTAGATCTCCAGCTAGTGTGTAGTTCCAAGAGTCTAGAGGAGCCCATTTTAATTAGGGGAAGTGGACCCAAGGTTCAAGTCCCTGAAGTTCGGCTGCCTTCTGGACAGTGAGGGGTACCTGGTATGGTCCCTGCCAGGGAGGTTAAAGGGCAGTCTTTGTTCTTAGTGATTCCAATTCAGAAAGGGTGGGAGAAAATTGGAAATGTTAGTCTGGAGAGTTGTAGCCAGTTAATTGAGGATACTAGAAGAATTCAGGATCTAGTTTGGTTTATAGATATATAACAAAACCTCAAAGACAATAAATGGAACTAGAATCTGATATCCACAAGGTTGTGTTATAATTTTCTACTGAAACATAAGTTTTGTTTTTTACAAACACCCTCATTTCTATCAAAGATAATCACAGCAAGACTAATTTGTTTGCAAAATAAGTCTAGTCTCATTAAATTTGGCCTGCTTATTTATGTAAATGTAGCAAGAATAGTGATTGACCATGTATACTCATTTTAAATCTGCTTTGCTGGAATTTTTCATAAGTTTTATTGGCTCCTTAAAGTCAACCTTAGTTCCTTAAAACTGTTTGGTCATATCTGATCTTATGGAATTCTCAAATATGATATTCCAGTCAAAGCCTTGGTTATATAAGCAATGTTTCCAATCATGTCTTGTTACAAGGAGACCAGATCCTTATTGAAGTTATGCAAACAACTATATTGCTATGAAAAGAAAAATACTCAATAAATTTCTGTATTCTGGAGGGATTAGGTAGGGAGAAAAATTAAATATTTCAGTTCTGTTTACAGAGGTGTACTTTATAAAATTACTGTAAGTCATAGATATCTTAAGAGAAAAAAGAAAAAGTTTTCCTTAAATCTGGAAAAACAAAACATTAAGGAACCAGTAATGTTTCAAAGCAAAAGTTGTAAAAAATTCATAATCATCCTCATCAATTTATTCAGTCCCATATTATTAATATTATTCTGCTTGAAGCCAGTTTTTCCTAATGGAAATTCTTACCCAGTTCAGTTTTACCCAGTTTTACCCAATTCTTACCCAGTTCTAGAATATTTGTCAAAGTCCGTTCTATGAATCTCTCTGAAGATTAGGTACCTCAAAATACATCAGAGTAAAACAGTAACTATATGTAAATGAAAAAAGGCTAAAAAATGGCCATGGTTGAAGACCTGATGAGAGTTCATTTGACAAGGAAATTTAGTTATTTTTGTGGCATATAATAATTTTAGATAATAATTGGACAATGACAGTATTGACAAATTTCTAAAGACTTTAGACAATTTCTGAAATAGCTATGTCAACAACATATATCCCTATACAGATAACATAAGGAGGATTATCATTACTTCTTACTTGACAGTGCTCCCATGTAATTTAACATACAAAATCAATCTCATTAGCTTAACATCTCTCTTTTACAAGGTGAGAGACAAATTCTTTGAGGTTTTTCAGAGGTCTTCTGGAAAATCTCAAAGTTGCTCTGAGGTAAAAAAGACTCCATTTAGAATTTGATTTGGGGAAGTTGTCAAATGTCAAAAGGTTTGGACATTTGACTATGTTGGATGTGAGATTATAAAATAATACTAAATTATTTATTTAACCAAAGTGGTAATAAAAGACTTCGAAGGCAAATACAGAAGGTTACATATTTGTGAACAAAACTTAATTCTTTTAATATTCAGAAGACTGGGCTGATAAAGACAACATGAAGCACAATAAATTATTTTGGTAAGACACAAAACCTTTGCTTTCCAAGTAGATTACGTGGAAAAAAAAACAACTTTCACAATCTCTTATCAAGATCAGATCAATAGTCCAATAAAACTTTGTCCTTTTGACAGAGAAAACCAAATTCAAATTTTACACCAGTGTACTTTTGCTATTAAAACTTATTCTTTAAAAACTTAAATAAATCCATTCCAATTTTAGTTCGTTTGATCACTCATAAAATTCCTTTTCCAATACTCCTTTTCCAATACTCCTTTTCCATACTCCTACAACAAATTGTTTTAAATAAATTTATTTATTTTATTTATTTATTTTTGGCTGCGTTGAGTCTTCGTTGCTGCGTGTGGGCTCTCTCTAGTTTGTGGGGAGTTGGGGCTACTCTTTGTTGTGGTGTGCGGCCTTCTCACTGTGATATCCATTCAGGTTTTGTCCCATGGTTCTTCTCTTTGTCATTTTGGAACAACCAGTCATGTTACTTTCCTTACCTACTTTTCATACATAGTTGTTTCCTTTCACCATTATTATTTCTAAGTAGTTTTAATTAAACACATTGATTAGATTTCTTAAATCGTAGAATCCTTTATTTCTAGTGGAAACTAAGAAGTAAGTAATTGTGAACTGTTTGTTACACTAGCATTCTGTAGATTGGCAAGTTTATAAATATATTTTACAACTTCTAGAAGTATATTCTTCCTCATAGTAAATTTTTCAATGTGGCGCAAAACATGTTTACTAACAGACCAATATATCTTTACTTCATCTGTAAAAGGAAGCCAAGAGTAGATAAACCTATGTTCAGCAATTAACATTTCAGTATTTTATCGTACTTGGAAATAATCTAGATAGTCAATGAATATATATCATTCAACTTATCTCAGTATAACTTTAAGGTTTCAAATTACCAAAAAGATTTTGGAAATTATTTTTGAGTAGACATAAAGCATAATTATTGTTGAAAAGTTTATTTATAAACTTATATCTATTTAATTTACTTGTTCTTAATAATAATGTTTAGACCATTCATGAAAATTTCATGAGACATTAGACAGCTAACCATCATCTAAGTCATCTTTCTTGGGTGCAAATTCTGTAACAGAAAAAACGTGAGCTTATCTGACTTTTAGTAAACCTAGGTAGAATAAAAGAATTATATTTAATGCTTATAACTCTAAAGACAAGCCCGTTGTAATTAAACCAATAAACTTTAGCTTTTATCCTAGATCATGTGAACTTGAAAAACATTTGGGTTAGTTTCTATATTTCTGAGAGTATACTTGATTTATGTAAGTTTTTGTTTGTCTTTAAGTAAATTAAATAGAGCTCTTGACAAATTAATTTTGGCAATATCATCCAGAGGTAGAAAAATTTCACACAACTATAACATATATACAAAGATATACAGATGCATTGATTTTATAGTTTTTGTTTTAAAATCTTACCCATGAGACAGGTGCAACAATGCAAAACTCTCTAGTTTATAAAAGAATGGTTGGTTGTATTTCTGGCAGATAGAATAAGTTAAGGTTACCTGCTCAGATGGCTAAAGTTTTTACTACCAATATTTGTGGAAAAAACTTGAGACTTTTTATTCACTTCATTTCCAAATAGCTTAATTTTTTTTCTCTGATAAGAATTATCTCTCATTGCATTTCAAGAGCTGGCTCTGGGTTCCTAAAGACCAGGAAGAACATTTACATCTCAAAGGCACAGGGAAAGGCTGTAAGTTTCTCCGAAAAAGGGCTTTTGTTTCCTAAATTCAGATCTTTTACAACATCTGCAAGCCTTTTGAGATAAATAGGGAAGTTTGGGTGTTTGGTAAAAAGATAGGTAGGTTTTGAATTGTTGCTACAACTGCATTTCTGTTCTTGTAAAGACTCAGTTGTAAGACAAGTACAATTTTTAAAAATTCCTTAAAGAATTGGGTTGCAACCTAAGTAATTTCAAGATGCTGACCCCACCATCCAGCCACATTACCCTCAATTTCCTCTTTTATATTGGGGAGAAGATTTTCCAACTAAGATGGAAATCAAAAGATTCCTATGTTCTAGATTTAGAGCTGTGATTCTTTGGAATGTTTTAGTAATCCTTCCACAGTGGCTTCAGAATGTTTTTCTTTCCCTTTGGGTACATAGTTTCATTTTAGATTAGGCGAGAAGGTCTACAAAACAGTTCCTATCAGGCTCTGAATGTCAGCTTCCAATTAGATCAACTTCTGACCATAGAGCTACTTAAAAAAAAAAAAAAACACCTCTTGAATAGCAGTAAATATTCCGAAGTATTGAACAACCCCATGGACGCAAGAGGGGTCCCCAACGAGGGTGCAAAAGATACTACCCTTCCAAGATCTAGAGCCACTCCCAAAGATAACCAAAAGAATGAAAGACTTAGACAATTCCCCTGAGAGCTGGGAACGGTCGGTAGGACCCTAGCTGCAAATGGAGTGCAACTCACAGTTCTGTCTGGCCATATTTTGGGGTCCTGCAACCTGATGGTTGCCAAGCCAACCTCTCAGGACACAAAATGAGACAGGAAGACAATAGCTGCCCCTGGGAGAGAAAGGATCAATAATCAATGATTTCCCCTGCCAATCTAAATTTGGAAAAGAAGGAACTACGTAAAATTTTAGCTTCCTCTTTTGACCAGGCACCACAGAGAGATCTGGGGGAGCTGACTTTGGTGAGGATTCTCACCCTTTGCCAGCTTCTGCAATTTTCCCAGGATCCCATCTGCAGGTTGCATCCTGGTCACCAGAAACTGTAAAGGAGGAAAAATAATTTCCCCTCTATTCTTTTTAGCAAGTGCCTGAGTGAAACTCCTTTGTCTCGAGGACACCTGTGTAAATGGATAAGCCTACCTAAGATGGTTAAAAGTTCTCTACTGTAGACACTGTAATTCAAGATTATCTTTGGTAAAGTTAACCTACTTGTTTAGCCTCAAAATAATTTTATTCACCTGAGGCCGCACGCTGTACCCAGTCCAGGTTTAAGCTGGATCCAGTCCAGATCATGTCCAGTTTCTAAGTTGAACTTAGTCCAACCCCAGACCCAGTCTAACTCTGGCCAGGTTCTGGACCCAGTCCAGAAAAAGAAATGCTCAAACAAAGTCTGAGCATAATGCAAAAGCTGTGGAGCTTGGATCCAGGATCCTGGAGGGACTTAGCTATCATCTCCAGAGACAGTGAGATCAAGGGGCTCATGAGGTCCTACACCTGGCTGCTCATTGCTCTTGGGGGCCATTGGGGGTCTCCTTTGGTTCCCTCTTTGGACACCAGGGTGTTAAAAGATAAACCGAGGCATATTAAAAAATATAAGAGATTGTGCAAAAATTGATTCCAGTTGAGTAGCACCAAACCGGAAGTGGTTAGGGGTACTCCATATTACTGTAGTTACAATTTTACTACTTAAAGAGCAGGACCCTGTAGGGGCTCCTGGGCATGGGGAGCCTTTCTGTTCAGCCTCCATGACCTTTCCTGAGTTCCAAAGGGCAGATTCAAACAGTTGCTAATTCCGGAAGGGAAGGGATACAGAATCAAGGGAAGAACAGCCAAGAAAAAATAGTACAGCCTTGGGGCAGCATCCTGGTTCCACCTCAAGGGACACACATAACAATATCTTTAAGCCGTTTTATAGAACTAAAAGCCAACAAATGGAAGATTCAGCATTCTCCATGCCAGAGAAGACCACCTGAGGCCGGATAAAGGAACCAGAGAAGTTCATCAAGAATATTGCCTGAGAGACTTCCCTAATGGTGCAGTGGTTAAGAGTCTGCCTGCCAATGCAGGGGACACGGGTTCGATCCCTGGTCCAGGAAGATCCCACATGCCACAGAGCAACTAAGCCCATGAGCCATAACTACTGAGCCCACGTGCCACAACTACTGAAGCCCGCACTCCTAGAGCTCGTTCTCTGCAACAAGCCACCGCAATGAGAAGCCCATGCACCGCAACGAAGACTAGCCCCTGATCGTCGCAACTAGAGAAAGCCCGCGTAAAGTCAACGACTCAATGCGACCAAAAATACATATATAAATTAAAAAAAAAAAAATTACCTGAGGCCAGATTAAAGGAGGACAGACCCTACACACACCCTAATCTCATCAGCAACCCCACTCTTGAATTATTGCTATAAAACTCTTCATCAAATCCTCCTGGGTTGGGACGTAGTTTTCTAGGGCAGGAGCCCTCTGTGTCCCCCTTTGCCTGGCAAAGCAATAAAGTTATTCTTTTCTACTTCACCCAAAACTCTGTCTCCTGTCTCTGAGATTCAATTCAGCACCAGCGAACAGAGAGGCTGAGCTTTTGGCATCACTACTGATGGTGTTGCCCTGCTTGGCTCACTCACTTTATTCATCAAACTTGACTCGGAGTGAATTTTTGTTAGTTGAGAAATTTACAGAGATGTGGCGTAAGCAATTCCAAAGTATTCTGTGTAGCAGCATCCTCTGTGGAATGGCTGTGTGCCTCCTCTTCCACCCCAGGATAACTTAGATTTAGAAACGGGAAGAAGCAAGCTCAGTTTTTAACATAAATCACTTTTATTTAATCTTCACCAAAGTCCTATGAAGCAGGTAATATCCCTGTCATCCAGATGAGGAAGCAGAATCAAAATGTTTAAGTGATTTAAATCCCGGGCTTCCCTGGTGGCGCAGTGGTTGGGAGTCCGTCTGCCGATGCAGGGGGCGTGGGTTAGTGCCCCGGTCTGGAAGGGTCCGGGAGGATCTCACATGCTGCGGAGCGGCTGGGCCCGTGAGCCATGGTCGCTGAGACTGCGCGTCCGGAGCCTGTGCTCCGCAACGGGAGAGGCCAGAACAGTGAGAGGCCCGCGTACCGCAAAAAAAAAAAAAAAAAAAAAAAAAAAAAATCCTTTCGAACTAGTGTAGAATTGGGATTTATCTGGCACTACAGTTCTACTCTTTCTTATACTCCCTATTATCTCCTTCAGTGGTGACAACCTCACTGTGGAATGATAAGTTCTGTTGTATTTGTGAAAGTTCACATTACTTTTTAATTGTGTCACACGTGCGTTATCTATATAAGCTTGGGCCAGTGCATAAGAGATATTCTTAATATTCTGTTTGTGATTACGTAGCTTTGAGCGATGAGGAAAGGGGAAGAAATGCTTTTTGTTTATGCATAGCAAGCACTGTGATGGGAAGCCAAATAATGTTGGGCACTCTTGACAGCAGTGATGTTTTACCTCCTAGTGTTACAAAAATTTGCCTCATTAAACAAGATGAAACAAATGCGCCAATAAGAAGGGAGCCCCATTTGGAACAAGCAGGCTTTAAGAGAAAGTAAACCGATGAGAAGTGAGTTTGTGATGGTAATGTGAAAACCCTGGGGAAGATGATACAGACATGATTCAGGCCTCTATTTCAAATGATAAGTTTGAAGACAAAAGAATCCATAGTAAGTCCTGGTTCCAGGCTGAGCAGTTTCGGTGGTATGCATCCTGCTTGCTTAAATGACTTGACTTTTGAAAAGACAGAAATGGGAGATATGTAACAATCCAGTTATAAGTCCAAAGGAACCAGTGTCACCAACTATATCAACCGAAAAAATCTAACATGTTTACACTACTTACTGTGTGCCAGGTAGGGTAACCAAATCATCCTGGTTTGCCTGGGACTTTCTCAGTTTTAGCATTGAAAATTCTGCATCCTAGGACCCGCTCAATCTCAGAAAAACCAGGATGACTGGTCATTGATGCCGGGTTCTGTTCTAAACATTTTATATTTAGTAACACATTTAATCTTCACAACAGCTCTCTGAGGGAGGTACTATTATTATCCCTAATTAATTAGTTAAAAATTATTTATTTGGCTGCTCCAGGTCTTTAGTTGTGGCATGCAGGATCTAGTTCCCTGACCAGGGATCAAACCCGGGCTCCCTGCTTTGGGAGTTTGGAGTCTTAACTGCTGGACCAACAGGGAAGTCCCTATTCCTATTTTACAGGTGAGGAAATGCTTGCATAGAGAGGCTAAGAAATTTGCCTAGGGTTCTACAGCCAAAAAGTGACAGAATCAGGATTTGAAATCAGGCAGTCTGGTTCAGTGTCAGCCTGCCTCTAAGTGGACTGCCTCTAAGAGTGTCCTGCTTTGTAATAGATGGAGAAAGAGAGATGTTTGGGGAGAGAATAATGGAGAAAAGCCTAGTCCCACTCTCCTGCTGCATATGTGGGATATATAGGCAAGCAAACAGGCTGTCACAAGTCTGGAAAAGAAGAGAAACCCTTTTCAGAAAGTAGGTAGAGTGAGCCCTTTGAGTATGTTGGAAAATTAATTAACCCAAACTGCTTGGTCAGGGAAGGCATGAGATACTATGTGAAGGGTCTAGCCGTCTGCTTGACGTATGCTGGTTGGTTAATGAGCAGAAGTTTGTCATTAGCCTTCAATAATGGCAACTGTAGGAGAATTGACAACAATGACAATGGCTGCAGAAAAGTGGAAACTGTGGCTAAGAAGGGATATGAACCACTCAGGGCTTCCAGGACAGCAGAGGTCAGGATAGGGAGATTAGGGTAGAATCAATCACTTTGTGATTGTCCCCAAGGTTGTGGTAGCATTTGTTTGTAGGTCTAGGTGGTCCATGGAAGCCTGGGTTAAATGAGTACATACAATTGAAGGTTTCTTGGCATGGAGATTCATAGGTTTATCCATGATGGGATGCCAATATGTTAATACAACCACAACCCAAAAAACAAAAATTAAAAACAAATTTGGAATCATTTTTCTAAAAGGTAGGAACTGTTCTGTGTTGTGCTATGTTACCCAGGGATTAGCAGGTTTCAGAGTTTTTCCCTGATTTGGAAAATAGTAAGCTTTGTCATTTATTATAAGCCTGATCAATAAGAGGGTAATGTAACTGTTACGAGTAGGTTTGCCCACGACTCTCTTTAATTTAGCATTGAAAGTCCCACATCCCAGAAAACCACTTAGTCCTGAGCAAACTGGACAGTTGGCTACTCTACAAGTAGGCTGGCTCTGGAGCCACTCAATTCTAACTCAACAGCTCATTCCAAGCTCTGTGACCTTGGGAAAATTACTTCACTGCTTTAAGCCTCAGTTTACTTACTTGTAAGATGGTAATGGTAAGAGTACCTATCTGTATGGTTACTATGAATATTCATACACAATGTACCTGTCTTATCCTTATTGCAGCCTCTTGCACATAATAAGTGCTCAATAACTTTTAGCTATTATAAAGAAATAGAAAAATTCCACAAAGGACAGAGGTTTGTCTAAACCTCCCTAGTGCATTAAGCCAACTCTAGCAATGTGCTGTAGTTAGTTTTGTTGCTCACCAAATATTTCTAGTTTTTTGTTTAGGCATGTGGTAGGATTGATGTCAGGTGTGGGTGGCCATATGACTTGCTTTGGTCAAAGAAATAGGAGAAGTGATCTGTGTAACATCCCAGTGGAAGCTTTAAAACTGTCACATGGAACACGATGCTCTCTCTCCTAGGAAGGTTCCAAACAGTGGCTACTCTGTCACTCAGGGTCCTGAACTAAGGACCAAGAAGAGCAAAGCTCCCATTGACCTGTGACAGACATGAAGCAGGAGTAAGAAATAAACTTCATTGCTTTAAGCCGCTGAGGAGTTTTGGGTGTGTTAGCACAGCGCTAACTAGCCTGTACACTAAGGAAGGGACTGATAATTCCTGAACTCTGCCAATCGTGGAGAACTGCAGTCAGGCCCAAACCGACTGACTTAATACAGTTACAGTTATATTGTAAACTTAAGTTCATTTTTGGCTTCAGTTAGGTTTTCAGTTTTGTTAAACAAAGAATGAGTTGACTTAGCATGCTTTTTCATGGTTTGACTTGCATTGGCAATGTTATATGTAGCACGCTGTGCTTTTACTCTATTTTGCCTGTATTTCTTTGCTGTTTGTGTGTAATGCTTCAGTTGGACAAGCATTCATAACCCTGGCTGCACATTAGATTCTTCTGGGAGCTCTAAAAAATATTCATATCCAGACCCTAGCTAGACTCTGGTTGTTTTTCAAAAATTCCCCAGGTGATTCAAATGTGAAGCCAGCGGTTTGGCCCTGAACCAGATCTTTAACTTCTTAATGAGGGACTATGACCTAAAATTGCTGAATATCCTCTTTGTTGTAAGTAGGAGCCCAGAACACAGAGGGCCATGCAGCACCATGACCAAGAATGGCTGACATGGCTTAGAGGAGACTATTGTGCCATACTTCTTTTTTTAAAAATTTTATTTTATTTATTTATTTCTATACAGCAGGTTCTTATTAGTTATCTATATATATATCTATATCTATATTTATAATATCTATATATTAGTGTATATATGTCAATCCCAATCTCCCAGTTCATCCCACCACCACCACCCCACCCCGTGCCATACTTCTAAGTGGTATTAGCCAACCTAGAACAAGCACTCAGTGGGGTCTGACATCATCTTTCTGGAAGGGAATTCAGGGCTGTAGGTGCCAGTTGAATGTCTGCAGAATTAAGCTTGTTACAAGTGTCCACGTCGTCAAGAGGATGTAGTCTCTTTAAGAAAGGAAGGGATCCATCTCTTAGTAGGTGTACTAAAGGAAGTTCACCACTTTTGCAAAAGGGTGATACCAGTCTACAAGCACTTCGGGAAGTGACATCTTGTCTCCTACTGTTCGTTTGGCTTCACTTGTAACAGATCTCAGCTCTCTTACTATTGGATCAATTATTCATTATCTGTTTGATACTGCCTACCTCCAGCTGAAATGTATACACTTGTACAGGCTCTAGGATTTTGCTTCTGTCCTCATTCGTGCTAATGAATGCCCTGTATGGTATCATTAGCACCATATCCCGGTGGTCGCGTGGAACCAGCACTTGCTGAGCCGTGGAGGTCTGGCCAGGCTCTTCTCTTTGTTGCTTTGCCCACCTGGAATGTTTCTATTTTTCAGCTCAATTTACCAGCTCGTGCCCACCTAGGCTCAACATAGGTGGAGTGAAGGCAAAATCCCCTGCTTTCTGCAGCTTTTGTTGGCCTCCTTGTCCTTTGATACCTGTAAGTTGATTGAGAGCTGCCTTATTCCAAGAGGAGCCCTTTGCTTCCCTCTGACTTCCTACCTCTCTCACCTTATCTGAAGATTTAAATAGATCATAGGCAGAAGTTAATTGGAGATAAAAGTTTACAGTTAAGCAGGGAGGTCGTAACACAGTATCTGTATAATCTAAAGTAACTGGGGCTCCCTCAGGGTCATTGAAATGAACAAAGGTATTCTTCCAATGCATTTTTAAAACCTAGACAAATTGTGTTATAAAACCTAGACAAAATGCATTATAAAAGGTTCCAATTGAGTCATTGGATTAAATGAACATTTCAACACCTTTCAGAGGAAAAGAGATTGTATTTGGTGTGATAAAATAGTCAATGCTTGGCTTCACACTTAGGTGATGCAATGGTCATCAGGGAACACTTTACTTAAAACAAAAAAATAAAAAGAAATAAATCAATCAACCCCTGACTTTGTATCAGATATAAAATATTATTATTTTTAAATCATAGCTTCCAGGATATTCTCAGAAAGAAAAATGATATTTAAAGCTTCTTCTGTCTTCTGACCCACTATTAAAAAGGTATCTAATCCTCCCCCCACACCCAATATCAACTACAACCTATTAAGTAATTGATCACTCATATGCTAAAAGTTGTCTGATTTCTCTCGTTCCTTCAGTAGCAAGTGTTACATAAATTCTGCTAAGGTCACAATTAACAGGAAGCCAGAAGCCAGTCTCTGACCAGTGAACTAATACAGAAGAATGAGAACAGATATGATTAGTATGTTAGAAAGGGTTTCCTCATTCTTTAGTTTTCTTTATTCTGAACCTATTTTTTAGAAAACTATTTAAGAGATTCAGTTTGGAATCCATTTAGATAGTCTCATATTTGGAGAAGAGTTTAAGGTCACTCTAAGAGATGCTTCATTTCATTTGAAAAACATTGTACTATCACCTTTATGGAGAATATCTAATGAGAGACAGTTGGAAGGTAGAGATGTTGAATAATATCCTCCGAACTGAGAAGGAACTTTAAGGCTGAAAAACAATGAAGCAGGCAACTCCATGAAGTGCAATTATGAAGTTTATTGTGGGTGACTTACATACAGGCAGGATTGGGCCAAGGGTGATCCAGAGACATACACTAAAAGGGGTACAGAGGGATTTAAAGGGGCCAAAGCTAAAAATAGAATCTGACAACTGAGGGAGAAGCACATCTGCACAAAAGGAACCAGGGGTTTTTCCTCCCACCATGGGTCTCATGACCATTAACCTTCCAGTTTTCATATCAGATGAAGGCAAGGGTAAAAGTTGACAGGGAACTTAATTGGATTGGGTGCATTCCTTATGAGTACGCTAAAGCTCAGCCACGCAGAAAGGGGAGGGGCAGCAGGACTAAGATGGAGCCAACAAAATGGAGTCAGTGTGGTTCAGCCACACTGAGACATTCCCGAATCCTACATTGCCTAAATTCCAAAGTCCACGTCTCTCATGCCTTGGCTTCCCTCCTCTCACTTTCAGACTCTTTCTGTGTCTTGACCTTCCCACTGATTAGTCTGTGGCATCCTCAGTTTTCTTTTCAATTTAAAGGTAATATTTTGTTCAGTTTTTCTTGTTCCTTATTTGTATATCTATACCATGATTATTTTTCTTAAAATTTAAAGTATCTATGGGTAGGAGCCTTGCTCCTGCTAAAATGATGCTCTCAGATGGTGATGATGATAAACTAAAATAAGAAATCAAATTTCTATATGCTAAAATGGTTATAAGAAACATTGAAATCTTTGGATAAAACTTACATTATGATGTAGAGCAGAGTGTCTTGAAAACATTTAAAGACGCTGATAAAGTCAACATTTATAAACATTGTTTTTTCTTCTTGGAACCTTCTATTCAAATTTTTATTGAGCAACTACTTTATACTTCATACTGACCTAGCAACCCCAAGCAGTCTTTTTATTCCAATTCTACTTGGATGGAATCCCAGATTTTCTTGCAGGACCCAGAGGGGACTGGGGAGAAGAGTAAATTAGCTGAGATTCTGGCATGCCAAGGGTGCTGTGGCAGAGTGGAGGTGACCTTGCAGCTGAGTGTCATAAGATAAACCACTGGGCCAGGACCAGATGTTCAAGGAGAGATAAGAGGGGCTTAAAGAGGATGAGGCTTTAAGGAAAGCAAAAGAGGTCAGGCCATAAATCCCACTGGCTGCCAAATTTAACAGCAGATGCCAGCAGAACATCCCAGGACAGGCTCAGTGGTACTTCTATGATTGCTAGTCCAGAAAAAAAGCATAAGGACAGAGAATATAAATGCCAGACCTCTTCCCCCTACTGTCAGGAGGACACAGGAAACACGCCTCATATAACCAGATGTTTCCCTGGAGAAGAGAAGGGAGAGAGAGCACATCTGAAAGACTAGACATTTATCCCCAAAATACTGAGTTCTCTAGAAAGAATTAGATTAATTTATAAGAGAGGAATAAACTCAGTTTTATCACCACTCAGCAGGTGGGTGCTAATGAGGAAGATTAGATTGGTTACAGATGAAATAAAGAAGTTAAATTTTCTCTACACATTTGTGTGAATTGAGGGGAATTTTGGAACCCTCTGCTGTGTGTGTGTGTGTGTGTGTGTGTGTGTGTGTATTAGTCAGGGATGGTCCCATCTCAAAACCCAGAGAGGAAGTAGTGATATAGCAGCAAAAATTTAGAACTGGTTCTTGGGTGGTTCTGGCAAGGAGTGACCGGCATGCCCCACCGTTATACATGACCATTCCCAAAAGAGAATAGAATAAGGGCTAACAGAAATAAAAGCAAAGAGAGCATTACTAATATTATTAGTCTTTAGTAGTATTAGTAATTTAGTATTTAGTATTATTAGTAATACTGATACTCAGCCAAAGAGAGTATTATCGACACAACTTGGGGAATCATGAATGACTTTATTGAAGAGGTGTATCCTGAAAGATGAGTAGAATTTCAGAAGGAACCTAAAGACTGTCATACAGAGTGAAGTAAGTCAGAAAGAGAAAAAGAAATATTGTATATTAACGCATATATGTGGAATCTAGAAAAATGGCACAGATGAACCAGTTTGCAAGGCAGAAATAGAGACACAGATGTAAAGAACAAACGTATGGACACCAAGGGGGGAAAACGGGAGGCGGGGTGGTGATGGTGGTGGGATGAATTGGGAGATTGGGATTGACATACATACACTAATATGTATAAAATAGATAACTAATAAGAACCTCTTGTATAATAAAAATAAATAAAATTAAATTTAAAAAAAAAAGACTTTCAGAAGGAGACTGTTCAAGAGCTCCAAAGCAAGGGGGTATGAAGCATGCTTAGTGAAAAATGAAATGTCCAGTTTGTCCAGGGTGTAGAGAACATGGGCAGAAGGAGTCGACAAGGTGGCTGAAAAGGTAGGGGTGGGGCCAGGCTGTGAGGGTGGGGCGTTGGGATCTGCAGATGGATTTTGTTCACCTCACTCTCCTGCCGAAACTCCTTCTTAGACAACAACTTCATATCCTAGAATGGGTTTAATAACATGTCCTGCCAGGTGTTCTATGGAAAAAGAGTTTCCAGGTCAAATAAGTTTGGAAAATGTCTTAGATCAAATTCTCCTCTTGGAGAGTCATAATACACATTTGCATATTAAAAGCTCTGAGAAATCCTACGGTAAAGAAATCTGTTGGTTATTGTTTACTCTTTTAACCCAGCATTTCCTGGACCTGTTTGATTCTGGAATGCTTTTTTTTTTAAACATCACTCCTCCCCCCTTTTTTTTTAATATCCTCTAAGAGTAGTGTTTTTTCTCTTTGACTTATTCTCTAATTCCTTATATGAAAACTGCAAACTTTTCATGATCTGGTCCTCTTTGTGCAATGAACTTCTTTTCCTTCAGCACTTTTTGAGATACTATATTTCTCAAGACTCACCTATTTCCTCTTTAGAAACTTCTTCGTTTGCTGACCAGGGAAGAATTGATTGTTCTTTTTGAGGGTGCTCCACTGCACCTTTTATGGTATATATTTACCATTATTTGTTTTCTCTACTGTTCTTTGAGTCCCTTGAGAATAGAATACATACCTTATTAATTTCTATCATCTAGGATAGTGTCTGGCACATAGCAAAGACTCAGGTTATGTTAAATAAATGAATAATTCCACCTGGTCTCTACAAATTGTTCTGGCAGAGGTGTGGGAGATGAATCTGAAGAGAAAAGAATGTGAAGACAAAGAGCCTTGTGGGAACCCACTGCAGTTGTGAGAGAGAACTTAGGCCTGAACTAGAGTCATAGCAGGGGGATGAAAGAGTGGGGCTAAGATTTACTGAGCGTCTGTTATATTCCAGTCACTAGACAAGCTGTTTGCACATCTTATCTGAGCCTCACCAACACCTGTTCTGTGCAGGTTATTCAAACGAGCGCTCAATTACACTACTCTCTCCTGAGAAACCTCCGAGGGCAAGCCTGTCAACAGTTCTCTCTGCATATGTACCCATGCTTTGTCCATGTGACACATGTTAGCCACACTCGAGTGTATCAAGATGAGCAACAGTCTCCAAGGCAGCCACCCACAGGCTGAACAGGAGTCTATAAGGGATAGGCATCAAATTCTGTGCCAAAACAGAGTTTTATTCTGATTAGTAAGTTGATCAGACCTTGTCTCTTAGGCAGCTTAAAAATGAAACACACAAAAAAGGATGCAGTGAGTCGTGGAAGCAGCAGAAAAGAAATACACAAAGAAATGGCCTTAAAAAGAAGGCAATAGTAGAAGTAGGAAGTTAATGGGAGTGGTAACATGGGGAGTAGAGAGAAATTAGTTAGTAGTAGAATAGAAGGAAGCAGGTGGGGAAAAAAAGGAGAGAGAGAGAGAGAGAGATAGTTACCATTTTGGCAGAGGTTGCTAGTGTTAGGAGAAACGAAATCTCATCTTCAGGTGAATTTGAGTCTTGATGGGCCGTCAGAGCAGCACCTGCCCTGTTCTGAGTAATGATGAACAACGTGCTGATTATCAGGATGGTGACTGAGACAGTTTCCTTTTTGTCTTTATAATGTCTTGAGGTAACTGGAACATAGCTCTTTTCCTTAAACCTGAGAAAGCCCAGCACAGCATTATTATTCTGGTTTTTACAGTAAGGAAACTGAGGCAAAAAGAGACTAGGTATTTTGCTCAAGTTCATAAAACTAGGAAGCACTGGTGTCAGAAGCAGAAGCCAGATTTGTCTGACTCAGAGCAGATATTATATCTAATTCAATACAAAGCTTCTGCCAGCTGGGAAGCAGAGAATGGATTCAAAAAAACACTGCAGAATTAGCATCTGTGGTGCTTGGCGACCTAGTAACTGTTTCATTTGCATATCATTAAACAAAAGGTCTTAGAATGTTTCCTTTCCTCTTCGCCCACATTTTTTCTTAACCTCCATTTGTGCTGTGGGAAGGTGACACAGAATCACAGAATCAAAGGGCTGTGATGCTGTGGAGTCCGGTTCTTTTTATAGTTTCTGAAACACTTGTGAATTTGCTTCAGCTTAACAGCAGAGACTTCTTAAATATAATAACTCTTGATTTTTGGTAGTGATGAAAAGAGAAAGCTTTCCTGCTGCTCACCAGTCTAAATGGAAGATGGAAGCACAGCACTCACCCCCACAGAATTCACAAAAACATTCCTTGCCCTCCACCACTGCAATAAGCATTTTTGTTGACAAATCCTGGTCTAACCCTTGTTCTGCTTTCAGGAAGGACCCCACTAAACTTTATCTGAGGGGACTTCCAAGCAAATTTTATTAATTCTGTCTCCGCAAATTTAAAGACAAGTGAATAAGACACAAAGCAGTCTGAAGTTTATCCTGTATACATACATAAAAATAATTTTCTTGGGAAATGGTATGAAGAAGATTGGGGTAAACAGCATGCCTTCTGTAAGTAGTGTTGTGGGGGGGAAAATGTGGACCTATTCAGTGTCTGTTCTTAAGTTCTGAGCTCAATACATCATAAGTTCCACAAAGTCAGGGACCAAGCCTTTTTTGTCCATCACTGTATTTCCATCTCTGGTATAATGTCTGCTACCTTTTATGGAATGAATTATGTCCTCCCGAAATTCATATGTTGGAACCTAACCCTTAATGTGACAATATTTGGAGATAGGGCCTTTACAGAAGTAATTAAGATAAAATGAGGTCATAAGGGTAGAGCCATAATCTTACAGGACTGTGGCCTTACGGAAGAGGAAGAGAGACCAGAGGTCTGTCTCTCTCTAGCACAGAGGAAAGGCCATGTGAAGACACAATGAGAAAGCAGTCATCTGCAAGGCAGGAAAAGAGGTCTCACTAGAAACCCACCCTTGAAGGCACCTTAATCTTGGACTTATTCGAACCTCCGGAACTGTGAGAAAATGCAGTTCTGTGGTTTCAGCCATCCTGTCTGTGGTTTTTGTTATGGCAGCCTGAGTGGACAAATTCACTGCCCAAAAAGTATTTTTGGAAAGGAGAGGAAGGAAATAAGGCAGGTAGCAGAAGAAATCTGACTTTTCTATTGACTAGATTGTATGGTCTTTGATGAATCATTGCAAATGTCTCTATTTGAGCTTCTATTTCCTAATAGATAAAATATAGATGAAAACAAGGTCCATAGTTTAGGGTTGTGTGGAGGAGTAAGAGAGTATATATAAACTACATGATATTATTCAAGTACTAGTTGCTCTTGTTTAAGAAAATATTTTACCCCAAATATTAGTCACTTTGTCAAAAGGACTAACTCAATGATTTTTTTTTTTTTTAATATTTACTTATTTGGTTGTGCCAGGTCTTAGTTGCAACAAGCGGGCTCCTTAGTTGCGGCTCGCCAGCTCCTTAGTCGTGCCATGCGAACTCTTAGTTGCAGCATGCATGTGGGGTCTCTTTCCCTGACCAGGGATCGAACCTGGGTCCCCTGCATTGGGAGCACAGAGTCTTATCCATTGCGCCACTAGAGAAGTCCCTCAATGACTTTTTTTTTTTTTTACAAAAGTTTTTTATTTTGATGATGTCCAATTTACTGTCCGGGCTTACATTTAGGTCTCGAATAGATTTTGAGTTTATTTTTGTGTATGGTGTTAGGGAGTGTTCTAATTTCATTCTTTTACATGTAGCTAGCTGTCCAGTTTTCCCAGCACCACTTATTGAAGAGACTGTCTTTTCTCCATTGTGTATCCTTGCCTCCTTTGTCATAGATTAGTTGACCATAGGTGCCTGGGTTTATCTCTGGGCTTTTTATCTTATTCCATTGATCTAGGTTTCTGTTTTTGTGCCGGTACCATATTGTCTTGATTACTGTAGCTTTATAGTATAGTCTGAAGTCAGGGAGTCTGATTCCTCCAACTCTGTTTTTTCCCCTCAAGACTGCTTCGGCTTTGCAGGGGTCTTTTGTGTCTCCGTAAAAAATACCATTGGTAATTTGATAGGGATTGCTTGAATCTGTAGATTGCTTTGGATAGTATAGTCATTTTTACAATATTGATTCTTCCAATCCAAGAACATGGTATATCTGTCCATCTGTTGGTATCATCTTTAATTTCTTTCATCAGTGTCTTAGAGTTTTCTGCATACAGGTCTTTTGTCTCCATAGATAGGTTTATTCCTAGGTATTTTGTCCTTTTTGTTGCAATGGTAAATGGGAGTGTTTCCTTAATTTCTCTTTCAGATTTTTCATCAGTAGTGTATAGGAATGCAAGAGATTTCTTTGCACTAATTTTATATCCTGCAACTTTACCAAATTCATTGATTAGCTCTAGTAGTTTTCTGGTGGCATCTCTAGGATTCTCTGTGTATAGTATTATGTCATCTGCAAACAGTGACAGTTTTACTTCTTTTCCAATTTGTATTCCTTTTATTTCTTTTTATTCTCTGATTGCCGTGGCTAGGACTTCCAAAACTATGTTGAATAACAGTGGTGAGAGTGGACATCCTTGTCTTGCTCCTGATCTTAGAGGAAATGCTTTCAGTTTTTCACCATTGAGAATGATGTTTGCTGTGGGTTTGTCATATATGGCCTTTATTATGTTGAGGTAGGTTCCCTCTATGCCCACTTTCTGGAGAGTTTTTATCATAAATGGATGTTGAAATTTGTCAAAAGCTTTTTCTACATCTATTGAGATGATCATATGCTTTTTATTCTTCAGTTTGTTAATATGCTGTATCACATTAATTGATTTGTGTATACTGAAGAATCCTTGCATCCCTGGGATAAATCCCACTTGGTCATGGTGTATGATCCTTTTAATGTGCTGTTGGATTCTGTTTGCTAGTATTTTGTTGAGGATTTTTGCATCTATATTCATGAGTGATGTTGGTCTGTAATTTTCTTTTTTTTGGAGTACTTTGTCTGGTTTTGATATCAGGGTGATGGTGGCCTCATAGAATGAGTTTGGGAGTGTTCTTTCCTCTGCAATTTTTTGGAAGAGTTTGAGAAGGATGGGTTTTAGCTCTTCTATAAATGTTGGATAGAATTCACCTGTGAAACCATCTGGTCCTGGACTTTTGTTTGTTGGAAGATTTTAAATCACAGTTTCAATTTCATTGCTTGTGATTGGTCTGTTCATATTTTCTATTTCTTCCTGGTTCAGTCTTGGAAGGTTATAGCTTTCTAAGAATTTGTCCATTTCTTCCAGGTTGTCCATTTTATTGGCATAGGGTTGCTTGTAGTAGCCTCTTAGGATGCTTTGTATTTCTGCGGTGTCTGTTGTAACTTCTCCTTTTTCATTTCTAATCCTATTGATTTGAGTCCCCTCCCTCTTTTTCTTGATGAGTCTGGCTAATGGTTTATCAATTTTGTTTATCTTCTCAAAGAACCACCTTTCAGTTTTATTGATCTTTGCTATATTTTTTTGTTTCTATTTCATTTATTTCTGCTCTGATCTTTATGTTTTCTTTCCTTCTGCTAACTTTGGGTTTTGTTTGCTCTTCTTTCTCTTGTTCCTTTAGGTGTAAGGTTAGATTGTTTACTTGAGATTTTTCTTGTTTCTTGAGGTAGGCTTGTATAGCTATAAACTTCCCTCTTAGAACTGCTTTTGCTGCATCCCAGAGGTTTTGGACTGTCGTGTTTTCATTCTCATTTTCTCTAGGTATTTTTGGATTTCCTCTTTGGTTTCTTCAGTGATCTCTTGGTTATTTAGTAATGTATTGTTTAGCCTCCATGTGTTTGTGTTTTTTTACGTTTTTTTCCCTGTAATTAATTTCTAATCTCATAGCAGTGTGGTCAGAAAAGATACTTGATATGAATTCAATTTTCTTAACTTTACTGAGGCTTGATTTGTGACCCAAGATGTGATCTATCTTGGAGAATGTTCCGTGCGCACTTGAGAAGAAAGCGTAATCTGCTGCTTTTGGATGGAATGTCCTGTAAATATCAATTAAATGTATCTGGTCTATTGTGTCATTTAAAGCTTCTGTTTCCTTATTTATTTTCATTTTGGATGATCTGTTCATTGGTGTAAGTGAGGTGTTAAAGTCCCCCACTGTTATTGTGTTACTGTCGAGTTCCTCTTTTAGAGCTGTTAGCAGTTGCCTTATGTATTGAGGTGCTCCTATGTTGGGTGCATATATAGTTATAATTGTTATATCTTCTTCTTGGATTGATCCCTTGATCATTATGTAGTGTCCTTCCTTGTCTCTTGTAACATTCTTTATTTTAAAGTCTATTTTATCTGATATGAGTATTGCTACTCCAGCTTTCTTTTGATTTGCATTTGCACGGAATATCTTTTTCCATCCCATCACTTTCAGTCTGAATGTGTCCCTAGGTCTGAGGTGGGTCTCTTGTAGACAGCATATATATGGGTTTTGTTTTTGTATCCATTCAGCAAGTCTGTGTCTTTTGGTTGGAGCATTCAATCCATTCACATGTAGGGTAATTATCGATATGTATGTCCCTATGACCCTTTTCTTAATTGTTTTGGGTTTGTTTTTGTAGGTCCTTTTCTTCTCTTGTGTTTCCCACTTAGAGAAGTTTCTTTAGCATTTGTTGTAGAGCTGATTTGGTGGTGCTGAATTCTCTTAGCTTTTGCTTGTCTGTAAAGCTTTTGATTTCTCCAACAAATCTGAATGAGATCCTTGCCGGGTAGAGTAATCTTGGTTGTAGGTTCTTCCCTTTCATCACTTTAAGTATATCGTGCCACTTCCTTCTGGCTTGTAGATTTTCTGATGAGAAATCAGCTCTTGACCTTATGGGAGTTCCTTTGTATTTTATTTGTCGTTTTTCCCTTGCTGCTTTCAATAATTTTTCTTTGTCTTTAATTTTTCCAATTTGATTACTATGTGCCTCAGTGTGTTTCTCCTTGGGTTTATCCTGTATGGGACTTTCTGTGCTTCCTGGACTTGGGTGGCTATTTCCTATCCCATGTTAGGGAAGTTTTCGACTATAACCTCTTCAAATATTTTCTCTTGTCCTTTCTCTCTCTCTTCTCCTTCTGGGACCCCTATAATGCGAATGTTTTTGTGTTTAATGTTGTCCCAGAGGTCTCTTAAGCTGTCTTCATTTCTTTTCATTTTTTTTTCTTTATTCTGTTCCACAGCAGTGAATTCCACCATTCTGTCTTGCAGGTCACTTATTCATTCTTCTGCCTCAGTTATTCTGCTATTGATCCCTTCTAGTGTAGTTTTCATTTGAGTTATTGTATCGTTCAGCTCCGTTTGTTTGTTCTTTAAATATTCTAGGTCTTTGTTAAACCTTTCTTGCATCTTTTCGATCTTTGTCTCCATTCTTTTTCTGAGGTCCTGGATCATCTTCACTATCATTATTCTGAATTCTTTTTCTGGAAGGTTGCCTATGTCCACTTCATTTAGTTGTTTCTCTGGGGTTTTATCTTTTTCCTTCATCTGGTACATAGCCCTCTGCCTTTTCATTTTGTCTGTCTTTCTGTGAATGTGGTTTTTGTTCCACAGGCTGCAGGATTGTAGTTCCTCTTGCTTCTGCTGTCTGCCCTCTCCCATTCTTATATTTTCAACATCTCTTTCCAACTCTGAATTCAGAGATGTCACATTGGTAGCTTGAAATCGGCTAGGTAGGCGTACTTATACTATGGACACTGGCAAATGCTAGGAACCTCAGCTTTCCCACCCCCTCCCCTGAAGACCCGGTGGTTAAACGGCAGACAATTGGGGACAACAAGCAGAAGTGACTTCAAGTGACCCTCAGACTCACTCAGGGTGGCCTGGAAAATGAACCAGCTGGGATCTGGAGAAGTGCTTCTCTCAAGGGGAATGGGGAGTGAGGAGTGTACCAGACTCAACTTCCGTGGGACCTTGGTCTTCCTCTCTCCAGCAGGTGGAAGACAACAACTCATATGCACCAAAGTCTCTAGAGCTGGGCAGCTTGGTGTTTGCAGATATATACTATACAGGTCTGATATCCCAAAATAGACAGCGTGGGGCCAGCAGCCTGTGTGCTCCCCCACTGCTTTCTCTTATTGGTCCTATGGAAATGGCAGAATAACACAGTCCAAGGCCCTGCACTGAAACACAACCGCACAACTCCCCACCCAGCAGAGCCCTGGCCTCAGCATGTATTTCTGCGAAATAATGGGAGCCATGCCATGTAACACTGTGCAATTTGTCCTGAATTCTGGTGCTTGTAAGATGGGACACAAGGTCAGCAACAAAAATAAAGGAAAATAAGACATTAACCCAACAATTTTGAAAGTTATGGTAATGGGACCTAGCCATACACATAGCACCCACTTCATTTTTGGATCAGGTTCTAAAAGTTGCTTGCTGACTAAATTTTTTAAATTTGTTTTTACTACGTATTGTTACAAGAAGATGGTTTACAAAGATCTATATCTACATAGATGTATACAAATATATATATCATGTTAGAATAAATTAAAAATAAATGAAAGTATTTAGGCAAAGGGAATATGAGTAATATTGGGGGAGGAATAATAACAATAAAAGGGGAGGAAACTGTGAGTATACAAATGCTAGTCATAGTATCCTATATCCTTTCTAGAGGCAGGTAGTCCACGTTTTCTCTAGCAGCCAACATGAAGACAAAAATGCAGACATTATATTTGAAGGATTCTTAAAGCACACACAAACAGGTTGTTTAGGAAAAGTATTAACTATTCCTGGTACTGTGACAATAGGACACTATTTGATGTAGTGAGTGATGTCCTCAACAACACCCTGCAGTTAATAAAGCATTCAGTTTCACTGTGCTCTTTCATATCATGGCTCAGTGTAAGCTGATATTAATTTCCATTGTTTCATCATTAATCAATTGTCAAACCCTTTAGTTAGACTTGGTTATAGGTGTTACCTCTGTCAGGTTTTTCTTTCATCATCTTGATTCTGCTTAATCCTCTTCTTTGTATTGTTATTTGTGTCCTACTTTGGTATTTGTTGTAACAATCATTTTCTTATATTAAGACCTTTATTATTAATTGCAAAAAATTCTGTCTCTGCAATTTTGTTAAAGTTTAGCCTCAGTATAATAAAGTTTATATCAATTGTTTTAATAAAAATTTGATGTGGCCAATATGCTTTGCAAAATTTTTAACCCTAACAAATTATTACCTGGGAATGCTTTTTCCTCCAGGGGACTGATCCTGCAACCTGCCATCTCTTGCTCTTATTTCTGTGTGTCTTAGGCTCCCTGAGTAGTTAGAAAGAAATTTATACTTTTTGGCGTAAAGAATAGTTTCTAGGGCTTCCCTGGTGGCGCAGTGGTTGAGAGTCTGCCTGCCGGTGCAGGGGACAGGGGTTCGTGCCCCAGTCCGGGAAGATCCCACATGCCGCGGAGCAGCTGGGCCCGTGAGCCATGGCCGCTGGGCCTGCGCGTCCGGAGCCTGTGCTCCGCAACGGGAGAGGCCACAGCAGTGAGAGGTCCGCGTGCCGCAAAAAAAAAAAATCAGGTCCAACCTTATAGGAGGATTACTTCGGGTGGAGTATGGAAATTATGAAATCACACTATGTGCCAGGCACTGTCCTACATGCTTTTCATGTATTATTGCATTTAACTCTCATAACACCAAAGCTGCATATTTATTATCTTCATTTTACAGAAAAAGAAGCTGAAGCTCAGAGAGGTTAAATGTCACCCAGTCAGGGGCAGTGTCAGGATTTTAACTCAGGTCTTTTTGATTCCATGGGTTATTTTTAACTCCTTCTGGTTCCATGCATTACATTTCCCCCCTCCCTCCCTCCCACCCTCCCTCCTTTCTTTCTTTCTCTCTTTCTTTCTTTTTTTCTCCCTTTCTTTCTCTTTCTTTCTTCTTTCTTTCTTTTCTTCCTTTTTTTCTTTCTTTGTTTCTTCCTTCCTTCCTTCCTTCCTTCTTTCCTTCCTTCTTTCCTTTTTTCCTTTCTCTCTCTCTCTTTCTTTCTTTCTTTCTTGACTATTTTTTTGAGCAGTTTTATGTTCACAGCAAAACTGAGTGGAAAGTGTAGACACTTGCCATATATCCCCTGCCCCACAAGGGCATCTTCCCCGCCATTGACATCCTGCACTAGAGTGGTACATTTGTTGCAATCAATGAATCTATATTGACACTTCATTACCACCCAAAGTACAAAGTTTGCATTAGGGTTCACTCTTGGTGTTGTTCACTTTATGAGTTTTGACACATATATAATGACATGCTTCATTACTTTTTGGTTTTGCTTTTGAACCATTTCACACATTTGCTCAGGCAGGGTTCTTTCGCAAACTGATGAAGTCCCTGTGGGTCTAGCATTCAGCTTCAAGAAATGATACTATCAGTTCACTGAGGAATGATGAGCTTCTGTGGGGACTGACTTCAGGCTATCAGGTCTCATGGATTTTTTTATAAACAAGTGCTAACTTATTAACATTCAGTGGGGATTTACCTTCCTTGTCACTAGAAAACCCTTATCTAAAATAGCCCTTTTTATTATCAAACTTCCCTGGAATGCAAGTTGCTAATCAAGAAATTGTGAGGCAAAGATATACGTATGAGATAACGGTAAAATAAATTGAGTAATCTTGAAGGATATGTCTTCCGGATTGTGGCAAAAACTAGAGAAATCACTCCTGCTTTACTGCTGACTACATATTTCTAATGACTTGTATTCCACGTCTCTCTGAATAAACCCCAACAGATTATTATTTGTCAACTCTCTGTTTTCTAAACATCATGCAGAGTGCCACATCATTTTGTTTGCATTTATTACGTGCATGTGGTTATCCAGGTTATCTAAAGTCAAAGCTCAGGCTACAGTAAGTAATATTTGGACTGGGGACCTTAAGGGGATTTAGAGGCACAACTCATTGCAAAGTGCCTCTCAAAGGTCACTCCTGCAGAAGGCTAATCATATCCATTCCATATTAATTAATATAAACTTCAATTGCAGAGGATGACTTTTCTGATTTTATTCCTATTTTTTGTGAGTGACTTTCACTTAGGTCTTGGAGTTTATTATGCACTGATTATTAAAAAATGCAAGGGGACCAAAAATACCATCTTGTCTTCCGTTTAGCAGGGTTCATCTGAGACTGGGAATATAGTGATAATCTGGCATGTATGTGTGATGATTAGTATGTCTTTAACGTTTTTAAATTTTTACCTAGAATCTGAAATGAAGGTGTCAGTGTATTAAAGTAATACAAAAAGTCATTTGGTGAAATGAAAGTCTAAGAAAAATTAAAATTGCAAAAAATAAAAACATCCATCCCATAATTTCCCCAAAATTCTCCCTGCAGCAACTCTACCCTGGCTCCCAGCTTAGGCTGCTAACACTTTTAGGAAATGAATTCTACCCCGATTCAACCACAGTTGTGTATCTTATGGTACCAGGAAATTTTACTCTCTTGGATTCCTAAAACCAGGATCTGTCAAATTAATTGTCACTTTCTATTTAGTATGGTATGTGAACCGCTACCTTCAAAGGAACACTGTTAGAAGAACTCATTTTCCCAGGCTTCTAGGTGATAAGGCTTTTGTTTGTCAGTTTTAAATTTGCACATGCATGGTCTGAAAATAAAGAAAAGAATGTAAGTCTGTCACCAATGACTGTGGATTTGAGGCCAAATATTAATGTTTTTTTTCTTTGTCTATTCTTTGATTATGATAAGTAGCAATTGAAACTTTTTTGAAAGAGACATCAAAACTCACCTTCACCTCCTGATTAAACTCCTTCTGTTTGATACTGTAAAATTTGTGCTTGATTCATGTTAAGACTAAATCATCTTGAGAGCACTTAATTTTTTAAAAATACATTGCTATTTTAATGGGGCAAAAAATTCCAAGTTGGAAGTCTATTTCCTAATGAAAATGATTTTGATTTTGAGCAGTGAAACAGTCATGTCAGTTGGAAGATCAATCTACCACATATTCCAAGCAGAAAAGTACAGTTTTTCTTAAATATATCCCTTTTGGAATCAGTGGCAAAATTGATGTCTCCCTTTCTTGATGGCTAAGCCAGACTGGTATAGACAAAAGGGCTCCTGCACTGTATGCCTCTTCTCTTTTCCTTTAAATGCTGGTTCAAATTAAAAACTTAAAAATTATAGTCAAGAAAATAATTACACGCTGCTTATTGTTCTTGCCAGAGGGGGGATTGTAAGCAAACAAAGGAGAGCCCAGTGCTTTGAAGCTATAATAGGATTTCCCTTGTGTGTTTTTTCCTCTTTGTATAGCCATTAGTTGAGGTAAATCCCATTTCACTTAATAACTGCCTGGATTAAGGAGGTTTTTGAAGAGACTAATTTACATAAAGTAAGCTGATTTGAATAACTGGTGCTAGTTTTGATACTGAAAACAAAACACAGACCTGCAATTTTATAAAAGATTTTGGCTTGATTGGCATTGCCTCAGGTGTTTCTTCTTATAACAATGAGGTTAAAGTTTCCTTACTATGTTTATGCATCAGTGGAGAAGGCTGAAGAAAATTTTCCATACAAATAAATTCTTTGGCAACTAATTGCTAGGCACTTTGCCTAAAAGTCGGTACTGCCTAAAATTACAGAAATATGAAACCAAAGGACAAATTAATTCTTCTGAAACTGAGGATTTAATGTTTACCTTTTTTAAATCCTAAAGAAGTGCTAACAATATTTAATGATAAAAATGGATACAAATTAAGAATTTCTTTATGTCCAAAAGTTATTTTTTGTGATAATCAAATAAAATTCTACAAAAAGTGTTTCACTCAATTTTGTGAAAAAACCAAGATGTAATAATAATGTATAGTTTATGTCTAGAGTTTCATATCATTTAAGCAGAGGTTTCTGAACTTCTCCTGTAAACGGCGCTTTTAGTGTCTGGTAACTTTTTCACTGCATCTTTAGGCCAGAAGACTAATTTAATAGACCTATTTTTGAGTATTTAGGCTCAAATAACTTAAGTATTTATATTGTAGCATTATAGAAGACAGTTGGAAAAATAATACACATAGAATGGAAAGAAAAATAATATTTTCATTCTTAAACACCCATAGTTTTTTACTATTAGTATGTGTATGATTATGCCACTGCACAAGTTCTCAAACCATGGAGTAAAATGGACCTACTGCTCTCATTTCTTGTTCTGCATTGATTTTTGTTTAGTTCTCGATTTTTATCACAACTGATGAAAATGTTTCACAAAGATATGACATCATTGCAATATATACATATACCAAATCATTATGTTGTACACCTAAAAATAATACAGTTATATGTTAATTATATCTCAATAAAACTGGGAAAAAAATGACATCAAAAGGAATGTACATGTTGAAACTGAACTATCTCAGAGCTGTTTTTTGTGTGGTGTCTGACAGATGTTGCTGTGCTTCCTTTGAAAATTAAAATATCCCGTGGCACCCTTGTGAATTTGCTGCAGCTCCCTGGGTGGCTCTGTGAGTTTGAGAAGTACAGCATTTAGGACAGTATAGTTTAGAAAATTTTATAATACATCTTAATAGTTTAACTACCTAAAGCTAAATTTCTTGTTAGTGTTCTCAGTTCTTGAACTGACCATTAGTCATTAACTGCTAAAGAAGGTATTGGCTGTATTCATATACTCAATAAGTATCGATCTGGAATAATGACTTCTATCTATTTCAGGAATGACACAACGTTTTGCATGATAAGTATCTGTTGGAAATATTGACTTATTTTAACTTTCCAGAAAAGCAGTATATAAGCAGCCTTCCAGTGGATCAGAGACCAGGATGGACCCAGTTGTAGAATGGAATAAATGACCAGATGAAAGAGGGATACCAGCACTCCCCATTTCCTAGACTATTTACCTGAATCAGTTGCCATAGCATTTCTGTCTTCTGCTTTGTTTGGAATTCCCATCCTTGTAATTGCTCCTTCACGAACACAAGAAACACAGGGCATGGGTTCAAGAGATTAGTGCTAAAATAAACATATCATCTTGCGGAATAGTGGAGAAGCATACAGTGGTTTTGGTGTTCTACCTGTATCGTTACCTGCACTCGAGTATCAGATTAACTGTCTATTACCTAGAGAAGAAGAGAGTTGTGAGGACTGAATGGAGGACAGGTAAACTTTAGAGTGCAGATTTAGAGTCAGAGTGGATCAAACATGAAACAGACAGAAGGCAACATGAGGGCAAGAATAGGATCTAGGTTAGGGGAGGATGGAAGAGACTAGGATCTGCAGATCAAGTATGCCCATTCGAATGGGGGAAACTGGACTAGTAGGGGATAAGCTATTTCCAATTGGTTACAAAACAATTCCATTGGATAGTCCTTAGATTCTTGACTCTTAGAACTAATAGTGTGCTAGATAGTCTCATACATAAATCTTTGTGCACATTTGTGATAGTTTCCTTAGGGCAAATTTATAGAAATGCTAGATCATAGAATATAAGTATGTTAAGACTTTTGGTACACTCTGTCAGAGTATTCCTCAGAAAGGTAATAACAATGAAAAGTCCACCATCAGTGTATGAGAATAGATACCAGAAATGGAAAGTTCCATTTCTTTTGGCAAGCTCCACCTAGGACAGTTATACCTGTTATACTTCTACATAGTCATGAAGGGATTCTGCTTAAAAGGCCAGAAGTTGATTCACTGAGAAATACTAGATTTACAGTAAAAATTTAAAAATAAGCAAGGTAGACTAAGAATGTTGATTAATGAATATTGCCAAGCATCTGTGAACACTCTACAGTGAGATTCTGGCTATAAATTCTCATTCCTCCTCAAGAATGGGAATACCAAGCCAGAGTGGTACTAAAGGAGTGGTGTCTCTTTGTTTTGGTCTGGATACTTTTACTTTGCTTAACATAACCTTTAAAAATGACCTCATTATTTTTACTCAAAAATCTCCCCTTCTTTCTGAATTTTCCTGTCTTTCCTAGAACTACCATCCCCACATTTCACCAAGCCAGACCTGGGAATAATGTAAAAAATACCATTTTAAACCCCACCCAGATCCAGCAGGCAATTGGTTACCAATTGCTATCATTCTATTCTCTGAACATCTTCCAAACATACCCCTCGTCTAGTGCCCTCATTTACACCTTTGTCATTTCTTGTTTCCTAATGTTCTTGCTACCTTCAGCCTTATATTTCTCCAGTCTATCACACTGACACTAGAGTGGAACTTCTAAACTACATGTCAGATCATGTCAGGTTCCTGCTCAGGATTTTAGATAGATTCCTATTGCCTACAGAATAGAAACTAAAACTTCTGTTCAGTCTTACAGGGTCCTATTCACCATAAAGCCCATTGTTATGTCACATAGCTTGTGTCACCCATGTACTGGTCATGGTTTTCATCCTGAACCTCTTGCCTTCATCCATTTGAGGTGCCATATTCTGACTTGGGCCTTATCCTTCACGCTTTTGGTGTATGACTTACCTTCCTAGGCACAGATTCTCATTCACCTCCCCACCTCGTGCTCTGGTTTTGACCTCTTGTATCCTGCCCTGCCTATTATTGAGAATCTCCCTTTCTCCTGGTTGCTACTGTGGAAAAAATATATCCAGAGTTCTACTAGGATCAGTGCATCAGTTCAGAGCAAAACTCTGTCCAGAGGTGGCCCACAGCCTGGGGAGGGGCAAAACTTGCCAGAAGGGGTTCATCTGCTTGAGTTTCAGGATTGAGGATCTCTAGCACCAAAACTAAGGCCTGCCTTGGTTCTTAGAGGCAAAATTCCATCTCAAAGTTCTGTCTCATTTGTGGTTTTTCCAAGAAAGCTATCATAGGAGTGCTATAGACGGAATGAAGCTTTTAACAGAATTCCTTCTACAGGTATAGAAAGAATGGTTTCTATTTACTAAACTATTTTGCAAATGAGAAATGGTTTACGATTTGAAAAAGCAGAAAAGCACTTTATCCTGACTGAATCTTCGTATACCAATAAATAATAAGGTGACAGCTGAATTGAGCTGGTTATCCTAATTTTAATGTTTTCCCTGCTGAAATGTAATTGGTTAATGAAAGGAAACAAAACCTTGCTCATATAAATAGCATAGACACATATTTATCTTATTAAAATACTTCTTATTGTTTCTGGTTAAAGAAAATACACAGAATAAATTTATTTTAAGAAAATAAAAATTGAGGGCTTCCCTGGTGGCGCAGTGGTTGAGAGTCTGCCTGCCGATGCAGGGGACATGGGTTCGTGCCCTGGTCCGGGAAGATCCCACATGCCGCAGAGTGGCTGGGCCCGTGAGCCATGGCCGCTGAGCCTGCACGTCCGGAGCCTGTGCTCCGCAACGGGAGAGGCCGCAACAGTGAGAGGCCCGCGTACTGCAAAAAAAAAAAAAAAAAAAAAAAAAAAAAGAAAAGAAAAATTGACATTACTGTTGTTTACCTAAATAATATGACTAAAATATTTATAATTTACCTATTGAGTCTAAAATGCTTTGCTGACAATTACTTTATTTTTGATTACCTTTTGCATGGAAATAATGACTATTAAATTTTATGTGCATGGAAGATGAATATATATATTAAAATAAAGCAGTGCTGTAAAATCTATAAATAGGCCTTACAAGAATCAAACTCGTATTTATATCTTTGTTACAGTTTTTTAGAATTATGGTATGTAACGTTTTTAGGTTGGAAAGGCTTTTATTGGCCTTCAGTCATACAGTGTATGAATAGATGAGGATGAATTAATTGAGAAAGTGTCTGAACCCTAGACAGAATCATAGTGCCCATTTTGTCAGGGAGACATGGAGATCAGAAGGGTGTCTCAGAATGGAAAGAGAAGGCAATAGTCATGCAGATCCAAATCTTAGACAGGCCATAAAGAGATGTTCTCAAATATTTGTTTTAAATGTATGATTTAAATTTTCATTGAGTATTGAATAAATATTCACCAGATTAACAGTTAATAAAACATCAAAGAGTAAGAGATTCCATTTTTTCATGGAAAAAGAGAGAAAATATTTTAGGCAAATTGCCAAATGTTTAGGCAAATGTTGATTATGAGATACGTTGTGAACTTTTTCCATATCGAAATAATTGCCTCTCACTAAGAAAAGCTTTCACTGACACCCCATCTTGAGACGTAACAAACATATTGTAAAACCCATCCAACTGATTAATAGTTTTTGGCTTTTAGGAGCGTTTTCAATAAGATAAAGGTTGGAGTGAAGTGGAAGGGAGGCCGTCTGTTTCAGTGTTGAATTTTAATTTTAATTTTCCGTTATTAATATAACAATTAGCAATTGATAATTAATCCAGATAAAAGCTGTGTTCGTAAATATTTAAAACAAGACAAGTGGTTGGGTTGGTTGGATAACTTGGAGGGGATTTGGATCAATGAAACCAGAATTTAGTGGTTATATGGTTTGTGTTTCTTGTTAAATTCTGGAATGGTACTGGCATATGGAATGACATTAGATTAATTTCTTTTTTCACTCTCGTTTTCATGCAATTTCCCGCATTATACGGGAACGTATACGGGAACGTGCCATGTTCAATTAAGGTATGCTAGTATGTTGAAGTATTTTTCAACAACTCTGTTGAAATCTCATGAATGAGGTCAGTTCACAGGGTCAAACTAATACATGCTAAATGCTTGTATGTAATTTTTTAGCTTGAGACAGGCTCAGAGGCATTTATTTGACGAACTCATGAGAATAATTGGTTCTCCAACAACCTAGACAGAATAGGCTTTTTGAGAATAAAATAGGTCCTCATTCATTCCTTTCCTGTAGCTCATTTGAAGTAGCATCTTATAACAATCCTAATTTTAAAGTTACTTCTATTCACCCAATGAAAGTAACTTGTTTATTTTGATCCTTTTGGTTCCTGGGTCTTTAAATTGCTTAGAGCTCTTCTCTCAAACTGTCACTGTTAATCACGCACATTTGTTTTGCCTTATGCTATTAGTAGGATCGAATTTACTAACTTCTTTGCATGATCCTGTTATACTGATACACTTAACATCTGCCATGAATGATTTATTAAGATTTAGTGAAAATTATATTTCAACATATTTAAGGAGCAAACTTCACTGAAAACACAAATGGTTTACTCACATGTCAGTACTCTTCAAGTCTTTCTAATTATAATTAAGATATAATTTTATTTCCTTATTTTTGGAGACCCAAGCTCTCACAATTTATCTTTTCTTTTATGCACCATTTCCCCCCTAAACACATTCAGAAAACTTTCATTTTATCCAGATAAGCACAGGCTTTCGGTTGCAATTTCTTTTTCAGATCAAATACATGTTTCAGAGTATGGAAGATTTTATGATTTTCAAATTAATACAAAGGCCAAGGTTAGGAATTTAACCCAATAGATGGAACACACACACACACACACACACACACACACACACACAGCATTTGATGCTCATTTGTTTTTTTGTTTGTTTGTTTTTATATTGCTCACACCAAAATTTATTTTATTCAAATGCGTAAAATCACTTGGGTCACTGAAGCTGATGTAGTAAGTCCAGGCTTTTATGTTAAAGCATTAGCCTAATAGATTAATATGTCTCCTCTGAATAAACAGCCCTCTTGAGACTGTTTCAGCCTGTGAGTTCAATAAATTTACCAACCCCACAAAAGCATTAGGCTTAAATGGAGTTCTCCTCTCTTGGGACATCAGCCTCACCAACACAAAATTAAACTTTGTAAGGGTCACCCATCGCATTTCCTTTCCCATGCTTCCCTTCCTTCCTTGTCCACGCTCTTACTTGTTTTGGGAGACTTTGTGACTAAGGAGACAAGTGTAACCTCATTCTGAGTGACCTCATTCTTACAATAGGGTAGATTTTATATATTTTTGTGGGTAAAATGGTTAAAAGGAACATCTTTAGAACCACTATGGGGAGGTGGGTAATGGGGAAATCCCTTTTCAGCTGAAATTGGGTCAGTTGACCTGAATCCATTAAGTACTCAGTAAATATTAACTAATAATATTATTATTATTAAAATAAATTTGCAACAATTTTCCATTGCTAGGATATGGAGAGCACAAAACTGCCATAGCAAGGCAGAACACAGACAACACAAGACAGAGGCACATAAATAGAAAGCAACCCTATTTCAGTGTTAATAAATGAAATATCACAGGTTTAGTCTGAATATTTCTTTTTAAAGAGCACACTAAATCAAACATTCATTAAAAAATCCTTCAAATGGCTTCCCTGGTGGCGCAGTGGTAGAGAGTCCGCCTGCCGATGCAGAGGACACGGGTTCGTGCCCCGGTCCGGGAAGATCCCACATGCCGCGCAGCAGCTGAGCCCGTGAGCCATGGCCGCTGAGCCTGCGCATCCGGAGCCTGTGCTCCACAACGGGAGAGGCCACAACAGTGAGAGGCCCGCGTACCGCAAAAAAAAAAAAAAATCCTTCAATAAATGTTTGCTGCCCAAAGCATACTTTGAAAAATCATTAAAGAGAGACTGAGAATAATCTAGAATAGTTTTTTTTTTTTTAAGCAGTGTTTCAATCTGGAGGTCCATGAGTGAAATTTTCCCCTCAATTTATTTTGCTTGACTGTCAGGATGGTTTTAAAAATGAGTTTGAAATGAAAATGAACTTATCAAAACATGTGGGATGCTGCGAAAGCAATGCTTAGAGCAAAATTTATAGCAGTGAATACTTATATTAGAAAAGAAGAAAAATTTAAAATCATTAATCTAAATTTTCACCTCAGGAAACTGGAAAAAGAAGACCAAATTAAACCCGAAATAAGCAGAAGAAAAAAAAAATAAAAAGAGTTAAAGCATAAATAAATTTGAAAATGAGAAATCAATAGAGAAAATCAAACCAAAAGCTGGTTCTTAGAAAAGATGAATAAAATTGATAAGCCTCTAGCCAGTCTATGAAAAAAAAGGACATGCATTACTAATACCAGAAATGAAAGAGGGGACATGACTACAGATCCCATGGAAATTAAAATGATAATAAAAAAGATAATAAAATTTACTATGAACAACTCTTCGTTCACAAATTTGATAATCTAGATTAAATGGACCAATTCCTTCCTTAAAAGACACAATCTGCTAAAACTTACACAAGAAGAAATAGATGCTCTAAATAGGCCTACATCTATTAAAGAAATAAATCAATAATTAATAACCTTCCAAAACAGAAAGCACCAGGCCCAGATGGGTTAACTGGCAAATTCTACCAGACGTTTAAGGAAGAAATTATACCAATTCTCTATAATCTCTTTCAGAAGACAGAAGCAGAGGGACTACTTCCTAGCTCATTATATGAAAGCAGAATAAGCAAACAAACAAACTGCAGAGCAGTATCTCTCGTGAACATAGATGCAATAATCCTTAACAAAATATTAGCAACTGAATCTAACAATGTACGCAAATAATTATACATGATGACAAATTGGGATTTATCCCATGTATGCAAGCCTGGTTCAATATTCAAAAATCAATGTAATCCATCACCTCAACAGACTAAAAACAAAAAATCACATGATCATATTAATAGTTGCAAGAAAAGCATTCGACAAAATCCAACACCCATTCATGACAAAAAACACTCGTAAACTACGAGTAAGGAGGAACTTTCTCCACTTGGTAAAGACTATCTACAAAAACCTTCAGCCAACATCATATTTAGTGGTGAGAAACTCAAAGTTTTCCCACTAAGGTCAGGTACAAGGTAAGGATGTCCCCTCTCACCACTCCTTTTCAACACCATACTGGAAGTCCTGGCTACAACAATAAAGCAAGAAAGGTATACAGACTGGGAAGGAAGACGTTGTTCACAAATGGTATGACTGTCTAAGTAAAAAATCCAAAAGAATTTGATATAAACCTAAAACTGACCTAAAAGAAAAAGTTTTCAAAAAGTAAGTACCTCCGTAATAGAAATATAATCTATCTTCCATGATAAAAAAATGAATTTGAACTACTTTACTCCAATTTCTTACACACTCCACTACTCCCCAGTGTTTAGAAATTGGCAAGGTTTCTATCTTTATATACCTGTATGGGATTTGTAGCTGATTGAGTTATGCTCTCTGAGAATCAAGGGTACTTTAAGGGTACTTTTATCCTGTCACAGAGATGTATAAGAAAAGAATGATGCTAAGTACTAACAGAATGCTCTGCTAAATCAGGAAGAACTTTCCAGACCAAGCCAAAGAGAGACCACTTCTTTAGCTATGGCTCAGTATTTCTATTTTTGAGGAGGAACTAGAACTTGCTGCTCATTTTTCTCTGTGAAACATCCACAGATGCTTAGAAGTATTCATAAATTAACATTATTAGTAAACTTACTTAATTCTTACTTTTTCATGTGAATCTAGTAGTTCTCAGTGAATCGATTTCTGGCCTTAAATAGGTGGCAGAATCCCACTTGTCATTACTATCAACGCTTGTAACTGTCCTGAGTGGATCTTGCCTGAGGATTCCAGTGCCATTTCTGGTGTCCATTCTCACGCTGATGGTAGACTTTCAATTGTTATTACCTTTCTGAGGAATCCTTTGGAAAGTGTATCAAAAATCTTAACACACTTATATTCTAGAATCTAGCAATTGTCCTAGGAATTTGTCATGTGGAAATTATATATCTTGTACATTAAAACATTTTTTTGAGGGTGTCTAGTACCCTATTAGTGAAGACTAAAAAATCAGAAACAATCTAAGTGTCCCCAAATGAGTATTTGTTAAGTAAATTCTAGTTTGGTAATTTGGAATTCACTGCAGCCATTCAAAATCACTATTAGACTAGTTAGTAATATGGAGACAATATTTACAACTAAGTATTCTGTGAAAAAAGTACATCATAAAATAATGTGTATGTTATGGTCCCATTAGAGTCTTTATAAAAGGAAAAATAAAGCCACAGAATAAGTTTAGAAAAATGTCCCAAAATGTTAGCATTCGTTCTCTGGGGGGTAGGAGTATGGTTGATTTTTGTTTCTTCTATGTGCTTTTCTATGTTTTCTAAATTTTATTGTTTTGTAATGAGAGCAATGCTAAAAATATCTATTTTAAGAGGTATTCTAGTGCTCTGACGGTTAATTCTAGGCAAGTAGCACCCTTTGAAGACTACTCAACTAGTCTAGTTTCTGGCTATGCTCCCTGCCTGAGCCAGAGGTCTTGGGCATCAGATCTCTGCAGGGCCCTTTCAGTAACATGGCCTAATTCTCTGATTTTAAGATAATCATGATTTGTAGATCTCTTGTCATCTCAAGCAACTTTTCAATTGGAGAGGAATTGGGAGCTTTTCACTGTCAGAGCTAATGGTCCATACCGGTACTGCCATCCTGTAGAATAATTATGCTTTTAAGAGGAACATTCTCTGTTACCCTATGATGGTTAAGCACAGGATTGTTCTCTTCATTTCAAGAGGAGTGGCTCTAATTTAATTCTTCTGAATGCAATTGCAGGGAATGGATATTTGTTCTCAGAAGGATCTTTTTAATAGGATCATTGCCTTGAAGCAGTGTTCCCTTGGAAACTGCTTGATGTCTGTCTGTGTAGCAGGAGTATTAGATTTTTAGAAGTTGGGTACATGTGTGTGTATGTGAATTCATATTGAAATGGCTAAAGATAAAATGAATAAAAGAAATGCATTAATATCCTAAAAATTCAAATTAAATTAAAACATATAACCATATTTTTCAGAATAGAGAGATAATGAAAAGAGGGAACATCCAATTATTGGATGTATTATTTCAAATGTTTACATGGTGGGAAAAATTTGTATCTAAAATACACAACTCCCAAACTCACACTAGTTTTTAAATTCTTTCTTAGCCTCTATGCTCCGGGTTATATGAAGAAATTAATATATGTCACTACAAAGTTGCTTTCTTGGCCCATAAATCCTTGCATATATGGTGTTTTGGGGGTGTGGGAAGGTAAATTAATATAAAAACTATTAACATCTAGCCCTTTTATGGGTATTGTGAAAGAAGAAAAAGAAAGCTTACATTCATTAGATGGCGTAGACAGATAGCATCAGAGACACAAAACATCATTTCAATTAATGTGTTCAGACCACAATCTATAGGCGATAAATATACCTATTACATATTTGAGGGGATGTTGGGGAACATCTGCCTCATGGTCTTGAATGATCAGTGTGCACGCATGTCAAGGGATGGGCAACGTGGCTTGAGAAGATAAGAAATCAATTCTAGAGTATTTTCAGGCTGCCCAAATCCTACTCTACTCTAAAGGGTTGTATCAAAATTGAATGGAAGAGTAGGGGGTCCATTGGTTATGTGAATTTTGAAAAATTGCCAGATTCCTGCTTAAAAACCATGCTGCTTAGCTTTCTAAATTTATGAGTGAAAATATCACAGAAGTTAAGTGGCATTACAAAAAATTGCCAAACTAGTTTTTGAGAAAACTGAGATTGATTACTCATCCAGTGGATGAAGTATCTTGACTTTTTAAATAAAAATTAAAAGGGAGGGGTTTTATTTTTAAAAAATAAAAGCCTCAATAGATTGAACAAATAGCTTTTCAAATTGCTTTACATTCTCTGCCCCATATCAACCCAATTCTTTACTTGTCACTTACCGATGGATTCAGTCCTCATGACTGCTGCTGACCCAACTCTGCATCGTATCTGCCCCTTTGGTAAGGAAATGAGTGACACTTGAGAAAATGGTCTCTATAATGTCAAGATGTAAACCTAATTGCAGGGGTTACAGCATGTGGGAATGAACAAAAGGAGACAAATACAGATAGACTGTTGCTTCAAGAAGTTATAACTAAAGAAGAAAGAGTGATAGTGTTAGTTGGATACCAAAGAAAGGATAAAACCCTTTATGAGATATGGCAAAATAAATCATGGATAAAGGGTAGTAGAAATCTTTCTACATGATATTGGTGCTGTATATGAAATTACCTTCAGGTTTTTGCCACAATAATTCTGCATACAAACCCCCAAAATCCAGTGGCTTTCAACAACAAGCATATATTTCTTTCTAATGGGCTTGTAGGTCAGATTTGACTTGTGGGCTCTGCTGGGCTTGGCTGAGCTTGGGTAATGTAGTGGAGCTGGCTCTAGATGAAGGCATGGAAAATTCACCTATGGTAACAGAAAGGAAGGTGGAATAAGTGTAGCTGCATGGGTGAAGGTGGTGGCAGTAGTTTCTAGAGCTGTTCTTCTCTCAGAGATATAGGAAGCAAAGCTGAGAGTGAAGGTGAGGAGGTGCTAGAGTTTTGAGGTGAAAGTAGAGGTAACTGAGTGGAGTAGAGATATGTAGTCCATTCACTGGAGTTCATTCACTGGACGGCACTAACGGTCTCGTTGAGATCAGTGATCATGACTTAAGGATACAGCAGATTGTTTTTCTCCAGCCACATTCAGCTTCATGGGTGCCAGGACAGAGCAGGTGGTGAGTTGGCTTTAAGTATGATTAGAGTTTTGCCATGCAAGACCTATGAGGTAAGAAGACGACAAGAGAGTTGAGGTTTTATGCAAGAGAGGAATAATGGACTGTGGATTCTAAACTATCAGTACATAAGGAGAATATTAAATATATCAATAGGATGTGGGGAAAAAGTGATAGGTCCTCGTTGGGAATGGGATATTAGAGGAAAGATCTGGAAGGACAAGAGATGGTTGTGGGAGAGTGGGATGCTTGATGTTGAACTTATGGGGGAATTGCTGTTACTGGTAATGAGAAGGTGACTGGGTTAGGTGGGAGACAAGATCATTGAAGATGAGCTCAAATGGATTAGAAGGATCATCAGGGGAATATTGAAATCACCAAGAATAATGACAAATAGAGTGCTGGAATTGACAGTGAGTTAGAAGCTTAATTCTTCAAGGAGTGGGGAAGGACCCAGGTCTGTGTATAATTGCAACAAGGAGGGGTAGTGGGTTGATATTCTGAGGAGTTGAAGAGTAGCCGTAGCTTGGGGGGAGAGCCAGGTCAAGTTCAGGATATTAGTGATACAAGGGATTTTGCTGGTGATTGATTTTTGGATACAAGGGATTTTGCTGGTGATTGATTTTGGGTTCCAGGGGGATTTGGGGATGGGTTGGAGATAAGTTCATAAAAGGGTAAGTACACAGCTATCTAATAAGAAGAGCCCAGGGATGAAGGCATTTCTAGGTAAGGAGAGGGTCTAGGCTTTATGAGGTGATCAACAAATCAGGAATAAAGGGATGTCTGAGTCACAAGGCAGATAGATGATGAGAGTTGGTGTAATGAAGGATGAGAGTTGATTTTTACTCATAGCACATTAATTTGGAGATCTTCCTCTTCATGTCAAGGATAGTATAGAAGCGGAGGAAGAGTGGTTTTATCTGATGCTTGTAGGGCTCCAGGGCATGGAATTAGGGTGAAGTGATATGTGTGGCTGAGGTAGTATCTAATGTTAGAATCACCTGGCATAATCAGTTGACTAGGGCTCGGTTTTCAGGGTCTTTAGGTTTAGAACATGGGACTCTTTTTCTCTCATTATAATGAATTTTTTCCTGATTATGTCATAAAACCCATGGCTCAGTAGCCAGGCGTTTGATAGCTGAGTTTTTTTAAAAAAAACAACAAAAAGCAGGTATTGAGAACATGCATACAAGACAGAGTTATAGGACTAGTTTATCTAATTTAACTATCAATCTATCCATTTCTTTATTTACTGTGTGGAAAGATGGTTGGGTGTGACACTGTTTGAATTCAAATTTCATAGAGGATAGAAAATGTGCCCAAACTATTTAATATGAAAAGAACAAATTCAGGCCATCTATCCCCTTCCTTCTGTTTCTGTAATCTGGTGAGTTGTCCATCTTTATTTTTAAGATTCTCTTCATGGGGTTTTTCGTAAGGTCCTGCAGAATAATAGGCTTGAAGAAGATTAATTTTACATACCTCATGGTGCAAAATCCTCTTTCCCCCAGTGGAAAGCTAGAAAAGATTGATGAGGTCATTTTGGCTGTTTCACAATAAAAATTCCCTTTATTTTGTTTAGCAATCGGGACATAAATATACCTTATTTTTATAAGGTATGCTTTTACAGCTACTTTACTTTCACTGGGTAATTTTATGATAGAATTTAAACTTTTCACCAACTTTTATTTATGGTGTTAAAATTTTACATTTTAGTACTTTGCTTAATTGGCTTCCAGAGAATGATGGACGGGCATGGCTTATATTAATCAGCTCTGAATCTCTGTGGCAAATTTTCTTTTACATTCTTTATTAATTTTATGCTTAGGGGCTGTCGGGAAATAGTATAAATCTTTTCGGGAATCCCACATTTTAGACAAAGTGTGGAAAGATAATAAACCATAGCTCCTTGGCCCTTGTGCCCCTCTACGTTGAGATTCTCGAATAATTATACCTCCACACGTTGAGAGCACCACTCTACTGTATTTAAAAATGAAATACATTTCAGTTCATCAACAGCATCCTTTAGTTTGGAGTCTTGGGGTAGAGGTTGTAAATACCTCATTCATTTGTTCCTTTGCTTTTCCTGAGGGAAACCACATCACATTTTGATTTCTTCTGGATATCAAATGGAGACAAAATGACCACTAACAAGAGAATAGAACATAGTCTTAGTCCCTTTAGGCTGCTATAACAAAATCCTGCAGACTGGGTAGAATATAAACAACACAAATTTATTGCTTACAGTTCTGGAAACTGGAAGTTCAGTGTTAAGGTGCCAATATCATCAGGCAAGGGCCCTCTTTTGGGTTGTAGACTTCTCATTGTACCTTCATGTGGTGGAAGGGGAGAGGTACCTCTCTGGGGTCACTCATAAGAGCATTAATTCCATTCACGAACACTCCTCCACTCTCATGACCTAAGCACCTCCTAAAGTTCCCACCTCCCAACAACACCACCATGGGCATTGGGATTTCAACGTGGGAGGACACAAACATTTAGATCACAGCAATAACAAACTGTGTTATAATGGGTGTACGTTGTTTTGTGTACTTTTATTTTTCAGGTGAAAACATTAGTTCATTATAGTACATAATATAGTTTCTATTAAGTAGTAAAATTTTGTCATAGCTTTACTTGATATAAATTAGGTCCACACATATTTTTAGAACTAGCAAATCTTTCAAATTACCACTGAGAGCTCACACATATTTTTAGAACTAGCAAATTAAAATGTATCTTGTGTGGTAATTCACATAGTTTGTCTTTATATGCTTGATTAAGTGAATGAAGTTACCATCATAAAACCTATAGAATTTTCTAATTTAGTAGTGTACATTGTGTTTTCAGTCAAAAGACAACATCTAGTTGAATAAGATAGAAGGGTCAAAGTGCATAGGAAGGTTATCACTGAGATTATCTAGTTTTGCCTAAGGTTTGTATATATGTGGTGTGTGTGTGTGTGTGTGTGTGTGTGTGAGAGAGAGAGAGAGAGAGAGAGAGATTGATTATGAGGAATTTGCTTGCTTATGCAATTATGTAGGCTATGTTCCATTATCTGCTATCTGTAAGCTGGACACCCAGGAAAGCAATAATGTGATTCCAGTTGTCTGATTTTTGTCCTATTCAGGCCGTCAACCACTGCACCATGTATACCCACACTGGGGAAGGCAATCCACTTTATTGAGTCCACCACCAATACAAATGCTCATGTAATCCAGAAACACCCTCACAAACACACCCAGGAATAATTTTAATCTGGGTACCCTGTGACCCAGTCAAACTGACACATAAAATTAGCCATTATACTATGTAAATACTTTTGGGGCGATTTAAAATAAAATACTGTCAAAAATTTTTATTAATTTATTTGTCATTTGTTTTCTAACTCTAAGTTGCTTAAATTGCTTCTCATCCACCAGTGGAAATGACCACTGGATTATTTCAAATTGCGAAGAAGACCATCCACATTAAAAAGTCACATTAAATAATGAAAAGTGATATATTAGTTTCTTACTGTTGTAACAAATTACCACAAAACTTTGTGGCTTAGAATAACAGAGTTATTATAGTTTGCCCTTGACTCCACTCTCTCCTTTTTCATTCAAGATCTAGTTTTGATTTCTTCTTCCTTCCTAATATGCTTCCTGAATTTTACTTCTCCCATGGACCTACTGAATATACAGTGACATAAGGAGCAATTCCCTCTGAGAGAAATCCAGAAACTAGGGGAGTGACTTCTTCATATTGGATGACTGAGAAAATGCCCACATAGAAATGGGTAGGAAAAGCTGATACACACTCTTGCCATAAATCCCACCACTGGGACAGTGCCACACAATCAGGAGTGAATCCCTAACTCCCAGCTTCTCCCCAAGGAGTGAAGGGTTTGGACCACACATCTAGCACCCCAGCTTTTAAGGCTGCCACCCAAAGAACAGACTGCCAAATCACCTAGCTCTGAAAGTCAATGGGTCAAAGAAGAAATCAAAAAAGAAACCAAAAAATATCTTGAGACAAATGAAAATGAAAACATAACATATCAAAACTTATGTGATGCAGGAAAAAACATTTCTAAGAGGAAAGTTTATAGGGATAAATGCCTACATAAAGAAAAAGAAAAATCTCAAATAAACAACTGAACTTTAATCCTCAAGAAACTTGAAAAAGAAGAGCAAACTAAGCCCAAAGTTGGTAGTAGGAAGGAAATAACAAATATCAGAGTTGAAATAAATGAAATAGAGACTAGAAAAGATCAATAAAGCTAAGAGCTGGTTCCTTTAAAAGATAAAATGAACAAACCTTTAGGTAGACTTACCAAGAAAAAAAGAGAGAAGCCTCAAATAAATAAAATTAGAAAGAAAAGAGGAGACATCACATCCGATACCACACAAATACAAAGGATCATGAGAGACCACTATGAACAATTAATTATATGCTAACAAATTGGACAACCTAGAAGAAATGGATAAATTCTTAGAAATATACAACCTACTAATAACCAGGAAGAAAAAGAAAATCTGAACAGACTAATTGCTAGTGAGGAGATTGAATAGTCTAGGACTAGATGTTTTTACCTGTGAATTCTACGAAACATTTAAAGGAGAATTAATATGCCTTTCTCAGACTCTTCCAAAAACTAGGAAGGGACACTTATAAACTCATTTTACAAAGCCAGCATTACCCTGGTACAAAAACCAGACAATGACATTACAAGAAAAGAAAATTACAGACCAATATCCGTGATGAACAAAAATACTCGAAAAAAATTTGCAAACAAAATTCAATAGTACGTTAAAAGGATCATACACCCTGACCAAATGAGCTGTATTCCTGGTTTCAAGGATGGTTCAATATCCGCAAATCAATTAATGCAATACACCACATTAACAAAATGAAGTATAAAAATTATATGATCATCTCAGTAGATGCAGAAAAAGATTTTGACAAAATTCAGTATTCATTTATGATAAAACTCTCAACAAAATGGGTATAGTGCTAGCATAGCTTAACATATTAAAGGATGTATATAAGAAACCCATAGCAAACATCATAGTCAATGATGGAAAGCTGAAAGCATTTCCTCTAAGACCAGGTACAAGACAAGAATGCCCACTCTTGCCACTTTTATTCAACATAGCACTGGAAGTCCTAGCCAGAGCAATTAGGCAAGAAAATAAAATAATAGGCATCCAACTCAGAACAAAAGAAGTAAAATTTTCTGTGTTTGCAGATGACATAATATTATATATAGAAAACCCTAGAGATGCCACCAAAAACTATTAGAACTAATAAACAAATTCAGTAAATTTGCAAGATACAAAATCAGCATATAAAAATCAGTTGCTTTTCTATACACTAACAATGAACTATAGGAAAGAGAAATTAAAAAAAAAATCCCATTTACAACAGAATCAAAAAGAATAAAATACTTAGGGATAAATTTAAGCAAGGGGATGAAAGATCTATTCACTAAAAATTATAAAATACTGATAAAAGACATTGAAGAAGACACAAATAAATGAACAGACATTCCATGCTTATGGAATGAGAGAATTAATATTGTTAAAATGCCATACTACCCAAAGCAATCTACAGATGCAATACAATTCCTATTAAAATTCCAATGGATAATCACTCTGAATGATTCTATATATATAATATTCTTGAAATAACAAAGTTATAGAGATGGAGAACAAAAAAAAATACCAATGACATTTTTCACAGAAATAGAAAAAACAACCCTAAAATTTATATGAAACCACAAAAGAGCCTGAATAGTCAAGCAATTTTGAGAAAAAAGTTGGAGGCATCACACTTCCCACTCCCAAACTATATTACAAAGCTATTGTAATCAAGACAGTATAGTAGTGACATAAAAACAGACACACAGATCAATGAAACAGAATAGAGAACCCAGAATAAACCCACTCATATTTGGTGAATTAATTTATGACAAAGGAGCCAAGAATATACCATTGGTAAAGAATATTCTGTTCATTAAGTGGTGTTGGGAAAACTGGATATCCACACACAAATGAATGAAACTGGACCCCTATCTTACACCATACACAAAAATCAACTCAAAATGGATTAAAGGCTTGAATGTAAGATCTGTAACCATAAAACTCCTAGAAATAATGTAAGGTGTAATCTCCTGGATCTGGGTCTTGCAGTGAGTTTTTGGATTTGACACCAAAAGCAAAGGCAGCAAAAGGAAAAATAAACAAGTAGGACTACATGCAATTAAAAACTTCTGTACAGCAAAGGAAACCATCAACAAAATGAAAAGGTAAGCAATGGAATGGGAAAAACATTTGCAAACCACATATACAATAAGTGGTTAGGGGGAAAGTAGGGGGGTTCGTGGTAGGATGAACTGGGAGATTGGGATTGACATATATACACTAATATGTATAAAATGGATAACTAATAAGAACCTGCTATGTGAAAAATAAATTAAATTAAATTTAAAAAAAAACAAGGGGTTAATGTCCAAAATATACAAGGTACTCATACAACTCAATAGCAAAAAATCAAATAACCCAATTTAAAAAAAGGGCAAAGGACCTGAACAGATATTTTCCTAGAGAAGACATACAAATGGCAACAGGTAGATGAAAAGGTAGCCAACATCACTAATCATCAAGGAAATGCAAATCAAAACCATGAGATATCATCTCACACCTGTTAGGATGTCTACTATCAAAAAGATACAAATAACAAATGCTGATGAGGATGTGAAGAAAAGGAAATCCTGGATGGGGAACTGGTGTTGGTGGGAATGTAAACTGGTACAACCACTATGAAAAACAGTATGGAGGTTCTTCAAAAAATTTAAGATAGAATTGCCATATGATCCAGCAATCCCACTTCTGGGTATACAGTTGACCCTTGAACAACATAGAGGTTGGTGGCACTGACCCTCTGCCCAGTTGAAAATCCAAGTATAACTTATAGTTGGTCCTTCTGTATCCATGATTCTTCATCCATGGATTCAATCAACTTTGGATTGTGTAGTACTGTGGTATTTACTATTGAGAAAAAATCCTTGAATAAGTGCACCCTAGCAGTTCAAACCTGTGATGTTCAAGGGTCAATTGTATATCCAAAGGAAACAAAATCATTTTCTTGAAGAGATATCTATACTCCCATGTTCATTGCAGCATTATTCACAATGGCCAAGGTGCGGAAACATGTCTGTCGATGAAAGAATGAATAAAGAATATGTAGTATAAATATAGAATGGAGTATTATTCAGCCTTAAAAGAAGGAAATCTTGCCAGTTGCAACAACATGGATAAATCTGGAGGGAATTATGCTAAATGAAATAGCCAGATAGAGGAAGACATTATTTATATGTGGAATTTTTTAAAAATGAAAGTTGAACTCATAGAAACAAAGAGTAGAATGGCAGCTGTCAGACAGGGGTGAGGGAAAGAGAAAGAGGTTAATAAAAGGGTATAAACTTTCAGTTAGAAGAGAAATAAGATCTGAGGATCTAATATATAATGGTGACTATAGTTGATAATACTGTATTGTACGATTGAAATTTGATAAGAGTGGAACTTAAGTGTTCTCATGAGAAAAAAAAGATAAATATGTGAGGTGATAGATTTAACTCATTGGTGGGGATCATTTTACAAGGTATATGTATCAAAGCATCATCATTATACATTTTAAATATATTACAGTTTTGTCTATTATACCTCAATAAAGCAGAAAAAAAGTGAAAAATGTATTGATAGTGGTGATGATTGTACCACTATCATTCAACTCTGAATATACTAAAAACCTCATTGTGCACTTTAAAAGGGTGAATTTTATGGCATGCAAAGTATATTTCAAGTAAAAAATTTACGTACAAAAATGAAAAAAATGTTGATATTTGCTATATATGAGGCGTTGTTGGTGCTGGTGATTCATTAGTGAATGGAGAAATAGAGAGTGGTACTTAATTCTAATGTGAACAATTCTGGTAGACTTCATAGTTCAAAGAAGGATCACCAGGGGGTGGGGGTGGGGCTGAGGGAGATGAAAGAGACCTGAGCATGGAGCTGAGAAAAATGGTAAAAGGGTTTCTCTTGGGAGGAAATGATACTTTCTTTTCTGAAACAGGAAAGAAAGGAAAGAAAGAAAGAAAGAGAGAGAGAGAGAGAGAGAGAGAGAGAGAGAGAGAGAGAGAGAGTGGGAGGAAGGAAGGAAGGAAGAAAAAGAAAGGAAGGAAGGAAGGAAGAAAGAGAAAAAAGAAAGAAAGAAAGGAAGGAAGAAAGAAAGAAAGAAAAAGAAAGGAAAGAAAGAAAGGGAAAAGAGAGAGAGGGAGGGAGGGAGGAAGGAAAGAAGGGAAAGGAAGGAAGGAAGAAAGAAAGAGGAAGGAAGGAAGGAAGGAAGGTTAGAAAAAGTAGGCTTAGATACTGCAAAATTTTGGGAAAGAACTCTGCGGTGTTTCTGTGTGGTGGTGTTATATCTGTAAAGAGAGATGAAATTTAATTCTTATATTGACTTTTTGTGCATATAGGAGAAAATATCAGTTTTATAGTCACAGTACTTCAGCACACTTCACCCAGGACAATAGTCTTCTAGAATCTAGGCATTTGGCAGTCCTGGTCACAGGTGGGAATTTCTACCTCAGTAGCTGTCCTAGGACAAGTCTATCAGAGCAACTGACACGCAATTTCCAGCCAGCTGTTTGGTCTTATTTTTAGGTTGTAAATTTTTCCAGAAACAAGCTCTGCATTTTCAAGTGCCCTGTGTCCATGCTTTTGATAATAGCTTAATAAATATTTGATTCATGATGTTTGTTAACAGCTACTTCATTTCCAGAAGAAGAATGAATGTGAGCTGCCAGGGTATGTATTCTACTTAGTACTTCAGTTAGTAGGGGGATATGGCAGAGTATCCTATCTTTTATTTATGCTTATAGTTATACAATGCAACTTAGTGATTAAGTGAGAGTTGTAAGTTGGAAGGGACTCTGCTGGGTGGAAATATCTTAAAAATCCACAAGAGGGCGATATATTGCTATTGAAGTAGAATGGTGCTAATGAAATACCAATTCCTAACTTTTCAGAGCAGAATATTTTACTGCATTTCCCCAGCTGAAAATAAGGAAAGGATAGGCTTTCTCAAGTTTGACTTTTCAGTTTTCTTTTGGGATGGGAGATTAGATTTAGGAATGCTCAGTTATTTGCAGAGTCTTGGAATATGCATGATATGTCAAGGTTTATGATGCATCAACAGCTTCAATGAGCACATCTAAAGGCTTTAAGGATTTTTGTTTGTTTTTGATCTGATTGTGACTCTTTCAAGGACGGATTGCAAAGCTGTCTTTTCTCTGCTTCCTCTTTTCATTTCTTTGGCAGTTGCAGTGAGGAGTCCGTGCTGGCCAGATTGGGTCTTGTATTCTTACTGGGAAGTGCCCTCGCTAATCTCACTGTCTCCTTTGGGCAAGATGTCTCAGCAGGACGAATCATCTTGGTTTTCAGTGGCCTTTACCTACTAAGAGGCAGAGCTGAACTCTAAGTAACTATAGAAAAGGAACCTTTGTTTTTTATTTTATTTTATTTTATTTTTGAGGTATGCGGGCCTCTCACTGTTGTGGCCTCTCCCGTTGCGGAGCACAGGCTCCGGAATTGCAGGCTCAGCGGCCATGGCTCACGGGCCCAGCCGCTCCGTGGCATGTGAGATCTTCCCGGACCGGGGCACGAACCCGTGTCCCCTGCATCGGCAGGTGGACTCTCAACCACTGCGCCACCAGGGAAGCCCCAGGAACCTTTATTTTAAATAGCATATATTTGTACTTTGAAATTCATACTCCTTGCCTGACCTCCTCATGTTTATGTGGTCAGCAGGGCAGAAACCCTTTATAATTTCAGAAGAAATGTTTGCAACGTTATTTCTAGATTACTTACAAGCTTTATTTGCTTTCTTTTCAGAAAAAAATATTTTTTTCTCTTCCGATAAGAAGAAATGGTATGTACTAATGATACCTTTAGTGTTTGCCTTTCCTGAAGACTTCCTAATTCTTTTTTTTAGCAGCCATGGCTCACGGGCCCAGCCGCTCTGCAGCATGTGGGATCCTCCCAGACCGGGGCACGAACCCGTGTCCCCTGCATCGGCAGGTGGACTCTCAACCACTGGGCCACCAGGGAGGCCCAAGACTTCCTAATTCTTAAAACTATTTCTTCCTTGGTCTTCCCATTCCCTTTTATAGTGTCCTATTCTCAGTATTCTTTGAGTGATCATTTCCTTCTTCCCACATCATTGCAGTCCAGGGTGACCTCTGTGGTCAGCCTCTCTTAGGAAGGCTGTGTTGTGTAAAGGCTAAGAGCACAGGCTGGAGACAGCCTGTTCTGGGTTCATATCCCAGCTCCAGCACTGACTAGCTGTGTATGACTTTGTGCAAGTTGCTTCAGTTATCTAAGCCTTAGTCTTACAAACCACAAAATGGGGATAATGATTGGATTTATGTGAGGATGAGATCAGTTAATATATGTAAAGGGCTTAGAACAGGGTCCGGCAAATAGGAAGCACACTTTAAAGGTTGGCCATTACTATTGTTTTCATTATTAATCTCTTCCACCAGAGACTCTCCTTGCAGGAGCTCAGCTACACCGTAAGTCTCATGTATTCCCTTTATATCTTTTCTGAGCTCTAGACACATTTCCTAGAGCTTTCTAGACATTTTCACATGGGCTGCCAACAGGGTACCTCAGACTCAACATATTTAGAACTGAACGCATTATCTATCAGTCTCCACTCCTGGTAACCTGCTTCTTTTTCTATTCCCTCTTTTAGCCAATGGCATCATTTCTTGTCTAGGAGCTGAAGCCAGGAAACAAAGAGTTATCCTTGCCTTCAATCCTTTACCTCAAACTCATTTGATTACCAAATTATGTCAATGCACCTATTCAAACTTCATCCACACTCAAGCCCTTTATTACTACAGGGACCTTGAACCCTCTTCTTGCCCTTACTTGTACCTTGTTCTTTCCACTTTGTCCAGAACGATATCTTACAAATGAAAATCTGATCCCATACCTCCTCAGATTAAAAAGTTCTGTATTTTTCATAGCTTTCAATGTTATATATAGTATGACACACAAGATCCTTCATGACCTGGCCCTTGCTTGCCTCACTGTGCTGACCTATTGCTTCTCTTTGCCACATAGAAAATGTTGTTCTCTTTCCCATTTATTTGCTGCTATAATCTTTCAGTGATACGAGCAGTTATACACATGGGATAAAATAATGTTGGGCCACTGTGAATTGAGCTGAAGTAACCATTTCATCTCTTCTCCATGGTCTAGACATTGCTTCCGTGTCTAAATGTCCTGTGTAAGCAGGATTTAATCGAGGCACTTAGAGTGAATTTCTACGTGGACTTATTAAAGCATTGATTTAAGAATTTCAGTATTTTTTAAGTAGCACTGAGGCTCATACCTCTGCCTCAGTCATCTTACGTGGGGCAAATGATTTCATGTGTGACCAGATGGCGTACTCTTTACATGATGCTCTTCGTGTGGTGAAGAGTTTTGGAGTCAAAATCTGTGATTCCGGGTGGAGGGCTGTAGAAGCAGCCCTTTCCATATACCTTGAAAACCACGCAACCAGTGTGGGCTCCCGGGAACAGCTTGCTATTGTGGAATTTACAAGATCTCTTCCTGTTATTCCTAAGACTCTGGCAGTTAATGCTGCCCAAGACTCCACAGATCTGGTTGCAAAATTAAGAACTTTTCATCATGAGGCTCAGGTTAACCCAGAACACAAAAATCTAAAAAAGATTGGTCTTGACCTGGTCAATGGTAAACCCTGAGACAACAAACAGGCAGGGATGTTTGAACCAACCATAGTTAAAGTTAAAAGTTTGAAATTTGCAACTGAAGCTGCAATTACCGTTCTTCGAATTGATGATCTTATTAAATTACCCCCAGAATGCAAAGACGATAAGCATGGAGGTTATGAAGATGCTGTTCACTCTGGAGCCCTTGATGACCTGATTTCTTTTATTTACAACAATCTTAGATGCAATTTTCTTGTACCTCGAGTATTACACATTAAAGTGCAAATTAAGCTGTCAAAAAACAAAAAGAAAAGAAAATGTTCTTATTTTGAGTTGGGGACACAAAGGAGGAAACCTCATTATACGTGCAGCAGAGAGGGATTAGTATCTAAATACCTGTTTTAGTCAAGATCCTAGCACATAGTAGGTACTAAATACATGTTAATATTTGTATGAATAAAATCTGGGCTCTATATGAATGGGAGTGCTTTGTTGCTCACGGACTGTAAAACTGTCCTCAATGTATAATTAAAATGTGAGAAATGTTTCTTGCACATCAGTAATATAAACACTTTCAAATAATGTCTGAGGAAATGCAAGCTCAAATTTACAAATAGCCTTTTACATAAACAACACTCAGAGGTGCACTTTCCCCTTAATTCATGTATATAACTTCCATTAATGTTCCTTGCCTCGGTATTTAGCTTTTATTTTTATGTCTGTAGTATAAATCTGAGTCTTGACACTTTAATGGAAAGATCTTGGTTTGTGATGACATCATATCAAATGTAAAATAGAGATGGTTGCATTGTTTGGAAAACTTTCATCTGAGAATGTTTGTCTGTAATCCTGAAGAAAAATTATTTTAAGCCAGTGACACTGATTCTCAAGGGAGCCTCTTCCAGTTCATAGGTTCTACATGCTACCTTCACCCCTCCAAACTATATCCCCGCATGATTTATTGTGGGCAGCTATAGAGAAAATGGCTTGATATGGCCCAGTCTCAGTTAAAAGGCAAAGGGCTCAGGCTGGAGAGAAATGCAATAACTCATTATGGCTTCTATAGGAAGGGGCTGATATGTTGCAGGGATGGGGATGAGAAGAAACAGGTCATGGGAAGGGACCAGATGTAGCTCATTCTGTTGTTGTTATTATTATTACTATTATTATTATTAGTGTAGTGTTTGGCGTATAGTAGGTATTCAAGAAACCACTCTGGTGAGACTTTGTTCCACATCCTATAATGTAAACTTTTTTTTTTTTTTTTTTTGCGGTACGCGGGCCTCTCACTGTGTGGCCTCTCCCGTTGTGGAGCACAGGCTCCGGACGCACAGGCTCAGCGGCCATGGCTCACGGGCCCAGCCGCTCCGCGGCATGTGGGATCTTCCCGGACTGGGGCACGAACCCGTGTCCCCTGCATCGGCAGGCGGACTCTCAACCACTGCGCCACCAGGGAAGCCCTAATGTAAACTTTTTCATACCAACGTCGGGGCAAGTTAGAGGTTTGAATGTACCAGAGTTTCCTAGGTTTTCTTATGTTGTTCTGAGATCCTGAAAAATTGGAGGTAGGCATAAATCTTTGATTCTCCTCACAATTCTCTTTTAGGCATTCCTGACAGAGGGCGTGGCCATTGGATCCTGCTTGTTATAAATGGAAGTCTGAAACCCAGCGGTCTCCCTAAGTTATCTTCACTCACTTCCCACCCCACCTACCCATAGTAGAGCAACTGCCCCGATGAATGATGTGAGGCTTTGACCTTCATGCTGAATTGTGACCATGACTTTTTAATCTAGTACTTTGTTCACTGGATCAGACATAGGCTGAGAGTTTTTATCCCAGGGCAATACCACTTCTCCAAACGTGAATCTCAATGGCTACTTCAAGGATCATAGAATACTGAGCTGGAATCTAGGTCATTGTCCTTTTGTTAGGGAGGACGAAACAGGCTCACAGACATGAAGTTCCTTGCTCAAGATGGGTTTAGTGACAGAGCGAGGCTGGGAGCTCAGTTACCTGATTTCCAGCACAGACATTTCCTCCCTCACTCCATTCCCTGTTTCTCTCATTCTCTCTCTTTCTTCCATTCCTTCTTCCCTTCTCCCTTCTATTTTATTTCTGTCATATGAGAACACTTTCACAGCATAGAAGACATAATAATTTGATATGTTACACAATTATTTGGTATAATTTTTATATCATAAAAGTCCTAACAAACAATTCTTAAATGACCACAAGGTATTATTCAAAGGCACAAAAAGATGGAGTTTACTTTTTGGGGGTTTTATTCACTGTTAACTTTCTCTAAATCAGAGAATTGAGTCCTGACTGTTTTGCTTTCAGACTGCTCAGCCACTGATGTTGTTTTGTCTTCCTTTGTGGCTCATTTTTTGTAGCTGATGCTCTTGTAAGGGCAACTCATTGTCTTGTTCTTAGTTCAACCCGCTCTCTCGTGTCATTTAATATCACCGTGACACTTCTCTCGGTTGAAAATTATACATTAGCTGCATAATTATTTTTCTTTTTATTTTAAAAATATTTCAAGCATACAAGAGTTAATAACAGAAACCCGTATTTTCCACTATACAGATTTAGTACATATTAACATTTTGCCATAACTTTTTCAGATAGTTTTAATGAAATATAACATTTCAGATCCATTGGAAACCCCCTTAACCCCCAAATCTCCCCAGGGATAAGCATTTTTAATGTGTGCCCCCTTCTTTATATTATGTCTCCAAAAACAATGTGTTTTAAATAATTTACATAAATGGAATCATTGTGTATGTTCTTTTTTGCAACTTTCCTTATTTACTCAGAACTACTTTCTTTAGATATATTCATACTGATACAGTAATTCATTTTCATTGATCCTGGTATGTATGATATTATTTTATGAAAAACATCATAATTTATCTATCTCTTCCACTATTGATAGACATTACAGTTGCATTTAATTTTTTCTGTTATAAACAATGCTGCAGTGAACATCTTTGTCTATATTTTTTAGTGGATTTATGTGAGAGATGCTGTAGGGTACCCACCTAAGAGTGAAATTTGAGGTTTGTAACTTATATTTAATTTTGCTAAATGTGCTAATTATTCCCCAAAGTGGCTTTCCAGCTGACACTCTTCCCAGCAGTGCATGAGAGTTCACATTTCCCTATGTCCTCTGTTGCAGTAACTTGAGTACTGTTCACCAGTGACTTCCAGCTCTCTGCCTTCTAGGCATGTGGAGGCCTTGCACTCTCCCATTCCCTTTGAAGTTAGGCATAGCCATGAGATCATTTTAGACAATGAAATGTGAGCAGAGTCTTAAGGGCGAGTGAGGCATTCATCACATTGTCTAGACTTTGCCTCAGTGAACTTTAATGATCTCTATGGTGAATTCTTCATTGTATTGGGTTGCAGTGAGGATAACATGGAGTATAAAGCCTCAAGCTGACTGGACAGTAAACATTAACTATGAGTTATAAATAAATCATTGATGTGTTATATTAGAGCTTGGAAAACTATCCTGTTGGCCAAATCTGACCCACTGCCTGTTTCCATAAAGCTTTATTGGAACACAGCCATGCCAGTTTTTGTATGTCTTGTCTAGGCAGAGTTGAGTCGTTGAGACAGAAACCAGGTGGTGTACAAAGTTGAAGATATTTATTATTTGGCCCTTTGTAGAAAAAGTTCGCTGACCCCCGTTTTAAGCCACTGATCTTTTGGGATTGTTTGTTACTGTTGTAGATCATAGCACATTTTGACTGATATGCTCACCAACATGTGGTATTATCTGACTATAAGCTTCTTACCAATCTGATGGGTGTCTTGAAATATTTTTTATCAGGTAAGTAAATAATTCCTTTTTTTAAAAAAATAAATTTATTTATTTATTTTTGGCTAAATTGGGTCTTCTTGCTGCACACGGGCTTTCTTTAGTTGTGGCGAGCGGGGGCTACTCTTTGTTGTGGTGTGCGGGCTTCTCCTTGCAGTGGCTTCTCTTGTTGCAGAGCATGGGCTCTAGGCGCGTGGGCTTCAGTAGTTGTGGCATGAGGGCTCAGTAGTTGTGGCTTGTGGGCTCTAGAATGCAGGCTCAGTAGTTGTGGTGAGCTTAGTTGTTCCGTGACCCTGGTCTTCCCGGACCAGGGCTCGAACCTGTGTCCCCTGTGTTGGCAGGAGGACTCCCAACCACTGAACCACCAGGGAAGTCCCAATAATTCCTTTTTGAAAGCCACAGACATATCTTGATGACCCTAATGGCTCTTTATTTTTAAAGTTTTTAAAAATCAACTTTATTGAGGTATAATTACATACAATGAAATTCACCCATAAAATTCCATAATTTTTATTAAATATACAGAGTGTGCAATCATCACTATAACCCAGTTTTAGAGCAATTTCATTATCCCAAAAAGTTCCCTTGGGCCCTTTTTCAGTCAATCCTCACTCCCATCCCTAGCCCCAGACAACCACTAATCTGCCTCCTGTCTGTATGAATTTTTCATTTCTGGACATTTCATACTTTTGGAATCATGTAAGTCTAAATGGAATCATGTAATCTTTTGCATTTGTCTTCCTTCCCTTAGCATAATATTTTTGAGATTCATCCTTGTTTTAGCACAAATCAATAGTTTGTTCCTCTTTATTGCTGAAATCCCACATTTTATTTATCCATCCACAAGCTGATGGAAATTTGTTTTGTTTCTACTTTGGCTATTATCAATGCTGCTATAAACACTTGCATACAAGTCTTTATATAGACATATGTTTTAAATGGGTAAATTTCTGGGAGTGGTCCTGTTGCATAAGATGGTTAGGTTTATGTTTCACTCTTAAAAGAAACTGCCACACTGTTTTCCATTTTACCATTTTACCTTTCCACCAGCAATGTATGAGAGAGTTCCAGTTTTTCCACAGCCTCACCAACATTTGATGTTGTGTCTTTTTGATTATTGCCATCTCGCAGGTATACAGTAGTATTTCATTGTGATTTTAATTTTCATTTCACTAGATACTAATGATGTTGAGCAATTTTTCATGTGATTATTAAACATTCACGTATCTTGTTTTTTGTTTTTTTTTTGCGGTACGCGGGCCTCTCACTGTCGCGGCCTCTCCCGCCACGGAGCACAGGCTCCGGACGCACAGGCTCAGCGGCCATGGCCCACGGGCCCAGCTGCTCCGCGGCACGTGGGATCCTCCCGGACCGGGGCACGAACCCGCGTCCCCCGCATCGGCAGGCGGACTCTCAACCACTGCGCCACCAGGGAAGCCCTCACGTATCTTGTTTATGAATTTATTCAAATATTTTGCCCATTTTAAAATTGGGTTGTGTTTTCTTCTTATTATTTAATTGAAAGAGTTCTTTATATGTATTCTGGATATAAGTCATTTGTTAGATATATGATTTCAAATAATTTCTCCCAGCCTGTGGTATGTCTCTTCATTTTCTTAACAATGTCTTTTGAAATGCGAAAGACTAATTTTGAATAAGTCCAGTTTATCATTTTTCTCTTTTATAGATTATGTTTTTGGCATTGCTTCTCAGAACTCTTGGTCAACTGAAGATCATGACAAATATCGTCTATGTTTTCTTTTAGAAATTGTAAAGTTTTAGCTTTTCCATTTAGATCTATGATCCATTTTGAGTTGATTTTTGTGTATGGTAACCCTAGTGGCTCTTAATTCATACCTTTTGGGGTGACTGGTGGAGGGGAAGGGAGTATCAGGGCTGAAAAACTGGTGCCTTAGAGTTTGGTTAAAAAGAAAAAAAAGGGAGGCACAGTCAGAAGCCAGAGAACCTATTTTCCAACTTTCCAAATATGAAAATATGAAACTTTTAAAGTATAAGAATATGTTACTTCTGTGAAAAATACATTTGAAAATGTTATCAATGTTTATATTGCAAGCAAGTAATGAGAGCTTACTCCTCTTATGTGCATAAAGTTGTGGATGTTTGAAAAGAAACTAACTGAAGCTTATGCAACCTTATCAATATTTTCCTTCCGGTTTTATAGACTTCAAGAGAGTTGGGCAAGTCCAGAGAGACTTAACTTTTCTTCAAAAGTTTCAGGGCATAACTCAACTCAGCAAGGAACACTTTCATAATTCTTTCATAAAATGAGGGGAACACGGATGTCTTTGAGTAGGACCAACACGGCTCTCTGTAGAGATTTAGTTGTACACGTGGAGGGAGATAAGCTTGTTTTTCTTTCTAGCTGCTGCAACTTGGGAGCAGAGTGGGAAGTTACACTGTGCTTACTTAGCTGCAGAATTATGCAGCTATGAATCAGTATTTCCCCCGAGGTCCCCCAACCTAAAGGAGCAGGCATCAGAGTAACAGTAACAGTAGCAACATCAAAAAAGATCCTCCTAATCTCCACCCACCAGGAAAATGCTCTATCCCCCACTCCCCCCATGTTGCTTCCCTTTTGGGCAGAGTCCCAGGTGCTGGCCCCATCCTCCATGTTATGGCTCTTGACTGTGTTCGATGTTCCTCTGCTAGCCAGGGCTGGTGGATTTCATGGTCAAGTACTGTCTTGCAGGCTCTTACACCCTCTCACCACAGGCCTCTCTCCCAATCACCATATACCCACAGGCCTTGGAGTCAAACAGACTTGGTTTGAATCCTGGCTTTGCTAATGGCTCCATGACCATGGACAAATCATTTGCCCTCTTTGAGTTTCAGTTTCCTTTTCTGTAAATATGAGACAGTAACACCCAACTTTCAGGATTTCTATGTGAATTAGAGACAATAGGAAACACCTAGCATGGTGCCTAGCTTGGTATAACACTTTTCAGCATCACTCATCTTATTGAGTGTATACCATAAATGGTAGCTCCCCAAAATCCAAAACAAAACAAAAAGACTAGTGGCAGTAGTACAAGTAGGTTTTCTCTTTCTTCCCCTTTTCCCTCTCCTCTTCTTTCTTCCTCCCCCTCCCCCTTACCTGTGACAGATGAGATCAATGTTGCAGACGTTTTGATGAGCTATGTGCTCTGAGCCTGAGCCAGAGCCACAGTCATTGTCACAAAAAACCTCTCCTTGCTGGCTAGTCATTATTGTCACCATTTCTACCATCTCCCTGTGACCCTAGACAGGGGCTTTACCCATTGGAACTAGCAATGCCTTTCATTTCAGGGTAGCATGGGCTGAAATGTTGCTAGCGTTGTAAGGGATAAGCCTTTCAGAGCATAATTTGGGAGCATCCGATGCATCAGCCTCTCAGCGCCTCATTTAAAATATACTCTGACTCCCTTAACATAGCCTCTTTGCTACTGCTGCAAACCCCAATTCAAGCCACCATCATGTCTCTCCTGGACAGGAGTCTCCTTATTGCTGTTTCTGCTACCGCTTTTGAACTCTATAATGTATACTACATTTTGCAGCCAGAGAGATCTTTTTTTAAAATTTATTTTATTTTTTATTTTTGGCTGCATTGGGTCTTCGTTGCTGCACACGGGATTTCTCTAGTTGTGGCAAACGGGGGCTACTCTTCGTTGTGGTGTGTGGTCTTCTCATTGCAGTGGCTTGTCTTGTTGCAGAGTACAGGCTCTAGGCATGCAGGCTTCAGTAGTTGTGGCATGTGGGCTCAGTAGTTGTGGCTCGTGGGCTCTAGAACGCAGGCTCAGTAGTTGTGGTGCATGGGCTTAGTTGCTCCGCGGCACGTGGGATCTTCCCGGGCCGGGGCTCGAACCTGTGTCCCCTGCATTGGCAGGCGGATTCCCAACCACTGTGCCACCAGGGAAGCCCAGCCAGAGAGATCTTAAAACATAAATCACTCCATGCATTATACTACATAAAATCCTCTGCTTCCCATTGCTCTTAGCATAAAATCCAAACACTGCATCATGCTTTTACAAAATCCTATATATATGGGCCCCACTAATGTTTCTGCCATCATCCACTACTTACATTTGCTGTGCTCTAGCCACACTGAATGTCTTTCTGTTCTTTAACCTAACCAAGTTAATACATTCCTCAGGATCTTTACACGTGCCATTTCCTTTGCCTAGAATCCTCTTACCCCATATCCTCTCATGACCATCTTTTCTTCCTTCATTTAGATTAAGCTCAAATGCCATGTCTACAGGGAGGCCTTTCCTGAATACCTGACCTAAAGTGGTGTCTCCATTCCCCTAGTCTTTTGCTATTGCACTATCAGTGTTTTAATTATGCATTTATGTGTGTATTTATTTTTTATTTGTTTGGTGTCTGTCTCCCCCAACTAGTATGTTAGTTCCAAGAGAAAGAGACATTCCCTGTCTTGTTCACCCCTTTATCCTCAGGATATAGAGCACTGCCTAGCACACAAAAGACTCAATAAATATTTGTCTGTTAAGCCGAATAAACAGATATCCATCCAGAAACTACTTCTCCCCTTCAGAAAGCACTTCTGGCCACTTCCACCTGCTCAGATGTTTTGCTCCATAATTTCTCACACTTGCCTCTGAGGAACATCCCATCACCATCCCCTGGAGAGGAGTTCCTGGTGGCAAGTGTGTCTGGCCTCTTGTTCTTTCAGGATTTGAGGTAGGATTTGAGCCTGGGTGCCTCCTGTCCATAGTCTGAGTTCTTGTAAATGGTGACAGTCTGGTGTTTGAAGAGTGTTGGTGTCAAAGACAGGTTTGAAGAGCTGTGGAAATCGGTTGGGTTAGTCAAGAACACATATCTAAAACATGCAGCAAAACTGGGCATTGGGATTTTGGCTGGTGGGAAGCAAAGCTCAAGAAACCAATAGAGTGGGGTGGCCCAGGGAGAGTGGTCTAGATGAATTCTAGATTTGGAGTATGGATTCCTGAGGCCATTTCCTATGGAGGCAGAGCCTGTATTTAATGTGGCTGATCTAGGTTTGTTTAAGGAATTGTAATGCTGTTTATAGAGTTCAAGACTCCCTTGGGACCTGCCTCAGCCATGTTTTTCATGCTCCCTCTGCATCTTCCTCTCTGAGGAAGACTGCTATACTCCTTTCCACAGTTATACCTTTACATTTCTTTAAAGTATTCTCCAAATTTTCTGTCCCTGGAACAATGGAGAAATGTGACATTTTGTAATCAGGTTTTCAAGAGTGAGCCTTGGACTCAGTTTTCAGGCACACAGTCTTTTGGACTAAACATTGCTTGCTTGTGAGATATCTTTGCCTGCCATCTATAGGACATAATTGTTTGTGGCAATACACAGAGATGTCCCTTAAGGAAATCCAGTACATATAAAGCTGAACTCTAATATATACACTAGAGGTGATTATGTTACAGAACAATAAATAGTGGATACCATTAATGATTCAAAATAATATTTAATTTAAAGCAATAGATCATCATACAAATTTATGGCATAAAATAAAGAACATGTATACAAAAAAGCCATCACGCCTCCTGAAGTAGAGTATTCATAGGCTTTTTTCAACCTCGCCGTATATAGAGAGTGTAAATTTTGGTTGGAGTCATTGTTTGGCAAAGCCGTTGTTTGCTCAAGGCAGCAGTAGAGACATAAGTTTCCCCCAATTCTCACATAGAAAAGTATCACCCAGAAGTCACAACTCTCAAAAACTACCTTCTGTGCACCAGGCATTATCATTTGTGCTCGCAATAACCACAGTAGGTGCTATTTTTGCCTGTGTTTTACTGATGGGGAAATGGACAGAACAGCTGACTTCTTACAAATGTGGCTGAAGCTTCATAAATCAAGTCTTGCTTTTTGAATAATGGTCGTACCTCTTGTTTCAAATCAACAGCGCAGCAGGTTTTTAACTTCACCAACTTTCTCGGGGAGAAGGAAACTGAACAATAATTTGTCTGTAAAAGTATGAGCAAGAAATGTTACCCTAGAGTTGTGCAGAAGTAGTAAGATGCAAGAACATTGATTTTTTTGTTGTTTTGTTTTTGACATGTTGGGAAAGGCTATAGACAATTTTGGGTGTGAAAGAAGTTGACTAAGATGTATAAATTTGCTCTGATGTTCTGGCCTCAGAAACATGTTGTACTTCATTTTAACATCTCTCTCTCTCTCTCCTATTTTATAATGACTTTGTTTTCTTGACTATAACATGGCTGGAATTCTCCAGGCATGACTATATTAGAATTGGATTAGTAAAAAAAAAAAAACACGAAGAAAAAAGACTAAAACAGAATATCATTAGTTATTGTTAATATTCTAATAGTTATCCATTCAGATAAAAATTCATATAGGATTTGAAAATAACTATGGATGAGAAAGATTGCTTTATAATGAAGGAAATATCCACTTAAACTTCCCAAACTTCCTAAATAATTGATAGAAATTTAACCGTCTACTTTCCCTGAAGTAATAGCTTGAGAAAGTGTTTCAATAGATACATCTGATTTTATCTTACACAATTCTTTAAAAAATGGTGAAGAATTCTGGAAACCTTCTGGAACCACTAGTGTTTATTATACTGATATGTAGTTAAAAATTTAGAGAAAAAATTGATCTCTTCTTTGGGGAATCCATATAATCTGAGGAGATAGAAATAGCAGGTGTTGGAAAAAGAGGGGGTAGTTTTAAGATGACTTATTTTTTATCTACTGCCCATTAGAATTACCTGGGAAGTTAAAAAATCTCCATGTCAAGCCCACACCTCACACCAGTTAAATCAGAACCTAAATTGATGGAAACCAAGGTCATTCCAATGTGCAGCCAAAGCTGAGAACCACTGCTTAGAGAGTCTCTGTTAAACAGCCCACTGGAATTCTCCCTTCCTTGAATTCCTTCTGCATTTAACCTATTTTCACATGCCTTTGTATATTTTGTTTTTCTAATTTGAAAAATATACTGCCTGTAGTCATTAAGTGTGTCTTAAATGAATTTTATGTATAATTAGTTAAACCACCTCTGATATACATAAATACTTTGGATAATTACTGGGCTTGTAGTCTATCATACTTAATAATGAACCACACTTCTCCTTCTAGATTGCTTAAACATATTTCAAAGTTGTTAGGATACAATCCACATTCCTTATAATTTGGTAACCCTAATCTGTCATCTTTGGCACAGAGTGTATGGGAGAATGTGAATCTGTGTGTGTGTGTGTAAACAAATATACACATAAATAGAATTCTGCTGAAATTCCAAAGCAGCATATTAAATAGTAGAGGGAAAGTTGGTTTAATTATCTTGTATTACTGACAGCCACTTTTCACGATCTTATTTTTTTCCCACTCAGTACAATCAGAAGCTTATGTTTTTATTAAAATTTATTAATATGCATCATCAGTATATCATTTAGTTCCTAGGATAATCTTAGACGAGCTAAGCTGGTGATTTAACTATATGATAATATGCTATTATATCCCACATTTGAAAACGAAGATTATGACATTCATAGTTCATATGTGGACCAAATAAAACTGTCGACTTTTTTTTTTTTTTGCAGTACACGGGCCTCTCACTGTTGTGGCCCCTCCCGCTGCGGAGCACAGGCTCCGGACGCGCAAGCTCAGCGGCCATGGCTCACGGGCCCAGCCGCTCCGCGGCATGTGGGATCCTCCCGGACCGGGGCACGAACCCGCGTCCCCTGCATCGGCAGGCGGACTCTCAACCACTACGCCACCAGGGAAGCCCAGAACTGTAGACTTTTAATGAAAATATCTGTCTGTAGATTTCAGCTGAGCTAAAATGAGTTTAAATGGTGATGTGACCTACCTGTGTCTTGATTAGTGTAAAAGGAAAAGTTTGACAAACCTTTTTGGAAGAATTTCCCACTTTCACGTTTTGCTCTGAATACAAAATCAAGCTTTTAAGGATATGACTACAAGGACATTTAAAAATCTTAACAATTAACCAGGGCATTGAGTGAGTACATGCAGCTCAACCTAGTGGGGTTTTTCCCCCTTTGTTTTCTTTTTTTAAAAATAAATTTATTTATTTATTTTTGGCTGCGTTGGGTCTTCGTTGCTGCACGCGGGTTTTCTCTAGTTGCAGCGAGCAGGGGTTACTCTTTGTTGTGGTGGCTTTTCTTGTTGAGGAGCACGGGCTGTAGGCGCACGGGCTTCAGTAGTTGTGGCTCGCGGGCTCTAGAGCACAGGCTCAGTAGTTGTGGCGCACAGGCTTAGTTGCTCCGTGGTGTGTGGGATCTTCCCGGACCAGGGCTTGAACCCGTGTCCCCTGCATTGGCAGGCGGATTCTTAACCACTGCGCCACCAGGGAAGCCCTCCCCCTTTCTTTTCTTTTCTTTTTTTTTTCTTCTTTACCATGATTCATGGTGAATCATAGTTGTTTAAAAAACTATAGGATTAACTATTTATGATTTGTATTACTTATACAATATTAATTGTTATTAATTGAGATATTAATCATTTTTCTGAGATGGGAACCCTAACAAAATGTCCAATTAAGACTTTTCAAAATTAATTAACTGGAAGATTCTACTGCTTTTTTCCTTGTAAAATTTTGTCTGGGAAGCTGGCACTGATTCTCATTCTTCTATCTACTGTGAGCTACTTAGTAGCTGTAAAATAATGTCAGAGCCTGCTTTTAAGGAAAACATCCTTTCAGAATGAAGGGGTTAAAGAACTTTGAATTGCTCACATGTGACTGTGACAAATCGCTTTAACCTTTAGCTGCTCTGTGTTACTTCTGACTCACTAAAGAATAGCCAAACCCAGGTTGCTTTCAGAAAGGACTCCATTTTATTCCTGAAGGAAGTGATTATGTGTGAAATGCTTTTAAACTTAACAATTATGAATATTATCATCTGATGTCAGGCAGTACCTACTGCATCTGGATTCCCTTTGTGATAAAGTTTGACATTTCGTGCTAGAACTGAATATATACCTTTTCTTAAAATCAAGTCCTCAGGAATCACTTCCCTGGCTCATTCCAAGAGGAGGCACCTTGAGGAACAGTGTGTTCTTTCCCATTTGTATACCTCATGCAACAGCACTCTTGTTGATCAGAGGTAATTTGACAAATGGAATTTAAAAGAGGATTATTAAAACAGCTAGCAAAAATGCAGCACCAGAAGCTCTGGAAGCCTACAGACATGACTTCTTAAATGCATTATTTAGTAATTTATATTTGATATTTTAGATTCTGAGCAGCTCCTGAGTGAGAAGAGAATTGGAATAGAGATAGTATGTTGCCTAAGGTTTCGCTTAGCTAGATGCATCTAGATAGCCACGTTAGAGTCAATTCTAGGGGTTTCATGGCAATGAGGAACTCTGAGCAGTAGAGACGCTGTATGCTAATAGTGATTGCATCATCATCCTTTCCATGTGTTGAGGTCAGTTTGATTTAAAGATATAAGTGGGGTTTTTTTGTTTATTTTTGTTGTTGTTGTTGTTATTTGTCTGGATTATTCTGGTTGCAGTAAAGAAAGACCCTTCTCAAGTGTGCTGAAGAAAGGAGACCCTCCTCTAAGAAGAGGAGTAACAAGCGGTCTGAGTTTCACTGGTGTGGTTGTTCTGGATTCAAGGCTGCCCATGAACCTTAATGGCAGGAGCTCATGCATTTTTCCTTTGTGCTAAACCATTTCTAGGACTCAGCTGCACTTTGAATGACTGCATCTTTCTGTCCCCTTGTCCAATCAGCTGTGGAGAAGGGGGAATCAATGGCCTACTGTCCACTCAGTAGGGTCAACGGGTAAGAAATGGTTCCTTGATAATACGGATGAGATATTATCCCAAAATACATTGTTACCAAAAATGTTATTGGGAGCAAAGGAGGAAAGAATCCAGAGAAGAAGTGTTGTCGGGAGAAGATGTCAAATTCAGGTTTGCCTGTGTTGAACAAGAGGTGACTGTAGATACCCAAGTGCATATATGTAGAAGTGATTTGGTTGGTTGAATCTGAAGCTCAGGGCAGAGGGCAGAGCTCTAGAACTAGCCTTGGTTGTCATTAGCACATAGGTGAGAGTTTAAATCATTAGCTCAAATGAGGGTATCTGAAAAGAGCATATGGAGAGAAAGGCAGTGTGCAGAAAAAATGAGGAGAGGAAAAAACCCTGTGGAACACTGACATTTAAGGAACAAGCAGAGGAGAAGCAAATATACTCATATGGGAGATAGTAGCAGAATAGGGTTAAACCTAGGAGAGAATAATATCATGGAAACCGAGGATATACAATTTTAGAAAGGACTGAGTCTCTACTATTCTCAAATAGGACAGAAAGTACCAAAAAATAATAGAGAATTGACAGATTTGACATGATGGAGATCATTGGTTGCCATTTCCAGAGCAGATTTTGCAGAGTTGAGGCAAGTGTGTGGTACATAGGAGGTGAAAATCAGCTTTTCATGGTTGAGAGAAAACAGGAATAGGAAGCGAAGATGTAGAGGTCGTTGGAACAGAGTATTCTTCAGAAGCAGCCGAACAGGGAAGAATAAAGCGAGCACATAGTTAGAGGTAAGGCCTGGGCCAAGAAGACATACTTTTTCAGGGTAGAAAAAATTTGAACATGTTTATTAGCTAGGGGTAAGAGACTGGAGGTTGCAATAGGAGTAAAAGGTTGAAAAAAAATTATGGTGCTGATGAAGCTAGGGGAAAGTAATATGGAAGAAGATTTCACCATGATAGGTAGTTGCCAGTAATAGACTGGCAGTTCTGTGAGTTAGATACCAGTAAGTAACTATGAAAATATTTGTATATAAGGTATAGTGTCCAGTTAACTCTTAAATTGGTTTATTAAACCGCTGATATCTGTGCCAAGACTTTCTGTCTCAGCTCTCTCATTATAGGTGAGAGATCATTTCTTTTTCTTTGCTTTTTTCTTGTTTGTAATGGAGTTTGAACAACATCCTTGCTCTTGGTACAATGATGGCAGGAACAGTTAAAGTCCCCCGATAATTCATTATGAACTATTTTAGAGCTACTTTCAACCATTTGGCTCTGCCTAATATTTTAGTAAAATTCAAAATATAGTGTCATTGACTGACATGTCTTTTCTCCATTTCCTTTTCAACTTACCCCCAGGAAAAAATATTAATAAAAAAAATTCTAACATTTCCCTCAGCAAAAGTATTTAATAAAATACTGTCCAACTCTTCCCCCCTCCAACCAGATGATTGAAGTGGCCTATGCAACTGGAAAATTCAAGAAAAAGTTTTTGTGATCAAGAGCTTTCTGCCATTTAAAGAGTTGTAACCATTTCCTCATGGTATTGGTGATTCCAGACTTGCCTTTCTGCTGCCAGTGGAGCTCAGTCACTCATGTCAGCAGGGAAAGAAAACAGAGACAGGGACTCAGACAGACATAGCATGGGACATTTATACAGAATGAATTAAGGAAGTGTAACTATGTGCCATCTGCCACAAAATAATTTACAGTCTCAACACAAATTCCTGGTATTGCACCTTGAATTCCGTGATATGTGAAGTCAGATATAACAGTTAATTATTTTTTGAAGTGTTTGTCATTAACAGCCCCACTCAGCTATTCATATTGTGATCAAAGCTCTAAGGATTTCTGTAGACTTGTAGCAGCCAACATCCCTTTCTGTTCAAGCAGAGAAAAAGAACTCTGTAGCTCAACCTGACACCCTGGTAAGACCCGGAATGTTTTTCATCTACTTCATTTGGTACCAGTGACTTGAAAAATTGATGACAAATAACATATGCATTGCTACCACCGGGAAACTTTATAGAGTTCCTCTTTTTTAATACATGGACTACTGAGAATTAAAATTTTAAACTGGGGAAAGATAAAAACCTAAAGTAATATTTGAGAGGGAGCAAAAACTGCTGAGAGTAGGAGAGGCAAATAATAAAGCCATGAAATTATTCTTCAGTGTTCTGAAGAGGAAGAGGGATTAAAAATAGGTTCTTGAATCAAACAAACAGATTGGAATCAGGCAGTGAGGTTTGAATCTCGGTTTAGGCACTTACTAGCCCTGTGATGCTGGACGAATTATACGAGTGTATAAGCCCCAGTTTACCCAGCTGTAAATGGGTCGCTGTGAGTTTTAAATGAAATGTGAAGTGATAAGCATGATGCCTGGCACATGGGAGATGCTTAATAAATGTCAGCATCGTAATTTAAAAGGGATGTATGAAATGGAAAATGGGTCTGATGAATATACCCAGAGTTGTTTGTTAGAAACAGGTGGAGAACTGTGGATAGACTGAAGGAACCGCAGGTGCGCTCTGAGTGGGGGAAGCTAATCTCTGGCAACATTAGTGAGGAGCGGGCGTTCTCACTTCTCTTTAACCTGTTTAGTTTAGTTCAAGGACTAAGGACAGTGACTACATGGAAAATTTAAAAATATACATATTCCTAGGTGCCTAACATCCTTCTCCCTCCCCAACTTAAATGTAATTGAATAGGGCTGGGGTAGGATCATGAAATCTGTACATTCAAAGTGATCCTCAGTGGGTCTGATTACTTAGTCCAGGAACCACTGGGTTAGGAAATGAGGCTTAGAAGGATAAGATAGTTTAGAAAATCTCTATATGGCAATGACTTTTTAAAATATTTGGGAGGCTTTGAAGCCCTCTGAAAATCTGACATAAAGATGCTTTAAAAATGCAGCCCATACCGACTCATAAAATTCTGCATACATTTCAAAGTGTTCACTTACCTCTGAAGCTCAGCCACACCAGGCTAAAGAAAACCCACTGTAAGTAATTAGTTATAGAAACAGAACTCTGTGGCACAGATAACAACTAGTCAAATAAAAGAATTCCTTCCACTGGTTCCTAGTGGGCTGTGATAGAGAGAGCTGGCTTTTCATCAAAAACTTGTGTCCTTCCTATTATAGTGTAAAACTGTTGCTGGGAAACGACTACATCTCTCCCAGCCTCCCTCACATCTAGGTGTGGCCATGCCGATGGCCTTGCCAATGAAATATGAGCAGAGGTGACGTGTGTCACTTGCAGGAAAAGAGGGTCAAGAATGAGGCACACCCTTTCCATCTCTTCTTTTTCTCACCTGCGGGCTGGAAGAACACCCCTGGGGTAACCTTGGAAACCACATGTTGACAATAGAAGAGCAGTAAATTGGATGGAGGCTGGGTCTTGAAACACTGCTCAGAGGAGAGCTGGCAGCTGATCAGGAACATCCATTTTTCTCCCTACATGCAGGAGAGATACATTTATGTGTTCAACCACTGAGATTTCAGGCTTTCTTGTTTTTAGAGGTGCTAGTGTTATTTTAACTAACCACTGTCAGTTTTTGGAACTATGTATAGGGTTGAGCCCCAGAGCACTACTTGGGAAATAAGCAGCAAGTGTATAGTCTTCTGGCACTGGTCAAGAGGTTCGATTTCCCCTGTTGTGGGCAGTGAATTTCATAGATGATGTACTAGGAAGCAAAGCAATGAATGAACCTGATTTTGCTCTCGAAAGCAATGGTAGAACTAGTCAGTTACTTTTTTTCCTGACTCCTCTCTCCTCTAGTACAAGCCATGTTTTCAGCTCAGTGTGTTTCATCCTGGCAGGATGATTAATACCAACCTCAGGCCTAATGGGTGTGTGTGTGGGGGGGGCGGGGGCAGCATACTCTCTGCACTTTAGCTTTCCCATTTAGAAAATGATGATTCTCTTTCTTCCTATTTCCTAGGTATATGTTTTGAGGGTTGAAAGAAAGGTTCAGTGCCACTGTAGCAGAGACTGCGAGATGTTCCCCAAGTCCCTCTTCTCCTTTTCTTTATGAACAAACAGCTGGACTCAATTCCTAGCCTCTTTCGCATTCGGCATAGCTATGTGACTGAGTTCTAGCTCAAAGTGATATATGCCACATTTTTCTGGCTTTGAAAAATCATCTAAGTGTGATCTTCCTTCCTATTTTCCCTTTTTGGCTGGCTGGGAGGGAGATGACCATGATGGCCTTGGAAGCTACAATTGAAGATGGCAAAGCTTCTGTCACTTTGTTGCCCTAAATGACTGTGAGGGCAACCCCGTTGATCTGATCAGCCGCCCAGCAAGAAATAAAGTCCTATTGAGTTTGAAGCAAAATACATTTTGGCAACTAGTATTACTCTAACCAATATAGCTATAAACTAAACTTTGGACCATATGCTTCTCCTAAACTAAACATCCTTATGAAGTTTATAAATAAGTAAACATAAATATTTATGTATATATATTTGCAGTATATATTATACACATAAGATCTTTACACACATATAATACACACACACATACACATCTATATGTAAAAGGAAATTACTGATGATGTTTTAATTGGAATGATGAATATAATGGTAAGAACAATGGATAAATACTCCGGGGATCTGATTTGAGGTGCAAGATATTTGACACTGGGGAGAGCCCTTACTTAACTTGGATAGGACTCCATTAATTAATGGAAAGTAAAGGGATGGCTTTGAATCAGAAGTGGCTTTCATATTTTCCTTTTCTTTTTTTAGCAGTGACTTGTTTGCTCAAATTAAAATTTGGCGGAAATTAACTTCAGAATTGCTTTTTTTGTCATGAGGGTAGTGGGTGAAGGGCTGAATCCCATCAGATTAAGGAATTCTCTGCAGAAGCTTCCTAGTGGCCCCGGGACCACTCAGAGCAGAATCTGAACATCTTCAATTAGATGAACTTTTAAAGTTTCTTTTGGATATAACATCCTCTTGGGAAAACACAAGTTTTTCCATTTTTTGTTTCTGTGTTTAGTTGACAAATAACACTAAATTCTGCTTCCACTTTCTGTTTTGGTTAATAGTATCCTAACTAGACTAAACTGATGGGAATCCAATGATATTTTATCTTCTTTTCCAAGAGATCTGCATTTGAAAACATCAAGTTTCCAGGAGTCTGACCAAATTGCAGTCTAGGATCTGTGTCAAACACACTTGTAATTACTTTTGTGGAAGAATCTTTGATATCTATCTGCTTTTAATGATAGAACTATTGTTACTGTCCCTTAGAGGTTTGAGCTGAATTTTATTCTTAACTCTGCATGTGTGCATTTGTGCTCTGTAAGTACATGTGTATGTGTGTGTGTAAAATGACTAATATCTATAGAAATGGTCAATAACACATTTGATGAGGGTCTTCTTTCAGCTCTATGGTGAAATCTATTTATTTGTTAGCTTATGGTTTTAAGCCTATCTTAAAGTATTATTAAACAAAAATGTTGACTGTTTTTTGTCAGTGAGCATCCCAGCAGGAAATAGATGGGTTATTTAAAGGGAGTAATAAATAAAGGCAGGTATGTGGAGCAAGACATAGCCCAATAACTACCTGAGAGCCAGTAACAGTGGGGATGTCATCACTATCTGTAGGCCTGAGGAACCAAAAGGAGGAAGTAGTTACCAGAGCCTAGAGATAGAAAGGCATCTGGAGAAGGCTGTCTGAAAGGAGCTGTGACCTGTGATTGAGGGATATTGCTAACCCACAGCTACCCAGCAGGAAGGGAATAGGGAGAGAAGTAACCCAATTTCTCTCTGCTCCCTCTGTTCCATCTTCAGGGAATTCTGAGTAACCAACCTCAAATGGAAGCCAGAGGGCAAAGGAGTCTATTTACATAATCCATGCCTGTCAGGCTATGGGGTCTAGAATAGTGAAGAGAAAGGTAGAGACTTGATTTGGAAGGGTAAATACAGTATCCAGCCCACTGACCATGGGTCTTTGTTGTGAAATTCAAGAGTATTTGTAAATATTAGCGTAATTAGTGCTCATGGTTAAAGAACTAATCATTTATTTAGGGTGTTCTATCTTATAGAAGAGTATTCTTATAAAAAATAAAAATATAAAGGCTATAAAAATATAAAGACTCTGGTTCTCTGTCCAATATGATAGCAAGCAGCCCCACGTGGCTATTTAAATTAAGTTTAGTTGAAATTAAATAAAGTTATAAATTCGGTTCCTCAGTGACACTAGCTTCATTTCATGTGGCTGGCGGCTACTGTACTGGACAGTACAGACAGAGGGCATTTCCACCATTGCTGAAAGTTTGGTTGGATAGCACTGCTGTAGTTAATTCATTCCTCATTGCCCAATTTCTTTCCTTTGTTCCAACTAAAAATGAAAGTGAAATGACTTTTGGAATTATTCATTTTTCCTAAACTCCTAGACCCCCATAGTAGTATTACTGTCAGATATTAAAATATCTTATTCTGAGTGAGTTAGAGTTATTTGGGTGCATGCAAAAAAAAAAAAAAAAAATTCAGCTCTGGCCAGCTCAAGGGAAAAAAGAATATATTGAAAGGATCTAGTGGAGTTCCAGAAGGGGAATAGAAGGTGAAGGGAGACTGAAGAACCAAGAACGCAGAAAATCCAGGAGTTAAGGAAACATGAACTTCTAGACTCTCATTAGATGCTGAATGAAAGCTGAGCCTCTTCTTTTCTTGTTGCTCACAGAGAAGGTCCAATGTATTACCAGATGCCTGTACCTTGACTAGGGGAAAGTATGGTACCTTGATATATGGGTCCATTAAGGCTACACACAGTGAAAAGTGTCATTCTCCAAAGGAAATCTGGTTTTCTAGTACCAAGAAAAGGTGGCATGGATGGAAATACTCTTAACCCCCAAAGTTGTTCAATACAGTCCAACCTTTGGCTACTTAATATCCACATATGTCTTTCCTATATATAATGCATACATTCTCAACAGGGATGATATTCCTCCCAAGGGGGTAAAATTTGTTTTTTGGCGGAAGAAATGTTAGATATTTATGGTAGGCTGAATAACAGTTCGGCAAAGATGTACACGTCCTGGTCCCTAGAACATGTGACTGTTACCTTACATGGTAAAAGAGACTTTGCGAATATGACTAAGTTAAGGATTTTGAGGTGGGGGAGATTATCTTGCGTTATCTGAGTGGGCCCGGTGTAATCACAGAGTCCTTATAAGAGGGAAGCAAGAGGATCAGAGTCAGCAGTAGGAGATGTAATGACAGAAGCAAGAGATTTGAAGATGTGATGTTGCTGGTTTTGAAGATGGAGGAAGGAGGCCATGAGCCGAGGAATGCAGGCAGCCTTTAGAATCTGGAAAAGACAAGGAAATGGCTTCTCCCCTTAGAGTCTTCAGAACAAATGCAGGCCCGCTAACATCTTGACTTTAGTCCAGTGAAACTGATTTCAGTTGACTTCCAGAACTGTAAGAGAAAAAAGTTGTACTATAAGCTGTTAAGTTGTGGTAGTTTATGCATGAGTAGGAAACAAATACAGTACTTCAATAGTTTGTGGTTCTCCATAGCTCAACCCCACGTAACAAAGTCTTATTCCTTACTATTTAATTTTTCTCATTAAGGAGAATTTAAATTTAATTTTTCTCTTTGGGAGAGGTAATAATAAAAGGTTGAGAAACTCTGATAATAGAGTTTCAAGAATCCTCCTTTTACATTATTTGCAGCCTAAACTCTATTCATCCCTTTCCCAAAGGAACATAGCCTATAGTTGTGGTCAGCTCCTGTGTCTCACTCCATGTATGAGACATGTGGATGATGTTTTATTCCTCGTGGTTTTCCTATGATCAATCCATGCTGATATTACACACTATGGACAAAATGGCAAGGCTAATCATCGTCACTAAACTCCATTTACAATACTGTAAGTGTAGGAAGCCACTAGGAAAGCGAAAGGAAATGATTAAAAGCAATGAAAGGGATATGAGTGAGGGTTAAAATTTTTATTTCTTACATTTATTATTTCTTCTGTACTACCCATTCTAGTTCCTTTTGCCATTGGTTGTTTGCCCAGCGATATGCTCCAAACATTCATTCTTTAAATATCTGAAACCCTGGTGATCCTTCATTAATTTTTTTTGTTTTTTGGGGTTGTTTTTGCGGTACGCGGGCCTCTCACTGCTGTGGCCTCTCCCGATGCAGAGCACAGGCTCCGGATGCGCAGGCTCAGCAGCCATGGCTCACGGGCCCAGCCGCTCCGTGGCATGTGGGATCTTCCCAGACCGGGGCACGAACCCATGTCCCCTGCATCGGCAGGTGGACTCTCAACCACTGTGCCACCAGGGAAGCCCCTTCATTAATTTTTTAAAACAGCTTTATCGAGGTATAATTGAAATATTAAAAATAGCTACACATGTTTAATGCATATGAGTTTGGACATATGCACACACCCTTGAAACTATCACCACAATCAAGGTAATAAACATATCCAGCATGACTCCAAAAGTTTCCTTCTGTCTCTGTTTTATGTGGGTGGTAAGAGGGTGTAACGTGAGATCTACTCTGAATAAATTTTTTAAGTGCACTGTTGTCAACCATAGTCATTAGGTTGTACAGTAGATCCCTAGAAACTTATTCATCTCACATAACTGAAACTTTATGCCCATTGAACAACTTCCCATTTCTTCTTCGCCTCATCCCCTGGCAACCACCATTCTATCCTCTGCTGCCACAAGTTTGACTACTTTAAATACCTCTTATAAGTGGGATCATACAGTATTTGGCTTATTTCACTTAACATAATGTTCTCCAAGTTCATCTACACTGTTGCAAATGATAGGATTTCCTTCTTTTTAAAGGTTGAATAATATTCCACTGTATGTATATATTATCTTTTTTTTATCCATTCATTTGTCTATGGACATTTGGTTTGTTTCTGTATTTTGGTTATTGTGAATAATGCTGCATTGAACATGGGGGTGAAGATATCTCTTCAAAATACTAATTTTAATTTACCCAGAAGTGGGATTGCTGGATCATATAGTAGTTCAATCTTTAATTTTTTGAGGAACATCCACATTGTTTTCCATAGTGGCTACACCATGTTACTTTCCCCGCAACAGAGTACAGGTGTCCTAATTTCTCCACATCCCCTGTAACATTTATCTTTTTTTTTTTTTTTTTTGATAATTGCCATCCCAACAGGTATGAGGTTTTATTGTGATTTTGGACTTGCATTTCCCTGATCATTAGTGATGTTGAGCACCTTTTCTATAGTTTGTGACCATTTAAGTGTCTTCTTTGGAAAAATGTCTATTCAGGTCCTTTGCCCATTCATTAAATCAAGTTCCTAGTTTTTATCACTAACCATGGTTATAAAAGAACGTGTCCCAGGGAATTACCTGGGTTCCAGGTGTTATCCTTGAATGCATTTAATAGTAGTAGACACTTCAGGATCTTGGTTAACACTGTAACACCTGCTTTTGCCTATTTTCCCAGTGGCATGAGGATCCCTGCATGGTCAAGTAGCAGTCTTAATTTCCATTACGGTGAATTGTTGTTGGATGCCTGTTGTAGAAATTCCTTCCTTGTATAGCAATTTGCTCTTTTATGTGGTGAAAGCCTCTAAACTACTCAGATATGTGGGGCTAGGAACAAAACATATTGTGGGTGGGTCATTATGTGTGATTGGGAGAAAACTTTTTGAAGAGTTTGACTTTTAAAAGGCAATGACATTTTTAGGAACTGGGGTGAGATGATCAGCTTTGCATTTAGAAAGTAGGGCTGTATTTAATTTGCTATATGAATTATTCTCTGTTTAGTTAGTTGATGATCAGTATACCTCAAAATAAGATTTGCATTTACTCTGCCAGTCCCCTGTAGCTGATACCAATCTGGAACCACCATAAGTTCAAATTTTCTCCTGAGGATTTTTTTCAGATCACTGAGATAGAGTGAACTCAGATTGCAAACGTGGTTTAGGAATGGCTTATGTTTGTGAATTACTAGGGTAAATACATATTTTTTCCCTTCCAAGAGAGCTTAGTTGGCACAGATGAGTTTCTTTTCTGCTCCATTCTGTGCAGTGGGGTTTATGTCTCACTCACCCTTACATGGTGGGTGCAGCAGGGACCACTTATCAAATAACCCACCTTGAGGGGCCCTGGGCTTTATGTTACATCCCCTATTTCCTGATCTGGTGCCAAGTAGAAGCTCAAGGTTTCACAGCTTCAATAAAAATCTTCAGGTCAAAAGTCAGCCTTGGCTCTCTTTTATTTCCTAGAGCTCCTGGTTACTGTTGAGGCTTGACATCTTTATACTTTTTTGTTCTCTCAGTGATGCATTTAAAAAATAATTAAAACATTTTATATGATATTTTATCTTATTCAAACAGTTTGTTCAGGGTATCTAGTCTGCCATACTGTCAAATGTAGAAGTCCTTTTACGTTTATTTCAAAGGTAAAGAAACATAGATTCAGAGTTGCCATGACTTTCCTAAGATCATATAGCTTTTGAACAACCACATATGCACTGTTAGATACTAATTTTAAGACAAGACCGGGGCTTCCCTGGTGGCGCAGTGGTTGAGAGTCCGCCTGTTGGTGTAGGGGACGCGGGTTCGTGCCCCGGTCCGGGAAGATCCCATATGCCGCGGAGCGGCTGGGCCCGTGAGCCATGGCCGTTGAGTCTGCGCGTTCGGCGCCTGTGCTCCGCAACGGGAGAGGCCACAACGGGAGAGGCCACAACAATGAGAGGCCCGCGTAGGGGGGGTGGGGGGAAAGATAAGACCAAAATCTGACTTTCTGACAATGCCTGGAACCTTGTTTTTACCTCTGTACTTAAAAGATCAATGTCTTAATCAAAGATGATTTTTTTTTTTTTTGCGGTACGCGGGCCTCTCACTGTTGTGGCCTCTCCCATTGCGGAGCACAGGCTCCGGACGCGCAGGCTCAGCGGCCATGGCCCACGGGCCCAGCTGCTCCGCAGCACGTGGGATCTTCCCGGACCGGGGCACGAACGCGTGTCCCCTGCATCAGCAGGCAGACTCTCAACCACTGCGCCACCAGGGAAGCCCTTCAAAGCCAATTTGACTATACAACATAGAACCTATTAAAAATATGCTAAACCAGGGACTTCCCTGGTGGTGCAGTGGTTAAGACTCTGTGCTCCCAATGTAGGGGTACCGGGTTTGATCCCTGGTCCGGGAACTTGAGCCCACATGCATGCCGCAAGTAAGAGTTTGCATGCCACAACTAAGGAGCTGGTGAGCTGCAACTAAGGAGCTCACCTGCCGCAACTAAGGAGCACATGTGCCACAACTAAGAAGCCGACAAGCCACAACTAAGGAGCACTCCTGCCACAACTAAGACCCGACACAAGCAAATAAATAGATAAATTAATTTTTAAAAATATGCTAAACCAAAAGGAACATTTGGGTGGTCTTAGAGAGCCCAAAGTTAGGATGTACAGTGTGACCTCAGGAGAGGTTGGCATTGGATGTGAAAAATGATCCAAATCCAAGGCAGTCATTCTCTCTGTCTCTCCCACCTACAGGGTCTCCTGTCTCTACAATTCTCTTGCGCCCACTTCATTCTCTCATTTTTTCTGTTGACTGACTTTTTGTACTTCATTTAGCATAAGGTGAAAAATAACCATTCTCATCCCTTTTAGGTTATCTCACAACTAAAATATTCATCAGAGACTGACTGGGGTCTCCCAGTTCTAACTTCAAAATGATGATCAGAATGAGATGATGTAACTCGTTCAGCTTGGATGTTTTCTTCCAATTAGCTTTGGCCAGAGTGTCATCTTGGGGTATGACAGCAGACTTTATGAGACTCGGGTATGGACATATTATTTAAAGAGAGAGAATAAGGAGGAAATGATTAAAAAGAATGTATATCCATCTCTAGTACCACTAGTAAAACAAAGAAACAAATTTTTTACTGTGGAATTTTGGGACATGCCAATAACTTGGGCTCCTAAAATAATGGGACGGATTGTTTCCCCTTTTGTCAAATAAAAATAAGACAAAAAATCTTTGTCTTCATACTTACGCTTTGTTCATGTAATATGCTTGTTTGAGTGACATTTATTTCCTTTCCAAGGTCAGTCCGAAAGTCATTAAACATGGTTTAATGCATTATTCCAGCCAGTGCGTGCCAAATATAGGATGCAAAAGAATGACCTTTTTGAGCTTGACTCCTTGTAGAGATGGTTGCCAAGAAGTAGTCAGCTTACAGGTAGATTTAGTGAATGGAACAATCCATCATGAATAGGACAAGATCTACTTGAAATTCCTACTGATTGTGAGCCTATCTCAGATGCTTTATTTACCTAAGAATTCATAGAATCAGTTCTTTTCTTGGTTTATTTAATTTCTTCAGTCATTCCCAGATGTGAAATACAGACTCTTTTGAATACTGGGTAGAGAAAAAGAAGATAATTGCAAATTGTTCATGTGTGTGTGTATGTGTTTGTGTAGGACGGAGAATTATTTTAAACAATTAAGGGAAATATCTTCTAAGCATTAGAAAACTAGATCGTCAGGAGATGTTTTGAGAATTTACATTAAAATTTTTTTTTAAAAATTTAATTGTATTAATTTTTTTATACAGCAGGTTCTTTTTTTAATACAGTTCTATACACATCAGTGTATACATGTCAATCCCAATCGCCCAGTTTATCACACCACCCCCCGCCACTTACCCGTCTTGGTGTCCATACGTTTGTTCTCTACATTTGTGTCTCAATTTCTGCCTTGCAAACCAGTTCATCTGTACCATTTTTCTAGGTTCCACATATATTCGTTAATATACGATATTTGTTTTTCTCTTTCGGACTTACTTCACTCTATATGACAGTCTCTAGATCCATCCACCTCACTACAAATAACTCAGTTTCATTCCTTTTTATGGCGGAGAAATATTCCATTGTATATATGTACCACATCTTCTTTATCCATTCGTCTGTCGATGGGCATTTAGGTTGCTTCCATGACCTGGCTATTGTAAATAGTGCTGCAATGAACATTGGGGTGCATGTGTCTTTTTGAATTATGGTTTTCTCTTGGTATATGCCCAGTAGTGGGATTGCTGGATGATATGGTAATTCTAGTTTTAGTTTTTTAAGGAACCTCCATACTGTTCTCTATAGTGGCTGTATCAATTTACATTCCCACCAACAGTGCAAGAGGGCTCCCTTTTCTCCACACCCTCTCCAGCATTTCTTGTTTGTAGATTTTCTGATGATGCCCATTCTAACTGGTGTGAGGTGATGCCTCATTGTAGTTTTGATTTGCATTTCTCTAATAATTAGTGATGTTGAGCAGCTTTTCATGTGCTTCTTGGTCATCTGTACGTCTTCTTTGGTGAAATGTCTATTTAGGTCTTCTGCCCGTTTTTGTATTGGGTTGTTTGGTTTTTTTTTAATATTGACCTGCATGACCTGTTTATATATTTTGGAGATTAATCCTTTGTCCGTTCATTCATTTGAAAATATTTTCTTGCATTCTGAGGGTTGCCTTTTCGTCTTGTTTATGGTTTCCTTTGCTGTGCAAAAGCTTTTAAGTTTCATTAGGTCCCAATTGTTTTATTTTAGTTTTTATTTCCATTAATCTAGGAGGAGGGACAAAAAAGATCTTGCTGTGATTTATGTCAAAGAGTGTTCTTCCTATGTTTTCCTCTAAGAGTTTTATAGTGTCCAGTCTTACATTTAGGTCTCGAATCCATTTTGACTTTATTTTTGTGTATGGTGCTAGGGGGTGTTCTAATTTCATTCTTTTACATGTAGCTGTCCAGTTTCCCCAGCACCACTTATTGAAGAGACTGTCTTTTCTCCATTGTATATCCTTGCCTCCTTTGTCATATAATAGTTGACCATAGGTGCATGGGTTTATCTCTGGGCTTTCTATCTTGTTCCATTGATCTATGTTTCTGTTTTTGTGCCAGTACCATATTGTCTTGATTACTGTAGCTTTATAGTATAGTCTGAAGTCTGGGAGTCTGATTCCTCCAGCTCCATTTTTTTCCCTCAATACTGCTTTGGCTATTTGGAGTCTTTTGTGTTTCCATACAAATTGTGAAATGTTTTGTTCTAGTTTTGTGAAAAATGCCATTGGTAGTTTGATAGGGATTGCATTGAATCTGTAGATTGCTTTGGGTAGTATAGTCATTTTCACAATGTTGATTCTTCCAATCCAAGAACATGGTATATCTGTTGGTATCATCTTTAATTTCTTTCATAAGTGTCTTAGAGTTTTCTGCATACAGGTCCTTTGTCTCCCTAGGTAGGTTTATTCCAAGGTATTTTATTCTTTTTGTTGCAATGGTAAATGAGAGTGTTTCCTTAATTTTTCTTTCAGATTTTTCATCATTAGTGTATAGGAGTGCAAGAGATTTCTGTGCATTAATTAATTTCCTCCAACTTTACCAAATTTATTGATTAGCTCTAGTAGTTTTCTGGTGGCATCTTTAGGATTCTCTGTGTATAGTATCATATCATCTGCAAACAATGACACTTTTATTTCTTCTTTTCCAATTTGTATTCCTTTTATGTCTTTTTCTTCTCTGATTGCTGTGGCTAGGACTTCCAAAACAATGTTAAATAATAGTTGTGAGAGTGGACATCTTTGTCTTCCTCCTGATCTTCGAGGAAATGCTTTCAGTTTTTCACCATTGAGAATGATGTTTGCGGTGGGTTTGTCATATATGGCCTTTATTATGTTGAGGTAGGTTCCCTCTATGCCCACTTTCTGGAGAGTTTTTATCATAAATCGGTGTTGAATTTTGTCAAAAGCTTTTTCTACATCTATTGAGATGATCATATGGTTTTTATTCTTCAATTTGTTAATATGCTGTATCACATTGATTGATTTGTGTATATTGAAGAATCCTTGCATCCCTGCGATAAATCCCACTTGATCATGGTGTATGATCCTTTTAATGTGTTGTTGGATTCTGTTTGCTAGTATTTTGTTGAGGATTTTTGCATCTATATTCATCAGTGATATTGGTCTGTAATTTTCTTTTTTTGTAGTATCTTTGGCAGGTCTTTGTATCAGGGTAATGGTGGCCTCATAGAATGAGTTTGGGAGTGTTCCTTCCTCTGCAATTTTTTGGAAGAATTTGAGATGGATGGGTGTTAGCTCTTTTCTAAATGTTTGATAGAATTCACCTGTGAAGTCATCTGGTCCTGGACTTTTGTTTGTTGGAAGATTTTTAATCACAGTTTCAATTTCATTACTTATTATTGGTCTGTTCATATTTTCTATTTCTTCTTGGTTCAGTCTTGGAAGGTTATACCTTTCTAAGAACTTGTCCGTTTCTTCCAGTTTGTCCATTTTATTGGCATAGGGTTGCTTGTAGTAGTCTCTTTGGATGCTTTGTATTTCTGCGGTGTCTGTTGTAACTTCTCCTTTTTCATTTCTAATTTTATTGATTTGAGTCCTCTCCCTCTTTTTTTGATGATTCTGGCTAATGGCTTTTCAATTTTGTTTATCTTCTCAAAGAAACAGCTTTAAGTTTTATTCATCTTTGCTATTGTTTTTTTGTTACTATTCTATTTATTTCTTCTCTAATCTTTATGATTTCTTTCCTTCTGCTAACTTTGGGTTTTCTTTATTCTTCTTTCTCTAGTTCCTTTAGGTGTAAGGTTAGATTGTTTATTTGAGATTTTTCTTGTTTCTTGAGGTAGGCTTGTATAGCTATAAACTTCCCTCTTAGAACTGCTTTTGCTGCATCCCATAGGTTTTGTATTGTCACGTTTTCATTGTCATTTGTCTCTAGGTATTTTTTGATTTACTCTTTGATTTCTTCAGTGATCTCTTGGTTATTTAGTAACGTATTGTTTAGCCTCCATGTGTTTGAGTCTTTTATGTTTTTTTCCCCTGTAATTCATTTCTAATCTCCTATTGTTGTGGTCAGAAGAGATGCTTGATATGATTTCCAATTTCTTAACTTTACTGAGGCTTGATTTGTGACCCAAGATATGCTCTATCCTCGAGAATGTTCCATGCACACTTGAGAAGAAAGTGTAATCTGCTGCTTTTGGATGGAATGTCCTATAAATATCAATTAAATCTATCTGGTCTATTATGTCATTTAAAGCTTCTGTTTCCTTATTTATTTTCATTTTGGATGATCTGTCCATTGGTGTAAGTGAGGTGTTAAAGTCCCCCACTATTATTGTGTTACTGTCAATTTCGTCTTTTTATTTATTCATTTATTTATTGTGGTATGGGGGCCTCTCACTGTTGTGGCCTCTCCCGTTGTGGAGCACAGTCTCCGGACGTGCAGGCTCAGCGGCCATGGATCACGGGCCCAACTGCTCCGTGGCATGTGGGATCTTCCCAGACCAGGCACGATCCCGTGTCCCCTGCATCAGCAGGTGGACTCTCAACCCCTGTGCCACCAGGGAATCCCCGATTTCCTCTTTTATAGCTGTTAGCAGTTGCCTTACGTATTGAGGTGCTCCTATGTTGGGTGCATATACATTTATAATTGTTATATCTTCTTCTTGGATTGATCCCTTTATCATTATGTAGTGTCCTTCCTTGTCATTGTAACATTCTTTATTTTGAAGTCTATTTTATCTGATGTGAGTATTGGTACTCCCGCTTTCTTTTGATTTCCATTTGCATGGAATATCGTTTTCCATCCCCTCACTTTCAGTCTGAATGTGTCTGTAGGTCTGAAGTGGGTCTCTTGTAGACAGCATATATATGGGTCTTGTTTTTGTATCCATTCAGCAAGCCTGTGTCTTTTGGTTGGAGCACTTAATCTATTCATGTTTAAGGTAGTTATCAATATGTATGTTCTTATGATCATTTTCTTAATTGTTGTGGGTTTTTTTTTTTTGTAGGTCCTTTTCTTCTCTTGTGTTTCCCACTTAGAGAAGTTCCTTTAGCATTTGTTGTAGAGCTGGTTTGGTGGTGCTGAATTCTCTTAGCTTTTGCTTGTCTGTAAAGCTGTTGATTTCTCCAACGAATCTGAATGAGATCCTTGCTGGGTAGAGTAATGTTGGTTGTAGGTTCTTCCCTTTCATTATTTTAAGTATATGATGCCACTCTCTTCTGGCTGGTAGAGTTTCTGATGAGAAATCAGCTCTTAACCTTATGGGAGTTACCTTGTATGTTATTTGTCATTTTTCTCTTGCTGCTTTCAATAATTTTTCTTTGTCTTTAATTTTTGCCAGTTTGATTACTATGTGTCTCAGCGTGTTTCTCCTTGGATTTATCCTGTATGGGACTCTGTGCGATTCCTGGACTTGGGTAGCTATTTCATTTCCCACGTTAGGGAAATTTTCGAGTATAATCTCTTCAAATATTTTGTCGCGTCCTTTCTCTCTCTCTTCTCCTTCTGGGACCCCTATAATGCAAATGTTGTTGCGTTTAATGTTGTCCTAGATGTCTCTTAGGCTGTCTTCATTTCTTTTCATTCTTTTTTCTTTATTCTGTTCCACAGCAGTGAATTCCACCATTCTGTCTTCCAGGTCACTTATCTGTTCTTTTGCCTCAGTTATTCTGCTATTGATTACTTCTAGTTTATTTTTCATTTCAGTTATTGTATTGTTCATCTCTGTTTGTTCGTTCTTTAATTCTTCTAGGTCTTTGTTAAACATTTCTTGCATCTTCTCGATCTTTGCCTCCATTCTTTTTCTGAGGTCCTGCATCATCTTCACTATCATTATTCTGAATTCTGTTTCTGGAAGGTTGCCTATGTCCACTTCATTTAGTTGTTTTTCTGGGGTTTTATCTTGTTCCTTCATCTGGTACATAGCCCTCTGCCTTTTCATCTTGTCTATCTTTCTGTGAATGTGTTTTTTGTTCCACAGGCTACAGGATTGTAGTTCTTGCTTCTGCTGTCTGCCTTCTGGAGAGAATATACATTTTTAATGTAAATGCAATGTAATGTAAGGAATACAAAAATAAGTTGTAAATTTAGAAGCTATTTTGAAAGTCTAAGATCAATAATACATCTAAACAAGGTTGGAGAAGGGAGAAGAAAACCTGGGATAGATCTGTCTCTTTTTGTTTCTGATGGGAATGGTAAGAGCATTGTAGAGAATTGGAAAAGAAATAAATGGAACAGTTTAAATTTGATGCAGTTTTTGTTGCAAAGATACTCTAGCTACCCACTAATAGTGTCCAAGCTCCCAGTAGTTGCTGATTTTGTATTTGTCAATCAAATCAATTGATTGATCAATTCTCTAGTCCTTGAACCACATTGTGATGACCATCAAAATATACAATAAACCCATTTTGAATTGCTACAGATGGGGTTTTTCTGTATAACTTTTTTCGGTTGTTTATGTGATGTTATATAATATAACTCTGGTAAAATAAGCTTAGGATAGTTTACATCCTGGGAAATGGCTCTGATTTTCAGGATTTTCCCCCCAGGTATCATTTCTGGAGATAATCAACAAGTGTCTTTTTGAGAGCTTACGCACTCTCATAAAGAAAAGTGATAGAAATGTACGTTTCTAAGAAGTCAGGGACTGTATTATTCACCAATGTAGGTACCACTCTTAACTAATGTAGTTCCTGGCACAATATATGTGCTTAATTACTATTTGTTGGATGAGTGGACAATGTACATGTTCTATTGGTTCCAAAGAGAATAAATGACATGATATACTGTCTTAGACTTTTCATTTTATTTTGCAGGGTCTAATCAGGTGAATAAAATAAAAATAAATGTGATATCAAATTGATTTGTAATTCAGGCTTGGAAATCTAGGAGTTTCTGGGTCATAAAATGATGGTTAAGGTTGAATCTACATAATCTACATTAACTGCTAGTTCGTCCCTGAAAACTTGTCCCGCTCATTGACATTAAAGGGAGAAAGAATTATGAACTGCAGCCTTCCTGGAGACATAATTTATCTCTTTTCATATGGCATTTGCCTTGAATAGTGATAAGTATATTAAAAATATCATAAATAATGTCACAGAAGCCTGTTTTATTTTGGAATTTTAAAATCGAAAACTTAGGGAAGAAAGGATGCAATAGTGTAATGAATTCGGCTATGTAACAACATTTTTTAGTAAAATGAAAATAAAATTTTAATTATATTTTCTCATATTACTAGAGAATAGTTTCTCATATAACTACATATTTCTCATATTTTCTCATATAACTAGAACTGGAGAAAATGGCAGTTGATAATTTGGGATATCTTGCTCTTGATAGTCTGCTAGGTTGAATTGCTAAAGTGTAGGAATAATGTCCTATTCTTCTTTGAATTCCTAAGGCCTAACATAAAGTCTGGCCTCTCTCCCTCAAAAAGGGAAGTGGAGCTGATAATAGTAAATGCTATGCTAATCAGATAATCCTGTGAACTTGGCTGAGAACACACCCATTAAGGCCTTTGTGGACAGCTTATGAGTGAAAGCATCAGACTTCTTCAGAAATCACCTCAGACTTCCTCCTTTTCACTAATGAGATGTTACAGTGCATTGTTGCTTTAATAACTATTTGGACCATTTGAACAGCAAGAATGTCACCAAAATTATCATATAAAAATTCTATTTTCTACAGGGGCAAAAGGACAAAGCATTAAAGACTGAGGCTTAAATTTCAGTTTTGAATTGAACGTATCTTGAAACATGAGGCAATATCTCTTTGTCTGACTAAGGTAATTTGTAAGCTGAAATACCTTTCATAGAATCTGGCTTGAAAAGCATAAGCCAATGACAGGCAATCAGTTCTTTTTCAACAAGAGATAAGAACATAGTTAAAAGCCTTAAGGTTGATGAGAAATGGGCTTGCTGGTGCTTTAGGGGACAAAATGGGCTGTTTGTAGGAAAAGAGCTTTCAGTTTTCAGGGAAATTTTAAGTACAATAAGATGTCACCGAAACAAAGTATTATGGAACGTTAAATCTCTGGTTAGATCAATAGGCTTAAATATTGTTTCTCCCTGGCTCCTCTTTACTGTCCCTACAGATTAAGTGATACTCAGTTTTATAATTACTCACTTCTCTCTTGTACATGTGCCATTGACATCTGTATCCAGCATTGACATTTCCAACCACCTTGCGATTCATAGATACACATTCCTGGTGGACATCTTCACTTGGATGTCACACGTAGCCTGAAATTAATATCACAGTCTTCTTCCTTTTCCTCAGTGCTACCCAGCAATGGCACCTCTTCAAGTGTTAATGATATCACCATTCATCCCGTTGCTGAAGGCAGAAAACTGGGAGTTACCCTGGACAGGGCTGCTGTTTGAGGTGCTTTTGTGAAAATCAGAAAGTGTTGACATTCCTCTGTGCATATATAGACTCTACTTGATAAGCAAAGCTCAGGTGGGATTCCATTTCCCATTCCCCCCCTCAGTTCAGAACATGGCATGCATAAATATATGAGACGATCTTCATTCTAGATTCTTCTACTTTTTAAATTTTTATTATTTTATTTTTGGCTGCATTGGGTCTTTGTTGCTGCACATGGGCCCTCTCTAGTTTGCCGCGAGCAGGGGCCACTCCTCGTCGTGGTGCGCGCGCTTCTCACTGTGGTGGCTTCTCTTGTTGCGCAGCACGAGCTCTAGGCGGTGGGCCTCAACAGCTGTGGCACGCGGGCTCAGTAGTTGTGGCTTGTGGGCTGTAGAGCGCAGGCTCAGTAGTTGTGGCACACAGGCCTATTTGCTCTGCAGCATGTGGGATCTTCCAGGACCAGGGATTGAACCCATGTCCCCTGCACTGGCAGGCGGACCCCCAACCACTGCACCACCAGGGAAGTCCCTCTTTTACCTCTTAACCTACATATCTGATTAATTTTCAACACCTAAATATCCTGTGATCTACAACTCCTTTTTCTTTTCTGCTTCATTGTCTATTAAACTTAATATTTAATACAGAAAACTGTATGTTATGCATGTATGTATACTATAATAATATAGATAACACCAGTGATCCTACCACCTTCCCAAGAACCAGAACATTATTGGTATTTTGCCCTGTGCTTTTTGTTTCTTACTTATCACTTAAACTTCTTTTTTTTTTTTTTTATTGGAGTATAGTTGCTTACAATGTTGTGTTAGTTTCTGCTTTACAGCAAAGTAAATTAGTTATACATATACATATATCCACTCTTTTTTAGATTTCCTTCCCATTTAGGTCACCACAGATCACTGAGTAGAGTTCCCTGTGCTATATAGTAGGTTCTCATTAGTTATCTATTTTACAACACATAGTAGTGTATATGTGTCAACCCCAATCTCCCAGTCCATCCAACACCCCCTCTTCCCACCTTGGTAACCATAAGTTTGTTCTCTACATCTGTGGCTCTATTTCTGCTTTGCAAATAAGGTCACCTCTACCATTTTTCTAGATTCCACATATAAGCATTATTGTATATTTGTTTTTCTCTTTCTGACTTACTTTACTCTGTATGACAATCTCTAGGTCCATCTATGTCTCTGCAAATGGCATTATTTCGTTCCCTTTTATGGCTGAGTAATATTCCATTGTATATCTGCACCACATCTTTTTTATCCATTCCTCTGTCGGTGGACATTTAGGTTGTTTCCATGTACTGGCTATTGTAAATAGGGCTGCAATGAACATCAGGGTGCATGCATCCTTTCAAATTATAGTTTTCTCTGGATATGTGCCTAGGAGTGGGATTGCTGGGTCATATGGTAGCTGTATTTTTAATTTTGTAAGGAACCTCCATACTGTTCTCCATAGTGGCTGTACCAATTTACCTTCCCACCAACAGTGTAAGAGGGTCCCCTTTACTCCACACCCTCTCCAGCATTTATTATTTGTAGATTTTTTGATGATGGTCATTCTGACTGGTATGAGGTGATACCTTATTGTAGTTTTGATTTGCATTTCTCTAATGATTAGTGATGTTGAGCATCTTTTCATGTGTTTGCAAGATCTTTTTCAATCCACCACCCAGATTAATGAAAATAAAAACAAAAATAATCAAATGGGACCTAATTAAACTTAAAAGCTTTTGCATAGCAAAGGAAACCATAAACAAAACGAAAAGACAACCCTCAGAATGGAAGAAAATATTTGCAAATTAAGCAACTGACAAGGGATTAATCTCCAAAATATACAAACAGCTCATGTAGCTCAATATCAAAAAAACAAACAACCCAATCAAAAAATGGGCAGAAGACCTAAATAGACATTTCACCAAAGAAGACATACAGATGGCCAACAAACACTTAAACTATTGCTAAAGCCGCCTAGTTAGATTTCAACTCCCCAGTATGCCCAGATCCATCCATGTACCACACCACCACACATTTAACTTTTTCACTCTCCTGCTTAAAACTCTTCTATAGATTTCCATTCCTTAGAGAAGAACCTCTAAGTTGCTCAGCATGGCAGAGAAAGATGTTCAAGTTCTATCCCCTATGGGGCAAAAGCCCCATCTTTTGCCATTTCATAGTTTAGGCAGAACTAAGGTGGTTCCTCAAATAGCTCATTCCACTGTTTGCTCTGCATGAAGCACTGCTTCCTTCTGCTTTGTCCAGTCAATCCTTTCCAATTTTATTGAAGTTATCTCTCTGAGTCTGTCTCCATTCCTAGACACTTATTTGAAGACAACATATATATCTCATTTATTTTTTATTTCTAATCCAGTTTTTGGGTCATTGCAGGTTTTCAAATATTTGAATCAAAATGATTAAGAAGGAAGTTTATCTTAATATTTTTTTGGGTGACACCAAACCTTTATTCTAAATTTTTGTTTTCAGTTCAACTGGTCATCTAGACATTTGTTATGGATGCCTTTCAATGTACATTTTATAATTCTTTGCCATCATATAAACATGGCCTCTGAGTTACCTTAAGGAAATTTCTTAATGTGAATCAGGGACTCTGACAGTTAAGAGTCAGACAGTAGTGTTGATTTTTCCCTCCACTCCAACATAGTTAAATGAGTGAACCCAGAGGATTTGCTTGGTATCATGTAAACATAGCTTACATGACTGTTGTCCCAGGGCAATCTTGGGTGAGGTTTTAGAAGTTTCCTTAGCACCCATGTATCTTCCCTTTTGTTTCCTTCTTTGATCTCTGGCACACCCCTCTTCCCCTTCCTGATTCCTACCCTGCTGTTCAGGGTCAGCTGAGGCTCCCATCAGCTCTGTGCTCCCAGAGCAATTTCATTTGTTGCAGTTTTCTCTCCATACTCTCTGTCTTCAAACCTGCTCTTCTTCCAGGGCCACCATTTATTTATTTATTTTAAATTTTTTCAAATATTTATTTATTTAGGCTGCACCAGGTCTTAGTTGTGGCACGTGGGATCTTCATTGCGGCGTGTGGGCTATTTAGCTGCGGCATGCAGGCTTCTTAGTTGCAGCATGTGGGCTTCTTAGTTGCAGCATGCATTCAGGATCTAATTCCACGACCAGTGATCAAACCCGGGCCGCCTGCATTGGGAGGGCAGAGTCTTACCCACTGGACCACCAGGGAAGTCCCAAAACATTAGAGATATTTTTGATAACTGAGTTTTGCCTGCATGATATTTTCCAGTGTTTCACTGGGAAGGGGCTGCTTTCCTCATCGTTTTCTCCCCTGTTGGGATAGACCAATCCACAAATACGTACCTATGCATTCGTTGGGCCATGGATATGCCTTTCTAGGGATAACTGCTGTTCATCATCACTGTGTGCTGGGGAAGGTGAGTCAGGGGGAAGGAAGATCTTCCATGTAGGCAGCAGCAAACCACCATCACAAGTAAGGTAAAGACTGCAAGGAATCCTATAGGCAGGATTCACTCTGAGGTTTCCCAGTTCACACAGCTAGTCTTAGGGTTATTTGACCTGCATATCCACACAGTTCTCCAAGAATACTTCACGGTGGGTATCTCTTAGTGAGTTATGGATGTCTCTTCTCTTTCCAGGTGAAAGCCACTACAGAGCAGTGAAAACTTAGGAGTTCCCTTTCAGGCTATCGTAGTCCTAAATGGTACCTGTGATTTGGAGAGGAGTCAGTAGTACTTAGTTTTTAGTGCTTTTTGGTGTGGCTGTGGCTTCTTAGCTTTTAGTACTTTTGATGTGACTGTGGCTTGTCTCCAATCTCCAGGAAGGCTTGCAATGAAATATGCGTATCCACATGGGTGGTCTGGTACAAAGTACAGCAATGGGAGCAGGGCCACCATTTTTAACTGGCTGTCAGGAGGGAGGCAATCTCATTAAAGTAATTCATTTAGTATATGAATAACTGTTACTTAACTTCATCTGTGGACTTTCTCAAGTATCTTTACCTTAAGGTAAAGAAGCTTGAATGATGCATCGTATTTAGTGGGTAGTGAGTGCATCTTTATAGTTTTCTAATCATACCAAATAATGCACGTGCCTATTCCTTTTCCCACAAATCAGCCTTGCTTGGATGTAAAAATCCTCAAATTGATCCTTTCATAAAAGAAAGCTTTATACATATTATTTAGCGGCAAAGTCAAAGAGATGTACAGAGCATTTCAAAATCAACTTGGGTGATTATTATCTGTGGATGTCAGCCATAAGAGCAAAATTTTAGCCTCTTTAGGCATTGTTAAACTTACAAGAAACAGGCTTAGTTTTTGACCTCCCTTTCCATTTCTACAACAATCTCATACTATGAGAAAGCTTGGTTAGTAATGTAGTTTCTCTTTTCTTCAGTCCTAATGCATACCATGGTGGTAAGGGATGTTTGAAAACTTTAGTACATTTTCCAAAGTGACAAAAATTTGTCAGGAATATACTATTTTCAGGGCAGTGTGCAATGAATAAGACGTGATTCCTGTCCTCACAGAGCTTATTAGAGGTCCTCATGCCCGGATAGAAGGCAGGATGTGATAAAAGTTGTACAGGAGGTACAAATAGCCTCCCTAAGTTTACAGGAGAAGATTAATTCTGTTTGGCAAAGATGGAAAATATTTTGCAAGCGGATGGCATCTGGAGAATAGCTGTAATCTCAAAATGTAGAGATACTGGACAAGGGTGTTCCAGATAAAGGGAGGAGTATGAGCCAAAATACAAAGGCAGGAAGTCGGGAGGAGGTGGAAGGGTTTGAGTTGGCAGAGAGTTAGAGACCTTGTGTACTACTTTAGGTTTTTTTTTTTTTTGGTGGTATGCGGGCCTCTCACTGTTGTGGCCTCTCCCGTTGCGGAGCACAGGCTCTGGACGCGCAGGCTCAGCGGCCATGGCTCACGGACCCAGCCGCTCCGTGGCACGCGGGACCCTCCCGGACCGGGGCACGAACCCACGCCCCCCCGCATCGGCAGGTGGACTCTCAACCACTGCACCACCAGGGAAGCCCTACTTTAGGTTTTGACTGAGAAGCACTCGGCACATGGCAACTCCTTTGTTATCCTTGGAAAAATAATTCAAGGTTGCTCTTTTTGCTACAGAACATATTTACAATTCAGTTGTTCATCTTCAACTGGTTTGATTTTAGGGGAAATAAAAACTCCTTTCATATCGACTAATAGGAAAATTTAGGAAATTGTTTCACATTTTGATATTTAAATACTATGTTTTAAAACCTCATGTTGTCCAATGAGTTTTACATTTTTTATAGTTCTAGATTGTATCAGACCCTGCTAATGAATTTTAACAAGTAATTATTGAGTATCAACTATATTCCAGATGGCATTTTTGGTGCTGTAAATGAGACAAAGTCTTTGCTTTAATGGAGCTTACATTCTGGTCAGGGAGACAGATATTAAACAAGTAAAAAGATAGGACTTCCCTGGTGGTCCAGTGGTTAAGACTCCACAGCTTCCACTGCAGGGGGTGTGGGTTCAGTCCCTGGTCCGGGAAAGTTCCCACATGCTGTGAGGCAGAAAAACAAAACAAAACAAAACAAACCCCCCACCCCCCAAATAAGTAAAAAAAAACAAACAAGAAACCTCATAGAGTGATCCATTCTCAGAGCTTTTGCTGTGACAACAAAGCAAAGAGCAGTAAATTCTCAGTGGCTTAAAAAAAAACATTTATTTCTCAGATCAGGGGTCAACTACAGTGACTCTGTTTCCTGCTGTGAGTGGGTTCTGGTCTGTCCATGTGTCTTTCATCCTAGGACCAAAGTTGAAGGGGCAGTGGCTGCCTCAGACAAGCTCTGCTCATCATGGGAAAAGGGTCTTAGGAGCATAAGCAGGCTGGTGAGACTTACCGTACCTCCTAATGCTCACTGTCACTCCCGACCACATTTCAGTGGCCAAAGCAAGTCTCAGGTCAATGGACTGGGGAAGTACACATCTCTCACGGAGGATGCTGTGGGAAAGAGTGACTATTTGCTGAAAATAATCCAATCTACCTCAACAGATAAAGTGAACATGAGTAAGATCTTAGAAAGTAATGTGTATCATAAAGAAAATAAAATCAGGTAATGGGCTATGTTATCTGTGGAACAGCAAGATACTCTTAGATAAAGTGGTCAGAGAAGAGATGACTTTAGATGAAATCTAAATGATGAGCACGAGCACGTCATGGAAAGAGTTGGAGAAAAGGGAATCCAGGCATAGGCAATAATAGGTGCAAAGGCCCTGGGGTGTAAATGAGCTTGGCTTGCTCAACGGTGAAAAGATGGGCAATATAGCTGAGGCGTGGTGACTAATGGTGAGTAGACAGGAGTTCGGCATGGTAGACAGGAGTCAGATCAAACAGGAACTTGTAGCTCAGTTGGGAGTTTGGGGTTCATGCTTAGTGCAATGGGAGAACATTAGACTTTCAAGGCAGAATAGTGACAATCTAATCTATATTTAAAACAATCTTTCTTGCTGCTGTGTGGATTAAGGATTATGGGAGTGAGGGTGGGCAAGGGTGGAAGCAGGCAAATGAATTAGGGAACTTTTGGAGAAGCCCAGGAGAGAGACAGCGGTAATTGGCAATAAGGCAATGGAAAAGAAATGGGGAGAAATCTAAAACGGAACATATTTTGGAAGTATAATTGAAGTAGGGTTCATTAACCTTTCTGTTAAAAGAGACCGTGTGCTTTGAATAGTCCAAGCAAACACACATTGTGGTGGAGGGGAAAGAGCTTGGGACTTGGGGTCAGGAGATCATTCTTTATCCAGGCTTTGCTTCTTAAGTTGCCCTTGACTGAGGGCAACTTCTTAACTATTCTGAACCTTAATGTCCATAATTCCAATAAACAAATGAATGGCTGAATGATTGAATAACTAAATAGATAGGGAATGATACCAAAGTTGTAATTTTTCAGAAGATTAAATGTGAAAGAAATTCATGTAAAATACAAATAGTTTGCATGGGTAAGGCTTAAATTTCTTAAGTATGGTCATTTGTTGGCATTCTCAAAAAAATGTTCAACATATAGGCAGCCCCACAAGTTGTGTATTCTGGAAGATGATATAGTGGTGGTGGTACTAATTCACCTGCACTCTTACATAAAATGTTAATGTTGTTTCTCCCAATCTCCAAGTGAGTGTGATCACCGGGAAATGCAGGAACGGCTGACGCTAGAAGTTTTTCTAAGCATGGATTTATGATATACATTCCTGGGAGTCACTCTCTCATGGGCTGACCTATATGCTGCTGCCAGGGGTAAGGGATAGTGCACCATAAGCCTTATCAGTTAATATAGCAGTTTTGCTTGTAATGGAGTGATTAAGCCATTTTTTGGCGAAAACACCTTAACATCAAATTGAGCTGTCAGGGATTTGCTGGTAATGTAGCAATTTTTCAGACAAGGTCCTTGTATTTTCTGATAACATCACTGTGTTATATCTAATTAATACTACTGTTATTTGAGTGGTATTTCTGAGATGTGAACTTCGACTACTTCAGAAGTCCAGGATTGGAGAGAGAGTTGATATTTTCTCAAGTATCTGCGTTTGTTTCTCTGTTTTTTCCTCCTTTCCTAAACTGGTCTTCATAGCCCTACTACTGCTGCTCTTTATGATAAAAAGCACAAGCAATACCACCATGTAAACTTAAAACTATTTCCAGTTGGTGCTTTTAATAAAGAATCAGCTAATTATAGTTATCTATACACCTTTGCAGCTTAGAGGGTGTACAGTTAACTGAGTAACCTTAACATAAATATATGTATGTGTTAGTCAAGCTCCAGAACAACAAAAAAAATGTAAGGCAGTTGGTTCACAGGCCCACTCACAGAGGATGAGCAGTTTTAAGGAAATAAATGAGGGATGTTGAAGCACCCAGAAAATAGCGACGAGGGCTGCCATTCGAGGCCCTAGGCTTGAAGAGAAATAGTATTATTTGAGCCTAGTGAGAGTTGGAGCTTTGGAGAAGGGATCAATTAATATTAATTGTAGTCCTGGAGGAATGTAACTTGAAGAAATATAGTCCAAAGCATAGAGTATAAGGGGACAAAAATTGTGACATCTCTCTCCTTCCAACCTCTGGTTTCCTTCTGATGATGCCCACTGGCTGAGCCCTACCTAAGCTCGGCCACAAAGAAGTTCAGGTGCCCTGGACCATTAGACCAGTGACAGAGCAGGGAGAAGAAGAGCTAAGAACAAATTTGTGGGACTAAATGAACAATAACCACATCATTTCTAATTCTCAGCTGTACTACTGTATCCTGAAATGTGCTCCAGTTATCTGAGGGGGTTTAAAATTTTTTCTAAACAATGTTTAAGGTCATCTTGTAGGTTCGTGTCAAAAAGGCTAACAATAGCATTGCAACTCTAAGTCTGGAAATCGCTGGGTCATGAAGAATAGTCCATGCATGCACTTTTGACTCTGCTGCTGAGCATGATGAAGAGGGGGCTGGGACTTGGGGGTTCTGGCTACACCACCAAATAAGCAACTCTCCGTGACTCTTCCTCATGTAATATTAGGAAGATTCTTTATTGTTCTAACCTGTGAAGATCATTGTAATCACTACTGAATCAAAGATAACTTCTGTAATATATACTTAGGAAAGGCAAATGCACAGCCAAAAATTTATGTAATAATGAAAGGTATGTATATGTGATTTTAGTTTTATCCCTGCTTGCGATTATCCATACTATCACAGCAAGGTTAGTTGGAAGTTGACATAAACACAGATGTCTTTTGTACAAACAGTCTACTATAGCTTTGTAATATGAAATTAAATGCAAATATTTGGAACGAATGAAAATCTGAAGCATGAGAGATTGCTGGAATTCCAATACTGCAGAGATGGCTGTGTTTTTATGCTTCGCTTATAACATATGCTTGCAAATAAGCTCCACGGAAGGTCAAAGATACCAACGGTAAAGCCATTGACTGTTTTCCATGTGGTCTATACTCTCAAACCAGATTTGAGTCTTGTCTCTTGCTTTTCATGGGGAAAGGATTTATTTTCCTCCTAGATAGCACTTCTCTTTATTTGTTTCTTTCCATATTCAGCTTTCTTCTTCCTCTTTCAAATTCTATATTTTTGTCTTATTCTCATGCTTTTTTCCTAAAAGCAGCCATAGTTTGGCATATAGTAGAGGTTGAGAGGTTCTTAGGAGCTGTCAAAGTACAGTGGAAGAAAGCAAGGGGAATCAAAGTGTTTGCTGATACCGAAAGTTATGGGAGTTGCCTATTAAGAGAGAAGTTGGCTTTAAGGTATAAAGAGGCATGTCTGGTGTGTCTCTTTGTTCTCAGAATTATAGGGAATAAAGTATATATTTATTAATCACTAAGAGTCAGGCTTAGATGACCTTCCTTCTACTCCCCCCAAACCACTTCTCTTCCTGTAGCATCTCAATAGGTGGCACCCAAATGCATAATATAGAATTGTAGGAGCCATTCTCCCTAAGTCATCACACCCAATTGACCATGACATCTGGCAGAATTCTGTTGATTGCATTTCCCAAGTATCTCCTGATGTATTGTTCATTCATAGTGCTGTTCATTCACTCAACAAGTATTTAAGCATCAAGCACTGTGCTAGATTCTGGATCCAAAGATGAATAAGTCATCATGGTCTTGACCTCACAGTGCTGATAATGTAGTGCGAAAGAAAGATAAATACATACACAAATGCACATTTATAACTTGCTATATCATAAGGTGTTATGTTAGAGAATAAGGGAGGAAGGATCTAATTTAAAAAGGGTAGTTAGTTGAGACCTCCCTGAGAAGGTGATATTCAAGAGGAGGCATGGAAAGTGAGAAAGATCCAGCCATTCAAGAATTGGTGTATAGGAGGGTGGCTAAGGTGGTGGTAGAGAGCTGTGTGAAGGTTATTAAGAGAGAAAAAACATAATTTGAAGAGTTGACTGGAAATCAGTGGTTAAAGATGAAGTGCTATAGGTTGAATGTTTGTGTTCCACAGAATTCATGTGTTGAAATCCTAACCCCCAATGTGCTGGTATTTGGAAGTGAGGTTTTGGGGAGATGATTAGTTCTCATGAATGGGATTAGTGCCCTTATAGAAGAAACCTCAGAGAGCTCCCTTGCTGCTTCTGCCATGTGAGGACACAGTGAAAAGATGACAATCTGTGAACCAGGAAGTGGGCTCTCACTAGACTTAAGTCTGCCAGCACCTTGATTTTTAAACTTCCCATCCTCCAGAACTGTGAGAAATAAATTTCTGTTGTTTATAAGCCATCCAGTCTAGGAGTTCTGTTATAGCAGCCTGAATGGATTACAACAGAAAGGCTCAGGGAGTAGTAGACCCAGGCAGGATTAGGAGTTAGCATTTTATTTTCATTGCAGTGGGAAGTCGTTGAAAATTGGGGAGTGACATGATCAGCTTCACATTTCAAAAAGATACTTCTGGTTATTTGGTAGAGAGTGGATTTGACGGCATCAAGAGTGAGGGCAGAGAAATCCAGTTCAGAGCTAACACACTGTCAAGGTGATAGATGACAGTAACATAATAATTTTGGAAGCAGTAAAGAAGGAACTAAGTAGCTTTGATATGGTAGACTCTGTGCTGTGCCACCTAGATGCCCCCTTCAGGACTGAGACACTCATTCTCCCAGTGCTAGGAGTGTTGGCCACTAACAGCTTAGAGCTTAGTCCATCTCCAGGACTTGTCCTTTGCCCAACAGAAGTGCCTTATTCAAGATCATGCCTCTGGGTTAGCCCACACATCCTGTAACTGGTCAGTGAAGGGGGCGGGGGGAGGCAGAATAAGGTCCTTGCTTTAAATTGGGACAACTCTGAAAGGCCATTCTAGCTTCAGAGTTTTCTGTGGAATTATCTGAGGCCTCTGATGTGGCTGCATTTCAGTTCAACCTCTCCTTTTGCCCATTCTGCTTCCCTATTCTCCTACAAATTTGTCCTGAGTCATCCCCAGTTGACTTCTTGCATGCAAATCCTCTCTGAGTCTATTTCCAACCTGAACCAAGAAAATCAGAGACAAATTTTGAAGGCAGAATTAGTGAGATTTATGAACAGAGCAGAGAGGAGTGAATATGGGGGACAAAATAAGAAAAAAATAGAAGAATCTGTTATATCTCCAAGGTTTCTGACCTCCATGTCTAGGAGAATGTGCCTCTTATTGAGCTTGGAAAGACCGAAGATCATTAGCAGGGTTTTGAATATGTTTTGCTTTAGAAGACGCCACGACTTGCCTGCTCAGGCAGGAAATGTCAAGTATGTCGTTAACACAGGAGTTGTTTCCTTCCTCAGATCACCACTGCAACCTCCCTTATCCTGGCCATCCTCTCTCATCTGGAGTTCTGTAATAGCTCCTAACTTGGCTTCCCAGTTGTAATCATGTTCCTCTTAAATCCTTTTTACATTCCTTGTTTCAAGAAGTATTATAAAACTTAATAACTTAAGTTTCATACTTAAAATGCTTTCATGATTTCCCATTGTCCTGATATAAAGTCAAGATCTCTTAATCCAATTTGTAAGATCTGCCACCTGGACCTGTTCCAGATTGTCGGCCTCATCTCTTTTCCCTACCCTCTTTCATATGTATCGCTATGAATTTTTTTTTGCCTTAATACACCATGTTTTGTCTTAACTCAGGAACTTTGCACATGTGCCCAAACAGTGCACACTGGTAGAATGTCCTCTGACTGAGACATTCGTATCACTCCACACTCTCCTTTCAAAGGGCTAACTCCTAATCATTTTTCGGCTTACATGTTAGCCCCTCAAGGAGGACTCTGTCCTAGAAGACCCCCTGTGACATATTTCAGGGCTCAGTATACTGCGCTAATCATAATCCTCATTCTACATTTGTAGAAGGTAATTTATTTCTACATTCAGGGAAAGAAAAGTCTGGCTAAACACGTACAATTCTATTTAAATTTTTCCATAGAGCCCTGTGTCCCTTCTCTTGCTCTCCTTTTATCACGAAATAAAAAAGGACTCAAAACTACTGACAACCCTCTAACCTTGGGGTGTAGGTTTCTATTAAAATTGGCTTCCAGGTCAGATAAAACTTAATGAACTTGTCTCTTTACAACTCACTGATCTCTCCTCCAGTATCCCACCTTGGCCACAGACATGGTAGAACCAGGAATCCGAATAACAGATTCCCCTCCTTGCCCAACTAAGGCAGCCTAGGAGGAAGGGGAGTTTCCAGCATGTGCTTTCTTTGCTCAACTTTGCATGAATACCTCATCCTGCCTACAAGTTTCTCAAAGCTGTCCCTACTTATGTTTTTAAGGCACACCACCTCTTCTGTATAAGGCTCTCTAAGTTATAATGCACTACATCAATTTATTCTTTACCATTAATTAGAAGTTTCTTCATCAGAGGCAACCCTGATCTGACATTTAATCTCTGAAATGCTGAGAGGGTGAGGATGAGGGCAGAGGATCAGTGATTCTGGCTATTGTGGTTTGCACTTGAGCCTAGATTTCAACCTCAGTTCCTTTATGGATTTATTAAAGGTCTCCAGGGCTCTCTCTAGAGGAAACAGATGAGTGGCTAAGGGCTTAACATTCACAGTGTTGACTTCAAGCATTGAAAATGCCATGGCTGCATATTGCAATATTGAAACTTGCTCTTGATATCCACCTCCTGGATGGCTGCATTCATTAGAGACATAGTGGACACAGATCATATCTAGACCCTGTTTCCCAAACACTAGGGTCCAATCAGAATGGGTTTTGTAGATGCTAGACAGCAAGATAGCCTTTTATATATTCATTTAATGGTGATTTCTGGCTGGCAGTCACCAAATACTCCACTTCACCGGTGATTTTCTGAAGGCTCTCCTTTTGAGATCTGGAGGACAATATCATCTCGGACTTCTTTGGCTGAGAGGTAGACAGATTAGCCATCCATTCTTGAGTTAAACACACTGATTGCCTGGTCATGAGCAAAGTGGCCAGCCTGGTTAGCCAGATCCACACACAAAGACTTTTTTCATGACCTCAGATCTCATCCACAGTGATGGATTCTTATAGACTGTGGCCTAGTTAGCGCCTCTTCCTCAACGGTGACATTGTCAGGAAGCTTGTAGCAAAAGTCTATGAAACTATCAGAAGTTCTTATCATTAGGGTGCAAAGCATGGAAGAAAATGGACAGAGACATTATATGGCCAATCTGTAGAATTCACTGGGCTCTCAGGGAACACTCAGGTCAACGGCAACCTGCCCAGATTGTCTTCCCCTGTCCAGCCAATTTCCTGTGGGCAGGGACAACGTCTGAGTTATCACTGCTGTATTAGCAGGGTGTCTGCCTAAAGAAGTCAATAAAAGTTCATGCCACCAATGGATGTCTAATCTGCAGACTTCAACTGGAGGCATTGTCATTAGTGCTTCATTTGGGTCTGCTTTTGAGACTGGGCAATTTGTCTTATCTGTTCTTTCTTGCTCCCTTGAAGTCCTGCCCTTTCTACTCAGCTCTGCACCATCAGGGAGAGCCTTGGTCTGGATTCCTGTGGCCATGGTGCTTGCTCCCTTTGGGGTCTAGACTGAAGCCTTTGGGAGTGCTGTCCCCTCTCTCTCACTACACATTGTTATAGCTGTTGTGTTTGTCAGCTTGGGCTGCCACAACAAAATGCCATAGACTAGGTAGCTTAAACAACAGCATTTTTTCCCCGCTCAGAGTTCTGAAGGCTGGGAAGTCCAAGATCAAGGTTCTGGCAGGATTCAATTTCTGGCAAACACTCTCTTTCAGGCTTGCAGACTTCTTGCTGTATTCTCACACAGCAGAAAGAGAGAGAGAGTGAGAAAGCAAGAGAGAGAGAGAGGTATCCGTCTTCTTTTCCTAAGGTCCCACCCTTATGACCTCATTTAACCTTAATTGCCCCCTGAAGATTTTATGTCCAGATACATTACATTGGGAGTTAGGGCCTCAACGTATGAAATTTGAAGGGACACAATTCAGTCCATAGTAGCTATTTAAAATATTCTACCTTCTGCAAAGATTATCAGCCACATGAAGGCAAGGATACTACCTTTGTATTTGGCAGTATCTTGCAGGGTCCTGACAGACAGTGAGAGCAAAGGAAACCTTGAATCCTTGAAAAGACTGGACATTTCTAGTTGACTAACTGAATTTTCCTTGGGGGAAAATCCTTGACCACTTTAGGCCTAAATTTTTCCATCAGAAAAATGAGAGGTTGAATTCTGATCACTAAGATTTGACCTTAACCTTAGAATCTATAATTTTCCTTGCCTGAGGGAAATCATTTTAGCTTGCTTGGTAGAGCTTTTAATGCCCTTCTAAGGACTTTATCATTAGTCAGCAAGGATCTACTAAATGATGTTTAAGGGGCTGTTTGGGATGCCAAAGAAGAGTTTAGTAAAAGGCATTTAACATCTCACTTCCTACATCTTCCTCGTTTTTGTCTAAGAAGTTCATAGAGAATGCCAGCTCTCTTTGTTTTAGATTCTGCTACTAAAGTAACATAATACTATTTCATAATACTATTTTCATCTATTACTGAGTAATGTGAAATTTCTAACCCAGCTATGCTGATAACCATATTTGAAAAGTCACTTTTATTCTTCACATATGTAGAATGTCAGATATGTTTCTCTCCAATAGTTTTTTTTTTTTTTGCGGTACGCGGGCCTCTCACTGTTGTGGCCTCTCCCCCATGGAGCACAGGCTCCGGATGCGCAGGCTCAGGCCATGGCTCACGGGCCCAGCCTCTCCGCGGCATGTGGGATCTTCCCGGACCGGGCCATGAACCCGTGTCCCCTGCATCGGCAGGCGGACTCTCAACCACTGTGCCACCGGGGAAGCCCGCAATAGTTTTTTTTTTTTTTTTTTATGGATATTTTCAATATAAATTTCCACTGTGTGTCTTATCATGAGTTTCGTGCTTTTAGGCATTCCTGACTGTTGTAGTTACTCTATTTGGATGATGGTTTTACATGTCGGTATAACTTCTACTCTGAATGGTCTCTGAGTAGGTGAGTCCAAGACACACAGATTCAATATGACCTTCTCTCTCCATCTTTGGATTTAGCATGATCCTATACCTGACAATCTGAAAGTGAAATCCTCTTCCAAATTTGATTAGCTGGCTATTGTTTTTGGAGAAGTAGAACTTGTTCTGTTTATTTCCCCCCCCCCACCCATTAATGACATGATTTTGATAATGAGGACATAACTTCCAACTTCCCAAAGCTTGTGCAGTAGACTGGAAACATATAGTAAACCCTAGTACTAGTAAACTACTAGTACTAGTAATAGAATCTCATTCCCTTCATCTGCTATCTTATATAGAGAGACACTGGGATGAATAGGATGACTTCTAAAATGACCTGTGAAATCTCTGCTAGTCTATGGCTCAAGATAAAGTAAAAAAGGTATATATACAGATTTATTATACTTTTTCTCTTCAAGGTACTACCCTATATTTATGCATTTATTATGGATCCCTTCATGCATCTCTGTTTTTTTTTTTTTTTCAGTGACTGCTCAATACTTGCTTTTGAAATTATTCTCCTTTCCTTTCCCTACTTCAAAAAATCTCCATTTTGTACATGGAAGTTTTTTTTTAAAAGGCTATTTCTTTGGTTATCTTAATGATTATATCTATATATAAATGTCTCAAGATGAACATTCTGGATCATGTCCTAATAGGAACAGGTTCTTTTCTTCTTGCGAATAGGAACTATACAAGTTTATGTACTTTTGGATTTATAAAGCAAATTTTCTGACACACTATTACAGTTCAACAGCAGTTATATAGGTATGGAATATGAGGACTATGCTGGGAAGAAGCCAGATGCTATTTAAGAACAGATAGGAAGGATGTAAATAAAACAATTAGCAGTGGGATGAGTTTTCCATGTACACCATGAGTGAGCAACAGTGGAACCCAAGAATATTCCTGTCACTCAGGTGGTGGTGCTTCTTTGGGTTGAAAAATGCATTCTGTTGTACGGGCTTCATTAGCATCACAGTCTTGAGCTCCTGTCATAACACCTACATGAGGCTGAGTATTGCTGTTGGCCTCAGCATCCGCCGTGCATGCATCACTGATCAGAGCCAAGCTTTCATTGCCTTTGAATTCCTGCTCATCAGTTCAGCTTGGGAAGGGAGGCATTGTGCACAGAGGCAAAGAGAGAAAACAGTGTTTGGAAGAAATGCTGGATCAAAAGTCCTGTCATCTTTTGTCTTCACGGAGCATGAATGACAAGGGCAGGCTCACCGTGGGGTTACCTGATTTTCCCCATCCATGAGTAAGCTGGCATGCTCTCCTAGAGATAAATTTTGCTTCTTCTGCAGAGCCTGACCTATCACTGTGCCGTCGGCGATGACACCAATTAGTGTCAATTTTAATGATGGCTCTTGAGACCCAAAGGGGACCTGTATGTTGGCTACTGAAATATGAGTTTGGTTTTCTATTCAAATGTTAAGAGAAATGAACATTCTTCTTGAGTCTGCAGATGTGGGTGGAGAATGAGTGAGTCAGCCATTTGACTACCATAAACAATATTTTTGTCCAAGTGTGGTTAATACTTATTCCTTGGGGTAGTGTTATGGGCTTGTAGACTTCTGTGGTCTGTATGTGCATATGAGATAAGAATGACCCCCAAGTGCATTCCCTAGCTTTTTGGTGCAAACGATGGCATACACCTTGAATACGTTTCCAGGAGTGGTACTGGATTGTGCTGAGCAGTTAACTCCTTTTAGACAGATCACTTGCATTTCCAAATTATCTAGACAGAGTCTACATGCAGTCTGTAGCTATTTGAAAGAGGCTTTGCACTTGTGTGCCTCCTTTAAAACGTGATTCTAAATGACATTTAGCTGATGTGTTCTTAATATGGTCTAATCTATTTGATGAGGTCCTTGCCCCGGACACGTTTCTTTCATGTCTTCCTTCCTTTAATTATCCTTCTGCTTAGGGAAGGAACCGAACTGCCCATGTGGAAAAAAATGCAGAGCATTATCTCTATCGAGCACAAATTTCATGTCAAGGCTGATAATCCAGGAGCACAGAAATGGTTACAATTATAGCCTAACACAGAAAAACACTTTTTAGAGCAGAGATTCAATACTGGGGATGAGAACTAGTTCAAGCAATGAAGTAACTTTACCCTTGCAAGTCAAGTTGACATAGAAAACTGAGTAGGCATTAACCGCCCCCCCCCAAAAAAAAACAACCCATGAGTTTTTCTTCTAGCATAAAAAAGAATTTAAGGTTGTTATTTTCTGGGGGAAGGGGAGCTACCACTTTTTTATCTGCCAAATTCAGGGTGATCATTACCACACATTTCTCTCTCTTTATGGTAATATCATATAGTACCGACAGCATGGTCTGCTCTTTCATTGTAGAAACAGAATAGATGGTTGTTTAAAGATTGAGTCCGTTCAGACTTAAAAAGGAGTCGGGTAACATTTCCATTTTATCATATGATGTATTAGTCTCCCTTTCCGAACATTATGGCAGATTGTAGAAGGGCTTGTTGGGCTGTCTTGGCGTGACAGGCTTCCTCTGTTTTACTGCTGGCATTGGTGAGTGTGACGTGCTTCTCAGGAATTCTGAGGTCTGCTGAGGAGTGTAACTTGGGTCTTAGCATAGAATTTTAAGTCTCAAACTAAGAAACTTTAAGAAATCTACACTACCAAAGTTTTCTTTCAATATAAAAATGAAGTTAAGTATTTATCAGCAATTTGAAGCAAATACCAAAAGCTATGTTGAGGAACCACATACCATTACAGGGAAAAACGGAAAGAACATAATGAATGCTCATTTTCAAGTTAACTTAAAAATAATCTGAGATGATCTCATATGTTTGTTTTATATGTATAATTTTATGTTTATATATATAAAACATATAGACATATTATTCACAGTTGTGTTTTAAATAATATCTATATAACTCTGGTAATAGTACCGTTTAGTTCTCATAGGAGTTAGGAGTTAACTCACATAAGAAGATGGAAGAAGATGGAAGAAGTGAACTCATGCAAGAAGATGGCTGTGGCAGGCAGACTGCTGTTGGGGGCAGCTGAGACCTCCTCTTTGGGTTCTCCCAGGAATGAGCAGAGCAGTCAAACCACTGTGTGGGGTGAAAATCATACCATCCAAACTTTGCACACACAAAGGAAATGTGACCTTGTTTTGCGGTCAGAAGCTGATGATAAGCAAGTCCTTATTTTGTGGTTAGAGGCTATATTCGGACTAAATGAAATAATGTATGTGAAATGCTTGTTTTGGCTTCACATTCAAGATGGCTAATTGAGCACATGTATTCATCTCCTTTTCCTTTCAAGACTCAAATAAAATGTTAAAGACTAAGAAATGGAGTTTACTTAGTGGTGAAGAGGGGAGCAACAGCTGAGAGGATATTTCACTCCTTCTCTGGAGGATGAAGTAGATAGGAGCATGCTGGTGCATCCAGCAGAGTTGGGGTAGAGGCCAGAATAAGTCAGGCGGAACCCCTCAAAAGACCCCAGACCTTAGTGGGCTAGTATAGAGGGTGGGAATGGGAAAGTATGCAAATAATAAGCATAAGGGAATGAAAGGTGTGCCCACTGGAACAAAAATACTTTGGTTTCCCACTTCCCTTTCTTTTGCCCTTTCCTGTTCTCTGGCAGGCAGACTGTGGACGACTCAATATTTAACCCTTGACAAGAAAATCCAGAAGATTCTTTTCCACAGAAATTAAACAAACTGCCTGGGAAGAATTTGGGCTGCTATTCTGGCATTTGGGTTCTCTTCCTATTACAGCCTGGTTCCTTGCCCTTTACCCTAAAGTGAAGTCTATCGGATGACAAGTCCTCTCTACTACAGGGCTCCTGGTCAAATTTCCTATTTAGAAGAGACCTAGTAAGGGAAAAAAGACATATATATATACATAACAGCAGGAAAATATCAGAGAAGAAAAAGATCTAATTCAGAGGATAAAATATAGCTTAAAACAAATACAAACAATAAATTCCAAACTTCCAATTTGTATATTCAGAAAGAATAATATATAAGGACTGATAAAACCAGGTCAACATCTCATGAAAACAAGAACAAGAAAGAACTCTTGAAATTAATGCAAAACTAACAAGAACATAGTAAATAAGTCAGAAATTAAAGTCAGAGTCAAGTAGAAAATTTCCCAGAGTAGAAAGAGACAGATGTAGAATGTATGAGAGAGACAGAGAGAGACTGTAGAAAGGTCAGCATAACATCCACTTAATAAGAATTTCAGATAGAGAAAAGATAAAATGAGGAATCTGTCAAACCATTAATAGGAAAAATAAATGGCCCAGTCTTTTAAAAAAAATACTTACCTTATTTTATTTTTTTAACAGTGTTTTTCTCAAAGTTTTTTTTTTTAAATTGAAGTATAGTTGATTTACGTTTCAGATATACAGCAAAGTGATTCAGTTTTATGTATATATATTTCTATACATATACTTTTATTATTACAAGATATTGAATATAGTTCCCTGTGCTATACAGTAGGTCCTTGTTATTTACCTATTTAATGTACAGTAGTGTGTATCTGTTAATCCCAAACTCCTAATTTAGCCCTCCCCTGCCTTTCCCCTCTGGTAACCATATATTTGTTTTCTATGTCTGTGAGTCTATTTCTGTTTGTAAACAAGTTCATTTGTATCAAATTTTTTTAGACTCCACATATAATAATACCATATATTTGTCTTTCTCTGTCTGACTTACTTCACTTAGTATGATAATCTCTAGGTCCATCCATGTTGCTGCAAATGGCATTATTTCATTCTTTTTTTATGGCTGAGTAATATTCCATTGTATATATATACCACATCTTCTTTATCCATTCATCTGTTGAGGGACATTTAGGTTGCTTCCATGTCTTAGCAATTGTAGACAGTGCTGCTATGAACACTGGAGTGCATGTATCTTTTCAAATTAGTCTTCTCCAGATATATGCCCAGGTGTGAAATTGCTGGAACATATGGTAACTCTATTTTTAGTTTTTGAAGGATTCTCCATACTGTTCTCCATAGTGAAATACCCAGTCTTTAGATTGAAAGGACCCACCCTGTATAAATATAATGAATGAAAACACATACACACACACACACCCTTATAGTCATTATCATATCATTTTATCAATAGAACACCAAAGATAAAAATATGTATCCTACAAACAGAAAAGAAAAAAAAATCACCCTGAAAGGAATGAGAATCAGGCTGACATTAAACTTCTTTTTGATAATCCTTAATACTAGAAAACCATGGAATGATGCCTTTAAAGCTCTGATGGAAATTATTCAACATTTTGAATCTAGACTTCCATACCCACTCAGTTATCATGGTAAATACCTTTCAACATGCAAAGATGAAGAAAATCAACCCCCCATACATATTTTTTAAAGGAAGTTACTTGAGAATTTTCTCAAGTGCTACAAATTTGAAAACCAATAGAAGGAAAGATGAGATACTCAAAAAGTGTAGAATTAATTCCAAAGTCCACTGGAAACAAATTCAGGAAATCAGCTATACAGCATGCCTAGAAATGAAGTACCATAAGGAATCTGCTGAGAAGAATGGAGTAGAATCCAAGCAGTAGATGAGAATTTCAAGAGTAGAATAAGTAACTATAAGACATTAGTGACATAGTAGAGAAAATTACATGAGAAAATAAAGGCAAATTTGAACTCAAGGAAAAACAACAGCAACCACACACATGCACACACGAACCTCTGTAAGAAAGCCACAGTTCAAATATGAAGCAAATGAACAAATTGGCAGGTTCTGAGAAATCAGTGGGGTATAAAAAAACCATTTGACTTGGGTACTAGGACAACAAATACTGAATTCTGGCACAGTTCTTGGCTTTCAGTAAATGATGCATAGTCATAATAACGTTAAGTTCTGCTGTGGATTTTTAATTTCAATAATCAATTTATAGACAAAGCAAACAGAATAAAATGTAAATATTATCGACCTTAACAATATAAAGGTAAAGATATAGCTAACAGATGAGGAAAGGTGCCAATATCTTTATCCCATAGAGTCCAGAAATATTACCAACAACTTTGTGAAAACAAGACACGCACCGACCCTCCGCTGCAGAAGCCAGCCGACTGCTGCTTCCTCCCAGGCTGCTAAGCCTGGCAGCCCCTAAGCACCCCTCTCCAGCCGCCAGGCCCACCGAGGAGTCCTTGCCCCCCCCCCCCCGCCCCCCAGTCACCTCCTCCTTTGACCCTCGCGTGCTGGCAGCCGCGTCCTGGGCCAGGGCAGCGGGAGCAGGAGAAGCAGCGTGCTGAGCCGCATCAGCCTCTAGGACCCCAGAACTCCCAACGTGGGTGGCAAAGCCACGGAGCCGACTGCCGATGCCAACGCCAACCCAAGGGCCTCGAGGGCGACAGCAAGAGCTCAGCCGCCAAGGCCAAGGAGCCCCCATGTGCCTGCAAGCCGGGCCTGGAACAGCCTGAACTCCGGAGGTCAAGTGCGAAAGGGGGCGGGGTCAAGTTCACAGACAGAGGGACCAATTACAATCGGAACTACCCGAGGCCGCTGCGGTCCCCGCCACCGCCACGGGCGACCCGCCACCAGAGGGCGCCCCGTCCCAGCCCGGGGTGCACAACCTCCTCATGCCAACTCTCTTTTCCTGAAACAGGCGCCCAAGACCCGCGCCGGAAGCACATTTGCTGGAAATACACCGGCCCGCGACGGTGAGCAGCACGCTGGGTCCCTAAACGATGCTTTTAAAGGCTTTGCCTCCACTGTCTACCCCTTTTGCCAGTAGCGTTAAGCCGGAGTCTAGAGCTCCCTGCACCCCACCCTTCCCAGGGCAATATTTAAGGGAAGCACCCAGAGTTGGAAACTTGGGGGGAGGGGCATTGGGTAGTTTTTCTTTTCTGTTTTCTTATTCTCTTTTCTTTTCTCTCTCTCCTTTTTTTTTTTTTTTTCAAGTAGTACTTTCTTCGAAACATATAAATTGTATATAACCATCTTCACTTCTGTTCTGCTGCGGGGCTCCTAGGCTCCTGCCTGAGAAAACCTACTTGTGCATGTGAACAGCTGTGGGTTCCCTGGGCCTCAGCCCCAGCTGGCACTCCGCCTGAACGGGCCTGATTTTCAGAGACTCCCGAAAGCCTGGGGTCGCAGTCTGGTGGCTGGGGGTCTGGTGGGTTTTCTGGGCAAAGCATATGCCCTGCTTCTCCTCCTCCTCTGCTGCATCCTCCCCCAGGAAAAAGGGAACAGCAAGCTTCTAGAAGGCACCGAACGCTGCTCACCCCGTGTTGCATGAGCAAGATGAAATGGAGCCAAGATGGCAGGCAAGACCCACATGGAAGCAGGTCCAGGCATTTCTGGAACCCTGTCTCCTCTGCAGTGTGTGGGCCATGAGGACCCCACTTCGGGGGCCGGTGGAAGTGAAAAAGTATCAAAGAAAGAAAGAAAAGGAAAAGAGCCTGGGATGGGAGAAATGGAGTCCTTTGCCACTGCTTGTCTCGTCTGCATTCACACATGGGCCTTCCTGCCATCCTCCTTCCAGAGTTCATCCTTAAACCCGCACCCTCCAGCCTGCATCAGAAGACTCCAGGGTGAGAGATGGACCTGGAGGTGGCAGGGCTGGTGTGGGACAGCGTCCCCCCAAGAGCTGCCTCCAGGAAACAGTATTAACCCCTGTCCTGTCCTGGCCTGGCCGGCCGTGCCTTTCTCCCCTCATGCCGGTGTCTATCCTGGTCCTCAGAAGCCAGAGCGCCGTGTGTGCCAGCCCCGGCCCCTCTGGGGGCAACTAAGGATGGGTGGTGTGGCCGCTTCGCCAGGCTCCCGACGGTGGGAACCCTGGGTGTGGTTCTAGGTAGAGTGTTTCTGCTTTATCTGCACCTCTTTGCACCATATCTTTAGGGCCCATGGTTTTGGTGTGTTTGGTGTTCTGTCAGGCTGACAGGTGTATGGGTTCAGAGGTGTGTATGGTGTTGAATTTGTGGATATTTCTGGGAAAGAGGCCTGAGGAAAGGGTGGGAGACTAGTGGGGGCTGCTGGGCCCTCTCCAGGAGAGGGACTGGTGTTCCTGGTGTGAGTGGGGAGCTTGGAACTGGGAAGGGAGCAGAGATGCCTGCAGTGGACTCTCCCGGGACCTGGCTGAGGTCCAGTGCTGTCCACAGAGCCCCAGAGGAAGCCCACCCTGTGGCTGTGGCCTGGGGAGACAGGCCCAAGGGGAGTGGGCGAGGCCTGTGTGGCCGGGGGTCCCTCCCGCCTGTGTGTCGGTACTTGCCGGCGGTCTCCTGCCTTTTCCTCCTCATCCCACCTCCTCAGCCACCTTACTAAGGCCCCTGACTCTTCCTTGCTAATTATGAGGAAACCTGGTGTGCCAGCCACAGGGTTCCCCCTGCCAGCTCCTTGGGGTGGCAGGTGAACGAGGCTTCTATACCAAACCCCCTTCCCCCAGAAAAGAAATAGTCATCGAGTTTGCAGCCAGAAGCAAGTGTGGGAGGGACAGCCCCCCAAAGTCAGTGTGCCATGATCAGGTTGGTTTGGTTTGTCTTTGTGTCTTTTTTTTTTTTAAACAATGATTAGTGAGATTTTTCTTCAGCCACGAGTGTTGGCCTTGAAGCAGAGGGTTGTAGCCCTTGGTGTTTGTAAGATAAGAAAGAATACATGCTGTGGCTATGGTTGGTTTTTTTTCCCCTCCTTTGGGAATTTTGTTTTGTAAAAGCAAAACTCAATACCTTTTAAAAACAGAAATCTGTGGATGAATCTGGAACCAGCCTCTTGGAATCTTCAGCCTAAGCACCTCACAGGACCATGAATTCACCTGAGATTTTCATTTGCTGTCAGGCTGAGGCTTTAAAGAAACATTGTTCTCTAACCAGGACTGTAACAAAAGTGTAAATGCTATTTCACAGTTGAAAGTTGATGGTGCAGGTATCTATAGAATGTACTGTATTTTTACAGTGACTGTCACATGACCCTGTTCCCCCCCTTTCTGTATTCCATATCTGTCTTCCAGAAATGTCACCTGTCCTTTCTCCTGTGGTCTCTTAATCCAATAATTGTATTACTGCCATCAAAGGATGCAGTGTTTTTTCAGAAAAAAAGAAATATTATACATACTAATTATTTAAAATTATATAGGTGTCCAGTAGAAATGTATAGTAAAGTTATAGTAAAAATTGATAATAACTATCAAAAATTAGGAGAGGCTAGAGAGAAGAAATAGAATTAATAAGCTGTCTTTATATTTCATACCAGAGAGTCACATTTGACAGATCAAGAGATTTTAATGTAAGCATATTTTTAAATATTAAAGAACTAAACTACTAGAAGAGCTACAACAAAAAAGTCAAAAGTGATCACTTCTTGGGCTTCCCTCGTGGCGCAGTGGTTGAGAGTCTGCCTGCCAATGCAGGGGACATGGGTTCGTGCCCCGGTCCGGGAAGATCCTACATGCCGCGGAGCGGCTAGGCCCCGTGGGCCATGACCCCTGAGCCTGCGCGTCCAGAGCCTGTGCTCTGCAACGGGAGAGGCCACAGCAGTGAGAGGCCTGCGTACCCCCCCAAAAAAAAAAAAAAGAAAAAAGTGTTCACTTCTTGAAAGCTAGAGTTCAGATTGGAAAAAGTGGGTTGGGGGACATTACTTTTCATTTAAAAAACCTATTATAGAATTTTATTTTTTTAACAAGTGCATATATTACTTTATTATATTTTTAGGAAATAAAATATCCAGAATCTAGGATATGCTTAATAAATATTTCTTTCCACATACATATTCTTCATAGAAGTCTCTGAGCAAGCATTTTTTCTAAGCTACTCCTCAGAGCGACTCCCCTGACTTCTGAGTTTTAGTTCTGTGACTATTAATGTGAATTTAATCTCCTAAGGGATCCTATTAAAATGCAGATTCTGATTCAGTAGAGCTGAGGTGGGGACTAAGATGTTCGGCATTTCTAGCAAGCTTCCAGGTGACACAGACGCTGCTGGTCTGTGACCCACAGTTTGAATAGGAAGAATATCCCTGGATATCTCCCCACCCCCCATTTATGAGTTATATTTTCCTGCTTCTTTGCATGTATGGTGACTTTATTTTGGGGGGGGTGAGATTTCCTTTAATTTCCAGTTAAGTAAATACTGATTGATATCGAGGCTCATAGGTCTGGATGTTTAACTCAAATTCCTTAGGAAATCCCAGTGGATGCTGATTCAGGTCGGGAAATTCCTTAGCCAAGGCTCTAAGTTCTGCTCAGGTCCAGGGTGTGTAAAGTAAGCACCGAGGACGGTTCACCTCTCCCTGTAATAGGTTCTTCTTAAAGAGAGCTATAATACTTCTGATTTCTTTTCATCTGCCTTTGCTGAGGAAGAGGGAGCAGCAGGAGGCAGAAGAGTTGGAAGAGAAAAAGAACGTCTGGGCGTATGGTGACTTCTGATTGGATGCCAGACATGGTGAATGTTACCTTGTTGCATGCTGGATATTTTCATGTTCTTATAAATATTCTTGAACTTTGTTCTGGGATGCAGCTAAGTTACTTGGAAATAGTTTGATCCTTTTGAGGTGTTGGTGGATCCAGAGAAGTCTTTAGTCTGGGGAGAATTTTACCCCACTACTGAGGCAGTACTCTTCTGAGTTCTCCATCACTTTTTCACTCTGGCTATTGGGAACACAAATGATTCCTTGCCCTGTGTGAGCTCCGGGGGGTTCTTTTCTCTGCCTTTGGTAGTTTCTTCATACACGTGCACTTATCAGTACTCAGTTGATGACAGGAAGAGAATTCTCTCCACATCTCTGGAGTTCTTTCTCTGTCCAACTCCCTCCTATCTTGTCCTCTGCCTTGCAAATTCTAATTGCCTAGGTTTCTCAACTCTATCTCTTTAACTTAGACCGATGGGCTCTTCCTGTGTTCTTCTCTTGCAGACTGGAAATTCATGCAGGCACTTTGTTTCCCCTCTCTCAGAGATCACTGTTGCACACTGACTGATGTCCAAATGTCTTAACAGCATTGTTTTCGGATATTTTTCTTAGCTTATAGTTATTTTGGTCTGATGATAAATTTGGCTCTCTACTCTATCTTGGCCACATGCAGAAGTCCCTGGATATTAGTTTCTATCCCAATTGGCTTTGCTTATTTAGCTTAGTGTCAAGAACTATGAAGAGTCTGAGATTTTACCCTGCTTGCAAAATAACAAGTTAGTCGGCCACAGTTTTAAAATGCTAGCAGAAGACATGAGACTCTGGGATCAGAGACAAAGGACTTATTATTCAAGGCACAGCAAGAAGCTTGAGCTTCCTGTTCTTATTGGTTCCCTTTGTCCCCTACATCCTGTGGAGTGATGTGGAAGGATCTAGATAAACAGTGTGCACAGAGTGGGTCTGTGTCATAGCTGAGGAATGCTGAGTCTCAGTATTATAAAGAAGATGCTAGCCAATTTGCCAAAATTTGTTCCAGAGGGAGAGATTTTAAAACTTATTCTCGTCACTAAAGACATGTTCTCTGCCGAGTGGGAGACACTATCTTTTTCTTCCAAGATTGTTTGCTATACAGTCATTCTTAGAAATATAGTCAGGTAAAAGTTGTCACAACACATGTTGAAACTGTGGAGAGTAGCTCCTCAACATTGAACTTTGCTAAGTGACCTGGCTGAGTGCTTTTGGTACTGTGTGCTTTTGGTATCTCAGTTATTTTTTATTAGGTATTGAACGATGCAGAATACCTATGAAGGATGACTTCTTAAATAAGGGCCAGACTAGTTTGGCAATGAATAGCTCTTAGGACACACGCATTGATTATTTAGCATGTACTTAATTTCAACAAATTGGATTCTTTCTAAGCATTAGCACAAAAGTTACTCACTTTTTCAAGGAAAATTACCAAGCAAGGTAGGTTTCAGCATTTTTAGAGTTGATATCTGATCTCAACTTTAAGGTGGGCACATATTCACAATGTACATTCAATGCCAACTTGTTGAACTTCTTCAACAAGGTATAATAATATTGTTGAGCATGTAAAAGGATCATTTCCAATTTAAAATTTATATGTCTCATCATCAAGCTGGTTATTTGCCAAACTGGAAAGGTGAAGCTGTGAGAGATAAGTCTTCTAGGTGCAGTGAGGATCTTTTTCTTTCTTTGGAGAATTTCTTGGTCTTTGATAATACTTTTCATGTGATACTGTCTGAAAGATTCTAATTATGAGAAACAGAGAGTAGGTATGGCACAATTAGACTTGATTAAAGAAACAGAGCTGATAATACTGACTTTTTAAAAAAAATTACCTATTTAATTTATTTATTTTTGGCTGCATTGGCTCTTCGTTGCTGCGCAGGCTTTCTCTAGTTGTGGTGAGAGGGGGCTACTCTTCACTGTGGTGTGCAGACTTCTCATTGTGGTGGCTTCTCTTGTTGTGGAGCACGGGCTCTAGGTGCGCAGGCTTCAGTAGTTGTGGCACGTGGGCTCAGTAGTTATGGCTCACGGGCTCTAGAGTGCAGGCTCAGTAGTTGGGGCACATGGGCTTAGTTGCTCCGCGGCATGTGAGATCTTCCCGGACCAGGGATAGAACCAGTGTCACCTGCATTGGCAGGCAGATTCTTAACCACTGCGCCGCCACCAGGGACGTCCCTACATTGACTTTATTATTTGGTAAAATTCCATAGGAAACTAGAACTATTAGGCAAAACTATCTTGACAATGTCATAAGCAAGTCAATAGAAGCCACTCAAAAGCTTAGTTGGCTTATTTAACAATTTAAACACATTGCATTCTCTAAGGAGGCAGGTCTTATCACATATTCAGGACAAGTGCATGACAGGGGAGACATTGTGCTCATTGTATGACTTCATGTTAGAGCAGAATGAGAAAGGCTAATATTTATAAATGATTTCAAGGTTAAGTTTGTGTCTGTCTGACTTGTAAATGGATCTAAAGCTTTTCGTAGGTAGCATGAGAGAAGTCTATAACTCCAAATCAGCAGGAGCTCTTACCTTAGTTTATGTGGACACAAGGAGATGCTTCAGGAAGCCTATGAATCTGTGTAAAATTTTATGTGAATGGATGTGTTGCATTTTAGGGGGCGGGGATTCAATAACTTTCATCAGATTCTTGAAGGATCAGTGAAGATTAGGAACAGTCTTTCAATGCCCAGATTAACCAAGGAATAACTCAGAGACATTTAGCTGGGTATTTTTATATTCTCAAAGTTATATGGAATGAAAATTGTACACTCAGATGTTAGGAAGAGTTGGTAGAATGAGTCAAGAGACGAAGGAAAAATGAGGATTAAAAGAGAGAGAGAGAAAAAAAAAGAGAGAGAGGGGTGAGGGTAATTTAAAACAACAACAACAACTATGGTTAATCTGAGAACAAAAAATCTTGATTGTACATTTTTTCGGTAAAATAATTATCTGACAAGTAGTACAGAAGTCAAGCTGGAGGGTTTTTGTTGTTGCTGTTTTGGTTTTGTTTTTGAGATGGCCAACTAGGGTATCGAAGAAAACAATTTTAGTTGATAAATTCTCTCAATTGAGAGTTCTTGTAAGGTATACACATGACATGTTTCTTTCTTCACATGCCATCCATCAGTGCCTTCACCATAGTTAAGCTAGTTCAGCCTCATTTCCCTCAGAATTTCTCACAGCTCCAGTTGAAAATAACCCCAAGAGAAGATCACATGGCAGAAAAACCATCTAAGCTGATCTCTAATAGTCAAACTCTTAAATTAGTTCTATTTTTATGCTTCTTTCAGGATGCAGTCACTTTATTACTTCAAAATTATGGACAAAGTTTTTGACACACATTTCAAACTCTGTTAGCTTAGAAACAACTGAATTATCATTTCCTCAAACTGTATTTTTTATGAGAAGCATAATTCAAGAGCACATGTTTTATTATTAGTCACTATGCAAAGCAATTTCATATTGCTAGGAAAATTGCCAAGGATGATTAAAGTCTATTTGATAATTAATTGACCTATCAGAATCCTTTTTTCTCAGCATTCAGGGGCTATATATTGGCCTAATTATGGCCAGGAAATTGACCTCAGACTATCATTATTTCTTTATTCAGTTTTAAAACATTGCTGTCAAAACCCAATTAGAGAGAGGAGAGATGTAAAACTATATGGATTCTATTTTTAATTAGTGTTATCCTGGCTTATACCTTAGGACTCCTTTCTAATATCCTGCTTCAGGATCTTAGGACATATTGTTCTGCCCGCTAGAATGTTCTTTCCCTAGATATTCACATTCAGGGGTTTGCTCCAAAATTTTCTCCTTAAAGATGTTTTCTCTAATTACACTGAAAAGTATTAATCTATATTACCTAAAATTTAGTTATCTAAAATGTTACCAACATTTTTCTCTTCTTCATGCTGCTTTATTTTTCTTCAGAGCACTTGCCCATTGTATTCCAGATACATTTTTATTTATATCCTTTACTAGAATGGAAGGAAGCTTAGCGAAGGCAGCTTCACTATTGAATCTCTTGCTTCTAGAATGGTGCCCAGAACACCGAAGTTCCTGTTTGTTGAAAGCATGAACATGTGGACTTTTATCTAAGTATTTTGAAATAGTTTCTTTAGATGAATTGTATAGTTGTCCTTCAACTATACCAAAAATAATGGTAGCTTCTTTGACTATGTTAAATACAGAGTATATTGCCTTGTTCTAGGAGAAGTTTCTAAGAAGTTCGATTTTATGCTTAGCAATTATTAGAAAGAACAGCTGAACATCAATAGCATAATCTTAGTTGTCATATTTACCACAAATGTATAAAATATAGTCGATCACTTTTTAACGTATTCAGTAGTTTAAAACTTCATCTTTTGGTGTTTAAATGGTCTTTTTTTTTTTTTTTCTATTATCTTGTATGGACATGTGGTATCCTGACCTATCACTAGTATGGAAGATTAAAGATCAAAGATCTAACTTATCCATTTATCATTTTACCCCACATAATTCCAAAATCAAGGTAAGATCCATACAAAGAATAGCTGAAATAATAAAGAAGAAATTAGGATTCATACAAAATGTGAGGGAAAGGATGGTGTGAGTGGCTAAAAGTCAAAGTTGCTGCAATTGTCCATTATTCATATTCTTTGATTCCAGAAACTCAACAGCTAAATTTAGGATTCAAGAATTTTAATCAACTCAATTCAGGTGCTAAGAAGTAATATTCCACTTGCATCTTTCAGGTAGTCTGTTTCACTTTTATTCTTAAATATTACATTTTACATTCCATGATAATCTTTAAATTACTTCAGAACTTATTTGAAATGCGGCACAGAGTCAATTTAAAAAAAAGCCGTGATCTTCATTTTCAGAAGAGCTGTATATGTAACTCTATTGCATCTTTTAGTATTCATGGTGATAAAGTGTAGACTAATTTATGATCATCTCAATGTAGAAAATGAACCAATATCCATACAATATAGAGTCAAAATCATTTTACAGCTATTTTTAATCTAAAAATCTCAATTTTGAACAGAGATTTTTTTATCATCAACCTTTATCCTTCTTTTTGATGAAATGGGGTAAAAGCTGAAAAAAGATAATTGAAAAAACAGTTAAAAATGACTTAGTTATACTGATCCAAATGGTCTTAGCCTGCTATCAAAGTTTGCTGCTGAATTTTTTTCCATTACCTGTCATCAGGAAGTGGAGAAGTATGGTTCCTATAAATTACGTTGCAGAGCTATTGCAGTAGAAAAATGGCAGCCATTATTTTATCAAATTACTTTTTATCTACAAGACTGCTCTCCTTGCTGCCATGGTATTGTAAATTAAGTGGCAATGTTTGAAAAAGAGAGTTGTTACTTAGTTTCTAATCTCTACTGCTATCGGTTTCTAATCTCTACTGCTATCGGTGACAGAATAACTGTCTTTTAAGTAAATCCTGTAAGACCCCACTGAGTACTTTGTGGTCTGGACTACCGTACTTGTTTGGTGCTAATACATTCTCATGATAAAAATAAATTTAAAGGAATATTTTATTTCATTAGTATTACGGGGCTATGAGTTACCCAAGAGGTATTATGAACTTGAAGAATGGTTAATTTAACATATAGTACTTAAATCTCTTGATATTCCAAGTTCCAACTGCAATTTCTTCATTGAGCTAAAATTGTAACCTCCGGCATAGGCTTCTATATGTTGCAGTGTTTTTCATAAATGTTATTCAGATATGGATGGGGTTGTGGTTTGGCAGAAAAAAAAAAAGCAAACCCTAATACATGTTTAGGGTCTATGACGTATTAGGTACTTTATCTTGACCAATGCTTATGATTCTGTACCTTATGGATATCTGGTAACTATAGGTATTATTACATTTATTTTATTTTTATTTATTTATTTTTAATTAATTAATTTATTTTTGGCTGCGTTGGGTCTTCGTTGCTATGCCCAGGCTTTCTCTAGTTGCGGTGCGTGGGGGCTACTCTTCGTTGCAGTGCATGGGCTTCTTATTGCAGTGGCTTCTCTTGTTGCAGAGCACAGGCTCTAGGCATGCGGGCTTCAGTAGTTGTGGCATGTGGACTCAGTAGTTGTGGCTCGTGGGCTCTATAGCACAGGCTCAGTAGTTGTGGTGATGGGCTTAGTTGCTCTGCGGCATGTGGGATCTTCCTGGACCAGGGCTTGAACCCGTGTCCCCTGCATGGACAGGCGGATTCTTAACTGCTGCGCCACCAGGGAAGCCCTACATTTATTTTATAGGTAAACGTTCACCAAATCATATAACTTCAAGAAAGAAGAGTCAAGACTGGTCAGAATCTAAAGCTATGTTTTTGTACTACGTCATATTATTCACACACATTTTTTATATTGGGAACTATGAGAAAGGCAAGGATAATTATATCTATTTAGTATGAGGAGAAGAGGATTGGACATGTCTTTAAGAAGATGTAATGTTTAGGAGGCAAGATGATGTGTGGAAATAGTCCTGAAACTGAAGTTTTGGAACTCATCCTTGATTTAGGCACTAAATAACTATATGGGTGAACGAATAATTTAACTAAAAAAAGATCCCATTTCCTTCTATGTAAAATGAAGGAGTTGGTTTCAATATTTTAAGTTCTCTTCTATGCCTTACTTAGTTTGATTCTGTGATGTTGAAAGATTACTGCCTTAACTATCTCGATTTTAGGTGAAGAGAGAAGATGCCTTAGAATGAATTTATGAAAGGTACAAAGGGAATTCTTGTTTACTTAAAGGAAAGGTTATAATCAGAGGCCATGGAAACACCATCTTTAGGATTTTTAAGAATTTGAAGGACCACTTTATTGGAGTGCCTTGAGAATGAAAAAAAATCACTCATCAACAAATACACTTTTGAGTCCTTTCTGTGTGCGAAACACTATGGAAATGTATAAGATATAACTACTACCTTCAAGGAGACTTTGATCTAGTGGGGGAGATAGCTGTGTAAACACTAGCAGAATATAGTATTTGTACACTACTGTACAATAGGATCTAATCTTACTGAAGTAGTCAAAGAAATGATTTAGAAACCCAACAGTAATTCAGAAGAGCGCTCTCTTAATATTTGCTTCAACCACATGAAAAGCATTACATAACCTAAAGCAATACTTTAAATACTTCTTTTGTCACTCATCCATTTTCCTCACACAATCCCAACTCTGTGCCTCTTTCTTCTCAAAGTTTTGCCACATCACACCCCCGCACATCTTGTGTCTTTCTCTCTTCTTTCTCCCCATTCTCTCTTATGTACTGATTTTGAAAGACAAAATCCAGAGGAACCAATCCGGCAGGAGAAAACCCATCTCTGAAAGCAGAGAAGGAAAAGACCAAGCCAGCAAATGGAGAGCATGCCTACAAGGGTCTCTGATGGTTACAGCCTGGTTTTTCTAGCTTGCTTTCCTCCCCTTCCCTTCCCTTTCTCTTTGGTACAGAACTTCTTCCTGTGGAAAACGTGTATTGGGTAGTTTGTGGGGCTAACACCATCACAAACTAGCCACAGAGGTAGACGGGCTTCAGGATTGGCCATCAGACTCCCTCGTTCCCCTGACCAAAATGAATGGTTCAAGGACATATACATGTCCAAAACTGTGTCAGTTAGATGCCCTCCAGGGGATTGGTTGTAGACTCTTTTCTTCCTTTGTGTATCACAAGCTGTAAAGATCATAGTGTGGAATCGCCAGCATTTGTTTCCCCTTCTTTCCTTGGTTGGATTCAATAGGCTGCCCGAAGAATGAAGTTGACTAAGGAGGAGGGCAGAACTGGAAAATGGGAAGAAAAATAAACCACTGGCAGCCTGAGCCTCTAGGTCTAACAGTGTCTGAGGCTGATGCACCCCTGAATTTTCCACTTACATGAACTAATAAGTCCCATCTTTTTTTCTTTTCACTTAAGTTGATTTTTTCCCTCTTGAAATGAAAAGAGCTCTGTCTAATGTACATCTATAGCAGTATTTGTGGGAATAGTCACATATTAGTAATCGTTGTCCAGTCATACTTCCTGTGGGTTAGTTCTTATAGGGGGTAACAAAATATTAGTCCAGAGCACCTAAATATTTTCATATCTCAAGTTCCCATTCTACTTGCTTAGTTAGTAGGGCTCTGTTTACAGTTCAGTGTCTCCTCTCCCTTTTCCTATGTTGAGATTGTATATAATACCTCTCAGGCTCCTCTGTAGGTGCTATGAAGTAAACCCCACCTTAGTTCATTGCAGTACCTTCTTCAAGACCTTGGGACTAGGGGATGGTTAACTTCTCAAAGAGCAAACTGGCATTCTTGGTATTTAATCCCCTCTCCTCATGACCAGTATTTTAGCTCTGGAGATGAAAAAGGAACATGGGAAAGCCCTCTTTGACACAATAAAGCAAGAAACAAAGGCTCCCTTTGGAATATATTCCAGTCACACTGGATCTGCAATCCTCTGGGAGAGGATGATGGGGTAACTATATCCTTCCCACTTATGACCTGCTCTAATTTACTAGAACCAAATTAAGAAGCTGCATCTTAACCAAGGTCCCCAGGCTTACTTTAGAGGGCTCCCTGACCATGATTAGAGGAACCAGCTTATCTCTACCTGCTGAGATCTCATCTGTTAGGATTCGTCTTCAAGGGAAGGAGATACACCTTCTTTACTTCCAGCTTCCAAGACCACTCAAAGGGTGACTTGGCTGAGCTTCATGAGTCTGGCTATCCAAAAATTAGCTAACTGTCTCCTCAGTTCTCATTAGATTCAGTATTCAGAGTTAATGAATGTTTTTAGCTTGAGTTTCTGGAAGATTTGTGATGCCATTTGTGTGAAATAGAAAATATAAGAGATAGTGTAACTTGTTTTGGGGGCTGAGACAGGGATAATTTTATCTTGGGGCAAGTGGAGTGTGAGTTATCAGATAGGTGTGCATGTGGGAATGCCTTGCCAGGGGCTGGGAATGCTGGTCTGAAATTCAGTAGAGAGGCTATAAGTTGCAGTGAAGAGAGTGAGGGAGACACTGCTGAGGGAGGAAATGATTATAAGAGAAGGAGAGCGTCAGATGAGCATCATTGTGACGCCAGACAGTGATCCTCAGACCAGGATACAAAGAGACTTTCCACGGGGTATACTGGTGGTTCATTTTACAGGAACCATCTTCCAGAGAATTGCCTTCATGTGTGCTGTTTTCTAAAGCTGATTTACCTGAGCAGTTATCTGAGGTAGATATTCCCTTTGCCACCTGCCCTTCCACAAAACCTCTTTGCCCATGTTGCAAAAGAAAAGCCTACCTTCACCCATTAGGAATCTTATTATGAGACTTGACCTTGGGACTTCAAAGCCTGCAGAGCAGCAGGCAGAGGGACTCTTCAATGATTCCTCTAATCGAGACATGATAAATTTCTTCTTCTCATTAAGATGTATAGACCCAATAAAGTTTTCCTTTTTGTATTTATTTTACTTTCTCTCTCTATACTTTCTATATTTGTATTCACCTTTTAAATCTATATTATTATATAGATTATTTTTGTTAATTTTATATCAGTACTAATTTAATGAATTATTAATTCAAAGAAAATGTATAGCCTTGTGTTAATAGAATATTAAAAATAAATTCCTATATTTTGTTGCAGAGGGCTATAATAAGGAGATAATGAACAACTTTCAAGTATAAAAATATATATAAAGATCACATGCTGTGGAGACACAGGAAGAGAAATACAGATTTGAGGAGAAAAAGAAACACAGAATTCTCAGGACCTACAAACAAAAATATTTGTACTTCTTGAACGTTATTGATGCAAGCTATTGGTATGTCTTTGACATTAATGTGAGCAGTGTCCCAGTGACAAATGTCTTACAGGAAGCTAAGTGTTTAGATTCTTAGACTCCAACTGGCTTCTTAGAATCTAATATAGAGCCTTAATTTATAAATTTATTCTTTTGTAGCTCCTTTAGGGCTCCCCTTGGGAAAAACTCAGGGGCCTCAATGGTCATCTTGTTCAATCACTTTAGATCCTGAATAATCTTTTCAGTCATCTGAAAAAGTTATTTCATCTTTCCTTCTGTCTCTTCATCTGTCCTTTCCTTCACCCCCTTCCTTCTTTGCATGAACACAGTTATAAAATGAAAATTTTTATACTAAGGATTTATGAGTGCTGGGGATATGACTGGTGAAGAAAATGACAAGTTCCTGACCTCTCTGAACCGTGGGAAATACAGCCAATAGAATAAGCATTTCTGTAAAGTTCAAGGGCTGTAACCAAGGAAGCACAGGATATTATGGTAAGAACAGATAAGAAACATGTTATTTTATCAGTGAATGTTTCTAAGAATGTGTCATTTAAGTTCACTCACTATTTTGTCATTTTGTTCTTTCTTGCCCAGCCCTGTTCTACTGAGGATCAAGACAGATAAACTTGCAGGGCTCATAGAACCTACATTCTATTGAAAAGGTAGAGACAGAGAAAACAGACAATAGAGGAAATGAATAGGATACGTTTCAGATAATGATGAATGCTATGTAGAAAAGCAGGGTGATTCATTCATTTGTTATATTAAAATTTAATGAATGCCTAGTATTTTCTTGGCACTGCTGTAAGTGCTGAGCATACAGTCTCTTCTCATGGAGTTTACATTTATTTTTATTAGGGGAGAGAAATAATACGCAAGCAAAAATGTGTAGTAGGAGGTCAGATAGTGATAAGGATTATAAACTGAAATGATAAAAGAGAAAGGGAAAGTGTGTGGAGAGGTCTGTTTTTTTTTTAACATCTTTATTGGAGTATAATTGCTTTACAATGGTGTGTTAGTTTCTGCTGTATAACAAAGTGAATCAGCTATACATATACATATCTCCCCATATCTCCTCCCTCTTGTGTCTCCCTCCCACCCTCCCTATCCCACCCCTCTAGGTGGTCACAAAGCACCGAGCTGATCTCCCTGTGCTATGGTGGCTGCTTCCCACTAGCTATCTATTTTACATTTGGTAGTATATATAAGTCCATGCCACTCTCTCACTTCATCCCAGCTTACCCTTCCCACTCCCTGTGTCCTCAAGTCCATTCTCTACATCTGCGTCTTTATTCCTGTCCTGCCCCTAGGTTCTTCAGAACCATTTTTTTTTTCAGATTCCGTATATATGTGTTAGCATACGGTATTTATTTTTCTGTTTCTGACTTACTTCACTCTGTATGACAGACTCTAGGTCCATCCACCTCACTACAAATAACCCAGTTTCGTTTCTTTTTATGGCTGAGTGAGAGGTCTATTTTTGATAGATGCTGGTGAGGGAAATATCCCAAGGCAGTGAGAATTGAGCAGAATTTTGAATGAAGTGAGGGACCAACTCATGTAAATATCTGGGAAAATTTTGTTCCAGGTAGAGGAAGCTGCAAGTGAAAAGATTGTGAGGCCAAGAACATGCAAAATATGTTCAAGGAACAGCAAGAAATCTGGCATGGCTGGAGCAGAGAGAAGCACTGATAGAGAGCAGCTGAGGATGGAGGGAGCCAGAGGTCAGACCACGAAGCTTTGTAGATCATGGTGAGGAGGATTTTGTTCTAAATGTGATCAGAAGCCACTGGAGGATTTGAGCAGGGAGTGAGGTGGTCTGGTTTATGTTTTAAAAAGATCACTGTGATTTTGTTCCTTTTTTTAGTTTATATGAGCTTGAGGGTGACTTTAGCTTGGTTCATCTGAGAAGGATATTTGAGATGGATACCAAAGCTGTGATCTGAAGGACAAGAAGAACTTACCCAGACATTGAGGAGAAGTCATCGTGCTGTATGTAAAGACACTAATGAGAGCTGAAGTCTGAAGGTGAGTGAAGCATGTCCTGTTCAAGGATCTGGGAAATGTTCATTTGGGCTGAAGTCCAGAGTACAAAGGCAGGACTGTGAAAGAGGAGATTGAAAATGTATAGTGGTGAGGGAGGAATTTTGATTTTATCCTAAAGATAATGGACTGTTTTGAAGACTTTTAGGTAGGGGAATATCAGAGCAGTTCTGTATTTTGAATGGTTTTCTTTGGCTGTTGGAGAGGAACTGGAGATGGGAGATCAGGTAGGAGGAAGGTGCAGAAGTAGCTCAGGTGAAGGGATGGATTATGGTCAGACTTTGTGTGAACATTTCTTGGAGCCGCTATTAATTTTGGAAAACTGTGATTGTTGAATAGGTCTTGCCTATACAGAGTCAATCCACCATCTTGGAACATCCACCAATTTATCTTAGATTTTTCTCTTGTCACACAGGACAAATTTAATTCTGTTTCTACATGGCAGTCCTTCATATTTTTGAAGGCAGCCATTAGTGTCTCCTTTTTCCGTATTTCTTTCCATCATGTGGGAGTTTTTTCTTGTGCGTGAATGTCCCAAATTTCTTCAACTCGTGAGAGTTGAGTGTGCCCCACGTGACACAGCTTTTTGTTCCTTCTCAATATTCTGTTCAGTTTTATCTTGACCAATTCTTGTCGGTTAGTGACCCTCTCAGGGTGTGCTACCCTACTTTTACCAGCATAGTAAAGGGGGCAATTATTTCTTCCCTTTTTATGATCATTATATTTTACAAATAATAACTATTCTCAAAAATAATAAAATAATAAGTTCTCAGAAACTTTTCTAGTGCTTGTACAATATTACTGAGCTTCTCAGTCAACTAAAATCCTCATTTTCTTTTCAATTATGTTACCATTAAACTTGAGTCTGGCTGTGATAAATAGATGCAGGGCACCAGGGTGGACATGGTGTCCAAAAGGTGGCTTTTATACAATATAATCAGATGAGAGAAGGTAGAAGCTTTATCTAGGGTACTAACAATAGAAATGGAGAAAAAGTGGTTGAATTCTATATACATTTTGAAGGAAAATCCAGTCCATATTTTGTGTCCCCTGGAAAATGTAAGTAATCAATGGTATGAAGTGTCTGTCTTTGCTGTATTGTCTCAGGTGACTGGCTCATATTCAGTCCCTATCACACGGTTCAAGTCGAAACCTTTAATTTTGTGCATATTTTACATGTACTATTATACATGAATACAATTTTCAGAATAATTGACTCCTGTGATAGGCTGCAAGTATGTAACTTTAAAATACCAGGTATATGGTTAGATTTTATTTCGTTTCACCTTTGTTTTATTGATCTAAAATATGTCATATTATGAGACTATTACTGTCAACTTCAAATTTCATTAAATCACTCATATTATAATAGAAGACACTGAGGGGCTGGCTGTGCTTTGTGTCTTTTATAGGATTCATAGGAAATGTCATTACGATTATGTCTTTTTGCTAAATGGGATTTGTAAGAACTGCTTCACATTTATAGAGAAGATGACAGCCCCCTCCCATCTGAGACTTAACCTCTCAGCTCCATTCAAAGTGCCTATGAATCCTGGCACTTTTGCTACACAGATACTCATTTCTTTAATGCACTGTGATCTCAGAATTTGGTGTTCTACCTGCAAGTCCTGGTGAGACAATGTCAGCTTGTCTTGTGCCAATTCATCTACACATTGAATGACAGCTTTGCTGTCTCTGAATGGTAGCAGGATGAGAGGTCATTCTACCTGGCTGTGCTGCCAACTGAAATGCTTAGTGTGTTTTCAAATTTGGGGTTATTAGAGCCAAAGAAACTTTATAAATTACCTTGTCTGTTCTCTTACCTCATAAATGTGGAAAATGAGAGTAGAATAGCTAAGAAGAAAATGCTCTTTCTTTTTCTCTCTTTTCAACCATTATTACAGACAAGGAGATGTACCTTAAAAAAGCCATTATCTGGAGTTGAAGAGTGAATACTTTAACAAGAAATCTTGTCAAAATATGATAGCAGTCATTCTGGGGTCAAAGTCATGGTGTCCGAAATATGGCATGTGAAATTTTCTTCAGAGCAACAGCCTGAGGAACAGCTAAGGGATGTGTCCCTTGTAGGTGGATATGTCTCCATCTTAACCTGAACAACACTCATATTAAAGAGAGAAGAAAGCAGTTCCTTGTTTCTTCTTGGAGGGCAAATCATTTTAGCTACTCAGAATTATTTTTAAAGGGCTCTCCTATTAATAACAGTCAATAAAAGTCTGGGGGATAAAAGCAAGATTAGTAACCAGTTAATGCAAGGGGAAGATAGCGTGTAATAACATCTTTCTCTAGTGGGATACTGACACTTAAACTCACATCATGCCTTAAAGCAGTTCATACATGCTTTCTTTTTAGTCACCAGCTGAGCACTGGTTTTATTTTCTCAGATATTTCTAAGCTGTGAGAAGTTGCTGCCTAAAAGGAAATCTAGGGGCTGTTCTTAGGATGAGATGAAAATTGATTCTGAGAGGGAAAACAATGGATATTCTGTATAATAGGGTGAGTGGGTTGGGCAAAGAGATTCTCTGAGGGCTCCTTTATGATTGAACCAAAGCTTATCTACAGACCAAGTTTGCTTTCCAAACCAAGATATTATAGAAAGAGAGGTGGAGCAAAACAACAAACCTTTTTCAGTATCTGGGACTTCAATTCCTGGCTTTTTATATCTTAAAACCCACATTTCTTGGTCAAGGTTTAAATCTCTTTCTAGGGACTTCCCTGGTGGTCCAGTGGTAAAGAAGCTGCCGTCCAATGCAGGGGACGTGGGTTCAGTCCCTGTTGGGGGAACTAAGATCCCACATGCCGTTGGGCAACTAAGCCCACATGCCACATCTACCGAGCTCACGCTCCTCAAGGAGAGAGCCCGCATGCTGCAAACTACAGAGCCCACGCGCCACAATTACAGAGCCCACCCACCCTGGAGCCTGCGCGCCACAACTAGAGAGAGAAAACCCGCACGCCACAACTAGAGAGAAGCCTGCGCACCACAGTGAAGAGCCCGCACTACAACGAAAGATCCCGCGTGCCGCAACTAAGACCCAACGCAGCCAAAAAAAAAAAAAAGAAAGAAAGAAAATAAATAAATCTCTTTCTGGAATAGTCCTTTTCACATTTCTACCTGCATGCTGTCCCTGCAGTGTGGACCTCTTGCTGCATGCTTCATGGTGCATGTACAGACTTGCCTCACTTCTAGACAAAGAGAGAGGCTCAGAGAGAGACACTGAAGCAGAGGTCTGAGACAGTTTTCACCATTTGTCCTTGAACCTCGTGGACAGTGTTGTATATTCCCGCGGGAGTGTGTGTTTATGGGGAATATTGCCTACAAGATGGTGTATCACTATACCGTGTACGTGGGAGAACATCTTAGAAGAAAATAAAATTCTCTGCTCTTCATGATGATCAGGCTTAAGGGAGAGTGTGAGGGTGTGAGTAGGAGAGAGATGGAATGAAGAGGGATAATAAGAAACGGGAGACCAAATAGTTCATTGCTTCCCAAAGTGTGATTAAATGGGTCACCAGAATTTGAAGCATCTGCAAAGGATGAAGTAATTTGTTAATAATGAAGATTCTAGGGCTTCCCTGGTGGTGCAGTGGTTAAGAATCTGCTCACCAACGCAGGGGACACAGGTTCGAGCCCTGGTCCGGGAAGATCCTACATGCCACAGAGCAACTAAGCCCGTTGGCCACAACTACTGAGCCCGCATGCCACAGCTACTGAGCCCGCGTGCCACAACTACTGAGCACATGCACCTAGAGCCTGTGCTTCGCAACAAGAGAAGCTACCACAATGAGAAGCCTGCGCAGCACAACTAAGAGTAGCCCCCGTGCAGCAAAGAAGACCCAGCACAGCCAAAAATAAATAAATAAAATAAATAAATTTATTAAAAAAAAAAAGATTCCAGGCAACCAAACAGTATTTCTGAGTAAGGGGCATAAAAATCTGCATTTTTTTAACATGCACATCAAGTGGTCCTTATATAAAAAAGTTTTAGAATCATTGAGTTTGGAAGTTAATATAATTGTGAAGGTGAGAGTTGAGGCCATAGATCAAGAGAGGATAAAAGAAATATTTGGTTGGTAAAATATACAGAATTTGAAAATTGTGTGGCAGCGTGAAGAGAGGTGAATCTAGGATGATTCTCACAGCTGTTTGGTTACCTGTTAGATGATTGTATCATTACTTTGATTAACTGGAACCTAGAAAAAAGGACCAGGTTTGAGAAGGTGGATGAGAAACTTTGGTCTTTGATTATGAGTTTAAAGTGTTTATGAGGCAACTTAAAATTTTTTTTGCAGTAGAGATAACCATATAGACTTGTAGTTTGGTGGAGCAATCTGGGTTAGAAAGATAGATTTAGTGGTTATCAGAATACAAGAGGAAGTTGAATCTATTGGCATGACTGAGATTTCCCGAAGAGAAAATGTATCAGGAGAGAAAGCCTGGGGTGGAGTCAAGACCCAGGGACCATTGCTAACAGGATCATGTGACCAGGAAGCTGGCTGTTGAATTCCTTTCTTCAGAGGTAGAAGACTTCCGACAGGTTGATAAGGCTCATTACATGATCTTAAAAGAGGAATATCAAAGAGGAGTGAAGGTAAAGGCAACAACAGTTGCCCAGGTCAAGAGATTAAGAGGCTGTCCATTTATATTAGCGTCCCTCTGGATAAAAGCTGGATGTAATTTAAATGATCTAGATGGTAACATCTGCAACGTATGTGCCGTGAATTGAAGTGGCACCACTAGATAGGGGAGAAGTTAGAGTTGTTTGACGGTATGAAAATAAAAGGAGGAATATTTTCTTTTCACAATTGAGTGGAGTGAATTAATATGGAAGTGCCAGTGGGATGCCAAAAAAATGTGTATGCCATCTCCTTTTCCTGGTGTATGTGGGTCATCAGCATGTGGGCATCTTCCATACAGAAGAGTTGGAAGAAAAGCCCTATCCTAAGAGAAGACTTCTGTTTTTATTTAAGCACAAGAATGGGAAGAACATCCAGTAAAGCCACTGAGGATGCAGAAGAGTGTGATGGAATTGGGAGCTCCAGTATTGGAAAGAGTTGAGAGGGAGGTTAGCTGTGAGGTAATGAGAGATAGAGAAATGGTGAAGGGAAGGGGGTGGGGGCGGTTCTGGGGTATGGACACAGGTGATGAGCATGCAGGAGAGGAAAGATTACCAGAGGGGTGCTAGATAATGTCTCTGCCTGTGGAGTTAGAGAGACAACACCTTTGTACACCAAGATATTTACATGTTTTTCAAGACCGTATATGGAATTGTGCCAAAGTATTTTTTTTGTGTATAAAATAAGTAGAGTTCAAAGGAGGACCAGAATGTGCTGAGAAGTGGCAGTGGAAAGATCATTGAATGGAGTGGGGCATGAATCAATTAGGTTAATTTATATGAAGCACCCTGAAAACTGCAAAGTGTAATATAAAACTGAGGTGGGGAGACGCAAGAGGGAAGAATTATGGGAACATATGTATATGTATAACTGATTCACTTTGTTATAGAGCAGAAACTAACACACCATTGTAAAGCAATTATACCCCAATAAAGATGTTAAAAAAAAAACCCAAAAAACTATGAGGTGGTATAGCCAGGGCAATGATCTAGAAGTTTCCAAAGTCTTTTAATAAACTTGCTGCATCAGGATCTTCTGAGGTGCTTTTGAAATTTTGGATGCCTGGGCCCTACACTCAGTTTACTAGATCAGGCTCCCTGATACTGAGCCCAGGGGATCTCTTTTGTCTTTTTTTACAGCTCTCATTTCTGATATATACTTTAGTATTATACAGCTACTTGAGTATTGATATTATAGTTCAACTTAGATGACAATAAACATGTATGTGAATGGTAAAAAATTTAAACGATCACAATGAATGAATAAATCTCATGAATGAAATTAACAAATAGTGAACAGTTGGTTGGAAAATCATAAAAGTTGTTTAATTTCAGAATTTTAATTTGAAGGCAATGAAATACCACTAAATTATTTTGAGCAAGTAGTGATACTGTGAATTTTAAGAGAATTATTGTGGTTTCTGTAAATGACATTTACTAATAAACTTCCAGTGGCTCAGAATTATTCTACTCATGTATTTGAAAATATATTTAGAATAACAAGGGAATTCCCTGGCGGTCCAGTGGTTAGGACTCTGTGCTTCCACTGCAGGGGGCACAGGTTCAATTCCTGGTTGGGGAACTAAGATCCAGCATGCCTTGTGGCACAGCCAAAAAAAAATAAAAATAAACAGAATAACAAGATTTTAAATGAAGTTTAGCCCAAGTTTTGTTAAAAATGAAACATCTAATCTATAATCCTCTGAGCATTATGTTTGTCTGATATTGAGAAATCAGACATTCTTATTTTAATGTACATGGCTATATTTATATGAATAAGAAATTTAAGTGGAAAATCATTAGGCTTTGCTGTTTATTGATTTCTAGTTTCTCTGGTGAATTAAAAGTTACTGATTTTTAAACTCAGAAATAAAACCTCATATATCAGTGTTTTTTCTACTAAAAAAATGATTATCTTTAGTTTTGCCTTTCAGACTAATGAATTCCTTGTAGTTTGGTAAAAGAATTAAAAATCATAATTTGGTGAATTAAAAATAGTGTATTTTTTCATTTCTCTTGGGCATATAGAGTGACTTATTTATGAGTTGCTAAAGTTGTAGACGTTTTCTGATCTTTTCTAAAGCAAAAATTGTGTGCCACCTTTGCAAACTTTTCCTTATATTTGGATCTGTCTAAAGCTACTTTTAAGAACTATATAATTCTGATCAAGAATTCTGTTTCTCCCTGAAAAACTTCCTTCTGTATCTGATTTGGATGACATGATGGTGATTATCTTTGTTCCTACTTAGATATGTTGAAATTGCCTCAAGGCTTTGAAGTTCTGAGATTTAAAGAAAAGATGAAATACAAATATGTATGTGCTATTTTCATATGGAAATAATATTCTGAATGAGAAGTAACTTCTTTGTTGGCATACACTGGGTCTTACAGACTAAATTAAAAAGCACTTGGAGGACAGGCTCCATGCTTTTTCTTGAAACTTCACTAAGATACATTATTAAATTAGTAGACACCAAAACTTTTAGGATTTTAAAGAGTAATTGATATTTTCATTAAATTTTAGCACTTAAAAATTTGAGGATTTTGTTTATTTCTGTGTTTGAAGTGTGTCTATTTCATTCTTGAGTTCCAGTGTTCTTTTTTATAAGTAGCTTTATATTTTATTATTTTTGATTATTATTTCTGATTATTAAAGTTATAAATTTTCATAGTAAAAAAAATCAAGTAATATAGAAAGGTAGAGTGAAAATTACTTATAACCTCTCCACTCAGACTGAACCACTATTTAACCTTTTAGTATATATCCTTTCATACTTTTTCCTGTCTGTATGAATCTCTTTGGGTGTAACTCAATCTGTATATCTCAGACCATTCTGTGGGTGTCTGCTTTTCTCCACTCTGTCTGTAAGGGGTTCCCTACCTGTCTTTTATTTTAGCTTCTGGCCCCTCATCTTTTCTCTGTCACACACATTCTCATTGTCTTTCACATTCTCTGTATGTGGATTCATACATATGAAGTATGTGAGTGAGTCTCTATATATGGGTAAATGTATGTGTATATGTATGTCAAAATAGCACCATTAGATACATGCTGCCTTGTAATTAAAAAAAAAACTTTTCTATAACAATAAATATAGATACAAAGCTCCATTTTTGATGACTGGATGGTATCCTAGAGTGTAGTGTGGGCTAGATTTAATTTATTTATGCAATCCTTTCGAACAATTTCTTTTGGACATTTAGGTTGTTTCCAAATTTTTTTGTTACCATATTTAGTCCTTTTAAGTGCACATTTTTACATATTTGTACAATCATTTCTTAGTAACTGAAATGTTACTATTAACTGTTACTAATAACCTGATTGTAAATATCTTTAATTAGATGTTCTAAATTATGTAAACTTAGAAATTCACTATTAGGCTAAGCTCAATACAGTTTTTATAAGATTTCTTGGGAAAGATCAGTTTTCTTTAAATAATAAAATATTACAAGATATTGCTAGCAACTATTGGTGGGATGTGGCTTTATATTGTTGTTGGACATTTCTAACTGTATTTTCTGATGGGTATGTCCTGAGCTCTCTTCTCCATGACTGACAGGACGAGTGTTTTGAGAAAACCAGTTAAGGTTATAGCTGTTGTTTGTGATCCAAAGAGCAGAATCAAGCTACACATTCACAGACTAGGAATGAAAATCACCACCCTGCCCTAACCACTTGGATCAATTGTATTCTTTTCTCAGCAACAGCAGGCCCTCCTTTTGAGTTTTGCCTCCCTTTTCTTTCTTTTTTTTTTTTTTTGCGGTACGCGGGCCTCTCACTGTTGTGGCCTCTCCCGTTGCAGAGCACAGGCTCCAGACGCGCAGGCTCAGTGGCCATGTCTCACGGGCCCAGTTGCTCCGCGGCACGTGGGATCTTCCCGGACCGGGGCACGAACCCGCGTCCCCTGCATTGGCAGGCGGACTCTCAACCACTGCGCTACCAGGGAAGCCCTTGCCTCCCTTTTCTTTAGTTCTTTGTCTAAATAAGCTCTAAGCTGCTTGAGACATGAGCTTTATTTTCACTGTGGTGTTTTGTAAAATGCCATGTGCACATATGACATTTTGTAGATAATAAAACAGCAACGATTATAGGCTGTTGGTAGTCCTCTGCTGATATCCCAGCTGGTAACAATACACTAAGATATCACTTGACATTCTATTGAGTTAACAGAAACTGTTGTGTTGATTTTTACTGCTGTTAAGAGCAGGGTGAATATTGATTTTAATCAGAAAGAGCAGGGAGAAATTGCTTTGACATGTGTTTTTTACTTGATCTTTGAGAATGTCATGAAAAAATGAAAAGAGTATATAGTAATCTATGTGAGGTTCTTTCAAAAGAGCTGAAAGGTTGTTTGAAAATAGTGACCCAAGGATAGAGATTTAGTTTCAGAAATGAAATGTTTAATCAGCCATCTCAGAGTAATCTCTTACATGACAAAATAAAGCCTTTCTTTGGAATATTAAATAATTGCATTTTTAGTCACACTGCCATTGAAATATAAAGAAACATGGCTTAATTTGTTAACCATTTTAATATTTATGTAGCTATTCATTCAACAAATATACAGTGATCACCTACATTAAGGCTGTTGTTGTCCTAGGTCCTGGGGTCACACTAGAGAGCAAAGCAAAGTCCTTGCTTTAATGGAGTTTGTTTTCTAGAGGAGGAATAGATAACAATTAAAAATGATGTAGTATGTCAAGTGGCAATAAGTACTGTGGAGAAAAAAACAGAGCAGGTTGGGGAGTGTGGATGGTAGTAGCCATTTTACGTATTGCAGTTGGGGAAGCCAACCTGGAGACCTAAAGAAGGGGTGAATGAGCCATATCCGCATTTGTTGAAAGAATGTTTCAGGCAGAAGGAAGAGCAAGGGCAAGTGTCCTGCAGCAGGAGTGTGCTCCAGAGACAGCAAGGAGGCCTCTGTGTCCAGGAGATTACCAGATACGAGCAAGGAAGTGGGAAGACGTAGGTCTTACAGGGCCTTGGGGGGCCATTATATGCCTTTGGCTTTTACTCTGAGTGGGATGGAAGTCAACAGAAAGTCATAAAAACAAAAGTGACCTGATCTTATTTTCTTGTGAAGGGATTAGTCTGGATGCTATAAGAATAACTGTCAAGGTGCCGAAATGGAGAAGCACTGTAGCAATAAGCTAGGTCATATCCAGGCAATGGGCGATGATGGTTTGGATCAGGGTAATAGCAATAGAGGATGTGGAAAGTGATTCGATTTTTGCCATGTTTTAGAGACAGGGGTGACAGAATATCCTGATGTATTGGATGTTGGGTATGAAATAAAGCAAGTAAAGATGTTTTCAAGGTTTTTGGCCTGAGCAACTCAGAAGGGTAAGGCTGCAGAAAAGAGAGTTTGGTAGGGAACTTGGCAGTTTGTTTTGGGATAAATCCGGTTTGGACATTAGAGATTAGTATTTAGTTCCAAGAAAAAAGGTCATAGCTGGACATGTAGATTTGGGAGTTGTCAACATGAAATTGGTGTTTAATACCATTACAGACAGGAAACTGGAAGAGATCATTTAGGGAGTAATTTAGATAGAGAAGTTCTGAGAGCTGAGGCCTGGGGTGTTTCCAGAGTTAGAGGTTGGAGGAATCTGCCGTGAATGCTGAGGAGGAGTGAGATAGTGAGGTACAGGGGAACCTAAAGAGTGGTCTTTCAGGGGTCAAGTGAAGTCACTGCTTCAGGGAGGAGGGAGGGGTGAGTGGAATCAAAAGCCATTGATAGGTCTATTAAATAAGGACAGAAGTTGGCAACTGGGCATCATTGTTGACCATCTTGTGAGTTGTTCAGAAGAATAGAAAAGGCTTTCTGGAGAGGGTCCAAAAGAGAATAAGAAGATAAAAAACAGAAGCAACAGTATGGGTAACTATTGAGGAATTTGCTCTAAACAGGAGAATGGTACTGTTGTCCCAGCCATGTTGAACAGATGGCCAGACAGCATACGTGCCAGGCTTGCTGGAGCAGTGTTTATTGGGGGAGAACTCCTAGGGGCAGGACCAGTATCAGGACATGAACCCACACTGCCCATTGCATTTAGGGCAGTACACACATATCTAGCAGGGCTGAGTGTCAGACTCCAGGAGAGGAACTTTGACATTAGGCTGTAGGGCTTTAAAGCTGTACCAGCTCCTCTCTTGATGTGAGTAGAGCTGCCGTGATATTTTCATTTCAGCCCAGTTCCTTCAACCCCTGCCTCAACTGCTCACAGGGCTGAGGTTCAAGTTTCTGATTGATCAGGATTGAATATAGTAAGCACTAGCTCCCCAGTTTCCATAGGAGGGCTATAGGACACCGAATTCTTCTCTGGGAGCCCAGCCTAAAGGAGATTTAGTCCTGATAAGGTAAGCCTGATCTCTCAGTAACAAGAGAAGTATGAGAGGGGAATGCGAGGGTTTTTCTTTACTGCTCTCTTGTTCCCTTCCCTCGCTTCCCCTCTCCTCCTTCCTTCCCTCATTCCCTTCCTTCCTTCTTTCCTTCCTTTTCTTTGATGTGCAATATTATAGATTTTTATAATCTAGTAGAGAGGAAAAACCATTGAGAATGTAAGGGAAATAGTCATTGGAGCGATTGCTGTTGAGAAGATAAGAGGATGATAAGAGTGTAGGGCTTGGCCCTGTGAGAGGAATGGATACACATCCATATTAGAGAGAAGCCAGGATTGATAAGCACAGATGTGCTTGTGCTGTGGTCAGAGCTTGTGGGCGTTCTTTTAGGATTGTTTCTAATTGCTCAGTGAAAGGTGAATTTGCACTGAGAGCAAGGAGAGAGATGCAAGTGTTGGAGTGATTATAACAGTGTGTGATTAACAACCTTATCTTCCCAATGCAAACAAATTTTATTAGCTCTGTGCTCTAAAAAAAGAAACTACTTTCCCTCTTTTACTGAGGATTGAATTTTGTGTATTTTCGGTGGACAGTCTTGGTTAAATCTGTTTAGCTTTTGGTCAGATGTTTACTTCTACGGGCCACCTCTCATACAAAAAAAATCTCATTTTTTATGGTGTTCTGTGATTTGAGTCATGTTAGATGATTCTGTAAACATAACACAGAAATAAGCAAAATGTACTTGGGCTTCTATGGCATGTGTGCAGAAGAATCTGTGTTTATTAAGCATACAAATATGTTTAAAATTCACTAACCTTTGTGCGGCTCACTGCAAGCAAAAGCATGACATTTGAAATTGTGTCTTCATCGCCTTCTCAGGGCATGGGATGATTGACACATCGTAACCTGCTTAATAACTGTGAGACAGAGCCAGTTATTCACGTGAGTTCCCCCCCCCCCACATTTGGAGCTTTAGATAATTGGATTAAATTGCAGCAAAATAAGTCAGGCCCGCTATACTTACACTCTCTCAACTGGCAGGAGACTGACTATTCTGGCAAAATGAATACATTTTATATATGTCTTCTCTGGTTGTTTCCTCTGATACAGCATTTCCTTAGTTCCTTTTGAGATGATCCTGCCATTTTACTTCAAGTTGTTGAGGTAGCTCCAAGTGAATTGGGGGACTTATTTCAAACCTCATATGTTTCTAAATTGCAGGAGTCTGGAGGCAAAATTATCCTTAAACTTGTTAAAAATGCAGATTTCCAGGACTTTGAAACTGGGCTTGGAAATCTGCACTTTAGTAAGCACTCAAGTAGTTCTGAGGTGGGTAGCTAATGAAACACGCTTTGGAACACAGCCCTGGTTAATATGTAGAATTGAAAATATGGTCCTTGAATCTGTAACAAAATGTAACATATATAGTTCTATACATCCATCCTTGAAATCTATCTTGAATCCAGAAAACTGTCATGTTGGAAATTAAGAACCCCATTGGATTATACTGTTAAATTTCCTTTCTTTCTCCCTCCCTCCTTCCCTTTATTCCCTCCCTCCTTTTTTTTTTTTTTCTCTTTCTCTCTCTCTCTCTTTCCTTTTTTTTTTCCTGGCAGTTTTTTAAAATATCTGAATCTTATATATGTATTGTATAGTCAGGGGAAAGCCTTGTCCATTATTTTGTCTTTAAAAAATAAATATTTTATCATTTTTAAAAAATTATAAGCTCCACAAAGGTAAAGAATTATGACAAATGCTTATTTTAGAAACCCTTAATATTTTCTACTGTAATTGGTAATAGTAGAATTGCAACCAGTATTTTATTTATTTATTTTTGGCTCTGTTGGGTCTTTTGTTGCTGCGCGCGGGCTTCCTCTAGCTGCGGGGAGCAGGGGCCACTCTTTGCTGTGGTGTGAGGGCCTCTCACTGCGGTGGCCTCTCCTGTTGCAGAGCACAGGCTCCAGGCGCGCGGGCTTCAGCAGCCGTGGCACACGGGCTCAGTAGTTGTGGCTCGAAGGCTCTAGAGCGCAGGCTCAGTAGTTGTGGAGCACGGGCCTAGTTGCTCCGCGGCATGTGGGATCTTCCCGGACCAGGGATCGAACCTGTGTCCCCTGCATTGGCAGGCGGACTCTTAACCACTGCGCCACCAGAGAAGTCCCTGCAACCAGTATTTTAATGAGCTTTCTGCTGTTCCTTTGCTTCAAGTGTATTTCTCATTTTCTTCCTGGGGTGAAATCCTAGTAGTTCTTTGAGATTTAATTAAAACCTTACTTTCTTTGGAAGTGTCCCCTGATCACCATCCTTTAGCCTCCCCATCCCCCAAATTAATTGCTTTTTCATTTGAGTTTTCATAACAGTTTGATCATGCTACTTACCAATTTGTGATCTCCTTAAGCAGGGTGAGTATGTGTCTTAAATTTCTTGGGTCAATTTTCCTGGCATAAGTATTAAAAGAGCCCCCTTTCACTCTCTGAAGTGTCCCTGTTTGGGTAATAGATGAGATGTCCATCCTATAGTGAAGAACTTTTCACCTCTAGTACTTCGCCTGTTATCTGGTACATGGAGGTTATTCAATCAGTTTGTCAATGAGTTTGAATTGAATTAATCATTTAATGGCTGGAAGGACTGTTAGAGGCTTGGCAGAAGCCTTTGTGTATTTTATAGGTATTATTATTTGTATCTATTATTTATAGGTATTAATGTTCAAAGACAGCCAAAGTAGGATCCCCTGAAGCCATTAGTTACTCGGAAGAAGGTAGAGGTAACCTGGACCAAGCTTTTGAGGAATCGGCTGAACCCTAGTCCTGTGGTTTCTAAATGCTGATCCAGAGGAATGTCCACAGGACAGTAAATACCCTTGAAGATACTTTTATTGTTTCATGGCAAAAAAGAGAAAAAATAAGGTCCAGGTAGTGAGTTAAAACTAAATGTATTTATTGGATTGATCTTTCTTTTTAAATTTTTATTGGGGTATAGTTGATTTACAATGTTGTGTTAATTTCATGTGTACAGCAAAGTGAATCAGTTATACATAAACCACTTTTTAAAGATTCTTTTCCCATAGAGGCCATTACAGTGTATTGAGTAGAGTTCCCTGTGCTATACAGTAGGTCTTTATTAGTTATCTATTTTATATATAGTAGTGTGTATGTGTCAATCCCAATCTCCCAATTTATCTCTCTCCCCCACCCCCCGTACCCCCTGGTAACCATATGTTTGTTTTCTACATCTGTGACTCTGCTTCTGTTTTGTAAGTTCATTTGTACCCTTTTTTTTAGATTCCACACGTAAGCAGTATCATATGATATTTGTCTTTCTGTGTCTGACTTACTTCACTCAGTATGACAATCTCCAGGTCCATCCATATTGTTGCAAATGGCATTATTTTGTTCTTTTTTATGGCTGAGTAATATTCCATTGAATATATGTGCCACATCTTCCTTATCCATTCATCTGTTGGTGGGCATTTGGGTTGCTTCCATGTCCTGGCTATTGTAAATAGTGCTGCAGTGAACATTGTGGTACATGACTCTTTCTGAATTATGGTTTTCCTGGGGTATATGCCCAGTAGTGGGATTGCTGGGTCATATGGTAGTTCTATTTTTAGTTTCTTAAGGAACCTCCATACTGTTCTCCATAGTGGCTGTATCAATTTACATTCCCACCAACAGTGTAGGAGGGTTCCCTTTCTTCCACACCCTCTCCAGCATTTATTGATTGATCTTTATTTTAAGATTATATCTAGCGTTAGGCTATTGTTTGTATCTTAGAATTTTCTTTCTTTTCTGAATTGACAGTAATTGAAAAGAACTTTCCTTATCAAAATAAGAAGTTGGCATGCCCCAAGTCTGGCAAACATTGACTAAGAAAACAGGCTGTGGATGGAAGGTGCTATCTGGACTCACAAGGTAAGAATGATCAAAGGGCTCAAACCTATGAGTTGTAGAAAGACCCATCACCTTTCCCTATCCATTCTGGAAAATGAGACGAACAGTGTCTTTTTTGTTCACTACTTTGTCCCTAGGATGTATACAGCCTAGTACACAGTTAGTATTCAATAATTTGTTATTTAAATAAATTCAGAAGTTCCATGAATAAATCATGTGCTGAAAACATCTGAAGTGACCCAACCTGGTGAATGGTTGAGTTAGTTGTGCTCTGCTGATTATCCAGCCCTTTCCATGACTAGGAATCAGTAACTCCATCAGTTATTGCTTCTTGCCCTTTACTTGGTTAAAGTTTTAGCTAAGGATTCAGTGTTTTTTGTGTGTGGATTATTATAATGGTTTCTTTTTTTTCATTGTTAAAATACACATAAGATTTACCATCTTAACCATTTTTAAGTGTACAGTTCAATGGCATCCAATATATTCACACTGTTGTGCTACCATCACTACCATCCATCCACAGAACACTTTTCATCTTGCAAGACTGAAACTCTGTACCCACTAGACAATAACTTCTCCATTTCCTCCTTTCCCAGCCCTGGTGACCATCATTCTACTTTCTGTCTCTGTGAATCTGACTACTCTATGTACTTGATAAAAGTGGAATTATACAGTATTTGTTCTTTGTGTCTGATGTATTTCACTTAGTATAATATTCTCAAGGTTCATCCATATTGTAGCATGTTTCAGAAGTTCCTTTCTTTTTAAGGCTGAATTTTATATATATATATATATATCACATTTTGTTTATCCATTCATCTGTTGATAGATACTTTAATTGCTTCCACCTTTTGGTTATCACAAGTAATGCTGTTATGAACATGACTTTACAAATATGTCATTGAGTACCTACTTTCTCTTCTTTTGGGTCTATATCCCAAAGTAGAATTACTGGATTATATGGTAATTTTATTTGTAAAATTTTGAGGAATCACCACACAGTTTTCCATAGGAGCTGCACCATTTTACATTCCTACCAATAGTGCCAAAGGGTTACAATTTCTCCACATACTTGCTAATAATTATTATTTCCTGGATTTTTGGTAGTAGCCATCATACGGGTATGCTATCATGGCCTCTGTCTCCAGGAGTTTTCTCTAGTGTTTTTTATTTACCTGTAAATCTGACCATGTCAAATCTATTGATGACTCTCAATTTCTTTTTTTTAAATTCTAAGGTTCTTAACATGCTACCTCTCAGGTCTAATTTCTATCCACCCTATAATCTAGTCATAATGACATATTTGCTCTTCTCTATACTTACTGTTTGCTTTCAAGTCCCTATGACTTTGTGTTAGTGATTTTTTCAGCATGGAGTGCTTTAATTCCATGGTTCCCAAATTTCATTTCTTCTGTTTGTGCCTTTTCCTTCATTAACTTCCCATCTCTACTATTAGTTTCCTATGATTTTTTTCTTTGCATACATATTAAACAGTTCACTGTTTAAAATTTAGCCTCATTCTAAACAACAACAAAAAAATCCATGAAATAATGGGTTTAATAAGTTGATCATATTAATTCTCCACACATCTTAATAAATACATTACCATTAAAATTTTTAAAGGCCTATCTACATATCACCAAAAATTCATCTTGAACACCACCAATGATGTATATGCCACACTTTGTGGAAGACTTTGGTAACCCACCTTCCCAAGTCTATCTGCTCAGCTCCAGCTCATCCTTAGGATAAGTTTATGCATTAGTGTAAGTTATGTAGGGAGTTGTGGTGCTGGCTCTGGAGTTAGATGAGTGGGTCCAAATCCTGACCTGCCGCTCACTAGTTGTGTGACCTTGGCCATGTTATTTAACCTCTTTTGTAAAAAGGGGATAATAATAGTTCCTACCTGAAAACTTGCGAGGTGTTATTAGGATAATGCATGCAGGACTCAATGTTTTCTAACTAGTCTAGCTCTCCTTTTGTGCTCCATATCATGAAAAGATGATCAACATTTGCTTCATTCAAAGTTATCCCATTATGAAATTGATGAAAACAAAGGTAAAGTGGAATCCATGCAGGGTATGCTTTCATGATTATTCTAATACAAGTTAAGTAATTACAATCATTTGACCTTAACTTTTCTGGGTCCCTAAATTATAATATTTTAGAGCCAAATGGGATGTCAAATTGACCCTGAGGGTGTTTTTTCTGCCGGTTTCAGTCAACATCTGTGGGATTAGTTAATGTAACTCAAAGTGGAATAGAGGCAGAGGGGTGTGAAGCCAGTTTTTAACAGCTGCCTCTTCCTCTGCAGTCCCAGTGGTGTCAAGAAAACCGCATAAGACCCACCATTTATTTCAGTTTCCAGTATTAGAGAACACAATAACAGTTGTAGAAATTGGTTCCTTCTCTCAGCTGTGTTCCTTTCTAAGTCTCTTATGTTGTGGTGAGATTTTTCTCTCTTCTCTAGTTCCTGAAGCAGCCCTATGCACTTGAAACTGTCCATTTCTTTACTCCTTTGTCCTCAAAATGCACGTTTTTCATTTACCCTTTCCGTGAAAATACCTAGCAAACAGAAACCCAAGGAAGAGGAGAAAAAAAGAGGAAGGTATAGGAGGAAAAAAGGGGAAAAAAACCTAAAAGATGCTTGAAAGCCTGTACATCTGAAACTGACATTTAACCAAAGACCTGGCTTTCTTGTTATATGCAAATGGCTCTGTCTGTATTTCTTAAGACAGTAAGTCCCTGGTATTGTACCAAGTACAGTGTGAGCATTCTATAAGGAGTGATACCATATTTTCATCTTCAAATCTAAGGATTCTCTTTGCCATGTAAGAGATACTCAATAAGAATAATGCCAATTTTTTTTTCTACCGGATCTATTTCAGTCACAATCATGGAATAAAAAAAGAGATTTACTAAGTAATTATTATTTCCATATTAATAAAAGAAAGATGGGCATAGTTTTCTTTTGAAATCATTCTTTTTTTTGTCTTAAGTTATTAAAAATATAAAGATTTTCTTTACTAGTTGCTTAACATATTTACGTATCCAAGACCTTTATCTTACAACTTTATGGACTTCTAGCATTTAACCCATGTGAACCTGACATTTAAGATGGAGCAGGTGGTATGGCAGTGATACTTGAAACTTCAGGGATGGTTACTATTTTTCAGATATCTACTTTCAAGTTCTTATGATTCCTTCAGAGATATTAGACCTTTTAACCTTAATAAAATATTTTATATTTAAAAAAATAATTAAGCTGTTTGTCAATAATGCTCATTAAGTGGAAGGTCATATCATTTGGCAGAAAATATGAATAATGGATTATACAAGCATGTTTACTGAAGAATTTAGATTATATTTCTAAAGAAGTTTACAAGTTTAGTTTGGTAAATGAATTCTTAGTGCTCTTAGCTAAAATTAATTAAATCTAGCAGAAAGAAAAAGATTTCTTAAATACAAAAAGAGTCAGATCACAGTCCTTTTTGTACTGACTGATTTCTCCACAATTTCTACCAAAGGTTGTGGTGTGTCAAAAGAAACTTTGTTTTTAAATTGTCATTGCAAAATGTAGTAACAATTTTTATTTAAACAATGAACCTGTCTTGAGCAGCAGCAGAGATTTAATTACATGTTTCCATGAGAACCATAATCCAATTTTATAAAATAAAATTAAATAAAACCAATAAGTTGGGACTTCCCTGGTGGTCCAGTGGTTAGGACTTGGCATTTTTGCCCCGGGTTCAATCCCTGGTCAGGGAACTAACTAAGATCCCGCGAGCCATGCAGTGATGCAGCCAAGAAAAAAAAAAAAAGCTAATAAGTTGACTTTTAGAGTAGCTGCAAAAGAACACATCTTCAGCAAAGAATATGTGAATGACGTGATGGGATGTGGGGTACCTTGGGGAATGCAGACTGCCAAAGATTTCTGATTATTGACTTGAATTAAAAAGATTAAAATATAATATATATAGGGCTTCCCTGGTAGCTCAGTGGTTGAGAGTCCGCCTGCCGATGCAGGGGACATGGGTTTGTGCCCTGGTTCGGGAAGATGCCACGTGCGGCGGAGCAGCTAGGCCTGTGAGCCATGGCTGCTGAGCCTGCGTGTCCGGAGCCTGTGCTCTGCAACGGGAGAGGCCACAACAGTGAGAGGCCTGTGTACCACAAAAAAAAAAGAAGAAAAATATATAATTTTTATGGGGAGAAAGGAGTTGCTTTAAAATATGATTTTATTCCTTGCTGGCATGTTTCTTCCTCTTTTAAATAATAAATGTACTGATCTGAATCCCTTATTTTAACACTGGCTTACTGTACAGAGAACTGCAAACTTAGGTTGGGAGGAGTTTGGTTATTACGAGACACACTCAGGGTCCAGGTCAGTTTTTAACCCAACTCTGGATAAGATCAGGATGTGGGCTGCATGGCAGCTCAGGTTGTTCTAATAGCAGATATAGGCTGTAGCTGAAATTTGGCTGTGGCAGAGCTATAAAAACTTTCTGAGTGTGTATCTGTAAGATTGACAGAGATTATAGATTAGTAGCTACTAACAGTGGCTGAGGAAGAAAGAAATAATCAAACCCGTGGTTAGTGACACAAGGAGTCCTGGGTTAGTGGGCCAGGGAATGGCTCAATTCAGAAGCATTTCATGGTCTTGGATGGCCCAGAGTAATTGATTGGGGTCTCCAACTTAATGACAGAACATTGCTGTACTTAGCAGGTATTTCCCCACAAACATGCAAACAAACCTCAATATTCCAGGACAATAGAGTTTATTTCAAGTGGATGTCAAAACCAAGTTATACTCTCTTGGGAGGAAAGGCAGGAGAGCAGCTACAAAAGAAATGTTAAGTAACAGCTCTTCATAGAACAGAGTGCTAAAGAAACCTTGGACAGTTCACTGTTTCAGTCCTGAGAATTGGTTTGGCCCAAACTTTTTAAATATCATAGAACATTGCAAATATTAATTGTTCAATGTGAAAGATTATTTTCACATTATGCAATGTTTATAAAAGCTAGTGGCTTTAAAATCAGCTATAAATCTAATCTTCCTACCCCTCCAGATACACAGTGGGGAGAAGAAAGTATCGGCTCCATGATATTTTCTGGTGTGATGAGTGATCTGACTGGTGATGATGAGTTATTTTAGATTATCAACTGATTGGTCTTTCCACAAGGAAACCATAAGGGCCACCAATTATATTTCAGCTTTTTCTTCTAAATCATTTTGTAAGATTAGATTTCTCACAGCTGAAATGACAGAATTAATGAGACTGTATAATAATGTTTTGATATAATAAATGATGCCAAATGGAATTTCTGTCACCAGGCCAGTAGATCTGAGGCTGAACATTATTCTCTAGTGAAAACTTGGAAAGTACAAATAAAGTCATAATGAAGTACCTTGCTCAGAAGTAATAAAACCTTGGCTAAAATTTACCTTCCACCCCAGAGTCAATAATATATTAACTGAGTTGGACTGTGAAGCAAAACAAAACTGAGTTCTCTCCTGGCTTGGTTACCTGTTTCAGAAGAGCAGCAGGGAAATTAATTTTATTGAGTAATATCCATAGAACTACTACTGCATTGGATGTACAATAGCAGACACAAAGAGGAATAAGGCATAGTACCTTTGTCAAATGATTTACCATCTTTTGGGAAAGAAAAAACCTAAATACAAATGACTGTTAATAAGGAGGAACTTGATAGATCAAATACTTTAGAAAAAGACTGGGAGACCTAGAGGTCATTACAATGGTAGAAAGGACATGAAAGAAAATACACTGTTTTCTAAAGATTTAGTGGTTGCTGTTCCTTATAAATTATTTACTAAATATATAATGTTGGTGTGGAAACTGTAGGTTCCTTGCATCTACCCTTTCTCTTAAATCCACCCCAAAGTATAGGGATGATCATTTAATTGGTTAAGTTTCAGAGATTAATTGGGCAATATTTGCTAGTAGGCAGGGGTGTTACACATTAATAAAATACATACATAGACCTGTCCTGCACTTTCTCCTTCGTGCCTAATACAATTAAAGTGATGAACTCATCCAGGCTATACTGTCAGAGAAATCCTTACCACATTTCATCATATATTCCCTTTTTTCCTTCTCTTTTTGCCGAAGAGTTTTGTTCAGATCTGTAGAGGTAACTCTGCATTCCCATTACTTCTCTGCTCTGATTTTCCAGCCAGGTATGGGCTTAAAGATTTGCATAATCTGTCCAGGTGAACTTGGAATTAACCTTGGGATCAAATTCCTTTTGTTCTGTCTATTCCAGTGTTTTGGAATGTGTGTTGGATATGGTTTTCTGTATACTGCAGTGATAAGATCCTATAGTTGGGTCTGGGGATGGTGGGTAAACAGATATAGTGTATCTTTTTTAATAGCTGGTATGGTTTTCTCTGGTTGAGTGGGCATATAGGTATGGAGACTTATGTTTGGAAATAATGTACGTCATAGCAATATAGAGTTTCTGTGTTGGGAGATGGGGGATACATCTAATGTGGTTACCTCAAAATGTAAATAGAGAGCTGTGCTGAGATAGATGCACTTTGCTAGGCTGTGCAATTTCAAGGGCTGTTTTGAAGTTTTTAAAGTAAAAAATATTATACAATTGTATGTTATTAAGTTATTAATATTAAGAACTTCAAATGGCTTAACAAAGCAATGTGGTATAGTAAGAAAATCAGGCCTTTAGTTGCAAATAAAATTTACTGATTAACTTCAGTTCCCTAACCATCAGTTCATTCTGTGAAATGGGAGTAATCAAGTTTACTCCATAGAGCTATTGTGAAATTTAAATTCAATACAGCACATTAAGCACCTACTGTAGTCCTTGATACACTGTGGGACATCAGCACATTGTTGTTATTGGTAGAAATTTCTTGGCACTTTGTAGGTTTCTTATAAATATTAGCTCTCTTAAAACTTTTAATCATTTTGTGGATAGTTATATGCCTAGATCTGGTAACAAATATGCTATATCAGCAGTAAAAACATTTCATCTTAATTTTATTATGATACTTACTGGAAATATTAGTGAGGTTTTGATTGTATAAAGGTGATTATGTGGCATTATTATGCCATAAGTACTCAGGAATAATCAAATTCTGTGCTAAATTAGAGCTGACCCTCCCTGTGGTGCTGAGAAAGATATACACACAAGGAACATAACCATGGAAGCAAAGAAACACTTTATTACTGGCTGAAATTGTGCCTGAAATTCCAACAGAGTTCTTATGACCTGGACCTTTTCCTTGCCTCCTAGTCCAGACTTGAGGGCTTACTATGCTCCTACAGGGAAAGGTAAAACATGGAAAAAAGAATGTACTAGAATGAAGAAATGACCACATTTATGGGCCACTTCATTTATTCATTCATTTAAATACCATGACCCTGTTCACTAGTAAATATGGCTAACCTATGTCCTGGAATTAGATTAACATTCTTCTTCTTTAAGGGAGTTTATTACTCTTTGGAATTCAGTTCATTTAGTTGCCTGGAGGCTTTGTTCTCTGATGGCTCACAGAATGTTACAATTTTGTATATTGTCCAGCTTTTTCTTCTGTGGAAACAGAATTCAATGACTGAAAGTTTTGGTATTTAGATAATAAGTAAATAAGTAGAAACATATGGAAACTTTGGGTGTTGAACTCCAAAACCCACTTTCCCTCCATTATAGCACATTGAATTATTAAGCTCTTTAAAGACCTGGGATAGTGTTAGTAGGTTATATTTATATAGGGTTTTTCCAGCTAAGAACACTTCAGTTTTTACACTTAGTAGCTAATTGGATCTTTGTAGTCTTGTTATTTACACATTAAGGTCCTTAGTTTATAGGTGAGAAAAATCACAATTTAATAACTTAAGCCAGTAAGTAATAAGACTCAAACCTGCTTCTAAGCACACAGAGCTTTCCACAATTCCATATCAGCATGGATATTTAATATGGATACAGCCATATGGATTCTTTAAATGTTGAGTTTACTCCCTAAATGATAAAAAATGAATTAGAAGTTTAGTACCTGAAAAGGGAAACTGATTAGTGACAAATGGCACTTAATCCAAAGTTCATTAACTCTTGAGCCTCTTTCAGCCATTGATATCATTCCTTTCTTTAGGTGAAAGTCAAATGGATGATGAGCTTTGAAACTGTGCTCTTATTTTAGAAAAAAAAGGATAGAAGATTTTGCTGTTCTTGTAATGAGCTAAAACTGCTTCAGAAATAATGTCAACATATCTTTCCCAGCATTTTTCTATCAGTGGGAGACCATTATTAGAGTACAAATTAGTATTTTATTAATATTATCATTTACACATGCCATTTTTAATAACCCATGTACAATTATACTGGAAAACAAAAAAAAGGCATACAAAATTCAGCCTAAAGACAAGGCAGACATTACTTGTGAAAATATAGATATTTCAGACACTAAGATTTATAGGATTTAAAGTTGTGGCAAGTGGATGGTTCCCTCATATCAAACATACGGAATGGCACAAATGTGAATGAATAGGATGTTCTTTCTAGTATATCTTTTAAGTGAAATACATTCTGTTTCTAAAAATTGGTCCAAAGTCACATGAAAAGAAATGGTAAAGTACTGAATTTATAACATGGGAAAATTCTACCCCAAATACCTTTATATTTTAATAGGTCTCAGGTCCAGATCCTAGAAATAATTAAGAACTAGAAACATGTAGTAAGATTTGAAGAAAATCACAAACCCCACAAACCCTGTATGTCTCAAAATATATTCTAGAGTGCCTAAATTCTTGCCATTGAAATAGGTTTATAGGTTTAGTGTATTTCTTCTAGATGGAACCTGGAAGTTTCACCTTTTATCTGGTGGAGGAAAAGAAAAAGTCAGGTTAGCTAGTACTCAGCTTGCAGAAAGGATTGCAGTTAGAGAATGGATTGTGGTCAGATGAGTTTGTATAGGAGACACATCAGAAAGGGTGTAGAGCTTATGACATTCCTCAGAGAGAGTAACGACAATAAACATGAAGACACTGGGCATATGAGAGAAGAGAATGGTAGTGGAGTAAAGATTTCAACTCTGATAGTTTCACTCAGAGACTTGATAGAGAATGTACTTGCTCATATGGATAGTGTCTAGTCCTTGTCAACACCAAATCAGAGAGTGCACACTACCAAATGTCCACCATGTATGAGGCACTGCTTTGGGAACAATGGGATATAAAAATAAGAACACTTTCTCCTTTATGGAGTCTCTGATCTATTTGGGGATACAGACATGGAGATACAGAAAAGCAGAGAGGCAATAGAAAAGATAAATATCCACAAAAAGAACTGAGCATGCCCATTGAGTTTTATAGCAAAGTGTGATTTACAATTCCTAGAAAGAGATAATTGGGACCAAATTCCAATGAGGAAGTAGAATTTGAAATGGTTCCTGAAGACTGAGAAAGGTTTGGATGAGTGGAATGCAGGGGCCATCTTTCAAAGGGAGTTAATCAGAAGAAGCACAATACAAGAGAAGGAGATAAATTTGTCTGGAGCAGATGATTCTCAGTGGGGAAAGATGGAAGATTAGTGAGGAGTTTGGGGACAGGAATGCATTGTGGGGTCTACTGCTTACGCCCCTCTTACTCTATTCCTTAAATGTTAATGCTGCCTTGGTCTCCAACCAGAAACCCACTTTCACTTTGCATAATCTCCCTAGGGACTCACATCCTGTCCTAAGACTTCAATTATGAAGAATATGTGTTGAAAATTTTCAAGCTTATATCTCTAGCCATTGTGTTTCTATGTTGCTGGACTCCAAGCTAGTATATCCAATTGCTTATCAGACTTCTCTACTTAAATATCTCCAACTTTTAGGGAGACTAATGGATTCCCACCTGACTTTCCTAATCTCACTCAACCCTCTCTCCAAACTCCTTCTCCTCCTATAATCTTATCTCCTCTACTTTTTACTTGAATGACTTTGCACAGGTTGCTTAAGCTTTTTGTACCTAGCTAGCTACATGTGAAAAGATAGGGATAAAGTTATTGTTATTTTCAGGAGTTTCTGGGAGGACAAAAACAGCCAAAATATGTAAAACTGTAAGAACAGTGTTCAGCACATAATAAAGCCCCTACAAATATATATATATATTCAGTTATCTAAGCCAGTATGTTTCATTACTTTTCTCCTAGTATTTAATTGGTCACAAAGTGCCATCAAATATATGCTTCTCCATTTCCTTCTCTCAATCCCCTCTGGCATGGCCTTAGTCCAGATGTGCATTACTTCTCAACCATATTGTTGAGATAATTGTACTAAACTGATAAATGCTCCTCCTATCTCCAATTTCAATTCTCTCCCCTCTACTTTCCAAAATGCCACTATTGTCACCTTTTGAAACTGCACTGAACAAAGATGCTTCAAGAAAAGTGAATAGAGTTCATAATGAGACCCAAATTCCCTTGAATCACACCAGGCTCTACATGATCTGGCCCCTGATTGCCTCTTTGGCTGTCTATTCCACCGTTTTCTGAACAACTCCAGATGCTTCAGGCATATCATATATTCCTTGTTCTTTACATTTTTACAGATGAAATTTTTTTCCACTTTTAAAGTCCATTCTTTAATCCCTTTTCTTCTCTTATCCAATCTTCCCTTCTTTTTCATGACCAGGTGATATACTTTGTCTTCCTAAATATGGTTCTTCCCAACCCAGTCTGGGTTGGGTGATGTATCAAGAAAACAAACAGACAGCATATGCAAAGTAGGTAATTTGAGGAGGGTTTAATATAGGGATTATTTACAAAAGCGTAGATATGATTAAGGGAAACCCACAAAAGATAGTGCAGGATCCCAGGACTAGCAACAGCTGGGGGTCATTATAACTGCTAGGCCTGACAGGGCAAGAGGATAGTAGTGGTTTACCCCAGAACGGACCACCTAACAGGAGATGTAGTCTGTTGTACAACCTGCAGCTACCTCTCAAGGAGGAATTGGGAGATAAACACCTGTCCTTAGTGTTCTTGTGCCCTCTGTCCTGCTTTCAGTGTCTCTCATTATCTGAACCCAACTTGAAGCCAGAAGGTAAGGCCGTTGAAAGAGCCATAAGGTCTGCCTCCTGGCAGCATCACAGAGGAAGGGTGGAAAGGAGATCTGCAAGGACAATTGAAAACCATTCAGCAGAGGTGCCCCCTTCTGCAGTACCTAGTCTCCAGAACATACCTTTATTATAAAACTTAACACATTGTATTGAATACATATCCACTTTTGTCATAAATTGAGAAGTTTTTGGTCATACAGACTACCTTTATATTTTCTTAGCATTTAGCCAGGGACCCAGGTACTTTAACATGTGCTTGGATGAATGAATGAATGAGTGAATGTCAATGTCACGGTAAGGTCTGTGCCCTATAAAACGGGAATCATAACTGTTTGAAGCTGTTTATCTACTTCACTTTGTAGAACTCTAGATTTGGGCTGTAATTCAGGCTTTTCTGTTAAGACATGATGCCTATTTTTCTTTTGTGTGATATGTAAATGAATGCAAGTGTGCACGTGTGCTGTTTACCTCATAATTTTTAAAAATGATGATGGGTCAGACAAATACAAGACAATTCACAAGCTTGAGCCAAATTTGAGAAAACAATTTCTGTAAGAAAATGATCTCCATTTGGTCATTTATTCACTTGATTTAACCCCATGCTGCTATTAGTTATGCAGGGAAATAGCGTTTTAATGACTCTTCAGAAAATGTTCACCACAGGAAGAAATACTGTATGACTGGAATAGGCTAAGCGGATATTTATCTCTCTGTGCATTTTGTGGGTCTTAATACTATCACACCTATGTGCTCCAAGAAAGATATTATAGTAGAACAGCTGCTAACAAAGGTGTTTATAATTCAAATGGAAATTAGGACTTCAGAAAGAGCAAAGTCCTTTTGATCTGCTAAATATAAAATAGAAATTACATGATCTACTCCTTATGTTAATCACCATGACTATGATTGTAATTAAAGATAATTTAGAAAATAATATAAGGAGTTAATGTAATTCTGTCTCTTGGCCTTTTTAAATGAAGCACTCTCATTGAAAAAGTAGTGTTAGCTTGTTGTGATAATTATGATCACCCCAACTTCTTTTGTAACAAGAAAATCGTTTTTGAGAGTTTGAAGAAGGAGCTTCCTTGGTGGCGCAGTGGTAAGAATCCGCCTGCCAATGCAGGGGACACGGGTTCGAGCCCTGGACCAGGAAAATCCCACTATGCCATGGAACGATGAAGCCCGTGTGCCGCAACTACTGAGGCTGCGCTCTAGAGCCTGTGCTCTAGAGCCCACGTGCCTAGAGCAGAAGTCCGCACACCGCAATGAAGAGTAGCCCCCGCTCGCCCCAACTAGAGAAAGCCCGTGCACAGCAACGAAGACCTGACGCAGCCAAAAATAAATAAACAACAAAAAAAAAGGGTTTGAAGGAGACATAATCTTCCCCTCCCCCCCTTTTTTTAACAGATGAGGAAACTGATCTTCAAAGAGGTTATAACTTATGGAAATCACTTTGTATTTAGATGCAGAGATAGAACCCTTGTTTGTGGATTTCCAAACCTAAATTTCTTATACCACATCATGCTGTCTCCCTAATGCTAGGCTCTAATGGAATAAGACATCATCTAAAATTAGGCAGTCAACCCCCCATGGCATTTGATGTGGGGGGGCTGCGATTCCTGGAGAGTCAAGGACCTTATTACAGAGCACAGGGATTCATTTAACATGAGCTTTCATACAGAATATGGAAGCCCAGATCCATTTATAAACTACAGAACTAGAAAATCTCTCTGCTAAGGAGGTTTTGTGGGTGAATGGTTGTAAGATGCCATCACTAATTATATTCTTTCATTAATGGCTTATCAGAGGAAAGCCAAAGTGGTGTCTGTGTTGTTCTGGGAAAAATAGTTTTGCTTATTTTCTATTTTCATAAACAAGGAGAACCATTTTTTTTTCTAAAGTATTTTTTATAATGGTAACTTTTAATGGGAATTCCACTTCTTCTCTTTTGCTGATCACACCAAATCTTACCTCCCTATGTTTACATGGCTCAGATTTACTGTTAATTTTTTTGCCCTGTTCCTAGCTTCCTCCGTAATCATTTGTATTAGCTTGAAAGCTGAATAAAAGGAAAAATGAACTAAGAAACAACTGTTCACTTGATTAAATGGAACCCATTTATTCTCATATCATGGATGAGAACTTATCACCTAAAATCTCATCACCATTTGTTTCCATCTCCTCTATGTTTCTGGCTGCGAGTGAGAATCTTTAAGGCTTGGAGCTATTTTTTGATGTTAATCCTTAAAAAACCAGTACTAATCTTTGTCATTTATGACAGGTCCTGACATTAGGATTGCTGAGTGCCAATTTGGAGAAAATAGATATAGTGTTATCTGAGCCATTTCCCCCATCTGGCAAGCATCAGGGATCTCTGCTGAAATAAGAAAGGGGTTCACTTCCAGCATAGGAAGTGTTACCTCTAACCCTAAATTTTACCGTAAGTTTCAGAGTAAGATTATCTGACTCCATCCTGAACCTCACTTGGCCCTTCCTCCCCAAACTTGCTCTTCCAGCAGTTTCCCCCACTTCAGTAGCATTGAAAATATGACCCAAGTTTGGGTGATGGGAGTGACTAAAGATGAAATACAGAGACCTGAACTAAACACCTAGAAGCTCGTCTCAAGGTCTCTCAAGAGTACAGTTAGTTATGCAAGATGGAAAAAGAATTTACAAGTCAGCCAGGCCATCCATCTACCTTGAGGTGGTGGCTACACCTAAAATCTCATTGATGTGAGAACTAATCTGCTTAAGGCGTTTAGAAAACATTCTAGAGTAGATATCATGACTTGCTTGTAAACAGATGCATAGAAGGTTGAACATGAATTTGAGATATGTATATATTAAAAGAAAGACAAAACAGTTGAAGCCTATTCCAAGAGTGGGGTAGTGTTAAGTGTCTATTAGAGGGAAGCTTTGTGCTCTGTGTGAAGGGAACCTTCAGCTGCCTTCAAAACTTTCTTCTCTCTAAGGTATTCTGGGAACAGAGAGGGGCTCAGCTTCAGTAACATTTGAATCAGTGTTTGGAGAGTTTTCAGAGTTAGCCTTAGATGCCTGTAATGGGTGAAAGTAAACCACTTGTCATAAATCACACCAGTTTATTAGTAGTAGGTGGGATAAATCCTGCAGTAAGTGAAGAGAGACTTAATGAGAGAGTGCTTTATTCCTAAAGCATTTGAGAGAGAGACAGAGCTGTAAATAAAAGGCTTGGTGAGAAATAGAGGAGGGAGGGCACTGGAGAGGTGCTCTCTTCTGAAACAGCAAGTATCTGCCACTAAACACCTTGCTTTGGGGACCTAGATCGCTGGGCATTGCAAAAATAGTAGGTTGTGTGTCCAAAGAGATTATAAAAAAATGACTGCCTGAGAAAGGCCAACTATTGTTCTTTTAAAAGTATTTATCCTGGGCTCCTAACATCAGCAAGCTGAGCTTGTTCCTCTAAAAATATTGGGAGACTGGCAAGAGACTAAGCGGAAAACCAGGATATAAAGTGAGAGTTCTGTTACCCTTAACAGGGTAAGGGTAACAGAGTCGACCCATATCAACTCTTCTTAGGAGCTAGTGTTATTTCCCAGCTGTCTCATATCTTCAGAATTTTCCTCTTCACTGGCCTTAACCAGCTTGTCCATGTATAAAAATGTCCACATACTAAGAATTATTACAGCTTTCCTGGATCTTGAGTCCCTTTGTTGCTCAATATTGTCCCTATTCTTTGTCCCCAAATTTGAAAGAAAACTCAATACTCACTTCTTCAGTCTTCCTCAGCTTGCCGGGGATTCTTATTCCCATCCATCACTCTACAGAAGCTAGCTTCTCAAAGGTTACTGACAACCTCCTACCTGCCCTATCTAATGGCTTCTTTTCAGCTGTTATCCTCTAGGACTTCTGTGGCATTTACCATGACAAAGCATCCTTTGGCTTCTGAATCACTACATTTTCCCATTTTCCTCTTGATTTTTTTCTTTTACTATATATTTTTTTTAATCAGTCTCCTTTTAGCTTTCTTTTCCTTTCAGGAGCTTGTAAATATTGTTTTTTTACAAGAACAGGATAAGTTCTTGGTTTTTTACTTTTCTCATCCTCTTATTTTTTGCCATGGCCTCAACTATGCTGATTTCCACAAACCTATATCTCCAGCCCAGACCTTGTCTGAGCTGCCAATTATTGCCTTCATCTAGTTGGCCCTAATGCCTCTCAAAGGTCACATAACTAACTACTATTCTCTGGTAAACTTTCTCCCCTCTTCTGCACTTTCACCCTCTTAATAGAATTACTTTGAAGTCATCCTCCTGGAAACTTTGCCATCTTTGACTGTTATTTCTCACAGCCCCAGGAGCCAATCAATAAGTCTAGCTTATAGTATGTCAAAACTAACTTTGAGATTTCTTTCTTCTTCCTCCATTTACTCTGCCGTTCCCCTCATTTGACTTTCCTCATTTCTCAGCTAGTTTAGTTAGATAGCCTCCTAATATTACCTTGTCTTCAGCCATCTCAGTACCTCTCCATACTTCTCCCAAATTTTCTCTGATATCTTTCTCTTATCATGTCTATTTTCTTCTTAAAACAACAAGTGACTCCTCATTGCCAAGAACATTAAATTAATTAGCATGGTTTTAAGGCCCTTCCTAATTTTTTGCCATCTGTTTCATGGCAATCCAAGTGTATTAAGAAGGGTTTGGATGCACTCCTTGGACCATAAATGGAAGGAATGTTGATTGCACCTGATTCTGTTTCTCAGATTGTTTTATGCAAACCCCAGGCCACAGTAGAACAAAACAGCTCCTTTGAATGGCATTCCAGAGAGGAGCTGTGTGCATGCATGAGTGAATGTGTATAGTCCAGTGCTAAGGAGATGCCATCCTGAAAAGTTAAGTCCCCATTAAGAGGTAAGTATGAAGTAAAGAAAATAAATTTGGAAAGAGGGAATAACGTAGGGGCGTAACTGGGGTAGTTTGTTTATTATTAAAAAAATCTTTTTTTGACAGGAAAAGCAAAGGCAACAAAAGCAAAAATCAACAAATGGGACTATATCAAACCAAAAAATTTTGCACAGTAAGGGAAACCATCAACATAATTAAAAAGCAGCCTACAGAATGAGAGAAAATATTTTCAAATCATGTATCTGATAAGACATTAATAAAAAAATATATAAAGACAACTCAATAGCAGAAAACAAACAAACAAACAATAGCCTGATGGGCAGTTCACTGATGTTCCACAGAAAATGTAGACTTACTTGAATAAAACTTAATTCCCTCGCTTTCTCACTCCCTCCACCTATCTTTGCTCCTCCTACATTTTGAAGCTTGATGGATGGCATCGCGACTTAGCCTTCTAAGCCAGAAATGTGGGGATTATCCCAGATTTTCCCATTCCCCTGTATTCTGCATCCAACTGGTCGGCAAGTCTTATTCAGTTTCCTTAGTATTTCTAAACTGATCACATTTTCCTACTCTATTCCCACTACCTTTGTTCAGACCCACATCGTTTCTTGTCTTGAAAACTGTAGCAGCCTCAGTCATCAGTCATCCTGGTATCTATTTCCTTGCCTACATATTATGTAGTGGTCCCTCCTTCCCTCCTTTACTCCTTTGTATACAAAACATATAAGGAATGAAATCATAATTCTCCTTCTGCAAACCTTTCAGTGGTTGAATCAGCTCTGTACTCATTGCTTTGATTTTGCTCTGTGAGGCTGTTTGGACTGTGCTTCAAGGGAAGGTTAGGGCATCCCGACTCTGAATGGAATCTGGAAGAGAGTAAGGGTTCCAAGAGCCTGTTCTGCCATTTTCCTAAAGCGACAAAACCCACTAGCCTATCCATGGAGAGATGAGACTGCATTATAGTTTTAAAAACGTTCCCCAAGCTGTGCACTTCCTCTCTCGATCTGCATTTTACTGCTCTGCTTGTACTCCTTAGAGAAGCTAGTTCTAATAGGACTGATAGCCAACCTGTTTGGGAGCAGGTGAAGCAAAAGGAAAACTTTCAGAAGAACTCTTGCCACTGTCAGTTTTATTATTTTCTTGTTTTCCTTCTTAAATTTTCTTCTTGTTAGGTAGGAGGAAGTAAGCTTAATAGTTTTCAACATTCGCAAAATGACTGCTTGCTTGATTGCTAAAAATGGCTACTCTGCTAATTTGTGAGATTCTCCATCCAAGCTGTATAGATCCTGAGTCTGATTAGCCAACTTTGATTAAATTAGGTGGAATTGAGTTTCCCCACAGAATCCAGTGAACTTTGCTTCCCACACAGTCTTCCACGATTTTAGCAGGTCTCATAGAGCCCCTGAGTCATTCTTTACGGGGAGTGATATTTCTAAAATTCCATGAAATATTATCACTTTCTTTCTTAAAATCCTTCAAAGGTAACTGATTACCTTTAGTGTAAAATTTATGTTGAATGATTTGCTTTTTAGGTAATGTGCCATGATCTCCCCCGCTTATTTTCTACCTTCCATTCCTTCCACCTAAGTTCTGCCCTCTCTCCACCACCCTGCATTTCTTCATCTATTTCTGCACTATTAAAAAACCTACAGTTACCAGGGGATAAGAAGGGCAGGGATATGGGCTTCCCTGGTGGCGCAGTGGTTGAGAGTCCACCTGCAGATGCAGGGGACACGGGTTCGTGCCCTGGTCCGGGAGGATCCCACATGCCGTGGAGTGGCTGGGCGCATGAGCCATGGCCGCTGAGCCTGCGCATCCCGAGCCTGTGCTCTGCCACGGGAGAGGCCACAACAGTGAGAGGCCCGCGTACCGCAAAAAAAAAAAAAAAAAAGAGGGGCAGGGATACATTGGGAGATTGGGATTGATATATACCTACTACTAAAGGAGAAAATAAGGACCTACTGTATAGCACAGGGAACTCTGCTCAGTACTCTGTAATGACCGATATAGGAATAGGATCTAAAAAAGAGTGGATATATGTATATGTATAACTGATTCACTTTGCTGTACACCTGAAACAAACACAACATTGTAAATCAACTATACTCCAATAAAAATTTTAAAAAAGTCGGTGCTAATGCTATCTGGTCAGGGAAGATTTTTCTCATTATTATTATTTCCTGCCCCCCTTCCTGCCCAGTCTGGGTTAGGTAACATCTCCCCTTCTCACAGGCCACTCTCATAAAAAGAACCCAGTGCTTACCTTTGCCCTAGCATTGATGTGCTCTCTGATCTCAGGATCCACCAGACTGGAGAAGTCCCAAAGTCAAAAGTTCTGACTTATTTGACTTTGCTCACCTAGGTCTAATACAGTGCCTGGGGCTTAGCAGGTATTTAATGTATCTTTGTTGACTAAAATTAAGAACAAAGTACAGCTCAATGGGAATGTTGCTTTTAATGAAATCGCTAACTTTCTCAACCATTCTTCCGCGAATAGCCCAGAACTTTTTAGTTTGTGACATGCCCTGTGGAGAAGTCCTTGCGAGTTTAAGTTGGCCTAAATATTTCATGTATTATACTTTTGAGGAGAGAAATTGTCCATTTAAGCCATGGTGTCTAAAAGGCACCTATGAAGAAAGGATCCTTAACCTGACTGTAAGTTCTCAATAAATGTTTTCAGAGACTCTGATCTGGATTAGCTCCTTAGAGAAGAGAGAAACAATTTATAGGGAACTTGGAGCTGAAGCTCCTTGGTTCACTAGGGTAGGGCTGGATCAAGACCAAACTTTTGCCCATCATTTTGTATAAGCAGACATTTTTGTATGTTACCAGAATAGACACTAAACAAGATTTGATTCATTAAATTGTCCTCTTTGAAATGATGGAATTGACTCTAAAACATTTCTGTTCGGGTCCATGTGGAGTATCAACACAGGAATATGAAGGACAGAGAGCAGTACCCTCCCTCTCTCAAAATGCTGTCTTATTCTCATTTTGTCAACCTTGACTATTAAATGAAAGCTTGTCCTTTTAGTTGCAGTAAACTATCTTTCCATCTTTCATGTTGACCCCGAATGCCAGATTTATTTTCCTATTATGAGAATGTCTTAAAATGGCAGTGGGCCCAAAGGTCTCTTGGTGAGTACAGAGTAGTGATGAGCTGAATCTGCCACTAGGTGTCATTGCATTTTCAAACAAATGGCTTTAAAGATCTTTTCAGTAAAAGCTAGCTTCAGATCTCAGATTTTTGTTCTTTTACGTGGTATCTGTGGAGTAAGTAATAAAGCTATCATTCATTTTAACACATTTGCCCTGTTTAGATTTTGGAATTTATTTTGCCTTTTCCCAGTCTGTTGCATTGTGAACTGGTGCTTACAGTGCGTGAATGGTACTTTTCATAATGCAATACTGATCTTGTCTTCACTTAAGAAGATGTGAAAACTATTCAGAAGCACAAAACAATATATATTTAATAGCCTTTCCATTACAGAAAGCTAATAAAAATTCCAACATGAATAGATTTTGCTTGGGAAAATTGCATTTCCATTTCTCTTGGGGAAAATGGGTACTTTATTTTTTATGTTCCTTCGTAAATGACTACTAAATTGCATAACTTCTGTGCATTCTAGAGTTGTACAGCAGTTTTATCCATTTTTTTGTAAAAGTGCTACTAAATTATTGTTATCAATTATACTTTCCAGTATGAACTCTTGATATTGTGCTAGTCATACTTCACCAAAGAGCTGTACGTACATCTGTGTAAAAAAACAAACAGCAACAACAAAAAACAAAAAAAACAAAGTAAGATTGAATATAAGACAAGGTAATTAGTGAAGCATAGCAATCTCACACTTGCATATTTTATAATCTCTGATCACAGCAGGAAAAGTAGTTATTCCAGTTGGATATCTAAATAATAGGCTTTCAAAATCTCAAGCCAAATTTGGTGCTATTATGAATTGATGTATGTTCTTTGTTTATGTTTTTTGAAAAGATTATTAATAATTGGAACTTATTCTGAAGGACTGATGCCTAGAACTAGAAATCTCATTTTCTATCCAGTGCATATATTCCATCTTTCTGCCCATTTCTCTAGTAGAAACTAGAAAATTTCAGATTTAAATATGGAAAAGATCTTCCTTCCTACCATTGACTTATCAGATCTGTCCCATTTATACACCATTGTCAGAGTAGAGGATTTTTTTATTTTATTTTTTCTGGAACAGCCAATTCATCCTGCTGGTGAAACCTCTATAATACAGGGACCAAAGCAAGATGAGGATTATTATGTGTGGATATGGCTCAATAATTCTTCACAACCACTAGTGAAGTTGATTAAACTTCCACCGGGTAAACCCTGCCTAAGCCTATCCTGGGAACTCGTTGCCCTCTGAGGCTGCTTCTCTGATGCTGAAATGAGTAGTACTTCCTCCCTACTGTTGCCAGGTCAGGAGAGGCACTGGAGTTGTTCACTGCTGAGGGAAACATATTTAAGGATGAAAATTTTCACCCATAATAAGAGATGAACGGTTGATGGATAAAGGTTTACAAATGAGCAAAGATGATTAAGATTATACTGACATGGTGATACCATGTCACTGTCATCTTACTATCACTGGTGCTAAGAACAGAGAGGGGGCTAGATTAACATTTACTGAGTTGAATTATAAAAAGGAATTTTAAAAGTACATGGAAGTTTCTTTACTACTGTATGAGGTCTGTGTTTCTGTAGATACAAAATTATGCTGTCTTTTGAATAAAAAATATACAATGATATACATACCCTGATGTATAGTCAGGGTGATATGCTTGGGTGTGTGTCTCCCAGGGTAGTTGGATTTTGGTGATAAGTTTGTTGGTCATACTCTCGTCTTGTCTATCTAGGTCACTTGCATTTATCGCAAAACTGTGATTGGGGGATACATTCTACTTTATGTGACAGAGAAAGGACCTCAGAAATAGAAAAGGACCTTGCACTTGCAAGGAAGTTCACTCTGATTAAAGGGGCAAGTACTGGCCTAGAAACAGACTAAAGTTGAGTTACCTACCACATAGAAATGAAAACCATAGCTTTTGCTTCTTTAACACATTTCTCTAACCACCATGGCTGTTGGTCACCTCTTGGGTATATAAAGGCTAGAGTTTTATGAGGTCATTACAAGCATATGACACCTATTGTAGTTACATGTAGTTGCCCTGAACATTTATTGTCATTATGGGGAATCTACTGTCTACTTCTTTATCTCTGCTCTAGATTGGAGACTTCAAAAAATTGATTGTTGTCTCATTCAGACATGACTGTATCTTGGATCTGACTCTGGAAAATCAAATACAAAGGGTTCAAATGTATTTAAAAATATTAAGTTATAAAGGGAGACACTTCTGTCTAGTAAATCCAAGGACAGCATCACATGTACTTTTCCAGATATCCATATATGAGATGTTCTGAAGGTAGGTTTCATTTAGACCAGTAGGCAGCCCTTGGGGAGTGGTCCATCATACCCATTCACTTCTAACCAGAACAGCTCTGATACATTTGTTTCTTTTACATACAAAAGCAAAGGGTGTAACTGGGCTCAGGGGCAGACTTATTCATAGAAACCTGGCTTCTTCCATTACAACTTGGGAGATCTTCACAATTTACTTAACCTCCCTATTACAAACTTTCTTCATCTGGTGCCAACTGGGGGTAATATTACCAATGTCTGGGTGCTGCTGTGAGGTTTAAATAAATTAACACATATATTTAAATCAGCACCTGCCACATGGTAATATTCAGTATTAGTTATTGCTATTTTTACTGTTCTTATATTGGATTTCTGCTTACTAATCCCTTTGAAAAATGGGACAATTTTCTTCCACCAAGAAATTTTGAAGCCTACTAATCTAGACTACTACTATATGAAAATTCTCTTTTTTCCACTCGAAGCATTTTGCCTAGTATATTGAAATGGGCTCCACAGATCAGAGCAATGAAATGCTCAGGTCAGTGCTGGGTAAACCCTGATGAATTGTTCTTTGATGAGTTGTCATTTTCTATTCTTAAAAGGGGCGTTAAGAATTTATAACAATGTTCTAGTTGCATTACCATTTGGACAGTGTGTTTATGCTAATTTCTACTGCCAATCCTAATTACCAGTGGTTAAATTCATTAAAAAATATTTTTTTTCCAGACCCTTTTCTGATTCACCTTGCTTCTTAGAATATCTCAATTTCCTTTTGGTTCACTTGCCACAAGTATCAAATGATTTATTCACCAAGCAGTGTAAATCAGAGGTGCTTTTCCTTATTTACCAGTCAGTCACTGAGTGCTTCTGGATGCCTCAGGGGTATCCCAACATTTTTCCATAAAACCTTAGAGGTCATCTAGTCCAACAGGTCACCTATTATAGAGTTATTTTTGTATGCTCAGTGACAGGTGCTTCTCTGTCTGTTGCATGGAGGCTAGATTCTTGCCTGGGAATAGCTTATACTGTAGTTGCTGACACATAACATAGAACTAAGAGTAAAGTTGCAAAGTTTTCACATTTTTCAATCTGGTACGTCAAGCACACGAATATTGCTTACTTGTCCAAGTCACAAACTAAGTAATAGTAGGGTTGAAAACAGAATTCAGATGCCCAGCTCCTAAAATAAAACTTTATCAAGAACACTCAGAGCCATTTCTTCTTGTGAAAAGTACTGTGAACAGTGATTCAATATTTAGTTATGTAATAAAAGTAAACTTGGTTTAATGAAAACATTGCTTGTTTTTGTGGTCAGAAGTCACGGATAAGAGACCAGGTTTTGTCATTGAACAGTTGTGTGAACACAGAAACCTCAATCAGCTTCAGTTTTCTTCATGTATAAACTCAGGATTATAATCTTGCCCTGTCCAGTTTATAAGCTAGCTAATCAAATGAAATTATTCTTGGGTAACCCTTACTTTGCTCAGACTCTTTTGTAGGAGGCAAGATTTCTAAATTTAGGAATATCTTCTTCCTTAGCTTATCTTCTCCCAACCATGTGGGACTACTTACGTCCTGGAGAAGAACAACATTCTTCACCTCACACATCTTGCAAGACCTCAATATAGGCTGTTGAAAGAGAGAAAATAACCTTATGTAGCAGGTATGAATCTCCATCCACAAATTCAGTCTTTTAATAGATGCCTCTGGTAGAAAGTGCTAATATTTCCAAATATTTCTCCAATATTTATTCTCCTTTTTTCTCAGAGATGGAACCCTGCACATTTTAGTTCATGGATCCTCAGAATAAAGATCATATTTCCTTGACTACAGAATGTGTCCCTGTGACTACATTCTGGCGAATGGAACATAAACACAAGTGGTGTGCGAAACTTCTGGGAAGGAGTGTCCTGTCCTCTCAATTTCCCCTTTCTTGCTCTCTGTCGTATGGATGTCTATACATTTTAACTTAATCATCCCAACAACACTTGAAACATATACTATTAGTATCCTCACTCTGCTGGTGAGGAATCTGAGGCACAGAGGGGTCAGGAACCTTATCCAAAGCCATATAATCCTGAGAGCCAGGTTTCCCACTCAAAAAGTGTGGCTCTTGAGGAGATTACGTGTGTAACTGCTGCCTCTCCTCTGAGGGAAACGGAATTAATACTGTTTCAGCTCTTTTCCTGCTGGGCTGGAGGGAAATGTGACTGTAGCCATCTTTGAGTGTCCCCTCCCCAAGCTTCATATACACTACCAAAGTTTCAGATAGGACTTGGTGGTCACCCATCATCTTTCTACCATGGATATAACTGAAACGGCCATTATTAAGAGAGCAAATTTTTAAAAATGTTAGCTAGAACACAGGTGGCTCTACATATTTTCAGCCCAAAAAAGGAGAGAAGCCTCGAATACAGTTGTCAGACCCAAAAGAATTAACATTTAAGGAGTGATGAAACTGTACCTATCCGGCTCCCAGTTGCCCTGACATTGAGCCTTTATCTTACGATAATTTTATAATGAAAAATAAGCCCCCCTCCTTTTTCTTCTCCATTCAAGAAAATAGCAAGAGCTCCTGCTCCTTTGTCTAGAGAAGTTTGTGGGAGGACTTTATGGGTTCTGTTTTCAAAGCTGAAGTCCATTGGGATTTGAGGTGAGAGAAACTTCTTCCAAGTTAAAGGAGATTGTTAGACTGTTGAAGAGTAGAGTTGGATCAGTGAACAAAACTAGAGGTTGGATCCAAAACTAGAGGTTGATCACTGTTGGATCAGTGAACAAAGCTAGAGGTTTATATTGTTTTACAGTTTCATTTTGGGGGGAAGGTCAGGTCTGATAGTTTCATGCTGCAAATAATATATAAAGTGATGAGGGAAATACTTTTTTAACTATAAAAGGACTAAATTTATCTTTGAAGTCTAAAAGCTGTTGGCCAAAGAACATACGTGATGTTCAGTGATAATCAACCAAGCAACTGAGAATTCACATGGTCCTGCCTGAACTTCTCATCCACCTGCACTGAAAACCCAGTTGTACTTCCTCACCTGTCAGCTTGGCTGGGGACAGTAATAGCCTGTTGTATGGATACTCTTTCTGTCCCTTACTATTGGGCTGAAAATTTGGACTGCTTGGAGAACGAAAGAAAGTGGAACCAGAGAAGTACCTCTCCTGCCAGCATGCCTTACTCTTTCAGTTAGGTGGCTCTGCCTTCCCCATGCCATTCTTGGATTATGGGGCTCTGGTCAATCCAGAAGACCCACGTAGCACCCAGTTTCCTTGACGTTTTGTGTGACCATGGATTATAGTACCACTCCCAGTCCAAAGGCTCATAATTCAGCCTGGGGCCATGTTTTTCTTTTCAAACCTCATTCCTCCCACAGTCCAAAGCTTATGAAAAGAAAGAACAGATTGCCCTGCCGTGAACTTCTCCTGAAGCAACCAAACATGGAGCCTTTAAAAGCAAAGGAAGGGAAAGGGAATGTAAGGCAAACCATAAATTATATCCTGAAATTATCCTGTTCCACACATATCACACATACACATATTTTATCTGAAGACTAAGAATAAACAACTGAGAATCCAGCAAAACAGTCAGTCTTCCAAATGTTCATCTGCCTCATGACCATTGAAGGCTTGGCTGGTGAGTCTTTCTGTCCTCAGTTGCCCATCAGAAGCCTTTGCCATGGGGGTCACTTCCAGTCTGTCAGCATTCATAGTCTGAGCTTCTCCTTCTTGCCAAGAAATCTGCATTTAGTTTCTTCTGGGATCCCTGAACTTAGCCCACCTTCATTGTATTCTTTGTTGCCTGAATTCCAGGAAGCCCACTGCTGGCAGATAACTCACCTTTCTCATCTCGGACCACGGGACAGGTGTCCTTTCAGTTGTTTTCCTCAGGATTACTATCTCTCTTTCTTTTCTCTCTATGATGTCAGGCATCACTTGCCAACCTGCATTCCAAAATTCCCTGACATAAAACTCGACTCACAAAGCATTTTATGAAGCATGTAGTGCTCTATAAGTAGGCAATTTTTTTTCCTGTATTAAAACAGTTATATTCACTAAAATTTTATTTTCTTAAATAGTTGTACTCAAGAAAATCAGTTTTAAATGGAGGAAGTTAAAACAAGCAAATGATTTTGGATCTTTTCAAAACCTTTAGAAATTGATGTCCCTTGTTCTTTTTCTGTTTTTTATGTTGGAGCTACCTGTAACAAATAGGGTCCAGGGTATGTTGTGTGAATGTATTCTTGGCTCTAGTCCCATCAAAAGACTCAGAAAAATCTTTCCATGAGATATTCCAGAAAACTGCCACAACTGGCCGTCCAACCGACAGTTGCCAACTGGTTGTCCAACTGGCACCAGCTCATACGAGATTGAGCGTGAAATGCTTAAACACTAATACCTCTGAGCTGCTGAAACAATAGTCTGTACTGTGGGGAGACCTGCTTTTAGCTGTAATTCCAATCACCAATTTATGTTTTCCTCCAAAAAGAATGAGCAGGATCAAATCCTCCCATTATCACAAGGTAACTGGAAAATGCAGAGCAGACTCAAGTGGCCAAGCTGTGTGGCAGAGGTGGATCCTGCAGATGTAAGAATACCCTCATGGGGCAATGAGGATGGCAGGAATCTTAAGAACTGTCACGTACGTGACATTTCCTAACAGAGAGCCTGACATAGTAGATGCTCAAAATATCTTAGCTGAATATGAAAATGAAGGATATTAGAGGGAGCGCATGTACTCTGGTTGACAGTTATAAGACTCAGACCTTGAGGTGAATTCTAAGTAATTATTGATTAGAGGTTGATATTTCCCATTAGTGATAATCTGGATTTTGGTGTCTGATTATCCCTACCCCTTAAAACTCCTTAAGGTAAAATCCAAGTCCTATTGCCCTTAAGGTAAAGTCCAAACTCCTCAGTAAGCCACGTGTCGTGATTTTGGTCCTGCCTTTCTTTTCAGGTTTATTTTGAGATGTACTCTCCATTTCTCAACCATCCCCACATAAATTCTGTACATTAGCCACATCCAACAACTTGCTTCTTGAATAGATACATTATACAACATCCATACGGTGGAATACTACTCAGCAACAAAAAGAATATTACCGATGCACACAGCTCAAAGATTTTATGTTGCTACCCAGACACAAGAATACATATTGATAATTCCATTAATAAGAAATTCAAGAACAGGTGAAACCAGTCCATGGTGATAAAAATTAGAGCAGAGATTGACTATGGTTGTGTTCTGCCTGCTGATCTAGTCAGATCATTGCTTTTTACTGGGGTGGGTACCTTGGCTTGTTGGGCTTGCTGCCCACCCTGTGGTTTTGTTTGTGCTGTCTTTCCTGGTCAGATAGATATCTTCACCAAGGGCAATCACAGCATTTCCTATGTCTCCTGGCTATTGAGGCAGGTAAAATGTGGAGAGCCTGGGAGTTCTCCATATATAATTTTGCCTATAATAAAAACATATGTCCATGGCTTTTATAATAAGGTATTGGAATTTTCCTCTTGAGTTGTATCCTGTTTACAGAGTAAACATGTTTACTTCCTAGATACTAACCTGGAATTGTGCCTCTGTTACTTCTTTTCAGATAAACATTTCCTTGACCACTGAAGGTCATGAAACTTTGATACTGTGCTCAGATATGGTAGTTGACAGCCCTGACCAGCCTCAGGAAAGGAAAAATCTCTTTCCTAAGGACTAATGTCTCATCATTCTTATTGTCATCAGACAAGAATAGTCAAATTTCCAGGGGTATTGTTGGCAAGTTACATCATCACTATCCTTTCTTAAGTCAGTTGGAGGGATGAGTGTGTTGAGGATAGACTTTCCTAGTATCAGCTCAAAATACTTGCTGTAAAGAAGCAAAGATAAAAATAAGAATATTATACCCTACATCTGACAAAAATTGAGGTTTGTCATTTAATTAACACATGTATGTTGTCAGCACTATTGTTAAATCATCAAGATTATGCTAAGTTTTTAAGTCAGAAATAGAATGAAGAGAGGGAACACATTTTTCTTTCTTTTTTTTTCTTTTTGGCCACGCCACTCAACTTGTGGGATTTCAGTTCCCTGACCAGGGATCAAACCTGGGCCCTCGGCAGTGAGAGCTCAGAGTCCTAACCACTGGACCGCCAGGGGATTCTTGTGAACACATTTTTCTTGAGGTTAATAACTGACACTAGTGATCTGGCACAGAGCTTGTTAAAAATAAAGGGAGCAACAATATAGAAAGGAAAATAATGTGCAAAAAGGTTAGAGAATGGAAGTTACAGAGAATTACTGTGTAATGGGTAGGGGAAACAGAAGGCAAGGGGTCACATGACATGTTGGCTAGATGAAAGAAAGGCAGCCCTTGGGAAGAAGACATAGTATTAGTTCACTAGGAGGAGAGACGCATGAGGAACAGCCTTGGGGAAGAACAAGGGAAAGAGGCAAGAAGAAGCTGGCTGTCTCCATATACTGGAGACATACATATACAGGAGTCTGGAAAGGAGGGAGGTGGACTATGTGAAGTGACTGAACCCGTTCCTTTAAGGTGAGCCTTCAGATGTCTCTGTAATAATTAACAGGACACTTCAGATGAACTGCATACTTGAATTTGCAGCACAGCAAGGAATAGGCCTCCTTAAGGTACCTTTGTGGAAGAAGAGCTTCTTGCCTGGCCTGTCCATCCCCAATCCAGCATTGTAGCTGCTCCAGACACTTGGATCACAAGATACAAATATCTACTTAGGTATTCTTTTGTTGTTCTATAAAAACAACATTAAATATAACTAGGGGAGGAGCTGAACCCACATAGATGACCTGTATTTAATTAATATAAAACTAATAAACTTAAACATTATATTTTATATGTCCATGTGGAAAACTCCACTATGACGCACAGTATTGCTCCAGTATTAATGGCAACTAAAGAATTGGATGCTAAGGGAATGCTCTCTTCTGGATTTATTCTGGGCCTTCTTTCTTTGAAATCTTTGTGTATGCGATGATCCTTGTCTGTGTTCCACAAGGTTCTTCATAATGCGTTTTCCCTGCTCGAAACAGGATTGCTTGACTGATGGCTGAAAATTCTCAGTGGTTTTATTTGCAGTTTGTAAAACTCACACTTTGAGTGCAGGTTTTGTTACCAGCTCTTCCTGTTCTTAATTTGCTGCTTTACATGTTTAACTGAGGGACCTCTTAACAATAGCAACAATCATTGGAAAGACTAATCTATTCTGTACACTTTATATATGTGTGAACAATTTAATCTTCACAAAAACTCCATGAGGTAGGGGCTAGTGCTATATCTATTGTATTGTTGGGAGACGTGGGCACAGAGATGGGGAGTAATTTGTTCAAGGTCTTCCTACTGGTAATTGGCAGAGGGGTTTGAGCTTGGGCAGCATGAATCCAGAACTGGTGCCCTTAACTACTACCATTTACTGTCTCTCAAAAAGCTTCCTTCTTCTTCCTATGCAACTTGGCTATTAGCATTATCTGGAATGGTTTCTCTGTCTTCTACCTAGCAATCAGAAGAATTATATAGATCATTCTCTATTTTGATGGAAGGCTTAACCTCCAGTCAGACTGATATATGATAAAGTTAACTCTAGTATGCAGAAGTCTATTTTTTTCCTTTTTTCGTGTTATCAAATGTTTCCATAATGTGGGTTAACTTTGGAATTTAATAAATATATTTTTATTCCCATCTATATATGCTAGCATTTAATCATCAATATTTTTTGCTTTAGTATATTGGTAATCCAAAAGAACAGGCCAAGATATAGCTAAAATTTGGTGTAGAATATTAGGGTGGAGGATGAAAAGTTGCAGTGGGCACATCTCGATGTGCTTCCTGAGCAGCTAGGAGAGCAAAGATGATGGTACCTTGATGTAGATGTTTAAAGTGGGAGAGAGAGTTCATAAATGGGTAGGGAGTAAAGTGAAGCTAAGCCTGGCCCCTGTCTCGTGAGGAATAAAGGTATGATAGGAGGGAAGGGCTAGTGAAGTAAATTTTGAGTCTGACCTTGAAAGAACTAATGGATTTGGACTGATAGCACGATACAGGGTGGGTGAGGGTATGAGCAAAGTTTGGAGGTAAAAATGACCAAGAAGCAGGAAATCTGCATCAGTTCCCTTCATTTTTTGCCAGATGAAGCAACCTCTATTACGGTTATTGCTTTTTGGCTTCTCAGATAATTTTAACTTATTTTTAGAAATATTATCACAGCTTTATCTTTATTGTGACCAGATGTGAGCATATTCAAAGCAATTGGAATTGTTTGGAAATAGTAGAGTTCGTGTAAAACAGACACAGTAGTCAGAGGTGGACTGCTTTAGATTACAAGCAAAAGCCAAAACACTTTTTGCACAAATGACAAAAAGAAGAAACAAATAAAAATCCCTATAAGAATAAATGTAATTTATGTATCTGTTAAATACAGTATCATTTAGCTTATTAGATTGCTTCAAATGCCTATTTTCTATAAAATTATGAACTTGTAAGCTAATGCTATTTATTTTTAGTCATTAGTTCACCCTTCTCTATGAGAGGTAAGAGCCTCATAAAGCATTAGAGTTACAAGGACCTAAGAGGTAATTGAATTCGAGCCTTGCATTTGCAAAGGACAAAGCAGAGACTTAAAGAAATAGAATGACCTTCCCAAGGTCATGTAATTAGTTAGCATTGAAGCTGAAGCTAGAATTCTGATCTCCTGACACTTAGGTCATGAAGTGCTTGTTTTCCTAATATTCTCCAAGGTGGCCTTTATAGCAACACTTGGAAGTCAACCCCTTAAGTGTCTGGTAGTAATTATATAATACATTACACACAAACAGAATGTTGCATTATAAATCATAAGAAGACCTTATTAAACTAAATAAAATATAAACAGAATTGAATTTTTGTTATATGACACACTAGGGAGATTGACATTAGAGGCAAGGATAAAGAATTATGGGATTATTTTAGGGAGACTTGAGTTTAAATAAAAAAAAAAGGAACTTGATATCATAGTAAGCCATGGTAGATCCTTCACCCGGGAGTAATGTGATCAATGTGGTGTTCTAGGAAGATTATTCTGTCAGTTATATGGATATTGGCAAAAAGTCAGATTGAAACCAAGAGAAGGAGAATGATAGCAGAGGCTTCTGAGGTGATCCAGAACTGACATGAATGTGTACCTTTCAGTGACAGTGGCAGCTCTGACCACTCTTCATTTAGTATCTGCGTCCTTTCAGGCTGCTATAACATGGTACCATAGACTGAGTGGCTTAGACAGTAAACATTTATTTCTCACAGTTCTGGAGGCTAGGAAGTCCAAGATTAAGGCATTAGCAGATACTGTGTCTGCCGAGAGCCCGCTTTCTGGTTCATAAACAGTCATCTTCTCGCTGTCTTCACATGGCAGAAAGGGAAAGGAAGCTCTCTGGGGTCTCTCTTATAAGGGCACTAATCCCCGTCATGAGGGCTCTGACCTCATAAGCTCATCATCTCCCATAGGCTCCACCTCCAAATACCATCACATGGGAGGTTAGGTTTCAACATATGAATTTTGAAGGGACACAAACATTGTCTATGGCAATTAGTGACTGAATAACATCAAAATGAGGAAAGACAAAAAATTATTTATCATGGTTGCTAACCAAGACTTTGAAATCTATGGAAATTAAAAAAATGCAACTACCCAAGCCTCAAACTTTGTGATTCTGATTTTGGCCTCAAACTTTGGATCCTTGCTCTATAGGTGATAGTGTATATGAAAGGATAAATGAGAGTGTTTTAGGGGGGCAATAGACAAAATTGACTCTTTAAAAAGCAGATGTAGAGATTCTAAGATTTATAAAAGCATGTTTATTCTTCTTCCTTGAAAAGTTATTTAATTAGTTAAATAACTAAAGACTACTACTAATTAATGATGAGGGTATGTATTCCCTATAGATAACTAAGGTTAGACTCAACGCCCCCCGACTTCCTAATATATAAGCATTTAGAAATAAGTAAATGTTACAGACGCAAGGATTATTCACTTTCAAGTATGCTTGTATTTTTATTTTACCTTTTTTTCTTCTCCTCATTTTTCATTCTCTTTCCCAAGTCCTTTTGTACTGTCTAGTTTCTCTTTTAATACATACCACTCTGTCCTTACTCAGGCTTCTCTCTACAGATGGAGTCCTTTGGGAGGAAGGCTGGAAAGGGAAATTAATGGTGCCAAACCTCCTACCTGAGTGAAAAGACAAAGTAATCATGATTGTTTGTCTTCAGAGAAACAGTGTGGTAGGATTTATTTGAAAGCACAGAATCCTGCCTCTATCTGCCTTGTTCTGCTCTACTTCAGATATTCTGATCTGAAAGTTCTGCTATAAAAATTGAAAAATTCATTTAGATTTTTTAGATTTAAAAAAAATCTTCAATCTTTTAAAGAGTGCCACTCACTGTTTTTCCTTCCAATGTTGTATGTATCTTAACCTCGACCCTGTAAACTCCAAAAGCACAGGCTGAAGATTCACAAATTCATGTCTCCATCTTGGACTCCTCTGAACTCTAGATTTGTATAGCCAGCTGCCTACTCAGCATCACCACTTATATGTGTAGCAGGCATCTCATTTTTAATGTATTCATAACTGAGCTTATCATTTTTCCCTCCAAACCTGTCTCCCCCACCCAGCCTTTCCCATTTTAATTACTTACAACTCCATTCTTATGGTTTCTTGGGAACAACAACAACAAAAACAAGACCCTTGGAGTCATTCTCAACTGGTTTCTTTCACTCAATTCTCACATCTAATTTTGTCAGCAAATCCCATTCACTGTGTCTTCAAAATATATCTTGGCTTCCAACTATGATGGACTGGATTGGACCTAACCAATCCTCTCCCTGAGAGCAACTAGAAAATCTGGATGAAATACAGAAAAACATCTGCTTGAAGGCTTTGTATGGTTTCCAAAGCAGCCAGGATTTGAAGAGTCATAATCCTAGAATAAAGAGAATGGCAGAGAAGTGATATTTACCTTCTAAGCCACGTTTGCCCATGAGGCAGTGCTGGCCAGGAATTAGAGAAGCTGAGCAGAGAGCAGTTATCAGAAATCTGGTGGTGCTGGGAGATAAAAACTGGAGTACAAGGTCTGCCAGGTGAATGGGCCCAGACTCTCAGCTGAGAGCTCTAAACGACAACATGCAAGAAATAAGGGGAAACCAGAAATAGATCAGCTTGAGGAAGATTGAAACCTTTATCCCAATCAGCTTAAGCTCTGATTGGGTCAATGTTTCTGCTCCTATTCAAAACTGCCTTCTAGAAACTTGAGAAAAGCCCTTTGGAGGAAGAATCACCCTTTCAGTCCCTCTACAATTTTTCTGTCCAATGTCCCGATTTATTACTAAACAGGACCTTGGGAAAGAGTAGAGAATAAAAATACTCACAGGTGATTCAGATATTGGAATTTTAAATAACTCTGAAAAATTGATGACAAAATGGGGAGTTTCACTGGAAAGCTGACATCTATAATAAAGAGTAAGTGGAAATTCAAGAACTGAAAACCATCCTTTCCTGATGGTGATAATTTTTTTAACGTCTTCTCTATTTTTCTTGATAAATCAGAAGTTTTTCAATTTTACTGGTTATCTCAAAGAACAAATTTTAGGTTTTATGCGTTCTTTCTAGAGAAATGGATTTGTTCCCACTGGGCAGCTATAGGTAATCTAGTAAACCACTCTAGGATTCAGTTTTCACATCTTGAAAATGCAGGTTTTAGCTTAAATGAGTATTTATTGAACTTGAATAAATTGAACTTCAGTAAAATGTTGATTTTTGAGTTGTGAAGAGAACACTTATGTGGAGATGTGCCATACACAGGTGGAATTTCAAAGCTGAGCTAAGAAGAGAAGTCTAAGCTAGACGGTGGGTCATCAGCCAAGAGGGGGCAGTTGTAGCTAAGAGGGTGCATAGGATCACCAGAAAAGAAAGGGAAGAGACAGAAGAGGGAACACGAAAAGGATAGGAATGCAGATCCCCGAACCTGTGCATTTTGAATCGGCTTTCTTGATCAATTCCAGAGCTTGCTCACCAGCCAAGCTACTAACAAGACAAAACAAACAGCCCCCCTCCCCCTGCAAAACAAAACAACTTATGTTTTACTAAACAATTTTCTCCTTTTTAAAATCTTTTCCAACAGAAGGTATATGTAGAAGGTATATGTATGTATGAATGAATGACATACTTCAAAAATGTGGGGTTCTTGAAGGATGTTACAGAAAAAAAGAATGGTTTCTAAAGATACAGTGAAAAGCTAGGATTATGCAGTCTGATTCTCTGGGATCAATTAATATAAAAACAAAGGTACTGGAATGGCCTGAATTGTAGATGACTCTAAGGGGCGTGGTGACACCTGGGCATTGGAAGATTTCCATGGAGCTGTGATTTTAAAGCAGGTATTGGGTTCCTTGGAAAATAAATCAAAACATCTATTAAAGGTATATATTACAACTGTAATATTTTCAGATCTTCTGTTTTAGTCATTCACATCTATGTCTTGCCTAAGATTGAGTGCTTTTAATTTCTTGAGCATATCGACCATAAATACTATGTGAACCTGATGACATGTTAGTCAATGGCCTATAATTTCAAACTGAAAACTGGGCTGATCTGGCATGCTGTGTAAGAAATTTTCATCTCCCTGGTATTATCAAAATCCTGACATGCTTTTAATAAATCGTTAAAATTAACTATGACACTTGCGTTAGTATACACATTGCCTTATAATTTACAATGTATTTGCCATGCTGAAAGATTGATTTTAGATAGGTCTAGCCTGTCTGACTGGGGAAAAAAAATGTCATTCTGTTTTATGGAATAAAACAAGATTCCTCAAGACACATTCAGTTAAAATGAAGCAAAAACTGCAGCGTCTGAGAATGGTAATGCCTTGTGTTATCTGGATTTATTGATCAAAATAAAATCAGTGTTCCATTTCAAATCTGCCTGCAGCAGCGTGCTCTTTTCAACAGCCCCAGTTTTTTGAAAAGCTTCCCACTGTACTCCCTGTGATCCCTACCTACCTCTTTTGGGTATAAAAAAAAATATTGCAGAATTGCATGCTAACTGGAAGACTATTGAGTTGCTTTCTATAAAGTTAAGACAGAAAGCGAGCCAATGAATTAAAAACTTGTAGGTAGAGGAGCTTTTGAAAGGTGCTTTCTTAGCATCTGAAATTACAAGAATTTTCTATTGAACTCAACTGGTTAGATTTGAATAAAACCTAATCTTACATCAAAAATTATAGCCTGAGAGACTATGGAAAAATACTCTCTCATATAGACTCTTAAAACGTTTTCTTTTGTGAGGAATTATGTACATAGGTTATTGATTTTAAACTCAACTAAATAAGAAAGAGCAATCTATTGCTGCAAACTACCCCAAAACTTAACGGCTAAAACAGAAGCTGTTTTATTTCATCTCAAAACTGTATGGGTCTAGAATTCAGGCAGAGTTTGGCTGGGTGATTTTTCTGCTGCTCATGATGTTGTTGGAGATAACTTAGTGGTACTCAGCTGGCAGATGAACTGGCCTGCAGGTTCCCAGATGTCTTCTCTTGGCGTCCTGGTATGGATGGTTGGAAAACTGGACTCCCTGGGTCTCCATCTTTTAATGGGAGTAGCTGCAAAGAGTTTGCAACAGTCTTTAATACAGCCAGCACTGTGTCAGTTTGGGTCCTTTAAAAAGACAACATGGGATTAGATATGCAAGAGATTTATTGAGAGGAAGCATCTGTGAAGTAAGGTACCTCCATGACCACCATATTTACCTAGGTTGGCAATGCATAAATAAAAGTGGGAAGATGAAGTATGGTTAATAAGATGAGTAATTAGGCTTATATGAATAAGTAAACACCAATATCTGATTCACTTCATAAAGAGTGAATGATCAGAGAGGAACCATTGTCTACTGGCTTTGAGGGTGTATGAGGAGTCATGCTTGCTCCCTCCCTGAACAAAGAGAGTGCAGCTGTAGTCTGGTTGCAAGCACTCAGGTCTTTGTCCAGGTTCATCTTCTGTGCCGTTTCTGATTTATTGTATAAATAAAAATTAAAAAATATTTTTTTCTTTCAGTGGCTGATTGGTCTCGGCAGGGGCTGGGTGTTGGCTGGGGGCTCTGTTGGGATGCTTAGGGAATAGGGTGGTCAGTCTTCTATGGAAATGTAAGAAAAATATGACTGAATGTGAGCCTGAATATCATGCTATGAGTAATTATGCAAAAATCACTATGTCCAGAACAATTCTATTTGACTTACAAATTATTTATGCCCAGAAGAAAGATGGAAATAAAGTTTCTGGGAGCTGGAATATTAATTTTCTGCTTTGGCTCTTCAGCTGGAACTGTCCAAATGACTTACAGGATTGAAGTTCCTTTTACATTTCTTCTTGAACTTCAATGAAAGGAGGTTGGCAGTGATTAAAATGGATTATCCTCTGATGTCACAAGTAGTGACAGACCCTTTTGCCTAAGGTCACACTGCAGAGAGATTGAGAATATTTCTTTGGTCCTTGTCCTGGAATGGAAAGTGGTTTCTGTCAGTTCTTGAGAGCAGGAGTTAGGTTTTGATGTGCGTGATGATCATCTGGGCAGCTTATTGTTAAAACAGATGTCAGAGCTGTAGCCCTGGAGATTCTGGCTCAGTACGTCTGGGATAGGGCCCAAGGCTTCCCCATGTATTTTTAAGAAGCTTCAGTGGTAAGTTTGGTGCACACTAAAGTTTGAGAACAATTGCTATTAAACCTAGGTAAGAGAAAGGAAGCAGTTGTCAGGTTAATACCCAATATCTGGTTAATCCACAATTCCATGATTATATACTAGCTATGAGCATATATATTTTCAAGTTGTTCCTTTCAATAAATACCTCGTGAACATTTACTTTGTATTGGGATTTATTCTAGGAGATGGGGACACACAAAAAGGATAAGACACCATCATTTCCTCAGACAGCTCAGTTTGGTGGACAAAATATACATTACAGAGACAAATGTGTTATAAATAGAAAAATATCTGTACAGTGAAGGTACATAGAAGGAAATGATATATTCTGGGGCCATAAATGAAGGCTTTACTGAGGAAGTGATATACAAACTGGATTTTGAAGAGTGTATTGGTATGTGCTAAATGGATGCGGGCAGAAAATAATAGTCTAGAAAGAAGTACTAGTTTATACATAGGCACAAGTTATACTACTTGAGTAACTGCACATAGTTTAAGTGGAACATAATATGTAAGGGATGAGTCTGGAGAGGTAGGTAGGAAACAGATTATAAAAGGTCTTATATTCCATACTAAATATCTTAGTTTTCTAAAAATCCATTTTATCAGTGGTTTTTTTAACCTTTTCTGGGTCATGGATTTTTTTCTGGGATAGCCTACCAGAAAATTTCACATACTTAGTCATTCAAAAAATTTTGCATCTGATTTCAAGGGAGTCATAGTCAAAAGAATCACTGTTGTAGACAGTTCGTAAAGAGAGTTACATGGTCAGGTCTGTGCTTTAGAATAATTGCTCTAGTTGGAGTGGGTTGGGAAAAGCCAGCCTAGAGGCAGGGAGATGAGTTAGGAGGTAGTGGCAATAGAAATGAGATGGAGAGTCAAGATTATCAGAATTGGGGATTGTTGTTTATATAGGAAAAGGAGTGGAAGACCTCTCCCAGGTTTCTGACTAGACTTTTGATTACATGGAAGTGTTCTCAAATGCAATTGGAAATATGAAAAGTGCAGATAATGACTGGTTTTGTACATGTTAAGTTAGATATGAGAGCAGATGTTTTAGAAACAGTTGTATCTGTGTGTCTACTGCACATAGGAGAGATCAGTGTAACAGATATAGTTGTCCAACTAAATCTTCTCCATATCCCTTCTTCCTTACCGGTAGAGCTCTGACTTTGTGCCTTCACCCTTCTCTGTGCAGCCATGTGCTCTGGGAAGGAGAGACTAACCTCATCCTCAGCAAAGGTTTCTGAGAAGCCTCTCAGCTTGAACCGTCTCTTCTGGTCATAGTGATATCACAGTGATTTGCTTAGGAAGTGGCTGGTGATTCAGTTCTGGTTTAGAAATATAAGGGTGTCTCCTGGGCCCTGCTGGGAGAGTTCCTTAATGCTTATAAGGCGAGATGTGTGAGAATATGAAGCGTGGAGCAGGCGCAACCATTTTGAAGCCATGTAGTGAGCTAGCCAAGGTGCTATTTGTAACCAAAGTTATCCTAAATTTGGGATTTGGAACCTCTCTCCCTCTCTTTTTCTCATCTATCTAACATCTATCATGGTAAAAAAACATTTTTAAGTGTACAGTTTAGCGGTGTTAAGTATATTCACAATGTTGTGAAAAATCTCACAACAGAAATTGCCATCTTGCAAATCTGAGACTTTATACTCATTAAATAATTACTCCCTCTTCCTCCTTCCCCTAGCTCCTGGCATCCACTGTGGATTTTTTTTTAATAAGTTGTAAGAGAGAACACAACCCTACCCAGAGAGGATATAATACTATAGGAATAATGGTGTTTTAGAAGGAGGCAGAGAAAGACAGTTCCACAAAGGAGATGGAGAAAGATCAACAGGTGGTAGAACGCGAGAACTGGTAGCATACACGTCCATGAGACTCAAGAGGAAAGGGGATTTAGGGGATGGAATAGTTACCAAGCCAAGTGTTGCAGAAAGATGTATTAAAGTAAAGCCTAAAAATGTCAACACTGTTTTGTAATTAGGAAGTCATGGGTAATGTCGGTAAGAGCCATTTGGATAGAGTAAGGAGATTAGAAGCCAGAGCTGAAGAGTGAATAGTAACTGAAGAAATAGAAGAGGTTTCCCAGCAAGGGAGAGAGCCACACAGTGAAATTCCCACTTTCCTCATCTGGTACAGTTCAAACTCACCCCTTTAACACTCAGCTAATATTTGCCCTGATTTCAGCTGGATGGTGTCCAGAGACTGGTGCCATAGAGACTGGAACAAAGCTGGACCTTGAGTCCTATTTATCCTCCTGCTGCCTAAATGAGCACCTATACTCTAGAGGAACTTTGTCGATTTGCCAGCTTTTGTTTATCTTCGTGGGCCCTGTGGCTATATATTGTTTTATTCTTACATGGGGGTCTGGGAAGAGGTATTGTTTCTTTGAAAGGTTTGAATTTGCCCAGCAGAGGGATCTAACTTAAACACTCTTAGTTTTGGAACTACATGCCTTAAGAGAAGTATTTGGTCCTCTGTCTAGCAGTGCTTACAGCACAGTCTGGTCTGCTTTAAATTCAAAGCAGCTTCATTATTATTATTTATTTATTTCCCTGTATTAGTTTTGGTGAAAAACATATTAGTATTGTGCAGTAACCAAGGTCATTTTGCTCCCCACAATTTTCCTTCTGTGTCTACAAAAACAGACATTTCAATGAAAGGTTGCGATGTGTTTAATTATAACTCCAAGTGGTTGAACTGCCAGGTTAGTGGGCTAATGCCATTCAGCCTCGGAAATGCTATAAATTGAAAGCATTTATAGCAGATTCTTGGATTTCCTCAGGGCTAACTTGTAACATGACTAGGTTGCAGATTCCCCAGGCTTGACCAAAATGAATTGTTTTTATCTTCTCTTAAAAAGATTAGTGAGTGAAGATGATCTTAAACCCACAGAATAAGTGTATTCAAATAATAAAAATATACATATATTTCTAAGAAATTGTGTTGAAAATAAAACTTGGATGTTGATAAACATCTCATTTAGTCATTTAATTCATATTCAATGGCTGAATCAAGCATCTACTATGTGCAAGACACTAAGGTGATGTGTGTTTAAAGGGGCGCTGTGTAGCAACTCAAAATGTTTTATGAAGTAAAAAGTCTCATATTTTGAAAGTCACATTTTCATGTGTTGAGGTGTTTTACGTGGGTATGGGAATAATACATATGGTTTAGTGGCTCTACCCTGCTAGAAAATATTTGTCTTCCCTCCTCCTATTTCAAATGATTGCTTCTAACATTGCATATGGATATGAGCGATTCTCCTGATGATCAGTGAAAATTCGGAAGGTGCATCTCGACACTAAAGTGTTAAGATATTAAAATACGCTGCTGTACTCTTCAGGAGTTAGAGTGTGAGTAGAACCATCTTTGAAATATTTCATGAAAAAAATCTTTGGATATACAGATTGGTTCAGAGAATATTTGGTGTTTTCAATGAATAAAATAAGTCTTGCAAGCAACTTGAAGAAGTAAATGTCAATTAAATCCTATAAGGTTAGACATACGTTTATATGATAAAGAAAAGTTTTTGGAGAACAAACCATCCTGGGCTTCCGAATATTTAAATGAGAGCATTTCAATGTTCTACCAATATAGTCGCGTTAAATAAAAAGACAGCGACTATGTGCAAAGCTTTTTCATTTTTATTTTGCTTCTTTGCAGTCAGGGTATATGCTGGAATCAAATCTAAGATATCTGTTTATTCATTGGCCTGATTCTCAAAATGTCTTAAATGTAAAATTGCTTGTTGGCGTTTAGACCCTGTGGATTCCTACAGATTTGAGGATTTAATTACCTGCTTGTTCACTTTATGAAGTGGTCAGCCCATGAAGCCAGCTCTAAGCTGATAATCACCTAGGAGGAGGAACCGCTGGTTTTTACCCTGATGATTTTAATTATTGCTGGTAGCTCAAGAAATAGTAAGTCTCTTTAAGGTTGTTGTTAACAAGAATTTTTGACAGCAGGAAAGACAGGGAATATATTTCAATGTTAGAAATGCCCAGATAGAAGAGAGATGCTATTCACAAATGAATGAACTAATGGAGAGTAGGACTATAATTGGATTTCTCTCTTGTTCCTCTTCCTTTAAAATCCCAGGATAACCAATTTAGTCTGGAAAGGCCTTCCCTGTACCATAGGCGTTATTCTCCACAATTTTCATGTTGGCAACTTACTAAAAAGAGCCACAAAAACAAAACAGAACAACACTAAAAGTTTCAAATTAAATAGGCCTGCAGCTTGATTTCAACCCACAGGCCACCAATTTCCACCAATTTCTGCTTCAAACTTTCCTCAGTATGTAAACGGAAGTGATCGCTGTCTCTTTTAAAATCATTTAAAAATTATTGTCTGCGCAATTCATTTTGAAATTAATCATGAACTGCCTCATGACATCTTTCCTATTATGTCTGAGCTGTTGTTTAATTTTTAATGGCTCTGAAACTTTTCACTTGCCTTGAACCGTTAATCAATTAACTTCTTTAGTGCAGAAGATGTGTGTCTTATATTTCTTTGCATTTCTTCTACTGCCAAATACAATGAACCCTCAAGAAATTAGTGTTAGTTTTGTTTTATTTCATAAAGATGCATAATATTCCAAATCTATATTCACCTTTTTTGTATTCACCTTTTTTGTAATCTATATTCACTCTCACCTTTGAGTAAGAGTAAGAGTACTGAAATGACAGAAAATGAGATATAATCAGTTCATATTCATGGAGTGATATTTATTTCTCCCTGGAAATGGCTGCAGAATTTGTAAAAAGACACAAATACTTGTAAGGAAAATCAGAAAACAACTCACAAATACCTCAGATGTGCTACCGGGGAAAATGCCTCCCCCTTTCCTTTTTCCTGCGCTGCAGGGTGATCAGATGGAGCAGAACAGATGAGCAGATGAAGAGAAGAAGCACCATATCAGGAACTTTATATACCCATCTCTTTATTTCTCAAAGGTCCATGAATAGGAATTATTATCCCCTTTTACAGATGGGGAACTGAGAGGTACAGAGGTAATGTACAAGATCACACAGCTGCTGTTAGAGCTTGGATTTTAATTCTGGTCTGTTCTTGCACATGTAGGGCTACCTCTCTTAAGCCAAGCACCTTCTACCTTGCCTACTAGAAGAAGGCAGGTCTTTATAGATATTCAGGAAGAAACAGCTCTGGGACAAGGTCAGCAGAGTGTCAAAATTGTGAAGTTGTTTTAGTTTATCTTTAGCAGGTCCTTCCTCTCTTCTCTTCATTTCTCTTCCTTGCAGTTCCCTCATGCTTCTCTTGGCTTTAAGAATCCACACTCTGCTGTTTTAGACCTCCCCAGGCCAGAGCACCTGACCTAGAATCTATCTAAATCTTTACTTGGTTGCATTCTTATTAAGACTAGGGTCAGGACAGGAATAAAGACACAGACGTAGAGAATGGACTTGAGGGCACAGGGAGGGGGAAGGGTAAGCTGGGACGAAGTGAGAGAGTGGCGTGGACTTACATATACTACCAAATGTAGAACAGATAGCTAGTGGGAAGCAGCCGCATAGCACAGGGAGATCAGCTCGGTGCTTTGTGTCCACCTAGAGGGGTGGGATAGGGAGGGCGGGAGGGAGACTCAAGAGGGAGGAGATATGGGGAAAAGATGTTAAAAAAAAAAAAAGACATCAGTTCTTTGTTTCATTACCGTTTTATAAGTCAATCTGTATTTACACATTAATGGTCCTTGATGGATTAATGGCGTTCTTCTAGATTACATTTAGAAGCTGACAGGTATTGTTAGGAATTTTGGATATGGTAGGAGGCATAAAGGGGGGGGATTCTTGATTAGGAGTTCTTCATTTCCATCTCAAGACCAGTTCTGTGATAGACTTATCTGAAGGGTAAAATGCTTTCGTTATTACATTCTCATTTATGTTATTTATTCTTTAACAAATGGGGACTACCTGAAACCAAACAAAAAAGTGTTTCAAAATATAGATTTAGTTAGGGAAGTCCTAAAGTAGTCTATTTCAAGTTATGTGTTATAACTTCTTTGATCTTTGAAAACAGTCTTCTTTGTGACAGGTAGTATGTGATTCCACATTGTCAAACTGAGAAATTCATTTAAATAAGCATATCATCTGCCTACACAATATCAAGCAGTTATTGCACTGAACACATCGTGGGAACATTCTATTTGCCCCATTCTAAGGGAATTGGCTAAAATAAGCGCTTGGAAAGGTTCTTACAAAGCAGTATTTTTGAAAGTATGGTCCTACATCAGAATCACAGAGGTACTTCCTAAAAATGCTAGTTCCCAGACCCAATGAATCAGAACCTCTAAGATACTATATATTTTTTTAAAAAGAGTCTTACCTTAGATTGGTGAGGAGCTCTTGGGAGATCTTTTGTAATTAAGGCAAATCGCTTCCTGAAAACAATGCAGTGTTTTCAGTTAATTCAGCTGCTCACAAGTGCCAAATGCATTTGAAGACAAAACTATTCACACTAGAGAAAGATATAATACCAAAAAAAGGTCACTGGGTCACTGCATCACCAAAGTCAAAGAGAAATGCACAATTTTCTGGAGTATGTTAAACACAAGCGGAGTACACTACACTCTTTATGCTAGTTAAAACTATCATAAATGTGCTCACCTTCTAACATTTCCGTGGAATAACAGAGATTCTATACAAAGAATGGAAATGTGCTCCTAGTTGTCAAAATAGTTGTGCAATCACTTTAAAACCTCATTTCAAGGCCGTTTTATATCCTAAAGTTATTAGTTTTCTTCTTTCTTATGCTCTTTCTCTCCTTTCCTATTTTTTATTTCTATGGAAGGTAGTCCTTTTAGGAAAAGCAATTGTACATGAATTAACTTTTTGAGCAAACTCCTTTCTAAGAATACCACAATGTTTATGCTTTAGTCTCCTTTCGTTGGAGAGTAATTGGTCCATGAGTCAGGAAGAGTTTGGTCCTGGCTTTGTAGGCTAATGAACTGTGCAGTCTTGCTGACGTAGCTACATCTTGCCATGCCCCAATTTTGCCATCTGTATAATGAGGAGGCTGCAGTGGCTGATTTCTGATGCCCCTTCCAACTGTACAATGGGAAAGGAGCAGAGGCAGTCTTTGCAGGTGGTTTCCCTGGTAAATGTTAATTTCTAAGGAATCTTTTCTACTTTCACTGTGAAATAATATGCACATTTCTCAGTAAGGGAGAAGGCACAGAAAGAAAACATAAAATGGATCATTTGCATTTAAGTTGCTTAAGTAAGATGGAAATTACTCACTTATTTAGGTGAATCAACATTTTCTCTTGGAATCCATTGTGTCATCATGCATTTCTTAAGTTAATCACTTCAGGAAAATGGCTCTGGAGGAGGGTGGGCCAAAGTTAGCAAAACAAGGTACTTTAAAAAAAACAATCCCTGGTGGTGGGATGAACTGGGAGATTGGGATTGACATATATACACTAATATGTATAAAATGGATAACTAATAAGAACCCGCTGTATAAAAAATAAATAAAATTCAAAAATTAAAAAAAAACAATCCCTTTAATGTGTATGTGCTTAAGTTAGTGGTTCCTTATGAAATGAGTTTAGTCAGCATTTCAGAAAAAATCAATGAGAAATTAAGAATTGACATGCCCTTTATTCTCTACTGATCTCTTCTTGCCCCTTGTTCTGTTTTTTTGAAGACTGGCCTCAATATTTTTGAATATACACATCTATCAGAAAAAGTGAGCATGTACTCCCCAGATATATATTTATATATGTATTTATAAGCTATATCTATACACACACACATATATATATATATATAAACCATCTCTAGTTACTATCTCAAGAAACGATGTGCAATTAAAAGAAATCCATCATTAGAGAAAATAGATGGAAGCCTTTAGATAATTTAAAATTGGAGGGGGGGCTGACATAGGTCCACATATGATTGAATCATTGTCATTTTTGATTTATAACATGGCAGAGAATTCATGTTAAGAATAGATGTGTTAACTCTGCCACTGCCACTTTATTTTTTATCTGCTCTAACTTGCATCATTAGTTTTATCTTCAATCTGGGTTTCTTGGCAGAGATTTTTTAAAAAGCCCTTTGACCATGTTGAGAAGATTTAGTTTAGTTGAAAACCTTATAAATATAGCCTGTAGATCTATCTAATTAGTCATACACAATCTGTAATTCATTGCAATATGTTGAAATCTAAGGAACCAGTGAAAATGTCAAATTGGGGGGAAGTCCCGCCCTTCCCTCCATCTCCTGTGTGGAGCATATGTCACATGTGACTCTCTGACATATGGACTGAGGGTGGAAACCCAGGATCATTCAACAGTAAATATTAGTAAAGCTTAATTTCCTGTTCTGTTTCTAGAACAGGATAAGTGGAATTTCAATATTTTCTTCCCACATCCCACTTCAAAAAAGTACTGCTTTGCGGCAGAGTAATGGGGACAAGCTGCATAGCAAATGAGAGGTGACTTTCTGTGTCATAATTAGTAGCAAGGATATAACTACTGTAGGGTAGATAAAGTATGTCTCCCCTTCCCTCCCTCATGCTCCCAGTACTTAGGCATGCACCTTCTTAGTAATGATGAAGTTGATATTAAATTAGGTGGGAAGAACCAAAAGAAAGAATGTGTTTGTCATGACTGGCTTTCCCTAACCATAAGCTGCTTTACGAGTCTACATTTGTGGCTTCTTCTATGTTTTGTGGTCTTCTTAACCAGGAATTATTTATCCACTGACACAGAAACATTATGATATCTGTCCTTAGCCAGGGCTTTAAAGTTAGCTCAAGTACAAATTGCCCATTTTCTTAGAGGGACTATATTCCTTTCCACGGGGTTGGGAAAGAAATGTAATACCTTTGAAATAGAATATGTTACAGGCTTTTAAATCATGATGAGTATAGTTGCCCAACTGCCTGCTTTGACAGTTGGGAGCCATGCATATTTTCCTTCTGTCTTTTTCAAGTCTCGGTTATTCTCTGGGGCACGTTGTGAGCTATATAAAGCTGATGGTGGTTTTGCCCTGAATAAATACATACAGTCTGCCCACATGTTTTCTCTGTACGTTCTCTTGGTGATCTCATGGCTGCTTTTTAGTGCTGTACTTAACTTTCTCTAGTGTGAAACATTCTGTCTTCAAATGCATTTGGCACTTGCTGGTAGCAGAGTTAACTGAAAACAGTGCATCTTTCCAGGCCGTGATTTGCTTTGATCATGAAAGAACATTTCCTGGGATTGCTCTGAGATAGCTTGAAAAGAAAAATGATTATTGCAAACACAGTTTTGTTGTCCACCTTTAGATACACACTTTATAAATGACTACTATATACTTAAAACATTGTCCAAGGTACATAAACGCAGGAGAGAAGTTTATCTTATTTTTAGAACCTGGAAATCTTAAGCGCTAAATAATAAAAAAAAAAAAGTGGAAGGGTCTGACATTTTATAACCATTCCATGTTGAAAATGAATACTTACAACCCACTACCTAGTACTGTCATTTTCAAAAAGAGAGTAGAGGAAAACCTGCCAGGAAAAAACTCTGCCATGTTATCTGTGAGAAAACCAAGAAGTGAAGTTATAAACCCGATGCTTCTAATTAGACTCATTTATTTAAAATTGATTTTAAATTTAAATTATGTAAGCAATGCAGTCTTGTAAAAAAAAAGAAATTAAAAAGTAAAGTCTCCTCACTCATCCCACAGACCATCTGCTTCCCCAAATCCTGTCCCTAGACTCTCCAAAAGGAACAGTCATTAACCATTATTACGAATTTCTAATACATACATGTAAGCATTTTTGATTCATCTAGAAGTGCATGTGAGGAAACACACACACACACACACACACACACACACACGCTAGTGCTCTCAGAACCATGCACCGTTTGATAGTGGGGTAGGGTTCCTGGAAAGAATCAACACAAACACAGTGTAGGGCACCTTCCACATGGAGGCACACTTTATGCACCATGCAGAGGCAATGACTTTTCCATGTTCATTTAATTTCCTAGACTCAGGTCATGCCTTTGGCCAAGGTTTCTTTCAGCTTTCCAATGATTTCATGCAGCTGTTGCCCAATCGTTTCCAGATTACAGTGATGTTTAACATGTCCTTCATGATGTCAGAGCATTTGCATTAGTTCTCAATTACCGTGTGAAATTTCCCTTGATTTCTTTTACTATTCTCTCAAAAGCCCTATGTGCATCCCCAAAACTCGCATTTTAAGCAGCAGTGAGAACTTTTCCCTTTGCGGCAGGTCTAGTGCTGTTACTAACAAACCTTCAGTGAAGGTGGATTTAATTTATTTGCTAATCCATAGACAAATGGCAGCAAGATAGACCATCACACAGCAAATAGTGGAAGATACAGACGTCACCCAATTTATGCCATAGACCTCACTGACTCCATTTGTACTCTGGGTACTCACTATTGGAAGTATATAGTGTAGTTGGCTAAGAAGATACTGTCGCTGGCTGAGAGCATACAAAATAGATCATGAGAAAAAAATATAAACACATTATTCTAGTTACCTATTGCCTGTTTTCTGTCTATAGTGTAACAATCAGCACAGATCTTAATGTCATCAAAGAGCCAGTTTCTAATGTTCAAAACCTCTGGGGACAGGAGTTTGGACAGAGCAAAGTATTGGTGGCTTATGTTTGCTCCATGAGGTCTAGGACCTCAGCTGAACAGACTGGAAGGCTGGGGCTGATATCAACAAGAGGCATATTAGCTCACACGTTAGGTAGTTGATGCTGGTTGTTGTGTGGGCCTCAGCTGGACTATCAGCCAGAACACCTGTAGATGGACTCTTCATGTGGCTTCGGCTTCCTCAGAGCAGAAGCTGGGTTCAAGAATGAGTATCCCAACACCAGAAAGTAGAAACTGCCAGTTTCTCATAACTTGAGTCTGGAAACTGGGTAGTGCCAGTCTCATCCTGTTCTATTGATGGAACAGAGACAGAGCCCAGATTCAAAGAGGAGGAAATAGACCTCATTTCTCTATGGGAGGAAGGTCAAAAAATTGTGGGACTGTTTGCTTTTAAACTTCCATGAGTATGAGCAGTGTACTGTAATGAATTGTTTACATAGTTTTCCTCAGTTAAACACAAATAATATCTCTAAATAGTATGATACTGAACTACCCTGCCTATAAGTACTGTAAAGGCAAGCCTCACTTTCTCTCCCCACATCCTTGATGTCACATTGAATTTTGTTGTTTCACAATTTCCCTTTTTTATGCAACAGCTTTCAATATCATTATTTAATTTTAATATAAATTTATCTTTACTTTTCTGATGTATGGACTTATTGTTTTTTCTTTTATCTTATTTATTTATTTTTTTTTTTTTGGCGGTACGTGGGCCTCTCACTATTGTGGCCTCTCCTGTTGCGGAGCACAGGCTCCGGACGCGCAGGCTCAGCGGCCATGGCTCACGGGCCCAGCTGCTCCACGGCATGTGCGATCCTCCCGGACCAGGGCACAAACCCGTGTCCCCTGCATCAGCAGGCGGACTCTCAACCACTGCACCACCAGGGAAGCCCTGGACTTATTTAATTAGTTTCCAAGTAGATTTATATTTATTTCATATTTAAATAGCACTTACCATGTGCCAAGCACTGTTCCAAGCACTTTATAAATATCAGTTCATTGACTTTCCATAATAACATAGAGACTCTTGTTATCCCTGTTTTACAGATAATGAAACATAAGAATAGAGAGGTTAAGTAACTTACCTAAGGTCAAACAACAATGAGTAGTGGAGCCTTGATTTAACCTGAGTCCCTCTGACTGCAGAATTCACTCTTTTAGCCATCATGCTTTGCTTCCTACTGGTAGACTTTAATTTTTTCTTTGTATGCTAGTATAAGCTATGCTGTAGTAAACAACTTTTTATTTGTATCTATACTTCTACAAAATTTAAAGCGTGTATAAACATATATGTCTTTAAGTAGTACAACTTTTAATGATAACCTTATACACACATGAGCATTTTTCTTGGCAGAGGTGGATTTCCTGTGAATATAATGAAGCAGAAGCTTCAGGACACCTCACTTGCATGGCTTTTTGACTGCTGAGAGTTGTGGAGGATTTTTGGTGCAAGGGGACATCAGGATGCAAACAGAAAGCATTTCTATATGAGCATTTCTGGTAATTTGCCTAAGGAAGGTTTTTAAAAAAAAGAAGGGACCTGATTTCTAAGACACCTATAATTTGGTTTAATTTCTTTTCTCATTATAGATATTCACTTTTGTAACTAATTTTTAATTCATACTGCTGTGCTTTTTCATAAAGAGGGCTTTCCAAATTGCATAAGCTTCTGGCCTTACAAAGAGGCCAGAATCTGCCTCTTTCTGGGATAAATTCCTTAAGTGAAGTTGCTCAGTCATAGGTCTGCTTATTTTAAATGTTGATAATAATAATAATGATGGCTAACACTTGTGTAGAGTTTTTTTGTGTCAGACAATTCTAATTACTTTGTATATGCTTATGCATATGCTTGTATACGTATATTTGTCTAACGCTAAGTATACAATATACTTACATTATAAATAAGTGTTATTATTTCCATTTTTAGTTGAAGAAACTGACAGCATTGTCACAATTTACAGAGACAGATATTTCCACATTGCCTTCTTAAAAGTTTTCACCAATTCTTCTAACAAGTATAAATGAAAGTGACTGAATATTATTGAATATTTTAATTTTTAAAGAAATCTGAGAGTTAAAGCATTTTAATTTACATTTCTTTTTATAAGAGATGTTGGGCCTATGTTTATTGGCTAGCTATACTTTGTGAATTGTAACTGGCCTTATTTTTAACTCTTTCAGAATCTTAGACGCTTGGAGATGTTGGGCACATGTGAGTCCAGATAGACTCCAGTGGTATTAAACAGGCCACTGGATCAGTTCTCCCACAGCTGGTACACAGATTTCAGGGAATGGCAGGCAATGCAGAGATGCCATGTAGAGATACAATGGCAATCTTCAAAGCTGTGGCAAATGAGACCACTGGGTTAGGCATATTGTTCATCATCATCTAGGCTCATTCTGAGAGCAAACCCATATAAAAGAAGAGCAGGTTGAAAACACCGAGAAGAGTTGTGGAACAATATGGCAGCTGTTTGCATGTGAATAGCAGTTTTTGTATATTAGGCACTTATAGGCTCCAAATTTCAAAATGTGTCTCTCATTGGGAGAAGTAAGAAGCTAAAGGGACCCTAATGAGACCTGAGGATCATAAGAGACCACAAGGTGGGTACAGAGTGTTTAGTGTGGACATTTTCTCCAGAGCCAGAGTGGCCATCAAGAAAGGGTGACAGCTGAAATCACGAATGATAAAGCTAGAGTCCTTTGGAGAAGGGTAGAAGTGACCAGTGAAAACAATGATATTCATTTATAAAGTGTGATTGGTGAGGACCCTTAGAGGACATACCTATCAGTCTGAGGGGACTGAGAAGAGGCCTTGACCTTGAAAAGAGAACCCAAAGTAACGTAAGAGGTCAGTGTAGCCTCACCATGTGGGCACCATGAAGTCCCCTGCTCTTAGAGGCAAATCACTCTGCACCAAATATAGCAGATGAAATAATCCTAGAATGTCCCAAGTAGACACAGGCATTTCCAAAACCCCTTGTACAATTCAATGCAATCTGTGTAATTATAAAGAAGCAAAGGTAGAAGCAACATGGAAAACAGTGGTAGCAGAGTTGTAGACACAGAAGTAGCAACAGTAGCAATTAAGGCAGATACTTTTATATATTACAAGTTGGAATTAAAGGAGTTCAAATAAAACCCTACAGCCCCGACAAAGCTGGAGACAGTTGCTTCAGATACCATTTTTTTTTTTTTTTTTGCGGTACGCGGGCCTCTCACTGTTGTGGCCTCTCCCGTTGCGGAGCACAGGCTCCGGACACGCAGGCTCAGCGGCCATGGCTCACGGGCCCAGCCGCTCCACGGCATGTGGGATCTTCCTGGACCAGGGCACGAACCCGTGTCCCCTGCATCGGCAGGCGGACTCTCAACCACTGCGCCACCAGGGAAGCCCCTAAATACCATTAAAAAAAAAAAATGAGATAGGCTATAATTTATTAACTAAACATAAATAGACAAACACTGCTAAAATCTACACTGTAAGCCAATTGAAATAATGTAATCAGCAAAAGAAGTGTTTTGGAAATCAAAAGTTGATTATGTCAAAGATAACTTACTTTAAGACTGACCCTCTGTTTTATTTGTGGTTAGAAGATAGCAGAAATTTGGCAATAAATGAGAATATACCCTTGTCATTCATAACCCACTAAGCATCTAGTAAAACGGGTTTCTTTTCCCATATCATTCATTATATTAGTTCTTAATTCATTTATTTCTTTACAAAAATTTCTCTGCAAAAAATCATTCAAGTTAGGAAGTAAGAACATTATGTGGAACCCTTAAAATTTCTATTTTTTATTTCCTTCCATTGTGCGAGGAGATACAATTGTCTTCTAGGCCTTAAGTCACAAAAGCAGGAGTTATAAACTGACCTTTGAAAGTGTACTGCTTTTCAGATGTGAATATTGCAGTGTAACCTGAACTTTACATGGGCATTATGAAACATTTCATCTCACCATGTTCACAGCATTCTGGACATCTCCTAATAATGCATCATCTGCTATATGTGTGGCCTGAAAATTAGCGTTAGAATTAAAAACAGTCAGTGTCTTAACTTTCTGGCTACCCTATGCTTGTTGCCACAGAGGTAAGTAAAATACATAAAATGGAAGAAACTCAATTTTTAAAATAATCATCTTAAAATTATTATCATTACAACTATTTCCCACCGTAATATATTTCAACTCTTCCACAATATTACTGAAGAATATTAATATTCTCTACTTAATATCTTACTAGTGGCCTCTACACTCTTAACCATTTTTGCAAATTATCTTCTACACTGAATATTCCATTCTGTATTCTTTCAAAAGTAGCCGTTTACTTATCCCTAATACAATGGTGGATTTCATATAATTAAAAGGTAATTTATTAGAAATCTACTTGGACTTTAAATCGCTTACTATAATTTGACCCATGAAAATGATCTCCACATTTTATTTATTTTTTATTTCTTCATTGAATCTATTCCAATATGGTAAGTAGACAATTCTTTCAGCTGTATTAATATGTATGGCCTTCTCTGGGTAGGTTTAGTTTCTTCAAACTTATGGCAGTAGCTGGCATTAGGAATGGAATAAACAGGTCTGCTTAGCTCTGCAGAAAATAAAGTGTAATTTTATCAACTTTCTTTTTTAGTTGTCAGCTCTAAATGCAACTCTCATGTTACAAGGTTAGTGCTAGGCTGACATTAAATCATCATCTAAGGCCACAGCAGAAATATGTTGAATTATGTATTTAAATGTGCTCACACATTATCTCCATATAGAATAAAACAAAGTAATCAGATTTCCATTTTATTTCCCTGCCAGAACCTACAGTATTATTTTGCACTCGCTGGAGGGAATTTGGCAATGTGTTATTCTCCTCAGGCCTGTTTTCACACGATAGCAATTCGACTGAAGTGCAGTGTAAAAGTATTTATTAAAAGCTATTCCCCTCTGGCACTTAGAAAAGAAAGACAATAGGAGTATGCTGTTTTGCTCCCTGGGAAAGGTTCACATTTTGTGAGTTGATGAAAATGTTCTCTGTATCACACCCTTAAATAAATATCTATGCTTGCCCCTGGAGAGAAAAGTAGCAGGAGTTTTCAGAAGTTCTTAAGAAGCTTAAAAATACAATGCCCAGCACCTTGGAACAAGGATGAAGACAGTTTAGTTGTCCAGTCTTGCCCATTCCTTTCATATGCTAACCTCTGTTCTCTCCACCTGAAGGCTTAGTCCATTTCATTGACCAGTCATCATTTCCCATCACTACTTCCCAACATCTAAGACCATGATGATTATTAGATGTGTTTACAGTCTCTGCCCAGTAACCTTTGGAATGCAGAATTAGTCTTGTTGACAGAATCAAATACCAAGGATGCCTGCTGCAAGCCATGGGTACATATATGTCCAGTGAGTTGCAGTTTTTCCCCCATGGAATTGTTCAGGTCACCTGATTGGTCTTTGGCTTCTGTTTCTCTGGCTAGGTCTTCCCTGAGTCCTTGCCATGTCCTTCTGACAGGAAGAATCCACTCAGCTCTCTGTTCCCTGACTACTGAAGGTACTCTTGGAATCTGCTCAACTTCAACCAACATGTGCTCTGAATTTCTGTTGCAATACTCCATTTGTTGGCTTGGACTGCAGTGCCTGTCTGAATCAACTGTGAGTCTACCTAGCACTGGCATGTTGAACATCAGACCAAGAGTCATCTTCAGTAACCAGTGCTACACCTGGGTTGGTGGCTTTCAAATCCACTACCTATTCTTTTCTGTCCTGGTTTCTTCCTCCTCACAATCAGCTAGCACCTCTTTGGTCCCCAAATGCCTCTTAGCTGAGCCTACCCTGTAGCCGCCTGAGTTCTTGATAAATGATTCATGCTTGGAGATGCATCCATTTTGCGGTGGTTTAACATCCTTGATGGGTTAGTGTTTCAGTATCTACTGAAACTGAAAAAACTCTCATTTGTCATGTTTTAAAACGAATAATTATTGATCTCTCATCTCTCTTCTGTCAAGAGATTTTGCTTTCTTTCCATTTTTTAAAAAGTGGCAAATTTAAACAGGGAAGGAAGACTTTATTCAAGGCTGTTGCAATAGGGGAGAGAGACCAGAACTCAGTCTTAGCTCAGCTCCACTAAAAGCAAAGGGTGTGAGGGTTTTTAAACACTGAGGTGAGTGGGAGAACACAGGCCATCTGTGTTTGTTAATTGGGCTTTACCCAAAGGAAAAGTAAACTTTCTGTGCCTTTGTGACAGGAGGCAGTTTTAAAACTTGGAGCAAGTTTGGCACACTATGGTTAGTCTCCTACTTTCCCACAGAAACAGGAAGATGGGGCACTGTTTCCCCCCTGATGTTTACACTTCAAAGAGATGGCTCCCAGGCCCTTGAGAAAGAGATCCCTGCATTTAAAACCATTAAGAGCCTTTTCAAAGTATTTACATACATTTCAGTGGGGCAGGGAAAGAATTTACAATGAAAAGTTTTCTAAAGTAAATGCTGTAAGAAAAGGAGGTCAGGAAGAAACCTATCTAAGGTTTAGTCGAGCTGAGGAGAGCACTAAGGCAGTCTAGTTGGCTTCCTTCCCCCCCCTCTCCCACCCGCCCTCTCCTCTCCTTCCCTCTGCTCCCTTTCCTCCTTTCCTTCCTCTTTCTGTTTTTTCTTTTTCTGTTCTTAGCCCTTGTCTATTACCTCCTTTTTTTCCCCCGCAAGGGGGTATTTATTTAACATTTAATGATAAGTTTATTTTATTTTAACTTTCTCCTATCTTTACCTTGTGACTTTTCAAAGTTGTTTGTGTATTACATTAACAGTGCAAAAGAAGTGTGAAAAATATTTTACACATCCTCAGCTTGCTTGTTCATCACAATAATAATTTTCATGTCATGTTTTAAGAAAATAGTTATTTCTTATCATGGACAAACTTTATAGATGTGGATGTATTACAAAACTATCTTCTCAGAGAAAATCACCCAGACTTGTGGATTTCTTGGACCTTACACTTCTTATACTACCTCACTTTGAGAACCATTTCTGTAGAGCAAAACATATTTTTTGTTAAATGTATAGTTATTTAAAACAGCTAAAACATACATGTGTTCAGTTACTTATTTGTCCCTTATTTGTCTGCTCATCGGACAGGAACTGATCATCCACTACTCTTTATTAGGCTTCTTCTATAACTTGACCTTTATCCCACATTCTTTGTTGTTGTTTTCTTTTGAAACATCTCTTGTCCTAAGGGAGCTTTGCATGTCCTGGTTGTTTCACAGTCCTGCAGCTTTACTGCCTTCCTTTGTGTAACTGGTATTCCATTTTCAGGTAGTCCTTTCATTTTTATGCAGGTTTCCTAGATCTAGGAATGCTTTCAAATTATGCCCAATTAAATACTGTATATTAGATTTACTTTGTCTGTTAAAGTTGTCTTTTTCATTTTTATTTTGTAGAATATCAGTTCACTTATTGTAATTTTTTGTCTGATTCTGTAAAATTTTTTCATTGCTTATTAGTTAGAAAACTCCCTGCATTTCTCCATGTTTTCAAGCTGTGAACTCTATAATATGAGCTATGAATTGGCAAATTTGCCACATTTAAAAATTTCTAATCTATAACCTGTCAAATTAATTTTTGTCACTAATTCTCAGTTTTCAGAGAAATTGTTTTCTTCATGTTAATATATGATATGTGAATATACTTGAATATAATATTCCTTATATGAATTTACTGTTCATTTTATGACTATGCTATTCCTTAAATACTGATTAATGAGTGCTAGGAAATACGAAAAATGTTGCTAAAGACATACCTAATTAGTGAACCAGTTTTATGAATATCTTTGTGAAGGCATCCAACTTTAATTTGCATGCTTTCAACGCCGGTATACCAAGCACTGTTTCTGGTAATAGGAATACAGGAGTGAATCAAAGAAGACAGCTTTTGCCTTGTAGAGCTTACTCTGTGTACCTTTTGGAGTGAAGTAGACAATACACCAATAACAAATTATGTAGTATCTTTCTCATTCTTTCTGAAAACATTTTATGTATGACTTACTTTTTTAGATCTTGCCTGAAATCTTAAGTAATGATGAAAAATATGAAATAATTGAAACCTGTAATGGGAAGGAAACTAGAACTTTATGAAATCCTCATGGAGTGCATCATCTATTGGGGTCATCAAGGAATGACATTTTCTAGAAGTCAGTTGCATTCTTTGACCACTAAGGATGTTTTATTTCTGATGAATGACCACATGAATAACTAGTTATTAAGTTCATTCACATTAGAACTACTTCATGCATTTAATTGAAAAAGTGAAGCTGGAAGGAATTACTTTTTAAACAAAAGAACATATTATTAGATAATGTTAATTCTGTGTGAGTATAGCTACCAGTTGCCTCATACTGTAGCATTTATTACTCTTGTCATACTTATTTCTTTTATTTCCTTCTGGATATTCTGACTTTTCTCCTTGAACCCCTTTCAGCCTTCTGATGTTTCATCTAATTTCCAAGTTCTGTTATATTATTATTTTCTTCCCTTCATATTTGCTTCTGAGGCTTAGTTCCTGTGTTTTCTTTTGATGTAAAGAATAATAATAGGCTGTCGGTTGAATATTTTTCAGGCTTATTAATATTTATTATGCCTTTTGTTACCACTTTTTTTAGTTGTTCCTTAGAATTTACTTTTGTAGCTGCCTTCTAGCAGGCATAGAAAGAGATGGCATAGTTACCCAGGCTTTAAAGTGAGGACAAGTGGATGGGAGAAAAACAGCAATAAAAATATTACTAGATAGGATCATTACATTTTTTCATAATTTATTCCTATTACTCTACAATATCAAGACTATTAAAAGCCATGTTAAAGTGAAAAAAAGATTTAAAAATAATCCTAAATTATCAGAAATAACATTAAGAGAAACAGATCTTTATAGTGAGGATTGACTCAGAACATGGCATTGTTATTTGAAGGAGATTGTCAAGGAAGAGAGCAACATCCTTCGAGAACAAGGGGGAGATTAAAGAGCAAGCTTGGCCCAGAGGAGGGAAATATTAGGGACTAATGTCACTCATCAGTTGATGTAGGACACTACAAGTGTGCTTCAGGTTTCTTGAAAATAGTTACTGTAAAAAATTAAATAATAAATGAATGTGAGGAAGGCATACATCCAAGATGACATTACTGAGAAAAATCATTCTGACATCACTCTATAGACGTTTGTTTAGGTAGAACAAATAATATCAATAGATGGAGCAGATGTTACTGCTTCTGAAGGAAAATTTCCAAGATACTTTAGTTGGACTTAATGCCTGACTTTGTTTTGAGAAACAGTGATGAAAACTTAGGTTTAACTTAATGTATATTTAAACAAAATTGTCTCATGTTTTCAGATAAAGAAGAAATATCTGAGAAATGTTATATATTTTGCATTTTCTCTCAATATTCTTTGATTTAGTCACTCATCCATTCATTCAGTCATTTGTTGTGTCCCTATTATGTGCCAGACACTGAAAGAAATGACTCAAGACTAAGACATTGACAAAACAGTAGTAAGCCTAAAGAACTTACTCTAGAATGAATTGGGATTTTCTAAATGGCAAAGTATTTAGTAATATTCTAGAGATAAGCTATTTTAAGAAAACCTAGTCTAAATGTTTAGTAAAGGAAATGATATTAGTGTCGACATTTAATCATATGCTGCTTTGATGATTATCTTTATAATCCCTATATGCTCTGTTCAGTTAAGCTGTAGACTCCTTAACAATAAGTATCGTGTCATATACTTTGTAAAAAAAGATACGTGGTACACTTTCTGGGATGCAGTAAAGGTCAACATCTGCTTTAAGTAAACAAGTCCAAGCTCTGGACATATATCTGGTTAGCAAACAAGTTGTCACTTAGTCCTTTTCAACAGGTATAGCAATTGTTGATTTGCCTTTTTCCCAGACCCATCACTGAAATTCTATAGAACGTAAATGTATCCTTAATTCTGTAGAAGCCTTCTGTACTCTAACCCATAAACAGGGTGAAAGCGCTGTAATTTAAAAAGAAAACACACTATAAGAATTATCTTAAGAATTAAATCAAAGTCTTGATCTTACGTCTTTAAATCACTGTAGGCAAGAGTATAATAAAGTTAAAGGGGACTAGATTGAAGAGTTTAAAACTATAAACTTTAATCCAAAGACTTAGGGAGAATAAAATACTAAAAACAAGTATGTATTTTTAAGTATATTTAAGGATACAAATATTTTCCATATTATCTCCAGATTTCACAACTCCTCACTGAAGTATTTTCTCCAAATGTTAATTTATGGAGACAAAATGTAAATGGCTTTAAAAATAACAAGATTTTAAAGATGATAATAAAATATTCTGACATTTGCTCCAGTACAGAGGTATTTTTGCTGATAAAAGGGGTGATTTACCGTGAGATGATTTTCAGTCTTTGTTAATTTATAGAATAAATGATATGACTTTTACAGTCTTTCAGACTTTCATTTATCCGCCCAAGAAGCTAATGAAAGTTTGCCTAAACTCTCCCATATTAAATGGACAGATTTAAACTTTTCTCATGTTAATATAAATTAGATGACTTTTGTCCTTGCCTGAAGTGACAGTGTAATGTCTGAAGCTTACATCTTTCCTGACTATCAGCTAATTAGAATGCAGGACAGCTTTAAAGGTCTCATCTCTAATCTGCCATTCTGGATTACATCCACTGTTAGCACTCCTGTCAGTCGCCACAGGGCCCCAAAACCTATGATAAGCATGATTTCCATGAGAGTCAACAGTAGGAGGTAAAAAAGCCACCTTTTTATATTTCAGAATTTAAGGTAAATCTGATAATCTTACTCCTGTAAAGTCCTCAATCCATTGCTGCTGAACAGATACTATCTTCCTTAGAACCGAAAGATTGTCAGAGAAGCACTCTTACTGTTTCTTGTTTACATAAAGTGCAGAACTAGGGATTGTGTGTTATGGAGAGAAGTAGTTTTTTTATTAGGGATTTCTCCTGAGTCCTGAGAATATATTGACTTTATTTATGGCCCTCCTATCTAGCTCTTGACTCTACCTCTCTCATCCTGACTTTTCCAAGTCCTCATCAGAAGGGCAAGTGACACAAGACAAGGTTTCTTCTCTTTCTCTCCATCTCACCCCTACCTTCCACCATTGACCTCCCTCCAAATTTTATACGCTGCACCCTCAGTTTTCCTGATAACCTTGAGCCTTTTCATTGATTTTGTCTACCATCTTCTTATTTAACTGGAATTTATTAGTAAGTCTCAGTCATTAGTGAAGCTTATTTGAAAAGCTTCCCTCCAAAACTTTGATTGGGACTGCTCATTCTTTCACTTCCCTGTGTCTCAGAAACTAGGGTCAGTATTTTCCAGAGTTTTACTTCCAAAACGTGAACAGAAGCCTATCTGCCCTTCACATTCCCTGGGTTATATCACCTTTCAGTAGTCTCTAGGTCTTTCCTCTTCAAAGGCATTAAAGAATTTAATACTTGGCTGTCAGTGTTCCTCTGGACTCAAACTGTCCTCATTCTATGTGATTTAAATGTCTATAGGGAGGACCCACCAAACACTCCAAACACTCTTCAAACAACATTTACTGCCACTTGATTTCCACCGTTCATGACCAGGACAACTCCCCGGCCCCGTCATCCTCTAACACTGATCTATTTCAGAAAACTGAATCCTTGAATTCCCACAGCTTTGTTTCTTGCCACGGTTCCGTGCCTTTCGTATCTGCATTTTGACATCCTCAAGATCTCTAGGTTCTCTGGCTACTCATAATGAGTTTGGTAGAACAGCAGTGGCATTGGCTTCACTTGGGAGCCCCTCCCCAAGTTTACTCCACAATTTAACAAGGTCCCCAGGTGCTTCATATGCACATACCAGTTTAAAAAGACCTGCTCTACCACTTACAGATTTTCCTCAGAACAGTATGGTACTGGCATAAAAACAGGCACATAGATCAGTCGAACAGAATCGAAAGCCTAGATAGAAACCCTCACATACATAGCCAACTAAGTTTTGAAAGGGTTCCCAAAACACACAATGGGTAAAGGATGGTCTCTTTAATATGTGGTGTTGGGAAAGTTGGATGCCCACATGCAGAAGAATGAAACTGAACCCCTACCTTATACCATTCACAAAAATTAACTCGAAATGGATCAGAGATTTAAAAATAAGACCTGAAACTGTAAAACTCCTAGAAGAAAACATTGGGAAAAAGATTCTCACAGTCTTTACTCCCTTTCCCACTTAGCCTGGATCTCAAGGTCAAATATTTCAGTTTGTTCCTCACCAACATACCTGTCACTGTACCCATTGGCCAGTGCCCTCTGTGGATCAATCACTCCACCCTCTTTATCGGCTACTGTGCCCAAACTGCTGAGGGCTGCTAGAGCAAATGAACTAACTGGCCTGACACCTTTGCTTAGTCATGGCTTATGACTTCAGCTGGATCCCAGGACTGCTTAGTGCTCTGGTTCTGAGCATCACTCTTTTCTACTTTTGGAAACTGCATAGCTCTCCTCAGAGGCCTTACTGTGTACCTCCAAACTTGTTCACTCTCTGTCTCTCCCCCCTTTTTTTTACTTATAAAGCTCCTACCTCATATTTAGAGGGAATGGGATTCTTCTGCCATGAACAATCTTAACATCTTGCCTACATGCCTATAAACATGTTTTCAGTCCTCTTCTTCCCATCTTTCCTTTTGTCTCTGAGGAAGTATATTTTTTAGTATGTAAGATTTCACCTCCATTATACTGATTCCACTTAACCACTGCCCCCTCCCCTTTGTGAATAAACCTTTTATGCTGGAATAATTTTATATTTACAGAAAAGTTGCAAAGGCTGCACAGAGATTTCCCATATACCCCTGTAGTGGGTTGCACAGTAGCCTCAAAAATATATCCAGGTCCTAGCCTTGGTACTTATGAATGGGGCCTTACTTGGAAATAAGATCTTTGCAGATATAAATAAGCTACAGATCTTGAGAGACCATCCTGGATGTAGGTGGGCCCTAAATCCAACAACAAGTGTCCTTATAAGAGTAATTTGTTATGGCAGCCCTAGGAAACCAATTCAACTCCTCACCCAGTTTCCTCTAATATTCATGTCTTAAATTACCATGACATATTTGTCAAAACTAAGAAATGAGCACAGGTATATTACTATTAACTAAACTGTAGTCTTTATTTGGATTTCCCTAGTTTTTACACTGCCACCCTTTTTTGTTCCAGGATCCCATCTAGGATATGACATTGCATTTAGTTATATGGTGTTTCCTTAGTTATCCCTGAGATGTGACAGTTTCTCAGTCTTTTTGTTTTGTTTTGGACAGTTTTGAGGGGTACTGCTCAATTATTTTGTGTAGACTATCCCTCAATTTGGGTTTGTCTGATGTTTTTTCATGATTAGACTAAAGTCTTGGGCTTGAGGGAAGAATACCAATGTTTTATTTATCTTTATATGCTCATTGCTAACCACATACTAGCTAGTTTTCAATACCCATTTACTCAAAGAAAGAAGGCACACAAATCTGCCAGCACCTTATTTCTTTCCTTGCCAGCTAGGTGCTAGTTCTAGGATGCTATTTTCTATTTTACACAAAAATAGACATTTTAACTTCAATTGATTTCCTTTGTTGACTGAAAAGAGAGCGTTGTCCAAGGCTTAGACTATAGAAAAGGGCCTTTGAGTTTCAGAGAATGTTTTAGCAGCTGCTTGTTGAGATGGTCATGTTAACTATACCATCACTAGGTAGTTTAGTTCATGACAAGCAGCTATGCAAAGGGAAGGACATATTGTAAGCTCTCCCATGATGGCTCTTTCTGGTGCTCCCACTTCCCTTGCCATGCTATGCTCCAGATTCCTAGTGTTTTCTGGCCTTTACTGACATGCTCCTTAACTACTCTTCTAAACATTTCTCCCTGTGTCCCCACTTTCATCTCCTTCACGAACTCTCTTAACTCCCCAAACTGGAATTTCTTTAACACACTCTATTAGGAGGAAAGTCATTTGCTTTTCTCGCTAATGATTGTATGATACCTTAGAGTTTTAGCAGCAGCACTTTCCTCTACACTCTCATTTGATCCTACTTCAAAGGGCTATTATTATTCCCCCCCCCTTTTTTTTTTTTCGGTACGCGGGCCTCTCACTGTTGCGGCCTCTTCCGTTGCGGAGCACGGGCTCCAGACACGCAGGCTCAGCGGCCATGGCTCACGGACCCAGCCCCTCCGCGGCATGTGGGATCTTCCCGGACCGGGGCACGAACCCGTGTCCCTTGCGTCGGCAGGCGGACTCTCAACCACTGCGCCACCAGGGAAGCCCCTTATTCCCTTTTTTAAATAAGCAAATTGAAATTCACAGAACTTACGATTTCCCTAATATTTCCAAGATACAGTAGAGTTGGGCATAGAATGCTGGCTTGATTTAAAATCCTGTATACTTCTCAACTCAGAGAAACCAGATCCTGATGACATCATCTGAATCCTGGAAAAGTAGTATCTAAATTAAAATTAACTAGGAATACCTCAGTTATAATAGCCAGTATTTTTTCAGGAGGTACTTTAAGTCACATTTCTGTTTGCTGAGGAGAAAATTGCAACAAAAATATTCTGATCAGATGTAGCCTTTATAGGTTTTGATTTTGTGGTTGGTCAGTATTCACAAGTGTGGTTTATAAAGTGTCTGAATGGATATGTCGGTGTGCTTAGTGTAGAAGAGGAAAAGACAGAAGCATTGTCATGTATTTCATTGTCTTTGTGACAGAAAAGAATCAACCATGAAATGAAAGTGTTCTTTTTAAAGTGTTGCTGCATTCATATTTTTCTTGAGTGCTTTGTTTTGTTTTGTTTTTAAAACCAGCTTAAGAAGTTGAATATAAATATAATGCTTTAGGCATATTAAAAAATACTTTTTTTAAAAACACATACTGATCACCACTGAAATTAAGGCTTTCAGGAACAAGCAATACAAGCCAGTTCCTGCCTTTTTCTCCCTCATTGTAACTGACAATATTCCTAGTGGCCCATTTGTGTCTCCCTGAACAGCTGGAGAGGATATGGGTAAGAGTCCCAGCAAAATGGTAGTAAGATTCATAAGGAAAGCCTTTTGATTCCTAAACAGTTTAGCTCACATACAGAATTTCTCACTCTACTCATTACAGCAGAAAGGCTGAATCAATACAGCGGTAGCCTGGTAGATAACCCTAGGGTTTTGGCTAAAAATTGCCCTCAGCATGAGGTCTATATGGCTTGGTTAATCTAAGTAATTCAGAAGTAAACCAGCCTCTCTGAAGTTTATTGAGTTTGTTTTGCTTTATTTGTTTTCAGAGGGACGGGAATTTGCAGCCTAATCTTCAAAGAGAAATATTTTGTTTGATAGAGGTTTTACTCTATACAAGAAGTTAACATGTGTTTTTGGATTTTAAATCAATTCTGATATTTTCGTAAGCTTAAATTGACTCTAGGAATGTCCATAGGTAACAGGAGGAGGTCAGATTTTGAGTAGCACTGTTGTCCTCCATGACCTCCCTTGTGTAAGTGATCTTCCTGCTTTGGCTACCCAAGCAGCCTTCTCTAAAAGCCTGGCAAGTCATGGTTTTTTGTTGGAGCTGATGTTCTTAATTCTCATTCTTTCAAGTCTCACTGCAAAATGAACCCTATATTCATTTATTTTGTAGAATAGAATTCACAACCGATACAGCCCTTATACTCAAATTCGAACAGGTTTTAAAATGGTATTTGTAGTGAAATGCCATAGATGTAAAAGTTCCAAAGTATCATTTTAAAATGCTGCCCATACACATTGATTTTGTAAGAATAAATTAAAATAGGCAATAAAACAAACTAAAATTTCAGTTTTTAATATTCTTAAATGTCATCAACTAAACAAAAATGATTTAAGCACAAATTTAGCAAGCAAACTGAATAAATGCTACTAAAAACATGATGTGGTATAGTAGAAAGCCCAGCAGTTTTGAACTCAAATCGATGTCCTTTCAAATATCAGCATTATTACTTCCTGGCCCTGTTTCCTTCCAGAAATTAAATTTATGTGAATAAGATTTCCTATATGAAAAATGAAGATGATGATACATATCAGCGAGGTTGTCATGAGATTAAGAATATGTGTAAAATGTGTGACACACCTAAGGACTGAAAAAATGTAATTGTTATTATTACAATGATTTTTAATACTTTCATTTCATGGTTTTACCTTGTGACTGAAATTGTGTTAATTAACCCTGTTACATATATCATCAAGTGAATTCATAACACCCTTGCCCATAAATATATTTATAACAATACAAAGAATAGAAACATATCAATAGAATGAAGATTTATTACACTAAAGAATAAGAGCATATGAGCATACTAACAGCAAAATACTTAGTAGAAGTTAAGAAGCCGACAAAATATAATTACACACATTTTCGTGATCTGTCGCAGTCTTTGTCACAAGTGAATTTTTATAGAGAAACTCAGTCTATTTCCATGATAGGTCCCGTGGCAGGCATGGCCTTCCCTGTAGGATACTCCTTCATTCATGTTAATATAAATAGACATTCAAGACAAATCAATATTTTTTGGTAGTTTGAGTTGATTGCTTTTAATAACTATTTTTAGCCAAATTTTTTCCACTTTTGAAGATAATTTTTTTTTAATAAGAATTGTTTTTTTTTTTTTTTCTGGCTGCGTGGTGTGGAATGCAGGATCTTAGTTCCCCAGCCAGAGATTGAACCCGTGCCCCTGCAGTGGAAGCGCAGTCTTTACCACTGGACTGCCAAGGAAGTCCCCTTTAATAAGAATTTTGATTGGCTGTCAGTGCATTCCCTTCCAGATGAGTTCATAGAACACCCCACCCACCACACCTGATACAGAGAGCAGTTCTGTATCAGAAGTCAGTGGGATAGCCACCATGAGGGTACCATCATAATGACTACATGAATTTGCCCATAACTATTTATATTTCCTGCAGAGACTTTTGGAATTATCACTCTGGGACACAGAGTGTTAAACTCAGGCAAGGTGATGCCAGCTTTGCTTGGGTTGTAACTTTTGTCTGATGAGTTCTCAGTGGACGTGGTGTTAGTAGTGAATCCAAATTTTGGTATGTTTATTTAAAAAGCCCATTCCTATCAAATATTTTTTACCTTCAGGTTAATTTTTTTCAGTATTCTTACAATATTTTAAAACTCAATTTCTAAGCCTTTAATTAGCTTTGTGTTTCTCTGAACCTTTCATGATTTTTGACCCAGAGAACGTCTACTCTGAGGAAATTTAAAAGTCCCTGAACCTAATCTTTGCTCTCTGCCTATCTGTCTTCTCAAGGCTTGTTTTGGGTTCTTCTGGCCCTTTTGCCTTTCACTTCTAAATCCATTTCCTGTACAGGTTTGTGGTTTTTTTGGTTCTTGGAGAGCATTATGTTTGAGTCAAGGTATTACCAGATAAGGCTAAATTCATAGATAACTCAGGTTTCTTGAACATTCAAGGGGATGCAGCAGGCATGAGGAGAGTGGTGGTTGTTCACCTGTGGGGTTTCTCAGGAAACACACCTGGTCTGCTGACTTACAGTACTGATCCAGAGCTGGGTACTCCATTCTACAAAGAATTTCACCTTTGCTAGGGGAAAAGGGACCATTTTACTTTTATAAATACAGCTTAAGATAGTACACATAAACTAGTATTTTGTTCTCACAAGGTACTCAAAGGTATGCAGTATTTTTCAGGCTTAATTTGAGAATAGTCAAGGTGGATGATGTATTTAACAGTAAATTCTACACTTTTTCTTATCTACTCTTTTCATTTTACCTCCACAGAAACCTACAATGTCTTCCTCTTTCTCCATATCATTTTCTGTCTTTCTAATCTCTCTTCCATTACCCCAGAGGCAGCTTCTCAACTCCCTACCTTTGAACATCATTGTTGATTCAAAATTTAATTTTTTTAAAGAAAGTTCTAATACATTTCCATTTGTTTGGGTTACTCCTCTGATGGGCATGCTTAGATTTTTGGAAGGCACAAACCATGTTCTTTTGTACCTTCAAAATATATCCAGAATCCAACCAGCTCTCACTACCTTCATTGCTATCATCCTAGCCGCCATCATCTCTCTCCTGGATAATTGCAATTACCGTTAATAGGTCCCCTGACTTTTATGATACCTGCCCCATCACTGTCATTCTCTATACAGCAGGCAATATGAACCTTCTAAAAGATAAACCAGATCCCGTTATTCCTCTGCTCACAATCCTCCAATGGTGTTCCATTTCAGTTGAGTAAATGCAAAAGTCCATATAATTGCTTACAATGCCCTTCATCATCTTGCTTCTCTCTGACACCATTTACTACCCCCTCCCATGTTCTCTCCACCTCAGCCACACTGGTCTGTTTATCTTAACGAAACACATCAGGTGCTGTCCTGCCTTGAAGTCTTTGCATTGCTGTCCCTTCTGCCTAGGTATCTGTAGAACTCATTCCATTACCCCTCCCGGGTTTCTGTACAAATATCAGTGAGGTCTTCCCAGACAACTCTAAGTAAGAAGGGCAGCACTCACTGCACTTCCTAGCCCCATCCTTGCTTAATTTTTTCCCCACAAATTTTTCACCAAATGACATACTATATGTTTTCCTTTTTTCCCCCCTTTCTCCCATAGAATGTAAGCTCCATGAGAGCAGGGTTATCTGTCTTGTTCACTGCTATAGCAAAGCACCTCACACATAGAGGCAGTTGATGAATACCTATTAAATAGATGGATCAATTTGTAAATAAATGCCTATCATGTTAATATTCTAACTAAAAGGCATTGGGTGAGATAGTGTTGGGCAATGAGGAAGAGTCAGACATATTTCTTACAAAATTTTTGATTAGTAATGACAGCGAGAGTCACAATTTTCTAAGTGTGGACATGTTATGATCTTCTGTGTTTAGATGTTTAAAATGTAATGGGTTACATATTTTGATCTTTAGACAATTTCTAAGGACAAGCTTTTTCATCCAAACAACTAGTTACCAAAGTAAATGTAGAATCACAAGAACTCTAAGCTAGTTCTCTATTTGTGGTTATTTAGGCCAATTAAAAAATCGTCTCAAATGTATAGACACCAAGGGGGGAAAGTGGCGGGGGGTGGTGGTGGTGGGATGAATTGGGAGATTGGGATTGACATATATACACTAATATGTATAAAATAGATAACTGATAAGAACCTGCTGTAAAAATAAATAAATAAAATTCAAAAATTCAAAAAAAATGGTCTCAATAGCATGAATGCTTTAAAAATTTCCAGAGAATGGAAATCAGTTTACTGAAGTATAACTTAACTATTTTCCCAGCTCCTAATGAGAATAAAACATGGGCGTTTGGGGGTCTTTCTAGTCCTAAGTCAGAGGGATTACTTGGGGAAGTAATTGTTGGTCCTGTGAGATCACTGAGTTTTAAGAACATATCGGGATTGGATACAGTGATGATGATGATAATAAAATAACAATATCTAATAGCTAATACTTATTGAAGCTCACCATGTACAGGCACTGTACTAAGTGATTGCTTGTATGAATGTACTTGATGTGTACAACAACCCTGTAAATCAGGTATTATTATTTCCATATTACGAATGAAAAAACTCAAGTTTGAAGAGGTTAGATAACTAGCCAAAGTCACACAGAAAACATATATGGCAAAGATGGAACCTGAATGCGTGGATTCAGAGTCCTCTCTTTCTTGACCCCCATGCTATGTTGTGCCGATCTCCTACCTGGAGCATAAGTAGAACTCCAAAAAAGTGTGTGTGCATGCTCATGTGTGTGTGTGTGTGCAAGGGAGGGCATATGCACACTTGCTTGTGCATGTGTGCACATGTGTATATGAGTTGGTAATGGTGATAGTACTCTGTTAATGTTGAAAGTGAAGGTGATACAGCTCTGAAGAGAGTGAAGGTGAGAAAATAAGCACCATTGTTAAGCTTTATGCATGTTACATTATCAGCATAGCAACTTGTACAAGTGAACATTTTCACTTCTTTTTTAATAGATGAGCTATCAGATGATCAGAGAAACAAGAGCCTCACCCTTGGATAAGGCCTTGTCCAGGCAGTGGCAGCGAGACTGGGAGGAAAAATCTCACCCTGCTCCTCAGGGGTAAAGCTGACAGCTCTCCTGGAGGTATACAGGAAGGCATTCTGGCTTCCATGCGGAGATCCTCTGTACAAGGTATGTGTGTGTTCCCTTTGTGGTTGGGAGGGGACATCAGCCAAGGGAAGACATTGGGTCAGTCTAGGGCTATGTAGTCTAAGGCTAGAGTTGCCAAGTATTGCATGGGAAATACTTATATTGAAAATTATTTGTTGTTTTTTGAAACTCAGATTTAACTGGGTGGGTGTTCTGTTTTTTGCTCAATCTCGCAACTCTACCTGTGGCATCTAAACCCCTGTCAGAAGTGCTGAGCCAAAAAAAAAGAAAAGTGCTGAGCAGATCACAAGAGCAGAGAGGGGCACTGCCTTAGACTTTGTGAATCCCCATACAGATTCATCAACTGTTCATTTATTCATACATCATTAACAGAACCATGACTACTTACCAGGGTCAGGCAGCATGCTAGGTTCTGAATGAGACTTGTGAATGTTCACTCCCAGGGTTTACAGTGTCTAGTACAGAGGTTCTCAAATTTTAGCATATATTAAGATCACTTGGGAAGCTTGTTTAAAAAATTCCCTAGAGATTATAACTCTAAGAGTAAAACCCTGGAATTTGTGTTCTTAATGAACACTCCAGGTGATGTTGAGGTAGGTGGTTCCAGGAGCATACTTTGATAAGTACTGGTCTAGTAGATGGAAGGAGACTTCATCCAGAAATTACAAGTATAAATAAGAAATACTCCTCAGTCAGACTTATATACTGGTACATTGTGTGATTTGAGTTTCTCTAAGGTATTAATGCAGATTATAGAGTGTTGTATTCTCCACATTACTTTTTTTAAATGAAAGTGTCTTCTGGTAAGATATAACTAAGTGTGCTAGCAAGTGGGAATTGGCTCTTGAAAAGAGAGATTGTCCCCAGATTTCTGATCGGAGCCTCAAGTCAAGTGAAGTATGACATTCTTATAAAGTAGCTTAGACCTCTTGAGCCACAGTCAGTTCTACACCATGGTTATACATGAAAGCCTTGTTTCTGGGAGGAAAAGGTTCACTGTTTCATCGTGTTAAAAGCAAGGACCTGTACCTACACTTTTTCAAACCAGTTTTTTATTTCAACATAGTGTTTGTGGTACTGATAGGGTATGTGCAGGCATTTCTGTATTTGTTGTTGAACACCCTGACTGCCGAATCCTCTATACAAAGTCAAGTCAAAGCAGTGAGCATTCTGGGAGGAATACCAACAACAAATTGTAGTAATCCAGCCTTGTTGTTATAAAAACATGAATCAAAAGCTCAGCATCTTGCTGAGACAGCAATTGTCTTAACCTTGTTATACTCTTGAGATGGTAATACGAGGTCTTATCAGTATGGTTGATATGGCTCTCAAAGGAAGGATGAGGGTCAAAAATGGCTGGAATTTATCATGGAGATTATTGCTTTGTGGGATATCCAGCTATAGAATTGTGACTACCTATTAAATCCTCTATGAAGTAAGAAATATATGGTCCACTGCCTGCAGGATAAGAGAAGGGGAAGGAGGTGGAATCAAAAGTGAAATAAAACTGGTCAAATGAGATGAAAGTCTGCTTTCTTAATTCTCAGCCATAGGCATCAGTGTTTGAGATTACCCCTTAGGCAGCTTCTGATTGTGTGGGGATAGTTCCATGACATGGAAGATTAAAGGTTTTCTGGGTGACTGTAATTTAAATGATGAAATCTTTTCAAAGAGATTTTATTTTTGTAATCAAGTCTAGGCTGTGTTCATGTGACAGCAAGTTATAAGTGACCCAGATGATTAATAGCATTTAAATAAGTATATAGAATAAAGCTACTGTATCTATAGTTTCTATTTGTTTTTTTCAATTTGGGCTTTTTTTAAATGAAGTTTTTTTTTTTTTTTAAGACTTATTATTTATTTACTTGTTTTATTTATTTTTTTGGCTGCATCGGGTCTTAGTTGCGGCACACGGGATCTTCGTTGAGACAGGCAGGATCTTCTGTTGCGGCACTCAGGCTCTTCATTGTGGTGCATGGGCTTCTCTCTAGTTGTGGCGTGTGGGTTTTCTCTTCTCTAGTTGTGGCACGCGGGCTCCAGAGCGCGTGGGCTCTGTAGTTTGTTGCACGCAGGCTCTCAAGTTGAGGCATGTGAGCTCAGTAGTTGTGGCGCACAGGCTTAGTTGCCCTGCAGCATGTGAGATCTTAGTTCCCTGACCAGAGATCGAACTTGGGTCGTCTGCATTGTAAGGTGGATTCTTTACCACTGGACCACCAGGGAAGTCCCTCAATTTGAGCTTTATATCTAGAAAGAAGTTTCTTAGAAACTTCTTAGAAAGAAATCAAACCAAGACTGATACCAAGAAGACAGCTTTCTTTAGGAATTGTCATTAGTGTTCAGTTCCAACCTCATGTCCTCCAGGAGGAAGGGCAATATGCAGAGTGTTCAAAAGCCTGGGCTTTGAAGTGAGAAAGACCTGGACATGAATCACAACATTGTCACTTCGAAGTTGTGAGACCTTGAGCGAGTTACTTACCTCTCTGTGCCTTGGTTTTTTTTGTTGTTGTTTTTTTTTTTGCGGTACGCGGGCCTCTCACTGTTGTGGCCTCTCCCGTTGTGGAGCACAGGCTCCGGACGCGCAGGCTCAGTGGCCATGGCTCACGGGCCCAGCCGCTCTGCGGCATGTGGGATCTTCCCGGACCGGGGCACGAACCTCTGTCCCCTGCATTGGCAGGCGGACTCTCAACCACTGCGCCACCAGGGAAGCCCTGTGCCTTGGTTTTATTAGCTATAAAATGCAGCTAAGATCAGTACTTGCTTCATAAAGTCTTTGTGAGGATGAAATGAGATATGTAAAATGCTCTCTACAGTGCCTGGCACATGGTATGTACTCTGTAAATATTAGCAGTGGAGAATTTGAGACTCCCCCCAAAATTGCACCTCTCTTTTCCTACCCAGGTTGTGAATAATTGGGAATTTTAGAAAAAGAAAAGAAACAAGAAAATATCACCTTATTAGTTATAGAGAAAGGTTGGAGAATGCAGTTTAGTTTGAAAGATAAATTGGTCTGCTAAATGTACCCCAGAATTAGTAGACTCACCCTACCTGTTATAGCAGTACCACCTGGGCCAGCCTTCCCAAGGAAAGAGAAAGAAGAGCAGAACATGCTTGTCCCTACAGGAAGCTCTTTTTTAAGAATGGCAGAACTGGATTGAGCATGTCCAGATCTTCTTTTCAAAGTAAACATCGTTCTATATCACCAGGGCCTGAGTGATTAAAAGGTTAGAAGTGAGGGGATGTGTTAGATAAAAGTCTTCTCCATGAAAACAAAGACTGAGGAGAAGATGTTCCTGTCTAACATAAAAATGTTATCAACATCATCAATGATTCATTTCCATTATACTTCATTTAATTCAATATTACCTCCTAACTTTATGTTTTCAAATCATACCATAGCTGTATTAGTTTCCAACCACAAACTTAGTAGCTAAGACAATGTAAATTTTTTCTCATACAGTCCGGAGGTCAGAAGTCCATAAACTAAAGTCAGGGTATTGGCATGGCTGATTTTTCTGGAGACTCTGAGGGGAGAATCATTTCTTTGCTTTTTTCAGCTTGTAGAGGACACCTGCTTGTGGTTCTTTCTTTGCATCGTTCCAGCCTCTTGCTTCCGTCCTCATATCTCTTACTACTCTCTTGTACCTACCCATATAATCCAGGATAATCTCCTATTTCAGAATTATCAATCACATGGGCAAACTCCCTTCTGCCATGTTAAGTAATAAAGTCAAAGGTTTCAGGGATTAGGATGTTAACATTTTGGGAGAGTCAATATTCAGCCTATCACAATGACATTTTTTTTAACATCGTTATTGGAGTATAATTGCTTTACAATGTTGCGTTAGTTTTTGCTGTATAACAAAGTGAATCAGATATACGTACACATATATCCTCATATCCCTCCCTCTTGCATCTCCCTCCCACCCTCCCTATCCCAACCCTCTAGGTGATCACAAAGCACAGAGCTGATCTCCCTGTGCTATGCAGCTGCTTCCCACTGGCTATCTATTTTATATTTGGTAGTGTATATATGTCAATGCCACTCTCTCACTTCATCCCAAAAATATGGAACGCTTCACGAATTTGCGTGTCGTCCTTGAGCAGGGGCCATGCTAATCTTCTCTGTATCGTTCCAATTTTAGCATATGTGCTGCCGAAGCGAGCACCACAGTGACATTTTGATTATTTCATTTTGCCTTGTAGCTATTTTTCTTGTTTCTGTGTACAGTATTCTTTTTAATTTCCTGAGTCAGGTTGTAAGTTCCTCAAGGATAGATATCAAATCTTCCATGTTTTTATATGTTTACTACTTCATTATATTGTGTGTTTAAAGTAAAACAATGCTCATAATAGGCACTCAGTAAAGCCTACTGATTTAAATACTCTTGAATCACACAGTCTTTAGAATGGAGACACGGGCCTGGTCTACGTATGTTCCAGGAGAAACAATCTTAGCTTTGACTTTGGATTCTACGAACATTCAGACTACATAAGAGACAATGTAGACTGAAGCATTAGAATGTAACTTGTTTTCCAGAATTCTCACTGTTGGACTGTAGACAGGCTTTGGGACAGTCAGTTAAGTGTTAAGATTTACCGGAAGTCCGTGGGATTGCTCCGGCCACACTCTCCTTCCTTCTGATAAGGAAGAGAAATATTGCAATTCTTGTGAGTGGATGTGAAAACTTACCCTGCACAATTTAACTGGCTCTCCCCATTAAACTTTGGAGGGAGGAGGATTATTATACAATGGAATTTGTTTCTGATTTTTGCTGCAGTGGTTAATAAGAAGTGTACTGTGACTTGAAATGAATATGGACACAAAATAATTCTCTCAGACATAGGTACATCTCAAATGCATGGCTGTTCATCACTTACGGGTTGAATTAGAAAATTATGGAGACCAATATGTAATTTTAAGGTATTCAATTTATGTTAATAGATATCTAAATGAACCATAGAATTATCTCTGAGACATATAGCCCAATTCATACTCATAATTTTAAAAGTTAGCAATGCTGTATAGTAGCCTTGCATATAATATTTTGGTACATAATTAAGACAAAAGATTATCTTTGTGCTTAGCCCTCAAAATTTGCAATTGACCTTTTGTACCTGACCTGTGCTACCTTCATATCTTTCCTCTCCCTCCTTGAGTTTTCCTCTCTAGAATGGTAGAATCTGAATTGCAGAACTGGAAAGGACCCTAGAGGCCATCTTATCAATTTGGATATTTTACAACTGAGACCATAGTTCTCAAAACATTAATTGACTTGCTTAAGGTCACACAGCTATTGTCAGAGCTTTATTAAAAACTCAGTTCTCCTAATTCTCTGTAAAGATTTTTCCCCCTCTACTTAGGTAAGATAATATAGAAGTATAGAGGAATAAGAGAAATAATCTAGTAGTAAAGCAATGGAGGGTGAGAGGATTCTGGAAATACTGTGGCTTAAAGGAGACACAGTTCTCAGTCAGCTACTTTCTAGAGCTTATCATCTGTTAGAGCAAGAGGAAGAAGGATGTACCTACCTTGGGGATGAAAATAAGGCCAGCGTGAAGGAAATCACAAAAAGAAAAAAGAAAAAGAAAAAAGAAAGCAGGCATGGCAATAGTAGAAACTATGTTAATAATAGGAAAAGAGGTATGTAAAGTTGAAAGTAGTAATCAATATAGGGGAATCTTGCAATAATAAAGTGATAAATTGAACAAACAGTTTATGAAGAATCTGAAAACCACACAATGAAAACACCCAAAGACCACATAATAGCTAAATATAAAAAGATATATCTATTAGATGTGCAAGGATAAATTACAAAACTACAGTTATGATGGGATACCTTAAAATACCCATTTTTAGAATTATACGAGATTATAAGGGAATTGAATAATGCTATCAACACATTTTCTTGTATAGAGAGAGCAAGACAAAAAGAAAAATTCAGAAACATATATCTCTTGAATGGAGAATATAAAATTTTTTTCTATGTCTATGGAAACTTCACAAAAATAGATGTGTGATTGACCACAAAGCAAATCTTGACAAAATTTTAAAAGCAAGATTTTTACAGACTACTCTCTCTGACCATGTTAAAATAAGAGATAATGAAATAGTGATTTTCTTTTTTCCTCCAACCCCCAACCTACTTGGAAATTAAGAATGCACTCCTGGTTAGCCCATGGACCAAAGACCATATGAAAACTGAAATTACAAACTATCTTTAAAACAGTAAAAAAAATGATGAATATCAAAACCTACAGGACAGCAAAAACTCAGAGAGAAAATTTATAGCCTAAATTCCTTTGATAAGTGGTAAAATAAAAGGGGAAGAGGATGGAAGATATTTGAAACTCCAAAGAAAATTATTGATTTCCAAGCAAAGTAAACATACCAAAATTGATAAAGAAGTACAGACCTAGAGTAAAACAATTATGAGTGAAGAAGTGAAAAAGGTGATTAAAGTTATATCATTAAAAAAAAGCATTGTGAACCCTTGCACATTGCTGGTGGAAATACGAAATGATGCAGGCACTAAGGAAAGGGGTGATGGTTCCTCAAATAATTAGACATAAACCAAATGATTCAGCAATCTCACTTCTAGGTATATACCCCCAAGAAATGAAAGCAGGAGCTCAAAAAGATAGTTGCATACCAATGTTCATAGCAGCATTATTCATAATAGCCAAAAGGTGAAAACAACCCCAAATCCGTCAACAGATCAATGAATAAACTAACTTGGTATATACATACAATGGAATATTATTCAGCCTTGAAAAGGAATGAAGTTCTGATTCATGCTTCAACATGGATGAACCCTGAAAACATTATGCTAAGTTAAATAAGCCAGACATAAAAGATGTATATTGTATGATTCCACTTATATGAAGTACCTAGAATAGGCAAATTCATAGGGACAGAAAGTAAAATAGAGGTTATCAGGGGTTGGAGAAAGGGTAGGATGTGGAGTTATTGTTTAATGGGTACAGAGTTTCTGTTTGTGATGATAAGTTTCTGGAAATGGATAGTGGTGGTGGTTGGCTAACATTGGCGATGTACTTAGCACCATTGAATTGTACATTTAAAAGTGGTTAAAATGATAAATTTTGTTATGTATATTTTTATCACATTAAGAAAAATGTATCATGACCAGTTATTTTCCTGAGTTCTAACTAATCTCAAAAGAACAGCTAGGGCTTCCCTGGTGGCGCAGTGGTTGAGAGTCCGCCTGCCGATGCAGGGGACACGGGTTCATGCCCCGGTCCGGGAAGATCCCACATGCCGCGGAGCGGCTGGGCCGGTGAGCCATGGCCGCTGAGCCTGCGCGTCCGGAGCTTGTGCTCTGCAACGGGAGAAGGCCACAACAGTGAGAGGCCCGCGTACAGCAAAAACAAGAAAAGAACAGCTATTTCTCGTATTACTTAATTTACACAATAAAAAGATGGAAATTTCATCAAATCATTTTTGAAGACAGCACAACTTTAATACCCAAATTTGGCAAAAGTATTTCAAAATCAAAAACTATAAACCAATTATGCATATGAATTTAGATACACTAACATTAAAAAATTTCACATAAAATCTGGCTTTGTATTAAATGAAGATTTATTAAGACCAACTAGAATTTATCCAGAAATGCAAAGGTGGTTCAATATCAGAAAAATCTTATTGTAATTTGTCTAATCAACAAACTAAAAGAGGAAAAGAACCTTATCATTTTAAGAGAAGCTGAAAGCATGTTAGATAAAATTTCGAAGGATACCCTAGGGTAAAATATGAATAGAGTGAAATTACTTTTAAAACCTTGAAATCATGCCAATTGAAATCAGGAACTAGATGGAAATGCTCATTATTGCTGTTAATACTCAACAGTTTTGCAGTTATAACAAATGTTATAACATGGATCATTTGACAAAGTGCTGGAAAGGAAGAGATTAAATCATCTCTTTTTTACTGATGAATATGATTATATATTTAAAAATGCCAAGAATTCTAACACAAGAATGGTATGAAGAAAATATTTGTGTAGATAAACAAGTAGAAGATGAAATAGAGTAAAGGAATAGATTTTCTCTCAGTTAACAAAACCTAAAAGTAAAAATAGGGGAAAATCCATTAAAATAACAGTACAAGCATAAAATGTTTAGAAATACATTTACCAAGAGTAGAATTTTACAAAAACACTTATAAAATCTTTGAGTTATACAAAATAATATTTAAAAAAATGGAAAAGACACAATATTCTTGGAGGATGAGATACAATAAAAATCTCAGTTCTGTTAAAATTAAAATACGAATTCATTGCAGTTTTAATTAGACTCTAGAGAATTTTATTTTGAGAGGGATTTCATAAAATAATCCAATATGAAAAAGTAAATGCCTGAGAATATTCATGAAAAATATAAAGAAGAGCTGGGATAAACTACCTACCTTATCATCGTTAGAAATACAATATCCATTGTAATAAAGATCAATGTGACGTTGTGCTAAAACTAGGAAACTAGATAAAAATTGGTTAAATGATTCCAGTGTATATGAGAGTTCAATATATGATAAAGTTAGTAGTATTTCAATTCAGTGAGTAAAGGATGAATATTCAACCTAGGAGATGAAGGAACAAAGAATAGAGATAAATATTTCATAGAAGATAAAATCCAAATGGCCAATGAACATTTGAGAAGATGCTCAAAATTACTGGTAGTGAGAGAAATGCAAATTAAATAAAAATTAGTGTTATTTACACCCATCAGAATGGCAAAAATGTGGAAAGAATGATAACAGTTATTGCTGGTTGTAATATGAGGAAGTGGGTACTTTCATATATTGGTAGACAAATGGAATTTTGCAGTCTTTTGGGAAAGCAATCTGGTACCAATTTATTGAAATGAAAAATACATGCATTCTTGATCCGTAGTCCTACTGCTGGGAATTTATAGTAATACAAATTACTATATAGTTGTATATAGTAATAAAATCACCAGCTTATAAAATTGCATGTACAAGGATTATGTACTACAGAATTTTTCAGTTGGGTAAAAATACAGAAAGTTGGAAATATAATAAATGCCCACTAATAGGGAAAGCTTGAAATAAATATTGGTTTGTCCACATTGTGGAATATAATGCTACTATGCATCCATTAAAAATAATAAAAAATAATAAAAACTAGAACTATACTAGTTAATTTAGAGTAATGTACTCAAGGCATTTTTTAAAGAGAAAAGTAAGATACATAGGAGTGTGTATAGTATGATACAAATTTTATAATCAATTTCAAACTCCTTATCAATGCAGATATATGTGTATATGCTTGTATGTATGTGTGTGTGTGTTTTGTGTGTGTAATTACATGAGCCTGAAATAAAGCATGGAGGTACAAACACAGGGTTGTTAACATGGGTTACCAGATCGACTGGAAGAAAGGTCAGTAAATCTGGATGAGTTGGAGAGAATTGTTGGAAAGAGGTGAAATTGGAGGGAAGCAGAAAGGGGAGGGTAGATAATTAGCTTTTTCTTTATACATCTTCGTAAGTTTTATTTATTGCAGCAAGCATGTGTTAATCCATAGTTTGAAAAAATATATATAAAAGGAACCTTTAAAATATTGTTTAGATTAAATTCTCTTTGATATTGTAGTTAGTTGAATGGTGGCCCCACTAAAGATATGTCTACTCAGACCATGTGAATGTGATCTTATTTGGAAAAACCATCATTGCAGATGTAATTAATTTAAAGCTCTCCAGATGTTCTCATCTGGATTAGGGTGGACCCTAAATTCATGACAAGTGTTTTCATAAAAGAAGAGAAAGGTAGAAGATGTGAAGAAGAGAAGGCCATGTGAAAGCTGACACAGGAATTGGACTGAGAGCCACGAGCCAAGGAATTCCAAGAGCCACCAGATGCTGAAAGAGGCAAGGAACAGAATCTCCCTAAAGCTGCTGGAGGGAGTCCAGCCCTACTGACACTTGATTTTGGCCTTCTGGCCTCTATAATTGTGAGAAAATACATTTCTGTTGTTTTAAGCCACTAAGTTTGTAGTAATTTGTTATAGCAGCCCAAGGAAATTAATACAGATACTAAACCTTTATTTCAGTGGAATTTTTCTGTGAATTCCAATATGTAAAAGAGTTAGTCAGAACTGTTCTGGCTCTTGGATAGGATGTCCTGTCCCACCTGCCCCATCTCTGTGTCACCACAGAGACACAAGGCCTGCTGGAGCACAGCTGGAGCATCACTGATTTAGCCCAGACCCCTTTCTGTACAGATGAGAAGAGTGAGGCTTGAAGAGTGCCCCCCACCTTTTGACAAGCTAAGCAAACTCAGGCAACTTTATACCCCTTTCTTAATTTCTCCCTTGGAAGGCCTGGGATCGTTGTGAGTTCTTTATCACAGTTGGGTATAGTTCAGTCAACTCTTCTCTCAGCAGGACATTGATAATGGCATATTTTCACTTTTCACAAATGCATTTTGCTACCACACAATCACTTTTGTAAAGTTTTATTAACCTTTTTTCCTGTTTCCTTTGGAAAGAATTTTGCATAACCCACGAGTTTCTTGCTGTAGATGCCTAGATATGCATCTTTCACTGGAAGTATGTATCCCTGATAAACTCTTAATTCTGTGTCTCTGATTCATCATATGACTAAACTAAGCTGAGAATTCCCCTCACATCACTGCATGCAAAAAGCCCAGGATGGAAAAATGCTTGAGAAGGCAGGGCATTAGGGGTGCAGAAAGAATGAGTGCGCCCTGTGTGAAATCAGGGAAGAGGGAAAAAAGTGCTGAGCAGCTACAATTAAGGTTCCATGTCACACAATATGCCACAGGATTCCTGTAGAATGAGGTATACATTTTTCCCCAACCTGGATGCTTCTTTATTCCTACCAAAAAAGAATTTTCCACCTTCCTCAAAACAGTATCACAAGACAACTGAGGCTGAAAAGGTTCTGAAGAGCTAGATGAGGTGCAGAGGCATGAGAAGGACCATTTTTAGGTAACATCACAGCCATCACCTTGCAAAGCTTATATGGATGTCTTCCAGAGTTTCAGCTCAAGATATGTCTTGTGCATTGGAGAACAGAGTTAGCTGAAGCTGAAGAAATAGTTTACAAAGACCTTCTACTTGACTCTTTAGCAATCACACAGATATTGTGAGAATTTTCAACAGTAGGTTTAAAAAACCATGATTGTTACATATTGGCATGGGGAATGTGGAAAGCAAGGTATGAAGAAATGATGCAGAATCAGGATGATCAATACAGAAATAAACACAAAAACAAATGGGGTGGAGCTTTTCCTATTTATCACAACTAAGTGGTTTTATATATTTATAATGAAGAAGGGCACAGATGATACCATAACCACACTGGGTATATTTGTAGTTTTTGATATATATGTAAAAAAATTTGGTGTGGCACATATATACAATGGAATATTACTCAGCCATAAAAAGGAATGAAATTGAGTTGTTTGTAATGAGGTGGATGGACCTAGAGTCTGTCATACAGAGTGAAATAAGTCAGAAAGAGAAAAACAAATACTGTATGCTAATGCACATATATGGAATCTAAAAAAAACGGTACTGATGAACCCAGTGGCAGGGCAGGAATAAAGATGCAGACGTAGAGAACAGACTTGAGGACACAGGAGGGAAGGGGAAGCTGGGGTGAAGGGAGAGAGTGGCATTGACATATGTACACTACTAAATGTAAGATGGATGGCTAGTGGGAAGCTGCTGCATAGCACAGGGAGATCAACGTGATGCTTTGTGATGATCTAGAAGGGTGGTATAGGGAGGGTGGGAGGGAGGCTCAAGAGGGAGGGGATATGGGGATATATGTATACATACAGCTGATTCACTTTGTTGTACGGCAGAAACTTAACACAACACTGTAAAGCAATTATACTCCAATAAAGATATAAAAGAAAAAAAAAAGAATGAAAAGGCAGTTCATAAAATCAAGGGGAAAATAAAATAAATGACCCTAATTGCACACTGAGTTGATAGCTTAATTATGCAGAAGTGTGTTATTTTAAATGGTTTGAAAATACAGTAATTCACCTATATGTCTCTGGTAGGATATACCTAAGAACTGCAATAACAATAATAATATTTTCACTAATCATATATTTGATATTGATCTTATATGAATATATGGGTGTATTAAAAATGGGGTAAAGCAAATAAGCAATTATGCTATTGTCATTAGAACTAAGATTTTTAGCATAAAAGGAAAAGATTCAAAATAAAATCACAGAAGTTTAGCAAAAAAAATATATATGTATTTGGTAAACTGTTTACAATTTCTATTCCATTTCATGATGTGGGTTCAGTCCTTTTTGTTGGGCTTTTATATAGTATAAATATGTCCCAAATATTGCATAGGACATATTGTGCTTCCACTAATTTTTAAAAACTATTTATATGAAATTCAAATTTAACTGGGCGTTTTGTGTTTGTATTTGCTAAATCTGGCAACCCTATTCTAAGAAGTTGTTTGTGTCTTATTTTTAAGACAGAGAACTTTCCTGCTTCTTAGATCTAAATGAAATCACCTCACTGATTCTACTATGTTGAAGTCTCAAGGGATCTTCCAAATTTTTGGCAAATTTACAGGGAACTTATATTCTCAGAGCTCTCCACGTCTTTGGGTTTCTGCATCCTTGCATACTATACCTATCCTACACCTCCTCAATCTGTCGTGATGCTCAGCCCTTTCTTTAGTTTTCATGGACAGCCCCTGCACACATTGCCACACACGCATACCAGGACTCCAAGAATTTGGTGTTTTGATTGTTTATTTGGTGGATGGATCAGCATCAGAGGCAATAATAACACCATAAAGTCCTCCTTTCCTCCCCTTCTTTCATCTTCTGTACTCAAATCCCTTCTTCCTGGCAGCCCTCAGACAGCTAAATTCTTCACTGTAACTTCAGGGTCAGCCCTTTAGGCCCTGATGGTAGAAATTGGGAAGGGAGAGGAGCTCACCTTCTACACTAAAAAATTAAAACATTTTTCCCAAGGGAGGTTGATCTCTCTTGAGGAGAAATTCTGCTAGCAACTGTGAAGATAATGCATTTTCTCCATCTTATTACATATTTATTATAAGTGTAAAAGCAAGTCTACAAGAAAAGCTGGGTTCAGTAATATGTTACATTGGAAAATCAGTGTGAATTCATGTCCTTAAAAGACTTATTTTCCAGCTCTATCATTATTATAAATGGCCCAACAGCAGGGGCACTACTCTAATCTATTATCAACCCTCATGTACACCCCTAGCACACAAATTTTGATCCCTGGAGGGTAGATGACTCTATGTTTGGCGCAAAGACAAAATGAGATGGATTCAAAACAACCTGTTATTAAGCAGAAATCAAAGCTGCTTCTTGAAACATCATGGTAGAGCTTCAATGACAAAAGAGCAAATAAGGACAGAAGTAATAATGCTAGTGGTTAAATTGGAACAAGTTAAGCCTGAAAAAAGCCATGAGTTTACAGTAATACTCAAAAGAGGAAACACAAAGTGTGCAAAGAGGTACTTGTAATATAAAAAAAGAATAATTCCAGCAGGATCTTTGCATCTTTATTAATTTAAACAAGTAGGAAATTGTTGACACGTAACATTTTATTCTCTGTTTAGCATATATTTCCATATGTTTAGCACATATACTCGTTTGTGTAAAAAAGAAAAGGAACAAAGATATATAAATGAACCAATAAGACACAGGATTTCCGCACAATAAGGCAGACGTTTTTCTTGAGGTAGAAATGACTGGGAAAAGAGGGCATACTAAATACTAAAGGAGGACCAGAATTAATGGTCTTATATAATAATGACTTACAAGGTTATTAACATTGATTACAAGTATGGCATACAGGCATACACCATGGCCATTACAAAATGGGGTGTTTCAAAATTATAAATGATCCAAATGTTCTGAGAGGAAAAGCACAAAAATTCAATCCCTCATCTCCTAGGAGATGAAGTATCTACTTATTATGAATAAATCCTTATGAACTTTAATAAAATAGTAATAAGAAATATGTATATTTCAGTACTTGAAACAAACCAGGTCAATGTATCATAATATCAAGGCAATGGCATAGGGACTTCTGGCTATGAGAAACTTAGGGAAAGAAAAGTCTTCAAAAATTAAAATTTATATTAAAGACAGGGATACATGGGTATCAGGATGTAATGAGTGAAAGAAAGTTTGATATAAAAAGGCAATCAGCCTGTTGCAGAGACAGAAGTTTGCTTTATCTTGGACCATACAACTAAGTGTCACACCACAAATGTAAATGAACAGCCAAAAACCTGGATTCTCGTATTCTAAATTAGCATTGTTTTTCTTTTAGATCTGGGAAAATTTTTTTAAATCCCTGGAAAGATTGTAAACATTGGTTCTGGTAAAGCTTCAGAAACTTAGGAAGGTATAAATTAGAACCCTGAAAAGATGTAAAAATAAGAATTAAAGCACATTTCATTAATGGTATTAGTGCTTTTGCTACTAGTATTATTTTAAGGTATTGGGCATTATGAGTATTGTGTTTCTGTATATTTTTCTTGCTGTTTAGGGTATTTAAAGTATCCAGAAGAATCAGTCACACTAAGTTGCTAATTGCAGTTCAAATTGTTTAAAGGAATTTAATCAATCAACCTTAAAATAATTAAATGTCCACAAAAATGGATTTTCCAAGTTTTGTTTTTTAGATATGTGGATTTAATGAATTAAGCATTGAGTGAAAGGAACCGTTACAGTTGAACTAAAATAACTCCTGAGATGTAATTATAAAATAATTTTGTTCTTGTCTTTTGCTGTTTCTTTAAATCTGTTCTATAAGGCTAGTTCTTCTCCTGTCTCTGTTGAAAATAAGGGCCAGATCTGTGGTTTCTAGTCATGTTGCCTTAAGTTCAGACACAGTCTTCAGTTAATAATTAAAATGTCCATTCTCATGTACTAATCAAAATTCTAAACTTAAATTTGAGATTTCTCCCTATTCCTAACTTGAACGAGGTTGGAATCCTACAATTGGGAAAAGATGTGGTTGGTTGCCTCCCTAGCACTTCCATTTTTCACCTTCATCCCCTTCCCTTGATCTGGCTAACTAACTGCACTTCTGACCACTTTGTAGTCAGGGTATTGGAAGGGAAGAGAAGGACGAAGGTAGGAGAGTCTCAACCGACTGATGCTATCATTAACTGGTCCATGCTGTCTTGGACCATTAGGAGATTAAAGTAGCCTCCTTCTCTTTTAAGAGTACTTTAGAAACCCTCCCCTACCCCAATTATGGGGACATATTACCTGAAGTTCTTTTGACCCTACCAAGTGCATCTCTATTTTGCTTTCTCAGCCCTTTAACATCTCTCGATATCTTCAAATTCTCTCTGTTATTGTCAACTACCATGTGGTTTTCTTGGGTGAGACTTAAAGACGACCTCACACTAGGTTTCCTTTGTGTGTGCCCCTCACATCTGGTCCATGGAAAAGCGTTTATGCATTATTTACTCTGAATCTAAATTTATAAGCCAGCACCAACTCTTTTGCTCCATTGTCAAAACGGCAAGCTACCTTCTCTCTCATGCTTTAGATTTCTTACCTGTGACTCAGAAACTTGTCCATTGTGTCTCCAGAATGCATATGACACATATAAAGCCCTCCAAGTGGTCTTGAAACCACTCATTACATTCTCACGTCCCCTTGGGAGTGATGGGTGGGACTTGTGGCACAGTTCTCCCCGAAGAAATCTTCCCCTCCAAATTCTTTTGGAATATGCCACTCCTGATCTATTTAAGTCCTTCTAGTGAGTTTGTGGTTAAAGGACATGTGAATAGTTTCTTGAAACAACCTTTTGAATTCTGTGTATGGTCTAGTGCCTCCTTTGGAATACAATACCTATTATATGATTTTGTTTCTGCCAAACTTCCATTTTAATATGTAGCAATATAAAGTACACATTTTAGTGAGTGTTCTGCTCCGTGCACAAAACTTTCTCTTCACTGGAGATGCTTACAACAGTAAAGATCTGAGTTAAAGGACTCAGGATATTGTAAACATCTGTCAATAGCTACATAAACTGGGTAGACATCCAAGTGAGAACTGCAGTTAATATTAAGGAACATTGAGCAAATTAGCAGCTCTACTTAGCAGTGCTTGAATAAGACGTTTTCCTAATGTTCCATTAGCATGGTCTTTTATGTTTCCTATTAAGTTATTAGTACTGGGAGACCAAGTTAGAGCTACTTAAGGACCTTTCATTGGTGGGAGGGATCATAGGTCTTAGTGGTTAATTAACAGCACAGGAGTACTCCTGTTTCCTTAGGTCTGTAATGGAAATCTTGGCTTGAAGCCTTAGCAGCTTTACTATTAGAAAGGAACCCTGAGGTATCAGGTGATTTCTTTCCATTTTCAAAAGCATTTATGGGCACCAAGTAGATATTTTTTCCCTTGAAGATGACTTTGTCAGTGTTTAATAATATTTACTTCAGAATCTCCTTAGTTTTTTTAAATTAAACATGAAGATTTCTAGTCCCCGCTCCACATAGATATAAATCCGTAAAACTCTGATGGGCCCCAGGGGTCAGCATTTTAAATTAGTACTGAAGCTGATCTAAGGGACACACTTTGACTTAGAATTCTTCTTTCATGAAAAGTCCATGGACCTAAAGGGGCAGACAAGCCACCTCCCATATCCCCTGTCACAACTACGTGAGATTGACTGAAAACTATCCTCCACTTGGTCGATATAACTAGATCCAGAGGGTTATTTGCCACTGAAAATGCCCTTTTCTTTTTTCAATGTTAGAGCCATGAGGCAGAAACCGACCCCAGGAAAGTATCCCTGCAGAAAACACCACTTTAAAGTATCCTCCTTGGGCAATTGGAAAAGGAACCTAAGCTTTGGAAAATCATTTATCTTCTTTTCTGACTTTACTCTCAGATCTCATTGATGTTTCTGTCTTGTTTAATATTAGCTGTGACAGGTAAGTTTTGCAGATGTAATTGTTCGTAATGCCAGTGTTGATGTCCATCATTGACTCAGCATCATGGGAAAAAGGACTCTGGATACATCAACCATTACCCTGTTTGCCTTTTGTTTGATGTGGAATCAATGGTATATGAATCTCACAACGTTTATCTTCTGAAACACAGATGCTAGTAGCTTTGACTTCTTTTTCATTGCTTTGACAATCTGTCATAGACTGTGAGGCAACTTTTAACTCTATGATGCCAAACAGAAACTGCCTGAGAATTGGGGTGACCTGGAACAATCTGGTATCTTGTCAGTCTGAGAAACCCATCCTGTTGCCACAAACTGATTCCTGCATTTGGCCATGTTCCCTTATATGTTTTTTACTTCTAACCCAACCTATTACTTTATCCACCACACATAGATACATTATGCTCTTCCTCAGATTTTCTAGGCACAGCCCCTACCTGAAACTTCAGCTGCTCTTTCACCTCAGTCACTTCCGCTTTGGACAGAGATAAAGTCCACTCAGTTCTGTCCCCTAAGACAAAAGAGTCAGTCTTTTGGTTAGTCATTTACTCTGGGAGGGCTAGGCCCTTCCACTTGGCCACACTGAGCAACCAGGCTGTTCAGGATGGCCAACCAGCCACATGCTGGGTTTCCGGGCCTCCTGCCACTTCAGGACTTGGTGAAACAGCACGCTCCAGGGGTAGACTCTGCCATTCTGAGCAGCTGCCAGCCAGATGATAAGTCCAGAGTACATGGGAGTTAAGTCCCCAAGGGATAGCCATTGGGAAACAAGTCAGGAGGGAGCAGGCAGATAGATTCCTTTACCTCCCTACCTTGTATCAGCTATTTCAAGGCACGGCTTCTCTTTGCATTTGGTCCAAAGAAGACTCATGTTTAAGTAGCCAGACCTGCTAATCACGCTGCACCGTCTTTCTCTGCAGCTTTTGGAGAAGTGATAGGCAGCATCTAAAACCTCACTTCACATTGGTTTATAGCCTTTTTTGCTGACTTCCCTTTTTACCATCATTCCTGCCTTGTTTCGCACCTCCCAAGTAAAGCATCAGCACTTTAATTCTTGTCTCAGGCTGCACTTTCTAGAGAACCCTGGCTAAGATCTGTGGAATTTATAATAGCCTGGGTCTTTGGAGTGGGTTGTATACTTTTCACAGCACCTAGGATGTTTTCTGATTTACAGCCCAATTAAGCAAAACAAACCTTTTGAATGTCTACTTTGTCTTTGTTTTGGAAAAAAATTTGTAGGGCTAAATATGACACAATGCACACACATATATTAGAATTTATTTCTAATCATGAAACACACTGAAATACTTAATTTCTTGATTGTCATTAGTTGTAAGGAGGGAAACGTATGCTCTAAGTGGTAAATATAATCAGGTCCTTTATTTCTGTATCAAGATTTCATTTCCAGTGAGTGATTTTGGTATATTCTTGTGCTGTCCTTGCTGCTTTTAGCACCATGGAGAGCTACAGGTAGTTAAGTCAGTGCTCCGTTTTCTTCTCCTGATTGAAATCTCATGTAAAGTGTTCCTCTTTGTAATGAAAATAAGGACAATTGAGCAACCAACAAGTTATAAACCTAATTTTCTCCTTAAATAGAACTTGGGTTTTTTTAAGAATTGCAACTGATGGACCTAACAGAATACAATAGCGACTTTCAAAAGAATAATTTTTTTCTGCAGCGACTCTGGAGTGTAACAAATCCAATGATCTTTCACCACAAAGAAAGTAATTTTTTAGGCAAAAGGTTAAAGGCTGGGGAGATGAGTAATTCTGCATTGTAATTATTTACATCAAATTTGATATGTAGTTATAAGATTGCACTTACAAACAATATCTTTTCTATTTCTCTTTAACTCTTGCAAATATTTGCTGTTTTTAAGTGAATTGCATTTCATCCCCACTGAGAAGCAATGACAACGTGTATTGATCAACTTTAATGGCTGAGCTTGATTGTTCTATTTTACAATCATTCCAATAACAGTAATTTTAGAGAAAGCAGTGAATTAGCTTTCAATTTCTTTCAGTCTTGAAGCTGAAACAGGCCAATAAAAAAGGTAAGTGACAGGATTTGACAATCAGAGCTTCTACATTTCAACTTCAAACTATCACAAACGACAAGAGCAGGGCTTCATCTGGCCCCATATGTACTGATGTAGACATACACATACCCACGTACATTTGTTTTTTTTTTTTTTAACATCTTTATTAGAGCATAATTACTTTACAATGGTGTGTTAGTTTCTGCTATATAACAAAGTGAATCAGCTATAGATATACATACATCCCCATATCTCCTCCCTCTTGTGTCTTCCTCACACCCTCCCTATCCCACCCCTCTAGGTGGACACAAAGCACCGAGCTGATCTCCCTGTGCTACGTGGCTGCTTCCCACTAGCAATCTGTTTTACATTTGGTAGTGTATATATGTCCATGCCACTCTCTCACTTCGTTGCAGATTACCCTTCCCCATCCCCGTGTCCTCAAGTCCATTCTCTATGTCTGTGTCTGTATTTCTGCCCTGCCCCTAGGTTCTTCAGAACGCTTTTTAAAATTTTTTAGATTCCATATGTGTGTGTTAGCATACGGTATTTGTTTTTCTCTTTCTGACTTGCTTCGCTCTGTATGACAGACTCTAGGTCCATCCACCTCATTACAAATAGCTCAATTTCGTTTCTTTTTATGGCTGAGTAATATTCCATTGTATATATGTGCCACATCTTCTTTATCCATTCATCTGATGATGGACACTTAGGTTGTTTCCATCTCTTGGCTACTGTAAATAGAGCTGCAATGAACGTTTTGGTACACGACTCTTTTTGAATTATGGTTTTCTCAGGGTATGTGCCCAGTAGTGGGATTTCTGGGTCATATGATAGTTCTACTTTTAGTTTTTTAAGGAACCTCCATGCTGTTCTCCATAGTGGCTGTATCAATTTACATTCCCACCAACAGTGCAAGAGGGTTCCCTTTTCTCCACACCCTCTCCAGCATTTATTGTTTCTAGATTTTTTCATGATGGCCATTCTGACTGGTGTGAGGTGATAACCTCGTTGCAGTTTTGATTTGCATTTCTCCAATGATTAATGGTGTTGAGAATCCTTTCATGTGTTTGTTGGCAATCTGTATATCTTCTTTGGAAAAATGTTTATTTAGGTCTTCTGCCCATTTTTAGATTGGGTTGTTTGTTTTTTTGATATTGAGCTGCATGAGCTGCTTATAAATTTTGGAGATTAATCCTTTGTCAGTTGCTTCATTTCCAAATATTTTCTCCCATTCTGAGAGTTGTCTTTTCGTCTTAGTCATGTTTTCCTTTGCTGTGCAAAAGTTTTTAAGTTTCATTAGGTCCCATTTGTTTATTTTTGTTTTTATTTCCATTCCTCTAGGAGGTGGGTCATAAAGGATCTTGCTGTGATTTATGTCATAGAATGTTCTGCCTATGTTTTCCTCTAAGAGTTTTATAGTGTCTGGCCTTAAATTTAGGTCTTTAATCCATTTTGAGTTTATTTTTGTGTATGGTGTTAGGGAGTGTTCTAATTTCATTCTTTTACATGTAGCTGTCCAGTTTTCCCAGCACCACTTATTGAAGAGGCTGTCTTTTCTCCATTGTATATTCTTGCCTCCTTTATCAAAAATAAGGTGACCATATGTGAGTGGGTTTATCTCTGGGCTTTCTATCCTGTTCCACTGATCTATATTTCTGTTTCTGTTCCAGTACCATACTTTGTAGTATAGTCTGAAGTCCAGGAGCCTGATTCCTCCAGCTTCATTTTTCTTTCTCAAGATTGCTTTGGCTATTCAGGGTCTGTTGTGTTTCCATACAAATTGTGAAATTTTTTGTTCTAGTTTTGTGAAAAATGCCATTGGTAGTTTGATAGGGATGGCATTGAATCTGTAGATTGCTTTGGGTAGTATAGTCATTTTCACAATGTTGATTCTTCCAATCCAAGAACATGGTATATCTCTCCATCTGTTTGTATCATCTTTAATTTCTTTCATCAGTGTCTTATAGTTTTCTGCATACAGGTCTTTTTTCTCCTTAGGTAGATTTATTCCTAGGCATTTTATTCTTTTTGTTGCAGTGGTAAATAGGAGTGTTTCCTTAATTTCTCTTTCAGATTTTTCATCATTAGTATATAGGAGTGCAAGAGATTTCTGTGCATTAATTTTTTATCCTGCTACTTTATCAAATTCATTGATTAGCTCTAGTAGTTTTCTGGTAGCATCCTTAGGATTCTCTATGTATAGTATCATGTCATCTGCAGTGACAGCTTTACTTCTTCTTTTCCAACTTGGATTCCTTTTTCTTCTCTGATTGCTGTGGCTAAAACTCCCAAAACTATGTTGAATAATAGTGGTGAAAGTGGGCAACCTTTCTTGTTCCTGATCTTAGAGGAAATGGTTTCAGTTTTTCACCATTGAGAACGATGTTGGCTGTGGGTTTGTCATATATGGCCTTTATTATGTTGAGGTTAGTTCCCACTGTGCCTACTTTCTGGAGGGTTTTTATCATAAATGGGTGTTGAATTTTGTCAAAAGCTTTTTTTGCATCTACTGAGATAATCATATGGTTTTTCTCCTTCAGTTTGTTAATATGGTTTATCACATTGATTGATTTGCGTATATTGAAGAATCCTTACACTCCTGGGATAAACCCCACTTGATCATGGTGTATGATCCTTTTAATGTGTTGTTGGGTTCTGTTTGCTAGTATTTTGTTGAGGATTTTTGCATCTATGTTCATCAGTGATATTGGCCTGTAGTTTTCTTTCTTTGTGACATCTCTGTCTGGTTTTGGTGTCAGGGTGATGGTGTACTCATAGAATGAGTTGAGGAGTGTTCCTCCCTCTGGTATATTTTGGAAGAGTTTGAGAAGGATAGGTGTTAACTCTTCTCTAAATATTTGATGGAATTTGCCTGTGAAGCCATCTGGTCCTGGGCTTTTGTTTGTTGGAAGATTTTTAATCACAGTCTCAAGTTTAGTGCTTGTGATTGGTCTGTTTATATTTTCTGTTTCTTCCTGGTTCAGTCTCGGAAGGTTGGGCTTTTCTAAGAATTTGTCCATTTCTTCCAGGTTGTCTATTTTATTGGCATATAGTTGCTTGTCGTAATCTCTCATGATGCTTTGTATTTCTGCAGTGTCAGTTGTTACTTCTCCTTTTTCATTTCTACTTCTATTGATTTGAGTCTTCTTCCTTTTTTTCGTGATGAGTCTGGCTAATGGTTCATCAATTTTATTTATCGTCTCAAAGAACCAGCTTTTAGTTTTATTGATCTTTGCTATCAAGGGTCTTTAAAAATTTTTACGCCTTAAAGAGGCAGAGAAAGAATTGATAAGTTTTCTAAAGTAAGTGCTCTTAGAAAAGAGCAGTCAGGGCCCAGAATCTGGAAGAAGTCTGTCTAAAGTTTAGGCAAGCCAAGGGAAATATTAAGCCCTTCTTAAATGAGTAAAGTTGGGAAAAATCAAGGGAGTTCTAATATGACTGGTTTTTCTCCTCTACAAAACAGAAGTCTAAATCCAGGTTCCTTTGTATATGAAGCCACTACATACTCGGCAGTTTGGATCATCTGCTTTTACCACATTTCAATATCATTTGACGATGATACTACTATGAAAGATATTTAATGGGAATTCTGTAAATATTTAGCCTATATTTTGATGGAAAAGGAAGTGCTCTGTAACTATATGAGAAAAGATTTCAGTGTTTTACAATTCAACATGACTAGCTCCTCATATAATAACAAACTGTCAAAAGTAAATATCTTACTCAAGCTGAAAGCAAATAAAAGGAAGACAGCAAGAAACAGCAGCTGCAGAATTGAAAGTGATTTATTATTTCACTGAATGATCACTTCAGGAAGCAATAGTGATTTCTCTGGTATTTGGGTGGTTTTTGCCTTGTGGGGAAGCCAGTGTGAAAATGGCAAGTCTTTAGGAACTGAAACAATACCCAACGATGCCTATTTTCATCATTTTTTGTTTACTTCTGTTGACGAAAATGACAGCTAGAAATGTAAACAAAGATCAGATGTGAATATTCTGGAAGGAAGAGTAATTGTTCCAAAATTCATCATTGCTCAGTTTTTACTTTGGAGAAATTTCAGAATACAAGGCCAAAAGAAAACAATTGTTTCACAAAAAAACAAACAAAAAAATGCGGGAACATTCCACATTCCGAGGGGCAAGATGTAAGGTCTCATGTAATCTCAGCTTTTATTTACTTGCATTGGACATGGTAAGCACTGCAGAGGTACTAATAGTGTTTAGTGGAGAGAAGAGATATTTTGGACACAATTAAAATGTGGTGCAATTATTTAGACCAGTTTTTCTTCTGAATAATTGGTTCAGTTTAGTGAAGCCATATTTGCTCTAAGGTCAGAACTATTTTTTTTCATGTAATTGCATTATATATCCCTAAGAAACATCATATAGTAAACTGATGAAATGTATTTACCCCAGATGGCAATGCTAAAGTCCTTAAGCAAAATTCAGAAATCAGATTTTACATGACATATAGTTATACTCTGTCTACAAAGGGGGCTCATAATACAAAGTGGAAAGAACATTGTGTGTTTCCCCTCATGGGAAAAAAGTTTAGATTTTTTATCTCATGTTCTCCCCCATCTAAGTGTAGGGTTCCATTCAGATATATGGGCAATAAAGAAAGTGAGTAATAATAGATTACTGAACAATGTCTAATCCTTGGACTGGTGGAACAGAGCCTTTTCTCAAACTTCTGGCTGCTTCATTCTGTGTAAGTGGTTGGACACTTCAATCATCACCAAATAAAAAGGCAACATTTCCTCTGATGATTAATCATTTGGGCCTTAGCGAGTATCAGAGACAGCCTTTGAGACATTTGTTCTCTAAGAGCTCCCAACATTAGCTGTAATACTGTATTAATATAATAGTCCCCATGTTCTTACTCTTTTTCATGGTTTCCACCTGCTCTTTACATAGTGCAGCTGTTTGAACTCACAGTCTTCCTTCTCATTTGCACTCACGGCCCCACCCTTTTTGCTCATTCCCTTTGGTTTCCACTTGACAGGTTTTCTATGGCATGTGGTGGGTGGGTCAGCAAGTAGAGCACTTGCCCCAGTTTACTCAGAAATTGCTTCTAAATGTAGGATTGTGAGTTCTTCCCAAAGTTAGCAACTTCAAAATTCAAAAGTGGTCATTCATTATGATAGCTGCTGAACAATAATTTAGTCTGAGACTTTGTTCTGACAATCTGTGTCCCTGGGACCACCCATTCTTCCCATCCATGATTTCCTAGGTGGCCTTCTTTAGGTCACAACTCAAGGCCCACTTTGGTATTTCTGAGGTTAATACAAACCTCTCACACACATCTATACTACATTTTCTTAATAGCAAATTGAATAATTGACTTCTTAATTGTATATTCAGTGCTATCTACATGAAAAAGTGATAACTTCATTGAGAAAGTAATAGGAGGGATAGAATCTATAAAAATGAGTAAATGGCCAATAATAATTTAGGAAACATTTTTGTCTCTCTCTAATTTTTCATGTAATACAACTGCAATAAAACCAGAGAACAGAAGCAAAAAACTAGATATGTGTATCCTAAACTCTTTGTTTTAAATCCACTTCCTAGGAAGCAATCTTTAGTAGTAGACTTTTTTCTAGAAGACTTTTTTCATTTATTTTTGTTCAGGATGATGACAGTTTAAGGAAGGTAAAATAATATGTGACGTTGCGTGTGCTACCTGTAATTTTTTGTTTTTGTTTTTGTTTTTAGTAAAGGAGAAGTAAGTATAAAGAAAGCCCTGATCAAAAGATGAAAACATTTTCTGAGATTTCTGTGATACTTAGCGTCAGATACCCAGCTCTGTTTTGTTTTCAGGGGACTCCAGAAGGTGATCGACTGATCATGCAAGTGACCTACCTAGCTATAACCAAAGCACGACAAAACTTCTCTCCAGGAGAAGCATGTTTTCTCTATTACATTGCTGCACTAAAGGAAGCCCCATGGCAGTCCTAGTTCTTGTCTGGTAGTTTTAAATGGCCTTAGGTCAGACACAAAGGCAAAGAGATTTGACCCAGCAGTGTGAAGACATCAAGTGAGGGAGTATCATCCTGAACAGAAATAGAGAAAGAAGTAAGGATGTCTTTACCCTAAAGCTCCCAAACTTGGAATCAAACTTTGTGCCCTGTAAGTGTGTGGATTTGGCTCACTGAAGCTGAAATTCAGTTAGCTGTAGGGCAGAGCTTGACAGTGATTGTGTAAATGATCACAGGGTCATGCAGTAATCCTTGATTTAGTGGAGAAAAGATGGAGAAGAAGCAACGATTAGAGACGATCTAAGCATTCTGCAAGTGGGAACGTTCCACATTCCAAGGGGCAAGATGTAAGGTCTCATGTAATCTCAGCTTTTATTTACTTGCATTTTTCTTTCCATCAACACCCCACACGATTATTAAATGTCTTCTGTGTGTCAGTTGGAATATAAAAGGCACATTTCTCTGAAGATATTATTTTGTGGTTGAAAAGGCAAGGATTATGTTCAATAAATTAATGGGGAAATTTAAAAAAAAAGATATCAAGTATTAGGTAATGGTGTAAGGACTCAGAGAAAGAAAGACGCTGCAGTCTTTGGGGATTTGATATATGTGTGTGTGTGTGTGTGTGTGTGTGTGTGTGTACCAGATATTGCAGTAAGTACAAGGATATTTAGGGGTTCATGAATCCCCTGAAATTGTATCAATAATTTTGGGTATTTATACACATTTTATAGGCACATTTTTTCTGTGAAAGAAGATCCATTACTTTCTAATTCAAATTCTCAAAGTAATCTATGTAAAAAATTTTAAGGACCAACTACTGTTTTAGAGGCATCTGTATTTATGAAAAATTTTAAATAAATTACTGGGAAGGAGAATATTTTAATTTGACAAATAAAGAGGTATATTTTCCCATTTTATTTCAAGCATTATCTTATATTTCAGGAATCAATTATATAAGTTTAGAGTATTAAGCATAATTTATAACAGTTATAAGGATAAATTGAGTTGTTCCATAAATATGAGCGATTTCCAACCACCTTTGCCTTCTTTGGACCAATAAGCCTCTAATATTTCTATGTGTGTTTCTGTCATTTGGGTCTTTGTAGATAGTGAAATCATGCTTGTTTGAATTTGACTAACAGGTTGATCGACTGACTGAAAAAACTGAGTAACTAATTATGTTACTTGGTTTGATGAATCATCTTACGCTTAAATCCCTCCTGAAGCTAGTTTTGTCTCTCTGGTTGGGTTTTTTGGTCATTTAACCTGTTTTTGAGTAGGAAGTGGAGAAAGGTGGAAAAGATAAGTTGATATTGCAATGGTAAGCAGAAGTATTTAGTTTCACTGCCCAGAGCTCTTTTATTGATCCTTTCTCCACCCAAACATTATTCAACAAATGAATAAGTTTAAAATTAAGTCAAGGCATCTTGAAAACTAAAGCTGAGTCATCTTTATAGTCTGTGGAGTATATTTATGAGAGTTGGAGAATCATACTGCCAACATTAATTGAATCATACTGCCAACATTAGTTAATTCCTCCTTCTGCACCTTCTGCCATACTGGTCAACTCCCCAAGCCAGTGCTCAGCTTATAGTTTCCCCAGTATACTGGTCTGGGGGAAATTATGGCCGTCAAAAAAATTAGGTTGTGCTTTTAACACAGCTGGTTTTACTTCTCTTCAATGTGAGAGGTTTGAGCTAGCCATGAATGGGTGAAGGAAGCATATAGCAACAGTCAAGAGCCAACTGAATGTTGCCTGAAAACATGGGACAAAGTCTGCTGGAAATTAGACAAAAAGATGTGCTAACCTTATAAGACATACTTCACTCCCCACACTCATAATTTTGCCATCATTTTAAGTATTCCAAACTTCTAGGAAATTATGGTCAAACTTTTGACATGAGAACTAGTCTCAAATTTTATGTCCTTTAGATTAGCGAGAAGCAGAACAACAGCAACAGTGCCCTTTTACTGTTGGAAACTCTATTGAGTTTACCTAATATGGTGAGAAGTAGCTAGATGGTTTTATATGATTTGTGCAATTCTGCATCTTAATCACTAATAAGAACCACTTAGCAATGGGGGACCATGAAAATTAGTTTTGCAGTAAGATAGAAAATGTAGGCGTTTGAATTACCAACATTTAATATAGGATAATGGGTAAATGTCAAATCAAGTCTTGGGGAGTATTAAATAAAAAGAATTAGTGACCTAGACGCTAACAGTAATAGACAATTGGGTGAAATGGCTGTGCAGTTGTCTTCAAAGATGGCAGAAGCAGCCACGCTAATTAGTATTAGAAATTAGGCTTGTCACTCTTAATTGTAGAGATAGAGTCAATGCTTATTCACAAGTTTTAGAGTATAAATTAAAAGTTCCTAAAATTTCAGCTAACAGAATGGAATTGTATTACTTCTGGTCATAAAGAGGAAGAACTATGATTTTGTACAGCTGCTATGAAAAATGATTTAGCAGAAAGGAATGCAGTGTGCTGTGAAGTTGAGGATGTGGTGGCCGTGAAAGGCTTTTTGTTTTGTTTTTGTGAGTGATTCATTTAGAGCCTTGTTTCATGTGATGACTGTTGACAAGTAGCTTTATTCCAAAGAAAAAAAAAGTCATTTTTAATGGATTTATTGAATATATATATTTCTAAGAGTGGTTTTTATAAATTATATATTTTTCATCTAAGAATGAATAAGCCTGTGTATGAATAACATATAGTCCCATGGAGGTATATTTTGGGGAGAGATTAAGCAAATAAAAGAATGGGATTGGAATATAATGAAATCGGAGGGAGGAAAAAAGAAAACGCTTGAACACATTGAATGCTATGGCAAGCACATAGATTTTGGAGCGTGTGTTTGAGTTCAAGCTCTGCTATTTACTAATTCCCCTCACTCAACCTTGGTTTCCTCTTTTAAAATGAAGAATATTATTACTTAATTCATGGAATTTTTAATATTTAATAACATATAATATATGCAAAGTACATTGTACAGCCTCAAGCACATAAAGATGCTCGGTAAGTGCCATTGCTTACCCATATTGCCTTCATACTGTGAAATGACTTGCTTCTCCTAAGTGGATTTTATGGCTCAGTGGTTTAGCTGGTTCATATATTTTCTCTGATTGTTTGGAAAATGCCACCTGGAAGGTCCAGTCATGCAGGGTGGGACAGATGAAGTTGACCACAGTATTTTACCTCCCATGTGGAAACCTATGCCATCACAAGCCATTATTAGGAAAATATAGAAATAGAATTGCTGATATAGGCTCTTTCTAAAATCATTAAAATATATATTTTATTTTTGCAAATTAAAATCTTTATTTTGGTTTGCTCTTTTTGTATTTTTATTTTAGCTTTAAGTAAGTAAAAGAGATAGACATAGTTTAATAGAGCTTTGGATGACGTGGATGATGTCTGTAAAGCTAATGTGCTTGTTTAGACCATCTTTCTTCCTGTTACATCAAGGGAAAGCACTTTTACTGTTTATGAGGTTCAGACTTAATTTATTTTAAAAGCTAGATTTTCCATCTTGTTGAAGACACCTCATTTCTTTCCTGTTGTAGAGAGAGTCAAATAAAGTGACCTCACATTTCAGCACAACTAGAGATCTACTTCACAACTAATAAAAAATAAAATGTCCCTCTTCAAACTGACCAGAAAATAACCTTATTCCATAGTTTGTTTTAGCATTCTGTAGCCTATGTATTTTTAGTAACATGATTATGAGTATTATTACAGAGTGGAAAATTAAATATAATTACAGTGTGGAATTAAAGGTATTTAGGCCTATATATATATAAAATTTTAGCTGTGAGATGTTTTTAGTTTATTCTGTTTTGTTTTCTTTGTATCTTTTATACAAATTTTAATTGTTGTAAAAAAACACTTAAAATTTACCATCTTAACCATTTTTAAGTGTATAGTATAGTGGTGTCAAGTATCACAATGTTTTCCAAAAGCTTTCCAGAACTTTTTCATCTTGTAAAACTGAAACTTTCTACTCATTAAACAACATCTCCCCTTTTCCCTTTTCTTCTTCCCTCAGCCACTGGTAACCACCATTCTGCTTTATGTTTCTGTGAATTTCACAACATTAGATACATCAGATAGGTGAAATCACATGATATTTGCCTTTTTCTTTTCAAACTGGTAGGCCCCAATTTTTTTTTTTTTTTTTACTATTTATTTATTTGGCTGTGCCGGGTCTTAGTTGCAGCACACAGGATCTTTAGTTGCAGCATGTGGGATCTGGCTCCCTGACCAGGGATCAAACCTGGGCCCTTTGCCTTGGGAGCGCAGAGTCTTAACCGCTGGACCACCAGGGAAGTCCCGGTAGGCTCAAATTTTTAAAGTTGAAAGGAAAAATTTCAAAATACTTTGTCTAACAAATCACATATAATTAAGTTTGACAACTATATCAGTGTACAATACTGGGCGATAGCTATTTTCATCCCAATTTAAAGAAAATTATTTAAAAGTATGCTCAAGTTTGTATCAAACTATTTATATTTCTAGATGTCTTAATATGTGATGCTAAGAAAGTGTGAGTTGGTAATACTATAGAGTTTTGTGTAAATAGGTCATTAAGTGTACAAAGCATATATTTATCAAAAATTATTTTTGTATAATGTTTACACTTAAAACTGCCTCTACACTGGACTTTATTGACACTGATTGAATAGGGTTTTCTTTATAAAATAAAAAATATAAATCTCTTTATAATAGTAGAATAAATAGAGCTATAAAAAATTGGGCTTCACAATTCTTTTTAAGAATAAAAGGTAATATATTTGAAATACACAGAAATAGAGAATCACTATGTTGTGTAATAGGAACTAACATAGTGTTGTTGGTCAATTATACTTCAAAAACAAACAAGCAAACTCATAAAAAAGGAGATCAGATTTAAACTTCCAGTATAAGATAAATAAATACTAGGGATGTAATGTACAACATGGTAAATATAATGAACACTGCTGTATGTTATACCTAAAAGTTGTTAAGAGAGTAAAGCCTAAGAGTTCTCATCACAAGAAAAACTATTTTCTTTTTCTTTTATTTTGTATCTATACAAGATGATGATAATCACTAAACTTACTGTGGTAACCATTACATGCTATATGTAAGTCTAATCTTTATGCTGTACACCTTAAATTTATACAGAGCTATATGTCAATTATATCTCAATAAAACAATAAAAATAACTAAAAAGAAGAAATGATAAGATTTGAAAATCATTTGATATTTATATTTCTTTATTACACCTAAGAGTCAGAGGACATACTCTGCAAAACAAAACATTAATTTTTAAGACATGCTCTGTAAATAAAATCACTAACTTTTAGTGAAACTTAGCAAAATCATTTGTGAGTAATATTATCTAAACAGACATTTATGAACACATCATTTTGTGAATTTCCAAAAGGGCCGGGACTGTGTCTAATTTGTGGTATAGACCAAAACACCATATCTCTAATTGGACTTCAAATATATTTTCTTTTATAAGGATAACCCCTTGCAGCAAAGGAGATCAACTCCTAGATTACCCAGCTATGTCTGTGCAGAGAATACAGGCTCCTTTTAATAACAAAATTGAAGCATTTATTATGTCACTAGTGGACCTGTATCACCTTTATTTTTATTTTTGCATGAAAGTATTCTGTGATGTTGCAGATTTGAAAACGTTGTAAAACAGGGAACAGCTGATTTATACTCAATAGCAGACAATATCACCTGGTCAACATTTTCAATAACTTCAAAAATGTGTAGGTAGAGTTTGATTATATGCAGATTTTTTATGGCTCTTACAATATCATTGAAATTTGTTAAAAATGACAAGAAAATTCAGACAGGGTTATAGTTCATTTGAACATGTAAAGGATATCTGATCAGGCATTTACTCATTTGCCTGAAGAAAGTCTACTGGTGATGACAAATGGCTCAGAGGCCCTTTCCTCGCTGAGTAAATGGAGCAGAGACACCACCCAGGGAAGCCCCAACTGACACTGATGAAAATGCTCGCAGGCGCCAAGGATAAAACAACTGAAGCAAACATGATGGGAGAGCTCAAAAGGAGAGTGTGCCAGGGGCTAGAAAACTTTGCTGCAGGAACTAGCAGGATGGACTGAATATACTTAAAAGTCTCTATCTGGTATTCTATTCAGACGGTATATTCATATGCGTGAGGAGGAGCAACGGGGTTGATGATGATGTAGTCACACATGTGGAGATCAGGTGGAAGAGAGCAATGGGAAGGTGAAAATCCTTTTAGCAGACCCTGATATAGAGAAGTGAATGATGACCGTGTAGAAATGGTGTGGACAATTGGGACTGGAATTCATTACAGAGGAAGAGGGTTGATATAGAGATCTTCCACTGAAGACTGGTGGTGGGGTAGAAGAAAAGATAATAGTCACTAATTGTTTGCAGAATGAAGGCAGTGATTTTGGTTCGTTTGTTTCTAGATAGGGAGTTAATGGAAATGTTGGTAGATTGAGAGGAAGGATCAGTGGAGAGAATGAGCGTTAAGAAGACAAAAGGGAAAATTTCGGAGTGCCACTGAGATTCCTTCTTTCCTAAGCAGAGATTTTTTTGCCACACCACACGGCATGTGGGATCTTAGCTCCCCGACCAGCGACTGAACCTGTGCCCCCTGCAGTGGGAGTGCGGAGTCTTAACCACTAGACTGCCAGGGAAGTCCCTCCTGAGCATAGTTTGATAAATTATAGGCTACCATCCGTCTGAAAAGGAGAAAGAAGGATTTGAGATGATGGCAATGGTGACAAGGAATGTCAGTAGAGGAGATAAATTTTAATTCACAGTTTTGCTTGTAGATTGACTTCTTAAAGGAATTAAGAAGGAGTAAGTGCTGAAAGTATCCGTGGAGCTCCAGCGTTTAATCATATGTGTACTGGGCTAAAGACAGACTCCTCTTCTTACTCGTATCTATTGACTGTTTCCTGTATAACAGGTACTCAACATTTTCTCATTTAAATCTCACAACCCTTTGCAGGAAACACTAACATTCTCTCAAATTTATGTTGAGGAAAGCAAGGCTCAGGAAGGTTAAGTAAGTTGGAGGTGGTTATACAGCTAGTGAGCGTCACAGTTGGGATCCAAACCAGGTTTGTCTGCCGGGGAACTCACCTCTTAAATATACTCTATAGGATTAAGGCAGATACTTTTCTGACTTAATTCGGTGTGTGTGTGTGTGTGTGTGTGTGTGTGTGTGTGAGAGAGAGAGAGAGAGAGAGTATGAAAAAGGGATTCTTTGATTTATCATGTGTGAATTTTCTTTTCCACTTAATTAAAAGTTCCTTGTGTATAGGGACCCTGCCCTCATTTGTACTAAGTGGAACATTTTTATTTCATTTTTTATAACAGCTCTTTTTTTGTAGTTCTTTACAAAAGGTATTTCTAGGCATTTGTTTTCACAAAATATTAATCAAGATGGCATTTTATATTCTAAGTAATAAAGAAACACTCCCTCTACTATGGATTTCAGAGCAAGTTGGAGATAGCCCACACCTGCATATTGACTGTCTCTTTCTAAACTTTTCTTGTTGTCATTGAGTTTAGAGGGCATTTTATGACCTTGGGTGGCACTTACATTAGATTCTGAGTATAGAAAGAACCGCAGGGGTATCTTTTTTTCCAGTATCCATGTCATTATATAAGTTAAATGCTACCAAGAAAATGAGTCCATTTTGCTTTACTTAGACAGAACCTATTTAGAATTTGTCAAATGCTCCATACACAAATAACCTGGAGAAGTTAGTCACAAAGGACTTTCAGATACTTTAAAAAATTACTCTCCCCCAACACCGCCCTAACTATTTCATATCTCTATTGAAATGTGCTTGGGGATCTTATGTGTCCCAGACCAGCGTCAAAGTCAGAGTCCCATTTTGCAAGGGATATAAATCTCTGAATTTGAAATAGCTCTTGAAAATGTTTGGAGTCTTAATTTCATACTTGCCTAATTTTAATGTGGGTCAAGAAAATGGAATGGCAAATGCAACTGGTAGTTGGAATAATGGGACAACATCTAGCAAAGAGCAAAAAAAAAAAGAAAAGAGAGATAGCATTAATAATGTATTTTGAACCTATATGTGAAGAAGAGAAATAATTTATTGTTTTAACTAATAAAACTACATTATTTTGATGTTAATTGCTATGATATTAATTGAAACTCGTGATTGTTACTAATTACATATCTTCAACCTATCTTTTATTTACCTGCCACTGCTTTACTTTATCAGAATTTTCTGCTCAGACTTTAACAACCTACTCCTTTCTTTCCTCTTCAAGGTTCTTTGTACTTTGGTCTTAACAGTGGAATTGCTGGCAAGGCTTGCCTTAATTTGTACTTCATCCTTTCTGTTTTTTAAATTACAGTCTCCTTCCTCTGTCCCATCGAAGTCTCTTAAGGACTTTGAAGCTAATTTATAGTGATACTTTCACTGCCTGCACTTATTAAGGAGTGATAGGTGATGATGAGTGTACGCTACAACAGAGTGAGCCTGTTGAAGTCAGTGCTCTCTTATTTGCTGTTTATTCTCAACTTAATAAAGTTGATTGACTTATAAAACTTGCTTGGTGGGAAAAATGTTTTCCAACCAGGTTAACTGCTCAATTATTTCACTGTACAATTCTTGCTGTGGGTTGCAAGGTGATCTTGCTTTTCAGTGAGAGATCGTTGATCAGAGATCATACAAGTTTATGCCTACGAGATAGTACCAACACCCTGTAGAATTACTGTTGCTAACAAATTTAGATTCACTAGGATAATAACTGCCAAGCTGTCCTTATAAGGGGAAAACACAGAAGTTTATTGACTCTATGATAACTCAGAACTGCACGGTACTTCTCTGCCTCCTACTGAGGAGGGGTATTGTTGCTTGTTGGAATTCTCTCTCTACATCGAGGCTGTGGGGACATTCTCCCTTCCACTTCTTGGGTACAGAGGCTGGTTGTGAAGATTAGACCCATTGGAGGGTCCACCGTGTGTGTCAATGACAATCACAGGACTGTCATGCTCCTCACTCTGAAAACCCTTCCCCAGATCACTATTTCAGGAAATTCAACTAAGGAAGAGCTGTGTCGATGATGATTATTCCCACTGCACCTACATTAGCATTCTGTGCACACCAGTCTCTTAAGAATGTTAACTAAATATTGAAGAATGATTCCTTAATCTCATGTTGGTACCCCAAATAACTGCTCCTGTTCTAAATCTCTAGACATACAATACCTGTACATCAAAAGAACAGTTTCTCCTAACATGTCAGTCAACTAAGTTTGCAAGTAATTTCAGGTCCTCCTGAGAATTTTGAGCTGTGTTGACTTCTCAGGGTTCTTCCTGCACTGACATGAAAGCAATAAAGCCAGGGTGCACGTTTCTCTTTTTTTAGGGAGCTAGCCTACGTCTTCAAAGCACCCAATAAGTATAATTGTTCAAGATGACATCTTCTTTCCCACCATTTAACCCTAATTCCTAACATGGGCTCTATTATAAATAATTGGATCCCCTTTCCTTCTGAGTTGGGAGAATTTTTGTCTTTGTTTGTGGCCTTTTGTTATTTTGTAGTACCTATTATAGCTTCCTCCCTTTCCTCCTGGGTTACTGGACCTCTCCATGTTTTCTTGTTGTTCTTAGAGATTTTCTCTACAAAGTATTTGGTGATTGGGTATTAAGGGAACCATATACAATCAACATTTATTGCTGAGTGTAACTTTGTTTCATTAACTAATCATTGTAGTTCCCCAGTGTAAAGTCTCCATCATTTTTCCCTCTGGACCAATGAGTAGGCTTCAATTTTCAGAAAAGATGAATTTCAGAAGACGTAAGAGCAGCAGACTTAGCTTGTTTGACACTTCTGGCTAAAAAGACATAACTATAACTATTCCTATTAATGTGATATTTGAAAATTAACATCAAAAGTAGTTCACTTTACGTAATATATGAAAATAATAATAATGCTTCAAATTCAGAATGATATTCATTAATTGTCTCCCACATCCCTACCGCTTCCTGCCCCACTCAGACAGACACAGATACGTATCCAGCAGCGGTTATGACTACTGGTTATTTTTGTGAGTTTTGAGATGTTCGTATTGTTCGTAACATAGAGCAAGAGCATGATGGATTTAGTTTCAGAAATTAAGTGTGGCACCGACATCTGTTACTTAGCAGTACAACTTCGGGCAAGTCCTTAAATGATTCCCAGCTTTAATTTCCTCATCTAAAATAGTGGTTGTTGGTGTTTTACCTATGTTATAGGACTGCTCTCTGTCTCTTAGTTGAGGCTTCGCGTGCTAACATCTCATGAGTTTCATGGCTTATTCTGAAAGATTTGACCACTAAGGTGTTGCAAATTCCAGTGTTCCCAAATGGCCATTGCTTGGGCATGGTGAAAGCGTGTCATCCCTTAATGAGTTTAGAAGTAAGTTCATTTGCCTGGAAGCTATAAAACAAATCCATAACAGCCTGAGGGTTTTACTCTAATTCTACTCATGGATTTCATAGCTTTGCAGAAGTCCAGGTTTTGTAAAAGTCCATAGCATCACTTTGAGACTTTTAAGTCATGTTTTAAAAACACATCTCCTTCTTTCTAGCACCATTACTTCCATCCTGGATCCCAAAGCCTTTTCTTTTACTTAGTTGAATAAATTATCCTTATTCAACTAACACCATCGAAACTTAATATCCTCTGTTTTTTGCAAAGTATTGGGGAGAAAAGGATGAAAGACAGTCCCTGATATCAAAGGACTTGTGGTGTGGTGAGTAAATTTGACAGGAAAATCACTAAAATTAAATGTAGTAATTTCTAAGAAGAGAGATATACATAGGATTCAACTAGTGCAAGAAAACAACTAACACAGGTTTGCCACATAGGTAGCAAATAAAATAGGTTTAATTCAGGACAGAATGTGGTGGGGAAAATAAGCAATATCAGATGTGAGTCCTAAATAACCATGTGTTATGCAGGGCAAGGAGAGAAGAGATGACACTCCATATTAGAGAAAAGCATCCACAAAGGCACAGAAGCAAGAGAGCATAGTCTGTTTGGGAAACAACAAATGGAATATGCTAGAACGGAGTATTTGTGCAGGGAAGTTACTAGAAGTGTTACTAGGATGCTCCAGAAACACAGAACCAATAGCCCCCACCCCCTTATCTGCAAGGGATATGTTCCAAGATCCCCATCTGATGCCTGAATTTGTGGATAATATCAAACTCTATACTTGAAGGACATTTGATCCTGTCCAAAAGGTCATTGATATTTGATCCTGTCCAAAGCATTCATAAAACATTTGTTCCACCCCAAAACATCCTTGAAATTTGGTTCTCTCCAAAACACCCATAAGACATTTGGTCCATGCCAAAAGATCCTTGAAATGTGGTCCTGTCCGAAACACCTATAAGACGTTTGGTCCATATGAAAATGTCCTTGAAATTTGGTGCTACCTAAAATGTCCATGAGAATATGTGTTCCATGCTAAGCAGTTTTGGAGATATATATATAGTAGTCCCCTCTTATCCATGGTTTTGCTTTCCATGGTTTCAGTTACCTGAGGTCAGCTGTGGTCCAAAAATATTAAATGGAAAATTGCAGAGATAAATAATTTATAAGTTTTAAATTGTGTACCCATCTGAGTAGCATGATGAAATCTTGCACCGTCTTACTCTGTCCCACCTGGGACATGAATCGTTCTTTTGTCCAGAGTATCCTGCCTATTAGTTACTTAGTAGCCATCTCAGTTATCATACTGACTGTTGCAGTATCACAGTGCTTGTGATCTAGTGACCCTTATTTTGCTTCATAATAGCCCCAAAGTGCAAGAGTAGTGATGCTGTCAATTCAGATATGCCAAAGAGAAGTGTAAAGCACTTCCTTTAAGTGAAAATGTAAATGTTCTTAAAAGAAAAGAAAAAAAGTTGTACTCTGAGGTTGCTAAGATCTGAGGTTGCAGGCTTTATGTTAATTATAAAAGTTCATAAAGTACGAAGGATTACATCAATAGAGGGTGACTCATAGTTAAATGAGGTTTTCCATCCATAAGGCATTTATCGATAAAAAATGCTGTACTTACAAACGAAGCCAACTAATGCACTAACAACATAATTATAATGATTTTAGGTGTGACAAAAGGTATGCATAAATTTCAACCTAAGCACATAAAAATCTACAAAACATGATATTGTCTCAAAAGAACGGTTGATGGAGTAGCATGGGTAGTTATTGCACTTTCAGGCTTTTTATTTATAAAGTGTTTATAAGAAAATATCCCACTAACATCACACTTGAATATATCCTTACTAAGTGCTGTATTTTATAAATTTTTTTTTCTGTAGAGAAATATCTAATTTTCGTTTGCCCTTCTCCAGAAGGTTTTGGAATTTCTTTGGACTTGGAGTGGAACTGCTGATAAACTAGGTTGTGAAGAGTTGAAAATTTAGAAAAGAGAGGGCGTATGATTGAGTGATATAGATGTAATTTATAAAAGGAGACAAAAGGTAGAGTGGAAATTAAAATTCTTCCAACTTGTATTATATGATTTAAATAGAGTGCAATTTCCATGAGCCAGAGGAAAAAATCAATATAACAAGAGTCTGAAATGTAAGGAAATGCTTACCCAGCACATGCTCCCTCGGTTATCTTGACCCTCTCCTTTCTGAGGTTGAAAAAGTGGTGTGGAGTCATGAAAGAACACTGATTTCTCCCAGGAAAATGCTGTGAGGATAAAGAACTGCTTAACAGTTCAAACGAATACATTGCTGTGTATAAGAATTCAATATCCCCAGGGTTTGTAAATGAAAGGAAGTTTTAATATCAGCCTATGGGATTTTTCAGTCAAATTTTAAATTTTGGAACATGTGGAATTCAATATGCATGGATTCAATAAAAGCACGTCACTGCATTTTGGATATAATGAAGCAAAAAAGGAGTGATGTTTCCATATGCAGAAGTCTTCCAATTTATATTTCATCAAAATTGTATTACATTTGGCTGTGGTACTACATGCATTTATCTCTAAACATTGTATTGGAAGAAGTATATTTTCTATTCCCTTTCCAAGTATAAATTTTACTGTAAAGGTTTTATATAGCTAAAAATCAGACTTGTAACATTTTCATTGCTAAGGCAAGTATTCCTTCTTTTTAATCACTCTAACATATGTAATAAAATAATATCTTGAAACTTCTCATTATTACATAAATAATCTTGCTATTAGAAGAGGAAACTTGAATTCTTATGAAATTACACAAGGACTATTTTAAGAACACTTACAGAGTTTGTTTCCTGGCGTGCCTGACAGTTTTCTTCGGAATGGCTGCTTTGTAGAGAAAGTAGTAATTGTTAAACCTTTCCCCATGAAGCATACAATTTCTCAAATGTGCCCTGCATTGTTATATTTTAAGAAAGGTTTCAATTTGGTTACATAATTTCAGCCCTTGCTAGGCCCACAGTAATGATAACATTGAAAAATAACTTGGTATGCTGCATGTTCTCCTATTGCTAAGATTTTATCACAAACTGCTAGTTTGCTAGAGATTAGCTGCTAAAATGCTCTCCTGATTAATGTGCTAATTAATTAATGCAGCTGCTAAATTGTACTGCTGATTAAAATACACCACACAGGGAACACTGGAAAAACTCCGCGAATTAGTCACTCATTGCAGGTGCTTTTTACCCTAAAAAACCCCTCAGATACAGAGCAGAGTAGGCAGATCTATGGCCGGCTTATTGGAGCAACTGGAACATGTCTGATTCAGGTCTCCTGTTCTTTTATCTCAGTTCTGAAATTGACCTCATGTCCCAAACTCAAAGATGAAGCATAGAGAAGAATTAGGACAAACTTTTCTCTTTTTCTCTAGCAGATTATTTTCTCTAGGGTGTCTCAGGGACTGAACTTTACTAAGATATGAAAGAGTTTGTAGTGCACACAATGTGTGTTGAGTCCAAGCTCAAGTTCACACTTAGCTTGGTTAGCTATGTAGAAGTTTGGAGCGATAAACATTTCTTCCAGGTGATTCCAATTGTGGTATTCCTTCTCTAAGACCCTGATTCTCAGTGTTCATAGTCTGCCCAACAAAACAGGAATTATTAAGCATCTGCCATGTACAAGCATTGCACTAGGTAAAAACATAAGGCAGTTTTACTCCCTTTAAGCACTTTATTTCATAATTTTGGGAATAAGGCATGCACCTTAAAAGCATTTACCATTACCAGGCAACAAATGGACAGCTAACAAATCAGTGGAAAAGACATTAAGAATTACAGGAACATGGAAGAAGAATAAATAATTTGCATTTGAAGTGATATCTTCTCCAATGAAGAGGACATTGTTAAAAACCTTGAAGAATGCATTGTTAAAATCCTTGAAGAATGAAAGGATTTAGACTGATGGGTTGGTAGTTGTTAGGCATAGAGAAATCATATGAATAGATGTGTAAAAACACAAGAGGGAGCAGGCCTAAAAGTGAATAAAGTTCAGTGCAGTTGACAAAAATGAGGCCTAATTGATGAGACCCATGAAGGTATCTGAGAGTAAGACTCAAAGCTAACAAGTCAACCAGGACCAGTGTAGAGGAGGCCTTGAGTGACAGGCAAGAACCAGGCCAATGAGTCACTCATCTTTTGGATAAGGAAAATGACTTGTTTTGAGAAGACCAATCTCTGCACCAAGAAGACTGGTTTGGATGAGGAAGATTCGGGAAAGGAAGAGACAAATTAGTAAATCTTCCCATGATCCAGATATGTTATTTGTAACTTGGAAAACAGCTAATCCAAAACATCAAAGTAGATGGAGAGGGTGCCTTGGACAATAGACCGAGAAGAGTCTCTGATAAAATAAAAACACAGGCCCTTTTATTCTTTGCTTTGTGGTCAACAGAGACCCTCAGTAAATTACCTTTTCATTTGTACTCATAGTTCTTACCTAACTTTGGGGCATTGTGAGTACATTTAATTAGTTTTGTTCAGAGAATTCCTGAAGAGATGGTTCACATTCTGTGCACTTAGGTAAGTGACAGCTCTTAGGTCCAGCACCATTGCTATGGGTTGAATTGTGTTCCCCCCCTTCAAAGATGTATTGAAATTTTAACTGCTTGTATCTATTAATGTGAACTTACTTGGAAATAGGCTCTTTGCAGAGGTAACCATGTTAAGATGAGGTCATTACTGTGAACTGTAGTCCAATGTGAACGGTGTCCTTATCAGAAGAGGAGAAGAGATACAAAGATAGAGACACACAAGGAGAAGATGGACATGTGACAACAGAGGCAGAGATTTCAGTGAGCATCTACAAACCAGGGAACACCAAGGATTTCTAACAAACACCAGAAGCTAGAAAAGGCAAGGAAGGATTCTCCCTTACAGGTTTCAGACGGAGCAGCGCCCTGCCAATGCCTTAATTTCAGACTTCTAGACTCCAGAACTGTGAGACAATAAATTTCTATTGTTTTAAGCCACCCACTCTGTGTTCCTTTGTTACTGCAGCCCTAGGAATTTAATAGACTCAGTAATGATTCTAATAGTTAATTTTTGGTGAGCTCTTACCATGTGCCAAGGGTTACAGTGAGCTCTTCTTGCATGCATTGCTTCACTCACTCCTCACATTAACACTGCCTGGTAAGTATTATTAATACCCTTTTAATATAAATAAGAGAAAGAGAAATTAACGGCTCATCTAAAGTCACAGTCTATCTGATTTCAGTGCTACCTCATAAAGCAGAGCAGAGCCAAAAGTTTTGTAAGGTGATGAGCATTTTTCAACCCAGGCATCCTGGAATCCACTGTGTGAAAAAAATCAAGCCGTGTTACTAGCTTCCATCCTGTTTTTCTCATTACCAGGCTCAGGAAGAGTACCCCTGTCTCTTCCTTGAAGATCCAGTGGTAGCTAAGATATTGGCTTGGGTATTAGCAAGCATCTATGCCAATATTCCTTCTTAACAAGTGAGTGACAAAAGCTGAAGGTTTAAAGTGGAGGGTTAATATGGTCAAGAGCAAGTTCCACTTGGGATAGAAATAGAACCAGGTCCAAAAGTCCAGTGGTATTTGTTTTTCTTTGTTACCAATTTCATTTCTTCTGTCTTCCTGGATATATCATGTTAGAATGGATCTTTTTATATTCCTTAGCCATCATTGCTTATAGCAGGGCTAAATCCCCCCAAATAGAGAATAATCTCTGGAAGTGCATACTTTTTACTCCTGGCTAGGGATTCTGTACAAATATAGAGTTCTTTTTTTCCTTTTGGTAGGCATATTTTCCTCCCTGGGTTTTTTTTTTTTTTTTTTTAAGTTATTTATTTATTTATTTATTTATTTAGACTGCATTGGGTCTCCGCTATTTATTTATTTATTTATTTTGACTGCATTGGGTCTCTGCTGCTGCATGTGGGCTTTCTCTAGTTTTGGCGAGCGGGGGCTACTCTTCATTACAGTGCATGGGCTTCTCATTGCAGTGGCTTCTTTTGTTGCAGAGCACGGGCTCTAGGTGTGCGGGCTTTAGTAGTTGCGGCGCATGGGCTTAGTAGTTGTGGCGCATGGGCTCAGTAGTTGTGGCACACGGGCTTAGGTGCTCCACGGCATGTGGGATCTTCCCAGACCAGGGATCGAACCTGTGTCCCCTGCATTGGCAGGCAGATTTTAACCACTGCGCCACCAGGGAAGTCCCTCTCTGTTTTTTAAAGGCATGTGGATGGGCAGTTGGAAAACAGTGCTAAGGCAAAACAATTCTTCTCCAAATGATTTCCTCAAGTTTTGTAATATCAAAACCTCAAAAACTGCTTCTAAGAAGGAGGTCACTACTCTAGTAGAAGAAGATGTGGTCTCTCTGGGTCTTTTAGATTCTTCTCCATGGCTAATATGGCTCCAAGAATTCCACACCCAGGCATACTGGCTTCATCACTTGTGCCCATGTTGTTCTTATCCCATAGTGGAGCTTCAACTTGAGAAGTGTGAAGGGTGGTAATGAGGGTGAAGATGGAGAAAGGGCATGGTGAAAGAAAACGAAATGTGGTCAGTAAATGCGACATAATGTATTAAGTGCTTTAGTAGAGATACGTAGAAGGAGAAAAAGTAGTACATACAAACAACCAAAGAACTCTGCTTGGGGTTGTTGGCAAAGTTTTCATGGAAAACATACTAATTGAGTCTAAGGGTTGTGAGACATTTCTCCAGAGGAGGAAGAGGGAGAAGAGAATTTCTGAGTTAGTATATGCAGACCTAGAGGTAAGGTAGGACAATTAATGGAATGAGAGGATAGCAGTAAGCCAGTGACGGCTGGACCTTGGGAGTGTCTCACACTGGGCACAGGCAGTTGTTTAGAACTTAAGACCATATATATATATACATATATATATATATATATATAGTCTTTTATTTTTTTTTAGAAAACAATATTCACCACTGATTTTTTTTTTTTTTTTTGGCTGTGCCACGCGGCTTGTGGGATCTTAGTTTCCCAACCAAGGATGGAACCTGGGCCCCCTGCAGTGGAAGCATGGCATCCTAACCACTGGACTGCCAGGGAATTCCCTACCATTGACTTTTATTTATTTACTTTTTTTTGGGTCTCTGCCAGCTATACAGTTTTATGACACTGTTTCCTCTAATACACATAGAATAAGATTTATAATACATAGGAAAATTATGTACATTTTCAGATGCTCACTTCCACAATTTATATCAATATGATCCTGGTAAATGGAAAAATGAAAACAAAAATGTGTTTAAAATTTTGGGCTGTTTTTTTAAACTGCCTTATTGAATAAGACTTTGTGCTAGAAAAGCTTTAAAAATCTACTAAAGTTCAAAAATTCTAGGTTTGTTTTTTTAATTAGGGTGTAGTTGCTTTACAGTGTTGTGTTAGTTTCTGCTGTACAATGAAGTGAATCAGCTATATGTATACCTGTATCCCCTCCCTCTTGGACCTCCGTGCCACCCTCCCCACATCCTACCCATATAGGTCACCACAGAGCACCGAGCTGAGCTCCCTGCGCTATACAGCAGGTTCCCATTAGCTGTCTGTTGACTTTTAAAATAATAGTGGTGATAATATTAAGCTGAATGACTCAGTAAATTTTATCATGCAATTTAATTTTCTGCAGGAAAAAGTACCCACTTATCGCTTGCACCTAGAGCTCACCATCCTCATCACCCTCCCTTGACAAATTGTTGTAATAGGAGATTATTACAGGAAAGTATAGAGGGCAATATGGGAAGAAGTTTCCATAAGGCTAGTGAAGAAGAGAGCCAACATTTTCCTAAAGGCAGTTGAAGCCATCAGAAGACTTACTTTGTTTTATTTATATATTTCCTGTTTGTTAATTTTCCCTATCATAAATGAGTACATATTTGTTGTCAAAACAATGAAAAATAAAGTAAAATATAAAGAAACATTTTGGTTATTCATGTTCCATACATATAGTGAGCCTTTGTTAACATTTTAGTTATTTATTTCTGTCTAGTATCTTTTCATGCACATACACTACATATGTTCATATTTTACATTTATGTTCATGATGTAAATGCAGTTTGATATCCTGCTTTTCTCTTAGCTGTATATCATGAACATTTCCCCATACCAATAAAAATTATTTAAAGTCATTATTTATTAAGGCTCCTTAATATTCCATTATTTGGATGCATTAAAATTTTTATAATATCATTGCCTTCCATAAGCTTACATTCTAAACTACTCATCCAGAGTACTCAAAAACTAGCCTCAGCTAAGTTTGCTGCAGGGAGTCAGCCCCCATTTATCTTATTGCCTTATGCTCTAAATTAGAATTGGGACTGGAATCTGACTGGATAGCTAAATGTACGAAAGTTATACTCTTCATTGACCCGGGGTTCTTCCGTATCTATTTCCTCAGCATTGGAGGAAAAAAATATATATATTGCGGAAAGTTAAAGGGCTCATTATAAGAATAAAGCTAGAGATGACTTAAAATATTTTCTTTAGTCTTGTACCTTCATCAAACTGGTGACACTACTATATATTTTTCAGTAACAAGGTATCCAAACAAAATGAGAAACTATTATTTTTGCCCTTGTCTAGCACTTACAAGATTGGGCTCCCACTGAAGCCCTATGTGTTTGTTTTAGATCTCCAGATTTACATTTTTCCTTTTTAACTGAAGAACCAGTTGTTCACTCTGCCCGCTGGTCACCTGGTCCAGATCTGACTGCACCAAGGATCTGAGTATAAGTGAAGATATGCATGACTCAGCCTAATTTGTTGAATGGGGTGCTTGATGCTGAAGTAGCTCAGAAGGGATCACTTTGGATTAGAAGGGAATAGTTATGGGGCATTGCCACCTGCAAATTTATTCATGGCTTTGCCTGAGTTTACAGCTGAGCTTTGGGCTGAAAAGCTCTTAAACATGATTTATCAACAGCTTCAGAAGTCTCCATGGGGTCTGCACTAATTCAACCAGGACTTCCTGCTACTGAAAAGAATTTAAGCACCACTTTCCAGGGGCACTCATGACCTTCACAGATCAATTTAACAGGTCATTTCAAAGTTAAAAAACAAAGTATTTTCAAAGCCACTAAAGTATTCTTAATATAACTGTAGTCTCACTCATATTGTACCATGTCATACAAGTTAGAATTTTCTTCCTTCCTATTTTCTGTGATATGATTTCTGTCACAGGTTTATTTTAATAGAAGTCACTTTCTTAGGTTATAAAATCTATCTGTCATATCAGAGCTTCATTTTAGGGCAAGACCAGGTTTCCTTGTGAGACAGCAGAAGACTTCAACCAAGATACTGCCAGATAAGGCATCAAATAATTCGTTGGATTTTTAACTTTGTGACTTCTATTAGTTGTAAAGGAGGAGATGCTGCTGTCTTGGGTAAGGGCAGGATGAAGCTGTTTAGTTAACAAATTTGAATACTAATAGTTTGAATTTATTTTATTAAATGCTCCAGTGTTCCATGAATGAATATATTTTAGAAAATGAAGTATCCTGTGGGGGTTAATTTCATCATAAATAGAAGATACATATTTCTGTAGTACCCTGCATTTGTATGAAGCTTTCTTCTACTTCAAAGTACTCGTCTCATATAAGTCTTCTGGCAATTATATGAAATAAATAGGTCAAGGAGAAAGTTTTTATTACCATTGGAAAGGAAAAAAGCTGAGAAATCTTTTGAATGACTTTTTCTGGTAAAAGAACCTAGTTCTTCAATGATTGAATTTACATAATGGCTTGAATTCTAATAACGAGAGTTTTTAGGAAAAGGTCAAAGTCAAAAACATCTTGGGGCTTATTCTGTCTTCTTTACCTTTGAAAATCTTAACAAAAGACTCTTCTGGGTATATGAGAAGTTGACTGTTAGTGACCAGCTCTCTTCTATTAAGGCAATCTTTGGACCAAAGAGGAACTGTTATTACTATAGTGATACATGAAGACGGAGACACATTAATTATATGCATCAATTTCCTTTGTGCACCTATGTATCAGTCAGGATAGACTGGGTTATACTGAAGTAAAATCAACCCCCAATTTTAGGCCCTAATGATAATAAATGCTCTGTGTCCATGTCAAGTCAGCTCTGGCTCTGCTTCCTTTTCTCCTTCACTCTGCCATCCATTTAATGTAACAGCCTCTATCTAGAATACTGTTTGTCTCAAGCAGAGGGAAACTAGACATGGTAATCTACAGTCTTCCTTTTAAAAGTTCTAGTTAAAATTGACTGCATTTCACTGTTGAAAAGAAGTCACATGGCCAGGCTGATGCCAATGAATACAAGGATGTATTATGCTGCCGCTGGGAGTGGAAGCTAATAATTGTCCATATTAAAATCTACCATAATCTTGAAAAGGTCATTATGAAATGGGAAAATGGCTTTGACCAAGTTTTAAGAAACAACATTTTGACTTTTGCTTCCAGATATGATGGAATGGCTTGTTATAAACCAGTGCTTTTGATGAGAATAACTAGAACATCTGAATTAAAAAAAAATCTTTTAAAAGATATCAGAGTGTCTCTCAAGCCACTGGGCCTTGACAGTCCAAGATCCTGGAGCGAAGAGAAGCTTATTGACTTGGGTCAGCATTCTATGCATTGCTTTCTGCTAGAGGGCATTTGCTGACTCTTAAGAGGCACACAGTAAGAGACTAAGAAGCCAAGGGTAGGTGAGATGAGGCGGCTGAGAAGCAAGCAGAGTTTAAAACAATCTCATGGGACTAAGGATACAGAAAGTGGAGATCTAGAGTGCCAAAGCATCTAAGACTTGAGAGCCCAAGGTTCTGGTTAGGAGGGAGATGTAAAGAAGAGAGCCCACAATCTGCAACAGTTTTTCCCTTGGGTCATTTGCTGAGTCTTAAACTGCACAGAGCAAGAGGCTTAGAAGCCAAGAAGATAAACACTAAAAAGATAAGCAGAACTGAGTTTTTAATAGAAACAACAGAAGCAAAAAGAAAATTAAATAACATATTTAAAGTATGGAGAAAAATAGCTGCTTATTTTGATTTCTGAACTAAGTAAAAATACCCTTTAAAAGATAAAGGCATTTCTATACAAGCAAAAACTGAGAATTTGTTGCCAGTGGACCTGAATTAAAATATACATGAAAGAAATCCCTTTAGGCAATGATACAAGACCAAAAAATAGGGAAAAATAAGAAGAAAAGTGGAGAAGGTGGATATGTGAGTAAACCTAAGTGAAAATTGACAGTGAAAATAATAATACAAATAATGTACTTAACCATATGTAGAATTAAAATTGATGACAATAATTACACAGAAAGTAGGAGAGAGGAAGATAAAGTGAAAGTGTTCTAAGGACCTACCATTGTCTGAGAAGAGATAAAATTCTAATTTATATTAAATTTTAATAAATTAAGGATGCTTATTGCACTCTCTAATGTTATCCCTACAAGTAAAAGAAGTATAATCTGTTATGCATTTTTGCAAGAAGAAAGACAGAAAGATAGAATATGTGGAAAAAATTAGAAATGAAGAGCAAGACGATAGATTCAAATCTAAGTATAGAAATTATTACATTAAATGTAAGCAAAATAAAATTTCCCATTAAGAGTTGAAAAACAACACACATCTCTAAGCTATTTGAAAGAAATACACCTTAAATTAAAGGAAATGTTGAAACAGAAATGTTGACATTTCAACAGAAATGTTGAAAATCAAATGTTAGGAAAAATTATAACGTAAACACAAGCCATAAAAGTGCTTTATAACTAAATTAGTATCAGACTTATGGTGAGTTATTAAGAAAGTTTCCATACATTTCAAACTACTAAATCACAGAGATTATTTCCTTTGATCATATTAGAATTAAATCTAGGATTCAGGGCTTCCCTGGTGGTGCAGTGGTTGAGAGTCCGCCTGCTGATGCAGGGAACATGGGTTCGTGTCCCGGTCCGGGAGGATCCCACATGCCATGGAGCGGCTGCGCGTCAGGAGCCTGTGCTCCGCAGCGGGAGAGACCACAACAGTGAGAGGCCCATGTACCACAAAAAAAAAAAAAAAAAAAGATATTGATAAATCTAGGATTCAATTACACCATAACTAGAAAATTCTCAAAAATTTGGGAACAAGCAACAAAATTTTAAAAAAGAACAAAATTATGAGTAAAAAAATAAACTACAAGGGAATGAAAAGGTATGTTTTATTAACTTATAAAAACAAAAGACATATACAAACTTTCAGATGCAAGACTATCAAAATAAGAAAGCCTTATATTCATATCTTAGAGAGGTACATACATGCAGTCATTTATTTTGTATAAAGATGACACAGAATGCAGGGAGGAAAGTACAAATTATTCTAGAAATTGATAAACTCAATAAATTGGATATCTATATGAAAAAATAAATATTCTCTACCTCACATATAGATACAGTCAAATTTCAGTTAACTGTACAATAAAAACAATAAGACTTCTAGAGGAGAGCCTAAAAGAATATTTTCTAATACGAATAGCATCCGAAAGGCACAAACCAAAAGGAAAGATTGATAATTTGGACTACTTTAGTTTTAATAAAGAAAATCAAAAGACACTTAAGAATAAAAAGGCAAGTCACAGAGTTGGAGAATATATTTTCTCCCTATATATAGAATATACAAAGAATTCCTACAAATCAATAAGAAAACAACCACGTGGAAAAATTGGCAAAATGTTCAACAAACATTTCACAAAGAGGATACTCAGGTTGTCATAAACATATGAAAAGATACTTAATCTCATTAGTAATCAAGAAAATTCAAATTAAAACTAAAATACGATAGTACTACACGCCCCACAGAATGATTGAAATTTAAAAGATGGACAGTACCACTTTTGATGAAAATGTACAGAAATGGGTACTCTTCCACATTGCTAGTTGGGGTATAAAGTAATACAACTTATTTGAAAATTTGCTTGGCAGATTTTATACACCATTTGACCAGCAATTCTGTTCTTACGTCCAACAGAAATATGTATATATAGAAACCAAAAGACTTCTTCAAGATTTGGAGCAGGATTATTTGTAATAACCCTAAGTTTAAAACAAACTAAATGTTGGTCAACTGTAGAATGGATAAATAAATTGTGATATAAATCATACAAGGAAATACCATGGATCGATGAAAATGAATGACTATGCAACAATAAGGATAAATCTTACCAACCTAATATTAACTAAAACAATTTGGTAGCAGAAAGAACTATCCAATGGTGATGGAAGTTAGGGTAATTTTTATCTTTGGGGAAGAAAGTATACTAATTAGGTGGAGTCAGGAGATAGCTTGGGGTGCTATTATTGTCCTATTTCTTGATCTGTGAATTGGTTGCACAGTGGTGTTAACTTTGTTAAAATTCATTGAGCAGTATACTTGTTTATGTCATACCTAGATGAAATCTTACCTAAAAAAATCAGTGTTTTGGCTTGGAGCAACATCTTTTTAAGAGCTACTTGGTGACAAATAGAGAGAGGGCCATGTGTAGAATGTGATTCTGATTCCCTTTCTCATTTTATTCCTTTCTTTTGCTCTGGAAGTAGAAGCTTATTTATTTTCCCCCTCCATTACCAGAAGCGTGGCAAGTTCAGAATAGTTGGTAGCTTCTTTTCTCTATATTAATTTATCTTTCTGAAAATCACCCAGATTAATGCCTCTGGATGTATTTGGAATGTCCATGGAAAAATTAGATATCGAAATGAAAAAGGCATAAAACAAACAAGCTTCTTTTCATGTTGTGAGTTTTTTTTTGTTTGTTTGTTTTTTGTGGTATGCGGGCCTCTCACTGTTGTGGCCTCTTCCGTTGCGAAGCACAGGCTTCAGACACGCAGGCTCAGCGGCCATGGCTCACGGGCCCAGCTGCCCCGCGGCATGTGGGATCCTTCCGGACCGGGGCACGAATCCGTGTCCCCTGCATCGGCAGGCAGACTCAAAAGCACTGCGCCACCAGGGAAGCCCCACGTTGTGAGTTTTAAGAATGTAAATATGAATCAGCAAGTTTTAGAGGTAAAATCTAGGAATAGCAAAGGGGAAAAATAATAAGAGCAGGAATGCCAGTGCTCTAAGACATTCAAGCGTATGTATAGGTAGAGTGAGCAGACATCAAGGGAAAAGAAGTAAAGCATGACAAAGTATTCTGAGATTTGGTTTCGCCAGCGCTGAAACTGCAAACAGATGTAAGGACAAATTTTCATTTTCTCTAGGTGAATCATGTTCTCTACCGTGGCTCTGTAACAGATCTTGCATCCAATTTCTATTTGAAATAATCACCTAGTGAGGACTTTGCTGGTGTGGTAACTTGTTTAATGCTGTTTTGTGTGTAGCCTGCAGGCTGGCAGAAACATGACAGGGGCAGAAAGCACGGGCAGAAGGGGTCTCTGAGCTGGAATGAGCAGAGGCAGAGAGAGTGGGTAGCAAATGAAGAATTTTTCTGCTATCACCTTATAATAATTTACAGTACTGTCATTCTGCCTTTGTTTTATCTTTGGACCTTTTTTTCTTATATTCTGAGAAAAATACATTATATTTTATATGATATCTACAACGATTACAATATGATAGATGTACCAAGAAGCAGCTATTTAGTTTGGGTCATGGCTAAAGATGCCTGCATCCAGGCTTGCCTGTCTGTTAGTAGTCCCATTCACTATCAAAAGTGTCCCAGTTTGTCCAATATATTACATGGTCATCTTAGATCAACCTTATTGACTTCTTTTAAAATAAATAAATTTCTTTCTTTCTTTTATTTTTGGCTGCGTTGGGTCTTTGTTGCTGCGTGCAGACTTTCTCTAGTTGTGGCGAGCAGGGACTACTCTTCCCTTGCGGTGCGTGGGCTTCTCCTTGCGGTGGCTTCTCTTGTTGCGAAGCACAGGCTCTAGGTGCACGCGGGCTTCAGCAGTTGTGGCTCGCGGGCTCTAGAGTGCAGGCTCAGTAGTTGTGGCGCTTGGACTTAGTTGCTCCGTGACATGCGGGATCTTCCCCGACCAGGGCTAGAACCTATTTCCCCTGCATTGGCAGGCAGATTCTTTAACCACTGTGCCACCAGGGAAGTCCAACCTTACTGACTTTGAACGTGGACTTAGGACTCAACGGGTGATTGCTCCCCTAAATCAAAGAGGATGTAAGCTATATTTTAGAGCTGAAAAAAAAATCCCTTCCTAAGAAGCAACAGCCAACTCATGTTAATATAGAGGTTTTTTACTTAAGTAATAGACACATCTAAGTGTGTTCTGTCACATAAACTCTAAGACTATATAAGTCTAGAAATACACAGCCATTGGCCTTCATAGCAAAGGGAGGCCACGTGTATATGAAATCTGTGTAAGTTTTATATGATGGTGGATATCTTAAAGAATAAAGATAGAAAAAGCAATTTGAGTTACACCCAAATGGGCTGAGCCTTTGAAAAATATTTTATGTTCTCAGATGAGATTTGGCTATTATTGCATGACTTTGCTTTATTTACTTCCTGGGTTTTCATCAAAACTGAAAATAGAACACCTGTATAATGGATATTTGTATAGAAACAAAAGTGATTATGGCTATGAGATGCCTCCCCTCCCTGTTTTATTCCCTCCAAATTTTCCACTACTTTGGGGTTTTATTCAGTAGCTATTGATTATCTATTGTGCTCATGTATCGTCTATGGAAGTTCATGTGTGCGCCCTTTCCCTGCAGGACTCAGAATAAGAACAGTGTCAGACATTGCCTTTTGTTGTGGGGGGAGGAAGGCAAGAGCCCTGATTGTTATCCTTGGTTTGGCTAATTTTTAAATAACTGCCTGTATTTCTGCTTTTCTTCTCCCCGAGCTGACAGTCTATTTGCTAATAAAGGATTTTTATGTTCAAAAAGAGGGGCAAGGTTTTATTAGAGATAGAGTCCTATTTTATGCTCATTCAGAGGGAAGAACTCTCACTGCTGAGCACACACAGATACACTTACACACATGCATTCATGCACATACACAGACCCCAAACACTTGCCTTGTAAAAATGTAGTATGTAAAGAGACTTTTGGTGCTCATACTTCATTTATGTTCAGGAATTCCTTTGACTTCATATTTAAAAACATGGCTTGTTGCAGTATTATGAAAATGCAAATTACTGCCACAGAGCATAGCTCATTATGTATGTAAAATAGAAACCAAGTTCAAAAAGAGAAACCATGCTCAAAAATCTGCAGTTGCAGCTAGCTAACCTCTTCCAGTATTTCCTCCTCTAAAGCCCCCTCGTGGGTCCAAGCAGGGATGTCGATTGAAAGCACCATCTCACTGGCCCTACTGCATGTATAATACTGTATATTATATTCTGTAAAAGGTGAAACTTTTCAAACAAACTTTTAATAGGAAACTTAAGGGAAAAAACAAAACAGAAAAGCACTGAAATGGATGAGTCTAAAAAACCTGGTGTTTCTAATCTTAACCAAAGATGACCACGAAGGGGCTAGGCAGGCAGAGCTCAGGCAACTGGCAGTCCTGGTCTCTTTACCAGACTTACCACATCATCTTGGGAAATCCTGGCTGGAGATGTACCGCCAGCCCTTCCTTCCATCCTTGCCCCTTTCTTTACCTTCTTTATTTTCCTTCTACCACAGTCACCTAACTTAATGGGGAAAATGAAAACCACAGACATGGATACCTTCCCAGAAAGATGCTTCTTTCTCTTCCAGTGAAGAACTTAGAGCCATCCATTCTTAATTTTAAAAATGATGCATATTTATTGAAGGGAATTTAGAAAATCAGTTGTATAAAGAAAATAGCAATTTACATTGAAAACAATCATTGTTAACATTTTAGAAAACTATTTGTAATATGATGATCACGTTCCCAGTCAATGAACATTATTAAAATACATTATTTAAATGACTTTTCATTCTATTATGCTGAAGTTTTATAATTTAATGTATAATTGTTGGATATTAATATTATTTCTAATTTTTCACTATTAAAGATGGTGACATGATAAATGTTTGTGAATAGAGGTCTTTGCACTTTTGGAGGCATATTACCTAAGTGTATTCCAGACAGGTTATACTAATTCCATTTCTACTAATAAGTATATGATAAGTCGGTACTGCCATATCTTTAGAAGAACTTGCTACTTTTAAATATATATTTTTCCAATTTGATAAAGAACGTGTGTCTTCATTTTGAGGGGAGAACATTAAAAAAAAAATCTATTGACTGTTTGCTCTATGAATTTCCTGTTTTTGTTCTGTGCTCATTTAAAAAAATAGAATCAAGTGTATTTTTTACCTCTTACTATATTCTTTACTTAGCTTTTTTTATTCGTTCTTTTCTTTTGTCCTTCCTGCCTCTCTCTCTCCTTCTCTAAGATAAACAGATTTCACTGGAAATACTTCTTAAAATAACATTTACAAAATTGTGCTTCCAAGATGAAAGATTTTCTGTTGACTTTGATTTATAATTTGGAGTAGGTTTATAGTGCTTGTCCCTCTTAAGGAACAAACTATTTCCTCTTCAACGTGTAAAAGAAAGAAAAAGAATGAAACTTAACAGTGACTTATTTTTTTCTTTTAAAACACCTGGTTTCCTGTTCCCTGTTATTAGATCTAATAGTTCTTATGATGGAAAGATTTATTTTTTCCCTTTCTTTTCTGCCTGCTTTGATTTATGCTGAATTAATATAGTACCTGGATTCAATTGTGCCTGCATTAATGAATAGGCTAAAAGCAATGACATTTATACTCCATAGTATAACATAGAAGACACAGAGATACAGTCCAGCCTGTGAATTTCTTCTTTGATGTACCATCCACCATAGGCTACTGTTTTCTAAATTTACCTATTTTGTTAGTAAGGACATTTGGGAAAGTTACTTAATCTTCCTGACCTTAGATTTCTCAGACACAAAATGTGGATCTTTGTTGGGCTTGAAGTTTTGTTTTGTTTTGTTTTTCCCTAACTTTTTAATATAATTGTAGGTTCATAGGTAGTTGTAAGAAATAATACAGAGTGATCCTATATATCCTTTACCAAGTTTCTCCCAGTTGCAACACGTTGCATAACTGTAGTGCAGTATCACAGCAAGGAAATTGACCTTGGTCCAATCCACTGACCTCATTCAGAGTTCACCAGGTTGACGTATGTGTGTGTTATCTTTTTCTGTGAAGGCTGGCAGTTTTTTAATTGCCTGATACCTGCCCACCTTGTGGTAGGTTCTCAACAATTGTTTAATAACAATATTTGCCTAGCTAATATTTCTTCTCCTTTTCTTCAAATAGGAACCTCTGGGAACTCTTAGGCTTTGATGGCTTATCACAGTGAAAATGATGATTTGTTCAGTGGTACAAAACTCACACTTAATTTCTTATGCTACTCCCAGGCATCTCATAGAAGGAGCTCAGGGCTGTTTAGTGGCAGAGCCAGGGCTTGACACCAAATCAAATCGTCTGACTCCTTCTGCTATAGTACTTGTTTCCCAACCTTGTTAGACTATAAGCATCACTGAGGTGGTGATTCTCACACTTAAGTGTGTGTACAAATACCTGGGGATCCTGTTAACTTACAGATTTGGATTCAACAGTACTGGAGTGCAGCTTGATATTCTGCGTTTCTAGCAAGTTTCTAGGTGATGCTGCTGATCCACCACCAACACCTTATGTTGCAAGAATCTCAACACTTGCTAAAAGTTCTGATTTCTAGTGCCTTCTTCCCAACATTCTGGTTTAAGAAAGCTAGAGTGAAGTCTAGGACTTCGTATTTTTATCTAATATCCTAGCCAATTCTTAGGATAAATTACTTTTGTCAAACACTAAATATCATTTATATCACCTCCATCCAGAGTTTCTGATTCTTCCAGCTCCTTTTAAACATACACATATTGTTTACCTTAATATTGTGGCTCAGAGATTTGGTGCAATCAGTGTTTTTTTTCTTTCTTTTTTGGCTTTTTTCATTGTTTTATTTTGCTTAGCTTGGCTTTCATCTCTTGAGGACCAAAAATCCCGAAGTAGAATTGAACTCTCTTGCTGAAAGTTTAGTTCAACTCGTAAGAGCTTTAAGGTATTAAAATAATTTCAGTACCATTCCATTTGACATGCAGGGGTTTTATCAGTGCTTTAAAAAGTCTTCCTAAACTTGTATATAACAGCTCTTTTTCTGATCTAAATAAATAACACATTGGACTTGCAACCAGAAATTTTTTATCATCTCTGAATTTACTCTTCTTAGGTCCAGATAAAAAGTGGTGCTTAATCCCCTGAAGATATAGACAGTTACGTGAGCTGGTCGTATTGATAAAAGAGAATCATGGCCAGAGACGTATGGCTGGGTTCAACTGTAAAAGCTGAAGCTGTATAAATCATCAAATAACATGGGAATTGGAAAATATCATTATAAGCAACTTGTATGAACGCTTGATGTTTTAAATTAGCCATAAAATGTGACTTGCTTTGTAATATTTCAGAGCTTCTGAAAATCCCAGCTTTTAAATCGAAATTTTCCTGTTTGGCAGTAACACAGCAGGCCTACAAAATAATTTACAACAATTTGCTTTGTTAGTTATCCCTTTTAAGGGATCCCTCCCTTGAGGGGAGGAAAACATTATTAATCCCCATTTTATGGATGATAGTATTGATGTATTAAGAGGATTCAAAGCTTTGATTTAGCCAACATTGCATTTTTTAGTCTCAGTCCAAAGCTCTCGTCTTTACTTAGGCCAGGATGCCTGCCCTTATTATTTTGGTTTATCTTGATAAAGAACACAGAATCAATTTCCAAAAGTCAGCTTAAACCACTTAGAAAAATTGGGGTAAATATAGCAGCATTGCTTTCTCAGATTGATACACTAAGGTTTTCAGTTTTGCAGCACTATTTTATTTTGTAATTGCTATGAATATTAGCATTTGTACATCTTCTCCAAATCATACCATAGGACTACTATTTTAGAGGAGTTTACCTCAGTCATTTTCAACAATCAAGTAAAGGAGAGAAGACATTGCAATTCTAATTGAAGTATGTATCTGTACATTGTGGACTATACTACCCAATTCCCTGAACATTTTGTTCTTTAATTAAATATGCACTTTGCCTTGGTGTTTTACGTTTGGAGAAGTATTTTTACATACAGATTTAAAAAAAAAAACTCTTTGCTATAACCTTGTGATTCTGTAAAGCAGATCTTAAAAGATGAGGTCATTGATGCTCCCTCAGAAAGTTGAAGAGACTCTTGTTCAGAGGCAAGAATAGAGCCCATTTATTATAGCTTTTGCTTCAGTTCCCTTTCTATGGCAAAGGAAGTATTGATAATTGAAAGTAATACAGTGATCATCATCCCCACTCCTGGACTCAATATATATTTTACTGATTTAGTTTACACAGTTGTTTTTCTAAGTGTGGTACCCAGGCAGTCGACATCAGAGTCAAAGACTGACTAAAAGAAAGATACCTTTAGTGTTCCTGGCAGCTACAGAAAGAGGATTGGGGGGGAAATCTTGGAATCTGCTCCTTAACAAGGTCTCCAAGTGATTTTCATGCTTACTAAAATCTGAGATCCATGGCATAAGAGTAAGAGGCTTGATTCACATCTATCATAGAAGCTATTCTGCTCATGGAAGCTGTTTGAGATCTGTGAGTAACTGGATTGCTTTGTTTCAATACAGAGTGCACTTTTTTCCCAGTGTAATCTTCACTTACTGAAATAGCCTACATCTAGCAAAACTGTTTAAACATTGCAAGCAATCCAGGTTAGCAAGATGGTTGAATGTTCCTGAAACCTTCTCACATAACATTTTCACCTAGGTGGGTGGACTCCTACCAAGGAAACCTTGCTGCTCAGGCTAAATACCTGGGCCTATAGTTAGATTTATTCTTCCTACTGGAGTTTCTGGGAGTGGCTAATGGCGACCTGTGCTCACTGTAGAGGGTACAGCAAGTTTTTCTTAGCTAGGCAATTTGCTTTAACTATCTACATTTTTATTACCTTCTTATCTCGAGTGCTAAATTTGATATCTCCTTTAAAGTGCATAAACATTTTACTGAATCTAGAGCTCAGCCATACAATAACCCAGAACTAAGGGAGGCATAAAATGTAAAGGGCCACTCTGAGTTCTCTATTACTTCCTCATATTCTACTATATGTAGTACTAGTACTTGATCTTCAAAGAGAGCATGTTCTAGTTACCTGGAATAGTACACTAAGTGAAGAAATATTGTAAGGTATAATGTGCTAGATAAATATAATGCGACATTATTAGCATCATTATCAAGAGAAATGGCATCAAATAAAGTTCTCTTGTTTATTTAAAGGAGCAAAAGCAAGGCACTTTTCAAAAAATTTTTCTAAAATCCAGATTCCATAGTTTTGACATATTGTATGCTCATGTAATTTCCCATTTTTAAATTTTCTAAGATCCCTTCATACAGAAAACTCTTTCTATCATCTCTGTTTCCATTACTGCTTACATATTCTTGGGCATTAACTCAAATTTTAGACAATGGACCAGGGTGAATTAGGGTCCAGAAAATGCCCAGGGGTACGCTGAACCTAATGGGTGCTTAAGACCTTGGCAGAAAGAAAAGAGGAAAGAAGAGTAAACTTTGGTGTGATTTGGGCCAAGCTTCTCAAGCTTCTTGAATTTTTCTTCTATAAAAGCATATATGTGGGGGATGACGGAAAGGTAAGATGTGGAGATCACCTTCCTCCCCACAAATACATCCGAAATACATCTACATGTGGAACAACTCCTACAGAACACCTACTGAACGCTGGTAGAAGACCTCAGACTTCCCAAAGGGCAAGAAACTCCCCACGTACCTGGGTAGGGCAAAAGAAAAAAGAAAAAACAGAGACATAAGAACAGTGATGGGACCTGCACCTCTGGGAAGGAGCTGTGAAGGAGGAAAGGTTTCCACACACTAGGACGCCCCTTTGTGGGTGGAGACTGCAGGTGGCGGAGGGGGGAAGCTTCAGAGCCACGGAGGAGAGCACAGCAACGGGGGTGCAGAGGGCAAAGCGGAGAGATTTCCACACAGAGGATCGGTGTCGACCGGCACTCACCAACCCAAGAGGCTTGTCTGCTCACCCGCTGGGGCGGGTTGGGGCAGGGAGCTGAGGCTCAGGCTTCGGAGGTCAGACCCCAGGGAGAGGACTGGGGTTGGCTGCACGAACACAGCCTGAAGGGGGCTAGTGCGCCACAGCTAGCCGGGAGGGAGTCCGGGAAAAAATCTGTACCTAAGAGGCAAGAGACCATTGTTTCTGGGAACATAACCCCACCCATTAGCAGAGAGGCTGGCTAAAATCATAATAAGGTCACAGACAACCCAAAACACAACACCGGACACGGTCCTGCCCACCAGAAAGAAAAGATCCAGCCTCATCCACCAGAACACAGGCACTAGTCCCCTCCACAAGGAAGCCTACACAATCCACTGAACCAACCTTAGCCACTGGGGGCAGACACCAAAAACAATGGGATCTACGATCCTGCAGCCTGTGAAAAGGAGACCCCAAACACACTAAGTTAAGCAAAATGAGAAGACAGAGAAACACACAGCAGTTGAAGGAGCAAGATAAAAACCCACCAGACCTAACAAATAAAGAGGAAATAGGCAGTCTACCTGAAAAAGAATTCAGAGTAATAATAGTAAAGATGATCCAAATTCTTGGAAATAGAATGGAGAAAATACAAGAAACATTTAACAAGGACCTAGAAGAACTAAAGAGCAAACAAACAATGATGAACAACACAGTAAATGTAATTAAAAATTCTCTAGAAGAAATCAATAGCAGAGTAACTGAGGCAGAAGAATGGATAAGTGACCTGGAAGATAAAATAGTGGAAGTAACTACCACAGAGCAGAATAAAGAAAAAAGAATGAAAAGAATTGAGAACAGTCTCAGAAACATCTGGGACAACATTAAACACACCAACATTCGAATTATAGGGGTCCCAAAAAATGAAGAGAAAAAGAAAGAGACTGAGAAAATATTTGAAGAGATTATAGTTGAAAACTTCCCTAATATGAGAAAGGAAATAGTTAAGTCCAGGAAGTGCAGAGAGTCCCATACAGGATAAATCCAAGGAGAAATGTACCAAGACACATATTAATCAAACTATCAAAAATTAAATACAAAGAAAAAATATTATAAGCAGCAAGGGAAAAACAACAAATAACATACAAGGGAATCCCCATAAGGTTAACAGCTGATCTTTCAGCAGAAACTCTGCAAGCCAGAAGGGAGTGGCAGGACGTATTTAAAGTGATGAAAGGGAAAAACCTACAATCAAGATTACTTTACCCAGCAAGGATCTCATTCAGATTTGACAGAGAAATTAAAACCTTAACAGACAAGGAAAAGCTAAGAGAATTCAGCACCACAAAACCAGCTTTACAACACATGCTGAAGGAAGTTCTCAAGGTAGGAAACACAAGAGAAGGAGAAGACCTACAGTAACAAACCCAAAACAATTAAGAAAATGGTAATAGGAACATACATATCGATAATTACCTTAAATGTAAATGGATTAAATTCTCCAACCAAAAGACATAGACTGGCTGAATGGATACAAAAACAAGACCCATATATATGCTGTCTACAAGAGACCCACTTTAGACCTAGGGACACATACAGACTGAAAGTGAGGGGATGGAAAAAGATATTCCATGCAAATGGCAATCAAAAGAAAGCTGGAGTAGCAATTCTCATATCAGAGAATTTAGACTTTAAAATAAAGACTATTACAAGAGACAAAGAAGTACACTACATAATGATCAAGGGATCCACCTAAGAAGAAGATATAGCAATTGTAAATATTTATGCACCCAACAGCAGCACCTCAATACATAAGGCAAATGCTAACAGCCATAAAAGGGGAAATCGACAGTAACACAATCATGGTAGGGAACTTTAACACCCCACTTTCACCAATGGACAGATCATCCAAAATGAAAATAAATAAGGAAACAAGCTTTAAATGATACATTAAACAAGATAGACTTAATTGATATTTATAGGACATTCCATCCAAAAATGACAGAATACACTTTCTTCTTAAGTGCTCATGGAACATTCTCCAGGATAGATCACATCTTGGGTCACAAATCAAGCCTTGGTAAATTTAAGAAAATTGAAATCATATCAAATATCTTTTCTGACTACAGCGCTATGAGACTAGATATCAATTACAGGAAAAAAATCTGTAAAAAAACAGATACATGGAGGCTAAACAATACTAAATAAACAACAGATCACTGAAGAAATCAAAAAGGAAATCAAAAAATACCTAGAAACAAATGACAATAAAAACATTACGACCCAAAACCTGTGGGCTGCAGCAAAAGCAGTTCTAAGAGGGAAGTTTATAGGAATACAGTCCTGCCTCAAGAAACAAGAAATATCTCAAATAAACAACCTTAACCTTACACCTAAAGCAATTAGAGAAAAAAGAACAAAAAAAACCCAAAGTTAGAAGAAGGAAAGAAATCATAAAGATCAGATCAGAAATAAAGGAAAAACAAATGAAGGAAACAATAGCAAAGATCAATAAAACTAAAAGCTGGTTCTTTGAGAAGATAAACAAAATTGATAAACCATTAGCCCGACTCATCAAGAAAAAAAGGGAGAAGACTCAAATCAATAGAAGTAGAAATGAAAAAGGAGAAGTAACAACTGACACTGCAGAAATACAAACGATCATGAGAGATTACTACAAGCAACTATGCCAATAAAACGGACAACCCTGAAGAAATGGACAAATTCTTAGGAAAGCACAACCTTCTGAGACTGAACCAGAAAGAAATATAAAATATGAACAGACCAATCACAAGCACTGAAATTGAAACTGTGATTAAAAATCTTCCAACAAACAAAAGGCCAGGGCCAGATGGCTTCACAGGCGTATTCTATCAAACATTTAGAGAAGAGCTAACACCTATCCTTCTCAAACTCTTCCAAAATATAGCAGAGGGAGGAACACTTCTCAACTCATTCTACGAGGCCACCATCACCCTGATACCAAAACCAGACAAAGATGTCACAAAGAAAGAAAACTACAGGCCAATATCACTGATGAACATAGTTGCAAAAATCCTCAATAGCGCGTACTAGCAAACAGAATCCAATAGCACATTAAAAGGATCATACACCATGATCAAGTGGGCTTTATCCCAGGAATGCAAGGACTCTTAATATACGCAAATCAGTCAATGTGACACAACATATTAACAAACTGAAGGAGAAAAACCATATGATCATCTCAATAGATGCAGAAAAAGCTTTCAACAAAATTCAACACCCATTTATGATAAAAACCCTCCAGAAAGTAGGCACAGAGGGAACTTTCCTCAACATAATAAAGGCCATATATGAGAAACCCACAGCCAATATCGTTCTCAGTGGTGAACAACTGAAACCAATTCCATGAAGATCAGCAACAAGAGAAGGTTGTCCACTCTCACCACTATTATTCAACATATTTTTGGAAGTTTTAACCACAGAAATCAGAAAAGAAAAAGAAAAGGAATCCAAATTGGAAAAGAAGAAGTAAAGCTGTCACTGTTTGCAGATGACATGATACTATACATAGAGAATCCTAAAGATGCTACCAGAAACCTACTAGAGCTAATCAATGAATTTGGTAAAGTAGCAGGATACAAATTAATGCACAAAAATTTCTGGCATTCCTATACACTAATGATGAAAAATCTGAAAGAGAAATTAAGGAAACACTCCCATTTACCATTGCAACAAAAAGAATAAAATACCTAGGAATAAACCTACCTAAGGAGACAAAAGACCTGTATGCAGAAAACTATAAGTCACTGATGAAAGAAAGTAAAGATGATACAAACAGGTGGAGAGATATACCATGTTCTTGGATTGGAAGAATCAACATTGTGAAAACGACTGTACTACCCAAAGCAGTCTACAGATTCAGTGCAATCCCTATCAAACTACCAATGGCATTTTTCACAGACCTAGAACAAAAAATTTCACAATTTGTATGGAAACATAGAAGACCCCAAATAGCCAAAGCAATCTTGAGAAAGAAAAATGGAGCTGGAAGAATCAGGCTCCCTGACTTCAGACTCTACTGTGAAGCTACAGTAATCAAGACAGTACGGTACTGGCACAAAAACAGAAATATAGATCAATGGAACAGGTTAGAAAGCCCCCTCTTTTACAGCTACATGTAAAAGAATGAAATTAGAACACTCCTTAACACCATATACAAAAATAAACTCAAAATGGATTAAAGCCCTAAATGTAAAGCCAGACACTATAAAACTATTAGAGGAAAGCCTAGGCAGAACACTCTATGACATACATCACAGCAAGATCCTTTTTGACCCCCCTCCTAGAGACATGGAAATAAAAACAAAAATAAACAAATGTGACCTAATGAAACTTAAAAGCTTTTGCACAGCAAAGGAAACCATAAACAAGACAAAAAGACAACCCTTAGAATGGGAGCAAATATTTGCAAATGAAGCAAGTAGCAAAGGACTGATCTCCAAAATTACAAGCAGCTCATGCAGTTCAATATCAACAAAACAACCCAATCCAAAAATGGGCAGAAGACCTAAATAGACTTTTCTCCAAAGAAGATATACAGATTGCCAACAAACACATGAAAGGATGCTCAACATCACTAAGCATTAGAGAAATGCAAATGAAAACTACAATGAGATATCACCTCGCACCTGTCAGAACGGCCATCATCAAAAAATCTACAAACAATAAATGCTGGAGAGGGTGTGGAGAAAAGGGAACCAACCCTCTTGCACTGTTGCTGGGAATGTAAATTGATATAGCCACTATGGAGAACAGTATGGAGGTTGCTTAAAAAACTAAAAATAGAAATACCATACGACCCAGCAATCCCACTACTGGGCATATACCCTAAGAAAATCATAATTTTAAAAGGGTCTTGTACCACAATGTTCATTGCAGCTCTATTTACAATAGGCAGGACTTGGAGGCAACCTAAGTGTCCATTGACAGATGAATGGATAAGGAAGATGTGGCACATATATACAGTGGAATATTACTCAGCCATAAAAAGAAATGAAATTGAGTTATTTGTAATCCGGTGTATGGACCTAGAGACTTTCATACAGACTGAAGTAAGTCAGAACGAGAAAAATAAGTATTGTATGTTAACACATATATATGGAATCTAAAGAAAAAAATGGTTATGCAGAATCTAGTGGCTGGACAGGAATAAAGACACAGATGTAGAGAATGGACTTGAGGACACGGGGACTGGGAAGGGTAATCTGGGTCGAAGTGAGAGAGTGGCATGGACTTATATATACTACCAAAATAGATAGCTAGTGGGAAGCAGCCACTTAGCACAGGGAGATCAACTCAGTGCTTTGTGACCACCTAGAGGGGTGGGATGGGGAGGGTGGGAGGGAGATACAAGAGGGAGGAGATATGGGGATATATGTATATGTGTAGCTGATTCACTTTGTTATATAGCAGAAACTAACACACCGTTGTAAAGCAATTATACTCTAATAAACATGTTAAAATTTTTTTCAGAAAAAAAAGCATATATATGGAATCTAGAAAAATGGTACAGATGAACCTATTTGCAAAGCAGAAATAGAGACACAGATGTAGAGAACAATCGTATGGACACAGAGGTGGGAAAGGGGGAGTGGGATGAGTTGGGAGATTGGGATTGACATATATACACTACTATGTAAAAAAATAGATAACTAACGAGAACGTACTGTATAGCACCAGGGAATTCTACTCAATGCTCTGTGGGAAGGAAATCCAAAAAGGAGTGGATATATGTATATGTATAGCTGATTCACTTTGCTCTGCAGCAGAAACTAACACAACATTTTGAAGCCACTGTACTCCAATTAAAAAAAAAAATAAAAGCAAAGGCTTGTATTAGATTATCTTTAATGTAGTTACCAGCTCTAACACTGTGAGTCTCAATGAAATCTAGTCGAAGGGGGAAAGGAGAGAAAGAGATAAATATATATATATATATATATATATATATATATATATATATATATAAAGAGAATAGATAGAAAGAGGAAGTAACAAAAGGAGGAGAAGAGGAGAGAGGGAATAGGGAAGTGGTTGAGAGAGCGTCCCACCAATTACCTTGGCTGTGATTCCTTGATGCTGAGCAAGGGAGAACCTTATCTGGTATTCAGAGGAATTCAATAAACAAGTGAGTAACTAAATAAATCACAAAAATCATAACATAATCATATCATATCATATATGATAATCATATATATGATAATCATATCATAATCATAATTTTCTCAGACAAGGTTGATTTAATAGCCACTTGGCCCTTAGTTAGTTTCATGAATTATCCTTGTATCCCTTTGGATACTACCTGTAGTTGATCGAGTTATATGGCATCACTGATTTGGACACTGTTACGCTTGGCTTGTAGAAGCCAGTAAATAGAAGACAGTTTATAAGAGGAATGCTAAAGGTGGCCGTGATAGATCTAAAATGTTATTTCCATTCATTGAAAAAGCCTCTGAAATATAAATAACCCCAGTGTGAATGGTAGGGCACTTAGCCTATCCAGTTCCTTTGTTCGCTAATGACTGCAAAAGTTCACTCTCACCTGCAGAGTCATAAAAGTTTACAAATAATAACAATACATGAACAGCCTCTCTGCCAAAATTCCTTGACCATGTCTTATTTTATTGATTCTACCCTCTAAATGTTCTACTAGAGGAAGAATGAATACGGATATTTAACAAGATTTTAGGAGAAATCAATATTAATGTATTTAGCAGCTGAGTTTAATTTTTAAAAGGGAAAAAGTCTGCATTAAAAAGGCTAAAGCTTAGATTTATTTGTATGCACTGAGGAACAGTTGGAAAGGAAGGGTGTTTTGAAGTTCAGTCAGCCGGACAGATCACTGGAGGGAGCTCTAACTTCACCACAAAACCAGAACTGAGCTCTTTCTTTGTTCTTAAATTTCACATACAGCCGATGCCCACCCGCCCCCCCCCCAATAAAATCAATAATAAATACGAAAAGTGTCTGGAAAGGAAAAATGTGGTTTTGGGGGCATCACATGCCACATTTGCTTACAAATAAAGACAGAACCACTATTCAGAATTGGCAATATTTAAACAAGTCAAAAATACAATATATATAGTTAGAGCCACAGTATACACTTTGTATGAAAAATACTTTGAAAAATATACTTTAAAACTCTCCACACTGTCGCACCTCACCCCCATTATAATAGTGTAAATCCAAAATGGCACCACTCTCAAGGCCGGCCAGGCAGAATCTGGCTTTGGTGTTCACAGAATTCACACAAGCTCTTGAGTACTTTATACGGGAGGAGACTTTGTAAAGGCGTGGGTGATATCTTGGGCCCATTCTTAGCAACATCACAACGGTTTCTGTGTTGGACCAGCTTTATGAAGGGCATTTACTTTTTCAGAGGCTGAGTGGTGTGCTTGATAGCACCCTGGATTGGGAACCAGAACACCTAGATTTTCATCACTGCTGAAATCCTAACTATATGTGAGCCTGTGGGCTTTATCGTCTTCACATTCCTGATAAAACAGAAATATGAAAAGGTTGAACTAAGTGATTTCTAAAGTCCCTTCTAATTTTTAAGTATGATCATCAAGTTAAAATTGTTTATTTGCTTTTTCAGTACGAACTGACTCTGATTATCATATATGTTCATAGAGAGTGATATTTAGAATTCACTTCTGTCATTTAGAACCCCTACCCACCCCCGAATGCTGTGTCTATCTTAAATACATTTTCCAAGAGTTTTCCTACACCTTCCTTCTTATATACCCTTCCTCCTCCTTCCATTGCTTACCTGGTCCTTTTACAGTTGGCTCCAGCTAAGAAGCAGATCTGCACTAATATTCTGAAAAAATGACTCTCAGTATCTTCAGGATCAGGCCTAACCTGGTAGGAATTCTGGGGACTTAAGCAGGCTATAGAGCAGGGTCTTCTGGTAGGGATTTGTTTAATTAAGGTGTTACCTCGAGCCAAGTACATAATTTGCAGGACCCAGTGCAGAATGAAAATGCAGGGTCCCTGCTCAAAAAATTATTAAGAATTTTCAGATGGTGACTGCAGACCATTAAACCAAGCCAAGGGAACTTATGAACGTGGGGCCGTTATGTTATAGTATGTGACTACACAGGTCACATACCCAGGCAGCCATTCGTGCCTGGAGTGGTGGGAACCCTGGGTTCAGTCTCACTGGTGCATAGGACTGAGTTTGACTCCAAAAGTATTATCCATGAAAAAAAAATCCAATACAAATAAGGTAACATAAAAGCAAGCCACTCCTGCCAACTTATTTTTTTAAAGGTGACAAATGGTTCCAACAAAGAAGCTCTGATTATGTTTTGGCCAAATCCTTAGAAGGATAATCAGTTAAATAGTTTCGGAAAAAGCACTGTGGAAAGGGAAGGTGTTGAAATCATATGATCATTTTGTTTATACCAATTAAAATTTTCATTCTGAGAAGGTGTAATGGTTTCTTCCAAGTAGTTTCAAGAAATTGGAAAGCCAGATGGAGATGCAAACAGTGGCACAAAGACTGACAGGAAGTTTCCTGGAGGGACTGGCGAAGTGTAGGGGAAAGATGCTTTCAAAAGGCTAGAGGCATTAGTTTACCTCTACTACCCAAAGCTTTAAAATAAAGTTTGTAATAGATCAACTGTATAATTTCTTCGTGTTTTTTTCTAACATTTTATTTTTGTCTGATTCTGTTATTCTAGTGGGGAGATTACCTTGGCAATGCATACACTGTATTGTAACCTTTGATGGGATATTTGTGGTTTCAAAACAAGTTCAAAGCTTTTTTTTCCTTTCAACAATAGGCATTAGTCAGCATTGATTGACTTTATGACAGTGTTCCTTGGCATTCATTTTTATTTGAGCTCAGAGGTCCAAGTAAATTGTGTTAACATTTTAGGTAGCATCTTGTGATTTGCATTGGCTGAGATCTGGAACAAGACAATTCACAGCTGTGAATTTGTTTTTTCCTCTCTACACAGCACAACTTGGTGGCATCCTGACTGCCTCAGAGAAGCACCATCATCACCTTTGAGATGGAGTCTTAGAAGGCTTCTTCCAGCCAGTTGTAAGCAGGTAAGTTTGCATTAGGGCTTCTGCTGCCTTCTCTCCCTCTTCCCCAGGTTCTGAGTCTCCTACTCCTACCCTCATCTGTGAACAGAAGCTTATACTTTTAGACTTTCAAGTTTTCCTTCTCTTGCAGTAGTCCTCTTTCTCTCTTGAGTTAAAAACTAGCCAATCTGCTGAACTAAGTGTTATTAGTTTGTCTACTGGTGGATGACTATACACATTGGTGCACTTCTAAGTACTATGTTTGCTTTTCCTTCGAGCCTGCCGCTATGAGAAAATTTAAGCCAAGTGAGAGTCAGAAACGTAGAACTATGTCATGAGGAAGGCCAGAAGGAGAGTTGACTTGGGTAAGGAGTGATAGATATATTGTGACCTTAAAATAACAAAGTTGCTTACTTTCTACCATAAAGGCAATCCTAATTCTTAGATAGTATATCTCATCCTTTTAAGGGTGTGTTGGGCAACCAAAGATAATTTAGAGAAGCTAAAATTCAGGAATCTGAAAACAGTCCTTAATTATAGCCTTTGCATTCAATTCACAATGAAAGCAGATTGAATTTAAACTTCCCAATAACATAGCCGTCGGGGCTAACGCTCTTGGGATAAATCTAAAATGAAACTCTTTCATACTGAAATCCATTAGTCATTTCTTTAGCAAACCCTCTTAGGTAGGGCCCCTTTAGCCTACATTTCCTGATTCTGCTGTACTTTATGGTGTTATGACTAGGTCCCAAAGAACACTGTGGAATGCAATCTGTAAAATCACTTTTTACTTAAAATTTTAAAATCAAAAATGACTGGAGAAAAAACATGGTAATTATAGCTTAACATAACAATGCAGAGGATACAGCCTGCAATGTAGTAGTTTCAATCACCATTATTATTAGCACAGTTTTTAGTAGTAGTCATTAGTTGCTGAATTTTTAAATGTTTTGTTTATTAAGATAAAAAATATATTTTTATTTATGCAAAAGATGCCATCGAATCAGTGTTCCAAAGGTGGTGAGGAGTTAGTTTTCTCATTATCACAAGATCTTTCCTCAGGCATGCTGCAGAGAGATATTTCACTTACAGCTAAAATCCACCCAATTGCATAAGGAAACAAAGGACATTTCTGCCCAAGGATTTGGTTTACACTGTTAATTTGGAATCATTTTAGACTTACAGAAAATTTGCAAAAATAATATAGAGAATTCCTATATACCCTTCACCCAGCTTCCCCTAATGTTAACATATTACATAAACATAGTACAATGATCAAAACCAAGAAATTAATATTGGCAAAATGCTATTAACTAAACTATAGATGGTATTTGAATCCCAACAATTTTCCCATTCATGTCCTTTTTTTTGGTCACAGAATCCAATCGAGAATCCCACATAGCATTCCGTCTTCAAATCTACTTAGTCTCTCCCGTTGTGTAAAAATTTCCTCAGTCTTTCCTTGTCTTTCTTGATCAGAGTCATATTTCAAACAGGATTTATTCCTTTTAGTTGAATAATAATGAAAGAACAGAAAAATCCCCAACATTTGGGAACTTTAAGAGAAAAATTATATATTTTCTTAGAAATCTTTCAAATTATTAGAGTATGCTTTGCTAAAATTATGAATTAAACTCTAGATGATTTAAATATTTTAAAAATATTTTTGAAAGAAAATATTTTTTTCTGCACATTGCTGTTTTGTTTTTCGTTTGCAACGACCTGTCTTGAGCAGTTTAAATCTAAAATAAGACTCCTTTGGGAGTGGTTTTTGGATTTATAATTTAGAAGAATTTTTACAGAAATGGAATTAGGATAATTGCTCTATGGCCTCTTTGGCTTAACTTAGAAGGAAATTCTATTAATTGTGTGGTATAAATTTACTCCTTTAAATAGCTTAAAGTAAATTTCAGAGTAGTAGTAGTCAAATTCTGCATGTAAATACTTGTATATATTCTATGTTCCTAACTTAAGTTTCTGAAAACATTATTTATATATATAATTTATATATACAATATAATTATATATATAGTGTGTATATATATGTAGACTGTATATTATATATATATATATAGTCCGTATATACATGCTTGTGTGTGTAATTCTCTGCAGCATTGTTGAATGCTTTACTGAGAGCACATAAAAAATACATATTTTTCAATAAGAGCTATTTCATGTAGCATAAATGCACTTCATCAGCTTGGAGAACAAAGGTCACAATAATTCTTTTTAAAATAAAAATTAATGTGACTGTTCTCCCACTTTACCACTCAAAGTATGTCCTCTCTCTGCCCCAGGGACAGCCCTCATAGAGCATTCCAAATCCTGAGGAGGCTCACCCATAGTTCAGCCCCAATCTGACCTCACTTTCATTGGTGTCTAAAGCCCAGGTGTGGCTCCTTGAATCTGAAGCATGCCCAGGTATAATCTTAAGCCAATGCTTTGGATTGGATCACCTCCCTGTCAAGCTGGGGACTCTCTCCACATCCTCTTATACCACTCCTGAAAGCTGCAGCATTCACAGCCAAGGGAGCAGTTTCTCTGTTCCTGAGGCATCATCTAAAGTACCACATCTGGTTCCTAGGACCTTGCAGAAGGAGAACTAGAGGACTCAAACCAGTGCCACATAGTGCCACCTTTACGTCAGGTGGTTTCATAATGTCTGCTGATGTCCCTGTCTACTTAGTGTTCACTGATAGTACCGTCTTTTCTTGAGGTCAGTGTTTGCATGTGTGGAGGGGGTTGCTGAGCTGGAGAGAAGAAAGTCTTTCCTCACCATGTTATGTTCACTGTTGCTCACCCTGCCAACCTCCAGTTGAGTTTCTGGTACCATTACCTTTGCTGTTCTCATACCAGAAGAGTGGCATAACAAGGCTAGACACATTAAAAGGAGTTTCAGAATCAAGGATAGGGCCCATGTATTACAAAAATGTGGTCTATTCAGTAGAAAAGCTATCCAGGCTTGTCAGACATGTTCATCTTTTAAAAAAAATATTTATTGAAGTACAGTTGATTTATAATGTTGTGTTAGTTTCAGGTATACAGAAAATGTGTGTGTGTGTGTGTGTGTGTGTATATATATATATATATACTTTTTCAGATTCTTCTCCACGATAGTTATTATAAGATATTGAATATAGTTCCCTGTGATATATAGCAGGTCCTCGTTGTTTGTCTATTTTATATATAGTTGTGTGTATCTGTTATTCCCAAACTCCTAATTTATCCATCCCCCACTTTCCCCTTTGGTACCCATAAGTTTGTTTTCTATGTCTGTGAGTCTATTTCTGTTTTGTAAATAAGTTCATTTGTATCATTTTTTTAGATATATACATTCCACATGTAAGTGATATCATATGATATTTGTCTTTCTCTGTCGGAATTACCTCATTTAGTATGATAATCTCCAGGTCCATCCATGTTGTTGCAAATGGCATTATTTCATTCCTTTTTATGGCTGAGTAATATTCCATTGTGTATATATATATATATATATATATATATATATACACATACATCTTCTTTATCAATTCATCTGTCAATGGACATTTAGTTGCTTTCATGTCTTGGCTATTGTAAATAGTACTGCTATGAACATTGGGATGCATGTATATTTTCGAATTGGAGTTTTCAGACGTGTTCATCTTTTTAATGATGAATTTTAACCTCTTTGGGTTAAAATATCTATATCTATCTATCTATATAGATAGATAGATATAGATATTTATACACACACAAACACAAGTACAGAGAGCTGGAGGGATACTATAAAAAATGTAGGATACTCACTTGTGAGTGGGTTGTGCTGACAACCCAGTATGCGAGAGTTCATTTAAAATAAAGGTGTCCTGCAACCAATTAGAGGGAAGGAGCAAATCTTGAAACAGGGACAAGTTCTTCAGGTCATCATTGTTCAGTCAGTGCTCCAGATTTTCTACATAGGAAGAACCAAAGAAAACAGTCTTACTGGAATGGAGGGAGGGGTTGGAGGAGAGATATCTTGAAGCTGCATTTACAGAGCATCCTCCTCCACCTCCTTCTTTGATTCTCTTTATTTGGAGGTGGTTTGGGAATAGATACTGAAGGATTAGATTATATGGAGGCAGAAAGACCCTGCCCCTCAAGGAACTTCTTGGTAATCCCAAACCACAATGCAATCTCTGTGCTTACTTTACACACAGAAGTTATTGTTGAATTTCTCTGCAGCTCAAAGGCTTTTTGCAATTAAGTATGAAATTTTTTTGGAGTAGAAACAAAACTAGCATGTTAGCTCCAAGTGGGCAAAAATTTTATGTTAGTTCTTTGCTCTGTTTCGAATTCCTAGAACAGTGCATGATCCATAGTAAGAACTGAATAATAAGAACTGAATATTGGGGGGATTGGTTCAAGATGGTGGAGTAGAAGGATGTGAGCTCACTCCCTCTTGTGAGAGCACTGGAATCACAACTAACTGCTGAATAATCATTGACAGGAAGACACTGGAACTCACCAAAAAATACCCCACATTCAAAGAAAAAGGAGAAGCCACAATGAGATGGTAGGAGGGGTGCAATCACAATAAAATCAAATCCCATAACTGCTGGGTGGGTGACTCACAAACTGGAGAACACTTATACCACAGAAGTCCACCCACTGGAGTGAAGGTTCTGAGCCCCGCATCAGGCTTCCCAACCTGGGGGTCCAGCAATGGGAAGAGGAATTCCCAGAGAATCTGACTTTGAAGGCTAGCGAGATTTGATTGCAGGACTTTGACAAGACTGGGGGAAACAGAGACTCCACTCTTGGAGGGCACACACAAAGTAGTGTGCACATCAGGACCCAAGGGGAAGGAGCAGTGACCCCTTAGGAGACTGAACCAGACCTAGTGTTGGAGGGTCTCCTGCAGAGGCAGGGGGTGGCTGTGAGTCACTGCGCGGACGAGGACACTGGCAGCAGAAGTTCTGGGAAGCACTTATTTGTGTGTGCCCTCCTGGAGTCCACCACTGGCCCCAGCAAAGGGCCTGTAGGCTCCAGTGCTAGATTGCCTCAGGCCAAACAACCAACAGGGAGGGAAATCAGCCCCACCCATCAGCAGACAAATGGATTAAAGTTTTACAGATCTCTGCCCACCAGAGCAACACCCAGCTCTACCCTCCACCAGTCCCTCCCATCAGAAAGCTTGCACAAGCCTCTTAGATAGCCTCATCCACCAGAGGGCAGACAGCAGAAGCAAGAAGAACTAAAATCCTGCAGCCTGTGGAACGAAAATCACATTCTCAGAAAGACAGACAAAATGAAAAGGCAGAGGGCTATGTACCAGATGAAGGAACAAGATAAAACCCCAGAAAAACAATTAAATGAAGGGGAGTAGGCAACCTTCCAGAAAAAGAATTCATAATAATGATAGTGAAGATGATCCAAGACCTTGGAAAAAGAATGGAGGCAAAGACTGAGAAGATACAAGAAAGGTTTAACAAAGATGTAGAAGAATTAAAGAAAAAACACCTAGAGGAATTAAAGAACAAACCAACAGAGATGAACAATACAATAACCAAAATGAAAAATACACTAGAAGGAATCAATAGCAGAATAACTGAGGCAGAAGAATGGGTAAGTAACCTGGAAGACAGAATGGTGGAATTCACTGCCGCACAACAGAATAAAGAAAAAAGAATGAAAAGAAAAGAGGACTGCCTAAGAGACCTCTGGGACAACATTAAACACACCAACATTCGCATTTCAGGGATCCAAGAAGGAGAAGAGAGAGAGAAAGGACCTGAGAAAATATTTGAAGAGATTATAGTTGAAAATTTCCCTAACATGGGGAAGGAAAGACCACCCAAGTGCAGGAGTCACAGAGAGTCCCAAGCAGGATAAACCCAAGGAGAAACATGCAGAGACATATAGTAATCAAACGGACAAAAATTAAAGACAAAGAAAAATTATTAAAAGCAACAAGGGAAAAATGACAAATAACATACAAGGGAACTCTCATAAGGTTAGCAACCAATTTCTCAGCAGAAACTCTGCAAGCCAGAATGGAGTGGCACAATATATTTAAAGTGATGAAAGGGAAGAACCTACAGCCAAGATTACTCTACCTGGCAAGGATCTTATTTGGATTCAACAGAGAAATAAAAAGCTTTACAGGCAAGCAAAAGCTAAGAGAATTCAGCACCACCAAACCAGCTCTACAACAAGTGCTAAAGGAACTTCTCCAAGTGGGAAACACAAGAGGAGAAAAGGACCTACAAAAACAAACCCAAAACAATTAGGAAAATGGTAATAGAAACATACATATTGATAATCACCTTAAATGTGAATGGATTAAATACTCCAACCAAAAGACACAGGCTTACAGAATGGATACAAAAACAACACCCATCCATATGGTGTCTACAAGAGACCCACTTCAGACCTAGGGACATGTACAGACTGCTAGTGAGGGTATGGAAAAGGATATTCCATGCAAATGGAAATCAAAAGAAATCTGGGTAGTAATACTCATATCAGATAAAATAGACTCTAAAATAAAGAATGTTACAAGAGACAAGAAAGTATACTACATAATGATCAAGGGATCAATCCAAGAAGAAGATATAACAATTATGAATATATATGCACCCAATATAGGAGCACCTCAATACATAAGGCAACTGCTAACAGCTGTAAAAGAGGAAATCGACAGTAGCACAATCATAGTGGGGGACTTTAACACCACACTTACACCAATGGACAGATCATCCAGACAGAAAATTAATAAGGAAACACAAGTTTTAAATGACACAATAGACCAGATAGATTTAATTGATATTTATAAGACATTCCATCCAAAAACAGCAGATTACACTTTCTTCTCAATTGCACACAGAACATTCTCCAGGATAGATCACAGCTTGAGTCACAAAGCAAGCATTGGTAAATTTAAGAAAATTGAAACTGTATCAAGAATATTTTCTGACCACAATGCTATGAGATTAGAAATAAATTACAGGGGAAAAAAAAAGTAAAAAACACTAACAGTTGGAGGCGAAACAATACGTTGCTAAATAATGAAGAGACCACTGAAGAAATCAAAAAATACCTACAGAAAAATGACAATGAAAACACAACGATACAAAATCTATGGCATGCAGCAAAAGCAGTTCTAAGAGGGAAGTTTATAGCAATACAGTCCTAACTCAGGAAAAAAGAAAAATCTCAAATAAACAATCTAACCTTACACCTAAAGGAACTAGAGAAACAAGAACAAACAAAACCCAAAGCTAGTAGAGGGAAAGAAATAATAATGATCAGAGCAGAAATAAATGAAATAGAAACAAAACAATAGCAAAGCTCAATAAAATTAAAAGCTGGTTCTTTCAGAAGATAAACAAAATTGATAAACCTTTAGCCATACTCATCAAGAAAAAGAGGGAGAGGACTCAGATCAATAAAATTAGAAATGAAAAAGGAGAAGTTACAGTGGACACCACAGAAATACAAAGTATCATAAGAGACTACTACAAGCAACTGTATGCCAATAAAATGGACAACCTGGAAGAAATGGACAAAATCTTAGAAAGTTATAACGTTCCAAGACTGAACCAGGAAGAAATAGAAAATATGAACAGACCAATCACAAGTAATGAAATTGAAACTGTGATTAAAAATCTTCCAACAAACAAAAGTCCAGGACCAGATGGCTTCACATGTGAATTCTAGCAAACATTTAGAGAAGAGCTAAGACTCATCTTTTTCAAGCTCTTCCAAAAAATTGCAGTAGAAGAAACACTCCCAAACTTATTCTACAAGGACACCATCACCCTGATACCAAAACCAGACAAAGATACTACAAAAAAAGAAAAGTACAGACCAATATCACTGATGAATATAGATGCAAAAATCCTCAACAAAATACTTGCAGCCAGAATCCAACAGCACATTAAAAGGATCATACACCATGATCAGGTGAGATTTATCCCAGGGATGCAAGGATCCTTCAATATACGCAAATCAATCAATGTGATACACCTTATTAACAAATTAAAGAATAAAAACCATATGATCATCTCAATAGATGCAGAAAAAGCTTTTGACAAAATTCAACACTGATTTACAATAAAAACTCTCCAGAAAGTGGGCATAGAGGCAACCTACCTCAACATAATAAAGGTCATATACGACAAATCCACAGCAAACATCATTCTCAATGGTGAAAAACTGAAAGCATTTCCTCTAAGATCAGGAACGAGACAAGGATATCCACTCTTGCCACTATCATTCAACATAGTTTTGGAAGTCCTAGCCTCGGCAATCAGAGAAGAAAAAGAAATAAAAGGAATACAAATTGGAAAAGAGAAGTAAAACTGTCACTACCTGCAGATGACATGATACTATACATAGAGAATCCTAAAGATGCCACCAGAAAACTACTAGAGCTAATCAATGAATTTGGTAAAGTAGCAGGATACAAAATTAATGCACAGAAATCTCTTGCATTCCTATACACTAATGATGAAAAATCTGAAAGAGAAATTAAGGAAACACTACCACTTACCATTGCAACAAAAAGAATAAAATACCTAGGAATAAACCTACCTAAGGAGGCAAAAGACCTGTTTTCAGAAAACTATAAGACACTGATGAAGGAAATTAAAGATGATACAAACAGATGGAGAGATATACATGTTCTTGGATTGGAAGAATCAATATTGTGAAAATGACTATACTACCCAAAGCAATCTGCAGATTCAGTGCAATCCCTGTCAAATTACCAATGCCATTTTTTACAGAAGTAGAAGAAAAAAATCTTAAAATTTATATGGGGAATAAAAGACCCTGAAGAGCCAGTGCAATCTTGAGGGAACAAAATGGAGCTGGAGAAATCAAACTCCCTTACTTCAGACTATACTAAAAGCTACAGTAATCAAGACAATATGGTACTGGCACAAAAACAAATATAGATCAATGGAACAGGATAGAAAGCACAGAGATAAACCCACACACCTATGGTCAACTAATCTATGACAAAGGAGGCAAGGATATACAATGGAGAAAAGACAGTCTCTTCAATAAGTAGTGCTGGGAAAACTGGACAGCTACATGTAAAACAGTGAACTTAGAACACTCCCTAACACCATACACAAAAATAAACTCAAAATGGATTAAAGACTTAAATGTAAGATCAGACACTGTAAAACTCTTAGAAGAAAACATAGGAAGAATACTCTGACATAAATCACAGCAAGATCTTTTTTTGCCCCACCTCCTAGAGTAATGGAACTAAAAACAAAAATAAACAGGTGGGACCTAATGAAACTTAAAATCTTTCGCACAGCAAAGGAAACTATAAACAAGACGAAAAGACAACGCTCAGAATGGGAGAAAATATTTGCAAACGAATCAATGGACAACGGATTAATCTCCCAAATATGTAAACAGCTCATGCAGCTCAATATTAAGACAACCCAATCCAAAAATGGGCAGAAGATCTAAATAGACATTTCTCCAAAGAAGACATACAGATGGCCAAGAAACACATGAAAAGCTGCTCAACATCACTAATTATTAGAGAAATGCAAATCAAAACTACAGTGAGGTACCACCTCACACCAGTTAGAATGGGCATCATAAAAAAATCTACAAACTGGCTTCCCTAGAGGCGCAGTGGTTGAGAGTCCGCCTGCTGATGCAGGGGACACGGGTTCATGCCCCAGTCCAGTAAGATCCCACATGCTGCAGAGTGGCTGGGCCCGTTAGCCATGGCTGCTGAACTAGCATGTCCGGAGCATGTGCTCTGCAACGGGAGAGGCCACAACAGTGAGAGGCCCATGTACTACAAAAAAAAAAAAAAAAAATCTACAAACTACAAATGCTGGAGAGCGTGTGGAGAAAAGGGAACCCTCTTGCATTGTTGGTGGGAATGTTAATTGATAGAGCTACTAAGGAGAACAGTATGGAGGTGCCTTAAAAAACTAAAAATAGAACTACCATATGACCCAGCAGTCCCACTACTGGGCATATATCTGGAGTAAACTGTAATTACAAAAGATACATGCACCCCAATATTTCATTGCAGCACTATTTACAGTAACCAAGACATGGAAGCAACCTAAATATCCATCCACAGACAAATGGATAAAGAAAATGTGGTACATATACACAGTGGAATATTACTCAGCCATAAAAAGGAATGAAGTCGGGTCATTTGTAGAGATGTGGATGGACCTAGAGACTGTCATACAGAGTGGAGTAGGTCAGAAAGAGAAAAACAAATATCGTATATTTTCGCATATATATAGAACCTAGAAAAATGGTGCAGATGAACCAGTTTGCAAGGCAGAAATAGGTACACAGATGTAGAGAACTAATGTATGGACACCAAGGGGGGAAAGCGGGAGAGGGTGGTGGTGGTGGTGGGATGAATTTGGAGATTTGGATTGACATATATACACTAATATGTATAAAATAGATAACTAATAATAACCTGTTGTATAAAAATAATAAATATAATTTAAAAAAAGAACCAAAAATAAAAAAGAACTGAATATTTGTTCCTGAATGAACTTGTATATTTAGCCACAAATTAGTTAAATTAGTCATATGCATTATCTGGGCTTCCCTGGTTGACACAGTGGTTGAGAGCCCACCTGCCGATTCAGGGGACACAGGTTCGTGCCCCGGTCTGGGAAGATCCCACATGCCGCGGAGTGGCTGGGCCCGTGAGCCATGGCCACTGAGCCTGCGCATCCGGAGCCTGTGCTCCGCAACGGGAGAGGCCACAACAGTGAGAGGCTCGCATACTGGAAAAAAAAAAAAAAAAAATGCAGTATCTAATTCATCATGGCAGTTTTTGCAATAAAGTATTTTACAGTCATTAGGATGGTTTATACCAGTATGTATTGTCATAGAAAAATGTTTATGATTTAGGAAAGATAAGTAAATGTCTTATTTGCATAAATTATATTTATTTGTAAATTACTTTTGAAAAATATATATCATTTGAAAATTATGTACGTGCATATATAGATGCAAAGTCATATACTTGGATGTAAATAAAATAATTCTTAGGTGATTGTATTCTAATTAGTTGAATGCAACTAGTGGAATTCAAATGAAATCAATAGAGGTGACTTAAAAATTAATAGTTGGAAAAAAATAACAGTGGTTGAATGTCAGCACTCAATATTATTTGTATTAATATTAGCTAAAATTATTAAAATTGAGCCACACCAGTGGTAGAAGTTATTGGAAATTATGGCATTAAAAAATTAAAAAGCAAACACACTCACTTCTATAGTTGAACAAGTTACAAAAACTATACAAATGGACAAATGGTATTGAAAAAATTACTTATTTTTTTCCCCCAAGCCAAGAAATTACTGGCTTTTTGGTAAAGATATAAAATTATCTTATAGATAGTGTTAGCATCAGTCACCCTACTTGACTAATGTCTAAGATGGATAACAGAGGGGATTTTCAAGGTGCCCTGTGCATAAGACAAATATCTCATACTTTTTGGGTTTATATATATTTGTGTTCAACCCTATCTCCCCTCTAGATCATGGAACATGATACCAGCACAGGGTAGGCAGTTAATAAATGCTCATTGAACGAACTCATGATTGTCTGGGTTTAGTGGGAAACAGTGGTACAGATACTGAAAAGTAGGGGCAATGGGAATGATAGTAGCAGTATCGTGGACCCAAACTTTGTGTGGTGGTGTAGACAAATTCAAAAGATCCTCACCTTTCTCTGGCTTTTGAAAATTGGATCTTGTATAACTTTTATCTGTACCCAAACTTAAATTGTTTTGTCTTCCATTCTTTTTGGCAATACAAGTTTTTTCCTGCAAACTCTGGCTCAGTAGAGGAAGTAAAACCCTAATTCTACCTCACCCTCCAGCACCATCAGATGCTAATAGAGTTTTACGTACAGGATATATCTCCTCATCATTGTATTGAATTTTTAGAATTGCTTCCTCAGTGCAGTTGTAAGGCTTTGAAAAGTTCTGTTTGTAGAGTTGGTGATTGGGTAACATATTTCGAGTGAAGTTGTAAAGAGTCCATGAATAAAAAGAGCAGAAGAGAAGAAAAAGATATAGATTGAATCTAAGGATGTTAAAATGCAATTTTAGCTTTTTCTCCGATAACAGGCTCTGCCTTTGGTTTCTTTCTACATTTGAATGAGGTGCATGGAAAACTGAGCTACTTTTAAGAGAAGGCTACACTGTGATTGTTTCTTTTTTCTTTTTCTTCATTTCTTCTTTCCTTTTTTTAAAAAAAATAATATAGGCAATCTTTTCCAAAAGTTGATGTCTTGAAGTAAATACTATACTTCTCTTCTTACGGTGGTTTGACTCAATGCTTCAGATTGGCAAAGAAGAAATTTGTACTCCATCTTCTTGTGTTTTTACAGCTTCGTTTGCATAAATGTGCAATTTATGTAGGGGTTGATGTACTGTATTGAGAAATTCAGAGACAGCTGCCAGGGCCATCTTGCAGGGAAGCTGTGCTGAACCTGAAATTTAATTTAAATATTTCATCTCATTATCATAGATTGCAGTGTTGGTAGTAAACTCTCCCTTCTTTAGAATCAGCACTAATCCAATCCATGAAAATTCAATTGCCCTGTCCACAAATTTTGTGACTGAAAGCAGGGAACTGCAGACTTTGCAATGTAGATTGCCTGAAAGAATACTTTTGACTTCTTTCTTAGAAGGAAGAATCTTCGTCTTAGGAATTCAGGTAATAGAATTCAATTAAATTAACTAAAAAATTGTGCTTATTAATGTTCTCCTGCTACATCACCAGACATAAATGCAAGTCAGCTGACATCTTTCACTTTCCACTAAGCTTTTTGAAATTAACCATTTTTGTTAAGTTTAGCTGCTGCAATTAACTGCTGATTTCACCTCTGCATGGGCCTTGCTTCAGATGGTGTTAGGGGTATCAACATCATTGAAGTCAATGGCACATGCTGGTGATTAATAACTACTTCGTTACTCAGAAAAAGGCTTCTCTTCGTTAATAATGATTATGGAAAATTTCCTATAAAAATATTATTTCTAGGACTTCCCTGGCGGTCCAGTGGTTAAGGCACCATGCTTCCAGTGCAGGGGGCACGGTCGGGGAACTAAGATCCTGCATGCCGTGCACTGTGGCCAAAAAATATATATATATACACATATATATGTGTATATTATTTCTACAAATACATGCATAGTTATTAGCTAAGATTGTAGGCATTATTAGAATCATGAGAATGTCAAGACTGCAAAAATACATTTTGATTTCCTTGATGTGGTAAAAACCATTGTTGCAATTATTGTTTGATTAATGTATTAGGAGAGTGTGGCTTTCTCAATGCTCACCCTCATTTTGGTTTAGCTCTGAATATTAGCAAATGCTTTTTGAAAATAATACTTTAACCCCTAAGAGTAATTCTGGTCCAAAGAGAATGATTTGAAGCTGATGAAGTCATTGTGTTTTTCACACAGCTCATGCTAACTTATTCAATCTTTGTGTCTAGTTGCTTATAGCTCAAAGACTACATTAATGGCACATCAAATCGTCCATCAATGAAAGAAATGCATGCACATACATAAAATTATGCTCACATCCCTGCTCAATCTTACATACAAATACAGTGGATATGACATATCTTTTGGAAAAAAATAATTTTTTCTTTCCTCTAAGCTAACAAAGTGCTAAATTGACGCTTTTATTTTTAGAATTGAATGGGTTGTGCCATCACCTTCATCTTGGACCTTGAAATTTCCATAATCCTCTTCTCTTCTGGGTTTGAGTAGAGAACATATTGATGGATTCAATATTCAATCCTGAAAAGACCCCAGGGGAACAAATGTAGTCAGAATAGACATGTAGCAATCAGTGCTTAGCTTTCCTCCTAAGATGTATCAGGGCCTGTTTGGTCACATGGAGGTTTTTAGCCATGGAAAGCAAATTCCTTCACTGTCTTTATTGGGGATGGACTCTGTCTGCATATTCATGACATTGAAATTCTAATGTAAGATGCATCTCATCCCTTCTGAGTTTGGGCCTCCTTTCTGCTGACAGTGTTCATATTAAGTTTGGAAAGGATTTGCCATTGTTTTTACTTCTGTTTTTTAATTATTTTTATTGCCACATAATTTTGAAATGTATGGGCAACATTTAAATGAGTTGTAAATGGCTAGAATTATGAAGTAATAAAAATAAATGAAAACTGCTCCCGCAGGTGAAAAGTAGAATGGATCATATGGGGGTCACCAGTCATGGACTATGTTTGATTAATATTGTCTTCATTGAGAGGACTCACTGTACACAATATCCACGCTCATGAACAATATTCTATTGAGAGTGGGTGAGATTAGATGAAGGCCACAGGCATGAAAGTATGTGTGTAATATCAAAAGTTGATAATAAGCTTCTTATTCTTAAGAAACTCATACTTTATCGTGCAAAACAATATACATACAAAAAAGAAAGACCCAGAGCAATATTAGTGGTACTGTATTTACAAGTGCTAATGGTTTGGTTAAAAAAAAAAAAGTACTAAAGGGATTCAGAAACTGGAGAGATAGGTGTGGTCTGGGGTTATTCAGAATATGCTTTTGGAGAACGGTATGGTTTGCTCTGCATCTGAAAATATTTGTTAAGGGAAAGGAGAATAGGAGGACATTTCAGCTGGAGAATAAACTTGTAGAGATGAAGACTTTGCTATATCAAAGTATAATATGGAGGGTTGTTTTTTTTGTTTTTTTTTTCTTTTTTTTTTTTGCGGTACGCGGGCCTCTCATTGTTGTGGCCTCTCCCGCTGCGGAGCACAGGCTCCGGACGCGCAGGCTCAGTGGCCATGGCTCACGGGCCCAGCCGCTCCACGGCATGTGGGATATTCCTGGACCGGGGCACGAACCCGTGTCCCCTGAATCGGCAGGCGGACTCTCAACCACTGCGCCACCAGGGAAGCCCGGAGGGTTTTTCTTTAAATGCAAGTGAAGATGAACTTAATGCATAGCAAATTAATGCTAATAAAAATAATACTGACAAACAACCAATATTTACTGAATGGTTTCTATGGCCCAAAGCGTTGAGCTAAGTGCATTACACGGATTATCTCTTGTAACCCATTTTTTAAGATTGACAGCAACATATTGGAAGACTTCACTTTTGTACTTGAGTCCCTTGGCAATAGGAACTAATGTAAATCTTAAAATATTCAGTGATTTGATTTGGCTGAGTGGATGTGAGATGGAAAAAAGGCAAGAAGAAGAGCTGAGAGATTACTCTGAAAATCTGAGTGTTAATGAATTGTACCATTCTGCATGAAAATAGTGGATTTATCCAGTGGTGTTCTGGTAAATATTTAACAGTTGACTCTCCAGGGGGAAAAGCCCTGATTTGATAACTTGCCACTTTCTGTGACGTAAATACTTTCACAATGACTGAATTCAAGCTGCCAATTCGAGGTCAACTGGCTCACCAAACTCCTAACAGCAACAGTTGGCTTTTGTCAGTCAGTATGAGCTGGCTCTGCACACCATCAAATTAATCTCAGACATAGAGAAACTGAAGAATGAATGAGAGTTGGATGGTTTGGCTATGTGGAATAGAAGAGACTCTATCAAAAGTGGCATCCAGTTTTATAGCTTCAAGGAATGACAGCCTGGGTGTCACTGCCTTCTAGGAGGGCAAGTCTAGCTGTGCCTCAACTGGACAAGAGTCACGTATAGACAGCTCTAGTAGCTTCTTCAGGCAAGTATCTGAGGGTTTTACTTGCTTGGAGGAGAAAGTTTTCTGCCTGGGTGACTAGGGGAGGCACGTGATACTGGGGCAACTAGAGGATGGTGTGGCAAATGTTCCTTGGTCCAGTTCAAGGATTAAGTCTGAGCCATCAAAGTAGAGAGGCTAGAGACTGATTTGGGAAGATTTCTTTTTCACTGAAGGGCCCCATGAAATGTTATCTATTTCTCCTGGAGGAAGGGTATGGTGTAGAGTAGGGAAAAGAATCATTCTTTCAAGCTGTGCACATCCCTGTGGCACTGTGAGAGCCTCAGAGACATGGGACACTTTCTGGAGAGTCCTAGAAGTGTATAGGGGAATCGGAGAAACTCTCAATCAAAACGAAGTCCTATCTTTGCAGTTACAAAATGAAATTTGGATGTTAACAAATATGCAAGTTTGTACCCAAAGGCTTCTGAAGCCTGGGAAATTTGGACAGGGGAAAAAAGGCAAAAGGTGTGCATGAACCTAATTATGTTACATATGAGATGATAAGCAAGAAAATTTGTCTTGTAATGCAGCTGAAGCTCTAGTGAAAAGACCAGAAGTAAGGAAGGGAAATGGGAGTTATCACCCAAAAGATGACACTTCTTGGCTGGAATCCAAATCAAGGAGAGTGTAGAAAGGAGGTCAGATTGTCTCTGGTGAAGCCCACAAGAACATATCACAACATTCTAAGTGAAATCAATATATTTCACCAGTCCACAATCCTGAGTGTGTATAATAGATAAATTCATTTTTCCTGGGCGTGCCTTAGAAACAAACATTTCTGTGCCATGCTCATTCAATTGCTAGTTACAGATCTTCATAGGTTTCTAAATTCCTCCTGACTTAACGACATTTTTGGTAAGCAGGGTCAGGCAGCAGGCATGCCATGCCTGTACTAAATAGTCCATGTGCCGAGATAGAATGCTTCTGTCTTTCTACTGTCTGAAGACTTCACAATGCATTGTGTCCTCACTGATGTTTTGGTGACAGATGGCTTTTATTGTGTTTGAGCAGCAGGGATGATTTAATTTCCTTATTCCTTTGAAGGAATTTCTTATTCTTTAGCATTTTTCTCTTTCTCCTTGTCCTGAGTGAGCTCAGAGCCAAGAATTTACATCTTTCTTCTTTTCCTTCCCCCTTTCAGCAATTATTATCAGTACAGAGCTTTTCCTAAATGTTCCAATCCCAAACCATACTGTAAACCGTCTTTTCTTCTTGCTGGCCAACTTCTCAATGTTTGATTAATACATTTGGCTTAAAATTTGTATTTCCCGCTCAGTCTTCTGCTAAAAGTATGGCATAAGGTGACACACACACACACACACACAGAGTTCCAGCTGAAATGGCTAGACTTACTGGTGTTATTTCAATATATAAAGTCCATGGAGAAAAATAGTGGTTCCATGCCCCCTGCCCATTCACCAAAGGAAGGACTTAGACAACATTTATCTCTGTTGATCTTATCTCTGAAACCCATGGCCTGAGGCCACTGAATTTAAGTTTTAAAGTTAAAAGTATTAAGGAGAATAAATAAAATTTCAACATGCACAAATCTGGTACATAGATTCATTGCATTTTCACCTTCATACTTCATTTCTTTACTTTTACATTTCATTTCTCTAGGTTTTAAGATTTTTGTTTGCATTTATGTTACACTTTATAGGTCTTCTTCAAAGGAAATATGCTTCTTTTGTGTTTATTGATATCTCCTAAAGATTTAAAATTTTGCTCAATCTCCTACTATCATTCCAAACCATGAGAATGATCTCAACTTTTGCTTTATGAATTTGAGGTTTGCTTCTTCCTTCTCTCACATCCTTAAGTTTAAATTCATGATTTTTTCCCATATTTATTTATTTAAATTATATAGTTCATGCCCTTATTTCTAAATCTTACCTTCTATTTCTAACCTTTTTTTTTTTTTTTAAGATGTTGGGGGTAGGAGTTTAATTATTTATTTATTTTTGCTGTGTTGGGTCTTCATTTCTGTGTGAGGGCTTTCTCTAGTTGTGGCAAGCGGGGGCCACTCTTCATCAAGGTGCGTGGGCCTCTCACTATCGCGGCCTCTCTTGTTGTGAAGCACAGGCTCCAGACGCGCAGGCTCAGTAGTTGTGGCTCATGGGCCTAGTTGCCCCACGGCATGTGGGATCCTCCCAGACCAGGGCTAGAACCCGAGTCCCCTGCATTAGCAGGCAGGTTCTCAACCACTGCGCCACCAGGGAAGCCCCCTCTAACCTTCTTTAGATTGGCTTCAACCTCCTTATTTTCACTGCTTCCATCTCTCGCACTCAACTGGATTCTTTTTTAGTATATAAACATTCTCAGTTCTCTCCCATCTGCAGAAATATCCTTTCTCTTGATGCTGTCAACACTTTGCACACTCATCCACTTTTCTTTCTTTAAACCAAACACCGTATAAGTAGTCTGGCTTCACTGTTACCATTTTCCTACTTTTCTCTAATTCCTCAAGTTTTTACAGTCTTGTTTTGTGCTCCCATCACATTACCTAAGTGTGTAAAAAAATAAGGAAACAAACAAATATGTAAACAAATGCTCTTTTGGAGATTATAATGAGCTCCTTATAACCAATCAGTATCATTTCTTAGTCCTTGTTTCCTTTTTCTCTAAAACGGTAGGATTTGACACTACTAATAATCCTAATTCTGAAATTCTCTCCCCACTGGATCCTACAAGTCAGTTCTATCTTGGCTCCCTTTCTACTTCTCTGATCATGACTCTTAGACTTTGTTCTCCAGTCTCATATACATTTTCAATGGGATCAGTTCTCTGGCTCTTTTTTTCCTCTCTCTTTCATTTAGTTAAACAATGTTTCATTTAGTTAAATGAATGCTTATTGATCACATATTATCTGTAACTCCTTTGAGTCTAAGGATGCCTTGGGGTACCACTGTGGTCCTGTTTGAGGACAATGGAAAACCATCTTGTTCCAAGAAATCTTGAGAGACTTCTAGGACCTTTCATTATGTGTGAAATCTCCATCCTTCTTTACTGCTTTTGGCTGAGGAATTTATGATCCTTGTTGAAATGCAAAAAATATTCTCCAATAGGCCTCATACATTGTCAGCCAGGTCTTTGGTCAAAATAGAAAAAACCAGATGGTCAAATTATCTAACAGAACACAGATCCAGAGGCATGAAATACAGGACAGTTATATTCTAATGAGGTAAGGGAGAAAGGTGAGAGAATATTGGGTAATGGGAGGTGCTCCCTAGAAAGGTAAACAAGTGGTTTGCCCCCTGGCTGGCCTTGGAAATGCCTAATTAAAAAGACACAAAACAGGGCTTCCCTGGTGGCGCAGTGGTTGAGAGTCCGCCTGCCGATGCAGGGGACGTGGGTTCGTGCCCCGGTCCGGGAAGATCCCGCATGCCGCGGAGCGGCTGGGCCCATGGGCCATGGCTGCTGGGCCTGTGCGTCCGGAGCCTGTGCTCCGCAACGGGAGAGGCCACAACAGTGAGAGGCCCGCGTACCGCAAAAAAAAAAAAAAAAAAAAAGACACAAAACAAATATTGTAAACAAATTCTCTCGACTGGATAAGCTTAGCATTTTGAAAACAAGAGTTTCTTTGCAGAGTATATATTCCCACTGCTGTTTGTTTTTTGTTTGTTTGTTTGTTTTTCCTGAATTCTCTCATAGTTCTTGGTAAATGAATCTGAGTCACAAGAGATCAGCTCCCTGGAGGTGCTTAGTCTAATTAAGAACAATAATAAAAATCTCCATTAAAGCCTTTACTCTGAGAAAGCCATTAGGAAACTACTAGAGGGACAGCAGTTTTTCTTCCAAGTTCAAGTGTTTCCTTTTACTGTAGTGCATGATTATAAATAAATATTCTTTGATATCCTACTAAATATCTCTGGATGGACCATAAACTACTTTGTAATATAAATGATTTACTAGGCTAACACAAAAGGTGATTTTTGCTTATCAATGAAAAATGATATAAATTTAGCCCCTGTCATTTCTAATAAAACATTAGTATTTTCATAATATGATTGGAATTTGGTAGTCTTCGAAGATGTTGTAAAAAACACTTATGGATTTAAAAAAAATTAAAGAGCCGTAGTAACAGAAACTATTTTATGGTATTAACTGAAAACTACCAGCTTCATAGTGTTTTCTTCATTTTAAACTTGCCTTCTGTTCATACTCTTTCACCATAGATTCACCAGTGGGATTTTACTAAGTTAGAAATTCTTTGTTATGTGGGGTTCTTACTCTGATATTTATGTGGGGATTTTGAGACTACATATCCTAGCGTCTGCCTCCTTGACTATGTGCATATGAAATTTAATAGAACCTAGTCAATCCTTACCAAAACAACAATCTTATTTTCTGCTTTCTATATTTTAAGGAGAATAATGCATTTGCAGAACATCAATAAGTAAAGAGCCTTCCTGAACAATCACAAGAGTATTGATTATTTAAGGATGATTCATATAAAGAACAAATGTTTTAGCATTGCCAGCAAAACCAGCAGGGGTTAGTTTGCAGATGCTGCTATTTATGGCATTTCTAGTTCTCTGATGACTACAACTTTTGTTTGCATACCTCTGCCATCACAGCACCTTCATCATGCCAACCACTCAGATGCCCAGAGCTTCCTGGTATAAACGGGGTGGCCTCCGTGTTCCTGATTTTCTCACTTTCCTTCTATCCCAGATTTGCTTTTTTTGTGTGAGTCTTTCTCTCTGTGGGAGATGGGTATTAATTTGTGGTGCTTATACAACAACTGATATAAGGACATCACAATTCTCACCTAACATTTACGGCTTTGGCTTCAACTACTGAAAGGAGTTTCAGGTATCATCATAGGTTAGTAGGAGAGATGTTTTGGGCTTGGGATCTTTCTTATCACTTTTTTTTTTTTTTTTTTTTTTTTTTTTGCGTTGCGGGCATCTCACTGTTGTGGCCTCTCCCGTTGCGGAGCACAGGCTCCAGACACGCAGGCTCAGCGGCCATGGCTCACGGGCCCAGTGGCTCCGCGGCATGTGGGATCTTCCCAGACCAGGGCACGAACCCGTGTCCCCTGCATCGGCAGGCGGACTCTCAACCACTCTTATCATTTTTTATTTCAAATTTCCGGATATTTAAAGGCACTTAGAGTAACTAATTTGAAGATATAAAATAATTTAATGTTTTTTGAAAACCTTTTATGTAAGTCATAACAGACTTTAAAGATATATAAAAAGTATAAGTTTTTATATATTAAACTTTACTGAGTTGTAATTGACATTCAATAAAAGGCATATATTTAAAATGTACAACTTGATAAATTCTGACATATCTATATACCCATGAAACCATCACCACCATCAAGATAGTGAACATATCCACTACCTACTAATGTTTTCTCATGCCCTTTTGTAATAAAACTCTCTTACACTACCCTATCATCTGCTCCATCCCCCACCTACAACCAAACATTCACTGGTTTGAAAAGCTAAGACTTTTTCATACCAGACTATGCTTTGTGGTCAACACACTTAATAAAATCATGAGAATTCCCAACCACAAGTGTACCATTTAGGGTTCAATTATTTGTCCTTGACAAATTGGGTTAATCTGGGTCTGCCACGCAACAGGAGGGCTATTCTAGAGCACCACTGTGAATGGTCAGATCTGTATTGTGAATGGTGACTTCAGTAGTTTAGTGGTGAAAAGAAATGAGAAGAAACAAGAATTATATGCAAGCAGAGACCTGAAGCAACAGCTTCTGAACCTTCTTAAGACCCTAAAGCTTGCATCATGGTTTCAGCTGGTGTTTGCAACTCTAGCTGCACATTAAAATCGCTAAGGGAGCTTTAATTAGTTAAATCAGAATCTCTGGTAGGGACTGAGTCTTGGGATTCATAAACAGTATTTAAAACTTCCCAGGTGACTCTGATATGCAGTGAAAGCTGAGAATCATTGCTGGTGTTTTACTAATAATTAAGTGTTCTTTTTCTAGAACCGGTTTCAGGTTTAATTTTCTTAAGGAGTTCACCCAGAATTGATCATTCTGTATTACCGTTTTCTCTTAGGAGGTTGTCTTACTCTGGTCAAGAAGCGTTTCCTCAAGGAACAGTAAATGTGACACAGAAAAAAAAGAAAGATATTAAAAGTATTTATTAAAAAAAAAAGTAAATGGTTGTTGTTTAGCCACGATTTTGATTTATCTTCCTGCCTTATAATAATCTACAAATTCTAATCCAATTCTGCTGTGTTCTGTGATCAATTTTACCTTTCCTTTACCGTTTTCTGTTTCAATATGCATGAGAGGCCACAGGAGAATCTGGCATGTTTAGGTGCCGCGCTCCCTCATGCCTCTGATCTCTCTCTTCAGTGTCTCCACTGGGAGTCACTACCGTGTCTCACTATTGTGTCTTCAAAGTGGCTCCTAGCCCTCTATTCTGCCCCATCCCTGGGTCTTCCCTCTCTGCTCTCTGACTTATCCTGACTCCTTCACTCCAGGAAAATACCCCTATCCTCTCTCCTATTTTTAATGTCCACTGGTTGCTAGATATCTTTTCAAATACATGTATTTATGTCAATGGCTGCCAATATTTGAATATGGTATCTCAGGCAAGCTACTATTATGTTAATCTCAGCCTTTCGCGGATGATGCCATGACCTAAAGAACTAACTTTATTTTTTTAATAATACGTTTTATTTACTTTTCATTGAAGTGTAGTTGATTTACAATGCTGTGTTAGTTTCTTGTGTACAGCCAAGTGACTCAGTTATAAGTATATGTATCTTTTTCAGATTCTTTTCCATTATAGTTTATTACAAGATATTGAATATAGTACCCTATGCTATACAATAGGACCTTTTTATTTATCTATTTATATATAGTACTTTGTATCTGCTCATCCCAAACTCCTAATTTATCCCCCCCTCCCACTTTCCCCTTTGGAAACCATAAATTTGTTTTCCAGAACTAACTTTATAGTGGGAAATTCCTGTTTCTGTTTCAAGCTGGTGGGAGAAAAATTTGAGGACAGGTATGCCAGTCTGTGGCCTCCATATCATACCATGGACTAGAGTTCCCTTGTACCTCTGTAAACAAAAAAACCCTGCTCTGTTGGTAGTGTCACCTTTACAGTGTGTTAAGGGACATTAGTGTGCCTACCTCTGAGAAAAATGAAGCAGCTGAGTGATAGTGAAACACTGATGCTTCACTGTGAATTAATGGTACAATGTCATTTTTCAAAGTACTTTTATGACTGTGGTGCAACAGGAAAACATTTCTGCTCAATGACCCTTGAATGCAAACTTCCATTTGTGAGGCTGCTGAGTGTTTTAGCAGATTGGGCTCTAAATTAAAGATGTAGGAATTGATTTTTCTCAAAAGGATTTTATAGTTTTGTGTTTTTTCCCTCCCATCTCTATTTAGCTTCAGATACTTGTTAAATGCAGGAGTTTGTAGAATAAAACACATCTCACTATTGTATATCATTCATGATAGATATGAGAATGATTTTTTATTGTCCGTATTATATACTCACTTCTAGAAATTAAAATTGCATTTAAAGTGATATAGTGAAAGGTAACTGTAATATTATATGTTTATGAATCACAAGTTTGTCTTATATTTGCTTTGTTTCTTTTAGGAGAATTTTATTGGCACATGTAAAAGTAGCTAAGAGGTAAAACACTTTCCTTTTGTTTACATGTAACTTGGGAAACATTTTTACTGCTGACCATAAATTGAAAAACTGTGATAGCCATGATTAAGTCAGTCTAACATAGAAATGTTTTTTGGGCACCTGCTACATACACAGCACTCTGATAGAGATGTGGGGTTATAATACATTATATCTAATTGGTATGATTAAAGAATTTAAAATGTATTAGAGAAAAATGTGGGCACAACTATGATTGGAATAAACTTCTGCTATGATAGTAGGGCTAATAACTTTTCATGTATTTAGCATCAGTAAAATTCCTACAGATTCAAATGTTGAAGGAATCTTTCAAAATGCCTAATTTGTCAATAGGAGTAAAAGGAATAAAAGCAGAGTAAAGATGACCTAAAAGTTAAGACACCTAGGTGAACTGATAACTACCTAGTTCACTTAGGTAATTGATGAGCAATGGCTTTAACTTTTAAATTTCCTGAGACCTAAAGCCCTCACAGTTTTTATTTTCTGACAAAGAAAAGACACAGTTTATCTACAAAGATATTTTTATGACAGGGCACTCAAATAGGAATATATCTCAAAGGCCTCAGTAGAGTGAATATCATACTGGCTAATAAAATCAACTACAGTCTTACAAACAGCAGGAAAAGTAAGTCCACAGAAATGATTCTAGGTTATAACTATCTATCTGTGAGACTAAGAACACTGCTTGAACTAAAGAAAGATTTATATCAGGAGTTGAGATCATATAATACAGAGACATTTTTCAATTAAAAAATTATATCATAAAATATTACATGTCTTTGAAATAAATTTAAATAATAAATAACATGAAATTAAAGTGAAATTCTCCCTTCTCTTTTTTTCCCAACCCTCAGTTGTATATCACATAAGTAATGTATTTAACCCTTTTGGTTTCCACGTATGGCAGTTAGCCTCAAAATACTAAATGCTATTCTCATAGAGCTATTTATTCACTCAATAATTTTGATAAAGTCTAATATCTTCTCACTGTGACAGAGGAGATATACTATCCCCTCTTTTAATCTTCTCCCAATGTTTGTTAATTACCAGTTTTTATTTCAGCTGCATAATTAGAAAAACTAACCCTCTAAAAATTGTGAATCAGTATATTGTACACCTGTAACATATAATATTGTATAGCAACTATACTTCAATTTAAAAAAAGACTAACCCTTGATTCTTTAATATCAATACATATTGGAGTGTCTCTTGAATCTCAGCATCACAAAGTGAGGAATTTGGAATTTCTACTCATCTGTCAAACTCTGCTCTAAACTCCATTTCTGTTGTTATGGCATTACTTGTACATTGCCAACAAAATATTTTCCTATGCACACTAAACCAGTGCTGCTGGAAGAGATTATTCCAAGTGTCATGATAAAATTCACTCTCTTTCCTTACATCCTACCAGTTGCCAAAATTATGCCATATTTTACATTCGTTCATTGTTGAACCATGAGTTGAAAGCACAACTTTTTGTTTTCCTTTGAATTTCTAGTTGTCTTTCTTTTGCCTTTGTCACATACAGTACATCCCTTCATCTTACCATTAAGATCCTACATACAGTTTATGTAATTCCAATCATATCCACTTTCTTCTTGAAGACAATCTTTGATCTCTCGGCTTTCTGTTCTAACAAAGAAAAATTGCCTCTAAAACACTTGCTCCACTGTCACACTGAGACTTCTTTTTAATGTATTCTGGTAGTTATTCTGATTCCCAATACTTCCTTTTTCTTAGATCCCCTTTTCAGTTTGTTGGCATTCTCCTCCTTCTTTTTTGGAAATGAGCCTGGGCAATAACGTTTTGTCTCTTGCTTATCTACAAAGTCTTAATTTGCCTTCAAATTTGTTTGAGCTATGTGTGAAAATCTAGGTTTCAGTAATTTTGGCTCAAAATGTTGAAAGCATTCCTTCATTGTCTCGATTGTCAACTAGTGTTCAGTGGGCTCTGCCAATTAATGATTGAATTCCCCAGTGCTAACTTTTGCTTTAGATTTCCCTTAAGTTGTACCATCTAGTGTGTTACATATTGGTGAGAGGGAACACATCTGTAGAACTTTAAGAATCAAATTTACATTCTCTCTTAAAGAAAAGGCTAAATAATAATTCACCTTTTCTGTTTTTCAGAAAGGAGCTTAAGTTAGAATCAGGCAATTTCCAAAAGCCTTTCTTGAGATCTCACAGTCGTGTGTCACAACATGGAAAATTCTCAGTGTCTTTAAGAAATACAGTTATATACCCAAAGCAATCCAAATAATTTAAAGCATTTCCTTTTTTTGGACTTGATACTTTATCATGAGATGTTTTCTGTGGAACCACTCTGAGTTTGTTAATGTTAGCTAACTCTGAAGCTGATTCTGATAATGGCAAGAAACACTCCATAAGAATAAAATTACTCTAATCAAAAAGTGTATATGCCTGAGCTAGTAAGTACCAAAGAAGTCAATTAATGTATTTTACCCTTAAAATGTTCTATGTTCTTTTACAATAGTGTTCTTTTACAACAGTGTTTTCTTGCCATTTTGTTTCACTGTTTGAGAACTTCCCTAGCTAAAAACTGTTTCTTGACTCTGACTCTTTGTCAGCTTCGGTTACTCAGTTGGCCAAGTCCTGCCTTAGAAGTGACAATTCTTAAAGCCATATCTAAGCTTAGTACTGATTACTTCCAACTCATCATAGAACTGGAAGGAAACATGAAGCATTTCTAATGGCTTCTAAGCCTTTAGAGGGGACCATCTAGTATGATAAAAATCATAGGATTTGGAGGCTAGCAGGAGCTTTCAATATTCTCTAACCCAGGGGTCCCCAACCCCCGGGCCGCAGACCAGTACCAGTCCGTGGCCTGTTAGAAACCAGGCTGCACAGCAGGAGGTGAGCAGCGAGCAGAGTGAAGCTTCATCTGCCGCTCCCCCCGTCTCTCGCATTACCGCCTGAACACGCCACCAGTCCGTAGAAAACTTATCTTCCTCGAAACGAGTCCCTGGAGCCAAAAATATTGGGGACCGCTGCTCTAGCCCCTTTACTGAAGAAATTGAATCACAGCAAAGTCAGCAGTGTCTTAAAGTTACAGGCTAATTAGGCAGGACTACTGAATGTAGTTTTGCAGGTGTGCACAGCAAATTCTAGGAGGGGCCTCTCACCTTTGTAGGCTACAAAAATAGCACCCACGGCCTTGTTCAGTGCTGTATGGATCTTCTCAGCAGTCAGGAGTCAATGGCAGAAGCCACGTGTCCCCACCCTTAGCTCAATGCTCTTTTCATTTCATTGTGACACTGATACACAATGAGATATATGTACACATGCTTGAATGTGGGTTTGTGATCTTTTGGGCTTTCAGAGCTTAACTTTAGTAATTATAAAAACCCTTTATGAAATTTTAAATGTATAAAGGATTAAAGATCATAAGCTAGCTCTCTCAACATATTGATGTACCAAAAGGTTCCAGAATGAACTGAAGGGCTTATTGGAATATAAAACCAATTTATTATTTGTGACAAAATTTGAAGGTAAAAAGAGTTAAGGCTGGGATGACAATAAAAAATATTATGTAAGCACTTTGTTGTAGTTTCTTTTTCCTTAGTGAAATATGGAAGGGACTAGGATGTGAGGAAAATCTGTCAGGCCAACATGACGGCCACTCAGTACATGCCAAGTTGACAATATTGGATTTTAAAGATGATATTGATATCACATATTTACCCTACCTTTAGAATTAAAATAGAGATAGAGAATAGTTCAGATAAAACATATATTTCAGATCAAACATATTCAATAATGTTTTTCTTTGGCTCTATGGTGCTGGCACAGCATAAGCTCTGCATCTTGTTTGGGCCCAGTAGCTGTCAGTATTAGGCTGTTGTCAAAAAGTCTGGTGTGGACATAGAGTTAGATCGAGAGTAGTTAGCAAGCAGAGGAGTTGTTCTCTGACCTTAATTATTTTTTTCAGGTAAACTTGTTTGCCTCCTCTATCCTTTATAGCGTCTCACATTTTATCTTTTTCAACTTCTCTGCTAATGAGAAAGGAAAAGAAAAAAAAAAACAACTTTTCTCCGATCTGTGAGTGTTCTTTTTCTTTCTCTCATCCTTGGGAATTTCACAAAGCCTCCTCTGATTAGGTGGAAAAGAGGTGTGAAGTTTTTTCTTCAAACACACTGGTGCTATAAAAACTAAAAATATACTCATCAAAATATATCTGTTTGAAATTCATTTGAATGTATGCTGTTGGTGGCAGAAGTGTCTGTCTTCCATTTTTCATATCTCAACCATATGCCAAGCCATTTAAAATCATTATGGCTTGGAGTTCATAATTGTAGGGGAGTAAGAATTTTATACTTGATCCAATGAATTCACACTGAGAACAGAGTCCTAGAGTGACATTCGGCCATTCACATAAAGAAGCTGGCAGTTTGGTTTTTACAAAGATTAAGTAGACTCTGTCTACTCTGTTTTAAAGCAGCATTGTAAAATTTTGGCAACAAATATACTTAGATCTTCTTTCAGTTCATTCTTGACAAATGAATGCATTTCCTACCCTGTCAGAAAGTCATACATATTGAAAAGTTTTTCATTTGCTTTTGTTTTTCCTAGAAAGAGGTAGTTTTGGTTTGCTCAAAACTATCTTCTGTTGGTTCATTTTATCCACAAGTGCCCAGTTTTTTACATTCTCAAGGACCTTGACTGATGTTAGAAGTGCAAACAGTGAATAATTTTTTTAAAATTTCTTTTCTCTCCAGAAAGTTAAAAGGTCAACATGGTAGTAGAAAAACAGTATACTTGTATGTTTATAATTGACCCTCATTGTTAAGACCCCTTTGGTGACACTACGCTCTAAGCAGAGTGTCTTAAAAAGAGAAATGTTAAAGAACTTGTGAACTTTCAGGGCAAGATAATTTTCATTCTGAAACTTACCAGCACATGCTCAAGAATTTCTGTCTGCTAGCCTAGGGCTATAGAACATCCTCTCTTTTCAACTGAGGACAACCACTGTTAGCCTCCTTTTATGTTCTATAGGTTTAAAGCTCTTTTATTTCAAAAGGCCTTGGCCATGGTACACTGATTTTGTTTGATTTTTATTACTGATTTTAATTGCTTCTGCAGTTGTATATATTTTTGGTACTCCAGCTATATTGTTCCTTGTAAAATACCTGAAATATTTTCTAAGAGGGAGAATATCTTATGAATTGTTTTTTGTGTGTAATTAAATAATACATAATCTTTATGTTACTGACTCCAACTTCCTAAAAATTTTAGAGTAAATGCAAGGTGTACCTTATAGATTTGAGGAAAAATATTTAAATAACACATTCTTTTCTCAAATATTCTCTTCCACAGATTTGATGTAAATGAAATAAAATAGAAAATTCATGTTTTAGAAACTGCATTAATTATTTCTAGTTGCCTTTTGGGGACATCTTGATTTTTCACTTTAAAAATGGTTTAGCTTTCTTTTTATGACAAGTCAGATGTTACCAACTACCTTTTGTGTATAACATATAAATGAAAAATTAAAATTCCCTGTTGAAATGTAAAATTCAGCAAAGAACTTCTAAGTGCATCCAGTCAAAAATATATATATAAAAAATATATCTATATATGTATATATATATATATATAGCAACTACTTATTTACAATGGGATGTTATAAACTTAGTTTGCGGTTGTTATAAATCTCATTAAAATAGATTTTACCAGACAGATATATTTTCAAATATGAAAATAGCTCTATTGCCTTAAATATTTTGATGGAATCAACAGTAGCCAAAAATTATGTAATCATAAGAGTTTTGTATCAGATTGATTACACTTCTTTAAAATTACTTTATAAATATTGTGGGCAGGTATCTCCCCTGCTCCCGGACTAGGTAAACAGTCTGTGGTGAATCAAGTTGACTGACTCTCCTAAGTCCTCCCTAGTTCTCTTGTATTTTATTAGAGAGTTTTTATAAAAACTCAACTATATTCAAGTTTTTGAATGTAAATGACCTCCTGTGATCACAAGCTCAGTGCTGCATAATTTTCATAACAATATAAAATTATAATTTCTGTTGCTGTGTGGACATCTTTCTACACTCTTTGGGATGGAGGCTAAGGGGGGAAAGGGAAAAAGAAAAAGAGGAGAAGAAAAGCTGACTTGCTTGTTTGAGTGAATTTGGGGCTTAGGGAAGAGTTTCTGTGATGGGGTCCCTGAGCTTTGTCTTCAATTAGATGTTATTCGTAAATTTAATTTTATTTTATGTGCACTGAGTAGTTTATGTTGAGAAGCACAGTATAATATTGGGTCAAGATAGGGTAACAGATCATTTTACCAGCATTAATATCCATGTATTCTGCCAATATTACTGGAAATATTGTTTAAAATTACATAGATTATTTACATAAATGAATTCCATTTCACAGGTTAGAAGTGCACAAAATTAAGGTTATTTATGCCTCAATAAAAAACTACATTGAGAAGCCAATTCTTGTCCTTAGAGCCTTAGGTATTATGATTAAGAATTAATTTTTCTATATCACCATTAGGAACAAATTGTAAACCTTTTCCAAATTTGCAGAGCACATTTATGGAACATTACTCAGGGTATTCACTTAACACTAAAATGTAATGAAGTGAATTTGCATATTTTTCATTAGCTAAAGTTCTTGTATTTCTCCAAGGCTGTCTTAATAAAATGTATATAGTCTGCCCAGTCTCCCATTTTCAAAAATGTTGAATTAATGAATTTTGAGAAATCTTCCTATCGTCCACTTATTGGTGTGATTATTTGGATAATCATAACACTTGTAACTCTGAACAAAATCTTTAAACTTTAAATTCAAAAGTAATCTCCTAGAAAACATTTTTAAAGCTTCTGCAATATTCAGTTCCTTACATGATGTATTCTTTGGGAAATTCTCCCCACTTCTGCCTTTTATGAGGCTTCACCTCACTGCTTCTTCTACTCCTCTGGCTATCCTTTTTTTCCTTTTTCTACTTCCTTCTGAAACCCCAAGGCTTATCTCTTAGTCCTCTGTTTCTCGCCCAGCATGCTCAGGTCAGAGTTCTCCTCAACTCACAGATGCAGTGGCCATCACTTCACTCTCAGCTGTAGTCACCTCCTGAACTCAAGTCTGACCTCCCTAAGAGATGTTGAAATCCAGCACAGTTACCTGCTCATTCTTCCCTAGTACCCCAGTGGAATTTTCCCTCTAGTTTCCTTTCTCTGTCAGTGTTATTTTTCCTTGTTTAGCTCCCAGGGATGAAATTCCAGATAATCCTTGCTCTTCCTTCATCCTCAGCCCACACATTCAGTACCCAAGTTTAGTCCTATGTTATGCTTTCCTAATCAAATTATTTCCTCTAATTTCTTCATTTCTACCTTAGTCCAAAATCTAAGTATTGCCTAAATTACCTCTAAGATTCCATTCCATCTCCTTTCTTTTTTATTTTACACCTTGCAAAACAAAACAAACCCAACTTTGTGCATGTACTCACAAAAATCTTAATTGATACTTGAAGTTTATTTGGAGATTTAACTTTTTGCCCCACCCCTACCCCCCAAATCCTTACCCACACACATCCACACTAGAAAACTGTTTGGAATATAAAGTCAGGGAAAGCCGGAATTTGATCCAAAAACTTGCCAAGGGTACCATTAGATACCAGAAAAAATTAAAGCAATTGTTGCTATTTAGTTCAGTTGACCGAAAGGACCAGATATGACCTTCTGTATTGAGGAAATAAAAAACAGTAGGATGTCTGTGCAGGAGACCTTTGCACAGTCCAGGGATTCCTTCTCATTTTAGGGCTTAGGGTTGGGGCAAGGACAAGATGCAGAGCAACTGGAGACCCTACCACTTGGTATTTTGTTTACTGTGGTTAATTAGCAATAAAAAGCAGCTATACTGGGAGTTGCAGGGCTCATGAGGTAGCTACACTGAGCAGAGAACGAGTAGTGCAATGGAGTTTTCATGATCCGGCACTAGCAAAGAGGCATTTCTTCCTTCACTATTTGACTGCAGTGACTCAGTTTAAAGTAAAATATAGTAGAATTCTGAATAAAAATGATGATAATAAATAGAAAGTGCACAGAACAATTTTTTTTATCTATTTGGGGACTTTGGTGCCTGCCTTAATCCATACATATCTGTATTATTCCATGAGGTAACACACCTGTATATTTTCAAAGAGCTCTTCCTGAAATTCTAAAAATGAGCTTCCAGATGTGGGTCAAACTAAGACCTATTGTAGAGTAGGAAGCAGTTGGACTTGGGATTCAGAGAGAAGGATTCAAGTGCTACCTCTGCCACTTAACTTCTCTGAGGCTTCTAATCCGAATTTTTAAAATGGGAACAAGAATCCTTACCTTGAGAAGCACTGTGAGGTTCATTGAGATAATTATGAAAGAACTTGCCCTTAGTAGATTCTTTCTACCATCTTCACCTCCCATTTTCCAGAGGAATTTCTTATAACATTTTAGTGATAATTGTTTCCATGTTGCAAGTGTGCCTGTCTTTCCTGATCAATAATTCACTTTACAAAACAATTTAAAGTGTACACTTAAGTTATAATCTCCCTTGGGGCCTTGAATAGTTTGTTATTCAACAAAGAAGCAGGAAGCAGAAAAGTCCAAACTTCAGTTGCACCATTGCCAATAGCAAACCAATGAGGAATGATGGTAAAGTGTATAGGCAATGATAATTCAGGTCCGTGAAAACTTATGCTGTAACTTATAATCAACTGACATGTGATTTTTAGGAACACATGTTGACTGAAGGGAGGTGACCCTGTGAAGAATTTAAGCATGGTTAACTTTCATGAGTCCTCTGAAAACTTTATTAGGATTTGCTAATTGGCAGTTGTTTAAATTATAACACTTCTCATCAACTAATAATCAGTGAACATTCTTACACATTCTGTTGTCTTTTAGGCTCCAGAGCATCTGGCTCTGAGATATGCCATTATAAAATGCCCGAACACTATAAAACTCTTAGAGGAAAACATAGGAAGAACACTCTTAGACATAAGTCACAGCAAGATGTTTTTCGACCCACTTCCTCCAGTAAAAATAAACAAATGGGACCTAATGAAACTTAAAAGCTTTTGCACAGCAAAGGAAACTATAAACAAGACGAAAAAACAACCCTCAGAATGGGAGAAAATATTTGCAGATGAATCAACTGACAAAGGATTAATCTCCAAAATATATAAACAGCTCATGCAGCTCCATATTTAAAAAAACAACCCAATCCAAAAATGGGCAGAAGACCTAAATAGACATTTCTCCAAAGAAGACATACAGATGGCCAAGAGGCACATGAAAAGCTGCTCAACATCACTAATTATTAGAGAAATGCAAATCAAAACTACAATGAGGTATCACCTCACACCAGTTAGAATGGGCATCATTAGAAAATCTACAAACAGCAAATGCTGGAGAGAGTGTGGAGAAAAGGGAACCCTCTTGCACTATTGGTGGGAATGTCAATTAATACAGCCACTATGGAGAACAGTATGGAGGTTCCTTAAAAAACTAAAAATAGAATTACCATATGACCCAGCAATCCCACTACTGGGCATATACCCTGAGAAAACCATAATTCAAAAAGACACATGGACCCCAATGTTCATTGCAGCACTATTTACAATAGCCACGTCCTGGAAGCAACCTAAATGCCCATCGACAGACGAATGGATAAATAAGATGTGGTACATATACACAATGGAATATTACTCAGCCATAAAAAGGAAAAAAATTGGGTCACTTGTAGAGATGTGGATGGACCTAGAGACTGTCATACAGAGTGAAGTAAGTCAGAAAGAGAAAAACAAATATTGTATGTTATCACATATATGTAGAATCTAGAAAAATGGTACAGGTGCACCAGTTTGCAAGGCAGAAATAGAGACACAGATGTAGAGAACTAACATATGGACACCAAGGGGGGAAAGCGGGGAGGCGGGGTGGTGGTGGTGGGATGAATTGGGAGATTGGGATGGACATATATACACTAATATGTATAAAATAGATTACTAATAAGAACCTGTTGTATAAAAAAACAATAAATAAAATTCAAAAAATTAAAATAAAATGCCTGAAAAAAGTTTACAAGCCTTAGTTATAAATTGTAAAAATTTTTGGTAAAAAGAAGTAGATTCCAATTTGAATAGCCTTATAAAAGGGGAAATGCTGGGAATTATCATTCTTTTTTAATGGTTGAATAAATAAATGGAATTAATTATATGAAAGATGAAATAAAAAATATTCCTAGCAGTAAAATATATGGTTCTGAGCAACTTGTTCTTCATGTACTACTGGTTTAAAACTAAAACAAAAAGTTCTGAAATGTCTTACGTTTTTTGCAGTTTTTGCCTGCACTGATGGAACAATTCAGTCAAAATTAGAAGATTCTGTGTCCTCATTTTCTCTTTCTTTCTTCTCTCTCTAAATACTGTGGGATAGGGAAACAAAGGTTATAATTTTAGATGGAGACAAAAGTGTAAGGCTGAGAACTCATGACAAATAATTTAAACATCAGATATTAGGGTATGCAGGCTGCGTTCTATAACAAATTTATAAGAATTGAAAAAATGTCAATGCCAAGAAAAAAATAACAAGGCATTTTAGAGGGTAGAAGAAAAACAGGAAACTGGCAAATAAAACAGAGTCCAAACCTTATCCTTTGTTAAATGAGGAACTGAATTTCTAAGAAATCAATCTCTGGCCTTGATGTTTGGGAAGCAAATGAAATGTTTATTCATATCAATTTATTCATTTAAGAAAACCTTTGATATTGAAGATGATATTATAAAATAAAACTCTCTCGGATTTCTTTAAAGAGTTACAGTTCTTCCCAGAGTCAGAAAGATTGGTCCTTAGTAATAGGAACCCTAAATACTTAAAATTGCTAAAAGATTAGACTGTACTCTTAAATTAAAAATATTTTTTCTAACCAAGGCAGTCATCTAAGAAAATCACTAGGTTTATATATTCATGAATTCAAAAATGAAACTGAAAGGGTCCCTCATGTTAATATATTAGACTAAACTGGTATGGGAAACCTTCCCCCATCAAATACATTTTGGATGAAATATAAACATATACAAAAAAGTTAAATACAAAACTGGGCTTGAAATCGAAGAAGAAAGAGAAAGGAGAAGGAGGAGGAGGAAGAGAAGAAGAAGAAGAACGAGAAGAAGAGTATCCTCAGTGTCAGAACTGAAGAGAGAACTCAAAATCAGAAGAGTTCAAAAGTGGTTCTTTTCATGGATTTAGTCAGTGAATTCCTTTCGTGTGTGTGTGTGTGTGTTTAGGGGCTATTTTGTTGATACAGGAAGGAAAGTCTCAGCTTTAGGCACTGTGCACATGGGGAACCTGGGACAGAACTTCCTTTTTAAAAGTCATAAGTGATCAGGTTATATATGAAATTAAGGCAAGAAAAGCTTGACCTCCATTCAGGCCAGGAAATCAGCAAGGAAGCTTGTCAACTGCAGAAGTGAAGGGTGGAAAGAAGAGCTACTTCTAAGAGATAAGAAGCTGCAGGAGCCCTGAGCAGGGTTGTCTGGATTTGTGGTAATTCCTGGGAATGAGGATACCCACTGGAACCCTTTATACTGGGGTCCTAAAGCAGAGGTAATCCTCAAACTATGCTGCAGGGATACTCCCACACTCCAGGGCATGTAGGAATCCCACAGGAGTAACCCTTGATGAAGATAAGTTTACAGTAAAATAACAAACATCATGAGAAAACAAACCACCAAGAGAAGAGTCAACAGATAACAACACATGGGTGAACTTATACCTCATGGACTGGAGATTGCAGAGCACACTCAAAGAGACTTTAAATTAAAAAGACAAAATAGAAAAGAGAAGGATAGACTAAATTATTTTGAGAAAAAAGGGGATGCAAAAGAACCACATGGAAGTTAAAGAAATTAAAAATGTAAGCCTTGACATAAAACCTCAATGGAGGAGTTATATAAAACTAGATTCAGCTGAAGAAAGAGTTAACGAATTAAAACTCAGATCCAAGGAAATCACTCAGAATGTAGTACAGAGTTAAAGATAGGAAACATGAAACTGAAGTTTGAGTTGTGGACAATGAAAAGAGAAGATCCAACATAATTATAATACAAATTTCAACAGGAGAGGATAGAGACAGTGGGAAGGGGACTTTATATGAAGATAAAAAAAGGGAAATAATTATCAAAATTTTAAAAAACTGTTAATTCCAGAATAGGATAGGTAAAAACAAATTTGCTCCTAGAAACATCATAGTGAAATTGCAGTAAAGACCAATTCAGATTTTAAAGCTTTCAACTGGGAGGGGGTATATAACCTACAAAGGAACAGCAATCAGATTCTTTGCAGACTTTTATCTCGGTCTACTTTTATTAGAAGACAATGGAATGACACTTCCAGTAAGCTGAAAACAAAACAAAACCTGTGCGCCATTTTTGCATTCAGACAAGTAATTATAAAGAGTAAGGAAGGGAATAAAGACTTTTACAGATAGAAAAATATTGAGTTTACAACTCACCTATTTTCCAAGAAAAAAAAAAAACTATTTAAAGATATAATACAGCAAAATAAAACTGAACTCAGAAAGATGAGTGGGATGCAAAAACAATGCTGACAAATAAATTGATAAGTGTACTGTATTGTTAGGATTAAATACATATTAGCATTATTTAAAAGCTAATTTGAGGGACGTTATAGAGGAATCAGGAAATCAAACTGAAATAGTTTAAGAAGTGACATAGGAGAGATTGAAGCAAAAGCATCTTAAATTCCTGTAACTGCTTTTGAGGTGAAATAAATTTGTTTAATCTCTGTTTGTAATACTTAAAAAGTAGAATTAGCCCTTCACTAAGAAATAGGTTAAAAAACATTGTATATTTATATAATTAATAATATACAGCCATTAAAATGAATGAAATAGATGAATACTGATGTAGTTTAATCCCAAAACCTAATGATGAATGAAAACAGCCAGTTGAAAATAGATATCTTCATATATGGTAGCCCTATATAAACTTTTAAAACAAACAACACCAAGCCATCCTATGTATTATATATTCTATTTATTTTAAATGGATATATTGTACATTTTTATATGTACAGTGACAAGAGAAATTGGCCTTGGGATACTTACTGATATCTTTCTGTTGTTGTCCTTGTGGTTTGTTTGTTTGGAAGAAAAACAAATGTAGGCAGCTTATCTAGTTTGGATAACTTGCTTCCAGAATCAGTGCTCTGAAGAAACAGCAGCCCAGCGGGAAAAGGCAGAATATTCTTGATAAAGTTGATACCTTAGAGAGTTAAAGTTCTGCAATTAAAGGGGGCTTGATAAGATTTGATATTACACAGTGATATCTCAGTGTGTGCAAAGATTTCCAAATTTATACCTTCAGATAAAAAGATACAAAATGATATGCAACTTGGGAAACTAAAATATTCCAAGACCCATGATTGCTTCAAACAAGTGGTATATTTTACTCTATTTTCTCCTCAGGGGAAAATAGAATCTACCTAAAAGCAAATGAAATTTTGTTTTTCTTGAAATTCTAGACAAACTATATCTCTAGAATTTATTGACACCATAAACTAAGTTTTTTATCAAACCAACTTTTAGCCCTTAAAGATTTATATATGTGCTTAATGAGTTGAAGGATAATTTATTTATAACATGTAGTACCAGCATATTAGATTTTTTTTTGTATTTCATAAAAAATGTGTGTTTAACAAACATAAAATAAGTGAGCCTTTCAGTGTATCTTCTATATAAAATATGCATTTGGTCCAACACCTACCAGAAAGAATAATGACATGTGTCAGACTATCTCAGAGGAATTTTGAAGGATTCACATTGCTTCAATGTGCTTTTTGGAAAAACAGTGTTTCCATTATGAATTTTCATCAAAATGACATTCAGTGGGTCATCATCAGTGTGGCTCTGTGTAGCCATACCTTTAGTTAGATACCCTTAGTTTAAAACTGATTAGAGGGCTTCCCTGGTGGCGCAATGGTTGAGAGTCCACCTGCCGATGCAGGGGACACGGGTTCGTGCCCCGGTCCGGGAAGATCCCACATGCCACGGAGCGGCTGGGCCCGTGAGCCATGGCCGCTGAGCCTGCGCGTCCGGAGCCTGTGCTCCGCAACGGGAGAGGCCACAACAGTGAGAGGCCCACGTACCAAATAAACAAAAAAACTGATTAGAACCTGAATATAAAGTTTCCATAATAAAGGCAGTTTTAGTCAATTCCTGTATTCAAAAATCCATCAAAGCAGTATAAAACTGATAAATAAACAATAGCAGAGCAAAATGAAGAAAAGGGAGATTATATGTTCAATGAAATAAGCAAACAGACACAACTCTGGATCAAAATCTATTAACCTGACATCCAAATTACGAAAATTGGGGACCAAAATGAACGAATCTGAATCTGAGAGCTGACGCAAACATCTTCAAACCTTAAGCCCAAAGCAGCTGTCCCTAAAAGCTGGTGGTCCAAACCAAAAGGTGTACCTGAAACAACGACTTCCCCCCATTCAAGCCTTTGTGCGACCTGTTCATCATGTCTGGAAGGCCGCTTTCCACAGACCCTTCTCTTAATTTTTTCACTTAGACGTTATCTCTTTTAAGTTACTGCCACTTGCCATACAGTAGCACAGCATCCCACCTTCATCATTCTCTAGCCCCCAGTCCTATTTTGTTTTCTTCTTGGCATTTATCATTCCTAAAAGTACCTTCTTAATTTATTTGTTCCCATGGTTTTGGTCCTTGCTTTCTGCCAGAAGTTAAGTCTGAAGCAGTTAGGAGCTTGAGTGTCCTCCAAACTTAACATAATTGCCTGACAATTAAATGATTCTGAATAAATAAATGAAATAATGATTAAAAAACACCTAAGCAGCAGAAACTAACACAGCATTGTTCAGCAATTATGCTCCAGTAAAGATGTTAAAAATAAATAAATAAAATTAACAACAACACCACCTAAATTAGGATTAAAAGTAAGTAGTGGGATAAATGAAAAATAATCCTGTAGTAACCAATTTGGATATCACAGTGTGTTAAGGATATAGAGGTAAAGAGAAACCACACTGACATGCCATCATAATTTTCTGTAGTCTGGTTTTCTTTCTAATCTAAGAAATTTGGAGAAGTGAGGTCTGAAGGCTGGATGGGAGGGTGAGAAGCAGCGATCACCAGAGTGCAACACAAATGACCTGGGATCGAAGGGCTTTATCCCACTGATTCCTGCCATGTGAAAACTGAGGCGGGGAGCTGGTTCAAGGAGGAAAGAATTGGGGAGAAAATTCTTGTAGCAAAAATTGCAACAAGGCTGCCAAATGTTCTAGTTCTTCCCACTGTTCCTCTCTTACATATGCTTCATAAATTAGTTCATTCTAAAATGAATAATAATAAACAAGGAACCAGCACCTGTCTAACACACTAATACAATAAATAAACAGGCAAGCAAAGGAAAAGAAAGCAAAGCACATTAACAATCTGTGGAATGTACATCAGAGTATTCAAAAAATCGAGACATAATTCAGTTAAATGCCTCCCTGTATTATCAACAAAATTATAGTCAACCTGTGAATTTATAGAAAAGATTCAAAGTTTAAAAAAGAGATAAGAGGATGCCAGAAAGAGATGAAAATCAAAGAAATTAGGAACAGTTAAAAATTTTAATAAAATAAAAGTCAAAATAGAAACAGCAAACATTACAAAAGAATAAACATGATGAAAACATGGTGGGAACATGGCGGGCAAGCTTGAGGAAAGCAGTTAAAACCACAAATGGAAAAATAAGAAAGATATAAAATAGATTTAGAGAAAAAGGGGAGAAAGTCAAAGTATATTTAATATAGACTTAAGTGTACTTCCCTAAGGAAAGAACAAAACAAGTGGAACAGGAAGCAAAATTAAAATCTCTTAATATAAGAACATATTTCTTTAAATGAAAGACCACATTCTTAAACATGAAAAAACTTTGCTTGAAATAAAACAAAACAAAAAAATCTAAACTAACTGACAGTACAATACAGCTCTACAAATGACAAATCAGAATAAAGTACGCAGGACTGGAAAAGCAATATTGTTGGGACTGATGATGAAATTTAAAAGTTGACAATAAGATAACTGTCAGTGATTTCAGAACCATGAGAAATGGGAGATGGAGGAGAAAAACGTACAAGTTTTCTAATTTTTAAAATCAGGGAGTCAATAGACACTGTAATTAAAAACAAACTATGTTGACTCCAAACTCTTAATGGTTTTCATAATCATGTTTCTTTAGAAAAAGTTTTGAGAATTTATTACCTCCTATGGTAAAAAAAATTTATCTGAAGTTCAGCAATTAAATTAAATTCTATTTTTATATTTTTTATCTTTAAATTCAATAAAATTATATTTAACATTTTTTCTTTAAAATAGCATGTGTGACATAAACCATTTTTTCTACATTTTAAACCCTTGTATCATTTAGCCTATATATATATATGCATGGACCCAAGAGATATAAAGAATTATGTTAACAACAATGACTTCTGCTTGGCAAATGATATTTTTGTTTTACTTTGTACTTTGATATCTTTGGTATATCTGTTTTATAAAACAAATGAGTACTTTTACAGAAAGTTCTAATTAATAAAAGTTCACATCTAAATAGTATTCTGTGCAGTCATTTTCATGTAAGCAATAGCGTCAGTAATACCAGTATAGCTTGGAATATTCCTTATAAATTTTCATAGAGTTACCTCTAACATAAAGGCATGTCATGGCTGCATGATAAATGCACTTATGATGTTACTTATATGTAGTAGTGCTGTTGAGCTATGTCCTACCTGGTTATCTTGATAAATTTGCATGCTCTCTTATCTAAAAAAATATTCTAGAGAAGACAAAAATAATTTATAATAAATATGTTTAAAAAGTCTCATGAAGAAATTAAGAATTAAGGCAATTATCTAAAACATCTACTTGTGATAATGGACAGCCAGGTGGGGCAGAAACCAGGTGATTTTGTACTTTTTTCCCTCATATTCTGAGATTGATGCTCCCTGACATGTGAAAAAATAAATTGTAAAGACACAGTCTTTATCAAGAAAAATTTATGAGGATGTTTTAAATAATTATCCAAACATGCTGTTAAACTATCAAGGTGCTTTAATATCTTTGGTGATATTTTTTTTCAGTGCTGAAAGTTAATTTTATTAATTAATTTATTTTGGTAACAGATCTGGGTTCATTACAAAATGTGTTCTCCTTCTGAACTCTTTCTCTCTTTAAATTGTGGTAAGAACACTTCACATGGACCTCCCTCTTAAATCTGTAAGTGAACAGCGCAATACTGTTAACTACAGATACATTGTTGTACAGTAGATCTCTAGTGATAGTTTTATTATTCAGAATATATTCATCACTCACTGAAAATCTTCAAAAACATTCATTTTCTGAAATGAAATTGATACATGTTAGAGGATTAAGGTCCAAATTAGGGCACTCCATAAACCGATTACAACTTCTCTTTCCAACTTTATCTTCCATTCATTTTTCCACTGCATGAAGCCTCAGCTCCAAGCAGGTCAGCTCATGGGTAGAACAGACACGCACTGAGTACCTACTCTGTGTCAGGCTGTGGGGTAGGTTTTGGGAAAGTAAAGAGATGAGTAAGATTCAGTCCCTGACCTTGAGGATGTCACGGTCTAGTAGGGAAGGCAAACATTCAGCTAGTTATAATGACAGTGTCCTAAATGATAAAATAAAAATGTGAATAAGGTGCTGTGGGAGATGTGATAGCAATTAATACTGCCTAGAGGTGGTGAGAAGAGGACATGGCTTGAAATGAAATTGAAAACTCTGTAAATTTTGTGTAATAGGGATAATATATTTAGACCTTCTATTCTAACAAAGACATTTTACCTACCTTCACTATGTCTGACTGGTAAGTGGGCAATATGAACATCAGCTAGGGAAGAAGTGAAAGAAAGTAAAAAGCCGGCTCCTACCCACTTCTAAGGGAAACAGGAAGGCAAGGAGATCAGACACCAGATCTAATCCACTCCAAGTTCTGAGTTGATCTACAGGGTTGGAGGGCTAAAACCACGCAGACTGGTATGGAATCTGCTGAAAACATCAGGTTCATGTCCTACTTTGAAGACATAGCCTTCAGCCTCTGGTGCTGGGAGAAGTCTGGTCTTTGGCATGGAGCCGCTTCCAACATCATGTCAGAGCAGTAGAGAAATTTTGTCAGTAGGTGGCGGCAAGATAGATAACCCTTAGGGAGATGTCTAGGCTCCTCATATTCTGTACCTAGTGCAGAGAAGACCAAAAGTTCCTAGTGTCCTGGTGACAGAGAATGGAGGGTCTGAGAATACCTGTGGATGAACGGACACCTAGAGCTAGAACACAGAGCATGGAGCTCTGGCTGTTCATCAGGCTGGGGCTGTGTGGGAAAGATCTGATCACTTATATAAGATAAAGCAGCTGAGGTCTTCCTTGAGTTGTAGTGTCTAAATGAATGTACCATATAACTATGGGGCCAGGTGGAAAAAAAAGGTAGGCTATGTTAAGTTTCTTTTTTAAAATTAATTAATTAATTATTTGGCTGCGTTGGGTCTTTGTTGCTGCATGCGGTCTTTCTCTAGTTGCGGTGAGTGGGGGTTACTCTTTGTTGCAGCACCCGGGCTTCAGTAGTTGGGACATGCAGGCTCAGTAGTTGTGGCTCACAGGCTTTGTTGCTCCGTGGCATGTGGGATCTTCCCAGACCAGGGATTGAACCTGTGTTCCCTGCCTTAACCAGCAGATTCTTAACCACTGTGCCACCAGGGAAGTCCTATGTCAGGGTTCTTGAACTTTCTCCAATTAAAAATGAAACGTTTGGAAAGATTTTAACTGAAGACCTGGCAAGCTTTGTTTCTAGACTATCCATCTATTGGGAGAATAGGGATGAATATTAAAGGCAAAGCAGCTAGAGGAAAGACTAAACTCAGTGAAACATGATAGAAACCTGTAGAAACAATAAAATAAGGCCCTTAGATAAGGCAGTTAGATAATGGAAAGAAAGTGATAGAATTTTTGACTAGTGAGATATCCCAAGGAAGTACATTTGTGGGAAGTGTTCATGAGAAAGGGGAAAAGTCCTAAAAATGGTTTGAGTTTTTTATTATGAGCACCTAGATATATAGGGTTATAACTAATTTATATTGCAAATGAAAGAGGACAGGTGGGGTTTGATAGGAAGAAAATGTATTCTGTGTGAGGCATGTTTAAGGCACCCATGAGGTATTTAATTAGAAACAGTCAAGAAGCAATATAGGTGAGGAGCCATTAAGTAATGAATTATTAATTCATTAAAGTAATATTTTGAGAACACACACTTTATCAGATACTTGTTCAGCATTACCCATATACTGGCGAGTATAACAAACAAGATTCATCTATGTACAAATTTGTGAGCACAAATCATTGGAATTTAAGTTCCAATAGTGAAGATAGATATTAACTAATGACGACAGAAAAAAGCCTAAACCACAAACCGTGATAAGGGTCATGAGGGGAAAATACATGAGGGATTAAGAAAAAACACCGGGAAGAAATTGTCTAGTCCAAGAGGTAAGGAAAAGCTTCATCACAGTATAAAAAATCATTACCTGAGGTCTAAAGAATACATGGGTTTAAACTCCAGTGTGTGTGTGTGTGTGTGTGTGTGTGTGTGTGTGTGTTGGTATGGAGAGCAAACATTCCAAGGGGCTGGAGTAATTGCAAGGGCTCTGAGGCAGGAAGGAGAAAACAGCATACTTGAAAAACTAAATGCAGGCTGTTTTGGCTGTTTTGGTTGAGTGCCTAAGAAAGTGAAGAGATACTTACAAGTTTAGGTGAAGAGATCCCCTTCAGATAATGGTAGAAGAGCTTCTACCAATCTTTCCCTATAGATAACTACTATAAATTCTGGAGAGACCCCACACAACAACTTGAAGCCTTTATAAAGCAACCCAAAAGAAGAAAAAACTTGAAAGAAGGGAACTAAACTGGGTAAAATTTTCAGTTGAGAGCCCTCCCCAGGATGCTTGGTGCTAAGGCAGTTATAATTGAAGCAAAGATCACAATGTTACTAGAGTCATAGGACAAAGAGGAAGAAAGCAAGAGCAACTGCAAAGTGAGGATAGAAAGGAGTATAAAATAGGGACAATGAATATTTAAAAAACAAATGTCCACAAATTTGCCAAATTTAATAAAATGATACACCCATAGAGCAAAGTAACTAAGTAGATGTTAAGCAGAAAAAATATAAAGAAAACTACACCCAGGCACATCATAAACAAACTTCAGAACACCAAGGAGAAAGAAAAAATTCTCAAAAGCAGCCAGAAGAAGCAATATAGTACATGCAGAGGAACAGTAATAGAACTGATGAATGGTCTCTCTTTAGAAAAAATGAGCCAGAAGACATCAGAATGACAATTTCAAAAGGATGGAAGAAAATTAGGACTTTCCTTGTGGCACAGTGATTTCAAATCCACCTGCCAATGCAGGGGACATGGGTTTGATTCTTGGTCTGAGAAGGTCCCACATGCTGCGGAGCAACTAAGCCTGTGCACCACAACTACTGAGCCTGAGTATCACAACTATTGAAGCCCGGGCGCTAGGGCTTGTGCTCTGAAACAAGAAAAGCCACCTCAACGAAGCCCCCACTCACCTCAACTAGAGAAAGCCCGCACGCAGCAACGAAGACCCAATGCAGCCAGAAATTAATTAATTAATATAAAAAGAAAGTTAAAAACCTGTAAAGTCAGAATTCCATACCCAGCAAACATGTCCTCTGAAACTGATGGAGAAAGACAAACATTAGCAGAAAAATAAACCAGACTTTTTTTTTTTTTTTTTTTTTTTTTTTGCGGTACACGGGCCTCTCACTGCCGTGGCCTCTCCCGTTGCAGAGCACAGGCTCCGGACCCACAGGATCAGCGGCCATGGCTCATGGGCCCAGCCGCTCCGCAGCATGTGGGACCTTCCCGGACCGGGGCACGAACCTGTGTCCCGTGCACTGGCAGGCGGACTCTCAACCACTGAGCCACCAGGGAAGCCCTAAAGCAGACATTTTGCTGCCAGCAGACTGCATTATAAAAATGTCAGAGAAAGTTGTTCAGGTTGAAGTAAAATGACTCCAGATGGAAACTTGGATTCTACAGAAAGAAACAAAAAGAATTGGAAAAGCTGAAATATGTAAGCAATATAAAAATTCATATATATATATTTTTCCTATCCTAATTTTTCCAAAAGACATATGGCTGTTTAAACCAAAAATTCTAAGTGTATTATGGAGTTTATAATGTATGTGGACTATATATATACATGACTATAATAGCACGACGGATGGTGGACTGCTAAATGGACATATATTGTTGCAATATGAAATGATACAATATAATATAATTTACGTGGACTGTGAAATGTTAAGGATGCATATTATAACTCTCTCCCAAATACCCTCAATAATCTGGATTCAATGCAACACAGTTTTCAACAGACTTTTCTTAGTATTTATAAATTGACAATATAATTCTAAAATCTACACTGAAAAATAAAAGGACTACAAGGCCAAAAAGATCTTGAAAAAGAAGAACAAAGCTGGAAGATTTACACTGATTTTAAAAATTATGACAACTGTGATATTAAAGACAGTATGGTGTTGGCATAAAGACAGAAAATAGAATAAGAGAGCCAGACATAACATTTAGAAACAGATCCACAGCAACATGAACATTGATTTTGGTAAAGGTAGCAAAGTAAATTTGATAAAGATGGAAAGGAAAGCATTTCCAGTAAATGATATGAGAACAACTGAATATCTATATGAATATAGAAAAATTAATTCACGGTAGATTATAGACCTAAGTGTAAATTCCTGAACTATACATCTTCTAAAATAAAACATAGGAAAATATATTTTCTCCCTATGGGTAAGCAAAGATTTCTTAGGATACAGAAATAAATAAACATAAAGTATGATGAATTATACTTCATCAAATTGAAAACTTCTGCTCGTTGAAAAACAGCATTAAGAAAATAAATATCCAAGAGATCATAAGAGACAACTATGAACAATTAGTTGTCAACAAAGTTGACAACCTAAAAGAAATGAATAAATGCCTAGAAATGTAAAACCTACCAAAACTGAATCATGAAGAAATAGAAAATCTGAACAGACCAATAACTAGTAGGAGATTGAATCAGTAATCAAGGATGAAAAGCTCTGGACCAAATGGTTTCACTGGTGAATTCCACCAAATATGTAAAAAGAATTAACCCCAATTCTTCTCAAACTTTTCCAAATTCATTCAATATTACCCTAATACCAAAGCCAGATAAGGACACCAGAAGAAAAAAAGAAAACAATCTACAAGCCGATATCCCCAATGAATATGTATACAAAAGTTCTCAACAAAATACTAGCAAACTAAATTCAACAACACATTAAAAGGGTCATACACTATGATCAAGTGGGATTCATCCCTGGAATGTTCCTATTCCAATCCAAGCATTATTCAAAATAGCCAAGACATGGAAACAACCTAAGTGTTCATCAGTGGATATATGGATAAAGAAGATGTTATATGTATAACAAACATACACACAAAATGGAATATTATTCAGCCACGAGAAAGAAGGAAATCTTTCCACTTGCCACAACATGTATGAAACTTGAGGATGTTGAAATAAGTCAAAGAGAAAAAGACAAATACTTATGATCTCACTTATATGTGGAATATTAAAAAAAAAAAAAGAAGAGCTAGAAATAGAGAGTAGCTTGCTTTATCAGGAGGAGCTCAAAGGACTCAGGGGCAGCGCTACTTTGTAGTTCAATGGTACCCTCACTATGTCCTTTAGCATTAGTATGCCCCCTTTAGGAACCAGGACATCTAACTCTGCAAAACTCAAAGTTATTGCAGAGACAGGAAGCCAGATTCCCCTGGTGGTAACCATTTGGTTCCCAGACCCATGTATTCTTCCTACTGAAGATATAGTGTATATAAATGTCTTTGACTCAATGTGCATACTACGTCCAGAAAAACCATACTCTATTCTCACAGAGTATTGCCTCCAAGACAGTCCTTCAATAGTGTGTATAGAGGCTGTTTCAATGCTCTCTCATGCCAACTGCTTCTGGGTGGTACAGTATGTAATACAACCTGTGTACCCCCTGGGCATAGGCCCACTCCTGTACCTCCTTTATGTAGAGTGGGTCCCCTGGTCTGATGAGAAGTCCTGTGACATCCCATGCTGACAGATAAGTCATCATGTGAGCCCTCAGATAGTGGTATTGCATGGTTGGTAAGACTGGAAAATTAGAAACATCTAAATGACTATTAATAGGAGGAAAAATAGTCTGGTTTATTGATATAAAGTATCACTTTCAAAGAACAAGATAAAGTTACATGTATTGCCGTAAAAGTGTTGCTGAGACATACTATTAAGTAAAAAACAGCAAGTTTGAGAATAGCATATACATTATGATACCCTTGGTGTTACAAATTTGTGCATGCACACATGTGTGTATCAATACACAAAAAGTTCTAGGATATATACCACCAAACTATTAACAGTGGTATTTAATGAGGATAGAAATGAGATTGGGAATGGAGTTTATCAGGCAGAAGGGGGAGAGACAGTGTGGGATTTTAACTTTGTATTCTGTAGATTGTTGCATCATGAAAATATATTCAAGTATTTCTTCTGTAAAAAATATAGACTTTAGGGGCTTCCCTGGTGGTGCAGTGGTTGAGAGTCCACCTGCTGATGCAGGCATCACAGGTTCGTGCCCCGGTCCGGGAAGGTCCCACATGCCGTGGAGCAGCTGGGCCCCTGAGCCATGGCCGCTGAGCCTGTGCGTCCGGAGCCTGTGCCCCGCAACGGGAGAGGCCACAACAGTGAGAGGCCACAACAGTGAGAGGCCCGCGTACCACACACACACACACAAAAAAGATATATATATATATATATGTATATATTTTAAAAGTTGAAGATGTATTAATGTATCAGAGAATGCTAATTAAGGGATTAAAGGCCTAGAGGGGCCTGGGGTTTCCAGCACTTACTTAACGACCTCTCTCCAAAGATGTATTTTTAGCACAAATTATCTCTCCATGTTTCTTACCATCTAATCCTATGCTTCTTTAAATTGTTATTTTGCTTTTAATTTTTTTGTGTGTGTCCTGATTCCCATATTATTACAAGCTCTTTGAGGTAAGGAACATGATGCTTTTTATACAATTTATCCAACCCCTTCCCTCATACACTCTAACCCTTTTTCAGGGCTCACAAAAGCCATGCATGTGTGAGACATTCTAAATATTCATTAAATGAAAAATTATGTTCAAAAAATTCCACGTAGAGCAGTTTAATCCTTTCCATTAGTGTATAATTTTATACTTTAAAATCCATTTGGTATACATTACCTCATTTGACCTCACATTAACATAAAGTTCTAGACAGTGCATGTGATATTTTGCTGTTTTCTCAGTTTTCAGGAGAAGGAAGTGAAGTTAAAGGTCACTTGACCAACTAAGTGAGAGCTTAGAATGAAGCTGAGTCTTATGACTCCTCATCTAACAATTTTGTCACTGTAGTGCACGGCCCAAAATATTTCCACAGATCAGTCTACTTGAAACTCAAAATACAAGTAATTGAAGTAAACTGCCTGATTTTCTGGAAAAGAAAACATCATATTCAGAAATTCAATTGCATTTTAACAATAGCTAAGACTAAACAAATGGCATTGTGGAATTTATATAGAAAAATTATTTGCCCAATTTATGAACAGAGGAAGATGTTGTATAATCTCTCAGTGTTGCAAAGCAGAGTGATACTGTCCATTAAATGGAAACACACACATGGAATGAAAAGACTGTGCTGCACTGTTCTTTATTCATGCATGAGCCACCAGAACTGATCTGGTGTGAGTTACCTGCCGTGTTCCTCCTAATTCACTCTTTGTCAGGCAGGGTAGATGCAGCATTTGAGGCTGCTGCTGGAGTTGTCTCCTCTCCCCTGGGACTCCTTCTGATCTCCTCAGCCACCTCAAGGGTTTAAACCTCTTCTCTAGACTTGCAGTTTTATTCTACTGTGACATATAACTTTCTTCTAATTGATGTAGAGAGCGTTTGGCTTTGTTGTGAGTAGAGAGAGGGGAATGCACATCACTGGACAGTCATCAAGATCAAACATATACAAAAATCCAGCACACTTATGTGGACAAGTATTATCACCTCCAAGTCAATCTCCAGCGTGTTACTATGCTAACAGTATCCCTGTCTCTTTTTTTTTTTTTTTTTTTTCTGCTTTAAGTTGCTTCAAAGTGAAACTTTTTATGTCATGCCCCAGGGAAGGGATGTGGTGGAAAAGACATTCTTCCACAGTTGTCTCCTATATTCGCTTTGATTATTTCCCCTAATCTTATAGTTGACACTAAAGAAATGCATAGTACAATTATAAATGTATTCTTATTTATAGAATCAAAAGTGTTTGGTAATATTTGGGTTTAGAATAGAACTATTTAGGGGAGGGGAGGGACTCAAATATGAATGCGTTCTGTTGATTTTACACACAAATTTAATTTTTTTTTTTACAAATTTGATATTTTGTCTTCTAATATATAACAGAACAGATAGTGAGATGGCCTAAAATAAATTATTAAAATTATTTTTGTGGGTTTAAACTTAAACCACACATAAATTCCTCACACCTCTGGGTTTGGACCAGGACAACATAGCACTTGTATAGGACTTTTTTTACCAGTGGATACCTGGTACTCTAGTTAGTGAGGAAGATGGGAATTATTAGATCCCTATATACTAGAGTTGTTACCAGGACCCCTAAGGAGTATGTTGTTTGAGTGAGTTCATTTCATTAAAATGAAATCTACTGAGTAAGTTCTGGCCATTAGAATGTCAGTAGAAGTGATCTGTTTCCAGGCCCATAAAATTCTTCCACCATGCAGCATCTCTCCAGGATCTTTTTTATTCTGGCTGTTGGGGTAGAGATGAACTGAAGAATAACCATGGAAGGCGCATGATAAATATCACAGGGCCTGGATAGTTCTGACTTCCTGAATAACTGTGGAGGAAGGCTGTCTAGCAAACTCTTCACCCCCCTGTGGTGTTACAAAAAGCAAAAAATGAAATTTTATTCTGTTAAAGTTATATGTCTATATGTTGCAGTGGTGAGCTTACCCTAATTCAGAGAGCAAAGAAGGACTTGCTAAGGAGGTGACAGTAAGCAGAGATTTGAAGAATGAGTTAGAATTGTCTTAATTTGTGGGGGGAGAGGGAGGGAGGGAGAAGGGAGGGAGAGGGAGAGAGAGAGAGATTGATTGAGAGAGATTGAGAGCAAAACTTTCCAGAATTGACCTTTGGACTTTTTTGGACTTAACTCCAATTATTCCCATACATGAACTGCATGATCCAGTCAAACTAGTCTATTTGTCAAATCATTGAACATATCTCTGCTCGTGCTTGCTACATAACTCTCTTTCCCTAATATCAAATTGCCATGTGCCTTTCCAAGTATCGTTCAAGTGCTATCTTTTCTGTGAAGCAATTATCCCAGCTGAAATTGACCTCTTTTTTTCTCACCTCAGTTTGGCAATTTGAATCTTTTATTAGAAAACAGAACTCAAGAGATCAAACTTGAAAGAAAAAAAGAAGTTAACTTAGAATAATATGTATATATAGTGTTATATATGGTAAAAATGAGATCAATTGTCTTAAATATATAAGCTAGTGTCAAAATTCTCAGCTTTAATTTCTTGGGAGAATAAATGAAATTTTAAAAGATTTTCAACTATCTGGTGAATGAATTAGTGCAGAAATACCATAAGCCACAGAACATAACAGCCATCTCTCATGTATCCTTTCCTGAACACGTTTCCTTTCTTCTAGGGGAAAAGTCATCTGTCATTTTCAATAATCATTTTCTTGCTTTTTTATAGTTAACCACCTATGTTTGCATCCCTAAACATAATAATTTGCTTTTGTCTATTTTTAAACATCATCTAAATGAAGTCATACTGTCTACATACTTCTGTGACTTATTTCATTCATTCAACATACTGTGTTCACTGTGTTTAGCAGTAGTTTATTCATTTTCAATGTTGCATAGCATTCCATTTTATGTCATTATTTATTTTCCCATTCTAATTTTTATGGATATTTGGGTTATTTCCTGTATGGAACTATTACAAGCAATGAGCAATAAAAACTCTTTTATGTGTCTTTTGGTACACAAGTGTATGAGTTTCTTTGTGATTATACCTAGGATGAGAACTACAGGATTATAGGCTATACACATTTTCAGTTTTACTGGATAATGTCGTATGATTTTCCACAGGGATTGTACCAAATGGCACTCATAGTTGCAGCTCATATGAGTTGGAATTGTTAGGCTTCTGGATTTATTCAATCAGATGAGTGTGAAATTGGTTGATTTTCATTTTTTCTAATAACTTGTGAGATAAAACATCTTTTTATAAATTTCCTCTTTTTGAAGTATCTATTAAGATATTTTTCCCATTTTCTACTGGGTCTCTAGACAGTATCTCTTTTGATTCTAGACATTATGTATATCTTGGATACCAGTCCATTGTCGGTGTTGGGGAGGAAGAATTTTTCCTCTACTCTTTTAGGTTCTTCTTGCTGGGCTAAGCATTAAATTGACATGAGACAGATTAACAGGAGAAAATTAAACAAAAGTTTTGTAACATGTATACATGGGAGAGACTCAGGAAAACTGAATAACTCACCAAAATGGCTGAATCCCTCACCTTAAATAACACCCTCAGCTATAGACAAAAGAGGATGTTGAGGGTAGTGGTTTGGGACCTCAAAGGGGAAGAAGGCAATTGACATGGAGATGGAAAAACACCTAGAGGAGTGGGATAGGAAGGGTGGGAGGGAGGGAGATGCAAGAGGGAAGAGATATGGGGATATATGTATATGTATAACTGATTCACTTTGTTATACAGCAGAAACTGCCACACCATTGTAAAGCAATTATACTCTAATAAAGATGTTTAAAAAAAAAAACCAAAAAACAAATGTTTAGTAAACAAATATTTGCTGGGCCATGCAGAGACAATAGGACACAGAGGAGAATTTTACACGTAGACTTGCTAGGTTCTTCCCTGTCTGCACACCTAGTTCATTCTATAGTTACTTACGGTGACAGCTTCCTTCCTGGAACAGGTCCTCTGTCTACATTCTTTAGGTAGTTAGGGAGAAGATCAGGGTTTCTTCAGAGTTTTTTGGGCCTCGATTGTTTTCAGCCTGAAATAATCTACATGCCGAAGAGATATTTTGGGGTGACAAATTTTTCTTCCTTACATCAGTTAAATATCATGCAAATATATTCTCCTGTTTTGCAATTTCTCTTATTTCTCTAGATGATGTATTTTGATGAACAGAAATTCCTTTTAAAGTGGTAAATTTAGCTTTCTTTGGTCTTAAGAGTTCCTTCCCTGCCACAAAGTAATGAAACTATTCACTTGTATTATCTTCTAAAAGCTTTATAGTTTTGTCATTTGCATTTAGTTCTATAATTTATCTAAAATTAATTTTTTGTGGATGGAGTAAGGTAGAAATCGAATTACTTTTTTCCATATGTATACAAAAATAACCTAGTAGCATTTCCTGAAAAAAAAAATCTGTTCTTTCCTTGCTAATCTGCAATGCTACATTTAACAAATATTTACATATGCATGGGTTTATTTCTGGACTCTCTATTTTGTTGCATTGATTTATTTTCCTATTGCTGTGCCAGTAGCCACACTGTCTTAATAGTGTGGCTAATAGAACAAGTATTCCTTATTTTTTTTTTATTTTTTAAAGTGTATTTTTGCTATTTTGATGGTTTTTTTTTTTTTAATAAGTTTATGTTTTTTGTTTTTTTTTTTGCAGTACGTGGGCCTCTCACTGTTGTGGCCTCTCCCGTTGTGGAGCACAGGCTCCGGATGCGCAGGCCCAGCGGCCGTGGCTCACGGGCCCAGCCACTCCGTGGCACGTGGGATCTTCCCTGACCAGGGCACGAACCCGTGTCCCCTGCATCGGCAGGCGGACTCTCAACCACTGCGCCACCAGGGAAGCCCAAGTTTATGTATTTTTATTTTTAGCTGGGTTGGGTCTTCGTTTCTGTGAGAGGGCTTTCTCTAGTTGCGGCAAGCAGGGGCCACTCTTCATCGGGGTGCGCCGGCCTCTCAGTGTCGCGGCCTCTCTTGTTGCAGAGCACAGGCTCCAGACGTACAGGCTCAGTAGTTGTGGCTCACGGGCCTAGTTTCTCCGCGGCACGTGGGATCTTCCCAGACCAGGGCTCGAACCCGTGTCCCCTGCATTGGCAGGCAGATTCTCAACCACTGTGCCACCAGGGAAGTCCTGATGGGTTTTTTTTGGGTACAATTTTCAGAGTTGAGAAAAATCCTTACTCCATTGAATCTATAGATCAATTTGGGAATATTTGGCATCTTTATCACACTGAATTTTGCAATTTTCGGGGAGCAAAATTTGCTACCCCAAAATGTCTCTTTGGCACGTAGATTATTTCAAGCTGAAAACAATCAAAGCCCAAAAGATTCAGGAAAAAACTTTGACTTTCTCCCTGTCTAAAGAATGTAGACAGAGGACTTGTTTCAGGAAGTGAGCTATCACCATAAATAACTATAGTATGGACTAGGTGTGCAGACAGGGAGGAACCTAGCAAGCCTATTTGTAAAATTCTCCTCTGTGTCCTATTGTCTCTGCATGGCCCAGCAAATATTTGTTTACCAAACATTTGTTTTTCCATCTCCACGTCAATTGCCTTCTTCCCCTTTGAGGTCCCAAACCACTACCCTCAACATCCTCTTTTGTCTACAGCTGAGGGTGTTATTTAAGGTGAGGGATTCAGCCATTTTGGTGAGTTACTCAGTTTTCCTGAGTCTCTCCCATGTATACATGTTACAAAACTTTTGGATGATTTTCTCCTGTTAATCTGTCTCATGTCAATTTAATTCTTAGATCAGCCAGAAGAACCTAAAAGGGTAGAGGAAATTTTCTTCTTCTGCCACACAGTCCATTTGTTTTATGTCACCTTTAAGCACTTTTTCTTTGTTGTAAGAAATTAAGTCTCCATTTACTAAGTACTCATCAGAGAATCTGTGCTAGGAAGTGTGTGTATATGTGTGTGTGTGGTGAAATCTTTCTAGTGAGTCTTTCCATCTGGCCTCAGAGAATAGAAAAACATCGACTGTCTTGCTGTTGACCTCTGTCTTCACCACATAATAGTTCTTCATTTTAGTAGAGGCGCTAATTATTATTAGGTTGTGTTTCACTAGTGGAGACGGTTCTGTCTTAAAGGCCAATGCTCATGTGAATCATGGTCTCCTGACCACATCCTTCTAGTTTCTGATGAATCCAGTTGCCATTATATTTCTGAATTCAGCCCCATTTCTATGCAGTTTATTGGGTAAACAGATTCTGGATCTACTCCTCTGCTGGCCCATAAGAACAAGAAGACTCAATTGAGTCTGGGCTTAAGTCACATTCTCCAAATCAGCTTTTGCCAAGCAACCTTGTATTTTTAGGGTTATAGCAACCTTGCTCAGCCAGTGTTGCTTCCAGTACTCTCCTCTCCAATTGGCTATTAGTCATAAGAATATGGAAGTCCAGGGCGTAAAGGTAGAATTCAAGAACTAAACTGTTCTTCAACATCAATGCTAAAATTTTCACAGAACAAGTTGTACCTGTATATAATTACAATTAATAACATTATTATTTTAAAAAATGATTTTGTTTTATTAAAATAAAAATATGGCCTTTTCTTTTTACTGAATATTAATATTATCTGATTCTTTTAAGCCTGAAGGTGAAGGTCATAGCTAAATATTATAAAATAAACATGCATGTGAGGGTATATGCCTTTTCAAAACTGTACCATATTGAGTCTATTTGGCAAATACAATGAGCATGAATCAATGCAAAAGAAGTAATCATCATAATAATTATTATATTTATTTCTTAGCACTTTATAGTTTTCAAGTCAATTGAGTACTCATCTCATTTGTTCATTACAAGCTATTTGCATAGGTAAGGAAACTATTTTTTATACCCATTTTGTACTTGAGGAAACTGATCAAAGAACCTAGATTAGTTTCTGAGTTACTAAGATGAAGAGCAGTGTCTGCTGTGATAAATGAGATAGACAAAGGCTCCAATTCTAGGGTTGATAAATTATAAAATTATATTTAAAATATATTTCTATTTAACCCAAGTAACAGTGCAGAGTAGTAGAAAGGATACAGATTGGGAGTTAGACACAAGTCAGCCATCTACTAGCTGTGTGACCAAGAACAATATACTTAACTTCCCCCAGCCTACTTTCTTTATCTGTGCAATGTGTAGTACCTAACCCTTAGATTTTTTGCAAGATTATATGAAAGCCTCTAACATGGAAGAGTTTTAATAACTTGTATCAATTATTTTAATAATTAAGCTTTTAAACGTAAAATGGACATAAAAATCAAGCAAGGCTATATATTCCAATATGTAATATTAAAAAAAATTCCAGACTTGAATTTGAAATATCTACTCTTCCTATTTGAGCAGCTATTCATTTCTTTCTGCATTGAGGAACTACTTTGTGATGTGTTTGTTCAAAAGGATCAATGTATGCTTCATGACTTGGAGAGAAAAATAATAATCAGGAATGGATGCTGTGATATGCTGTCCAGATTCCTGTTCAGTACTGAAGAGCTCGTTACCCTAATTGCTGGAAACCCTCAGTTGTCATCCTTCTCTGGAAGTTGACCTTGGTTGGAGGAGCTGCTTCTCCCAAAGTCACATCTCTTTCTCGAGGTAGTCTACATCCTGTGACTGGTTGATTCAGAGTATAAAGACTTGACTTTCTCACAACAATGTGGAACAAATCTGAAGGATCATTCCACCTTCAGAGCTGTTTGTGGCATTTAGTTTTGACCATTGTTGAGACTGCATTTCATCCCATCTTTCCCATCTGCCCAATATTGCTTTCTTTCCTCCCCTTCCACACAGATTTTCATGTAAGACTACCCTTAATAGATATTAATTGACAAAGTTGGAGAACACAAACTGGATTTAAATCTCTTCAGATACCATGTTTCACATAGGTGAGCACAGGCCCTGTATTTGGTTTCTCAAATGGTTGTTTCTTTCACCCCTTAGCGATCAAGTTTCAAGGTAATAGATTTATGCCATTTAAGGAGGAAAAATGAATGGCAGGGTGGAGGAGTTTTTTCACTCCTCCAGGAGTGAATGGAGATACAGATATATAAAATTAGGGGTTGCAGAGAGAGCTGGAGTACTTTTATTAAACAATAGCGTTTTCCTGTTGTCACATGAAGTCTAAAATTTTTTTTTCCAGAAGTTAAGACTTGCGAATATATTCTGTTCCTCTTTCCTGTAAACTCTCATCTACAGCAGTGGGGAATGCTACGGCAAGCTACCCTGAAGAAAGCAAATCCTATTGTGCTATAGTTTTAAAGTGTTTTTATGGCATAACTATATCCAGGTAGTCAACTGTGGATAGAAATGTACAATATACACAGAAATTCACTGTCCTCAAGTTAGGAGATAGAAGATGTGCCTTTTAGTTAAATACCACTTGACTGCCTCAGGGCTACCTCCTCCATGTCCTGGAGCATTTCTTTTCTATAGTGCTCTTCAAATTGGAGAATGTGGACATACTGGTGAGTAAAGATGTGTACAGCTGCAGGAAAACCATCTTTCTGTGCTGAGTTTTTCTCAGTGATTTGGAAAATATCACATTTTTATCCTCTTAATTTTTTTGGTCACATTGTACCTTCACAAGCAAATTATAAGAATATCACTTTTCCCTTTTGGTGAACTTCCATTTTGTCTCAAAAGTCTGGAGTGTTAGAGACTTAATGTGTAGGCAGTGACTGGAAAAGTATGGTAGTTTTGTGTTCTGGAAAGACTTAGTGCTCTTAGGACCAGAGCAATGTAAATAATGCATGCAAAACAAAATATACTAAAGTCACCAGTCTTTAGATTGATGTACCAGAAGGAAATACAAGGAAGAACAAAGTATATGAAGCCCAGGAAGAAAGCTCATGGAAAGAATGAAGTATATGAAAATGCATACAACTTGTTTGTTGAAAAAATTAGTTTCCTCAAGTCAGTTAAATAGCTTGCTTTTTAAATATGTCTGTGAAGACATGTTAATTTCACCATGCTAAATGATAAAAAACCCAAAAACCTTGTGAACACATTTTATCAACAAATGTGTGATTTTTATAAAGCATCATACCATCTAGGAAAAAAATATATCTAGAGAGATATGTGCACAGGTGGAGTCAAATCATGACAGACAAAACATTGTACCCTGCACATGTACCTGCAGCCACTTCATTATCCATGACAAATTACTAAGGAAATCATAAGGCAATCTTTTTGTAGCAGTTTGCTTATTTTGGGGGCAAATGGTGAATTGCATTAAAATGACTTTTTTATAAAATAGAAAGTAACTTTCTCAATCCGTCTACAGATAAATATACTGAATGGAGCTGTTTATCAGTTTTTAAATTCATGTCTTATCTATTTTCCTTCACTGAGGGAAAGGCACTATAATAAAGGGTAAGAATCTGTCTACATGAATTAATTCATTGTTAAATTTATTGAAAAGAGTGTATCACAATGTTTGCTTATATAGCAATTTTTTTCAAGGCTAAATACTTACAATCAATAACTGCAAGGCAAAAATCTAATGATTTAACTGCCTACAACAAAATGGCTGCCATGAAAATGAGGCTTGAGATTTGGATGAGAAGTTAATTGTTGAGAAAATGAGTCATTTTAGATTCTTAGTCCATTTGCATGGAATGAATATGAGAACATCAGCCAGCAAAGAACACCAACAACAATCTTTCTTTACTGAAAAAGACCTTTCTGCAAATTTTTCCTTGAGATATTAATAGAATCTGATTGGTTGATTGGAGACATTTTCAGCCCAGCACCTGACGATCATTATCTTGACATTTCAATAAGAAGATGCAGTTAATGAGATTTCCATTGACAACACTCCCAAAACTTTGCACTTTCCCACTTCTTCAGTGGCTTTCTGGAAGTCTTCTGTCATGATAATTAACAAAGTCCATAAAAAAGAGAAAAAAAGGTACCAATTGCATTCTCTTAATAGGTAAGAATGAAGTCTTACAACATGTGACCCTGAGACTAACGGGAAATTGTATAAAAGATGTCAACTCTGTTTCAGTTCAAGCTAATTTGCCAAAGTTGATAGATTCAGTGCAATTGAATTGTTCATAATCAATAAGATATGAAAAATGTTTTGAGGTCTATTGCTTAGCCAATTGGAAAATAATTAAAATGATTTTGCATTCATTCCACAGATATTTACTGGTTGCTTAGCAAGGTGCTAGGCTTTCTGATAACCATTCAAGATCTAGCTGGAAACAAATGGTCTTTGCCTTCATGGTCATGAAAACAAACAGAAATATAAAATGAACTACACTGCTAAATTTGCATGAGTTTTAAAAAAGAAATTGTTTTTAAAGAAATTTTAAGCATTGCTTTAGGCTATGTCTCCAGATTCATAAATTGCCCATCTTCACTTTGCTCTGTATTAAGCACATTAAATTAATACCCCGTGAACTCAAACACAGTGAAACACTGCTTCTCTATTAGTTGTCACTAGTATTCTCTATGGTCCCATGCCATTCACATAGAGTAGTCTCCAAGCCCAGATCTCTTGAGTCTCTGAAGAAATAAAAGTCCCCACTAGTTGTTCAGTTCCTATCCCTGACTCTTTTTTTTTAATCTTTTTTTCCTCATTATCTTGTATTTTTGATGTCTAGTGTTAGTAACATGTATAACATCTACAGTGTTTTGTATCATATAAGAAAATATTGATGTAAGTACTGACAGATAATTCATCCTGTAAACAGACAATGCAAACTCTCAGTATCAATAAATACAGTACCATACTTAAAATGTATTTTCTCTTCCTTATGATTTTTCTTAATAACATTTTCTTTTCTCTAACTTACTTTGTTGTAAGAATATGTATATAGCACAAACAACATACACAATAAGTGTTAATTGACTTTTTTTGACATCTTTATTAGAGTATAATTGCTTTACAATGGTGTGTCAGTTTCTGCTTTATAACAAAGTGAATCAGTTATACATATACATATGTCCCCATATCTCTTCCCTCTCTCCCACCCTCCCTATTCCATCCCTCTAGGTGGTCACAAAGCACTGAGCTCATCTCCCTGTGCTGTGCGGCTGCTTCCCACTAGCTATCTATTTTACGTTTGGTAGTGTTTATATGTCCATGCCACTCTATCACTTTGTCCCAGCTTACCCTTCCCCCTCCCCATATCCTCAAGTCCATTCTCTAATAGGTCTGTGTCTTTATTCCCATCTTGCCTCTAGGTTCTTCATGACCACTGTTTTTTTTTTTAGATTCCATATATATGTGTTAGCATACAGTATTTGTTTTTCTCTTTCTGACTTACTTCACTCTGTATGACAGTCACTAGATCCATCCACCTCACTACAAATAACTCAGTTTCATTCCTTTTTATGGCTGAGTAATATTCCACTGTATATATGTGCCACATCTTCTTTATCCATTCATCTGTCGATGGACACTTAGGTTGCTTCCATGTCCTGGCTATTGTACATAGAGCTGCAATGAACATTTTGGTACATGACTCTTTTTGAATTATGGTTTTCTCAGGGTATATGCCCAGTAGTGGGATTGCTGGGTCGTATGGTAGTTCTCTTTTTAGTTTTTAAGGAACCTCCATACTGTTCTCCATAGTGGCTGTATCAATTTACATTCCCACCAACAGTGCAAGAGGGTTCCCTTTTCTCCACACCCTCTCCAGCATTTATCGTTTGTAGATTTTTTGATGATGGCCATTCTGACCGGTGTGAGATGATACCTCATTGTAGTTTTGATTTGCATTTCTGTAATGATTAATCATGTTGAGCATTCTTTCATGTATTTGTTGGCTATCTGTATGTCTTCTTTGGAGAAATGTCTATTTAGGTCTTCTGCCCATTTTTGGATTGGGTTGTTTGTTTTGTTTGCTTTTTTTTTGCGGTACGCGGGCCTCTCACTGTTGTGGTCTCTCCCGTTGCGGAGCACAGGCTCCAGACATGCAGGCTCGTCGGCCATGGCTCACGGGCCTAGCCGCTCCGCGGCATGTGGAATCTTCCCGGACCGGGGCACGAACCAGCGTCCCCTGCATCGGCAGGTGGACTCTCAACCACTGCGCCACCAGGGAAGCCTGGGTTGTTTGTTTTTTTGATATTGAGCTGCATGAGTTGCTTGTATGTTTTGGAGATTAATCCTTTGTCAGTTGCTTAATTTGCAAATACTTTCTCCCATCCTGAGGGTTGTCTTTTGGTCTGGTTTATGGTTTCCTTTGCTGTGCAAAAGCTTTGAAGTTTCATTAGGTCCTATTTGTTTATTTTTGTTTTTATTTCCATTTCTCTAGGAGGTGGGTCAAAAAGGATCTTGCTGTGATTTATGTCATAGAGTGTTCTGCCTGTGTTTTCCTCTAAGAGTTTGATGGTGTCTGGCCTTACATTTAGGTCTTTAACCATTTTGAGTTTATTTTTGTATATGGTGTTAGGGAGTGTTCTAATTTCATTCTTTTACATGTAGCTGTCCAGTTTTCCCAGCACCACTAATTGAAGAGGCTGTCTTTTCTCCATTGTATATTCTTGCCTCCTTTATCAAAGATAAGGTGACCATATGTGCGTGGGTTTATCTCTGGGCTTTTTATCCTGTTCCATTGATCTATCTTTCTGTTTTTGTGCCAGTACCATACTGTCTTGATTACTGTAGCTTTGTAGTATAGTCTGAAGTCAGGGAGCCTGATTCCTCCAGCTCCATTTTTCTTTCTCAAGATTGCTTTGACTATTCAGGGTCCTTTGTGTTTCCATACAAATTATGAAATTTTTTGTTCTAGTTCTGTGAAAAATGCCAGTGGTAGTTTGATAGGGATTGCATTGAATCTGTAGATTGCTTTGCCTATCCCTGACTCTTGGGCAAGGGGAACATCTGTCATTTTTTCTGAGACAGTAATTAAAATCTCTACATTAGTGTCAACTTTTAGAAGATCCATCTTCAATGTCTTGCTTTTCTATTGGCCTAACTGCTCTCTGTCTTTCACATTTAGTCTGCAGTATTACTTGCCTTGACCAAGTATTGAGTTAAGAATTAGTATCAATGAATCTAATCACTCATTCACAAAAGTTATTCATCAAATTTTGTTGAGCATATACTACTTGTGAGTCAACAAAATATACTCTTTGACCTCATGGGATTTAAAATTTTGAGAAGGGATATAAAGAGTCATTCAATTACTTGAAGAGTCATTTAGCATATATGTTTAGGTAGTATCATGCTGTAGGGTTTTTTTTTAATAGAGGTTATATTTTTTCTAATCATCAGAAATTGGGAACTTTGAGACTGTGTTCATTTCCTCTTACTCCTATTAGGTATAACAGTTTCTTCCCAGTTTCCTTAAACAATATGGGAGACAAACCAACCTAATATTTTCCTTAATCTTTCATTTCTCCTGACTTCAGTTTTTAGCCTGTGTCTCTGGTTTCTGAAATTTTACTTCAATAAAGCACCTTTCTACATTCCATACCAGATAATAAGTCATTGACTGTATCTTTTATTTCTGATTTTCCAGTACCAATGCCAGGCAACTGTCAGTTGTATTAATAGGTACATATAAATGATATATTTACTAAAAAATAAAGCATGTCATTTCAAATGGGTCTTATATAGCTTGCTTTTCCAATTAGTTTAGGAACTCCTAGAAGGAGAGACCCATGCCTTAGGAATCCTTCAATGTGTAGTGATTTTGAGGCATTTTCATTGAGGAATTATAGCTCAATTTGTAAAAAAGTTTATAAACTCAACTTCTTCTTGGAGGAAAAAAATTTTTCCCCCAAATTATAGGTAAGTTATAGGTTAGACTCTGAAGTAAGCACTATTGTCAGTGTAGATAGATGTGATTAAAAACAAGATGAGGAAGGAAAGCTATTTTGTGGGAGGACATGAATCTTCACCAGAGAAAATGTCAGTGCATCATATGAAAATGCCCTCGATGGTGTGTAACAGGAGTTAACAGAGTGACTGGGGTCATGGCAGCATCACTGAAATGAGGGCATTGTTTCTGCAGAGACTCTAGTGCTAAAATATTTGGATGTAAAAGGTCTGTTAGGTTAAAAAATATCCCATCACTCTCATTGCTTTTGTTAGCACAATTCAGCTGTAGCACAGTGTTCCATTAGGTGTCTAAAATGAATAAGTGCTGAAGAGGAATTACAAAAAGGAAAGGTCAGTGTGTGGGATAATCAGATGAGGTTTCTTGGGAGAGGTGATGCTTGTCTGCAGACCCAGTAAAGTTGGAGTTCAGATATAGACTGGGATACTCCTCAGAAGAAGGTTCAAATTTCTTCCTTGCCTAACAGAAACAGTAAACTAGGTTATGCTGAAGTAGTATGAATGCTGCTTATACATTAGCCCATTTCAAGAGATTTGCATACTGTCATAATTACTCAGTACACCTATATTATGTTGACTGAATTCAATAACTTATGATATACTAGTGCATTCACACTTCTACAATCTCAAAAATGCAGCACAGTACAAGGTGGCATTATGAATTTATATTTAACTGACTCTTCAAGAACTGAACTTCGAAATGTGCCTATTAAAATTTTTAATTATACTATTACCAGGAGAGAAATTCACTTGATAAATAAACCATTCTTTTTAATGGAAAACTTTTCATGTTGATTACTACTTAAAGTTAACCTGAAGTAGAGAGCAGTGAAGGAAACACTTCTTTTGCCTTCCAAATTGGATTTGTTCAAGTCTATCTATGTGAACACTCTCACTTATGTTAATAATCATAATTTAAAAACAAGTGTTAAGTAGTGATTGTCAAGGGATGAGGAGAGAGGGAAATTGGGACTGAGTACAAATAGGTACACGATTTCTTTTGGGGTGATGAAAATGTTCTAGAATTAGGTAGTGGTGATGATGTACGACATAGTGAATATAATAAAAATCATATGAATCATATAAGGTTGGTAAAATTCTTTAAATCTACCAGGGCCTCATCCTTTTGTAATTAATAGAATTTTGCTGCTTCTTCAATTTTTTAATGGTTATAGTTTAATTTTGGCCTTCTATTTGCTCAAGTCAATTTGCTAATAATTTTGAAAATTGTTCTTTCAATATAATTTTCAATTTTATTTGCATAATTTTTCCATATATTTTCTTTTGATGCTTTTAAATCTCTGCTCTATTTATACGTATGTCTCCTTCAACTTTCCAAAACCTAAAAAAATTGTTAATACTGTTGATCAATCTTGCCTCTTTTATTTTTTATTATTTTTAAAGCTTTTTTATTTTTTTGATCTTCTCTAGCCTTCCCATTAAAAAAATAGTTTCTACTCTTACTATTATAATCTCTTCATTCTCAGGGTTTTCTCTCTTGTTCTGTCTCTAGCTTCTTGATTTGGCCACTTAGTTCATTAATTTTTAGTCTTTATTATATGTGTATCAAAGTTAAACATTTTTTTCTTTGTACTGCTTTAGAGACATTTACACATTTTAATCTCTATTGCTTTCATTTTTATGTAGATCCAATTCATAAGTTTCATTCTAATTTAGCCTTTGGGCAGTGAATTATTCAGAAGTGTATTTTCAGTATTTTATGTGTGTGTGTGTGTGTGTGTGTCCTATTTTGACTCTTTATAACATTGTGGTGAGAGAAAATAGTTTATATAAGATATTCTTTCGTACATAGGCATACTTTGTGACTAAAAGGATTTATTTTCTCTTTTTTTTTCCATGAAGGTGGTCTACATGTTTATAAGGTACAGCTTAATAATTTCACCTTTTATATTTTCAACAATCTCATTATTGTTTTGTCTGTTTGATGTTCAGTTTCTGAGGAATATATCTGTAAAATCCCTAACTGTATTTACAGATTTGTCAATTTCTTTTTTTGCTTATGTTAATTTTTGCCTAAAATCCATTTTAGAAAATGGAGAGCCTTATATTTTAAACCACATTCTAGTCTTAAAGATACCTAAAGCTAGTTAACGTCTCTATGATCTTGCATAATAATGCAAGGGACTAAAAATATGGAAACACTAATCTCTTTCTATTATTTTCATGCTATTGTTATGTTACCAGGTCTGTTAGCTCTATCCTCTCCTATTAATCCTCATTATTAATTTGTTTTTAGAGTCTATAATTAAATAGATTCACCAACATGTTTACCAATGTCTATATTCACTACTTTTTCTTATATTTTACTTTTGTGGTTAACTTCTTTTTTCTTTCTTCTTTTCTTCAAAAATATTAACTTAAGGCAGTATATAAATACATATATATATAATACTGTGGTCTGGGTGACAGACAATAAACATTAACATAATAGCTAAATTATAGTAAGTTAGTAAATTATAAATATTCTGGAAAAGTGAGAGCAGAAGGACAGAGATTTGGGCAGGTTACATTTTTAGACATGGTAATCAGCCATCAGCCATGATTCACTAAGAACATGTTTAAGCAAAAACTTTAAAGAAGTGAGAGAGTGAGCTATGCAAATATTAGAAAGAAAAACATTCCAGGCAGAGGGATTATAGCTAATGGAAATATCCAAGATGCAAACATGACTGCAGTATTTGCAAAAACAATACAAAACAAAACATGGTGGGTAGAGTGGCTGGAGCAGATAGAGGGAAGGAGAGAGAAGGAGATGAGGTCAGAGAAGACACAGGTCAAATCACGTAGGCTTTGTAAGCCATTATATGGACTGTGGGCTTTTGCTGTGAGTGAGATGGGAAGTCATTGTGGGATTCAGCAGATCTCATATACCTTTTAAATGTTGACTCTGGCTGTTGTGTGGAGAATTGGCTTGTAGGAAGGCAAGAATAAAAACAGGGAAAGTAGTTAGAAGACTGCTATGGTCTGACTGTTTGTGTCCCCAAAGTTCAAATGTTGAAATCCTAACCACCAAAATGATAGTGTTAGGAGCGGGGGGCTTTGGGTGGTGCTTAAGTCATGAGGGTGGAGTCTTCATGAGAATAGCATTAGTGCCTTATAATTGAAACACCCCAGAAATCCCTAGCCTTTCCACCATGTGAGGACACAGTGAGAAGTAACCAGCTATGAACCAGGAAGAGCACCCTCACCAGAATGCAGCCATGTTACCCCTCAGTCTTGGACTTCCAGCCTCCAGCACTGTGAGAAATAAACTTCTGTTGTTTATAAGCTACCCCGTCTGTTTTATTTTGTTATAGCAGCCTGAATGGACTAAGACAAGGATAATTACCACGATCTAAATAAGAGATGTTGGCTGGACCAGATCTGTAGCTGTGGGGTTGGTGAGAGTTTCTGGATAACTTTTGAAAACACACACAAACACACACGCGCGCACGCATACACAAACACACACGTGCACACACACACAGAGCAGGTTTGCTTCATTTAATAAGGAAATCACTATGGCTATAAGAAGAGATCCTGGTGATAACCAGCATGTGGTAGTTAATTACAGTAATGCAAGTTTTTAGAGAATAATTATGCTACCAAATCTCTACTATAAATATACTTCATATATAAACAATTTTATTGAAACTCCTTAAATAAACTCAAAGAGCTGGAACTTTGTAGCTTACAATTTTGACTGATTCCAGGAATGACAGATTTGTTTTCTTTGTTGCTGTTACTAATTAGAAATGACCCTATAATATTATGTAGTAACTAAAAATAATAATAAAGGTCAAGAAATAAGAATATAAAAATTAGGGTAGGATAAAGCAAATAATATGAATTCTTTAAAAAATTAGTTTAAAATTAACTTTGGGGCTCCTTTATGTTTTGTATTGTTTTGTATTGTTTGACCCCACAGGAGATAGAGTTTGTTAAATTAAGAGAGTTTGCAATAATATGCATAACATGAAGAAATGAGGTTTTAAAATTTAATTGTCATATAGATCACACGAAGAGCCATGAGTATGGCTAATACTGTGTAGCAGTGTTAAAAATATAGTCACAGTGTCTAGACATTAAATAAGGGTAATTGCTTTCTTGTGACAAATAATTTGAGATAGAGAAACTAGGCATCCATCTTTTTCAAAGATCACCAGGACCCATAATTACTACGGGTATATAAACCTGCTTTTCATTAACAGTGCATATGAGTGAATATAACTTCTGAAGAAACATTATGTACAAAGTCCAGGTCAGATTGAGGAGGATAAAACATTATATAAGAAAATTAGTTCAGCAGCTTTGATCTTCATGATAAAGATGTACAACCAGTGCATAGCAGATAGGGAATAAGAGATCAGAAAGACTAGTGTTGTGCTGGTGAATGTTTAATAATTAGCACACTGGAAAAAAAAACAAGAACACTGGTTTGTAATGCTTGCAGACTTCCATGATGTAAATACTCCTATTGTGGCCAATTTCAAGCTACCATCCTGATGTCACTGAAAGTGGTGTTAGGAAGACTTCTCACAGTTAAGCCTTGCAAGCCCATGCGAGTCAGTTTCAGCATGTCACTTCCTAGACTTATTATTATCAAATAGCTGTGACAGTTTAAATAACCCTGAGTTTCCTCACTTACAAAATCAAGAGGTTGGACTAGTTATTTTCTTATTCCCTTTCCAGATTTATCATTCTTTTTAAAGGAAAGTGGTGAGATGATTTTTGTCTCCATAAATAAAATGTATATAGAATATCCCCATTTAAAAATCTTACATACAACTACAGGTGGAAGTAATGGTACAAACACGCTTTTTCCATTAATTCCTGTTTTAATACCCTTATCTTTAAATGGAGTGACCGATTTGGGAACATCATATAGATGAACTGGCATTAAAAATATAAAGTGGTTCCAATTCGATGAAATTCTCTAATTCCAATTGTTATACCAATGATATCAATGCAAAGAGATACCTTCTTGGCAGTAGAAAATATGTTTTCTATTATATTCTTCATACAACCTAATTCTGTGCAAAGCTGTGGTAAACCTGTAAGATTCCAGCTCGTAATATTCATATGTTTATACAATTTCCTTTCTTTGAGTGTGGGCTGGATCTTGTGACTCATTTCTAGTGGATGGGATTCGGCAATATTGTTGAATATTACTTCCCTGATTAGGTTACGAAAAGACTATGATTTCTGTCTTGCATGCCCTCCTTGCTCTCTTCCTGGCTGGCTCAGAGAGGCATTCAGATGACTGCAGCCCCAGCCATTTTAACTGAAACTTCAAGAGTGACCTGAGACCATCATGTGGCTTGGCCTCTCCCAGATTCTCAACACTCTGAAACTAAGATAATAAATCTATTTATTTTAAGTTGCAGATTGTTGTTTAGATGGGATTTCTATTGATCTATTTTCAACACTGTCTTCTCTGTCATCTTCATTCTGTTATTGACGTTCCCAGTGAATTTTCTGTCTTGTGTATTGTATATTTCAGTTACAAAATTTCCGTTTGTTTTTCCTTTATGTCTTCTATTTCTTTGCTGAAAATTTATATTTTTTCATCATTTCTGGAGTGTCCCTGATTGCTGGAGCATTTATCTACTAACTACTTTAAAGTCTTTTCAGATATTTTCAACAGCTGTGTCATTTTGTTGTTGGAAACTGTTGATTGTCTTTTCTCCTGCAAGTTGAAATTGTCCTAGTTTTCCACATGGAAAACCATTTGGGCCTGTATCTTGCAAATTTTGAATGTTATGCTATAACCTTCCTGATTCACTTTAAATCCCAAGGAAAACATTGACATTTTTGTTCTAGTAAGCAGTCAACTTGGTTAGGTTTATGCTGAGAGTTCCAACATACTTTTTGTGGGCTGTGGTTCCAATTTCAGTTTCGTTTTCAAAGCCTTTGTAGTGGTATTTGAATCTGTCCCTTGTGTGTACCACCCAGTAGTAGTTTGGGATCTAGTTGGTAGTTTATGTGTTAGCTCCGTTCTCAATAGCTTTGATACACTGATCAGGGGTGGATCTACGTGTGCACAACTTGGTGTTGAGCCCAGGAACTCATAACCAACTTTATAGGGTTTCTTTCCCAAACCCTGCCCTCCGTCTGGTCTCCCTGGTACTTTTAGGTTCCCTGGGACTTCCTTTTTCAGTCTTCGCCCAGAAAGCTGAGGCTTTAGTTACTCCTCTCTGCCACTCACTTTTGCAACTGTGCAGCATTCGGCCAAATGGTGAGAGTCCAAAGGGGAAAAAATGGTCACCTCAGTACAGATCTGGTGGTTACTCAAATGCTCATCTTCTTACCTATTGTATCTGCTACCATATACTTTTCAGTGTCTTTGAATAGTTGCTTCACACATTCTGTCCATTTTTATAGTTGCAGTTAGTGTGAGAGATAGAGTGGCGTGTGCTTTGCCATCTTATGCAGAACACAAATTCCTGTTCATTTATTTTTAGCATAATTATTGATATGGATTTGTTTAAATTTATCAAGTACAGGGATATGAGTTAAGGGGTACATACATGTTCCTCCTGGGTGTTAGTTATCTGGAATAATTCTTGCTTTTTCTATTGTATATTAACACTCTACATTAAATTTTTCTTTGAGAATTAGCACATGTTGATTGCAGAAAATTTGGAAATATAGAAAGGTGTAAGTTTGATTAGAAACTACTCCAACAAGTCAGTGATAATAATAGATAGTTTAATTTTTCCTTTTACCTTTACAATACATGTATGTGTGCATCTGCTTATAGAAAATAAAATAGTACCGTATTCATAAGTTCTTTTCATTTTATAATACATTATAATCAGTTTTGTATTGTAAAAGTTTAATAGCTGCACAATATTCCACTATGTGGAATTATATTAACTTTATAATATACCCACAGTTTCTAAATTTTCTTCCACAAAGTTTATACTTTCTAGAACCTGCAGTTCCTTACAGAGTATTCTTCACACAGGTGTATATGTCAGGTTGTTAAAAATGAATAGATAAATATTATACGAACAGTCTATTAAGAGATGTCAAAACAGTTTTCTTTTGGACACTAGTATGTTATCATTAACTTGTCTTAATTACTTTGAAACTTCCTTTTTAGTCTAAAACCTTTTGATTTTATGATTCCTTTATCTTTTTTCTTTCCAAATGTTTAGGGAACAGTGGGCTAAGGACAAGGTAAGTTTTTTTCTGTTCACGTTTTGATGGCACTAGGAGAATAAAATTTATTACTTTGTCCATTTAAAAAAAATCACCTACCTGGTATATCACAGTTTGATTTTACACACAGATACATACACACACACTAACACACACTTAAAGAAAATAAAGGTTTCTTTAGTACGCATGTGGGAGAGATTATACACTATGATTTGTATTTATGTGCAAAAGGAAATGGAGCAAAAGAAAAATCTCTCTGAGTCAAATATATTTATTTATACTTGTAGTTTCTATTAGATGATTATCAGAACTATAAGGATATATATAGCAAGTGTGGATAATCCTAAGTATGTCTAGCAAAATTGTAACTAAGAAATAACAAACCACTTATTAATTTGATAGATTCCTCAATAACATTATTCATAGCCCATTTTCATAATCATAGCTTTATTTGACTTTTTTTAGGAGAGCTATTTCAAAGACATTCTATTATAGCAACACTGTAAGTTTAACAAAGATATTGTTGCTTATGAAATGATTTAACTCTTTGAACTATAGTACCATATTCCATTTTGGACCTTACATAACTTTCCCCTAACTAACATAGCATATTATTATTTTAAAGAATTGTTATCAATTTTACTAAATAACTTTATTTCAATTTTCTATGGTTTTTGAAAAAGGTAACCACATTTAACAGGGAGTATTATTCATCATATTGAAAGGAGTTATATCTTTTCATGATATTTAGGTCACAATATAAAGGCCTTTATATATAAAATAAATAATAGAAAGAAATAAAATGTAACATATATCCCTGTAAAATAGTTAATAGTTAAAATAAAATTTTATACTGTTCAAAAAAACCACACAAGATTAACAAAATTTATATCACAATTCAGGTAAATTAGATTTCTTATTCATTTTTAGACTGTCCAACAAGCCCTGTGGTGAGAAATTTTAAGTTGTCAGCTTCAGAGTAAAGGTTACAATTTATATTTGGTGACTTTTGTCAAGTTCTGCTAAGGCCCTTTACACCTCCCTAATGTAAAGTGGTACTTTTGCATTTTTATACACCCTGATTCACTTATAACTGACAAGTGGCATATCTTAGATTGACAAAGATATGCATGAAGCAGATGTCAGAAGATGGAAATGATTACAGTATGGAGCACTTCTTTTGTAAAATATATGAGTTAATCCGCCAGGCATGACAGCGAAGGACTGAGAAAAGCTTTCTTTGTGTGTAGTGTTGGCAGGTGTCATGAAACTTCCACCAAGCAAGATTATTAATTCATGACCTATTTTCCTTATTGCCATTACAGTAGCACCTTTTTCAGAAAGGACAGCCATTTCCAACAGGCAGACCTTCAAATTATGCATGGGGTATGAAGTAAATGCAAATCTGCATCACAAATTTAAAAGCAAAGAGTGCTCTTGACAATCCAGTGCTTATCTTCCCAGGTTAAAACTTTCCAAGTTCTGATGGATGGTTTCCGCAACCCTGCATTTACCTTAAAACCCATGTTTCTCCAAGACTTGGTTAGCAACTCATGGAAGAGAAACATACTTTTCTTGAGAATGAATTGTATCTTTTACAGAGCTAGGGTTAAAAGAAATTGTAAGGGCAATGTCCACAAGCTGATATATGAAACTATTCCAAAGGTCCTGTATTTTGTCTACCAAGAGGGGGTCTGAAGGAAGTCTTACAGCAGATGTCTGCCTTTAAACATGTAGCTGTCCTGTTTCAAAGTCTCTCATGACTTTTAACCTCATATTCTTGTGTTGAGTCAGGCAATCAATGTAAAACATATCTGGGCAGAATCATCCCTCAAAGACATTACTCCACTGTGCTTTAGAATCTGTCATTGACCTATGTTAGGGGAATTTCTGGAAAATTGTTCTGTCAAATTTTCTGCTGTGTTGTTGAGGATGTTATTTGTTTATCATATTATTCACTGAATTCTTTTTGAGGTCTTTGGTCTTAGTATCAGTTGTGATTTTCCTGAGCATTTGGTTTACTTGTGCCATATAATACTAAATCTTTCATCTGATTTTCCCTATTCGTGTGGGAAAACAATCTTGTCTATCGCTTTTAACAAATGTATAACTTGTTATAGCATGCTTCTTAAAAACTTAACTTCTTTCCTAGCTACACTGCACTAATTTAAATCTTAATTTTTATTTTGACTCATTTTTTTCCTTAAGTGTAAATTAGGTTATTTTTCTTGGTTTTGCTGCATCTTTGTAAACTACCTCAAATCATTTCAGACCAAGGTAGGATGCAACTTAATAATACTAAAATTTATAGCTCAAGATGAAATTCATGTCACTTTGCAATCTAAATCCAATTTACTTTTCAAATGTTAACTCTAAGAACATCTTTATATACCACTAGTTGTAATCAGCTTTGTCACCTCCATGTCCCTATACAAACCAGGTTCATTTTCATTAGGCCCACATTGAAAATGCCTTCTTCTTTAACCTCTATTCATCCAAATATTATCTTTCAAGATCCATTCTTTATTATACCTGATCATGACATTTTCCTAACGGTGAATTCATGGCATATGTTTACTTAACTGTTCATCTAGATCTTGACTTTGTTCTCTCTACTGGTGATTCTCATATTGCTTGATATGTCATGTACCTTCTTAATATATTTAGTACCAAGATCTTGGCTTTCAGGTAAACAATGAGTTCCTAAAAGTGAGGAGATGAGTCTTGTCTAGAACTCCTAATATTTGCATTCTGGTGCATTTATTGAAGGCATAAACATTTATAAAATAATAAATCAATTTATATGATGAAATAAACGTATTAACTAAGACTGAGAGGCCAAAGCAGATTTTAACACAACATCATAAGTTCACTGGAAATTCTAAAGTATTGCGTTGGCCAAAAAGGTCATTTGGGTTTTTCCATGACATCTTATGGAAAAACCCAAACGAACTTTTTGGCCAACCCAATATTTACAATTGTCGCAATACTTAAGATTTCTATGTACCGAGCACTAACTTGGGTCTTGAACAGAAGTCGCCAGTTTTTCCTTATATTTTGTTATTCCATTCCATCTCTTTGTAAAATTTGGGATGGCTATGTGACTCTGAGTTTTTTCTGGAGTGAAGAAACTTAGGCAAGAATCCTATCTGAATTCAGCAGTGACATTAGGGTTTACATTGAGCAAAGGGTCAATCTATTGATCTGTGACAATTTACTAGGGTCACAGATTGTTATGGCTTGGTGACATTGAGAGATGAGTCATTATGATTTTTCTGGATGATGACCAGTGGTGAAGTCAACAAGGCTCAGACTAGGCAACCCAAATGAAGCAGTTGTTTTCCAGTGTATTCTTATACCTTACACACAGGTAGAATAAAGTATAGGGTGTATTTGGAAGCTCAGAAAGGCACAAAGATAATTTCTCTGACATTCTGAATGACTGCCATCTTCTTGCATGCTGTGACAATTTTCTATTCTAAACACATAGTTCACTAAACATTCATACTACATTCCTTAAGGGGTTTTGTTTTTGAGGGCTTTCTTTTTTTCTTTTCTTTATTTTTCTTCAGAGTAGATAGTAGCATGCTGTTGATAAAACACTTGAACTCCTGCTGTTAAAATTGTTGAGTTCTGTTCAGAGGAGTGAAAAAATGTTCTGCCATTTGTTCCCAGGTACCGAGACTGCTGCGGAAATGTACAAATAAGTGCTGTAATGTGTGTAGAGAACAGTTCTTTGTAGGGTTTAAGGCAGTGCAGAAGGGGGGTGTCTCACCTCTTTCCTTGTGGGAGGTTGAACTGCTTGTTTCCCCTGCTGGGACTCCCATCCCTCAAAAATTCTTATGTACTAACACATGGATCACTAGAGGTTTTTTTTTTTTTTTTAATTTGCTTTATTTATTTTTCCCCCAAAACAACCCAAAGTTTGCATTGTCAATGACAAGGTAACTCCCAAGGTTGCTAGATCAGACTTCTGAGAAGAGTTTAAAGTGCTTTAATCTGTCATTTAATTAATATGGATATTCTGAGTGATCAGTGTTCAAAGTGTTTCATTTTTATTTCAGAGAAGTAAACCTCTTTCTTGACTTTTTACTTTGTTACATTTTGAAAGCAAGTTCTTCTCTGTACCAAAATAAACTTAACTAATGTCATAATTTTTTATCAATTCATGTTACCTAGATGATTTGATACTCTGAGTTTCTTGGAGCCAGGGATGGATGATCTGTTCTAAGCGGACTGTACACATTCACACATGCCCACTCACTGGAACACATTCACTGTTTACTGCACAATCTTTTAAGATAGTTATTTTCCATCTGGTTCATGCTCCCCCACTACCAACTACCATTACTAAATTTTTTTTTAACGAAATAATCCTCTTGTGGGTAACGTCTCATTTTGCACATCCAAAGATATTCCCCGTATCTTTACAATAATGTTTTTTTTCTCTCAGTCATCATATGTCTATTAGGCACCTAGTACTTGCCAACAGTTCTGATAAGCCTTAATGTTACAAATTCAAAACAAACAAAATCTGTGCTTCCAATAAGTTAACAATGTGGAGTATAAAGTCACAAATGCCAATAGACCACTACCGTGTGCTGCATGCTGTGATGACTGTATTCTATGTGTTCTACAAGGGGTCAGTGATTATGTTCTCGTTTGCATAGTTTATAGGGCTAGGCCCTATACAAATTTCGTATCTCTGAGTACATTTTAAAGAAAATAAGATATATAATACCACTGTAATATATTATAAATATTACATAGAATGAAATTTTGGTGCTATATTGCTGATGAGTTTCTGCTCTAATTGATTGGATTGAATTGAAATCAGAAGTTCAAAGACCAAGGTTACAGAGCTACTTTACTCCACTTATATCAGTCACAAGTACCTACTGTCTCAACAGACAGATACACAAATCAGAAATGAGTTTCCACGTGTTGGTAGAAAATGTGACCACTTTTTATATCTTTGGAGGCCTAAGAGTTGGGTAGAGGACTTGATTCTAAATGTCAGTTCCAAGAAGGGATTATATACAATCTTTTTAAAGTGCTTATGTTGGTGCAAATCCCCATGAATATGACCTATTTATGAGTGAAGGAAATCCTCTTTGAGCATTTCTTACAATGATGCTTTTCCACTTAAGGATTACCCATCCGTTTTTATCTTTGTTGCTTATTGCATATCGAGATTGCCCTTCTCTGTGATTTACTTTTTTCCAAATGCTCTTATTTTAAAGACCTAAGGATGAGACTGCAGATGAGAATTGAATTGATATTGAAACTACAAAAAAAAAACCACCCCAGGTTTTATTGTAACTCTAAAAGCGCATTTTAAACCCTGGAACACATTAAGAATAAAAGTTCAAACTCACACTTGTCAAGGCATTTATAGTTAAGTATCATCTATTGTTAATGTTTCCTAATTTGCCATTACTTTCTAACAGTTATGTGTTAATAAGAGAGGCCTAAATCTTTTATCATGTATCTCCTTACTGGGTTTTATGACCTACCTCCAAAGATGAGGCCGCTGGAACTCCTGCTCAGACAGACAGAAAGGCAGCACATAGCTCAGGAAATTGGTGCTGATCTGGACATCAAAAATCCTCTCTCCTCATTTTGGCCTTTTTCTCTTTAAAGACATAGGCTGGGTCAATTGTAGAGATAGAGAATAATAACAAGAAAAAATTTAAGAGGAAGTTTTAAACTTTTCTTCCCCCAAAAGCTACTTTGAAGAAAAAGTTTCTTTCCCATTCCTATTCCAGAATAATTTTTCTTCAGTTGCCTTTTAAACACAGGTTCTTCATGTCTCAAAAACACACTTTAGCATGATGGTTTAGATGAATGACTTGGTAGATGGTGTTTGTGGTCACTGTGCATAGGACGAAATTTTGGTGCTGTATTGCTGATCAGTTTCTGCTCTAATTGATTGGATTGAATTGAAATCAGAAGTTCAAAGACGACGGTTACGGGTTCAAAGAACCACCAGACAGCATTACTAAAACAATGGTCAGAATGAGTCACTGCAAATTGTGTCCACTGAATCTTCTGGTCAGTACAGTTCTCCACAGCCATACCGGTCCATTTCAGAAGCAAATTTTCTACTCTTGGCAAAAAGAATTTGCCTCCTGAAGTCCAGCCCACTTTGGGGTGTGGAGCCATAGTCCCATATAGTAAGACTGCGGCCTTGCGTGCTTTGCTTACTTTATCCATACATCTCTCATCCAGGAGCTTCTCAAAATGAGTGGCTGGATCATGGTAAGATGTTAGTATTCCTGGATACATTCTAGTATCTTATCCGCGTAATAAGGTTTCTCATCAAAACCTCAGTGTGTCTGTCTCTGGAAAACTGTATATAATTACGTTAGAGCTGAAGACGTATAAATAAAGCCATAATAATCATGCTTTGTTTGCATTGTGTCTTTTCATTTACAAAACATTTCACCATACGTTTTAAAATTGGTCCTCCCAATCATTTCACTAGCTAACTAGGGATGTATTATTTATATCCATTTTCCAGATGACACTAGAGGTGTGACAAGTATAAGGTCATGAAACTTGTAAGCAGAAGAGCCAACACCGGCACCTAGTAAAGAGGTTATTTTACAATACAGACTGAATCTAACAAATAGCCCCATGAAGACGGGTGGGCAGTTCGTATCAAATTACTTTTTAGTCTCCCCTAAAATCTGCATCAGTAGCCATTGTAAATGAGTGTTGATGAAATGAAGAAGCTGTGCTTCATCTCATTTTCCTGAGTCTGGGAGAAGCTTCTTTTTATGGTGGGACTGTGAAACATGCAGCCCCTGAACAAATACTTGAATGCTATTGATTTAGAGATAAAGGAAACAAGAAAAGGACCTTGTAGAGGATGAGAGAGGAAGATGCTTGTATAACATTTTACACAAAATACAAAGTAAGCCAAAAAAGCCCCAAATAACCCAAAAAACCTTAGAGGAGAAAGAAAGGAAAAAAAGAAGAGTAATACTAGGCACACGTTCATCCCATCAGAATTGTAGTGTGATTAGTGCACAAATATAGCCCCATCTTCACTCTGGGCTTGTTTCCACAGAGTGTAGGGTCATCAGGATGATCAGGATGAATAAACATCACATTCTGCATCGCACAGCCCAGTAAGCCTCTGTGGCATCAGGTAGCAGGAACTAAGTGAGGTTCTATCAACCTCTGGGGAAGAATATGCGCGGGGAGGGAGGAATAACAACAAGGGCCAGAAAATTACTTGGTAGTCTCTTATCTAGATGAAACCGTGCTACACAGAGGATGCAGTGTCTTGAGGGAGCTTTGAGCCTCTGTTAACACTTAGACTTCTCTGCCCATGATTCTTGCTGGCTTGGTCAGCACTGGATTCCTAGGATAGAGCATCCCTTAGATTTGAGTCAGCATCCTGGATGGAGAAAGGATACTAATAGATGTTGCTGCTTCCTACACTTCGGCTTTAAAGAGAACAAAAAGTAGTGCTTTAGAATAATAATTTAAAAAGTATTTTTTTTTTCTGATGGTTTTTGTTATTCTCCTCAAAACGGGCAGATTATAAAAATATATTCAGAAAATTTTCAGCTAAATTTGTATGTTAGCTGCAAAATGACAGATAAGGAAAACGAGGCATGTTTGAAAGCTTTTTGAAGTTGACTTAATTAAGAGCAGCTATTGCAGCACCTCCCCAAAGCTCCTAGATGCTAAGGGTGGCAATGCTGAATTGAGCTGGATGGCATCTTTGATTGATAAAAGGAGAATGGGTAGAAAGCTAAGAAGACAAAAGAAAAAAAAGGGAAGAAAATATATATTCACTGAGCATAATATGCAGTGAGTTCCAGTGTTGTGCTGTAGCCAGCTAGTACTGGCTCACCTGAAAGAGCTCATTGTTAGATTTTCAAGAATTTTTCAGAGCAGTTGTTAGCAACATCCATTATTAAAAATTAAATTGTATAAGCCTTCACTTAGCTAAAAATTAAAAGCAAAATTAAAACACTCAAAGCTCAATCACTTCCAAATTATTTTTCATTTTACTATTATTTATGTTCTCGAGGTTATCCATACCTATTGTATCTGTGGTGGAAATCCTGTATAACAGTGCACTACTACACATATCTTTTCAGCTCTGTATTCAATGACATCATATTGGCAGCTCAAATTACCCATGGCTGGCAAATGCTATAAATCAGGTATTGATTTATTGTTTTGTTGATTGTCTAATGTTGAGAAATGTTAATGATGAAAATTAAAATGGAAAGTGTGTCATGCAGTTACATTATGAAGAATATAAAATTAAGGAAATATTCATTTATCTTTTGAAAACTATTATCTGATTCAGCAAAGATGTGATGCACGTCATTCATGAGCAAATAAGATTCTGACACACATCTTAGTTGTTTCACTTTCCTCCTAACTTGTTATAGTAAACAAAAATATCAACCAGCTTTGATGTTGCATATCAGATTTAATGATGAGGCACTTATTGGGAAAAGAGGTGGTAGATTGGGACCTGACTCTTTTTGCCAAATCCTGGTTGAATTGAAGCCATAATTTGTCTATCACTACAAGAGTTTGGAAAATATCAGTGGAAGCATTGGTAGAACCAATTGGTTATGTAGAATTTACAATAATAAGTATTGTGTATTTTACCATTAATTGCTAATTGTGTGCTACACATTCATGTCAATAACATTTATAATAAACTTATATACATACTTTTTTCTTCAGAGAGCCTGTTGTTTATTTGTCAGCATACTACTGATAATTATTAAAATTTTCTCTTATTCCCTTATTTAATTCTGTAACAATTCCTTGAAGTAGGTATTATCCATATTTGTAGCTATGGAAAATGAGGACCAGAAGAGTTTGGAAATAGTACCAATGTCACATAGCTGTCAGAGAATATAGTTGGGTTGGGGGTCTCAGGTATATTCTGGCCAGGGCCTGGGCTTTTGTACTGACACCACTCTGACACTGACATTTACTAGTTAAAGACCTCAGTTGTCACTTGTGCTACATTCTGGCCGCAGCATCCTCTTCCATGAAAGGAGAATGACACTATCTATTCATTCCTCCTCAGAATTGTTGTGAGGATCAAATGTGAAAATAATTTGTAAACTTAAGGTGCTAAAATATTACCTAATTATTTACTTAAGAGCTAGACATTTAAGATAGCATTTTGCTTGCAGAGATTTACTATTTCGAGTCTGACTCAGGCTCCTTGAAAATTAACTTTTCCATATACTACCTGAAAAACAGAATATGCACTTCATTTTCTTTTGGAAATACTTTCTGTTATAAATTTCTAGATATTTTCCTGTTCTGGGCTTCTTTGCAAGTCTCCAACATCTTTTCTGTAAATTTAAGCACTGTTCATTTTTTACAGTAATAGATTGATGGTTTCTTAAAGTGTTTGGCAGCTCTGTATGCCCACGTTTTTATCAGCCTAGAGCATCCCTGAGGGTAATGTGTGACCAGAGGATCTGGAGAAGCAGCCAAAAGCTAAAACCAATGCATAAGTGAAAAGAAAGAAAAACAAATTATTTCTTTGAAAAGCAATCAAGTTGTTTGCATTAGAGTATTGTTACTTATAACCTTGGCTAATTTAAAGTTATTGGAGAATGTAAGTACATTTTAATACCCTCTGATACCTCAGTATTAGATTGAGGTATGGATAATACATAATTTTGCCCTGTATCTGTCTCCCAATGCCAAAGCACTTCTAGGTGATGACATTTTCTATTGCAGTTCTGAGTGTTTACAGGCCTTGATTCTGCTAGGTAATTATAAAATCTACCATGGCAGTAAGGCTCACTGCATGAGCTAATGCCATGATATAGAATTAATCAAACCTAAATGAAAAGGTCATTAGAGAGTTAAATTATTTCAGTGATACCAGAGTAACACCACATAAACAAGAATTATCCTCCATTTTGATATAATAGATTCTGAAATTTAGTCATTAGTTTCACCTCACTAAGCCTATTTAATTACTGATGTGGTTAATTACTTAAGCCCATTGACCACTGTTTAGTATTCTGTTACTTATACTTTTGGCTCTTTGAAAAAAATTGTATGTCACATTCTTAACTTTTCATTATGCTTCATCTTAATTACTTCCTATGAGCTAACAGAGATGATCTAATAAAACACTAACAGTACAGGGCATGACTATTTCTTAAAAAAAGAAAAACACTAACAGTTATTTATTAAACTTTTACTATATAGGGGATTGTGCATAGGTATAAAGGGAAATTGTTCTTTTCATGGTAAAATAAGTGAATTTCCTAACACATTAGAATGGTATTTAGTTTCTTAGGGGAGCTTTAATGGCCTCCTTTGCCATTGTCCCTGACCAGAACAGAGCAGATTAAGAATCTGTGTAGAAATGTGCTTTAAGGAATTCTGGATGATTTGAGGCAGAGAAATGGTGCAGTGTCACTTAACAGCTGAATGTCCATTTTCTCTGGCAGGTTAATGTAGTTTGCTGATGTAAATGTGTAGTAGTCAGGGTAGGCTAGATTATGTTGCACTAAGATACATTCCCATTATCTCATTGACAACAAAGATTTATTTCTTGCTTATGCCACATGTCCCCTGTGAGTTAGCTCAGTCTTACATCCTCTCTGTTAGGGGCTAAGGCTGACAGAGGCTTCATCTTAATTTCCATAACCATCAGGGTAGGGGGAAGAGCACGTAGTGAATTACACACTTATATTTTCCCCAGAATTACAATCTTACCACGTGCCCCAAAGAAACAGGACCAGAATATTCATGTCCAGCAATAATGACTATCACACACCACCACTAAGGACTTCAGTAGAGGGAGCAAGAAATGGAGCAAGTCTCAAGAAACTCTGTTGTAGTTCTTGCTCTGTATGGTCACGTCACTCCAGCTAAAATTCTATAACCTTTGAGCAGTACTAGATGAATTCAACTGAGCATTTTGGGTTACCTGTGTGCTTTTTTTTTTTCTGTGTAATCTGTAATCTTTCAGAGATGCTTCAGTCCTCCTTTTACAATCTCACTGCATCCTGATGTTCTCATATAGAATTGATCAAAAGCAAAGATTTAATTATTTGAATAATTATTTTCCTATGTACAATGAGGGAAGGAACTGTAATCACTGCTTTTCCAAAGCATCTCACTCAGTGCCAAGGTCAGAATGTTGCAAAATAAATGTAGGTTGTGTGAACAAATGAATGAATGAGAAGATAGAAATTCCAGCCAATTTAAAGGGGGGTGTCAGCTGGAAATATTTAATATCTATTTCTATTTCAGTTCTTTATCATTTCTTCATTCTATATCCTTTGTGCTTAATTTATTCATTTTCATGTTTTTTCATTTTCTTAAATGAAAGCTTAGTTCTATTTACACCTTTCTTTTTTAATATAAGCATATAAGCATTTAAAGTTATATGTTTCCCTTTAATCAGTACTCTTTCTGTGCTCCACAAATTTAGATATGTTGTATTTTAATTATTATTGAGTTCAAAATATTTTCTAGTTTCTGCTGTAATACATTTTTTGATCCACATGTTATTTAGAAGTGATTATTTAATATGCAAATATTTGAGGGTTTTTTGGGTATATCATTGCAAATGAAGATAATTTAATATCATTTCATAATTAATGAAGACTTACCTTCTGGTTGAGCATATGATATCTTTGCGAATATTCCTTGTGCACTTGAAATAGATGTGTATTGTTTGCTATTGTGTTCTATAATTTGCAATTAGTTAAGTTGATTGACAGTGTTGTTCATATCTTTTATCTCTTTACTGACTTTTTTCTACTTGTTTTATCAATTTATGAGATATAGGTGTTGAAGTCTCCAAATATGACTGTTTCTTTCCTAGTTCTGATTTTAATATTTGTTCATAAAATTTAAAAAATTATTTATTATATTGTTAATTGCAAAATGGTGAATTTGTCCATTTCTTTTATTCTGTAAGGAAGTTCTCTCTCTCACACATAGCCTCTTGTCTTTCTTAAAAAGTATCTTTCTGGTTGTATTGATTCATTTTTTTGGTCAATGTATTATAAGCCATTATGATTATTATTTTTAATTTGTCCTAAATATCACCAGGAAAGTCCTTTCAGGTAATCTCTGTACGCTTTTAATGTATCCCTTTTAGTATATGAACACACCTTTGATTTCTGATGCAACAAAATGTTTCGGGCTCACCTTTTACTTTCCCAGTCCCAAACCTCATATCTTTTAGTTGGAAGTGACATTTAAAAACCAACATCTGGGGGCTTCCCTTGTGTCACAGTAGTTAAGAACCTGCCTGCCAATGCAGGGGACCAGGGTTTGAGCCCTGTTCCGGGAAGATCCCACATGCCGCGGAGCAACTAAGCCCGTGTGCCACAACTCCTGAGCCTGTGCTCTAGAGCCCGCAAGCCACAACTGCTGAGCCTGTGTGCCACAACTACTGAAGCCCGCGCATCTAGAGCCTGTGCTCCGCAACAAGAGAAGCCACCACAGTAAGAAGCCTGTGCACCGCAACGAAGAGTAGCTCCCACTTGCCGCAACTAGAGAAAGCTCACGTGCAGCAAGGAAGACCCAACGCAGCCAAAAATAAATAAATAAATAAAATTTAAAAAGATATTAGTGATATCAAGCTTAGCAATGCCATTATAAGAAAGGAAATTTAGAGAGCAATATACCTTATAAACAAAGACACAACATTTGTTAACTAAGAATATCAAATCAATCTAGCAATATATAACAAAAGATAACGAATTTATACTATGACAAATTCAGTTTTATCTCAAGAAATTAAGGTTAATTTATTATGCAAAACTAAGTCAATCTAATGGAATACTAAATAATTAAAAAAGAACAAACTATTGCTATGTACAGCAGCATGGATGAGTCACAAATTCATTGTGCTAAATTAAGGAACCCAATATTAAAATGTTATATACCACATAATTTCATTCATTTGGCATTTTGGAAAAGGCGATAATATAGGAGGACAGAACAGATGAGTGGTTTCCAGGAGTTTGATTGGGAATATGTTGTGAATACAAATGAAATGAATGAGATAATTCTTTGGGATATAGGAATATTTCTGTATCCTACTCTGGTTGTAGTTATGAGAATACATGCACATGTAAAAACTTACTGAACTTTACACCAAAAAATGTGACTTTTGCTCTATGTAAATTAAAACAAATCCAAAAACAATTTTATTTTTTATATTAATAGAAAAAAGCAGATAAACTGTCATCTTAATAAAATTCAGACAATGCTTTTGACAAAAGTCAATATCCCTTTATGATAAAATGTCCTAGCAAATTAGGAGTAGAAAAAAATTTTCTTACTATGACAAAGGGTATTTGCAACAAACCTAGCGTTAACATTTTACTGACTGATGAAATAATGAATACTTTCCCCCTAAGATTGAGAATAAATACACGCACTCTCACTATGTCTGTTCAATGCTGTATTGGGCAACAAGGCTAAAAAAACCCTCCCAATTCCAGAATATGTTTTCATATTTCAGTATCTACAGAGGAGAAAGGCCCACTAGAAGGATATTGGAATGGAGACCTAGTACCCAACAGAGGTAGGTACCATTATTATTTACATTTTGCAAATACCGAGTCTTAGAAATGCTATAAGGCTGAAAATTGAACACTAAATTTTATGTTTCTAACCACTAAGCTGTACTTAATAAGTTACACTCAATTTCTCTTTGCATCTTGTTACTTCATCTCAACATTTTGTATAATCTTTGGTCCAAGGCCTATGATCCAGAGAATAATGACATCGGAAGTCTTGTTTGGAATATTTGAGAAAACTTTCGCCATCTGAGGCTTACTGTTTTTTTTAATCCAAACATTTTTAGCTGCTCATTTTTAATTAAATGGAACATAATTATATGATTAGACTCAGATGAGCTACAGGGAAATTTACCAATGTATTTGAAACTAAAAGATAATTGGAAAGTCTATCTGTGATGCCCAAAACTTTAAGAAATACATACTTTAGTTTTATCAGTGACTTTGCACTGAAAATTATTCTGGGCCTGCAAAAGCAAAGCTCATTCTGGAGAACCGTATTGCAGAATTTCATGACACATTCTGAGTTCATATGGCAAATTAATAAAGGACATCATTCTGGGTCCCTTAAAGTTATGTTTTGCATTTTACTTTACAAGTTACTTAGAAATTCATTCTTCTATCTTGGCATGAGATTAGTTCAGTCTCCTAAAGGCTATCAGCATTGTCTTTGAGTGACAGGCTCTATATTGGAAGTTAAGACTTCTTAGTTTTAATTTGTATTTCAGAGTACTAGTTTGTAGGTGGGAGAAGCCAAAGCCCCTTCCAGAACCCATTCTACCTTGTTGGAGATAGTTTCTGGACACTGCAGTGCTTGAATGGTGCTTGTGTTCACTGCCATCTTTTATGGAGGATCTTTGTTTCCTTCTGACCCATTTAAGCCTGTTAGGTGATGAGAGGAAAATGAAGGAAACTCTTCCTTCATTATGTACTGCTATTATATACATTATGTACTTCTATTATGTACTGCTTCCTCACTGTCACCTTTACTGGGTCCCAGAAGGGAGAGTATAAAATCCCAAAGGAGAGTGTAAAATCACAGGTAGAGATTAGTATATTCAAAGAATGAATTTCCTGCTGGTATCCTGTTTTGTTTTACGTTTTGGTTTTTAGAACAGAATTCCACTTAATTTTTTAATCTAAGAGAATTATTTTTTCTATGATAAGATTTGGAATTACCCTCAGGCAATTACTTAATTCAGGAACTATCTGCTGAATACCTAAACCAGTGATGGGAAAGGAATTTTGTTGAGAAGGAAAATAGTGCAAGTAAAATATTTATGGCTAGTAAAGTATTAATAATTAAGTTCATGGAATATAAAAAATGAGAAATAATATTACAGTACATTCTATTAAGTGGCCTTGTAAAAGAGAAGTGAAGATGAAAGGACATGAGTAATTGTTTATTAATTTGAAAAATAAGTAGGGAGGTGTGGACTTGTGTGGATATTCTGTTTCTTCTATTAAGTTTATTTCTGTCAATAGGCATAGTCGTTTTCATTTTTTAAATATCGTATTAGCAGAAATCAGTGTATAGAGAGAGCAGATAGCAGTGAGCCAGAAAGTTACCAAAAAATGTAGGAAGTATAATGATTAAAAAAAAATACCAGATGGAATGGATCACTAATGATATGTTGTCAGATGCCAATATAGCCAAATGTCTTCAGAAGATAACTGACCAGGTAGGCTTCATCTCCTATCTCCTAGAATACTAATACCCTCATGGTCCCACCAAATGCAACAGGAGGCCAAACAGTCAAGAAAGCAAATCATAAACTATGGAAGCTTAATAAATTAGTAAAATACATGTTAAAGGATGTATATGTGATAAGAACTAGGGTCATGTGAGGAATTAGAAATGTGGAAGGTTAGAGAGAAAAAAGGAAAATCTGTCTATATATCTTATTAATTTACTGATTTCTGTATAAGCCAAACATTTCCCTGTGTTTTTGAGTTAAAGTAGGCTATAGTTAATTAAACTGAAACTTGTATAGGGTTTAAGATTGACTTACAAAACATTTTATCTCTCATTAAAAACTCCAGTCAATTAATAGCGGCTACTTGAATTGCTCTATGGGGTTGTATCGTGAAGCCGTATTCAAGTTCTGTGAGAGTGTCATAATCAATTACTTATGTCTACAGTGATCATGAGAATGTCTGCAGTGATTATGACTTCTTACCCTGAATGAGACCTTTCAAAACGGATGGCTCTTATGTAAACCAGGGCTCAAATCAGACTAGGATTGAAAATTTGTCAGACTTCTAATGTCAAGCAGATATGGAGTTTGATGAGGAATAGATGACCAGTGACTGTATGTTCTAGAGACCGACTAGAGCCTAAATATAAAGACAGTTTAAACCCAGACATGAAGAAGAAACTGGACTCACATTACATCACATGATTCTTGGCTTGGAATCAAAGATTTGAGGAGAAAGATTCAGCCAATAGACTTCAGAATGTTCTTGGTTAAGGAAGGCTGAGATTGGCTGATACGAGGTTTTGTTTTCTTGGGTGATCCCTGGTTTATGGATAGTGCTTTTACATCTTTCTTGGACTTTGGAATATCCATAAGGATTCCATATGCTTAGGGTATATCACTGAATATGTTCACTTGGGTTCTGATAATATAGTACATCCCAGCCTTAAGAGAACTGGTTGGCAGTTCTTGGGGAGATAACAATTCCTGTAATGGTTTGTTTGCTTTTTAAAAGATAGACTTGTAGGAAAAACAGGCACAGTAATAGAATGCTTAAGAATATTGGAAAAAGTTGGATGCATTTTGAGTATATGTAGACCAAATTCAGTGATTCAATAGGAACTTCTGTCTCTGAGGCTATAATGGATTAGAAAACCAAAAGACACATCAGTGAGAAGAATGATTAATGCAACATTACTCTTAGCAATGTCAGTCAGAATCCAAGATCCTAGCTATCTGCTGGAACAGGTAACTGACAGAAATTCTAACATACAGACATTGACTTTGCTATTAAAAAGCTAGGAAACCAAGCAGGGTAATTGTGAATGAGGTAGGGACCAAATTATCAGTGAACTCTGATCAGTGGATTGATGGCATTGGACTGATAAAGCAATATCATGAGATTCCTTCTACTTCTCTACCAGGGCCTAGTTATAAGGCTAGTTAAAACCTATGGAAGGAAGCTATGACCAGGCTTAGAATCAAGGGCTACAATTCTGGATATGAAGAAAAGAATTTGTCAGGTACTTCAAGTTTTATCCAATTTTTGAAGTTCTCTGTGGATGTAATTTTACAGTCTCTTTGTAGGTCTATTCTATTGATTAAGGGAGTTAAAAATAATTTTATAGTTATATATAATAATTGATTGCTCTCCTGGAGATATAATTCTTCCTACTCTATAGCTGTGAGTGTGGAAAATGGTGTCCTTTTGAGACAATAGAACCAAACCAGGGAATTCCTTGCAGTCTAGTGGTTAGTACTTGGCCCTTTCACTGCTGTGGCCCGGGTTCAATCCCTGGTTGGGGAACTAAGATCCCGCAAGCTGTGAGGAGTGGCCAAAAAATAAAAAATAAATAAAACCAAACCAAACCAAATGTACAATTAATTGAAAGCAAGAACTTTCGCTGAGGTCCATGGATCCTTAGGGTTTACGAGTGGAGTTTGAAAAACCACTAAACTGGTGAAGCTCTATCATATATATATTTTTTAATTTTCATTGCAGTATAAAATATTTTATAACATATCATATAGGTGTACAACTTGATGAATTTTCTCAAAGTAAACACATCTCTGAAATCAGTGCCTGGAACAAGAAACATTGTCAGCATCCCTGAAGGCCAGTATCCCTTCCATTCACTAATCCTGTAACAAAGGTAATTGCTGTCCTGACTTCTGACCCCATAGGTTTATTCTAGTATTGATCTAAGTGGAATTCTATAGAAAGTGCTTTATTCATCTGTCTTCTTTCTCTTGACATTTTACTTGTGAAGTTTATTCATGTTATTATGACTAGGTGTAGATTGTTCATTCTCATTACTAAATAATGTCCCACTGTGTGACACTGCCATGATTTACTTATCTATTTACTGCTGATGGGTATTTAGATAGCTTCTAGTTTGGAGCTATTGTAAATAGTATGTCTATGAATGTCTCAGTACATGCCTTTTGGTAAATATATTTTGGCATTTCTGTTGTATAAATCTAGTAGTGAAATTTCTGGGTCATAACTGTAGACCCTCTACTTTCATCAGTCTGATTATCTCTCTAGTTTCCAATGTTCACTCTTCCATCTTTTCAAAATGGCATAGTAAAGTTTATGGTTTGAATCTCTCCATTTTTTTTTGCAACAAAAACATGGAGTAATAGATTAAGCATTGAAAATTAAATTTAAAAAGATATATCAGTGCTCCAAAGAAAGATATTTCCATAGACTAGAAATGAAAACACACACTCATTGTGCATCGTGATAGATAATAATAAAACCACACCAAAATATTATCCTCGAACTAGAAAATGTCAAGGATAAAAATGAAATTTTAAGTGCAAGTAGGTTGGAAAAAACAAGTTATTTACACAGCAACTATAATCATAGTCGACTTCTCATCAGCAGTGCTAAATACTAGAAGATGAGGAAATGCTATTTAAAAATGCTGTTTAAAAAAGATGAGGAAATGCTGTTTAACACTGAAAACTATCACTCAAAGAAGAGGGGTAAATTAAGGTATTGCCAGGGATACAAAAAGCAAGGAGTCTTTCCTCCTGCAAATACTTCTCAGAAAGAATTATTAAAAACGTAGTTCAAAAGGAAGCACATTCATAAAACCTTGACCACACTTTAGATCAGATGTCATCAAACTTTTTCTTTGAAGGGTTGTATAGAAAATATTTTAGGCTTTACGAACTACGTCATCTCTGTGGCAACTACTCAGTGAGGCTGTTGCATTGTGAAAGCAGCCATGGACGGGATGTAAAGGATGGTGTGGCTGAGTTCCAATAAAACTATTTTTTTCTTTTTACAAAAACAGGTGGCAGAGCATCTATGGCTCACAGACTGTAGTTTGCTGACCACTACTCTAGATCACAAAGAGAGACTCAAAAAAATTAAAAAATGTAATTATCTCTCTCTGTGCCACATCTGGTCTGGTCCTATTCAGTATCAGAATTAGTATAAAATGACATAATGTTCTTAATCCCTGTATTTGCAACATTTCTTTCTTTAGATTTTATATTACAAGATAATATAATTACAATTCTGTTTTAGAATCCAACAACAACATATCTTGGATCATTTTTATTTCTGATAGCTATCACCAATGCACACGAACCTTGGCTTTTCAGAAGAAGGGCTCTCTTGTGGAGAGAGCCCCATCATGCCCTGAAATGCTGGGGTCAGATGGGTCTCCACAGATTTTTGTGCCGTTGGACAGAACAAAAGTGTCTTCTGGGCTGAGTGCCACTTAGAAGACTTTGTACGATTACTCAGATGCTTTTTCCTTCATTGCTGTTTCCATGTCTCATTTCAGAAGAATCTCACTGCAGAGGAACAACCTTCTCTCAGGGCTGGATTTAGCAGAATGTGTTTGATCATTTAATTTCTTCACGCCCTCAGTGCAGAAGGGTTACATTCATATTACTGGTTATTGGCAGAGTTGGCAATTTTTTAAGTCAATTGATTTCCTGGCACTAAAGATTACACATTTAAAAACAGTGTTATCAGAAGAAATATGAAGCAAATGCTTAAGTCTCTGAATCACTCTCAGGCTTCAGTGTAGCTTGGTTATTCATACAATTTGAGTTAGAAACTGGGGACCCAGACAAGCAGTGCATGCCTGCTAACGTTGACAAAAAGGATACAATATAGAAAGTTTTTATTCAGTCTATTCCTAAAAATGTAATTTTTTTCTGGCTCTGTATTCTTCTGCATACTCCTGACTGAGAAATGCATGTTTCTTTTAATTCTTTTGCTGACTTTATTTTTTTTCTGATATTAACGATGTACTTTTTTTAAGTAATAGATTTAAGGATTTCAGAGGTAGAAGAGACTCAAGATATCCAATGTGTTACCTGATATCAAAACCCTTCTACAGTATTCTTGCTAAATAGTCACTTAGCTTTTGCTTGATTACTTCCTATAATGGATAATTCACTATATCCCATGATTGCCCAGGCCATTCTCAGTCATGTCCTATTGATTAGAAAATTTGTTTCTTATTATAAGTGTAATGTTAAATATTGAATTTCTATAGTAGAGATTTTACATAGAGGGTTGAAAGATAAAATTTGTACAATACGAGTTATATCCAGTGTGATTTTGAATAGTTATGACTATGAAACTCTGATCATTTAGTATAATAAAGTTTTATTTATGACCTCCATTATTCCAAAAATGATTCAAGAAGCCTCAGACAAAAAGCATGACAAGCAAGATAAAGATTAAAGTAGGTGAAGAAAACAGGCCCAAAAGAAATTAAGAAAGGGAAATGACATCAGCTAAAATTACGGTTTATCATAAAATTTGTGATATTAAATACTTCATACTTACTAGTCTAAGCAGCCAAAGCAAAGAGAGATACAAGATAATTTATGGTTAAGGCAGAGCTATTGTCTTCCTTGGTAGGCAAACCGTGGGTCTTCATAACGGATATATACAGGGATGTACTGAACAAAGTCCTCAACCATATCTTCCCAATATATATTTCAGAGGAAGCTTGCTGATAACATGCTACACAGCAATCCAAGTGTGGTTTTGTAAAAGTAGTTCTGTTGCCCTATCAGAGACCTATGGCCTAGTAGTCTGGTTTGACTCAAGGATAATTTGGAATATAAATGGGAAGAGATAATTTGAACATCTACAAAAATTCCATAATTGAACTTTTTATATGAATAGCATAACAGAAAATAAAATGTTATATTCTTTGGCATGATTCAGAAGTACAGAATTTTTAAGTGGTTTCTTAAAGACACGTTCAAATACTTTGACAATGAACTGAGTAACAGAGAGTTGATGTCATTTTAAAATAAAAGTAACCTAATGAAGACAAGCAGCTATGTAGATAATTCTCCTTGAATGAGTTTACATTTATGCACGGCAGGTGGGCATGTAATTCCCGAGTTCACTATGCAATCCTGAAATGCCATCTGGAAACTAACCAGTAACTCTAGACTAGTGGTTCTCAAACTTTAGTATATTGAAGAATCACTTGGGAACCTTGTCAGACATGCAGATCTCCCCACAGCCAAATATTCTGTGTGGAATATAGGAATCTGCATTTTGCATGTGATGTGGACACATTTTGCAAAACATTGCTCTAGACCTGGTAAATCTCTACTCTGGGGCTGAGATTACTATAGAGTTAGCCAAAATTATCAGTAGGTCATTATTCACAAATTTTGTTTCATTTAATTTTCCCCCTTTGGAGTTGGAAGATTATGTCTCTTTTTTCACAAGATTTCTATAAGACTGCCTTCATTCATTTAAAGTTCCAGGGACTTCCCTGGGGGCACAGTGGTTAAGAATCCGCCTGGCAATTCAGGCGACATGGGTTTGAGCCCTGGTCCGGGAAGATCCCACATGCCGCAGAGCAACTAAGCCTGTGCGCCACAACTACTGAGCCTGTGCTCTAGAGCCTGCGAGCCACAACTACTGAGCCCACATGCCACAACTACTGAAGCCCACACGCCTTGAGCCAGTGCTCCGCAATGGGACAAGCCACCAAATTGAGAAGCCTGCGCACTGCAACAAGGAGTAGCCCCGACTCGCTGCAACTAGAGAAAGCCTGTGTGCAGCAACGAAGACCCAATGCAGCCAAAAAAAAAAAAAAAGTTCCAGGTTCAGAGAAAGATAAAGGAGATTTCCAGAGCTAATATAAAAATCTCTTCTGGTTAAGAATTTTCAGTGAACCTCTACACTGTACCACCAAGTTGCCAGGTAACAACTTTGTTTTTATACTGTATTAATATAGTTCATCGACTTTTAGTATTATTATTCTTGGAAACTTCTTTTTATTGTTCACAGGATGCCTGAGGGAGACCATGTTATTTATAGTTGTGTGGTTATAAACACATTGAGAGACACAATCTGTGTCACTAAGTATACGGGGCATAGCAGGAGGGAAGAGGCAGTTTTGCTTCTGGTAATCCACTTATCTTCCTGTATGTGATGGTGAAAAATGAATCATCTGGCTACCTGCTTGAGTAGCTCAGGTGAAAATTTTGCATATTTCAGCTCTTGTACAATCTGGTTATTTGCCTTCTTAAAAACAATGTCATGCTTAAATTCACACTAAGAGCAATGACAGAGAATGAAGTTTTCTTTGTTTTAAACTCGGGCTTCATTTATCTAATCACTTTCAGCATTTTCAGAGTCAAACACTGAAGAATGTAAAGCTCTTTGACTAAAGCAACAAAGCTGACATGTGTCTTTCTACTATTTGTCAGGCACTGTGTTAGGTTATGGGAAAAAGGGAACGAATAGGACAGATGATATCCCCAAGGAGTTCACATTGAATCCCCTCACCTCCTTTTTGGGCTCTTCACTGCTGTACCTCACCCTTGATCCACCAGGGGAATTTCTCACTGTGAGACAGGTCACTAGGTGAAGAAATCACTTCACCAGGTTATTTTCTATTATCAGGGATTTAAAAATATTATGTTTTGACAATAAAGTGTTATTGTGTTTCTAAGCTTAGAGAGTAGAAGTAACAAATGAAATCAGTTTTTTGCTTTTTGTTTTTGTTTGTTTCTTTTTAAGTATCAGGAGGGAAAAAAGGAGAAACATAGAGTAGGTAATGAAGTGGCTGTGATTTCTGATTTTCTTTTCATCTAGGGAAAACGTAATCACAGGCAGGGGTTTTGTGCTGCTTATATTGACGTGCTATGCTTTCTTTCAACGTGAGTCAGATGCTAGCAGTTATATACAGATGATAAGAAATTCTGAGAATATTGAATGAAAGGATTTCTTTCCTTAGTGAATGGGCAATCTTCCTTGCTTGAAAGAATGCCCTCAAATAAAAGCCCCTGAAATGGCTTTAGATGCAAACTTGGTTACAGCTTCTGTAGAAAAGCCAAGTTTAAGAAACACTGAGCAATCAAGAAGATATTTGATGAGTTAAAAGGGGTTTTCTATTCTAGCTGAGTGGCAGGAAGTTAAGTTAGGCCAAGTAGTAACTAATAAATGATTTAAACAGGTAGTATTAGTGAGAAAATTAGATGTGTATCCTCAGAGTATTTAAATCTTTTTTTGGTAATTTGTGTATCATGTACTTTAGTATTTTCAGTGATTTTTTGGTATAATTTTTTTTCTGTTTTTGATGTTTTCTGTTCTTTTGATGAAATTCTTTCATCAAAAGCCAACCAAACAAACAGAACCCTGAGTTTTGAAACATGCCATATATATATATATATATATATATATATATATATATATATGCGCCTGTATTAATTCCATCTATGGGATGTTTGGTTATTTATTTATTTTTAATGGCAGTTTTCATTTAAATTATATTATAAACAACATTGCATTTGGCTAATTTATAAGATCACAGCATAATTATTCTAGCATAGTTTCTAAAGAACAAATTAGTTCAAATCACTAACAGATTTGCTGAAATTGGTTATGTAATATAGTATATTAGCAGAATAAATGATTTAAACTAACATAACTTGTGGAGGTTAATAGTAACAAACTTGAGAATAATTCATAGACAAGGTTAGAAATATACTAATATTAATGTTAATGACATTAACATGATTCTTCTATATTTTACTGATGTAACTAGTCCAGAAAACACATAGTAAGCAAGAAGAAAAAATTAGAACCTCCAATAGCGACCAATGCTGTTGAATATAATTATAAATTATAAATTGGCAGGTAAAACTCTAATCCTAAATATTATATCCATGTGATATCCCTGTAGTTTGTTTTTTATTTTTTACATCTTTATTGGAGTATAATTGCTTTACAATGGTGCGTTAGTTTCTGCTTTATAACAAAGTGAATCAGTTATACATATACATATGTTCCCATATCTCTTCCCTCTTGCGTCTCCCTCCCTCCCACCCTCCCTATCCCACCCCTCTAGGTGGTCACAAAGCACGGAGCTTATCTCCCTGTGCTATGCGGCTGCTTCCCACTAGCTATCTATTTTAAGTTTGGTAGTGTATATATGTCCATGCCACTCTCTCACTTTGTCACAGCTTACCCTTCCCCCTCCCCATATCCTCAAGTCCATTTGCTAGTAGGTCTGTGTCTTTATTCCTTTCTTATGCCCAGGTTCTTCATGACATTTTTTTTTTCTTAAATTCCATATATATGTGTTAGCGTATGGTATTTGTCTTTCTCTTTCTGAATTACTTCACTCTGTATGACAGACTCTAGGTCCATCCACCTCATTACAAATAGCTCAATTTCGTTTCTTTTTATGGCTGAGTAATATTCCATTGTATATACGTGCCACATCTTCTTTATCCATTCATCCGATGATGGACACTTAGGTTGTTTCCATCTCCGGGCTATTGTAAATAGAGCTGCAATGAACATTTTGGTACATGACTCTTTTTGAATTATGGTTTTCTCAGTGTATATGCCCAGTAGTGGGATTGCTGGGTCATATGGTACTTCTGTTTGTAGTTTCTTAAGGAACCTCCATACTGTTCTCCATAATGGCTATACCAATTCACATTTCGACCAACAGTGCAAGAGTGTTCCTTTTCTCCACACCCTCTCCAGCATTTATTGTTTCTAGATTTTTTGATGATAGCCATTCTGACTGGTGTGAGAGGATATCTCATAGTAGTTTTGATTTGCATTTCTCCAATGATTAATGATGTTGAGCATTCTTTCATGTGTTTGTTGGCAGTCTGTATATCTTCTTTGGAGAAATGTCTATTTAGGTCTTCTGCACATTTTTGGACTGGGTTGTTTGTTTTTTTATTATTGAGCTGCATGAGCTGCTTGTAAATTTTGGAGATTAATCCTTTGTCAGTTGCTTCATTTGAAAATATTTTCTCCCATGCTGAGGGTTTTCTGTTGGTCTTGTTTATGGTTTCCTTTGCTGTGCAAAAGCTTTGAAGTTTCATTAGGTTCTATTTGTTTATTTTTGTTTTTATTTCCATTTCTCTAGGAGGTGGGTCAAAAAGGATCTTGCTGTGATGTATGTAATAGAGTGTTCTCCCTGTGTTTTCCTCTAAGAGGTTGATAGTTTCTGGCCTTACATTTAAGTCTTTAATCCATTTTGAGCTTATTTAGTGTATGGTGTTAGGGATTGATCTAATCTCATAGTTTTACATGTACCTGTCCAGTTTTCCCAGCACCACTTATTGAAGAGGCTGTCCTTTCTTCACTGTACATTCCTGCCTCCTTTATCGAAGATAAGGTGACCATATGTGCGTGGGTTTATCTCTGGGCTTTCTATCCTGTTCCATTGATCTATCTTTCTGTTTTTGTGCCAGTACCATACTGTCTTGATTACTGTAGATTTGTAGTATAGTTGGAAGTCAGGGAGCCTGATTCCTCCAGCTCCGTTTTTCGTTTTCAAGATTGCTTTGGCTATTCGGGGTCATTTGTGTTTCCATACAAATTGTGAAATTTTTTGCTCTAGTTCTGTGAAAAGTGCCAGTGGTAGTTTGTTAGGGATTGCATTGAATCTGTAGACTGCTTTGGGTAGTAGAGTCATTTTCACAATGTTGATTCTTCCCATGCAAGAACATGGTATATCTCTCCATCTATTTGTATCATCTTTAATTTCTTTCATCAGTGTCTTATAATTTCTGCATAGAGGTCTTTTGTCTCCTTAGGTAGGTTTATTCCTAGATATTTTATTCTTTTTGTTGCAATGGTAAATGGGAGTGTTTCCTTGATTTCACTCTCAGATTTTTCATCATGAGTGTATAGGAATGCCAGAGATTTCTGTGCATTAATTTTGTATCCTGCTATTTTACCAAATTCATTGATTAGCTCTAGTCGTTTTCTGGTAGCATCTTTAGGATTCTCTATGTATAGTATTATGTCATCTGCAAACAGTGACCGCTTTACTTCTTCTTTTCCAATTTGGATTCCTTTTATTTCCTTTTCTTCTCTGATTGCTGTGGCTAAAACTTCCAAAACTATGTTGAATAAGAGTGGTGAGAGTGGGCAACCTTGTCTTGTTCCTGATCTTAGTGAAAATGCTTTCAGTTTTTCACCATTGAGGACGATGTTGGCTGTGGGTTTGTCATATATGGCCTTTATTATGTTGAGGAAAGTTCCCTCTATGCCTACTTTCTGCAGGGTTTTTATCATAAATGGGTGTTGAATTTTGTCGAAAGCTTTCTCTGCATCTACTGAGATGACCATATGGTTTTTCTCCTTCAATTTGTTAATATGGTTTATCACATTGATTTGCGCGTATTGAAGATTCCTTGCATTCCTGGGATAAACCCCACTTGATCATGATGTATGATCCTTTTAACATGCTGTTGGATTCTGTTTGCTAGTATTTTGTTGAGGATTTTTGCATCTATGTTCAACAGTGATACTGGCCTGTAGTTTTCTTTCTTTGTGACATCCTTGTCTGGTTTTGGTATCAGGGTGATGGTGGCCTCGTAGAATGAGTTGGGAGGGTTCCTCCTTCTGCTATATTTTGGAAGAGTTTGAGAGGGATAGGTGTTAGCTCTTCTCTAAAAGTTTGATAGAATTCGCCTGTGAAGCCATCTGGTCCTGGGCTTTTCTTTGTTGGAAGATTTTTAATCACACTTTCAATTTCAGTGCTTGAGATTGGTCTGTTCATATTTTCTATTTCTTCCTGATTCAGTCTTGGCAGGTTGTGCATTTCTAAGAATTTGTCCATTTCTTCCAGATTGTCCATTTTATTGGCATATAGTTGCTTGTAGTAATCTCTCATGATCTTTTGTATTTCTGCAGTGTCAGTTGTTACTTCTCCTTTTTCGTTTCTAATTTATTGATTTGAGTCTTCTCCCTTTTTTTCATGATGAGTCTGGCTAATGGTTTATCAATTTTGTTTATCTTCTCAAAGAACCAGCTTTTAATTTTATTGATCTTTGCTATCGTTTCCTTCATTTCTTCTTCATTTATTTCTAATCTCATCTTTATGATTTCTTTCCTTCTGCTAACTTTGGGGTTTTCTATTCTTTTTTCTCTAATTGCTTTAGGTGCAAGGTTAGGTTGTTTATTCGAGGTGTTTCCTGTTTCTTAAGGTAGGATTGTATTGCTATAAAGTTCTTTCTTAGAGCTGCTTTTGCTGCATCTCATAGGTTTTGGGTCGTTGTGTCTCCATTGTCATTTGTTTCTAGGTATTTTTTAAATTTCCTCTTTGATTTCTTTAGTGATCACTTCGTTATTAAGTAGTGTATTGTTTAGCCTCCACGTGTTTGTATTTTTTACAGATCTTTTCTTGTAATTGATATCTAGTCTCATAATGTTGTGGTTGGAAAAGATACCTGATACAATTTAAATTCTCTTAAATTTACCAAGGCTTGATTTGTGACCTAAGATATGATCTATCCTTGAGAATGTTCCATGAGCACTTGAGAAAAATGTGTATTCTGTTGTTTTTGGATGGAATGTCCTATAAATATCAATTAAGTCCATCTTGTTTAATGTATTATTTAAAGCTTGTATTTATTTATTTTCATTTTGGATGGTCTGTCCATTGGTGAAAGTGGGGTTTTAAAGTCCCCTACTATGAATGTGTTACTGTCGATTTCCCCTTTTTATGGCTGTTAGTATTTGCCTTATGTATTGAGGTGCTCCTATGTTAGGTGCATAAATATTTACAATTGTTATATCTTCTTCTTGGATCGATCCCTTGATCATTATGTAGTGTCCTTCTTTGTTTCTTCTAATAGTCTTTATTTTAACACCTATTTTGTCTGATATGTGAATTGCTACTCCAGCTTTCTTTTGGTTTCCATTTGCATGGAATACCTTTTCCCATCCCCTCACTTTCAGTCTGTATGTGTCTCTAGGTCTGAAGTGGGTCTCTTGTAGACAGCATATATATGGTTCTTGTTTTTGTATCCATTCAGCCAGTCTGTGTCTTTTGGTGGGAGCATTTAATCCATTTACATTTAAGGTAATTATCGATATGTATGTTCCTATTCCCATTTAGGTATTTTCCTTCTCTTGTGTTTCTTGCCTAGAGAAGATCCTTTAGCATTTGTTGTAAAGCTGGTTTGGTGGTGCTGAACTCTCTCAGCTTTTGCTTGTCTGTAAAGGTTTTAATTTCTCCATCAAATCTGAATGAGATCCTTGCTGGGTAGAGTAATCTTGGTTGCAGGTTTTTCTCCTTCATCACTTTAAATATGTCCTGCCAGTTCCTTCTGGCTTGTACAGTTTCTGCTGAAAGATCAGCTGTTAACCTTATGGGGATTCCCTTGTGTGTTATTTGTTGTTTTTCCCTTGCTGCTTTCAATATGTTTTCTTTGTATTTAATTTTTGACAGTGTGATTAATATGTGTCTTGGCATATTTCTCCTTGGATTTATCCTGTATGGGACTCTCTGTGTTTCCTGGACTTGATTAACTATTTCCTTTCCCATATTAGGGAAGTTTTCAACTATAATCTCTTCAAACATTTTCTCAGTCCCTTTCTTTTTCTCTTCTTCTTTTGGAACCCCTCTAATTCGAATGTTGGTGCATTTAATGTTGTCCCAGAGGTCTCTGACACTGTCCTCAGTTCTTTTCATTCTTTTTTCTTTATTCTGCTCTGCAGTAGTTATTTCCACTATTTTATCTTCCAGGTCACTTATCCGTTCTTCTTCCTCAGTTATTCTGCTATTGATCCCTTCTAGAGTATTTTTAATTCTATTTATTGTGTTGTTCATCGTTGCTTGTTTCATCTTTAGTTCTTCTAGGTCCTTGTTAATTGTTTCTTGCATTTTCTCTATTCTATTTCCAAGATTTTGATCATCTTTACTATCATTATTCTGAATTCCTTTTCAGGTAGAGTGCCTATATTCTCTTCATTTGTTAGGTCTGGTGGGTGTTTATATTGCTCCTTCATCTGCTGTGTGTTTTTCTGTCTTCTCATTTTGCTTATCTTACTGTGTTTGGGGTCTCCTTTTTGCAGGCTGCAGGTTCGTAGTTCCCGTTGTTTTTGGTGTCTGTCCCCAGTGGTTAAAGTTGGTTCAGTGGATTTTGTAGGCTTCCTGGTGGAGGGGACTAGTGCCTGTGTTCTGGTGGATGAGGCTGGATCTTGTCTTTCTGGTGGGCAGGTCCACGTCTGGTGTTGTGTTTTTGGGTGTTGTGGACTTATTATGATTTTAGGCAGCCTCTCTGCTAATGGGTGGGGTTGTGTTCCTGTCTTGCTAGTTGTCTGGCATAGGGCGTCCAGCACTGTAGCTTGCTGGTCGTTGAGTGAAGCTGGGTGCTGGTGTTGAGATGGAGATCTCTGGGAGATTTTCGCCATTTGATATTATGTGGAGCTGGAATGTCTCTTGTGTACCAGTGTCCTGAAGTTGGCTCTCCCTCCTCAGAGGCACAGCACTGACTCCTGGCTGCAGTACCAAGAGCCTTTCATCCACACGGCTCAGAATATAGGGGAGAAAAAGTATAAAGAAAGAAAGAAAGAGGATAAAAGAAAATAAAGTAAGGTAAAATAAAATTATTAAAATAAAAAATAATTATTAAGAACAAAAAAAATTTTTTTAAGTAAAAAAAAGCAAAAACGGACGGAAAGAACCCTAGGAGAAATGGTGAAAGCAAAGCTATACAGGCAAAATCTCACACAGAAGCATACACATACACACTCACAAAAAGAGGAAAAGGGGGAAAAAGAATAAATCTTGCTCTCAAAGTCCACCTCCTCAATTTGGGATGATTCGTTTTCTATTCAGGTATTCCACAGATGCAGGGTACATCATGTTGATTGTGGAGATTTAATCCGCTGCTCCTGAGGCTGCTAGGAGAGACTTCCCTTTTTCTTCTTTGTTCACATAGCTCCCGGGGGTTCAGCTTTGGATTTGGCCCCGCCTTTGCGTGTAGGTCGCAGGAGGGCGTCTGTTCATCGCTCAGACAGGACGGGGTTAAAGGAGCCGCTGATTCGGGGGCTCCGCCTCACTCAGGCCGGAGGGAGGGAGGGGCACAGAGTGCGGGGCGAGCCTGCGGCGTCAGAGGCTGGCATGACGTTGCACCAGCCTGGCACGCGCCGTGCGTTCTCCCGGGGAAGTTGTCCCTGGATCCTGGGACCCTGCAGTGGCGGGCTGCACAGGTTCCCCGGAAGGGAGGTGTGGAGAGTGCCCTGTGCTCGCACACAGGCTTCTTGGTGGCGGTAGCAGCAGCCTTAGCGTCTCATTCCCATCTGTGGGGTCTGCGCTGTTAGCTGCGGCTGGCGCTCTGGAGCTCCTTTTAAGCAGCGCTCTTAATCCGCTCTCATAGCGCACCAGGAAACAAAGAGGGAAGAAAAAGTCTTTTGCTTCTTCGGCAGGTCCAGACTTTTTCCCGGACTCCCTCCCGGCCAGCCGTGGCGCACTAGCCCCCTGCAGGCTGTGTTCTCGCCGCCAGTCCTCTCCCTGCGCTCCGAGCGAAACCCGAGCCTCAGCTCCCAGCCCCGCCCACCCCGGCGGGTGAGCAGACAAGCCTCTCAGACTGGTGAGTGCCGGTCGGCCCTGATCCTCTGCGCGGGAATCTCTCCGCTTTTCCCTCTGCACCCCTGTTGCTATGCTCTCCTCCGTGGCTCCGAAGCTTTCCCCCTCTGCCACCCGCAGTCTCCACCTGCGAAGGGGCTTCACACTGGCCTCTCACTGCTGCGGCCTCTCCCGCTGCGGAGCAACAGGCTCCGGACGCGCAGGCTCAGCGGCCATGGCTCACAGGCCCAGCAGCTCCGCGGCACCTGGGATCCTCCCGGACCGGGGCACGAACCCGCGTCCCCTGCATCGGCAGGCGGACTCTCAACCACTGCGCCACCAGGCAAGTCCCGTGGGGAGTTTCTTGCCTTTTGGGAGGCCTGAGGTCTTCTGCCAGCGTTCAGTAGGTGTTCTGTAGGAGTTGTTACACGTGTAGATGTATTTCTGATGTATCTGTGGGGAGGAAGGTGGTCTCCGCGTCTTACGCTTCCGCCATCTTCCCCTAGATTTGGGGTGTTTGTTTTTTAGAACAAAGGAGTGTAGAAGGAGACCACTGATTTAACTAGATAAATGATGGAGGGAAATGGCTTTAAGCAGATTAGTTGTAAAATTAAATTAAAGAAATTTATGCCAAAGACGGCATCTTCAGCTGACACTTCATGTAGGCATGCAAATCGTGACCTTCCCATACTACTCCGATTTCTCTGTTCGTTCTCACTTGCTTTTCTTGGAGACGACATTTCTTCACACAGGTTTTGCCTCTACTCAGTATTCACTTTGAATCCTCCCTCAAAGCCTCTGTCCTCTTGGGAGACTTCAGAGTGGCCTCTCCTGACTCTGATCATTTCTTTCCTTTAACCCTTCTGCTACTAACATATCCCATGTACCATAACCCGTGGCTTTTTCTGTCTCTGGGATTGCCCAGAAAACGCACCCAAAGGACAGGGCAAGTGTAGCCTCTCCCTTTGCAGTCTGACAGCTCTTCTCAGAGGAGAAAGGTCATTGAGAAAGGATCTAACTAGAGACCAGCATGCTCACTTCTAGTCCACATTCCACCCCCAGTTAGCCACGGAACTTGGGCTCATCAGGCATCTCTCTAGTCTGTAAGAGGTGTTAAAAGATAACCTGCAACATATTAAACATGTGAAGAATTTATTTGAGCAAAAATAGATTTGAAACGGGCGGCGCCAATCAGGAAGTGGCTAGGTGGCCAGGGGAAGGACGGGAGCCAGGGTTAAGCAAGTTCAGAGAAAGTGGAGGAGTTTGCCTGGCTATAGCTTAAAGCCTAGTTTGCTCTTTGTGATTGATTGTTTCTTAGCACTTCAATTTCATAACTTTGGCACGTTTACAGGCTTAGATTTTGGTTTATGTTTGCCGTGCTGGCATTAGAGCTGCCTCAGTCTAATGGTTTCCTTGTTTAATTAATTGAACAGCAGATATCAGCTGCTCACCTGCAGGCAGAACTGATGTGACAGGTGAGGTAAATGAGATGTGCTTTGTAAACTGTAAAGTGCTCTGTGAACGTGGTGATTCTGCATCCTCTTCAGTCTCTCTGGTCGGCTGCGACCGCTTCTTGGGCATCTGACCTGTGCCACTTCGCAGGGCCTTGCTCTGGGAAAGCCTGGTGCCTGGTTAAATGTCCTGCTGTCACCCGCTGAAATTCTTAACCACTTTGTCTTTTCACTTGTGGTTTATAAGTCAAGGCTGAGGGAAAATGGAGCACAGGAGGAGATGCTTGGAAATAAGAATAATATGCACCTCCTCTGCTCCTTGCTGCCTTATTTGAATAACACGCGGAATTCCAAGATATTTGGGGGTTAAGTATTGCTCAAAGCCACTAGGAGGTAAGATGTTAAGACTATGACTGAGTAAGGGGTGGGAGGCATTTACTGACTGCCCCTAGAGACCACACATTCCCGGTTGAACTAAGAATTGTCTCTAATGCAGAAAGAAGGCCATGATGGCATTCTGAAAAATAGAAACAGCCACAGAGCTCTACCAGGCCCTTTCTTACTTGTGTTACTTCCTTGCATTAGCCAACCACTTACAGTGAAATTAATGACAGGAAAAGGAAAAATAGGGCTTCCAGTTCCTTCTCCTTTTAGTTCTTCCTTACACATCAGTCAGCCAGTGTAGAGTGTCAGTAGAATGTATGCTTATCAAGAAAGGAAATAAAGATGGTGGTGATGGTTGTACAATATAGATGTACCTAATACCACTGAACTATCCACTTAAAAATGGTTAAGGTGGTAAATTTTATGTTATGCTTATTTTACCACAATTAAAAATATTAAAAATTAATTTTAAAAAGAAGTAAAATAAAACCAGTTAAATTAATTTTATGGAATGTTTCTGCTGTTCTGGTGAGAATGAAATATACATGTACTAACCAAGACATATGAATTACATAATTTTGTGATACTGCAACTGAGTTAAATTCTCTCATATTTTCATTTAAAATGACATTGCATAATATAAAGTGAATGATAAGATTTCTTCCATTTAAAGTTTTAATTTAAAAAAGTTTGAATTATGTTAAATAGCAAATATTAAACAATATGACAAGTTGAGAGAAAGACTACAAGAAGAAAGGAAAAAATTATATTTTAGTACTATTAGAGGCATTGTTTTTTTCTTGCTTTTTAAACGAGGGGCCCCAGATTTTCATTTTGTATTAGACCCTGCAAATTCTGTATGTTGCCCTGTTCATCTGTACTGTATTTACATTGGTGAGGAATGTATTTGGAAAATGTAAAGAATGCATGTAACCCCACATATATAGCTTTGTGAGCACAAAGTTCCCAGTGGGATGCTAAAATAGAGATGTACACTTTTTAAAAAAAATTTATTGGAGTATAGCTGATTTACAATGTTGTGTTAGTTTGAGGTTTACAGCAAAGTGAATTGGTTATATATATACATGTATCCACTCTTTTTTTTTTTTAGATTCTTTTCCCATATAGGCCATTATAGAATATTGAGTAGAGTTCCCTGTACTATATAGCAGGTCTTATTAGTTATCTATTTTATATATAGTAGTGTGTATATGTCAATCCCAGTCTCCCAGTTCATCCCTGCCCCGCCCCCATCCCCTGGTGACCGAGACATACACTTTTAACCTGAGCCTTTTACCCATGTCATATTGTTAATAAGCTTATTCTGTGGGTTCTCTTGCTTTAGTTTTGTCTTCAATTCATTTCTTGATATATATGCTATTTAAGAGATTATTCAATGTCTCATCCTGGCATTCATCAGTGAGAGCATTTAACAGTGAAAAGTTAATGAAGCAGAAAGGATTTTAATTGTTCATAACCATCTTTTCACTTTTACTAATTGCTTTTTGGGTTTTCCATACATCTTCTTTAGGTTAAAAGAATTCTCAAAAATAAAGGAAGAAAGAAAGAAAGAAAGACTTTTAAATTCTCACATGCATTTTCAAGTCCTTCTTACCAATTCCATAGTAATAAAAAGAAAAAAGGAATGTTCCCTGCAGCTCTGAAGACCCCTAAGTGCTAAGTTAGACATTGAAAGTTGGTCTGCCTCGCTTTTAATCACTCTTTACATCTGTTGTTCCTTTTTATAACTTTTCTTATTTGCCTTGTGCTAATATTTTCATATTATTGATTACTGACAAGAAGAAGAAAAGAGCGCTTAATAAGTTCCTTTCTTCACTATATTTCACTGATTCCATTTTATCCCCTCCTCTTCTCCCTTTCTGTACCTATATCATCACTGACTCAAGTGCCTGTCATCTTCAAAGCATGCTTGAGGCCTGTGTCTCGGCTGCAGGGAACCAGGCAGGTATTAAACCTTAGCATCTTGCTGTTGTTTTAAAAATGAAAGGGTCAAGAAAATCCACCCTGTTGCCCACTTGGTAGATCATTCTAAACTTAAGCTGTTACTTTTGTTTTTAAGGGATATAAAATATGCTGCCTTTTATATTAAGAAAGACCCTATTGTCCTCCTTTCCATAGAGCCTGCACTTTGAATTGTATTTCCAGTTGGAGCAATGATCCATCCACATCCTGTTTCAGGATCGGCTCTGCGACCAACAGCCTACCGTGAGAGGTACATTTACTGGGGTGATTGGTGCAGTCCAGTTTGTAGCTGAGAAACAGATTATCCACAAGCCAGGTTTATTAGAACCTGTTTTCTGTTTCACTAATATGCTCTACTTTGATATCACCAAACTTAATGGACCCTTTCCTGTGCTTTGGTTAGCTCTACTTTGTAGCATTTGAACACTGACACCTACTTTTTCCTCTTTTGGTTTCTAGGTCATCCTTTTCTCTTTTTTATTCTTTCTCCTTATAGTCATATATCTTTTTCCAGCAGCTTCTTTCCTCTAGCAGTTGTTCTTAAGTGCCAGTGTTCTCCAATGCTTGTTCTCAGCCCTGTTTTCCTTTTACTGTATAATATTCTCACTTGGTGATCTCATTCAAACCATGGCTTCAACTGCTATGTCTACCCTGTTGACTTTCCTGCCTAGATCTTTCTTGAGTTGTTTTCTATATATTTACGGTATCAATTAGGGAAGTATCAGTTATTACACAAAATCTGACAAACAGCTGAAAAAAATAGTGCGTATTTTTTCCCACTTACTGAATAATAAATCCAGAGATAGTCCATCTGTGGCTTTTGCAGAAGACCTTCTAGTCAGTAATGATCCAAATTCCACCTGCCTTTTTGCTCCAGCATTGTTAGCATATTGGCTTTTGTCTTCATGCTTATTGCTTCCTAGTCATGCAATGGATGCTACATCTCCTGGCATCACATCCAGAAAGGGAACATGGAGGAAGGAATAAACAGCTGAGTCTATTTTTTTAAATTAGAAAGCAAAATATTCACTAGAAAGCCCACCCAACATATGTTCAGATGCATCTCTGATAAAGTTTTACTTGGCTGTCCATAATTTTAAGGTGGACTATAAAGTTGATTATTAAACTTTCTTCTTCAATAATGGATAAAGGCAAGGGAGAATTTAGTTATGAAAAATTCCTCCATAGTTTGAGGTACCCAATCCAGCTTTGGCCCATCTATTTTCAAACTTGACATCTCCAACTGCATATTCCACAGATACCTTAAACTCAGTCTACAGATTTTTTGGAGTGGGGCAAAAATTAGAAAAAAGGAATGGCAAATGGTGAGTTCCCTGTTTTTGTGGTTTTAGCCTGGGGATGAAAATCATGTCTTGATATAAGGCAGCTGAAACATCCATAGAACACCTACTAGCTTCATGACCAGAGGAATCAGAGGACAGAACTTATGGCAGCTATAGCTGAAGGAAAGTGAGGGGACCATCCCAGAAAGGAGAGAGCCTGAAAATGGAAACCCCAGGTATGTGTAAACTCATACTTATAAAATTATAAAAGATAATGGTACCTATGATTTTGTACATTGGTTGATATGAAACGTTTCCAGAAAGGTTCAGAGAAATTCATGGAAGCCTGAGGGTGATTATAAGAGAGTCAGGTAGACTTTCCTAGAAATTGTACCACTTTAACTAGATCCTGAAGGATCTACTTTGTTCTTCCAAGGAAGGATGACAAAGATGCATGACCAATGAGCCATCAGGATCAATAAAATTCTTGGCCCCTATAGTTTAAATCTTAGGCAAAGGAATATGGGTAATCCTATAGATATTCCTGCAGGGAAAATTTGAGTCCCAAGTGATTTAGGGAAGCTCTTTAGAACTAAAATATATATGAAGCCTATACCTGGACTTCTAGATGGAGAATGATAGAAGCATCTGATTAACTCTCTCTTCCTTAATTAGTGATAAAGTAAGTGCATGTAACATTAACAGGTTGCTGCAAGCTGGAAGAATGTCAAGATAAGGCCAAAGGGGAGAGAGAAATTCAGAGCATTTCATTTATTTGTCAAAAAGCATGGGTACCCATGGTAATGTGTAAACTCTGCCCAATGCCTAGCTGGCTTAGATCACACCTGTAAGGATAGATTCAGTGATGCTAAAAATGAAAGAACTTAATTGAGATTTGAATTGCCATCCACTGCAGTTGAAACAGTTGTTAAAGTTTGTTTCTCACCAAGTTAATTGCCTATATTTTCTGCTAAAACAAAATTCTTCAGAACAATGTAACAAAATCTAGAGACTCCACAACATAAATTTTGTGATGTTCAGGATAAAATCTATTTTTACTTGAAATATGAAGAGACAGGAAAATGTGACCATTTTCAGGGGGAAAAACAATCAGCTGTAGTGAACCCTTGGATGATCCATATTTTTATTTTTCGGAAAAGAACTTTAAAGTAGCTTTTATAAGTATGTTCAAGTAAGTAATGAAGGGAAAGATTGTCTCAGAAGATGAATGGAAAATATAAAGAGATCAAAACAAAAATTCTGCAACTGAAAAGTATAATATCTGAAATTTAAAAATATTGCACTAGTTAGTAGCATAATAAATTTGACAGAGAGAATCATTGGATTTGGGGGAAAATCTAAAAATGAGACAGAAACTATATCAAAAATAGAAAACTCTTAGAGACTTGTGGAAAATTTTCAACAAATTTAAAATATAGTCAATCAGAATGTGGAATGAAAGAAGAGAACAGATCAGAAAAAAAAATACTTAAAGAAATATTGGCTCAAACTTCCCAAAGTTCTTGAATGAACATGGCATCCCTAGGGACAAAATAGGTAGGCAACTAAATACTCTCGTACTGGTACATAATTCTAAACGTAGCAAGGATAGATGAGCTGAGGATGATTTCCCCAACAGAAAGCCATGAACTTTTTCCCAGGTGCCTGAGACATGTTTAGACCCAGAGACCACTGACTAATGAGGTGACAGTGTCCACAGGAGGAAGGATTCTATATAACCATGGCAAAAATATATCAATATTTTAATGATGCCTTCAGTCCTTCCCCGAAAGAACCTATATCCATTTACTTGGGTAAATGTCCCCTGGGGAAAGAGGAATACCCAGACATTTTGAGGATTATTAGACAGAAGTCTTAAGTTGACATTAATAACGGAAGACTGGAAAAGACATCATTGAGCCATGTTAGAGTAGGAAGCTATGGAGACCAGGTAATAAATGGAGTCTTGGGCCAAATTTGGCTTACAGTTGGCTGGGTCCATATACTTGGCCAATGGTCATTTCTTTATTGTATGAATGGGGCTGACATAATTGACAGAATAACTCCTACTTTCAGTCCTTGACCTATAGGGAAATAACAGTCATAGTGGGGAAGGCCGCCCTACCTACATGTGCTAAGGGAGAAATAAAACACAATATCTCATCCTGCTATATGTGTATGGAAGAGGGGATGGCAGAAATTGGTGCCATCTTTAAGGATCTCAGAAATGTAGGGGTGGTATTACCTATTGTATTTTCATTTAATTCATCAGTCTGCCTCCTGCAGAAACCAGAAGGATCTTGGAGAATGAACATAGACTTAACTACCCGCTTAATCAAGTGGTAGCCCTGATCACACCTACTATGTTAGACATGTTATCTATTTTTAGAGCAAATTAATATGGCTAAGGGATTATGGTATGCATTCTTTTCTATCCCAACCAGTTAAGAAGAGGATAAACAGTTTACATGCACATGGAATAGACAAAAATATACATTTAGGATTTTCTCCCAGGGTTGTGTTAATTCTTTTATGTCTAAGCTTTCTTGAATAGGGCACAAAAACATGAACCATAAAGAAAAAAAATAAGATAAATTGGATGTTATCAAAATTAAAAATGTTCACTCTTTGAAAGACACCATTAAGAAAATGAAATTCAAAATGTAGAATGGGAGAAAATATTCACAATAGTATATTTAATGGAGGACTTAGGTCCAGAATATATGCAGAACTCCTATAACTCAATAATATGACCAATATCACCTTTTTTCTTAGTCTCCTCACTAGGTTTAAAATTCTGTAAGGAGAGAGACCACACTTGTGGTCACCTTTCTATCTTCAGTATCAAGCCTAGAGTAGATATTCAGGTGCTTATTACATTTTTGCTAAGTTATTATATGTAAAAATCAACGTTTTGACATTTTACATTGCTATTATTTGCAAGTTTGAGGAAATGGGACCATATAAGAAACTTCTGGAGGAGAGGCTCATGTGTGAATATTATGGAAAGTAAGAGGATAACTTTCATGAACTCGGCTTTATTCTCCCATACACTTTCTTCTTGTGCTTCAGAACTACTCTGTTGGTAAAAATGGAAGATAGAACTTACCTGTGGTCTCCTTCTTAGAGGTTCTGTTCTTTCTCACAGCGAGTGCTCACTCTCAGTGGTCTCTGGTTCTCAGAGTAACCTTTCACCATATCGAAAGGTGCCTGCCTTCTGTATCTCCTCTCCCCAGGCGTTACTCTTTTTTCTCCTGGTTCTTGTCTATCACATTATGCACAGTCATTTCCACTCTTGTTTGAAACCTCATGCTCTTTTTAAAAATCATGGTAGCTTAATAAAACATAATGGTAGGATTTTAGGCTTGATACATAGGAAGAGTGATGCCTGATTAGGCTGAGAATTGCTGTGTTTTGGAAGGTATTGTTGATATCATTTTTAGGAACTTAAGAGTTGCATGAAACTAGTAGCATGTGATCTTTGGGTTAGCCAAGGTCTCTCTGTTATTGGACATGACAAACTCTAGGCTTCCAGGCTTTATCCTAGAGGAGAAAATTGTTGTAGAAGGAAAAAGTGCTAGGATTATATCTTTCTTGTGCCTTTTCCCCCTAAGCTGAAAATGGTATTTCTCCTTTTTCTTGACACACATATGATTTGTCTCTTTCTCTACCTGTACCCAAATTTTTAATAGTATTTAATAATATTTTTCTCTCTCTTTTCACACTTCTCTGTCTTTGCCTTTTTCTTTCCTACTCCTTCTCTCACCCTCTCCGACATGGCATCCTCATGAAGTGCTCTGAAAGGTTTTGATGTATTCCACTTTCTCTTGTGTGGCTCATTTTTAATAGTGTTTTCTGAAGGGTGAAAAGAAACGACCATTATTGCAGTTGTTAGAGTAATACCAATAGTGGTGATTGTTAACAATCAAAATAATAATAATGAATGTTGGCACTGTTTACATTCTTGAGGGGATGATGTGAATACTAGAGTCCGTTATGTTTTAAAATGCTCCTTCGAGGGAATGCTCCACATAAAATATAGTAATTGTTCCTAGCATTTTGATTAGTATTTGGGTAAAACACTCTTTGGAACGAACAGTGTGACTGTTCGTTCCAAACTGACATGTGACTGTTTCTGTCTTTTTTTTTTGGTATTGAGAATATAATCTCTGTGAATTGATTGTAGAATATTACTGTGTTAAAATCATATCAACATATCAATGACTCATCTTTCCCCTTTAAAAAAATAGTTTCAGATGGAAAGTTCAAAGCCTTTACTTTCTAGGGTTGTTTCTTAAACAACTCAACTCACTGTATTGTAAATATGCACAAAAGGACCTGGTATTGTTTTTGGCAATATTTAGTGCAGGACCACTTTGTCAATCCATCACTCCCACTTGTGACAGAAGATGGAAAGGTCACTGGAGTGGACATTTTTATGGCCAACTCAAATGATGCTCTTGCATTAATTAAATTTAGAATCTCCCCAGCCACTAAAAACATAAACTCCTGGGCTTCCCTGGTGGCACAGTGGTTGGGAGTCCACCTGCCGATGCAGGGGACGCGGGTTCGTGCCCCGGTCCGGGAGGATCCCACGTGCCACGGAGCGGCTGGTCCCGTGAGCCATGGCCGCTGGGCCTGCGCGTCCGGAGCCTGTGCTCCGCAGCGGGAGAGGCCACAGCAGTGAGACGCCCGCGTACCGCAAAAAAAACAAAACAAAACATGAACTCCTTTTGCAGAAAGGATAAAATATGCAACAGAAATAGCTTCACTTACACTACACATTTTCAGGATGCTTAGAGTTGTGTACATATGCTCTATGGAAGATTTCTGTTTTCTTGAAAATACAATTTGACTCCATGACAGAATTATAAAAGGTGACCATATAACCTGCTCATGTTCATAAATATGCCAGGTTTGTTTGCAGGAGTGAAATTGTTTCTAGATTAAGCCAAAGATGAAAATGTAGCACTAAAATGAAAGTACTTTCCTTGTCAACTTTAACACAGAAGCTGAAAAATCCTCATACATAGGAAAAAAATGAAAACGAAATAAGCTTTACCTGAACCATTGATTACTCAGCTAACCTGAAGATTAAACTGAGGGTGCCTTTAAAGGAGGAGAAGGCTGTCATTGATGAGCTCAGATGAGAGGGTTTTAGGAGCCCAGTGAGATTACGTGGGTTAGGTCACAGGCAAATAGATGGGATGGCCTGGTTCGGGCCTAACAGTAGGAGCTTATTCAGGACAGAGAGGAAGAAACGTAGCCAGAAATTCAGTCGGCTTATCGGGAAACAAGGGAAATAAATTTATTAAAGGCAAGAAAATATAGCGCGAATGACACTATAATACTAAAGGTTACTGACACACTTGTTAAGCTTCCTTCAAGTGTGCATATTTGAAGGTGGGTTATTCCTAGTTGGAGGTGAAATTTTATGATCCATTAATGCATATTATAAGTAGTTTGTATTTAATTGGAATAACATGTACATACTCATTTATATCACAGGTTTTTTAATGTTAAAATAAAAGGAATCACCTGTTATTTCCAGGGATTCTTCCTTTTACATCAATGAGTGGTAACTGAAAGTATCTTAGGATTGATACATTCACCATGTTTTATTTTATTTATTTACATAATTATCCCACTATCTTGGATTTTCACTGACATTTTCTGTTTCAACGTGTAGGGGACAAATAATAACAATAGCTTCTGAATCTTGGAAGAGTGTCAACAGCCTCTATAGCTTTCCAGGAGAAATTAACTTTCTCCTCCTGTCCTTGTTTTAAATTCAGCCCCTTGTTCTTGTCTTGGGACTTCGGTGGCTGAGAACTGAAAAACGGTGTTGCTTCTGCTCCTAGGACTTTACTTAGCAATATACACTAAGCACCTGCGCTGCACCAGGAGCTGTTCTGGGCTCTAGGGAGAGAATAGACCAGGGAGATTCTGTTCTAAAGAGGAGAAGCCAAAAATAAACACTAAGTGAATTTTAAATATTGCTCTCTACTGTGGAGACAGGAAAGCAGGGTGATGTGAAAGAGTGACTGACACTGGGGGATACAAAGACTCTAGACTGAGAAACAAACTTTTCTCTGAAGAAATGAAATTTGAGCCAAGTTTTCCAGGTACCCCAAACAGCAAGTGAAACGGCCCAAAGGTAGAATAAGCTGGGTATGATCAAGGACAGAAGGAAGGCCGATAGAGTTGAACAAAAGGGTTAGTAAAGCTGCAGTGATGCCAGGAAGATAGGCAGGAGCCAGATCATGGAAGTGCTCATAGGCCATCAGGACTTGAATTTTAAGTGCAGAGAGAGGCCATGCTGTGTTACTATTGTGGAGGTGGTGCTTAGCTTAATCAAGGGTGTGACATATTCTGAATTTTTTTCTTTAAACATGGATAGAAGAAGGGCAAGACTAGATGCAGGGAGATAGGTCGGATGTGCCTGAAGGATTCGAGGGCAATATGATAACAGAGAAGGTAGCATGAGATAAAACTGCACCAGGCGGAGTAGCCTTGAGTTGGCCTCTGCCACTTGTAGGCCAAGCAGGTGTTTACCTCCAGGATTTGGTTTCAATGCTCACAGTTATGTTCAATGAGTATTTTCCTCTTCCCCTTGTAGACTGCAAGTAATAAAACAAAATCTATCATGAGTCATTTATTGCTTGGACTAAATTCTCTCTTTCCAAATGCAAGTACTTTTCTGAAAGATGCTATATTCAGACATTAAAAGCAAATTCAATAATCATAATGTTACCCAGCCAAACTTGGGTCTGCTTGCCTGCCTGCAGTAAAACTGATCTACTGACACTGGGCTGTGGTGAAGGAAAGTGCAGCATTTATTGCATGGAGCCAAGCAAGGATTCTGGGGCAGGTTGTACTTAAAAGACCCGAACTCCCTGAAGGCTTTCAGGGAAAGGTTTTTAAAGACAGGGTGAGGGAGGAGGGTTGTGGGGTGTGTGACCAGCTCAGAAGAATGTCAACCAGACGTTCTCCTGATTGTTTGGTGGTAAGGTAATTGGGAGTCAACATCATCAACCTTCTGGTTCCAATCAGTCTGGGGTTTACGTGCTTGTGGGCATCATACAGTTAACTTCTACCTGGTGGGGGTTTCAGTATCTGCAAAGCAAGTCAAGGGACAAGGCTCAGAATATTGTCTACAGCCCTTAAGGAGGAACTAAAGGTCCTTAACATTGTTTAAGGGCTAAACTATTATTTTTTTTGTCTTGCTTGACTGATTTCCTTTTTTTCTCCATTTTCTCACTTCTCTGATTAAATTTATTCTTGGACTAAAGTTTTTTCTACAGACAAAAGACAGGCAGAGGACATGGGCAGGGGGGGTGGTGGGAAACATCTGCTCCTGAAAGGCCACACGAGGTCTTGCTTGGTTAAAATAACATTTCTTATGTATCATGGAAGATTCTCTTCACCAGAAAAAAACTGCTTGGTTAGAAGGGCAAGACAGACACAGAGGAAAACGTAAAAAAATATAGCATTGCATGTTCTTGATCCGTTGATTTGCAGGGACTACCGTATTGGATTTTTCTGTATCCTCTCTATTACAGCACTACATTTTAGCTACCGAGAAAATGTTTGTTGACAAATATTGTTGCACTCTCCAGCATTTGCATCTGAGTTTAATAGTCTAATTCTCCCATGTGATAAACACATGTGGCTTTTTCAAGAAGCCTACTTTTGGATATTCAACTTCACACATGATGAAGCACTAGATTCTTTTTTCTGAAGGGTAATCAAAGACGATGATTTTTTTGGGGAGAAGAGTTTAAATTGAATTCCTTTGAGTTTCATCATATAATATTTGGCCATCCTGCCATGTTTTGAGCAAGATAGCATATGTTTTATGAGGCACAGCTTGAAAGAAGAACAAATTCAACGATGAGAGACAAACACCAGTCAAAAGCAGGGATTCAGTCAGTGCATCAAATAATATTTTCAAGCATTCGTCATGGGCAAACATATTAGGTACCTTGTGGGACATAAGGCCTTAGGGGAACTACATATATACTTATAAAAGATAGCGGTACATATAATTTTGTAAATTGGCTGTTACAAAGCATTGCTATAAGGGGTCAGAGTAATTCAGAGGAGTCCGAGGGTGATAGTAAGAGAGTTTGGCAGACTTTTTAAGAAGTCGTAGCAATTTAAGTGGATTCTGAAGGATCCACATTGTTCTTCCAGGAAGGAATGACAAAGATGCATGACCAAAGAGCCATCAGAATAATAAAACTCTTGGCCCCTACAGCTTAAATTTTAGGGAAAAGAATATGCGTAATCCTGTAGTAGACATTTATGGATGGAAAGATTGAATCTCAAGTGTTTTGGGGAAGCTCTTTAGAACTAAAATATATATAAAGCCGATACCTGGATTTCTAGACAGAGAATGATGGAAGCATCTGATTAACCCTTTCATTCTTAATTCGTGACAAAGTAAATGCATCTAACATCAACAGGTTGCAGCAAGCTGGACGTCGAGAGAAGAGAGAAACGTTGAGTGTTGTGTTTCTTTGTCAAAATATATGGGTACTGACAGTAATGGCTTATCTTTGTTTTTCTTTTCTTGTTACTCATTTGGATTCTATAAGTTCTTTTAAAAGAAATAGTCTATGTAGTTACACTATTAAAAGAAGTTAAAAAAAGGTTTTAGCTTGGGGCACAATTATTCAGGTATAGTTGCAAAACACAAAAAGAGTACATATTTAAAATTGTGCTCTGGTGAGTATGTTTGGTAGCACACTTTTAATCTGGCGTAAATTACTTTTTTTTAATAGTGGCTTCTTGTTGTAGTCTATAGTAGGGAATGGAGTGACAAGTAGGTCAGTTTTTTCCATATCTGGATGAATACTTCTCATTCTGTAAGCCTTTCACAGATTTTTAATTTAATTTAATTTTTTTAGTGGAGCCACTCAGCTGGCGGGGTCTTAGTTCCCTGACCAGGGATTGAACCTGGGCCCACTGCAGTGGAAATGCAGAGTCCTAACCACTGGACTGGCAGGGAATTCCCATCATAGATTTTATTTTTGTTTTCTTATTTGAAAGGAACACATATAATCAGGTACTTATTCTGTTCTCTTTAAAAAAAAATGAAAAACTGTATATTGGTACAATTTAAACAAAAGAATTATAGTCTGATGAAAAGAAAACATATAATAATGTTATGTTAATATTTTGGAAATAGAAGTATTAATTGCTATTTTAGAAAACATTTCAAAATTTCCTCTATTCTAAGCCAAAAGTAAATATTTATTGATTTTACCATGTGCGAGTCAACTGGGAAAACTGTTCTGGTTAACAAAAAACAGCTTATTATGATTCTTGACTTTATAAAAGCATACATTACTGAAGAGAACGTTAAGCCCATAGAGTAATAGTGACAAGGAACAAGAGGATATAATACAGATAGTTTATATATTTTTTTATATTATCAAGTATTATATATATATATATATTTTTGATTTTGCCCAAACCAAAGTGAAATAAAACTCTCCTTTAGGAGCAGCAAGTATTCTTATTAAAGGAAACATAAAAAGGAAAAATAAATTTACAGAGATTGTCTAGTTCCAAGGGATTAAAAAATATACATTTTTTTGTTGTTTATTTAGATTCATACTTCAATGGTGAGAGTTATAGAATTCAGTGTATTTTATCTTTATTTTTTTCTAGAAAGAACCTGAGTTCTATTTTTTAAATTATGGCATGTGATTATTTAGGCTTTCTTGAAAAACAAGAATGTATTGTGTTGAACATTGAATTGAATATGGTCCCTACTGAATGAGTGAATCTTGAAAAATTGCTAAGTGGAGTGAGTCATGAAGGAAAAGAAACCTATTTTAGAGCAACCATGCTTATCATTTAATATATGTTTACTGTCCCTATTATTTCAACAAAGAAAATACAAATTCCAGTAAAAACCAAAATTTGCCTGAAGTTAGCCAATATAATCTTTCCCTTTTGCTTTTTTAGCTGCTATAATAATATATGTAATATATAATTATATCTATAGTATAGGTATAATATATATATCGTATTATATATATATTGAGCAATATTTTTCTCTTCTTCCTATAAGCTCCCCTCTCTTTAACTGTTTTCATTTTATACCTGGTATAAAATAGCTGATGACACTGAAACAGATGTGGAACAACAACATACTAGGAAAACTGTACCAACGGGATCCTCTAAAGAGAATTGGATCTCCTAAACGTAAGTGACCATCCATGGTTCTACATGAGCTGGTGGGATCTCCCTAATGAAATGGCCACATGTGAGCTGAATGGCATGGGCTCACATAGGAGCTGAGAGTTGGAGTAAATAATAGTAGTAGTAGTAGCTAACATTTACTGGGTATTTAATATGTATTAAATATACTACTGACTGTTATAAGGTATATATATATGCATATTTATATATTCTTATTTAATGTAAACAATTCTTACAGTGTAGGTATTATTACTAACTCTACAGGTGAGAAATCCAAGTTTAGTAACATTAAGTAACTTGCCCAATTCACACAAGTGTCCATACTAAATAGCAGAAAATAGCAGACTGAATTCAAATTCAGGCCATCTGGCTGCAGAGCCCATACTGCTAGCAATGATGGTATTCTACCACCACAGATGAGCTCCTAGGCTCCTTTTATCTCTGAGATTATAAAATTGTGATTTATGTCTTCTCCTTCAAGAACTCAGTAAGGAGATATCACTCAACAACATATTCCTTGGGAATATATCTTTATATATGAAGGCCTGGAAATATATCTAGCTAATGATTATGGTTTGAATAGTAGAAAAGAGATGACATTACAACTTATTTTTAGTGAATTACTTTAGTTAGATGTGTTGGTTTTTGTTTTTTTTTTTTGCGGTACGCGGGCCTCTCACTGTTGTGGCCTCTCCCGTTGCGGAGCGCAGGCTCAGCGGCCACGGCTCACGGGCCCAGCTGCTCCGCGGCATGTGGGATCTTCCCGGACCGGGGCACGAACCCGTGTCCCCTGCATCGGCAGGCAGACTCTCAACCACTGCACTACCAGGGAAGCCCAGATGTGTTGGTTTTTAATAACCGAAAATAATGATTCATTATCACAGGCCAGGACAACCTTTGTTAAGAGAGTATTTACATGTTTGTTAGTATTTGATGTGAATCAAAACAACCATAAAATGAAAGAAATACTTTAGGGTAAATGCCTCTAAATTTAAAACTAAAAACTCACTTTACAACTGTGAGCATTGCCAAATTATAATGTCATATAATGACATTAGAGATTAAAAAAATATTTGCGAGCTATGGCTACAATAACATTTTCATTTATTGGTGCTTACATAACACATTCTCAGAGGCTTTAAAAAACAATTTGCAGACATCTTGGAAATGTTCTAGCATTTCAGTAAGGTAAAAAGCAAATATATACTAATTTGGAAGATAGAAAAACCATAACCAAAAATAGATTAAGTAGTATGTTCAGTGTCACTGAATAAATTGGAATTAGCATGCTGTATAACTCTTCTCATACAAATGATTTTCATATCACTCCTCTTGAACCGCAGTAAAAGCCTATCTCAGAACTCTGCTCAAGTTAGCTCCTCTGTTTATCTTGTTAGCTAGGATGACACAGATTTGCATTAAAAAATCAGTAGCTTGAGAACATCCTCATTTAAATGACAGGCAGAGAAAAATATGCCACAAGCAATAATGCTGCAAAGTAACTAAAGAGAGAGAGGAGGAAGACTATGAGAGTATATGTTATGAAATTGGTTTTCGTAGCATTGAAAGAGTCATGAAAAGAAGCAAGAAGTCAATGGTATAAATAGCTTCCAAGCCATCGAATGAGATGAAGACTGAATAGTGCTCACTAATTTGTGAAAACAGGAGCTATTTGTCAATCATGCTGAGTTTGAGATTCAGTTGAGTAGAAGAGATGGAATCTAGATTGTGATAGTTTGAGAAGTGAGGAGACAGAGTGTAGATAACCTAGATTTTAATTAGTTTGACTGCAAAAAAGGTAGAGATAAGTAATAGCGAGAGGAAGTTTTGAACTAAGAAGATAACTTATAGAATTTGGAAATAGTGTTAATTTCTGACAGTGAAACCAAAAATATAAAATTAACTATTTGTAGAGGAACCTAACCCATGCACTTGTTTGTATAGATGAAAACCTAGGAAATATACATGATCATTCAAGGCAACTAATGCATTTCTTTATAACGGGAGTGCTACTAAGAAGCTGTAATATGCCCTGCCTTATTTTATAACCTAATCTAACTTATGTGCTAATGGAAAGAAAAAAAAAGAATACCTCACAGCAGTGTGCTATGGAAATTTGCTCAACAAAGAAGTGCAGTGCTTATGGGAAAGATGGGTTTAGAGCACAATATATAATGTCAAATATCAGCGACATAAGGAACGATAGAAACCTAGTAAAAATAATAGTACAGTTTTACACATGTTAAATGGATATGAAAAAATAATACAATAAATAAGACACTTTAATTTGAAAAATACCCATGTTTGCTTCTGGAAATGGGCTTCAGAAGGGTTTCAGCTTATGAGTTATTGTGAAGTGGTAGAAGATGGGTGTATTAGTTTTGTAGGGCTGCTGTAACAAATTACCACAAACTGGGTGGCTTAAAGCAAGGGAAGTTTATTCTCTCACAGTTCTGGAGGCTAGAAGTTTGAAATCAAGGTGTAGGCAGGTCTGTGCTTTCTCTGATGGTTCTGGGGAAGAATTCTCCCTTGCCTCTTCTAGCTTCTGTTGGTTGATGGCAGAATCCTTAGGATTGCATAGGTACATCACTTTAGTCTCTGTCACTGTCTTCACATAGCCTTCTCCCCTGTGTATCTGTTTCTTTGTGTCCAAATCTCCCTCTTATAAGGACATCGGTCTTACTGGAGTTAGGGTTCACCCAATCTAGTATGACCTCAGTTTGACTTGCTTACATCTACAAAGACCCTGTTTACAAGTAAGGTCACATTTATAGGTTCCAAATGGACATGGGTTTTTGAAGGTCATTATTTAATCCAGTACAATGGATCATATGAAATTAGAAAGCTGTAACACTAGATGTGGATGGGAATGGCTTATAACACACGTGGTGAACTGAGACAGCTGGTAGGTGTTTGAAGTATGTTCATTTTTTGCATTATTTGGCTCAGTTAAATTGGGTGCTGTTTTCGATGTTCAGCTAGTGTTTTTCATGCATAAGCTAACATGAAGTTCCTTTCCTATTATTCCCTAATACATCAGTCATGTTGGAACAAATTCATGCTATCAAAACAAGTGTTATAGATCTGATTATACAATGAAATACATAATTCTTAATCACATTGTTTGTTCAGCTTTGAAAAATGCATAAACTGTGTAATCTGTGCCTTTCTCAAGATGTCAGACATTTTCATCACTCCAGAATGTTCCCTTTGTGCTTCATACCAGTTATTCTTCCCAACCAACCATTTCTCTGATTTCTGTCATCATGTTTGTTTTGCCTATTCTAGAACTTCATGTAAATGGGATTATACAATAGGTACTCTTATGTATCAGGCTTCCTTTATACAGTATCATGTTAGGTTCATCCATGCTGTTGTATACATCACTACTTCACTCCATTATTTTAAATTGAGGTAAAATTTATGTAAAATAAATTTCACCATTTTAACCATTTAAAATTATACAGTTCAGTGGGGTTTTTTTTTTACTACACAATGTTGTACAATCATCACCATTGTCTCATTTCAGAATATTTTTGTCTCCCCCAAAAGATATCTCCTGCCCATTAACAGTTACTCCCTATTCCCTTCCCCCTTCCTCCTAGCCCCTGAAAACCACTAATCTACTTTCTACCTATATGAGTTTGCTCATTCTGTATGTTTCATATAAAAGGAATCACACAATATGTGACCTTTGTGTCCGGCTTCTTTCGGTTAATATAATGTTTTCTATATTCATCCAAGTTGTAGCTGTTTTAGTACTTCATTTCTTTTTATAACTGAATAATATTCCATTGTACGAATATACCACATTTTGTTTATCCATTTACCAGTTGACAGACATTGGATTGTTTTCACTTTTTGGCTATTATGAATAATGCTGTTATGAATATTTGTGTTTAATATTTTTACTTGAACATGTCTTTAATTTCCTTGGGTGAATACTTAAGAGTAAAATTGCTTGGTCGTATGGTAATTCTATATTTAGCTTTTTGAAGAAATGCCAGACTGTTTTCTAAAGTAGCTGTACCATTTTAAATTCCTACCAGCAATGTATGAGGACTCGTTTCTCTGCATCATCATCATCATTTTTTTAAAATTATGGCCATACTAGTGGGTCTGAAATTGTCTCATGGGTTTTGATTTGGAATAAATGGCTAATGACATTGAGCGTCTCATTGCTCATGGTCATGTGTCTATCCTCTTTGAAGAAATGTCTATTCAAATCCTTTGCCCGTTTTAAAATTGCATTGTTTGTCTTTTAGCTGTTGAGTTTTCAGTTCTTTATATATTCTGGATACTAGACCCCCTTATTAGATTTAAGATTTGTAAATATTTTCTCCCGTTTTGTGGATTTTCTTTTCACTCTGTTGTTAGTGTCCTTTGAAGTACAAAAAAATTTAATTTTGATTTAATGAAGTTCAATTTTTTTTTCTCTTTTTGCTTGTGTTTTGGTGTCATGTATAAGTATCCATAGTCATGAAGATTTATTCTTATATTCTCTTTTATGATTTGTACAATTTTAACTCATATATAGATGTTTTTGTCCATTTTGAGTTATCTTTTGTGTTATGATATGAGGTAAGTGTCCAACGTCCCACATTTTCATGTGGATATCCTGTATTCCCAGCATTTGTTAAATGCTTTCCCTCATTGAATGGTCTTGGCATCTTGAGAAGATCAATTGACCATATATTATGTATTTATTTTGGGGTTCTCAATTTTATTCCATTAATCTGTATGTCTATCATTATGCTAGTATGGCATTGTTTTGATTATAGTAGCTGTATAATAAGTTTTGAAATCAAGAAGTGTAAGTCCTTCAACTTTGTTCTTCCTTTTCAATATTGTTTTTCATATTCAGGGTCTTTTGCAATTCCATATGGTCTTTAGGATTAGCCTTTACATTTCTGCAAAATGGCAGATGGAAATTTAATAAGGAATGCATTAAATTTCTTGAACATTTTGAGTATTACTGCCACCTTAAAATTAAGGCTTCTGATTCATTAACACGGATTGTCTTTCCATTTATTTCGGTCCTCTTTAATTTCTTTCAATAATGTTTTATAGTTTTCAAAATATTAGTGTAGTACAGTATGCAAGTCTTGAACCTCTTTTGTTAATTTATTTCTAATATTTGCTTCTTAATTTTTCCTTAATTTTTTTCTTTAATCTCCTTAATTAATTTTTCCTTAATTTTTTCCTTAATTTCCTCTTGGATTGTAATTTTCAGTACGTAGAAATACACATGATCGTTAGAACTCAAATTAATAGACATTTTCCAGTACTCTGGCATATGGATGATAACATACTTTTAACATCATGGGAGCATTTTATCAAACACGGTTAGAACTTGTCACCTTAACTGGGATGTTTTGAGGAGTGGAATGGGGAATACATCTAAAATCATCTTTTATAGCCAAATTGTACAAATGATGTTGACTTGACATATTTCATGGGTACAATGTCAAACGCTTCAAAAGAGTGTAGACATATGTCTGCATGCATCTACCAAAACCAATGAAGGGTGAAAAATTCAGACAATCAAATGGAGTTTACATCAGATAGGTTTTTTTTTTCTTCACTAAATTACTTAAATTTTTCAGTTTTCAAGAAAGTCATTGGTAATTTTCACAAAAGTAACACTTCGAAATATATTTCAATTTGATATTTGAGTGATAGGAAGGAGTATAACAAGTTCTCAAATGCGGAAAACATTGAAATCACATTTCTAAAGAAATGTTTTGGAACTTTCTCTAAAAGAAACACTTTTCCATTTATTGTATGTAATTCAGGCATATATAACACTCTCAGAAGAAAATGAGAGCAATCAGGGAAAAATCCCTTTAAAATGCTATAATTTTAGTTTATCTCAAATTACTTTGAAAGGCACACTTTTTGCAACAAAAAATTTTCACCATCGCTGTATTTAAAATAGCCTATGCAATGTATGTCTTCTCGCATGACAGTTTTGTAGAACACCACTCTTATTACTTATTGCTCAAGTGAGTTTAAAAAACAAAACAAGAACAACAAATCATTCCTATGAAATGTCTTATTATTGCAGAACTCTTATACTAAAAAAATAATTTAAAATTATATCATATGGCAGTTTTAGATTTCAGTGTAGAATATTATGCTTTGTAGTAAGTATATTCTGTCTTTTAAATTTCACATACTTTTTGGTAATCATATTTCTGTAAAGTAACCACATTGCAGTCAAATAGAATTTATCTTTGTCTTGATTATTCAGTATAAAACAGCACCCACACAACCAAGATGTATGCTTACGGTTATTTAATAACTGTTAAAGAGACAATTTTGATGCATAAATCTGGAATGCCATCTACCAACCTAATGAAAAGAAATACTATTGTCTTGCGTTTTCCTTTTCTGTTATTGACTTGTGATGCCCCAAGACCATTTCTAAATTGATCAGTGTAGTCTTTATCTGTCATGGAAACAAATTCATTCTTTGGGTGGCTGAGCAAGATGAGGGAAAATAAATTTCTCAGAAGTGTATCCCCTGAAGGTTGCTATCCATTATTGTTACAAGGTTGCAATGGAAATGGCTTTATTGCGATACAGAGAATATGATAAAATTTAAAGCTTGTGCAAAATGATTAGAAAACAAATATAATACATACATATTACTAACTATATATCACCACAATATCATACATTTATTTATTAGACAATGTTTTGAGTATATCAAAGCAAACATAGAACAACTCAAATCTGAATGTTAATCCAAAGAATAATAAAAATGAAAAATTAATGCCTGCAGGGAATAGGGGATTGAAATCTTCTCCCTTTTTCAACATAGAGGACTTAACATTTTCTGCTTGGATGGCAGGTGTGCGCTCTGTAATCAGATTTCATCATATCAGTGTTTCACTTAACTTTACCCCTTCCACATTGCTCCTAGTCTGATTTAGCATGGTTTCATGAGTCTTTCTAAGAGATCATCTCAACAGAAAAATAGAGCGAAACTTAATGAAGCTAATTCTATCACTTGAGTTTAGACTTAGCTCTATGTCATCTGTGCCCACTTTCATATAAACCACATCACATGAGTTACAATATATTATTTTTATTTTACTATATTTAAGTATAATCCTTATCTACACATCTGTACACAGGTAAACACATACATTTATTTAAAATATTAATATATATTTTGACCTGTGTGTGGTATATCAGCAAGGATATTAAAGTTTCCATATATTTATAAAAACAAATAACTGGAAAAACTTTAATGTTCCACTAAGTGTACTAATATCATTCTCTCTGGATACTGATCTTGCATAATTTTAATTTAAGTTGCTTTTACATATAGTTTTGAAAAAAGATTTTCCCAAATGGCTTTGTTTTCCTTGTGTGATTACAATTAGCAAAGCTAGATAATTGCATCCATTATACATATTACCTACTTTTTTGGTAACATCTTGTCTTTTGGCATGATTCTTGGAGGTATGCAGATAGAAAGACATTTTCATTAGAATAAACAAAGATTTAAGAAAATAATATATAATAGTGTTAGAAGATTTACTGTCATATCAACAAATGCAGTTCTCTATATCAGCACAAGTTTCTAAATTCACATGTAAATCTGTATTTGATATCTTGTTGCCAAAGTTGCTAACACTTGGATTTTCTTTTAGAATTATCTAACGGATCTAGTTTAAGAATTCCCCATTAAAGATCATTGCAGTAAAAAAAATATGACTATTATTATTGTGACTATCATAAGTCTCCTTATCATTTTAATGTCTGGTTTCAGTGATCCAGCATTGAGAAACCAATACCTTTAAATTGTTATTAAACACACTGCATTGTACAGTCTAAAATTCTAAGTGCTATCTTGATATCTTGAGCCTCACAGGACCCCAGAAAGCCTAACCGTGAGCTCCACTGCTCTTGCCAAATATGCATTCCTCCTCCAATCTCCCCAGCAGGAAAGGTTCTCCACCTGGCTAGCCTGCTATGAGCCAGATGAACTATACTCCAACTGGTCATCAACCTAACTTTTCCAGCCTGTGGAATTAAACAAATCAATCACATCCTCCCACAGGACACCTCATCCTCTTGTTACTATAGAATCTGCTTCCACAGTCCTGTTCATGCTGTCCTCAAGTGCAAACCCTATGTGGCCTTGAATAGCATGCAGTGTCCTTCTCCCCTAGACTGTGAGTATATGTGACTAACAGTCTGCTATCAAGTTCATCTGACCAATGTTGGGTATTATGTGTTTGGCTATCTAGTACTGTTTAGTGTAGGGCACTCCTTCATCAGTGGGGTGAATAGGAGGTGATCAGAATATATATGTGATGAAAATGAATAATACATTAAATTGTTTTTCATATCTTTGTGAAATTTAAATATCTTCCACGTAAATGAAAACTTGGCTGTTCTTTATCTTTTGTTGTTCTGAGCCATTCAAAGAGAGTAACATAATTTTACTTATATCATAAAAATGTTATTTCCAGAAGAATATGAAGTGTATTTTAGCAAAGTGTGATGACCCTTTTTCTTATTTGTTTTTTGGAAATAATAATTTATCAACTTTATTTAATTCAGGAATAAATAACTCGTAGACATGATGAATGAATGGCATTTTTGCTTCATACGTTAATTGTAAATTTATCTAACATGGCAGCAAAAATATTTGAGAATTAAATTGTATTCATGTTGATAGATCCCTGTGTGATTATTACTATTGACTAGATTTCATATACTTTGTAGGGATTAGCAAAGCAGCCTCACCTTCTCTAATTTGATTATAGTTCCTCAAACTTTAACAAGTTTTTTGCATATTCATGAATTTTTAAAAAATAATAGTTTCCTTACCTGATGGTAAATTCCACCATTAGCATTAGCCAATTAAATGGCTAACAGGGAATTCTAAACCACATATATGCACACACACACACACACACACACACACACACACATATACACCCAAACGCATATACACATATTTGCTTAAAGAGGGTTGCAAAATACAAGCTTCCTAGGGGTAATATTTTGGGTTTCTCCATGACCATCAAGTTATTGACTCTACTCCTCTGTTTACTTTTATAATGTGAATCTTAACATGAAACTTGGAAAAACCTACATGATTTTTCTAAACCTACACCAACCCACACCTACAATAATAAATCATAATTTAATTACTAATTAATTACCGTACTTTAGAAATTAGAACATTTTTATCTACCTTGCGTTACTCCAAAAAAAGATTTGAAATGTTACATTAAAGTCCATTCTCCACAAGGGATCTTCAGTCGTCTAGTTAAGACTCTGTTGATTTGTAACTGCTGCTCAATTATAACCAGCTCAGAGCAATGGCATATTAAATGGCATCACGTGATGTCATGGCATAATTGCCTAAAAGTCTGGTTTTTTAACTGTCTTCATAACACTTATATTTTTAGCTCCTGGGTTTTCTCATGTGTGAAATAAAATAATCTCAAAGCCCTATTCAAAACTAGAATATTGTTATTCAACATGTGTGGAAGCTATGATAGAGAAAAAGCAAGGATTGATTTTATTTTATGGAGGTTTTCTTTGGGAAAAAGATTCTGAGCATCTTCTGAGTCAAAAGGTAAAAGGGAGATCTTGGATTCTTCTGGGTCTTAGTAAAGTCAACTGATATTGGAATTTCTCCCTTCTTAGCTAAGTGAGCATCTTGTGAGCATCTGGGGTGAGGACCAGAAAGCAGTAGACCTTTGTCTTCAAAAATAATCTGAGGAATGGCTGATAGTAACGCTGTATTATTGCACCTGGCATTCCTGATTCCTAAGAAGCCATGAAAGAAATTTGTGTGTGAATGGAGTCTTCCAATTTCTTATGGTGGGGAGAGGACAGAGGGACCAGAAAGTGCGGCAACTTCTTTTAGATGCCTCTGCAGGGAGCTGGGAGTCTTTAATTTTATCAAAATCCTTAAGGGAAAAAAGCACCTTGCCTTCCACCACTTGTGGGCCTGCCACCTCTGAATATACTCCAGCAATAAGACTTGAACCTCAAAGAGCCGGCAAAGAAGAGTATAACCCAAATAACTTGAACCCATCAGCCAGAGCGAAGAAGATGAGTTGGCACAGAGATACCCAGAAATATAGACATACACAGAGGTACAGAGCTTCTGAAAAAGAAACACTGGAACTAGACAACAATTAAAATAACTTGATATAGATACAATGGCACCTACAAAACAAACAAAAAAAAGAAATTAAGCAACAAAATCTCATGATATATCAACTAAACAATGTATTAGATGAATTAAAGGATGTTGAGACTAAAATATTTTGCACTAGGGGATCAAGAATAATACATATCAAACTACAAAGTAGAAAGACAGGAAAATAGAAATCATAATGGAAAAGTTAAGAGTCTTGAAGTATAACTCTGGGAGCACTAATGTACGAAACAATAGGCCTTCAAAAAAGAGAAAGTGACACTTGGAGGAGAAGAAGTACAACAAACAATAGAAAATTTTTTCTTAAGGTGAGAGCAAGTTTACAGCTTAATTGCTTGTACTGAATTCTAGTATGGAATGATAAGCAAAAAAAAAGATCGAGAAACATTCTGGTAAAATTGCTGAGAAAGAGAAAATCTTATAGTTTCATAAATTTCCAGGGAGAAAAAACAAGTTACCTACAATTGGCTCAGAAAGAGGTTACAGTGATATTGGACTTACCTAAGATTTGAAGCCAGAAGACAATAAAAAATCATCTACAGACTACTGGGAGGAAAGAACTAGAACTCAGGATTACCATGCTCAACCTAGATGTCATTCAGCCATCACAGTGAATGAATGAGGAGGAGATGCAAGAACTCAGAGTATTTAACATTTGCTCCCTTCTGAGGAAAATACCCATAAAACATATGAAGTAACAAATAATCCACAGTAGATCTCTCTCTCTCTCTCTCTCTCTCTCTCTCTCTCTCTCTCTCTCTCTCTCTCTCTCTCTCTCTCCTCACACACCTTACACACAATTTTCTACACATAATTAAATGTGAGATAATAAGGAAGAGTCAGGGTAGATCTTTTGCCAGTGTAAATATAGTGCTTCTCTAGGATTCTTGGAGAAAAAGCATAGTTTAAGGAAAATATATAGAGTGTACAACTAAAAGTTTAACCATATCAGCAAAATCACCAGCGTTCAGAATGGAGAGGGACGAGGGAGAAGTAAAAAAGTAAAAACATTCAAAGTGTGTGTCTTACTAATGATAGAAATGGAGAATAAGTAAGAGGAAAAGGGGATAATGTGAAAATGTTTTAAAGATCCCATCTTACTGGAGTGAAGCAGTTTCAGATGAGGTCTAGGAGTTCTTGACATAGAAAAGAGTGAATCTTCGTAGGAGAAGTATTTGGTATATTATTTTTAAATACTTATAGAGAAATATGTCCTTGCCTATACCAGCAATAAAAGAAAGGTAATTACTCATTTATCAAAAAGTGGGGCAAAACTTCCAAGTTAATAAATAATTAGTAATAACTCTGCCAAATCAACAAAAATTTGGAAAATGAAAATGAAGAAAGAATAACACAAAATATGTGATAGGTATAAATAAGATGAGCATAAAGAAATTATATATGTCAGTTATTATGTTACATGCAAATGAACTGATAATAGATTTAATTAAAAACAGGTATATTTCTGCAAAAAACACATGTTTTATTAGAGTTGAAAATAAGGCATGGGTAGAAAAATACTAGAAAAATTCAAACAGGAAAATGGGTACCGCAATATTATGTTAAAGAGGAGTCAAAGCACTAAACATAATACAGAGGGAAATTGCATAATGAAAAAAAGACAAAAAAGGTACAACATATGATAAGGATGAAACAGAGTAGTGCACACACACGCGCACACACACACACACACACACAAACCAACAACAAACCAGAAACCAGCAACTAAATACATGCAAAAAATCTCTTTGAAGAGCAAAGAGAAGGTGATTAAAAATAAATCACAAGTATGATAATAGATTTCATGTTACTGTCAGAACTAGACTGTTCTAATAGGGAAAAAGACTTGGATGAATAGAATTGTACATGAACACATATTAAGTATGGCTAGTGTAGTGTATCATTATTACAAGATTTTTAGAGCTATATATAAAGAGAGAGACAGCGAGAACTTTGTCTTCATCAAATAAAGGATATATGTTTGTTTTGAATATTTATTGAAGATTTTGAAAAATTGGTCCTGCCCTTGGGCATTAAGAAAAACATTTTAAAGTGAGCTTTAATATTTTACATTTTTCTGCAAAATTAAAAACTATAAAATGCTGACAAAATTTTAACTTCTTGAAATTAATATTATATCAAAAGGTATAATAAAATGAAAGGAAGATTAAAAACCACATAGAAATTAAAGGGGATACAGTTATACCTATACAACAGGATGAGCACTATATTTAGATACAAATTTATAGGCTCTGAAGAAAGAACGAAAATAAAGGTTCTAAGGACTAACAGTAAGAAATTAAGGAAAAAACAGAAAAGAAACTGTGAGTAGAAGTGCTATGATTTCAATGTGTACCAGCAGAATTCATATGCTGATATCCTAATGCCCAATGTGACGGTATCATGAGGTGGGGCCTTTGAGATGTGATTAGGTCTTGAAGGCAGAGCCCTCATGTATGGGATGTTACATGTTAATTTCATAAAAAAAATTTCAACCTTGTAGTTTGAAATCCATTGACTGAGTTATTTTCAATATTTGCTGATTGTTAGAATTTTGTAGATAAAGCCTTAGTTGTTTTCCTTCAAGAAACAAAAGTAGGCAACTGAATTTTCTCTCCACATGTGAAGCATTGGGAATAGGCTGTAAAAGTTACCTAGAGAAATGCTTAGTTTTTTTCTTAGAAATTAGGAGAGCCCAAAGGCAATTTAATAAAGACTTTCAAACAACTCTTCTCAGTAGAAAGTCCTAGCAGGAATTGGTATAGATAAAGGAAAAGAGACTAAATTATAGAAAATATTAAATTTAAAAGTGGTGAAAACTGTGAATTATTTGGCATCTCTATTTTTGACACAAATGGTTATCTAAATTATTTTTATCAATTACAGTAAAAGTGCTTTCTTTAGTCTTCTTAGGTCTCCCTTAAGAACATTAAACTAGGGTTTCTGGTGGCACAGTGGTTAAGAATCCCTCTGCCAATGCAGGAGACACAGGTTCAAGCCCTGGTCTGGGAAGATCCCACCTGCCGCAGAGCAACTAAGCCCGTGTGCCACAACTACCGAGCCCTCATGCCACAACTACTGAAGCCCGCGCGCCTAGAGCCTATGCTCCGCAACAAGAGAAGCCACCACAATGAGAAGGCCGTGCACTGCAGCGAAGAGTAGCCCCTGCTCACCGCAAGTAGAGAAAGCCTGCGTGCAGCAGTGAAGACCCAACGCAGCCAAAATAAATAAATAAATAAATAAAATAAATTTATAAGAAAAAAACCCAAACATTAAACTATGAGTTATAAAAAAAAGAAAAAGAAAAAGAACATTAAACGATGAGCTAGAAGAGTAGTGCTCAAGGTCTGTCTCTAACAGTAACATTGTGACTCTGAGCAATTCACTCAAACTCTTTTAGCTTTAGTTTTATTCTCTTTTAGCTTAAATTTAATTTTCTATTATTATGATAAATTATCTCATAATTTATAATTTATTATGAGATCAAATAATTATTTGCATGAAAGTGCATTATAAATCTAAGGACTATGTCAATATCACTATCAGTTTAGAACTATACCCTACAATTCTAATGAGCAAATATCAAGTTGAGCATATGGGACAAAGGAGTGGGCAAAAGATAAGATGGACTAATCATGTTGCGGAAGTGGGAGAATGATGTTACCACATTCAGGATCATACATTTGGTGAAGAAATATTCCTCTCCGCAACATGGAACTTTGGTTGAACCTCAGCTTGTTTGGTCCATAAAGGACCTTAAAGAAAAAGAGTCTTTCACAAAGAAATACTTATTCTTGAATGTTCTTTCTCTTTGAGGCATTGGAGCCAAAGAATGCCTCTTCCAGGCAAGTCAATTATCCCTTTGATTGTCTCATATTTGCTTCTGGGCTTCACTACTTCATAGTTTTGTATGAATTTGAATAGGTTAATTCACTCTGTAAGCTTCAGTTTCTCTGCTATGGAGTGCTACCGACTGCTACCTTTAAGTTGAAAGAGCAGAACTCAATAGGGTACAAACATTAAACATTATTTTTCTCCCACTTCCATTGAGATCACCTTGGTGAATTAGTTGTTGGTCTCTCCTAGCATGAAATCTCAGAGAATTTCCATGACTTTTCCAGTCACTCTTGGATTTAAAAAAATAGTCTTCTAAGCACTTCTAGTCATTTTCATTTTATTAAAATGTTATTGCAGTTGAACAATCAGAATTCCAACCTTCATGTGAGCTTAAGACACTTTCTCTCCTCCCATGCCTTGAGTATACTGCAGTGTGGAAACCAACAAAGGGAAGGCAGGTATGGGCAGCTTTTCGATTTCTCTTTCTTCTGCTAAACCTTCTCTTCTTCCTTTTCCGCCACATTCCATCTCCTCATTCATTAGTTTGCTTCTGGCTCCTCCAGTATTGGGGTGGGTCAAGGGAGAGAGGAGAGATGTGAGAAAATACCTACTTATGAAATGGCATTTGCATTTTCTAGGCTTGGTGGACTTTGAAAGTTGACTCTCGCCTTGGGCATTTTTGGCTTCTCAGTGATTCCCTCCCTGTGAACCTCTCACTGTACTCAGGATAATGCAGCCAAAGCATCTTTTCTAACTGGTCACTTCAGATCTCTCCTTGAGTCCTTGTTTATTCTCTTCTACTGGACTTTTCTCCAACCCCGCCCCATCCCCCCCACCACCCTTCATGGCTTTTTATCCAAAGCACTTTTCACAATTTGACATATTTGTTTATTATCTGTCTTTCCTCAATAGAATATAAGGTTTTAAAAGGCAAAGATTACGTATTTTATTCATTACTGTATCTCCTGTGCCAAGAATAATGCCTGGCTTGCAGTAGGTGTTCAGTAAATATTGTTGAAAAGATGAATGAATAAATGGAGGAATGAATCTTGGAGGAAGAGCCCCTATATTGGAGTCCCATTGTTTCTCTACACAGCCCTATTTGGTGTGATCCAAAACAAGCCCTCGATGGCTTCTATCAAAATATACAAAATTAATTCCTTTAAACACTAACGTTTGACAACTGAAAGTGCTGCTACTTCTCAACTCAGCCCTCTATACTCTTGGGGCAACTAGATAACCACAAACTCGCATATTTGGACCTGTTACGATATCAGTCTGGCACCAGTTCCTATATCACATAAGGTACAAATTCAAGTTCTCTGAGTCTTGAAGTGCCTTCTCACTGGCTTAAAATGTGGAGGGTTTATCTCCCTTCTCATGGCTCTTCACCACCCTTCTTCAAAGAAATTCTCTCTGAAACTCCTCTCTTTTCTCTCTTCACCTCTCCCCTCCTCTCTCCTTTCTCTCTTTAATCACTTACATATTAGATGTTGAAGTAAGATTTGGAAAACAGAATGGCAGATGCCTCCTTTGCTGGTCCTGTGTAGGTGTGCTCAAGCAATTTGCAATTTGCTTCAGACCTATTGCTTTGCTTTGTGCCATCAGAGCCTCAGTCAAATTTGAGACAAGGGGAGTTCAGTTTTAGAATCCTGTTACATCTACCTTGAAAAGCTGTTGTAAATGTGTAATGAGATAAAATGAATCAATCATTTAACAAAATGCTTACCGTAAAGCAAATGTTTATTTTTTCTCGATATTCTTCCCTTCACTTCTTGCTGTTCCTACTAAAATGATAGGTAGAATCCTAGCCCATAATTACATTTCCTTGGAAATTTTTGAGCAAAGAAAAAGAGTAAAAGGACCAATAAATTCCTTTGAAAATCTGAAGAAGGAAAAAAAAAGACAAGAAAAAACCCCAACATCATCATAAATATTTCATGTGTAATTTAGAATTACAGTATTTTTTCCTCACAGGAGTATATCTCCTATTGCTAATTTTTGAATTTCACTTTAGAGGCGCAAGCTAGGCAATTTAAAATTGTCAGAGTCATATAAATTACTGACTGACTTTAGAAGCAAGGGCTATTTTCTGGTATTCAGTGATTAGACCTGAAATATATTTTATAGCAAAGCATGAGATTAGTTTCACCTCTAAATGTGGTATGCATATGCTTCTTGTATCCCCCTTGAAAATTAACTATTCATGTTTAGCAGAGACTGAAATTCATCAGGGACAAAACCCTGCAGGTGAGCTCATTCCCTTGTTACCTTGGTGCATGGAATTATTCCCCCAGGTCCAAACCTAATCAAATGTGACCACAACTCATCTCATACTTTCTTCCAGATTTGTGCAGCCTTAGTGATATTACCAACTAATGAATTCTTCTACAGAGACACTGATAGTAAAATCCTTCTGTAACCAAGTAATTCTTCAGAGAATTATATTTTATTTTGAGGCTAGGAGTAGCTTTATTTGAGTTATCAGTACTTTGGGAATTTAGCAGATTACCAGTGTGTAATGAAAGATGAATTAGAACATTTCCCCCAAATGCTATGAACATTTACAAAAAGTTGAAATAAATAGTTTGGATTAGAACAAAAATACAGTATGACTTAAGTTATCTGGATATACTACTTGGGAAATCTCTTTCTTGTTTGAGAACAGTCTTACTAATAAGAATTAGCGACCTGTATAAATCCTATATCTGAAATGTCCTTATGACAAAGGCACTCTTAGAGGTAGTCCTATTCCATGTGTTTTGAGCATGTGCTTGAAGACCTGACACAAACAGACTTTTCATGAGTCCTAATGATTCTTCTAGATCACTGAATTACAATAGTCTACAGTTGTAATCCACAATGTCCCACAGTGCACATTCCTTAAAACCCCTTTGGAGTCTTTGTGAAGGTTTAGGTAAATTGAATTTCAAACTCTTTGTGCAACCAGCCATGACCTGGGGGCATTTGCTAACCTCAGTCTGGTAATCATTAATGTGGAAGATACCCAGTTACTAAAGGGGCTGCGTTGGTAGGGTTGACATAGTGAGTCTCTTGATGTCCTGGAATACCTTGAATTGGTCAAGGAAAGACCCTGAGTTTCAGATGGGGGCATCTGAACTCCATGTGTGTCACATGGAGTAAGAACATTGATCATAATTTTAAGAAAAGCATAACTGTGAGGGCGGTTCTAACACTAACCTTGTTATATTGCTTTATAGCTCCCAAGGTCTAGAACAGTGATAAAGAACAGGTGATCACTATTTTTTTAATTAAATATGGGTATCAAATATCTGCTTCCCCTAATAACATAGACTGATCTTATTGACATAATATGAGCCAGGGCACAGAATTCAGCCTTGACACCAGTTTTCAAAAGGAATCCGAATTTACCAGGAAACTTGTGATTTTTTACAGTCTTTAGAAAAGACAAAAGTATTATAAGGTCATGGTAAAAGAAGATATTGCATGGGTCATGCAGCAATTTCCTAATTTCTCTTTCCCTGGTCCTTCTTCTTCCCTAGTACTTTAATTTTACAATTATTTCTTTTTGTGGTGGTAAAATACACATAATATACAATTTACCATTAGTGGCATTTAGTACAATGTTGTACAACCATCACCACTGTCTAATTCCAGAACATTTTCGTCACCCCCAAAAGAAACCCATTAAACAATCGCTCCCCACTTCCCATTTTCCTTAACTTCTGGCAACCAATAATTTTTTTCTCTCTGTAAAATTGCCTACTCTGGGTTTTTCACAATGGAACCATACAATATACAGCCTTTTGTTTCTGGCTTCTTTCATGTAGCTTATTGTTTTCAAGATTTATCCATGCTGTAGCATGTATAAATACTTTGTTCTTTTATGTCTGAATAATATTCCATTGTTTATATATACTACATTTTATTTATCTGTTTGTCAATTGATGAACATTTAGGTTGTTTTCATCTTCTGGAAATTATAAATACTGCTATGAACATTTGTGTGCAAGTTTGTTTGAACACCTGATTTAAAATCTTCTGGATACATAACCAGGAGAGGAATTTCTGGATCATATGGTAATTCTATGTTTAACTTATTGAGGAACTGCCAACTGTTTTCCACAGCATCTGTACCATTTTACATTCCCATCAGCAATGTACAAGGGTTCCAATTTCCTTACGAACACTTGCTATTTTCTGTTTTGGTTTTTGTTTTTTAGTTAAAGCCATCCTACTGTGAGGCTGTATTTCATTTTGGCTTTGATTTGCATTTTCCAAATGGTGAATTATGTTGAGCTTATTATCCATTTGTATATAATCCTTGGAAAGATGTGTATTCAGTTCTTTGCACATTTTTCAATTGGGTTGTTTGGTTTTATGTTGTTGAAGTATAAGTGCTTTTTATGTATTATACTAGATCCTTATTGGATATAGAGTTTGTGAATATTTTCCCCCATTCTGTGTGTTGTCTTTTGCCAATCTTGATAGTTTCCTTTGATCCTTTCCTTGTTACTTTGCCTCCAATATCTTCTTCCCCTACTGTCTCTCAGGAGTAAATATGTCCCTTTCTCATGTGCAGATGAGGAGTTCTTCTGTAGATTCTCTCTAACTCAGGCACCAATCTCAGTACAATCAGGCCCTGGGGCCTCAGGCTTCATTAGAGATGGTCTATTCTCTTAACAAAGACAGGTCTCCACAAAGAGACATTTCATACCAGCAGCTAAGAAAATAAAGTGTACTCCATATATTTTTCAGGAATAAGTTTTATATGCAGAAAAATGATTATTTTCTTTTAAAACATTACACAGAATGATAAGTTCTGCTATTGTAAAATAGTTATTTCTAGCAAAATGGGGTGCAATAGTTGTTTGAGGGTTTTAAATAATAAAATAATAAAATAAATAAGGTAACTTGTCCTGAGAGCATTAAGAACCTGATACAGGTGTGCCAGATATAATCCTCACAAGGTCTATACTACAGATAAGTCCTCTCTGTGGGAGAGTAGTTCTATTACACAATAATTGTCTAGAAGTCTTCAGTCACATGGTAGAATTAGGCCAAGTGTGAAATATTGGATACCTAGATTACTGAAAACAGGAGTGAATTGAAAATGTATACTACTTGTGCATTGACTTTCAACCAGGATAAATAATAAAAACAAACAAAAAAAAATGTTGACTTTATGATTCAAGGCGGCAGCATCGGTAGACTTTTTTTTTTTTACCATCAAGACATTCCCTCTAGTTTCAGAATATATTTAGGTCCATCCTTATCCCTGTGATATTAAAAAAAAAAGTTCTTTTTGACATGTTCTGACTTTACTTTAACATTGTCTGTCTCTCAAAACTGGTCTGACGACAGTACCTAAAGAACAAATATCTGATAGCTTTTATAGACAGTGACAGAGCAGTGAATGCAAATATAAACTCACTACTCCGTTAAGGATCAGCTGTTCCCAGTAGGTTTTATATCTGCATTCAGTTTGACAGCCACTCCCCAACAATTTTGGTGGAAGACTTCTTTACTCTTATTAAACTTATTTTATTGATAGACTGTTTTCATCAGATTTAAAATGTTATAGGGCTTCCCTGGTGGCGCAGTGGTTGAGAGTCTGCCTGCCGATGCAGGGGTCATGGGTTCGTGCCCTGGTCTGGGAAGATCCCACATGCCGCGGAGTGGCTGGGCCCGTAAGCCATGGCCGCTGAGCCTGTGCATCCGGAGCCTGTGCTCTGCAACGGGAGAGGCCAACAACAGTGAGAGGCCTGCGTACCACAGAAAAAAAAAAAAAGTTATATATGTACTGAATTTTAGCACCATTAATAAGATAAATTTTGCTTCACACTTTTCAATCCTATGAAATTGTAATTAGATTTATGTAGCTATAGACTTTTATAGACTTATGTATTATGTATTATGTAGTCATATATATGTATATATACACACACACACACACACATACACACATAGAGATACAGAGTACACACATACACTTAAGGATCTGGAGATGAGATCATCCTGGATTGCCTGAGTGGGCCTGAAATCCAAGCATAGGTGTCATTACAAGAGTGAGTCAGAAGTAGATTATACAGACAGAAGAGGAGAAGATACAGAGAAGATGATATAAAGAAAGAGGCAGAGATTGCAGTAATGCATCTACTAGCCAAGGAAGGCCAAGGATTGCCAGTAGCCACCAGAAGCTGGAAGAAACTAGAAAGTATTGGTCCCTAGAGACTTTGGAGAGACTGTGGCACTGTTAGTACCTTGATTTAAGACTTCTTGCCTCCATAATTGTGAGAGAATACATTTTTGTTTAAAACCACTAAGTGGGCTTCCCTGGTGGCGCAGTGGTTGAGAGCCCGCCTGCCGATGCAGGGAACACGGGTTCATGCCCTGGTCCTTGAAGGTCCTGGAGAGAGGTTCAAGGGTGTGGCTGGAAAACTTTTGCTGATGTATATGACTCCACTTTTGCTGGATATATGACTCATGGATCCAATCAACTATCATCTCAGCAGAAGCCAGGAATAGATAGGGGTTATCCAGGAATGGTCTATGGAGAACCCTCTTGTCTAATGGTATAGATCCTTATGACATACATGGGAGACAGAGAATGTTTTTGAGACTGCTGTACCAGCAGAAACAATGCCAACGTGGACAGAAGAATACAGACAAGATGAAATAAAGGATGGTCGTTGGGCTTCTGGGATTCTACACGAGGGAAATGAGCTGATAGAGCCCTTCAAGAAAAAGGAGAATGGCTCCAAGTGCAGAGCTGCAAATGTAGAAGCACAAGCCAGAGAGGTGGGGGCAGAGTAAGATGGAGACACTGATATTGCCAGAGCCTCTGTGAGAGAACACATTTCTGTTGTTTTAGGCTTCCACGTTTGTAGTAATTTGCATGGCAGCCTAGGAAACAAATACATTCACATTTTCTGAAATTTGCTGGTATCATTTGCATTCTATTTTAGGTAATAAACCATCTTCCCCAACAGATGTGTCTGGATTTTTTTTTTTTTACTCTCTCTTTAAACCTTTTTTTATGTACACGTAAAAGCTAGACAAAAGCAAAGTAGATGAGAAGACAGAATGGAGTAATGGAAATCATATTAGGATTTGAGTCAAACTAAGTTTAAGGTCTACTCCTCCACTAACTATGTGACATTGAGCAAATGAATTAACGTCTCTGAATCTACTTACTTTAACTATAAGATGGAGATAATAACAGTAAAGTTAACAAGAGAATTAAAGTAGAAAATATATTTAATTTGGCAGGCACAGTGTATGCTAGTTTTCTCCCTTCCCTGTATCCCAGTAGGAATATTATGAATAAGCAATAGGAGGAGGTTACCCTGTAGTCATGAATTTAATGCTTGCAAATTTTGAACATCTAGAATGATTTTAATCCATGTGGCAATTTAGAAAGACTGATCAGAAAGTTAGATCTTTTGCAGTCATTGTAAAACCTGCTTTTACATAGATGTATATCTTTATGGCCCCAGGGAATTCATTTAAGAATATTTTTTGCATGACTACTTGTTAAACTTATGTGTACAAAAAAATGTTACACAGTCAGAGGAAAAGAAATAACTCAATCAGTGGTAAAAGAAAGGCTGTAGTCTGAGTTTTCTGTTACATTATTCTATCTGCTATATCTGATCCTCATTATTAAAACATTCTGACAAGCTCGTAGATTCCCAAAGTGATCTTAATGGTGGATAAATATCTGTATTTATACTCTCTGCTCACATTTGAGGTTTCATTTTTGAAGACACTTGCAGAAGACACATGCAGAAGTTTTCATCTCTCCTGAGTTAAGTCCTCATTAGCCTCACAGGAAGCATGATAAGAATGCTTTGAAAAGTTGTATCTGTTTGTATCAGTTGCTTCTCCAACTTTTATGTTCTTATCTTGAGCATGTACCAAAATTCTGAAATTGAAAAATTGATTCCTCAAAGTTACATTTATAATAAAACCTCAAATAAATTTGAAGTAATTGTGCAGTAAAATTTCCTGAAGGGGAAGGAAGAGGCCTCTCCCACTTTATACAATGTCTTTTAAATATTTCTGTTCTCACTTAGAGCTCTTCCTAAAAAGTTGACTCTATATTTTTCCTCGTCCTCAAGGACCTCAACTCTAGATGTACATTAGAATTGGAATGTCTGGAGTTGGAACATTGTTGTTTAAAAAAATATGTGAGCGTGTGGAAATTTTCTAGCATGTTCAAGAGTAAAGAGAATAGTATGATGTGTTCCCACATGTCTATCACCAGCTTCAACAGTGAACTTATTATCAGCCTTGTTTCATCTATTCCTTGTTTTACCTGTACTCTCACCCAGCCTTGGATCACGCTGAACCAAATCTAAACCATCATTACAGTAAATTTCATCTGTAAATATCTTCATAAGTATTTCTGATGGAAACTATATTTAAACGTAACTGTAACATCCTTATCATATACTAAATAACACTCCTTAATATCATCAAATATAAATGCTCACATTTCCCCCAATGTTTTGTAATATAATTGCATACAATTCCTTTAATAAAAATCCAAATAACATGTATATATTATAATTGGAAGATATATATATATATTTAAAACTAATAATACATTTTATTTTTGAAGTAAAGTAAAACACAATAGAGCAATTTTTCATAGCATCTGGTATGTATCTATCTATACATCTAGATATGTTAATACATATGAATGTTTATTTAAAAATCATAACAAAATTATGAGGTTGATTGATATGATACACAATTGTCTCAATTTTACAGAAGAAACAAATATAAGCCCAGAATTTTCTCAGGTCGCATATTGATGAGACAGATCTAGGACTGAACATAGATTGTTCACTCTGATAGCTGAAATATGAAGCATCATAATGTAGACTACCTTTGGCTGTACTGGCAGCAGGAGGTATAAAAGAAATGACAGGTTTCAAAATAAGATAGGCTCACGTAATGTGTTTAATGCAGGAGGGTAAGGTATAGAAATTTATAAAATATTCCATTATCTAATGTATATTTTGAGGTCCTAGGAAGGTCGTGTCACTCTGTTAGATATAAGAAGTATAACTCTACAACTGAGACAATTAATCATTAATCAAATTAGACTGCCTTACCATCCATACCTGAAAAGTAATCATCAATCATTAATTCTTCACAGCAACATTTAATATTTGCCAACTGCATGGTGTTTTATTGTTTTTTAACATCTTTGTGGGAGTAAAATTGCTTTACAATGGTGTGTTAGTTTCTGCTTTATAACAAAGTGAGTCAGCTATACATATATATGTATATCCCCATCTCTCCTCCCTCTTGTGTCTCCCTCCCACCATCCCTATCCCACCCTTCTAGGTGGACACAAAGAACCGAGCTGATCTCCCTGTGCTCTGCAGCTGCTTCCCACTAGCTACCAATTTTACATTTGGTAGTGCATATATATCAATGCCACTCTCTCACTTCATCCCAGCTTACCCTTCCCCCTCCGCATATCCTAAAGTCCATTCTCTGAGTCTCTTCTTTATACCTGTCCTGCCCCTAGGTTCTTCAGAACCATTCTTTTTTTATTTAGATTCCATATATATGTGTTAGCATACGGTATTTGTTTTTCTCTTTCTGACTTAGTTCACTCTGTATGACAGTCTCTAGGTCCATCCACCTCACTACAAATAACTCAATTTCATTTCTTTTTATGGCTGAGTAATATTCCATTGTATATATGTGCCACATCTTCGTTATCCATTCATCTGTTGATGGACACTTAGGTTGCTTCCATGTCCTGGCTATTGTAAATAGAGCTGCAGCGAACACTGCAATACATGACTCTTTTTGAATTATGGTTTTCTCAGGGTATATGCCCAGTAGTGGGATTTCTGGGTCGTATGGTAGTTCTAATTTTAGATTTTTTTTTTTTGGCGGTACGTGGGCCTCCCACTGCTGTGGCCTCTCCTGTCGCAGAGCACAGGCTCCGGACGCGCAGGCTCAGCGGCCATGGCTCACTGGCCCAGCCGCTCCGCGGCATGTGGGATCCTCCCGTACTGGGGCACAAACCCGCGTCCCCCGCATCGGCAGGCAGACTCCCAACCACTGCACCACCAGGGAAGCCCCTAATTTTAGATTTTTAAGGAACCTCCATACTGTTCTCCATAGTGGCTGTATCAATTTACATTCCCACCAGCAGTGCAAAGGGTTCCCTTTTCACCACACCCTCTTCAGCATTTATTGTTTGTAGATTTTTTGATGATGGCCATTCTAACGGGAGTGAGGTGATACCTCATTGCAGTTTTGATTTGCATTGCTCTATTGATTAGTGATGTTAAGCATCCTTTCATGTGTTTGTTGGCAATCTGTATATCTTCTTTGGAGAAATGTCTATTTAGGTCTTCTGCCCATTTTTGGATTGGGTTGTTTGTATTTTTGAGATTGATCTGCATAGCTGCTTCTAAAGTTTGGAGATTAATCGTTTGTCAGTTGCTTTGTTTGCAAATATTTTCTCCCACTCTGAGGGTTGTCTTTTCATCTTGTTTATGGTTTCCTTTGCTGTGCAAAAGCTTTGAAGTTTCATTAGGTCCCATTTCTTTATTTTTTTTAATTTCTATTTCTCTAGGAGGTGGGTAATAAAGGATCGTCCTGTGATTTGTATCATAGAGTGTTCTGCATATGTTTTTCTATAAGAGTTTTATAGTGTCTGGCCTTACATTTAGGTCTTTAATCCATTTTGAGTTTATTTTTGTGTATGGTGTTAGGGAGTGTTCTAATTTCATTCTTTTACATGTAGCTGTCCAGTTTTCCCAGCACCACTTATTGAAGAGGCTGTCTTTTCTCCATTGTATATTCTTGCCTCCTTTATCAAAAATAAGGTGACCATAGGTGCATGGGTTTATCTCTGGGCTTTCTATCCTGTTCCATTGATCTATATTTCTGTTTTTGTGCCAGTACCATACTGTCTTAATTACTGTAGCTTTATAGTATAGTCTGAAGTCCAGGAGCCTGATTCCTCCAGCTCCATTTTTCTTTCTCAAGATTTCTTTGGCTATTTGGGGTCTTTTGTATGTCCATACAAATTGTGAAATTTTTTGTTCTAGTTCTGTGAAAAATGACATTGGTAGTTTTATAGGGATTGCATTGAATCTGTAGATTGCTTTGGGTAGTAGAGTCATTTTCACAATGTTGATTCTTCCAATCCAAGAACATGATATATCTCTCCATCTGTTTGTATCATCTTTAATTTCTTTCATCAGTGTCTTTTAGTTTCCTGCATACAGGTCTTTTGCCTCCTTAGGTAGCTTTATTCCTAGATATTTTATTCTTTTTGTTGCAGTGGTAAATGGGAGTGTTCCCTTAATTTCTCTTTCAGAGTTTTTATCATTATTGTATAGGAATGCAAGAGATTTTTGTGCATTAATTTTGCATCCTACTACTTTACCAAATTCATTGATGAGCTCAGGTAGTTTTCTGGTGGCATCTTTAGGATTCTCTGTATAGTATCATGTCATCTGCAAACAATGACAGTTTTACTTCTTCTTTTCCAATTTGTATTCCTTTTATTTCTTGTTCTTCTCTGATTGCTATGGCTAAAACTTCCAAAACTATGTTGAATAACAGTGGTGAGAGTGGACAACCTTGTCTGGTTCCTGATCTTAGTGGAAATGGTTTCAGATTTTCAGCATTGAGAATGATGTTGGCTATGGGTTTGCCATATCTGACCTTTATTATGTTGAGGTAAGTTCCCTCTATGCCTACTTTCTGGAGAATTTTTATCATAAATGGGTGTTGAATTTTGTTGAAAGCTTTCTCTGCGCCTATTGAGATGATCATATGCTTTTTCTCCTTCAATTTGTTAATTTGGTTTATCACATTGATTGATATATGTATACTGAAGAATCCTTGCATTCCTGGGATAAACCCCACTTGATCATGGTGTACAATCCTTTTAATGTGCTGTTGGATTCTGTTTCCTAGTATTTTGTTGAGGACTTTTGCATCTATATTTATCATTGATACTGGCCTGTTTCTTTTTTTCGTGACATCTTTGTCTGGTTTTGGTATCAGAGTGATGGTGGCCTTGTAGACTGAGTTTGGGAGTGTTCCTCCCTCTGCTATATTTTGGAAGAGTGAGAAGGATAGGTGTTAGCTCTTCACTAAATGTTTGCTAGAATTCGGCTGTGAAGCCATCTGGTCCTGGGCTTTTGTTTGCTGGAAGATTTTTAATCACAGTTTCAATTTCAGTGCTTGTGATTGGTCTATTCATATTTTCTATTTCTTCCTGGTTCAGTCTTGGAAGGTTGTGCATTTCTAAGAATTTGTCCATTTCTTCCAGGTTGTCCATTTTATTGGCATATAGTTGCTTGTAGTAATCTCTCATGATCCTTTGTATTTCTGCAGTGTCAGTTGTTACTTCTCCTTTTTCATTTTTAATTCTATTGACTTGAGTCTTCTCCCATTTTTTCTTGATGAGTCTGGCTAATGGTTTATCAATTTTGTTTATCTTCTCAAAGAACCAGCTTTTAGTTTTATTGATATTTGCTATCATTTTCTTCATTTCTTCTTCAATTATTTCTGATCTGATCTTTATGATTTCTTTTCTTCTGTTAACTTTTTTTTTGTGTGTTGTTCTTCTTCTTTCTCTAATTGCTTTAGGTGTAAGATTAGGTTGTTAGTTTGAAATGTTTCTTGTTTCTTGACATAGGATTGTGTTGCTATAAACTTCCCTCTTAGAACTGCTTTTGCTGCATCCCATAGGTTTTGGGTCATTGTGTTTTCTTTGTCATTTGTTTCAAGGTATTTCTTGACTTCCTCTTTGATTTTTTCCTTGATCTGTTGGTTTAGTAGTGTATTGTTTAGCTTCCTTGTGTTTGTGTTTTCTACAGATTTTTCCCTGTAATTGATATCTCATCTCATAGCATTGTGGTCAGAAAAGAAACTTGATATGATTTCAGTTTTCTTAAATTTACCAAGGCTTGATTTGTGACCCAAGATATGATCTATCTTTGAGAATGTTCTATGAGCTGTGGAGAATAAAGTGTATTCTGTTGTTTTTGGATGGAATGTCCTATAAATATCAATTAAGTCTGTCTTGTTTAATGTATCATTTAAAGCTTGTGTTCCTTATTTATTTTCATTTTGGATGATCTGTCCATTGATGAAAGTGGGGTGTTAAAAGTCCCCTACTATGAATGTGTTACTGTCGATTTCCCCTTTTATGGCTGTTGGCATTTGCCTTATATACTGAGGTGCTCCTATGTTGGGTCATAAATATTTACAATTGTTATATCTTCTTCTTGAATTGATCCCTTGATCATTATGTAGTGCCCTTCTCTGTTTCTTGTAATAGTCTTTATTTTAAAGTCTATTTTGTCTGATATGAGAATTGCTACTCTAGCTTTCTTTCATTTCCATTTGCATAGGATATCTTTTTCCATCCCCTCATTTTCAGTCTGTATGTGTCCCTAAGTCTGAAGTGGGTCTGTTGCAGACAGCATATAGATGGGTCGTGTTTTTGTATCCATTCAGCCAGTCTGTGTCTTTTGGTGGGAGCATTTAATCCATTTACATTTAAGGTGATTATCATTATGTATGTTCCTATTCCCATTTTCTTAATTGTTTTCGGTTTGTTATTGTAGGTCTTTTCCTTCTCTTGTGTTTCCTGCCTAGAGAAGTTCCTTTAGCATATGCTGTAAAGCTGGTTTGGTGGTGCTCAGTTCTCTTAGCTTTTGCTTGTCTGTAAAGTTTTTAATTTTCCTGTTGAATCTGAATTAGATCCTTGCTGGGTAGAGTAATCTTGGTTGTAGGTTTTTCCCTTTCATCACTTTAAATATGTTTTGCCACTCCCTTCTGGCTTGCAGAGTTGCTGCCGAAAGATCAGCTGTTAACCTTATGGGGATTCCCTTATATATTATTTGTTGCTTTTCCCTTGCTGCTTTTAATAGTTATTCTTTGTATTTAATTTTTGATAGTTTGATTAACATGTGTCTTGGTGTGTTTCTCATTGGTTTTATCTTATATGGGACTCTCTGTTCTTCCTGGAGTTGACTGACAATTAGCTTTCACATATTAGGGAAGTTTTCAACTATAATCTCTTCAGAGATTTTCTCAGTGTTTTTTTTTTTTTTTCTCCTGGACCGCTATATTTCAAATGTTGGTTCGTTTAATGTTGCCCCAGAGGTCTCTGAGACTGTCCTCAATTCTTTTCCTTGTTTTTTCTTTATTCTGCTCTGTGGTAGTTATTTCCACTATTTTATCTTCGAGGCCACTTATCCATTCTTCTGCCTCAGTATTTTGCTATTGATTCCTTCTGGAGAATTGTTAATTTCATTTTTTGTGTTGTTTATCACTGTTTGTTTGCTCTTTAGTTCTTCTAGGTCCTTGTTAAACATTTCTTGTATTTTCTCCATTCTCTTTCCAAGATTTTGGATCATCTTCACTATCATTACTTTGAATTCTTTTTCAGGTAGACTGCATATTTCTTCTTCATTTGTTTGGTCTGGTTGGTTTTTGCCTTGCTCCTTCATCTGCTGTGTGTTTCTCTGTCTAGTAATTTTGCTTAACTTACTGTGTTTGGGGCCTTCTTTTCACAGGTTGCAGATTCATAGTTCCCATTGTTTTTGGTGTCTGCCCCCAGTGGCTAAGGTGGTTCCAGTGGTTGTGTAGGCTTCCTGGTGGAGGGGACTTGTGCCTGTGTTCTGGTGGATGCAGCTGGATCTTATCTTTCTGATGGGCAGGTCTACATCCAGTGGTGTGTTTTGGGGTGTCTGTGACCTTATTATGATTCTAGACAGCCTCTCTGCTAATGGGTGGGGTTGTGTTCCTGTTTTGTTAGTTGTTTGGCATAGGGTGTCCAGCACTGTAGCTTGCTGGTCGTTGAGTATGTCTTAGCATTGAGATGGAGATTTCTTGGAGAGCTTTCATAATTTGATATTAAGTGGAGCTGGGAGGTCTCTGGTGGACCAATGTCATGAACTCGGCTCTCCGACCTCAGAGGCTGAGGCCTGACACCTGGCTGGAGCACCAAGAACCTGTCAGCCACGGGGCTCAGAAGAAAAGGGAGAAAAAATAAAAAGAAAGAAAGAAAAGAATAAAATAAAGTTATTAAAATAAAACAAAATTATTAAGAATAAAAAAATTAAAAAGTAATTAAAAAAGAAAGAAAGAAGAGAGCAACCAAACCTAAAAAAAAAATGCAGCAATGATAACAAGCACTAAAAACTATACAAGAAAAAGAAAACAAAATGGACACACAGAACCCTAGGACAGATGGTAAAACCATTGCTATACAGACAAAATCCCACAAAGAAGCATACACATATACACTCACAAAAATAAAAAAGTAAAAAAAAAATATATATATATAAAAAAAGAAGAGAGCAACCAAATCAATAAACAAATCTACCAATGATAATAAGCTCTAAATACTAAAGTAAGATAAACATAAAACCAGAAACAAATTAGATGCAGAAAGCAACCCCCAAGTCTACAGTTGCTTCCAAAGGCCACTGCCTCAATTTTGGGATGATTCGTTGTCTATTCAGGTATTCCACAGATGCAGGGTACATCAGGTTGATTGTGGAGATTTAATCCACTGCTCCTGAGGCTGCTGGGAGAGATTTCCCTTTCTCTTCTTTGTTCGCACAGCTCCTGGGGTTCAGCTTTGGATTTGGCCCCGCCTCTGCGTGTACGTCACCGGAAGGCATGTGTTCTCCTCCCAGAGAGGATGGGGTTAAAGTAGCAGCTGATTAAGGGGCTGTGGCTCACTCAGTCTGAGGGGAGGGAGGGGTACAGGATTCAGGGCGAACCTGCGGGGGCAGAGGCCAGCGTGATGTTGCAACAGCCTGAGGTACGCTCTGTGTTCTCCTGGGGAAGTTGTCCCTGGATCACGGTACACTGACAGTGGTGGACTGCACAGGCTCCCGGGAGGGGAGGTGTGGATAGTGACCTGTGCTTGCACACAGGTTTCTTGGTGGCTGTAGCAGCAGCGTTAGTGTTTCATGTCCGTCTCTGGGGTCCGTGGTGATAGCCATGGCTTGCACCCATCTCTGGCACTCGTTTAGGTGGTGCTCTGAATCCCCTCTCCTCATGCACCCCGAAACAACGGTCTCTTGCCTCTTAGGCAGTTCCAGGCTTTTTCCCGGACTCCCAGCTAGCTGTGGCACACCAGCGCCCTTCAGGCTGTGTTCACGCAGCCAACCCCACTCCTCTTCCTGGCATCTGACCTCCGAAGCTCGAGCCTCAACCCCCAGTCTCCACCAGCCCCGGCACGTGAGCAGACAAGCCACTCTCGGGCTGGTGAGTGCTGGTCGGCACCGATCCTCTGTGCAGGAATCTCTCAGCTCTGCCCTCTGCACCCCTGTTGCTGTGCTCTCCTTCGTGGCTCCGGAGCTTCCCCTCCTCCCACCCCCATCTCTGCCAGTGAAGCGGCTTCCCAGTGTGTGGAAATTTTTCCTCCTTCACAGTTCCCTCCCAGAGGTGCAGGTCCTATCCCTCTTCTTTTATCTCTGTTTTTTCTTTTGCCGTACCCAAATACGTGGGGGATTTCTTGCCTTTTGGGAAGTCTGACGTCTTCTGCCTGCATTCTGTAGGTGTTCTTTAGGAGTTGTTCTACATGTAGATGTATTTCTGATGTATTTGTGGTGAGGAAGGTGATCTCCACATCTTACTCCTCTGCCATCTTGAAGGTCCCTGTATTGGAAGATATATTTTTGAGTCTTTTTTGTAAGGTGTCCTTTTCTCTCGTTTTCTTTGTTATTTATTGAAGAAATGTCTTAATATATGACTTGATATGGTAGCCCCTAGACACATGTAGTTATTTATATTTTAGTTAATTAAAATTAAAGAAAAATTTAGCATAGATAAAATTTAAAATATTACATTAAACATATTTCAAATGTTCGTTAGGCCTATGTAGGTATGTATTGAATAATGCAGATACAGAACAGTTCCGCTGTTGTTGAAAGTTCTATCAGAATGTTCTTTTGTAGGGTTTCCCACAGAAAGGTTTTTTGTTTTTTGGGCTTTTTTTTCTGATTATACCCTTATATGTCATTTTAAATGGTCTGGCCTCTGTATTTCTTGTAAATTGATAAATATATCTAGAGCCTTGATGTATTTATGTTTAATGTTTTGCCAAAACTGCTATATAATTTTATTGTGCACTTACATCAGGAGGTATATAAAATCTGATGGTCTCTTTTCATGATGTTAGTAGCCACTGATTATCATTGCCTAATTTTAATAAAATAGTGCATTTGAATTACTCCATAATTTTCATAATTTCTTTTCTGCCCCATGCCATTCTTGCCTGTATAATTGTAGTATATTTATTACAAGTGATGTTGATTATAACTAGATTTTTATCTTAGCCTCTATTACCCCAGACTCTTGGCATCCTTCAGGGAAAATCGTAATCAGCCAAAGATCTTCCATTGTCATAGATCTTAGTCCACATTTTGTATTATTCTGATCACAATAACAGAGAACCTACCTTTCTGGGTTGAAAACTACTTTGTTAATTTTTATTCTTTTATAAAATAAAATTTCTCTTGGAGGTTTTATGCTTTAAGAGGACAGATTAAATACATGTATCTAATATTGATCCTTTCAAACTTCATTAAAGCTATAATAAAGGGATAATTTTTTTAAAGACATAGAACCATAAAGACAGGAGAGAAAAACAATTGGAATAGCATTTTGGAAGTCAGGAAGCAGATGGGCAAGGACTACCCACTTAGCAAATGCTAACCTGGAAATAGAAAAAACTGAGAAAGAACCAAAATTAAACTGTAAAATTTTCAAAAAACTTAGGAACTGGCAGTACTTATGGAACTTGCAGTGAAGCAGTTTGCTGTTAAAGATGATATAAAAAGCAAATTCCTAGATAACCTCTCCCATTTCATTTGCCTTCCCCTCCATTACTCAAGTAGTGCTCTGGAGATTTGTATGCTAATGAAGGTTAAACTGTTCCTGGGCTAGACTGTGGAGAATAAATGTATAGTACCATAAAGAGAAGAATGAATAGAATATATATATATATATATATATATATATATGCACCTATATGTATATAAAAGTGTGTGTATATATATATACATATAAAAGCGTGTGTATATATATATGCATACAAAAGCATATATATATATATATATATATATACAAAAGCATATATATATATATAAAAGTGCCAAGATTTTTGTCCCATACTTAAATTAGCTCTCAGGGCATGGGCAGCCAAACTTCTGTTGCCTGATAGACGACTAAAAGATCTGCCTTTGGGAAATTGATCTTCCCATAAAATAAGAAAGCAAAGATATTGACATGCAAGTTTTCCTAATACCTGTCCAGATCTCCCTCCAGTGAAGTTCCAGTTTGCCAGTCCTCACTTGGATGCTCAGAGTGTTCAGCCTGGTTTTGAGCCCACCTCCTGCTATTCTTCATCATGAGCAGGCAAATAGATGATCAGATACTTGGGGAAGACTTTAACAAGGAAGGTAGAAAAAAATAAGCAAATAGAAAAAGAAAAGTAACTTGGAGAGGACAAGTATTATGCAGAAAGAAAACAATTAACATTAATATCCTAACAGTGATCATAGAGACTATTGTATTCATAAAAGAAAGACTGGACAGTATGAAGAGAAACATTCAGAGAATACCATAAAATTAGAAAAATGATCACAGGAAAGGAATACTTATGAAAGTGTTGTGATATAAAGTTGTAGAAATCTCTCAGAGATTAAAACAAAAAGAGCAAAAAAAAAAAAAGAAAGATAACAAAACTAGAGGACCATTTTTTTTCAAGAGCAACATTGGAAGCAAGAAACAATGTACAATGCCTTCAAATATCTGAAGAAAAATGGTTTCCAACTGACCATTCTATACCTGGCCTGCTATCAGGTTTTATCTTAGACATGTAAGAAAAGGGAAATTTAATTTCCCATTCCCCTTTCTTTAGAAGGTACTGAAAAATGTGTTCCATAAAAATGGAAACATTAACCAGTAAAGATGAATACAAAGGTGGGATGGGGGTAGGAGACAGGAGATCCAATACAAGAAAAAGAAAAAGAACCTTTAGGATGTTGATGAAAAGGAAATCCCAGGTTGATTGCTGTGCTCTAGGTTTAGATGACAATCTGTGAACATGGCTGTCGTTTGGAAAGTTGGTGGCCAAGTACAATGTAGAGCTTCATATTCAGAGCAGTTCATCCCACAGAGTGAACTGACAGGCAAGGTGGATGTCAACAAAGCTATATCTCTTTTATTAATATGATTCACAATGTTGCTATATGACTGAGACTGGAGGAGGAGAAAACCAAGAAGTCACAAATGGTTATATTGAAGCCTGGTGTCTTTTTCCACTAACATTATGATAAGACCCTCATCCCCTCATGCATTAAAATGCAGAAAAAACACAAATATAGCCCAACTTGAACTCTCTTAAAAAGAAAAACCTGTTGTACATGCATAAAATTCTCCCTAAATTCACACCCACCTGGAATCTCAGAATATGACCTTTTTTGGGAACAGGGTCTTTGCAGATGTAATTAGTTAAGATGAGGTCATACTGGATTAGGATGGACCCCAAATTCATATACGAAGAAGAGAGGAGAGGACACAAAGAAATAGAGAAGAAGGTTATGTGAAGACAGAGCCAGATCAGAGTTATGCAGGAACAAGCCAAGAACACCAAGGATTGCTGTCAACTGCCAGAGACTAGGAAGAGGCGAGGCAAGATTCTTCCGTAGAGCCTTCAGAGAAAGCAAGGCGACACCATGATTTCAGAATTTCAGCCTCCAGAACTGTAAGAGAATAAACTTCTGTTGTTTGAAGCCACCCAGTTTGTGGTAATTTACTTTCAATTAATAGGTTTATTTTCTAGAGGTTCAGAATTTCAAGTTCAAAAAATATGATCATTTCTATAAAAGTTGGGCACTGGGCTTTTGGTTCATAAGCATGATTTATTCCCATTGTTTTTTAGGGGAAAATCAAGTCAAGTGGTCTCATTGCAACTCATGGTTCTAGTCCCCCAAATGTAATCCTTACTAAGTGTGAGGACTGCTTGTAGAAAGGTGTCATCTGTCCTTTTGATCAGACTGGCAACGCTGATGGTGAAGGGATGTGGTCTCAGTGAGAACAATTTGGAAAAGATTAATTCTGACTCACTCCTATCATTGCTCTCAAGGTCCCTCATACCTGCCCCCTACATCCATATTACCTCCTTCATTTCCTTTTTGACTCTTCATATGATGCAGCTGAGAAGGTTGCTTTACCTCTAACATTTCCCTTGAGAGTTCACATTCCTTGTTTCTACTGTTCTGAAGACAATTTCATATTAAACACAGTCTCTATCCTAAGCTCTTAAAATACTTCTATCTTTTAAAAAATAGGGAAAATAATCCATATACTAAATTGGTCAGAATATTCACAGAGAATGAAAGAAATATTTATATTATTTTAGAATAGAGGATGCTTATGGATTGAATGATTATGATATGAAAATATTTTTGCTTTCCAAGAATATTTATTAAGAAGTAAAGATTTTAGGCACATCAAAACTGATGCAAAAGATAGCTCCTGGGGCTTCCCTGGTGGCGCAGCGGTTGAGAGTCTGCCTGCCGATGCAGGGGACATGGGTTCGTGCCCTGGTCCGGGAGGATCCCACATGCCGCGGAGTGGCTAGGCCCGTGAGCCACGGCCACTGAGCCTGCGCGTCCGGAGCCTGTGCTCCGCAACGGGAGAAGCCACAACAGTGAGAGGTCCGCGTACCGCAAAAAAAAAAAAAAAGATAGCTCCTGGGTTTAAGCCAATTTGCTGAATAGCACCCTCATGGGGAATTGAGGAATTCATTCTGAGTCTCTTGTTAGCACTTTTCCTATCCTTAACTCTTAAGTACTCCTTGGTGTTCTTTTCAGAATAAGAATATAATAATTTTTTTCCTGCCTTGAGGACCATTAGGGAGTTTTGAAATATGATTCTCTATAAATTCAAAGTGGCATGAGGGGTTTCTGGCAAGCAGAAGCATGTGTTTTGCCAGTTTGGAATTCCACCAAATGCTATAATTGGTGTCTAAAGATGTGCAAGAATGAATTTTCTTTGTTTATCTGCAGTAGGATATGGATACGACTCATTTTAGTCATGGAACCAATTTGATATGTATAATCCAGGTATAGGTGACAATAAAAGAACAAAAGTAAATATTCTGTGGGAGTGTGAAACCTCAGAGATTGGCGTTCCCTTGACTGTCTCCCTGTGTTTGTGGCAGACATCGTTACCACTCAGATGGAGTTGCTTCCTTTCTCAGACAAATGGATTTCCTGATAGCACTTTGCCAGGAAGTCAGTTGACCTCATCAACTACAGTTTTGTTTTGTTTTTTCTGAGAAAGATAAGTACACCTGTTCTGTAGAAAAGAGATAAAAGAAGATGTTATCAGTGAAGTCAGTGGATCAATTGGCCATGTGGTCGACCTGTGTAACCTGATAAATCTCTTTAGGAGCATATGGTCCCAGCAGATGTATGTTAGGTGAAGTGTGCAGAATGGAAGGAGGAATGTAAATGAGTAGAGGCACATAGGGGCACCCTAGAGAAATTGCAGCACACAGAGGGAATTGAAAAGGACTGTCCAGAGGCATAGGAAGTTAATCAAAGGAGAAAAGTGTCATGGAAACAGAAGGAAGAGAGGAATTCAAGAGAAAGTGATTAGTTATTTGTTCCAGAGATCTTAAATATGATAGCCTGAAGTCTGTCTGCGGAACTTGGTAATAAGGGTGATTTTTGGCACAACGTAAGATAATAACTAGTGTTGTTAATAAGAGGACTTTTGGTACAATGAGACAGCATAGGTAGAGTGCATTGGGTAAAGAGTGAATGGGTTATGGGAAGGTACAGAGCAACTGTCAACTTCTCTTTCAGTAAGTTTTTGTGAAGGGAAGAAGAGAGGCAAGATAGTAAATAAATAAAAAGTTGTGAGCAATGACCCCTAGTGATCTACAGTGTATAAGAGGGAGAAACATAGATATTGTGGACGCAGTGTAATAAATGTATCCATAGAGTCTTTTAAGAACACAGAGGAAGAGCACTTAATCATCCTGAAGGAGAAGACTTATTGGTCGAGTAAAGCCTTCAGATAGGCACCGGCTTCAGACAGGGCCACCTGGTGGGTGCAGCTTCAGTTTCTTCTGCATAATACTGTTCTAGGCAATTTGCTTAACTTCTTTGTGGCAAGGTAGTTTAACAGATTAATTTGAACATTTCTCTCAAACTTTTCTTTCTCATATAATTTTCCTTTCCCAATCCCACCCACCACAACCCACATTGAAGTAGAAGCAAAGATTAAAGGAAATTTCCAAATTAAGTATGAGGTGATGATTCTCTTCTTAGACACTTTCTTGCAGAGTTGGTATTTGGATGCTACACAGGAGTGGCCTGAGGTAAGGGGAGAGAGAATGCTGAGTAGCAATGAAATTTAAATTGGAGAGGGAATATAGTAGAAGGGGAAGAGAGAATTTTTACTGATTAATTAGTAGTAGTAGTATTTTCTTTTTCATTGCAGAAGACCAGGTTGGAAAATTGGAAGAGATTCAGGATGAACTGATCTTAAGTATGAATGTCCCTTATCACAACTCATGTGCATCCTGCCTTTCAGCATTTCTGGATACTTATATGTCCCCCTGTACGTTGTGGGGCAAAAGGAACATGGATGGACTGTTACTTCAATAAGAGGGAACTAGACTTAACCAGTGAGAATATTTCTATAAGTAGGAGCAGTAGTGGCTCAACTACTGTTAATCAAACCTCAATGCTTTTACCTATAAAATGGGAGTAATAATATTACCTACTACGTAGTGTCATTGGGAACATTAAATAACATAATATCTAATACATCTGCCTAAAGAAAAAAATGAGTGAATTTTTATTAATTAAAAATTATTTTAATAAATTACATTAGATTATATATTATAATTTAATTAATATTATTAATTAATAATATTAACTGGATAATCTTTAATTATTTTTACGATTTCCAGTATTTATTTAAAACAACAACAACCCTCCCAAAAAAACCTCAAGTATACAAGGGATTTGATTATATAGAAGCCAAGAGAAAAAATAGAAAATAAAAACAAACCCATAATTGACCTAGATTTTGGAATTACCTATCCAGAACTTTGGAAGAAGTATAATTTATATGTTCAAGAAGGAAGGAAGGAAGTGTTAAGAAATTGGATTAATAGATAAAGAATTTTAACAGAAATTTTGAATTTATTAAAATATCAAATAAAAATTGTATGCATGAAAAATGCATTATTTGATATTAAGAATTTAGCAGAATAAAAGATCAAGGAACTAGAAGGCAGGCTAATAGATAATATCCACAATGAAGCCCTGAAAGGGTAAAAAAGATACAAAGTAAAGAATAGAGAAAAATAATGTGAAAAGTAGCGAAAAGGGATTGTAGTTGACAGAAGAGTGGCAGCAGTGCCATTCCTAAGTATATGCTCAAAAGAAATGCATAGATACATATATGACCATCAAAAGGCATGCATGATAAAGTTCATATAAGGAATATTTGTTATAGTCCCAAACTGAAAACAACCCAAATTCTCATCAGTAGCACAATAAATAATACTAAAATGCTTTGAGAATAAACAAACTAAAACTACATACAAAATAATGAATAATTTTCACAAACATTATTTAAACTGCATACTGAATGACTGCATTTCTATGAAGCTCAAAAATACTCAAATCTTGTCTATGCTGTCTTAAGCCCAGATCGTGATTACTCATGGCGAGAAGAAGCAGTGTGGACTAGACAGGTGTGCAAAGGGAGGTTTCCAGGGGTGCTGGTGAAATTTTGTTTCTTGGAGTTTTGGTTAAAATGATATGCTTACTTTGTGAATTTATAGGGCTTTATATTTATGAATTGTATACTTTTCTTTTGATGTTAAACTTTATAAGAATTACTAAAAATGTTTAATTATACATTAAATACCTTTGTAGTCTAAATGTCAATATTACCATTATGGTTAATGCTTATGATTATACGTCCTATAAGGAATGGAATTATCAAAAGTTTCTTTTCTTCTTGTTTTAGTAGCAACTTTATTTTCTTTTCAATTTCTTGTACTGATACTAAACAAACAAAAACAAAACACCTTAAGCATTAAAATGATGGTGTTGCACCAATTTTACACTTAATTTTAACATTAATATTAACACTGAACAGTAATAACTCAAACAATGTGAAAGCCTGATATATCAAAACAAGAGTTTCAAAACAAAAGGAAACACAGTCTCTTGAATAAAAGAATCATAAGCATAGATGCTAAGAAACAATAATATGTACATGTTACCAAGATGAATGTGCAGTTTTGTAAGAAAAGCAGTCATGTTCATTTAACATCCTTCATTTTCAGCTGATGGAGTTGTATTATAAATTCAGTTAGAGGATGTCATTTCACTTTATCATGAATATCGTATACATGTTTCTGTCCCTTTATTGGAACATATACCTGTAGCAACTCTCCCAGCTTCAAGCTACCAGGAGTATTGGATACAATTTTACATTAAATGCAGGCTAAGTTTAAATAACATAAAGAAAAATCTCTTGACTCCAAATGCAAAGAATGACCTGTAGTAGATAAGCTATATCTAAAGCATGGCTCCCTCAACATGTTTGTTATCTTCTTGACCTAGAGACTGAAATCTTAACAGCCCCTAAGTAAGGGTGGGCATGGACTAGATGGTGAAGGGGCAGTTAAGACTCTGTATCTTCTCAATATGGAGAATTGTGTTCCCAGAGCTCTGCTCTACACTTTTAAGTAAAATAGGAGTAGAAGAAATCTACCAACCTATCAAAGGAAAGGAAGCTGGAAAGTGATTTAATTCAGCCTGCATTCTGGGAATTTAATTTTTTAAAAAAGGTTTCCCCTCAGAATATCTAATCACAGGCCTTCCCCACTGCAAGTTTGCATAGGGGACAAGAGATGGAGACCTCCTATTCTGCCATCTTTCTGACTCTTACTGCAAGTTTAAAGTTCAAATTTATATTACCCACATGGTCTGAAAAATTACAGCCTGAGATATTAATGTAAACATTCCTAAGTAATACTCCAACCTGTTAGCAAAATATGTGCATCTTTCTTCAAAATGCATCTAGTATCAAATAATTCTCATGGTTTCTCCTTACCATACTATCTTAGCAACCACCATTATCTTACCTGTGCATTGTTGTGATAACTGCATAACAAGTTTCTTTGCTTCTATACTTGACATCTCTATTTATTTACAAAGTCAGATCTTGCCACTCATCTGCTCAAAACTCTCAGTGATTTCCTATATCACATGGAATAAACTACAAGTCCTTACCATGCTTTACCAGGCATCTTGTGCCATGCTTCTCCTGATATGGTCCCCTACTGATTTTCTGATCCTATCTCCTTCCACCACCACCACCTCCCTTCACTCTGCATCACACACACTGGATGCTCTTCTTGGTAAATGCCAGGCAAGCTCCCATCTCATACCTTTGGCTACTCCCTCTGCCTGGAACGCTCTTGCCCCAGAAAGTCTTGTGTTTATCTTTCCCTCCTTATTCAGAGCTCTTCTCAATTAGCATCTGTTATTGGTTGAATTGTTCTCCCACCGCCCTGCCACCTCCCCCCACCAAATTCACATGTTGAAGTCCTAACACCCAGTATCTCAGAATGTGATCTTACTTGGAAATTGGGTTGTTGCAGAAGTAATTAGTTATATTAAGATGAGGTCATTAAGGTGGGCCTTAATCCAATATGACTGGTATCCTTATAAAAAAGTACATTTTGGACACAGACATACATACAGGAAGATTACCTTATGAACATAGATACATAGACGGTCCTCTATGTACCAAGGAGAGAGGCCTAGAACAGATCCTTCCCTCTCAGAAGGAACCAACCTGCTGATACCTTGATTTCAGACGGCTGGCCTCTAGAACTGTACATTTCTGTTGTTTCAAAGCCATCCAGTTTGTGGTACTTTGTTACAATAGCCACAGGAAACTAACAACAGCACTTAGTCAAAGAGGACTTCTCTCTGCAGTTAATATAAAATAACATTATGATTTCATTTCCCTTTATCCCATACCTAGTGTTATTTATTCTTGGGGTCTGAATTCTTTGTCTCCTTGTCACAAAAATGCAAAGTTGGGAGAATTTGTGCATATTGTCTTGTACTATCAAAAAGAATGCAAGAAACAGAATCCAACAGCACATTAAAAGGATCATACACCGTGATCAAGTGGGGTTTATCCCAGGAATGCAAGGACTCTTCAATATACACAAATCAATCAATATGATAAACCATATTAACACATTGAAGGGGAAACACCGTATGATCATCTCAATAGATGCAGAAAAAGCTTTCAAAAAAATTCAACACCGATTTATGATAAATACCCTCCAGAGAGTAGGCATAGAGGGAACTTACCTCAACATAATAAAGGCCATATATGATAAACACACAGCCAACATCATTCTCAATGGTGAAAAACTGAAACCATTTCCACTAAGATCAGGAACAAGACAAGGTTGTCCACTCTCACAACTATTATTCAACATAGTTTTGGAACTTTTAGCCACAGCAATCAGAGAAGAAAAAGAAATAAAAGGAATCCAAATCAGAAAAAAAGAAGTAAAGCTGTCGCTGTTTGCAGATGACATGATACTACACATAGAGAATCCTAAAGATGCTACCAAGAAAACTACTTGAGCTAATCAATGAATTTGGTAAAGTAGCAGGATACAAAATTAATGCACAGAAATCTCTTGCATTCCTATAAACTAATGATAAAATCTGAAAGAGAATTTAAGGAAACACTCTCATTTACCATTGCAAAAAAAAGAATAAAATACCTAGGAATAAACCTACCTAAGGAAATAAAAGACCTGCATGCAGAGAACTATAAGACACTGGTGAAAGAAAATAAAGATGATACAAACAGATGGAGATATATACCATGTTCTTGGAATGGAAGAATCAACAGTGTGAAAATGACTATACTATCCAAAGCAATATACAGATTCAGTGCAATCCCTATCAAACTACCAATGTCATTTTTCACAGAACTAGAACAAAAAATTTCACAATTTGTATGGAAACACAAAAGACCCCGAATAGCCAAAGCAATCTTGAGAAAGAAAAATAGAGCTGGAGGAATCAGGCTCCCTGAGTTCAGGCTGTACTACAAAGCTACAGCAATCAAGACAGCATGATACTGGCACAAAAACAGAAATGTAGATCAATGGAACAGGATAAAAAGCCCAGAGATAAACCCATGTACCTATGGTCACCTTATTTTTGATAAAGGAGGCAAGAATATACAATGGAGAAAAGATAGCCTCTTCAATAAGTGGTGCTGGGAAAACTGGAGAGCTCCATGTAAAAGAATGAAATTAGAACACTCCCTAACACCATATACAAAAATAAACTCAAAATGGATTAAAGACCTAAATGTAAGACCAGACACTATGAAACTCTTATAGGACAACATAGGCAGAACACTCTATGACATAAATCACAGCAAGATCCTTTTTGACCCACCTCCTAGAGAAATGGAAATAAGAAAAATAAACAAATGGGATCTAATGAAACTTAAAAGCTTGGCCACAGCACAGGAAAACATAAACAAGACGAAAAGACAACCCTCAGAATGGGAGAAGATATTTGCAACTGACAAAGGAATAATCTCCAAAATTTGCAAGCGGCTCCTGCAGCTCAGTATTAAAAAAGCAAACAACGCAATCCAAAAATGGGCAGAAGACCGAAATAGACATTTCTCCAAAGAAGATATACAGATTGCCAAGAACACATGAAAGGATGCTCAACATCACTAATCATTAGAGAAATGCAAATCAAAACTGTAATGAGGTATCACCTCACACCAGTCAGAATGGCCATCATCAAAAAATCTAGAAACAATAAATGCTGGAGAGGGTGTGGAGAAAAGGGAACCCTCTTGCACTGTTGGTGGGAATGTAAATTGTTACAGCCACTATGGAGACCAGTATGGAGGTTGATTAAAAAACTAAAAATAGAACTATAATACGACCCAGCAATCCCACTACTGGGCATATACCCTGAGAAAACCATAATTCAAAAAGAATCATGTACCACAATGTTCATTGCAGCTCTATTTACAATAGCCAGGACATGGAAGCAACCTAAGTGTCCATCGACAGATGAATGGATAACGAAGATGTGGCATATATCTCCAATGGAATATTACTCAGCATAAAAAGAAACAAAATTGAGTTATCTGTAGTGAGTTGGATAGACCTAGAGACTGTCATACAGAGTGAAGTAAGTCAGAAAGTAAAGAACAAATACCATATGCTAACACATATATATGGAATCTAAGAAAAAAAAAAAAAGGTCATGAAGTACGTAGGGGTAAGACGGGAATAAAGACACAGACCTACTAGAGCATGGAATTGAGGATATGGGGAGGGGAAGGGTAAGCTGGGACAAAGTGAGAGAGTGGCATGGACATATGTACACTACCAAACGTAAAATAGATAGCTAGTGGGAAGCAGCCGCATAGCACAGGGAGATCAGCTAGGTGGTTTGTGACCAGCTAGAGGGTTGGGATAGGGAGGGTGGGAGGGAGGGAGACGCAAGAGGGAAGATATATGGGAACATATGTATATGTATAACTGATTCACTTTGTTGTAAAGCATAAACTAACACACCATTGTAAAGCAATTATACGCCAATAAAGATGTTAAAAAAAAAAACAAAACTAAGTAAATTTGGAGTAACTGGGGAAATGTCTTCTAAAATCTCGGCAAATATCAGTCTTATTTTGTGAAAGGTAGAAGTGTTTTCTTTTAAATCAGGAAAATGACAAGAATGCCTGCTGTGGCCATTTTTATCCAACACTGTGCTTGAGGCCCTAAGTAGGGCTGGAACACAAAAATATAATAAAAGTTGTATGATTTTGAAAGTAAGAAAAAATTGTCAGTATCCCCACACAATATATTTGTATTTGTACCTTGAAAATTTGAGAGAAATATTTGGGATTAATGTGAGTTTAGCAGGGTAGCCATATATAAGATCATAAATGCATTATGTTCTTATACACAGCAGCAACAAATAAGATAACACTATAGAAACAATAAAAACTGTAAAGCACTATGTAATAAATATAAAGAAAGTGTGTAAAATGTTTAGGGGAAAATTATAACATTTTCTTGAAAAGCATTAAAGAATTGAACATAGAGGTATTCATATCTATGCCTGAAAAGTCTTAACAATACATATAGGGTAATTCAGTCCTAATTGATACATCAATTTAATGCATTAGCAATTATGATCCCTTCATGGTTTTTATGGAATGGACAAGTTGATTATATCACTTACAAGGTGATTGAGAGGGCCAAAAATTAAGAGAAGATTTGAAAAAGAATAAGCTGAGGGTATTTGCCACATAGATCTCAAAAATAATGTGGTAGTATTTGTGTTAAGAGTTAGATAAATGGAATAATGGCACAAAACAGAGAAAAAATACATTTTAAACCCTGCTTTAGGACATATGTGGCACCACAGACCAGTGAGGGAAAGAATTAACTCCTACATTTATAATGATGGTGGAAATATTCATATGAAACAAATAAAATATATGCTTACCTCCTATCATGCCCAGAAACTAGTTATAGGAGAAATGAAAATCAGGAAAAGTGAAATGTTAAAATGAGCAACATCTATTTTCTAAAAGACAACATTAAGTGACATGATGATCCTATGGTCCATGGTCCAGGAGAGGGTAACTACAAGATACATAAATGCCTAACATTAATAACTGAAATACATAAATTAAAAAAAACCTTTCAAACAAGATTTGCATGTAAAAATGGGCAAAAGATATAGAATGGCAATGGTCAGAAGAAAAAAATACTAAATATAGCTATAGACATAGATATGGATATAGATCTATGCAGACATACAAACACTTTCCACATTATAGTGGCTACTCGGGAGGAGATGGAGAGGGATGAGATCAAAAGGAGGAACACAGACTATTATATAGATAAGTAATATTTTATTTTTAAGTGATTGCTGGGTGCACGGCATTTATTATATTGTTTGCAGATATATTTCATTTAACTGAAATATTTTGTTATAAACTTTAAAAAATATGGACAAAGGATATTGCATGTTAAAAATGTTGAGTGATTCCCTTGACCACAGGGAGGGTAACCTTTATATCTCCAGACTCTGGTATGAAAAGTCACTCAGATAATTTGTTCATCTGAGACTGTGAAAGGATGTGATTGAAACTCTGTTGAACCCTCCAGTTCAGCTCAGCCACTCCCTAAATACTTTATTCAAAAAAATAAAGACAAATTTGTCTTAAAGAGAAAAAAAAAAGGTGAAGATGAAGGAGAAACCCATATCTAAAGACAATGTAAACATTGAAAAAGAAAAGTTGGGGTTTAGGAGACCTGAATCCAAACCCGAGCTACTCTACTAACTTTGAGTGATATTGGGCATGCTGCTTGTGATGGATTAAAAATTATCACACATTTTGGGACAGTCTTCCTACTCAGAAGTGGGATCCTTTTATCCATCCTTGCTTCTGGGCTGGCTTGTGACCGATATGGAAGATAGCAGAATTGACACTCAGAGAGTTACTACCCTAGCCTTTAAGAGGACTAATGGCTTCACCTTGGTCTCTGGGATCCCTGGACTGCAGTATCGGAAGCTCCGCTACCTAGAGAGCAAGAACACATGGCATGTCCCTGAGAGTAAAGGGAGAGGGTGAAAGGCTACTATGAGCCCAGCTGTCACTGTAAAGGTGTAGGGATGTGATTGAAGCTCTGTTGAACCCTCCAGTTTAGCTCAGCCACTCCCTAAATACCACTGAATAATCTCAGTGAATGACACATGAAGCAGAATTGCCTAGCCAGCTAGGCAACTTGGACTATTGCTTACACATAGCTCTTTTCATAGTGAACGTTTTTTATGCTGTCTGAACATTATTCTTTAAACAGGCTGGAATTGCTAGTCAAACTAGCAATTTATTTAATAGAAATCTTTTTCAGAGTTCCACTTCTGCTCAGACTGGCTTTTGCTGACTCACAAAATCATGAGATATAAAAAGTAAAGTTTTTGTTTGAAGCCATTAAGTACCCGATAGTTTATGATGCAGCAATAGATAACTGGAACTGAATTTGTTACCTGGAAGTGGGATGCTACCATAACTAAAACCTGAAACATGTGGCATTGGCTTTGGGCCAGCAGTGGATAGACAGGGGACCTCAAGGAGACTGATAGTAAAAGCTTGAAAGTAGATGAGGGCTTGAAGGACAGTAAGGAAGTTGTATTTGATGGCTGGATTAAAAGTGGTCCTTTTTATGTAGTGGTGGAAAATTCAGCAACACTGTCACCAACAGTAATAGGGAAGATCAGAAATATACATAATGGCTTAAACTAAGGCGCTTTCCAGGCATAATTTGCAAACGGCCAGCTGGGTTCTAGTGGCCTCGCATAGATTTACTAAAGAAGAAACTTTTCATTCTATGTTATGGGTAAATATGGAGGGAAGCATATAACATTTCTTTAATTCACAAATCTTTTGATTAAAAGGAATTTTACCCAGGGCATGTTATTCACACCTGGACTTAATTTAGATACTAAGATATTAAACGTGAAGTCAGTGTTGAAATAGGATAAGACTTTCGGGGAATCTTGGGAAGAGCCGAGTGTATTTTGCATGTGGGAGAAATGGAAATAATTAGTGGCCATAGGCAGAACTATGGCATATTTAAGACGGCAAAAATTCTTTGGCACTCATTACAGTGAGTGATGAGGTCTGCTTCCCTACCACTTGAATCTAGGCTGGTGTATGACTACCTTGACAAGTGGAGTAAAGCATCGTCTTTAAAAGAACAGTCAGCTCCTGTCTGGATCTCTGGAATAATATATATTATAAGCCTCCATATATTAAATCTGGCTACCCTACTAGAGAAAATCCAGGAAGAGTCCTTCAGACAACATAAAGAGGAGAAGTACAGCTGTCTCCTGCCTTACCCTCTTCTGCTCTGTTACCAGGCATATGCTTGGAGCCCTCTTAGATTCTTCAGAACAGCTCAGGGACCAACTTGATACCACAAAGTGATCCAGTCAGCTCCATGTATAATAGAAGAAATGCACAAAGGAGCCCTACCGATTTCCTGACCCACAAATCAATGCAATACAAAAAGCTTGTTAAACTCCTAAATTTTGGAGTAGGTTTTTACAGAGCAATAGATAGTAGACAGGCAGATAGATAACAGGTAGATGAGATAGATAGATGATAGATAGATAAAATACTAAGTTAGAGTTCTATTTATCTGTGAAATAAAAAGAGTTTGGACTACATTTATCCTAACCATCTAATTCTTATGGCTAAAGATTTATTCCAGCTTATTCTTTCCACTTTTGAAGCATCTTTCCTAAATCTGCAAAATGTCCATGTCAAAGTAATACAGTACAGAATAGATAACTAAATCCTTGCTAGGCATTAACTAGGGTAAATACATTTGGAGAACTGCCTCTCAGTTTAAACCTGTGGAACTGTGACTATACCATGGTTTTAGAGAGACTGTTTCATCATGTCATGGCCTGTCTTATAAGACTATGGTTTCAGTTCCCTGACACTTTAAAAATAATCACAGTCAAACAGAAACTAAGCTGCTGGGGTATGTGTTAATTGCTCCACACTAGTGAGTAGAGATAACAGGAGCTGAGGTTCCCTTGAGATCCAGAAGAATTGTGAAGGGTCAGTTTCAAAATGAGTACTATTAGATTGGTTAAAAATAGGTCTTTTCTTGGACAGTATATTTAACATTGTTTGAACATTATTAAATAGGCTGAAGGTGCTAATCATAACAGTAAATTATTCAATAGAAATGCTTTTTGAGTATGTATCTTTCTGTCCCCCCGACCCCGGCTGCTGGGAACTTTTATTATATACAGGGGCTTTTATACATAGATTTCTCCATGAAATAGAGGGCACACGTTCAACATTCCGGTCCTGTGATGATCTATGTGAGATGAACTGGTGATTCTCAATGGCTTACTTGATGTTCGGTGCAGTGCTTGTCTGTGGCTACAATGGTCCCTAAAATTCCAGGCCAGTGTTTTAAGATAAAGAAAGAATTTAAATGAAGCTTTATATTTTTATTAATTATAATTTTTTGCTCTTTTCATAAATAAGGATCAAATGCACTGTTGAAAACTCTCAACAGTCTACGCATAAATAGTACCAAAATAGATATAAAAAATGAGACGTGTCAGAGTTGAACTTATGAATTTCTGATCTATGAGATCAACTATATTCACTGGATCAACATTATAAATGCAAGACTGTAAATGACTCACTTCATTTTCTGATAACTGAAGCGACAGATTACTAACTTGGACAGACGAATGCTGTTAGTTCACATTTTGGCATTTGCATTTGAATAAAATTTTTCCTTTCATTCAGAATGAACTAAAAACTGCTTTACACTTTCTTAGAAGAGCATTTTTCATTAATATCAACTATTTGTCTTTCACATTTAAAGGAAACTAAAAAAATGTGTCTACAAAATGTTAAAATCTGGGAGATGTTTGAAGAGAATACATTCTTTGTAAGCCAGAGAGAGACATTTATTTATTATTTATTTCTGGGTAACATTATTGATAAATTTTCAACTATAATTTATACTTGCAGGAAGAAATGTGTTATATTTTCAGAAGTACTAATTTGATTATATAGAACATTTTAACATATTTTAAATTCTAATTGCTTTTCAATTAGTATAAATAATTATATTGTCTGAATATATGCATAAGTTGAATTATCACTGATTAATATTTTTTGAGTAGATACCACTTCAAATAGCAAATAAAAATAGTGAAAAATAAGTGATGTGAAAGAAAAGATTCCATCACCCAGAACTTTAAATAAATAATTGTTTTTAAAATTTATATGTATGTTTTTCTAGTGCTTATGAATTCTACAAGCGTTATGTTCTCAGTATATGGTTTTAAAGGATAGGTTTGTGAGTTTTTAAATTATCTTCTTTCTTTAACAAAACAGGAACCTGGAGAGAGGAGGAAAAGATGGAAGAAAAAATTACAGAAATGCACTCATAATATTTTTCATATTAAGTGGACACTTTATAATAAATATTCAAGTAACTGATAATCTGATAGGCATATGGTATAATTTATAAAAGGGACACACATACACACACTCACACATACACTTTTCTCTTTTCTAATCTATAATAGAATTTGAATTTAATATAAACAGAAACAACTGTTCAATATGAGAATTAAAATACATTTTAATTTAATATAAAATTTGTTCAATGTAAACAAATAAATGTTCAAAATGGCATTAAATTCTCAGACTTTAACTATAAGAAATATTAGCTTGTAAGAAAAGATGGTTATATCTAATAGCTTGGATTGTAGGAAGAAGTTCCTGGAGACAATTAGACCAATCACACACATGAAAAAACATTGAAATATGCTTTACTGGGTCAGTGCCACTGTACCAAAGCATTGTAAGGCCACAAAAACTAATTACCAGAAATAGCTTTCATAATAAGGAGCAATCCAATAGAGTAGATAAATGTAAATAAAATATAATAATACACATTGAATTTGAAAAGTTTTAAGTTAGAGGCAAGTAAAGTCTCAGAGGAGCTCCTGGAAGGAAAATATTATTTCCTCTGTGGAAGATCATACAAACTTTAAATCTGTATGAGGGGCTTCCCTGGTGGCGCAGTGGTTGAGAGTCCGCCTGCCGATGCAGGGGACACGGGTTCGTGCCCCGGTCCAGGAAGATCCCACATGCTGTGGAGCAGCTGGGACCGTCAGCCATGGCCCCTGAGCCTGCACGTCCGGAGCCTGTACTCCGCAACGGGAGAGGCCACAACGGTGAGAGGCCCGCATACCGCAAAAAAAAAAAAAAAATCTGTATGAGATTTGGGTTTTTTTTTTTTTTTACGTCTTTATTGGAGTATAATTGCTTTACAATGTTGTGTTTCTGCTTTATAACAAAGTGAATCAGTTATACATATGTTTCCATATCTCTTCCCTCTTGCGTCTCCCTCCCTCCAACACTCCCTATCCCACCCCTCCAGGCGGTCACAAAGCACCGAGCTGATCTCCCTGTGCTATGCGGCTGCTTCCCACTAGCTATCTACCTTACTTTTGGTAGTGTATATATGTCCATGCCTCTCTCTCGCTTTGTCACAGCTTACGCTTCCCCCTACCCATATCCTCAAGTCCATTCTCTAGTAGGTCTGTGTCTTTATTCCTATCTTACCCCTAGGTTCTTCATGACATTTTTTTTTCTTAAATTCCATATATATGTGTTAGCATACGGTATTTGTCTTTCTCTTTCTGACTTACTTCACTCGGTATGACAGACTCTAGGTCTATCCACCTCATTACAAATAGCTCAATTTCGTTTCTTTTTCCAGGTTGTTTCCACCTCCGGGCTATTGTAAATAGAGCTGAAATGAACATTTTGGTACATGTCTCTTTTTGAATTATGGTTTTCTCAGGGTATATGCCCAGTAGTGGGATTGCTGGGTCATATGGTAGTTTGATTTGTAGTTTTGTTTTGTTCTGTTTTGTTTTTTTGTGGTACGCGGGCCTCACACTGTTGTGGCCTCTCCCGTTGCGGAGCAACACGCTCTGGACGCGCAGGCTCAGCGGCTATGGCTCACGGGCGCAACCGCTCTGCAGCATGTGGGATCTTCCCCGAACTGGGGCACGAACCCGTGTCCCCTGCATCGGCAGGCGGACTCTAAAACACTGCACCACCATGGAAGCCCTATTTGTAGTTTTTTAAGGAACCTCCATACTGTTCTTCACAATGGCTGTATCAATTTACATTCCTACCAAGCAGTGCAAGAGAGTTCCCTTTTCTCCACACCCTCTCCAGCATTTATTGTTTCTAGATTTTTTGATGATGGCCATTCTGACTGGTGTGAGAGGATATCTCATAGTAGTTTCGATTTGCATTTCTCTAATGATTAATGAAGTTGAGCATTCTTTCATGTGTTTGTTGGCAGTCTGTATATCTTCTTTGGAGAAATGTCTATTTAGGTCTTCTGCCCATTTTTGGATTGGGTTGTTTGTTTTTTTGTTATTGAGCTGCATGAGCTGCTTATAAATTTTGGAGATTAATCCTTTGTCAGTTGCTTCATTTGCAAATATTTTCTCCCATTCTGAGGGTTGTCTTTTGGTCTTGTGTATGGTTTTCTTTGCTGTGCAAAAGACTTGAACTTTCATTAGGTCCCATTTGTTTATTTTTGTTTTTATTTCCATTTCTCTAGGAGGTGGGTCAAAAAGGATCTTGTTGTGATTTATGTCATAGAGTGTTCTGCCTATGTTTTCCTCTAAGAGTTTGATAGGTTCTGGCCTTACATTTAGGTCTTTAATCCATTTTGACCTTACTTTTGTGTATGGTATTAGGGAGTGATCTAATCTCATACTTTTACATGTACCTGTCCAGTTTTCTCAGCGCCACTTATTGGAGAGGCTGTCCTTTCTCCACTGTACATTCCTGCCTCCTTTATCAAAGATAAGGTGACCATATGTGCGTGGGTTTATCTCTGGGCTTTTTATCCTGTTCCATTGATCTATCTTTCTGTTTTTGTGCCAGTACCATACTGTCTTGATTACTGTAGCTTTGTAATATAGTCTGAAGTCAGGGAGCCTGATTCCTCCAGCTCCGTTTTTCGTTCTCAAGATTGATTTGGCTATTTGGGGTCTTTTGTGTTTCCACAGAAATTGTGAAATTTTTTGTTATGGTTTTGTGAAAAATACCAGTGGTAGTTTGATAGGGATTGCATTCAATAAGTAGATTGCTTTGGGTGGCAGAGTCATTTTCACAATGTTGATTCTTCCAATACAAGAACATGGTATATCTCTCCATCTATTTGTATCATCTTTAATTTCTTTCATCAGTGTCTTATAATTTTCTGCATACAGGTCTTTTGTCTCCTTAGGTAGGTTTATTCCTAGGTATTTTATTCTTTTTGTTGCAATGGTAAATGGGAGTGTTTTCTTGATTTCACTTTCAGATTTTTCATCATTAGTGTATAGGAATGCGAGATTTCTGTGCATTAATTTTGTATCCTGCTACTTTTCCAAATTCATTGATTAGCTCTAGTCGTTTTCTGGTAGCATCTTTAGGATTCTCTATGTATAGTATCATGTTATCTGCAAACAGTGACAGCTTTACTTCTTCTTTCCCGATTTGGATTCCTTTTATTTCCTTTTCTTCTCTGACTGCTGTGGCTAAAACTTCCAAAACTATGTTGAATAAGATTGGTGAGAGTGGGCAACCTTGTCTTGTTCCTGATCTTAGTGGAAATGGTTTCAGTTTTTCACCATTGAGAATGATGTTGGCTGTGGGTTTGTCATATATGGCCTTTATTATGTTGAGGAAAGTTCCCTCTGTGCCTACTTTCTGCAGGGTTTTTATCATAAATGGGTGTTGAATTTTGTCGAAAGCTTTCTCTGTATCTATTGAGATGATCTTATGGTTTTTCTCCTTCAATTTGTTAATATGGTTTATCACGTTGATTGTTTTGTGTATATTGAAGAATCCTTGCATTCCTGGAATAAACCCCACTTGATCATGGTATATGATCCTTTTAATGTGCTTTTGGATTCTGTTTCCTAGTATTTTGTTGAGGATTTTTGCATCTATGTTCATCAGTGATATTGGCCTGTAGTTTTCTTTCTTTGTGACATCCTTGTCTGGTTTTGGTATCAAGGTGATGGTGGCCTCGTAGAATGAGTTGGGGAGTGTTCCTCCCTCTCCTGTATTTTGGAAGAGTTTGAGAAGGATAGGTGTTAGCTCTTCTCTAAATGTTTGATAGAATTTGCCTGTGAAGCCGTCTGGTCCTGGGCTTTTGTTTGTTGGAAGATTTTTAATCACAGTTTCAATTTCAGTTCTTGTGATTGTTCAAATTTTCTATTTCTTCCTGATTCAGTCTTGGCATATTGTGCATTTCTAAGAATTTGTCCATTTTTTCCAGGTTGTCTATTTTATTGGCATAGAGTTGCTTGTAGTAATCTCATGATCTTTTGTATTTCTGCAGTGTCAGTTGTTACTTCTCCTTTTTCATTTTTAATTCTATTGATTTGAGTCTTCTCTCTTTTTTTCTTGATGAGTCTGGCTAATGGTTTATCAGTTTTGTTTATCTTCTCAAAGAACCAGCTTTTAGTTTTATTGATCTTTGCTATCATTTCCTTCGTTTCTTTTTCATTTATTTCTGATCTGATTTTTATGATTTCTTTCTTTCTGCTAACTTTGGGGTTTTTTTGTTCTTCTTTCTGTAATTGCTTTAGGTGCAAGGTTAGGTTCTTCATTCGAGATGTTTCCTGTTTCTTAAGATAGGATTGTATTGCTATAAACTTCCCTCTTAGAACTGCTTTTGCTCCATCCCATAGATTTTGGGTCGTCGTGTCTCCATTGTCATTTGTTTGTAGGTATTTTTTAAATTTCCTCTTTGATTTCTTCAGTGATCACTTTGTTATTAAGTAGTGTATTGTTTAGCCTCCATGTGTTTGTATTTGTTACAGATCTTTTCCTGTAATTGATATCTAGTCTCATAGCATTGTGGTCGGAAAAGATACTTGAAACAATTTCAATTTTCTTAAATTTTCCAAGGCTTGACTTGTGACCCAAGATATGATCTATCCTGGAGAATGTTCCATGAGCACTTGAGAAAAATGTGTATTCTGTTGTTTTTGAATGGAATGTCCTATAAATATCAATTAAGTCCATCTTGTTTAATGTATCATTTAAAGCTTGTGTCTCCTTATTTATTTTCATTTTGGATGGTCTGTCCATTGGTGAGAGTGGGGTGTTAAAGTCCCGTACTATGAATGTGTTACTGTGGATTTCCCCTTTTATGGCTGTTAGTATTTGCCTTATGTACTGAGGTGCTCCTATGTTGGGTGCATAAATATTTGCAATTGTTATATCTTCTTCTTGGATCGATCCCTTGATCATTCTGTAGTGTCCTTCTTTGTCTCTTCTAATAGTCTTTATTTTAAAGTCTATTTTGTCTGATATGAGAATTGCTACTCCAGCTTTCTTTTGGTTTCCATTTGCATGAAATATCTTTTTCCATCCCCTTACTTTCAGTGTATATGTGTCTCTAGGTCTGAAGTGGGTCTCTTGTAGACAGCAAATATATGGGTCTTATTTTTGTATCTATTCAGCCAATCTGTGTCTTTTGGTGGGATCATTTAGTCCATTTACATTTAAAGTAATTATTGATATGTATGTTCCTATTCCCATTTTCTTAATTATTTTGGGCTCGTTATTGTAGGTCTTTTTCTTCTCTTGTGTTTCTTGCCTAGAGAAGTTTGTTTAGCAGTTGTTGTAAAGCTGGTTTGGTGGTGCTGAACTCTCAGCTTTTGCTTGTCTGTAAAGGTTTTAATTTCTCCATCAAATCTGAATGAGATCCTTTCTGGGTAGAGTAATCTTGGTTGCAGGTTTTTCTCCTTCATCACTTTAAATATGTCCTGCCAGTCCCTTCTGGCTTGCAGAGTTTCTGCTGAAAGATCAGCTGTTAACCTTATGGGGATTCCCTTGTGTGTTATTTGTTGTTTTTCCCTTGCTGCTTTTAATATGCTTTCTTTGTATTTAGTTTTTGACAGTTTGATTAATATGTATCTTGGCGTATTTCTCCTTGGATTTATCCTGTATGGGACTCTCTGTGCTTCCTGGACTTGATTAACGATTTCCTTTCCCATATTAGGGAAGTTTTCAACTATAATCTCTTCAAAGATTTTCTCAGTCCCTTTCTTTTTCTCTTCTTCTTCTGGAACCCCTATAATTCGAATGTTGGTGCATTTAGTGTTGTCCCAGAGGTCTCTGAGACTGTCCTCAGTTCTTTTCATTCTTTTTTCTTTATTCTGCTCTGCAGTAGTTGTTTCCACTATCTTATCTGTTGTAGTTTATCTTATGACAGGGCCGAAAGTAAGCTCATCACAGGAGATGAATTGTGCTGAAACACAGCAGTAGAGGGCTGCCACTAGCTCAGGCAAAACAGCGCCGTCTGTCCTGCTGTGGTAGCTTTTATTAAAGCATTATCTATGTTTACATTTTAAGACTTATTTTCTTAACATTCCAGAAATGCCAAAGTAGCAACATATGCTTGTATTGATGATACAAGCAATAATGGGCTTTCTTGAAAACATGCCGTGCTTCATCCTTGAGTGCAAAAGCAGCGCAAAGTTCCCACCATTATTTTGATTATACTGAAGTAGCACAAGGACATTTCCTTGCGTTCCCACCATTCTGATTATACTGAGGACATCTCATGGATCAGTGCCCAAAGCACTCAATGCTTATTCGCAGGCCCCCAGTTTGCCGGGGTCGGGGGGCTCAAAGCATTCAGGACTGTTTACAGTTCTGGCTTATTCGCATGCCCCCAGTTTGCCGGGGGGGGGGGCTCAAAGCAATCAGGACTGTTTGCAGTTCTGGCTTATTCGCCAGCCCCCAGTTTGCTGGGGGGGGGTGCTCATGGGTCACGTCCCCTTTCATGTCCTCAGTTATTCCTCTACATTTCCCCCTTTTTTTTTTGCAGCTTGTGCAGCATCAAGGAGAACACGGCAGCTTGTTGCAATGTTGCATGGCGGGTAGCTTTCACTCGTCGTCGTCAGACTACAATTAAACATATGATTATTATTATAATGAGCATTAGCAATCCTGCAGTAGAACCAAATAAAGCATGTAATTTAGACGTGGGATTTAGATTATTAAGTCCTTGAATAATTCCAGTCCATACTTTTTGTGAATTAAGTCGTTGTAATTTCTTCTGAAAAGTTTGTTGAATTTTCCCTTGTAAATTCACAATTTCTTCTGTAAAATTTTTGTGATGTAATAAATGCTTTTTTATTTTTGCCCAGGGGAATGCAGACTGATTATACGGAACCGAAGTGACACAAAAGGCACTTTGATTCCAGTCACAACGTAGCTTCATTTGTCTTTGTAAATTTACAAGTTGGTCCCCCAACATAATCACAGCTTGTTGTAAGTCTGCTATTTCCGAATGTATTTCCGAATCAATTTGTCGTTGAGAGGACCAAAGCATTTCAGAATTTTTATGCCAATCAGTTATATAATCAATGGTCTGAATAGATTGTTCTAAAGCAACTCCAGCTACTGCAGCAGTAGCTGTTATGGCTATAATACCCATGACACCTGCAATCAACATTCCTACAAATCTTTTACTTCTTTTTAATGCATCAGCTAAATATTGCAAAACAGCCATAGGAAGAGATTCTTGTCATTCCCTTCCAAGATTGACAGGAAGCCAAAGACCTGTCCGAGCTCGTAAGATATACAAACTTTCAGTAGATATGTTAAAAGATATAGTAGAGTTAATGCAGGTATACAGAGAGCAATTTTTACACATTATAATACCTTGAGTCTCATTCCATACAGCTGGTCCCTTTAACAATATATAAGGTAATTTCACACAATTACGAGTATACTGAGTAACATTTTTATGAAAAGTCAAACTATGATTTCCAGATTTGTTAACCATATGTCCTACCCAAGCATTAATCTTTTTCAAAGTTGCCATAAGCTTCCACAAGTCCTTTTGGATAGGATATCCATTTAAATGAGGACCTGGAGGAGAAAACCCTCCAGCATGCCATACTATGGTATCGTTAATAGTATTGCTATAAATAGTGTTATCCTCTCTATGCCAGTGTAAATTCTTCAGACCCCTTTTTCCTCGGGCGGAGCCAAAAGGGCTCCAATCAATGACGCTTCCCCAAGAAGTATTAACAAGAACCCGAGCCATTTCTCCTCAGCATCGAGTCCAATGGACCCAATCCGATAATCGATCCACAAGAGGCACCTGGCATGGAGGCAAGTAAGGTGCGGAAACATTCTCATTAAGAGTGGAATTAGAACTTTTAAAACTATAAGCACTCAAAAGATATAACCCATGATATCTGCTTTCATTTTTGACAACACTTAACCATGCCTGATAATTCATTTTAAGGCAATGATCTCCGTTTCCCATACAAATAGGAGGTCCATTAACACCCACCGTGTAATTCTCTATTATCCTTCCTTCTTCCAGCTTCAAAGGGCCTCTATCATCAAAAGGACCAGGCAACGATCCAGACTCATTTACATATACAAGAATTGGGGCATCCCACCAGGTAACCCCCATATTAAGAGGAGGGCTAGGAATATAAGTCCAGTAAGTATGGTTAGTACAATTTATCTCATTGGCTGATATGCTTATTACCTTTGCAGACAACACTGCCAACATGGCTACAAAAAGATTGGTGCTAGCGAGGGGTTTACCCTGTGAAATGACAAAATTTTTAGCAGTGCCTTTAAACTTTTTCATTTGCCCCCAGGTCAGTGGAGGCGCCTTCTTCTTTTCCACCAAGTCTTAAACTGCATATATTGTCCAGGTTCAAGAACAGTCTTGGCAAGCGCCTCCCAATCCTGAGGAATTAATATGTTTTCGGAAGCATACCTAGACAAAAGACCTTGAACATAATTAGAATGCATCCCATATGCATTAATGGCTTCTTTTAGCATTTAAAACATTTTTACATCATGAGGGTTATACTCAACTTTTACATATCCATTCGGAAATTGATCATTAGCAGGCATAGCTTGTCTAACGATAGGGAAAGCAAACAATGATTCAGAATATTGCTTTTCTTCCTTATTCATCTCTTCTTCCAACAATAGTCTGTTAGATTCAGGTTTTAGAGGAAAGCGAAACTGACGAGAGGCTCCAACAGGATAAGCTGCTAATTCTAAAGGAGGAGCCAAAGGAATAGTAGGACATGGCTCCTGATATAAAGGAGTGGTACCATTGTTTTTATTTTCTTCCAATTTAACCCTCAAATTTTTTAACTTTGAAAGTATATCAGAAATCTCATTCTGTTGAGAAAGTGGCATCTCATTTTGTTTGCTAGTCTGCTCCTAACCTTTATCATCATCAGAAAAACCCCTTCATCACTGGAACCTGAAAAATCCTCTCCTGTCTCAGACACAAGGGGAGGAGGAGGCGGAGGAAGGTCCTCTATAGGAGACTCACAAATAGAGTACGAAAAGCAGCAGAATCATCGGGAGCAGAATTCGGACGCTGAGGGCATGCCCCATTTTCACTTTCCGTTTCAGATTGTAATGGTTCCAGGGCAAGGGAAATTAATTTACAAAGAGACCAAACTCGGACAGATATAGGGTCTCCATGCTGATGAGCTCTTCTTAAGGCTCGCATAACCTGTTTCCAAACTTTTAAATTCAACTGGTTATGACCAGTAGGTTGAAACCAGTAACAATGTTTATGAACCAGCACAAACAATTCATCAAAAGATTCTGGTTTCATTTTCACTCCTGAACTCCATAATAACTGTTTCAGGAATCTAATGTATTGAAATTCTACTGAATGGGAATTCCCCATTACAGTTACTCTACTGATCCCGAAGGTTTCGTTTACTCTTGAGCGGACGAGTTTCCCCTTCGGTCCCGCGATCACGCGATTACTTACCTTCAGGTCCCTGTTCGGGCGCCAAATGCTGTAGTTTATCTTATGACAGGGCCGAAAGTAAGCTCATCACACGAGATGAATTGTGCCGAAACACAGCAGTAGAGGGCTGCCACTAGCTCAGGCAAAACAGCGCCGTCTGTCCTGCTGTGGTAGCTTTTATTAAAGCATTATCTATGTTTACATTTTAAGACTTATTTTCTTAACATTCCAGAAATGCCAAAGTAGCAACATATGCTTCTATTGATTATACAAGCAATAATTGGCTTTCTTGAAAACATGCTGTGCTTCGTCCTTGAGCGCAAAAGCAGCACAAAGTTCCCACCATTATTTTGATTATACTGAAGTAGCACAAGGATATTTCCTTGCGTTCCCTCCATTCTGATTATACTGAGGACATCTCATGGATCAGTGCCCAACGCACTCAATGCTTATTCGCAGGCCCCCGGTTTGCCGCGGAGAGGGGGGGCTCAAAGCATTCAGGACTGTTTACAGTTCTGGCTTATTTGCATGCCCCCAGTTTGCCGGGGTGGGGGGCTCAAAGCAATCAGGACTGTTTGCAGTTCTGGCTTATTCGCCAGCCCCCAGTTTGCTGGGCAGAGGGGGGCTCATGGGTCACGTCTCCTTTCCATGTCCTCAGTTATTCCATTACATTATCTTCCAGGTCACTTATCCGTTCTTCTGCCTCAGTTATTCTGCTGTTGATCCCATCTAGAGTATTTTTCATTTCATTTATTGTGTTGTTCATCGTTGTTTGTTTCATCTTTAGTTCTTCTAGGTCCTTGTTAAATGTTTCTTGCATTTTGTCCATTCTATTTCCAAGATTTTGGATCATCTTTACTATCATTATTCTGAATTCTTTTTCAGGTAGACTGCCTATTTACTCTTCATTTGTTAGGTCTGGTGGGTTTTTATCTTACTCCTTCATCTGCTGTGTGTTTTTCTGTCTTCTCATTTTGCCTATCTTACTGTGTTTGGGGTCTCCTTTTTGCAGGCTGCAGGTTCATAGTTCCTGTTGTTTTTGGTGTCTGTCCCCAGTGGCTAAGGTTGGTTCAGTGGGTTGTGTAGGCTTCCTGGTGGGGGGGACTAGTGCCTGTGTTCTGGTGGATGAGGCTGGATCTTGTCTTTCTGGTGGGCTGGTCCACGTCTGGTGGTGTGTTTTGGGGTGTCTGTGGACTTATTATGATTTTAGGCAGCCTCTCTGCTAATGGGTGGGGTTGTGTTCCTGTCTTGCTAGTTGTTTGGCATAGGATGTCCAGCACTGTAGCTTGCTGGTCGTTGAGTGAAGCTGTATGCTGGTTTTGAGATGGAGATATCTGGGAGTTTTTTGCCGTTTGATATTATGTGGAGCTGGGAGGTCTCTTGTGTACCAGTGTCCTGAAGTTGGCTCTCCCACCTAAGAGGCACAGCACTGACTCCTGGCTGCAGCCCCAAGAGCCTTTCATCTACATGGCTCAGAATAAAAGGGAGAAAAAGTAGAAAGAAAGAATTAGTAGAAGTAGAAAGAAAGAAAAAAAGAAGGGAGGGAGGAAGGGAGGAAGGAGGGAAGGAAGGAATAAAAGAAAGAAAGAAAGAAGATAAAGTAAAATAAGATAAAATATAATAAAGTTATTAAAATAAAAAAATAAGAAAAATATTAAAAAAAAAGGAAGGATAGAACCCTAGGACAAATGGTGGAAGCAAAGCTATACAGACAAAATCTCACACAGAAGCACACACACACTCACAAAAAGAGGAAAAGGGGAAAAAATCATAAATCTTGCTCTCAAAGTCCACCTCCTCAATTTGGGATGATTCGTTTTCTATTCAGGTATTCCACAGATGCAGGGTACATCAAGTTGATTGTGGAGATTTAATCCACTGCACCTGAGGCTGCTGGAAGAGATTTCCCTTTCTCTTCTTTGTTCGCACAGCTGCCGGGATTCAGCTTTGGATTTGGCCCCGCCTCTGCGTGTACGTCGCCAGAGGGCGTCTGTTCATCGCTCAGACAGGACGGGGTTAAAGGAGCCGCTGATTCGGAGGCTCTGGCTCACTCAGGCCGTGGGGAGGGAGGGGCACGGAGTGCGGGGCGGGCCTGCGGCGGCAGAGGCCGGCGTGACGTTGCATCAGCGTAAGGCGCGCCATGCGTTCTCCCAGGGGAGTTGTCCCAGCATCCCGGGACCCTGGCAGAGGCGGGCTGCACAGGCTCCCCGGAAAGGGGGTGTGGATAGTGACCTATGCTCGCACACAGGCTTCTTGGTGGCGGCAGCAGCAGCCTTATCGTCTCATGCCCGTCTCTGGGGTCCGTTTAGCCGCGGCTCGCGCCCGTCTCTGGAGCTCCTTCAAGCAGCGCTCTTAATCCCCTCTCCTCGCGCACCAGGAAACAAAGAGGGAAGAAAAAGTCTCTTGCCTGTTTGGCAGGTCCAGACATTTCCCCGGACTCCCTCCCGGCTAGCCATGGTGCACCAACCCCCTGCAGGCTGTGTTCACGCCGCCAACCCCAGTCCTTTCCCTGCGCTCCAACCGAAGCCCGAGCCTCAGCTCCCAGCCGCGCCCGCCCTGGCGGGTGAGCAGACAAGCCTCTCAGGCTGGTGAGTGCCGGTCGGCCCTGATCCTCTGTGCGGCAATCTCTCCGCTTTGCCCTCCGCACCCCTGTTGCTGTGCTCTCCTCCGGGGCTCCGAAGCTTTCCACCTCCGCCACCGGCAGTCTCCGCCCGCGAAGGGGCTTCTAGTGTGTGGAAACGTTTCCTCCTTCACAGCTCCCTCCCCACTGGTGCAGGTCCTGTCCCTATCCTTTTGTCTCTGTTTATTCTTTTTTCTTTTGCCCTACCCAGGTATGGGGTGGGGGGTTCTTGCCTTTTGGGAGGTCTGAGGTCTTCTGCCAGCGTTCAGTAGGTGTTCTGTAGGAGTTGTTCCACGTGTAGGTGTATTTCTGGTGTATCTGTGGGGAGGAAGGTGATCTCAGCATCTTTCTCTTCCGCCATCTTCCCGGAAGGCTAATCTGTCTTTTGATCTGGGTTTTGTTTTTGTTGTTTTTTGTTTTGGTTTTGGTGATGGGGTGTGAGTGGGGTGCAAAGGCTGCCAGAGATTTTGAAGATATTTGGGTGAAGGCCACACATGCACGCTGTGGAGGAAACTACAGCAGGGGGCCTGCATTATAAAGTCCAGCAGTGAAGGCCATGCAAGGATGCTTCTCTTCTCCGTGTTGCCAGTACTCTTGCTCTCCTTGTGTTTCAGAAGGTAGCTGTCTGGAATTCAGGTCCCTAAGTTCAGATAAGGAGAGTTTGTGTAGTGTGAGTTTGGATAGGTAGCTGTACTTGCATAGCATTTTTCAAAATTCTCCACTATATGAGATATAATTTACACACAATATAATTCAAAAATTGGCGAAAGCCTAAGAACATTTGCATCACCCAGTTCCATGTCCCCATTTACAGTTAGTTCATCCTCTCCTCCATCCACGGAACAGTCAACCACTGACTTTTCCATCTTTATAGTTTTGCCTTGTCTAGAATTTTACATAAATTGGTGTCATACATTATCTACTTTTTGGTGATTCTGACTTTTCATTTAGTATAATGCTTTTAAGATTCATCTATGCAAAAAATCATGTATTTATGTGAATATCAGTAGTTTGTTACTTTTGATTGCTTATCCTATTATATTGGTCTGTCACCCATTGTTTACCCACTCACCAGTTCATAAGGATTGGGTTTTTTTTCAGTTTTATCCTATTATGAATAAAGCTGCTAAGACCATTCAAATATAACTTTTTTGTGTAGAGAGATGTTTCTATTTCTCCTGGGAGTGCAATAGCTGGGTTGTATGTTGAGTGCATGTTTATCTTTATAAGACACTGCCAAACTGCTTTCCAACATGGCTATACCAGTTTGTATTCTTGCCAGCAATGTATAAGAGTTCCACTTGCTGTACATTCTTTCTAAAACTTCGTCTTTTTATTCTTTTAAGTATTTTAAATTGTTTGTAATGGTATCTCATTTTGATTTTAATTTTCATTTCTCTAATGATAAATGATGTGGAGCACAATATCATGTGCTTATTTGCCACATATAAGTATATGCTTTTACTTTGCTGAATTGTCTTTTCACATATTTTGTCCAATTTTTGAAATAGTTTTAGTTCTTATATTTGTCTATGATCCAATTTGAGTTAATCTTTGCATATGTTGTGAGTTAAGAGGCTAGATTTATCTTTTCATATGTAGTTATACACTGGTGTGAGTATCATTTGTTGAAAAGACTATTCTTTATTCATTGGGTTCTTGGGCATCTTTGTTAAAACTGAATTTACCATGAATGTAAGAATTAATTTCTGGATTCTCAGTTCTATTCCATTGATCTATGTGTTTCTTCTCTTGCTAGAACCACAATTCTTGATTGTAATAGCTTTATAATAATTTTGAAACTGGGCAGTATAAGTGCTACAGTTTATTTCAATATTATTTTGGCTATTCTGGGTTACTCATCTTTTCATGTATATTTTAGAATCAGCTTGCCAGTTTCTGCACAGAAGCCTGCTGTAATTTTGAAAGGGTTTGCAATAAATTTGTATATCAATTTGGGGAGAATTGCCATTTTAATTTATTCTTCTGATCAGGGGATATACTGTATCTCTATGTTGGTCTTTTAAAATTTCTTTCAACAATGTTCTATAGTTTTCAGTGTACAGTCCTTCCCCGTATTTTGTTAAAGTTATCTCTAAGTAGTATATAATTTTGATGTAATTAGTAAAATAGTATTTCTGTTTTCAATTCCCAATTTTGTTGTTAGTATTTAGAAATAAATTTTCATACTGACCTTGAATATTTGATGTCCCTAAACTTATTACTTTATAGCTTTTTTTGCACATCCCTTATAATTTATTTCATGTAAGATCATATTTATCTCTGAATTAAGACAGTTTCATTTTTTCCTTTCTGATATTTATGATTTTTCTTCCCCTTCCCTTTTTTCCCTTATTGCAGGGTCCAGGACCTCTATTATTAAGATGAATACAAGTGGTGAGAGCAGATATCCCTGCCTTGTTCATGAAATTATAGGTAAGCATTCAGTGTTTCAACATTAAATATAATGTTAGCATTGGGTTTTCATAGATGTTCTTGCTTGGTTTGGGAAAGTTCCCTTCTATTATTAGATTGGTGAGAGATTTTATAATCAGGAATGGATGTTGGGTTTTGGTAAATGCTTTTTCTACAGTTATTGAAAACATTGTGTTTTTTTCTTTTTTAGTCTGAAAATACAGTGGATCATATTCATTGCTATTTGAATGCTATACTAACCTGTATTCTGAGATAAATCTGATATGGTCATGTTGCGTAATATTTTTAATATGTTGTTAAATTTAATTTGCCAACATTTGGTTATGAAATTTTCTACCTATGTTCATGAGGGATATCTATCTATAGCTTTCTTTTTATGTAATGTCTTTTGCTGGCTTTGATGTAAACATAATGCTGGCTTCAAAAAATGAGAGGGATATCTTCCTTCCTTTGTTATTTTCTGAAAGAGTTCTGGTACTGTTTGTTTTGTTTTGCTTTGTAACATCCTTTGTAACATCTTTCATTTTCTCTTGCTTTGTAACATTCTTTTCTGCCTTTTCTTCAGTTCTCTTTCAGTGGGAGCTGCCCATACTAGATATTCAGTTTGGTCTTCCTCTCTTAGGTAAGTGAGTGCCTTTAAATGAGGTGCATTTTTCATTTGTTTTCATAATTTTGTGATTCTTTAGAAGTCACTAAGATCAGATTGCTGACATATCTCCTATAGCAGCCAACCAGCATATGGTGGAAAGCAAAGCAGCTTCTTTTTTGGACTAACAGCCAGTGAGTAGGAAATCCAGTTCCTCTTCTGTCTATTCAGCTCACCAGAGTAGCTTGAAATTCACAGCAGGCAGGCAGATGCAGACTTCTAGTTCCTCAAAGACTCCATAGGGGGGCTTGTTTGCTTATCCAGGCAACAAGGAGTAGCAAGCACTTTTCTCTGTAGCTGGTCATTTATTCAGTCATTCACAAATATTTAGTGAGTGTCAACTATGTGTCAGACAGTATTCCTAACACATAGGATACAGGAAGAAACAAACAGAAAGAGATATCTGCATTCACAGAGTTTATCAGGGTGATAAAAATAGAAATAGAATAAATTATAAAACCATATAATATTTTAAAATGTGGAAAATGCAACTTTGAGAAGAAAAATTAGAGAGTATAAGGGAGATCTCAAATGCTAGGAGGAGAGGGACAGTTTGCTGTATTGAATTTGCAGTTAGATTTCTTCTTATAAAGAAGAGATTTGAGAAAAGACTTGAAGGAGATGAGAGATTGAGCCAAGAGACTCTCTAGGGAAGAGCGTTCCAGGAGAGGGAACAGCAGGAGCTAAGGCTCCAAGGACAAGACAAAAGCCCTTCTCCATTCCCTGGCACGAGGGATGAGGTCCAGACCCCGCTCCCCAGGAGATCCAGGTTGTGACAGCATTCCTGGCCTGGTTTTATTACATCCCAGGGGGAGCTGGGAAGAAGAGGGAGTCACAGATATACAAATATAAGCCTTGGCTTATCAGAACTTTTCTACAAAATATGCATGAGAGTTACTACCGGAGAACCCATACTAGGATATCTAGCTCAGCGTGGCACTTTAAATAGTCTGAAACGAGACACAGAGAAAACCAATTAATCTGTCACTGACAGAGATTATTTTATGGTAGGGCAGTCCTGATGACAAATAGCAAAATACAAGCAAAATGATGATTAGTGTTTGATTTGTTGCAAAAACACCTACACAGAATAGCTGCTGCTGCTGCTTTTTTTAAAAAACGTTAAAATAGCCAAACAGGATATCTTATCTAAATGCAAAAATGCATTATTTATGATTGGCTTTCATCTATTTAAAGATTTCAGAATTCAGTGTTCTGCAGTATCCTTAGGATCCATCAAGAACATTAGGAAGTAAGATAAACCTGAAGGCAGTATCATTTATAGAAGAAATATAACACTGAGACGTTGAATATTAAACAATTTATATACCAGGCATTTTCATTATTGAAAATTTCTTCTTAGTAGCTGATTAATATAATCCAGTACTAGTAGGCTGAATTTTTTCCCCCTCTTTTGGTAACAAGCTGGAATTATTTGTAAATCTTTCTAATTCAGAATATGGAATAAAAATTAGATTACATCATGAAAAATGCAGTGGTTGATTTGACAGTTATTTTAAAGGTAAACCTGTATTTTTCAATAAATTTCCATGCCTTTGTATATTAAGTATAATTTTTATTTTTTGAGTTTTAAATATACAGGTGTGTGTATAAACATGTACACAAATGAATTGAACATTTGTATATATTCATGGTAAAGTAACTGACAACACTTCATACCTAAGCTTACTTTGGTTCTCAGTAATGATAAGTATTTAAATGTACAAATATGAATCTCCAGGACTATAGTTTTCACATTTGGAAGAGGAATTGTGTTCGGCTTTTTGTATAACATGGTAGAAAAGTTAATTATTTTCTATGGACCTGGGCATATTTATTGTTCACCAAAGATTTAGAGGTGTGTGTGTGTGTGCTTGTGTGTTACCAAGTTCTTCTTGAGCCAGTTAAAAAGGATTTAAGATTCTGACTCAACAGGCCACTTGGATTTAGTAAAGATTTATTTACACAAAGATTCAAGAATCATCACAGGTTCATTTTTAGAAACCAAATTCAAGTAAAGTTGCTTTGAAAAAACAGCTGAATGAATCAAACTAAATGAACATTAAAACATGGCACAAAGGTCAATAAAAGTGAGAAACATAACATTTTTTAAAAAACTACAGTCGAGTAAGAAGACAGTAACCCCCAAATTTTAAAAAATACTTTCTAATTTTTTTAGTCCTAGCACTCTTGTATTAGTTTGCTAGTGCTACCACTAAAAAAGTACTACACATTGAGTGGCTTAAACAAGAGACATTTATTGTCTCACAGTTCTGATGGCTAGAAGTCTGGAATCAAGATGTCAGCAGGCTTGGTTCCTCCTGCAGGCTGTTTGTTCTGAGGAAAGTATCTATTGCGGGCCCCTCTTCTTGGCTTGTAGATGGCTATCTTCCCTCTGTGCCTGTCTGTATCCAGGCCCAAGTTTCCCTCACCAGCCATATTGTATTAGGGACCACCCTAATGACCTCATTTTAACTTGATTACCTCTGTAAAGACTGTATCTCCAAATAAGGTCACGTTCTGAGGTACTGGGGTTTAGGACTGCAGCATACCTTTTTTTGAGGGGACACAATTCAACCCATAACAACTGTCTTGGGAAATGAAAATAAAACATTAAAGTATTAATATTGTCTGCTGTTACAAAGTACAAAAGTCTTGAAGTTAGCTATTAGCTTGAAGTAGCATTGTCACTAATTTTGATAGCAGTAGATGGTTCCCTCACATAAAGCTATAACTACCTTTGTCTAGTTGGTTTATTTGCTTCTTTTGACAGCCTCACTATCCAAATCATTTATGCACATTTAGAGCTGAGACAGAACACATATGATTAGATGGAGAAAATCCACTCCAATAATTAGAAAAGATTATGTCAAATAACTGTTTCTGCCTCAGGGACACAGGGAAAAACTTGTCTCCTTATTAGAACAGAGTGCCAGGCTTTGCATATTTCTGAAGCTTGCTTCAGTTTGAAGTCTTTCAAGATGAATTAGCAGCTATAAAATTCATAAATTGAAAATCAGGAGATCATTTGTTTTTCCTGTTGGCATTCATCTTTCTCATTACTGTAAAAAGGAATGTGTTTTTATTTACCTTATGCTGTTTTACTACTGCAGCTAAACACAAAATTGGCAGTTACATTATTTATATTCATAAGGTCTTATTCCAGGCATCTTATTTTGCTTTTAGCCTCTAGTTCTTGAGTGTTTTGACTAAGATGGCCTTATTCTTCCTCTCATGACCTCTGACTATAGGTGCATGACCTCCCTTTTCTTAGAGCCTTTACTTTAGAAAGCTTGCAGTTGTAAATTCTTTCTCTGCTCTTTTGAGGTGTAAGTCTTCTGCAACCCAGAAATGTGTTTCTCAAGGACCTGGGAGCCATCTTTTTGCAATGCAGTCATCAAGAAAGATAGGGCCTCTGTTTCCTAGTTTCTGTGCAAGGGTAGGAGCCTAACAAGTAGCAAACACAAATGGCCCAATCACTGTGGGCAAACTCCTCACCCCCTTCTCAGAGTCCTCCAGTACTTTTTCATTCACTCATCCCAGCAAATCCTTCTGTCTTTTGTTTCAGGGAAGTTGAGTTCAGTCTCTCTCCCCTATTGCAATAGTCTTGAATAGTCTTCCTTGTCAATTTTAACAAGTGTCTGGTGCAATTTTCTCCCTAACAGTTTCGTCTGGTCCTTCATTTGGGGGTACTTCTATGAATAATAGAAACTACATGACTATGTACTTGAATTGTACATATTCTGTACTTAAATTAACTGCAATCTTACTATTCATTTTTATGTTAAAGTTTTGGATAAACCTGAAATTATTTAGTGTCACAAATATAATATCTATGACCTACTCAGAAATTCTTTTTTTTTTTAACATCTTTATTGGAGTATAATTGCTTTACAATGGTGTGTTAGTTTCTGATTTATAACAAAGTGAATCAGTTATACATATACATATGTTCCCATATCTCTTCCCTCTTGCATCTACCTCCCTCCCACCCTCCCTATCCCACCCCTCTAGGTGGTCACAAAGCACCAAGCTGATCTCCCTGTGCTATGTGGCTGCTTCCCACTAGGTATCTATTTTATGTTTAGTAGTGTATATATGTCCATGACACTCTCTTACTTTGTCCCAGCTTACCCTTCCCCCTCCCCATATCCTCAAGTCCATTCTCTAGTAGGTCTGTGTACCGTATGCTAACACATATATATGGAAACTAAAAAAATAAATTTTAAAAAATGGTCATGAAGAACCAAGGGGCAAGACGGGAATAAAGATGCAGACCTACTCAGAAATTCTGCTTTAGTTTATTCCATGCAATATTTGGATTGTTTTTGTTTCATTAGAAAGGCAGGGAGATGTTTGATGTCAACTTCAAATATAAAGATTTTTGCTTGTAGAAATCTGGGATTTCTATCCATTTACCATCTAAATATTTCTTGCATTCTCTCTGTCCAATTTCTACAACTACTCATGTACACAAGGCCTGCATCATCTTCATTTGGGCTAAGTATATTTTACTTGAATCTGTCCTATCTGTCTAAACATACTCAAATCTGTTTTCCACACTGCAAAAAGGTGATCTTCCTAAAATGGAAATCAGCATATGTAACTGTTCGGACAATCACTGCCCTACAAGGTACACTTATGTGAATTAGATAAAGGTCCTCTTCTTCAAGTAAAATAGACTTTAGGTTAGTAGACCACAATCTACAAAACTATACTTGGGCTGATCTGGGGAAATGGGAGCTTGGGCAGTTCTCCCTTGCAGGACATGGCCTCCTGGTAAAGGATAGGGAGGGACCAGATAGCTTGTTGGTTGTCATGGGACACCTGGAGAGTGCTGGCTGTTCCCATCTTAATGCATTGGCCAACTATAGCATCACTAATAGCAGAACTGCTGGCTTTAGATGCTTTCTGACATCATGCACGTGAGGTTCACAGTTTCATCCATGAAGTAGTCTTGCTGAAATGATTATAATTAAGACTTACTTTTAGGTCTAACTTCCAGTTTACAGCAAGGACGGACAATGGAGAAAAAACTAAACAGCCTCACAAGAACACAAATATAAAACATCAGACATTCTTTTTTTTTTTTAACAAATACCTTATTTTTATTTATTCATTTTTCTCTTTTTGTAATTTATTTTTATTTTTTTAACATCTTTATTGGAGTATAATTACTTTACATTGTTCTGTTAGTTTCTGCTGTATAACAGAGTGAATCAGCTATATGTATACATGTATCCCCATATCCCTCCCTCTTGCATCTCCCTCCCACCCTCCCTATCCCACCCCTCTAGGTGGTCACAGAGCAACAAGCTGATCTCCCTGTGCTATGCAGCTGCTTCCCACTAGCTATCTATTTTACATTTGGTAGTGTATATATGTCAATGCTACTCTCTCAGTTGGTCCCAGCTTACCTTTTCCCTCCCTGTGTCCTCAAGTCCATTTGCTGCATCTGTGTCTTTATTCCTGTCCTACCCCTAGGTTCATCAGAACCATTTTTTAAAAAAAATGTTCTATATGTATGTGTTAGCATACAGAATTTGTTTTTCTCTTTCTGACTTACTTCACTCTGTATGACAGTCTCTAGGTCCATCCACCTCACTACAAATAACTCAATTTCATTTCTTTTTATGGCTGAGTAATATTCCATTGTGTATATGTGCCATATCTTCTTTATCCATTCATCTGTTGATGGAGACTTAGGTTGCTTCCATGTCCTGACTATTGTAAATAGTGCTGCAATGAACATTGTGGTGCATGACTCTTTTTGAATTATGGTTTTCTCAGGGTATATGCCCAGTAGTCAGATTGCTGGGTTATATGGTAGTACGATTTTTAGTTTTATAAGGAACTTCCAAACTGTTCTCCATAGTGGCTGTATCAATTTACATTCCCACCAACAGTGCAAGAGGGTTCCCTTTTCTTCACAGCCTTTCCAGCATTTATTGGTCATAGATTTTTTTGATGATGGCCATTCGGACTGGTGTCAGGTGATACTTCACTGTGGTTTTGATTTGCATTTCTCTAATGATTAGTGATGTTGAGCATGCTTTCATGTGTTTGTTGGCAATCTGTATATATTCTTTGGAGAAATGTCTATTTAGGTCTTCTGCCCTTTTTTGGATTAGGTTGTTCATTTTTTTGATATTGAGCTGCATGAGCTGCTTATATGTCTTGGAGATTAATCCTTTGTTAGGTGCTTTATTTTCAAATATTTTCTCCCATTCTGAGGGTTGTCTTTTCATCTTGTTTATGGTTTCCTTTGCTGTGCTAAAGCTTTAAAGTTTCTTTAGGTCCCATTTGTTTATTTTATTTTATTATTATTATTTTTAACAACCATTTGCTTATTTTTGTTTTTATTTCCATTTCTCTAGGAGGTGGGTCAAAAAGGATCTTGCTGTGATTTATGTCATAGAGTGTTCTGCCTATGTTTTCCTCTAAGAGTTTGATAGTGTCTGGCCTTACATTTAGGTCTTTAATCCATTTTGAGTTTATTTTCGTGTATGGCATTAGGAAGTGTTCTAGAATCCAACACCACATTAAAGGGATGATACACCATGATCAAGTGGGGTTTATCCTAGGAATGCAAAGATTCTTCAATATATGCAAATCAATCATTGTGATACACAGTATTAAGAAATTGAAGGAGAAAAAACATCTGATCATCTCAATAGATGCAGAAAAAGCTTTCAACAAAATTCAACACCCATTTATGATAAAAACCCTAAAGAAAGTAGGCATAGAGGGAACTTACCTCAACATAGTAAAGGTCTTTTATGACAAACCCACAGCCAACATCATTCTCAATGGTGAAAAACTGAAACCATTTCCTTTAAGATCAGGAACAAGACAAGGCTGCCCACTCTCACCACTGTTATTTAACATAGTTTTGGAAGTTTTAGCCACAGCAATCAGAGAAGAAAAAGAAGTAAAAGAAATCCAAGTTGGAAAAGAAGAAGTAAAACTGTCACTGTTTGCAGATAACATGATACTATACATAGAGAATCCTAAAGATGCTACCAGAAAACTACTAGAGTTAATCAATGAAGTTGGTAAAGTAACAGGATGCAAAATTAGTGCACAGAAATCTCTTGCATTCCTATACACTAATGATGAAAAATCTGAAAGAGAAATTAAGGAAACACTCCCATTTACCATTGCAACAAAAAGAATAAAATACCTAGGAATAAACCTACCTGAGGAGACAAAAGACCTATATGCAGAAAACTATAAGACACTGATGAAAGAAATTAAAGATGATAGAAACAGATGGAAAGATATACCATGTTCCTGGATTGGAAGAATCAACATTGTGAAAATGACTGTACTACCCAAAGCAATCTACAGATTCAGTGCAATCCCTATCAAACTACCAGTGGCATTTTTCACAGAACTAGAACAAAAATTTCAGAATTTGTATGGAAACACAAAAGACCCTAAATAGCCAAAGCAATCCTGAGAAAGAAAAACAGAGCTGGAGGAATCACGCTCCCTGACTTCACACTATACTACAAAGCCACAGTAATCAAGACAGTATGGTACTGGCACAAAAACAGAAATATAGATCAATGGAACAGGATAGAATGCCCAGAGATAAAAACACGCACCTGTGGTCGCCTTATCTTTGATAAAGGAGGCAAGAATATACATTGGAGAAACGACAGCCTCTCTTCAGTAAGTGGTGCTGGGAAAACTGGACAGCTACGTATAAAAGAATGAAATTAGAACATCAGACATTCTAAAGGATAACTGGTCTTTTATGTTCAACAATGGATGCTATGAAAAAAAAAAAGGTAGTCTGTTCTAAATTAAAATGCATTTAAAAGCTAAAACAGCCAAACAGAAGTCATAGCTCATGATTGATTACTGGTTTAAACTAATAAGCTATACTGATTGGGGCTCTTGGGAATATCTGAATATGGGCTGGTAATTAGATGTTATTTTGGGATTATTGTCAGTTTTGTTAAGTAAGTTAGTAGTGTTACCAGTATGTAAGAAAATATACTTATTTGGGGTAAAATATCATAATATAGTTTCAGTTTATTAAAAAAAACACAAAATGTGTGAAAAAATAACTGAAACCAATATGACAGTGTGTAAGTAGTTGTTAAATTTAAGTGCTCTCTATAGGCATGTAATTGTATTATATTGTTCTTTTGACTTTTCTTTAGTTTTGGATTTTTATAGCAAAAAGTTAAATACTACAATATTAAAAAATAGAAAGAATGGACATCTAGTTTTAGCTCTGACATGTAAAGAGTTTGAAGCTGTCACTTCCATCCTTATAACAAGAAATAGTTGGAAATACTGAAAATCAATGACTTTTGTTGGAGCCATCAGAGAACTAAGTTTGAAAGGCAAATAGCCTCTCAAGTCTAGACAGACAGGTAATATTCAGAGAGATACAGATGAAATTTGGTTATTGCATCTAAAGCCATTGAAGCCATAAACTGGTAGCCATAAAATGGTAATTTTGGCAAACTTCTGGAGGTTGATTGTGGACTAGCATGACAGTGAGAAACTCCTAGGTTTGTAATCATGGAGTCAGGGCACACTTTCTGGACTTTACCTCCAGGATCCCTACCAGCTTTTCATAAGGAAGACCTGAAAATATTGCTTTATGACACTGGCAAGGAGAATGGAGGAGTAATCATTGAGGAATGATTCTCCTTAACAAAGAACCTTCTCCTTCACAAAGTCTACACCAGGGGAAAGGATTTTGCCAGAGCCTTATCCCAGTAGAAGGGAATCATCCCACTCCAGGCCCTCCAGCTTCCCTGTCTAATATAAGGGAAGGGTTAGGGAATATATAATATAATATATATAATATTATAATATATTGGGAATGTTGCAGCTAGGGAATGGAATAGGAAGCAAAGAGGAAAAAGCTATATCACCGAAGAAAGCTACAGGTCCACTAAATACTGAGATTTAATCAGAAAATTACAGAATTCTCCCCATGTCCATTTCTCACCAGCACATCAACAAGACTATAGTATAATAACTGAATTACAGCTAGAAGAGTTGTAAGGACCAGACTCTATTTAAGGAGGAGTTCTTGGGAAACCCAAGGCACAAAGGCATTAGAGGAATTTGAAGCCTCTGGAGCAAACATTAAACACAGCCCAACTCTCAGCCAGATTAACATAAAACCTCACACTGAAGTCCTGTCAGTCTTAGTTCCTGTTACCTAATCTATCATGCCTGGGTTTCATCAAAACATAACAAGGCAAAACAAAAGGCAAAATACCCCTCATTCTGAAGAGGTGAAACAATCATCAGATCCAGACTCAGATATGACAAAGATAATTATCGGACAGGGAATTTAAAATAAGTATGATTAATATCCTATAAGAAACATGTAAGAGCAGATGGGTAGTTTGAGCAGAGAGATGTATAGTCAAAAAACAATCAAAAGGAAATGCTAGAAATAATAATTAAAAAGAAAACTGTAACAGAAATAAAGAATGCTTTGATGGATATTTCGGTAGATAAATCACACATGACTGCATAAACCACATGATTGAAGAAAGAATCACTCTTAATGTACCTGGTTAATACTCATTCATTTCTCACATGTAGATCAATCATCATTTCCTCAAACATACATCTTTTTCTTAATGTTTTCGTGCCGTATTGACTCCCTATCTACATGGACATCATAAATTATCTTTTAGACATAAGTTTTCTCTAGTAGTCTCTAACCATGGTGCATGCAATATGGATCACTTTGTTATCAATTTCAGTGAGTCAAGACTAACTTAGCTTAATGTCAAACAAATGCTGAAGAATTAAGTCAGTGAGTTGGATATTTTATTTTCCAAAAACCTTAGTAGTCTAAAGACCAAACATCTGAGATATATAACTTATATTTAATCATTGTTTGGCATCCAGAGATCAATAATTGGACGGTTTTGTAAAACCATGCTAAGTTGTAATAAGTTGAGATGTGGTGTAAAGAATATGAAATTTGATTAGAAAGATGTAGATATTGAATGCACATCTAATTATTTTCCCCAAAGAAATCACCTCTTTGGAGGAGTTATTTTATATGCAAAAACAGCTTAAAATTGTGGACTCAATTCCTTGCCCTGGCTTTGACCTCAGTGTACTTTGGGTGACAGTTCTCCATAGGTCTGTCATGTTTCTGCCTATCTTGTGAGCAGAGACATTGACAATCATTGTCCTGGCCTATATTTTCAAGGACATTTGTATAGTGAAGAACCTTGGAAGATAGAGATAGCATCTTCCTCCAGAGCAAAAAGCACATGTAGTTACTTCCCACGATAAAAGATTCAGTATCCGTAAGCTCAGAGTTCCTCCCTATAATATAATCCACTGTGCGTGCAAGTGTCACTTGGCCTTCTTTGCATTGTCATGTGGGAATTGGGGCTCAGGAACTCAGAGAAATGCTGAGAGTCTGGATATTGCTCCTGCTCCAAGTAGTAAACTGTCCTTTGTCTCTGACTTGTCTTCTGATAGCATTTACGTTTACGATCCTATAGCAGGCTGACTTGTTAGCCTGCAAGGAGGATAAAATATCAGGTCCTTTACAATTCTTCACATACAGTGCCTTCAGGTGGAGAGTGTAGGCTGCTTTTTAAGCAACAGTTATTTAATTGGGGCAAGAATGGGTTCTTCTGGAACTATGCGTCATGGCTCACCTCAAGAAAGAAGTGATCCCACAGTAACTTAGAACGGTCCTGGTTAGGAATATCGAGCACAGTCTATATGACTTCAGTCAGATGGATAAGAACGGCCTCTCTCTTCCTGTAACTCAGAGCCTGGGGTTGGGGGGGGCGGGGTAGGAAAACAGTACACTGGGATGTATTTCTAGGATGTCTTACTACTATTTTAGTCAATAAGCTAAACATAGATAAATACATTAAATAAGTTAAAGTCATTCTGTTGCTCTTTCTACTATAATAAGAGAAAAATTATACCCTAGTCTTCAAATTAACTCATATCGGGGGGACAAAGGTGAATAACTTTGTATTTGTTTTCTATTGCTGCATAACAAATTTACCATACTTTCCCAACTTCCAAACTTACCACAAACTTAATAGCTTGAAACCACACCTACTTTCCTGTGTCTTTAGGTCTGAGGTCCCCATTTTCATGTCTGTTGTGAGCTGGGGACTGGCCCTGCTCCTAGAAGTCGTCAGCATTCCTTCTTGTGTGGTCCCTCCGTCTTCAAACCAGCAATGACAGATTGAGTCCTTCTCACATTGTGAATCTCTCTTACGTTTTCTTCTGCTACCAGGGAGAGGAAATGCCATGCTTTTAAATGGCTTACATGGTTGGGTCAGACCCAACCTCCGTATCTGAAAGTCAACCTACTTGGGATTTTAGTTACATCTATAAACTCCTTTCACAGAACTACATAGATTAATGTTTAATTGAATAACCAGGGGAAGGGAATCTTATGGGCAGGGAATCTCTAGAATGTTCCCCACTATAGTCTCTTTGTAATAACCGAATATTTGAAATGGGTGGTGAAATTGTTTTAAGCAACTGGGATTTATAGCTTTATGCTTTCATCCAATGTCCTTTTAAATCTGCTCTGGTGGGTCTCAGAGTTTTTGCCAGGTCCATTAACCATTCTAAAAGCTTTCACTGAGTAATTAAATACTCAGTGCAGTTTAATGTAATAGCATAATTCTTAACATCCCAAAATTAATCTTGCTCTTTTCTCCCTGAATAAGGTATATTTTGATATGGAAGCCTGATGTTAGAGGTGGCAGTAGGGAAAATCTGGTTTCTTTTGCATCCCATAATCACTTCCCTTCAACTTCCTGGCTGCTGTTTGTGACTCCTACGGTGTCAGGCTAAGGAATAGAAAGAATTAGGGCAGAATGGATGGATCTAGCATGATATGACCATAGTGCTTTCCAGGTTTAACAGATATTTGAAATCGTTTCCTCTTGTGGAGTTTTTATGAGAGACTTAAAGATTCCTCTGGTTAATTCCACTCTCCTTCTATTTGGTTTCTGTACCCACAGAGAAAAACACGAAGACCATCCTGAGTGTGCTCAGTCTGCATTCCTAACAATTGTTCTTATGTGGGCCCTGAGTGCTGCCCAGTCATCATCCAATATGTCCTTAGTCTTTCTGCCCTCCCAGATGAGGTTTTCGTGCGTTAGCCTCACTCTTCAACCTCCAACACCTTTGGGGAAAAAAAAGCCATCAGAACGGACACCCCCAGTTCTACATCAGTCTCCTTCTGTGCCCATATGTGCAACCCCTCTCCTGTTACTATGGCGGAGTTTTCCATGCTTCTCTAAGGACACCTTAGTGTGTTCTATATCCCAATGCTCTCACTTCCTCAAAGAGTTCCCTACCCCTCTCTCTCTTTCCTGCATTATCAGTATTTCACTCTTTACTGTATTTTTTTACCGGCCTACAAACATGTTTTCCGCCCCCCCCATCTTAAAAAAGAAAATCCTTCCCTCTCAGCTGCTGCTTACATGACTGGCCCATTTTACGGGAAACACTCCTCAAGATAATTGTGTATAATCACTTTCTGCAAATGAGCTTTTTTTTACACCATCTGTTGAGTCTCTTTGTAAATCATGTTTTCTCTACCTTCACAATTTGTCCAACATCAAGCCACTTTTCCCCTCCACCACCATCAGTGCCTCGTCATCTCTATCTTTGATTACTGAATGACCTTCTTCCTATTAGGACAATAGGCCTGATACAGTTTATTCTAGACACAGTTTGTTCTAAATGTAGTTCATATCATGTCACTTCACTTAAAAGCCTCCAATCATTCTGCCTTTCACTCACAAAGTTCAGAATGGCCCATAAGACCGTACAAGTTCTAGGCTCCTTTTTCCCTTGATCACACTTTAAACTTCTCTTCGCCTTGTTTCACCTCTCTTGACAACAGTCCCTTTTATGGTCTGGAACAGCTGAAGTCACTCCTGCCTTAGAGCTTTTGCTGTTTACCCTTCTGGAAAGATCTTTCCTGTATTTCCACAACCCCCTTCCTTACTCCTTTAGGTCTTCTTGGTGAGACCTTGCTTGACACTGTATTTAAAGCTTAAAGGACAACAATGTTCTACAGATTCCGTCTTTCCCCTCTTTTGTTGGTTTGTGTGTTTATTTTTGAGTTATTATTTTTCCAGCTTTATTGACATATAATTGACATATAACATTGTGTAAGTTTAAGGTGTAAATGTTGATTTGATACATTTACATGTGGCAAAATGATTACCACCATAGCTCTAGCTAACATCTTCATTTTGCTACATAACTACCATTTCCTTTTTTGTGGTGAAAATATTTAAGATCTAGTCTCTTAGCAACTTTCAAGTATATAATACAATATTGTTAACTCTAATTACCATGTTTTACATTAGATTCCCACAACTGATTCATCTTATACTTGGAAGTTTGTACCCTTTGCCCAACATGTCCCCATTTCCCCCAGCCCACAGCCCCTGGTAACCACCATTCTACCCTGTTTCTTTTAGTTCAACTTTTTAAAAGTCCACATATGAGTGATAGCATACAATATTTGTCTTTCTCTGTCTGACTTATTTCACTTAGCATAATGCTCTCAAGGTCCATCCATGTTGTCACAAATGGAAGGATTTCCTTTTCTCTCATGGCTGAATAATATTCATATCATTGAATAATATATATATTGCATCTTCTTTATTCATTATTTTTGATTGTAGCATGTATCACTTTCTAATTTATGATCATATACATTTTAATTTTTTTTTTGGTCTATATTCCCCAAAAAGCTCTAGAAGGACAGGTAATTTTGTGGGGTTTTTGTTTATTATTATATTCCCAAAAGGGCCTGAAAAAGCATTGGTAGTCATCTGTCTCTTTCTCTACCTATCTAAATTTGGATAAATTTTCTTTTAAGCACGAGTTAAGTTGCATTTTCTAAATTTTGATGCAGTGTGTTATATTGTCATTTAGTTCAAAATATTTAAATTTTTTCTTTGTGAGTTTTCTTTGATCTGTGAATTATTTAGAATTTATTTTTCTTTTTCTAATTATTTGAGGTTTTCTTAGAGATCTCATTGTTTTTAATTACTATATGTATTCTGTTTCAGTCAGACAATATATTCTATATTATTTAATACTTTAAATTTATCAAGACTTTTTTATGGTTTGGAATGTGGTTTATCTTGGACAATGTTCTATGTACAGTCAAAAAGAATGTATATTCTATACTGGATGTGATTTTCTATAAATGTCTTTTAGGCCATGGTGGATGATAATATTATTTTTTTATTGATGTATCATTAACAATTTTTGGTCAACTTAACAATAAGAAAGAAATGGATAATTGCTTTTATTTTTTAATTTACTTTTTGTTTTTAACATCTTTACTGGAGTATAATTGCCTTACAATGGTCTATTAGTTTCTGCTTTATAACAAAGTGAATCAGCTGTACATATACATATATTCCCATATCTCCTCCCACTTGCGTCTCCCTCCCACCCTCTCTATCCCACCCCTCTAGGTGGTCACGAAGCACTGAGCTGATCTCCCTGTGCTATGTGGCTGCTTTCCACTAGCTATCTATTTTACATTTGGTAGTATATATAAGTCCATGTCACTCTCTCACTTTGTCCCAGCTGACTCTTGCCCCTCTGCATGTCCTCAAGTCCATTCTCAATGTCTACGTCTTTATTCCTGTCCTGCCACTAGGTTCTTCATCACCATTTTTTTTTTTTTTTTTTTTTTAGACTCCATATATATGTGTTAGCATACGGTATTTGTTTTTCTCTTTCTGACTTACTTCACTCTGTATGACAGACTCTAGGTCCATCCACCTCACTACAAATAACTCAATTTCACTTCTTTTTATGGCTGAGTAATATTCCATTGGATATGTGTGCCACATCTTCGTTAACCATTCATCTGCTGATGGACACTTAGCACTATAAAACTCTTAGAGGAAACCATAGGCAGAACACTCTATGACATAAATCACAGCAAGATCCTTTTGACCCACCTCCTAGAGAAATGGAAATAAAAACAAAAATAAACAAATGGGACCTAATGATACTTATTTTTTTAATAGATCTTTATTGGAGTATAATTGCTTCACAATAACCGTGTTAGTTTCTGTTGCACAACAAAGCGAATCAGCCATATACATACACATGTCCCCATATTCCCTCCCTCTTGTGTCTCCCTCCCATCCTCCCTATCCCACCCCTCTAGGTCATTGCAAAGCCCCTAGCTGATCTCCCTGTGCTATGCTGCTGCTTCCCACCAGCCAACTATCTTACATTTGGTAGTGGAAAAAAAAAAGTGTTAATTTCTCCAACCATGTTGGCAGGTTTGTCTGTCTCTTCCATTAGTTGTATCAATTTTTGCTTCACATTCTCTGAACTTTTGTTATTAAGTACATACACATTTAAAATGGTTAGAACTTTTTGTGAATTCATCCTTTTGTAATTATGAAATATCAATCATTATTCTGATAATACTCCCCGAATTGAAGTTTTTATTCTCTATTTTATATGTATTTTAGACACACTAGCTTTCTCTTGGTAAGTATTTACTTTGTACACATTGTTTCCATTCTTTAACTGGCAAACAATCTGTGTCTTTATTTACTTTAGTGTGTACTCTCTTAACTACCTGTAATTAGATCTTGTTTCATTTTATTATTTTTTTAACATCTTTATTGGAGTGTAATTGCTTTATAATGTGTTAGTTTCTGCTGCACAGCAGTGAATCAGCTGTATGTATACATATATCTCCATAACCCCTCCCTCTTCCATTTCCCTCCCACCCTCCCCTTGTTTCTTTTTAATTCATTGTGATAATATCTGATTTTTAGTTAGATTTTTCTCAATCCACTTAGTTATTGATATGGTTGGGCTATTGTTAAGGCTTTATCATCTTTTTTATTTTATTTCTTTCTTCTGTTCTTTTTTCCTTGGTACTCCTTACTTTTCTTATTTTAATCAAGTATGTTTTAATATTCAGTTCTAACTTTTCTCTTGTATCTGTATCTAATCATCTTTGTGAGTGAGTGTGTGTGTGTGTGTGTGTGTGTGTGTATTTAGAGGAGTTTCTAGAGAATACAACATGTATCTTTAACTCAGCATTTTATTATATATTAATCATATGCCATTTGATGTATTGTATTGTAACTTACCAATGGTATACTTTCATTTAAACTCTTCCCATCCTATGTGGTATGTTTTTCTTTTATTTTATGAATACATATGCTATATATCCCTCAATACAATATGACTTTGCTCTAAAATTCAAAGGTCTTTCAAAGAAACTAGTGAAAATAATGAAAGGCCTTTATGTTTAAAATATTTATCATTTTAGTTGCTCTTCAATTCTTGTACATACATGTTTATAAGTGATTTCATTCTCTTCAAACTGAAGAGCTGGTAGCACATTCTCTCAGCCTTTGTTAATCTGAAATTTTCTTTTTAAAATTTTCACTTTTGGAGAATATTTTTGCTGGATAGATTATGTTAAATTGACAGTTTTCCTTCTCCTTTACAGATATATTTCATTGCCTTCTGGCTTCTGTTGTTTCTGGTGAAAAGTTAGCATTTATTCTTATGTTTATTCTTCTGGATTTGGTGTCTGTTTTCCTCTGACTGGTATTAGAATTTTCTTATATCTTACATTTGTATCTTTGGTATTTGGTAGTTGTACATGCCTAAGTACGATTTTGTCTTTTTATCTTGTTTAGGATGTATTGAACCTCTTGGATTTTTGCATTTATATTATTTATCAAGCATAGAAAATGGTTCACACAATAATAAGAAATATGATTGATACTCACACTCGATTTATGAGAAAAAAATGTACTAGAAAGTAGATTTATAATGCAGAAAGTAGATTTATAATGCTTTTTGCAGTGAAACTTGACATAAGAGAAAGAGATAAGAGCCAATTTAAGCATTTCAAATTTATGATAAAAAGTCACAATATAAGAGGAACATATAGATGCTGTTGCAATAAAATATTAAGTAAAAACTTGAATAATTCAGGATACATTAATAGAAAAATGGATGTGAAAGATATGTAATTACAAAATTTTACATGCATAATCATAAATATCCTGTCAGCATAAAACCTCAAGTAATAAACTGTAAAAAAAGTTCCTAAAAACTGAAAGGCTTATGAATTTTAAAGTATATGATATCATCAAATTAATTAACAGTTGACATAAATGACTTAGAGAGACCACATCACCTCAACAGATTTCCAAAGCATGATAGGAATGCATGGGCCGAAGAAAGACTGGATTTTCAGTCTTGGGTGTTCTAACTACACCACTCTTACTGCTATTTTTAAAAGAGCATAGTTTAGGCCTTGAATAGGAGTTCATAAAGAAGGCACTAGAATTAAATAGGAATCAGATTATCAGTCTATGTAAAGATTTTGCTATTGGTAAAATAATATTCTCTGATTTTTGTAATAATTGGAATCAAGATGAAAATAGGAATTACATGCTGTACTTAAACTTTGTTTTAAGTTTTTAAAGCAAAGTGCTTGTTGAAATAAATCGTTTAGAAAGACATGATAGGCAGGTTTAAAAATTCTTTATTTAGATAGTATCTTAAAATTAGTTTGAGCTTATTATATGAAGAAAATCTCTGGCTTCTTCATGAGGTGTTTAAGAAAGAAGAAACATTAAAGCACCAGCTATCCAAGAGTGGAATGCTGTTACTACTGATATTTTAAAACATGTCATATGCTTCAGGCAAATAAATTTAATTAAAGAAACTGAGTGCCTTCATAACTATAGTTGCATTATTCATGCATTCACAATGATTCTTCGAATCTAAGAATATAAATGAAAAGTGACAGCATAACAACCAAGGGAGAAAAGAACACAGATTTAGTATTATGATGCCAAAATAACTTATCTAAACAAATGGACAGTTAAGTGAAATGGCCAGTAAATTCAATAAATAAAACCAGTTGTTTTATTTTACTGGTATTTTTGATTATTAAAAATTATGAATTTAGTAATTTCAGGTAGGGGAAGAAAAATCGCTCATTGTTATTTGAAAAAAAAACTTATTTTTTAAAAAAATAGCTCAAGATTCTTCTAGTCCCTCATTCAAAAGTTTCCAAAAATAGTCTCTTTGGCCCTTTACCTTAAGAATACTTCTTTAAAAAATCAGTTTATTCCTATGAAGTGAAAAAAAAACCAAAAAAACAAGTGGTGGGGTCTAAAATCTTTCTTGATTTTAGTCTAGTAGCATCCTCTCTACTATTTTTTGAATTCTACTCCATGCAGAGCACACCTGTTAATAATTTGCCCTCAGTAAAATGAAAATTCAGTGTTCAAGTGGCTATAATATAGAGGCATAGAAGTTTTCGCCAAGGTAGTTGTTAAATGAAAATAAATATATTTTAGAACTAGCAGAAAAATTAGATTCAGTAATCCAAAGATAGTTTTACATGAAGAGGACGTGATTTTCCTGATTTCTGAACAGGGGATCATCCTACCACATTAGAATGCATCAATATTTGGCCATGTTTTATGGAACGTATAAAATTTCTGATGAAATAATAATATTCTCTATTAATTAGCAAACTTTACATAAGGTTCCATTAATTCCTCCAATTAGAGCATCCATGGGTAAGAGTGAGTTTTTTTTTTTTTTGGCGGTACGCGGGCCTCTCACTGTTGTGGCCTCTCCGGTTGCGGAGCACAGGCTCCGGACGGGCAGGCTCAGCGGCCATGGCTCACGGGCCCAGCCGCTCCGCGGCATGTGGGATCTTCCCGGACTGGGGCACGAGCCCGTGTCCCGTGCATCGGCAGGCGGACTCTCAACCACTGCGCCACCAGGGAAGCCCAAGAGTGAGTTAGTTTTACGTTTACCTAGTTGACCAACTTTTTCTGTAAAGGGCTAGATAATAAATATTTTAGGCCTTATGGACCACATGGCCCATCAGAACTACTCAACTGTGGAAAAGCAGCCATAGATGATACATAAATGAATGTCCATGGCTGTGTTCCAGTAAAACTTTATTTACAAAAACAGGCAATGCAAAATAGATCTGGCTCACAGTCTGTAGTTTGATGACCCCAGGTTTAGAACAATGATAACTTCTTACGTATTTCATAAATCTGTACTTTGTGTATATTTTTATCGTATCATTTGCTAAGCTGTACAGTAAATGCTTGCCCTCTCCCCCATCCACACACAGAGGATAAAGTCTTAAGGGTAGGAGTCCTGCTTCATTTATTTTTATGTGGTCAAGAATATTGGCAGAATGAATTTTATCTATCAGATATGACAGTTCTCACAAGCAAATGGAAACAGCACAGTGAATAAGAGCATTTCCAAAAGCATGTTGAGCCAGTTCCTGACTTCAAGAAATGCTTACAGGGACTTCACTGGTGGCGCAGTGGTTAAGAATCTGCCTGCCAACACAGGGGACATGGGTTCGATCCCTGGTCCGGGAAGATCCGACATGCCACAGAGCAACTAAGCCCGTGTGCCACAACTACTGACCCCACATGCTGTAACTACTGAAGCCCAGTGCCTAGAGCCCGTGCTCCGCAACAAGATAAGCCACCACAATAAGAAGCCCGTGCACCGCAACGAAGAGTAGCCCCCGCTGGCCGCAACTAGAGAAAACCTGTGCACAGCAACGAAGATCCAACACAGCCAAAAATAAATAAATAAATATTTTTAAAAAAGAATTGCTTACAAAAAATGAGTTTATTATCAAGTAAGTTTGTAGAATATGGTGTGATATAAACCTCATGGATAGTTATAAGCTGCATTAACATAGTAAAAGCCATGATAAGTACTTGCTATGAAGAAGTCAATTGTTTCCCAAACTCACCTGAAAAAAAATTAATTCACTGTTATCATCTTGAATAGCGCATTTCTTCTTTCTCCACTTTACATCTCCATTCACAATTATTTATAACTGCGAGTGCTAGGCACTATGCTACCCACTGGACATACCAGCTTAAAACTTACTAAAAAATGTCCTTTATTCAATAAACACTTTCAAAAGAATATAAAATGTCTTTTTAAAATAGAATTTATTTTTAGAGCATTTTTTGGTTCACAGCAAGAAATGGAGCAGAAGGTACAAGGGAGTTCCCATACATCCTCTGGCCCCAAACATGCACAACCTCTTCTACCATCAACAGCCCTCATCAGAGTAGTACGTTTGTTATAATCAGTGAACCTATGCAGATGTATCATTATAACCCAAAGTCCATAGTTTACAGCAGGGTTCACTGTTGGGGTTTACATTCTATGTCTTGACAAATGTATGACAGGTATTCACCATTATAGTATCATACAGAGTAGTTTCACTGCCCTAAGAATTCTTTGTGCTCTGGTTATTCATCCCATACTTCCCCCTTAAGCCCTGGAAACCACCGGTCTTCTTTACTGTCTCCATAGTTTTGCCCTTCTCAGAATGTCATATATTTGGAATCATATAGTTTCAGATTGGCTTCTTTTACTTAGTAATACGCATTTAAGGTTCCTCCATGTATTTTCATGGCTCAATAGCTCATTTCTTTTTAGCACTGAATAATATTCCATTGTCTGTGTGTATCACAGTTTGTTTACCCATTCACCTGCTGGAGGGCAGCTTAGTTGCTTCCAAGTTTTGGCAATTGTGAACAAAGCATCTGTAAACATCCCTGTGCAGGTTTTTGTGCCGACCGAACTTTTCAGCTATTTTGGGTAAATATCAAGGAGTACATGTGCCAAATTATATAGTAAGAGTGTGTTTAGTTTTGTAAGAAACTGCCACACTGTCTTTCGAAGTGGCTGTACCATTTTCACTTCCACCAGCTATGAATGAGGGGAGGGTTCCTGTTGCTCCACATGCTAGTCAGCGTTTGGTGTTGTCTTGTAATGTCTTTTAGAGTCTTATTTCTTAAAAGAGCTAAAAATGTCAGAAAATCTACTTTCTTATTTGTAGTCTGTTTGAGTAACATAATCATAGATGGTTGCAAAAGATTGTTTCTAGGTACTAAAACAAAACCTTTGAATGGGTTTGCATTTCATGATCCATCACTTCCTTTAATTGAAGATATGCACAGTCTAAGATGCTGGAATTTGGGGCTGACACCTTGCTCATTATATATATTTTTTGTCCACTAGACAGCAAGGATTTTCTGATAAGTATGCACACATTTCCCAAACATACTTGGCTAAGTACAAAAATAAGCAGACAGGACTCTTACAGTGCCAAAGTAAAAAGAAAAGTAAATTAGTTTTTTTAACTATTCAGTTTGGCTGTATATAAATTTAGCCTTTGTGGCTGAAGATGAACTGGATTTGACTGAGTCAAGATACTGTTATTGGTGTATCAGTGCTTAGACTAGTAACCAAATTCTCTATTCAGAACATTTTATCTACATGTTACAAGACGATTCCTTAATTTCATCCTCAGTCTTGTAATCATAGATATAAGGAAAAATAATTACTACGTATATAGAACCCACTCTCAATATTTCATTGAAAAGCTAACAGCATGTGAAATGAATATCGCAATCACTTAATATTCCTGGGTTTAAGTATGTCAGACATCTTCTTTCTCCCCTTTGCCAAACATGACACAGAGCAGGCATTAGAAACACTTTGCACTGGGATTGGAGGAAGAGAGTAGAGAAGCATTAAGAGCCAGCATTAAGGAGTGCATATCACCTCTTAATAAACAAAGCACTCTGCAAGAGCCTGGGGTACCTTTTAGGTTCCCACCCTCGGTTTCCCCAGCAATTTCCATGCTGCTTTGGTTGTCAGAGACTAAGTTTTAATAATGGTTTCTGGATTCAGATTGAAGGGGGATTTAGAGCTGGTGAATGTGGGAGAATGTTTAGTATATGCAACTCTTGGTCTAAAAGGTGAAAAGAAGAACACACTTTCATATTGTACTAACCTTTTTTCATCTAACCGCTTAGGCATTGTGGTTACTGCTGATTTTTAGATCAGGACCTTTGAAGCCTAAGTAGTGTTTCCTAGAAATTGCTCCAAAGAGAAAAGATGGAATGAAAGAATTAGGGTATAGGACTAAGAAGCCATATGAAATATAATGAGACATAGGGTATTAATCAAATCAATCCACGTAGAGAAGCTTTTACAGATGGGGGATGTCGGGAAATGATGGTAGAAGTAAAGTATGAATTATGAAAGATATTGAGAATTGTAAAAAGTTTGAATTTGATGAGAGAGAAATATCATGATTATAAGCATATAAGCATGATTTCTTCATATTATAACATGAATAAAATGTTGGGTAAATGTCAGAGAAGATACGTAGCTTTTCGTGTTGATCATTATTTCAACTTACAAAGTGGTCCTGGAAATTTATTTTGACAGACAAATAATTATTTAATTTTTATTGTTTATTTTCAATTTAATGGTTAATTTTCTCATTTGAATGACTTGTGTTTCTCGTTAGGTGGTGTGGAAAAATGGTAATGTAATGAAAACCTCTCAGAGATAAGAATGACTAGATAGAAAATACCTTTAAAATTAGATGTTGAGAATTTTTAATTAAGAAGAATACATTACACAGTTCAAAGTGGAAAGAAAACCATTTGAGAGAGGAAAATGAAAGATGACAGTTTGAAAGAACAACTGCATTTTTGCATCTCTCATACTAAGAAGTTGTTAAATGTCTTAGAAATAAATGAACAAACACTAACGTCACACTTTTAAGGTGTCGTGAGGCAAGTAAGAATTAGGAGGTATCAGCAGTACTGGTGCTGAAAGTGATGATCAGTACGTGAGAAGAAAAATAATAAATTATTCATTATTGGCCTAGTTAGGAGCTGTGTTGCAGGACTGTGTTCAAGAGAGTATCCAACATGTAGTTGTCCTGATAGTAAGGAAAATGGAAAAGTTTGTGAGCTCACTTGAGAAAGTAGCTTATTCCATATTTCCTACAACCTCACAAAGGTTCTTCTGACATTTTTATTGATCAATTTTTTTAACATCTTTATTGGAGTATAATTGCTTTACAATGGTGTGTTAGTTTCTGCTTTATAACAAAGTGAATCAGTTATACATATACATATGTTCCCATATCTCTTCCCTCTTGCGTCTCCGTCCCTCCCACCCTCCCTATCCCACCCCTCCAGGTGGTCACAAAGCACCGAGCTGATCTCCCTGTGTATTGATCAATTTTTGATTAAATCTGGAATCCACTGATAGGTTGGCAAGGGAAAAAAATGACATTTATTTTGGTAACACTTATTTGCCCAGATAAATCCTTCTTCAGAAGGATTAAAATTCAGCATCACTAGCTGACTTAAGGCCTCCTAGTGAGTCTGAGTTTCCAACCAACCTCATTTGATTCCCGGGCTTATTTCTTACTTCTGAAGGAGGATATACAAAAAATGTAAAAATCTGTTTTATCCACATGAGGTTATTGGAGGAATTGGACCAGTTACCTCTTTACCTAAAACACGAATATGGATTACACAAAACACTAGGTTTCTTGAAGTTTCACCTGTGAAGTCTGCATAGTTTCATTTGGATCATGGACTTTTTTTGATAATCCGAAGAAAGCTGTTATTCTCTCTCTAGGAATATGCATATATATACCGATATGAAAAATCAATCATACAATTTCCTGAGATGTGACAGACTCACCTGAATCATCCGCGGAACCCAATTTAATAAATAGTCTATACAGAGTGGGTCAGTGAGTTTCTTGAGCCCTCTAGAGGCTGCCACACAGGGTGACTGTAGTGATTGCTGTTGGTGCCTTTAACCAGATCCTTTATCTCTAATTTATCTCTCTGTGCCCTTCCATATCCAAGACTGCCATTCACAATTGCTTTATCTTGGGGGACTGTCCTCAACCGCTGGAGCCACCTCCCCTAATCCTACACAGAGCTGGAAGCGCCTAGGAACACCCTTTGCCGATGACTAGGGTACAGGATAATGAAAACCCAGCTCCCTCTCCTCAGGATGGGATTAACCCTGAGGTGTAATTTACGCTCCAAACGTCTGTTGAGGGGTCAAGCTAAAGCCTCCTTCAGTAGGACTTTGCATGAACGCATATTCTCCTTGGCTTCTTCCCCTTTCCTGTTCTGCTTTTCTCATCCCCTTACCCATTTCCTCTGGGAGCCTTTCCTTAATGAATCACTTAGCATACAAGTCATTCTCTCAGGGTTTGCTTTTCACCCAAAACTAACCATATAATTTAATTATCCAGACCAGGAAACATACTGAAGAGCAAATGGGAATGCTTTTATTAGTTATGCTGAGAAAAGGGTATAAATGGAAATGGTCCAGGACAAATCAGGACACATGTTCATAGTAGGGACACATGGCACTTTCAAAGACAGCTCTGGAGACGCCCTCTTATTCAAAGCCCTTTTAAGGTATGTGTTGCACTGATTGAACCCTGCCTAACATTTTGCTGTTTCTAATATGTCAGTTTTGCTGTTTCTAATCGTGTAAGTCTCTATTAGCTCCTGGTTGACATTCTTTTCAAGGCTACCTTATTCCTACCCTCAACTCCAAGACACCTTTCTTCGCTTCTCATTCTACCCTTACCTGTCACACTGCATTATAGCTTCAAGTCTTCCTTTCCTTTGGAAACATCCTAACTTCAGTATGTTCTGGGACTTAGCATAACCCCAAATTGCTTCTCATATATTTTCCTAGAGACCTCAAAAGCACAGACACAAATTGTTCTAACGATAGCCCAGAATGTCCCATATTTCCCAAAGGAATCTAGGAAAATTAACCTTTGTAAGTTGTCATTAGTTACATGTGATTTTATTGTTCTGCCTTAGTTTTGGGTAAACTTTTAATTTGCAGATTAATTTTAAGGGGCATATAATTATGACATTCAATCCAGATTCTAATGTTTGGGAATTTAAAAAATTATTTGCAGAATTTATTTTGAGCTATTAAAACCCTGTCCTAGTAGACAATGTATATTCTCTTTGTTTTCTGTTAAATTCTAAAGGGTAATTTATGAGTTTTCTATATGAATGATGTAACAAAAACCCTTTGAAAGTAATACTATTGGAATCAATCCTACTTTTTTAGATTAAAAATTCTTGTCTCAAAATGTTTACCTTTTGCAAATTCTGTTATGGTGTACTTGACACATATTACAAATATAAGTGGTATAAACAATTGTATTTTAGCTATAGGTCTGAATGGACCTAATTCAGTTTAGAATCATCCAGTTGATTCCAATATGACAAAATGTAACTGAATTTGTTGTAAGTATGATGATATCTAAGCTCAGTCAATATAAGTCATTTCTAGAGGTTAAAATTTATTGAAATTTAAACTGCCGTCACTACAGGGTAAATATTGCCCCCACAGCAAATAGAACTTAGCTTTCATCAAATCAACATCATAATACAGTTTTAAAGTAGACATAACACAATTTCAAAACTTTAAAGTCTTAGTTTGTTTGCCTTAAATAATACTAAGTTTTTTGATGATATGTTGATGAAGAATGCTGTTGGATTTCAAAGAAGCACTGAAATGAAGTGTTGTAGTACATATTAGAATCTCATAATCAGGCACAGAGATTTATTATGTCCTTTTCTCAGCCTAAAGTACGTATCATTTTTTATTTTACACATTACAGAAAAATGTTTAAACTTAATTTTTTCTATGGATTGGGTGTCTTTTCAAAACAAAGACATAAATTCAGGAAGTAGAGAAAATAAAATAATGTGTGCAAAATCGTGAACTTTTTGTCTGAGTCAGTTAAGCATGGAATATTGGCAGTTCTTGGGACTTCAGTGTAATGTTATAGTTTGGCATAATAAACCAATTAAGTGGAATATAAAAATAAATATTATTATAAAAATTTATATTTTGCTACCAGAGAACTTTAAGCACATTAATTGTCTTTAAAAAAATTCTCTTAAGACTTCACAGTATTTACACAAATGTAGCTCTTTACAGTCTTGTTCCTAAAGTGGTTAAAATGCAAATAAGTATTTTATTTTATTTGATGCTTACATCAGAGCAAAGACCTCCTAGAAAATAGGGCACTTAATTCTTTAAGAAATTACTAGTATATTGAATTAGCAAGGACCTAATATGTTATAACCATTATTATTGTCATTATCCCAAGTGTGGGTGACAATTTTTGGAGTTGTTTGCATAAAGCGACAAACATTTTCCATAATTAGATGTGGCCAACATATGTATGCATGACTAAAAAATTCTTCTACACTGATTGAAAGATGCATCTCTTTAAGAATGCTGATTTCATCTAGAGGGGTGGGGTAGGGAGGGTGGGAGGGAGGGAGACACAAGAGGGAAGAGATATGGGGACATATGTGTATGTATAACTGATTCACTTTGTTATAAAGCAGAAACTAACACACCATTGTAAAGCAATTATACTCCAATAAAGATGTTTAAAAAAAAAAAGAATGCTGATTTCATGTTACAGGATCAGCAATAGAAAAGGAAGGTAAGCAGAAGTAAACATACTGTCATGTGTTTTTCCTATTTTTCCAAATCATTAGTCAATAAATAAGAAAAAACAGGATCATGTGTTTGCAGCCAATTAACTTTTTTTTCATATTTAAGGGAGATGTGTGAAGAGTTTTGGCAGAATTATTAAGGTGATGTATACAGCAAATCATATAGTTTGCTGGCTTTTAGAAGTTTGAAAGTTAATCATTGTCTTATAGATGTGGGATTGGTTCTTCTTTTAGACCAGACTTGTCAGTCATTTTGTTAAAATTTGGGGTCTGATCATATCACAAAGCCTCATTCTGCAAACTCTCTCCTGCTTTATTCTTTCTTTCTGTTATGCATCAGCCATGAATGGTGACAATTTCTTAAGAACCAAACCTTAAAAGCAGAAAAGATAACAGATGAAGAGAAGTCATTCTTTTTAGTCATTGAATTAATACCTTTTTTTTGCGGTACGCGGGCCTCTCACTGTTGTGGCCTCTCCCATTGCGGAGCACAGGCTCCGGGCGCGCAGGCTCAGCGGCCATGGCTCACGGGCCCAGCCGCTCCGCGGCATGTGGGATCTTCCCGGACCGGGGCACGAACCCGTGTCGCCTGCATCAGCAGGCTGATTCTCAACCATTGCGCCACCAGGGAAACCCTGAATTAATACCTTTTTGACACTCACTTAGCTGGCCCCATCCCATGTCCTTCTCTCACTTCTATTGTACTTACTAGGTTGTGGGAAGTAATTCATCTCCTAACATTCTGAGTTATCCAAGTTATTTTTCTATAGTTTTCTATATTTCAAAATTTAACAATTTAATACATTACTTGGAAATTGAGATCTCAGCTGCATCATTGATAAACGCCTGTCTAATTTGTATAACGAATTTGAACTTTAAAAGTTGGTGTTATACACTGAGCAAAGTGGTCCTCAAGAATATTAGATCTGAGACCTACAATGGTGAAAAAATCTTGATTTTCTTATTTACATTTGAATGCTCAGCTCTTTCTCCATTTCATGACTCTTTAATTGTTTTGATTCAATAAGATGGAATTAACATTGAAACTCCATGCATGTATTTTGAATTTATTGGAAAAGACTAACAATAATACTGTTACCTTCCCTTAGATTACATTTGCCCTTTTGTGGACACAGCACCCATTGATGAATTCAGTCATTTTCTTTATTAAACATAATTTTAAAATGGAAAGCAAAATTCTCTATTAATGGTGATAGAACAGTATGAAGTTTTTGTATAGTTGTGTTTTTTTGTGTTCAGGGGTTTTGCTCTTATCAAATGTTAATTATAGTAACTGAGCATATTAATTGATATCATAAAACATAACTGCTCTATTTTAATGCTTAACATGATAAATTTGAAACAATTTATAGTAGATTGGGGTAACCATACATGGGGGGACAATAATTTCTTTCAGAAATTGTCAGTTGCCTTAATGAAATAGATGGGTTCAATGGGACATTGCTTTAAACAACATGGATATAATAGTGGAAGGAAGATTAGCTAAAATGGGAAATCTAGTGTCAGTCTGCAATATGCTTCTCCTTGCTTTGCCTAGAGGACAAGATCTAGTGCTCTGAGGGATGTTGTTCTCATTCAGAGAGCAATTGTGTCATAAAATTTTACCATTAAATAAACACTTAGAGTTCATTTTCTAAGGCAAATTCCCAGTCATTCTTTAAAATGGATTGTAAGGTTTACTTTCTGTAAACTTTTCTGCAGTTTCCAGTCATATCATATAAGCTTCATCATTATCCCATCATGTGCTTATTTTTATGCATCTTATTTGTATTTATATCACCAGTTTTAAATATAGGAAATGACATAAAGTGATTGCATAACAAATGTCTGATGAATGGAAAAATGAATTAGTGAAGAAATCTTGAGATGATTTGCTAGTGAGAAATTCAGCTTCTGTATTTTCTTGAGTGATCTTTGAGATTTTATATTTTTTAGATGTAGTCACCAAAAGATACTTTACACAAATCAGTCTAATTAATTACAGAATATATTGTAGTCCCTTGGACTAAAATATGTAAATCTCAATCTGGATTTAATAGGAAATTTGTCTATATAGTTCCTCATGAATAAATCTATGAGAAGAATAATTTTAAATTGCATATTTTAATAAAGCTTGTAATATACTATGCTGTTAGAATCAAAATGATGATGAATTATAATTTATTCTTTTAAAAAGTATAATAAAAATTTAGCCTGAATTATTTTTTGTTTTCTATAATATGTTATGTTAAATTTATCTGGTGTTCATTAACTCTAAGTAAAAATCGGTACACAGCAAACTTAACAATATCTAGTATTTGTTTTTTGTTGTGTTTTAAAATAAATTTTATTAATTATTTATTTTTGGCTGCATTGGGTCTTTGTTGATACACACGGGCCTTCTCTAGTTGCGGAGAGTGGGGGCTACTCTTGGTTGTGGTGCGCGGGCTTCTCATTACAGTGGCTTCTCTTGTTGCGGATCACAGGCTCTAGGCACACGGGCTTCAGTAGTTGTGGCACACGAGCTCAGTAGTCGTGGCTCGCGGGATCTAGAGCACAGGCTCGGTAGTTGTGGCGCACCGGCTTAGTTGCTCCACAGCATGTGGGATCTTCCTGGACCAGGGCTCGAACCTGTGTCCCCTGCATTGGCTGGTGGATTTTAACCACTGTGCCACCAGGAAAGCCCTAGTGTTTGTTTTAAACTTGGTATTGACTCCAGGAATAGGAGTGAGCTGAAGGACTGTAGGGAAAAGAAGGAACACATGTAGGGATGAAAAATAGTTTTAAGGAAGGGAGAGGAACTGGTATTTTTAATATACAGGAGTAGGATTAAAGTTGGGTTTTTTTGTTTGTTTTTTGTTTTTTATGAAGGATAGGATTATTAGAGTTTGTTTAGGAGAAAAACCTTCCTGACATAAATAAATATATGATAGACTTTATAATATAATTATCTTCAAATTTTAATGAATGAACTGATAATCTTTTGGGGATGGTCCAGAAAGCTACAAGATTAACTCAGGTTATTCCCAGCCTTTGAATTAACAAATGCCCATTGAGTACTTACTGTATGTCATGAATTGTATTAATAATGGGGAAATGCCAGTGAGGGTATTTTGAATGTGTCTGACCTCAAAAGAGTATTCATTTTAGTACGGAAGATAGATGTGTAAATACACAATTGCACTGTAACATAGAAAGTACAATACTAGGGACATGAATAAAAGTCTGTGGCAGAAAAAGAAGAAAAATGTTTCTGCCTGGAAAGGGGAAAGGCTTTTGTAAGTAGATGACATTTAAGGTGGGTGTAAGGAATATGAATAGGGATAAAGAAAGTGGGAGATATGGAAGAGGGAAGAATATTTGTCACACAGGAAATAACGCAGAGCCACGAAGAAGCTTGGTTATGTTTGGTGAATAGAATGTAGTTCAGCTTGTCTGAATATAGGATCTGAAGATGGGATGCATGTGGAGGTAAGACAGGTGGTGGAAAATTTCTGTTTTAAAGATGTTTGGACTTCATTCTGTGATCAGTGAGCAGTCACTGAAAGTGTGTAATTAGATAATCCAGGTTGGGGATGACTAAACCTGCACTAAGGGAGTGGTTGTGGGGATAGTCAAGAGAGCATGGATTTGAGTTATTTGGAGGGTATAATGCATAGGGCTTTTAGATCAATTTGGTTGTTGAGAGCAAGGGAGAAATCTAGATTTCTGGCTTGCAGATAATGAAGAAAGAGAAGAGAGAAGGAAGTGGAGGGTGGCACAGAAGATAAAATAATGATTTAGATACTGAAAATGATGTGTCTAGGTGCTGAGAAACCATGTAGTTAAAGAGAGATTCTGAAGGCACTAATGTGGAGAAGGATAAAGCTTTAGAGAGAGATTATTTGAAAGTTTGGTAGAGTGATCCAAACATGCCTCAAAAAGGAAGTGAAATTTTAAATAGTTCTTGAAAATACACTAGTATAGATTTTAATTGGTTGAAATACTAAGAAAAATGGAAAATATTTTAGGTCATGTGTATTTTATGAACAAACATGGAAGGACTGGAAATTACAAAGGCATATTTGGGTAATAGTACCTATTAAGAAAGACTACAAAATTTTCTAGGGAATCAGTGGGAGGAGAGCCTTGAAAGGTAGATTGACATACATGGGGTTAGGTTTTGAACTTTCTAAGCATTTTAGAAGTTTTAAAAAATGTACTGTGTAGATTTTGAAAGTTTAGGGAGTGACATGATCAAAACTACTTTAGGTCACTAATGGCACTGATATGAGTATAGGTAGAAAAGGAGGGAAAAAACAGTTAAGAAGCTTGGGGTAATGATGACTTCAAATAAAATGTTGATAGTGTAATTGCAGATGAAAAGATGGGCATGAAGCGTATTGCAAAGATGAAATCAGTGTGGCTTAGCAAAAGATTTGTATATGAGAAATAATGAATACATAAAGAGATGAAAATATCTCTAAAGGTCTGAGATGATGCCAGAGTCATTGATGGACATGGGGAAGTCATTGATTGGGAAGTAAAGATTAGGATTCATTTGTTCTGTTGACATTTATTGCATGCATACTATATGCCTGTCATTGTGCTAGGTTCAGTGCATAGAGATTTTAAAAACGATAGAAAGAAAAATGTTTAAAAAGAAAAGATGCTGCCCTTAAGGGGTTTATATTGTAGCTGAGGCAACAGAAATATAAACAATATCAAGAATAAAGTGTGATAAGGGTTACAACAGTGGTATGAAGACTGTACTTATAGACCTTCTTTAAAGAGATGAGTGCTTGTGATTCCAGTGGGACATCTAGGTAGAAAGGTACAGCTTATAATTGGAAATGAGGAAATATGCCCAGGAAAGAGGATAGGAATGGACTTAAGGTCTTATTTTACTTGAGCATACTGATATTTTGGCACTGATAATCAAACCCTCTTTCAGATCTTTAGTTGAAATTATGTCTTATTTTATGTTCCTGTCTAAGCTCTTATCATGACCCAATAAATCTTCCATTTCCTTTTTTTGGTCTCAGGAATCCCACACACATCATGGGTTAACTTATTACTTATACGTTCATGATTCCAAATTTATATCTCTGTCCCAGAACTATCTTTTGAGATCTATGTATAAAACAGCTGCTTCTGGACATCATTACTTGTAAGTCTTATGTGCATTACAGACTCAACATACCTCAAAATTTACTATCTTTCTCCAGCCCCTCTTAACAGTATTCAGGTACATGCAACTGGTACTAATCATCAGCCGAGTTGTCCAGGGTAGGAATCTAAGAATCATTTATCATTTTGTCTCGTCTCTCATTCCTAACAGTCCTACAGAGTCAAACTCCTAAGTAGCTCTTAAACCAATCTTCTCTTCTCCATTCATGTGGCGATTGTTATGGTCATTCAGTACCAAGATTATGCAGTGAACTTCCATGTGGTCTCATTACATCCAGTTTGACTTCCCTTCAGTCTGTGAGCCATGGTCTGGTGGTTGTGAGCTACTACTGTGTGCCAGGAACTGTTCTGAGTGCTTTATATGTATTTAGTCCTGAGAGATACAGATTCCTCTTTCTACTGTGCAGCATGTGGAAATTAGGGTAGAAAAGTTGGTCAACGTCATGCAGTCAGAAAATGGGGGAGCTGGTTCTAGACCAGATACTCTGAATGGGGGTACCATGCCCTTGTGTACTATAGGTTATGTACTGTAACTTTCTACTGCTTTTATACTGTATGCTGCTTTGACCCTTAAACTGTGGGTTGCTGACCTCTAAAAAGAATAAAGCCAGTGATTTAGAGCCATTTATTTTAACATTTGTTCACTGCAATCTTTTTGATAAAGTTTTAATATTTTATTTAATTGATAAATAGAAATGAATTTTATGGCAGTCTTATTTAAAAACTTTATTTAAAATTCACCATTTCTTTACTTTTCTCTCCACTTTTGGCTGATCCCAGTTAAACATTCATTTGTGCTTTTTCCGCCATAAGATATGCCTTGAAATTCTTGTGAACGTGATGTTAATAAGAAATTAATTTGTGTTCCAAGGGAATAAGTGTGGCATCATTTTTAAAAGTGTTCTGCCAAAAAGAGCTGAAGAATTGGCATGTAACTGAAGTCTTGTTTCTTATGTCTTAAAGTGATATTTAAGTCACCCATTGGGTTAATGCACCAGATGTAATAAAACCCTCTTACCTAGTGAGTCTACTTGGACATGCTTCACCACGTGATGTTATATGGTAAAAGCCTGATCTGCTGCAGTTTCTTTATTTAGCTGGAATACTAACCTGGCTCCATGTTCCTTTCCAAAAGGAAGACCCAAGCAAGAATGTCTTCATATTCTCACTGATATTGGTTAGACATAGTTTTAATTCCCATGTGAATCTTTACAGGTAACAGAAAGAAAGAGATGAAAATAACACTAAGAAATATTAAACATGCCCTAAGTTCTGTTTAACTGCCATGTTGTCAAAATTATCTTTTAGTATCTAAATTTAAAATAAGTTAATGTTAACTTTTCTTTCTGATATATTGCTGTTAAAGAGACACTACAGGTACACGAAGAAAAGTAACTAATAGGATGATAAAACTTTTTCCATTATGCATTTCTTCCTTTCATCCTTCTGTTTTTCCAGCTTTCCTTCAGCAAATATTTACTGATCACCAACTATGTTCCAGGAACTGTATTATATACTTGGTATTTATCACTGAATAAAACAAAGATCCCTGCTCTCATGGAACTCACATTCATATTATTCTCGGAATGAAACCTGTTGGACATAGGTAGAGGTGGCCTGGGCATCAGAGTAGAATGAAGATAGATAGATATATAGATTTCAAAAAAGGAAAAGAAGTGTGCCAGGAATGGAAAATGGACATAAATATTACATGTTTAGCAATTTTTATTAGTGAGGATCCCGATCTTTGCATCAACATCATAGTGTTGTTTTTTTTTTGCTGTACGCGGGCCTCTCAATGTTGTGGCCTCTCCTGTTGCGAAGCACGGGCTCTGGACGCACAGGCTCAGCGGCCATGGCTCACGGGCCCAGCCGCTCCGCGGCAGGGGGGATCTTCCCGGACCGGGGCACGAACCCATGTCCCCTGCATCGGCAGGTGGACTCCCAACCATTGCACCACCAGGGAAGCCCCGTCACAGTGTTTTGTCATAAATAACATGTAAAAGTTGAATCCAGTCTGAAATTCTGAAAGCTGAGTCCATAGAAAATGTCCCAGATTCAAGAGAACTCATCTGCTGTTTGCAAGCTTTCCCAAAAGACAGACTGACCATTTCTAACACTAATGGACACATGATGTGCTCTAAAATTACATTTCCACCTATCTTGAGATCAGTTAATGCCTCTCTTGCAGTTGTAAATTTATCTGATATTCTGATTTTCTCTATATTGAAACACTGTTTTGGTTCCCACTTGGATATCTTTGGTTTTAAATTAAGAATGAGAAGTAAAACATTCTTAAGGTAGACTCCTGACCAGTGTCTGAAATATCTGAAAGATGTGGAGTTGATCTCAGATTCTCTATTCTTGCAATTATTTGAGCCTCCACATCAATTGCTTGGGTGGTTTGATTCTAATTGCTAAGAGCAAAAACCATTTATTACCATCTCAACATGAGCTTCCTAAGTAGCAGGTTAGTAGAATTTTGTCATGTGGAGGAAGCAGAGACAGATGACACAGTGTCACCATCAACTGTTTGCTATCATTTAACTGAGCCACCATTTAATTATTAGTATAATGTAATAACTTGAGCTTGCTTTGGTGTCCTGGAAATTAAAATGAAGCACATTAGTAAATTCCACTAAACATTATGTTTTCGTTTCCAGGTGTAATGCAGTTAGCGCAACACTATTTAATAAGGTACTAGTCCACAGCTATTTACGGCCAAGCCCAAGTTTGCTGCAGAACCAACCCATCTCAAGTGTCTGTTTAATATTAGAAAGCAGGAAACATACAAGGCAATAAATGCTTCAGAATTTTTTGTTAGGGTTTGATTAAAATTCATTATTAGCTAACACCTAACAATATTCTTATGGGAAAGGATTCTCAATTTTATGAGAATAGTAAAATATTCTGGGTAAACTGTAATATTTCCCTGGAAGCATGGATTTCTGTCTGGTTTATTAAATGCCCATGTTCCTTACTTCTCTTCGAGATACATTCAAAAATGTTTCCTGAAAAATAGATAACTTCTAAGTAGTTCTACTTAGGACAAAATTAAATGTATAGATGGCTCTTTACGACTTCATTGTGATTTTTCTTCACGCTAAGAGAAATACAATGAAATAATTCAGATCTTATGGAAAATATGCTTTGAAAATTTAAAAGGTTTTGTGTCATGAAACCCTCAGGGCATATAAGCTGGTTAATAGCTGTGCTAACCTCATTTGAAGTTAATACCAGTGTATCAATTTGCAATACTGTTTTTCCTGCTATGGAACTTAATATTTAATTCAACATTTGTTGATCCCCTACTATGTGCAGGGCATTGTGCCAGGGCATTTTGGGGATACAAAGTCAAAAGAGAATAAACAAGGAACCTACTTCCAAATGATCTTAATATTTGACTGGTGATAACGAGAGGTGAGAAAATTTGACTATGATTCAAGGCAAAATGCAGTAAATATTTCACGAGAAGTGTAAGTGGAAGACAGTGAGAGGAAAGAGTGATTAAAACATCCATAGGTATTTTTCTCTGGGCCTTAAAAGAAAAACAAGACTTTTAGGGGTGAGTAATTAGGAAAGTACATTGTATATTGTAGACTGAAGGAACAACATAGGAAAAGGAGTGGACTTCTTGGAAAAAGAACAGTCTTAAGGAATTGGAGTATAAAGAATAGCATGTCATGTGTTTGGAGGGAGATACAATGGAAGTCAGAATGTGGAGATCCTTGAATGCCACGCATTTTACCCATACTCTAGAAAACAGAGCCTGCACAGAGCTTACATGTTCATACTTTATTGGGTATTTTGGTCCCAGAAGGTTAAGAACATTGGAAAGCACAAGTTAAGGAGATAGGATGAGAATTAAATATAAGATGTCCTATTACTGAGTTTTTATAAGTTGTTGCAAGAAATCATAATTGGTTGTTTTGTCAAGCTGGACATGTCTAGAGAGACCATATGGAACCACCGCATATCATGACAGTCCGTCACAGTGTGGAAGGTGAGCAGTTTATTTCCTGGCTGCTTCTTAGTCTATTTTTCATAGCTCAAAATTCAAACCATGGCTGATGAGAATGTTGTAAAATTAGATAGAGGTGATAGTTGTGCAACTCTGTGAATATACTAAAAGCCACTGAATTGTACACATTAAATGGGTGAGTTTTATGGCATGTGCACTATATCTCAATTAAGTTATTATTAAAAAATTAAACCCATGAGAAGCTAGAACCTTTTGGGGTCCAATCAGGTTGGGATTAGAAGTTAGAGTTTCTGGGGATTCTGCCATGAAAGGTGGCAACCCAGATTAAGTTCAAACCCAGTTCCCACCTTTCAGGACAACTGAGACAACTGAAGTGTGAGAAGATGAAGTGAATGTGCCTGTCACAGTGGCCAGAGGTTTTTAACCTAAGAAATGGTCTGATCTTCCACAGGGACCATTCTGATCAGGAAACAAGTAGTTTGGCAAGGACTAGAAGAATAGGTCGGACTAAAATATCTGGGAAGAAGCAGAAACTTAACTCCTAAAAAAGGCTTAAAGAGGATTAGCACATCAACCCACAATTTCTATTGTTGTAACTGATCTTGAGAGCTGAGATTGAAGACAGCCAGATTCTTTGTTCCTTCACTCATTGAGAGGTGGAGTCCGATTGCCCTCTTGTTGAATATGGTCTTGTCTTAGTGATTCTTTTGACTAATATAATGCAAAAGAATTGACTTCCTGGGACTTTTGAGTCTAGGTCAGAAAAAGACTTGCAGCTTCCATCTTTATCTCTTGGAACACTCCCTCTTGAAACTGCATGTGGTGAGGAAGCCCAAGAAGCCCAGTGGAGAGGCCCCTGTGGAGCAAAACTGAAGCACACAGCTGAAAAGCCTTTCTGAGTGCCCAGGAAACAGCCAGCTCCAACTTCCTCCCAGCCAACAACGAGCAATAACTTGCCAGCACTGTGAGTGGTCTATCCTGTACACAGATCCTCCATCCCCTCCATCTTTAGTTGCTGCTGTGGGGAGCAGAGACGAGCTGCCCAAGCAAGCCCTTCCCAATTCCTGACCCACAAAATGATGTGGCTTAGTAACATTGATGTTTCTAAGTTACAAAGTTTTGGAAATTGTTGTGCCGTAACAGAAAACTGTAATTGATATTTATAATCACTTTCCTTAATCACCCATTCTAGATTTCTCTCACCACCATTTGCCTGGTCTGAGTGATTTTACTGATAGTATCACTCAGACTTTCTTCTCCAAGATACCTGAGCTCTTAATTTCCTTGTCTTTTTGAAGCCATGTTTACTTTAAACATCTACTCACCATTATCACTTGGCATGGAAGCATTGGAGATACCCAGTGAATAACCTGGGTTCAAGAAATACTCCTCCTTTCCCCCATGGTTTAGTAGCAAACCTGGATCCTCATGATTGTTTCATCTTTACAGCACTTTTTTTTTCTTTGCCCACTGGTACACTGGCATGAAGGCACAGGTAGCCACATGTCTGCTGCAGCTTTTATTTTGGTGGAAACTTTGCTGTGTTCCCTGACAGAAGTGTTTACCCCTAGGAACTAGGGTCTCTAGGTTGAGAGGTTTAAGGTTTTAGGAATACAAAGGAAAAATTCATCAAGTACATCACTTGGTGGTGACAGTGAAAGGAGCCAATCTTATTTCCATCTATACTTGCTAGACCCATAGATTGTAGTTATTGGGACACAACCCTATATACTGGACATTGGTTCAATCTATACATGCACTGTACCCAGCAGGAAGCATTCAAATCCTGAAAGTGTTGTCCTTGAGCTGGCACCCTGGATGACCTTTCAACAGGCCATTTAACTATATCATCAGGCTGCCTGTTTCTGGGTGAATGGGGTATGTTGTCAGAATGGTGAATCCTGCGTCATCTTTTGCATCTCCGTTGCCATAAAATATGTCTCCTAGTGCAAGGAAATATTATATGATCTATATCAATGAATTAATAGTCTCTAAGCCTTTGGATACTGATGCTATCAAAGTCATTGTGAGTATGGAAAGCAGTATTTGCAGTATGAAATGATTCTAGAAAGTACAAATCAATGCCCACTGCTAGGTGGAATATATTGCAAAAACTTAAACATTGTAGCAGTTCCCTGAATTCTAGAAGGTTTATACTGCAACATGTCATGCATATATTTTATTAGAGTATCTAGAGTGCTTATGAAGCTCTGCATGGTTTCATTAGCATAATGACGCAATACTGTAGACCAGGGTGATTTTTCACTGGAATGTCAAGATGATCAAAATTCTTGAGGACTATATTCTGACAAAGGTTGTAAGAGTTAGTATAGTTTTGAGGCAAGACAGGGATTTTTGATTCTCTCTACTTTTTAAGATTGAGAAAAAAATGCCTTTCAAAATATAACTGTATACAATGTGACAGAGTCTATGTTGATAAGCTCCTATAAAGATACAACATATGGCATGGCAACTCAGTTTGGACTATGACCTGATTAATTTTACTGAAGTCAACCTTTATCATTGATGATTTACTTGGTTTTGCCGGGGCAACACAGATGAACTGAATGGAGATAGGATGGAACTTACTATACCTGTAACACTTAAGTCTTTGGTGGTGGCATTGATCGCCATCATTCCTCTCAGGATACGTCTTCTAATTTACTATCTTGGCCAGTGGTGAGGGGTTACAGTATAGCCTTTGCCGTAAAATGGCCCTTATACTGCAGATCACGGAACCAAATGCGAGCCTTTTTGTTAGCAGCTAAGTATATCATCCCAGTTATAAAGGTGGAGCCTGAATAGATAACCACAGAGTAGGTCTATAAATTAATTACCTGTTCTCCATGTGTCCCCATTATGAACTGATATCCATGATGATAAATTTTTATGGTGACATCAATTCCTTAAAATATCTTTGGTATTTATTTTTCTAGTTACCCTGGAAAATGGCATCAGTGCCGTTTGGAATTAATCTCTCTCAATCATTACACACCATTTTCCTTTGCAGTAGTGCATCCCTTATAATCACATAAATTTTTGGCAGTGTGCCCTGTGGCTGCAAAAACAAATCTTCTTCAAAGCTACTATTAAAACAGTCTGGTTACATAGCATGACATATATTGGCAGATAGCTACCTTGAGCCCATCATTTTCTTTTTTGCAAGCCTTCCCATGCTATTCAATGAAGCCGCCAAATGCCAAATTCCATATAATTATCACTACATCATACTAATCGAACAGCATCACTTGATCATCCAATTCCTTGCATTCTATCTACACATTATCATAATTGCAGGTGAAGGCTTTCCTTGTGATCAAAAGTGAGGAGAAAGAAAGTAAAACAGGAATGGAGGAAAATCAAACAAATGATGTATTATGGAACCACAACTTCAAAAGAATGCATAGCTGGTGGCTAGGTCATACATGATATATCTGGGGAGGCTATTTGTAATCCCTGCATTTTGTCATAGTCCATTTGAGGAAGTAAGCCTTAAAATACTTCATCAAGGGCAGGGAGGGAAAGCAATCTATCTGCCAGCTTTTTCTGTCTCTCCCTGGTTAAAGTTCTCTTAGGGTGCTCATGTTTCATGTTTGGATTGTGTTACATACATCCTCAGGGGTGCTAGGAAATTTTGGGGCTTAAGGAGGTAATTCAGTCACACTTGGGTCTTAGAACTGCTGTGGTTCCCACTGTGGTAGGTATGATGTATGTCATGGAAAATTCTAAAAGTCTGAGACAATTTAGAAGTGATAGGAGATGAGGTAATAGTGGTAGCACTTGGGGCTTGAAGACTATGCATCCAGAAAAATATATACTATCACTAGAATATTTTCATATTCCATAGGGGAAGAAAATTGTAAAAAATATATTTGGAGATGTTCAACAGAGTCAGAACATAGTTCTTGTCTATGTCCAACCTTTACCTTTTTCAAGGATTATGTTGGCTATAGATAAGGCATGAACTGGATATATCCTCTGATAGTAAGAAAAGTTTGTCCAACAGTGTTTGATTAAATTTGTTCCTTTTATCATGGGTTATCTCATTAAGTATTTCAGCAAGTGTCCATTTGAGGTTATCTTATGCCACTATTCAGCCATCCTAGCTTTGCTATAACTTGTCTTACAACACAATCATTCTCAGTATTTCATTTCAGAACTTGCAGCCAAATTCTGTGTATTAATGTATGGAATTTTTTAACTTCTCCATGGATTTTTCTTTTCACTTTACAAGAGGTCTTTGCACAGGGCTTTAGTCAGCATAACTGGCTTAGCATAATGGCCTGCATAACCATTTCCTCTAGATGTACTTTTTATGTCATTTATGGTAGGTCTCTACCTTTATAACCATAATTTCATCAGGTAGCATAAAGTACCAAGCAATTCATATATTTGTTGTCCAGTTTTTAATAGGAGTACCTGAGGAGGTTAAGACTCTTCTCTGTTTCCATAGTTGATTTCAAAGTTATGAACTATAAAAACCTATCAGCTTTCTGTGATTATATTTAACCTTTTATATTAATCACATTGACATACCCCAGAAAGGGCCATAAGTTTAGCTATCTGAGTTAATTTCTTTAGATAAGAAGCAGGAGTCTACAAGGGAATCTGGGGTAGTTATTCAATAACCACTTTATATTTTCTCTTTTCATTTGCGAGATAAGACACATCAGTACTCAATATTAAGTAAGTTTTTGTATGAGAATGTCTAAATGATATGTTTTGAAAATGGATAACTCTTAAACATAGTTATTAGATTCTCCATCACATAAGGATGTTTTCCGAAATAGCTGTATCAATTCACATCTTCATCAGCAGTGCACAAGGGTTCCTTTTTCTCCACATCCTGGCCAATTCTTGATATTTTTTTGTCTTTTTGATAATGGCCATTCTAACAGGTATGAAGTGATATCTCATTGTGGTTTTGATTTGAGAAATACCCTGAGGAAAGGGCAATTTATTTAGATGGTCTGAGGAAAGAGCAGAAGGAATAGAAGTGCTATAATTTATGGGTAAAGATAAGTATGGCTAGAGAGAAAAAGAGATACAAGGAGGGAAGACTTCAGAAGTTTGGAAGGACATTTTTTTTCCCTTTGGTTTTGCTAACGAATTTTTGAGAGTGTCTATCTTGGAATCAGTGTTTAGTTTTTAGGCCTTAGTATATCCATAAAAGAAAGTCAACCATAGATTATTTGGTATTTTGTTTCATTTTTTTCCTAGAGTTCCACTTAAATGTATTATTCTTTACATGGCAGAAGTTCCCCATAATGACCATTGTAATTCCAAATCACTCTTAAGAAAATCTTCCCATTTATCAAGATAAACAAAATTATTTGGGTTATGGTAAGACAAAATATAGGAAGCATAAATTTTTCCAGAAGGAAGTCACAGCTTTAATGCAGAGATAAGCCCATGATAAATAAGTAAGAGTCTACCAGGGTGAGTCAACGGTGTGCACTTGTGAATGGCTCTTGGCTTCCCCAATCAAGCAGAGAGTGTGATCAAAGCCTCAGTAATTATTGACCTCAGAATATGGACTGATCAAAGTAACTCTCTCTCTTTTTTTTTTTTTTTTTCTTTTGGCGGTACACAGGCCACTCACTGTTGTGGCCTCTCCCGCTGTGGAGCACAGGCTCTGGACGCGCAGGCTCAGCGGCCATGGCTCACAGGCCCAGCCGCTCCGCGGCATGTGGGATCTTCCCGGACCGGGGCACGAACATGCGTCCCCTGCATCGGCAGGCAGACTCTCAACCACTGCGCTTCCAGGGAAGCCCGTAACTCTCCTTCTTAATCTGCCATCATGAAGGTTTTGTAGGGAGCCTGAAGTGAAATTTAACCAAGTATCTTTTCCTTTTTATGAATAGATCACTGGTTTAACAGACTTACAAATTTTTTTTTTTCTGGCCACACCACGTGGCATGAGGGACCTTAGTACCCCCACCAGGGATCAAACCTGTGCCCCCTGCAGTGGAAGCGCAGAGTCTTAACCACTGGACTGCCAGGGCAGTCCCCAGACTTACAACCTTCTGACATGTAAAATTTTATTCCATATGGTGTTGATTTTTATGTATGGTGTATGGTCACTAACAGAATCTTTAAAATTTTATAATGAAGTTAAATATATGCATTTTAATTTCCACTTATTCTGTACTTTTTGCTATTTTTGATGTAAGGAAATAATACTGTTTGTGTATGTGTGTGCTCACATTGATCATTTTTTGGTCAACTCTCCTTAACTCTCTTATGAATCATTATTTATTATAAAACAAGTTCCTCTTAGGTTTAAAATATATGATTATTTCTAAGATCTTCATCTGTACCTCTGAATCCTAGACACTTGACTTTTTTGAAAGCTGTTAAATATAGAATCTGTTGAACCTCACCCAAGAGGCTGGTATCCTTATTCTTTATTAAAGTAAATGATGCATTTTCTTGCTTGAGAAAGGAGACCATTTTTATTACATTATTTTTATTGGATCCTATTGCTGGATTGCCTCTTAGGTCATTTTCATGGGAAAATCAGAGAACAGTAAATTATTTTAAATTTTATTTGTGAATTTCTAAAACAGATTATCAGCAGCATGCATTTAGAATTACAAAATCTTGATTCTGCTAGGACACTGTCTTATCTAAGTTTCCTTCTTAACTAAATCTTTTTCCAAACGAGAAAAATCTCAACATGCTTGCAAATCTTCAAAGGTTCATCTCTATTAAGGCAAAGAATTTCACAGCATTGCAGTTCTTCATATTTCAGTGGGTATTTTCTAGTGAAATCTCATCAAGTGGTATTTCATGACTGTTCCATTGTCCCTCCTGATCAATAGGGATTCTCTTTACTTTTATAACAACAAGAAGTCTAGACTATAAGGGTCTTTGGCTCACCAATAGTATTTTGTATTAAGGAAACAAGAAGTTCACTATTTTTTTTTGAATTTTATTTTATTTTTTTATACAGCAGGTTCTTATTAGTTATCCATTTTATAAATATTAGTGTATATATGTCAATCCGAATCTCCCAATTCATCACACCACCCCCCCCCACCGCTTTCCCCCCTTGGTGTCCGTACATTTGTTCTCTACATCTGTGTCTCTATTTCTGCCCTGCAAACCGGTTCATCTATACCATTTTTCTACGTTCCACATATATGCGTTAATATACGACATTTGTTTTTCTCTTTCTTACTTACTTCACTCTGTATGACAGTCTCTAGATTCATCCACGTCTCTACAAATGACCCAATTTTATTTCTTTTTATGGCTGAGTAATATTCCATTGTATATATGGACCACGTCTTCTTTATCCATTCATCTGTCGATGGGCATTTAGGTTGCTTCCATGTCCTAGCTATTGTAAATAGTGCTGCAGTGAACATTGTGGTACATGACTCTTTTTGAATTATGGTTTTCTCAGGGTATATGCCCAGTAGTGGTATTGTTGGGTCATAGGGTAATTCTATTTTTAGTTTTTTAAGGAACCTCCATACTGTTCTCCATAGTGGCTGTATCAATTTACATTCCCACCAACAGTGCAAGAGGGTTCCCTTTTCTCCACACCCTCTCCAGCATTTGTTGTTTGTAGATTTTCTGATGATGCCCATTCTAACTGGTGTGAGGTGATACCTCGTTGTAGTTTTGATTTGCTTTTCTCTAATAATTAGGGAAGCTAAGCAGCTTTTCATGTGCTTGTTGACCATCTGTATGTCTTCTTTGGAGAAATATCTCTTTAGGTCTTCTGCCCATTTTTGGATTGGGTTGTTTGTTTTATTAATATTGAGCTGCATGAGCTGTTTATATATTTTGGAGATTAATCCTTTGTCAGTTGATTCATTTGCAAATATTTTCTCCCATTCTGAGGGATGTCTTTTTCTCTTGCTTATAGTTTCCTTTGCTTTGCAAAAGCTTTTAAGTTTCAGTAGGTCCCATTTGTTTATTTATTTTTTTATTTCCATTACTCTAGGAGGTGGGTCAAAAAAGCTCTTGCTGTGATATATGTGAAAGAGTGTTCTTCCTATGTTTTCCTCTAAGAGTTTTATAGTGTCCGGTCTTATGTTTAGGTCTCTAATCCATTTTGAGTTTGTTTTTGTGTATGCTGTTAGGGAGTGTTCTAATTTCATTCTTTACATGTACCTGTCCAGTTTTCCCAGCACCACTTATTGAAGAGACTGTCTTTTCTCCATTGTATATCCTTGCCTCCTTTGTCATAGATTAGTTGACCATAAGTGCGTGGGTTTACCTCTGAGTTTTCAATCCTGTTCCATTGATCTATATCTCTGTTTTTGTGCCAGTACCATATTGTCTTGATTACTGTAGCTTTGTAGTATAGTCTGAAGTCAGGGAGTCTGATTCCTCCAACTCCGTTTTTTCCCCTCAAGACTGCTTTGGCTATTCGGGGTCTTTTCTGTCTCCATACAAATTTTAAGACTTTTTGTTCTAGTTCTGTAAAAAATGCCATTGGTAATTTGAAAGGGATTGCATTGAATCTGTAGATTGCTTTGGGTAGTATAGTCATTTTCACAGTATTGATTCTTCCAATCCAAAAACATGGTGTATCTTTCCATCTGTTGGTATCAGCTTTAATTTTTTTCATCAGTGTCTTATAGCTTTCTGCATACAGGTCTTTTGTCTCCCTACGTAGGTTTATTCCCAGGTATTTTATTCTTTTTGTTGCGATGGTAAATTAAAGTGTTTCCTTAATTTCTCTTTCAGTTTTGTCATCATTAGTGTATAGGAATGCAAGAGATTTCTGTGCATTAATTTTGTATCCTGCAACTTTACCAAATTCATTGATTAGCTCTAGTATTTTTCTGGTGGCATCTTCAGGATTCTCTATGTATAGTATACTGTCATCTGCAAACAGTGACAGTTTTACTTCGTTTCCAATTTGTATTCCTTTTATTTTTCTTCTCTGATTGCTGTGGCTAAAACTTCCAAAGTTATGTTGAATAATAGTGGTGAGAGTGGACATACTTGTCTTTTTCCTGATCTTAGAGGAAATGCTTGCAGTTTTTCACCATTGAGAAAGATGTGGATTTGTCGTGTATGGCCTTTATTATGTTGAGGTAGGTTCCCTCTATGCCCACTTTCTGGAGAATTTTTATCATAAATCGGTGTTGAATTTTGTCGACAGTTTTTTCTGCATCTATTGAGATGATCATATGGTTTTTATTCTTCAATTTGTTAATATGCTGTATCACATTGATTGATTTGTGTATATTGAAACATCCTTGCATCCCTGGTATAAATCCCACTTGATCATGGTGTATGATCCTTTAAATGTGTTGTTGGGTTCTGTGTGCTAGTATTTTGTTGAGGATTTTTGCATCTATATTCATCAGTGATATTGGTGTGTAATTTTCTTTTTTTGTAGTATCTTTGTCTGGATTTGGCATCAGGGTGAAGGTGGCCTCATAGAATGAGTTTGGGAGTGTTCCTTCCTCTGTAATTTTTTGGAAGAGCTTGACAAGGATGGGAGTTCTCTAAATGTTTGATAGAATTCACCTGTGAAGCCATCTAGTCCTGGACTTTTGTTTGTTGGAAGATTTTTAATCATAGTTTCAATTTCATTACTTGTGATTGGTCTGTTCATATTTTCTATTTCTTCCTGGTTTAGTCTTGGAAGTTTATAACTTTCTAAGAATTTGTCCATTTCTTCCAAGTTGTCCATTTTATTGGCATAGAGTTCCTTGTAGTAGTCTCTTAAGATGCTCTGTATTTCTGCGGTGTCTCTTGTAACTTCTCCTTTATCCTTTATCATTTCTAATTTTATTGATTTGAGTTTTCTCCCTCTTTTTCTTGATGAGTCTGGCTAATGTTTTATCAATTTTGTTTATCTTCTCAAAGAACCAGCTTATGGTTTTATTGATCTTTGCTATTGTTTCTTTGTTTCTATTTCATTTATTTCTGCTCTGAGCTTTATTATTTTTTTCCTTCTACTAACTTTGGGCTTTGTTTGTTCTTCTTTCTCTAGTTCCTTTAGGTGTGAGGTTAGATTATTTATTTGAGATTTTTCTTGTTTCTTGAGGTAGGCTGGTATTGCTATAAACTTCCCTCCTACAACTGCTTTTGCTGCATCCCATAGATTTTGGATTGTCGTGTTTTCATTGTCATTTGTTTCTAGGTATTTTTTGATTTCCTCTTTGATTTCTTCAGTGATCTCTTGGTTATTTAGTAGTGTATTGTTTAGCCTCCATGTGTTTGTGTTTCTTACGATTTTTCCCTGTAATTGATTTCTAATCTCATAGTGTTGTGGTCAGAAAAGATGCTTCATAGAGTTCAATTTTCTTAAATTTTCTAAGGCTTGATTTGTGACTCAAGATGTGATCTATCCTGGAGACTCTTCCATGCTCACTTGAGAAGAAAGTGTAATCTGCTGTTTAGGATGGAATGTCCTATAAATATCAATTAAATCTATCTGGTCTATTGTGTCATTTAAAGCTTGTGTTTCCTTATTAATTTTCTGGTTGGATGCTCTGTCCATTGGTGTAAGTGTGGTGTTAAAGTCCCCCACTATTGTGTTACTGTCAATTTCCTCTTTTATACCTGTTAGCAGTTACCTTATGTATTGAGGTGCTCCTATGTTGGGAGCGTATCGATTTATAATTGTTATATTTTCTTCTTGGATTGAACCTTGATCATTATGTAGTGTCCTTCCTTGTCTCTTGTAACATTCTTTATTTTAAAGTCTATTTTATCTGATATGAGTATTCCTACTCCCGCTTTCTTTTGATTTCCATTTGATGGAATATCTTTTTCCATCCCCTGACTTTCAGTCTGCCTGTGTCCCTAGGTCTGAAGTGGGTCCCTTGTAGACAGCATATATATGGATCTTGTTTTCGTATCCATTCAGCGAGCCTGTGTCTTTTGGTTGGAGCATTTAATCCATTCACATTTAAGGTAATTATTGATATGTATGTTCCTATTACCATTTTCTTAATTGTCTTGGGTTTGTTTTTGTAAGTACTTTTCTTCTCTTGTGTTTCTCTCTTAGAGAAGTTCCTTTAGCATTTGTTGTAGAGCTGGTTTGGTGGTGCTGAATTTTCATAGCTTTTGCTTGTCTGTAAAGCTTTTGATTTCTCCATCGAATCTGAATGAGATCCTTGCCTGGTAGAGTAATCTTGGTTGTACGTTCTTCCCTTTCATCACTTTAAGTATATCGTGCCACTCCCTTCTGGCTTGTAGAGTTTCTGCTGAGAAATCAGCTGTTAACCTTATGGGAGTTCCCTTGTATGTTATTTGTCATTTTTCCCTTGCTGCTTTCAATAATTTGTCTTCAATTTTTGCCAATTTGATTAATATGTGTCTCGGCACGTTTCTCCTTGGGACTGTATGGGACTCTCTGTGCTTCCTAGACTAGCGTGGCTATTTCCTTTCCCATGTCAGGGAAGTTTTCGACTATAATCTCTTCAAGTATTTTCTCTCATCCTTTCTCTCTCTCTTCTCCTTCTGGAACCCCTATAATGTGAATGTTGTTGTGTTTAATGTCGTCCCAGAGGTCTCTTAGGCTGTCTTCATTTCTTTTCTTTCTTTTTTCTTTATTCTCTTCTGCAGCAGTGAATTCCACCATTCTGTCTTCCAGGTCACTTATCCGTTTTTCTGCCTCAGTTATTCTGCTATTGATTCCTTCTAGTGTAGTTTTCATTTCATTTATTTTATTGTTCATCTCTGTTTGTTTGTTCTTTAATTCTTCTAGATCTTTGTTAAACATTTCTTCCATCTTCTGGATCTTTGCCTCCATTCTTTTTCTGAGGCCCTGGATCATCCTCACTATCATTATTCTGAATGCTTTTTCTGGAAGGTTGCTTATCTCCACTTCATTTTGTTTTTTTTCTGGGGTTTTATCTTGTTCCTTCATCTGGTACATAGGTGTCTGCCTTTTCATCTTGTCCATATTTCTGTGAATGTGGTTTTTGTTCCACAGGTTGCAGAATTGTAGTTCTTCTTGCTTCTGCTGTCTGGCCTCTGGTGGATGAGGCTATCTAGAGGCTTGAGCAAATTTTCTGATGGGAGGGACTGGTGGTGGGTAGAGTTGGCTGTTGCTCTGGTGGGCAGAGCTCAGTAAAACTTTAATCCACTTGTCTGCTGTTGGGTGGGGCTGGGTTCCCTCCCTGTTGGTTGTTTGGCCTGAGGCGACCCAACACTGGAGTCTACCCAGGCTCTCCGGTGGGGATAATGGTGGACCCTGGGAGGGCTCACGCCAAGGAGTACTTCCCAGAATTTCTGCTTCCAGTGTCCTTGTCCTCACAGTGAGACACAGCTACCCCCTGCCTCTGCAGGAGACCCTCCAACACCAGCAGGTAGGTCTGGTTCGGTCTCCTATGGGATCACTGCCCCTTCCCCTGGGTCCCGATGTGCACACTACTTTGTGTGTGCTCTCCAAGAGTGGAGTCTCTGTTTCCCCCAGTCCTGTCGAAGTCCTGCAATCAAATCCCACTAGCCTTCAAAGTCTGATTCTCTAGGAATTCCTCCTCCTGTTGCCAGACCCCCAGGTTGGGAAGCCTGACGTGGGGCTCAGAACCTTCACTCCAGTGGGTGGACTTCTGTGGTATAAGTGTTCTCCAGTTTGTGCGTCACCCACCCAGCAGTTATGGAATTTGATTTTATTGTGATTGCACCCCTCCTACCATCTCATTGTGGTTTCTCCTTTGTCTTTGGATGTGGGGTATCTATTTTGGTGAGTTCCAGTGTCTACCTGTCGATGATTGTTCAGCAGTTAGTTGTGATTCCAGTGCTCTCGCGAGAGGGAGTGAGAGCACATCCTTCTACTCCGCCATCTTGAACCAATCCAGAAGTTCACTATTTTTTGTGGCCCATTTTTTGACTGGTGTCTCTCATGTGTGATTTATGTCTGCTTAATACATTTGAATGGAGACACTTCAAAGATAGTTTACCTCTCCTTTAGAAAAAAAGAAAAGAAAATTTAAAGTGTCCTAGAATTTCTTTCTGAGGGCAAAATCAGCAAAGTAGAAAACAATGAAATATCCTGATGTCAGAATCCATAGGTAGACATAGCAACACTGACTTTCAGTACCAAGGAAATGTAGGATCAGATTATTCACTGGTATTTTCTGAAAAAAACAAAAAGAAAAACAAACAACAACAATAAAAAAACGTTAAGAACCCCTGAATTATGGAGTAAAATTTGATTGTTTCATGAGTCAAAGGACTGGATTTAATGCCATTTAAATAGATAGTGACCTATGATAGCTGAAAGCTGCAGAACATCACATGAGAAAATCTTAAAATTTTTTTTAATTTCAATATTGAATTGGATCTGCAGCTGATGTTTGACATATATTTGATCTAAGTATGTTGTAAAATGGTAATTGTCCAAATAAAAATTACTAATTTTTTGAAAACATGTACTTGTAAAATACTTTCTATTTTTTGTACTAATCAAGGCCTAGAGATACAAATATGAATTTTAAAGAGTCTGGTTTTTCTGTTTTTCCTTAACAAAATGTGATTTCACATAACTTTTCCTCCAGTACCCTTTTCATCTGATTTCTCCTCTCTTATCACTCATACTCAAACTACCCACAACATGGCCTCTTCCTTTGTCCTCTTTTGGAACTCTTTTTGCCAGTATCTCCAAAAACCTCTTAATTGCCCAATTTAGAGAATTCAGTTCATTTGATATCTTCTTCTAAGATTTGTCCACTGTATTTCATATTTTTGACATTATGCTCCCTGTTGCAATTTTTCTACTTTCTGGTACACTATACTTGGCTTGTAATCTTGCCACCACTGTGAGATTTTACGCTTGGCTCTCTTATCACTTATATCCTCTTCCTGAGTCATTTTATCCACTCTTTGTCTTCAAATTCTCTGTAGAAGCAGAATCCTACTAAGTCTTTATTTCCATCCCAGATATATTATGTGAATTCTGGACTTTTATTATCAACTCCAGTCCTGAGCATCATATACATCATATGCTGAACTCGAAGGCTTTGTTCCATAAGCATTTCTCCATGTAGTCTGACCTATTTCAATTAAAAGAACCATTATTCATTTACATTCTAAAGTCTGAAAACTGCATATTTCAGGTATATATTTCACCATCAAGTTCTATTTTTCTGGACTTCATCTCATCTTTTTATCCCTTATTTCTCATTTGGCATGTCTCATTTAGTCTGCTTATTAGTCTCCCAACTTGTGGTTTTCTATAGCTTTGCCCAGTCCCTTCTCTACAGTCTCCCTAATAGAATGTTTCAAATATCAAAAGAGTAATTCATCTTAAATTGAATTTGATGTATGAAATAAAATACCAATTGATTTTCTTAAAATTGCAAGTTAGTTGTTTCAGATCTATTTACCAAATATTCCTCATTTGATTTGTGATGTCTATATTACTGTATAATAAATTCTTACATGTAATTGAATCTCTTTCTGGGTAATCTTTTCCAGTCTGTATTGTTCGTATAGTTGCTTATCTGGGGACAGTATTACTCTATATTACCTGTTATGTCTTCATAATGTACTGAGATTTTTTTTATAAGTAGATTCTTCACATTAGTCTTTTCTTTCTGAATTATATTTGATACAGTCACTATTGATTTTTTTTTTCAAATCACTTTTTTCAGTGACTCCCAAAGAAACCCATTTGAATTGCATTAAATTATGGCATAAAATGAGGGAGAATTGATGTTTCTATATGTACAGTTGCGTTTGAATAATATGATATATCAGCTCATTTATTCTCTCAAAGTGTTATATCCTTAAATAAAGATTTGTAGTTTCTTTATAGCTTTCACACAGAGAACTAGAAGGAAGATTAAAAGGTCCTCTTTTGCCATTTTCTTTTTCAAGGGAATAGTGTAGTGAAAATATTCTCTCCTATGAATTCTGTATAATTTAGGATTGTCCCTAGAAAGTTATTCATTTTCACCCCTCCTCTCTATAGCACAGTTATCTGTGAACCTTTTAGAACACTCCTCCTGTACATCTAAAGAGAGTGATTAAGTCCCAGTTTGGGCAAAGATAGCTGAAAGTCCATTACAATTAGGTATTTAATAGAAATGTGACCTTATTTTGTAGTGACAACTGGTGGGATTGGAATAGTGTAATTGCAATTTAATTTATTTAAAGATGGAGCTATAAATCATTATTTTTTTCCATATTCTCCTTATAATTTTGTGTTCCAAGACATGATCAGTCTCTCTGATGGAGTCAAGCTAACCAAATTCATGAAAGAGTAATCTGTAAACCAAAATACTAAATTATTATTTTAAAATCGCATATACCAACTTGTAGCGATTAGAGTCACCAAACAAGAACAGTAATACTAGTAATAATAGCTCTTACTTATTAAATACTCTGTTCCATACACAGAGGGAATAGAGCCTTACTTTTCAGAATTTAGGCACTGTCAAACTGCTTAAATTCAACCTTGGCTCTTTAAATTAATCACTGTTGCCTGGTACAAACAACTTAACATCTACATGCCTGAGTTTTATCATCTGTATAATGCTTTATAGAGCTATTGTGATGAAAAAATGAGATAATATCTGTAAAGAACTTAGCATAGTGCCTGATAGCTACTAAGTGATAAACAGTAGATATCACTTAGATAACAAGGATGGTATTTTGAAAGCAGTGAACCAAGTTAATTTAATTCCCATGCTCATTTATATTTTATTTCCCTATGACCTTTCTATCATTACGGTCAAAATATGAGACATCACTCAAGTCAGTTTTCAACATGGAATGTTTTGACCACCTTTGGCTTTCAAAACTCTCCCTTGAAACAATAGAACCAGGCTTTATTGAGAGAAAGAAGGGGATTTATACATTTTCAAACAAGTTGAGACAGGTCAGGATTGCTCAGACTTTTACTATAACTTTTACTATATAACTTTTACTATAAGTTAAAGGCAGAGAGACCTCAGAATATACATGAGAGAAAGGAGGCAGAGTTCTCATGGTGGAGAGGATAAAGGAAGGGATGGGGAAGAGGTCCCATTTAAGGGCTGGAGGTGGTAGAAATCCCAAATAGTTTATGTGGGAAGCGAAAAGCTGAGGGTCTTAGACCTAGATTTCTGCCTAGAACTGTGAGAAGTGACCACTAGGCAGGTGTCTTTGAAGCAGGAGAGAAATGGAAGCATAGCGTGCTTACAGGGTCATAAACAGAGTACCTGAGTTTCCGTTGGCTCTTAGGTTTTGAAAACATGGATGTTCTAGTATGATCTCAGAATTGGAACTGGGAGCTGAGAGTTGGTGGAGCTGTTCTGGGGCTATCAAGGTTAAAGGTTTGAAGGGGCTCCCCAGCAGAGACCATCAGGTAGATTGCTAAATCTTTAATCTTGATGGAAGTTGTGACTAAGACCCAGTATCTGCAGAGTTGATGAGAGCTGTGATGGGACCTTGTCAGTAAAGTGGGGCTGTGCCTGGAGAATGGACTGAAAGCTGAACATGCTGTTGACTTAGATTGGTGTGGACATTTGCCACCAGAGTATCCAGTGACAAAGAATTACTGAAAAGAGCACTATGAATTTAGAGGGCAGTACAGCAACCTGTATACATATCAGCTGCTCCTTTAACTCTTTCCATGGAGACACACCTGTGCCATATTGGGGAGAAAAGATAAATAAGTTGGAAAGGCTATTTACTGAAAAGATTCCAGTTCATCCAAAAGAAACAATTAATTTTAATTGGCTAGTTCAATTTTCTGCCCCCGTAATCCCTTCCACCATCCACATAAATTGGGACTTCAGAAGAATTTGAATATAATTATAGAAAGTAAATAATTCTACTCTTTTTATTTTTCCCCATCCAAGTCATGATGTATATGTGTCATTTCTTAACACATTAGCATTATCTTATTAATACCCACAACAACTCTGTGAGATAACTACTGTTTTTCCCATCTATTTTGAAGATTTAACCCTGCCCCAACAACAACAAAAAACCACACAAAAACCCAAAACTAACCAAAAGTCACCAGTCTAGCACATGGTAGAACCAAAACCCAATCAAGGGAGTTATTGCTAAAATCTGAGTGCTTAAGTGCTATTGTACTGTACAGTGCCGCCTGTAGACAGCGCATCCAGATTGTTCTTATACATTTCCCAGTATGGATTTCTTCGTTAGTCTCCCACACTACCATTACATACTATTTTTCTTCCTTAGAGCCATTTCCCATATTCCTCTCTCTGAAAACTCTTCCCTTCTCTTCCCTGGAACTCTTATAGTTAACAACTACCCGCCAGCCTCTACTCTTTCACTGACCATTCCCTCCACTTTCAAGTTTTGCGTAAGGACTGGCTGTTTCCTGAGCTTCTCTTTGAAGCTGCTCTTCTCCTAACATCCTAGCATCTGCGGGCAGGTGAGGGATCAGGAGCGTGCTTCTCTTCCTATCACTGATACTTTCACATTACAACTCCTCTATCTTCCTGTTAAAATCCCTGCTGCTTTAAAGTTCCTGACTTTCAGTCTAAAACTTCAGCATGCATCAGAATCACTGTTAAAACAGACCACGGGCTGGGGACTGAGAATTTGAACTTCTAACAAGTTATTGTGTGATGATGATACTACTAGCACAGCTACATACATATAAATCATTTTTAGATCTGAATGTTAAAAATAAAATCTATAGGGATTTTAGAGATGATGTTTAATCTTGAGTAGAATAGAATTATCTCACAATATTCTTTGTTGTTGAAATCTGAAATAATCCTTTTATATTTAGCAGGAATTTCCACTTCTTAATTTCACCAAATATTAATTTGACAAGGATACTCTTGTGTAAAACTTTGCAGCTATTTCATATATTAGAAAAAGCACATGTAGCAATTCGAAAATGCTTTCTGTGAGTAAATTAGGTAATTCATGATCGAAGTAGTAATACATGGACATAAAATTACCCTGTTTCAGAAGTATTCTGCAGTACATTCTCTCAGATATCATTTTGAATTTCAATCTTTACAAAACCTTATGAAAGAACCCAATATTCCTTTTCCCCTGAAGTATTGTTTATGATAATATTTTATGAATAGTAGTATTTTATCTTTTTCATTAATATTTATATGCCCATTATCAGCCTTTTGCAACTCTCAGTATATGTAATCTCAGTAATTACACTATGAATGAAACATCCAACCGACATCTATTTTTTGGGACGCTTTGCAATTTTCTTTTCAATTTATTGTTCAGCTACACAAATAAATTACTGCTAACAGCCTGAATTGAGGATAGCATGTATTCATGTGACAATTCTAATTAAAAATGTGGGTTAATTTTCAGTTATTTTAAATGACAGGTAAGATACCGTTTTCTAGATAAATATAACACATATCTAAAAGATCTTTTTTCAGCAATGTTAAAGTCATTGTTGGTAAACAAAAGAGAGAACAAGATTATCTATACATTATTTTGGGAAATACTGACAGAACAAGGTTAAAAACAATTAAACAAACAGGAAAAAAGGGAAATTTCCTTATCCTCTCCTATTTTAGTCCACTGAAAATGAGTTATCTCCATTCCTATGTGGAAAGCTATGTTCCCTTATTTCACATATACTGTGGGTCTAGATAAATTTTATATCAGCTCCTATGTGAGATATAAATTTTAACACAGCATTGAAATAAACATAACCAGGATGAAAATCTCCTCTAATTTTCTTATCCAGGGGTGCTTTGTTGCATAGAATAGAAAGCAATGAGAATTAACTTATCTAAAATCAGTTATATTTTAATGTTAGCAACCTCATGAAAGCCCAGGAGGGTTTCCTGGGAACTTGAAATTCTTTACCAAACTATTCACTCAGCCTTTCTGGGACACATGCTTTCTTATCTCTTCTTTCTGCATGTCAGCTTGATTCTCCTGCTTCTCTCTGTGGCCCGGCTCTCCCTGCTTACGTATCATTGCATTCTTGACTCATCGTGGCTATTCCATGGCACCTTCAGCTCCCAGACTGTCAGAGCTTTCAGTTCAGCTCCATGATTGAGTGATTCATTCTGTTTCCCAAATGGAAATTGCCAGGAGAGAGAAACTGAACAGCTGATTTTGGATCAGATACCTACCTCTTGTTAAATCTGGTATGCCTAGAAGACTTGAGTTGTATATATTTTAGGCCCACAAAGTGGGGGCAATATTCTAAATCTTTATTTCTCTTCCTGTAAAAAAAAGAAAATATGCCCTTATCTTTTAAGATGTAAAATATTCTTCCAAACCACTCTCCCCCATTGTTATTAATTATTAGTTATTACCATATTGTTATCATTATATAAAGCTGAATTAATCCCAAATGGGGTTTCAAAAGTGCCATGCAGCCTACCTTGGTACATTTATTTTCTTTATACCTCCAACTTTGCCTCCATTATAACTCTAAGTTAATGACTATTTCTTGTACATTGTAGAAAAATTAGCAAGCAGGAATTCCTCTGCCTTTACAACACTCTATAAAGACACCTGCATCTGCATCCATTCTTCCATTCTTCTCTCTTGTTACAAAGGACTAATAAACTCTCCTTTTCCAGCTCCGGTACACTTGCATATACTCTGGTCTTCACCCCCTTCAGCTTTCCCAGGGTCCTCGCTCCCCAGCCGCCTCTCCGATGAATCCTCCTCATCAGCATTAATGTATGCTGTTGTCATCTGGATTTAAAATGATCCCCTCCAACCACATAATCCCTCCAGAAGTTGCCTTGCCTATATACTCATCTTTTACAGCCAAACTCATTGCATGTTTCCCTACGCTTGTAAAAGTTCCATTCGTTCTTTCCCTTCACTCTCAACCCACTTTAACCTGGTTTGTCCGCCTACTCCACCAAAACAGCTCTGGCTAAACAAATGCATATCCGTGTTGCTTAATATAATAAACACTTTGCAGTATTAACTCTATGTGACATTTAACAAGTACTTGACATCACTGACAATTTCCATTTATCTGAACACAGTTTTATATTGGCTTCCATGGTTCTGTATTTTTCTCATTTTCTTCCTCCTTTTCTGGCCCCTCTTGGTTAGTCTTTATTTGTGTCTATTTTCTTCTTTCATATATTTTATTTCTGACAATATAGTCTTGAATTTTCATCTTTTATCTGTCTGTATTATATAAAAGTGATATTAACCATTTGCACATCTTTGAATAATATTTAATTACTAAAAATCCCACACATACCTCCAGTTAAGAATTCTCTTCTGAGTTTCTCATATATATGAATGTCTATGTGAAATCTCCCCTCCACAGTTTCACAGAAATCTTGCAAGTGTGGCATACCCAAGAAAAAAATCATTTACCTCAAATCCTGTAGTTAGAGCATAACCCCCATCTTGGTAAAAACCTTTTCTCATACAGTCCTTCATGCACAAAACTGGGAGTCACTTTTGACATCTTACAATGCCTAACTTCTCACATTTAATCTAGATATTCCCTCCTCTCCACCATCACTATCATGCCACTTCATGCTACCATCACTTCATGCCACATCTCTATAATAGCCTCTTATTCTTACACCCATTTTCCATAGAGCAGCCATGGTAATCTTTTCATTTAGATTTTAAACAATTTTTATGAAAGCCATACATGTATTTAGTTGACAGGGTCAAATTATTCTACAGAGTTTATAAGAGAGCAAAACAAAACACACACAAAGCAGAACTGAAGGAATTTCCCACCCCCAGTTTCAATCTCCTTTCCACAGAGGCAACCACTTTTCAAACTTACCAATTATCCTGTAGTTTTTAGTTATCTCTCTTTACCTAATAATTATGATGCTGGGACTACTTTTTGCATTTCCAGTTTTATCTTTTGCATTTTCCTTGTTGCTTTTTCAGAAATTATCTTTTGGCCTTAAACTACAGAACATGAAGATTTATTTAGCTCACCTTTACTTACAATTTCTTCAAGGCAATCTAGGCTTTCCTCAGTACTCTCAATATTCTTTCATCCTCTACCTTTCATGTTAGTCCTGAATAAAATCTGCGTTACTATTTTAACAGTGTCCTGAGTAGACTTTTTCTTCAGCAACACTATCTCCTGTTATTTAATCAAACACTAATTTAGCTATAAAAGAATTTTGCAGCTGTAATTAAGGTCACAAAGCAGTTGACTTTAAAACAGGGAGATTATTTGGTGGTCTTGACCCAACCAAATGAGCCCTTTAAAAGCAGTTTTCTTTGGATGGTCACAGAAGAGGAAGACAAATATTTTAAGCATGAGCAAGTTTCAGTGCACTGTTGTTGCTTTTAAACTGGAGGAAGCCATGTAGTAAGGAATGGGAGTGGCCCCTAGGAGTTGAGAGCAATCTCTGGATGACAACTAGCAAGGAAAAAAGGACCTTAGTCCCACCACCAAAAGTAACTGAATTCTGCCACCAACAGCAATGGGCCTGGAAGCAGATTTTCTCTGCTACCTTTAAATGAAAACTGAGCTCAGCTGGCACCTTGATTTCAACCTAAGCAGAGAGCCCAGTCGTGCCTGGTAGACTTCTGACCTGTAGAACTGTGAAGTAATAAGCATGTGGTGTTTTAAAATCCTTAGTCTTGGTAATTGGTTATGCAGCAGTAGAAAATGAATACACCAGTTTTCTCTATTCATAGATTTCTGAGAAACCTGAAACCGTTCTAATCTAAGTATTATGATACCTAAGTTTATCCTCCTCAGGGAGATTATTAGGCTCTTCTTTTTGACTTACTGTTTTGAAATTTCTGAATTATATATTTTAACAAGAATCTATTTCATCCTTTTTTCTGGATACACGGTGAGCTCTTTTAATGTGGAAAAATTTTTGACCCTGGAAAACTTTCTTGAATCACTTATTGTTTTTTCCCTATTTTTCCTGTAATATCTTCATAGAGCTACCATTATTCATATGTTGAAACTACTTGATTAATGAACCAATTTTTTAATATTTTTTCCAATTTTTCGCTTCCTTTTCTTAATGCTCTTTTCTTTCTTGATTTAATCAATTTCATTTGCTAACTCTTCTATTGAGTTTCTCGTTTATGCTATCATTATTCATTTCCATGGGCTGTTTTTTTCCTTCTGATTTTCAATTTGTATAACATTCAGTTACTACTTTGTGGATATTTTTCTCTTAACTCTCAGAGGATATTGATAAAATGTGTGTGTGTGTGTGTGTGTGTGTGTGTGTGTGGTTTTCAACTTTCTTCACAAGCTTGTCTTTCCTCCTCCTTATTTCAGTTTGTGGTGTTAGTCCCTGTCTTTCATGTTAGACAATTTCTTATGATGTCTAGTGCTTTTTGGCTTTCTGTCATACATGAAAGTACAGCACTACATACTTACAGGAAGGTATTGCATGTGAAGAAATTGTCATCTGAAGGTTTCATTATAGGGTGATCCAGCAGGGCTGTTTCATTGGAAAAACTTCCAGTATCATAATCTGTAAATCTTTTCTCTGAATCCACAGGGTAGAATCTTTCAGTCACTTGGATTAGAAGACTATAAGCCTTACCCTTACAGCTGTGGCAAACAAATTACCTGGCCAGTGCTCAAGGAATAAAATGAAGAAAATGTAGTCTTGATACTCTACACTTAAACTTTCATTAGTCTCCGTGTTTTCTGTATTAGTATGTTGGCCTGTTTTCTCCTAGTTCAGAGACTGTTTGAATTTCTCCAAAGAATATACTTCCTATTTCTGCCAAGCATGAGGCATGAGGTGGGCCAGTGGCCTGGTTGTGAAAAGTAGGGGAGGGATACTGTAGCAAGGGCCTAGGGTGAGGTGGGAGTGGGCAGTTTTTTCCCCAGCATGTTTTCCTGTTTCTGGTACCATTCTCATACTTCTTTCAGAAGTATCAGTGTATTAGGGGAGTTCTGAAGTGCAAATCAAATTACTTGGCACTTTTCACCTCTTATGACTTAGAATTAGCTTTCTTATTGTTCAAAATCAGTCATCACTTATCCTTCCATATTTCAAATTTTGCTGACATCATCTTTTCTCCTGTTCTTTGTGCTTACAGGTTTGTGGACTTAAAAATGTGTTTTATTTTTGTTTTAGTAGAGGTTGGAGAAAATATCTGCCACATTTTTTAGAGTAATCACTTTAAAAACTTAGGTTATATCATGTCACACCTCTGCTCAAAACTTATCAATGGCTTCCTGTCCTGTTGGAATGGAATGCACAATTCTATCTCTATGGCCCCTGCTGCCTGCCTCTTTGCTGTATTTTGTACCACTCTGTCTTGATCAATGTGCTTTAGATATTAACCTCTTCTCTATTCCCCAATTATGTTAGATTTTTCCTACTCCAGGGTTTTTATATATTTCATTTCCTACACTTGGACTGTTTCTTTTCCCCTTCTTAATGCTATCTTCACTTTACCCCCCTCCTGCCAGGTTAACACTCATTTATTCTACACTTTAAACATCATCTTCCATAGGAGGTCTTTTCTACACTCCCAAACTTAAGACGGTTGTCTTGTTATATTACTTGAGAACACCCTATATAATTTTTTGTTCTTTCTGTTGCATGACACAGTTAGCAATTTTATCTTAGTGTGATTACTTCTTTTATGTCTGTCTACTGTGCTTGTCTTTAACTTCCTGAGGAGAGGAATGCACGTCTTATTGACCAGAGTATCAGAGGCTCTTGCAGTTATAGATGTGTAATTAGTACTGAATAAATTTTGTTTACTATATAGATAAGTTGATGAATATGTAGAGATGCCCCTTGCAGGCTGTAGGTTTCCTAAGGGAGAGTGGAGAATATGAGGGAATAATGCTGCGGAGAAGTGTGTGACTGAACTTGCTCTTTGGTGCAGGAGAGAGAACTCTCAGATAGTTTCTGAAAAATGTAACTGAATTGAAGGCTTCTGCCCTACTCCTTTCTTTGAATCCAATAGTTTTCTTTAGAGAATTTAACTTGTTCTTTGTTAGCTGTGTAGTTTTGAGCATGATGCAGACATTCTTCAGTCCTTAATTATCTCATTTATAAAATGGGCATAATAGTGACAATTTTAAGCACATTGGCTTTTTCAAGGATTGTTTAATATACACATGTAAAGCAAAGCCATTAGTGCTCTGCCTTGAATATTGAATGTAATTATTAAAGAATAGTTTCTTTCCCTCCTCATTTCCTCTGTATTCTACATTGATTAAGTATAAGGGAGACATCTTTTCTAGGTAGTGAAAGCCTTAAAACAGATTAACTTTTCATGGGACACTGTGAAATTTGCTTTTCTAGCTGCCTTAACCATTAGGGTAGACTTACCCGTCAGATCTTGATTGACTAAGCCAGGGTGTGGATTTAATGAACTCTCAAGGTCTTTTTTAACGTTGCAGATTCTAAAGTAAGAAAACAGTGTAACTGGCACTAGGGATATCACTCATGATATAGAACAGCCTTACTTACCAACAATGGTAAGACGGTGATGGTTCTAAAAACTGGGTCACCCTACAAGGCTTAAGATACATTAGGAAAAAATACCAGTGTAGCTAAGAGGCAAAATTATATTTATCATGTCCTGGAAGGTAGGAGATTCTATCTTATGTATTCTAGATTCATTAATATATGATGCGTGCCCTGACATGCAATATTGGCTAAATTAACTATTTTAGCTAATTAGAAATTAACTAATTGGCTGAAAGGAGAATTGCAGTATTTTCTTGTTATAGCAGGCAAGAAATGTCTAAACAGTCAACATCTTGACATTACTTTTAGGTAGCAGTCTTTCACAGGTCAATTTTATTTATTCACTCAACACACATTAGTTGAGAACCTGTTACATGTAGAGAACTATTACCTTTATTTATTTGGTTATTTATTTAGTATAATACTGTAAAGAAATATCATTCTAAGCGCCCTTCTTTTTTTCCTTTCTTTAAAGCTTGACTTAATAAGTGGTAACTTGTGATGAAAAGTTAAAATCATCAGAAATGACCAGAAAGGAAGAAGCCATATTCATCTGGAAAAATCAGTTAATGCTTCCTAGAGAAGGTGGCATTAGTGCTGCATATTGAAAGGTGCTCATAAATTTGGTAGTTTGAGGTAAAGTCTGGCCTGTATCATGAGTAGAGGCAGAAAGTATATTCAAGCAATATTAAAAAAACTAACTTGACTGGATTATTGATTTCATATAGGGTAGCTGTTGGAGTTCAGGTTAGAAAAGTAATTTCTGGGCAGCATCTTTATGTCCCAATTTTCTCTGCCCCAACCTGGCAAAACTCCTACTCATTCTATCAATAGCAGTTTACTTCTCTTTTCCGGGGGAAATTAGACTTTGGCTCCTTACACTACATTAAGTCCTCTTGTAGCTTTTGCTTACCGGCTTCCTTTTAAAATGCTCAAAACCTGCCTAGCTACTGAAATTGCAGGGGACATCTGGGCCCGGTAGCTATAACAATTGGTATAGTGTATTGGGTTTGGATTGTAATTCATGGTCTACTGAAAAGCCTGTCTCGATCATACGATCGAAGGTGATCTTTTCCTGGTCACAGCCTGGTCAATTGATAGAACTCGTAATACTGCCATAGGGTTGGGTCAGTTTCTGAGTCATTTTATTGAAAATGAGTTGTACAAAGAATGGCTTACAGATTTTTCCAGTGTTGATTGAGAATTTAGTTCAAATGTTCAGGGTCCAAATAGGCATTGGCATATCAGCTTGTCTAGGGGATTTTCCAGGCATGCAGTTAAATTGTCCTTTGTCTATGGTGGTGGGTGGCAAGAAGAGTAGTTTGGGGAGTATTTCTAAGCTCAGTTGGATTAGTAGTTCCTGGTGATAAAGCCATGGAAGCCATTATCCAGACTGGGCACTTTTGGCATTTAGTGACTAGAAAGGCTTATAAACTGGAGTAAAAGGAAAACAAGTTTCTTTTTAATTAAGTCATCTAGTCTGTAAGCAAATAAAGTGAATCAGGGGCATTCTGGAAGTCTCTCTATTTGATGGAGAACAGTGGGAGCTCCAGCTTTCCTGGAAGTCTGTTATCCTGAACCAAGGCTTAATAGGTCAGCTTTGCAAAATGTCTGAAATGGGTATGAAGTTGTGACCATTTAGGAGAGAAAATAATGGCTTTCAGAGAAGGCTATCCTCAAAGTCATATATTGACCTTTTTCTTCTTCAAGTTTTTTTGAATTGTGTTCATAAATGTGCGTTGAACTTACTTGTTTAACCTTTTAATAAGTTGGTGAGGAAATCTTGAACGATTTTATTCCTTGGGTAGAAGTTGAACTGAAATCGTTATGGTTTAGGTTTCTCAGATGCCTTATTTGCTTACATAGTCCTATCTTTAGAGAATTTTGATGTGTATATATAATCCAGGTGGAAGATAGGATGGGACGTATGTTTTGAAAATGGGCCAATTCTGTGCTTTCTGTTCAGCTATAAGAAATGTCCTGATTCTCAAGGTTATGACGGTTTTATATTTTAAACCAAATCTGTATTTCAATTTGTCGTGTTTTCCTGGTAACGCAAGCACACAAACAGACTCCATAGTTTTCAATATAGAGGGACTTTACGACTTGTTTCAAATAAATAGGTTAATTATATTAAATGTTCCCATTGGCAAAGTTTTGTTTCTAATATAGAAAGTGTCTCCTACACTTTACATATTTAGGTAGAGTGACTAAGAAATTCTCTTGCACGGTATTGAAGAACTCAAAGTTTGTCGCCTGCTGATTTTAGGGGAATAGGGAAGTAAAAACTGACACTGACTGATAGCCATTTGTTTTACAAAGAAACGTGTCTTGGAAGTTTGTTACTTTCTGAAAAAAATTTCTGTCCCATAGCAAAAAAATAGCATAGAAATGGAAATAGATTATTTCTGGGGGCTTACCTCATTAAGAAACTTTGTATTGTTTTTTATCTTAGAAAAAATTTCACTTGGAGACTTTTTTTCCTCTAAGATGCTAAGTGGATGAAGCAGCTGTTGAAGTAAGTGGGAAAAATGTTCCCTACAAATTTTGAAGCAACTGTTTGAGTTAACATTTCTTTTTCAGATACACACACACACACGAAAACTCCATGGTGAAGATAAATTTTAAAATAGAATTTTAGGATTTAATGCTGCTAGTATCAGGAATTCTTCTACCTGCTGATCCTAATTAGAATTTGCTGCGGGTAGAAGCCATGGTCGATGCAAGTGAGGGCAATGCATGCTGCATTTCATGTTCTGTGAAACTACGTTGGCCCCTAGCACTGTGGACCTCCAGTTGTGCAACCTCAGCCAATGGTGTACTTCTCAGGGATATTTTCATAATGTTGAAAGGTTCTCTATAGCAGTTTGTTGAGATCAGATTAAAGGATTATTTTTGAGTTAAAAAAAAAAAAGTCATGGGGCTTCCCTGGTGGCGCAGTGGTTGAGAGTCCGCCTGCCGATGAGGGGACACGGGTTCGTGCACCGGTTTGGGAAGATCCCACATGCCGCAGAGCGGCTGGGCCCGTGAGCCATGGCCGCTGAGCCTGTGCATCCGGAGCCTGTGCTCCACAACGGGAGAGGCCACAACAGTGAGAGGCCCGCGTACCGCAAAAAAAAAAAAAAAAAGTCATGGGAAAAAATATGGTCACTTCTGTCCATTCAAGAAAGAAAGGAAGGAGAGATGCTCTTCTTGCTCACCTGCATTTTCCCTAAAACTGTAAACAATGCACAGGAGGGTGATTTCTTTCTTTTCTAAAATGGATATTATCATAACTCAATCTTATTCACCTACTGTCCTGCAAATGTATTTATTTCTTGAGCATAAAAGTAGAAGAATTGTATTCTAAAACATTGAATTTTACCTATTTTTGATGAGTTTTATGTAAGTGTTCTATCTGATTGTTAAGCAAGATGATATTTTTAGTTTTATATCACCTTTCTTTTTGCACTCCTGTGCATGGTTGAACTGGCTGATGTGTAGGAGTTCTCAGGAATTTTAGCATTAGTCTAATAAAAATTAAATTAGAAATATGATACATCAGTTGCAGAATAAATCATGTAATAAATTCCTGAGCTCATTGTGAAGGACTTTGAGTTATGGCTAATTTGAATAATCCAGCCCAATAGGGAATTTCCTCTCACCGTCATTTGTAAGAAAAGAAAAGCAACCCTGCAGCTGCTGATATGTTTTTACTGACACTGGAAGTAATTTCTAAATAAAAGGAAAGAAAGAGTTGCCGAGAGCTTAGAATGAAAGGTTTTCAGAAATGTTTTTCTCTTTGAGATTTCTTTATTTATTCTTATTATATCTCCTCTAGGAGTAAAAATAATGTCCTCCAGCCCAGTCAGCATTAACAATTATATGTTTGTGAGCAGACAGAAATTCAGGATGCCATAGACTCTATTCCTATCGATATAGTAAGGTTAGGGACTGCAGAGAGGGGTAAATGGGAGGTGGGTGGGATGGAAGTCTGCCAAATAAGCTTATGGGCATTATATAGATCGAGATTCACAGGCTTAAATGCCCCTAGGACCGTGTGAGCATCTTAGTGAGTTGAAGAACACATGCCTCATTTAAGTAGTCTAACCTTTAGGAATCTTTATATTGTTGCAATGAATTAATCCTGCCTCAGTGTTGCCAGAGTGTGGGACCACCAATAAGTGAATCATCTCCTAGATGAGAGCTGAATACTCTTCCACAAGAGACAGCAAAATAGAGACACTCAAGAACATAATATTCACTAATATCTTGCAACCAAGAAAAAATTGACAAGCAAATAAGCAGGAAAATATAACTCATAATCAGGGTGAAATTTAGTTAATAGAAACAGATTCAGAAATGAAACATGATGGGATCAGAAGGCAAAGACTTTAAAACAGCTTTCATAAATATGTCTAAAGTAAAAATAAAGTACTATTATAAATAGGGAGTTGGCCAAGGGAAACTAATCAGAAACAACACCGTCAGTAGTGAAGCTGAGTGACTTGTTGCTTAATGATATCTCCCAAAATAAAATGTGTATGGTTTGATAGGTGTGTGTGTGTGTGTGTAATTTGAAATATAGATACATACTGCCTAAGAAACAAAAGTTTATTTTGGATCTTCTGGCTCAGCCATGAAACATATGTGTACAAATTCTCTGATAGAGCTGCTGTGTTTTGAAAGTAGCATAGGGTTTCTTTAATGCTTCAGCACTGATTGTATGACTTAAACACACACATACATACCTGTACAAACAGAGATTTACCTCTTGCTAGAGATACTGAATTAGGGGATATATGGAATATACTTGTTTGAGTATTTAAATATAGCCTCCCTGTAGAATGATCTAAGTGAAAAAGTTGACCATTAAAAATATAGAGAAACAAAAATACTATTTTCGTGTTCATCACTTTGTTTTTCTATTAAGAGCTATTTAAAGGTTAAAAGTTTTTTGTTTTTTTTTTTTTTCTGAAGAGGCGAGAGGAAAGCCTTGTTGTGTTAAATCCTATAGGCAAGTCCTTAACTCTTACAGAGACTCAGCTCTGGAGTTGAATAGATAGCATCTCCAACTTCGCCTGCTAACATTAGAGACCCGTGCTCTGCAGATACTGACAAGAGAACTTTAACACTTCCCTTCAGTATTGAACAATATCTGGGATAGTTTATAAATCATTATTTCTCATTTTAATGGTCTTGATCCAAAGGATTTTCAAGTTCACTTCAGATTAACCAAACTAAGTAGGTTACATCATACTTGGTGAGTGCAACTTAGTATAACTATTGACATATTACCAAATAATTCTGTTTTAAATATTTCCCTGAGGGGAAGTCTCATGTTTTACTCTATTTTCTAGGGTTATGCAAAATTGCCTGGCACTCAACCTTAGCTTTCTGATTCCTTAGTTCTGTGGAAGAGCTTGATTTATAAATTTGTTGTTTTGTTCTGTCTGTTTGTTTTTGGTTTGTTAACAGTATTGTATCTTTCCCTACCTTCATCAATATTTTTCAGTAATTTTCATTCTAAAAGGTCTTACAGTGTAAACAAGTATTTTTTTTTTTGTCATGAGAATATTTTCTCACTAAATGTTACATACAAAACCTGTTGGTAAAGGAGGGGAAATTTTAGCTATTTTGAAAAGCCTCCTTATCCCAAGTCACTGAGGCAACTCCATGGATTCTTAGATTTTTTGAACTTTAGTTTTACCAATAAAATAAGAATAACACCTATCAGTAAAATAGGAATAATACCTATTCACTTATATAGTAGATTTGTTAAAAGGATGTTTATCATATGGTAAAATGTCTCCTGCCCTTTGATGATATTTAATGAGGTTGTCATTGTTATTCCCACAATATGCTTTACAAATAGGGAATGAAGAATATCAAATCTCTAGGCTTAGCTTTTCTAGATGAATCAGTTTATAAAGGACCCAAGGGTTCTTGAGATGACCAGAAAGACAGACCAGTTCAGTTTTTCATTGACCAGAGGCAAAATACCTTTCATGTGTGTGCATTCATGGACAAACATCTGATTTTTTTTAGAACTGTTTCAGATTTAAAGAATTACTATTAAGATAATACAAAGAATGCCTATATACCCACATCATTTTCCCTATTGTTAATATCTGATGTTAGTTTGGAATATTTATAAAATGAGTGAAACAATATGGATACATTATTATTAACTAAAGAATATAACTTGTTAAGATTTCTTTAGTTTTTCCCTAATTCCTCTTGATTGTGACTGTTTCTTAGACTTTTCTTACTTTGAGGACCTTGACACTGTTGAGGAATATTAGTCAGGTAATTTGTAGAATGTACCTCAGTTGGAATTTTCCTGCTGGTTTTCTCATGATTATATCAGGATAATGTATTTGGGGGGGGGGATTTTCATCACATCATATCAAGGGCACTTAATATCAAATGACTTATTATCGTTGATGTTAATTTGGTCACCTGACTTGAGGTTGTGTTTGTCCTATTTCTCCTTTCTCTGCTATACTTTTAGGAAGAAAGCCACAATGTGCAGCCCACATTTAAGGAGTCAAGAGTTATATACTATCTCCTTAAGGACAAAATACCTACATTAACTGTTTGAGATTCTTACAATGTGATACGTTTGTTTATTCCACCCCCCCTTATTTATAAACCATTTATTTTTCTCAGTAAGGGCTATTTGTTTTATACTGTGGTTTATAAATCCAATACTATTTAATTCAATTTTTTGCTCACGTTTTTTTCCAGCTTTGGCCATTGGGAGTCCTTTTAGTTGGCTCTTAAAATGTTCCAGACTCATCTTCTGTATTTCCTGTCCCAGTCCTAGTATCAGCCATTTCTCAAGGAGCTCTGACTCCTTGTATTGCAGAATGATATTAGAAGCCAACATCTTGTGCTAGATGTGCTCATTATTACTGGTGTGTCATTGTTTCTAAGTCCTCTCAAGCTAACAGTACTGAAGATATATATGTCTGTACTAATATGTGTATTTTCACATATATATACATATTTCTACATGTAACCATCTGTATATTAAGCTAAATATGAGTTTGTACTGATGTCTCTAACTCTAACCCATTATCACATGGATCATTTTAGCCATCTCTCCTATTTATCTGTAACTTTGTATTCCAACAGCAAAAAACCTAGATCCCACAAAAACCTAGATCCCATCAGCCACCACTGTATTAGTATCCTATTGCTGCTATAACAAACTACCACAAACACAGTGGCTTAAAGAACACTAATTATATTTCTTTAGGTCAGGAATATGTCATAATTTTACTGGCTAAAATCAAGGTGTCAGCAGGGCTGCTGCATTTTTTTATGGAGGCTCTACAGGAGATCTATTTTCTTACCTTTTTCCAGCCACTACAGGCTACATTTGAATGTTTATAACAGCTTTACCATAATCACCAAAAACTAAAGCCTCCTATAAACGTGTAAGTTTTGTGTGAACATTATTTTTTAAATTGGTTGAGTAAATACCTAGGAGCACAGTTCCTGGATTGTATGTTAAGATTATGTTTAGTCTTTGAAGAAGCTGACAATCTGTCTTTCTAAGTGGCTGTACCATTTTGCAATTTCACCAGCAATGAGTGAGATATCCTGTTACTCCACCTCTTTACCAGACATTGATATTGTTGGGTTTTTTTTTTTTTCCATTTTAGCTATTATAATAGGTGTGAAGGACTACCTCGTTATTGTGTTAATTTGTGATTCACTAATGACAAATACTGTTGGCATGTTTTCATATTCTTATTTGCCATCTGTGTATTTTCTTTGAATATGTGTCTGTTCAGATCTCTTGCCCATTTTCAAATTGTGTTTTGTTTTCTTTTGAGTTGTAAGAGTTCTTAGTATATTTTGGATTCAAGTTGTTTATCAGTTATATGTTTTACAAGTGTATTTTGCCAGCCTTTGGCTTATCTTTCTATTCACTTAACAGTGATTTTGACAGAGCAGAATTTTTTTTTTTATTTTAATGAAGCCCAATTTACCTTTCTTCAGGGATTGGGCTATTGGTATTTTGTTAAAAACTCATCACCAAACCAGGGTTGTAGACTTTCTTCTATGTCTTTATCAATAAGTTTTATGTTTTGCATTTTAGATGTAAGATCCATTTTGAGTTAGTTTTTTATGTAAGGTGTAATTTTGTCTTGTTTTGTTTTATTTTTACTTTAATTTTTGCAAATGAGCATCCAGTTCTCCAACTTTTTTCTTAATTATTGTGTTGACTCTTCTAGGACATTTTCTTTTCCATATAAAATTTAGAATCAGTATCTGCAAAATAGCTTGCTGGGATCTTGTTTTGGATTGCGTTGACTGTATAGATCAAGTTAGGAAGAATTGACATCTTTATAATATTGTCTTCCATCCATGAGCATAGAACATCTCTCCATTTATTGAGATCTTTTTTGGATTTTTTTTCACCAGCGTTTCATACTTCTTATGGGTCCTATACATATTTCATTAGATTTATGCATATTTCATTGTTTGAGTGCTATTATAAATGTTATTGTTTTGTATACTTTTCAAAGTCCTGTTGTTCATTGCTGGTATATAGAAAAGCAATTGACTTTTGTATATTAATCTTGTGTCCTGAGCCTCATTTATGCTCACTTATTAGTTGTAGTGCTTTTTTGGACAATTCTTTAAGATTTGCTACATAGACAATCATGCTATCTATGAATAGAGACAATTTTATTTCTTCCTTCCCAATTTGTGTAAATTTTCCTTCTTTTTCTTGTTTTATTGCACTAGCCAGAACTTCCTGTATGACACTGAGTAGGAGTGGTAAGAGGGGACATCCTTGCCTTGTTCACAAGGCAGAAGGTGTCTAGCTTCTCACTATTAGGTAGGATATTAGCAGTAGATTTTAGATGTTCTTTATCAAACTAAGGAAATTTATTTTTATTCCTAGTTACAGAGAATTTTCATCATGATTGGGTATATGATTTTGTCAAATGCTTTTCCTGTGACAGTTAATGGGATTATATGATTTTCCTTCTTTAGTGATGTTGATATCTTACATTGATTGACTTTCGAATGTTGAACTGGCTTTGTATACTTGGTCATTGTGTATAATTCTTTTCATATACTGTTGTATTTGACTTGCTGGTTTTGGTGTTTGGGTAATGCTGGTCTCATAGAATGGGTTAGGAAGTATTTTCTTTGCTTCTATTTTCTGGAAGAGATTTTTGTGAATTGATATCCCTTTTCCCTTTTATTTGTTTGGTAGAATTCACTGGTGAAACCACCTGGATCTGGTGATTTATTTTTTACAAGGATATTAAGTATTGATTCAATTTTTAATAGATATAAGGATATTCAGATTGTGTACTTTACCATGTCTGAGTTTTGGTAGTTTGTATATTTCAAAGAACTGTTTTATTTCATCTACATTATCAAATTTGTGAGCATAGAGTTGTTTGTTATACTTTTATGGTAGTTTTTAAAAAATTTTTAATAGAAGAGCATAAAGAGCTGAATGATGTGTTTTTAGTTAATTCACTTAAGAAACCTTATTACTACCACATGTCAATCAAGCACTGTGCCTAGAGATACTGATGATATAAAGTAATTTTTGTATAAGCCAATATATTATGTGTCCTTTTCAGCTCTTTATAAGCAAAGGTTTAACACATTTCCTGGAAGTAGCAGATATTCAATAAATATGTTAAGATTTAACAAATTATATAATGAGTTATTTATTTGACAATTCTTGCTCTCAAGACCTTAGAGTTTAATGTTAAAATCCTAGCAAAATTCTAGACTGGTTAACAACATATGTTTCTTCAAAAATGCATCGTTCTGGAAAATTGTCCCTATGTAAACAGACCCATTAATACATGAAAAACACAAAACTTGGTCAAAAGGAGGTACATTGTTTGTTAGAACGAATACAAAAGAAATTTTGAAAAATTTGGTGTAGTAGTCAGAGAGTACTATAATCTTTGAAATAAGTATGCAAGAAACTTTGTGACTTAGAAAATCAAACGGAATAACTGAGTCGGTAGACAAAAATTTCTAATTTTTACTAATAAATTCCTTATCCATATTTTTCTGATGTCTTAATACACTTTTCACATAGAGAAAAAAAGTGTGGTATTTTTCCTCCACAATGAGCAAGATTGTGTTTTCCTTCTGTTCCTTCAGTACTTCCCAAATTCTAGATACTTTGAATAAAGGGGGAAAAGCATATAACAAAGGGAAGGAAAGAAACCAAAGTTAAGTCATTGAGTTTAAATTGAAACATAATAAGGGAAAGTGGAGAAAAATAACTAAGGTAATAAGATACTTCAATCATTTGAGGACTAGGAATGCTGAATGTTGAACAATCCTGAGATTCAAGTTTTGCCTTTAAGAGGAACTTTCTAGGAGAAGATATAACTTTTTAGGGAATAGTATCAATAAGGATTTTCTAGTAAAATATGTAATAAATTGAAAGAAACAGAGTTTACAAACCAAACTACACATGAACAATTGATAAGTTAGATACAAATCTTAGTATCAATATTCACCGATTAGAGCTACTCTTGTAGGACTCTTTAGCATCAACTAGGCATTTTAGTTGTGCTCTGCATAGCAGAACCATAGTTTTTGTTTGTTTTCACATGGAAGTGACTGTAGAAGTAATCCCAAATGACTGTTTCTTTTTAATAACTGATGACATATAAGTCCATTCAGTGGAAAAATTACTTGTTTTCAGCTACACGATGCCAGAGTTAAGACTAGAAGTGAAGTCTTCAGGCTCCCAGCTAAAGATGTTTTTCTCTACTGTTCACCACCTCATGGGAGCACACTGTCATATCTAAAACCATTTAAATCATATGGAATTGGCCTGTTCCCCTGTGATTTAGTAGACCTAAATAACTTGCAAATAATTTAAAAAGTGGAGAATATTTTTCTAAGCTCCTTAATTAAGTCTATATTTCCTCAAGAATATGGTTCTCAAGTTAGACATAAAAACAATATAACCCAGGTGTCACAGAGTGGACAACTCCCAGTTCAGTGGTTCAGACAGCTAGGAAATAAATCTTTAATTTGAAAATTGATTCAAGTATTGCAATTCAAGTATTGCAGTTATAGAATACCCTTATCGATTATGCTTTCAACAAGATTCAGGAAGAGAGGAATTAAAGGAAATCACCTGTGTATCCACGCCCCTGCCAGTCTTTATTTTTGTAATTGTAAACTCAGAATAGCTTGTGACAATTATAACTTGAGCTGAAAAATAGCTTGGAAGGTGTAAGAAAGCAAACTCTTAATATTTTGGATTATAATTTGACACATTAATTAGAAATAAATAAATATTTATTTAGGTCTGCTAAATATATAGGTGATAGAAGAGTAAACTCAGCCAGGAGTCCCAAAGTAACTTTCAATTTAGTCACTGGTATTGTTCTTCTGAATTGCACTACTGAAAATTCCAGACTAATTCGTGGATGCTTAATTTAGTTACCCCTGAAGCTACTCCTTTTGTGAATTTTCTACATTTCGACACCCTTTAAAAAATACACCTTGCCATCTTATACTTACTTTTTCTTAAGATTGCTAAAGGGTATATCGGTAACATCAAGTTATTCCTTATAATCTTCCCATGAAGTAAGTAGGTTATGGTTATAATTACACACATTATCTTGTTCAAAAATGAGGACCAACAAGTTAAAAAAATTAGCCCTGAAATCTGACAGTCATTTAAATTTCAGTAAGGTATTTTCATTGATTCTATAGCACATTCCGCTATTCAAAATGCAACAAACCACAGAACAATAGTTATAAGAAATCAAAATGTTTACGTTCCCTCCATAGCAATTAATAATAAGAAATGAGACTAGGGTCTTAAACATGTCTTTTACTTTTCTTATTTTCAGTGGCACGTAAAAAGTATGAGAAATTTCCTACTTAATTTGAAGTTCTTGCTCACCAGCTCATTCTGTTCCCAGTTTCAGCTGGCATATGTTTAAGTGAGCATGTTCAAAGTATTGTGCTGCTATTGACGTTTTTAAGGATGAGTTGATTGGGAAAAGTCATAATTCAGCTTCCTCTGAAAATCATCTATCAGTATGCAAAAATCTAAAGCTTTCCCTTAGGGAACTCATCTAAATTCCATCTTTTGCCTGTGATTTTTTTTCTCAGCTCCTGGCATTGAAATGTATAGTAGCTACTGATCATTCTGCCATATTTTTAGGGTGTTTTGCAACCGATAATCTGTGAAGTTAATTTTCCAATTTGGAATATTTTGAAAGGAGTATTCATTCAGCTTTGCTAGCTATGCATAGAACTTAAGCTGGAAGGCAGAATCAGTTTTCTAATAGGTGGAAAGTGGATGGATTAGGGAGGCACACACTTGGCATGGCTAGAGGAGTTCAAAGTCTCTCCTATCCCAAACAATACTGCATTTTGCTAATGCTTAAAATTTAATTCCTAGAGTTCCAAATGTGTGGGCTTTATAGATAAGACTTATAGAGCAGCAATCTTGGGAGAAATAACAGAATACCTAATAGTCATCTATCCTTTATAGAAATGTAAAAATTCATTTCCAGAGAACAAAATTTCAAAGTAAAAAATGATGACAACAAAAAACTCAGAGACAAGAGGATAGGATGGCAAAATGGTGTCACAAAGGATATGGAGTAGGGACGGTTTTAGAGTATTGAAATATTACCAACTTTTCCTACTTTACAGATTTTCTTTACACTAACCTCAGAAGAAGGTCATTTCCCCAGAAGTGGGATATGTTCTTCCGAAAAGCTACATGTCTTATATTTTTTGAAATGGTAAAGATGTCTGTTTTGAGAGTCATTTTCAGATACTATACTCTGGTTTCATTAGCCAGTTGGAAGGGTGGCTGCCCTTAGTGCTTAAACTTTTAGGCTAAATGTTTTCTTAAGAAGAGCACAAATGCTTAATGATAGAGTCAAGGCTAGGTTTCATTCAGCCAATGTTAAGGAAACAAACCACAAACAGTGACTTTGAATTATACTGTATTTTATATTAGTGATGTACATCCCAAGAAAAGTTCTGCAGGACAGTGTTATCTTTATCTGGCTCATTGTTTAGGATGCTAATTCTGATCCTGATGTTACTGAATGGAGCTGGGGTTGCTCTGCTCCTTGACTACTCAATTCAGCTGAACTTTAACCAACCATATCATGACACCATGCTGTCAATCACAAGGTAGAATACTGAAAGAATGGACTCAAAATTATAAACTAATAACTAAAATTGTGTACTACACACCTGAATTTTACTGATAAATATACTACTAATTAGATGACCTTGAAAAAGTCTCATAACCATTCTAGGTCTCATTTGTCCTCTCAAGTAAAAGGATAGGGTTGCCCTCAATGATCTCTATAACTAGAGTCACATATATAATCCAAGGGAGAACTCTTTTGAGAGCAAAAGTGGGCAGTATTAGTAATTATACCTAAAACACAGACTCAAACGAGCTATGTCGCAGGAAACCTAGGATGTATGAAACCCTGTCTACAATAATCAGACACCTATTGGAAGTTCTTCCTAGTGCTACATCCTACAGACTCCCAGCTTCCTCCTCATAACAGTGATGAGGCCTCTGCAATCATTTTGTAAAATACAGTATTACTCTTCTGTCCTAGCCTTCACTGGGTGCTGGAGGGGTAAGCCCTTGAACCAAGCTGGGCCTGTCAGAGTTCTTTACCAGGAATTTAGAATTGGAGCTAAAACTTTAGAGTTTAGTCTGCCTGTTAACTCTACAGGAGAAGATTTAACTGAACATTGTAAGTAAATATTCAGAAACCAAAAAAAATCATTTTGCAGAACAAGAATAGAATGAGGCAGACAGATCGTTCATCTCTGTCACATTTAGTCAGCATGGTGGCCATCATAAAATAGCACTCAGGAAAAATCTTTTAAATGAATCATCTGTTTCTTAGCTGATAATAAATAGTGTTTGACAGATTTCAAACCTTATTTTCATTCTTTGATGATTATAGGTTATCCAAAATGGGTACCCTATTTCCAAGAAGGATTCCAGGTGGCTAGAATTATTAACATGTGTATTAATTAAGAGCAAAATAGGGCTTCCCTGGTGGCGCAGTGGTTGAGAGTCCGCCTGCCGTTGCAGGGGACGCGGGTTCGTGCCCCGGTCCGGGAAGATCCCACATGCCGCGGTGCAGCTGAGCCCATGAGCCATGGCCGTTGGGCCTGCACGTCCGGAGCCTGTGCTCCGCGACGGGAGAGGCCACAGCAGTGAGAGGCCCACGTACCGCAGGGAAAAAAAAAAAAAAAAAAGAGCAAAATAAAAATGGAAAAGTGTTAGGGGAACTCTAGGTGGTACGAGAGATGAATGGATCAGGAATTTCATACCAGTGACTTGTGGCTTTTGAGCATTAAATATTCTTTTTGGGGGGTAAAGAAAGGGATGAGAGAGGCATTTCATGCAACAGAAAACAACACTGGGAGAGGGGGTTATTGAAATGTTTTGAGATAGCCTCATAGTACTGAAGAAGAGGCAGCAAGCCTTGGTAAAGAAGCCTTTATTGAGCTTTTGGACCTCAATAAAGGAGTTTTTCATTCTTTTTTCTAGGACACGACCTTTAACATGCCTCAGCCAGTCCAGTCTCTGGGTCCTTTATTTAAGTTTTAATTTTCTGGAAGAAATAAGATTGATCCAGCTGGGGTCAGAAGCTTCTATTACTAGGCCAGCCAGCCATGGTGGGGAGAGAAGAATCATAATAGCACAGATAGGACCTTTGAAGGATTTAATGTGAACCAAGTAGCCATCCAAATATAGGTGAAACATACAATGTTACATCCCAATTTCAGTGATGTAGAAAGGTGGGGAAAATCAAGCATCTTAAAGATAAGTATCTTAGTTTCCCCAGGGACAAACCCTGAGAAGAGCATTTGAGTACAAGAAACTTATTTGGAAGACAGTCCCTGGAAATGCCAGTAGAGAAGTAAGGAAGTGTGACAGCAAAATATAGGAGGCCAATAAAGAGTATTTTATCAAATAAGTTGCCTCTATGAGCAAATAGAGCTTAATATCATTGAAAGGCTCTGAAAAATGATGTAGAACATACACCAACGCATGTGAGTTATCAGTGGAGCTATATTTATGGGGAGCATTCCTTCTATTGCACTTCTGTCCTGATCATACAAACAATGAGCAGGTATCAGCAGTCAGTGAGAACTATTTAGGCATAGAGATATGATGCTGAGAGCAAGGAAATGGTAAATGAATGAGAAAGGGGATATTGGTGCAATAAGAACAGCATCTGTCATATCAAGGAAGAGCAGCAGTTTTGTAATCCGAAGAGGAATGGAGAATTAATGGCATTAGACAAACTCTTTGAAACGTTGAATTTTTTAAAAAACAAAATTTACACACCTTTTCAAAGGTTGAGCACTGGGCTAATTAGTGATTTTGATATTTTGATAAATGAAGTCTTCTTTGGGGCCTTAGAAAATCACTAAGAAATCAGCATTAAAGAATTATCTATGGAGGAGAGGGGGAAGATGGTGGAAGAGTAAGAATTATCTGGTGGCAAAATATATAAATAGAAGAAAACTTTGAAAGGCGGATTTCATTCTGTAAAACTTGGTTTCCAGTAAGCAAATTATGTCTATTCTAAGAAGTCTATTAAACAAATAAAACCCCCAACTTTTAATGTTATATATATATATATATATATATATATATATATAGTCTCATCTTCCAAGAGTGCTTTCTTTCATTATTGAGAGCTAATTTCCAAAATACTATTAGAGGACACATGCAACAGTTTGGATATGCTCATAGTTACTGACAACATTCACTGCTGGATGGTCTAATCTATCGGCCAAGAGTGACAGAATATTTACTGACTTTTTAATCTAGGTCATCTGAGGAGCAAAGCAGGGCTCAATAAGAAGTCATGCAGATGCATAAAATATTATCCTTTGCCTGATTTTGGAATTACATTGGATATGGATAAATTCAAGGATACAAAGAAAATATTTGGAAGCAAAGCATACTGAGAAAATGGTAGCTGGTCAATGAGCTTGTGGTGATTCTGGGCTCTACAAAGGAGTAAAAATTCAATTAAGTGAGAATTGAATAGAAGCAAAATTTTGTTATGATATTTGGTTGAAACATTTATCAAATTAGAAGAGCATAAATCTGTGCCTAGGTCATGCACATTATCAATTTCCTTTAAAGAATTTACAATAGGTTATTTGAAATCTCTTGTTCATTCCTATGCAAACAGGCAATACAATTAAAAATCTTTTTCCAGATTAACTATTGGTACTTAAGAAAATCCCTTACCAACTTTTGCAAGTGAGTTTATTCAAATAGGGGAAATACATTAAATCACTAAATGGAAAGACATATTTTTAAAATAAAGTCTTCCCAAATTCTTTTGCATGGAAGACACATTTTTCTCCCTAAATACCTCCAAAGTGCAGAGAGAAAGTACAGCAGAGCTTTGGGTATTTCAGATAGACCTATGACAAACCTTTTTTTTTTTTTCCCCCTAGCCTATATACAGAATTTCTGCAGAAAGTAGGTCTAAATCACAAAGATGTAATGGCTTCTACATTCCTCCCATGTATAAAAGTGGTGATATTTATATTTCTTTGACATAATTTTCAAGCAAAGCGTGACTTAAAGCTGAAAATACTAAAGCTAGAAAAAATTTACTTAAGGAATAATTTCTGAGGTTTTATTTATTATTAAATGTGCAATATATAATTTGTCATTTTTAAAGCAATCTATTTTTTAAGGTATTAGGGGTCCAACTCTGCTGAAGTATACATGTTTATTGTAAAGTTATGGTGGTAATGCAAAATAAGGATACATGTAAATATACTTTTGCATGGTTTTAAAAGTCACTGTCAATAATGAAAGTGAAAGCTTATGAGAACATATAGCATTGAAAAATGCATTTTAACATGAATTGTGCAGTCATGCTCTCTGTATATCCTTTAAACAAATGTTTTAATTAAGAAGTGCCAAAACTTGAAATTATTTCTTGGTGTATCAGATCATTTATATTTTTAAAGCAGAACTCTAATTCAGTTGTAATTACTGGCATTCCTCACCTAAAAGGCAGACAAGGAAATATCAACCATCCAAGAAGATATCAAGGAAGAGCAAGGAACTCCAAAGAATAAGAGAGCAAACATAGGGCACCAAAAATGAGAACAATCTGTGCCAAGTATGTATGTGTTGCTTTGAAACATTTAATGATTAGTAATGAAATATTAAATATGTTCATTTATATATATTCTGTTTTGAAGAAAATAAATGGTTTTATTCATCTCACACGTGACACAATTTGTATAATAATCAATTTATTGGTAAACCAACTTACAGTTTTCTTCCAACTAAAGACTAGTGTCCAAAGGAAGAAGAGATTTCTCAAATGCTATCTTTCTGATTGACTCTGGTACATACACTCTTATAAACACTTTTTTCCCTAAGTTAAAATTTATTTTTATTGTTTATTTATTTTTTTGAGCTGGCCCACTCACTCCCTGTGAAGGCAGCAAGTATGAAGCTGATAGATAACCTCAAATTAGAGAGGGGCTACTTGTTCTAAGGTTGTGTGTTTCTAAGATGCATATTCTCTTCTGAGGAGTAAGATAAAAACAGTTAACCCACCTGGGATAGTTATTTTTAAGAAACTACCAAGGCATGCTGGGTGTTTTTTGTTGTTGTCGTTTTGTTTGCAGGGCTCTTCCCAGTGTGCAGACCAATCCTATTTCTGGTCTTTTAGAGCCATGGTTATCATTGTTGGAAATGATCATTTGACCCTAGGCTTTAATGTTCACTTGTCAAAGCCTGTTGGGTGCTAGCCTTTCCATTGTGTGTCTACCAGACTTCTGGGTAGGCTTTGGGGAAGTCCTGAAATTGTTGTGAGGTGATCTCTGGATATCAGCACAATCCTTTGCTGGAGTGATTATTTTAAAATAACTTCCATTGTGGAATCTGAATGAAGTCATGCCCAATTCAAATGTGATGTGACTAGATAGTTAAATAGAGGTGGATAGATAGATAGATAACATAGAAAGAAAGAAAAAGATAACTGTATAGATAGAAAGATACATGAATAGTTTGGGAAATATGAAATTCTACCTACCATCACTGGATATATATGGAATAGCCTTACATGTTCACCTTCATGTTTTGGAAAAATTCTTACTTTCTAGTTAGAAGTGAAAGTGGTAAAATTGGGTACATTTATACAGCATCTGATAAATTAACAGCTAGTAGAAGAAAGAAATTACTTTTCAGCTGTCTTTGTAATACTCTATCAAATAGGTATTTCCTCTGATTTTCTCACTACTCATTTTCTGTTTTCTTTGTTGACTGCAGATCTCTAATTCCTGCATGCTTCTGACTTGACCATTACCATCCCAAGGACACTTTAGAGTCAACAAATAATATCTTCTTCACTCTCTGTATTTTAATGTCATTTCTTAAGAGACAATTATTTACATACACACCTAAATACAAATTTTTTCAATATACATAATCACAGAAGGTAATTTGCAGGTGATCTGGTTCTGTTTCCATACTATCTAGGTGAGGAAATAAGTCTGTGGTAGTTGAGGTTTTCTGAATATGTAAACAGCTTTGAGTGGAAAAGGGAAGACTCATGACATCAGACACCATGCCATTTTTAGGATTAACACGTTTCTCCTGGGGATTATTGAAATTTATTTGTAACTTGGGGAGATTGACTTCAGTGACAGGAAGTTTTTTTGTTTCTTCTTCTTTTCACTTTTCTCTTTATTTTGTTAGAAAGGAGATTTGGAAAGAATGGAAATTTTGGAATGAGGTGCACTTTGCAAGAAGGTTGAATCTGATGACCTTGTTAATGGAAAGCCTTTGAGGATGAGCAAGGGAAAGGAGTCTGAAGGACTTGCATAAACTAAGCTATGACCCTGAGTGGGAAAAATGTGTGGCATAATTACCGTTGGATTTAGGATGTCAGGTTTTGTTTCTATGATGGAAATGTTCTGTCAGTATTGGCACATTTCATTCCTTTTTTTTTTTTGTGGTACGCGGGCCTCTCACTGCCGTGGCCTCTTCCGTTGCGGAGCACAGGCTCCAGACGCGCAGCCTCAGCGGCCATGGCTCACGGGCCCAGCCGCTCCGCCGCATGTGAGATCTTCCCTGACCGGGGCACGAACCCATGTCCCCTGCATCGGCAGGCGGACTCTCAACCACTGCGCCACCAGGGAAGCCCGCACATTTCATTCTTTTAATCCCAGGTTTGTTTAGTGTCTACCATTTCTGTTTAGTATTTCCTTTCCCATCCATGCCTCCTCTCCTCCCCTCCCTCACCACACACCTCCTTCTCCATCTCTCTCTGTCTCTCTCTGTCTCTCTCTCTCTCACACACACACATACACGAAAAAAATGAGGGAGAAGTAAAGCAAATAGCTATTTTTTTAAATACATACTTTATTTCCTAGTAGGAGATGAGTAAGGCAAGTATTTATATATTTAAATTATCTTTACTTGATTTGTAAATTTGATTTGTTTACTTAATCCCACCTTCTGTTTCTTCACTCTCATAGATAATTTTTACTACGTAGATGCTGATGGCCTCCTATACACATACAATTGCAATAAGTATGATCTTATTCCTTTGTTCCTTAATTTTTCTTCCTTCACTTTCTTCTTTTCTTCCCTCCTGCCATTTATATACCATCCAATATTCAACACACTACTCATATATCGATAACTTGACAGTATGCATTTTCTCACGTAGGTAATTATTTATCATTTGGTTGTTATACAAATCACTTTGATTTAGGGATTATCCTTTGACCTATGTGAAATATGTTCAAATAATCACATTTTTTCTAGATAGGGGAACATGTAGCCATTCAAGAACTTGGGACTGCAGTTAGTAGAATCAGCCAGGAAACTAATGGGTGAAAATGACTTAGAAAGAGCATGAGCCAACTGGTTTATACTAGTCTACAGGACTGGGTTAGTGCTACAGTTTTATTTGTTTGTTTTTTTAAAAATCACATTGCATATAATACCTAATGGCTTATGAATGTTTAATATGTTCAAAGTTAGCCTTAGTCCTTCAAGTTTCTAAGGAATATGGAAGCATTGTTGCTTTTATCTGTGATTGTTTTTTGCCTGTCAAAAAGGAACTTCATAGTTATAAATTATAACTATATAAATTGAAGAATTTCATAGATAACAGATTTGCTGTTGAGCTTTTTATCCTTATAAAATTTATGAGTATGTTAATATTGTAATGAAAATTGCTTAGGAGTCAAATTCATAATTATAAATGACTTAATTTAATAAAAATGTTGGTTCAAGTATTTACTTAAAGCTTCAGTTTGCTGGAAATCTTCTAGCAAATTTTTTATTAATATCATATAATAAAGTAATTGTTATGCTTTTAATTAAATTCTCAGAGGTGACATTATACTAATATGATTTTTTTCTTCTACGCCTTTGAAAAATTGGCTTATCTAATTCTCTTATTCAAGATGTCAGAGAATCAGCATTTAGAAATATGAGCGGTTCATCCACCAAGGCTGGAGTTGGGAGAACTTGGTTCATGCTTTCAAGCTGCTGGAGCAATTTGGGAAAGAGAAATTAATGAAATACATTTTCAGTACTAAATTGCTTGTGGAGGAAGTAGTTTTCAAAGCATAAAGTTTACCTCTTGATTGAGAATTCTCTGGTGAGAAACAGGATAGTTCGTCACTTGAAAATATTAGATTGAAAATAGGAAAGCAATAGAAAATATCTTTAAAACTCTAAACATTCATGTAATCTTAATGGATGTTTTTGATAATTTACACATTCGCCATTTAAAGAGTGTTTCTGAATATCCTTTTCCTTTGACATGAGATTCCTATGCAGCCTGCTAATGAAGAATGGAATGAATGAATTACAACATCTGCATACTTAGGAACTCATAACACAGCATGGTGAAAATCTAAATACCTTTGGAACAACTTCCTAAATTTTCTCAAAACCACTGTCATGGAGTAAAGTTATAATATGCCCTGTTAAAAATGGCAGTTTTAAAAGTCTTTAAGTCTAAGAAATCTTTGCTAAAGCAAAAGTGCATAAACAAAGTAAACATGAAACCAGGATAAGGTTGAACTGCCCTAGTTCGATTTGGTCCTCTGGCTCTGAGTTCCACTCACTCACACACATATAGGAAACTCTAAGGGAACCTTCTGGAACAAGCTTTATGAGACACTGGTCTACAGGACTGTTTATAGATTGGCTTGACACTTTGCCATTTTAAAGCACATGAATAGTTTTTCCCTTAGAAAAGAATTCATGAAGAACAACCGTCACACATCCCCCCTCCCCTTTTCCCTCACTGTTCATTTATGTTATTTATAGTAGCATGAGGTTAAGTAAAGTAAATGATAACTTCGATAAGTTATTTCTCAATTTATAGTTTATGTTTTAAATGCCTCAAAAATTCTCTCTTACAACCTAAATGATATAATTAATACCTCTCAAGAATATTGCCAACATTACATAAAACCATTTTTGAGTGAATGCTTTGTAATATTTTTACTAGGAGAGTATATTTTTTATAATTACAATTGCCTAGTTGAGCTTAGAACCCACGCCCTTTCCTCTAAAGCATGCTGCTGAGAGTTTCAAAACTTACTTAACAGTATCCATAGAACATGTGCCAAGACCAAGTCCAACTCTGAGAGCAAAAACAGCAATCTCTGGAAGTCATTAAGCGGTCACCATCTTGAGTACTGGAAATAAATAGCAGCTTTCTTGCCTATTTACTTATGTTCTTATATATTTCATATTTCCCAGGAAGGCTTATAACACAAGGATTCAGATATGGTTTTATTTTTGCTAGCTATATTGTAATGACATGCCAGGGTTTTACATTTAAATTCTGGAGCCAAAGACCAATTTTGAAAAAGTTATTTTAAAAACACCATTTGGGCTTCTCCAGCACTTCAGAGACAACTTGTCAGCAGTTACTATTTTACTCACCTTTCCTTGTTTACCATGTTCCCCTCAGGGAACTGTATTACTATACTAGGTTGATGCTTCTTACTCATTTTCAGGAACCATTAGTCACATACATCATAAAAGCTGCAGGAAAAGTTTTTATACTTGTAGAAAACTGCATTAAACTTAAATATAGTTCCTAAATATAAATCATAATAGTTGGAGAATTCAAGGTATAGCCATGTGATATAATACTATTCATAAATTAAAAATGATTTTACAGACTAAACTTTATCAACATGAAAAGGTAATCATGTAGAATGACCAATTGAAAAACAGATTATTTTCTTTATAATTTATCTTTCTATTTAATCTTTCTGCGTTTCAAATAACAAAAAACCAATACCCTTGCTGGTAGGATAATTTTTTCCCCCGTTTCTCTCTTCTTCCTCCCTCCATCTTTCTTCTTTTTTGATGACCTACACCTTTAGTTTTCTGCAATGAATTGATGTCCCACTTACAGTAAAATAGTATAAAACAAACGTTTTTAGAAATGATATTTTAAATGTGTTCATAAAGCAACATGAGAGAAATTTGGATTAGGACCAAGCTGCCCTTATATTTTTGGGAATGTTTACTGGTCTCAATGGCCTGTACATTTCCTCTTCATTTATGAAAGGGATGGTGCTTCAGAGATTAATCAGTATTAATAGCTGTATGACAGGTTATTTACTTGCTTGACACTTCTACTAATTCTTAGGCCTGATAATTGCTTTTCTTCCTCATGACATAGAACAATTTTAAAATGATTGACACTAAATGTTATTATAGTGTTACTGGACTCAGAATTAATTTCAATCAAATGTTGAAGCAAGGGCTTTAATAATGAATCAAGAGCATTGCGTAAATATTGAACCATATTTTTTGTAGTATAACAAATGAATAATTTAAATTTCAGTGTGTATAGTCATTATTGTGTTCAGGTATATATTCCTCACAATAAGAAATACATGGTTTATTGCATTTCAAAAAGCATTTCATAGGAATGTTAAGTATAAATATTTAAGAACATCGAGTAACTCCAGATATAATACTAAGAGAAAATGTAAGAACCTTTCTAATCCTACTATGCTTATTCTTCTTCTCCTTCTCTTTTGTTTTACAAAAATCACCAGTATAGGGATTGTCTACAGTTAAGAAATATATTTCTACAATTTTGAGTATATTTTCATTTCTGACATGTATTAAAACCCATGCAAATGTCTCTCATTTTTATTGTCATTAATGTACATTTTTCTTAGAAATTAGTTTTTTAAATGGTACTATAATAGTTCTTTGTCTTATTATTTCATTTTCTTTAGATCTTACAAAACATATATATGTTTTGCTTTTATTATTTTATGTAGAAATCAGTTTTCTCTGTCTTCTATATAAAATAATTACACTAAAATTAATGGAACTAATAAAACAGACTAGAGTAACCTAATTTCACATTGCATAAGTAAAAATAAGTAATGCACTTGTAAAGAGAAACTACTGTAGGAAGCCCTGGAGTCTCTTAGAATCCTAAAAACATTAAAATGAAATAATAGAGGTTTTTATTTACTTTAATTTAGCACTGGATTTTTATCTCAAGCTCTTTATTTCTTATGTTTAGCTTATAATACCCCATCATAAGTTTAAACAGATTTTAAGTATTGAAAAGTAAGTACACATGTCAAATATCAATTTATTATATTTTAAAATAATTTCTATGTGGAAACCAAGTGAATCATGGATTCGATATTGAAGTATTGATATTCTGTATTAATCTTTAGCTTTTTGATCAGCAGGAACATAACATGCAGCATGTAAAATATTTTCAAACTTAGCAAAAGCAAATTTGCTTAAGAGAGATCTTAAAGACTCTTTACTTTGCATAATCATATTTTAAACAGAAAAATCCCAACCAAAACTTAATGTCCTTTGAAGTCCATACAACACAATGGATTTTTATTTATAATTTTCCCCTTAAAATGAGCTTTTAGGGGCTTCCCTGGTGGCGCAGTGGTTGAGAGTCTGCCTGCCGATGCAGGGGACATGGGTTCGTGCCCCGGTCCAGGAAGATCCCACATGCCGCGGAGCGGCTGGGCCCCTGAGCCATGGCCGCTGAGCCTGCGCGTCCGGAGCCTGTGCTCCGCAACGGGAGAGGCCACAACAGTGAGAGGCCTGCGTACCGCAAAAAAAAAAGAGCTTTTAATTAGCTTAAAGTAAGCCTATTTTCTGTAGATATTTTCGTTAGTACTTCAATTTGGGGTTATTTTTATGTTATCTCAGCTGAACTAGACCAGATTAAACATTTGGATTATTTGCTTGGAGTTCAATTCTGTACAAGTAAAACAAACCATTTTGGGGATGTTAAGATTTTGTCAATAAAATAGGCAAAAGGATTGTTTGAGCCCTGCAAGTGAGTTAGAAGGTAAACAGAAGTCAGGGTGTATCATAAGCCTAACCTGTCAAAGTTAAGGTGTGTTTGGATTCTTATTTCAGTGTATTCAGCTACCCATTCAGAATGGCAAAACCAATAGGAAAAGCCCATGCCTAGTGTTTGGAGGCTAAAACATTATTTATTTTTATTACTATTTTTTAAATTTCTGTGGCTCTCAAAATCTGTCATCAGTTGGTGACAGTTTCTTCTTCCTCTTCTGGTTGGGAAATATTCTACAACTTGACAATTAAATATTGATTAAAATTAAATATTTTGAGTACTTTTAATGAGTTCATTTATATGGCATTAAAAATAATGAGGAGTAAATAAAACAGAGACAGACTCAAGCTTTGCCTCAGTTATCAGCACATAGTAAGAAAAGTGCATGAAAATTGAAATATATGAAATACAAATTGAATAACTCAATATTATAAATTTCCCAACTCGCTTCCATTGTACTTTGAATCACTTTTAAATCATTTATCATACTTCAATATTTACAGTGAAAGATATATATTATCTTCTTTCCCTTGTTTGTAGCTGAGTTGCACCATATTATTTCCATGTTATTCTCCAGTGCCTAGCATACTTGCACAAAGTGGGAATATTTCAATAGAGGCTTATTTAATTAGGGCAATTAATGACATCTTCAGTCAAGAGCTTTTTTAAAATGAATTTTGAGTGGTACGGCTTCAGTAAAGTACTGGCTGAATTTTAACGGAATGTGTTTGTTGATTGCAATGAGAGAGAGAGAGAATAAGAATGAGGGAAACAGAAAAAAAGACCAGAAGGCAAGGGCAAGGGAGTAAAAGAGGAGAGACCAGGAATGAGAAGAGAGAAACTAAGATGGATTTCTCACACCCAGAGAGAATGTGCCTGAGCTTTCCTTTCTCTTTTCCCTATAGATTTTAAGACTTCTCCAGGCATATTAAAATAGCTCTGATCATAAAATTGTAAAAAAATACTGAATTTATTTCATTATTTTGTATTTAATGCATTACTGACTGTTCCATAGCAATTGTTGAGAAATACTGCGCTTTGACCCATAGAACTGAAAAACTCATGGGTTCCAGTTTGTATACATTTTCTACACATTGAAACAATACCAAGTGGTACCTGATAATACTCTTAAGCTCTGCCCCGAGAGTGATCTGCAACCCATGAACTTGTCTCAGCTTCATCCTCTCTAAGGTACTTTTGAGTTTTAAAATTCTATTCCATGAGACCATTTTAATGACAGTGTTAAAGCTGACACGCCTTTCAGAAAATAACTTTTCTTCTTTTGAGGACAGGTGTTAAATATTTCATCTATGGCTGACTAATTTACCACTTCACTGATCTTATCAGCTAATTAAATTACATTTCTTAAGCATGTCATCTTCATAGTACTGGTAATCGTTAGACATAATTTTTAAAGGTATACCTGAAGCTAAGGCATAAATGAAATAAAAGGCATAACATATACACGCACACAGACATAGGCATAATTTTCCAAATACGAACGATTAAATTAATTGAGACAAACTTAAATATTTTTTTAAAAATATTGAATTATACTTACCAACCTCATAAGTATTAAGGTAAATAAGCTAAATGGGTAGTCTAGGGTATGTCAATAGATAAAATCAGGGAACATAATGAGAGAAAAGATATCAAGAAATTATGATCTAGAAAATGAGAGCTTGAGTGCATGGTTTAGGAGAGGAAAGAAGAGAATGCTGAACTGTTTTAGGTAAGATAGTATCAGGAGTTGGGGGTTGGGAGGGTCAGTAAAGTGCAAGAGAGGAAAAGGGAACGGGGTTGAGCAAACAAGAGCAGGCCTCCACCTTTTAACGGGGACAAAGGAAATACTGCAGGAAGGGTATTTAACCTCCCTGAATCTCATTTTAATCTTCTAGAAATGGAATTAATAATATCTCCAAAAAATGTTTGAATATTAAAAGAGATGTTCATAAAGCATCTAGGATAGTACTTGACACACAATAACCACTTATAATATATTAGTTCCCCAGAGTGCTTATTAACAATAATAAAGCAAACCTTCTGTTTACAACATTGGTAACCAAAAAACCCCATATTGATAACAAAATCTTATCCTTTTTTTTCAACTTTATTTCATAAACATATAGAATCTTAGAAGCTTCTACTTCAGCCTACCCAAAACTCAGTGAATGCCTACATTTCTTTTATGTTATTAAGAATAAACAATTCCCAGATAAAGACATTTCAAAACCAGAGATATGTACAGAGGGAATTTATATATTAAGTAGTTTTCCAGGCCATGATGCCAATCCTCTATATTGTCTTGAATACTTTATACAAATCTGACATATATAGTTTTGGGTCAGTATTATTTTGGATGTTGAAAGATTCAACATGAAGTGACATGACAGAGAAATAGTACAGCAAGTTTGAAATGGCAAGATGATCTAAGGACAAGCCTCTTTTCTAAAAATAGAGGTAGTAAAAGTTAAAATTGAAAGAATAAATTAACTTAAAAAAATACATTACTCTTACTTGTTATGTAACTAGTTACTTCTCTTCTCGGCCCTACCCTCTTCCATTATCAATAATGCTCAGAAATTTATCCTGGATCTTGATGCAAATGGATCATGAATCTGTATCTCGAGCCTTCACCCTTTGTAGTCCTTCTCAGGCACATCTCAGTCCTCTTCTTTTTATAGTCCTCTGCAGCCTGGATATTACTGCCAAAGTCAATAATAAGGAACAGCAAAATAAATACCTGAATTTTGCAAGATTAGATTCCCGTATCCCTAATTCACTCCCCATTCTCTTATCTTCTTTATAGTTGAATGCCTTTTCTCTCCTGTCCCATCCTACTCCGTTCTGCTCAGACAAAACACCTAGGTCTCATCTTCCCTTTCTGTTTATTCTCTCACTTAACTTAATTCAATCTCAACTATAGAGTTGCTATTTTCTGATTTCTAATTCTAGCATGATTTCATGATTAATAATTGGATCTTTCTCCCATATGACAAGAATGAAAATTATTTCACTAAGACTACTGTTGTTTTTTTTTTAACATCTTTATTGGAGTTTAATTGCTTTACAATGGTGTGTTAGTTTCTGCTGTATAACACAGTGAAGCAGCTATGCATAAACATATATCCCGATATCTCCTCCCTCTTGCATCTTCCTCCCACCCTCCCTATCCCGCCCCTTTAGGTGGTCACAAAGCACCGAGCTGATCTCCCTGTGCTATGTGGCTGCTTCCCACTAGCTATCTGTTTTACATTTGGTAGTGTATATATGTCAATGCCACTCTGTCACTTCGTCCCAGCTTACCCTTCCTCCTCCCTGTGTCCTCAAGTCCATTCTCTACATCTGCGTCTCTATTCCTGTCCTACCCCTAGGTTCATCGGAAACATTTTTTTTTTAAGATTCCAAATGTATATGTTAGCATATGGTATTTGTTTTTCTCTTTCTGACTTACTTTACTCTGTATGACAGTCTCTACGTCCATCTACCTCTCTACAAATAACCCAATTTTGTTTCTTTTTATGGCTGAGTAACATTCCATTGTATATATGTGCCACATCTTCTTTATCCATTCATCTGTTGATGGGCACTTAGGTTGCTTCCATGTCCTGGCTATTGTACATAGAGCTGCAATGAACATTTTGGTACATGACTCTTTTTGAATTATGGTTTTCTCAGGGTATATGCCCAGTAGTGGGATTGCTGGGTGGTTTGGTAGTGCTATTTTTAGTTTTTTAAGGAAACTCCATACTGTTCTCCATAGTGGCTGTATCAATTTACATTCCCACCAACACTGCAAGAGGGTTCCCTTTTCTCCACACCCTCTCCAGCATTTATTGTTTGTAGATTTTTTGATGATGACCATTCTGACTGGTTTGAAGTGATACCTCATTGCAGTTTTGATTTGCATTTCTCTAATGATTAATGATGTTGAATGTCCTTTCATGTGTTTGTTGGCAATCTGTATATCTTTTTTGGAGAAATATCTATTTAGGTCTTCTGCCCATTTTTGGATTGGGTTGTCTGTTTTTTTGATATTGAGCGAATGAGCTGCCTGTATATTTTGGAGATTAATCCTCTGTGAGTTGCTTTGTTTGCAAATGTTTTCTCCCATTCTGAGGGTTGTCTTTTCATCTTGTTTATGGTTTCCTTTGCTGTGCAAAAGCTTTGAAGTTTCATTAGGTTCCATTTGTTTATTTTTGTTTTTATTTCCATTTTTCTAGGAGGTGGGTCAAAAAGGATCTTGCTGTGATGTATGTCATAGAGTGTTCTGCCTATGTTTTCCTCTAATAGTTTTATAGTGTCTGGCCTTACATTTAGGCCTTTAATCCATTGTGAGTTTATTTTTGTATATGGTGTTAAGGAGTGTTCTAATTTCATTCTTTTACATGTAGCTGTAAAAGAATGGGCTTTCTATCCTGTTCCATTGATCTATATTTCTGTTTTTGTGCCAGTACCATACTGTCTTGATTATTGTAGCTTTGTAGTATAATCTGAAGTCAGGGAACCTGATTCCGCCAGCTCTGTTTTTCTTTCTCAAGATTGCTTTGGCTATTTGGGGTCTCCTATGTTTCCATACAAATTGTGAAGTTTTTTGTTCTAGTTCTGTGAAAAATGCCACTGGTAGTTTGATAGGGATTGCATTGAATCTGTAGATTGCTTTGAGTAGTATAGTCATTTTCACAGTATTGATTCTTCCTATCCAGGAACATAGTATATCTCTCCATCTGTTTGCATTATCTTTAATTTTTTCATCAGTGTCTTATAGTTTTCTGCATACAGGTCTTTTGTCTCCTTAAGTAGGTTTATTCCTAGGTATTTTATTCTTTTTGTTGCAGTGGTAAATGGGAGTGTTTCCTTAATTTCTCTTTCAGATTTTTCAACATTAGTGTATAGGAATGCAAGAGATTTCTGTGCTTAATTTTGTATCCTGCTACTTTACCAAATTCATTGATTAGCTCTAGTAGTTTTCTGGTAGCATCTTTAGGATTCTCTGTGTATAGTATCATGTCATCTGCAAACAGTGACAGTTTTAGTTCTTTTCTGATTTGGATTCCTTTTATTTCATTTTCTTCTCTGAATGCTCTGGCTAAAACTTCCAAAATTATGTTGAATAGTAGTGGAGAGAGTGGGTAACCTTGTCTTGAACATTTAGATTTCTATGCCGAATTTAATGTGAGTATCCTGAACCCTCACCCCATGGGAAGGCAAAATTTTGCTTGAAGAGAGAGGTTCTTTTTGGAAACCAGAATCAAAATCATAGATGGGCAAGAGAAAAGAAAAGTTCTATCTTGAATAACCCTGAAGGAGTTGTCATAATACAGAGAGTTAATGAAGAATTTATATGTATAAATATCTCTTATATATATAAATATTATTTATATAACTACTTGTTGGTTTCCAAATAAACCTGGGAAAGAATCAGTTATATTCTTATCGCTATTCTCTGAACCTCTGAAAATAAGAGAATGGCAGAGACAATGAGAATTAATGTATCCTGGATTAGGGATATTAGAAGAGGTTATTTGAAAAGCAGAGTAGTCTCATATTTAACCAGATTTCCTTTCTTTAGCTCACTGTGAATATAGTTTTATTCCCATTATTGGAAAATGGATGTGGAATGATCAAAAGTGAATTTTAACTACAAATTTTTTAAGAGTTCAAAATTATCTGGCTCATGGGCAATTGATAAAAGGACTCCATAACTGGAGAAGTCTAGAAATTCTATAATACTTTTTAATCTTTTATTATGAATAAAATATTAATTTCCTTATATATTTAGGCTATCATGTGCTGTTTTTGTATTTTTCTTTCCCCTTCATTTTTTGCTTTTTTATACCACATTAAAAAAGAACCGTTTATTTAATGGAATGATAACTTTTTGTAAGGCATCTATGTGATAACTGTCAGCTTTGAGATAACCATGTCTTTGGATCTTACTTCATGTTAGAAGATATGTGCATTCAAAATTATTGATTTTTAGTTTTGACCTTAGCAAAAAGAATGAGCAAATCATCTCATTGAAACGAGTCCATAATATCACACACTTTTTTTTAATGGCTTGATTTATAATTTCAGTTCAGCATGAACTTGCCTTCTATGTAAACTTAACTCACTTTCAAGGAGAGATGTTAGTACAGTTGGTTTTGAATGACCTTAATTTATTAGAAGTTCTGAATCATAAGAACCTATTTGTGAGTGGGATTGTTTGCAGATATGGGCTGTAGCTTCACTGAAATAGAAAATAGAAGGCATAGTTTTTGCCTGCGCCTCCAGAGAGTTTGTTTACCTTCATCAGTAGGTGATTATTGTCATGAAGCAACAGTAGGGAAAAAGATCTGCAGTCACTTTCCCTGTTGAAGTTGGTTTCAAGAGAAAATGTTCATTTTTGCCTAGAAAGTACTGAATACATGTTTGGGTAAAATATTTTTAAGTAGTTGTATAAAATGCTATCTCTTGAGCTTCCATGGTGGCGCAGTGGTTGAGAGTCCACCTGCCGATGCAGGGGACACGGGTTTGTGCCCCAGTCCGGGAAGATCCCACATGCCGCGGAGCGGCTAGGCCCGTGAGCCATGGCCACTTAGCCTGCGTGTCCGGAGCCTGTGTTCCGCAATGGGAGAGGCCACAACAGTGAGAGGCCTGCATACCGCTAAAAAAAAAAAAAAAAAAAAAAAATGCTATCTCTTTAAATTTTTACTAACAGGCTTATATTCAATGTAAAGCAGTTAGTAATAGAGATATGTAATTTAGGTCAGAAATTCAGACGTTTACAATTTTGGTCAAAGGCCATTACAAAGCTACTTATATAAAACAGAGTGCCTTCTCACAGGGGAAAAAGTCATGTAGTACCAAAAAAAGAGCTTAATGAGATGAGTTTTTGAGTCTATGAATATATAACTTGGTTGCATTTGCATAAGGGTGGATCAGTTTACATTTAGGGCACTTGTTTTAAATTCAAAGGTCATTATTGTCATTATTATTTTTTGGAGGGGAGAGGCTTTTGCTTTCAGTCAAAAAAGTAAATAAGTGGCTGTGTGTTAACTTTATGTCAAAGACTAGGATGAAGGACTTCTAAAGCCTAGAAGTTGTTGAAATTGGGAAAAATAACAATTAACTTAAGCAGTATATTTAGGAGTGTATTTAGCATTAAAAGGAAGAGGAGTCATTCAAGTTAATACAAATTTAGCTTAAATATTTAGGTTTTGCAGGGATTATTTTGTAAGTATCTACCTATCTGGTTGTGATATATTTTTAAATTATTTATTTATTTATTAGTATTTTATTTTATTTTTGGCTGCATTGGGTCTTCATTGCTGCACGCGGGCTTTCTCTAGTTGTGGTGAGTGGGGGCTACTCTTCGTTGCGGTGCACGGGCTTCTCATTGCGGTGGCTTCTCTTGTTGCAGAGCACGTGGTCTAGGCACTCGGGCTTCAGTAGTTGTGGCTTGTGGGCCCTATAGTGCAGGCTCCGTAGCTGTGGTTCACGGGTTTAGTTGCTCCGCGGCATGTGGGATCTTCTTGGACCAGGGCTCGAATCCGTGTCCCCTGCATTGGCAGCCGGATTCTTAACCACTGTGCCACCAGGGAAGTCCTGGTTGTGATATTTATTCTGCATTCTATCTGTTTGTCTCTCTATCCACTTGTTATATTTATTCTGCAGCTAAATGTGTTAGTTATCCTAAAGATAAACATTAGAGTCATTATATGAATGGAGGAGAATGGTGTTGGTCAGATTAACCGGATGGTTAGATTCAAATGCCTTGGTAAATAGTATATAAAAATCATGCTGAATCTGCTTATGAAATTAATGATTATGTGGCTATAATTAGGTATCCATAACTAAAAAAGGACATACTTTCTTAGAGTAAATATGTCTCTAGAACTTTACATTTCTACTTCAATATTGAGACTTTTCTATAGTTCTTTTCTAAAACACAAGATTTTCTTCCTGGTATAAAACCTGAAAAAAGTGTACATATATATATATATATATATATATATATATATATATATATATATATACTTGGGGGTAGGGTAAAATCTCATGCTCATTGGGAAGCATCCCCACACTGAAAGAAAATTCCCTTCAACCAGTCTTTGACCAAAAGAATGACTGCTATTGCTCCATCTTTAAATTTCAGTGTCATAGTCGTTTATAAAACATATAAATATTCTTGACCTATTGTCATTTCCTGTTAGAGAAAAAATTAAGCTTTATATATTTTCTCAATTTTAAGTCATATATCTGTTGTGTTTATTATTCAGAAAAGAAATATTTAAGATTTCTCATTTTACCAAAGAGAAAAGTAGACATTAAATGCCATGTGATGGAAATACAATTTATTATAGCAGTTCTGAGCTGTTCCTAAGAATAAATAGCTCCTGCTATTTGGGATCTATGCATTAAGGCTCATCTTTGAATTTCATTGTGGAAGGATTTTCAGATGCCAAGATAAGAAGCAACAGTACAGATGATGGCTGTATTCAGAAGGGCACCGGGCTGTTTTGCAGAAAAATCATATTAAAAATTTGTATCTTTTTTTATGTCACTTATCATCCATATATCACACCAGAAAATTGCCTGTTTCTTGCTTTTAATCCATAGATTGTAACTCTAACACATTTGTATGTATTGTATTTCAAGTTGAAATCCACTCACAAGGCCTTAAATATATAACATATTTATGTCCTGTGCTTATTTTTTCAACAAATGTTAATTCTATTAACATTTAATACATGTTAGTACTATTCTCATAAGCAAAATCTAGTATATTATTGGAATAAGATTTATAATCTCATAAATAAGATTGTAAATATTTATAAATATAAATAAGATTTATAAATATTATCTTAAAATAATTTACATAAGATATATAATGTCAATTTAGTGCTAGTGAAAATCTATTAACTTTTTTAAACTTTTTTAATTTTATTTTTTTAACATCTTTATTAGAGTGTAATTGCTTTACAATGGTGTGTCAGTTTCTGCTTTATAACAAAGTGAATCAGCTATACATATACATATGTCCCCATATCTCGTCCCTCTTGCATCTCCCTCCCTCCCACCCTCCCTATCTTGTTAACTTTTTATTGAATATTTACTAAATTAATAATAGAAGTTATTTACTAAAGAATAGTAAATACTTTTGAGAACATTATTATAATTAAAACTCACAACTAACTACTGTTTTAATTCCTTTCTTTCAGATGAAGGAACTGAGAATTAGAATTAGTTACATAACCTTTCTAATGTTGTATGTCTAGTAAGGGGCAAAAATTGGATTTAAACCCAAGTTTCCTTGACTATAAAATCTATAACTTTAATTACTGTACTATAGGGCACAGTTCTGTGTTGTATATAGGGTACAAAGAAATATAACAATTGCTCTATTAAGGAACATCCAGTATAGTTGAGAATTTAATTATTGAAAAAAAATTTTTAATTATTGGCATTTTTAAAGTTGCCAACTGTTTCAATTACCATTCAGCCATCTTGCTTATTTGTATAGCATCTTGGTTTTAATTTCAGTGTATTAGATTAAAAAATTCCACTAGATTATATTTATGGTCAATTACAGTTCTAAAAGTTTATGATTATTGCAAATTGAAAGCAAATTAAATAATTTGTTTAAAATTACTGCATGTTATTAGGGCCTCTTCAGGTCTCTGCTCAGATGCAGCCTTCTCAAAGAGGTTCCTTTCATCCCCCCTATCCTAAAGTGGCCACATGCCAGGCAGGACATTGTTTAGAAAAGTCTGAGAAAGAAAGACATGAATAAGTCAAAAAGTCACTATTATGATTTATGTTTGTATGCCAATAAAAGTATACTCAAATAAGGATAAAAAAGAACTAGATTACCTACTGTGAGGGGTATATATAGTTGCGTATATTTTTATGCAATTGTAACTTATTGTTTTCACTTAATGAGTTACATTTAGAATGGCTAGGATTTTATTTTCAATAATGCTGCCCCTGAAAATCTGTAAAATAGACCAAATATGGATAATTTTTAGTTAATTCAGATTTTGAGCAATCTTAATTTTTGGATTTATATGAAAATCAACACAATAATTTTTGCATAGATGTGTTGTCATGTAACTGGGTACTTTTAAAGCATTTTATCTTTAGGTTTTGCTATAAAAGGATCATAAACTATGATTTAAATTAATGTTAAAGCAGTTCTGTTTATGATGTTTAATAGAGCAAGTGTCTGTATTATAAAAATGAATAAAACATTTCCCCAATTTTTACAGGGTAATGTCTGTTTACTCTGAGAAAACAAGTTGTTTAGGCTTCATATTACCACATTTATGTTCTTTGGTTTCTTTTATTGTGCACATGTTCTATAAAACCTACCTTATCTATAGACCTTAGATGATAACAAAGAACCAGAGAGTTTCACCTAAAGAAAGTTAGTACAGTAGTTGAAAACAAAAGATTAATTATAATGATTTCAAATATATTACATACATCATGATATTTCATGTTATAAACAGTTCATAAATCTGAAAGGAAATTTTAAAAATTTTTAGAAAAAGTAGAGGACCTGTCGCTCATTATTTCATCACTAATGTAAGGGTGTCGTTAACATGTTAATACTAAACAGACATTACTCTGACATTTCCCCTTTCAGTTGTTTTATCTATACATAGTTTTGTGTTCTGTAATTGTAAATTTTTTACATAGTAATACTTATAACCTTTAAGTAATACTTAAAACCCTTTCAATTTTCTAAGAAAACATTAAATTAAAACTTTTGAAGTAAATAAGAAACAACAACTATTTCTTGCTATGTGTGCAACCATGATTTTTATTACCATGATGCTATCCTATTGGTTTTGGATATATCATGGTTTACTTATTATTTATCTATTGAAATTCTTCAACAACTATTAATTAAGCACCTGTATGTGCCAGGCATTTTTCGGGGCCCTAGGAATTCAGCAGTAAAGGCCATAAATGCTTTCACCGTACAGAGCTTGCTATCTATAAAGCAAGCCAGTCAATAAACTAATAATGATATAATATATATCAGGTGATTATAAGGGCATAAAGAAAACAATAAAATAGGATATAGGTTGGAGGGGGAGAATACACAATTCACCCACTTATGACATTGAGAAGGTTTCCATATTTCTGTTCTTCTTTTATGCTATTATAAACAAAGAATTGAGAAATAGAACCAGAGACATAAATGAAGGGCCAAACACATAATAGATATTCAAATATTTGATGTGTAAATTAAAAATAAATCAATTTAGTCGTTCTAAAGACTATAGACTTTATTCTGAAGGAAACTAAAAGCAAATTTAGTATATTTTCCTTGTTGAATACTGTCAATAATAAACATAGAGAGAATGAGGCTGGAAAGAAATAAGTATTAAAGTAAAATTTTTTCAGGGAAGAAATAAGTACAGCTAGCACTATGACATTAGGGGCTGGCAGTAAGATACACAACCAAGAACTGTAAAGGAGGCAGAATGTAGTTGTTAATTTGAAATGGAGAGTCAGAATTGTATTTAGGGAATAGTCTTTTCCTGCGTTTTAGAAGAATGTCTTATAAGAAATCTCTAATTCCTTTGTGGCTTTTATTGATGTGTTAATGTAAAATATGAATAATTTTTTTTCAAAATTGAGCTGGACTTTCATTCTTGGCATACATTAAAAGATGCAATTATAGATTATTTCAGAAATACTAACAAGATTCCCTTGTTAATATTTTCAACTGTGTTAATATGATTTTTAATTCCTGTATTTCATGTCACTATATTTGATTTCTCATTCTAATTATCATTATTTCTACTTTTTGGTAGACTTCTCAAGGGTCTGTCTAATTATTTTTTTCTTTCCTTGAGTGTAAGTATCGACTACAATATCTTCCAATAATCTAGTTTAAATGTTTCTGCTTTTACCCTTTTTTGTTTTTCTTTGAATAGTATTTTTTCTCCTTTTACATTCTGAAAATGAATAAATAACTCATCCCTTTTCTTTCTGTTATATAAGAAAACCGTATTAGAGTATAAATTTATGACTTCAGCCTGACTTAAACTCATGCATTTCTCCTATAATTATTTTATCATTATTTGCTGAGTAACCAAATTGTCTATTTTTATTTCCCTCTTAACTGACAGTTACTCAGGACATAGAAACGATCCAGTGTGGTTCTCTTTTATTTTTTCCCTTCTTACTATAGAAAAGGCCAATGATATACAAAGTAAAGAAAATAATATAATATCCCCATGTCCTCAACTTCAAAAATTATCCCCTCATGGCCAATCTTACTTTATTGATGACCTAACCCTCTACTTCTCCAAAATTACTTTGAAGCAAATTTTGGAAATTATATAATTTCATTTGCAAATTGAGAATGATTGGTATGTTTCTTAATTCTCTTTTGGAAAATGTTCTTCCTCTGTACCTATTTTTCTTTCACATTTGTTTGTAATTGAAGAAGCCAGGTGACATGTCCTTAGAAATTTTAAATCCGGATTTTGTTGATTACATTCCCACATATCTATTAACATGTTTCTCTCTGTTACCTACCGTTTTTTTCTGTATAAGCTGTGAGGTAGACTTACAAGTTTGATCAGAAACCAGTTCAAGGTTTTGGCAAAACCACTACAGAGATAATGTCTCATACTTTTTTCCAGAGGTAAAAAAAAATCTCTCTCTCTCTCTCTATCTCTCTCTCTCTCTCTCTTTTCTCTCTTTCTCCACATCCCACCCCATCTCTCTGTTATTAGCCATTGATAATCATTGCCAACATCTTTCACTTCATTAGGGATTATGAAAAGATGACATCTAATTTAACAATCCTAATTATTAGCTGTGATGCTTTCACAAAGAGAAACTTTCCTTATTAACAATTTAGTTACCATGAATAACAGTTTTTATATAAAGATAACATACTAGATTATTTACTCTTATTTAACAATTTTTCAAAATATTTAGTTGGTTTTACTTATATCCTCCAAAGGTGACAGGACTTTTGTTATGGTTGTTTTAATGATTAAAAACTCATAGGTTTAAATATTTTTAACTTGTTAAAATGGTTGCAATTATTGTCATTTAATTCAAATTTTTATTGCAGAGTTCTTGTTTAATTTTATTATGATCAGATCAGGTGACTTTATTGTGTGTTTTTTATTTTATTTAAGAATAGTCCACTGTATTATAGAGAGGAAGAGAAATGAGCAATAGAGGATAGTAAAATGAAGTATAGATGACAAACAAGAAGTGCCTGAAACATGTTAGCCATAGATGAGGTAAGTAGTTCATTTGTGTGCTGACATAGAGAGGAAGAGATACAATGAGCAAGTATTAGCTATTCAAGGAGCACCACATTTTTATGACAGTTATATCACCCTTAAATCGGGCACTCATTGGTGCTCCCCATCTGGCCCCATGTAGCCTCTGACTGAGACATGTAGAAACAAGCCACAGGTGCATAGCAGGTTATAGGAGCTACAGCTACTGGCCAGGAGACTTGCCCCTGCATCTTTTCCATAAAATAAGCTTGTGTGTTGGTTCCAGTCACCTTCCTTCCGCTGAGCCACCTTGACTGAATTCAACTCTGGTCCTTATTACCATACTATAGCAGGGAAGGCTGATGCAAGAGAAAAGTGGTGGATAAGGGAGAGGAGGAAGGGAGAGAGGGAAAGAGGAGAGGGAGAGGGAGAGACTGAGGTATTATGGTCCTTCTATCCCACCTGCAAGCTACCATAATGTATTAATCTATGTTGCTTTGCCATATGGTTTTTTTTTTTTAATTAATTAATTTGTTTTGGCTGCGTTAGGTCTTTGTTGCTGCACCCAGGCTTTCTCCAGTTGTGGTGAGCGGACAGTGCACGGGCTTCTTATTGCAGTGGCTTCTCTTGTTGTGGAGCACGGGCTCTAGGCACACGGGCTTCAGTAGCTGTGGCACGTGGGCTTCAAGAGTTGTGGCTCGCAGGCTCTAGAGCGCAGGCTCAGTAGTTGTGGCGCACGGGCTTATTGGACCTGCTGCATGAGGGATCTTCCCAGACCAGGGCTCGAACCTTTGTCCTCTGCATTGGCAGGCGGATTCTTAACTACTGCGCCACCAGGGAAGTCCCCATATGTTTTAAATTGATTCAATAAACCTTGTGATTTGAACATCTTAACTTGATCTGGAGACTTTTTCTCCTGTGACTTCTAGGATGGAATGCCTGATTGTGTACTTGACAGGTAACAGCTTCAGGGTGCCTTTCCTCTCCAAGAGGAGCCCATACCCAGGGCTGAATTATGACTTTCCATGGGCCCCTTCTTCCACAAAAAATTTTAAATTTATATTTTATAACTGCATTGGTATAAAAATGAATATATTAACATTATATACTAAACTATTTTATTTTACCTAAAAGTTCAGTTTTTCCTCTAATTTAGAAAGAAGTTAAAATATTTTCATGGATGCCTAAAAGTATTGTGGGTGGTAGGCACTGTGCCTACTGTACCTAATGAAGAAGTTGGTCCTACTGTACCTTTCCTTTTTGCTATGAAGTCTTTTTTATACTTCTGTTTTTTTTTTAATTAAAAAAGCAAATTTAAAAACATTATAGAAATATGAAAATAGGAAGTAAAATCCCTTTTATTTCTACAGATAGCTATTGCTGACAATGTGATACATATACTTACAGGTTATGTTTTACTCTTCTTATACTAGCCTGTACACATACACAGGCACACACTGTACTCTATGGGATCATCCTGTGAGCCCTGTTGTTTTATGTTGATCCTTCCATTAATAATCTATTATGGACATATACATTGTGAATGATATCTTAGATATTGGTTACAGTGGCTATAATATATATTTGCTGGATTGTTAAAGAATATTCAAATCTGCTGTAAAGAACAGCAAAATAATAATGCAGCAAACAACAAATAAAACAGCAAAACAACAAAATAATAATGAAGATAAATGAAATAATATAAATAGTAAATAAGCAATTAGCCTGAGGTATGTTGTTATAAAGTTCAAATGAGAGGATATCTGTTAAACCACTTACTAGACAAGGAATGCAATTTATATTCATTTCTATTTCTAATGATAATTTAATTTCAACAAGATGAATTTTAGGGGAGCCCTATAGAAAGGTCTATAACTAGTACCAAAATCCTAGTTGGTAGAGAAGAATAAAACAGAGGACACAGTGCTTCATAAGGTGTGATAACTTTCTAGAGGTTATAATTGATAGTAGGTTAAAAATATCACCATTGTAGCAGAAATAGAGACACAGACGTAGAGAACAAACGTATGGATACCAAGGGGGGACTGGGGGTGGGTGGGATGGATTGGGAGATTGGGTTTGACATATATGCACTACTATGTATAATATAGATAACTAATGAGAACCAACTGTATAGCACAGGGAACTCTACTCAATGCTCTGTGGTGACCTAAATGGGAAAGAAATCCAAGGAAGAGGGGATATATGTATACGTGTGGCTGATTCACTTTGCTGTACAGCAGAAACTAACACAACACTGTAAAGTAACTATACTCCAGTAAAAACAAAAATCACCATTGTAATGTTACCTCCATAATTAAACACAAACAAGCAAGCAAACAAACAAATAGGTTGTTTTAATGGACCCCTGTGTTCACAATGGGAACCTTACTTAGACCATACCTGTGGCAATGGTCTGAGTCTGGACACTGCTCTATTTTTCCTATGTTATAATAGCTTCCTATTTGATTCCACTTCATGGCAGACATTGATCATCTAAGGTGGTTTCAGAAAAGAGCAATCAGGAGCATGAGGACAATCCGATCCATATCATGTCATCAATGTCTACAAGAATTTGAAATATTTTTATAAAGGAGAGAAGCTTTTGGAAAGATTTGATGTAGCATATCACAGAAGTCTAAGAATAAAATAAATTATCTCAAGAATTAATGAATTCTCATCACTGAGTTGATCAAAATCAGTGGTTTCAATCCTGGCTGCATATTAGAGTAATATAGAAAGATTGGAAAAAAAATACCAAAGCTCAATTCCATCTCAGGAAAATTAAATCAGATCTCTGTTTGAGAGACAGTGTTTTTTAAAAAAAGATCCCAACCATTGTAATGTGTATCCAGGGTTAAAATTTCCTATTTGAGTACATGAGTTTGATTACTGGGCAAATGAATCATAAAGAGTATTTTAAAACTGCTCACATAGTCTTTGAAATCACCTTTGTATCTGAGATCTTATCATGCAGTAGTAAGGCTGACTCTTACAAGAAATTATAACTTACCCACTCATTATTAGCAGCGGTTGACACAATTCATGAAACACTTTCTTCACCTGTGTGTTTCAATTCATCTTCTCTTGATTCTCCTTTGCCGTTATTGGTTGTTCCTCCTTCCTCTCCTTCACTTGTTCCCTCTTAAATATTCAACCTCTAAAAACTGAACTACCTCAGGACTCAGCTCCTCCTCTATTTAACTTTAAAAGAAACTGCCAAATGCTTATCCAAAGTGTTTACCATCTTGCACTCTCAGTAACAATATATAAAATTCCAGGTGCTCCACAAACTTCGGTGTTGTCATTTTTTTAATAACATTAGCAATTTCTAGTGGGTGCTAAATTATAACTGATCATGGTTTTCATTTTCATTTCTCTGGTAACTAATGATTTTGAGTCCTTTATCATGTGGTCATTGGCATATATTTTTTGAGAATTGTCTGTTAAAGTCTTTTGCCCATTTTTTGTTATTTATCTTTTCATTATTTGTAGTCTTTAACAATCTATGAGTCCTTTCTTACTATATATGCTGCAAATACTATATCTAGTCTGTGGTTTGCTTTTTATTTCCTTAACGATTTTTTTTTAATGAGCATAGATTTCTTTGATAAGGTTTAATTTACCTTTTTTTTTTCATTTGTGCTTTTTCTGTATTAAGTTGAAGAAGTTTTCACAAGGTTGCTTTCTTTCAGAAGCTGCATGATTCTGGATATTCTGTTTGGGTCTATGATATCCATCTCAAATGGTTTTTTGTGTGTTGGGGGGGGAGGGGTATGAAGAAATGAGTTTCTCTTTTTTCTCCTAGCATATATCCCGTGTTTGCAGCACCATTTGTTTAAAATGACTTTTATTATCCAGTTGAGTTGACTTGATGCCTTGATCAAAATATCATATGACAGTATATGTTCCATTTATGAATTCTCTATTATGTGTTATTGTTTCGTTTTGTTTTGGTTGTTTTTGGTCCTTCCTTTTGTCAGTACTTCAGTGTTTGATTTCTGACTTTAGAGTAAGACCTGAAATCACGACATGTAAATCATCCACATTTTTCCTTCATTTTCAAGATGATTTTGGCTGTTCTGGGTCTTTGCCATCAGAAAAGTTTATAGTCGCTGACTGATCAGGCTACAAAAATAAGTCTTATAGAAATGTAGTCAGGAACTGTGTATGTATTCAAGAATGGGAAAAATAAGCTCTACAGTTTATTTTTTAAGTCTAAATCGAAGTAGCTATTGTTCTACTTACTCCTTTCTCATTATTGCTCTCCAGGATTTCCATATAATCCTTAAGAACTGTTACAATTTCTCTTTTGTAGCACTTAGAAAAAAGTTTTTTTTGGGCTGAACTTCAAACCTAAGTCATTTTTACCTCAGAAGGAAAGATAACTGCTTTGAAGATAACACTAATCACATTAGGTCTTCAACAGTCTCTTTTCCATTCCACAGTTATATTTATCTTCAAGAGGTCTAATCCAGTTCAAGGAAAAGATGTACGAAATCAGCTTGATTCCCTAAGGCAAACCCAGAGAGAATTTATATTTATTTCTTTTAGTAAACTTATCGCTGCTGTCTAAGCCAAAATTAAAAGCATAAATAACAAATACAAATAGACCAAGAAGCTAGATAGGTTGACTTCACAACTAGATTTACATGTTGAATCATCAAAACTTTTCCTGCCCCATCCTTAATTTATGAATGCTATCTTTAATTTGAGCTTTGACATCCTTTCCTATTGTTGCCCAGCCTTCTATGTGATGGTACCTTGGCTTTCCCCTGAAGTATAAATCCTTTTCTGACAATAATGTAATAAATAGAAAGGCACAGTTTATTAAATGTATTCTGCTAAAAATCTTCTCTGGTGTGCACCCTTCCAACCTCCTAGGTACATTTTAGGAAAATCCTCCCTAGCACTTCTATGGGAGTAAATAAAGAGCTATGTATTTAGTCTCACACACATTCATAACAATATTTAAAAGTGTGTTTCTGAAATTGACATAACCAGCGGAAAATGACACAATAGATATATAATAAAACATTTTAAATGAAAAATTTCAATGTGTCAACATTTGAAATTTGCGTTATTTTTTATGTCTGTATTGGCTCTTTTGTTGGCCAATAATTTTTATATATAGTGAAAATCAATCACAGAATAACTAATGTATAGACTAAGATCTATAACCTAATCTTTTTTTTTTTTTGCTTTCAGTGTGAACTTTCTTTTGTTACATTGTTACACTACTCTCTTCCTTGTTCCTCCTATGAATATCACTAGTTGATTTTTTAAAATTTCCTCATGGTATTATTGCTGTAAATTTCCTTTTAATAGTCTCTTGACCTACATAAATCATAGCAATCTCTTCTCTGAAGCTGTTATAGAATTTGCACTCAATTTAAAAGTACACTTCCTCCAATGCATCATTTATTGTAGTATGTATCACTGAATTCAGATTTCATTGCATACTATCATGTTCTACTCATATGTGACACCAACTTTATTACTTTTGGTTTCGTTGATTTTCCCTTTGTTTTTCTGTTCTCTGTTTTGTTTATCTACACTCTAAACTTTATTATTTCCTTCTGCTAGCTTTGGATTTATTTTATTCTTTTTCTATTAAGTTGTAAGTTAGGTTATTGATTTGAGATCTTTCCATTTTTTAACATAAGCATTTAGAGCTATAAATTTCCCTCTATGCAGTCATTTTGCTTCATCCTGTAAATTTTGGTGTGTTGGGTATATGTTTTTTCTTTAATTCATGTTAAAGTATTTTCTCATTTCCCTTCTGATTTCTTCTTTGATCCCTTGGTTGTTTAAAAGTGTGTTGTCTAATTTCCACATATTTGTAACTTTCCATCTTTTCTTTTGTCGTTAATTTCTAATTTCATTCCATTGTAGTTTGAGAAGATATGTTGGATAATTTCAATTTCATTCTTTTAAAATATATTTAGACTTGTTTTGTGATTTAACATATGACCTATGCTGGAGAATGTCCCATGTGCACTTGAGAAAAAGGTATTCTACTTTTCTGGAGCAGAATATTCTGAATATGTCTATTAGGTCTAGGTGGTTTGTAGTGTTGTTCAAGTCCTCTATTTTGTGATTGGTATTCTGTCTAGTTCTTAACTCCATTTCTGAAAGCGGGATATTGAAGCCTCCAGCTGTTGTAGAACTATTCATTACCCCATTTAATTCTTTCAGTTTTTTGTTTGTTTCATATATTTTGGAGCTCCATTGTTAGTTCATTTTTTATACCCATCTCCCTGGCTTTTGTATCAGTGGTTTTGATGTTATTGACACAGGGATAGGCCAAGTGCTAACTTATATGGAACTAGAAATATTCTGGGATTCTGATATTTAATTTTGATTACAATTTTTATGATATCTAGTTGTACTTCCTGCCTTTGATTCCATGTGATGCCTCTCTGTCATGACAATAAATTTAGCTTTTATCCTTAAATTGCCTTGAGTAAACTTATAAGCTGAAAATCAACTTATAAAAAACAATAGGCCAGTATGATCAGAAGTGAAATGTTATATATTTGGTTAAAAACAGAAGCTCTTTAGTGGAAAAAAATCATTCTATTTGGAAGTTAAACTGAGATATTATACAAAGAAAACAAACTAAAGAAAGGAAACTTATTGTATCATTGTATCACAATAAAGGGTAAAGTTACATACAATCACATTTTATCTATTATCTATCTATTGTCTCTATATCTGTAATGTTTAAAAATCACTTTACATGTATCAAGCTTTTACATTGCATTAGAGACAATAAAAAGTGCTTTAAACTGATTTGATAATCATAGACATGTACTCTAATTATGTATATAGTTATATATATATATAACTATATATATTTATACACAATAATATGAATGATTCAGTGTAGAAATATGTGATATGTACCTGTGCTTCTCATAAGGTTCACAAAGACTCTAATAATCTTACTAATGTCTAGTTTTCAACATTTGCTTTCCTTCAAGTTTATCTAAGACAATCACTGTTCTTTTCACTCTATTTTTTTTCTTTTGATAAGACCTGCTGCTCCTCTACCATGATGATATTGACACCCTCTGCTGCTCCTCTACCATGATGATATTGACACCCTATGTCAAAGTCCTAGTTGTTTCATATATCAGAATAGAAAGATACACTCTCTAAATAAGTGCCTGTGGTGACAAAGAAATACCAAAATTGGAATATACTTCTGGGTAGACACAAATAAATTTTCCAAGTGAGTTTTTTTAATATCACATATTTATGGTCTCTCTTGCTCTTTCTTCCTTTCTCCGTTTCTGTGTCTGTCTCTCCTCTCTTTCTTTCCATCTCTTGTTCCCTCCTACCTCCCTATTAGGTATTAGAATATTTGAATTCTAGTCTCTGCTAAATTGACTTAGAGAAGTATAACCTTGGGCAAATCACAAAATGTAATTGGGATTCTAAATTTTGGTCCTTTAAAATGATAACATAAAACTAGATGATATCTAATGTTACTTTTCGACTTAAAATTCTGTGATTCAAAGACATAATGAAACACCACCTGGGGTTGTATAACATGGCAATGATAAATTTCAAATGAACGCTGTTGAAAGTCCTACATTTGCTTGAAAAGGTGAATTTTACTTTGAGCTGAAATGTCACATTAAACATGTGTCTTCCCTAGATATTTTTTTGTTTCAGGGAAGAAAGGACTAATGAAGCTAGGTTTAGCCCAGTGTTATTTATTGTGAGAATATAAATGGAACATAACAGAAATCCACAAAGAAGAGACTATATGAAGCCCACTCTCATGAAGCTTAGCTTGCATATTAATGCTGGACTCAGCTATGCTAAGGACTCAATCATAGCAGTCTCAACTTGGGTACCCTACCATGGACATAACTTGGGACATGACTTATACTCTACATGAACTCTTCTTTGTGATTTATTTTCTTTCTTTTTTTAATAGATCTTTATTGGAGTGTGATTGCTTCACAATACTGTGTTAGTTTCTGTTGTACAAAAAAGTGAATCAGCCATATGCATACATATATCCCCATGGTATATTTCTCCATCTGTTTATGTCACCTTTGTTTTCATTCATCAGTGTTTTATAGTTTTCTGAGTACAAGTCTTTCGATTCTTTAGGTAGGTTTATTCCTAGGTATTTTATTCTTTTTGTTGTGATGGTAAATGGAATTGTTTCCTTAATTTCTCTTTCTGATTTTTTGTTGTTAGTGTATAGGAATGCAAGAGATTTCTGTGCATTAATTTTGTATCCTGCAACTTTACCAAATTCATTGATTAGCTCTAGTAGTTTTCTGGTGACATCTTTAGGATTCTCTATGTATAGTATCATGTCATCTGCAAACAGTGACAGTTTTACTGCTTCTTTTCCAATTTGTATTCCTTTCATTTCTTTTTCTTCTCTGATTGCCATGGCTAGGACTTCCAAAACTATGTTGAATAATAGTGGTGAGAGTGGATATCCTTGTCTTGTTCCTGATCTTAATGGAAATGGTTTCAGTCTTTCACCATTGAGAACAATGGTTGCTGTGGGTTTGTCATATATGGCCTATATTATGTTGAGGTAGGTTCCCTCTATGCCCATCTTCTGGAGAGTTTTTATCATAAATTGGTGTTGAATTTTGTCAAAAGCTTTTCCTGCATCTATTGAGATGATCATATGATTTTTATTCCTTAATTTGTTAATATGGTGTATCACATTGATTGATTTGAATATATTGAAGAATCCTTGCATCGCTGGGTTAAATCCCACTTGATCATGGTGTATGATCATTTTAATATGTTGTTGGATTCTGCTTGCTAGTATTTTGTTGAGGATTTTTGCATCCATGTTCATCAATGATATTGGTCTATAATTTTCTTTTTTTGTGATACCTTTTTCTGGTTTTGGTATCAGGGTGATAATGGCTTCATAGAATGAATTTGGGATTCATTATTTGAATGAATCTCAAATCTGGGATTCATTCAAAAATCTGCAAGTTTTTGGAAGAGTTTGAGAAGGGTCAGTGTTAGCTCTTCTCTAAATGTTTGACAGAATTTGCTTGTGAAGCCATCTGGTCCTGGACTTCTGTTTGTTGGAAGATTTTAAATTACACTTTCAGTTTCATTACTTGTGATAGGTCTGTTTATATTTTCTAATTCTTCCTGGTTCAGTCTGGGAAAATTGTACCTTTCCAAGAATGTGTCCATTTCTTCATGATTGTCCATTTTATTGGCATATAGTTGTTTGTAGTAGTCTCTTATAATCCTTTGTATTTCTCTGGTGTCAGTTGTGATTTTTCCTTTCTAATTTATTGATTTGCATCCTCTCCCTTTTTTTCTTGATCTATCTGGCTAAGGGTTTATGTATTTTGTTTATCTTCTCAAAGAACCAGCTTTTAGCTTTACTGATCTTTGCTATTGTTTTCTTCATTTCTACTTCATTTATTTCTGCTCTGATCTCTATGATTTCTTTCCTCCTACTGACATTGGGTTTTCTTTGTTCTTCTTTCTCTAGTTGCTTTAGGTGTTGGGTTAGATTGTTTATTTGAGATTTTTTTTGTTTCTTGAGGTGAGATTGAATTGCTATAAACTTCCCTCTTAGAACTGCTTTTGATGCATCCCATAGGTTTTGGGTCATTGTGTTTTCGTTGTCATTTTTTTCTATGTATTTTTTTATTTCTTCTTTGATTTCTTCAGTGATCTCTGGGTTATTTAATAGTGCACTGTTTAGCCTCCATGTATTTGTGGTTTTTACAATTTTTTTCGTGTAATTGATTTCCCATCTCATAGGGTTGTGGTCAGAAAAGATGCTTGATGGGATTTCAATTTTCTTAAATTTTCTGAGGCTTGATTTTTGACCCAAGATGTGATCTGTCCTAGAGAATGTTCTGTGTGCACTTGAGAAGAAAGTGTATTCTGCCACTTTCAGGTGGAATGTTCTATAAATATTTAAATCTATCTGGTCTATTGTGTCATTTAAAGCATGTGTTTCCTTATTTATTTTCTGTTTGGATGATCTTTCCATTGGTGTAAGTGGGGTGTTAAAGTCCCCTACAATTATTGTGTTACGGTCAATTTCCCCTTTCATGGTTGTTAGTATTTGCCTTATGTATTGAGGTGCTCCTGTGTTGGGTGCATAAACATTTATAATTGTTATATCATCTTCTTGGAGTGAGCCCTTGATTATTATGTAGTGTCCTTCCTTATCTGTTGTAACAGCCTTTAAAGTCTATTTTGTTGGTACTCCAGCTTTCTTTTGATTTCCATTTGCATAGAATATCTTTTTCCATCCCTTCACTTTCAGTCTATATGTGTCCCTAGGTCTGAAGTGGGTCTCTTGTAGACAACATATATACGGGTCTTGTTTTGTATCCATTCAGCTAGTCTGTGTCTTTTGGTTTGGGCATTTAATCCACTTATATTTAAGGTAGTTATCCATATGTATGTTCCTATTACAGTTTTCTTAATTGTTTTGGGTTTGTTTTTGTGGGTCTTTTTATTCTCTTGTGTTTCCTGCTTAGAGAAATTTCTTTAGCATTTGTTGTAAAGCTGGTTTGGTGGTGCTGAATTCTCTTAGTTTTTGCTTGTCTGAAGAACTTTTGATTTCTCCATCAAATCTGAATGAGATCCTTGCTTGATAGAGTAATCTTGGTGGTGTTTTTCTCTCTCAGCACTTTAAGTATATCTTGCCACTCCCTTCTGGCCTGCAGAGTTTCTGTTGAAAAATCAGCTAATAACCTCATGGGGATTCCTTTGTATGTTATTTTTTTTTTCCTTGCTGCTTTTAATATTTTTGCTTTGAATTTAATTTTTGTTAGTTTGATTAATATGTGTCTTGGTGTGTTTCTCCTAGGGTTTATCCTATATGGCACTCTCTGTGTTTCCTGGACTTGGGTGACTATTTCCTTTCCCATGTTAGAGAAGTTTTCCACTATAATCTCTTCAACTATTTTCTTCTGTTAGATTCCTTCTATTGTATTTTTCATTTCAGTTATTGTGTTGTTCATCTGTGTTTGTTCTCTAGTTCTTCTAGATCTTTGTTAAACATTTCTTGTATTTTCTCAATCCGTGCCTCCATTCTATTTATGAGATTCTGCATCATATTTACTATCATTATTCTGAATTCTTTTTCAGGTAGATTGCCTATTTCCTCTTCATTTATTGGGTCTTGTAGGTTTTTACCTTGCCTCTTTATCTGTGAAATATTTTTTTTCCATCTCATTTTTTTTTCCTTTTTTTTTCTGAGTGGAATTGTGTTCCTGTCTTACTGGTCATTTGGCCTGAGGTTTCCAACACTGGAGTTTGTAGGCTGTTTAGTAGAACTGGGTCTTTGTGCTGAGATGAGCACCTCCAGGAGACCTCACTGTGATGAATATTCCCTGGGTTCTGAGGTTCTCTGTGATTCCGGTGGTTTGGACTCAGAGCTCCCACCACAGGAGCTTCAGCCCAATCCCCAGCTTGTGAACCAAGATCCCACAAGCTACGCAGGGCAGCAAAAAAAAAAAAGAACAATAACAAAGTAAAAAATAAAATTAGACTAGGAAACTAACAGATATGTTAGAATAAAAATAAAAATATAGATGAAACAGCAACGAGAAGGTAAAAGAGAACCACAATAGTAAAAAAGAGGAGGAGAAAAAAAAAGGTGGAAAAGGCCTTGGCTATGGAGGGCAGGGCCTAAGCAGGGTCAAGGTTTGGGTGGTGGGTGGGGCCTATGCTTAGGACCCACAGGGCTGGAAAAGGCCCTGGGGTGTGTGGATGGGTAAGCTCAACAGAAAAGAAGGGGCCCAGGCCCCTGGTCTCAGAGGGCAGGGGACCCCACCTTGGAGCCCAGCAGGCTTCCTGGGTTCAAGTGGTTGGGGCAAACACCTTCCACTCCTCTCCTGCTCCTCCTGTCCTGGAGGGCTCCTCCCACCTGCCTCTCCTGATCTCCCAGGCCTCCCTCCTTTGTCCCCAGGACCCACATGGCCTGGAGTGGACTTTGGAGGGTGGGAGATCAGCCTGGGAGCTTAGCAGTCTCCCTGGGCCCCAGTCAGTGGAGCAAATGTCCTCTGCTCCTCTCCCAGTCCTCCGGTCCTGGAGGGCCCCTCCCGCCTGCCTCTCCTGGCCTCCCTCCTACATCCCCAGGACCAACCCAGCCTGGATGAGACCTCTGAGGGAGTAGGACCTGGCCTGAGAGCCAGGCAGACTTCCCTGGCCGATTGGGTAGGGGAAACGCTGGGCCTGCTACCCCCGATCTGAGCCCCTGAGGGTCCCTTCAGGCATGGGAACCCCGCCCCTTCTCAGCTACCCCTCAGGGGCACCAGTCCTGTCTGGCCTCCACTTCTTCTCCCTCCTCAGTCCCCCCATGTCCTACCAGTTCGCTTGGGGATTCTTCCCATCTCCTTGGGTGTCAGAGTCCCCCACCAGCATCCGGCAGACACCCTAGCTGTGGGGAGACGTGAACTCTGCCTCTTCCTACACTGCAATCTTGACTCCGCCCTCCCTGATTTATTTTCTACCTCTGCTTACTTATTGTTTCTCTTCTCTCATGCCTTCAGTGTACACATGGCTTCAGCTTACCATGACCCTTAATCTACTTTCAAGAAATTACTCTTTCATCTTTGACACCCATCGCTAATCAGATATTTTGTTACCTCTTAGTTCAGATTAATGAGAGAGAATCTCATAAGTCTAGCTCATTTTTTTCAAACCAAACTTTTTGGAAGGGACCAAATCTTGTCCCAGTTAGCTGTGGTAGGGCTAGTACATAGGTCCATGCAACAAAAAATACGACCATCAAGGCTACACCCTTCAGCAAGGTACATGGGTTTCATTCTTCCCCTTCAAGCAGGTATGGCCATGTAGGTAACATGAAACATGTTTAGCACACAATGGTCTGGGCATAAGATAAATAGCAACAAGAGCTACTGTTGGCCGTAGTTACCATTGTATAAAGCATTCACATCGCTGAGCAAGGAATGTTTGAGGAGATTTAATATATGTCTCCAATCCTAAGGAAAGTGGACACTGACTTCCATTAATTAAAGCAGCAACTATAAAGGAAATAGATGTAAGAAATTAAAGTTCCTACATCTCTCTGCCAATTGTAATAGCATAAAACCTCAAAGACTTACATGAAAGCAAAGGCTAATTGTAATATTTAGATTAAAAAGTTTTGTTTTTAAAAATTATTTATCGGGCTTCCCTGGTGGTGCAGTGGTTGAGAGTCTGCCTGCCGATGCAGGGGACGCGGGTTCGTGCCCCGGTCCGGGAAGATCCCACATGCTGCGGAGCAGCTGGGCCCGTGAGCCATGGCCGCTGAGCCTGCGCGTCCAGAGCCTGTGCTCCACAACAGGAGAGGCCACAACAGTGAGAGGCCCGTGTACCGCAAAAAAATAAATAAATAAAAATAAATAAATATTATTTATCTACTTACTGATTACCTCCTTTTGTCATTTTTTCCTCCATAGCAAAAGTACAAGTTCAAAGTTCAAAAATTGAAAATGACCTATGAGTTTGACAGAGGAGAAATACATATCTGATGAGAAATGGGAGTTTGGAGTACTTGGGTTTATACCCTAGTAGTGATAACTGTGTCAGGATTCTCTTATGTGAATAATACAATGAATATGTAAGGCATTCTAAAATGGCTGCTAACAATAATTATTTTATGTTAATATTTTTTTTATAAATGGGGCCTTTAAACTAGTATGAGACAATAACCAATTTTTATATCCTGTAAAGTGTCTACTGTATCACCAAATGATGAAATTGAGCTGAAATTTATAACTCATTTATTTGAGGAATATTTTTTAGTACATACAGCTATAAAGACATGTATTATTCATCTAAACTGTTAGCTCATTTGCATTTTCATTAAACTGTAAAGACTATATCACTGCTATGCAAGTAGAATTTTAACTTTTTTCTGCTTTGAACATGCAAAAGCCAATTTTTTTTTGTTTAAAACTCAAAGTGTTTACTAATAGGCATCAATACATATATGCTTGCATGAACATTTAAGATACACATGTATATGTATGTCTGTAATTGAGGAAGCAAGCAAATAAAACGTTTAATACCCAACTTATTTGTTCTTATTTGAAATAAGATATTTCTCATATAAGTGAAACTTCCAAGCAAATGAAGCATTCCTTAAGCACTGAAACTTTAAAAAAATTGTTATTGTTTGAAGTATGTTACAATTTTTCTTCTGTTAAAACAAATGACACTGAATATATTATTCTGTTATTGATGATTCAAAGATATAATTTTCATAAGCTATTAAAACTGTTAAGATTCTCTTCCTAAAAATAAATGACCACTAAGGCATGCTTTTTAAGTTTCATATATTTGTATATAATATTTTTATAAATATTTATAAAATATTTAAAACATCTTTATGGGCTCTTACTTACAAGATGTGAAAAAGAAAGTAGAGGAAATGCCTCCCTTTTAATAGTGTTTGTCATCTTTTAGTTTGTTTCTTCAAACTTACTTAGTACATCAGTAAATAAGTATTTATTGTTGTTCATGGATAGGCACTTGAAGTACATTGAAGGAGAAATTGGCAGAGTTTTGTTGAGGAAGGAGACATATAATAAACTGGTGAACATTAAAACGCATAAAGATAATTTCTTGTATTACTACAGATTTTATTATGCTGTTAGAATAATAGCAATGCTTAATAATTATCAAACACTTTTATTGTAATAGATACCCTTCATTGCATGGTTTAATTAATTTGTTTCATTATAGAAACTTAAGAGGTTTTATTACTCCCGGTTTTTCATATGAAGAAAATGATGCAGAAATGTTAAGTAACTTACTGCTTCACAACTAGTAAGTGTTGAGAAAATAATTAAAAACAAAATTTCCTGCTAACCCAGACAACCTCTCCATTTTCTCCAAAAGTAGAAGAGAAAGAAAACAGTTTAATTATTGAAAGAGTATTAAACCAGAATGTGATGCACATCACAGGCATTCTGCTAAGAGACTGCAAAGACAAAAAGAAATCTCACCGTATCTGTAGTCAAGCAGATACAACCCATTACAGATATGTCTTCAAGATAAACAGTAACTAGCCCTCTATCAAGGGGACTTGAAAGCACCTTTTGTCACACATAGTTCACCCTAAATTCACCGGGCAGTTGGGGTGACCTTCTGTGTCAACTAATTAGCCTTATCCAAAGGAAGAATAAACTTCTTATATCTTTATGACAGGAGGTAGTTTTGCAACTTGGAGTGTGACACCTGCCAAAGTTAGCCTCCTAAGCTTTCAAAGAAACTGGGAAATAGGGATGCTATCTTCTGTGATAATTACGTATCAAAGAGATGGTTCCCAGGTCCGTGAGAAAGGCATACCTAGGTTATAAATCTGACAAAATTCTTACTTAGCTTTTCAAAAATTTTACATACATTTTAGAGAGACAGAGAAAGAACTTACAGTTGCAAGTTTTCTAAAGTTAATGCTCAAAGAAAAGGGAGGGAGAGGTTGCTTATACTGAATCTTCCTTATATTCAACAGGAAGAATTAAGCCTCTTATTTTTAATTTGCATGTGCCTTTACACAAGTAAATAATAGAATTAAGATTTGAGTCCAGGAAATGTTGGCAGAGCCCTTAAATACTTCCATATATATCATTCTGCTAAGTGTATGCTTGGCATGGAGACGACTTCATTTGATTTGATACTTATATGATGAGAAGGATCCAGCCATATAAGCTCCAGGGAAAGAACATTCCAAGTAGATGAAGCAATACGTCAAAAGACCTTGAGATCAAAAGACATTTGATGTGTTAAAAGGACACAAATAAAAACCATGTGGCTGGATACAGTGGATGGAAGAACATAAGCTTGGACATTTAAGTTAGGGTTAAATCTTATAGTCGTTCAAGGCCATGGTAAGAAGTTTGAATTTTATTCTAGTGGCAATGGAAAACCATTTGAAGGCTCTTTTAAGCAGAGAATTATAATGACATCATTTTTGATTTAGAGGAATTATTTTTCTTATTGTGTGAAGAAGTTTTGTTGTATTTGGTTGGGGAGTTAACAATGGGGGAAAAGTAGCCAAAAGTAGCCAAAGTAGCCTGCAGTATTCCAGGTCTCTGATTATAGCAATAGAGATTTCAGTTAAATTCTGCTGTTTTTTTGGGAATTCCCTGGTAGTCCCGTGGTTAGGACTTCATACTTTCACTGCCAAGGGCCCGAGTTCAATCCCTCATTGGAGAGCTAAGATCCTGCAAGCCGTGCAGCATACCAAAGGAAAAAATAGGTAAATTCTGTTATTTTTGGAGGTAAAACTAAGGAGCTCTGCTGATGTGTTAGATGTGAGGTGTGAGGAAACAGAGGAGTCAAGGGTGATTCTAAGAATTGTGTCCTAAGTAAAAACTGGTAGTATTATTTACTGGTATAAGAAAGGCTTCAAGTCTAGAGCAGATTTAAGGAAGGAGTAGGGAATGAGTAACAGTTGTAGTTATTTAAGGTTGTAATGTTACTTAGATATATCCTGGATACATCCAGATGGTGATGTCAAGTTAGCAGTTGGATTAAGGAAGGAGTCTGTGGCTCAGGGTGAATAGTCTGAGCTACAGAGGCAAATTGAGTGGTCATGAGCACATGAAAAATATTCATATAACTATGGGATCAAGACTATATAAAATTACCTATCCTGTGTAGGGAAAGAAGACTGCTGAGAACAGGAAGCTTCTTGGATATATATGTAAACCAAAGTAATGACCTCTGAAAGAGTGTTTGGCTTAAGGATTATTTATTGGCAAATTGAAGGAAAAAAATCTGTGTAGTAATATAAAAAGAGGTAAGATGAAAGCCAAGAAACAGTATTATTATAGAAATGAATAAAGGAGATAAATCCTACAGAAAAACAAAGTTTGGTAAGGATGAATGATCTCCCGTGGGATTAAGAGCTAAAATAATATTGAGTATCTACTATGTTTCAGGAACTTGCCTAAGTGCTTTACACATATATTAACTCACTTAATAGTCACAATTGCTATCTTCTCCCAGAGATAGGGATGAATACTACAGAAATTTTACAGAGAAGGGTAGAAATCAATTAACTTGTTCAAGGGCACCTGATTTGTAAGTGATGTAGTTGGATTCAAATTTAGGAAGGGGGACTTAGGAGCCTCTGCTCCTAATAACTATGCCCACTGGTGAATTTTTTAAAGTAATTATGCAAGTGTAGCAAAGAAATTTACTGTTCTCTCTCCTAGGAAACTCTTCCCTCAATTCTACATATGCCTCTCTCTGTCTTCTTTTTTCTTTTTTTCTTTTTTTTTTTTTTTTGCGGTACGCGGGCCTCTCACTGTTGTGACGTCTCCCGTTGCGGAGCACAAGCTCCGGACGCGCAGGTTCAGCGGCCATGGCTCACGGGCCCAGCCGCTCTGCAGCATGCGGGATCCTCCCGGACCGGGGCACGAACCCGTGTTCCCTGCATCAGCAGGCGGACTCTTAACCACTGTGCCACCAGGGAAGCCCCCTCTCCGTCTTCTTAGATCTCTGTACAATGTCACCTTATCAGAGATCTTTTCACTAACTAATATTCAATCCAATCACTCTGTCTCCTTGCCCCACTTAATTTTTCTTCTTGGAACTTGCTGATTTCTGAAACAATTTTATATTTGTCTGATTATCTATCTATCTAAATATAGATCTGTCTAACTATATATCTGAGAGCAAGGACTTAAATTTATTTATTTTTATTATTATTTTTTTTTTTTGCGGTACGCGGGCCTCTCACTGTTGTGGCCTCTCCCGTTGCGGAGCACAGGCTCCGGACGTGCAGGCTCAGCGGCCATGGCTCACGGGCCTAGCCCTCCGTGGCATGTGGGATCTTCCCAGACCGAGGCATGAACCCATGTCCCTTGCATCGGCAGGCGGACTCTCAACCACTGCGCCACCAGGGAAGCCCAGGGACTTAAATTTATTTACCATAGTATGACCAATGCCTAGTCTATGGTTGTGGCTTAGTAAAGATTTATGGACTAAAAGACTGAATGATAAGTTAATGATGAGTTAATGAATAAAGGAATGAATGAATGAGCATACTTTTGGCTGCAGTTTTGAGAGTCTAACTGATATTGGAGATTATAGATCTTTAGCTTCACTAATCTTTAGGGTCATGTCCTTTTCTCCAGCAGGGCTTGGTCAGCAAGAGGGAAGATGATTGTGGGAGTGACCCAGGGTTAGAGTAGCAAGAAAAGAAAGAGAATCAGGGGATCTTAAATAGAGGGAAAAGAACAGTGGAAGTAGAGGGAAGAGAGTGACTTGGTATAAAGAGTACTTAAGGGGACAACTAAGTCATGAAGAGGAAATTTGATTGGGAGGGAAAAGTCAGAAGCCAAACATGGAAATAATCGAGAGGTTCAAGAAACAATTTGAATAGAGTAAGAAATGCCAAGAATTGAAACAATGGAAAGTTGTAGTCAGATTGTGCAAAGGAGAAAAGGTGTAAAAAGTAAATGTCTAAAACCCATAAAAAGTGTCTTCTCTGAATTTCCCACCAAAGTTGACATCAAGAAAGTTTTAATTTTATTAAAACCATATCTCCTTAGAAGCACAATAATATCTCTATTTTTAAAATAACAGCCTCTCAATTTAATGAAAACATGCATATGCATATGCAAACTTTGACATTTCACAACTTAGATGTTTAGATATTAAAATCTTAGTAATTATTTTTAAAAATTAATTAGTGCTATCTCTGTGTAATTACAGGCCACTAGATAATGGAATACTTGTTTTGAATTATCTTTTCCATAACTTATTTTAGAAAAATCTCTTTTCAGTCTATCCACTTTAATCAACAGAATTATTCTGTTAGCTAGCTAGCTGGAGCTATAGCTAAAATCTATGCCATTGATCCCTGCTTTTCTCTGCCTAAGCCTAAGTAGGCCTTCATGAAAAGCAGCAACCAACTGGCAAAAAACAGAACAAAACAACAAATGTCTGTGCTTCAATATCAATGCGAACAACTGTCCAATACATCCTTACAAACTAGCTCTAAATTCCAAAACCCTTAATATAGTTGCATTTGATGAATGATTTGGGGACAATATGATTTTTTTAAAGAGCCCACTTGTTCTGGATATGTTCAATTTTTGTATTTGAAAAAAATATATTTTTTCAATTACATTTTTCTGTAACAGAAAAGGGAGCAAAAGTTATCTTCAATTCCTCAAATTGAGAGGAACATTTCAGGCAATTTTACAACATTAATAAATAGGAAAACCCATTAACATCTGATTTACTGGGGTGGTCAGGATATGTAGCATGGTTTATTGCAGTTCACTTAGCACATTAGGCATGCATATTGTTTTCAATTTCCTTATACTCCCAGCTGAGTGGCAAAACTATTCTACACAGGAGATTAGTAACAATAATACAGTAAAAGCTGGAGGGTTTTCTGGAATATCTTAAGAAATTTATTTCGACTTCTGTAACAACCACTCAAGGCATAAAGTTCTTAATGTGACACTTATAGACTTCAAGGATCATTTCAAATAAAATCTAAAACAATAGCATTGTTTTAAAGCAGGAAATCACATTAAAAATCTACATTCTTGTGTATTTAGACATTTGTATGTATCACTTTCCTTTGCCACAACCATCCGTCCCCTTCTTGTCTCAAATGGTGATATCTTTATTGAAAACAGAGGGAATTCACAGTTAAAATAGTAATTGTGATTTTTATATTTCAATTATAGTTTCAAGGTTTTAATTCAATAACGTTCAACTTTAAATTGGGTTGTTACAAGAGCGGTGATCTGAGAGCTTTATTCCATATTGAAAGAGGCTTCACTCACTAGTTATCCTGTCAGCCTGGCTTTGGGGTCTGTCTCCACAGCTTCACATAGATCTAGGGAAGCAGCTTAACTTAACAGATAGGGCCCTAGGTCATGAGAAGAAAGATTATATATTTCTTTACTGTCATAGAATAATGTGGAATATGGATAATTTACTTAGGTCATCCGTGATATAGATTCTTAAATAATTCATTCAGGGCAAAAAAGTTGAAATATTATGGTTAAAGCACCTCTGAAAGTCAAGACGGATGATTGATTACAGATCTCATTTATCTGCTTAACTAATTTTTTTTGGTATCTCTCTGAGCCAAAAATTGTGCTGGGCTCAAAGCACTCACTGCTGTATAAAACAAACTTGGTTGCTATATTCCTAGTGTTTACATTCTAGTATGGAGAATGGACAAACACAGGAGTAGAAACAAGTACAAACCCATCAAGCTGACTGCTCTAAAGGAAGCAGAGAGGGACTGGGGTAGCAACTTCTGGGCATGCTACATTAGTTGCTACAGAAGTCAGCAAAGCCCTCCTTCAAGAGGAGACGTTACACTTGAAATGGAATATGAGAAGGATTTAGCCATGACAATAGCAGGGAAAAGTGTAGTAAGAAAAAACAAAAACAAAACAAGCAAACAAACCAAAAAAAAGGAAACAAACCCCAAAAGTTCTGAGGCCAGAAATATTTTAATTATGGAGTTACAGAGAGAAAGTCAGTTTCACTGCAGTATAATTTCTTTCTCTATTTTCATTTATAATTTCTGTAATTATTTTACTAATATATTAAGTTATATATTTGTAATATATAAGTGAAATAATATATCATTCTATATACATGTTAAATGCATTGTTTATTATTATTATTAAACACCACTTCAATTTATATATAATGAATTACCATCCCATACGATACATGTTATTGCCACTATGTAAAATTTTTTGAGTAACTCAGGGGTTGTAATGGTTAAATAAACTGAAATAAAAAAAGGTCACCACGGAGGGCAGACAGAAGAAGCAAGAACTACATTCCAGCAGCCTATGGAACAAAAACCACATTCACAGAAAGACAGACAAGATGAAAAGGCAGAGGGTTATGTACCAGATGAAGGAATAAGAAAAAACCCCAGAAAAACAACTAAATGAAATGGAGATAGGCAATCCTCCACAAAAAGAATTCAGAATAATGATAGCGAAGGTGATCCAGGACCTCGGAAAAAGAATGGAGGAAAGATCGAGAAGATGCAAGAAATGTTCAACAAAGATCTAGAAGAATTAAAGAACAAACAGAGATGAACAATACAATAACTGAAATGAAAACTACACTAGAAGAAATCAGTAGCAGAATAACTGAGGCATAACAACGGATAAGTGACCTGGAAGACAGAATGGTGGAATTCACTGCTGCTGAACAGAATAAACTAAAAAGAATGAAAAGAAATGAAGGCAACCTAAGAGACCTCTGGGACAACATTAAATGCAACAACATTCGCATTATAGGGGTCTCAGAAGGAGAAGAGAAAGAGAAAGGATCTGAGAAAATGTATGAAGAGATTATAGTCGAAAACTTCTCTAACATGGGAAAGCAAATAGCCACCCAAGTCCAGGAAGTGCAGAGTCCCATACAGGATAAACCCAAGGAGAAACATGCCGAGACACATAGTAATCAAATTGGCAAAAACTAAAGACAAAGAAAAATTATTGAAAGCAGCAAGGGAAAAATGAGAAATAACATACAAGTGAACTCCCATAAGGTTAATAGCTGATTTCTCAGCAGAAACTCTACAAGCCAGAAGGGAGTGGCATGATATACTTAAAGTGATGAAAGGGAAGAACCCACAACCAAGATTACTCTACCTGGCAAGGATCTCATTCAGATTCAATGGAGAAATCAAAAACTTTACAGACAAGCAAAAGCTACGAGAAATCAGCACCATCAAACCAGCTTTACAACAAATGCTAAAGGAACTTCTCTAAGTGGGAAGCAAAAGAGGAGAAAAGGACCTACAAGAACAAACCCAAAGCAATTAAGAAAATGGTCATAGGAACATACATATTGATAATTACCTTAAACGTGAATGGATTAAATGCTCCAACCAAAAGACACAGATTGGCTGAATGGATACAAAAACAAGACCCATATATATGCTGTCTAAAAGGGACCCACTTCAGGCCTAGGGACACATACATACTGAAAGTGAGGGGATGGAAAAATATATTCCATGCAAATGGAAATCAGAAGAAAGCTGGAGTAGCAACACTCATATCAGATAAAATAGACTTTAAAATGAAGAATGTTACAAGAGACAATGAAGGACACTACATAATGATCAAGGGATAAATCCAAGAAGAAGATATAGCAATTATAAATCTATTTGCACCCAACATAGGAGCACCTCAATACATAAGGCAACTGCTAACTGCTCTAAAAGAGGAAATTGGCAGTAATACAATAATAGTGGGGAACTTTAACACCTCACTTACACCAGTGGACAGATCATCCAAACAGAAAACTAATAAGGAAACAGAAGCTTTAAATGACATAATAGACCAGATAGATTTAATTGATATTTAAAGGACATTCCATCCAAAAACAGCAGATTACACTTTCTTCTCAAGTGTGCATGGAACATTCTCCAGGATAGATCACATCTTGGGTCACAAATCAAGCCTCCGTAAATTTAGGAAAATTGAACTCAAATGAAGCATCTTTTCTGACCACAACGCTATGAGATTAGAAATCAGTTACAGGGGAAAAAACGTAAAAAACACAAACACATGGAGGCTAAACAATACGTTACTAAATAGCCAAGAGATCACTGAAGAAATCAAAGAGGAAATCAAAAAATACCTAGAGAAAAATGACAATGAAAACACGACGGTCCAAAACCTATGGGATGCAGCAAAAGCAGTTCTAAGAGGGAAGTTTATAGCTATACAAGCCTACCTCAAGAAACAAGAAAAATCTCAAATACACAATCTAACCTTACACCTAAAGGAACTAGAGAAAGAAGAACCAACAAAACCCAAAGTTAGCAGAAGGAAAGAAATCGTAAAGATCAGAGCAGAAATAAATGAAAAGAAACAAAGAAAACAATAGCAAAGATCAATAAAACTAAAAGCTGGTTCTTTGAGAAGATAAACAAAATTGGTAGACCATTAGCCAGACTCATCAAGAAAAAGAGGGAGAGGACTCAAATCAATAAAATTAGAAATGAAAAAGGAAAAGTTATGACACCACAGAAATACAAAGCATCGTAAGAGACTACTACAGGCAACTCTATGCCAACAAAATGGACAACCATGAAGAAATGGACAAATTCTTAGAAAGGTGTAACCTTCCAAGACTGAACCAGGAAGAAATAGAAAATATGAACAGACTAATCACAATTAATGAAATTGAAACTGTGATTAAGACTCTTCCAACAAACAAAAGTCCAAGACAGATGCCTTCACAGGTGAATTCTGTCAAACATTTAGAGAAGAGCTAGCACCCATCCTTCTCAAGCTCTTCCAGAAAATTTCAGAGGAAGGAACACTCCCAAACTCATTCTATGAGGCCACCATCACACTGATACCAAAACCAGACAAAGATACTACAAAAAAAGAAAATTACAGACCAATATCACTGATGAATATAGGTGCAAAAATCCTCAAAAAAATACTAGCAAACAGAATCCAACAACACATTAAAAGGATCATACACCATGATCAAGTGGGATTTATCCCAGGGATGCAAGGATTCTTCAATATACACAAATCAATCAATGTGATACCATATTAACAAATTGAAGAAGAAAAAGCATATGATCATCTCAGTAGATGCAGAAAAAGCTTTTGACAAAATTCAACACCAATTTTTGATAAAAACTTTCCAGAAAGTGGGAATAGAGAGAACCTACTTCAACATAATAAAGGCCATATGTGACAAATGCACAGCAAACATCATTCTCAATGGTGAAAAACTGAAAGCATTTCCTGTAAGATCAGGAACAAGACAAGGATGTCCACTCTCACCACTATTATTCAGCATAGTTTTGGAAGCCCTAGCCACGGCATTCAGAGAACAAAAAGAAATAAAAGGAATCCAAATCGGAAAAGAAGAAGTAAAACTGTCACTATTTGCAGATGACATGATACTATACATAGAGAATCCTAAAGATGCCACCAAAAAACTACTAGAGCTAATCAATGAATTTGGTAAAGTTGCAGGATACAAAATTAATGCACAGAAATCTCTTGCATTGCTATTTACTAATGATGAAAAATGTGAAAGAGAAATTAAAGGAAACACTCACATTTACCACTGCAACACAAAGAATGAAATATCTAGGAATCTACATAGGGAAACAAAAGACCTGTATGTAGAAAACTATAAGACACTGATGAAAAAAATTAAAGATGATACCAACAGATGGAGAGATATACCATGTTCTTGAATTGGAAGAATCAATATTGTGAAAATGACTGTACTGCCCAAAGCAATCTACAGATTCAGTGCAACCCCTATCAAGTTACCAACGGCATTTTTTACAGAACTAGAACAAAAAGTCTTGACATTTGTATGGAGGCACAAAAGACCCCGAATAGCCAAAGCAGGCTTGAGGGAAAAAAACGGAGCTGGAGGAATCAGACTCCCTGACTTCAGACTATACTACAAAGGTACGGTAATCAAGACAATATGGTACCGGCACAAAAACAGAGATATAGATCAATGGAACAGGATAGAAAGCCCAGAGATACACCCACATACATATGGTCACCTTATCTTTGATAAAGGAGGCAAGAATATACAATGGAGAAAAGACAGCCTCTTCAGTAAGTGGTGCTGGGAAAACTGGACAGCTACATGTAAAAGAATGAAATTAGAACACTCCCTACTATCATACACAAAAATAAACTCAAAATGGATTAGAGACCTAAACATAAGACTGGGCACTACAAAACTCTTAGAGGAAAACATAGGAAGAACACTCTTTGACATAAATCACAGCAAGATCTTTTTTGATCCACCTCCTATAGTAATGGAAATAAAAACAAAAATAAACAAATGGGATCTAATGAAACTTAAAAGCTTTTGCACAACAAAGGAAACCATAAACAAGACGAAATGACAACCCTTAGAATGGGAGAAAATATTTGCAAATGAATCATCGGACAAAGGCTTAATCTGAAAAGTATATAAACAGTTTATGCAGCTCAATATTAAAAAAACAAACAACCCAATCCAAAAATGGGCAGAAGCCCTAAATAGACATTTCTCCAAAGAAGACATATAGATGGCCAAGAAGCATATGAAAAGCTGCTCAACATCCCTAATTATTAGAGAAATACAAATCAAAACTACAATGAGGTATCACCTCACACCAGTTAGAATGGGCATCATCAGAAAATCTATAAACAACAAATGCTGGAGAGGGTGTGGAGAAAAGGGAACCCTCTTGCACTGTTGGTGGGAACGTAAATTGATACAGCCACTATGGAGAACAGTATGGAGGTTCCTTAAAAAACTAAAAATAGAATTACCGTATGACCCAGCAGTCCCACTACTGGGCATATACCCTTAGAAAACCATAATTCAAAAAGACACTTGCACCCCAGTGTTCATTGCAGTAGTATTTACAATAGCCAGGTCATGGAAGCAACCTAAATGCCCATCAACAGACGAATGGATAAAGAAGATGTGGTCCATATATACAATGGAATATTTCTCAGCCATAAAAAGAAACAAAATTGGGTCATTTGTAGAGACGTGGATGAATCTAGAGACTGTCATACAGAGTGAAGTAAGTCAGAAAGCGAAAAACAAATATCGTATATTAATGCATATATATGGAACCTAGCAAAATGGTACAGATGAACCGGTTTGCAGGGCAGAAATAGAGACACAGGTGTAGAGAACAAAGGTATGGACACCAAGGGGGGAAAGCGGTGTGTGGTGGGATGGTGGTGGGATGATTTGGGAGATTGGGATTGACATGTATACACTGATGTGTATAAAATAGATGACTATTAAGAAAAAAATAAACATAAAAAAAAAGAAAATAGGACTATTCAAGATTTAATTTCTTCTTGTTTTAGTTTTGGAAAGTTATACTTTAGAAATTTCCATTACTTCAACATATTCTAATTGGCAAAAAGTTGTCATTATTACCCTATTGTAAACTTTTCCAGGTCTACGTAATCTATGTCCATGTCCCCTTTTTCTTGCTGATAATGATTTTTCATGCCTTTTGCTTTTTTTCTCATTAGTATCAATATGAGGTTTTAAAAATTTTACTAATGTCCTAAATGAAACAGTATCTGAATTTCACTGATCTTCTAAAAAAAGAATAAAAGATCACCATGATAAATATTAGATATAGTTAGATTTCTAGTTTCATCTTGTCTCCCTGTTTTATCACTATTCCTCATTTTCCTCTGCACTTGATAGCATACAAAATCTAAAACAGCAGAGGTGATTTCAGTTCCTCAGTATATACACAGCTCTTACTTTCCCTCTTATTTGGAATGTGCTTCTTTTCTTTATCTATTTAAAACCTAATGATCAAGGACACTAATGCTGCCTCTTCTTCCATAAGCTGCTTGTTGATGCGTCAAGTTAACTCTGGATTACCTGTTATGTGGCATTATTTCTGAGCCTTACTTAGTATCTTTTAGTTAGAATTTAATTTTGTAATGATTTTCTCCATGTTATATTTGTATCTTAATCTACGTTATAAGCTTCTTGAAGGCATGACTTTATCTTATACTACTTTTGGATATTTCTTAGTGTCATATTCTTGCTCATAGAGATTTGCTCAGTGGCTACATTATAATTGAAATACTGTAATTTTATTGAGATATTCTGCTTTACTAAGACCTTCTTTTCTCACCAAAATGACCTCATTTGATTACTTCACTTTTTGGAACATAATGAACTCATAGTCCTCTTTTCATCTTCTTTTATTACCATATAGTCCACATCACCCACACAAAGATATACACATGTATATGTATATGTGTTTATGTGCATATGTAAAGTTTTCCGTTTGAATATTGGTTAATACATTTTGTACTAGAGAATATAGTCACCAGCTTGAAGCCTACCACCTAAACGATATAACAATGATACTTAACCCTGGTTATAGACTAGAATATCTAAGGAATTAAGTATGAATTCTCATAAACCCTAGAAAGTGCTACAGTCCTTATCCTTGAAGCCTTACTGGGGTCTTCTGCATCAATTCTGGCTTCTAGCTCCAGTTCCACTTCCTTCCCCACCACACACACACACACACACACACACACACACACACACACACACCACACCTGACTGACACCTACTATAGTTACTTAGATTTTTGACTTCCTTCTGGTTTGTTTAAACAGTTACCACTTTTCCATTTCAGCCTCCAAAAATATGTTGATGTCTTCCATGCAGAGAGAATTCAGGCACACGTGCAGGTTCAATCTGTTGGGTTTAACCAAAATCTGTTTTTGTTTTTGTTTTTTTCCCTAACGGTTTTGGTAACAAGAGACAGAATGAGAGAGAGAAGAAAGAACAGAATACACATTGCATAGTAACTGACAATGCCATAGTCGTTAAAGGATGTGTGTGAGAGTCCTTCTCAGAGGTACAGATATAACTGGGAAGCATTTTGCAAAAGGATTTAGACCTGGCCATTCCGAGACTGGCTTAGCTCATTGCTACTTGGGAAATAAAAATTAAGTAGAATGAAATATTAAAGCACTCAAGTTCTAGAATCATGTGATTAGCTCAAATTCCAAATGTGATATTTCCCAGGTGAGTAAAGTTGGGCAAGATTCATAGTCACTTGCACTTTGGCTTACTTAGCTATGAAATAGAGACTAGAATATTCCCCAATTCATAGGAACCTTGTAAAAGTTAAACAAAATGAGTATGAAAATACTTGGAAGAATGCTTGGGCTAAAGAAAGGATGTATTATTTCCTAGTGATTATCATTATTATTATTAACGTGTTTTATGTTTTTACTGAATGGTGATGACAATATAAATAGCACATAAGGACAATTCACTAAGATAACTTTATTCATTTTAGTCAAATTAATCAAATTTGTGTGATTACTTTAATGCTCAAAATATATAGGGAAGGGCTTCCCTGGTGGTGCAGTGGTTGAGAGTCCGCCTGCCGATGCAGGGGACACGGGTTCGTGCCCCGGTCCGGGAAGATCCCACGTGCCGCGGAGCGGCTGGGCCCGTGAGCCATGGCCACTGAGCCTGCGCATCCGGAGCCTGCGCTCCGCAGCGGGAGAGGCCACAGCACTGAGAGGCCGCGTACCGCAAAAAAAAAAAAAAAAAAAATATATATATACACATATATGTATGTGTATATATATATGTATATATACATATATATATAGGGAATAAGGTAAATTTCAACATCCCTTTTGATTATACGTGAAAAAAGTTAAACACACACTTTTAAACGAGACATAAAGATGTGATTAAAATATCTACTTCAAAATAAAAATCTGTATCATACTCAACAGTGAAAAATTACTCAGTTGAAGTCAGGAGCAAAACAGATATGCTCTTAATTATCACATCTATTAAACAATGTTCTGAAGTTTTAATTATTTCAGTACCTAGGAGAAAGAAATAAAACATAAGAATTGGCAAAAAGAACATATACAGCAAAAGAAAACCAGTTGGCACTTGCAACTGAGTGGAAATCTTAGCCAAATGTACCAGTTTATTTAATATATTTTCTATTTTCCATGTTATCCCAAGCAACAGTTTTCTAAATTCCTTTCTTATATAGTAGAGGTAATCTTTCTTCCAGCTTCTAAGAAAAAATTTCATACTGTCCTTGCAGCTTCCATTAATAATCCTCTTGATGCCCTTCAGGCCTCCATTAACCATCCAATCCTAAAACTGAAGTCATGTAGTTAAAGTTTTGTGGTTTTTTTCAGTTATATGACCCCACTGTAGGTACCAATTTTTCTTCCAGTTATTTCTGCTCCATAACAAATCGTCTGAAACCTTACTAGCTAAAAATAACATTAAGCAAAACATTATCTGTCATGATTGTGTAGCGTGACAAGGTTCAGTTGAGCACTGGGTTCTCTTAGTCAGTTGCCATTAGATAACAGTTGGGGACATTAAGGGCTTAATTCAGATGAATGTCCAAGATGTACCACTCACATTACTGGCAGCTAATATTTGTTGTTGGCTTTGATCTCAGCCTGTGCTATCGGCTAAAGTGACTAGGTGGACTTTAGACCATGTGACCTCTCTACGTGGTCTGGGCTTTTTGCACAGAATTGTTGCTGGTATCTGTGAGGCTGCATCACAACAGCAAGTGTTCCAAGAGGCCCAAGTCTGCTTATGAACTAGCTTCACTCTGATCTATTGGTCAAAAGCAAACACAGGGCCAGCTCAGATTATGGTAAAGAATACCACACAAGGATGTGAACATCAGGAGGTATGGTCTATGGGAAGACTGTATTGGGAGACGAGCTACCACATGAAAATTATTAGGATCGTAAATGTTATTTATTACAAATATGCTTCACTGAGTGCCTTAAAATTCTCCAGATATAGATGCATAAATATTATTGAGTGGTTTTAAATTTTTCAGAAATAAAAACATAAATTTTTTTTAAATTTTCACGTGAATATCTGATATTTTCTTTAATTGGAAATTCGTGTCAACTTTGCCTTTTTATTTTCAACTGTAACCTTAAAAATGGTAAGTGTTATTGTATCAGAGTCTCTTTAAAATAATATTTATAGTTATATCTTGTTTAATTTTAAAAATATGAAAATCAAATAACATCTATGAAAACATGTGACATGGCTAGGGCCATAGTAAGAATAATTTTTAGCTTGAGTAAATGATCTTCTTTTCACTTTCTAAATGTTTTAAACCCATTTCCTATTTTTCTTCAACATTCACTGTTACCTCATAAGTATGTTGTAAAGATTAATAACTTAATGAATCGGCATATGGAGGGCATTTTTAAATTGTCAAAAAAACGTGATCAAATGATAATGATAATTGTATAATGATTATTTTAAAAAAGAATTGACTTTCTTGAGGTAACTGATTAATTGTGCCTAAATTTAGTCAATTATACATCCTTCTGAAAAGGTAACCCCAGTCTTAATAGTATCAGGTTTATCTTATTCATACCTTCTTAGAAATTTTTACTTTACTTTTTTTTTTTTTTTTTGATGAAATCCTGGTGATTTGCAAACCTTTCTTTTCTGAGGTCCAAACTAACTGAGAAATTAGTTACAGAAGTAATGTAAATGGAACACCACATATCTGCTTTATTAGATCACAGTTTCTTTTTATTCTTCATATATAAATTGAAATTACTCATCCAATATGACATGATTTTCACCTTGCAGATGAAGAGTCTTTCATTAGAAGCTTTCCAAATAGAGGAACAAAGGATGCCAGCGTTCTTCACCCTGAGTACAGATTATCTAAAAGAAAGAGAAAAGGCTGACCCACATATACTCAGTTTTTTCCTTAAAATCAACAGCTAAGTCACTAATTTTCCAGGATTATGAATGAATGAGGAAGTGGAGAGAAGCTAGAAGATTTTCTTCCCAGTACATGAAGAAGGGTAAAATGCCCAAATATGATAGGCAGAATAGGAATGCTAGGAGAAGAGAATGACTTCCTCTACCAGATGATATTAAACATTTCATATTATTTATTTAGATTTTCTAGGTATTTAATTGTAAATAATTTATGAGTAGTTAATAAAAACCCAAAAAGAGCTGCAAGAATAAAATATATATGTATATACATAATTTATTAGGCTAAAGATTATTCATGAAAAGAGAAATTGATATGTATAATACATAAATTAAAATGTTTAATGCTATTCTAAGAAAATAAATATTCAGGAAGTCTCTGATTCTAGAAAACAATAAATTTATTAGGTGCAGATTGTTTTCATATTTCTGTAGTATAAAGAATTGAAAAAGCATCTTTAAATGTATTGTCAATTCATAATTTGAAAAATCAAAATTAGATAAAATTCTCCCATGATTGCATTCAAAGTAGTGATGTTTGGGCTTTCTAAGCCTTTTTCCTATACAAGTTTTCATATTACTTATCAGTTTAACTTGTTCTTACTACAAGGATGTCAAAACACGAACTGCATATATGTAGAAGAACTATACAGCCATTATAATTAAGTTTATTTTATAACAATGTAAAACTTTTTCTTTTACATGATTTGTGTCATGATTCAAGCAAACGGTTCAGCCACGAGTCAAAAACTAAGAGCATCAATGAGATTGTACCATCCTTGAGTATTATCTTTGCTCGTGGTGGATTTTTTTTCCTTCAGTGATATTTTTTAATTAAAATATTCTGAATAGGCTAAGGTGTTTCAGTCTAGGATATTTTTCCCACTCTGTACAATGCTTATTTGACCAAGGCACTCAGTGTTCAGGACTTACCACGTATTTTAAATGTGCACTGCAAGAGAGGAGGTGTGAAGATCAGGCTGAAAGGCAAAATGTAAGCACAGAGAAGATAGATTACTCATCTATAATTTAGGGAATATATGCTCATTCATTTTCTCATGAATCATGGATGTTAATAGTTTCCAAAAGATGAATGTTGGGTTTTCATTAAGAATCTCAGCATATTCTTGATTATTTGGACTTTGAAATTTAATTACACAATTGAGAAAGAAAGTCAGCTAAATTTCAGCTTAAATGTCCCTTTTTTCGAACTTGACCTTCATCACAAATATATAGAACTCATGACGCTCTGAGGATCTGGAAACCTGTACCTATGAGGGCAGATTTCAATTTAAAAGGATTATGCTCCCAAATGCCAGAGCAGCCAGCAGCTATCTATGGGAAGCTGTTTTGGGACATCTGTCCTAAAATTATTGCTTCTAGCAGATGGCTTACCCACAAGTGCAGATGATTCAGTACTTAAAATGATGAAAAAGATGGGACTTTTGGAGGTGAAAGACACTTGTGATGTTGAAAACCTTATATTTATATAAAATCTCGACAGTTAAGACACTAATAGGAAAATACTTCCTCCACCTCTTCTCACAAAATGCTTTTTTTTCCCAAATATGGTATATATTAAAAATTATTGAGGGTATTGTGAACCACAATGGAAATAATTTTCTAATTTTTTTCAAATACTAGACTTTCTGCTCTCATATGGGCCCCAGTTTATTAATTCATGTTGTAATATATTCTATGACAAATGCTTTTGAGATAATGGTTTGTTCTCTGCTGAATTCTGGGTAGCTTATTGAGACAGTATCACACTAATTAAAATGCACCTAGGAAAGTATCACTGTGGTCAGGACTTCAAAGACAGTTAAGACAAATTAATATAGTTGAACCCAAGAGATATATTAATTCCTCTTTATGCTTCCTTTATTTCTTTCAAGGACAATTTACCCCCTACAGACATAACTTATCTTTTAAGTTTCTCATTGTCTCCTCCTGAAGAGTACTTTAATTCACTGCTTGGCAACTTCAGACATTTTTTGCTGCATTATAATTTTTAACTCAAGCAACATGACATAAACCGCAATTTCCAAAATTATGTTGGGAATTAGAAATTAGGAAGGATTTAAAAGGAGGTAAATTGTGTTTTAGAAAAAATGTGGTAAGCAAACTAAAATCATGACTTTTGATTGTACATTTGCCAAATGAATTTAAAACATATTACTTATAAATAAAGTTACTTATGTTACAAATACTCACTGGAAGAAATGGCTAACTATTGAAAGATGGCAATTCAAGTTTAAATTTAATATTCTTTGTGTTTAATTAGTATTCATGAAATATTTTTCTGTATTTAATATAGGTATGAGGATGCTCATAAAATTGTGAATACTTATTTTTCTTTGAAAACTATATAACTGATGGCACATAATGTTTCTCAGTCTCAGAACTTGTCATGTGGAATAGTTCATATTCCCAGATTCAAGTAAAGATTGAAAAAATATATATAGATGGGGAAGAAAAGATAATAAGAATTGGGCTATAAAAGAATATATTTGCGGGCTTCCCTGGTAGTGCGGTGGTTGAGAGTTCGCCTGCTGATGCAGGGGACACGGGTTTGTGCCCCAGTCCGGGTAGATCCCACATGCCGCGGAGCGGCTGGGCCCGTGAGCCATGGCCGCTGAGCCTGCGCGTCCGGAGCCTGTGCTCCACAACGGGAGAGGCCACAACAGTGAGAGGCCCAAGTACCTCAAAAAGAAAAAAAAAAAAAAAGAATATATTTGCGTTATTAATTCGAACAAATGAGGCAGTGTTCTCTAAAGGTTATATGCTCAGTATCTGGAGTCATACTGCCTTGCTTCCTCTACCCTTTCCAGCTGGGTTACTACAGGCCAATGAGTTAATTTCCTTAAGCCTCAGATTCCCAATTATAAAATAGGGAGCATTATAGTAACTGAATTATAGGATTGTATAGGGATTAAACAAAATAAATGATATAACGGCCTTAATTCAGGGCCTGGCACAAAGTAAAACCTTAGTAAACATTTGCTTTATTATAAATAATCAAGTCATTTTTAATTGAGATATAACTGAATATAACATTGTATTAGTTTCAGGTGTACAACATAATGATTCAATATATGTATTTATTGGGAAATGATCACCATGATAGATCTAGTTAACATCCATGACAACACATAGTTTTCTGTTTTCTTGTGGTGAGAACTTTTCAGATCTACTCTCTTAGCAACTTTCATATGTACAATATGATATTTTTAGGTATAGTCACCATACTGTACATTAAATCCCCAGGACTTATTTTATGACTGGAAGTTTGTACCTTTTAACCACCCTCACCCATTTCATCAACACCCCACCCCCCTGCCTCTGGCAACCACCAATTTGTTGTCTGTATCTATGGATTTGTTTGTTTGTTTATATTCCACATATAAGTACAATCATATGCTATTTACCTTTCTCTGATGTATTTCACTTAGCATACTACCCTCAGGGCCCATCTGTGTTGTCACAGATGTCAGGATTTCCTTTTTATGGCTGAATAATTTTATATATATATATATTTCACATTTTCTTTAACCATTTATCCACCCATGGACACTTAGGTTGTTTCCATATCTTGGCAATTGAAAATGATGCTGCCATGAACATTGGGGTGCATGTATCTTTTCGAATCACTGTTTTCATTTTCTTTGGAAACGTCTAGAAGTAGAATTACTGGATCATATGGTAGTTCTATTTTTAAATTTTTGAGAAACCTCCGTAATGTTTTCCATAGTGGCTCCACCAATTTACATTCCCACCAACATCCAGGCTAACACTTGTTATTTCTTGTCTTTTTGATAATAGCCATTCTAACAGTTGTGAGGTGATATCTCATTGTGGTTTTGATTTGCATTTTCCTGAATGTTCGTGATGTTGAGAACCTTTTTATGTACATGGTGGCCAACAGTATGTCTTTGGAAAAATGTCTGTTCAGATCCTTTGCCCATTTTTTAATCAGATTGTTTGTTTTTTTAGCTATTGAGTTGTATGATCAAGAGTCATTTTATGTTCTTCCATTTGGCCATGATACATTTTCCTGAAGGAAGTATCTGGTTTTATTGTTCTCTTCAATACATTAATTTTAAAGGCTTTTACCTAAGAAAATTGAAGGTCAACATCATGTAAATATTAGTAATCTGAAGACTATTTTACTATCTTTTTCATATCTGGTATACTACAGATCTGTAGGAGCGTAATGTTATGGGAGGGTCATTTTTTTAAACATCTTGCACCTTAGCAGGTATGCAGGAAAGAGTTAACATGGAAGTGCTGTTTATTAGAAAAGCCTGCTTGCAGGGCTGACCCTTGGCTGGCTTTTGAAATTTTCCCTGGGTGATAGGTTGCTTTGTGTGCCTGAGTCAGTGAATTCTGTTGTCCAACCTCTCTAGACTGTATATATAAACAATGCGATTAATGGTAAGCATCTACTTGCCATCTGAAAGTTTGGGATTTCAGTGATTGTGGCTGGTCATAAAGGCAAAGTGTGGCTTTATTACCAAACCACAATAATAATTTTGGAGTTTTAAGTGGCCTTACCTGGGCAGAAACGCTGTATAAGTACTGCTATGCTTTGCTGCTGGAAGGAGAACTTAGGAAGCCTGCACATGTATTCCTCTAGATTTCACCTAATATGTCTTTTATGTCTTTTTCCCTTGCTGATTGCTGTAATAAGCTGTATAGCTATGAGTACAACTGCTTTTAAGCCCTATGAATCATTCTAGAAAATCACTGAACCTGTGTTTGGTTGTGGGAACCCCCAAATAGAAGTCCTCAATTACATTATCTAAAATATCATGCTGGTGGTTAGGTTATCAGCATTTATCTAGCACAGAATCATAATTATCAGTTGGTTCGGAGTGTGAGAAGTTAACAGTTCTCTGGGCTTAGCCCTAAAGAAGGAGTCAGAGATGAAGTGAAATCCAGTAAAGGCATGTTTTTGATTGTTGGCAGATATGATATTAACCAGGTGATAAAAATTTAATATCACCAATAATGAAACATAGCAACATCATGTGCCCTCTGTTATGATGCCCTGAGGAGGAAATAACACATCTTTGGTCTTCCTCTCCCCCAAAAAAATTTTTTTAAAAAAGGAACAATCTATTTACAGGGAAAATCAGGCAAACCCCAAATGAGGAACTTTCTACAAAATTACTGTCCAGTATTCAATAAAAATGTCAAAGTCATGAAACACAAGGAAAGACTGAGAAGCTGTTCCAATTTTAAGGAGATCAAAGAGACATTACAACTAAATGCGATGTGGTTCTGGGTACATAAATGACCTTACTGGAATAACTGACAAAACTGAGTGAGTTGTATGAATTAGATGATAATCTAATATGTCAGTGTTAATTTTGTGATTTTGAATACTATACTGCTCTTGTGTAAGAAAAAGTATTTTGGGGATATGCACACTGAAGTATTGATATTAAGGAATAATGGGATCATCATGTTTTAAATTTATTAAGAGGTAGAGAAGAATATATTAAATAATATATATATACACATATATATTTATACAGACAGGTATATTTTTATATACACAAACATACAGAGAGAAAGCAAATGGTGAAATGCGGAAGAAGGGCATGCTGAAGTTCTTTTTTTTGGAAAGACTTTATTTTCTAGAGCAGTTTTAGGTTCACAGCAAAATTGTGGAGAAGGCAGTACAGAAACTTCTCCTATAACCCCTGCCTCCACACATGAATAGCCCACCTCCACCCCATTATCAACATCCTCCACCAGAATGTACATTTGTTGCAACTGTTGACTCTACGCTGATACATCATAATCACCAAAAGTCCAGAGTTTACATTAGGGTTCACTCTTGGTGTTCATTCACCAAGAATTTGGACAAATGTATAAAACATATATCCATTATTATGATCTGGGGTCCTTTTACTATTTTTGCAATGTATCTAAAAATTTAAAGTCATTTCAAAATAAAAAGGTTAAAATAACCAAAGTTATTTTTTTTAGAATTTAGGAAATATCCTTGCTTCACTAAAAGGTTTCATTGCCTTGGCTGCGAGTCATAAACTGGCACCTCCAGTATTGAAAAATTATATTGGTATCTTTCACTGGAAAGAGTGTTTTTTAAATAACATATGGACCTAAGTATTTTAAGTGGTACATGCATTCTTCAGTTCCAACAGGATCTATCTTTCCCTATTGCCTTATGGTCAGCTTTAATCACAAATAATAAAACCAATACCTAGAACTACTTTTCCTAAGTACTATTGTAAGCACTTTACATATATTAGCTCATTGAATTTCCAACAAGTTTTATAAGGCAATATGGCAGGATGTCTCTAAGATGACCCCCAATCATCTTCATCTCCTGATACTCACTATCTTGTATAATCCCACCCCTTGAGAGTAGGCTGGACCTAGGGACTCAATTATAACCAATAGCGTACAGGGGACGTGGTGGGATATTTGTCCCAAGGCTAGGTTCCATAAGACTGTGACTTCTTTCTTGTTCTCCTGCTCTCACTCACTTGTTTAAGAGAAGCCATGTCTTACTGTCATCCCCCGAAATGTCTTCTGCTTATGACAAAGAAAATCCAAGAACAAAGGTTTTCAGGGATTGTATCCCAAGAATATCATGGTCAAACGCTTTAGCTGAATCGTCTGCGTAGGTCCTATTTGCACGCTAGCTGAGAATATTATACTTTCAATAAATGTTTCAAACTCAGACTCTCTAGTTTGGACTCTGGAACATTTCCGAGATTTCATGGATTTTAACAATCCCTTGGTAAAACTATGCTAGTTTATATTATTTTAACTGGATCTAGAGTCTTCTGAATTCTTCATATTGTATATTTTCCATTAGGAGTTCTGATGGGGGTAGCCTTAAGTAGTTAAAGGTCACAGGGAGTGCTTAATTCTAACCACTTTATTTACATAAGTATCAGTATAATGGCCTCCCTAGAGTTCCTGTGTGTGCATGTGCATGTGCGTGCATGTGTGTTTGTGTGCGTTGTTTTCTAAATCAGGCGCTCTTTATAGTTTTCTTTCCAATGCTTTCAAAGTAAAGTCTGTTTAAATTTTGTATAAGTAAGTGTATCTTGCAGAGTTTAGTTTTCATTATTGAACAAGAAAAATAAGAGCTAGAAAAAAGGATAAAATTGCAATAATGTTTTCTCAGTTACATGTTTCAGAGGCATGGAGTTAATTATCTCCTTAGCCTTTACATAATGTGTATGGATTCCCCAGGGCTGTCACTGACAGACACGAGTAGCCTTGCCCAATGTCACAGTCTGCAATACAACTTTTAAAATTTTTTTGGTGTCATGCCAAAAATAAAAGCAGCAGGGCTTCCCTGGTGGCTCAGTGGTTGAGAGTCCGCCTGCCGATGCAGGGGACATGGGTTCGGGCCCCGGTCCGGGAAGATCCCACATGCCGCGCAGCGGCTGGGCCCGTGAGCCATGGCCGCTGAGCCTGCACGTCCGGAGCCTGTGCTCCACAACGGGAGAGGCCACAACAGTGAGAGGCCCGCGTACTGCAAAAAAATAAAATAAAATAAAAGCAGCAAATAGCTTAGTAATATCTCTAATAATGTACCTTTATTCTCCTTCTCTCATTCATTCTCTCTCTGTCTCTCTCTTTCTCCCTCTCCCCCCCCCTTATTCAGTCACAGATATATTGGGCAGGACTTTTAATTTCAAGAACAGAAATCAACTGTAGTTCATGGTTTTTTAAAAAGTTATGAAAAGAATTCTGTAGATGGTCACAGGAATCTCTGGGGAGCTGGAGAGCTAGGATTTGAGGCTAATCAGCAAGGAACAATTTCCAATTTGATTAGACCCCAGGATTGATCTTGCAGCTGGATTCATACACCACAGCCTATGCTAACAATGCCATTGATACCACCAAAGCCATTTGCCTCTGCGTTAGAACTGCTCCACTCTTACAGCAAAGAGGATTCCACTGCCACTGTGACTATCTGTCCCAGAACGGACGCTGTGTGACTCTCACTTCTTCATGTCACTGGCTTCAAATTAAAGCTCCAGTGCAGGTGCTTGAATCCAAAATTCCAGTGAGTTGAGGCATATAAGTATCTCAATTTGACTTCTGTGTGGGAAGAGGTTTTGCCTCCTAGATTGAAGGAGCCTCCCACACACAGGACTTTTGTTTACATGCAGAGTACCCTGAACCAATGGCAAATGTCCATGCAACCAGATATTGCCATGGATCCATTCAAGACAACAGCAAAAATGAGTCATTTAAGAATGACGGTTTAAATTATGAAGGACTAAAAAAATATCTTTAATGGTTGTTTCTGAAAATGACAACACTGCTAAAGCATTTAAGTAAAATTTAATCTGTCTCAAAGCCAGTATTCTGAACGAAGTTATCTTGGTTCTAAGTTTGGAATCACACAACTATGCTTATTGACTTAATAGTACTCTAGAGGCTCACCTGCTACTATGGGAGAAATGCTAGTTGATATTTCAGATTCATTCATGATAGAGGGAAAAACCCAAAGTGAATAAAATGAACCAGTTAAATAACACTTCCCCCCCTCACTTTAGACATTCTTCAGAAATAACCATGTCTATTCATTAATTTTTGTCTACCACACAGTAGTTTAACACAAGAATTATGTTTTAGTTATTTTGATTCACATTTAAATGCAGATCATCTAAAGGAATATTATGATTAGATTATGGAATTTGACTTTGGTATCTAAATCATGAAATGCTTATGCTCTAGAAATGACCATATTTCTACACTTTCAAAGCAATGCATAGGTATAGATTCAAATATTATGGGATCACATTTAAAGAAACTTTAAACTCCTGGGATTAGTGAGTTCTCTAAGTTGGGTGATTCAACCAACAAGCCATGGAACTTCCCTGTAATCTGAGCGACAAGGTGTGGTATAGTATAGTATAGTCTAGTATACTAAGCTATCAAAATCTTCTAAAAAATTCTCTCTTATATTCAATAATTAATTTTCAAAATTCAGTTACAGAATATTTTAAACTTGTTTTTTACTTTCTTCTCCTACCCCACCTGCGCACACATGCAAACACACACACACACACACACACACACACACACACATCCCATGGGACCCAGAAGAGTAAAACCTGCATTTTACTATCAGTTCTCTCAGATTTAATTCTTTGAAGAACAAGACTTCAAGTGAAAATAAGTCCAAATATAGATGAATTTACAGCTGAACTCAAGTCCTGAGCAGTAGATAGGTGAGTTTTTAATCCTCTTAAGTCAGTTTATATAACTAGCCAATCCAATTATGAGAAAAACAACGTGTGGCAAGGAGGTAATGAGTGGTGGTGGGGTGGTCAGTGAAAGCAATAAACTTGTCAAGTGGTATAATTTATTTCTTTTATTTGGTTATTAGAAACCATTTGGGGATCTGTCTTGATAAATAAGTTATTGGCTACAGCCCCTTTAAAATTCATTTCAACCATTTTTATTTTATATTTACTGGCACTCCTTTTGCCCTTAAGGCATGTATAATCTGAAACAATACTGGAAGTTGTGCACCTTTAGGATATAGAAATAATAGAATAAAAACTGAATTAATACAGAAGTACCTAGTACACTATACCCATTAGGGCACAAAAAACATTACTCTCCCTAATGTAAAATCTTCTTTCTATAGCTTCGACATTACTGTAGAGCAATAGAACATTGTATAATAGTATTTAGAGCTTTTTCAATTTTAAGGAAGAAAATCTAAATTATTAGGTAAGAGTTACCAAGGGAGTTAATCTATTCTTTTGTCTCTCTACACTCTGAAAAAATATACTGTCAACTTGATAGAACCGTCATGATTTTCAGACTCTTTTGGATCATGCTGATGAGATGACGTGTGACACCCTCTTACGAATGTGTGTGATGTAGGATTGGCGGATGTGAACCACTTGGTGACAGAAAGGTTAGGGTGATTAATGAGGATGGGGGTCGGATGGCACTTGCAGATTGTAACATTTTCATAAACTGTATGTTCTCTGAGGAGCTGCTTATTATGACTCCTTCAGTATCAATCCAAACATTTCTTGTGAAACCTGCCACATTCCAAATTAGTGCTCCATTCCTAAGGCAACTCTTCTTTGCTGTGCCATGGATTCTTCAGACAAACTATTTCATCAGGTGACAGGTGGCCTCTAATTCCTCCTTCATCTCATCATAGTCTGGCCCATGAATTTTCAGTTCATGTTCTCTCACATTTGTGAGAACTAGAGCAGTTAGATCACTGTTAACTGGACAAGTGATTAATTTCAACCCTGGTCATCCAACAATCTTTTCAGGATTTTAATGTTTTTTTCCACTTCTACCTTTCCTCATAGTCTTATACTTAAAGCTATGTTAGTTCTATTTTACCAAGCACTATTAAAATAGTCATAACATGGATGATTCCAGCCTCAATATCTTTGTGAAAAGAGGTGGCATATAAATTAACATTGTCTGATCTGTACTTACAAAGATGTGGTGCTCCAGGAGCCTAGATTGGGGTGAGAGCAGCAGAGAAAGGTTTTACCTATGGGCTGGGTACATGATAATAAAGGAAGGATATAGAAGATAGTATCTTGTTGAAAAAACAAAACTGAATGCCAGGCAGAACAAAAGGAACAGAGGAAAAACACAGACTCTCTCAAGGAAACAAACGGATAGTAGGGAGGAATCTCTGTGCCAGAGGAATTTGGTCAGAGATTCATTCTCTTTACAGGCTTGTATGCTTTCTGCCTTTGGCAGAATCTAAGTTCTTAAAGGCAATGAGCTAACTTGAAACTCACACCATTCTCAGAAAACCCTAATCCCAAATAAGGTGGGGATGGATTTCCTCAGGTTTTCCCAGTGGGTGCTGTAGATTTGCCTTTGGATACTCTACCGTGGAGAAACACCTTTCCAGCTAACTAGGAGTGCAGTTGCCAAGGCATTAAAGAGATTCTGTCTCTCCGCTCATTTTACTTACCAGTTTATTTTGTCTTTACACATCTCATTGAGCTTCAGAAATGAGGCTTCTAATCAGGGTACTGCTCCTGTGAACCCTCTGTGAACTCAATTTATGAAACTTCTGTGACTCAGTTTCCTCATCTCTAAAATGGAGGGTAAGAATACTTACCTGCTCATGTTAGGGGGCACAAAATTAAAACCTATGCCAACGTAAATTATAACTATGTTTCTCATTTTCCCTCTTAATCATTTCACTTAAATCCCACCCCCACCCCCATTTCCTGAGGGTAAGTGTACAGGAAAATATGCCCTTGCCACTAATCCTTTGCTCAGTGTGCCCATCCCCTTACCTCTTTAGGTAAAGTTCTATTCACTTTTCAGATCTCAGATCAAGACTATTTCAGGAAAGTTGACCTCAACTCTCAATATAGACCAGCCTCTTGTAAAAGAACTGAATTTCATTTCCTTACAGGACGTAACTTGGATTTTAATTAAACATAATTTTATGATTTGTCTAATATCTGTCTCCCACATGAAAATATATGCTTCTCAAGAACATCAGCCTTGTCTTTATTGATCATTTCTTTACTCCCATTGCTTAGAATACAGTTTCTTGAAGGTAGGTGTTTAAAAGTATTAGTAGAATAAACTGAATGAACACATGAATAAATGTTGTCTTCAGAAATCAATATAAGAAAGAGGAGTTGAAAATAGAAAATGATATTTAACTTAGCAACTTGGAACTCTTGTGTGAAATTAGGAAGAGCTAACTCAGCAAAGCATTTATGATGAAAGATGAATTGAAGAACATTGAAGAACAAGCAGGAGGTTAAATGCACTGATAGTGAACAGACAACTTGTTCAAAAGGTTTGGCAATAAAAGAGAGAAAGGAGAAAAGAGGAGAAAAGGAAAAAAGGGAGAAAGCAGTGGAAGTATTCCTCCCAAACCTAGTAGGATATCTGTCTTTGCTTGTTAGTGTATCATTGCATTTGGCCAGCTTGAACACGATTCTGTAGTGCAGAGTGAATAATGTCCCTCAGTGAGCTTGCTACAGCAGATTCTGGTAAGAGGTTAGTTGATGTCGGAAGGTGCAGGGCTCAGAAGAAGGTTCAGTGGTCCTTCAGGTTGCTTAGCACAGGTGGAGCAAGTATTGATATATCACATATGCTGAGTCCTTGAGGATCCTGTGTGTTACTCTGAACAGGCTGCAACAGCAAATGCATGTAGTACAGTACTTCCCCAGCCTAGATAAATTATCTCCCACGTTCATATACCAAGTCTTACCAGCAATCTCAGCTGCTCACTTTGATCATCTCAGTTGGTTTTTAACTAGATTGCATCAATGAAATTTCTCCATAAACAACAATTTCTGAGGGTAGAGTCCCATTATACTTCAAGACTCCAGGTTAAAGCATCTTCCCCTCAATTTTCCTGTCTGATACATAAGAAGTGGAACTGTAAAAGGTCTCACAAAGGGCTGCTTCTGTATCTCCAGATTGGCTGACATGAAACTTTCACATTTTTCTCTAAGACTACTGTCATCTGTTGCCAGACATCTGACCTCTTAGATAAAATTTCTAATGCTTGGAGAAGAATTTGATGACTAGAAATTCTCTCTCCAATCCCCCACCCCCAAAACAGTTGGTCTCCAGCTTTCAGGAGAAGGGCTAGGGGAGGCAGCCATTGGAGAGTAGGTCATTTCAGGCTCAGTGCCCTATACTGGTTGCCAGAGGCATTGGTTGTAATACAAAGAGAGGGGAAGGTATTTTCACATGTGAAGTTCCATCTCAATGCTAGTTAGATGTCTACTGTAATCAAAATAAAGCCAAGTCTCCACATGACCTATTCTTTACCCAGTGTTGTATGCTAAGAAACGTCCTGCCTGTGTCTAAAAGTAATCTTAAAACATTTAGATCTTAAATGCAGTCTCAAGAAAACAACAAAGGGGGATTATTTTTATAATGCAAAGAAAAAGTTCTTAAAGGTTCTATTTCCTTCTTTTCTCTTGGAGTCTTACAGTAACTCTTCTGAGCCTTCTCATCTTTTTTTTTTTTTTTTTTTTTGGTACGCGGGCCTCTCACTGCTGTGGCCTCTCCAATTGCGGAGCACAGGCTCCGGACGCGCAGGCGCAGCGGCCATGGCTCACGGGCCCAGCCGCTCCACGGCATGTGGGATCTTCCCGGACCAGGGGCACGAACCCGCGTCCCCTGCATGGGCAGGCAGACTCTCAACCACTGCGCTACCAGGGAAGCCCGAGCCTTCTCATCTTTTGTTAAAATCCCAGAAAATTCTTTATCTACTCAGCCCCAGTGAAATCTTCTCTTCACTCCTCCTCTCCGTTCCCTTTTGGGCACCAGACCCACCAGTGGCTTTCCATACTTTAAAATATAAAATAACTAACATTGATTTTTTTTGTCTCTCAATTTTCCCAATCATCACCCCGATTCTAAACAATGAAGAGACAGAAATTGAGCAGGTAGTCTGAATTCTCCTTAGCAGAGGAGGAGGAAAAGTGTGAATTCTTTATTTTCTTGTCACACAAGGTAACCCCCAGATTTCCCCTTTCCTTAGCAAATGAATGTATTGTATACCTATTGACTGAAGTTGCACCAGCCTCGTTCGAATTCAAAGCTGCCAATACTGGATATTTGACTTGGGGCAAGTCAAGCAATTTTCTCTTCTCTCAGTGGAGTTAATGGCTTCCACACAGGGATGTTGAGAGGGGCCCATGGATAATATAAGGAAAGTTTCTGTTGTGAATGGCACACAGGTAGCTTGCAGCAAGAGCTAGTTGCCTTTGTCACAAGTTGCTCTGCTTGTAACAAGAATTATAACTGGCACCATAATAATTATGATTTATTTCAACACTTTTTTTGTTGGGCATACAAAACAAGTTCAAAAATTTGTCCAAAGAGATTGGTCACTTTTACATTTGACCTTGAATTGTATAATGCAAATGCTGCAATTAATTTTAAAAGGCTTAATATTCGAATACCAGGAAAAAAAAACATGGAGAGAATAAATTTTAACATGGTTGTTGACAATTCCTTACCATACGTGAAGCTGGAATTTTTTTTATTTATTTATTTTTTTTGCGGTACGCGGGCCTCCCACCGCTATGGCCTCTCCTGCTGCGGAGCACAGGCTCCGGACGCGCAAGCTCAGCGGCCATTGCTCACGGGCCCAGCCACTCCGCGGCATGTGGGATTTTCCCGGACTGGGGCACGAACCCATGTCCCCTGCATCGGCAGGCGGACTCTCAACCACTGCGCCACCAGGGAAGCCCGAAGCTGGATATTTTAATGAGATGTTTTCTCTTATTTCATCACTTACGTTGACAAAAATCCCTTGAATATGATCAATGCTAAAATCTCACTTTGGATACGATTTAATATTATAACCTTCGAAAATTAAAAAATTACCTCTATCCCCATTGACTTTCACTTGCCTTTGTCTCTTTTTGTAGTTCATTGAAAAAGAGTGATTCTCATAAATGTGACATTACCATTAAGATTATTTAAAAGTAGTTTTTATTGGTGTTCACTTCTGCTTCAAAGGAAATAGTTAAATAATTTTAGTATCAGCCTCATCCTCAAGTAGAGCGGTTCTAGTGTACTTTGCATTACTGTGTTTATATCTAAAAATGAAACAACATGCTGAGTCAGTAAGAAGAGAAGAAGCCTTAAGCCTAATTCCACTAGAATAACTAATTGAATATATAACCCAGAAATTCTTTTAAATCAAGATGTTTGTATTTTTCTTAAAGAATCATAGTTTGTGTCAAGGTACTTTAATCAACTGGGGTCAGATGGATGGATTGAATCTGTTTTAGTATATGTTTTATTCAGGGAGAACTAATGACATTCTTTCACTCAGGGATTTAGGGAATGAAGTTGTTTGTTTATTAAAACAAAATTAGCAAAACTATCTCAGAGTAAATACGACTCAAGCTGAAGGCCTTTGTATTTGAAAATAGAAAGTAACTAATCACTTTTTTTTTTTTTAAATAATGTGAGGGACCAGCAGGAGTGAATGGTATCCACAGGGATTTGAGGATGAAGAAGTGGAGAGGAAATACAATATATGCAGGCAGTTTGCCATCTCTTTGAAAATTGTTCGCACTGGTAGCTTCAGGAGGGGTAAAGAGAGAAAAGGAAGGTTATGTTAGAATGTACTTGAATGTGTTTGTAGGCTAAGGAGAAGATAGAAAAATTAATATTGATCCACACATGTTAAACACCTGCCTGACAATTGATATTTAGCTGGATGTGAAACAGGGGTTTAATACTATTTTCCTTTGACTGCAAGGACTACATGGTAATCCACCCTCCACAAACTCCTGTCATGCCCATAGGTAAAGGAGTGAGGGGAGAGAAAAGAAGAAAACTATAGTAGCAACTGTAGAGAAGACTGGTGGCTGGATCAGGTACAACTATTAGTCCGAAGGTAATACACCTTCCTCAGTGGTAGAAGAAAAAAAAGCATTGGTAAAGTTATAGATAAATTTGAAGAAGAAAAAAAATTGACAGGTGCTAATAGATGCACAATACCTATAAACACCAACCACTCTTCTTTCAATTTATTCATTATTTATTGTTTATTATTCACATTTTCCTACTTCAAAACTGGATTTTGGCCAACTTACAATGGAAGGCACACCCAGAGCATTTGCTTTAATTTGTGTGATTCAGCCTCCTGAAATTCAGTGGGGTCAAGTTACACATCTTTTATTACCTGCCTACCAGAATCTGTTAATCTATGGGTATTTTCTTTTGCTAATACTATGCTATCTTGATTACTGTGGTCTTATAATAACTCTTAAAATTGGGTGTAGTGAGTCCATCTCTGTGCATCTCCCACAGTACTGTATTGGCTATTCTAGGTATGTTATCTTTCCATATAAACTTTAGAATCCATTTGTTGATATCTAGAAAATAACTTGCTCAGATTTTTTAAAAAACAAATTTATGCATTTATTGGAATTTTAATGCTTGGGGGAAGTATACCTGATATTGGAAAATAACTCAGAACATTTTTGAGTGGTGTGAATGTAACAGAACACAGGAAATTACAGTCAATAAAGAGTAAGACACTCATCTCTAGAGGAGCTTCTGCGTTAATAAATGTTTGTTTACAGCGAGCCTCTGGAAAGTATGGGAGTAAGTGATGTTTGTCTTCTATGAGGATTCCCTTCTTGGCCAACCTTCTTTTTGCTCCAGTGTTCTATCTTTTGAAACCAGGCCTGCTAGTCCACTGTCATCCTAATCCCCAGGATTACCTTGATTACCTTACCCTTCCTTTAATTAAATTTATTTTTCCTCATATCCCCTTCATTTCAGTTTGGTTCTTTGTGAATTCCAAGGGTCCAGTAGTACTTACAGCAAATATTTCTGTGTATTAAGAGAATCCTTTTAGAGACAATGTCTTTGTCCTTGTAACCTGATCCAATCGTGATTTCTTAGCAATGGGTCATATATATGGAAGAGATCCCTAGAGTTCATCATTTTTCATGTACTCCTCTTCTTTCTGGGAACAGAGATAGATTACATTCTCCAGACTCCTTTGCAGTTAACCAGGGCTATATGATTGAGGGCTGGCCTAAGAAATATGGCCAGAGTGATACATACTACTTTCAGGAGGGGATCATAATGACCCCCTCCCTTTTCCACATTATTTTTTTCTTTTTTTTCCTATTTTTTAATTGAAGTATAGTTGATTTACAATATTGTGTTAGTTTCAGGTAGATAGCATAGTGATTCAGTTTTTGTGAAGATTATATTCCATTATAGGTTATGACAAGATATTGTGTATAATTCCTTGTGCTATTTAGTAAATCCTTGCTGCTTATCTGTTTTGTGTATGGTAGTTTGTGTCTGTTAATTCCATACCCCTAGTTTGTCTTTCCCTCCTTCCCTCTTCCCAAATTGTGTTGAATGTAGAGATCAATTTCAGAAGAACTGACACATTAAAAATACTGCAGCTTCAGTCCATGAGCACAGAATATCTCTTCATTTATCCATGTCTTCTTTGTTTTTTATTCAGTGTTTTGAAGTTTTCTGCATATAAACCCTACACATATTTTGTGAGATTTATGCCTAAGTATTTCATTTTATAAGATGCTGTTGAAAGAGTGTTTTTTAACATTCAGAATTCCAGTTCATGACTGGTATAGGGAAACCATTGACTTCTGTGTATTACCCTGTAATCTGAAACTTTGATATACTTGCTGTTTTAGTTCTGAGGGGTTTTCTCTGGGGGTAAAGGGGTCAATTCTGTGAAATTTTCTATATAGACGATCATATTATCTGTAAATAGAGACAGTTTTATTTCTTCCTTTCTAATCTGTACATCTTTTATTGATCTTTCTTGTTTTCTGATTTCTTTATTTTGTATTGTGTTTTATTTACTTCCAGTGCAATGTTTAATGGGACTGGAGAGAAAGAACATCCTTGTTTGTTCCTGATCTTAGGAAGAAAGTGTCCAGTTTTGCATGATTTAATATATTAGCTGTAGGTTTCATGTAGATGTTCTTTGTCAAATTGAAGAATTTCCCCTTGATTCCTAGTTTGATGTGAGTTTTTATCATGAATGGACTTTGGATTTTGCTAAATGCTTTTATGACTCCACTGATATGATAATATGATTACATTGATTAATTCTCAAATATCGAGCCAGTCTTGCATATCTGGAATAAGTTTTCACTTGGTCACGGTGTATGGCACTTTTTATACATTTTGAACTCAATTTGTTGATATATTTTAGGATATTTTGGTCAATGTTCATAAGAGACATTGTTCTGTAGTTTTCCTTTCTTACAGTATCTTAATCTGTTTTGGTATTGGGGCAATGCTGTTCTCAGAGAAAGAGAAAAGTTTTCTTTTTTTAAAGGTTTTTTATTGGAGTATAGTTGCTTTACAATGTTGTGTTAGCTTCTACTGTAAGCAAAGTGAACCAGCTATACGTATACATATATGCCCTCTTTTTTGGATTTCCTTCCCATTCAGGTCACCACAGAGCACTGAGTACAGGTCCCTGTGTTATGCAGTAGGAAGAGATAAGTTGTCTCACTGCCTCTTTTTCTGGAAGAGATTTTAGAGAATTGGTGCCACTTTTTCCTTAAATATTTGCTAGAATTTACCAGTAAAATCATCTGAGTCTGGTGATTTATTGGTTAGGAAAGCTATTGGTTATGATTTAACTTCTTTACAATATATAGAATTATTCAAGTAAATTACTTTTGTGTGTGTTTTGGTACTATGTGTCTTCCAAATAATTGATCCATTTTATCTAAATTATCAAATTTGTGGACATAAAGCTGTTCATATATTTTTTATTAACATTTAAATCCAAGGAATTAGCAGTAGTGACCCTCTTTCAGTTATGATACTAATAATTTATGTCTTATTTCTTTTTATATTTGTTAACCTTGCTAGAGGTCTATAAAGTTTGTGGTTCTTTTCAAAGAACTACCTTTTAGTTTTGTTGATTTTCCTCCATTGTTTCCTTGTTTTCAATTTCATGCTTAGTGCTCTAATTTTAATTATTTTTTTCCTCTGCTTGCTTTAGAGTTAAATTGATCATCTTTTTCTGGTCTTTTAAATTGGAAGACTGGGTATTGATTTTAGATCTTTCTTTTATATTATATACACTAAATGTTATACATTTTCCTTTAGGCACTGCACTATTTTTAAGTATGATAGTAATTTTGATGTTATATTTTTATTTTCATTTAGTTCAAAATTTGTTTTAATTCCTCCTGAGGCATCTTATTTGATCCATGTGTTACTAAAAATGTACCATTTAACTTCCAAATATTTGGTGATTTTCCAGCTGTTTCTGCTATTTCTTAATTCTATCGTGGTTGGAGAATGTACTTTGTATGTTTTCTATTCCTTCTATTTGTTAAGGTATGTTTTATGGTCTAGAATGTTGTCTTTCTTCATGAGTGTTCCATATGAACTTGAGAATAATGAATATTCAGCTGTTATTGAAGAGAATAACAGAGAATATTCTAAGATTACCAATTAGACCAAGATGATTGATAGTGACTTTCTCTTTATTGATTTTCTACCTACTTGACCCATCAATTACTGACTAGGGGAGCATTTTAATTTCCAGCTATAATAGTGCATTTACCTATATCTTGTTTTAGTTCTATCAGTGTTTGTCTCACGTATTTTGATGCTCTATTGTTAGGTGCATACCCTTTTAGGAATGTTGTGCCTTCTTGGAGAATTGACCCCTTTATCATTTTGTAATGTCCTTTTTATCCCTGATAACTCTATTTGTTCTGAATTTATTTTGTCTAAAACTAATATTGCTCTTCCAGCTTTATTTTGATTGGTCTTAGCTTGGTAACTCCTTACAGCTTTCTTTACATTTAGCTTATCAGAATGTTTAATTCAAAATAGTTTTATTTTAAATAGCAAATAGTTGGGTTTTGTTTTTTTATCCACTCTGAAACTCTTTATCTTTTAACTGGTGTATTTAGAACATTTCCATTTAAACTGATATTGGTATGTTTGTGTTAATATTAACTATGTAATTTTTAAATTAATTCTTGTCAGAGGCTTCTTTTTCTAATTTCTCTCATTTTAATTAAGCATATTATATGTTCCCATTTTGTTTCTTCTCTTAGCTCATCAAATGTACATGTTTTACAGATATTTAATTGGTTTCCCTAGAGTTTACAGTATACTTTTTTGATTAACATAAGTCTTCTTTCAAAGCACATTATCCTTTACCCTATAGTTCAGGTGTCTTATAACCAAATATTCTCAATTCCTTGCTCCTATCCCTTATGACTTTACTGTCATTCATTTTACTTACCTGTGCTAAAATCACTCAATACCTTGTTACCATTATTACTTTAAACAAGTTAACTTTTGGATCAATTAAGAATAAAAAAATAGGACTTCTGTCTTAACATTACTCACAGAAATTAACTAGAAATGGAATAAAGACTTAAATGTAAGACCTGGGACTGTTAAACTACTAGGAAAAAAAATAAGGGGCAAAGCTCCTTGTCACACATTGGTCTTGGCAATGATTTTTTGGATCTGACACCAAAAGCACAAGCAACAAAAGCAAAAATCAACAAGTAGGAATACATCAAACTAAAAAGTGTACAGCAAAAGAAATGATCAGAAAAATGAAAAGGCAGCCTATAAAATTCCAGAACATATTTGCAAACTGTATATCTGATAAGCAGTAAGTATCCAAAATATATAAGGAACTCATATAATTCAATAGCAGAAGATAATAATGATCTGACTTAAAATTGGGTAAGGAACCTGAACAGACATTTTCCCAAAGAGGATATACAAATGGCCAACAGGGACATGAAAAGATACCCTACAACCCTAACAATCAAGGAAATGCAAGTTAAAACCACAGTGAGATACTACCTCAAACATGTTAGGATGGCTGTCATCAAAAAGAGAAGAGATACAAGTGCTGGTGAAGATGTTGAGATAAAGGAATTTTGTGTACTGTGGGTGGGAATGTAAATTGGTACTATGGAAAACAGTATGGAGATTCCTCAAAAAATTAAAACTAGAACTACCATATAATCCAGCAATTCCACTTCTGGGTAGATATTTGAAGGGAAGAATATCACTATCTCAAAGAGATATCTGCACCTCTATGCTCATTTCAGCATTATTTACAATAGCCAAGATGTAGAAACAACTTAAGTGTCCATAGATGGATGAGTGGATAAAGGAAATGTGGTATACATACACACACAATGGAATATTATTCAGCCATAAAAAAGAAGGAAATCCTGCCACTTGCAGCAACATGGATGTATCTTGAGGGCATTATATTAAGTGAAATAAGTCAGACAGAGAAAGACAAATACTGTATGTTCTCACTTATATGTGGAATATAACAAAACCAAACTCATAGAAATGGAGAGTATATTAGTGGTTTCCAGGGCATGCCAGATGGGGAAATGGATGAAGGTGGTCAAAGGATACAAACTTTTAGTTATCCCCCAAGTCATGGGGATACAATGTACAGCATGATGACTATAGTTAACAATAATGTATTGTCTACTTGAAAGTTGCTAAGAGAAGAGAGTATATCTTAAAAGTTCTCACCACACACACACACACACACATGCACCACACATACACACATGCACCACACACACACACACACACACAAAGGTAACTGTGTGAGATGATTCATGTATTAACTAACCTTATTGTGGTAATCCTTTTGTAATATATATACATATTAAGTCATTGCATTGTACACCTTAAACTTACACAGCATTATATGTTAATTATACCTCAAAAAACTTGGAAATAAAGAACAAGAAAAAAATTGTTTTACTTCTATTTATTCCTTTCCCAATGTTCTCCTTTTCTTTATGTAGATCTGAGTTTCTGACCTGTGTTTTCCTTGTCTCTGAATAACTTCTTTGAAGATTTCTTTCAGGGAAGGTCTGCTGGTGATAAATTCTCTGCTTTTGTTTGTCTGAGAGTCTTTATTTCTCCTTCACCTTTAAGGATAGCTTTGCTCGATAGAGAATTATAAATTGATGATTTTTCTTTCAACACTTTAAATATCGCACGCCCTCTTCTTATGCTTGCATTATTTTCAGAGAAGCCTGCTGTAATTCTTAAACTTACTCCTCTATAGGTAATCCCTCTCCCCCCTAACTTCTTTCAAAGTAATCTCTTACTCTTTGGTGTTCTGCTCTTTTAATATGATAGGTCTAGGTTGGGTTGTTTTTTTTTGCCATTTATCTTCTTGCTGTCTCTGGTCTTCCTTTATCTGTAGTTTATTGTCCACGATTAATTTTAGAAAGGTCTCAGTCATTGCTACTTCAAATATTTCTTCTGCTCTGTATGTTCTTTTTCCTTCTGGTTTTGCAAATTTTTGTTTAATTCATCTTTTGAACTTGCCCCCAAAGTTCTTGGATTTTTTTCTTCATTCTTTTCTCTACTTACATTTCAACTTTACAAGTTTCTATTGCTATATCTTCAACTCACTGATTCTTTCCTCAACCACTTCAAGTCTACTAATGAACCCACTAAAGACATTCTTTATTTCTGTGTCATGGTTTTTAAAGTTGTTTTGTTTTCAGTAAACAAAATTGTTTTGTTTTTCTTTTGATTCTAAATTCAAATTTCCATACTTCTACTTACATTACCCATATATTACTGCATATTATTTATTTTTTTCATTTAGTACCCTTAACATATTTATCATAGTTATTCTACATTCCTTATCTGATAACCCCAACATTTGTGTCATATCTGAATCTACTCATGATATTTGTTTTCCTACAGTCCATGCTTTTTTCTTGTCTTTTGGCAAAAAAAAATTCTTGCAATTTTTTGTTGAAAGTTGCACAAGTTGTTTTGGGTAACAAAGAACTGAGATAAATAAGCCTCTGGTGTGAAGATTTATGTTAATCTGGTTAGATGTTTGTCTGTATTTAGTATTTGCTATTGTCATAGTTGCCAGATATTCCAACTTGTTCTAGTGTGCTTGTTTTTGTCTCTCTTCTTAACTTTGGGTTTTTATAAATACTTTTCCACAGATAGTGTTTGCATTTTGCAGCTCTTTCAGCTGTAATCCACTGTAATTATACTAGAACCTGTTGATATGGTGATAAGGTATGGGAGAGAGGAGGTATTCTGTAATCTTATTATTAGCTCTCAGTCTTTCAGTGAGCTCCTATCTCTGGTCTGTGATCTTCTCAAGTCTTCCTTTGTATACAGTTTTCAGGTAACGATACCTGGCCTGGCCTGAGAAGTCCCCCATCATCTTTATCATACAATGCCTATATAGGTAGTAATAATGCCCCCCCAATCCAGCCCATACCACATAAAGCAATAAATATAGTAATAGGTAGCACTTTTATAACTCTTACTATGTATCAGACACTGGTTTCAGCACCTTAAATATATTTATTGATACTTATGTGTTCCCTGTAGATAACTTATGAAGAAGCACTATCCTTATCTGTATTTAATAGTTGAGGAAACCGAGAGACACATTAAATAATTTTCCTAAAGTTAGTAGCTAAATGGCAGGTCAGGATTTTGTCATTAAGAAGACTACATCTCGAATAATTAGAAATTTGGATGGATGGATGTTGGATAAATCAGCTTTTGTGTTGCCAAATAAAAGCATGATTTTAGCTTGTTATCGCTTTCTCATGTCACCCTGAAAAGGCAGTTAATAGCACAGTGTTTCTGCAACCACTTAGTATATTGTTTACCAGCCATTTCTGTGATTGCTACCTGACAGCAAGTCAATACTTATTACTTCTGAGCCTTTTTGTTTCTTTAGTAATCCCCAAATTTACATTCCTCCAATACCATGAGGTACAATTCAGTTTTCACTATTAAGTGAATTAGCTAGATGTATCTGTAAATGTTTCTGATGAAATTAGGTTTCATTTTCTGTAGAGTCTGGTGGAGGCATTTAATTCAATGAATTATGAGGACACAGGCTGAGCTTCATTGATTTAGTCACCTTTTTCCCTATAGTGTGGACTTTGAAAATGTAGTTATAACTATTATATTTCCAACAGAAAATAAAACATTGAATTTTCAGTACTGGAATGGTGGCACAAATTTGGGTTAGTTTCTTTTTAATTAATTCTTATATTTCATATTTAAAATTGCTTATATTGATACATGGTAACCTATTTTACATATTTATTGACATGATCAAATATATCTTACATCTTAGCTAAAAAGTTGGGACATCTGGCTGTCAAACATTTCCCATCTTGCTCATACTATATTGGTCTATATTATATAAATTTTCACATTTTATGGAATTTGGCAAGAAAAAAGAACCAGTGCTCAAGAGACAGCTTCTGTAAGCTTAAACTATGGATTTACCAAGTATCTGTGTTTTCTATAAACTCCTGAATAAAGTTTAGATATCAGAATTTGATTCTTTAAAAATATATTTTTATGAAGATAGTAAACTCTGTCAAACAATTAGATCCACTGGTCAGCTGACATGAAGGTATTAATTATTTTTAGGTAAATATGGTGGAATGTATTATCACAAGGAGTTCAACTTCACGCCTCAAACATATAGAATATAGCTGAATAAATTAGATGCATAGCTAAGCTTGAAATCAAGAATGGGAAAATCCACAAGTGTTTGAAATGGAGCAGAAAAGCCAACAAAGAACACTGATTAGATGTAAAGCCAGGATGCCCATAGGGAAATTGGAACCAGACATGGACTTTAGATAAGGAGTCTAAGGCTCTTTATACAACCACATGGATAATAATCCTGACCACTGATTAGAGAAGTACAGGAAGCAGGATTTGAATTGCCGTGAGAAAGCTAGGAGCCACAAAGGCATATATTATGAAATGCAGCCTAGAAAAATTCCACCCCAGCTGCCACAGGGAAATAGCAAAGAAATTTTCTGTCTATCATCTCTTTGAATTTTCCCCTCCCAGTGTCACCCTTGTAAACCTTTGTTATACTTGAAAGTTGAATAAACTAAGCATTCTCTTGACTCTTTGCATCTGTTGTTCTCTTTGCTTTGGATATTCTTCCTCCAGAGAACCATGTGTCTCATCATTTCTTTTTTGTCAGGTCATTGCTCAGATATCATCCTGTCAGGCCTTTCCTGACAACTATATATAAAATAGTGTCTGCTTTCCCCCAGCCAAGAATACTGTCTGATCCCTTCACCCTGCTTTAAATTTCATCATAGCACCCACCATCATCCAAAACATGATAAATTCATTAGTTTGTTATCAACCTTCTTCCACTAGAATTAAGCTCTATGCAGACAGGGACCTGTTTAACCACTTAGTGTATAGCGTATCATCTGGGATGTAGAAGATGCTCAATAGCCATTATTATTAAGAATGAGAGAAAGGAAAGAAGAAAGGAAGGAAACAAGAGAAGACATGCCTGCAAACAGGTAAAAGTTCGCCTCTCTAAAAGTAAAGTAGACACAATAAGTCTGGTTTCATTGCTCAATGAGTTAACAAGCTCTTCTCATTAAATAAAAAAAAGGAACTACCATATGACCCAGCAATCCCACTAATGGGCATATACCCTGAGAAAACCATAATTCAAAAAGAGACATGTACCACAATGTTCATTGCAGCACTATTTACAATAGCCAGGACATGGAAGCAACCTAAGTGTCCATCGACAGATGAATGGATAAAGAAGATGAGGCATATATAAACAATGGAATGTTACTCAGCCATAAAAAGAAATGAAATTGAGTTATTTGTAGTGAAGTGGATGGACCTAGAGTCTGTCATACAGAGTGAAGTAAGTCAGAAAGAGAAAAACAAATACCGTACGCTAACACATATATATGGAATCCAAAAAAAACCAAAAAATGGTACTGATGAACCTAGTTGCAGGGCAGGAATAAAGATGTAGACATAGAGAATGGACTTGAAGACACGGGGTAGGAGGGGGAAGCTGGGGCGAAGTGAGAGTAGCATCAACATACACACACTACCGAATGTAAAATAGTTAGCTAGTAGGAAGCAGCTGCATAGCACAGGGAGATCAGCTTGGTGCTTTGTGTTGACCTAGAGAGGTGGGATAGGGAGGGTGGGAGGGAGGCTTAAGATGGAGGGGATATGGGGACATATGTATGCATATGGCTGATTCAAAAAGTTGCTGCTATTATGGAGTCATCAGTGGTATTGTGTGAGGGAGCAGAGATGTGCATTGGCATTGCAAAGAACCACGGCTGAATATGTGGAAAGTGCCAGTTTAGTAATCATCAGTGCATTACTTCCTTGTAATCTGGGATCCAGTTTCTGGCAGGAACAGTTCATTCTTCTTGATCCTGCTTGATTATAAAGAAGTTTGTCCTCAAGATTGTGCTACTACAAAGATACCAAAGCATTTGCACTCACTTTTCTTTCTTAATTTATAATCTCTATGTTTTCTGTATTCCACTCATCTGTACCAATAGATACAATGCTTACAAACTTTTGTTCCTTATAAATGTGTCAGATGTCAAACAGATTTTGAATAAGATCAGAGTAAGCAAATATGGCCCAGTCAGCAGAACTCTTCATGTCAGATGGGGCAAATATCAAGTATCTACATTTAAGAGTGCCTAGAAACATCTTCTCATTATTTTGGTATATTGCTTTGTGCTATTTAAGTCAGATATGCTCATTTTCTATCTAAAAGTTTTAATTTTTCCACAATACAGGATGTCAGCTTTCAACTAAGTCTTGAAAGATGTATATATAATACTGTGTCTTCTTTGGATCAATCCTGAAGGTACATATAAAAGTCACAATTTTTATCACATTACCCCTGATTTTTAAGCAATAGCCATCAGGATTGCCCTTAGTTATGAATATTTGACGTGTTCGGGGCAAATTTGAATGACAGGAAAGAGAAAACAGTATCATAGTTGCAAAGGTTTGTCAGACTGATGGAAAAGATATCTTTAAAAAGTTGAAAAGAAGTTTCTATGAGAGACTGAAAAATGAAGTCTAGCATTCTTAAGACATTTTATTAACTCAGTTCAATATCATGAATATTGGATTTGATTCTTTGAGACTTCTCTTTACATTCCTGTTTTGAATCCAGAATTCTAACTGCAAGTATAGTACGGTTCCTTAAATGTTGTTATCGGATTTATATTGTTTCAATCATGCATTCTTTCAGTAAGCATTTATTGTTTGTTACTGCATGCATAAACCTTTAAGTTGTGGGAGAACTCTGTTCCACTTAGTGACTTGATTCAGCATGCTACTATTGTGATCCTCATATTTAAGCTTGGAGTCTGTACGTCTGGTAGGCTGAGTCACCAAATATGAAAGTTAGTACATTCTTCTTCCTTTGTTCTTTATGATAGTTCATAGGGGAAATAAAGCTGTTATTTTAATGTTGTCATTTTTTGTTTCTGTGGGGAAAAGGGGGGGAATGGTGGGTGACTGTGACCATCCCTATGTGATCTCCCAAGGGTAGCCTGCACAGAGCTGAAAGGAAGGCAGAAAGAAACTCTACTTCCTTAATCTCTCAGATGTGTGTGTGATCGGCTAAAAATTGAATTCATTGGCTTGATATAATTATAATTCAAACCAGTCTACGAGAACTGTTTACATCTTAATGATGATGGAGTGCTAAAGTTATCATAATTGTTTATAAAAGATATCATAACTGTAATTAACTCATATTGAACTGCCTTCTTATTAACAACTTAGCCAAAAGTCACACTTGGATGCATTTGGCTCCTTTTAATGAGCAATATGTGATTGAAGGAACCCTTCCAAAGATTCTTTCTGAGCATAATTTAATATAGCATTTGCTATAAATCATTAACAGTGGTGCTATGATTATAGCATTTATTTTTATACAGTTTTTATTTAAATTAAGAAGAGATAGTTTGTGGATACAGAAGAATAAATTCTCTATTAATATATAGTGGGATCTGAAGAAAGATTGAAGAAAAGAAAGATCACTCACTTTTCAAATGAATTATTATGTTATGGTTTCTATTTTATGGCACTGCTAATTTCTACAAGAAGATAATAAAAACGTTTAATAATTCAATATCTATGGGTATATATATGTGTATACATGCACATATATATGTGTACATATACAATATACATATATATAGTGATTGGATAAATTGTTGGCTATATGATATGGGGAATTTGTGGATAAGCTATAACTTTTTACCCAACCATAAAATAGTCTGTGAAAACCAATGTTAAAAGATGAAACATTTGCTGGAAATTTGATGAACTTACTCTCCTGAATAAAAGTATTCTTTTATCAAAGAAGATGTAAATGGATACCTGGTAGGCACCTAGAGGCTCTGCCACGGAAAGTAAGCTAGGAACAGGGATAAAGTGTGAGGCTGGAGGTACCTAAGCAGAGTATTGAGAGGTCCAGTAAGCAATCAGGGGCCAGAAAGATCCTGATTCTTTCATGTCACACACCAGGATTTCTGTGTGAGAAAAACAAAACATTAATAAATACAGAGGCAATGGCGTATTTTTATACTCCAGTTGGGGATTAAAACAGACTTCCTTTCTAGACTGGTTGATTTTATAGTCCTTCTTCTTAAGGAAAATTTAATTCCTACATGGTTAAAAACAAGACTTTTGGAAGACCTGGCCTGGAAAAAGAATGAGAATAAAAGGAAATTCAGGTACAAAGATTTTTAAAAATCATTCATTAGTTCTGTTTCTTTGAAACAATGCTCAGTGATTAGTCTTGTAAAATCTAGTTATTTAATCATTATGACAACAAATTTCTTCATATTGCAAAGAACAGTAGTTTATAATATGGCTCATATCATCTGAGGAGCTTAATCCTGGATTTAGTAATGCTCATTCCTGTGCCCCACCTCTGGAGATTTGAAGACACTACAGTTTTGATGTAGTCTAGGACTTTCTAGTTAGCAAAACGCCAAGTTGGATTTATGAGGCATGAAATAATTATAGATAGGATGAAGAAGAGTTTTTTGTTAATGCAAATTGATAGTGATACTCAAGACTCTGGTGTTTGCAAATTCTGTTAATATCCAGGAAGTGCATAATAAAAAGGAATAGAAATATAACTAAGCAAATATTAAATCATGTAAGTTTATAAGAAGTCTTGTTTTTTGAAGAAGATACTATTATTGTAGCAAAATAGGTTGTATATTCATGGTGCCAAACACCCAACATAGAAAGATAATTGCTTTTTTTTTCTTGTAGGTTGGCTACATGTTAAAAGTCATTATTAGGAAGGTTGTACTTATTTTACTATTTTCTTATTTTTTGTGATTAAACAATGACCTAAGTCACCAGTATGACACATTTTAAATAATACATTCTCAGTCACAGGGATTTGAACTAATTTAGGAGTTACAAATTTAAAATGCTGATGGTAATATATTCTCATCAAGTTTAAAGAAAATTTGAGTGACATGTATGTAATCCTTTTGACTGAACAAATTAACATTTGAAATTTCATAGAATTAAAAAGAAAATGATACATGTCAGTTACCAGCAGGGTGATAGATAAGACACTCCGAAGAGTCCTCCTCCTACAAAACAATTAAATCTTGCATATAAATACACTGTTGGGTTTCAAGAAATAAGGAACATATTCAAGGGCCCAAATCAGCAATCAACACAGCTATAAGTTGAAGCTTGAGTAGGAAGCTGTGTTAAGAATAAGTTAACCTGAAAGCTGAGTTCGTCCAAGGTATAGATACCCATGGCAAACGTGGGATTAAATGCTACTATATGAGAGTGTATCAGAGTGTGCAGAAGCCTAAGCAGGAGATTCAAGAACTCTCAAGTCATTACCAAAACCTTGAATCATAGCAGAAGCAAACATGAATCTTCTGTAGTTTAAAGCGTCTCACTTTTAGTCCCTTAGGATTTCCACAGAGTAAGAGCAAGAAAAGACATGCTCATAATCAGAGATCACAAAACACAGAAGGAAACAGGCACAAGGGGTAACATCAGCATAAAGAAGAAGCACGTCAGTTGTTTTAAAAAAGTTTGTTTTTAAAGTATAATTGGTATTCAACAAAAGGAGAGAAAATGGAATTATATGAAATGCTCAATTAAAACTACAAAAGGCAGACAAAATGTAGAAGACAAAAGTAGAAACAAGGGCAAGAAGTGGAAAACAGTAACAAATATGGTAGATAGCTATCCAACCATATCAATAATCACTTAAATGTCAATGGTCTAAATACACCAATTAGACAGATAGTCAAAGTTGATAAAATAACAAGACCACAATATATCTTGTCTACAAGAAACCCACTTTAAATATTAAGACACATTAGATTAAAGGTAAAGGGATGATGAAAAGTATGTCATGCAAACTCTAATCAAAAGAGTGAGTGGTTGTATTAATTTCAGACAAAGCAGACTTCAGAGCAAAGAAAGTTATCAGAGATAAAGAGAGGATTACATAATGATAAAGAGGTCAATACAACAAGAAGACATAACAATCCTTAATAAATATGCACCTGACAATAGAACATTAAAATACACGAAGCAAAAAACTGATAGGACTACAAGGAGAAATAGATGAATCCACTGTTACAGTTGAAGACTTCAATATTCCTCTATCAGAAATGAACAGATCCAACAGGCAGAACATCAGTATGGACATAGCTGAACTCTATACCATCAATTAACTAGATATAATTGATATCTATCAACGACTTCATCAAACAACAGCAGAATACACGTGATGTTTGAGCTCACATGGAACATTCAACAAGATAGACCATGCTCTGGGCCATAAATCACACCTTAAAAATTTTAAAGAATAGAAATCACTTAAGGTTTGTTCTCATATCAACATGGAATTAAAAATCAATGACAGATTCCACATATAAATGATATCATAGGATACTTGTCTTTCTCTGTCTGACTTACTTTACTCAGTATGACAATCTCTAGGTCCATTCATGTTCCTGCAAATGAAGTGAACTTATTTACAAAACGGAAATAGAGTCACAGATATAGAAGCTAAACTTATGGTTACAGGGGTAGAAGTGGGGGAAGGATAAACTGGGAGATTGTGATTGACATATGTAACTAATAAGGACCTACTTTATAGCACAGGGAACTCTACTCAATACTTTGTAATGACCTATATGGGAAAAAGAATCTAAAAAAGAGTGGATATATGTATATGTATAAGTGATTAATTTTGCTGTGTACCTGAAACTAACACAGCATTGTAAATCAAGTATACTCCAATAAAATTTTTTTTAAAAACCTTTATTACAGATTAAAAAAATCAGTGACGAAAGATAGCTGGAAAATTCCAAAATATTGTATATTAAACAACGCATACAGGGATAACGAAGAAATCTCAATAGGATGGTTTTTAAAACTTTGAACTAAATGAAAGTGAAAATACAATGTTTTAAAATTGTCAAATTATTCATCAGTTGTCAATTTCAAATTATCAAAATTTGTGGGATGCAGCAAGAGCAGTGCTTACAGGAAAATTTATAGCATTTAATGTATATGCTGATCATCAGATTATTTACATAATATATCATAGAGCTATCTAAACAAATTTCAAAGAACAGATCTGTTAAGAAAAAACTATACTCTTCCTGTGTGTTTCTCCTTTACTGCTCCCACAGAGCACTTCACCTTTGACACTTCTGATTACCAAATGTATGTGGGTTTTTCCTACACTAATCAATTCTCTGCCATACCAGCTGGGTGTCTTACAATTTAACTCAATTCTGACCCTGTCTACCTGGAGATAACATAAGACCCCATAGCTTAAAGTCTCAGTCCCACAAGCGCTCCACCCTCCACCTCAGCTGCGAATTGCAAGTACCTGTTGCCTATGCTTCTGGATGTAAATCAGAGGTTCCCACAACTCCCTCCTTGGGCTCAGCTGATTGGCTGGAGCAGCTCACAGAACTCAGGAAAACAGTTTACTTACTAGATTACCAGTTTGTTAGAAAAATATGTAACTCAGGAATAGCCAGATGAAGAGATACATAGGACAAAGAATGTGGGAAGGGGCATGAAATTTCTACACTCTATCTGAGCGTGCTTCTCTCTCAGCACCTCCATGACCTCACCAACCCAGAAGTTCCTTGAAACTCCTACCTTTGGGATGTTTATGGAGGTTTCTTCATATTGGCATGATTCATCATTAACTCAACTTTTAGCCCATGGAAGTTAGGGGATGGAGCTGAAAGTTCCAAGCTTCTAATCATAGCTTAATCTTTTTGATGACCAGCCTCCATCCTGGAGTCCACCAAGCATTGCCTTATTAGAACAAAAAATGCTCGTCACACCCAGGAAATAGCAAGGGAATTGTTATTCAATGCCACTTCTACATAAATACAGTTTCCAAATATGTAGATTGTTGCTGAGATTTCTATTCAGTTCCATTGTTGAATTTGTTTGACCTTGTGCTAGTACTATACTGTCTAAATTATTACAGCTATTCAATTAATAATTAATGAGGTAAGTTCTTGTCAACCCCCTACCTGTGCTTCTTGTTAGGGAATATCCTGTATATTCTGGAGTCTTTTTTTTAGCCTAGTTATTCTAAATCAATAATCCACTTTCAACCACATTGTCATCATCATTTGATATTACATTTGACAATTAACTCAACAAAAACATAGTTGGCATCTACCATATGCATGTACTCGAGGTATGTTTGGGGCTCCAGTACTGAATTATGTTGTTATGGTTCCTGACCTAAGAGAGTTTATAGACATACTCTGGATATCTTTTACCAGTCTCAAAGATACCAAGCATTTTCTCTTTCAAAGGAATGTGAAATTCAAAGTTGAAGAAGAAAATATGACTGTCTTCCTCCTGATTTTAAAAGATGCAAAATAAGACTGAACCTTAGTAGTTTGTGTCTGAGCATAACTCTGACTTCCAGCCAATTCCCAATATGTTTTTGGTGTCTGAGAGGTCCATACACCTGTATACCTTTCTCCACATTTGTGAAAGTCTGAAAAATTGGTAAACGTCTGTTAAAGCAAAAGTAGAAAGTCCAGCCCTCAGGATAAGTAGAGGAGGTGCTTCCATGGTGCGATATATGTGTTTCTAAGAAGGTCCTGGTCTTCTAAATAGTCATCATCCTGAGTTGATGGTTAAATTTTAAATAATTAAATCTTTACGTACCAGGGTGATCAACTGCTATAATGCAGCTAACATTGTTGGTGATGGTAGGAAGTATTTTAATTAAGCAAAGTAAGACTTTTGAGGATTAATTGTCAGTTAACTTCTAAAATGACAACGAACCAGCTGAGGACGAACTTTCATAAAGAAGAAGGATAAAGAAAATGTCTTGAAAATCCTTCCGAGGCCAGACAGCAAATGAAGACAATGGGGAAGCAGAGGGTCAATAGAAAGAAGTGACAAACCAGCACTCTCACATTTCTACTTAGCCTATCCCTTTCTTACTGCTTGAACTTCAGCTGTGAATTTTCTGGAGTATTCTGTTCTCAAAGAACTTTGCCAATTTGAACAACACTGGACCTGAGAAGAGTGATGAAACCAGAGAGCACACATAGCTAGAAGAGTGCAGATGAGATAGCAAAGGCTTGTCGAGAGATAGAAGCCCTTTAAAAAAATGTTTTCAGAAGGGCTGGCATATTACCACAGAGCAATAAGGACACTAAGTTCCAATTGAGGAACTTATTAGAGACCAGGAAGTGCTATATAATTCTGTATTCAAATCCAATGAAAATGAAGAGCCAGGGAGGTTAAGGGAGTTAAGGTTGAGCTGAAATGGGGCAAGGCAGCAATTTATTAGATGGTATTTTCTGGTACCTATGCTAGAGCAGCTTTTTGAAATCTCATGTGCTGTCTGCATTTGCACATAGGAATAGGCCCATCAGAAGACATGGGTCCCAAAGCTCATTGCCTAACTGAACTCTCCCTATGTGGTAAAAGAAGCCCTGAAAAAAACCCTGCTAAATAGAGAACAAATGAACAGAGAGAAGCCGTTTCAGTACCCTTCTGGTGGAGAACAAACTCTGTTTTAATGCTAAGACTCATTAAACTTCTATAAAATGAAAATCTATTAAATTTCTTTGTAAGGTCTCTTCTGTAAGTTAGCTAAGTGTATACAAAAGGTCCCAGATGCCATGGGCATTTGTGTTTGTCCAGTAGTTAGAAATGTACATTTTTGGGGGTACAGATGTACTTCTTTGCAAAGCAGAAATAGAGACACAGATGTAGAGAACAAACTTATGGACACCAAGGCGGGAAGGGAGGGCAGGATAAACTGGGATATCGGGATTGACATATATACACTACTATGTATAAAATAGGTAACCAATGAGAACCTACTGTATAGCACAGGGAACTCTACTCAGTGCTCTGTGGTGACCTAAATGAGAAGGAAATCTAAAAAAGTGGGAATATATGTATACATATGACTGATTCACTTTGCTGTACAGCAGAAACTAACACAACATTGTAAAGCAACTGTACTCCAATAAAAATTTTAAAAATAAATAAAAAAACAAAAATAAAAGCAAAAAACAAACAAAAAATATACATTTTCCCCCTTTTCTTCTCTTTTCTTTCCTTTCCACTTCTTTTTATCCCTCCCTTCATCCCTTCCTTCCTTTTTTCTTTCTTCTTAATTTTTGTTTGCTTCTTTGATCTGTCAGATAGATTTAGAACACAAGTGGATTTCAGAAGAAAGCAAAGAATTGACATGGGAGAAATGATGCCTAGGATTAGGCCACATGTTTGAGTTTGTAATATGTTTTCATTCTCTCTTCTCAATTTTGAATATAATCACAATTTGGGAAAAAAATGCTTCACAGCTTGCATACCTGACTCCTCATTCTCTCTTGTTTTTATTATTTCCGAAATGAGCTCATATTTGATATGATTTTAAGGGACTAGTTTTACAGAGCTTATGTTTCCTTATTTAAAGAAGAATTAATCAAGGGTGTTTAACATCATAATTGTCCAGAAGGCCGCCTTTAACCACTTTGGGTTTTTTTAAATTAATTTTTATTGGATTATAGCTGCTTTCCAGTGATGTGTTAGTTTCTGCTGTACAGCAAAATAAATCAGCTATATGTATACATATATCCCCTCTTTTTTGTATTTCCTTTCCATTCAGGTCACCACAGAGCACTGAGTAGAGTTCCCTGAGCTATACAGTAGGTTCTCATTAGTTATCTATTTTATATATAGTATTAATAGTGTATATCTGTCAATCCCAATCTCCCACTTCATCCCCCTCCCCCCCTTACCTGCCTTGGTCTCCATAAGTTTGTTCTCTACATCTGTGTCTCTATTTCTGCTTTGCAAATAAGATCATCTATACCATTTTTCTAGATTCTAAATATATGTGTTAATGTACAATATTTGTTTTTCTCTTTCTGACTTACTTCGCTCTGTAGGACACTCTCTAGGTCCATCCACGTCTCTGTAAATGACCCAATTTCATTCCTTTTTATGGCTGAGTAATATTCCATTGTATATATGTACGACATCTTCTTTATCCATTCCTCAGTTGATGGACATTTAGGTTGCTTCCATGTCCTGGCTATTGTATATAGTGCTGCAATGAACATTGGGGTGCATGTGTCTTTTTGAATTATGATTTTTCTCTGGGTATATGCCCAGTAGTGGGATGGCTGGGTCATATGGTAGTTCTATTTTTAGTTTTTTAAGGAACCTCCATACTGTTCTCCATAGTGGCTGTATCAGTTTACATTCTCACCAACAGTACAAGAGGGTTTCCTTTTCTCCACACCCTTTCCAGCATTTATTGTTTGTAGATTTCTACAAGCCAGTATGAGGTGATACCCCATTGTAGTTTTGATTTGCATTTCTCTTATGGTTACTGATGTTGAGCATCCTTTCATGTTTGTTGGCAAACTGTATATCTTCTTTGGAGAAATGTCTATTTAGGTCTTCTGCCCATTTTTGGATTGGGTTGTTTGTTTTTTTGATATTGAGCTGCATGAGCTGCTTGTGTATTTTGGAGATTAATCCTCTGTCAGTTGCTTCATTTGCAAATATTTTCTCCCATTCTGAGGGTTGTCTTTTCATCTTGTTTATGGTTTCCTTTGCTGTGCAAAAGATTTTAAGTTTTATTAGGTCCCATTTGTTTATTTTTGTTTTTATTTCCATTTCTCTGGGAGGTGGGGCAAAAAAGATCTTGCTGCGACTTATGTCAAAGAGTGTTCTGCCTGTTTTCCTCTAAGAGTTTTATAGTGTCTGGCCTTACATTCAGGTCTTTAATGCATTTTGAGTTTATTTTTGTGTATGGTGTTAAGGAGTGTTCTAATTTCATTCTTTTACATGTAGCTGCCCCCAACTTTAACCACTTTTATTACATTGTTATGGCAATGTGGAATTTCTTTTTCAAATACACATTATTATCTTGCACATTATTTTATAAAATAAAAATAATTACTACTGCATTTCAATTAGATTTATTGCCAAATAAGTGAAATGCCTGAATTTTTAAGTCATGTGCTCTGTTTTGTGAACTATTTGTGGAAGAGAATGGTAGTTAAACCAATTCTGTATACCACAGAACAGTCAAAATATCTAGAACACAGCCTCACTTTACTTCATCTGGTTTTCTCTAAGAAGTTGTGTGTAGTAATATTGTTTAAACTAATGAAAGTATTATTTTGCTGGAGAAAAAATAACTTAGCCTCATATGTTCATTTATACAGTGGACACAAAACTTCGAAATGCATCTCTTTCTTATTAAATGTTTTTAAAGTTTCCACATATTTCAAATACTCCAATATTTAAAAAAAAAACAACTAAATTGACATTTCAGATTTAGTTCAATATATAAAGCTGCCTTCATTCAGCCTGAAAAATATTATGATTTTTTAAATGACTCCCTTATTCTCATAGAAATTTACATTGGGTATATGACCCTCATAAGCTAAGAAAATATGAAATTGCCACAAAATGGCAAATGAATTACAGCATAAAGGTCATTTTTAAAATTTCTGACAGTTCAGAACATTAGAAGGTCAAAAATCAGTGGCACATTGTCCTATGCTGAAAGACATCTTGATTTAATCAAGGCACCCTGTAGGCTTGTATAATTCAAAATAATTGTAATGTCTGTGAAATCAGACATTCAGACATGTAAGTTACTGTTTTAATAATAAATGGATCAAGAATTAGAGAAACATTGCATTTACTTCCTTGTTTTCTTATAAGTAAATATAACTTTCCAACACAAAGACATTTCTTCCTTCTGTTTATTCTTTAAAGTCAAATTTGCACACTTGATGTATGTTCTCAACACTAATGAAATGTCTGTCAAAATGTATAACAACTCAGAAGTATAAAAATTGTAAATTCAAGGATAATTTATCCTTGAAATTTAGGTTTTTACTGTCTTTCATTGGGAAATTTGAGATGGTCTTTGTGGGGAATTATTTTGATTAGTATAACCACTAATTCCTCCGAAATACTCTTTTATATGCTTAGGGATTACCTTATTTCAAGTTAGAAAAACACATATTTTTTCTTTTTTTCATCTACAGAGCGAAAGAATTTCATGGTTCAAAAACATCATTGGCTAGCCAACTTAACAATATTAACTATATCCTAGTAAGTGAAACTCATGAGTAAAATTTTCAAGAAATAGTGTGTTGAAAGACCATGGAAATTGGAGCCAATAAACATGAGTTTGAATTCTAATTTTGCCACATTCCAGCGTTGTGAAAACAGAAGATCATTCTCTGAATCTCCCTTTTTTTTTTTAATGTATAAGAGGAAGACAAAAACCTCACTAAAAACTCAAGTATTTTTGTAAGGAATAAGTAAATGTATGTACACTGACATGTTAATGAACCCTAAAATGCTATAACATCTATGTTAATATATAGAACAAAAGATAAAGCAGTCCTTGGGAATGTAAATTGGTGCAGCCACTGTGGAAAACAGGATGGAGGTCCTTCAAAATATTAATAATAGAGCTACCATATGAACCAGCTATTCCACTCTTAGGTATATATCTGAAGGAAATGAAATCACTATCTTGAAGAGATATCTGAACCCCCATGTTCATTGCAGCATTAGTTACAATAGACAAGACATGGAAATAACCTAAGTGCCTACCAATGGATGCCTAGATAAAGAAAATATGGTGTGTGTGTGTGTGTGTGTGTGTGTGTGTACACACATACAATGGAATATTATTCAACCATAAAAAGAAGGGAATCCTGCCATTTGCAACACCATAGATGGACTTCAGAGGCATTATACTACATGAAATAAGTCAGACAGAGAAAGAAAAACACTGTATAATCTCACTTATATGTTGAATCTGAAAAACAAACAAAACAAACTCATAGAAACATAAAATAGATTGGTTATTGCCAGAGTGGGGCAAATGGATGGAAAAAAGAAACGTAAGATAAAGTAGGCTTGATTATTTAGAAATTGGGCAAATTAGATGATATTTTACTCTGAGAGCTAAATACAAAATCAACATAGCATAGCTAAGCAAAATTATCAAAATACAGAATGACCCCCATTAGACATGATAGAAACCAAATAGTATAATAAAATTGAAAAAATAAAACTAGGTTAAAACCAATTTATTCAGGAAGGGCGTTGACAGCAAAAGACACTTAAGAAATTCAATTATCAACTCTGCAGACTCCCATTTGACTCCATGTTGATGGAGTCATGACCTTTAAGTCCAATTACTATTTCATTAAGTTTCATTCTACCATTATTTAATATGCTATGGGAGCCCAGTTTTCTTCCTCAGACCTCCAGGGATTCTTTTTTTTTTTAGGGAAAAGTGCTATTTCATATATTCGTCTGTAACTCAGTTCTTACTTTTAATCTCCATTTTGTCTCCTGCTGAACAGATCCTTTGCCATTATTCTTTATCCCTACCAGACCCTTGTTAACTTCCTCCACCTTCCCATAGAACCACCCTGTTGAGAATGAGTGCGTAACAATATGCAATTTGTGACCAAAACCCCAAGGGTCATGAGTATGGGTAGCAATTATAGCACAGCACAGGACAGCATAGGACTTCAAAGTTACTCAGTAGCCATATCTAATCACTGGACAACTTCACGATTCATCTCTCTTTGAAGAGTCTCAGCTTTGTAAGCTTCTTGTTTCCATTCTTTTTGGTTGTCTCTCCCTAAAACAAAAATCTCCCCACTCTCCATAATGAAGAGCAATTCAGTACCCTACAAATTAACTGCACATCTTCTCTGTTTAGGCAAAATTTACTAGCATGGTCTATTAAAAAAAGGGCCAGTGAACGCTTCCAGAATTCTACACTTTCTAATTGTTACTTTCCTAGGGCTGTCTTAACTAGGTAGCAAAAGCCATGTGGCTTAAAACAACAGAGATTTGTTCTTTCACAGTTCTGGATGCTAAAAGTGCAAAATTTAGATGTCAGCAGTGTTGATTCCTCCCAGAATTTCTGAGAGATAATCTATTCCATGCCTCTCTCCTAGCTTCTCGTGGTTGCCATGGATCCTTGGTGTTTCTTGGCTTAGAGACTCATCACTCCAATCTTTGCTTTTGTCTTCACCATGGCCTTTTCCCAATGAATCTGTGTCCAAATTTCCCTCTTATGAAAACATCAGTCATTGGATTTGAGCCCACCTTAATCCAATATTACCCTCCATTTTAACTTGATTATATCTGTAGAGACCCTGTTTCAAAAGAAGGTCACATTCACAGATTGAGGGATCTGGATTTCAATATATCTTATTGATGGACACAATTCAATCCATAAAATGAGACAAATGGCTTAAGAAGAAACCTTGAAACTAGACTCTTCTCTATGGCTGGCCAGCCCCAATTTTTGGCAGAGCTGCTACCCTCTGATATGAAACATCCCGACTTATTCAGTGCTGAATATTTTTGTGTTGTGTAGGAGGACAGAGTATGACCCTCCGAAATATTTCATTTTGGCATAAGGATAATTTTAAGCCGAAAGCAGTTGAGAAGAAACAGATAAAAGAAATCTCTCTGTCCTCCCCTATTTGCCTAATAGCAGAACATACATTTACAAAGATGCCCTCTTCCCCTCTCTACCAGGAAGGGCAAAAGTTAATCACTGGAGACAACTTCAGACCTTTATCAGCTTAGTGACAGCACCAGAGGAATTTATATAACAAACTTTACTAACTGGATTTATCTATCATTAGTTTCCTAGATATTCGCCTTCCCACAATTTGCCAACCTTAGAGACCCAAGGTCTTTTTCCTCTGTTTTTCCTTTGTTGTCACTTCTCTAAAAAATGTATTGTTCTTCTGCTAAGATGCTATATAAGCCCAAGTTTTAACCAAACCTTTGAGTTGCTCATCTTGTGTATTCCCATGTGTTAACATGCATCCCATGCATGTTAATATATGCCTGTTTGTTTTTCTTTTGCTAATCTGTCTTTGGCCAGTCTAATTTACAGGGCCCCAGCTGGAGAACCTAAGATGAGTAGAGGAAGAGATTTTTCTTCTCCTACAACTCCTATAAATATCGTTGAGCTCTATTCTGGGATGCAAATAAATTATCTGGGAATAGATGAATCCTTTTAGATCTTCCTTTTAAGATTTGTTAGGTGGAAACAGAGCAGTGCTCAGTTTATCACTAATTATTCACCGCAATTGAGGCAAGACTTCTAAGTACTCCATGAATCATGAGGTTTTCCAGTTAGGTCAGTGGGAACAGGCACTATTTTTAGCCCCATGTGAGTGCTAACATGCTTACTTCTAGTCTTCTGGGTGATTCTTTCCCTGGCTTTGGGGAGTTTCCTCACACACACATGTTGATGAGTATTATGGGGGCTTATCTGTGGACCTCTAGATTTCTCTCTCTGGGCAGCCCTTTTTCACTAGCATTCTGTGCTGTCAACCCTACCTACTTTGGTCTCCCCAGACTCTCACCTTTATCTCCTCAAATCAGGGAGTCTGCTGATCGCTGGTTGGGTCTTTCCCCATGTGCTGCAGCCTTGTGAGGCTTTACCATAGGTTAGGTTTCCAATATTTTGCAGTTATGAACAGTGCTGCAATGAATAACTTTGTGCTTATGTATTTTTATATTGTTAGAGGTGAATCTTCACAGTAGATATCTAGAAATGTAATTACTGGATCAAAAAGAAAGCTCACATGAAGTTTTGTTGTGTATTGCCAAAATTTTTCTCCAAAGTTCGTATTGATTTCCATTTTCAGTAGCAATGAATGAATGTGCCTGTTTCTCCTCAGCCTCATGAAGAGAAAATATTGTCATGTTTTAAAATTATTGTCAGTCTGTTGGTTGAGAAATGGTATTTCGATGTTGTTTTAATTTGCATTCTCTAATTAAGAGTGAGCTTGAACTTATTCTTATAAATTCTCTATTTTTTTTGGTTGTTTTATCAATATATTTTGTTTGATTTGAATGTCAGCTTGATATACTGAGAATAAGATATCTATCAGTTTTTAAAGTGGAGATATTATTTAGGCAGAGATCTACAAGAATGAAATTCAAAGGGAAATGCTAAACTAAAATATGAAAATAAACATAATTAGTTATAAACAGCAAGACTGAATGAGATCATATATAGCTCACAGAAGGTCTTTAGTCAACATTTGTAAATCAATTTATTAATTTGTAGGGAAGCATTTCAGATTAAAAACAGAAAAAGACTTAAAACTAAGCACTGAAACTGCAAAATTCAGAGGTCAGGTAGAGAAGGAGGAGGTCAAATAGAAAATTAAGGAATGATGGGCCAGAAATAGCAATACCACAAGAGGGGAGAATTGTCAGTGAGCCAAGTTGTTTCTAGAAGAACTGAGTATAAATTATAGAATTTTTCTAAGATGGCAAGTAAAACAAAGATACATTGGAATACTTGTAATTAAGGTACACTTTCTTAATGCAAGTCAGTGGCTTCATCTGCCTGCTGTAGACACCAAAACTCTTATGTACAATAGTGAGTTGGCTATAAAGGAAGAGCTTTTTCTAACCATTATGTGACCTGAAATTACTGCTGTAATGTGAAGAGGTCACTAATCAAACTTTAGAGCAGTAGCTTCAGTAGAAGGATTTAATCTTTCATGAAATATAATGCTAAATAAAGAAACCTCATAGTGACCATTTGCAAATAAGGACATCTATGAAGTGTACATGAGATGAATGTCAGGAAGTTGGGCACCTGTTTGGCACATATGCACTATATAAGTAAAAAGAAAATTAACTGCTGCTGGAAATGTCATATTTGAGAAATGTTTTTAAAATGCTACAGACAAAGGCAAATTTAGAGCAAAAAACAAAATATCATTGGAAATATTTCTAAAACGTATTAAATGCTAAGCTCTTTGAGAACTGTGTGTATATATGTGAGTATATTCATAGTCATATTTTTATGCCTGGGTATTTAATTTATTCAGACTTAAAAGTATTAGAGAATTGATGTAAACCTAAAGTTTCCAATAGCAATAGAGATTTGAAAAGGATGCTAAAACAGTATAAAAATTACTTTATTTGAACAAGTTCTTGGTCATTCAGGAATAATTATGGACTCAGCATTTCAGGAGTACCGATTTTTCCATGATTTTCATATGTTTATTTTTTTGTTCAATGTTCAAAAGAAATTACGTTTGGGAGTAAGTTTAAGAACCTTCATACCTTTTGTTAATGAACCTGCCATCTCTCTGCATAGATTTGCAAATATTTTTATCAGATTTAATTATTGATGAAAAAGTACTTTCTTTGTAAGAACTGAGCTTCAGTGGACCTTCAATTTCTAAAGTAGAAATTAACACACTCTTTTTTCACTATAGAAAGGATATATACAAATAATTCAATTTCATGTTTAATTATTATCTTAATAATTTAGTCTTTGAACAAATGAGGCCAAGTCTGTTAATAATTTGATAAAATAGGATTCAAGTAGTTGGTAGTATAGTTCAGTTTTTATGGATGGTAAAACACAAATGTTATGTTTGAACTCTTAATCATATCATGCATACAATTTTGTTTCTTTTTTGTTAGTATCATTTTCATTAGTGACCTTTGCTCTTGATTTATGTTTAATCTACTTACATTATAGAACTTAATTGTGGATATGAGAACAGAATGCTTAATCAGGACATTTCCAATGTATTTACAATTATTTTTATAAGTAAGAAATCCTTTTCAGTCTATTTGCCTGTTATTATGTACTATGTTGTTTTGCAACGTCTTGCATGCATGTGTGTGTGTCTATGTAAAGATATCGTATTATCAACAGATCAGCAGTTAGTGAGAGTGATCTTTATTTCCATCCTTACCAAAAATTGGCATTGTTAAACTTTTTTCATGTATTGTTCCTTTAGTTGTCCCTTCTAGGAAACACCTATTAATATATATACTTTTTTTCTATTGGGTTGCATATTTTAAATTTATTTATAAAAGTTATGTAATTTAGGTAAAATTGTTTTTTCATTATGTATATCTTTTTTACTCTTTGTGGTGTTTCTGATAAACAAAAGTTGTTCATATAATCAGATTTTTCAACATTTTAAAATTATTTACACATTTTGGGACTATTTCAAGAAATATTTACCTATTTCTAAATAAATGTGTCTGATATTTTTTAAGAATATAAGTTATTTTACACAGGAAGAAACGTTTTTGTAGCCCCATCTTTTGCTACTGTTGAGGCTCCTTAGCTGTGCTGTCCAATAACTTACGTGCTAGCTATGTGTGGCGTTTTAAATTTAAATTAATTAAACTTAAATAAAATTAAACATTATATCCTTGGTTTCACGAGGCATATTTCAAGTTCACCCTCACATGGCTAGTGGCTACTATATTGGCTAGCACAACTATAGAACACTTCCACAAAGAAAGTCCTATTGGACAGTACTGCTAGAGGACCTGGGCTTTCTCTCAATTCTCCTTGTCCAAGATTAGTTTACTTTTTTCCATACATGTATAGCCCTTTAACTAGAGCTTTGAGAATTAGCATCTTAATTTTTAATGCTCTAGTTTCCTGATTTGGATATCTGTCCTTCCTTTAGTATTTGCTTATTTCTTCAATTTGATATCTCTGTTCATCTAAATATGTTCTTTGGGATTTTCCTTAACTTACTATGAACTTAGAAATGCATCTTAAAATATGCTTATTGTAATTTATTCAGTATCTGTGAGTTTTCAAAGGGCAGTAGACCACTATGATATTGGAATAAAAGACAAGATTAACTTTTTTATTATTCATATATATTTTCTTTTTTGTGTGTGAACTGCCACTGTATTGCCCTTTACAAATTACCAGTTTCCGGTATTTTTTTTTAATGAACTTGAAGGAAGTCTGAGGGGAACCATACCTTTGTTATCAGATGTTGTTAGGTGATGTTGCTTTTTTGCTGTTTTTGCTTTGCTTCTCTTTGATGTTTGCTTTTGATTCTGTAATGACATATATTGTCAAGGAGACTGCTTTATTGTAATTTACATACCTTTTCTTTTCATGGCTTCCATTTTTTGTATAAAATTTCGGATGGTCTTCTTCATGCTGAAATTGTCCCTTCTTATACTGTTGCAGTTTATTTTTAATATTTAAATCTTGAACCCATCAAGAATTAGTTCTAGTGTAAGCTATAGATAGTAGCTTTGTATATTCTCAAGATGCATGGATTTTTCCCAATGCCATTCATTGAACAATTCATTATTTTCACCCATAATAAAAAATCACTGATGTTTTATGCTAAAGTCCTACATACATGTATGAGATTCTAATTTAAGACTCTTTATTTTCTCCTCTTTTGTGGTTTCTCTGTCTAATCTTGCACCAGACTAATAGGATTTCTAGAAGTTTACTGATCTTTTTCTTCTTTTTCTTTCTTGGGTTATTTTTAAAGTTTATGTGTAGGAACTTTAGAATTCACTTGTTCAAAAAAAATTACATTGCTGTTTTTATTGGTAACAGGTTATGTTTTAAATATTAATTTAGGAAATTTAACATTTTATCTTCTTGAGCCTTTCTAGCCAGAAACAGCATATTGCTTTTTAATCGATTCAAATTTTATTTTTATGTCCCACAAGAGAGTTTTAAAATTTATTCTATGTGAATCTTGAACATTACTTTAAAAATATATCTCTCTATGCTTAATCCCTCCACTGAAAATGAATATATTTTAAAAACAGTTTTTCAGTCGATTTACTTCAGTTTTCCAGGCACACAATATTGTTTTGGGTATATAATGATAGTTTCACCTGTTTCTTACCTCATTTCTCTCTTTTGTCTAATCACATAAGCTGTTATGTCCAAAAATGTTAAACAAGAGTGGTAGTAGTGAATATCCTTGCACCGTTTCTAAATTTAACAGGAACACTGGTTTGCACATTAAAATCTATATCCACGTTAATACTATAAAGTTCTAGATTTATATCTAAATATGTGTATAAACATATCTATATTTTCTAATGTCAAATAAATATCCATGATTTTAAACTTATTATATGTACTATTTAAGGCAAATGTGGATGTTAAATTTTTCTTTTAAAAATGTTAAAATGTCTTTTAACATTTGAGAAGTGATTATAAGTATTTTATATTTGAATCTATATTACTATGCAGATTATGTTATTATAGTCCTTCAGTATTGAATTATACCAGAATCTAGTAAGACTCTAATTAATAATGGATTATTATTATTTTGTTCTTGTATTCTGTTTGCTAATATTTAATTTAGCATTTAGGGAAATTGCCTCTTTTTTGCTTATCTTTTACCTATGTTTGCATTCGTTAAAGATTCTCTTGAGCAATGCAAATAACATAGTTTTGCATTACTTAAATAATTGATAGAATTCCGTGACTTTCCTGAAGAATCTATTTATGATTAATGCTTTAACTTGAATGTGTTTGTGTGTCTGGAGACGGGAGGTGAGAAGTTATTCTTTGACATGTTTCTCTATTTCTTCTATGGTAATCTGTAGGTTTCAATTTTTTATGCTATCTTGATTATCTTAGATTATTTACCTACATTTGCAAATTAATTTTTACAGAGATGAGCAAAGTAATTTATAATTCTTTAATGTCATCTTCTGTGAAAATTTGTGTCTTTATGTTTGGTGTATTTGTCTTTTTCCTTTTTTAAAATTAGATAATGATTTATCTGTTTTGTTCTTTATTTTCCATATATACTCATCTCTTAGATAACTAATTTCTATTTTTCAGTTCAATATTTGCCATTTATTACTTCTTTCAATATACTTTTTCTCCTTTTCTTATTGCTATTTAACTTATTAGGTTGGATATTCATTATATTTTTTTTCTGTTTAGTAATGTAAATGGTTAGGCTATTAAGTATTTCTCCAAGTACTGCTTTAGTTGTGTCATATAAGCTATTAAATGTAATATTTTCATTATTGCTAATTTTTAGGCAGTTTGTTGTTTTTAAATGAAAAGCCATTTGAGATATTTTTCATATTTTACAGTTTTGCTAAGTATAGGAAAAGCCCTCTCCCTTTTTTTAGATTTATAAAGTTTTATAATATATTCTGTTGTCTCATTTAATTCTTATACTAAACCTGAGACATCTTTATTCACATTCTGTGCAGGGCAAAGGGATCCTACAGTATTTAAGTAGCCAGACATATTATGGAGATATAAGAGTGAAAGCTAAAATTAAGCCTACCTCTTCTAGATGTCAAATGTTTCTTTTTTTCAAGTACATATAAAAATAATTAATATGTTTATTGAGTAAATGAAGGGCTGTGGTTAAACAAAACAAAAGGGCCTTTGGTACACACAAAAATAGCATGAGCCGCACTTCTGGTAAAATGTACAACTTGAAAAGAACAAGAGATGGCAGTGGAAATGGTGGAATTAGGAGACAAGGTTCCCAGCACCCTCACTGCATTGGATGCATCAATGCTTTTTCAAATTTTCTTGCCCTGAGTCACAAACAATGCCATCTTGCAGTAAAACTGAGACTCTTCCTGACTAATTACCATTTTGTTTTTATTTCCCCAGTTAAATGGCTTTAGATCATGATAGTATAGAGTCCGATAGGTGGATATAAAATAATACTGTCACAATGTATAGTCCTAATGATGTATTAAAGACAGGGTATCGATTAGGGCTTCTCTGATTTACAGAATGATTATTAAAAAATTCAAAATTAGAAACATAATTTGTAACAGAGGAATCCCCTCTCCCATTTAAGCTTGGATTATTTACTGGAACGCACAAAACTTGCAGATACTCTGCAAGGATACTTAGCTTAAAATTCAGAACCTGAATCTGTAGCAAACATTCTGCCATACCGTAGCTTAAATGTGATTTTTAGAAGTTTCTGTGGGATCGAATTCACACCTTCCTTTCCTAAAGAGAATGTGGCAACCTGAAATTCAAGCTATCCTTTTTGGTCTATCATTTAAAGAGAAAATCTAGACCTAGGCTTTCCCAAAGGCAATCATGTTCACACAAAACTCTATTGTAATGCCCTTGAAAAGGTACAAAAGAACCCAGGTTGGGTGACAGGCGTAGTTAAATTTGTTCTTTCAGAGACACCTCTAACTTTGCTCATAAACCACAATACAAAATAAATCTGCTTCAGCAGAACAACCTGAGGATAACAATACGGCTTGTGCCAGTAAAAGACCTGCTTTAATTATTTTATTTCATTTAAGTCACTGAATGACTTGTCTCTTAAATTACTATCAGCCAAGAACTAATGTAGCCTATTTACAAAAATTTAGTAAACAATGCCTATCAATGTCTACAATTCCTTTTATTTTTATGTATGTAAGAGAAAATAAGTAAAAACTCCTGACATTCGGAAACCAAAACTATTCTCCTTTGAAAGCAAAGAACATCCGGCTTTTGTAGCGGGTTTGTCTTTTTTAAGGCAGCAGAATTACTTAATTTGTTTTTACCACAACCTATAAATGTCAAATATCCTCAGTGAAAATGATAAACATGTAATTTAAGTGTCATATATATACTTTTAAAGCAAGAACGTATGCTTGGTGAAACTTGGAGATGGGGTTTAACATGGATTACCCTTTTGTAAAGTTATGATTTTGTATGGAATACATATTTACTGATCTTCAAAACAGACTCGCTCTTTAATTATTAACATATTTCGGAAAGAATCACGCTCACCATTTTCTAGTAAAAGACATCTTTATTACTCTGAAATGAGACATATGTTTATATGGGTTTATGATATTGGACGTGGGGCCATAATGAAACTTTATTCTGGACATGCTATGACGCTGAATGTAAGCAATGACTTTAAATTCGGTTCGCTCCTTTATAGGGTGTGAGATTGAATTGGAATAAAATACTGATAGAAATCCAGTCCATAAAAATACCATTAGAGGGGCTTCCCTGGTGGCACAGTGGTTGAGAGTCCGCCTGCCGATGCAGCGGACGCCGGTTCGTGCCCCGGTCCGGGAGGATCCGCGGCTGGGCCCGTGAGCCATGGCCGCTGAATCTGCGCGTCCGGAGCTTGTGCTCCGCAACGGGAGAGGCCACAACAGTGAGAGGCCCGCGTACCGAAAAAAAAAAAAATACCGTTAAAGGCTTGGGGATAATGGTGAATTTCTACTGTTGCCACATGTTCCAGTAATCCATGTGTTCCAAAGTACTGATAGATCAGATATTTTGCTTTCGATGTGAGCCAAAGAAAAAAAAAGCTGGTATAGATTTTACTAATATTTGTGTAATTATTTCACTTTTTTCCTCTTTCAAAATGGCATGAGAAGTCTCATAAGATCCTTTAAGATGCTAACATTATATGATTTTGTTAAGTGGATTAGATTACTCCTGTAGAATAAAAATCATATGGGGCATAGAGAGGAAGCAAAATCAAACTAAGCTTTGTACTTTTTCTAGTTGAGGAATAATTATAAAAATAGAGAGAATTATGGGCCACCTGCCATCAGAGTAGTAGCTATTTTACACACATGAGTAAAACAAGTTAAGAATGGAAAGGCACTGCCTACATCATTCTCTTGTTTAAAAACACTTCTTCCCAACCTATTCCCTGAAACTCAGATCCCAGACTAGAAATCTGTTCATCATCCTTAACACCTCCTTCTCATGCACTCTCTCATATGAAATCTATTAGCACTGCTCTTGACTTCATTTTCTAAATATTTCTAGACTCTACCATTTTTCCTTGCTACCATTCTGTTCTCTCGCAAGCTGACATCTCAGCTTTTTGTATCTCTTCAGTGCAAGTGAAAAGTGCCATTTCCCAGGTAAACCCACTTTCATTTGTTCGATCCCCATTTTGTTTTCAATCTTCAATTGTACTGTGAATCTCAAGCTAAAGTCCATGTTAAATCCCAAGAGCCTGGGTGCTGTCACCCATATCTAACTCCCCAGCCTTATATTGCACTGTGCTCCTCTCTTGTCATTGTTCTACCTTACAATTCATAGTTCTGGGCATGTTCTTTTCCACCCCAGGGCCTTTGTATATATCATGCTTACTGCCTAGAGAATTATTTCCTCCCTTTTTATCTAGTTGGTATCTGAAGAAGGAGACTGAGACATTTGGTGGGGGGGGATCTTAGGTCAAACAGCTCAGCCTTCCCTGACTTCCTTAAAAATATAGTCTCTTGTAATTTTCCTTCCTAACACATATTATAATAGCAGTTTCACACTTGGATAATTATTTGGTTAACACCTCTCTCTGTCAATGGACTGTAATCTTATGAATGTAGGGTTGTGTTAATTATTAATAACACAGTAACATTTTATTTTTTCTATTTTTGCAGAGTTTGCCACCTCACTGAATATTTCTTGAATGAATGACTGTATGAATAAATGTGTGAGGAAATTTAAAGTTCAGTTTAAGAGACTGGAAACAATGAGAAACAGGTAATATTGGTGCTGGGGTGCCTTGGGAAGTAAGTGGAGTTTGAAGTTGGGTCACATTCCCCTGATGGCAGATCCTACTCAAAATAATTGTAAACCTAGACTTATAATAATAAAAAAGAATATGTAAATATTAATTACATATTCATTAATATTATATTAATTGAATATTTACTATGTCTTAGGAACTGCACTATGTACTTTCTATAGTGCTTTAAAAGATTTGAACCATGATTTTAAAAAGGATCTACTGTATAAGGAGATGTCAAATGTTCCCAATTTCTTTGACATTTTTGTCTCCAGCAGGCAAAGATATCTGCTGAAAAGAGATCAATTTGAATAAGTATGTGAGTATAATATTTTGAGATATAAACAGATGGAAGCTTCTTTTCTTGATATTTTCAACTATTCCATATGGCAAAAGGATTAGATTTTTTTGAACAGTCAGCATCAGGTTTTTCTACCCCTAAGGTTAAAATTACTGCCATGTCTGGGATGAAAGAGAAAGGAGAATGAAAGGGAAGTCTAAAGATAAAAAGCTAGTATGTCTTAGACAGTGGTTTAAGATGGTGGTTTAGGGAGATCCTGAATTCACCTCCTACCATGGACTAACAGATCTACAACTACATAGGGAGTAGTTTCCTCAGAAAAGACCTGAAAACTTGATGAACAAAGCCTCCACAACAAAGGATAAAAGGGGAGCATTGAGATGGTAGTAGAGGCAGAGACACAGTCTTGCCAAAAACTCCCACCCCAGGTGAGGAATCCACAATTGGGAGGAAGCTCAAAAATACAGAACTTTTTCCTAAGAGTGATGAATTTATGCCCCATATCAGGCACCCCAACCCTTAGATCCCATGCAGGAGAGATAAGCCTGCACACACACACACAGTAGAATACTACCCAGCCATAAAAAAGTAGTAAAATCTTACCATTTTTGACAACATGAATGGACCTTGAGGGTATTATGCTAAATGAAATAAGTTGGACAGAGAAAGACATATACCTTATGATTTCACTCATATGTAGAATATTAAAAAATCCAAAATGACCAAACCAAAGCAAACCAAACTCTTAGCTACAGAGAACAATTCATGTTTACCAGATGACGAGGAGGTGTGGGGTTGGCAAAAAGAGTGAAGGGGGTCAAGCATATGAGGATTCATGGTAACTTTAGACCTTTAATGGTGATCACTTTATAAGGTGTACAGATGTTGAATTATAATGTACACCTGAAACTTATACAATGTTATATACTATTTTACCTCAATTTTTAAAAGAAGCTAGTGTGCCTTAGAGCTCTCAAGAGAGAGATGAAAGAAACCCTGTGGCAACTAGATCACAAGAGGACTTACACCACTGTTGTATGTTGGGACCAAGAATACATCATGATCTCAAAGTTTCCCTTTTTCTGCATGATATGGAAGCAGAAGAAATACCTGTGATGGCCATCTAGTCATGTAATGTTATTGAATAAGTAGACTATCCTCTGTAATGTTTAATAGTTGAGGTTTTGATAGAATATCTTATTCATTTGACCCCTTAACTTTTGCAAAAGAGATCGTATTTGCATTTAAGTTCCTTTTTGGAAATGAATAAATTATTTTTACCACTTTGTGGTTTTTTAAAATAGCAATTATATTTTCCAGGGGAGGAAGGGAGGAAAAGAGATTCAGAGTATGGAATATGTTCATTGGTATTAGCTAGAGGGATCTTAGAGAGTCATAGCTTGGAAGTCTAGAGTGACTAACACTGCTTTTTAGTATCATAGAAGTAAAGTGCCTTATATAGATGTAAGCAGTAACTGAAATTACATTACTCGTAAGGCAAAACACATTTTTTTTTTTTTTTTTTTTGTGGTATGCAGGCCTCTCACTGTTGTGGCCTCTCCCGTTGCGGAACACAGGCTCCGGACACGCAGGCTCAGCGGCCATGGCTTACGGGCCCAGCCGCTCCGTGGCATGTGGGATCTTCTCAGACCGGGGCAGGAACCCGAGTCCCCTGCATTGGCAGGCGTACCCTCAACCACTGCGCCACCAGGGAAGCCGGGCAAAACACATTTTTTTTTTTTTACATCTTTTATTGGAGTATAATTGCTTTACAATGGTGTGTTAGTTTCTGCTTCATAACAAAGTGAATCAGTTATACATATACATATGCTCCCATATCTCTTCCCTCTTGTGTCTCCCTCCCTCCCACCCTCCCTATCCCACCCCTCCAGGCGGTCACAAAGCACGGAGCTGATCTCCCTGTGCTATGCGGCTGCTTCCCACTAGCTATCTACCTTACGTTTGGTAGTGTATATATGTCCATGCCTCTCTCTCGCTTTGTCACAGCTTACCCTTCCCCCTCCCCATATCCTCAAGTCCATTCTCTAGTAGGTCTGTGTCTTTATTCCTGTCTAACTCCTAGGTTCTTCATGACATTTTTTTTTTCTTAAAATCCATATATATGTGTTAGCATACGGTATTTGTCTTTCTCTTTCTGACTTACTTCACTCTGTATGACAGACTCTAGGTCTATCCACCTCATTACAAATAGCTCAATTTCGTTTCTTTTTATAGCTGAGTAATATTCCATTGTATATATGTGCCACATCTTCTTTATCCATTCATCCGATGATGGACACTTAGGTTGTTTCCATCTCCAGGCTATTGTAAATAGAGCTGCAATGAACATTTTGGTACATGACTCTTTTTGAATTATGGTTTTCTCAGGGTATATGTCCAGTACTGGGATTGCTGGGTCATATGGTAGTTCTATTTGTAGTTTTTTAAGGAACCTCCATACTGTTCTCCACAGTGGCTGTATCAATTTACATTCCCAACAACAGTGCAAGTGTTCCCTTTTCTCCACACCCTCTCCAGCATTTATTGTTTCTAGATTTTTTGATGATGGCCATTCTGACTGGTGTGAGATGATATCTCATTGTAGTTTTGATTTGCATTTCTCTAATGATTAATGATGTTGAGCATTCTTTCATGTGTTTGTTGGCAATCTGTATATCTTCTTTGGAGAAATGTCTATTTAGGTCTTCTGCCCATTTTTGGATTGGGTTGTTTGGTTTTTTGTTATTGAGCTGCACGAGCTGCTTATAAATTTTGGAGATTAATCCTTTGTCAGTTGCTTCATTTGCAAATATTTTCTCCCATTCTGAGGGTTGTCTTTTGGTCTTGTTTATGGTTTCCTTTGCTGTGCAAAAGCTTTGAAGTTTAATTAGGTCCCATTTGTTTATTTTTGTTTTTATCTCCATTTCTCTAGGAGGTGGGTCAAAACGGATCTTGCTGTGATTTATGTCATAGAGTGTTCTGCCTATGTTTTCCTCTAAGAGTTTGATAGTTTCTGGCCTTACATTTAGGTCTTTAATCCATTTTGAGCTTATTTCTGTGTATGGTGTTAGGCAGTGATCTAATCTCATACTATTACATGTACCTGTCCAGTTTTCCCAGCACCGCTTATTGAAGAGGCTGTTCTTTCTCCACTGTACATTCCTGCCTCCTTTATCAAAGATAAGGTGACCATATGTGCGTGGGTTTATCTCTGGGCTTTCTATCCTATTTCATTGATCTATCTTTCTGTTTCTGTGCCAGTACCATACTGTCTTGATTACTGTAGCTTTGTAGCATAGTCTGAAGTCAGGGAGCCTGATTCCTCCAGCTCCATTTTTCGTTCTCAAGATTGCTTTGGCTATTCGGGGTCTTTTGTGTTTCCATACAAATTGTGAAATTTTTTGTTCTAGTTCTGTGAAAAATGCCAGTGGTAGTTTGATAGGGATTGCATTGAATCTGTAGATTGCTTTGGGTAGTAGAGTCATTTTCACAATGTTGATTCTTCCAATCCAAGAACATGGTATATCTCTGCATCTATTTGTATCATCTTTAATTTCTTTCATCAGTGTCTTATAATTTTCTGCATATGTGTCTTTTGTCTCCTTAGGTAGGTTTATTCCTAGATATTTTATTCTTTTTGTTGCAATGGTAAATGGGAGTGTTTTCTTGATTTCATTTTAAGATTTTTGATCATTAGTGTATAGGAATGCCAGAGATTTCTGTGCATTAATTTTGTATCCTGCTACTTAACCAAATTCATTGATGTTCCTGTTCCCATTTTCTTAATTGTTTTGGTTTCGTTATTGTAGGTCTTTTCCTTCTCTTGTGTTTCTTGCCTAGAGAAGTTCCTTTAGCAGTTGTTGTAGAGCTGGTTTGGTGGTGCTGAACTCTCTCAGCTTTTGCTTGTCTGTAAAGGTTTTAATTTCTCCATCAAATCTGAATGAGATCCTTGCTGGTAGAGTAATCTTGGTTGCAGGTTTTTCTCCTTCATCGCTTGAAATATGTCCTGCCAGTCCCTTCTGGCTTGCAGAGTTTCTGCTGAAAGATCAGCTGTTAACCTTATGGGGATTCCCTTGTGTGTTATTTGTTGTTTCTTCCTTGCTGCTTTTAATATGTTTTCTTTGTATTTAATTTTTGACAGTTTGATTAATATGTGTCTTGGCCTATTTCTCCTTGGATTTATCCTGTATGGAACTCTCTGTGCTTCCTGGACTTGATTAACTGTTTCCTCTCCCATATTAGGAAGTTTTCAACTATAATCTCTTCAAAGATTTTCTCAGACCCTTTCTTTTTTTCTTCTTCTGGAACCTCTATAATTCGAATGTTGGTGCGTTTGACGTTGTCCCAGAGGTCTCTGAGACTGTCCTCAGTTCTTTTCATTCTTTTTTCTTTATTCTGCTCTGCAGTAGTTATTTCCACTATTTTATCTTCCAGGTCACTTATCCGTTCTTCTGCCTCAGTTATTCTGCTATTGATCCCATGTAGAGTATTTTTCATTTCATTTATTGTGTTGTTCATCGTTGTTTGTTTCATCTTTAGTTCTTCTAGTTCCTTGTTAAATGTTTCTTGCATTTTGTCTATTCTATTTCCAAGATTTTGGATCGTCTTTACTATCATTATTCTGAATTCTTTTTCAGGTAGACTGCCTATTTCCTCTTCATTCGTTAGGTCTGGTGGGTGTTTATATTGCTCCTTCATCTGCTGTGTGTTTTTCTGTCTTGTCATTTTGCTTATCTTACTGTGTTTGGGATCTCCTTTTTGCAGGCTGCAGGTTCGTAGTTCCTGTTGTTTTTGGTGTCTGTCCCCAGTGGCTAAGGTTGGTTCAGTGGTTTGTGTAGGTTTCCTGGTGGAGGGGACTAGTGCCTGTGTTCTGGTGGATGAGGCTGGATCTTGTCTTTCTGGCGGGCAGGTCCACATCTGGTGGTGTGTTTTGGGGTGTCTGTGGACTTATTAGGATTTTAGGCAGCCTCTCTGCTAATGGATGGGGTTGTGTTCCTGTCTTGCTAGTTGTTTGGCATAGGATGTCCAGCACTGTAGCTTGCTGGTCGTTGAGTGAAGCTGGGTGCTGGTGTTGAGATGGAGATCTCTGGGATATTTTCGCCATTTGACATTATGTGGAGCTGGGAGGTCTCTTGTGTACCAGTGTCCTGAAGTTGGCTCTCCCACCTCAGAGGCACAGCATTGACTCCTGACTGCAGCACCAAGAGCCTTTCATCCACACGGCTCAGAATAAAAGGGAGAAAAAGTAGAAAGAAAGAATTAGTAGAAGTAGAAAGAGAGAGAGAGAGAAAGAAAGATAGAAAGAAAGAAGGGAGGGAGGGAGGAAGGAAGGGAGGAGGGAAGGAGGGAAGGAAGGAAGAAAAGAAAGGAGATAAAGTAAAATAAAATAAAGATAAAATATAATAAAGTTATTAAAATAAAAAATAAGAGAAAAAAATTAAACTAAAAAACGGACGGATAGAACACTAGGACAAATGGTGGAAGCAAAGCTATACAGACAACATCTCACACAGAAGCATACACATACACACTCACAAAAAGAGGAAAAGGGGAAAAAATCATAAATCTTGCTCTCAAGTCCACCTCCTCAATTTGGGATGATTCGTTTTCTATTCAGGTATTCCACAGATGCAGGGTACATCAAGTTGATTGTGGAGCTTTAATCCGCTGCTTCTGAGGCTGCTGGGAGAGATTTCCCTTTCTCTTCTTTGTTCTCACAGCTCCCAGGTGCTCAGCTTTGGATTTGGTCCCGCCTCTGCGTGTAGGTCGCCGGAGGGCGTCTGTTCTTCGCTCAGACAGGACGGGGTTAAAGGAGCCGCTGGTTCGGTGGCTCTGGCTCACTCAGGCCGTGGGGAGGGCGGGGCACGGAGGGCGGGGCGGGCCTGTGGCGGCGGAGGCCGGCGTGATGTTGCACCAACGTAAGGCGCGCCGTGCATTCTCCCGGGGAGTTGTCCCTGGATCCCGGGAACCTGGCAGTGGTGGGCTGCACAGGCTCCCCGGAAAGGGGGTGTGTATAGTGACCTGTGCTCGCACACAGGCTTCTTGGTGGCGGCAGCAGCAGCCTTAGCGTCTCATGCCTGTCTCTGGGGTCCGCGCTTTTAGCCGCGGCTCGCGCCCGTCTCTGGAGCTCCTTTAAGCAGCGCTCTTAATCCCGTCTCCTTGCACTCCAGGAAACAAAGAGGTAAGAAAAAGTCTCTTGCCTCTTCGGCAAGTCCAGACTTTTCCCCGGACTCCCTCCCGGCCAGCCATGGCGCACTAATCCCCTGAAGGCTGTGTTCACGCCACCAACCCCAGTCCTCTCCTGGCGCTCCGACTGAAGCCCGACCCTTAACTCCCAGAGGCGCCCGCCCCGGCGGGTGAGCAGACAAGCCTCTCGGGCTGGCGAGTGCCGGTCAAACCTGATCCTCTGTACGGGAATCTCTCCGCTTTGCCCCCCGCACCCCTGTTGCTGTGCTCTTCTCCGCGGCTCTGAAGCTTTCCCCCTCCGCCACCCGCAGTCTCCACCCACGAAGGGGCTTCCGCGTGTGTGGAAACTTTTCCTTCTTCATAGCTCCCTCCCACTGGTGCAGGTCCCGTCCCTATTCTTTTGTCTCTGTTTATTTTTTATTTTGCCCTACCCAGGTACGTGGGGAGCTTCTTGCCTTTTGGGAGGTCTGAGGTCTTCTGCCAGCGTTCAGTAGGTGTTCTGTAGGAGTTGTTCCACGTGTAGATGTATTTCAGGTGTGTCTGTGGGGAGGAAGGTGATCTCCGCGTCTTACTCTTCCACCATCTTCCCGGAAGCCTCCCCGGCAAAACACATTTTAAGCAGAATTCCATAGGCTGAAAAGGCAAGATTTCTTTAAAGGACTAGATTTGCTGCAACCTCTTTTTTTTTTTCTTTTTTTTTTTTGCAGTACGTGGGCCTCTCACTGTTGTGGCCTCTCCCGTTGCGGAGCGCAGGCTCAGCAGCCATGGCTCACAGGCCCAGCCATTCCGCGGCATGTGGGATCTTCCCGGACCGGGGCATGGACCTGCATCGGCAGGTGAACTCTGTGCTCCGCAACGGGCTAATGATCTTGTCTTTGCTGAGTGCACCTGACTTGCCTCCCATTAGTTCTGAGCCAAAGAAAAATAATTATTTCTTTCATATCCATGAATGTGTAAACTTTGTTCCACCCTCTCCCAAATAGGAGAAGAATATATCCCACTTTAATATGCTCCAAGTTAATAAGAATGAGAGATTGTTGCATATGACTAATCAGCATGAGGTTCAACCCATAAGCATTAATTGATTTTATAATAATTCCTGTGAAAGTCAGTATGGTACCATTGAGGAAAGAATTAGATTTAATATCAGCCAAACCTCAGTTGATATTCTAGTTCTAATACTAGTTGTGTGAACTTGATCAAGTTCCTTAAATTTGGGGGTCTTATCTGTAATGTGAGGTTAGCAATATCTACCTTCCAGTGTTGTTATGATGATGAAATAATTGATATATGTAATGCACATCTTACATAGTGTTCCATAAATTATGATTTTTGTACTGGAAAAACTGAAGTTTCATCTTCACTGATAGTTGTATTACCTTTCTTCTGATAAACCTCAGATGCCTGCTACTTATTTTGTCCCCTTTGGACATTTGCTAAAGATTTGATGGTTTTTCAGCTCTCTGGTGAGAAAATCTTTATACAAAGATTGCCATACTTTGTACCATGCTACCCTGCCTTTCTGGCCAACATTTGATTGGTCTATAACCAGCTGACTGATCAAAGAGCTAGTAGCCTACGGCTTAGTGTAGGGATTAGACAAGAGTACAAAAAAAGCCACTTGTATCTTTCTGTGAGGGAATTTTTAATGTGACGCTCACAAAAATGTTTCTTCTTCTTTCCTATTTTCCAGTATACCCTCATAATAAATCCCCATTATTTGCATTTTGCCTGAGTGTGTCTCTGTTCATCCAGTGCAACTGAAAAGATAACATATAACGCAGTTCTTCCTTTCATTTCATTAATAATATGGTACCCATGTGATATTGTTAACGGTGAACATTTTTTCCTGTTAAAGAATGGTATTAAAGACCATTGTCTACTTTACTTTCAAGGAATAGAATGGCATCACTGGGAATTCCCCCAGAAGCACAAGAACTAGATATGAAGGATAAAACTGCCCACTGGTCCAGGTTCCTGATAAAATTACTATGTAAGTATCTAATGCTTATCTCATTTAGTATCAGAGTAAATGGTAACTGGGGGAAAAAATGATGGATTAGTTTAGCTGTGAAGTGTAATGGTTGCACAATTATATACAGTGCCACTAAGTGGAAATTTTAACCATAATCACTTTCAAGGGAGATAAAATTTTCAAATAGCCTCTTTGGAAGATTACTTAATTCATGTCTATAAATTATGTTAAAGGTAAAAAGCATTATTTAAATGTTACAGTATCATCTAATGTGCCTCAGAGAATTTAATTTATGTGCAAAATGACAATTACCAGTTTCTAATTAAATAGTAAGAGAGAATAATAGTCTAATGCTTTGAGGATAGGCGTGCAGTCCTTGATTCCTAGAATCCAGATCTAAGTTTATTGGTCTTAGGCAACCTCTACTTTTCTGATTAGACTAAATGAAATTTTCTTCTCATGGGATTTGAAAAACGTAAGATCAGAGTGTTTGAATTTACTCTGACATTCTAAATATCATTGTTAATTGATTTTAACAGAGCTAATCAATTGTCTCCTTTAAATCTTAAATTAAAGAAGTTAAGTTAATCCTGTCTCCTTTAGCTCTTAAGACATAAGGTGATGGAGACAAGTAGACACAAATGATTATTTTATTCTCATAGTAATATTACTGTAATCATTCATTTGCTTTCGTATGTATATGCATATGTTTAATATGTATGAATATGAAAAATGATTAAAATAGGATGTAAAAAGTTGTATATAATATTCTCTTTTTTAATGGTAGACCGATAAAAAATCTCTATAGTGAATTTCATGTTTTAATTTAACGATGGTATTAATACTTTATACTGTAAATCTACCAGCTAACAATTATCTGCATTATAGCCTTATTTAAGAATCAACTTAGAATGAAATAGAGCTGTATTTAAACTGAAGGCTTGACATTTTCTTATCCTCAGCTCATGGTTATTTATTCTCAGCTTCAGTAGCAAGCCAGAGTATGCGATTAACTAATTCATTCATCCATTCCATAAACTATTATTGAAACCCTCCTGTGTGTCCTGGATATTCTGCTAAATTTAGAGAATGCAGAGAAAGTTGGATCTCATCTTATGCTCAAATATTTTCCTCTCCAGGGAAAGGGATGCATACGTAGGTGAAGTACACCAATGCCTCAGGTTTTGAAGATAGTATATGCACTATACATTATGGGAGAATAGATGAAATACCTAACCAAGTCTGGGAAAGAACAGAGAAGACTTCCTGAAGTGTGTTTCCTGAATGGAGTATTAAAGGATAAGTAGCTGTTAGCCAGGGGATGTGAGGCAGGGATGTAGTGAGCACATTCCTGTGAGATGGAGCAGTTTTAGCAAAGGGGAAGATATAATGTTAATTTGGGGTATGCTGTAATGGTGTGTGTTTAAAAAGGGACCACTAGAACGTGAGGTCAGGAAAAGGCGGGAGCCAGGTCAAGATGGATCTTGCAGGCTAAGCTAAAAAACGTGGATATAATCGAATAAATCATGGGTTGCGGAGGGTTTATTTTGTTTTTTTGGTTTTTTTCTCCTCAAGGAACCACTCATCACATACTTTTTCTCTGTAAGAACATTCAGTATCCTGCAATGACAAACATACCTTTGGTCTCATGGCTATGAAGAGAGGAGGATCTATACATTCTGGCTCCCCAGAAAGTATATACCCTAATTAGAGCTCTGGACTGAAAGTTACCTTTCATATTTCCTAAAAGAAAGATGCATCCTGATGGGTTAGGTAGTTCTATTAGGCAATGTCTCAAGGATATCAATCTAATTATCTTACCACTTACTATTCCATCTACTGTTATACACTACATGCATATTTACATGCATGCATTAACAGATTCAACAAGCTAATTGATAGCCAAGTTCAGTGGTAGGATAGAAACTGTAAATTATCTATGTAAAAGAGTGATGTTTTATTTTTTTTGCGGTACGCGGGCCTCTCACTGTCGTGGCCTCTCCCTTTGCGGAGCACAGGCTCCGGACGCGCAGGCTCAGCGGCCATGGCTCACGGGCCCAGCCGCTCCGCGGCATGTGGGATCTTCCCGGACCGGGACACGAACCCGTGTCCCCTGCATCAGCAGGTGGACTCTCAACCACTGTGCCACCAGGGAAGCCCATGAGTGATGTTTTTATGTTGAATAATCAGGCATTATATATTATAGGAGAAGGCCTTCTTCTGAACCTGGAAGCAAATTTTCATTATCTTACTTCTTATCTTACTTACTCACCCCCAAGGAGTCAGAAAACTGTAGTTAACTTTTAGAATAAATTTAACTGTACAATTCCTTAGGGTCAGAGGAAACTCCAATAGTAATTAGCAACCTAATTACCTAGGAGGCCTATACATTAAGTTCAGGATATGGAATTACCAGAAGAACCTGAAAAGAAATGGAAGGTTATTCCAAGTTATGTCTCATACTCTGAGTTTTTTTACTCTTAATTGGGAGAGCCATTGCCTTCTGTACACATGAAGCTCCAATTAATCTTCAGGTAGTGTTTAAGTAATGTGCATGTCAGTCCTACTTAGAGGATGATAATCTATCATAAACGGCTAAGTTTGTCTGAAAATAAAGCAAGAAGCTTCATTTCATGACCTTTTAATTTCTGTTAAGTTAAAATAATCTTTAGGGAATAAATTCACTTACATTATCTACAAAATGGAGAGTATATGTCCCAGTTAATTTTGATGGCATGGTAATTCATTGAGATGTAAAATTGTGGATGTTTGGGAGGGTATACTATTTTTTCCAGTGTTCTGGAAGAGCCCCATTACCATCCAATTCCAAAAAAGTGTTTCTTCTTCTTAGTCTCAGGAGCGCTTTCAAGCCCTAAACATAGACCACTAGCTATTGTCAGGACGACCACACATGTCAGTTTTCCTGGGATAATATGATGCTGTCAGTGCTCTGCCCATACCCCCTCAGATCTCTTTTTTCTCATCTTTGCAAATGGAAGCTCCCAGTGTGGCTTCTGTGCCAACAGCTAGCACTTGTGTCTCTTTGTGGAAATTCTGCCCTCAGACTCCTATGATCGATCTCCTTTGCCTGAGTACCCAGAAAGATGCAATTGCCTGGAAATTTATATTCATCCAGAGCTGTGCTCCACCAGTGACTGATGGATATGGAGGTTTAAATATACTTTGTCCCGTGGCCCTCCCAGGTGTGATCCATATTCTTTCACTCTCCCAAGACCTCTTGGGTAGGTTTGCCAAATTTAGCAAATAAAAAACAGGACAGCCAGCAAGGAATTGTTTTTTGGTATAAGTATGTCCCACGCAATGTTTGGAACATACTTATACCATAAAAAATTAATTATTGTTTAATTTAAAATCCATTGTAACTGGATGTCTTGTACTTTATCTGGTAAGTGCACTACCATGGGACTTCACTGATGCAGCATTCTTGCTAGGCCTCTTTCCCATCACAGTTCTACTTCCCCACTCCTCTACCAGGTTTTCCTGGGAATACATCCTAAGAAATCACTTTAATATAAACCAGAGTCTGCTTCTGGGGAGCCTAATCTAAGACAGCCAGCTGTATTTGTTGCCTTCTCATGATTATTAATACCTCTTACCCCCAAAATGCTCTGGTTTGGATGACGAATTATGCGGTCACTCGAACTATTATAAGACAAAACTGATTGAGGACATTATGCTGTGTTCTCAAGAAATATATGGAACATGATGAATTAGCGATTAAGGGGTGGGAATTGGAAACATTATTATAGGGAAGAGCAGGCTTGGTCTAAGGTCTATGGTTTCCAGAACAAGTGGGGATAATAAGTCAGGCTCTTGCAATATCCCGGAGAAGTTGGAGGATATTGCCTATTTACTGTGACTGAGAGGCTTGATGGTAGACATCAGGGTTTTTGTCCTTATCAAATATATGCCCTACACCCAAATATATCATAGAAATAGTGGAACAATCAGACTACAGAAGCTGTGCAGTTATGGACGGTGTTCCATATCAGCAAACAGAGAGTACTGATGTGAAGGACGTTCAGTGCCTTCACATGGCCCCGAGCTGCGTATGGATTAGCCCTATAATAATCTAAATTAAATTTCCCATTAATCACAAAAGATGCAAATAAGTCATATTTAACTTGCTTCAAATAAAACTTTTTTTGTACGTCCCTGTTTGTATCGGGGTGGCCAAAAGATTTGTTCAGGTTTTTCCGTAAGATGTTGAAGCTAATAATTTTTACCTTTTTAAGTTTTAGTTGTAACTTCTTCCAAGCATTTAAAGTGTCAACCCAAGAAGTTTTGTATTTATTTGAAATTTGTCATATGAATCTAATTTCTAGATTTATAATCTAGATAATGTACAGGATCATTTTGATATTAACTTCCAGTGATCTCAAATAGCCATGAAAGTAAGACAAGTATTTCAGGAGGAGAAACGTACAGACTTAGCATGTGACTACCCTTGCAGGATTTAAAATTAAATGTGACAATTAAATTTCAGTCACTATGCTATCATGCATTCATAAATTGAAAAATCACATATAAAGCTGAAGTCAAATATTAGATTCACCTTTACTTAATGGAAATATAAGTGAGATGAACAGGATGGTATTAAACATATAACAGCAAAGAGTGTATTTTCCAGTGCTTTAAAAAATGAGCTGTGTTCATCAGTTTCCTTGGCTGAATTAGTAAACATAACCCCAACTTTTAAATGCACTTAATTTTCTATTGTCAGTACTTTCTCAATGAAGAAATAAAATTTAGAAATTAGAAGACATGATGAATAGCCTTTATTCTAAGGTCAGAGATATGATACCCAAAGCTAATGGAAAACATAATTCTAAGCCATAGCAAATGAGCCCTACCTACATAACAAACTGCTGATATCAGCCTGGAAGCCATCTTGAATGTCAAGGGATATGCTCTTCATTTACAGTGTTTGATTGTTCATATAAATATTTAATGAAAATATTATTAGACTATTCAGCTGAGTGAAATAAACTGATGGCACAAGTAGCTAAAGAAGCTTACTTAATATTCACTAAGTGAAGTGGCATAATAATTTATTTTGCATATTATATAAGTCTTGAGAGGTTTTATACTTTTAAACTTCTTAGCACTATTTAAAAGTCATCATTACTGCCATAATTATGAGTTTTTAGTGTATTTTTATGGTTAATGAAAATGTAACACACATTTTACAGGGAGAAAGAAGACCATCATCCACATAATGCTTGATGAAAATGAGGTACCTGATTCTGAAGTTTGACTTACCGTTAATATAGCTTCACTGAATCTCACCAAAAATGTTAACTTTATACTACATAAAATTACACAGTGGGTTTCTCAAGAGTAGAACTTAAATGATTAAATGGATAAGGTAGAAAGCTTTTTAACTATCATGTGGGCTTTGAGTTTTCAGGAAAATTGCAAGCCACCTGTTTTGAATCATACTTTTAAACACTTTTAGTGAGGTGATATAAAGAAAAAATTGGCAAGACAGGTTTCAAAGAATTGTTACAAGTTCATGTATCTATGTGTAAAATTTTTCAAATTGTCTTTCTAAATGCTGCATATGTTAGTTGTTTTGGAAAAATATTTAAGTTCATACAGATGTACGCAGGATAGTAAAGTACACAGAAAGAGAAAGTATATGTTCTAAAAATATGTTCTTTGGACGTCAGGAACACAGAAGTGGCATCAACTTTTTTTTTTTAAGCTAGTAGAAAAAACAGATGACACTAGAGAATAAAGCATGTGTGTGCATGCACGTGCTCACATGCTTGTAATGTTAGCTCTTCAGTTTACCCCCAAATTATAAAAGGAATAAATCAATCATATTACTACTTAAAGGTGAGGCATAGGGCTTCCTTGGTGGCGCAGTGGTTGAGAATCTGCCTGCCAATGCAGGGGAAACGGGTTCGAGCCCTGGTCTGGGAAGATCCCACATGCCACGGAACAGCTAGGCCCGTGAGCCACAACTACTGAGCCTGTGCGTCTGGAGCCTGTGCTCCGCAACAAGAGAGGCCGCAATAGTGAGAGGCCCACGCAACGTGATGAAGAGTGGCCCCCGCTTGCCGCAACTAGAGAAAGCCCTCGCACAGAAACGAAGACCCAACACAGCCAAAAAATAAATAAATTAATTAATTTTAAAAAAGAAATCCAGGACACCAGTGGCTAGAGACAGAGCAGGTGCTTTACTTTAAAAAAAAAAAAAAAAAAGGTGAGGCATAACAAGCATTTGCTCAAGATTGCTTCCATTCTCCTTATTTGTAAGGAAACAAAGACAGTGAACCCAGATACAGAAAAATGCTTAGGAACACTTCTGAGTAAACAATAAAAAGTAACCTTTATGTTCCTCAAACTTCAGCAGTTTATGATACAAACAAGCTTTTCAACCTGACAAATGTGGGCAGAAATACAGAAGCACATTTAGAAGAGCCTACTAACCATGAGTAATCAGCATACTGTGTGTATCAGTCAGAATATCTTCCAGAAGGAGCAGTGAAGAGTCAGTGAATCTGACAAATCCATTAAATAGAAGTGGATTCAGAGAGCTCCTCTATGAACTTCTCTCCCACAAAGAATTTACTGAAAATGCAAGCTGGAACCAGTTCTAGAAAATAGCTCCAATTAGCATTTTTTAAAGTTAATTTTGAGGTATAGGAACACTGACAAAATACTTTTTTTAAGGAAAGCGTAAGTCATGTCACAGAGGAAATGGTACTCTATTTTCTAAAAGTATAATTTTATGGGGAATTTTTTGTTTTGCATTTGTTTTCTTACTACCTCTATTAATTTTATCCATTTAAAAATATATTCAGCCTTAGGGTAATGGCAGTCTAGAAAATTAGACCATTTTCAGTCTTAGGTAAAAATATACTAAAACTCACCTGGAAGACATTGCAGAGCTATCAAGGCAGTGAAGAATCATGGAGTCCAGGTCTGGGAGAAGAAAGAAATCCAGGGAGGTAAGCCTCATATTTGAGGGGGCTGATTTCTGAAGATACATCTCAAAACCAGAATAAGAACAAGAGTTTCTACAACCTCCTATGACTCAGAGACAGAACTTGGTATTCACAGAGCATCAAAGAAGAATAATACTGGTGAATTCCCATATATTTTAAGTAAGGGTAAATGTGGGAGAGATTGGCATTTAAAGCTATTTCAGTATACCTTCTCAATCCTGACATTAGATCAAGGTGCTTTGAATTGCTGTGTCCCTGCTCACTTGCCAGTAGCAAGTATAAACTTTCTTTACTGGAATAGAATATCTTCCTAGGTTTCCATTTATTTATTTATTTTGTGAAATCAAAACAATACAGGCACATGAAGGAACAAAAATTTTAAAGTAAAAACAAAATTAGAAGAAGAGGAAAGGGACTTCCCTGGTGGTGCAGTGGTTAAGAATCTGCCTGCCAATGCAGGGGACACGGGTTCGAGCCCTGGTCCAGGAAGATCCCACATGCCGCAGAGCAGCTAAGCCTGTGCCCCACGACTGCTGAACCTCCACTCTAGAGTCCACGAGCCACAACTACTGAAGTCCGCGCACCTAGAGCCCTTGCTCTGAAACAAGAGAAGCCACCACAATGAGAAGCCCGCGCACCACACCAAAGAGTAGCCCCCGCTCGCTGCAACTAGAGAAAGCCCGCACACAGCAATGAAGACCCAATGCAGCCATAAAGAAAGGAAGGAAGAAAGAAAGGACAGAAGAAGAAGAAGAAGCAGAGGAGGAAGAGGTAGGGGAGGAAGAGGTAGGAGGAAGGGGTGGGGAAAGGGGAGGAATGGGTGGGGAAAGGGGAGGAAGAGGAGAAGGAGGAGGAGAAGAAGAAAACAGACTATAAAAAAGGATCCACAGGGAAACCATTTAATGGAGTTGTCAGACACAAACTATGCAATCACTATTCTTAATATATTTAAGGAAATAAAGCACAAAATTAGATCTTTAGCAGAGCATGTATAAGAATTAGGTGTGTGAGTTATATACATACATACAGAAAATACATTAGAAAACAAATTGAAGGTATTGAACTAAAAAATAAAACAATTAAAATTACATTCTAAATAGATTAATGTAATTTCATGTTCATTACAGTTGAAGAAGGGTTAATGAATTGGAAGAAGTGTCAGGAGAATATAGCTAGAAGAAAGCCCAGAGACGCAAAATGATGGGTTGCGCAGAAGAGAAAGTTAAAAACCTAAGGGCAATAGTCGAGTCGTCTATCATATACGAAAATAGAAACAAAGAAGAGAGAGATATTAGGCAAGAAAACAATGCATATAAACCAGACACAGCAAAAAAAGAAAAATGGTAAATCTACCTAATCTTATAATTTTAAAGTGATTGAATATATAATTTTTTCAACAAATAAAACTACAGTCCTTCTTGGTTTCACCAGTTCTACCAAATGGTTAAGAAAGAAATAACACTCCCATGACATAGAGATCTTTTCATATCTTTTTATGAGGTAAGGATACTCTTTGAAACTAAACCCAACAATGACATTACAAGGAAGGTAAAATTTACTTTAAACATAGATTCAAAAATTATAAGCAAAATAAAAGCATATCCAATTCAGTATTATATAAAAAGGATGACATATCATGATCAAATTAGGTTTATTCCAGGAAGGAAAGGTGGGCTTAACCTTTAATAACCAATTTAATTTTTCATATTAACAAAATAAAGGACAAATATATAATCTACTAAATTAGTACAGAAAATATTTGGTAAAATTAAACATCTATATATGATTTAAAAAAAAAATTAGGACTAGAAGAAACTTCCTTAACTTGATCATGGGTAGGCACAGAAAACATCAAGGAAACTTTGTATTTGATAGTGAACTACTGAATACTTTCTCTCCAAGATTAAGGCTAAAACAAAGATATCCTCTCTTAACACTTCTATTATGCATTATACCTGAAATCATAGCCAGTGCAATAAGGCAATTTTTTAAAAGGTAAAAGAATGGAAAAGGAGAATACACATATTCATTATTATAATTAATGTGCAAATTTGACAAGGTTGTTGGATACTGTGTCAAAAAGTAGAAGTAAAATTATATGCATGTATATATAGCCTTTGCAATAGCATCAAAGTATTTTAAATACATTGCAATAAATCCTGTGAAAAGTTCTCACAGCACTAGAAATATTGTTAAGTATACCATGTCCAAGAATGAAGAGATTTAATAATTTAAAGATGTTTTTACATTCCCTCAAATTGATTTGTATATTCAATGTAATCCCAGTAAAAATGCCAGCAGGTTATTATTATGTGAACATTGGTAAACTGATACTGGTTTGGAAATGCAAAGGGTATTCTCTTATCAGATATATATGCTTAATTATAAAGCAAGAATAATTACGAAAGTACTGGCTAAGATAAATCAATGAAACAGAACAGATATATCAGAGCAGCCTCATGAATATATACAATTTTATATGGTACAAGGGTGGTGCTGTAGACTGGTTGGGAAAGATTTTCATTTCAAAAAAATGGGACAATGCCAAGTGGATATCCCTATGGGGAAAAAAAATAACTTGACCTTTCTTCAATTGCTGGTGCACTACAGACTTTGGGAGGCACAAACATGAAAGATTTTGGAAAACATAAAAGAGCACTTTTATGATCTTGGGTAGAGAAATATTTTTAAACAGGACTCCTAAAAGCATTAATAATAAAAATGATTGAGAAATTGGACTAAGTTAAAATTATGTATCGGAAGTTACCATAAAGAGAGAAAGGAAAATTAATGAAAACATTTGCAATCCATGTAATCTAGAAAAGACTCATATCCAGAATATAGAGAAACACAGAATCCAAAAGAAAATGGGCAAGAGACTTGAACAGGCACTTCACAAAACACGATATATCAAAATGGCCAATGAAGATACAAGAAGTGTGCAATCTCATTAATCATTGGAGAATGCAAATCAAAACTACTACAGCATACCACTAAACACCCTCCTGAAGGGCTATAAAGATTGGCAATACCAAGTTTTTACAAGAATTTAAAGCAACAGTATGCACCCCAATGTTCATTGCAGCACTATTTACAATAGCCAGGTCATGGAAGCAACATAAATGCCCATTGACAGACGGATAAAGAAGATGTGGTACATATATATACAATGGAATATTACTCAGCCATAAAAAGGAACAAAATTGGGTGATTTGTAGAGACGTGGATGGACCTAGAGACTTTCATACAGAATGAAGTCAGAAAGAGAAAAGCAAATATCGTATATTAACGCATATATGTAGAATCTAGAAAAGTGGTACAGATGAACTGGTTTGCAAGGCAGAAATAGAGAAACAGATGTAGAGAACAAATGTATGGACACCAAGGGGGGAAAGCAGGGGGTGGTGGGATGAACTGGGAGATTGAGATTGACATATATACCCTAATATGTATAAAATAGATAACTAATAAGAACCTGCTGTATAGCACAGGGAACTCGACTTCACTTTGCTGTACAGTAGAAACTAACACAACATTGTAAAACAACTATACCTCACCAAAAAAATAAGAAACTTTAATATGGAAAAAAAAATTTAAAATAAAGCAACAGTATCTCTCATACACTGCTGATGGAAGTAAATTTTTGTATAAACACTTTGGAAAACCATTTGATATAATCTGTTAACTTTAAAGGTAGATATTTTCCAGGATTTTAAAATTCCTCTCTGCTTCCAACATATGTGGGTACACATGTGCAACAAGACTTGTCACAAAATATTCATAGCAGTGTTATTTAAAATTGCTAAAACCTGTTAAGTAGCATAAATGGCTATCAAGAATGAAATGGATAAATGATTGTGATATAATTATTTCATGAAACCATCTATTGCACTGAAAATCAGCAAACCTCAGCAAACCTCAGCTACACATACAACACAGATGGAGTGTATAAACATAATGCTGATTAAAATATGCTAGACACAAAATAAGGCATTTTGTATTTTAAGACGATATTAATTCAAAGGACCAAATACATATATATGTTTCAGGCAAAACTGTCCTCCAAAATATATACTTCTTTTAATAGAACACGTTTTATCTGTGAACTTGTAACCCCTAGCACAGTGCAGCATATGTTATTGAAAGACCTGCTGATTAGATGCATCCTTCAGTTGGGTAAATGTTTTAGTGAGTGAGCTATCTATTATTCTAATTGGATGACCTGCTATATAATCCAGATGTATTTTTTCTAAGCACTGTTGCATTTTGGAGTAGATACAGTGAAACCAAAGGGAATAGAAGGGGAGAGAATGAAACAAAAAAGAACTTGTTACAAACTGTATGACATTGGTCTCTTTAAAGAGATCATTTGGAATGAGTTTCTAAATGCCAGGCCGGGCTGATTTGGTTAGGGAAGGTAAATTGTTTTTTCTTAGACTGAAATAATTAAATAGGAAATCAAGAAGACTACAAAAAAATGGTGCAGGCACAAGGACCAGTGACAGATTTGATTGGACATCTCTAGATGTCACAAATCTGATGATGATTCAGTTCAGTTGAACTATGTCATTAAGCTTGATGCTCTATCCTAAAATAGAGGTATTTCAGTTATAAACCCAGACCTCTATGCAGGATCAGTGTTCTATGGCAGTGGGAAATATTTATAAGATGCTGTCATTGCCTTTCTTCATGACTTTAGGGAAGGCAAATGGAGTCTTTAGAATTCCAGCCTTTTTCTCTCCAAGTTGAACTTTTTGGCTGGATATTATACTCTTTAGCATTTCTCTGTAATACTAACCAATGTATGGCCAAGGGTAAATATCGTAGGGAAATGAGTCTATTGTTGTCTCACTGTAGAAAGAATTGAATCCAAAATACCAGGGAAAATCAATAACTGAAATCCAGGTGAAGAACTCATAATTTGTTCCTCAGAATGTTGAAGCTAAAACAGGATACTGAAACTCTTCCCTTAAGCTTCAAAACAACAATCTTGTAATGCAAGATGGGATCTATGCGACTAAGTAACCAGATTTATTCCTTAAAAGAGAAAGCTGAGACTAGCATATAATTATAATCATATAATTAATATTTGAACATTAATTTTGACATGAAAGAGATTTTTAGCAAGGGTTCTTGTGACTAGATGTCATTCCGGGGAACTCACTGATAATATCCTAAATATACAATGTCATGTCATTCTCTATTTCCATGGAGGAAATAAATTTAACCTACAGCAGCATGAACCCAGTCACATATATTAAGGACTGTTTTGATAGAAAAGGTCTTTGAATTTAAGAATGAACTTATTTGGAAGGGAATTTGTGGTTTCTGCTACTGTGTAGTTGTTGAATAATAAGACTCGCCCATCTAGTATTACTTTCATGCATTTCCAGCTGAAGCCAACAAGAGGAGTCAGATACACTTTCAAGGATCTTTGCCATCATATAATTCTTCAAGACTGATGCAATATATTTTAAGAAGCATAATCCAAAGATCAGAAGACAGAGACATATGTAGCATTGTTGTGAGTACAAATCACTTCTGTAATATTTACAGTTATGGATAGATGGTAGATATTGAGCAATTTGCTTTCTTAACAATTTCCATGAAGAATGCAAAATTTCCAATATATTAAGTTTTCTGATGATGGTACTTTATTATATAAAACAAAGTCTAATATAATACTGGAGTAAATTTTGATACATTTTATGTGGAATCAGCGTATTTTTATAATAACAAGAAATCATACTTCTTTTGTAGAAAATTGTATATCATACATTATTGGTACCAAAAAATATTTAATTTGATTTGCTTAAATAGTTTCCAGATCCTCAAGATCTTATTTAAAAAATTTAATGAAAATTGAACCCTGTAAAAAGTCACTGTGTGGTTAAGATTAAATTAAATCATATTCTTTTCCAGGCATGGTATTCTCATCCTAAATGTTACCATAACATAGTTGTGATTTTAATCACTATGTCTTTCTGGGCCCAATTTATTAAAATACAACAAAATGAATTTTAAACTCTACATTTTAATGCATAATATTACATGTTTTTCAAATAGTTATGCTATTTACCTTAAATTATACTTTTTAAATTTACTTTTAAATTATACTGTTTTTTACCTTAAATTATACAAAGGAAAGGCATTTCCTTTCTATTTCCTTTGAGTATAAACATTATGAGAAGACACAACATCAGAATACCAGTGTTTAGAATAAAACATGAATTTAAGAAGTATTCATAATTTTCCTTATGGAATAAATTCAAACTTGTCTTTTATTCTTTTTTCTTTTTTCTTTTTTTTTGCGGTACGTGGGCCTCTCACTGTTGTGGCCTCTCCCGTTGCGGAGCACAGGCTCCGGACGCGCAGGCTCAGTGGCCATGGCTCACGGGCCTAACCGCTCTGCGGCACGTGGGATCGTCCCGGACCAGGGCACAAACCCGTGTCTCCTGCATCGGCAGGCGGACTCTCAACCACTGAGCCACCAGGGAAGCCCCTGTCTTTTACTTTTTAAAAAAAATGTATTTATTATTTATTTTTTGGCTGCGTTGGGTCTTCGTTGCTGCGCACAGGCTTTCTCTAGTTGCGGCGAGCAGGGGCTACTCTTCATTGCAGTGCGCGGGCTTCTCAGTGCAGTGGCTTCTCTTGTTGTGGAGCACGGGCTCTAGGTGTACAGGCTTCAGTAGTTGTAGCACGCGGGGTCAGTAGTTGTGGCTCACGGGCTCTAGAGCGCAGGCTCAGTAGTTGTGGCACATGGCCTTAGCTGCTGCACGGCATGTGGGATCTTCTGGACCAGGGATTGAACCTGCTGGCGGATTGGCAGGCGGATTCTTAACCACTGCGCCACCAGGGAAGTCCAGTCTTTTACTTTATTAATAAAACTTTGAAGCATCCCTGTGTGTCAAAAACAGAACATTTAGAACCATCAGGTGATGAGGTGTTGATTGTACAAAATCACGTCCGGCACATTGAGTGAAGAAATTCACACAGGCTGTTTGTATTCATTAAGAACTGAAAGCAGAGTTATCACATAGTGCTTATTTTTACCATGTTGTCTACCAGAAATTTCACCATTATGTCACTGTATAAAGAACTGAACTCTTTTATAGCAGCATTCTCTGTGGTCTGGTGTTTCCGTATGTAATTTGAAATAGTTTCCAGTAGATGGCAATATAGGTACCATATCCAAGTGGTCAGTCACGTCATAGCAGATATGACTGCTATGATAATGGATATTATGGAAGATCATGGAAAGTAGCTTTAGTGTAGGGCATACTAAATAATTCTATTTATTTTTAAGTTAAAAACTTAACTCTTAACTAACAAAATGAGGTCAATATATAATGAAAGTTTGACAAGCAAGGATTTTAACAATGACAAAATGCTCTGGAATCTAGTCCTATACCAGGCACTACAATAAATGTGAATTTTTCTCATTAGGATATATATATCACAGTTGAAGCCTTTACTGCATTATCTAATTTCATAGATTTCCAACTTGCCTATTAGCTCTATATCCTGACTTCATACCTTTGAGGCAGCCTGACCCTTTGAAACTTGCTGCATGTCTCAACAGCAAAGAATAGTAAGCAGGCCACTCCAGTCACACTTGCAGTAGCTTTTCTGGGTCAGCCTTGCTTCACAACCATCTCACTGCCCTTCTGTTTCAGAGATCTGGGCTCCGGCTGTATCTGCATTTTTCGTACCCTCTCCTTGCCTTTGGATTCGTACATTGATTTTGCTTTTCTAGGCTAGTAGGATTAACTAATATTCTCTAATAAGGATGCTGACTGAGCACCATCCCTGTTTTCTCCTTTCCCAGATTCTTAGTTCTTAGTTCCAGTTCCAGTTCATTCTCTTGACTTGTCATTGGCCCCCTGACAGAGTCTACTCCAAATCATCAGGTAAAGACAAAGACAAAGTTCTCAGTTGTTAGCTGCCTAAAACATAATACAGATTACAAATGGTGACATTTTTGATTTCTGGCAGAATTCTTAGAAAGACACTCCGGCTACTCAGAAGGTGGATTGAGCACTAAAAATACTAGAGCATATCAAATGTAAATGACTCTGGTATTTCAGAAGGATGGAGAAGTGTGCCAATGTGTTGCTGTTACCACTTAAACATTTCTGATTTTAAATTCAGGAAAGTACCTCCAGACCAGAAAGCTGAGAAAAGAGATAGTTTTGTTTTTCAAGCACTCCGTTTTCCAGCTTTAATTAAAATAGATGTCTTATGTGAAGATTCTTTTATTTATGTAGAATACACTGCTAAAATGTAGGTTTTTACTGTCTGAAAAGCCTTTACTGACCAGGAAAATGAGGCCAGCCTAACTCAACTTCATTTAAGTCCTCTGAAATTTCAAACGTTTCAATTTCAAGCACTCTTCACAGTGTTTCATGCTAAGCTCTCTGGATAGGTCTGCACAATGCCAAATGGATTGCCAGGGAAGGAGTGAGAATGACAATTGACCAATCCTTGATTTTTATTCTTGAATCTGTCAAGACTACTCATTGGGAAGTGGATTAATGTTCACAGAAGCCTTTTAATGTAAGTCTCAGGCTACAGAGCTAACATTATGAATCCTCTTAGAAGGTTTGCAACATTCTGCTCTGAAAACTCCTGAAGTTATATTTTCAAGGTTATAGGTGTGTGAAGATTTACTTAATTTGTGAAACTTATTTTACAGCTTTTTTCTCTCATCATTTAATAGATTGATGTCTTTTTACCTCTGTGAAGCATCCCTCTACCTATATCCTAAGACTATCTGACAAGTACCACAGGTATACAGGGGAAGCATTTCTTTTTGTTCTTTTTGGCTCCTATCATGCTAGGATGCCACCAATTATAATGCAAAAACTTTGGGAAGTAGGTTTCCATATTATATTTCCCTTTAAACATGTAGTGAAGTATTTCACATAAAATGAGTACCAGTAATTTTTTCAAAGATTGATTGATTGACCTACCTTTCAATATGAAGTGACGTAGCAGCCTCATGAAATGTTAGCTTTCATTTCCCATATTGCTTTTCTGACAGAACATGCATTATACAGGGTATTTCCTTCAATTTAGTTGAAAACAGGTGTTATAGATCATCCTCAGAAGATCGTAAGTGTGCATAAATTCATACATCTTTGGTAAGAATTCTTGAATTAAATGACTTCCATTTCTTTGGGAAAGGGGAAAAAATACAGAAAAGGCATTGCATGCAACCTGGTGAATGCTCAATAAATAGTAAACATCAGCTAGAATAAACATATTTTGAATAAGTATTTTCAATAATTGTGTTAAGTATGAAAATTTGATTTTGGGATTTTTCAAAATATTCTTTAACAAATTATATTTAAAAAGAAGACTTTTACTCATAAGCATTCCAAATACATGAGAAAAAAGTAAGCAGATGACGGCAGATATCGCCAACAGTGATGCTAATCATAATGGCAAACCCAACAGGAAGGAATTTATATACCGCTTGTAGAAAGACAAACAGTGACTTTAGGAATTCTCTGGAGATCATTTTTTTTTTTTTTTACAAAGGGAATACATGTTTTCATATAAAAAAACATTGATTAGTCTGTTCTCCTTGTAAAAATCTGAATTCCTAATTTTAAGGAATCAGTGTTAGTTTTTTTCTGAGAGATTTTCACCTCAGAATTGGATATTATTAAAAGCAAAACTTTTTCAGTCAGTTTAAGTAGAAATATAAAACTTTCTCTAATATTTAATAAAACTGACATTAAATATTATTTTAGACATTCAAATAAAGTATTTGGGGTTTTTAAAATATAAATTTATTTATTTATTTATTTTTGGCTGCGTTGGATCTTCACTGTGGTACGTGGGCTTTTCATTGCAGTGGCTTGTTGCAGAGCACGGGCTCTAGCTGCATGGGCTTCAGTAGTTGTGGCATGCGGGCTCAGTAGCTGTGGCTTGCGGACTCTAGAGCACAGGCTCAGTAGCTGTGGCACACGGGCTTAGTTGCTCCACAGCATGTGGGATCTTCCAGGACCAGGGCTCGGACCCGTGTCCCCTGCATCGGCAGGCGGATTCTTAACCACTGCGCCACCAGGGAAGCCCTGAAAAGATTTCTTTTAAAAAGTAGCTAATGCTGGGCTTCCCTGGTGGCGTAGTGGTTGAGAGTACGCCTGCCGATGCAGGGGACACAGGTTCGTGCCCTGGTCCGGGAAGATCCCACATGCCGCGGAGCGGCTAGTCCCGTGAGCCATGGCCGCTGAGCCTGTGCGTCCGGAGCCTGTGCTCCGCAACGGGAGAGGCCACAACAGTGAGAGGCCTGCATAACGCAAAAAAACAAAACAAAAGTAGCTAATGCTATTTATACTCACTATATCCCCAAATTATTTATTTGGTTTACAAGAATTTAGTGGATTTTTTTTTTCTTTTTTTCCTTCTCTTCCCTTCCCTTCCCTTCTCTTTTTCTTTCCTTTCCTTTCCTCTTCTCTTCTCTCCTCTTCTTTCTTTTTTTCTTTGTCTGCTCACGTTCTCTTCACCAGCAGGACGAATGTTCACTGCCAAAGGCCCAAAGTTAACCCCTGTATCAGAGGATTTCCCTCAGCTAAATAGGAGCAAACCTATCTGGGAAGTTATACATTCCCACCCCAAAAGCACCCACCAGCACTGCCCAGGACAGCCATCAGTCAACAACTGATTGAAATGAGGGTACATAAAACTGGCCCGCTTGCCTCACGGTGGAGAATGACTCTGCTTTAGTTCGTGTTCCAGAGCTTCCTGTGGGGTCAGGCGAAAGGCAGTGCTCCGGGCAAAACCACACCTTTCCTGACTTGCTCTCCTTCCGCATCCTGCTTCCCTCTCGCCCCTTCTCCTGAGAGCCCTCCCCTCCGAACATCACTTTCACCAAGTTTCTAGCTCAGGCTCTTTTTCTTAGGGAGTCTAGTCTACAAAAAAATTCCAAAACGTTTACAATTAGCAAATTAGAAAGTTATGGATTGCTAAATATAGTCAAAATGAAAGACAGACATGAAAGATTACAGCTTGAAAAAAAAATAAAATTCAAAACAAGACTCAGAACTTCTCTTTCAGCCTTGATGGCTTGACTGGCACTTGACTATGTTCCCATACTGGGCGTTTGACGACAGACAGCAAAGGATGATGAATCCTCAAGAGAAGTGAGACATACAGTTTAAGCCTCATGTTTGTGTTGCCTTTCTCCCTGGGGGAACTCTGACAGGACAGTGTGGAGATAGAGCCTAAGAAGAGAACAGCGTTGCTAAGCTGAGGCAGTACAGATCAAAGTTTGAAGCTTCCGAGGTGACTGTGGAGCAGAGTACACGAGGAAAGGCTGCTGAGCAGAGGAAGGCAAAAGAGGTCTGGTGCGGGGGGGCAGGGGTTTACCTTCAGGCATTTGGCCAAAGGCTGGCCTGTGCATGCACAGAGCAAAAAACTCAGCAAGGTCTAACAAAGACTGGCTGCTGTAGGGCTAGAAATAGCTCCGAGATGCAGCAGGTTATTCAGTGCCAGAAGATGTTGGCGTTCCAATCCAGACAGGGTGGAGAGAATTGCTGATGACCTCAGGCATTCAGTGAAACACCATAAAAATTGTTACCAGGTGGTTTAAGGCTATAGAACTGGGAAACTAGGAAAATGATACATAGAGAACTGGATCAGTTGGTCAGTCTCACCTGGGAGTAGGGTGAGCCCTGCCTGTGGAAAGCACAGAAAAAGTTTCAGGTAGATTTGAATCCAGGTCAGGTATGTAGGCATCCAGCAATGAGTTAAAGTGAACTGTGTGATGGAGGAAGAAGAAAGTGGAGTAGGACAAAACAGGCTCAAGAGGGCTATTAAAGAGTGAAGCAGGGGATGAGGCAAGTTCAGGGCAGCGTGACCAGAACTCAACTTTGAATGTACCGGTGCCTCCCCACCTCTCCACCTCCGTTCCCAACCCTGTGGTGCCATTCTTAATACGACCCAGTCACATAGAAGTATATTTTGAGTCCATACATGTTACGATTTTTCTGTGTGGCTGCAGATTATTTTCATTGCTTGTTAACTTTTGCAGGCATCAGAACCAATGGGGAAACTCCTAGAATTTCTGATGCAGTAGGTTTGGATTAGGGCCCAAGAATCTGAATTTTTATCATGGTCACAGGTGACGCTGACACTAGGCCAGGAACCACATTTTAAGCATTACTGGGCTCTATTATAGTGGCGGAAGAGGACAGAGAAATCTTAATTCACTGAACTCCCTTTCAGGGGAGTATGTTATATTTTAGGAAGAAATACTTGTGTTTCGGGAGAGGAATCAAAATTCATGCTTAATAAAATGCCATAAAATTCAGGAGAGTCCTGTTCATTAGAAACCCTTTTTGCTTTGCTGAGCTTTGGCATGAGTTGGGACATGCATGTCTGTGGAGAAAAACGGGGGCTAAACTTAACCTCTCAACATTAAAAGGAGAAGAGGAATTAAAAGATCTCAGGAATAAATGGAGGGGAGAGGGGCCAGGAAGGCTTTGTGCAGAGAGGGGAAGAGAAGCAAAAATAATTCTCTGGTAATGCAAACTTTAAGGTGGAACTTAGCAAATGGAAAATGTATAAAGGATTTTTAAGTAATTAGTTCTGGGTGATGAATTATCAGAAATGCCATGGGGCAAGAGAACGCTTTGCAAAAATGGAAAATTCTGCTGTCTGAACGCAGGAATTAGAGGATAATGGGGGAGTTGATGACTGGTTAAAGTGGCCTCATAAAAAAATGATTAAAATAACCATTTTAACATTTAAATTGTACCTCAAACTGGAATCATAATGATGTTTATTCCTGTCGTATTTAAACATTTGAAATGTATGCACTACTTTTCAGATGAAATAGACACTTCAAAGTTGTCATTTGCTAGGAAAGTAGAACAAAAAATCTCAAGAGCTTTGGGGGCAAGTATATCAGGTAAGAATAAATATTTCTTCAAATGATGAAAAATAAACAAGTTCCAGCTCATTTAATATCCAGCATTTCTAGAGACACATTAAAATCAAGGTCATGATATCTAAGAATATTCCCTGTGCATAGCCATTAATTCCTAGATTTATTCATCTTTGCTAAAATAACAAAGTACTGACTTGACTAGTTAATTAAGCAAGACAGATGAGAAATATTCTGCTCAAACAAAATAATAAATAAGCCAGAGATATTTGTTTGCTTTTTCATAAAAATTTCGACTCCTAAACTAATCTTAAAGTATATACTTTTTAAGAAAAAAATGGAAATATAGAAATTACAAATTGTAAAATCACCTATAGTACCAACAAGGATAGCTATTTAGGGATATTATTTACCTATACCCATTCTCATAGGCATCATATACAAAAACTCTTAAAATTCTCCATATTCAAAATTATTTCACATATCATTCCATTTTTACATTTTTATTAATTTTGTGCTTTAGTTATTTCTCAAAAAAATAATATATTCTTAGAGTTTATTGCTTTTTCTGCAAATAAAATACATGTTTTAATGGGTAATTTTTTTAATGTATGTTAGTATCTAGTGTGTCTTTTATGTATTATTTTTCATGATATTTAAAATTATTTTAATTAATTATAGTATTTATTATATAGGTATATCTTTGCTTTTTTGCTCTTGTCTTAAATGACTGAGTTTATACTATAGCTTTAAATAATACACATGATTAAATTTACGATTTTCAAAATTTCCATATTCAAGAACAATTTCATTACTTATGTCTCCCTCTTAATCTAAGATAAATTTAGCTTAATACTCTCTTGCTCCACAGTTTCTTTCTTTGCAGTAAGATCTGTGTTTCTACACTTGTATCATTAACTTTATGTAATCATCCTGTAAGATTCAATATTGGTCTTTTCCTTTTGCACTTTTGTTACCATATTGCTCATTATTTTTGTCATTATTCTGCTGCCTAGCATAGTCCTTGGCCTAATTGGTGCTCAAAAAATATACTGAATGAATGAGTGATCTAAACTTAATTTTAAATACAACGAATAGCCATCACAGAGATGATGATATGAGATAGAATCAGGCTTATGCCATTCTATAAATCCAGACTTCTCTGTTTTAGAGTTAATGTTTTCAGTTAGGGAATTTTTGGGACCAGGTAACAAAGATCATTTTTAGATTTTGTGTTATTTTGCATATTAAAAAATCTCTTTAGACTGTCTTTACACATTGATGGTTATGAAAATGTAATAAACCAGAATTACTTTACATTCCCTAAATGGTTATGTTTTTATGCATGAGAATTTATGATCTTATTTTCTTTATTATCAAAATGTAAAACTTTTCCAGAATATGTCAAACTCATGTTATTTTTGCATTATTTGAGCCTAAAATGTAGTGAATTCTTACAGTCAGTAGGTTAAACACAGACACACACACACAGTGGGAATATTTTTGAATATTTTGTTTTTTTCTTTATTTTTCTATTTTATTTATTCAAGCTTATTTTTCAGAAATGTAGTTTACCCATGATGTGAAACTATATTCTCTGTATATTTTCTATATGTTATCAGCTTTTGATATCCATTATGTCTTTCATAGTTATCATATTTTAAAGATATTTTCAGTCTGTTTCCCAAATTGCTGATTTGACTTTGTGTTGGTTCATTCTGTTCTTTCTTAACTCATGAAAATATTTTTTCTGTTTTCATCTTTAATTTCTTAGCATTGCTGCATATATATCATAATACTCTTTTAAATTTCATTTTTAATATTTTATTTCATGAATTTTTAAAATTTTCTGAAAACTCAAAATTAATACAGTTTTACATGTCATATTGTTTCCTGTCATAAATATTTTTATAGGTTTACTTCTGCTTATTTTAAGAAAATGGCTCTATGCTTGGTTGTGGAATATTTTATAGGCCGCCCAGCCCTACACACACCCTCACCTCCCAAGTCTGTATAGCCTTGAAGCAGTAGAGATCTGTTCTGCCCAAGAAGCTGCTGACAGGATGTCTATGTTCTGTACTTGCATGTATCTTTACTTTACTTTTAACTTAAATTATTTAGATAACTCTTACATAGGCCCTACTTTATATTACGCGTTTATAGAATGCAGCTCTGTTTGCCTGAGGTGAGAATTATATATTTTTCATTCCTGGTTCCTGTCATAATTTAAAGCAATCTGTATGTCTCTTTTGCATGTAAACACAGTTCTCTCTGGAGTGTACAGCTCTGTATACTCATCTTGTTTTTACTTTACATGACTTAACTCAGAATAAAATGTACTGTCACAGATTCCCTTCTGTTTCAGACTGTGTTGCTTTACAGAGAAATGTCGGATCTACAAATACATAATAAATATTGAGACTGAGAGATGGAAAGTGGTTCTGGTGGAACAGGCACTGACTTTAATGTTGAAGTAAGAAGTGAGGTTGGGAGGAAGTCTCCTGTTTTCCCCCTTTCCAGTTGTTTTATTATTTCAGAAGTCTGGGTATGAGATGGTTTCTTACAATGTCTAAAAATAATCCACTCATTTATTTATAACTTCAGTTATCTCAGGTGAAAGAAGCAGCATGGTCAAATGCCTTTTGGTCTGAGGAATCATGGAAATTGAATGGACTGAAAGATAGCCAGCTATGCTGTAGAACCCAAAGCAAGGAAGAGTATGATGCAAAAGGAGACAGAAGGATGGAATAATACAATGCATTCTAACAGGCATAAAATATCAAATATTTTTAAGGAATTTTGCCTTTCTCGTAAGAACAGTGGTGATCCATTAATTTCCAATGGGTTTCCAATGGGTTACTTAGAGTAAAATGCAAATTATTTTTCTTGATAGATCAAGTTTTATGTGATAGTAACCTTTGCGTACCTCCCTGGTGCCATGCAAGCCATTTCTTCGCTTACCTGCTTTAGCAACATAGCTGCTATTTCTGTTTCTCAAAGTTAGATCTCACCTTAGGGTTTTTGCACCAGCTGTTCATCTATTAGGAATTTTTTATGTTGATTTTCATATGGTTAATTATTCTTGTGATTCATTTAGAGAGATATTCCCTGACTCGCTACTTCCCCTTTAAATTATCCTTTCGCATTAACTAGCTGAAATTTTCTGCAGAGTCCTTATCAATTGCCATTTGATATATTTTTTTAACATCTTTATTGGGGTATAATTGCTTTACAACGGTGTGTTAGTTACTGCTTTATAACAAAGTGAATCAGTTATACATATACATATGTTCCCATATCTCTTCCCTCTTGCGTCTCCCTCCCTCCCACCCCTCCAGGCGGTCACAAAGCACCGAGCCGATATCCCTGTGCCATGCGGCTGCTTCCCACTAGCTATCTACCTTACGTTTGTTAGTGTGTATATGTCCATGACTCTCTCTTGCCCTGTCACAGCTCACCCTTCCCCCTCCCCATATCCTCAAGTCCATTCTCTAGTAGGTCTGTGTCTTTATTCCTGTCTTACCCCTAGGTTCTTCATGACACTTTTTTTTCTTCTTAAATTCCATATATATGTGTTAGCATACGGTATTTGTCTTTTTCTTTCTGACTTACTTCACTCTGTATGACAGACTCTAGGTCTATCCACCTCATTACAAATAGCTCAATTTCGTTTATTTTTATGGCTGAGTAATATTCCATTGTATATATGTGCCACATCTTCTTTATCCATTCATCCGATGATGGGCACATAGGTTGTTTCCATCTCCGGGCTATTGTAAATAAAGCTGCAATGAACATTTTGGTACATGACTCTTTTTGAATTATGGTTTTCTCAGGGTATATGCCCAGTAGTGGGATTGCTGGGTCATATGGTCGTTCTATTTGTAGTTTTTTAAGGAACCTCCATACTGTTCTCCACAGTGGCTGAACCAATTCACATTCCCACCAGCAGTGCAAGAGTGTTCCCTTTTCTCCACACTCTCTGCAGCATTTATTGTTTCTACATTTTTTGATGATGGCCATTCTGACTGGTGTGAGATGATATCTCATTGTAGTTTTGATTTGCATTTCTCTAATGATTAATGATGTTGAGCATTCTTTCATGTGTTCGTTGGCAGTCTGTATATCTTCTTTGGAGAAATGTCTATTTAGGTCTTCTGCCCATTTTTGGATCGGGTTGGTTTTTTTTGTTATTGAGCTGCATGAGCTGCTTGTAAATTTTGGAGATTAATCCTTTGTCAGTTGCTTCACTTGCAAATATTTCCTCCCATTCTGAGGGTTGTCTTTTGGTCTTGTTTATGGTTTCCTTTGCTGTGCAAAAGCTTTGAAGTTTCATTAGGTCTCATTTGTTTATTTTTGTTTTTATGTCCATTACTCTAGGAGGTGGGTCAGAAAGGACCTTGCTGTGATTTATATCATAGAGTGTTGTGCCTATGTTTTCCTCTAAGAGTTTGATAGTTTCTGGCCTTACATTTAGGTCTTTAATCCATTTTGAGCTTATTTCTGTATATGGTGTTAGGGAGTGATCTAATCTCATACTTTTACATGTATCTGTCCAGTTTTCCCAGCACCACTTATTGAAGAGGCTGTCCTTTCTCCACTGTACATTCCTGCCACCTTTATCAAAGACAAGGTGTCCATATGTGCGTGGGTTTATCTCTGGGCTTTCAGTCCTGTTCCATTGATCTATCTTTTTGTTTTTGTGCTAGTACCATACTGTCTTGATTACTGTAGCTTTGTAGTATAGTCTGAAGTCAGGGAGCCTGATTCCTCCAGCTCCTTTTTTCGTTCTCAAGATTGCTTTGGCTATTCGGGGTCTTTTGTGTTTCCATACAAATTGCAAACTTTTTTGTTCTAGTTCTGTGAAAAATGCCAGTGGTAGTTTTGATAGGAATTGCATTGAATCTATAGATTGCTTTGGGTAGTAGAGTCATTTTCACAATGTTGATTCTTCCCATCCAAGAACATGGTATATCTCTGCATCTATTTGTATCATCTTTAATTTCTTTCATCAGTGTCTTACAATTTTCTGCATACGGGTCTTTTGTCTCCTTAGGTAGGTTTATTCTTAGATATTTTATCTTTTTGTTGCAATGGCAAATGGGAGTGTTTTCTTGATTTCACTTTCAGATTTTTCATCATTAGTATATAGGAATGCCAGAGATTTCTGTGCATTAATTTTGTATCCTGCTACTTTACCAAATTCATTGATTAGCTCTCGTAATTTTCTGGTAGCATCTTTAGGATTCTCTACGTATAGTATGTCATCTGCAAACAGTGACAGCTTTACTACTTCTTTTCTGATTTGGATTCCTTTTCTTCTCTGATTGCTGTGGCTAAAACTTCCAAAACTACGTTGAGTAAGAGTGGTGAGAGTGGGCAACCTTGTCTTGTTCCTGATCTTAGTGGAAATGCTTTCAGTTTTTCACCATTGAGGATGATGTTGGCTGTGGGCTTGTCATATATGGCCTTTATTATGTTAAGGAAAGTTCCCCCTATGCCTACTTTCTGCAGGGTTTTTATCATAAATGGTGTTGAATTTTGTCAAAAGCTTTCTCTGCATCTATTGAGATGATCATATGGTTTTTCTCTTCAGTTTTTTAATATGGTTTATCACATTGATAGATTTCCATATATTTAAGAATCCTTGCATTCCTGGAATAAACCCCACTTCATCATGGTGTATGATCCTTTTAATGTGCTGTTGGATTCTGTTTGCTATTATTTTGTTGAGGATTTTTGCATCTATGTTCATCAGTGATATTGGCCTCTAGTTTTCTTTCTTTGTGACATCCTTGTCTGGTTTTGGTATCAGGTGATGGTGGCCTCGTAGAAGGAATTTGGGAGTGTTCCTCCCTCTGCTATATTTTGGAAGAGTTTGAGAAGGATAGATGTTAGCTCTTCTCTAAATGTTTGATAGAATTCGCCTGTGAAGCCATCTGGTCCTGGGCTTTTGTTTGCTGGAAGATTTTTAATCACAGTTTCAATGTCAGTGCTTGTGATTGGTCTGTTCATATTTTCTATTTCTTCCTGATTCAGTCTTGGCAGGTTGTGCATTTCTAAGAATTTGTCCATTTCTTCCAGATTGTCCATTTTATTGGCATAGAGTTGATTGTAGTAATCTCTCATGATCTTTTGTATTTCTGCAGTGTCAGTTGTTACTTCTCCTTTTTCATTTCTAATTCTATTGATTTGAGTCTTCTCCCTTTTTTTCTTGATGAGTCTGGCTAATGCTTTATCTATTTTGTTTATCTTCTCAAAGAACCAGCTTTTAGTTTTATTGATCTTTGCTATCGTTTCCTTCATTTCTTTTTCATTTATTTCTGATCTGATTTTATGATTTCTTTCCTTCTGCTAGCTTTGGGGCTTTTTTGTTCTTCTTTCTCTAATTGCTTGAGGTGCAAGGTTAGGTTGTTTATTCGAGATGTTTCCTGTTTCTTAAGGTGAGCTTGTATTGCTATAAACTTCCCCCTTAGAACTGCTTTTGCTGCATCCCATAGGTTTTGGGTCGTTGTGTCTCCATTGTCATTTGTTTCTAGGTATTTTTTTATTTCCTCTTTGATTTCTTCAGTGATCACCTCATTATTAAGTAGTGTATTGTTTAGCCTCCATGTGTTTGTATTTTTTACAGATCTTTTCCTTTAATTGATATCTAGTCTCATGGCGTTGTGGTCGGAAAAGATACTTGATACAATTTGAATTTTCTTAAATTTACCAAGGCTTGATTTGTGACCCAAGACATGATGTATCCTGGAGAATGTTCCAGGACCACTTGAGAATAATGTGTATTCTGTTGTTTTTGGATGGAGTGTCCTATAAATATCAATTAAGTCCATCTTGTTTAATGTTTCATTTAAAGCTTTTGTTTCCTTATTTATTTTCATTGTGGATGATCTGTCCATTGGTGAAAGTGGTGTGTTAAAGTCCCCTACTATGAATGTGCTACTGTGGATTTCCCCTTTTATGGCTGTTAGTATTTGCCTTATGTATTGAGGTTCTCCTATGTTGGGTGCATAAATATTTACAATTGTTATATCTTCTTCTTGGATCGATCCCTTGATCATTATGTAGTGTCCTTCTTTGTCTCTTCTAATAGTCCTTATTTTAAAGTCTATTTTGTGTGATATGAGAATTGCTACTCCAGCTTTCTTTTGGTTTCCATTTGCATGGAATATGTTTTTCCATCCCCTTACTTTCAGTCTGTATGTGTCTCTAGGTCTGAAGTGGGTCTCTTGTAGACAGCATATATAAGGGTCTTGTTTTTGTATCCATTCAGCCAAACTGTGTCATTTGGTGGGAGCATTTAGTCCATTTACATTTAAGGTAATTATCGATATGTATGTTCCTATTCCCATTTTCTAAATTGTTTTGGGTTCGTTATTATAGGTCTTTTCCTTCTCTTGTGTTTCTTGTCTAGAGAAGTTCCTTTAGCATTTGTTGTAAAGCTGGTTTGGTGGTGCTGAACTCTCTCAGCATTTGCTTGTCTGTAAAGGTTTTAATTTCTCCATCAAATCTGAATGAGATCCTTGCTGGGTAGAGTAATCTTGGTTGCAGGTTTTTCTCCTTCATCACTTGAAATATGTCCTGCCACTCCCTTCTGGCTTGTAGGGTTTCTGCTGAGAGATCAGCTGTTAACCTTATGGGGATTCCCTTGTGTGTTAGTTGTTGTTTTTCCCTTGCTGCTTTTAATATGCTTTCTTTGTATTTAATTTTTGGCAGTTTGATTAATATGTGTCTTGGCGTATTTCTCCTTGGATTTATCCTGTATGGGACTCTCTGTGCTTCCTGGACTTGATTAACTATTTCCTTTCCCATATTAGGGAAGTTTTCAACTATAATCTCTTCAAAGATTTTCTCAGTCCCTTTCTTTTGCTCTTCTTCTTCTGGTACCCCTATAATTTGAATGTTGGTGCGTTTCATGTTGTCCCAGAGGTCTCTGAGACTGTCCTCAGTTCTTTTCATTCTTTTTTCTTTATTCTGCTCTGCAGTAGTTATTTCCACTATTTTATCTTCCAGGTCACTTATCCGTTCTTCTGCTTCAGTTATTCTGCTATTGATCCCATCTAGAGTACTTTTAATCTCATTTATTGTGTTGTTCATCGTTGCTTGTTTCATCTTTATTTCTTCTAGGTCCTTGTTAACTGTTTCTTGCATTTTGTCCTTTCTATTTCCAAGATTTCAGATCATCCTTACTATCAGTATTCTGAATTCTTTTTCAGGTAGACTGCCTATTTCCTCTTCATTTGTTAGGTCTGGTGCATTTTTATCTTGCTCCTTCATCTGCTGTGTGTTTTTCTGTCTTCTCATTTTGCTTATCTTACTGTGTTTGGGATCTCCTTTTTGCAGGCTGCACATTTGTAGTTCCCGCTGTTTTTGATGTCGGTCTCCAGTGGCTAAGGTTGGTTCAGTGGGTTGCGTAGGCTTCCTGGTGGAGGGGACTAGTCTGTGTTCTGGTGGATGAGGCTGGATCTTGTCTCTCTGGTGGGCAGGTCCATATCTGGTGGTGTGTTTTGGGGTGTCTGTGGCCTTATTATTTTAGGCAACCTCTCTGCTAATGGGTGGGGTTGTGTTCTTGTTTTGCTAGTTGTTTGGCATAGGTTGTCCAGCACTGTAGCTTGCTGGTCATTGAGTGAAGCTGGGTGCTGGTGTTAAGATGGAGGTCTCTGGGAGATTTTTGCCATTTGATATTATGTGGAGCTGGGAGGCCTCTTTTTGACCAGTGTCCTGAAGTTGGCTCTCCTACCTCAGAGGCACAGCACTGACTCCTGGCTGCTGCACCAAGAGCCTTTCATCCACACGGCTCAGAATAAAAGGGAGAAAAAGTAGAGAGAATTAGTAGAAGTGTGAAGAAAGAAAGGAAGAAAGGAGGGAATGAATGAAGGACGGAAGGAAGGAAGGAAGAAAGAAAGAAGCAAAGAAGGAAGGAAGGCAAGAAGGAAAGAAAGGAGGGAGGTGGGGAGGAAGGAAGGAGGGAAAGAAGGAAAAAAGAAAGAAAATACAGTAAAATAAAATAAAGTATAATAAAGTTATTGAATTAAAAAATACTTATTTAGAAATAAAAAGGGACGGATAGAACCTTAGGACAAATGTTGGAAGCAAAGCTATACAGACAAAATCTTACACAGAAGCATACACATACACCCTCACAAAAAGAGGTAAAGGGGCAAAAATCATAAATCTTGCTCTCAGAGACCACCTCCTCAATTTGGGATGATTTTTTGTCTAAAGGAGGGAGGGAAGGAAGGAAGGAAGGAAGGAAAGAAGGAAAGAAGGTAAAGTATAATAAAGTTATTAAAATTAAGAAACAAATTTTAAAAAAAACCATGGACGGATAGAACCCTAGGACAGATGGTGGAAGCAAAACTATACAGACAAGATCTCACATAGAAGCATACACATACACATTCACAAAAAGAGGAAAAGGGAAAAAAATCATAGCTCTTGCTCTCGAAGCCCACCTCCTCAATTTGGGATGACTCGTTGTCTATTCATGTATTCCACAGATGCAGGGTACATCAAGTTGATTGTGGAGCTTTAATCTGCTGTTTCTGAGGCTGCTGGGAGAGATTTCCCTTTCTCTTCTTTGTGCTCACAGGGGCTCAGCTTTGGATTTCGCCCTGCCTCTGCGTGTAGGTTGCTGGAGGGCGTCTGTTTTTTTTTTTTTGCTCAGACAGGACGGGGTTAAAGGAGCCGCTGATTCGGGGGCTCTGGCGCACTCAGGCCGGGGGGGAGGGAAGGGCACTGCATGCAGGGCGGGCCTGCGGCAGCAGAGGCCAGCATGACATTGCACCAGCCTGAGGCCCGCTGTTCCTTCTCCTGGGGAAGTTGTCCCTGGATCCTGGGAACCTGGCAGTGGCGGGCTGCACAGGCTCTGCAGAAGAGGGGTGTGGATAGTGACCTGTGTTTTCACACAGGCCCCTTGTTGGCGGCAGCAGCAGCCTTAGCATCTCCCGCCCGTCCCTGGGGTCCATGCTTTTAGCTGCAGCTCGCACTCGTCTCTGGGGTCCGTGCTTTTAGCCCCGGCTCGCGCCAGTCTCTGGGGTCCGCGCTTTTAGCCGTGGCTCGCGCCCGTCTCTGGGGTTCGCGCTTTTAGCCGCGGCTCGTGCCCGTCTCTGGAGTTCCTTTAAGCAGCGCTCTTAAACCCCTCTCCTCGCGCACCAGGAAACAAAGAGGGAAGAAAAAGTCTCTTGCCTCTTCGGCAGGTGCAGACTTTTCCCCAGATTCCCTCCCAGCTAGCCGTGGTGCACTAAACCCTTCAGGCTATGTTCAAGCTGCCAACCCCAGTCCTCTCCCTGCGCTCCAACCGAAACCGAAACCCGCCATTTGATATTTGTTCTTGTTTTCTTTCCATGTTTATTGTCTATCATCCCTATTAACATAAGTTCTATCAGAAGAGACATCTTGTTAACTTTACATCTCAAGGAACTAGAAAAAGAAGAACAAACTAAGCCCAAAGTTAGCAGAAGGAAGGAAATAACAAAAATCAGAGCAGTAATAAATGAACTAAAAACTAAAAGGACACTAGAAAAGATCAAAGAAACTAAGAGGTGTTTTTTTAACACGATACACAAAATAGACAAACCTTTAGGTAGACTCAACATGAAAAAAGAGAGGAATCAAATATACAAAATTGGAAATGAAAGAGACAGCATACAACTTGATCATGAGCGACTACTATAAATAATTGTACTCCAAAACTGGACAACCTAGAAGAAACAGATGAATTTCTGGAAATATACAACCTATTAAGACTGAATCATGAGAAAATAGAAAATCTGAACTCATCAGTTACTACTGAGGAGATTGAATCAGTAATCAAAAATCTCCTAACAAAAGTCCAGGACCATTAGCATTCACTATTGATATCTACTCAACATTTAAAGAACTGATACCAATCCTTCTCAAACTCTTTCAAAAATAGAAGAGGAGGAAATGCTTCCAAACTCATTTACAAAGCCAAAACAAGATAAGGATACTAAAAGAAAAGAAAATTAGAGGACAATATCCCTAATGAACATAGATGCAAAAATCCTCAATGAAATAGTAGCAAACTAAATTCAACAGCACATTAAGAGCATCAAACACTATGATCAAATGGAACTTATTCCAGAGATGTAAAGATAGTCCAATATCTGTAAATCAATAAATGTGATGCACCACATTAACAAAATGAAGGATAAAATCACATGATCTTTTCAAGAGAAACAAAAAGCATTTGACAAAATTCAACATCCATTTATGATAAAAACTCTCACCAAAGAGGGTATTACCACAAAGAGGGTACATACCTCAACATGATAAAGGCTATATATGACAAGTTCACAGCTAAGATTATGTCAATAGTGAAAAGTGAAAATTTTAACTTCTAGGATCAGGAAGGAGACAAGGGTGCCCACTCTCACCACTGCTATTCAAGATAGTATTGGAAGACCTACTCATAGCAATCAGGCAAAAAAAAGGAAATAAAAGAGATCCAAAGTGGAAAAGAGGAAGTAAAACTGCCACTATTTGCAGATCGATCACATAATACTTTATCTAGAAAACCCTAAACACTCTAACAGACTATTAAAACTAGTAAACCAATACAGTAAAGTTGCAGGATACAAAGTCAATATACAGAAATCTATTGCACTTGTATACATTAACAATGAACTAGCAGAAAGAGAATTTTTTTAAAAAATCCCATTTACAAATGAATCCAAAAAAAAAAAAAAGGTTAGGAATAAATTTAACCAAGAGATGAAAGTCCTGTACTCTGAAGACTATAAGACATTGATGAAAGAAATTGAAGACCACACAATAAATGGAATGATAGCTCATCTTCATAAATAGGAACAATGAATATTGTTAAAATTTCCATACTGTCTGAAACTGTCTATAGATTCAGTGCAACCCCTATGAAAATATCTGTGGCATTTTTCACAGAACTAGAATAATCCTAAAATTTTTATGGCACCACAAAAGACCTGGAATAGCCAAGACAATCTTGAGAAAGAAGAACAAAGCCGGAGGTGTGACACTCCCTGATTTCAAACTATACTACACTACTAGCTACAGTAGTCAAAACAGTATGGTACTGGCACAAAAACATACACACAGATCAATGGAACAGAAGAGAGATCCCAGAAATAAACTGACACTCATATTGTCAAAGGTGCCAAAAACATCCAGTGGGAAAAAGACAGTCTCTTCAGTAAATGGTGATGAGAAAACTGGACAGCTACATGTAAAAGAATGAAACTAGACCATTTTCATACACCATATGCAAAAATCAACTCAAAATGAATTAAAGATTTTATATAAGGACTGAAACCATAAAAATCCTAGAAGAAAACATAAGCAATAACCTCCTTGACATTGGGCTTAGCGATGTTTTTGTGAATTTGACTCCAAAGACAAGGGAAGCAAAAGCAAAAACAAACAAGTGGGACAATATCAACTAAAATGATTCTGCACAGTGAAGGAAACTAAAATGCTTCAACAAAACTAAAAGACAACCTACCAAATGGTATAAAATATCTGCAAATATGTCTGATAAGTGATTAATTTCCAGAATATGTAAAGAACTCGTACAACTCAATATCAAATAAATCCAATTAAAAAATAGCCAAGAGGCTGGAGGGGAAGATGGCGGAAGAGTAAGACACGGAGATCACCTTCCTCCCCACAGATAGACCGGAAATACATCTACATGTGGAACAACTCCTACAGAACACCTACTGAATGCTGGCAGAAGACCTCAGACCTCCCAAAAGGCAAGAAACTCCCCCACATACCTGGGTAGGGTAAAAGGAAAAAACAGAGACAAAAGAATAGGGACGGGACCTGCACCAGTGGGAGGGAGCTGTGAAGGAGAAAAGGTTTCCACACACTAGGAAGCCCCTTCATGGGCGGAGACTGTGGGTGGTGGAGGGGGAAAGCTTCAGAGCCGCCGAGAAGAGCACAGCAACAGGGGTGCGGAGGGCAAAGCGGGGAGATTCCCGCACAGAGGATCGGTGCCAACCGGCACTCGCCAGCCCAAGAGGCTTGTCTGCTCACCCGCCGGGGCGGGCGGGGCTGCAAGGCTGTGAGCCAAGGCTCGGGCTTTGATTGGAGCGCAGGGAGATGACTGGGGTTGGCTGCATGAACACAGCCTGAAGGGGTTAGTGCAACACGGCTAGCCAGGAGGGAGTCCGGGAAAAGGTCTGGAGCTGCCGAAGAGGCAAGAGACTTTTCCTTCCCTCTTTGTTTCCTGGTGCTTGAGGAGAGGGGATTAAGACTGCTGCTTAAAGGAACTCCAGAGACGGGCGTGAGCCGCGGCTAAAAGCGTGGACCCCAGAGACAGGCATGAGACGCTAAGGCTGCTGCTGCTGCCACCAAGGGGCCTGTGTGCGAGCACAGGTTACTATCCACACCCCCCTTCCGGGGAGCCTGTGCAGCCCGGCACTGCCAGGTTCCCGGGATCCAGGGACAACTTCCCTGGGAGAACCCAAGGTGGGCCTCAGACTGGTGCAACGTCACGCCAGCCTCTGCCGCTGCAGGCTCACCCTGCACTCTGCACCCCTCCCTCCCCCCCGGTCTGAGTGAGCCAGAGCCCCCGAATCAGTGGCTCCTTTAACCCCGTCCTGTCTGAGCGAAAAACAGACGCCCTCCAGCAACCTACACACAGAGGTGGGGCCAAATCCAAAGCTGAGCCCCTGGGACCTGTGAGAACAAAGAAAAGAAAGGGAAATCTCTCCCAGCAGCCTCAGAAGCAGCGGATTAAAGCTCCACAATCAACTAGATACACCGTGCATCTGTGGAAGTGGAATACCTGAATAGACAACGAATCATCCCAAATTGAGGAGGTGGACTTTAAGAGCAAGATTTATGATTTTTTCCCCTTTTCCTCTTTTTGTGAGTGTGTATGTGTATGCCTGTATGTGAGATTTTGCCTAGGGTTCTATCCGTCCGTTTTTTTTTTTTGATTTTTTAAAAATTATTTTCTTAATAATTAATTTTAATTACTTTATCTTATATTACTTTTTTCTTTTTCTCTTTTCTTTCCTTCCTTCCTTCCCTCCTTTAGACAACGAATCATCCCAAAATTTATGATTTTTCCCCTTTTCCTCTTTTTGTAAGTGTGTATGTGTATGCTTCTGTGTCAGATTTTGTCTGTATAGTTTTGCTTCCACCATTTGTCCTAAGGTTCTATCTGTCCGTTTTTTTTTCTTTGTTTTCTTAATAATTATATTTTAATAACTTTATATTTTACTCTGCCTTCTTTCTTTCTTTTTTACTTCTTTCCCTCCTTCCTTCCTTCCTCCCACCGTCCCTCCTTCTCTCGATCCATCCCTCCCTCCTTTCTTTCTTTCATTTCTTCTTTCCTTCTTTCTTCCTTCCTTCCTTCCTTCTTCTTTCTTTCTTCCTATTTCTACTAATTCTTTCTCTCTACTTTTTCTCCCTTTTATTCTGAGCCGTGTGGATGAAAGGCTCTTGGTGCTCCAGCCAGGGGTCAGTGCTGTGCCTCTGAGGTGGGAGAGCCAACTTCAGGACACAGGTCAACAAGAGACCTCCCAGCTCCAAATAATATGAAATGGCAAAAATCTCCCAGAGATCTCCATCTCAACACCAGCACCAAGCTTCACTCAAACGACCAGCAAGCTACAGTGCTGGACACCCTATGCCAAACAACTAGCAACACAGGAACACAACCCCACCGATTATCAGAGAGGCTGCCTAAAATCATAATAAGTCCACAGACACCCCAAAACACACGACCAGATGTGGACCTGCCCACCAGAGAGACAAGATCCAGCCTCATCCACCAGAACACAGGCTAGTCCCCTCCACCAGGAAGCCTACACAACCCACTGAGCCAACCTTAGCCACTGGGGACAGACACCAAAAACAACAGGAACTACAAACCTGCAGCTTGCAAAAGGGAGACCCCAAACATAGTAAGATAAGCAAAATGAGAAGAAAGAAAAAGACACAGCAGATGAAGGACCAAGATAAACACCCACCAGACCTAACAAATGAAGAGGTAATAGGCAGTCTACCTGAAAAAGAATTCAGAATACTGATAGTAAAGATGATCCAAATCTTGGAAATAGAATAGACAACATGCAAGAAACATTTAATAAGGACCTAGAAGAACTAAAGATGAAACAACGATGAACAACACAATAAATGAAATGAAAAATACTCTACATGGGATCAATAGCAGAATAACTGAGGCAGAAGAACGGATAAGTGACCTGGAAGATAAAATAGTGGAAATAACTACTGCAGAGTAGAATAAAGACAAAAGAATGAAAAGAACTGAGGACAGTCTCAGAGACCTCTGGGACAACATTAAATGCACCAACATTCGAATTATACGGGTTCCATAAGAAGAAGAGAAAAAAGAAAGGGACTGAGAAAATCTTTGAAGAGATTATAGTTGAAAACTTCCTAATATGGGAAAGGAAATAGTTAATCAAGTCCAGGAAGCACACAGAGTCCCATACAGGATAAATCCAAGGAGAAATACACCAACACACATATTAATCAAACTGCCAAAAATTAAATACAAAGAAAGCATATTAAAAGCAGCAAGGGAAAAACAACAACTAACACACAAAGGAATCCCCATAAGGTTAACAGCTGATCTCTCAGCAGAAACCCTACAAGCCAAAAGGGAATGGCAGGACATACTGAAAGTGATGAAGGAGAGAAACCTGCAACCAAGATTACCCAGCAAGGATCTCATTCAGATTTGATGGAGAAATTAAAACCTTTACAGACAAGCAAACGCTGAGAGTTCAGCCCACCAAACCAGCTTTACAACAAATGCTAAAGGAACTTCTCTAGACAAGAAACACAAGAAAAGGAAAAGACCTACAATAATGAACCCAAAACAATTTAGAAAATGGGAATAGGAACATACATATTGATAATTACACCTTAAATGTAAATGGACTAAATGCTCCCACCAAAAGACACAGATTGGCTGAATGGATACAAAAACAAGACCCATATATTTGCTGTCTACAAGAGACCCACTTCAGACCTAGAGATACATACAGACTGAAAGTAAGGGGATGGAAAAAGATATTCCATGCAAATGGAAATCAGAAGAAAGCTGGAGTAACAATTCTCATATCAGACAAAATAGGCTTTAAAATAAAGACTATTAGAAGAGACAAAGAAGGACTACATAATGATCAAGGGATCGATCCAAGAAGAAGATATAACAATTGTAAATATTTATGCACCCAACATAGGAGCACCTCAATACATAAGGCAAATACTAACAGCCATAAAAGGGGAAATCGGCAGTAACACATTCATAGTAGGGGACTTTAACACCCCACTTTCACCAATGGACAGATCATACAAAATGAAAATAAGTAAGGAGACACAAGCTTTAAATGATACATTAAACAAAAGGGACTTAATTGATATTTATAGGACATTCCATCCAAAAACAACAGAATACACATTTTTTTCACGTGCTCATGGAACATTCTCCAGAATAGATCATATCTTGGTCACAAATCAAGCCTTGGTAAATTTAAGAAAATTGCAGTTGTATCAAGTATCTTTTCTGACCACAATGCTATGAGACTAGATATCAATTACAGGAAAAGATCTGTAAAAAATACAAACACATGGAGGCTAAACAATACCCTACTTAATAACGAAGTGATAACTGAAGAAATCAAAGAGGAAATCAAAAAATACCTACAAACAAATGACAATGGAGACACAACGACCCAAAACCTATGGGATGCAGCAAAAGCAGTTCTAAGAGGGTAGTTTATAGGAATACAAGCCCACCTTAAGAAACAGGAAACATCTCGAATAAACAACCTAACCTTGGACCTAAAGCAATTAGAGAAAGAAGAACAAAAAAACCCCAAAGTTAGCAGAAGGAAAGAAATCATAAAAATCAGATCAGAAATAAATGAAAAAGAAATGAAGGAAACAATAGCAAAGATCAATAAAACTAAAAGCTGGTTCTTTGAGAAGATAAACAAAATTGATAAACCATTAGCCAGACTCATCAGGAAAAAAAGGGAGAAGACTCAAATCAATAGAATTAGAAATGAAAAAGGAGAAGTAACAACTGACACTGCAGAAATACAAAAGATCATGAGAGATTACTACAAGCAACTCCATGCCAATAAACTGGACAATCTGGAAGAAATGGACAAATTCTTAGAAATGCACAACTTGCCAAGACTGAATCAGGAAGAAATAGAAAATATGAACAGACCAATCACAAGCACTGACATTGAAACTGTGATTAAAAATCTTCCAGCAAACAAAAGCCCAGGACCAGATGGCTTCACAGGCGAATTCTATCAAACATTTAGAGAAGAGCTAACACCTATCCTTCTCAAACTCTTCCAAAATATAGCAGATGGAGGAACACTCCCCAACTCATTCTACGAGGCCACCATCACCTTGATACCAAAACCAGACAAGGATGTCACAAAGAAAGAAAACTACAGGCCAATATCACTGATGAAAATAGATGCAAAAATTCTCAACAAAATACTAGCAAACAGAATCCAACAGCACTTTAAAAGGATCATACACCATGATGAAGTGGGATTTATTCCAGTAATGCAAGGATTCTTCAATATATGCAAATTAATCAATGTGATAAACCATATTAACAAATTGAAGGAGAAAAACCATATGATCATCTCAATAGATGCAGAGAAAGCTTTCGACAAAATTCAACACCCATTTATGATAAAAACCCTGCAGAAAGTAGGCATAGAGGGAACTTTCCTCAACATAATAAAGGCCATATATGACAAACCTACAGCCAACATCATCTTCAATGGTGAAAAACTGAAAGCATTTCCACTAAGATCAGGAACAAGACAAGGTTGCCCACTCTCACCACTCTTATTCAATATAGTTTTGGAAGTTTTAGCCACAGCAATCAGAGAAAAAAAGGAAATAAAAGGAATCCAAGTCGGGAAAGAAGTAGTAAAGCTGTCGCTGTTTGCAGATGACATGATACTATACATAGAGAATCCTAAAGATGCTACCAGAAAACTACTCGAGCTAATCAATGAATTTGGTAAAGTTGCAGGTACAAAATTTATGCACAGAAATCTCTTGCATTCCTATATACTAATGATGAAAAATCTGAAAGTGAAATCAAGGAAACACTCTCATTTGCCATTGCAACAAAAAGAATAAAATATCTAGGCATAAACCTACCTAAGGAGACAAAAGACCTGTATGCAGAAAATTATAAGACACTGATGAAAGAAATTAAAGATGATACAAATAGATGCAGAGATATACCGTGTTCTTGGATTGGAAGAATCAACATTGTGAAAATGACTCTACTACCCAAAGCAATCTACAGATTCAATGCAATCCCTATCAAACTACCACTGGCATTTTTCACAGAACTAGAACAAAACATTTCACAATTTGTATGAAAACACAAAAGACCCCAAATAGCCAAAGCAATGTTGAGAACGAAAAATGGAGCTGGAGGAATCAGGCTCCCTGACTTCAGACTATACTACAAAGCTACAGTAATCAAGACAGTATGGTACTGGCACAGAAACAGAAAGATAGATCAATGGAACAGGATAGAAAGCCCAGAGATAAAGGAGGCAGGAATGTACAGTGGAGAAAGGACAGCCTCTTCAATAAGTGGTGCTGGGAAAACTGGACAGGTACATGTAAAACTATGAGATTAGATCACTCCCTAACACCATACACAAAAATAAGCTCAAAATGGATTAAAGGCCTAAATGTAAGGCCAGAACCTATCAAACTCTTAGAGGAAAACATAGGCACAACACTCTATGAAATAAATCACAGCAAGATCCTTTTTGACCCACCTCCTAGAAAAATGGAAATAAAAAAAATAATCAAATGGGACCTAATGAAACTTCAAAGCTTTTGCACAGCAAAGGAAACCATAAACAAGACCAAAAGACAACCCTCAGAATGGGAGGAAATATTTGCAAGTGAAGCAACTGACAAAGATTAATCTCCAAAATTTACAAGCAGCTTATGCAGCTCAAAAACAAACAACCCAATCCAAAAATGGGCAGAAGACCTAAATAGACATTTCTCCAAAGAAGATATACAGACTGCCAACAAACACATGAAAGAATGTTCAACATCATTAATCATTAGAGAAATGCAAATCAAAACTACAATGAGATATCATCACACACCAGTCAGAATGGTCATCATCAAAAAATCTAGAAACAATAAATGCTGTAGGGGGTGTGGAGAAAAGGGAACCCTCTTGCACTGTTGGTAGGAATGTAAATTGATACAGCCACTGTGGAGAACAGTATGGAGGTTCCTTAAAAAACTACAAATAGAACGACCATATGACCCAGCAATCCCACTACTGGGCATATATCCTGAGAAAACCATAATTCAAAAAGAGTCATGTACCAAAATGTTCCTTGCAGCTCTATTTATGAAAGCCTGGCGATGGAGATGACCTAAGTGCCCATCATCGGATGAATGGATAAAGAAGATGTGGCACATATATACAATGGAATATTACTCAGCCATAAAAAGAAACAAAATTGAGCTATTTGTAAAGAGGTGGATAGACCTAGAGTCTGTCATACAGAGTGAAGTATTTCAGAAAGAGAAAGACAAATACCGTATGCTAACACATATATGTGGAACTTAAAATAAAGAAAATGTCATGAAGAATCTAAGAGTAAGACAGGAATAAAGACACAGACCTATTGGAGAACGGACTTGAGGATATGGGGAGGGGGAAGGGTGAGCTGTGACCAAGCGAGAGAGAGGCATGGACATATATACACTACCAAACGTCAGGTAGATAGCTAGTGGGAAGCAGCTGCATAGCACAGGGATATCAGCTCGGTGCTTTGTGACTGCCTGGAGGGGTGGGAGGGAGGGAGACGCAAGAGGGAAGAGATATGGGAACATACGTATATGTATAACTGATTCACTTTGTTGTAAATCAGAAACTAACACACCATTGTAAAGCAATTATACCCCAATAAGGATGTTAAAATAAATAAAAATAAAAAAAATAAAAATAATACAAAACTTCATTAGGGAGGTTAGGCAATGATAGATGCATATCAATGATGCCAAATATTGATAACAAGCAAAGATAGATTGTATTGTGAAGCTTATGTATATCTCTGTCATAGAACAAAAACCAAGCTATATGGAGAATCCCTGGAGAAAGAGACACCAAAGAGAGAGAGAGAGAGAGAGGTCATGTACTAGTTTTGACTATATGGACAATAAAATTGCTTGACTAAGGTCACATGGCTAGTAAGTATTGGTGCTGAGGCTCAACACCATGCCATCAGTTTCCAGAGATTAAATGTTTAACTTCCAGGCTGGATAGGTAAGTTTCTTAACCACAAAATGGTGATAATAGTTGCATATACCTGACCAAGCTATTACAAGGATTTAATGTTATATATTTGAAGCAATTAGAATAGAGCTTGATACATAGAAATTACCATATAGGTAAATTTCATTTTGGTTTTCATTATTATTATTAAGCAAATATTATATGGAACCAAATTTTAAGAAGTAATTTTTATTCTGATATAGATATTTTAAAGTTATGTTATGAAGAGAACATGTTGAAATTTTATAAAGTCTTTAAAATAATGAACCAAAGTAATCCATTACCTTAGTTAGAAGACATTAACTAATCATAAGCAACAAGCCTTGTTATGAAAAGATGTAGCCTATTATGCTAAGTATAGATTTTGAGATCAAAGTGTAAACAACTAAAAATGAGAGTAAATGGGTCCAACATACGTTAGTTACATAAAGAACATAATTTGTTTTCTTTTAAATGTCATTAAATTAGGTCTGACTACTTTTCAATTAAGATTAAATTTATTTTGAAGGTAATAATATGCTTTTACATTATAATTTGATAAATTCTTAACAGCTTTCCTGGGAAAATATGTGCCCTCATTCCTCCTGCATATTTATTTATGTTGTAGAACTTTTACAGTAGTTTAAAAAATTTTTTTTCTTTAAAGATATATCAACTTAAATCCAATTGGGAATAACCCATTAAAATCCCCCTTTAATTTATTTATATACTTTTCTCCAAAAAATAAAAATACATATATATATATATATATATATATATATGTAAAAATAAGTAGATGACATCTGGGTGAAGGAGAACTAAGAAAGTGGGTGAGGGAAGAAGCAAGTAAAACAGGTTTATATGCCATAGGGACATGTTCAGTCATTAAATGTAAGACATAATGCAATGTACTGGGAAAGGAAATGAAAATGTTCTTTATCATGATAAGCTCTGGGTTACAGGATTATGATGAAATTGTATAATTAATAGCTGGATGGCCAAGATGGTAGAGTAGGAAGACCCTGAGCTCCCTTCCTCCCATGCACATACCAAAATTACAACTATCTACAGAACAACATTTGTGAGAATGACCCAAAGACTAGCAGAAAAGATTTTCCACAACTAAAGATATAAAGACAAAACTACAATGAGTTGTGTAGGAGGGGCAGAGATGCAGAATAGTCAAGGCCTGTATACCAGGGTGGGTGACCCACAAGTGGGAGGATACAGTTGTAGAGGTTCTCCCCAAAGAGTGAGGGGAAACACACACTAAAAAACTCAAATAGCCAAAATAATCTTGAGAAAGAAGAACAAAGTGGGAGGTATCATGCTCCCAGATTTCAATCTATAATACAAAGCTACCGTCATCAAAATGATATGATTCTGGCACAAAAGCAGACATAAGGTCAATGGAACAGAATAGAGAGCCCAGGAATGAACCCACACTTATAAGGGCAATTAATCTACTACAGAGGAGGAAAGAATACACAATGGGGAAAAGATAGCCTGTTCAATAAATGGTGCAGGGAAAACTGGGTAGCTACGTGTAAAGGAATCCAACTGGACTTTCTCATACCATATACAAAATAAACTCAAGATGGGTTTAAAGACCTAAATGTAAGACCTGAAACCATAAAACTCCTAGAAGAATACAGGCAGTAAGGTCTTTGACATCAGTCTTAGCAGTATTTTTTTTTGATACGTTCCCTCAGGCAATTGAAACAAAAGCAAAAATAAACTAATGGACTACATCAAACTAAAATACTTTTGCACAGTGAAGACAAAACTATAAATAAAACAATACGGCCACCTACTGAATGAGAGAAAATATTTGCAAATGATATGCCCAATAAGGGGTTAATATCCAAAATATACAAACTCATACAACTCAACATTAAAAACAAACAGTCCAATTAAAAAATGGACAGAGGACCTGAATAGACATTTTTTTCAAAGAAGACATACAGATTGCCAACAGACACATGAAGAGGTGATCAACATCACTAATAATCATGGAAATGCAAATCAACTCCACAACGCAATATCACCTTTTACCTGATAGAATGGCTGACATGAAAAAGACAAAAAATGGGGCTTCCCTGGTGGCGCAGTGGTTGAGAGTCCGCCTGCCGATGCAAGGGACACGGGTTCATGCCCCGGTCTGGGAAGATCCCACACGCCGCTGAGCGGCTGGGCCCGTGAACCATGGCCGCTGAGCCTGTGCGTCCGGAGCCTGTGCTCCACAATGGGAGAGGCCACAACAGTGAGAGGCCCGCATACCGCAAAAAAAAAAAAAAAAAAAACAAAAAATGACAAATATTGGCAAGGATGTGGAGAACAGGGAACCCTCATGCACTGTTGGTGGGAACGTAAATTGGTGTAGCAACTGTGGAAAGCAGTATGAAGATTCCTCAAAAAATTAAAAATAAAATTATCACATGATCCAACAATTCCACTTCTGGGAACTTTTCTGAAGAAAACAAAATCACTAATTTGAAAATGTACATGTATCCCTATGTTCACTGCAGCTTTAGTTATAATAGCCAAAATATGGAAAAAAAACCTGTGTCCATCCATAGATGAATAGATACAGTGTATGCGGTGTATATATATATATATATATATATACACCACACACACACACACTTTGAAATAGTAGTAGTAAAAAAATGAATGAAATCTTGCCATTTGTGACAACATGGACAGATCTACAGAGTATTATGCTAAGTGAAATAAGTCAGAGAAAGACAAATACTGTATGTTTTCTCTTATATGTGGAATCTGAAAAACAAAACAAATGAACAAACATAACAAAATAGAAACAGACTCATAGAGCCAGAGAACAAACAGGTGCTTGTCGGAGGGGAGGAGGGGGGGAGATAAAAAAAAAAAGTGACATAATAAAAAAAAAAAACTATGAGGTAATGAATGCTAATTAGTGTGATTGTGGTGATCATTTCTCAATGTATATTTATAGGAAACCAATCACACTGTACACCTTAAATATATACAGTGTTTTCAATTTTACCTCAAAGCTGAAAAAAAATTTAAATTGTATAGTTAATATTTGTGCAGTTTAAGGTACGTAAATTTTACATAAAATAACTGTGATTATAATGGTAATTATGGGGAGAAGGAGGTAATTTCGATGAAACAAAAACTAAAGACTGGAGTATTATTGAAGTTTGATGATAGATAAGTGGAAGTATCATGGACTATTCAGTTAATCTTACATGAATTTCAAATTTTCCTTAATTAAGAGGCCAAAACCTTAATTTAGATTTTCCACTCAATCAGAACAGAGTCAACATAATTATTTATCTTATTAGAGCACACCAGAAAACTAGAAGTACATGTTTTCTTGATATCGTTGCCTTAAAGAAATTATGCCCCTGAGTTCTCATAAAAAGGATATATGTGATTATTTGTCAACATTTTCAGTAAATATAATAGTATGTCTTAATAGATGAGTCTTATTCTTAATCTCTCTAGTCAAACTGATAGCAAAAAAAACAGTTCTTAAAGCTAAAAGAACTGAATAATGTTGATAGTGTTTCTCTCCAATTGTTTAGCTTGATGAATCTTTCAGCTTTGTAAAAAATTAATTTGCAAGTTTCAGTATTTTATTAAAAATAACAAATAAAAAAAAATAGCCAAAGGACCTGAATAGACATTTTTCCAAATTAAAAGGTTGGTCATACAGATGGCCAACGGAAGCATGAAAGATGCTCAACATCATGAATCATCAGGGAAATGCAAATCAAAACCACAATGAGGTATCAACTCATACCTATCAGCATGTCTGTTATCAAAAAAACAACAAATAACAAGCATTAGTGAGGATATGGAGAAAAGGGAACCCTTGTGCACTGTTGGTGAGAATGTGAATTGATGCAGCAACTATGGAAAACAGTATGGAGATTTTTCAAAAAAAAATAGAACCACCATTCTATTCAGTAATTCTGCTTCTGTGTTTACCTGAAAAAAATGAAAACACGAAAGGTGCATATGCACACTGATGTTCACTGCAGCATAATTTACAGTAGTCAAATTATGAAAGAAACATAGTTGCCCATTGATAGATGAATGGATAAAGAAGATATGGTATATCAATCAATGGAATACTACTCAGTCATAAAAAGAATGAAATATTGCCATTTGTAACAACATGGATGAACCTTGATGCCATTATATTAAGTGACACAAGTCACATAAAGACAAATACCATATGATTTCACATATATGTGGAATCTGAAGAACAAAACAAACTAACATAGTAAAACAAATAATCATAGACATAGAGAACAAAGCGGTGGTTGCCAGAGGGGAGGAAGTAAGGATATGGGCAAAATAGGTGAAGGGGATTATGGCATATAAACTTACAGATATAAAATAAAGAAATCACAGGGATGTAATGTAAAGCATTGGGAATACACTCAACACTCAATAATACTGTCGTACCCTAAGGCTGCTGCTGCTGCCACCAAGAAGCCTGTGTGCGAGCACAGGCCACTATCCACACCCCCGTTTGGGGAGCCTGTGCAGCCCACCACTGCCAGGGTCCCGTGATCCAGGGACAACTTCGCTGGGAGAACGCACGGCGGGCCTCAGGCTGGTGCAGCGTCACGTCGGCCTCTGCCACTGCAGGCTTGCCCCGCACTCTGCGCCCCTCCCTCCCTCCGGCCTGAGTGAGCCAGAGCCCCCAAATCAGCACCTCCTTTAACCCCGTCTTGTCTGAGCGAAAAACAGACGCCCTCCGGCAACCTACACGCAGAGGCGGGGCCAAATCCAAGGCTGAGCCCATAGGAGTTGTGAGAACAAAGAAGAGAAAGGAAAATTTCTGCAAGCAGCCTCAGAAGCAGCACATTAAAGCTCCACAATCAACTTGATATACCCTGCATCTGTGGAATACATGAATAGACTACGAATCATCCCAAATTAAGGAGGTGGACTTTGAGAGCAAGATGTCTGATTTTTTCCCCTTTTCCTCTTTTTGTGAGTGTGTATGCGTATGCTTCTGTGTGAGATTTTGTCTGTATAGCTTTGCTTCCACCATTTGTCCAAAGATTCTATCTATTCGTTTTTTTCTTTTTCCTTTAACAATTATTTTTTTTATTTTAATAACTTATATTTTACCTTACTTTATTTTATTTTACTTTATCTTCCTTTTTTCCTTCCTTCCCTCCTTCCTCCCTCCCTCCTTTACTTTCTTTCTTTCTTGCTTGCTTTCATTCTTTCTTTCTACTTCTATTCTTTCTTTCTACTTTTTCTCCCTTTTATTCTGAGCCGTGTGGATGAAAGGGTCTAGGTGCTGCAGTCAGAAGTCAGTGCTGTGCCTCTGAGGTGGGAGAGCCAACTTCAGGACACTGGTCCTACAAGAGACCTCCCAGCTCCACATAATATCAAACGGCGAAAATCTCCCAGAAATCTCCATCTCAACACCAGCACCCAGCTTCACTCAATGACCAGCAAGCTACAGTGCTGGACATCCTATGCCAAACAACTAGCAAGACAGGAACACAACCCCACCCATTAGCAGAGAGACTGCCTAAAATCATAAGTTCACAGACACCTCAAAACACACCACCAGACGTGGACCTGCCCACCAGAAAAACAAGATCCAGCCTCATCCACCAGAACACAGGCACTAGTCCCCTCCACCAGGAAGCCTACAAAACCCGCTGAACCAACCTTAGCCACTGGGGACAGACACCAAAAACAACGGAAACCACACCTGCAGCCTGCAAAAGAGAGACCCCAAACACAGTAAGATAAGCGAAATGACAAGACAGAAAAACACACAGCAGATGAAGGAGCAAGATAAAAATGCACCAGACCTAACGAATAGGAAATAGGCAGCCTACCTGAAAAAGAATTCAGAATAATGATAGTAAAGATGATCCAAAATCTTGGAAATAGAATAGACAAAATGCAAGAAACATTTAACAAGGAACTACAAGAACTAAAGATGAAACAAACAACGATGAACAACACAATAAATGAAATGAAAAATACTCTAGATGGGATCAATAGCAGAATAACTGAGGCAGAAGAACGGATAAGTGACCTGGAAGATAAAATAGTGGAAATAACTACTGCAGAGCAGAATAAAGACAAAAGAATGAAAAGAACTGAGGACAGTCTCAGAGACCTCTGGGACAACATGAAACGCACCAACATTCGAATTATAGGGGTTCCAGAAGAAGAGAAAAAGAAAGGGACTGAGAAAATCTTTGAAGAGATTATAGTTGAAAACTTCCCTAATATGGGAAAGGAAATAGTTAATCAAGTCCAGGAATCACAGAGTACCATACAGGATAAATCCAAGGAGAAATACGCCAAGACACATATTAATCAAACTGTCAAAAATTAAATACAAAGAAAACATATTAAAAGCAGCAAGGGAAAAACAACAAATAACACATAAGGGAATCCCCATAAGGTTAACAGCTGATCTTTCAGCAGAAACTCTGCAAGCCAGAAAGCAGTGGCAGGACATATTTCAAGTGATGAAGGAGAAAAACCTGCAACAAAGATTACTCTACCCAGCAAGGATCTCACTCAGATTTGATGGAGAAATTAAAACCTTTACAGACAAGCAAAAGCTGAGAGAGTTCAGCCCACCAAACCAGCTTTACAACAAATGCTAGTGGAACTTCTCTAGGCAAGAAACACAAGAGAAGGAAAAGATCTACAACAACGAACCCAAAACAATTTAGAAAATGGGAATAGGAACATACATATCGATAATTACCTTAAATGTAAATGGACTAAATGCTCCCACCAAAAGACACAGATTGGCTGAATGGATACAAAAACAAGACCCTTATATTTGCTGTCTACAAGAGGCCCACTTCAAACCTAGAGACACATACAGACTGAAAGTAAGGGGATGGAAAAAGATATTTCATGCAAATTGAAACCAAAAGAAAGCTGGAGTAGCAATTCTCATATCAGACAAAATAGACTTAAAAATAAAGACTATTAGAAGAGACAAAGAAGGACACTACATAATGATCAAGGGATCGATCCAAGAAGAAGATATAACAATTATAAATATTTATGCACCCAACATAGGAGCACCTCAATACATAAGGCAAATACTAACAGCCATAAAAGGGGAAATTGACAGTAACACATTCATAGGGGATTTTAACACCCCACTTTCACCAATGGACAGATCATACAAAATGAAAAAAAAATAAGGAGACACAAGCTTTAAATGATACATTAAACAAGATGGACTTAATTGATATTTATACGACACTCCATCCAAAAACAACAGAATACACATTTTTCTCAAGTGCTTATGGAACATTCTCCAGGATACATCATGTCTTGGGTCACAAATCAAGCCTTGGTAAATTTAAGAAAATTCAAATTGTATCAAGTATCTTTTCTGACCACAATGCTATGAGACTAGATATCAATTACAGGAAAAGATCTGTAAAAAATACAAACACATGGAGGCTAAACAATACACTACTTAATAACGAAGTGATCACTGAAGAAATCAAAGAGGAAATCAAAAAATACCTACAAACAAATGACAATGGAAACACGATGACCCAAAACCTATGGGATGCAGCAAAAGCAGTTCTAAGAGGGTAGTTTATAGGAATACAAGCCCACCTTAAGAAACAGGAAACATCTCGAATATACAACCTAACCTTGGACCTAAAGCAATTAGAGAAAGAAGAACAAAAAAACCCCAAAGTTAGCAGAAGGAAAGAAATCATAAAAATCAGATCAGAAATAAATGAAAAAGAAATGAAAGAAACGATAGCAAAGATCAATAAAACTAAAAGCTGGTTCTTTGAGAAGATAAACAAAATTGATAAACCATTAGCCAGACTCATCAAGAAAAAAAGAGAGAAGACTCAAATCAATAGAATTAGAAATGAAAAAGGAGAAGTAACAACTGACACTGCAGAAATACAAAAGATCATGAGAGATTACTACAAGCAACTCTATGCCAATAAAATGGACAACCTGGAAGAAATGGACAAATTCTTAGAAATGCACAACCTGCCAAGACTGAATCAGGAAGAAATAGAAAATATGAACAGACCAATCACAAGCACTGAAATTGAAACTGTGATTAAAAATCTTCCAACAAACAAAAGCCCAGGACCAGATGGCTTCACAGGCGAATTCTATCAAACATTTAGAGAAGAGCTAACACCTATCCTTCTCAAACTCTTCTAAAATATAGCAGAGGGAGGAACACTGATACCAAACCAGACAAGGATGTCACAAAGAAAGAAAACTAGAGGCCAATATCACTGAAGAACATAGATGCAAAAATCCTCAACAAAATACTAGCAAACAGAATTCAACAGCACATTAAACGGATCATACACCATGATCAATTGCGGTTTATTCCAGGAATGCAAGGATTCTTCAATATGCGCAAATCAATCAATGTGATACACCATATTAACAAATCGAAGGAGAAAAACCATATGATCATCTCAATAGATGCAGAGAAAGCTATCGACAAAATTCAACACCCATTTTGATAAAAACCCAGCAGAAAGTAGGCATAGAGGGAACTTTCCTCAATATAATAAAGGCCATATATGACAAACCCACAGCCAACATCGTCCTCAATGGTGAAAAACTGAAAGCATTTCCACTAAGATCAGGAACAAGACAAGGTTGCCCACTCTCACCACTCTTACTCAACATCGTTTTGGAAGTTTTAGCCACAGCAATCAGAGAAAAAAAGGAAATCAAAGGTATCCAAATCGGAAAAGAAGAAGTAAAGCTGTCACTGTTTGCAGATGACATGATACTATACATAGAGAATCCTAAAGATGCTACCAGAAAACTACTCGAGCTAATCAATGAATTTGGTAAAGTAGCAGGATACAAAATTAATACACAGAAATCTCTGGCATTCCTATACATTAATGATGAAAAATCTGAAAGTGAAATCAAGAAAACAGTCTCATTTACCACTGCAACAAAAAGAATAAAATATCTAGGAATAAACCTACCGAAGGAGAAAAAAGACCTGTATGCAGAAAATTATAAGACAGTGATGAAAGAAATAAAAGATGATACAAATAGATGCAGAGATATACCATGTTCTTGGATTGGAAGAATCAACATTGTGAACATGACTCTACTACCCAAAGCAATCTACAGATTCAGTGCAATCCCTATCAAACTACCACTGGCATTTTTCACAGAACTAGAACAAAAAAGTTCGCAATTTGTATGAAAACACAAAAGACCCCAAATAGCCAAAGCAATCTTGAGAACGAAAAATGGAGCTGGAGGAATCAGGCTCCCTGACTTCAGACTATACTACAAAGCTAAAGTAATCAAGACAGTATGGTACTGGCACAAAAACAGAAAGATAGATCAATGGAACAGGATAGAAAGCCCACAGATAAACCCATGCACATATGGTCACCTTATCTTTGATAAAGGAGGCAGGAATGTACAGTGGAGAAAGGACAGCCTCTTCAATAAGTGGTGCTGGGAAAACTGGACAGGTACATGTAAAGGTATGAGATTAGATCACTGCCTAACACCATACACAAAAATAAGCTCAAAATGGATTAAAGACCTAAATGTAAGGCCAGAACCTATCAAACTCTTAGAGGAAAACATAGGCACAACACTCTATGACATAAATCACAGCAAGATCCTTTTTGACCTACCTCCTAGAGAAATGGAAATAAAAACAAAAATAAACAAATGGGACCTAATGAAATTTCAAAGCTTTTGCACAGCAAAGGAAACCATAAACAAGACCAAAACACAACCCTCAGAATGGGAGGAAATATTTGCAAGTGAAGCAACTGACAAAGGATTAATCTCCAAAATTTAAAAGCAGCTCATGCAGCTTAATAACAAAAAAACAAAAAACCCAATCCAAAAATGGGCAGAAGACCTAAATAGACATTTCTCCAAAGAAGATATACAGATTGCCAACAAACACATGAAAGAATGCTCAACATCACTAATCATTAGAGAAATGCAAATCGAAACTACAATGAGATATCATCTCACACCAGTCAGAATGCCCATCATCAAAAAATCTAGAAACAATAAATGCTGGAGAGGGTGTGGAGAAAAGGGAACCCTCTTGCACTGTTGGTGGGAATGTAAATTGATACAGCCACTGTGGAGAAGAGTATGGAGGTTCCTTAAAAAACTACAAATAGAACTACCATATGACCCAGCAATCCCAGTACTGGGCATATACCCCGAGAAAACCATAATTCAAAAAGAGTCATGTACCAAAATGTTCATTGCAGCTCTATTTACAATAGCCCGGAGATGGAAACAACCTAAGTGCCCATCATCGGATGAATGGATAAAAAGATGTGGCACATATATACAATGGAATATTACTCAGCCATAAAAATAAACGAAACTGAGCTATTTATAATGAGGTGGATAGACCTGGAGTCTGTCATACAGAGTGAAGTAAGTCAGAAAGAGAAACAAATACCGTATGCTAACACATATATATGGAATTTAAGCAAAAAAAAATGTCATGAAGAACCTAAGGGTAAGACAGGAATAAAGACACAGACCTACTGGAGAATGAACTTGAGGATATGGGGAGGCTGAAGGGTAAGCTGTGACAAAGCGAGAGAGAAGCATGGACATATATACACTACCAGCGTAAGGTAGATAGCTAATGGGAAGCAGCTGCATAGCACAGGGAGATTAGCTCGGTACTTTGTGACCGCCTGGAGGGGTGGGATATGGAGGGTGGGAGGGAGGGAGACGCAAGAGGGAAGACATATGGGAACATATGTATATATATATAACTGATTCATTTTCTTGTAAAGCAGAAACTAACACACCATTGCAAAGCAATTATACTCCAATAAAGATGTTAAAAAAGATAAAAATAATATTGTTGTTACTTTGTATATGGTAGTTAGATGGTAACTAGACTCATCGTGGTGATCATTTTATAGTGTATAAAATTATTAAGACAAAACTTATGCCTTCATGAAGCTTATGGGTGAACAGTTAAAGTGGTAGTTAGAACTGAATGTGAATAATATATTCTCAAATATACATTACATGACAGAAAGATAAGATGTATAAAGAACATAGTATTCAATGCATTGACATAAAAAGAAAAGTGATTAAATATTTTAGCATCATCTGTACACATTCATATTCATTTACTTTAATTGAAAACAAAATACTCTAATATGGTTAGCTTAATTTAATTTTATTAATCATGTCTAACCATCATCAATTAGGTAAATATTTCATGAAGATTATAATGTCTTAGTATATCTATTTTTATGTCATTAATTTTTAACCTTCATTAATTTCCAATTTTCAAGTTTCAAATGCTTTTATGAAACTGCTCTGACATATTAGGATTTTACTCCAGTTTCCTTACCAAAATACTGCATGAAACAAAACATTTTAATATGTTTTTTCCCCCAAAAAGACCACATTATATTAGGCTTTATAAAATGTGTTAATATGTACAACATAAAATATGTGTTTATGTTGATAATCTCTGCTGTAACTTTAATTTGTTTAAAAGCAATTTTAATTTTTTTATTTTATCTTGGGCCATGCCACATGGCTTCTGGGATCTTAGTTCCCGGATCAGGGATTGAACCCGGGGCCATCCATGGCAGTGATAGCATGGAGTCCTAACCACTGCACCACCAAGGAATTCCCTAAAAGCAATTTTAAATGTAGTGATATCTTACTAGATGTTAATAAAAACTCATAAGTTGATCATATACACGTTTACAAGGCGGATAAAAATGGTAAAGATTATTTTTCATGAGGCAGCTTAAAATTTTAACTTAAACATGTAACAATATTCAGTTTATAATAGGAAGTGTTTTATATTTCTGGTCCACTAGTCCTATAAAATAAGTCCCTAGTACATATCTATAGAGTGCAATTTGATAATTCACATATTGGTCATGCTTTATCAGAGAATCGAGTGTTTAAAATATAGAAGTGTCTATATTTGTAAAAAAAAAAAAAGTCTTTTAAATGAGCACAAATAGAGCTAGTCGTTAGTCCTTCAGAGTTTCTTTAAAAAAAAATTAGATTTTATTGCTGAGCCTTTATAAACATAAGAAGCAACTAGCCAACAATCTTTTTAATTGGACTTTCCAAACATACACAAAGTCATAAACCCTTTTTCTTTAGAAAAAATAATTTAACTCTAAATGTTAAATTCTGTAGACTAGAGAAATGATAAGTTAACCAATATTTATTCGGCGTATTAGATGAGCTTGAAATGGATTTTGAGGTCCTTCTTTTAAAAATCATTGTGCAACAGAATGAACTAAGCATCTGAATGCATACAGGAGCCATATAGTACATTATAAACTTCATCCCTTAACAGCCAAACCATAGTCTATGGACGAAAAAAAAGTAGTATGGCAAAACAAAACAAAATCTTGCTGCGGTCGTAGAGTCCATCTTGTTTACTTCCTGCTAATTGTTTATGATTTGTTTTCTACCTTTATTAAAAAATCTATATAAATTTTATATTATTTGATTATATATACTTATAAAGTCCAAAGACAACAGATTAAAGAAAATAACAGAAGTCTTCTTAATGTCAACTTCTAATCTGACACTTCTTTTAAGAGATAACCACTTATGGGCTTCCCTGGTGGCGCAGTGGTTGAGAGTCCGCCTGCCAATGCAGGGGACATGGGTTCGTGCCCCGGTCCGGGAAAATCCCACATACTGCGGAGCGGCTGGGCCCATGAGCCATGGCCGCTGAGCCTGCGCGTCCAGAGCCTGTGCTCCGCAACGGGAGAGGCCACAACAGTGAGAGGCCCGTGTACCGCAAAAAAAAACCAAACAATGGCAGCTACTATCTACTTACCATTTTTCTTGAGCACATACTACTGTCCTTCCCTAATTCTTTTTTTCAAATAATAATGCACAATTCCCCCATATTGTAATATCTCTGTATTTGGGTTGACTACTAAATCTTTCAGTCACTCTCAGCCTCATGTCAGTTGTGACACGTTTGTCAATTGTCTTTGAGCAAACATGGTTGTTACTCATGAAAGTTTGACTAGACAATTGCAGTCACTTAACTGTTAAATCAAAAATCATCTTGGGACCAATTTGGAGAAAGAATGTTAGTCATGGTATAATTTGAAAATCTTTCGTTGATACCTTCTGGTAAAATTATTTTATTTCTAGCACCCAAACTAGAAAAATAAGTCACTGGCTGGAAAAATAAACACACTGAGCCAACAGTTGACCATTCTTTTCAGTAATGTTTGTATCATGATGCTGGTAGAACAGAAGATGGACTTATGAATTTCAAAGGTATTGAGTCAATCTCAGAATGTTTAGAAGTCTTAGACATGCCTCCATCAATTCATTTTGCTTGTTTTATTTTAATGTATGCAGATAATGCTATATGATTAGATATATGTACATACATGTTTAAAATAACTTTCAATAAATACAAAATAAAATGTCTAGGTGATTACTGAGTATCATGTCATCGTGTACTTCCTCTTCTTCCTACTATACATAAAATAATCTTACATCTTTAAATTGATGGCATCTTATATTTGATGAAATGTAATTGGTTCTAAGAATTGTACTAAAAGATTTATAAGTAATACTTTACTATATTTTCATATCTAGTCTGTACTACAGTCTATACTATACTGTACTTCAGATATGTAAAATGAGCCACACATGTTAAGTCCATTTCCACAATCCTACATATAGTAAATAACAATTTCCTTGGACCCCACATCTGTCTAATACCAAGACTTGCTCTGAATCATGGTGGCAGTGGATATCAACTTCACTGTGCACAATTATCACCCAGTGAACTTGGTAAATATTTAGTTTTCTGCACTATTTCCCAAGATATTCTGCTTCAATAAGTATAGTATAGACTCTGGAATACACATTGTTAACAAACATCTGAATTGATTTTTTAGCAGGAGGTTTGCATGCCTCACTAAAATTCTTCTCTATTAGATGATGGTGAAACATAAAAAAGGAACACAGCCTATTTGGGGCACACAATCAACAGTAGACAGCAGGAAGGCAAATTGGAAATTAGTTCTCCAAGTTCCCTTGGCAATTATACAAGACAGACTCCAGAGTCTGCTGGAAAATAGTAAAAGAACAACTTGAATGCATCAGTTGTGAAGATTAGACAAATTCAGGGGCAGATAGCCAATCAAATAACTGCTCCAGTGGATTTAGGTAGAGACTATCAAGTATTTAAACAAGTCACCATGCATCTGAATTGCAAACATATTTAAAATAGTAAATCTCAGAATGTTTAAAAATATTATAAATAACTTATCAATTTGTTTTGCTTATATTTATTTATTTGCAGTACGCGGGCCTCTCACTGTTGTGGCCTCTCCCGTTGCGGAGCACAGGCTCCGGACTCGCAGGCTCAGCGGCCATGGCTCACGGGCCCAGCCGCTCCTCAGCATGCAGGATCCTCCCGGACCGGGGCACAAACCCGCGTCCCCTACATCGGCAGGCGGACCCTCAACCACTGTGCCACCAGGGAAGCCCTATATTTATTTTAATGTATGTAAATAATACTATATGATTGTATATATGTGCATACACATATATGTTTAAAAGAGTTCTTTCAATAAGAATTTTTAAAATAACTGTTCATAAAGATGGAATTGATGACATCTAATTTCCTTCAAAAAGCAATATCCTGTTACTTTGATATGTTAAGTCATCAGTTTAGACAAAAACAATGTTTAAAATAAAATATTTTGTATACTCGCAGATAACGCCTGAACACACTTATCTAATTTCACTGCCCCTACTTCGAAAAAAAAATCTCATTAAAATTAGATTTTAATAAATTCAAAAGAATATCAAAGTAATACCCACAGATTTGGGATTCTGATTAATTTCTCCCACAAACAGTATGGACATAACCAAATGGGTGAAAGGAGACACACTACTTTGGCTCCTTGGTAATACAAAGGAATATACCACATGAAAGTAAATGGGAGAAAACCTGGAAGAGCTTTACTTAGAAACCTTATCAATTAATAAATGCTAGAATCAGAGACAAGTTATGGGGCATGTGCAATACAAACATTTCCCTCAGTCACTTTTGGGAAGCACACCAGACAAAGGCAATTGCACTGAATTTGGATTCTGTGGCAGTGCTTGTACAAGCTTATTTTGACGTGGATGGAAACACTAATTCCATGCTACCACACAAAATGCAAAATTAATTGACGCAGAAGCCAAGCTAATATTGGCTTCCACTCTATTCCCAACAAACTTCTGTGTTTCTAAATTAGCAATGTAATGTTATGGCCAAGCTAAGCATTTCTACTTTGTTTTGTTAGGACTGAACTATTTGAACATATCAAAACAGGAATAGAAGCAACCAGATAGAAATTATCTAAGTTTTCTACTGAAAAAGAAGAAAACTCTCTTTAAAACATAATTTTAAAAGCTTCACTAAACATAAGAAAACATACTTAAATAGAAATAAAACTTTGTGTAAACTCTCTAAGATTATCTTATGAAATAGAACTAGAAGAACAAAAGGAATTTTAGAAAATGTGTAAATCTGTTCTCAGTAATATTTAAGAAGAAACTGCATCTATACAATTTATCAAAAGTCCCGATTAGGAGCCATTTAAATAAGGAAAAATTGAGTGGAATTTTAAAAAGAAGTTAAAACCAAAATGAGAAACAGAGAATACAGATTTAAAATTTTAAAACATGATTCAGTGAAATAGACAAACTTAAGACTTTTTCCATAATGAAAACAAAAGGAAAAACAATGTAAAATAATAAGAGAAGATTTGAGAAGCATTTTGTTTTCATTAATGTAATATGGCTACTGGTAAAGGAGTAAGAAAAACATCTTCTTCAAAGCATTGAAGAAATGACAAGCTACTTAATCTAGTAAAGACTGGAGTTAGAGAGGTATGGAGAAAAATTTATCAATTTTTTTCCTGATGTCATTTGCTAAACCTGGTGAACTGGATCTCAGATTTTCTCATCTTTATGGAGCAAGAAGTTTGAAAATAAACCTAGGTAGAGACCTAAGGCAGAGAATCCAATAGTAGGTGCAGCCACCCATGAATCTAGAAGCCCAAAGATCTAAACATTCAGTATAGAAGTATGTTTAAAGAAAAATTCAACTGAGTAAATTTTAAAGATCTTATTGGCTTTATTCAATGATTCATGAATTAAGCAGCACCTGATCTAGCAGATGGAAAGTAATTAAGTAGCTCTACAAAATGAAAGACTTTTATAGGCAGGAGGAAGCAGGAACAAGGTAGTTAATACTGGACAAAAAAAGTGGGTTGGTTATTGTAAGGTTACTTTTCTATAGGGGATGGCAGGGATCTATCAAGCAGATTACCTCACTAGTGCTGATCAGACGATTCCTGATTGTCTGGTTTAAGATTCCATTTCTGGGAGAGTCAAAACTGTAATTAAGTCTCAGTTTGGTGACATAGGGCTTAGCCTAAGCAACTCCATTTTGGGTCTGTTTTATTCTTTTTATAAATTTATTTATTTTATTTATTTATTTTGGCTGCGTTGGGTCTTCGTTGCTGTGCTCGGGCTTTCTCTAGTTGCGGCGAGCGGGGGCTACTCTTCATTGCGGTGTGCGGGCTTCTCATTGTGGTGGCTTCTCTTGTTGTGGAGCACGGGCTCTAGGTGGGTGGGCTTCAATAGTTGTGGCACGTGGGCTCAGTACTTGTGGCTCATGGGCTTAGTTGCTCCGCGGCATGTGGGATCTTCCTGGACCAGGGCTCGAACCCATGTCTCCTACATTGGCAGGCATATTCTTAACCACTGCGCCACCAGGGAAGCCCTGTTTTATTGTTTTTAAAAGATTCTGGAAGAAGAAAATTCATCCCAGATGTTAGGGTAGAGATACAGGAAGGAGTGGGAGTGAGTGCTTGCTATTCTAGGAATGATGGATGGGACAGTCATATGCAATAATCTTCAAAAATATTTAAAAACCATCTTCTTGAGACCATCCAAAAGCTGCTTAAGCAATATGAATTTTTTTAGCCACTATTTAGGAGAAACTGGAAGTCAAAAGAGGTAAAAATGACATTGGGTGCTGCTTTTCCAGCATGTTGATTGGTGATATTAAAAGCTGTAACCAAGAAGTAGGTGAAAACTTGAGCAGAACTTTCCATAGTCTCATGCGGTTAAGGGCGGGTGGCAGGGGGGTGTGGAAATCAGGACTTGCCAATGAGGAAAAGTTCTTGTAAACAACTGAGGTTTGGGAACCTAAAGGGCTACAAATTAACGATTAAAGTTGAACTGAAAATAAACCAGAGAATAAAGACCAGCTGTTATAATTTCAAGTGCTGATTATATTAATTAGGTTTGTCATCTGCCTGCCAGAGAAAAAGTAAATCCTCTCTGGAGAAAGATAACATTATCCAGAAGCTCAAATGATCTCTAAAACATTTCACTTGTAATGTTTAACTTATAAACAAAAGTCGCCAAGTATATAACAGGACAAAATTTGAGTAAAAACAACAACAAACAGAAAATAAAAGAAGGACCACAGGAGAAGCATAAAGGAGATTATCTTACAAAACACAAGATTATGTTTAATATAGTCAGAATATGAAAACACAGATGGAGAATTCTGGTACAGAAATGGAAATATATACATAAAAATCATATAAATGCATTATAAATGCATCAAACAATATCACTGCCAATGGGGGAAAAGGGTGCTAACCTTAGTAACTTTGTAAATTAGTCTGTAAGACTAAAGGCAAAGAAACTTTGCATAGCACTATACTCTCCTTGATAAATTTGTGTCCAGGGGATATGGGTTAACAAGGTTAAAACCAATAATATTTATACTGGAATTGAACAATTAAGAAAATGGATGGTGGATAGTGAGAGCCAGGTTTCTCAGTGTTGAAGTAAGCAGTTACAGATAAACAAAGGAATGTTCTATGTGGTGATGGATAAGGTTTGGTGACATCAGTATGAACTCATGACTTAACATAAATACAGATGGTTACATATAGAAATAGTTATAAGCATGTATAAATACATGGGTTAGTAGTATCCATGCATATATTTCCTTGTTCTGTCAGCTGAGTGGGCCCAGAAGCAACAGGCACATCTACTGCCCAGCTCGTGGTTTCTAATGCCATTCTCCAATAAAAGGAACCAGCACCTCCTGGAAAAAAAGGCTGATTCTAGGACTGGGGCAGGAAGTATACAAGATGAGCCTGGTGTATCGTATAGTGCCAGAAAATATAGATATGCCTCCTCTCCCCCGAAGTAGTACATACACACTGATGGGGGTATGTCAAAGGAATACAGGAGCTAACTGAAAGATTTCCCAATTGCCAAAGCTGGAACACTTTGAACAACAAAATAAATAAAGCAGAGTTGAATTATATGCCACAGTATAAATAAATATCTATGTCTTATGTTGATACAAATGATTGAATTAAATAAATGAGGACAAATAGACAAATTTTCTATGCAAAAAACTCTAAATAATTTTTGTCAATACTTTGCTCTCAAGGAGGTGAAGTGTCACTTCCCACTCATTATGTGTGGTCTGTACATAGTGACCCCCTTCCAAAGACAGCACTGTGAAAAAGTGGAGGGAAGTAACTTTACAATAGAAACACCTGCCAAACGACCTCAAGGTTAACATCAGTTTTAAGCCATGCTGATAATGTATCCTTGATATGATGTAATGAGAATGGCACTTTTCCTTTCTGGACTTTCTCCCCAAAATGCACAACCAGAGTCTAATCATGTAAAAAGTAACAAACAAATCTTGAGGGACACTCTGCAGAATAACTGACCAGTACTCCCCAAAATGCAAAGGTCATCAAAAACAAGAAAATTCGGAGAAATTGTCACAACCAAGAGGAATCTAAATGTAATACAATATCCTGTTACAGAAAGAAAATAGGTAAAAATTAAGGGAATTCAAATTAAGTATGGATTTAGTCAATAATAATATATCGATATTGTTTCATTGATTATTTCACACTTACCATTCTATAATATAGAGTAATAACAATGGAGGAGACTGTGTATAGGGTATGTGGGCATTCTCTGTAGTATCTTCACAATTTTTCTGTAGATTTAAAACTGTTTCAGGGCTTCCCTGGTGGCGCAGTGGTTGAGAGTCCGCCTGCTGATGCAGGGGACACGGGTTCGTGTCCCGGTCCGGGAATATCCCACATGCTGCGGAGCGGCTGGGCCCATGAGCCATGGCCACTGAGCCTGCGCGTCCGGAGCCTGTGCTCCGCAACGGGAGAGGCCACAACAGTGAGAGGCCCGGTACCGCAAAAAAAAAAAAACCCCAAGAAAAACAAACAAAAAAAAACTGTTTCAAAAATTTTTAATAGTATACTACAAATTAGAATGGGCACAATACCACTTATATTAGGACCCAAACAGAATGAAATACTTAGGTATAAATCTAACAAAATATATACAAGATCTATATATAAGAAAATTACCAAACTGATGAAAGAAATCAAACCATGTAATTTATAATATTAATAAAATAAATGAGAAAAATCATATGATCCTATATGAATGCAAAAAAAATCTAATGATTGAAAATTTCTCAATCAGCTAAAACTACAATAGCAATCTAAGTTATTAAAGTTTATATACAAAAAAATAAAGCAGCAAAAACAAGCTTAATAGTTAGATGTTGAAAGCCTTCCTCCTAAAATTGAGAATTAGATAGCAATGTCCACTTTCATCATAATTCAAAATTGTACTGCAAGTCATGAAAAATAAAACAAACAAGAGAGAATACAAAGATTACTCATAGATGATATGACTGTGTAGATAGTCTAAAAAAATCTATAGGTAATCTAATTAATTATAAGAGTATTCAGCAGTGATGTTGTATGCAAGGCCAACCGGAAAGTAAGGTTTTTTCATGATTACCCTAACCACAAAAATCGTGACATAGCTTCAAATAGCAATATTGCAAAAATGGGGAATAAACTTGCTTTTACTAGCGAGTCAGTAGGTTAGGGTAAATGTTAAAGGTTTCATTTATTTTGGGACCAGAACTATACAGATTAACCCTGTTTGTTGTTTTGTTTTTTAATCTTGAGGGAAAAGTGTTTGTTTCTCTTTTGACTGTGAGATCTATTTACTCATAAAGTCAGAACTAAAAGTATCAGTTTCAACTCCATAAGGGAAAAGTGTTTGTATAACAAAATATAAGTAATTTCCTCAAATAAATATAAAAAGTAAAAAACCATTAGAAAAATGGGCAAAAGAAAAAAAGTCAACTCTCAGAAGAGAAAATCCAAACTGGTAAATTAACATTTGAAATATGATCAACCTCCTTAGCAATCAGAGATGCTCAAGTGAAAACTATAGTAACATACTTTAAGATTGACAAAATTGAAAGACGAGATATCAAATGTGTGACAATGTAAAGCAATGAGTCCTCTAATATGCTGCTTGAGGAGAGAAATTTGACTATATCTGTAAAGATGGAATTTTAAAACAGTTACTCAGAAATCTCTCTCCTAGATATATATCCTATCAAAAAAATCTCACATAGTTGCCTAAGAAGATATATGTAAGCATTTATGACACCATTGTTTGAGGTTAAAAATAAAATTCTTGAACTAAATTTCCTCAGCAGGAAAATGAATATTAATATATATTCATAAAATGAAAGTACACAGAAATTGTATATAAAAATACTAAAACAATAGATGGTTGGTTGGATGGATGGGTAGATAGAAATATAGTGAGATAGATGATGGATCACAAAACATTGAATAAAATGTAGCAGAAGAATACACAGGCTATACCATTCATAAAAATTAATTGTGCAACTATATATATTGTACTTTATAGGGGTATAATATGCTGGCTTTAAAATATGTCCACAAATTCTCTGACACTCTTTGAAAGTTGGAGCCTAATTTTCCTCCCCTTCAATGTGAGCAGATTTACTGATTCAAGCAAACAGACTGTAGCAGAAGTGACAGTTTATGATTTCCAGGGCTAGAGCAAGAGGCCATCTTGGCTTCTGCCATGACCTTGGATCATGTAATCTGGGGAAAGCTGGCCACCATATCATGAGGGCAATCAAGCTGTCCTGTGGAGAAGCCAACATGGAAAAAGTCTTGAAAGGATTTGAAACCTCCCATCAACTACCAGCATCAACTTGCCAGGCATATAAGTGAAAGAAAATAAGTGAATAGAATGCAATATATTAACAATGATAATTCAACACTTATATAATTAAAAAAATTGACAAGCTAGAAATAAAATGGAACTTTACTAGATAAGATATGAATATTGGGATGCAGAATTCAAAATTGCAATTATTTTCAAACATTTTAATTATAATGAAAAAACAAGAAAATTAATTTCCCATTTTTAGACATCTAAAATAAACAAGTGGCCAAATTAAAAATTAACACAAAATTTTCTACCTATGTGCCATTTTTATCAAATGGAAAATGAAAGAAGTATTTAAAAAGTGTAGCACACACACAAGAACCACTTTAGAACTCACAAATAACCAAAAAAATGGTCATGTCTAAATGAAAAAGAAAAACTATAGAGCTTTCCTGAAAGTCGTAAAAGAAGACCTCAATGAACTGAAAGAGAACACATTCCTGTAAGGGAGAACTCACTATTGTAAAAATGTCATTTCTCCTTCAATTACTCTATAAATCCCTAGAGGACTTTTATGAAACTTGTCAAACCATCTAAAATGTATCTGGAAGTGAAAATGTGCAATAGCCTAGTACATTTTGAAGAGGAGGACAGCAAGCAGTAACTTCTCCTGTCAGATACCAAAACATACATATAGTATTTAACACAAGTTGATATTATCAAAGGCATATGTGAACTTTATCTTTGTGCACCCCTGCACATGCATAATGTTTTAAAGCAGCGGCTGCCAACCTTTTTGGCAGCAGGGACCGGTTTGTTGGAAGACAAATTTTCCACGGACGGGGGTGGGGTGCCGATGGTTCAGGCGGTAATGCGAGCAATGGGGAGCAATGGGGAGCGGCAGATGAAGCTTCGCTTTTCTTCGGGGGGGTTGGGGACCCCTGTTTTAAAGTATTAGTTTTCACACTTATGCCTTAAAGACTCAGTTGCCTTACCAACAAATCCAAGTAGATACTTTGACCAGCGTCTAAATTTAAAAGCCCTTGTCTAATATCATCCAAAGCACAGGCATTATTTTCTTATACTGCTTATCTGCTCCACTCCCATTCATTAATTCTTTTCCATCCCAAAGTTCTCCATTAAGAACCAGTTATCTTAATTTTGCAGAGTTCTCTAGTTGCTTGCTATTAGAATCCTAAGAGAGATTCTTCACCTGCACGTGTGAGAGGACAAAAGTGCAGTAAAATCCTGACAAAAGTAGACTCATTTTATAAAGCTCTAATCGTATCAACTTCAAGTAGTTTTGCATCTCTATCAAAATTCTGCTAGAGCTGGCTAGCAATGGCCTCCCTTTAAACAAAATGCTGTTAAGAATACAGTTCTACTGCTGTATAGCACAGGGAACTCTACTCAATACTTTGTAGTGGCCTATATGGGAAAAGACTCTTAAAAAAAAAAAGAGTATATATATGTATAACTAATTCACTTGTACACCTGAAATTAACACAACATTGTAAATCAGCTATACTCCAATAAAAATTAAAAAAAAAAAAGAATATAGTTCTCCAGTTTAGTATGTCTTAATTTAACCCACAGCTTCTATAATCAATGATGGCTGTAACTGCATAAAATTTAAAGGTTCTATATAACCAAAAGCACCATAAATAAAGATCGTAAATGATACAAATAGAATAAATATTTACAATATATAACAGAGGATCAACATCCTTAATATGTAAGAAATTTCCATAAACTAATCAGGAAAATATAAGCTACCAATGGAAAATGTTTCGATTAGAAAAAAATATATACAAAAGAAAAACACAAATTGCAAATATTAAAAAAAATCCTTAAAATCTATCCTTAATATTAAAAAGTGCATGGGTAATAACTTTTTAATGAGATTCAATTTTTAACTGATCATATTAAAGAAAAAAGTAAATGATCATGAACAATGCTGAAAAGAGTACGAAATCTGGTATTTTCATACACTATTAAAAGAGTACAATTTGATGTATATATTTGCAAGTCCATTTGACAGAAACTATCAAGATTTAATATACTTATAACTTCTAAATTAGCACTTCTTAGGATTCCAAAGCAAAGCTATGTGTGCAATGATGTTCATTGGTGTATGGTTTGCAATAGCAAAATACTAGAAACTATCCGAAACTCCATTAATGAAGGAATTTCTGAATAAACCATGGTACTTCAGTACCACATGTTACTACATGGTAATTAGAAGTAAAATGTATACACAGATATGGACATACTATAAAGTTATATTCTCAAATGAGTCCATTAGGAATAAACACTGAAGACATGCATGGACCTTCCATGGAAACAACAGTCATGGTGGTTAACAGAACAGCTCTGGAGCCAGATTGTCTAGGTTTAAATCGACATATCCTATTTAGTTTAAGTGTGGTTCTGGGTGAGTCACTTTAACTTTCCGTGCCTAAAGTTTTAATCTGTATGCCCTAAGGGAAAATACTGAGCCCTAAATGGTGGCATTTCCTTTATGGTTCATTTTAGAATGTAAAATGAGCACTGAAGGACTTTAGTTCTGAGCTGTGAACATTGGACAAAATTCACGGAACAAAAGTCCTGCTAGATAAAAAGAAAACAAAATCAGTCTTGAAACTCATTACAAACTGTATTAAACCGTTATAAGTGGTTATCTTTTTTTTTTTTGCAGTACGCGGGCCTCTCACTGGTGTGGCCTCTCCCGTTGCGGAGCACAGGCTCCAGACGCGCAGGCTCAGCGGCCACGGCTCACGGGCCCAGCTGCTCCGCGGCATGTGGGATCTTCCCGGACCGGGGCACGAACCCGTGTCCCCTGCATCGGCAGGCGGACTCTCAACCACTGCACCACCAGGGAAGCCCTGCCATTTTCTATTGAGTGCTTTATTGTGGTCCTCTCTCACACCATGTGCTTGACACCTACTTCCATCTTTCAGATCTTGACCTTGTAGAAGTGTCTGAGTCTCCATTACTCTACCAGATCCCCTTGTAACATAGTTCCTACTTGCCTAGAGCTCATCAAATACCCGTTAACTGAGGCTGTGTATCTAAAGTCCTTTGCACACAGCAGTCCTTCAGTAAATGTCAGGTTCTATCCTTTGCCCCTGTGCTGCTGAGACTCTCCCTGAATGCCTTGTCTCCAGGTCACAACCATCCCTAACCTGGTCTGCCCCAGCTTCCTTAACCCACTTTTAATGCCTATAGAGGTTTCTGAACTCCACCTAGAGATTCATTCTACTTCTATAATTATTTTGTAAACCATGGAATACTATATGAGAATATTAATGATGCATCTCTTTCTTTTCTTTAACAGACATTTTGCCTTTACTGGTACAAGATATTGGAAATCTGTTCAAGGTTTTGACCTTTTATGAATCTGGATTTTTCACTCCACAGTTAGCCAGAGGACTTAATATAAGGTGAAGATTATGTACAAAGGTTATTTTCCCCTTCTGCTTCATGAGCAGTAATATATAGTTAGTTATAATTTTACCAAAACTGGGAGATAAGTATCTGTTGGTCCCTATGTCACTTCTACTCTTAATTCTACAGAGCACAATCAGTTATTTAAATTGACTTTCAAAGCCCTTGGTAATCTGGCTCCATATTAATTCTTCAACCCTCTCTCCTTATGCTTTCTTCTAAAAACCTCTGCTCAAGTCAGGTTGATCTCATCACCGTCTTCTGAACACACCATGAGCATTCCCACCTTTACTCTTCAAACATCACTGCAGCTAAAACAAATTTCATTTTCTCCTTTTTTTCTCAAGTGTTGCATCTTCTCTTGCTATTCTAGAACACATTCATATTTCTCTTCTTTCATTCATTCAATAAATATTCCTTGAATATATATTATTACCAGGCAAGTAAATAAGAAAAACAAAAGCCTCTGTCATCTTGGAACAATAAAGGGTGTAGGAAATAATCAAATAATAAACCTAACTATAAAATATATTTTTAAATATTATGATTATGCTAAGGGAAATTTGAATAATTGGAATAAATTAACAGACTTTATCAATAACTGTCAATTCCAATCTATAGCATGTTCAAATATTGTGCATTGGATTGTTATTTTACTCATATGTATATAGCTTGCCTCCATAATTAGAGCACAGAATCAAAGAAACTGAATTAATTCATATCTGCAGTAGAATTATCAGTGCATTAAGAAATAAGAAAGCAATTCAAACTTTGCTCATTCCCTCATAAGATGGCTTGCAATCACCTGGTATGTAAATACATTAAAGCCTCACAATAAAACAAGTATCTGTTACCTACGCTGACTCTTGTGTTTCCCCTACCCTGTGCAGGGGACGTGGGCATTCTTATGTTCTCCTTGAGGATAAGTAAGACATGAATTGGAGGGGAAGATGATGCTTGTCTCTTGCCAGAGAATTGGCCAGCAACTCAGTCTCAGGGAATAAAGGGGCAGAGAGTAGATTCCTATGTCCCCAGTGTTTTCCAGGGCCACTAATTGGACAAAGGTTAATACTGCAACCACACAATAAGTAATAAGTATAAGATTGTATACCACAATCTTAATACTGTAGCCACAGAACCTGCTCAGAATATTTAAGCTGGAGTGAACAAATTCTATCAGGTAGTGACAATCTATTGCCCAGACTTAATGAACGATGAATATAAGGACCCTCACATCTATGTTGATAAGCACTAATAAGTTATTGCAGAATTGCACTGAATATTTAAATTATAGTGTAGATTGCTTCACCTATTATTGTTAAAACCAAAGATGTTGATAACATTTTCCACAGATTTAATAAGTATCTAATGTACTTGCTATTTGCTTAGTATTAACTGACAATTCTGTAGATACCAAACTTCTGGCATAATATTTGTATAATTTTATAAAACATCAAAACTTCTCTCTCATGCTTATAGAAATAAAAATTTGGCAGTGAATTCAGCACATGATATATATTTTTTTAACATCTTTATTGGAGTATAATTGCTTTACAATGGTGTGTTAGTTTCTGCTTTATAACAAAGTGAATAAGCTATACATATACATATATTCCCATATCTCCTCCCTCTTGCGGCTCCCTCCCACCCTCCCTATCCCACCCCTCTAGGTGGTCACAAAGCACCGAGAGCTGATCTCCCTGTGCCATGCGGCTGCTTCCCACTAGCTATCTATTTTACGTTTGGTAGTGTATATATGTCCATGCCACTCTCTCACTTTGTCACAGCTTACCCTTCCCCCTCCCCATATCCTCAAGTCCATTCTCTAGTAGGTCTGTATCTTTATTCCTGTCTTACCCCTGGGTTCTTCATGACATTTTTCTTAGATTCCATATATATGTGTTAGCATACAGTATTTGTCTTTCTCTTTCTGACTTACTTCACTCTGTATGACAGACTCTAGGTCCATACACCTCACTACAAATAACTCAATTTCGTTTCTTTTTATGGCTGAGTAATATTCCATTGTATATATGTGCCACATCTTCTTTATCCATTCATCCGATGATGGACACTTAGGTTGCTTCCATCTCCTGGCTATTGTAAATAGAGCGGCAATGAACATTTTGGTACATGACTCTTTTTGAATTATGGTTTTCTCAGGGTATATGTCCAGTAGTGGGATTGCTGGGTCATATGGTAGTTCTATTTGTAGTTTTTTAAGGAACCTCCATGCTGTTCTCCATAGTGGCTGTAACAATTTACATTCCCACCAGCAGTGCAAGAGTGTTCCCTTTTCTCCACACCCTCTCCAGCATTTATTGTTTCTAGATTTTTTGATGATGGCCATTCTGACCGGTGTGTGATGATATCTCATTGTAGTTTTGATTTGCATTTCTCTAATGATTAATCATGTTGAGCATCCTTTCATGTGTTTTTTGGCAATCTGTATATCTTTTTCGGAGAAATGTCTGTTTAGGTCTTCTGCCCATTTTTGGATTGGGTTGTTTGTTTTTTTTGTTATTGAGCTGCATGAGCTGCTTGTAAATTTTGGAGATTAATCCTTTGTCAGTTGCTTCACTTGCAAATATTTCCTCCCATTCTGAGGGTTGTCTTTTGGTCTTGTTTATGGTTTCCTTTGCTGTGCAAAAGCTTTGAAGTTTCATTAGGTCCCATTTGTTTATTTTTGTTTTTATTTCCATTTCTCCAGGAGGTGGGTCAAAACGGATCTTGCTGTGATTTATACCATAGAGTGTTCTGCCTATGTTTTCCTCTAAGGGTTTGATAGTTTCTGGCCTTACATTTAGATCTTTATATCCATTTTGAGCTTATTTTTGTGTATGGTGTTAGGGAGTGTTCTAATCTCATACTTTTACATGTACCTGTCCAGTTTTTCCAGCACCACTTATTAAAGAGGCTGTCTTTTCTCCACTGTATATTCTTGCCTCCTTTATCAAAGATAAGGTGACCATATGTGCGTGGGTTTATCTCTGGGCTTTCTATCCTGTTCCATTGATCTATCTTTCTGTGTTTGTGCCAGTACCATACTGTCTTGATTACTGTAGCTTTGTAGTATAGTCTGAAGTCAGGGAGCCTGATTCCTCCAGCTCCATTTTTCGTTCTCAAGATTGCTTTGGCTATTCGGGGTATTTTGTGTTTCCATACAAATTGTGAAATTTTTTGTTTTAGTTCTGTGAAAAATGCCAGTGGTAGTTTGATAGGGATTGTATTGAATCTGTAGATTGCTTTGGGCAGTAGAGTCATTTTCACAATGTTGATTCTTCCAATCCAAGAACATGGTATATCTCTCCATCTATTTGTATCATCTTTAATTTCTTTCATCAGTGTCTTATAATTTTCTGCATACAGGTCTTTTTTCTCCTTAGGTAGGTTTATTCCTAGATATTTTATTCTTTTTGTTGCAATGGTAAATGGGATTGTTTTCTTAATTTCATTTTCAGATTTTTCATCATTAGTATATAGGAATGCCAGAGATTTCTGTGCATTAATTTTGTATCCTGCTACTTTACCAAATTCATTGATTAGCTCAAGTAGTTTTCTGGTAGCATCTTTGGGATTCTCTATGTATAGTATCATGTCATCTGCAAACAGTGACAGCTTTACTTCCTCTTTTCCGATTTGGATTCCTTTTATTTCTTTTTCTTCTCTGATTGCTGTGGCTAAAACTTCCAAAACTATGTTGAATAAGAGTGGTGGGAGTGGGCAACCTTGTCTTGTTCCTGATCTTAGTGGAAATGGTTTCAGTTTTTCACCATTGAGAACGATGTTGGCTGTGGGTTTGTCATATATGGCCTTTATTATGTTGAGGAAAGTTCCCTCTATGCCTACTTTCTTCAGGGTTTTTATCATAAATGGGCAGCACATGCGATATTAAAATTTACCTTTCACTCTTGCCTTTTAAATGACATCTGTAAATAATTTAAATATCTGTAGGAATATTTCTACTTCTTTTCCGTTTGTCTACTGGTGTCTGCAGAGTTCCCATCTGAATTTGGAAATCTATAGTAGATAGTATTATGGCTCCACAGGACATTACATTGGGTTCCTTGGAACTGGAGGTAAATCATCTCTACAAAAGTTTCCTTCTTATAGTTGAAGAGCCCATACTGGTTTGTCTATAAACATTTGAAAATCTCAATTATTTTCCCACTCTTTGAGCCCTAATCAGATGTTACTTTTGACAAATTATTTTTCCCCTCTTATTCATGAGGTCACCACTCCTTTCTTTTTATTTTTCAAGAGGCATTATACATTCAACTTCAACAGATGTATGGCTTTAAAAATGCCTTATCATGACTTATATTCATCTGTGAAAATAGATGTATGGACAAAATAACTCAAAGAAAAGTTTATACCAAAACTCATGTAATGGGTGTTGAATGGTTCCAATCACCTGGAAAAAAAGGTGTTACGTTTAGTAATCATTGAGAGTTGCTAATCAAACATCTTCTGTTTCTTTTTTCCCCTGTTCTTTTATTTTCTGCTATTTGCATCAACTTGGGCTCAGGGATTTTGGCCCTGGATTCCAGCCCATTTTTCCCATTGGAAGTTTTTCAGAAATCCTGTGGGTAAGAGAGCATGTGGTTTATGATATTTATAAGTGTTTGAGCTCCCTAATATGCCTAGTTACTGTGGAGACTAAAAGCAAATAGGAACATGCAATGAAAACAAACTGACAAAGGCTGAACCGAAAAGACAGCTTAAGAATGGAAAGTGCATGGCATTATTCTGCAGTCCTTTCCAACTGAAGTTTAGAACAGGTCATGTTCAGTGTCCTTTCTTTGCAAAGAGGCCAACTTAAAAAATGACATTATTTATCAATACTGAAAACAGACATCAGATAACCCTCACAGCTTAGCGTAATGCACAATGAAAGCTTTCTGACATTTGAACTGATTCATTCTGTATGAGAGATTATATATGCTTCTACTGCTGTTTGCTCATTCTATTTTAAAATGTTACTTTTTTCTTCTGGATAAATATTGCATATATCTACCTCAGTTTACTCATTAACAAAACAGGACCTCATACATTTAAACCACATTATTTGTAAGTTAAATCCACTTTTCATAGACAAGTTTTCCTTATCTGAAAAATGAAGGTGAAAAACGATGCTACTCTGTTTGCTACCCCACTTCCTTCTGTACCTTTGCCTTCCTGGCTTTACCACTTCCCTTTTAATTTTTATTATTTAAAAGAGATGCTGTTTTTTACTCTAATACTTGATGTCTAAGGACACTCCCGGCTTTAACAATACCAGTCTACTCTGTTTGGTATCTATAGAATTGTCAGTTAATACTAAGCAAATAGCAAGGGTGCTACTATTTGATGCAAATGAATAAAATAAGGAACACTGTATTTCACTTAAAAATACTTTTCCAACATTTAAACATTATCTTATACATAAAAATACATCTCTGATACAAACATATTATAATTCTTCACACATATGCTTTTTATCCTAATTACAAACTCATCTTTATTTAGAAATGTTGAAAAAGGATTTTGGTTGGAGAAGAGACGATGGTGCCGGAGACAAGTACTAAAATAATAGAATTGGAAAGACCTGACATATGGGCTTTTTTAGGACTTAATTTCTCCATCTGTAAAATTTTTTCTTTGGGGATATTTTTTGGAGGAGCTGTGATACTGTGGAAAGAAGATGAAACAGAGATTCAAAAGACTTGGATGCTGCTCCTGGCTCCACCATTTATTAACTGGATGTACTTTCAGTTAATAAGCACCCTGACAAGGTCCTTGTAAGGATCAAATATATATGAAAGTACTTTATAAATTACAAAGTTCTATCTAAGTCTAATCTATTAATATTTATTGCTGTATCCCTAATTTACTAAGTGGGCTTATTTAGAGGAGATTCACAATGCACTGTTTTTAATTAAATATTTTTAAATTGTAAAATGATGGATGCTTCTTGGAAGAAGAGAAACAATGCAAGAATATGTAAAGACAAAATTGATAACTTTCCTGTAAACCCCTTTCTTAATTCTCAGACACAAGTGATATTAAAAGCACAGTATATAACGTTCCACAACTTTGTTCATGTTCATGTCAGTTGTATATTAATACAGTTTAGTTTTACGTTTGATAATTATTCTTGTTTTTCCTCATTATTCTTCACTTATACATATTCTTGTGGCTTTGTTTTTTCATTCACTTTTTTAAAGTATGTCATGTTTGTGTACTTTGTGATCTCTGCACATGAAAGGTAGAAGATCTAACATATTTTTAAAAATCACTTTATAATTTTATATGGTGAACGTACTGTAAGTTATTCAACTATTCCTTTACTGATGTCCATTCATGTTGTTTCCAAGTTTTTGCCACTAGAAATTATTCTAAATAAGCTTCCTTCTATAGCAAGACCTTAATTTCTATTGGATAGATTCATACAGGTGGGTCAAAAATGTATATTTTTAACTACAAAAGATAATATCTGATCTCTTGCTGAATTTACATTCACACCAGTTATGAATGAAGAGGGCCAATTTTTAAAGTTTGGTTAATCTTACAGATTTTTAAAAAGTCATCATGAATACATCCATTTTATTGGACTATTAATTATGTTGTGCTTATTTTCATATGCTAGTCTACTATTTAGAATTATGCCTGTTTTTATTTTTAGCCAATTAAGGGGAAAATCTATTTTTTTATCTTTTATTTGTCCATTTGTAGAAAGTTAAAACTGGTAATATGGTAATATCAACAACCTTTTGTTCAATATTATTATATCTTTGAAGGCTCTTACAAGACTTAATAATTAGATAGTCTCTAATATAATACACAAAAGCTTAATTTCAGCCAATGAAATTCTCTAGATCAATGCTGTCCAATAGGACTTTCTGCTATGATGGAAATGTTCTGTATCTACGCTGTCCAATATGGGATCCATGAGCCACATGGGACTGTTGAGCACTTGAAATGGAGTAATATGGCTGAGGAATTACAAACCAAATTTTCTTTCATTTTAATTCATTTAAGTTTAAATTTAAATAGCCACGTGTGGCTAGTGGCTCCTGTAATGGAGAGGGGAAGTCCAAAGTTCTTTCATGTGCTTAGAATTGATTCTTTGGGCAGGGGAGGGGGAGAGTGTGGTTTTTTAACTTAAGAGTTAAAATATACTGAAATGGTTATTTTTGCATAAATAACCATTCGTATGTGTTACTGAAGAACTGGTTAGAATGACTCACACTCAGTCAAGTTGATCCATTTTGACGTGTCAAATCAATCAACTCTCTTGCAATCAGACTTAGCATTTAGATGCTCAACATTCAGAAATAGTAAATGATTCTGCTCAACTGAAATTTAATTGGTCAACTATGAGGAAATGGCTCCATAATATTGAATGTCATGCTATTCTATTTTGCCAATATTCTGTTAATATATTAATACTTTTACAAGGTATGCATTCTTAATTCAATAGTATATATTTTTATGTAATATCTTGTAACATCCTTTTCTATTTTTTAGGAGAAAATATTTTCTTTTACCTAGGTTCTGCCTCATGTGACTTTAGTCAACACTGGAATTTCTTTTAAAGGTAAATTTAATGAAAGTAAAGTATTCTACTATTCTCCCTGTATTTTGAATTTCCTATAATTAGCACCTGAAATGATTTTTCTCTCTCTCTGATTTGATATCAGATTGAGTCTCATCTAATCATGAGATTTCAAAGCAAATACTTTGAAGGAGGCTTTTTTTTTTTCTGCTAGTTTTTCTTTGCAGAAAGAAAAGTCAAGAAAAGTTCTAGCTTCTAGCTGTTACTGGCACAAATCTGGGCTCATTAGAGCTAACCCAATTTGTAAACCTTACCAGTTTCATATGCAAACATTGAGGGCTTGAGTAGCAGAAAATGTAATCCTATTACAGTCTCAACTTTATCTGAGTTTTTAGAAATGCTGATTAGCCTTGGTAATCACCTGGCTTCTTTCTCAGATACTATTAGTATTTGTGGTGGTTTCACATCCTTTCATGTGAGAAAATATGATTTTGGCTACAGCTGCTTCCAAGGTTCTCTTCTGTCAGAGAAATATCTGCATATCTGCAAATATCAGCATAGTCTCTTTTACTTCTCAGTTTGAGTTTTAGTAATAAAATATCTAGATAGATATTTTGTTACACATCCATTAAATTAAAAATTATCTATTTCACAAAATCACTTTAAAAATACTCTAATCTCAAGCAGTGGAAATGGCTTTTCAGTTCAAATCTACCTGAATTTGAGTCTCAGTGATATCAAAAACCTACAACATAACAATACACAGTACAACAAAAAATGTAAGCCTTGTTAAGCAGGAAGTTTAAATAAAACTAAAGTGTATCTGATAGTTTACAAGCATAAAATAAAAAGGACTGCTTTTGTTATTTCAACATGAGTAATTTGGAATGTCTTAAGACTACTATAAATTCTGATTAAACATTGATTAAGAAAGCTTAGATATTCTAAATCAGAAGGATAATGAAAAGAATGTAACTGTTAAAGTTTCAAATACAACCTTTTTGCTGATAATGTATTGTGCAAGATTAAGGATGAGTACAAATACATTGACACTTCTCCTATCAAGGATCTGGGGTTACCTCGCTACTTCCTTAACAAATAGAGCATGGTAGTAGTGACACCATGACAGCTCTGGCTTAGCCTTTAGCAGGACAGATTCCCCCTACATCTCTTGGAGCCCTAGGGTGCCATGTAAGAAGTCCGATGACCCTGTTGAAGAGCCCACGTGGAGAGGCTCTGAGGTTTACATGGAGAAAGAAAGTGACCCAGTTGAGACCAACCTTCTCGCTATCTGTGCCAATAAAACAAAAATGTAGTTAAAGTTATCTTGGACCCTCTAGATTTACCCATCCACCAGTTGAATACTGTAGAATGGTCCCAGTGAATGTCATGCAGAGCAGAAAAATCACTAATCTGAGCCCTGCTCAAATTCCTGATCTGTAAAATCATGAAATATACTAACATGTTTTTGTTTTGGACCACGAAATTATAGGGTAGCTAGTTACACTATAACAGATAACAACAATAACAACAACAAAAAAGTAGAAGTGAAGGAAAAGAATTTCTTGCCATTTGCAATTACATAGACAACTGATTAGTTTTACATGTATGAAGTGTTAAAATCGTAACTCTACACTAATGTATCCAAACTTGTTTGAGCAGATTAACTGACCGAGAGTTTTATTAATATGTGTGAATAATCTTTGCAATAATTATTGGTCTTTACTATTTTACTTTACAGAAGTAATCTGTTGTAAAAATCAAGAGAGGACACAGGAAAATCAGATATTTATAGAGGCAGTTTAGTGTATTTGCAGAGAAGAATTAGGTACCTATCAAAAGATCTGAGATAAAAGATCCACTGCCACTCATTAGCTTGGAGACTTTGATCAAGTCACTATTTTCGTGGGTTTTAAATTCTTCATCTATAACATTAACTCATTAGATTGCCTATCCAGAGGTTACTTCCATCTCCTTGAAAAATCTCTAAGCCCCTGCTGTGTCATTGTCCTATATTCTTTCATGAGATGGTCAGTCAGGTGTGGCCACAAGAAAACAAGGTTTCTTATATCCCAGGTCCGAGAGAGACAGGGTCGTGAAGGGACCTCATGAAGGGAGCACCAAGGGAGCTGGCTCAGCCAAGTGGGTGGGGAGCTGACAGAGAGAGTGAGGACCCGTGGGCAAGTGAGGGTCAGGGGGGAGTACTCAGCAAAAGGTGCCAGAGGATTTCATTGCTGTGTTTGAATGTCACTAGGTCATGGTCAGGGAAGGGCAAGAAGGGGAACCTGTAGCAGGGGTCAGCCTTATCATACTAGTGTACCTGGTCACCTGGGAGGGGTGCTTATAGCCTGTTAGGGAGACGTTGAGGTGGCAGGAAAATAAGGAGTTTTAAAATTTACAATCCAGTCATTAGGTTCTGCTATGGTCTGGATTGTTTGGGTGTCCCTGAAATCCATATGTTGAAATCCTAATGCCCAATGTGATGGTATTAAGAGGTAGGGGCTTTGGTAGGTACATAGGTTATGAGGGTGGAGCCTCTTGTGCTCTTATAAAAGAGACCCCACAAAGCTCCCTTCTGCCATATGAGGATTCAAGAAGTCAACCCAACCATGCTGGCACCTGATCTCAGCCTTCTAGCCTCCAGAACTGAGAGCAATACATTTCTATTGTTTATAAGCTACCCAGTCTTTGGTATTTTATTATAGCAGCCCAAACAGACTAAACTAGGTTGCAAATATTTTAACACTTCACAACTAAATGTGTACCAAACCTAGGAGGTTTGAGAGCAGATAACTTCCTTCCCTACCATTACATTATATAGTATTATAAACATTTGTGGTGGTCCTAAATATTTCATTCTCCTAAACTAACCCTTGATAGTTTCCCAGTGAGAGCTACCTTTACAGGAAGGAGTTGATACACTGTTTGATTCTCAGGTGTTGGATTGTCAGGTAACAGGTGTAGCTGGGAGAATGCTTACCTATACATTATTTATCACTAGAGGCTATACTATCTTATGCCTCATGTGAGCAATCCAGCATATAAATAATATGTATTTTTCCATTAATTTGATTCCTTCTCTGCAGTTTCCATACTTTAAGGTTAATTGTGACAGATTCAAATTACAAAATAATATTAGAGATAATTCACAATATAGTGTTAGCTATAGAAATTTTCTAACATTTGAATTCCCTAAGCGTGTGAGTTTTGGGGGAGCATTATTACGGCACATGAGTTTTACCTTTAGCTTCAAGTAAATTGGTTACGTTGTGTATTTCACAAGTCTATTTTTTGTAGACTTAAGTTTTGTGCAGTTGGTGCTAGGCTAAGCACTTTGAACCCGTGCTGTGCGACAGCCTTATCATCTTTGAGTCATAATTGTTTCTCATCTTTGTTCTCCTTCTGACTGGGAATTAATTTTATTTGCATTTATGTCTCCTCTGCTAGCCTGTGAGTTTGACAAAGGCAGAAAATGTATTTATGCATTTCTTGTACCCCAGAGGCTAGCAAATAGCCGGGTATGAAGTAGGTGTTCAATCAATATTTTTCAATAAAATTAAAGCCCAAAAAGTACATTTTTTCTCTCTCCATAAAAATAAAGCTGGTAATTTTGCAGACATGTTTTCAAAATGTCTTATTTTTCACGATCGTGACAGTTGCTGCATATGTCCTAGAATTTTTTTTTCTTTTTACAGAGGAGAAAACAGCTAACAGTTCTTATTATGTAAAGGATTTTGCCATAAAGCTTGAAAATAGACTGATTTTCTTACATTCTCAGGGCTTGCTCTGGGCGTAGGAGCACATATTTTCAAATAAAATATAATTACTGATTTTTATAAAGGAAGAAACCATTGACTTCATTTTACTCTCCTGTGTGAGCTGATGCTTGGTGACAGTTCCTATCCCCCATGGGCTTCTCTGACAGTTCTGACTAGGCAACTCTATATTGGAACAGGGTAGGAATATAATTGTGCTCTTGTTAAAACATGCTGTAATGTCAAGCGCACTGAATTTTAATTCCCTTGGTGGGTCCAGATAATCAGAAAATTTTCCAACTGCAGGAGGACTTTGAAATAGCATGTGACATTTTTACAGCTGGCCATAATTTCATGTTTTGTCACCTTTGATCCAAGTGTCATCTTAAATGAAAGCAAGGAGACAGAAAATGCTACAGTGAAATACACAATGTAACCAATTTACTTGAAGCTAAAGGTAAAACTCATGTGCAGTAATAATGCTCCCCCAAAACTCACACGCTTAGGGAATTCAAATGTTAGAAAATTTCTATAGCTAACACTATATTGTGAATTATCTCTAATATTATTTTATAATTTGAATCTGTCACAATTAACCTTAAAGTATGGAAACTGCAGAGAAGGAATCAAATTAATGGAAAAATACATATTATTTATATACTGGATTGCTCACATGAGGCATAAGATAGTATAGCCTCTAGTGATAAATAATGTATAGGTAAGCATTCTCCCAGCTACACCTGTTACCTGACAATCCAACACCTGAGAATCAAGCAGTATATCAACTCCTTCCTCTAAGTAATCATTCCTTAAAATGTAATTGTCCTAAGAAGGTGAAAAGTATACTAATTGACCGATTTATAATGGTTTTCTTATTAACGTATGTCTTCTAAATTCAGGAACCACTTCAATTCATTAAACATGTTTGGTATTGTCAACAACTTTTTAACTCTAGTTAAAAAGAAGGCTTTTTCTGGGGGCTTCCCTGGTGGCACAGTGGTTGAGAGTCCGCCTGCCGATGCAGGGGACACGGGTTCGTGCCCCGGTTCGGGAAGATCCCACATGCCGCAGAGCAGCTGGGCCCGTGAGCCATGGCCGCTGGGCCTGCGCTTCCGGAGCCTGTGCTCCGCAACGGGAGAGGCCACAACAGTGGGAGGCCCGTGTACCGCAAAAAAAAAAAAAAAAGAAGGCTTTTATTAAACTCTAGTTTTTACTGATGTTTGGTGTTTTCATCTAACAAAAGGTAAAAATTCTAATATAATCAGAAGACATAAAGTAATGGTAAAGCTAAGAAAGAGGAAAAGGGGAGTTTTGTGGAGGTATATCAGCGGCTCCACAGTAGGAAGGTGGAGGTGTGCAGAAGAGGTGTCTGAGCTTCTATTCTACATTTGTGAGAGTAGCTTTGAATTCATCTACATCAAATATTGAGCATCAACAAAAGACTTACTTAAAAAGTCATACTGCTCAAAATATTTTGTGTATTTCATTTATTTTTCTCACTACATTAATACCATAAGGAGCCATTTCCATTTCTGTGGCGGGCAAAAGCAGTTTAATCCCATTGCAGATTTGACCCAAATCTTTAACTTGTTTTGATTCCTTTGAGACTCGAGGTTCCACTCATTTCCGTGGTTAGAAGAACACCAAGTATTCTAAAGTACTGCCTTTTACCTCTTTGATTTTTCTCCTCCCACCAAGTAGCTGACCTGAAAAATATCTCCTCAATATATGAACTTAACTCATTACTGCTGATTAAATTTGATACACCTCTCTTGTCTTATATGTACCCTTAATTCATCTTTTGTGAATTCTTCTTACTCAATGATACCACTGGGTTGTTGGGTGGTATAGGGTAGGTTGAGATACCCTTCCAAAGTGAAGAATAAGTTGTTACATCTGACCCCTCTTACAACTGAAAAAAAAAAAAAATAGGAAAGAAAAAAAAAGTACCAGAATGTCTAGTGTCATCCTCTTTGGATTCTGGAGGCAACGTATTACTATTTGGGTGTGTTATTCTGGCTCCTTTACTGAGTGACCAGAAAAGCTGCTAGTTTTGAGTGGGGCCCAGAACAGAAGGCTCTACAAAAGGTCCAGGCTGCTGTACAAGCTGTTCTGCCACTTAGGCCGTAAGATCTAGCAAAATCTAATGGTGCCTGAAGCATCAGTGGCAGAGAGGGATGATGTTTGGAGCCTTTGACAGGCCCAGAGGAGCCTGACTAAAGTTTGGACAAGGAGAGAGTTAAGGGGATGGGGTCAGTATAGCTACAATTTTTCAATTTTGTTGATCATATCAAAGAATCAGCTTTTGGTTTTCTTGATTTTTCTCTGCTTTTTTCCTGTTTCCATTTGATTGACTTCTGTCTGATTTTTATTTTCGTCTGCCTAATTTTGGCTTAATTATTTTTCATAATATTTTAAGGTGGACGTTAGATGACTTGTTCAAGACCTTTTTACTTTTTTAAAACCATATACTTCCCTCCAAGAATCGATTTATCTGTCCCCATAAATTTTCATATGTTTTTATTTTCATTCAGTTAAAAATACTTTTAAAGTTCCCTTATTATTTCTTTTTTAATGTATGTTTTATTTAGAGATATGATCTGAGATTATAAGTATTTGGGAGTTTCTCAATATTTTTCTATTATTAATTTCTAATTCAATATTTGAATAATGTCAATCCCTTAAGATTATTGACTTTTGGTTTAAGGCCTAGCCTAAAATTTATCCTGAAGAATGCATGTATATATGAAAAGAATGAGTATTATTTTTTTGTCTGGTAGAATAGTCTATAAACATCAATTAGGTCAAATTAACCAATAGTTTTGGTCAAATCTTATATAATCTTACTAATTTTCTATCTAGTTTTCAAAAATAACCTATTTTTGATAGAGGGTATTGACATTTCTACCTAAAATTTTTAAGTGGCCTATGTATGCTTTTAATTTTCTTAGATTTTGCTCCATGTTCTTTGTTAGGTTCATATATATTAGTGGCATTATATTTTCCTGATATATTGATCCATTTATTATTTTGAAATGTCCCTCTTTGTCTCTAATAATATCTTTTGTCTTATAGTCTGTCCTGATATTAATCTATCCATTTCAGCTCTTTAATGTATGGTTACTGATGGCATGATGAACTTCTTCCATCCTTTTACTTTTTTTTAAAAATAAATTTATTTTATTTATTTATTTTTGTCTGTGTTGGGTCTTCATTGCTGTGCACAGGCTTTCTCTAGTTGCAGCAAGCGGGGACTACTCTTCATTGTGGTGTGTGGGCTTCTCATTGCAGTGGCTTCTCTTGTTGTGGAGCACGGGCTCTAGGCATGCAGGCTTCAGCAGTTGTGGCACGTGGGCTCAGTAGTCATGGCACATGGGCTTAGTTGCTCTGCGGCATGTGGGATAGTCCCAGACCAGGGGTCGAACCCATGTCCCCTGCGTTGGCAGGCAGATTCTCAACCACTGCGCCACCAGGGAAGCCCCCATCTTTTTACTTTTAATCTATTTGTGTTTATGAATCTGTAGTGTATATTTGTAGACAGGCTATAATTGGATATTGTTCTTTAATCCAATCTAACAATATCTTTGGATTAGTGTTTAATCTATACACAATGTTATTATTGATTGGATTAACCTCTGTCATTTCGCTATTTTTTTAATGTGTCAAGTCTTTTTTTGTTCTTCTGTTTTTACTTTTCTACCTTGTTTTGAGATTATTAAATTTTTTTATTGTACCATTTTAATTTCTCTGTTGTTTTTTAGAACTTTTTAAAAGTTACTTTCTTAATGGTTGCTCTAGAGATTACAATATGAATTTTAACTTATCATGGTCAATTTCAGATTAATACTTTGTTAATTCTGGACATAGATAGCAATACTTCTCCAGTATGATTCTATTTCTTTTCCTTCTTCAATACTAATATTTTCATGTATATTTCATTTATGTATGTAAGTTCAATGATATAGTGTTATAGTCATTGGCCTTTGCAACAATATTTTCTTTAACTATTTAAGAGGAAATGGAAAAAAATACATTTGCAGTCATTTATATTTATCTATGTTTTTGCCATCTACAGTGCTCTTTATGCTTTTCTTTAGATATATCATCTGATGTCATGTACTTTAAGGCTGAAAAAGTTCCTTTAACACATTTTAAGGCATTTCTGCTAGGAATGAATTGACTTAATCTTTGTTTATCTGTGAATGTCTTTATTTTCCTTTTTTTTTTTTTTTTTTTTTTGCGGTACGCCGGCCTCTCACTGTTGTGGCCTCTCCCGTTGCGGAGCACAGGCTCCGGACACGCAGGCCCAGCGGCCATGGCTCATGGGCCCAGCCGCTGTGCGGCATGTGGGATCTTCCCGGACCGGGGCACAAACCCGTGTCCCTTGCATCGGCAGGCGGACTCTCAACCACTGCACCACCAGGGAAGCCCTCCTTTATTTTTGATGGTAGTTTTATCACATATACATTCTGGGTTGACAGGTTTTCATTTTTTCTTTCAACACTTTGAAAAAGGCATCTCGTTGACTTCTGGATTCCATTGCTTCTGAAGAGAAGCTAGCCATGAATCATATTGTTGTTTCCTTGTACATAATTAGTCATTTTTCTCTTGCTGCTTTCAATTTTTTTTTTATATTTGTCTTTTAGCAGTTTGAATATGATGTGCCCAGATGTAAATCTCTCTTCGTCCCATGGGAAGTTTTTTGATCTTCTTGGCTCTGTAAACTGTTTATCATCAAATTTGGGAAATTTTGAGCCCCTATTATTAAAATAGTTTTCTCTCCTTTACTTCTGCGACTCCTATGACATATATGTTGATATGTTTCATGTTGTTCTATAGGTTTTTGAAACTCTATTCCTCTTTTAAAAATATTTTCCTTTCTGTCTTTAGATTGGATAAATTAAACAGATTCATCTTCAAGTTTGAGCATTCTCTCTTCTGCTATCTAAAATATGATGTGGGACCAATCTATTTTCATATTGGTTATAGTGCTTTTCAATTTTAGAATATCGATTTGGTTCCTTTTAAACAGTTTCTGTTTCCTTATTGAGATTCCCTTAAGTGTTGATTAATTGACCACATATGTTTCTTTAACCTTTAAGCATGTCTTTTAATTCTTGAACATATTTATAATTTCTTCTTTGACGTCTTTGTTATATTCAACAACTGCACTCTCTCAGGAACACTTTCTATTGACTGCTTTATTCCTTGCGTAAGTCACATATTCTGTTTCTTTGTATGCCTCATAGTTTGTCATTGAAAACTGGACATATTAGGTCATGTATTGTACCTGCTCTGGATGCTGCAGTAGTTGATGTCTTTGCTCAGTTATTTTTCTTCTCATTTTTGATTTTTTCAACTCCCCTGACTTCCTGGGGTTGCTCCTGTATCCACATATCTCACTGGTCAGCCAATGATTGGTTAGAGGTTGTGCTGAACACCATGAGCACATAAGATTTCCACCCTCTGCAGATAGATGTGTGTTTAGTTAAGGAGCGTATGTAAAGTTCAGACAGCTTTCAAGTCTCTTTTGGCATTTGCTTTTAACCATGTCCCCTTGGGTCTCCCCTGCATGTGCACACAGCCTGCTAGTACACCAGGTGTGAATTAAGAGTTAGTCTCACTTTTATAATGTTCTTTCATTCCTGCGGTTCCCCGGTAAAATAAGTGGCAGGTCCATTGATAGCCTCACATGGGACTACAATCCAAAGATAGCAGAATTGAAGGCTTTTCTCATTTGTTTCCTATTGAATGTGCTACTTTACTGACAACGCCCTTCACAGCTTGTGCTTTGAACCTGCAGGTCATGGCAGCACTCCCCCATGCAGTGAAGCCTCTGCTTTACATGGTCAGCACCACACTAACCAAGCTGGGAGTGGGATGAGACCAGGTCCATGGAAAAAAGCCACTGTCTCGCATGGATCTTATTCAATGTTTTGGCAGCTTTTCGTAAATAAAGCCTTTTCCATTTATTGTTAGTAGTTTTCAGAAAGATTTTTGCTGATTTTGCCCAATTTTATAGTTTTTTTAGGGGGTGAAAAGAATTTACCAATTCTTTTATTCTTTCATACTCACATTTTTTAAAATGAGTACTGAGTGGGAACTTACTACACAATGTATTTACAACTTACTATAAGGTTACTAATTAATAGAGTATGAACCTGGAGTAGAAATAATTTACAAGTCTATAAATAAAAGTTCACAAAAGGATCTAAATGAAGCATTGGAGAAACTATGTGACAATGTGTTGTTTTAAATGAATGGGGAGAAGTTAGTTTATTTAATAAATGGTGGTGGTATAATTGGCTATCTATCTGGAAGTAACAAAATATTGTCTACCAAGTATGAATTACATCATAAAATAATAAATTTCAATAAATCAAAGATTTAAAATTCAATAATTAGTAAATAATAATATTAGCAGAAAATGATATAATTTGGGGGCAAGTAAGATTTTTCTTAAGCAAGACTAGAAACACAAAAGCTCCAAATGAAAACAAAATACCTTGGGGGGGCAGGGGGAGAAAGCATCATAAATAGAGTGAGAAGTCAAATGGTATTGAGGGAAAAAAAAGTGTAATAAGTAAAAAGACACAATTTGGCACTGTTCAAAACGTACCCAGAGTCACACATTTGATGAGAAAAAAACAATAGAGAGCAAATGGTGAGAGAGGTTGAAATTGTGAAGTAGACATTAAAGCATTATCATTCAGATCTCTTTTCAAGAGGGAACTTCTGCACTGGTCACTTAGCTGAAAACCTGTAGCTAAAGATGCCTTCTAGACCCCCCTCTGCTACCACACACCCCCTCACAGTCCCAGGCAATGATTTGATTGGTGTTTATTGATTACTTTGTAGCCAAGTTGTTTTCTGAGCAAGGTGATGTTGCAAGGACTCACCATTTCTGCCCAGTATAGGAGCAATATTTGTATCATCCCTCCCACTGGGCTAGCAGAGGCTTTCCCAGAGCTGTCCTTACTACAAAATTCTCCTTCCTTTCATCTTTACTTTCACAGGTCTTACAAACGCATCTTGGATCTGAAGGCTCCCTACCCACTCCTACTTCCTCTCCCTTTTATCTTTCATATGAATTATCCCCATAAAACTTTTTTTTTCTTCCAACTCTTTCTCATGTTTCCATTGTTCCTAAAATAAACTTCTAAGAACTTTGAATTTAAGAATTCAGAATTATAACCAAATAAAAGGATGTTTCAGAAAGACTCTTCCAATACAGTGAGTTATTACCACAACAAAGTGAATCTGCCGTTAAGATACCTGGGGAAGTAGGTTGCATGTTGTTCCCTTGTACACAGTCAATAAACTGATCATATGAATTAAGATTTGAGAACCACTCTACAATTTTGAAGGTAGAAGAACTTCACAGTTACTCTTCCATAAAAAAAGAAATAAAATCATTCAATCAATTATAAAATACATCATCATAATAAATGCAAAAGAAACACAAATCACAAAGGGCAGAATATTAAAAAAAAAAAAAAATAGTTCCGTGAACAAGCCATGTGATTCCTATTGCAGAGTGTTTGCATGTTTAGTTCCTTCTGCCTGGATATTCACTATTCTTCTCTTTTTTAAGTTAATTACTACTCCTGTGTCTAAAATCAGGTGAAATGTCACTCCTAGATTGATCTAAAACAACCATCAAGTGTTCTCATATACTTTTTCTTATTAGAAGGTATTTATAGTTAAATAATTCAATTTGTAATATCATAATATTTTGCTCTCTTACCGATTATAAATTTTATAAAGAGAGAAACTGCATTGTTTGTTCACTGATTTAACTTCATCATCTAACCCAGGACCTTTCACTAGTAGATCACCTATAATTATTTGTTAAATGATGGCATATACAGAATTCAAAAATCATGACCCCTTACATTTATGTAACTGTTTATGGTTTCCAAAACTCTTCCAGAACAAAAGCTTATTTGAACTACACAATTACTGTGTAGCAGGAGAGGGTACTTATTCCCATTTTACAGATGAGCAAATTTTGTCTCATAAAAATATACTTGCACAGACCTGTGTTAGAGGGAGGAAACAACTTTTGGTAATCAGTGATCATCCTCAATTTTCTAACCCTTGCTACCCAAGGGATGGTTCCCAGGCTTAAAACATCTGTGTCATTCAGCTTTTAGAACTAGAAAATCTGTTTTCCTCCCCAAACCCACTAATTCAGAATCTGCATTTTAACAAGATTTCCAGGTGATTCATATGCCCGTTAAGCTTTGAGAAGTATGTTTTAAGACACGTTGATCCTTTAGATGAGTGGAGTGGTGGTGGCCAGTGGTGGGTATAAACTGTTCTGTATAAATAAGAAAGAGAGAAGAGGCAAGAAAGGTGAGTTGAAAAACTAGGGTAAGTAAGCCCTGTAAAGGGAGAGGAGAGAGAAGAGGCTCTGTGACTTCAAAACAGAGACTTGAAAATTGAGCGAGGATGCTTAACTGGGCTTTCTTAATTGAAAATTTCAGTGTTAATAATGAAAATCTTCTCTCCATCTCCACTATGAAAGCTTCAGTAAAATATGTATTGCTTATACTTCCAGAGAATACCAGCCCGACAACAGCAAGGGCATTTTTCATTTGATTGGTGTTGATTGATTACTTTGTAGCCAAGTTGTTTTCTACCATTTATATTATTCACAGAGCGGAAGGTTCATTGAAAAAGAAGGTACAGAGGAAAAGTGAAAAAGTACGAATAAATGTGTTTTAAGTAGTACAGAGGATGCTAAGTAAAAGCACAGTATTATGATAATGTTCATGAATTATCACAATTATGAATGAAAATGCTCACTTGTGTTATTATGGGATTTTCTCTAGAAGAATGTAAATAGAAGAATTTAAGTTTTGTGGACACTCTCTAATATCTAATTTTTTTTCAGTGTCTATTATTATGGAGTCAGACAAGAACGTGAAAACATTAAAAAAAAAACCCACAAACTTAAGGCAAAAAAACAGCAGTGTGATAAGAAATAGTTTACTCATGAGTTCAGTAGATACAAACTGTGTTCCCTGCTAAGTTTGTATATAAAATTTTTTATGCAAGGAATCCAGTATTCAATTAGATTCAACAAGTCTTATGAGGGACTTCCTTGGTGGCGCAGTGGTTAAGAATCCACCTGCCAGTGCAGGGGACATGGGTTCGATCCCTGGTCAGGGAAGATTCCACGTGCCGTGGAGCAACTAAGCCCATGCATCACAACTACTGAGCCTGTGCTCTACAGCCTGCCAGCCACAACTACTGAGCCCACGTGCCAGAACTGCTGAAGCCTGCATGTCTAAAGCCCATGCTCCGCAACAAGAGACGCCACCACAATGAAAAGCCCACGCACCGCAACAAAGAGTATCCCCTGCTCGCCGCAACTAGAGAAAGCCTGCACGCAGCAACGAAGACCTGACGCAGCCAAAAATAAATTTATTTTAAAAAAAAAAGAGTCATGAGTCCTAGACTATGGGGAGATAGAAATTTGTGTGATATAGTCTCTTACCTCAAAGATCTTAGACTTTGCAGACCACACAAATACACACATACAAGTGTGGATGTTGTTTTTTTAGAAAAATTGTTCTGGAAGGCTGTTTACTTAGTTCAATGTAAATATCTTTTTTCTTAAACAAATATGCAAGTGATTCACCTTCCAAACACAGATTCTTAGTGTATTAGTCAAGACACTCTTTTTTTAATGACAAAATTCCAATAATAATAGAAAAATATTAGTGACTTGTATAATTGAAAATTATAAGATGAGAGGTGCTTTTTTTTTTTTGCGGTACGCGGGCCTCTCACTGCTGTGGCCTCTCCCATTGCGGAGCACAGGCTCCGGACGCGCAGGCTCAGCGGCCATGACTCACGGGCCCAGCCACTCCACAGCATGCGGGATCCTCCCGGACCGGGGTACGAACCCGTGTCCCCTGCATCGGCAGGCGGACTCTCAACCACTGCGCCACCAAGGAAGCCTGAGAGGTGCTTTTAAGAAAGGCAGGAGCCTGGCATGGATACAGTCCCCTGAGAACTATATCTCTCTTTTCCTCCCATTTTTGTCTCTGCTTTTTGCCTTTTGCTTTATTCTCAGGCAAGCTCTCACTATGTGGCAGCAATTGGCTAACATGTTTTTTAGTATCCAGGAGCATCAGGGGGAAAGAGATCCTCTCCCAGCATCCATACCAGTTCCAAAATTGATGTTGACTGCTCTGTTTGAGTTATATGCCCACCCCTGGACCAAGTACTGAATCCAAGGATATAGTATATTGCTGTTGGCATGCCCAAGCTAGGTGGGTTGGAAACCTTTTAATTGACAACTCCTGCACATGGGCCAGTACAGTTATGAAAGCAAATTAGTGATTTGTTAAAAGAAAGGAGAGAGGGGACAGACAAGCAAGGATAATAAGTCCTTAGGGGACATGTTTGCATGTTGGTACAAGTTTTATAGTATCCCCATGTTTTATCTGGTATGATAAGGGGAGCAAATCCTAATTCACGCTGAAATAGCAGTGTATGTAAATGAACATGCACACTATATTTTTTCTTGAAAAGTAAAATTGTGCTTTATAAGGTGTGTTTGGCATCAAGATTTCCAAGAATTAGTTCTAGAGAAACCCAAGTTCTATTCAACAGAAAATCTTGCTCTCGGTTGAGATTCATTTTGTGATTTTCCTTATTGAAAGCACTGCAGAAAATCAATGAAACTGCAAAGTAATCTTAAACCTTAACAATATCAAAACCATACCCCGTACCTGAAGGTCCTCCTTTATCCTTCTCAACAAGAAGTTGTTAAGCTGCACTTTGCTGAATTTGAAGTCATCACATGACAGTTTAATCAACTCTTCCCTTTCCTTTGCCAAGAAGCCATCTGGCAGTGTGTCTTTTTCATTGAAAATGTGTCCCTGATCCAATTTTCATTTGTTACTCTGTCGAAGAAGCAGTCATTCCATTGGGGGACCAAATTTCAGCACTGTTCTTTTCTGCCAGCTCTAAGGATGAATTTTCATTTTATTTACAATGAGTAAATTTCCTTAAGGTTATGGAATGATTGGCAATTCTTTTTTGCTTCTTTTGTATGTTCTGCTGATGTTGCTTTCTTGTGGCTTTTGTTTTGTCATGAACATTCAAAGGCAAGCTTTTTTAGTTCTAATATACTGGCATCCCTTTCTTTCATTGTGGTGTGTCAACAAGTCAGTTAAGTAGACTCAGCTTCACAGACATAATTCATCCATAAAGAAATGACTACACTGAAAAGAAATGTGTACCTCAGCGTAGACTTTCAAGAGGAGAATCAAGTTCTTTGGAAATATTTATTTTAAAAAATACATAATACGGGCTTCCCTGGTGGCACAGTGGTTGAGAGTCTGCCTGCCAATGCAGGGGACACGGGTTCGTGCCCCGGTCCGGGAGGATCCCACATGCCGTGGAGCGGCTGGGCCCGTGAGCCATGGCCACTGAGCCTGCGCGTCCGGAGCCTGTGCTCCGCAACGGGAGAGGCCACAACAGTGACAGGCCCGTGTACCGAAAAAAAAAAAAAAATACATAATACATTTTTTGAAATGTCTTTCCCTCTTACCTCGTCCCCCCGCCCCAGCTTTATTGGTGTATAATTTACAATAAAAATGTATACATTTAAGATGTACAACATGATGTTTTAACATACATATACATTGTGAAATGATTACAACAATCAAGCTAATTAACACATTGGTCACCTCACGGTTACCATGTTGTGTGTGTGTGGGAAGAACACTTAAGATTTACTTTCTTTGAAAATTAAAGTATACAATACAGTATTATTAACTATTGTTGCCATGCTGTACGTTAGATCTCCAGAACTTACTCATTCACTGTAACTGAAACTCTGTATCCTGCGGTTAACATCTTCCCATACCCCCACGCTTCAGCTGCTGGCAACTACCAATTCTATGCTCTTCTTTTATCAGTTCAATGTTTTCAGATTACACATGTAATGAGATTATGTAGTACTTGTGTTTCTGTGGCTGCCTCATTTCACTTACCAAAATATTCTCCAAGTTCATTCACGTTGTTGCAAAAGGCAATTTCTTTTTCTTTTTTCTTTTTTATGGGAGAAAATATTTGCAAATGAAGCAACTGACAAAGGATTAATCTCCAAAATTTATAAGCAGCTCATGCAGCTCAATAACAAAAAAACAAACAACCCAATCCAAAAATGGGCAGAAGACCTACATAGACATTTCTCCAAAGAAGATATACAGACTGCCAACAAACACATGAAAGAATGCTCAACATCATTAATCATTAGAGAAATGCAAATCAAAACTACAATGAGATATCATCTCACACCAGTCAGAATGGCCATCATCAAAAAATCTAGAAACAATAAATGCTGGAGAGGGTGTGGAGAAAAGGGAACACTCTTGCACTGCTGGTGGGAATGTGAATTGGTTCAGCCACTATGGAGAACAGTATGGAGGTTCCTTAAAAAACTACAAATAGAACTACCATATGACCCAGCAATCCCACTACTGGACATATACCCTGAGAAAACCATAATTCAAAAAGAGTCATGTACCAAAATGTTCATTGCAGCTCTATTTACAATAGCCTGGAGATGCAAACAACCTAAGTGTCCATCATCGGATGAATGGATAAAGAAGATGTGGCACATATATACAATGGAATATTACTCCGCCATAAAAAGAAACGAAATTGAGCTATTTGTAATGAGGTGGATAAACCTAGAGCCTGTCATACAGAGTAAAGTAAGTCAGAAAGAGAAAGACAAATACTGTATGCTAACACATATACATGGAATTTAAGAAAAAAATAAAAAGTCATGAAGTACCTAGGGGTAAGACAGGAATAAAGACACAGACCTACTAGAGAATGGACTTGAGGATATGGGAAGGGGGAAGGGTAAGCTGTGACAAAGCGAGAGAGAGGCATGGACATATATACACTACCAAACGTAAGGTAGATAGCTAGTGGGAAGCAGCCGCATAGCACAGGGAGATCAGCTCCGTGCTTTGTGACCACCTGGAGGGGTGGGATAGGGAGGGTGGGAGGGAGGGAGACGCAAGAGGGAAGAGATATGGGAACATATGTATATGTATAACTGATTCACTTTGTTATAAAGCAGAAACTAACACACCATTGTAAAGCAATTATACGCCAATAAAGATGTAAAAAAAAAAGGCTGAATAACATCCATTTTATATATGTTTGTGTGTAATATTTTATATATATACACACAAATATATTTAGATATTATATATATATGAACAAATTAAAAATGTGAGGTTATATGTATATATGTGTTCTATATACATATAACCTCACAATTTTAAAATGTGTTCATCTGTTTTAGGCACTTGGGTTTTTTTCATATCTTGGCTCTTTTGAACAATGCTGCAGTGAACATGGGAGTTCATGCACCTCTGAGATCCTTATTTCATTTCTTTTGTATATATACCCAGTACCCGTGGGGCATATGAGATCATATGCCTTCTCTCAATCCCACAAAGCCAGTTTGACTGCTGAAAGCCTCCCATTTATTTTCCTTGGACACCACCATGAAGTGTTTAAGGGTATGTGCCTTCCCCCAATCCAGCAGAGTCAACTAGCTATCTGTATGTGCTCATGCATGATTCTATAGAGCTTGTAGGTACCTTCTGCTGGGGTACTGGCTACCAGGGGAGGGGTCCTTGGAGTGCTGGGGGCACATGTGGCCTAGTTGAGGTGGGGGTGGTCTGCAGGTGATGGGTCCTAAGAGATTAATAGGAAGGCCTCTTAGTGGAGTTCACAAGGCATTTGGTAGAAACCAAGGCCCTTTGTTGAGTTCTGCACCCCAGCTGCTGTGAACTCCCACCCCTTTTCCTGCTCCCAGCTACTCCTGAACTATTCAGCCATGCTGATCTCAATGTTCTGGGTGGGGCAAGAAAGAAGTGGGCCTCTAGGGCAGTGCTCTGCATAGCTGGGGGAGCCACTGCTCACTACCCTCACTTTTCCCTGTGGGAGAAATCTCTCTTGAGGAGAGATTTGTTGGAGTCTCTCTTCACACTGAGCTGTGCCACCGTATAGAGGAGGAGTAATGTGGGTAAAGTGAAATTGTTTTTACCTTATTAAATGCATCTATTATCAGATTTTTTTGCTCCTACAGAGTGCTATGGCCTCTCTGCCAGAGTCCCTGGTTCCCAAAATGGTACTCTCATCCGTGGGTGGTTGTCAAAATCAATGTTTCTGTGGGGCACGAGCCCTGAAAATACTTATTCCACCATCTTGCTGACGTCACTCTCCTAATTTCTTTCCTTCTTTCCATTATGCTGTCCAAAAATATAGACTAAAGTTGATTCCTTTCTTCAAAACAAATTGAGCATCTTTCATGAGTATCTTTGTTAGAATAGGCAATTTTTATGAGATTTGGACGTAGGTGATATAAAATAAGGTGAATGAATTCAACAAAATGTATAAAATATGACTATTTGTTTAACTGTAAGAAGATAGACAACCAGGGAAATGGGCCAGAGACATTATGACAAAGTATGAAGCAAGAAAGCAAGATATTTAGAATATTGTTTTAAAAGTTTGTAGCGTGCTACATGAAAAAGGTAACACTTAGCAAGTGCAAATTAGCTTGCCAGAAAAGTTCTTTCTTCCAGTAACTGACGAAGTCCCTGTTTTTCACAGGCAAGGCCCTCCTCTGGTGAGAAGTCTTTGTTGACCCCTTTGTTCAACCCCTGTGTGTCTCTATTGTAATAACATTTACCACATGTCCTTGCTAATATATGTTTAACTTCTGTGTCCTATTAAGATATGAACTCCTATAAAGTCTGTTCCTATCTTTTTGTGCCAATGCCTAGCATTTTGTGCTCAGTCCAAATTAGCAATGAGTGAATGACAAGGTGTATAAGTTAGTAAAAGGCAGCTCTCTCAGAAACCTCCAAAGAACGAAAAACTCTATAATCATTTACAGGAGGAGGAGGAAAAAATACATGTATCTAAAAATCTCAGAAAATATACTTATATGAACAGCTCGCGGGATCTGTGTTTGTTAGTAAATAAGCAGAGTGTCATAAGTTCAAGCCATCAGTTGCCTAAAGAAAAATGTGAAGGAATTTGAGAAATGGCAATCTACATTTGGCTTACTAGAGAGGATGAAAATTTAGTAAATAAGATGAACCAAACAATAAAATCTGGAATTAAAAATGTTTTGAACAGTTTTTATGGAATCAAAGATGCCAGTTAGGCCAACAGAATACCACAAAGGAGGATGAAGGAACAAACCAACCATTGAAATTAAAGCAAATATAAAGTTCCATATACAGAACATTAAACTAAACCTTCAGAAGAAATCACAGCTAAGTCATTTCAAACCCAGAAAAAAGTAATATTCACTGACACTAATAGGTAAAAACAAACAAGCAAGCAAACAAAAACAAAACAACAAACACAAAACCATTATGGGTTTCTGGAGAAAAGACATAACTGTTATATGTAAAAAATTGTATAAGAATTATAGTCGACTTAAAGCTAAGACCAGCAGTTTAATTTAGAGGGGGAAAACCTCAGCTAGTTCTAAAGTAATGTATTTGGTTTTAGCCGTCTCGTTTTTTTTTAAAAGTGGAGTATATACAGAAGAAGATCTAGGCTGGTAGTAGGAGGTATAGAAATTTTGTCATAAGAATAGAAAAGTTCATTTTATTATAACATTTAAGTATATAAAAATTAAACCCACCTATTAACAGAAAGCAGTATTATAAGAGGAAGTAATCTTCCCATCATCTGAAAAAAACTTAGCAGAGAAAGAAAAACTATCTTTATTATGCTATGGTAGAAATTTCTGCATTTAGTGACCTATTCAATTGGTGATCCCTAATAGTCTCTGCCACACCTAAGATATCATTCTGGGTAGCAAATATTAATGGATCTTTGCAAAATAACTGACTGCTACTAAATATAAAGGAATTAACAACCTTTCTCCTAGCCACCCACATTAAAAACTTGATAGCCTTCATATTGCAATAAACCAGCCTCTTTCTTAATATTATTAGTTTCTTCATTTTTAAAATGCCATTTTCTTTCCATCCACAATTCTTACTGTTTTAGTAAAAGTTCTCTTTCCCTCCTAAGGATTTTCTTGCCTCCAGGGTGTCTGTTCTCCACACTACTCAGTAATCATTTTTGTACATAATAGGAAACAGAAGTGAGCTCATGTCTCTCATCTACTTGAAAAATATTCATGAAAGTATGAGTTTTGTTTAGTTGTGCTTTTGTGTGAAGATGATTATATAGCCCCAGCACCCAGACATAACTAGATCTTATTTTGTCACAGTCACCTTGTTGCTCATAAGTTCCTTGAAGGAGATGTATTCAAGAGCAAAAACAGCAAATGTCAAAAAGGTACTGCTTTAGAGCTGGGCTTCTGCCTGAGACCCTAGTACTGGAGTCCCTAAATCCAAACTTGTGGTTTGCCCAGAATGTCTTTAACATTGCCCTCAGTTTGACTAAATTTTAGGGTTTTTTTTACCCCTGACTATAGGCCCCTGACCTTCCTTTCCTTAGAGCATTTACTTTAGAAAACTTCTAATTGCAATTTTTTTTCTGCCCCTTTGAAATGAATATAAAAGTCTCTTTCTAGTTTTAAGACTCAGAAATTCCAGAGACTGTCTTTTTTAAGGACCTGGAAGCCCTCTGTGTTTGCTTTTGTGGAAGCAAACACAGAAGGCCTAAGACCCCAGATCTTAAAGACTCTACAGCCTTTTTTTTTTTTTTTTTTTTTTGCGGTACGCGGGCCTCTCACTGTTGTGGCCTCTCCCGTTGAGGAGCACAGGCTCCGGACGCGCAGGCTCAGCAGCCATGGCTCACGGGCCCAGCCACTCCGCGGCATGTGGGATCTTCCCGGACTGGGGCACAAACCTGTGTCCCCTGCATCGGCAGGCAGACCCTCAACCACTGCGCCACCAGGGAAGCCCAGCCATTTTTTTTTAAGTGGAGTTGAGGTCAATCTCTCTCCCTTGTTGCAACAGTCTTGAATAAAACCTTCCTTGCCTGTTTAACTTTGGTGGGTTTTTTTGTTTGTCTTGTTGTTTTACTTATATAGGCATTTGCCAATGGAGGGGTGAAGGCTCTTTCTCCTCTAACATGAAATTCAAAATTCTTTTTTTTATTTTTTAAGGAGAACACTTTTATTTTATTTTCTGGTTGCTGCACGTGGGCTTTCTCTAGTTGTGGTGAGCAGGGGCTACTCTTCGTTGCAGTGTGCAGGCTTCTCATTGCGGTGCCTTCTCTTGTTGTGGAGCACAGGCTCTAGGCACGCGGGCTTCAGTAGTTGTGGCACACAGGCTCAGTAGTTGTGGCTTGCGGGCTGCAGAGTGCAGGCTCAGTAGTTTTGGTGCATGGGCTTAGTTGCTCCGAGGCATGTGGGATCTTCCCAGACCTAAGCTCGAACCCATGTCTCCTGCATTGACAGGCAGATTCTTAACCACTGCATCACCAGGGGAGTCCCAAAATTCTTAACATCAGCCATCTGTTGAGCTTTAACCATGAGCAAGTTCAGTGAATGATGAGAGAGAGGATGAATAAGGTGACCTATCTCATTATTAGCTAGCTTGTTCTGAATCATTTTTCTAAGGTAGTAAGAAATACATGAGTATCAGAGGCAACATGGTAGCTGGGCTGGACTGGGTAAGGTATAGGTGAGTGAGAGCCACATCAAGTGTCTACCAAATTGCACACCAATAAGTGGAGCTTAATCAGTGTCCTAGAGAGGGGCCCCATCTGATTATTATTACTTCTTGTCATTTAAAGCAGAAACCAAGGCAGGAGAGGTGGTTTGAGAGAAAGAAAGACAGGTGCATTCAAAAGTTACCATTTGACTGTACAGAAAAGTCCAGCCTCAGACTGTCAGCTAACTTAAGAGTTTCATTTCCAAACAGTGCTGTGATGAATTGGGCTATTGTTTGGCAGGTATTTACTCAAATCTCTTTCATTCTTGAGGTTTGTATGAATTCACTGCTGCATGAGCTTAACCATGCGATTTGCTCTGGTCAATGGGATATGACAGATTTGAAGCCAACAAAGGTTTTTAATGTGCCTGCATAGGTTGGCTTGTTCTGCTAGTGTCATTCCCCATGAAAAGAATATGCCCCAAGTGACCACTAGTAAAAGAATAATGGGAGAAATATGAAACAGATTTCATTCCAATCCACAGTTTGGAGACAGGCCCAGATGCTCCAAAGCCTGAAGCAGTGCCACTAAACCAATCCAAGGCTAGATGCAAGAAATAGTTTCTTATTTGTTAAGCCACAGAGATTTTGAATTATTTCTTATATAGTGAACACTAATACATGTGCTAATATACTGCATTATAATTATTATATCTGTCTCTCTCCTGAACTACACCATAAAAATTAGAGGGCAAAGACTTTTTCTTATTCATTTTTATAGCTAAGAACTCAATACAGAGTAGATGTTTTTACTGTGGGTCTAGTACACAAGTTTGACTGAAGTAGCCACTCTGGTGATGCTAATCAAATTATTCCTATTCAGTGCATAATTTATTTTTTTTTGAAAACTTATGGTAGATGTTATTTTTTTGCATCTACCTCAAATATTTTTGGAAGTAAATAGAATATAAATTTAAAATTCTAAATATCTGAATAATTTCAAACTCTTTGGAATTACGTGAATATTTTAGCTATGAACACTTGCTGCTTTTGAAATCTATGACATGCAATGAAAAATATATCATGTGGTTTTACCTTTATTTGTCAATTATCTATTCATCCAGCCATCCAGCAATGTAACATCTTTTCACTTTCTACCTTTGTGACACCATTAAAATAAACAGAACTTGGAATATGTTGTGAATGATGACAAGGGAAAACAAGAGCCTAAGGACAGAGTGGATATAAAAATTAAAAACCTAAATGAATGTCTGTATAGATCATTATTGTGACTTCTCTTTGACACTCAATCATAAAACTAACATATTTGGCATCACCGAACACTGATAAAATTATACTTTATTACCAAACATTTATTGGGAAATATTAGCTAGGTGAAATCTAAACTACCAGATATCTTCCAAGTTTTGTCAAATATTAAAAAAGACGATCTCTAGCATGCAGAAATCCCTAATTAAGTATTTAACAGTCTTTATGTCTGATCTTTTCATCAGTTATCAATCTATCATTTGAAATTTTGTGCAGCTCTGGTTTGTTCCTCCAAGGATATGAAGTAAGGATGCCAGTGCTCACTAAAGCACAACATATTTAGGAAGCTGTTGTAAAAGTCTAAGTGAGAGAAAATGAGTGCTAGAAATTAAATAGTAGCTGTGGAATCTGAAATGAAAGAGTAGTTATAATTCACATTAATTCTTGCAGGCTTGCATGTGACTGAATGTGCTAAAGTAAGGGGGAAAAATATATATATATATATAAACCTGAAACTTTAATCCTGGGTGATAGAAAGATTTTTATGTCATTATCAGAAAGTGGGCAGTCAGAAAGAGGATCTAATTTGAGAAGAAAGATGATATTTTCATACATATAGGTCAATGATGCAATGTACTTTTCATTATTCTTTTTTTTAAATTATTTCTGTAGATGGGACTACTCAGTTTAATTAGAGCCACTATTTTCTATTAAGTTGACACATGTATAGAGGTGTTATGGCATGTATTAGAGTCTAACTAATTTCTTCCTTTCACCAAAACTCCCAGTTTGGAATACAGACATTCATAATAATAAGGAGGATGAAGAAGAAAAGAAGGTGGAGGAGTGGTGGAGGGGAAGAAGAGAAAGAATTATCCTCCTATGTTGGTTGTCTATTCTCCAAGCATCACTTTACACATTATTAATATTATTACAACTTAAAAATTATCACATTTCTGTGTGTACTCATTAATTCTTCTACATTTTATAAATGCATATATTGAGGTCAAAAGATGTTAATGACTAACCTTTGCTATAACAAAACTGGAAAATATTTGCTCTGAGGCTTGAACTCCCCATTGCCTCACATGTGACTCTCTCTTCCTTGTTTGAAATCAGTCATAAGTGTAACAAAGGAAAGTTTTCCAATTCTTTCTGGCCAGAGACATAACGTAATGCCTATCTATTTCCCAAGCAATTGTTTATGTATATAAATTCAGTTATTTGTCATAAGAATGGGAACACCTTAAGGAAAATATTAATCTTTTCAATGGAATTTTAAACCAAATTAATTTGATTTCAAATCATTACTCATAGATTGTATCATACCACCACATATTTTAACCCATGAGTTATAAAATGATCTCACATCAAGCAATCATTTCTGCATTCAGAAATCTTTAGGCAAAAGTGTAATATAGGAAAAAAATGAAGAGACAAATGCCTACCACAAATTGCTGTCTCATATTAATTCCTGATATCCACTTGTATATATTTTCTTTAGCTCTCAGATATAAAAGATATTGTGAATTCTGTGACCTAAGAAAGTTCTAGAAAGTGCTAGCATTTGAAAAAAGTCTGAAATCTTTCCCAGCCTTCCTCAGTTAGGGGTTTATCAAAAATATATGTGTTTCCTTCTTCTACACTGTGAATCTAACACATTTTTCTCTTCCCCTGGTTTGTGTTCTACCTACTCACTACCTTTTCCAGATTCACTGCTTTAAGGGCATGCCCAAGATGGAGAAGCAGAAAGACCCTGAGCTCACCTCCTTCCACGGCACGCCAAAATTACAACTATTTACAGAGCAACTATTGATGAGAATGACCTGAAGACTAGCAGAAAAGATCTTCTACAACTAAAGATAAAAAGAAGGAACCTCACTGGGGACAGAGATGAGGTAGAGTCAAAACACATACTCCTGGGTGAGAGACCCACAAATGGGAGGATAATTACAACTGCAGAGGTTCTCTCCGAAGAACGAGGGGTTCAACCCCACATCAGGCTCCCCAGCCCAGGAGTTCTGCACTGAGAAGACAAGCCCCCAGAACGTTTGGCTTTGAAAGTCGACAGGGCTTACTTTTGAGAGAACCAGAGGGCTGTGGGAAAGAAAGACTCCACTCTTAAAGTGTGTGCAAAAAAATCTCACTCCGAGACCCAGGGCAGAGCATTAATTTGAAAGAAGCTTGGGTCAGACTCACTTGATCTCGCAGAGCCTTTCAGAGAGGCACGAGACAATTAAGACTCAACCTGGGGACACAGATGGTGCCATAGCTATTTTGGGGAGCTCAATGAACCATAAGGACACTGGTGCTGGCAAAGGGCCATTTTGGAATCCCCGTCTAGCTTATTAGTGCTGGGAAACAGCCCTGCCCACCAGCCTGTCTGCACCAGTCCTAGGATGCCCCAAGCCAAACAGCAAGCTGCATGAGAATACAGCCCTATCCACCAGCAAGCCAGCTGCCATAGGAACCCCTGAGCCCTCAGCTGCCCAGGAAGCAGCCCTGCCTATCAATGGGCCAACAACAGGCTGAGGACCCAGCCTAACACACCAGTGGGTGGGCACCAGCCCCAGGACCAGTGTAGCTCCACAACCAGTTGTGTCAAAGCCTGGCCCAGGGATTTCCCTGGCGGTCCAGTGGTTAAGACTCTGCACTTCCAATGCAGGGGGAGCGGGTTTGATTCCTGGTTGAGGAACTAACATCCCACATGTCGCGTGGTGCTGCTCCCCACACAAATAAATAAATAAATAAATAAAATAAAATGATGTCTTAAAAAAGAAAAAAGATCCGGTCTAACCAGCAAGCAGGAACCACCCTGGGACACCTCGGGTTCCTCAGCCAGCTGCCCTGGGATCTGGCCTCACCCACCAGTGGGCTGTCAACCGTTCCGGGACATCCTGGGCCCTGCAGCCAACCATGTCAGTCAGGAACTGGCCCTGTCCACCAGCAGGCTGACACTAACTCCATGACCCCCAATCCTGCAACCAGTCACCCCAGGACCAAACTCCTCCCAACAGTGGGCCAACACTACCCCTGGGAACTCCCAGAGCTCTATAGTCAGCCATGCAAGGACTCAGCCCTGCCCACCAGTGGCTGGCAGCCTCCACACGAGGTAGGTCCTGGTAACCAACCAGACTGGGGTCCAGTCATGCCTACCAGAGTGTCCTCAGTAGCAAGCCACCTGCAAGAAGACCTAAGCAGCCCACATAGAGGGCACTCCTAGGGCTTAAGTGAACCTACACTTATATGGGCAATGAATCTACCACAAAAGAGGCAAGAATATACAATGTGGGAGAGACAGCCTCTTCACTAAATGGTGTTGGGAAAATTGGACAGCTACATGCAAAAGAATCAAACTGGACTACTTTCTCACGCCATATAAAAACAAACTCAAAATGGATTGAAGACATAAAATGTAAGAGTTGAAACCATAAAACTTCTGGAAGCAAACATGGACCGTATACACTTTGATATCAGTCTTAGAATTTTTTTTTGAATATGTCTTCTCAGGCAAGGGAAACAAAAGCAAAAATAAACAAATGGGACTACATCAAATTAAAAAGCTTTTGCACAGCAAAGGAAACTCTCTCAACAAAATCAAAAAGGCTGCCTATTGAATGAGAGAAGATATTTGCAAATGATATATCCGGTAAGGGGTTAATATCCATAATATACAAAGAACTCGTACAACTCAACATCAAAAAAACAAGCAACCTGATTAAAAAATAGACATTTTTCCAAAAAGACATACAGATGGCACATGATGCTAGGCTCAGCATCACTAATCATCGGGGAAATGCAAATCAAAACCACAATGACATTATCACCTCACACTTGTCAGAATGGCTATTATCAAAAAGACAACAAATAAGTTTTGGTGAGGATGTGAAGAAAAGAGAATCTTTGTGCACGATTGGTGAGAATGTGAATTTGTGCATCCACTATGGAAAACAGTATGGAGATTCTTCAAAAACTTAAAAATAGAGCTACTGTATGTTCCAACAATTCCACTCCTGGGTATTTATCTAAAGAAAACTAAAACACTAATTAGAATAGATACCCTTATGTTCATTGCAGCATTATATACAATAGCCAAGATGTGGAAGCAACTTAAGTGTCCATCAATAGATGAATGGATAAAGAAGATTTTATATATATATGTATATATATACATATATATATGGCCTATTACTTACATAATAGACTATTACTCGGTCATTAAAAAGAATGATATCTTGCCATTTGTGACAATATAGATGGACCTAGAGAGTATAATTCTAAGTGAAATAAGAGAAAGACAAATACTGTATGATTTTACTTATGTGTAGAATCTGAAAAAAAAAAAAAAGAACAAACATAACAAAACAGAAACAGACTCAGAGATACAGAGAACAAACAAATCATTGCCAGAGGGGAGGAGGTCGGAGGAGAGAACTAAGTGAGGGAGATTAAGTGGTGCAAACTTTAAGTTACAAAATAAGTGAGTCATGGGTATGAAATGTACAGTGTGGGGAATATAGTCAATAATTATGTAATATCTTTATATGGTGACAATGGTACTAATCTTAACATGGTGATCATTTTGAAATGTAGAGAAATATTGAATCATTATGTTGTATACCAGGAACTAACACCGACAGTATTGTCGGTCAATTACATTTCAAAAACAAACAAACAAACCCATAGAAAAAGAGATCAGATTTATGTTTAACAGAGGCAGAGGCCTGGGAGGAGAGGGGGGAGGAAGATGACCAAAAGGTACAAACATCCAGTTATATGATAAATAAGTACCAGGATGTGATGTACCACATGATTAATATAATGAACACTGCTGTATGTTATGTATGCAAGTTGTGAAGAGAGTAAAGCTTAAGGGTTCTCATCACAAGGAAGAGCATTTTTTTTCTATTTCTTTAACTTTACTTGAAATGGTGGATGTTCACTAAACTTATCATGGTCATCATTTCATGATGTATGTAAGGTAAATCATTATGCTGTACACCTTAAACTCATATAGTGCTGCATGTCAGTAAAACTGGAAGGGGAGAAAAAAGCAAACAAAAACAAAACAAACAAGAAGAATCATTGCTTTAATTAGTCATAAATACTGATAGGATTATGTCAATGCCACAAGCATAGGCATTAAGAACTTCTGATAACTGTGTAACCCCATTTACAAATGAGAGTAAGTAATGCACCCGATGTTACACAATTAAAATTGACAGAGATAGGAAAGACCTCATTCTGAATAATCTAACCCCTAACCAAATATGATTGCTACTACATTGATGATACTTATGCCAAGGAGAATAGTAGACATAACGATCAATCTGTTAAAGAGTGATCAAAATTCCATCTATTTCTTCCCTCTTTCTTCTTCACTGGCTGGGCAGAGAGAGAATTTTCTTTGTATTGTATAGCTAGCTATTGGGATTCCACAGAGGTCGATGGGATGCAAGAACTTTTGATGTCAATGAATCTTAAAAATTGTGTATTCCTCTCCCTCCCATAATACTTAGGTCCTTATAAGTAAAAGCAGAAACCTGTAGGTACAGGTATACGCAAATATAGCAAATGATTCCACATGGCACAGTGGTAGAAATGTACTAATTTTCAGATAGATGTGGTAATCTGAGAAGGATAAGAAGCGTTTCCTCAAGATGTGTTTTAGTCAGTGGAGATATATTTTAAATTCAAGTTGTAGGTACAAGAGATAATAGAGCAGAACAAAACCACTTGCTGGGTGATTAGGCAAACAGGCCTGATATTACTCACTAGATTTAATGAAAAATGTGTTAATCAGAAAGGGAATGGTGATTTGAATCTTTAAAAAACTTTGTAGTGGCAAACTCTAGTGGTAATATCCACAAGAGGAGGCTTTAATTGATGTAGTTCTCAACTGCCAGTCCCCTAAGCAAGAAGAATCCTCCTTGGAAAATGGACATATCAGACTGTCATAGACCAAAGCCTTTAACGGTTGCTTCTCCCAGCTCTCCCTATTGTAATTCAAGGACCACTCATCAGCCTTCAGTTTATGATTTGATTTCCTGTATACATCTACCTACAGGGAAAGAATGCAAAGATTATGTGATGAAACGTGTCATTTAAAATGAGTACATCAGCGTTCTGGTGTTTACAAGTAATCCCATTAATCAAGATAATTGGTCTCTGAGAGATGATGGACTCAGTGTCTTGAGACATTTAGGTTGAAGAGTCTTCAAAGTTGACCATTAGATCCTGTATCACAAGAAATTCACTAACGTAATAAAGGGCCCCTTTGAGGTTTCTGGGGAGTCAATCTGTAGACCTCACTCCCTGGAGTGTGCAGTGACTGAGAGAAAAATAATTATATATGTTCCCACCTTCCAAGTTTATTCATTTAACAAATATTTACTGTGTGCCTACTATGTGCCAAATATATAATTTTGCTATATATTTCAATTTGCTCAGAAGCTTTATAATCTGGCCATGTTTTTCCTGCTTTCATTATTTCATAGCATGTGATGCAGCAATCGTTTTTATTTGACACAGTGAAGTTGTCTATACATCAGGGTAGTTTCCTGCATAAGACCTAAAACTTTCTTGCATTTGCTAACGTTAACATTAGTGTGCTTTAATTTTCTGAAAACTGTATATTTACATTTGTAGTTGAACCTGCTCCTCAACACGTTTTTTTACTGCCCTGCTTGTGATCTGTAGTGCTATAATTTGTACTGCATTAAGAGATAGCATTCATTAAAATATTTTATTTTATGTGGAACAATGGGAATATTAAAAATGGTTGATCTTCATAGTGAGAGTTGAAAACTCAGTTATAATAATAAGATAAAAATAAAAATTATACCACATAATTTTATATTATGATGATAATTATATTATCCCTTAATATACCACTTGGTCTTTTGCTTAGAAGTAAACAACATGGTTAGATATGGAAGGGATGAATCTGACTAAATGATACCTACCACACAGGCTTCTAGTCATTTGACACACTTTATTATTTCTGAAATAAGTATTACAGTCTTATGGTATGATATTTAATAGTAAAGTAGTTCTTTACACTCAACATTCTTCAAAAATCACTACACAACTGGTGTTTAAATATAATAGAATTAAAGTTGTATACCAGAGAGTGAATGGTCTCAGATATAAGAGCTCTTTCTTAATAGTAAACAGCTGTGTGATAAGAAGTACTTCAATTGAAACTAAGTTAAACATTAAACATGTAATTACCTCTGTTTTGGATTTCTCAAGGATATTAATTTTGTGAAGATGTTCTTTCTTGTTTTCTATAGAATACTTCTAAAGAGAGATTTTTCAAAATCAAGAAATGTATTAACCCTTAATCATGGATGGATTTGTAAAAGGAGCACTTCTGAGCACTAAAAAACTATTGTCTCTAATAGCCCAGGGTCCAAATATTTATTATTTAGGTAACAATCCACCTAAACAGTAAAAAGAATTAAGCCTAATCTTCATTCCTTAATCTTACCTATTCTAATAATCATTTAATCTTCATTGCTTAATCTCCATGTGTAGGAATAAGATCCCTGATATCCTTGACCCAAGTAAAATATATGTGGTTTTCTTTGACAGCACTCATTTTTATTTTTATAATTTATTAATTTAATATAATTATATTGTAATGAGCTTAGGACTTAGCTAATTCATCATCAAAGCAATTAGGTCATTACTCACATAAATTGCTATGTGCCTATGGAGAGTAACCTCTGCACTGACATGATGGCGACTCAAACATCCACCAGCCTTGTCACCCAGTCTCTGTGCCTTGTTCCCCTGATAGGCAGCTTAGAAGAGCAAATAGAAGTTTTGGCTCTGGAGCTCAGAACACCTAGGTTTGAAACCTTGTGCCATATACTCACTGATTTTTCTGATATCGGCAAGTTATTTGTCCTCTTCACCTCAGTTTTCTTATGTGTTAAATGGGGACAATGATAGTACTACAACTCACATGATAGCTATGAGGATCTAATAAGAATCCTGGGCAATATATTTAGGACAGTGCATTAGCACACATTTGGTTTCTAAATAAATGTCGATTATTATTACCTGTTTGCAGTTATCTTCTAAAGGATTTGGGTGTTCAATAGACTAAACAAAATGTATAAAAGCAACAAACTGGGATTAAAAATGGAATATAGAAAGTAAGAAAATTCCTTCCGTAAGACATCTGCGAGAAAAACTAATTATCATAGTAGGGCAATTAACTTGACTTTGTTTCTTGATTACTAAACAATGTTCTGATAAAATAATTATGAATAAATGGTAGTTAGAGATTTTAGTCTAGAATAGCCTTTATGCAAAGTATATTCTCAACTTTCATTGGGTTAATAATCTGTAATCTGAGCTAACTGCTAAAATATAATCACATTGCAGTAACAGGTACTACAGACAGCAAACTAGTTCATGAATCCTTCAGGTGTGTCCTCAATGTGATATTTTGCAGTCCATGTTTCTACTAGCAGTTGAAAGTCAATTTTGCTAAACAATTTATATGTATTACAGTTGGATTTGCTATGAAAATATCAATAGCAGTTACATTTTGTATTCTAGAAAAAAAATACATCATTAATTGTTCTTTCACTTTTTTACTGAGTGGAATCATTTTCAGTGACGATAGCTTTGGGAGCAACAGATTTGCTATTTATCACTCACAATCTGGTATTGCTTTCAACACCTCCTAACTCTCCATTAATTTTATATCAAATTTACATTTTAATTGTTTGCAAAGTGCATTTATTTTCTAATATTTATTACTTAAGCAATTTTGGCACTTTTTAAAACAACCATTTACTCAGCACAATAAGTTGCCATTTCTTAATTGATGGGGAATCACATTTACATATACCTAATTCCATTTGATTTTTCTCTCTAAACTTCGTGCTCATTTTCAATAGGTTGGGCAAGTGTTTTGGAATGGGTCCCTCTCCTCATGGAACTTTTACCTCACTTTTTAGCCTAAAGTTCTTTCAGTTGTGTTTTTTCTGCTTAGTTGAGTCTGTTTAAAACAACTGATTCATTTTTATGAAATCATATCAGTTTTAGTTAAATTAATTTTTATCTGAACTTTCTTTATATTTCGTCTTATTTATTTATTGTATCTGAACATATTGAATATCTATGGATCTGGTTCGAAAATCTACAAAATCCATTCAACCTCATATGAATGAGTAGGACATTAAGTGAAAATTATTTTATAACAGATATTGGCACTTTATCTTGTAATTTTTTTTTTAATTTGGGGATTACCTTAGTGGTTTAAAATGTAAGATCTTTCTAGGATCTCTTTCCAAATTTAAAGCCCTTTGTATGGTTTGTAATACTCTGCATACTTTACCCTCAGCACCATTCTCACCCATTTTCTTCCTCTTTCTCTTTTTTTCTGTATGCTTCAATTACAATGACCTTTCTACCCCTCAGACATGCTTTTACTCACAGGGCCTCTGCTGTTTTCTTTTTTGCAAATCTTCCCAAATAGTAGCCTGACTTTCTCCAACACATCTTCTAGATCTCTGCTCAAACACCTGCTTCTCAGAGAGGTGTTTCTTGACCACCCTATTAACATTTCACTCCTTTTTATTCTCCTTTCCCTTGCATTATTTTTCTTTATAGCATTTATCATTACTTGAAATTTCACTATTTATTTGCTTGTATGTTTATTATCACTTGTGTCCAGTAGAATATAAGTACCTCGTGGTGTGAACATTATCTATTTTGTACTCCAGTGTATCTCCAGGATCTAGAAGAGTGCCTGGTGGACACCAGACACATGTTATTGAATTTAAAAGTGAATTAATTCGTTCATATATTTTCATTTGTCTTCTCAGATGAAGGAAAAAAGTCAGCATAGTTTAAATCAAGTACATTTCCTGACTATGTGATATATTTTCCAACTTACTTAAAATATTGATTTTTAATAAATTAGTACCTCTTTGCAAAAATTCTTATTATAACCTAGTGCATTTAATATCATTAATGCTGTTATTCAAACATGGAAGAAGTTACTATCATACTTTTATTATTATTAAAGTATAAATGTGAAAGGAAACAAAACAACTTCATAGTCTTAGGAAAGGTTAAGACACTCTCAGATTTCAGAAGACTGCTCCTAAATGTTTCTACCTGTTTTCATTATGTGCATAAAATAAATATATATATAGGTCCTTCTCACTATAAATTAGTTTATCCTCAAATTCAATCACATATCAACTTTTTATCCCCCAAAGTCATGTTTATTTAAATTCTTATCCTCTGACCATACTTTTCCTTTCTTTACAAGATTATGTTTTACTCTTAAAGCCAATTTCTAAATAGTTGCACATATTACACAAATTCTATTTAGATTCCCCATGCTACTGTAAGATTAAGCAGTGCCTATTTTGACCACGTGTCTATGTGTCTGAATGTATATGACATAAAAGTTAATAAAAAGCTGATGAGTAATTTTTAGCACCTAAAATATATTTAATAGGATGGATGCCTGTAAATCTGCCCATGAATCCAGCATAATCTTAATATTGGCAAAAGTGAAAAGCAAAGTTATGATTTTATGCTAATATTATGTATTTGATGGCTGCTCAAGGAAATAACTATTGTAAGATTAATCTGAAGAGAGTAGAAGCCAGTACCTTTCCATGATTATCATTCTGAACACAAACTTCCTTCCTTTTTTATTGGTAGAGAAAATAGCAGAATCCTTCCAAATTGTGGAAAGCAATTTTTTTCTTTCAAAGTTTTATCTGAAACAAAATAATGAGTGGTAGCATAGAAAAGTGGGAATTTGCCTCTTTTAGACAATTTTTAATTTATTTTTTATAACATACAGTATAAATTGTTTTTAGTGGGCAACAATCTAGATCACTTAATTTAATATGTAATCTTTTCTCAAATTAAAGGCATCAGAGCTCATATTTTAGTCTTGGCATATCTTTATACTGTAAAGTAGGAAATGGCACATGTTAATTATCTTTATGCATCCAATGACTTAAGCTCTTTCTGGGAGAGAGAGGGAACAGGACAAAAATTTTAATTGAAAGAGTAATTCCTAAATAGTCTTACTGACAAAGAAAAAATACCATAATGTCTAGAAATGGCCCATAGAATATATGAAAATGTGTTATACATTCCTGTTGGGTATTGTTTAATTGAACATTGGACGTAATCAAAGGTTCCAACACTGGCACTTTTATGTTGTATGATATCAGACACTGAGATTAAGAGCTGTGAGATTTAACTTCATGATTTTTACTCAAAAAACTTTGGAGTATCAGTTAGCTTTAGTCTTCTAAAAAAAAGACTGAATAGAGAGTAAATTTGTAATTTAGGCCATATACTGTAATTTCAGGTACTCTTCCACACTCTTTGGTCTTTCTCCCCTTCATCGTAGATCGTCAGAGTTAGATCAGAACTTCCTCAAAGCTCTGGTCCCTACTGGAGAACTAATAGAGTGATGTTTGTTTAGAGGCTGACAGTCATGGATTATCTAATCAGATACATTTTAAAATACTTTGTTAGATAATCTAGTACTTTAACACAGTGGTCTTTAAACTATATCACTGGAGTTATGGTAAGTCACACCACAGAGTACACAGTTGTGGACAGATGGTTAACATCAACTTCCATATGTATTCTTTTCTAAAACTGCTCTACCTAAGGAACACCTATGCTGGAGAGGTCTTGACCATTCCCTTTTCCTACCTTCTCTTTTATAATCTCTTTTCTCTCATCTCACCGAAAAAAAGCCTATTCTTATCTGTCTTTAAAATTACTGTGATGCATTTCCCAGAGCTGTATAAAATTCCATAGTGAACAACAGAAAGATAACTTGATATACGTATGTCGGCTGAGCCTTTTATAAATAAGATACCAAAAAGCCAGGTTACAGTTTTATGTCTTTTTTATCTTACTACACATTCCCTAAAGGCACTATTCTACTTCATGGAGCACACAAAAATTTAGAAGTTGTATGACAGATGGTGGCAAATTCGGAGATACATAAAATATAGGTCTTTTAGTTTGATCAGTTCATGAGTATTTCCTATCACAGTCAGTTAGTCATTTTAATACACTATTCCAGCAAAAAGAACATCAAATCTAATCATTATTTGCTTTCCAAGACCTCCTAAGAATATGATTGGTAAGGGGACTTACAAAACTTTGGATATTATCTTTAAACATGAGGATGCTGTGATGACTAGGCTCTAAAGTAGCTTTATTAAGATATGTATATATATAACTGATTCATTTTGTTGTAAAGCAGAAACTAACACACCATTGTAAAGCAATTATACTCCAATAAAGATGTTAAAAAAAAATGAGGATGTAATACCTATCTCTTAGAGATGCTGTTAAGATAAAAATATAATAATAATACATCTGTACATTTCTGACATCGTAGGCACTTAGTAAAACATCTATTAATATTAAAAAAAGATAGTAACATTTTAAATTATAGTTTGGGAAATGTTTGGCTGCAAAAACGTATTGAATTCAGATTAACATGAGTTTTGGGTATTTCCTTAAAACAGTAAATATGATTAAATATAGGACTTTAAACTTGCATCTTTATAATGTGCATTTAGAAATGAGATGGTAGCAAAGTGAATGCTATTAACATTTGCTTTGATTGAAAAAGACAGTAAAATTATTTTCTGACTGGGAGGATAATTTGACTGATTCTTTTGAGAAGGAAAACTGGCCTTTCCCATTATGTAATGGTAGACATTTTTTTCACTTTTGCATCAAAATCTGCAGTCCATTCACTTCCTTTACAGGGTAGGTAGGGGTGGTTGGGTCTTGGGAATGAGAAAAGCAGGTAACCCAGTCTGTTTTCTTTGTTAATAACAGACCTTGTGGCATACAAATTAAAAATGTGTTATTAGCAGGAGAACTCTAAACTATGGAATTTTTGCAGAATATTCCTTGTTGTCTAGGATTGCTTATGATAAACCAGCAAGCCGTGGATTTATGGAGCAGAGGCTCTCTGGAAAAATGTCATATTAACTATATGTACTATCCGAGTGTAAAATGTAAATGTTGCATGAACCCAATAGTTATTTGTATGTAAACAGAGTGACTATAAACCCTCCTTATAAACTTTATACATTAATCTGTTCCAGAAAATGTCAGATCCAGATGGAGTCTGGGGAGCTACTCCAGGGGTTCAGGACATCTCCTCTGCTTTTTGCATGGGAAATATTCTTGAAATTATTAGGAAAACTTGATACTAGGTAAGACCTGTGATTCAGGTAAATTTGATTTGACAATCCAGTTCTTCGGATTATCTCAGTTGGTTTCCAATTCCTTGTTTAACAATATGGAGAAAAGAGCTAATCAAATTATCAGCTGATTGGTCATTAAACATAATTTTTTCATGAAGATGCAACCCAGAAATTGTTCAGAATAACTGAGTGACAATGTTATAAGAACACATCTACTTTCAACTGCTTGAGCTGTGCTCCTCAGCACTTACATGTGCTCAAATAAAAACAGTGTATCAACTTTAGACATGGAAATGTAATAGACCATAAGATCCCATCCTTATGCCTAAAGAGACGTTAAAAATACAAAAGAAAACTGGAACACATTCCAATAGGCAGTTATTGACTTTGTTTATCTTTGGAAAGAATGCAGATTACTCCTATTGAAGTTCAGCCTTCAATCCTCAAAAGACTTTGAAATCAGCTCCTATAAAGTCCAGGTGTAAACCTCTCCTGGAAATTGTGTAACTTTCCTTGGTACAAAATAGACTTTCACTCAAACATACAATTAATTTTCTTATCAAATATTTACTAACTTTTAAAAGTAATAAATCCATTTTCTAAATTCTAGGAAATTTTAAAAAATATATACAAGAACCCAAAACCACCTCTTATCTTATTTATATTAACCAAATATAAACATTGCTAGCATTCAGATGTTATTTTTTTAAATTCCTTTTGTTGTTATTGTTCATATAATATTAGTGAATTTCCTTTTTAAAATTTGGAATCATAGTCTTTTCACTTAAAACATTAACATTTTCATGTGTTACTAAATATACTTTGAATGCATGACTTTAATGGCTGAATAATATGCTATCAAAAAATAAACAAAAATGTATTTCAGTATTCTGTAACTAATATTGTTACCTCAATCATCTTTTTATAGAAATTGTTGCCTACATTTATTTATTTGAAATAGTGTCCCTAGGTCAGGAAGTTTGTATAGATTACTAGGCTGACAGGGAGCAAAAATGCCTGTCTCTCCGCATTCTCCACATCATTTAGTATGATGTTTTCAACTTTGATACGTGAGAAATTTTAATTTGCCTTTCTTTGATTACGTAGAGGTTGAATGGTTTTTAATTTTTTTTGGCATATGAAATTTTTTCTTCCATGAATTGTTGAGCAACCTAATCTTGAAAATTAAATGTGCTGTTCATTTTATTCATTCTCCATATCCCCAATAATAAAAAATATAGCTATCTCTTTACTACCATCTTAATGAACACGATTTAAGGTCAATCATTTCAGAACATGCACAGACAACATGCTCTCTATAAATGATCTTGTTTCAAGGATACTTCATTTTCCATTACGTAGGAGAGGACTAGTAAATAGTTCCTACTTGGGTACATGGAGATTTAAGGGTCCAGTGCAGCAGACACAAATTTTCATTTGCCCTGAAAAATAACGTATGGCTCTCTCACACAACTCTGCCAAATGCTTTTCATGTATCTCTAACTGTTCTATTTCAAAAAAGTATAACAAACCATTTATATACAACCAGCAGGAAATATGTTTTTTATCTCAAAACAGCAGAAAAATAAAATATAATAGCTTATCATTTTCCTAAGTGCAAAGGACCGTATTGGTCCTGGAAATGAATCATGGAAATCTCATGAATTACATATGAAAAATTTCAAAATGCGTTTGGAATGGAAGCCAAAAATCTCCACACCTAAGAGCTGCTGATGTGGTATTATTTGTTGTTAGATGATTTTTAGTTCTGCTAGCTGAGATCAAGCATTTCCATATTATTTGCATTTGCATCCCCTTTTTTATAATAATTAACAATTCTGTTTCACAGTCAGCAGTAAAACCAATTTACTGACATCAACATTAAATTCCAACAAAGTTTAGGCTACTATTCAGAGTGAAACATTACTGTAAACTACACTTAGCAAAAGGAATCTTTTAAAACTCATTTTAGCAAAATTTTAACTACAAATATTTGATGTTTTATATTTGTAATTTGACTGAAGTGTTGTCATCAGTTGGACATTTACATAAGTTTATTAAAGCAATACAGAAACTCTTTTGTAGATATATTAAGTTTTGTTTATCTGATAAAGAGTAACTGAATTTTAAACCAATATTTCTGGGCAAGAAGATGAAATAATAGCAGAGAAAAGCTTTTTGGTATTGAGATTTTTCTAAGCCATCCTGGTAAACAAAGATGGTAGGCAAAGTTAAATCATTTTTAGGAAGCTCTCTACACTAAGCTGTCTAATTTAAAAGAAAGCATCCTTAGGGAATAAGATAAGCCTACACCTGATAAGAGCTGAGCCTGAATACCTCAAAAGTAAAACTAAGTGACTAGAAAAAAGTGATAGCAAATATCTATGAAAGAAAAATTTGAAGAGTTTTGACAACTACAAACTCATTTCTACAAACATACACACATATTTTCAGGTAAGTTCTCAAGTTTGAGACTATTTCTGACTCTGTGGGCCCAACAACCGAATCAACTCATACTCTGCTGGTGAATACATTCAATTGACCCAGTCACCTGATTTCATGAGCACAGTGATGTGTGAATGGAATAACTGGGGGCTCTAGCTTTCTTGACTGTGTCGGCTGGTTAATAAACTTCAGCATGTAATTGTTTCATTTCACATGTATGTGTGCCATGGGTCTGTATATTACTTATAAAATTAGATCATTTGTAGGACTGTTAAGCTTTGTGGGGATGCAAAAAGTTCAATATGGAAATCAAAACAGTTGGAGGAAACATAACTACATACAAAGACCTTATTTCAGTCTATTCCAGTTGTTCTCAAACAGGGTAATTTTGCCCCCCAAGGGACTCTTGGTGATGTCTGGACACAGTTTTGGTTTTCATAACTGAGGGAGTACTACATGCATCTAGTGGGTAGAGATCAAGGATGCTGCTAAACATAGTACAAGGCACAGAACATCTTCCAGAGCTATGGAAAAGTACTGGAAGGCACTGGGGAGAGGAGGCAGGTTGATCAATGGGATTTGGGATGTGTACAGCAAGCGCATTGAGTTATTCCTGAGTTTGCAGATGTATTAACTGTGATTAGGTCATCTATGTCAGCTAATCAGTATTCATGGAAGTTAGGCTCCTACCCTTCCACAGAGACTAGGAAATGGGGTGTTCTCTCTGTCAGTGTTTACATTTCAAAGAGAAGGTTCTCAGTTTCCTGAAAAAGACATTTCCTGGGTTGTAACACTTGCAGAAGGCTGGGAGAACATTGACAAATATTTCAAAAGGGCAGAGAAAGAATTCACAATTGCAAGTTTTCCAATGTAAATCCTTTAAGAGAAGGTGGGTTAGGGGCCTAGAATCAGGAGGAAACCTCGCTAAAGTTTAGTCACGTTGAGGGGAACATTAAGACCATCTTGGTCACTTGTTATCAAGTTTGTTCACTATTACTTTATAAAAGTTACCTATTTCTTCCAATTACGTGATGACCTCCATAAAGAGTTTTTCTTTCTTTTTAATTTAAGCAGAGAATTGGTTGTATTTTGTGCTCAATACGTAGAGTGCAGCACACAGAGATGAAATAAATCCTTTTAAAGTAATTTGATTGAAATAGGTAGAACTTTTCAGCTCAAATATTTAACTATAATAAAACCTGAGTTTTTTATTCAAGTGTAACCGACTATAAACTATTTAGCACAAAAGAACTAGATACATGTTACACTATATAAGTTAACAATCATAAATATAACTACTTGATTATAATCTAGTTTATGGATGCAAGTATAAGCTTTAGAATCAAACACATATGGGGTTGAGTCCCAGATTAATCACTTACTATCTCATTGAACTCTGAGCTTCAGTTTATTAACTGCAAAATGGGTTTAATAAACCTACCTCGTAGATTACTTTAACGATGAAGTGAAATTATATGTGCTCTTCTTACTCTATTCACATCTTCTCCTTTGGTGGTCTGATCTACTCTCTTGGTGTCAAATACCATTTAAATAATGATGAATTTTAAATGTGTAATCCAGAAGAGGATTCTGAGCTTGGGATCCACATACCAATTGTCTTTTGATTCGTCATTTAGCTTTCTCATAAAACCTCACACTAACATATCCAAAACATGAAGCAGCACCATCATCTACACAGCTACTCAAGACATAATCATGGAAGGTTGTCTTTTCTCTTTCTTTCTCACGGGGAACTGTATCTAATCCATTCAAATATTTTCCATTTTATCTCCTAGCCATTTCTCAAGTCTGTTCACTTCCCTCTACTTCAACTGTTATCTCCTACTCCATGCTATCATTCATTCTGCTCTTAATAATGAAAATGTCTTCAGTGTTTCTTGCTTCATTCTGGCCTTTCTATAATCTAGTTTCCACCAGTTCTTTCAAAAGCATGATGCTGAAATATTTGGACACCTGCTAATTCCCAGAGTCTGGAATACAGTAAGCCCTCAAAAGTTAGTAGGCAATATTGCTATGACTGCTATCATTATTCCTACAGAAAAAGCACTGTGGGTCTCTGATATAAATTTCCAAATCTCCATACCCTAGGATTAGTGAAGGGGCAGAAATGTCTTTCCTCTCATTTGTTCTGCAATTCTCACTCAGCTTTCTCTAAATTCTACTGATATCTTTCTGTGTATTCCACTCTGTTCCTCTGTCCTTACTAATTTGTGCTTATATTGCCCTTCCATAACAAGGCCCATATTAATTTGGCTAGTTTTGCAGGTTAGTACTGGGTTGACAATGTTGCAGGCAGCCTGAGTTCATAACCTTTGGCTCCATCACCTACTATAGTGTGATACATGATAAGTTACTTAACTTCCCCATGATTCAGAAATCCCATCTTTACAATGGGTATAGTAATATGAATTGTACGGAACTCACAGGGTAGATATGAGGATTAGAATTAGAATGTAAAATATTTATAACAGTTTTTGGTCACTGTCAGCACTTAGACATATTAGCATTAATAACGTGTTATCATTACAAAGAAAAATGTCATTATAGATTGTTAAGAACAGACAAAGTATCTCATCTCAATTTTAAATTCTAGGTATTTTTTTTTAATTTCTGGAATATCTTTTAAAGTTACTGACTTCAGCAGATCAAGACCCTTTGTGCCTTTTCCAGGCAAAGTAAGTGGTTGCTCCAGGGTTCCCAGAGTATTTTTAGTTGGATTATTGGCCCTCTTTCAGTTTTTCTTTGGCTTAAAAGCATTTGTGAGGTTAAAGGGACAATTTCACAAGGGTAGCATGGCCAAGATATCTGGCAGTAAGATAACTGGTATGTTCAAATTGGAATCATCAAACTATGGTCCTACTGGAATCATCTCCTAAGCAAAGAAATTTAACCAGGGCAGCTGAATTAGAGAAATACTTGCTCTCAATTGATATACCTATAGAGTAATTTGCTAAATATGCTGGACTATATAAACAATTTTGAACAGATATCATGCTTTAAAGTTATTTTATATTTTCAGTAGTTTGTAAAACCATGCTAGGCATGCAGGAGATAATAAATACTTAATTGATTATTGATTATTACTCAGGGATTTGGAGTAATTAAAGCAGATCCTTGGGACTCCCCTGGTGGCACAGTGGTTGAGAATCTGCCTGCCAATGCAGGGGACATGGGTCTGATCCCTGGTCCAGGAAGATCCCACATGCCTTGGAGCAACTAAACCCGTGCGCCACAACTAAAGAGCCTGCGCTCTAGAGCCCACGAGTCACAACTACTGAGCCCGTGTGCCACAACTGCTGAAGCCTGCGTGCCTAGAGCCTGTGTTCCGCAAGAAGATAAGCCACTGCAATAAGAAGGCCGCACACTGCAACAAAGAGTAGCCCCCACTTGCCGCAACTAGAGAAAGCCTGGGCACAGCAACGAAGACCCAATGCAGCCAAAAATAAATAAATTAATTAATTAATTAATTAACTAGTTTAAAAAAATACAAATGCTACCAAAGCATGCAGAGATAAGTTTTTTAAAAAAGCAGATCCTTATGTACTTGTGAATAACCTAACTTGCTTGTTATATATTCAAGTCAGAAGCTTTTGGATAGAACCTTTCTCTTTATCCATCATACTCCCAGTTATTGTCAAGTACAAACTCTATTCTAGCACATATTATTCTGTCTTGCCATGATTTGTTTACATGTCTTCTCTTTCCTCAGTCTTCCAAGGAACTCAAATATTTGTTGAATTAATGAACCAATTAATGTAGTTTTGTTTGTGTGTGTCTGTGTGTGTGAATTCTCAGGCAGAATCAGTGAGTGTAGAGGTAAATAAATATATTTCCTTGAAGACTTTCTGGATAACGGAAACTTTACTCCCCCCAGAAGAGGGCAAGAGTATCATAAATTAATACTGGTCTGTTTAGCCTAAAATCCTAATGGCCTGGTATGTTTGTTTTGTTTATAACAATATGTCAACACTTTGAGAGGAGATATGTTCCTAGAAGCAGCAACTCAGTCTTCATATTGGCACAAATGAATCTAATGAAACCTAAGTGGATAAAATTCTCTTAAATATAATTTTTATGAATGCCACAAATCCATGCTTTGGATATTATTGGGGAGTTGCAAAACCTAAAGTGTCAATTATTAATAACTGAGTGAAGGGGAGTGCCAGAGGAGAAAGCCATGAACCCAGGAAACAGGTTGTTCTCTACTGTGTGAAAGTTCATGGTGCTAGGAAAGTAGACACAAGAGAGTATGGGAGAGGTTTTGGCTCAGTGACCCAATACTTATAAATTCCCTAGTCATTCTCCCAGTAGTTCAGCTTTTTCCAATGCAGTCCAGAGAGAGGAATTGTTTGAAGCTAAATTAAATTGTGTGTGCAAATTCCAGCATACCCTATAGGGAAAAACACAGATATTGACAGCCAGAAGAGAGAACATGCTTGGCATTGGGCATGTGGAGAAATAATTTAAGAGACTGAGGTTTGAAGAGATGGTGAAATATATCCAAGATTATACAGATTCATATTAATTCAAATTACATCTTCTGAATACCTATTATGAGACAGATATTGTGGTAAAGGCTCTAATATGCAGTTTCTCATTTCCATATCAATTTAACTCCAAGAGGAGAATCGTAAGTGTTAGATTTGGGCAAAAATATAACACCATACCAAGACTGCTCTTTCATATCTTCAGTTAGTTCTAGAAAAACTCTTTTACATGAACAATACTTTTAGGATAAAGAAAGTCTAATTCTTTTGTCCAGACAGCACTGAGGCAATTCTCTTTGTCAACTCTACTTGAGTGAGAGGTAACGTACTATTTAAAACCAGAGCTATTCCAGAGAAGAACAGAGAGGGATATTGGTAAAAACCAGTAGTAGTCTTTTAGTTCCATTCCTTAATGTGCATTTGTGAAACTGTTATCCTTGGACTGTTGCATAAAGTGAATAAATTTTAAGATCCTTCAAATCTAACAGCATGACAACTGACAGAACACTACTATGTCTCAATTCAAAATCAAACCAATAATAGGCATATTTCTAGAAGGGGAAACCATAAGTATCAGAAAACTCCACGTCCCCTTGTCAACAGCAGATTGGACCAAATGGGCTGGGGTGAACCTAGCAGATAGTTTACAAGAGAGATGAATAACCAATGTATAAACTCTCAGCAGAGGCACAATAGTTTAATGCTGGTCCCAGTAATTATAGTAGTCCATGTGCGAAGGAAAAAGAAAACAGATGAGCAAAGAGAATGGCATACATATGAAAAGAAAATCAGAAATTAGAGTGGTTATATAGCTCTTGGTCAGGCCAGAATTGCTGTCCTTCAATTCCAATTTATTTAAAGCCTAAACATACTTTCTCCCCTTGGGTTCCATGAGATTCTCTTTATATTTGAAAACACACACCGTCCCACCTCTTATTGAGTGGAACTTTTGTTTTCTTCAACCTCAAAAGATCCTAGCTACAACAAGCTCATTCATTAAAAAAATCTCTCAATCTCATATTGATATATTGACATACCAAATTATCAACTGTCAACATTATGAAGCTTCAGTAACAATTCGAAAATTGTTACTCTCTTCATTTTTATGTCTGAAAATAGATATCTGGGTCCAACTGGACTTATCTATGTAGTTCTTTGGTAAAAAGCCTTTTGTTAGTAAAGTTCTGAGTTTTTGATTGCTAAATTTTTGTTATAAGGCAAACCTTGTTTAATCTTCAACAGATCTACATTGTTTTTTATTTTGACCTTAGGGATGTATTATTTGTTTATATTTTTTCTGAACTTCAAGTTAAGAAGGCTGGTTGAGTTTTGTACCGTTATAATCAGTGTAGTTCACCTAGAATTTGTGACTGTTTTGAGGACACTTTGCTCAATTTAGATACTCAAGCTCTCTACTAATTTTCCTAAGAAATTTTCATTGACTATTTGAAATATCAGAAACCATATATCTGGATTTATTTCTCCCAACATCTGAATAGGTTTGTTCCTCTTGACAGCCTATTCTCATGCCAAGTATGTAGTTTTCATCTTTTGAATCTGAGGCTAATATAACTTTGGACAACCTGTGAAGTATTTAGCATATCTGAATTAATGTTTACATTGTCTTGCACAAGCCACTTAACTCTTCTGCTAAGTTGACGTGAGTTATATCTTTATGTATTTTAGAAAGTTTCTCTTGATATTTGAGATATTACCAGTACACACTCACTGGTGAAGGAATTCTTCTGAGCCATTAAAATGTCAGTGAAAGAGGACGTCAAAATTGGAATTTCAACTTAGGCACCAAGAAGCAACAATTGCCACAGAAGGCAGCAGGTCAATATTACAAAGAAAATGAAAAAAGATTCAGAGCCAAGATTCTCAGGAACGCCTCAAGCAAGAGCATAAAAAATGTATCAGGTTTAGAGAGGCAACAGATTTTTTTAAGAGGTTTTTTTGTGTGTGTGACTGTTATTTTTTTTTCTGTGTGTGTAAAAGTGCTATTGTCATGCTTTGAATGAAGTTAGAAATATTGATTAATATCTTACACTAAACGCTTCTAATCGCTAAATTGAGACTATGTTTTATAACTCGAGATAAATCTAGAACCGTCTGTCACACTAGATTCAGCACACATTTTCATCCAGTGGGAGAAAAAACAAGCTTCCTCACTGAATAAAATTAAAAAATAAAATTGTGTTTTATTTACATCCACAGGCTGTACATTTTAACATATTGGCTACAACAATTTTTATTTAGCCAAAATATGCTGCTGGAGAGTTATCTCTTTTTTGTTTCATACATCAGGTGGTCAGGAGAGGTCATTAAAAGTAAAACAAAACAAATTTTAAAAAGACTGTAGTGTTAGGATGATGACTCTTCCTGGAAACCAGAATTTATCAGAATATTTTATTTTGCGATTTATAGAACTGGTGAGAGGTATTCCTTAAATATCAATAATTTTTTGAAGTGACTTGCTCTTTTATAAGCCCAAGGTAGTTGGGTAAAGAAGGGTATTTTAATGTAATATATTGGACCCTTGAACCAAAGTAATACTATCATTCAGACAGAAGTGATAAGAAATGAATTCAGGTCGGGGTTGAGATTTTGAAAACAGAAAAAGAAATAAGAGGAAAGCAATATTTTAAATTTTAGTTCCATTAATAACTAAAGGTAAGATGTTTGCGTTAATCCTGACAAGAGTATAATCTTTGAAAATGGCAGTTGGCTGCAGTGAAGGGAACCAAAACCTTACTGGAGAGTTGAATAAGATTTAGTTGGCTAGAATTTTTTTTAAAGCTTAATAAATGGAGAAGAGTAGCCTTTTTATATGCTCCAAGGAGAGCCAAAGGGGGAAACCTAACTATATTCCTATGGAGAAGTGAAGAAAATGAAAACTAGCACAACTCATATTTCTAATACACGATTGAAAGAGAATGGGAAAGGACAGGGAATAAAAGCGAGCACTGAGAGGTTATGAAGAGAAGCCAGTGCGGGTAGGTGAGGTAGTCTTTATCTTTAAGCCTAGTTAGTCAACAGAATAAGAGACAGAAGGAGAGAGAAGCTGCCACCACTAGAAAAGACTGTCCTAGTGCTAAGAGACAATTATGGTGACACAGTTTCATTTCACTGAATATGTTACTCACTCAAAAAGCCATTTTAACTACCTATGGTTGATTTTATATGGGTTGGAATTGATATAACCGAACTGATGGAAGAAATAGACAACAATAAAAAGTGTCCATTTATCAAATTTGCCATCATTAAAACATCCCCATGCAGCTTAATACCATAATTGACAACAGAGATCTGAGAAGCTGTAATTAGAGAACCGCCTTAGTAATAAAATGTGAGCTATTGACATATGCATACCATTATGTTTGAGAAATAGTCACATAAATTCAGGACAATTAATATTTTATATTTAACTTTTGGGTTTCATAGCCTGACTATATGGTACTGGATTCACAGAGACTCCCTGCTTCTTCTTTTTTTTTTTCTGTCTATGACTACTTTTCAATCATTTCACTTCAAGTCAATAGGTTCATCAAAGTGTGGGAAGAAGATGACAGAGAGGCTATAAAACCTGAACCAGTTAGTACCTGCAATTGCTAGTAGTACTGTCAAGAGCTTATAAAGAGGGAAAGATGGAAAATACTATCTAAAATTACATTAGGGTATTATTGTGGCTTTAAATTACCCATGCAATTTTTGTCTCTCATTATCACATGTAATTGAGAAGTAGCTGTTCATGACAAGGCAATAATAAGCAAAAATTCTTGTCCTTAACAAACAATAGAAGCTGTTAGCTTTTTAAGTATTAGCTTAAGTATTAGCTAATACTCTACTAGTTTTAATTAGTGGAATTATTCCCTTTCTACTACATTAGTGCTTACTTAAATGTAAAGAAACCCAACTATTTCTGAAAAGCAGGACAGAACTTATTCCATTTCATTCATAGACATATGTTCTTTTTGAATGTTATGCAACTGAATTTGTAAAGTTGTTTTCAATTAATCTGCAATTGTAAAATTAATATATTTTATTTTGTTATTAAAATTTCTAAAAAAAAACAGTCTTACAATCTGAAAACACATTTTCCTTTACAATACCACCTTCTTTAATCTTGCTTCCTAGAGATAACCAGCCACCATTAACAATTTAGTTTGTAACTTACCAGAATATTTTCCATGAACATGTAGACATATGATTATGCTACCTATACATAACCTGCTTATTGAGGAGTCACAATTCATTCAATAATCAACATAATGACTTTTAGTTTTATGGCTTCTATCTTCAGAAACAGTATGTTTAATTCTTCTCTCTCAGCTATCTCTTCCCTTAAATTCCCTACTTTTGTTTATTAAAATTGAACTCAGTATTCAGTACATTTTAAGATTCTAATATCTTATGTAATTCTGGTGGCCTCCACTGGTGTGTCATTTCTGAGTTCACAATGTGTATGATTTCTTGAGGTAGATTGTATCAATAGCTTCGCTCCCAGTCATACAGAAACACCTGAGGGAGAACAACCCATCTCCCTTTTTGGCCCTGATCAGCACCCTAGCCTCTGTCCAGGGCATGACTTCCTTGGGCACCAACAGCTCTTACCCCTACGCTGGGCTCTATACTCCTTTATGAGGCCCTTTTTATTCTCCAAGAATTGCAGAGATTGGCATGGGTGTCTGCTGCCCACATCTCAGGCATACTATCCCAAAGATCTTTTCCAGCCTATTGCTGGCTACTCTCAAAAGCCTCTACCTTCAGGAACTTCACACAAGATATTGTCTTCAGCCTCAAAATTCATACTTTCTTCCAAACTCCAGAAACACAGGCCCAGTTTTTGCAGAAACTTTGTCACCACGTTTCACTGTTTCAGTTGCAATAGAGAAGCCTGAGTTTCAGTGGGAAAGAAGATGCTCATCTCCTTCTAGAAAACCACTCTCAGTATCTACCAGACAGTTTCTTAGAGCTACCCATTCATTTGGTTTTGAGTGAAGTGGGACTCAAACCCCCTCCCCTGCTGAGAGGGAAGGAAGTTACCTCTCACCCCTAACACTTATCATCACTAACACTACCTTTCCCATAATGCCCTGGTCCCTCCTGCTCTCTCTTCTTCCCGGGCCTCTCCTGGGAAGGGTGCAGGGGAAGATTTTTGAGCGGAGATGCATTTTCAGAGTTTGTTTTTTTCTCTTTCCTCTTAGTAAGCCCAAGAAAGTATCTGACCCTAGCTATCATTTGAGGGCCAATAGGAAATGACTCACTCAGTACAACGTCGCACAGATGTAAACACATTCACACACATGCATACAAAGTGCAATAGCATATTACTATACTATCCACCTTGTTATGCAAATTGATATTGTTTAATATTTTATCAATATTTCCCTCACTGTAAATATAGTGTCACCACTTTCTATTAGTAGTGTGAAACTCCTATGTCTTCAATGGCTATATTTTTTTATTTTGAGCTTTCTGATTAGCTAACATTTATTATGGCATACATAGCATTTACTTACATCTATGCAATGCACTTTTTTATTTTTCAAAAGAAATTCTTTTAATCTTTAAAATATTTTTCAAAATTATTAAAGTTGGAATAGCTTTGATTATATGCAGTAATTTGAAAAAAATTGTATCAATATTGAATTAAACCACATGAATTGGTTTTTTTACATTTTTTAATTCTCCTTTATAATTCTTATTAAAATTTTATTTATTCTTTTTTCTGCAAAATCAATGTACATTTTGTTTTAATTTTATTCCAATGTTTTTGTATGCTGTTTTTTTAAATAAGATTATTTTCAGTGTAATAATATTTTAAGTATGTAAGGAAGCTATTTCTGAGGAGCTGAAAAAATAAAAGTGCTCATGAATGAAACTCTGAAATAGTCTTTTTCAGAGTCTGAATAGTTTGAATTTGATAATTCAAATTATCAATCTATTATTTCAGAGTTTGAATAATAGTTTGAATTTGATAGCTTTAAATTTTTCTTTCAGTTGTACTATGTAACTTATGTTTTCTATTTTTAACTCTTTTGACCTTTTTTTTTCTCATGGAAACATTATGTCCTGATTTTTTGTTTTGTTTTGTTTTAGAATTGCACACAGTATTTTCCGATAATAATATCTATTCTACCTTCAAATTATATGTACTCATGTTATCTCCTTTGACTTTTGAATATTATTTGACAATTACATTATTTTACAAGGACTTGGCCCTTGGAGTGACTTATTCATTTTATTGTTTTACTGCTTTTATAACTCATGATTTTCAATGTTTAATTTGATTGCTTATCTTCATTTGTTTCCCAAAAGCTTTGTTTCAGAGTTTCTGATTTTTAGTTTACTGAATTTCTCTAAGGTCACTCATGTAACCATCTACTGTAAATGCTTAATGGACACTATAAAAAGCTTTATCTTTTCATTGGAAGGTGAAAATTTGGACATATAATTACCATATAATCGTTAATAATTACTTAATTCAGCTATCTCATTTATTTTTCTACTTAATAGTGAAATACTGAGAAAGCTATGTTAAAATTGTTAATCTTTCCTAAGAGTTCAATGATTCATTTATACATGTTAATTACATACAACTATGGCTTATTATAAATTTTGTTTCTCAAATAATAAAAACTTCCATTTAGTAGAGTTACTTCAGAGTCTACCTAGATTCATGTATATATTTCTTAATTTACTTATTTATTTATTTTTGGCTGCGTTGGGTCTTTGTTGCTGTGTGCAGACTTTCTCTAGTTGTGGCGAGCGGCGGCTACTCTTGTTGTGGTGCGCAGGTTTCTCATTGCGGTGGCTTCTCTTGTTGTGGAGCACGGATTCTAGGCACGTGGGCTTCAGCAGTTGTGGCACACGGGCTTAGTTGCTCCACAGCATGTAGGAACTTCCCGGACTAGGGATCGAACCCGTGTGCCCTGCACTGGCAGGTGGATTCTTAACCACTGCACCACCAGGGAAGTCCTTAGATTCATATTTATATTTTGCTTTGTTTTCTTTAAAGGCCTGTAGCGGGTGTATATTTTATCCTGTATTTACCTAATTATTTGAGTTTTTGTGGAAGCAGTGTCTGTCTAAATTTTGGTGTTGTTTTTCTATTTTAATGATAGATTTAAATACTTTAAATTTATTGCCATGACTCATTTTAATTATTGGTTTACTTTCTACTCATTAGGCTGCCAGTTTCTTGAGGCCTGGAGTCTATACATCCCCAAAGACTAGTATAAATTCTTGTTCATAGACCATACTAAAAAAATAATTCTTGGATGAACAAATGAATCTCCTCTATCCCTTCATTTTTCATTCATCAACTTATACTACGATCCCAGATCACGTGTCAAAATATTCCATTTTAGTCCTCAAAACTCCAAATTTCTCACTGTTTTTATAGAAATTAGTTTATAAAATAAATAATTAAGAAATTAAACACATTTCTAGTAGTGTAAAAATGGTTAAATTGGTAATACCAAACTCCTCAGTGTTTTATAATCTAATGCAGGAGCTTAATTTACTTTTAGAAGTGTAATCTTTAGGTTCTTCTAAAATCATTGGCCAAATCACTAGAAGCAATCTTTATTTAGAATAAATAATAGGACTAGTTACTATTTATTCCGAAAATAATCTCACTGAGTTGTTGTGAAGAATTTTGAGGAGGCAAATCCCTTTTGGGGTTAAATTACAAAACATAATAAATTCTGTTGGAAATCGATACTCTGGAAGTTCTGGCACATACGTTATAGATTGAGTTAATTTGACATTCATTTAAAATTTAATCCTTAAAATTATTTTCACAATTAATTATAAGGTTACATACAGAATTATTCTGAATCACGTATATTAAAATTTACTTTTCTAAGCATCTTGGATATAATAAAAATGTACTTATTTAAACTGCTTGATTAAAAGAGCAGTAGGAATTAAAGAAATATGAACTGTAGGATATTTTTCAATCAATGCAATGACCGGAAATAGACCAACATATTGCCTTGAAGACAATCAGATCTCAGTGCTTTATTATTTTGTAAAAATTACTTATGCATTGAAATCTAAAGCTTTTAATATGTAAAATTAGAATAATATACATTATATGTTTCAAGTAGTTTTGAGGTAAGAATGAAATTGTGAATTTAAGCAAAATTAAAATTGTGCCTGAATTTAGTAAATATTGTGACCAGGATTAGAGTCCAGATCAGTCACCAAATCTTCAAGAAGGAAGGGGAAGAAATCATGAGTATTCTCACTCACACACACCTCACATATTCTCAATGAACTGGCAAAAAGAATTCGTGGAGAAACAGTGGTCCCCACCAGCAGGTCTTCAGCATCCTCATGACTCTGATCTCTGATTTTTAGGGCTAATTCTTCCCTTTACTTTCCAGACTTAACCATGATCAAAAATGTCTCCCTCCTTTTCCCCACTAGTTTAGAGAAAGCAGGGCGATTTTATGAAAAATCATCAAGAAGACTTTACTGAAGAAATAAAACAAAGAAAACAGAGCTAACAAAAAGATTATGAAATAAAACATAAATCTACAATGCTTTCTGATGATAAATGGGTTAATGTTATTCATAGACCTGAGTTTCATGCATCCTCCTTATAAAATTCCATGGTCTTTGCCAAGAAAATTTTCTTTTCATATGTGTAAATAATTATTCCTATTCATCTCGTTTTTTTCCCCTACATATTCTCCTGGAGTGGACCAATATATAAGTTTTTTAGACAGCTGACTATTTTCAAGATGTCATGGACAATAGTATATTATTACTTAACTCACATTCAGAGGCTTTCTTTAACTATCTTAGAAATCTACAACAGAACTTTTTATAAATTACTGTGTAAACTAATGCATAAAATGCATAAATGTATTTGTGATTATGTGCAAAAATACTACTAGTGAATCATGTTTATCTAGAATGGACAATGTTTTATACTCTAAATGTGCAAGTTTACTACTATATTATCTTGCTCTTTCTACTGATTACAATTTGTATTATTTCCAAATCTGTATCAAAGTCTGAAAATATTATTTTATACCTGGTCCTTAATAAAAGATAATTCATGATTTACATCAAGAATGTTATAATGTAACAACACATCCTCTTCCACCATCTAATTTCAAGAAAATAATGGAAACATAATTACTCTGTTACAATTTAATGAGTATATGAGAAGTGTCCTAATAATAAAAATGAAAAATATTTTTATATGCCACCCCAGGTAAAATTTCTTCTCAGGAAAAAAATGGTAATTTCAAAACAGAGCTAGAGATATAAAATTAATAATTCCAATAAGTATAGTGAAGATAATGACTCATAAGTAATAAACATATTTTCCTAGACATAAACAACAGATAATTAGTAGAATGAATATCACATAATTTATTGTGCATTATAATGTGGGAGAACTTTAAAAATATCTTTAAATGAAATGATGGTAGTAATTTGAAGGAGGTAAAGGCATTTTATTATGAAAGCAAAATATTTCCTTTATCATATTGCAAGAAATTTAAATATTCTGAAAACGTTATCAAATTAATATGCAGTTACTTCGTAAATGTTCCACACCTGAGGACTTACAGAGTTACAAACTATGCTTTATCATCATCTCTGTTCTTCATTTAAACCTTTTAAGAACTAAAACTGTTTCTGTTTGCCTATTTATTATACAAAGCTTTTCTCTCCTAAACTCCTCTGCAACATAGTGTATTAGAAATGGATAACAGCTTCAAAAGACCCTTCTCCTAGTACTTTGTTTATTTTAGCTCCAGTGACTCAGCCCCCACCATTTTTCCTTAGAATAAGAATATAAAATGTTTATTTTGAACCTATTTTATTTTTCACCTGTAAAGTGTGAGACCAAGTAGATCTTGCAGCTTGTGTTGTAATTAGTATATGAAAGTAATACAACACAGCAGGATGTTTGTTCTTATCATGCTAAAACTATTCCTATGGGGTATTTGAGGAGAAGGCACAGCTGTTACAGGGGAAAAAAATGCAAAAAAAAAAAAAAGGTTTTATGTAAATCTTTATTGGGGAGGAAGATGAATGGCGTTCCTCCCATTATTGAAGAAAGGTTACTTCAAATATGGATGGACAAGCAACCTCAGTTCAAGAATAGGTTACTAAGAAACTTTCATTTATTAACTCGGAAAGTAGTATCAAAAATGACTCAAATATAAAATGTATTAAAATAGCAATAAGATGTTTTAATTTAAGCTTGACAATAATATGAATTTATATTTGATATTGTATTAGTTTTTGACATTCTTTTTATAATATTAATGACATTAACTCTAAGTGGAAAATACTTACATAAATCTAATAAATTATATACCCTTCTAAAAATAATTGATCTTGATTTAATGAATTTATTTATCCTTATTATTTGAAAACACCAACACTATCTACAGTGAACACCATACAATCAACACTTTCTTTTTAAAACAATTTGCTCCTTTTATTCAAATATTATTTAAAGCTTATAAGAACAAAAGAAAACAAATGATTAAGTTTTATACTCTTCCTAAATTCAGGATGCTGGTAAAAATAGAATATTTTATCTTTAACATTTTGCTAAAATTGTTTCAGAAATGTGGTAAAATGGATGCTGGTTCTCCTCCTGTCAGATCCCTCATGTCAGATATTGTGCCCTGATTTGATCTGCTCTCTTGTTATTACATGTAAACACATGTTAGGTGTTAGCCACATCCAACATTTTGATCTTTTATCAATAAATATTTATGGATAATATCTAATTTTATTTTGTTGTTGCTGTAGTACCTGTACCTAATGATTTGTGCACTAAGCAAACTATTAGTAATAATACCCTGAATGTTGTTTGATTCTTAAAAAAATATAATAGGAACTTGAAAGACTGTGATGCTTGTATGATATAAAATTAAATATACATATAATAAACCACTCTACATTTGGCATTATACACACACACAGAGACACACACATATATTTTTAAATCCATTTTGTTCACACAGCTTTAGGTTTACCACTTCTAAAAGAGCATGAAGTTTGATTGTATTCTTGATCCATTCAGACAGTCCTTGAATTTTAATAGGGAAATTTAATCCATTTTTAATTGTCATAAGTGTTACTTTGGTTGTCTATCATCTACTTTAAATTTTCTATTTTTACTCTTTTCATTAACATGAACTATGTTTTATAGACTTTTTTTTTTTTTTTTTTTTTTTTTGCTGTACGCAGGCCTTTCACTGTTGTGGCCTCTCCCGTTGCGGAGCACAGGCCCCGGACACGCAGCCTCAGCGGCCATGGCTCACGCACCCAGCCGCTCCGCGGCATGTGGGATCTTCACGGACCAGAGCATGAACCCATGTCCCCTGCATCGGCAGGCAGATTCTCAACCACCGCACCACCAGGGAAGCCCACTTACTAACCTTTAAAACGTACCCTTGATCAAGAGAATAGATCCTTATTTTATGAATACAGTTGACAACATGTTAGTTTGGAGAGATTATCACTCTTTGCCAAAGTCTACACCATTTGTTCCACACTTTAATTACCAATAAAAGAAGGACCTAATTCACAGTTGCATCATAAAAAAGTTAGATGTGATTTAAATGCATTTGTTTGTTTTTTATTTAAAGAATATTCAATGATGCATCTGTTACACATTTTTCAATATTTTGACACAGAGCATAAAAAAGTACTTGAAAAGGTGTATAGCAAGCAAATATGCCACGTTTCCAAAGGGACAACTCCTATTAGTATATGGACCTTAAAAATCTGTGTTATTAACCATTAGATTAATGATTGAGTAAAGGAAGTTCATTATAGAATTAGTGAGTATTTTAAAACAGCATTTTAAAATGTTTAAATTCAGATTACCTAAGAAATTACATAAGTAAATTTACAAGTGATTATTATTTCAAGAAAAATCAATCAATTTATATTAGGAGGTGGAGCATTTGGGAGGTAATTAGGATTAGATGAGGTTGTGAGAGTAGAGCCCTCATGAATGGGATTAGTGCCCTTACAAGAGTCAGGAAAAAGGTTGCTTCCTTTCTCTGCTCTGCTATGTGAAGATACAAAGAGAAGTCAGGAGTCTGCATCCCAGAAAAGAGTTCTTACCGGAACTTGACCATGCTGGCACCCTGATCTCAGATTCCCAGGCTCCAGAACTGTGAGAAATAAATGTCTGTTGTTTACAAGCTACACAGTATATGGTACTTTGGTATAGCAGCCCAAACTAAGACAGCGAGCATGTGAGTGTGGAGAATCCTGGAGCCACCTTGAGGCTCCAAGAAGAGGAAAACAGCAGATTCCTGATGTCATTTGACCTCTTGGACCAAGCTGTGTTTAAGAACCAAAATTTCCCTGGATTAGTCAATTAGATAATCCAGTAATTTTACTGATATGCAGGTTCTATTTTAGTCCATTAGCTTGCAATTCAATGAGTCCTCATTAATCCTAGATTAAGTAAGAAGCAAAGTATTCAAACCTTTTATACCCATCATTCATATAAATTTAGTAATATATCATTAGGAGTTTAGGAGAAAATATGGAAAGATGTTTATATTAATTTACTGCTCTTCATTATCTGATGGATTCGTGTGAAAATAATATTATTATTGGGAACCATCATGTGATTATGTCTTTGGTAATATATGGTGGGCTTTGAATGAGGTGCTTTTCATATATCATTTAATTTAGTCTCTTGTATACAAAGAAGTGCTCATTTTTATTTTTTAACTTTGTTTTTTGTTATTTAACTTATTTTACTTTAAAATATTTCAAATGTAGATATAAAAATATACCAAAAACCCTGTATCTACCGTTCAGTTTTATGCCATATTTGCTTCAAATATTTTTTAAACACAAACATAAATTAAGCAGATAAAGTTGAGGTCTCTCTCTCCAATCTCATGTCTGTTTATCTCTACCTAGTTGTAACCATCTCTGTGTTTATCATTCCTATGTATGATTTTACACTTTAATCACATATTTGCATTTATATCGAGTAGATGTTCCATAATTGGATTATTTGTATCTAAACACTATAAAATTGTATCATATTGTGTTGAGCCTTTTTTTTAACTCTTCAGTATATTTTGGAGATTTGTCTACAGCTTAGCTTATTCCTTTAAAATTGCCATAGACATATTTATTTTATACACGAACCACAATTTATCTTTATATTTTGAGGTCAGCATTATCTATATGCTAAAAATGTTAAAAGGTTATATAAGAAAGTAAAATTACAACCAAACTCATTAAATAACTAAATGCAAAATTCCTAAACAAAATATTTATGAATAGGATAGAAATACCATGTATTTTGAATCAATACATGAATAGGATAAAATACCGTGGAAAAGTTTTCTTGACTCTAGGAATACAAGATTGTCTTAATGTTTTCTAAAAACCAAAGTAATTTACATTTTAGCAAAATAGAGAAGAAAACAGTCAGATCATATCAATAGATGAATAAAAAGCATTATATAAATTTTGTTATTCGTTCTGGGGAAAAAATAAAACTTTGCCCTTAGTTCCGCTTTATAACATTTTATTTCCTGCCACTGAGACATGCAAAATACAGAAATACATTTTATAAGGATTTTCATGCAAGAAACAAAAAGTCATTATTTTCAGAGAATATGATTATGTTCATAAAACTTTTTAAAGAAAAATAAAATCTATGAATAGGATTACAAAGGCCTAAAAAGTTGCTAGGTACCAGATCAATATACAAAACTCATATACATTTCTATATACCATCAACAAACATACAATAAAGTAAGTATTGGGCTTCCCTGGTGGCGCAGTGGTTGAGAGTCCGCTTGCCGATGTAGGGGACGCGGGTTTGAGCCCCGGGAAGATCCCACATGCCGCGGAGCGGCTGGGCCCATGAGCCATGGCTGCTGAGCCTGCGCTTCCGGAGCCTGTGCTCCGCAACGGGAGAGGCCACAACAGTGAGAGGCCCAAACTACAATAAGATACCTCACCAGAATGGATAAAATTTAAAAGTCTGATGGAAGTCGAATACTGGTAAGGATGTATATAGCATTAGGAGCTCACATAAACTACTGGTATATGACAAAAGTTTAGCACTATAGTTGAAGCTGCACATGTTCTAAGAGCCAAAATTATACACCTAGATATGTAACCCATTGCAATTCATGCACACATGCTCTAAGAATTGTCCAATGGCAGCAATATGCTTAATCAGCATAAATTGAATTTTCCATCAATATTAAAATGGATAGAGATTTTTTAATAAAATGTAATAATATTCAGCAATGAAAACGAACAGACATGCAGCAACATAATTAAATCTCATAAAACCAATGTTGAACAAAAGAAGCCAGACAAAAAATATAAACTGTGTGATTCTATACATTTAATGTTCAGAATGAAGAGAAACTCAACTACAGTGTTGTTAAAAAAACATAACAGGTCCAAAGAGAGTCACTTGTGCTAAGTGCGTGTCACCGAATGGAATGGTGACTTAATACCTAACCTAATTTCAGTTTCAGCCTCTCCCTGGAAAGTAATCTTAACCAGTCTGTCTGGAACAACCTGTTCAGCACTAGTGAGGTAATCTGCCTTATAGACCCCTGTTGTCCCCCAAAGGAAGGTGACCTTGCCTGAAATAATCCACTCTTTGCTAGAAGTTTCTTTTTCCCACCTCCTTCCAACAATAAAAGCCTTTCATTTTGTGCAGCTCCTTGGCAATCCTTTCTATTTGTTAAGATGGGATGCTGCCCGATTCATGAATCATTAAATAAAGGCAGTTAGATCTTCAAATTTAGTCTGTTGAATTATGTTTTTTAAGTGCTTAGGCATATATACTTAGTTGGTATCTAAAGAACCAACCTACTTTATGAAGAAAAGCCAGGAAGCACTTCAGTAAAATCAGGATAGTGGTTACCTTAGGATGGGAAAAGAGGGTTAAGTGGTTTAGACAGGACAACATGAAGAATGGGCTTCTGAGGGTGCCATTTGCTATTCGTTCTCTTGATATGGGTAATAATTACATGGGATTCACTTTGTGATAAAGAACCAAATAAAACAAAGCAAAACAAAAAAATATACAATCTTAAGTCTTACTCCTTACCAAAATATCCTTTAGGTTATCTGGACTATAGGGCATCATGCCACTGGGAATAAAATAGGTATTTCAGGTAAGAGTTCTCATTATCTAACATAATTTAGTGTTGTTGTTTTTTTTAATATAGATACACACGTATGATTGAAGAGATGGTCTAAATGTCCCTCTCATTTACAACTTGTTAATGACCTGCTGAGTAGCAGCCTTGGGCTATCTTTAGATTTTACTAAATCAGTCATTAAGAGAGGAAACTGTAAATGACCACCAGGAAGTAAATTGCCCTTAGTTAAAATGAAAATGTGTTAACTCCATTTTGACTAATAAGATTACTTTGGGCACTAAGCCACAAAATAGGAGACAGCTACAATTCCTACTGGGAACTTGAAATTTTAAAAAATGGTATTATCCATTCATCCGATGATGGACACTTAGGTTGTTTCCATCTCCGGGCTATTGTAAATAGAGCTGTAATGAACATTTTGGTACATGACTCTTTTTGAATTATGGTTTTCTCAGGGTATATGCCCAGTAGTGGGATTGCTGGGTTATATGGTAGTTCTATTTGTAGTTTTTTAAGGAACCTCCATACTGTTCTCCACAGTGGCTGTACCAATTCACATTCCCACCAGCAGTGCAAGAGGGTTCCCTTTTCTCCACACCCTCTCCAGCATTTATTGTTTCTAGATTTTTTGATGATGGCCATTCTGACTGATGTGAGATGATATCTCATTGTAGTTTTGATTTGCATTTCTGAGTGAAGTAAGTCAGAAAGAGAAAGACAAATACCGTATGCTAACACATATATATGGAATTTAAGAAAAAAAAATATCATGAAGAACCTAGGGGTAAGACAGGAATAAAGGCACAGACCTACTAGAGAATGGACTTGAGGATATGGGGAGGGGGAAGGGTAAGCTGTGACAAAGCGAGAGAGAGGCATGGACATATATACACTACCAAACGTAAGGTAGATAGCTAGTGGGAAGCAGCTGCATAGCACAGGGAGATCAGCTCGGTGCTTTGTGACCGCCTGGAGGGGTGGGATAGAGAGGGTGGGAGGGAGGGAGACGCAAGAGGGAAGAGATATGGGAACATATGTATATGTATAACTGATTCACTTTGTTATAAAGCAGAAACTAACACACCATTGTAAAGCAATTATACGCCAATAAAGATGTAAAAAAAAAACGGTATTATGTACTTTGATGCTTCTGAACTTGAGACATCTTGTGTCCAAATAATTATATTTCAAAGGGCTAGAAAGTCCTTTATAAATATTTTGCAAATAATAAATAATTTTGAAAAGCATAGGAGCTGTAGCAAAACAGTATATAACATTTTGAACTCCTTTTGTTAAGCAAATTTTAAGAAATGAAAGCATATTTTATTGAGGAAAATATGCCTCAGTTTATTGGCGTCTCTTAATGTACAATATTGACAAAAAAATCCTGTGTTTTCAAAGGACACATTACTGTTATATGCACTATAAGTTGATGCATAGTGTTAGTATTCTTGAGTATTTCTGCTTGTCTCTCTGCCTTTAAGCCTTATGTTTTCCCCAACTGAAAGGCATGTTGCTCCCTCTCATTTTTCTGTTTTCTTCATGGGGTAGCCTAGCTCTAGTGCCATCTATTCTAGGAATAGAACCACACCCCCGCCCTTTTTTTTTCTCCATCTGAATGAATACTCCATCCTTTGCACCTGGATCCCTTAGTTTCCCCTTCCACTATATAAAGTATCATAATCAACCAATTATTGATTTATCCATGCATGTTTCTATAGCACTAGATTCTAAAGTTCTTTAAGGACAGGGACAGGTTTTATCTATCTGTGTGTGTCTATAAGACAGCAAAAACAAAAAGCCTATGAGCAGGATATATATTGATAGTTCATTCATGAATGAAATCATAATTAAGTTTTATAGTATAATGTAGTGAATTTGAAGTTAAAAGTGGCTTCAGTTTTGCCCTATTATAAACTTTTGAACAAATTACTTGGTAGATAATGCTGAGGCTATGGTATTTCCGGTCATATTTAGAGGATTTTTGAATTAATATTTGAAAAATGTCTTTAAAGAAACTATACATTAAGGAAATATATGAAATTATTATATTATGGTTCTCTTATCTGAAGCAGCTATTATGATGGCAAAAATATATCAGGTCTGTTTATTTAATGTGTTGTTTACTTAGGAGTGGAGGAGTTTCCCTAAAACATCACCTAGAAAAAGAGCTGGCACAATCTTTGCTGTCAAATGTTTTACTTATTCAAGTTACTTTAGACAGGTTGATAAGAGATCTATGATCTTGAGAATGCTATTGTAGCAGTACTTCTTTTCATTCCAACTCAGATGACATTTACTGAAGCATGACTCTGAGTCATTTAATAACTAGGCTTACTTGGCTTAACTTTAGTTGCTCTTAAGCAAAAAGAATTGTATTTTCAGAAGAGATAGTCATTGAAGGGTTGGGTATACACAATGCTCAATACATAGTAAGGACTCAGAAAAGGTTATACAATGATCCTTTGGATAGGAATGAATTGGGAAAGGTATAATCACTGTATCATGGTAGTACAACATTTAGAGATCCAATGAAGAATTTGAGAAATCAATTCCTCTCATGCCCCAAGAAATCAGACTAAAGCAAGTGGCAGTGGCAATGGGTGAACTTGGTAGACTTTGCACGTAGTCTAGTGTGTTCTGAGGTGAAATAGTTCAGTGCTTTCATGGCTATAATCATGTCTATTTCTCATTGAGCTCCAAAATTTAGGATTAGGCTCTTTAGAAGCAAACTTCAGAGCACAATACAATATTTTATGAACTACTCCCTCGGCGATTTGGTCAGTTAGAGCAATTTGGTCAGTTAGAGCAATTTACAAATCAGTTCAAATTAATAGACTCTAGGAGGATCCTACATCCTCAGAACTTGTTCAGGTAGAACAGTTTTAGTTCTAATCTACCCAAACCCAAACAAACAATCGTGGCTTAAATTAGGTAGCTCTACTTTAGTACTATTGTGGCTGAAATTATGGAATAATCTATATGGTTCTCCAATAGGGCAAGATTGGCACTTCCACCTAGTTGGTGTTATATTTGCAAGTGGAAAATATACATTCACAAATTTGCAAAAAATCAGCAGGTGGCCTGCCTATCTCCAGTCACATCTTTCCCCATTTACCGACATCTACATGATGAAGTAAGTCAAATCCCTCTTCACAGAGTTACAAGGACATTCAATGGTCTCTAATGCTACAAAACCTTTTTACTTCTCCTAGAATGCCCTTCAGTGCTCACTACACATTTTTTTATAACTCAGAAAAGACTATCAGATCAAAATGGCATCATTCAGCAAGGCTGTTCCAGATTTTCATTGAAATAAGATACAGAACAAGATTTTTAAGGATCACCAATTGAGACCCAAATTGAGACCCTAAGTGCTAACAAATGACTGGAACTTTCTGATTATAAGACATATGAAAAATACCTTTTGGGGGGATTGACCGGAGGAAGTATACAAAAGACTCCTGTTACAGGCATGCCTGGCTTACGGAGCAGAGCTAAGAGAAAGATAGAAAGAGAAGAAGGAATTGGTATAGTAAGCCCCCACCCTGAGGTATTATCACTGGAATCTTGATTCAGAAACCCAGAACCCATCAAAGCAACTTAAAATGCCACACGCTTACTGTTCATACTGAGTTCAGCTGTTTTTCTTGAATAAACACTCCTCATTGTTGTAACTTTTTAGTTAATATCCAGAGGTTTGAAAAAGTTGATTTTGACAGATTTGCCAAGTATCATTGATTTTACAGAAGGGTGAATTTTCAGAGGCTCTTCCTACACCATTCTGGAAGTCAGATCGCAACTCTTCTTTAACTAAAAATGAACAAGTTTCATTGAATCTAAATCAAATCTGTGAATATTTGAAAGAACATATGTAGTTGGCTGATTTAAACACCTCCTTGACCTGAAGGATGTCACACAGAAAAAAAAATGATTTGTAAAACATTTTATCCTGACATTAGGTATGAGTATGCAAAAAATAACAAACGGGAATATTCTCCAATGAGCAAGAAAATTTTTAAAAATATAATAGAGAGGCACCTTCAAGGTGGCAGAGGAATGAGACGTGGAGATCACCTTCCTCCCCACAAATACATCAAAACTACATCTACATGTGGAACAACCCCTACAGAACACCTACTAAATGCTGGCAGAAGTCCTCAGACTTCCCAAAAGGGTCTTGGTGCTCTGGTAAGCTGTCAGGCCTGAGCCTCTTAGGTGGGAGAGCCGATTTCAGAACACTGGTCCACCAGAGACCTCCCGGCCCCGTATAATATCAAACAGTGAAAAATCTCCCAGAGATCTCCATCTCAATGATAAGACCCTGCTCCACTCAACAATGAACAAGCTACAGTGCTGGACACCCTATGCCAAACAACTAGCAAGACAGGAACACAACTCCACCCGTTAGCACAGACGCTGCCTAAAATCATAAGTTCACAGATACCACAAAACATACCACGGGACATGGTCCTGCCCACCAGAAAGACAAGATACAGCTTCATCCACCAGAACACAGGCACCAGTCCCCTCCACCAGGAAGCCTACATAACACACTGAACGAACCTTACCCACAAGGAGCAGACATCAAAAACAACAGGAACTACGACCCTGCAGCCTGCGAAAAGCAGAACCCAAACACAGTAAGTGAAACAAAATGAGAAAACAGAGAAATACACAGCAGATGAAGGAGCAAGGTAAAAACCCACCAGATGAAACAAATGAAGAGAAAACACGCAGTCTACCTGAAAAAGAATTCAGAGTAATGACAGTAAAGATGATCCAAAATCTTGGAAACAGAATGGAGAAAATACAAGAAATGTTTAACAAGGACATAGAAGAAATAAAGAGCAAACAAACAATGATGAACAACACAATAAATGAAATTAAAAATTCTCTAGAAGGAATAAATAGCAGAATAACTGAGGCAGAACAACAGAGAAGTGATCTGGAAGATAAAAATGTGAAAATAACTACCACAGAGCAGAATAAAGAAAAAAGAATGAAAAGCACTGAGGACAGTCTCAGAGAGCTCTGGGACAGTATTAAATGCACCAACATTTGAAGTATAGAGGTCCCAGAAGAAGAAGAGAACAAAAAAGGGACTGAGAAAATATTTGAGGAGATTATAATTGAAAACTTCCCTAATATGGGAAAGGAAATAGTCAATCAAGTTCAGGAAGCACATGGAGTCCCATACAGGATAAATCCAAGGAGAAACATGCGAAGACACATATTAATCAAATTATCAAAAGTTAAATACAGGGCTTCCCTGGTGGTGCCGTGGTTGAGTCTGCCTGCCAATGCAGGGGACACAGGTTTGTGCCCCAGTCCGGGAAGATCCCACATGCCGCAGAGCGGCTGGGCCCGTGAGCCATGGCCGCTGAGCCTGCGTGTCCAGAGCCTGTGCTCCACAATGGGAGAGGCCACAACAGTGAGAGGCCCACGTACCGCAAAAAAAAAAAAAAAAAAAGTTAAATACAAAGAAAAAATACTAAAAGCAGCAAGGGAAAAGTAACAAATAATATACAAAGGAATCCCCATAAGGTTAACAGCTGATCTTTCAGCAGAAACTCTGCAGGCCAGAAGGGAGTGTCAGGTCATATTTAAAGTGACGAAAGGGAAAAACCTACAACCAAGATGATTCTACCCAGCAAGGATCTCATTCAGATTCAATGGAGAAATTAAAACCTTTACAGATAAGCAAAAGCTAGGAGAATTCAGCACCACCAAACCTGGTTTATAACAAATGCTAAAGGAACTTCTCTAGGCAGGAAACACAAGAGAAGGGAAAGACCTACAATAACAAACCCAAAACAATTAAGAAAATGGTAATAGGAACATACATATAGATAACGAACTTAAATATAAATGGATTAAATGCTCCAACCAAAAGACATAGATTGGCTGAATGGATACAAAAATAAGACCTGTACATATGCTGTCTACAAGATACCAACTTCAGACTTAGGGACACATACAGACTGAAAGTGAGGGGCTGGAAAAACATACTCCATGCAAATGGAAATCAAAGAAAGTTAGAGTAGCAATTCTCATATCAGACAAAATAGACTTTAAAATAAAGACTATTATAAGAGACAAAGAAGGACACTACATAATGATCAAGGGATCAATCCAAGAAGAAGATATTACAATTGTAAATATTTATACACCCAACATAGGAGCACCTCAATACATAAGGCAAATACTAACAGCCATAAAAGGGGAAATCAACAGTAACACAATAAAAATAGAGGACTTTAACACCTCACTTTCACCAATGGACAGATCATCCAAAATGAAAATAAATCAGGAAACACAAGCTTTAAATGATACATTAAACAAGATGGACTTAATTGATATTTATAGGACATTCTATCCCAAAACAGCAGATTACACTTTCTTCTCAAGTGCTCATGGAACATTCTCCAGGATACATCATATTTTGGGTCACAAACGAAGGCTTGGTAAATTTAGGAAAATTGAAATCATATCAAGTATCTTTTCTGACCACAACGCTATGAGAATAGATATCAATTACAGGAAAAAAATCTGTAAAAAATACACACACATGGAGGCTAAACAATACACTACTAAAGAAGCAAGAGATTACTGAAGAAATCAAACAGGAAATCAAAAAACACCTAGAAACAAATGACAATGAACACATGATGACCCAAAACCTATGGAATGCAGCAAAAGCAGTTCTAAGAGGGAAGTTTATAGCAGTACAATCCTACCTCAAGAAACAAGAAACCTCTCAAACAACTTAACCCTATACCTTAAGCAATTAGAGAAAGAAGAACAAAAAAACCCCAAAGTTAGCAGAAGGAAAGAAATCATAAAGATCAGACCAGAAATAAATAAAAAACAAATGAAGGAAATGATAGCAAAGATCAATAAAACTAAAAGCCAGTTCTCTGAGAAGATAAACAAAATTGATAAACCATTAGCCAGACTCATCAAGAAAAAAAGGAGAACACTCAAATCAAAAGAATTAGAAATGAAAAAGGAGAAATAACAACCGACATTGCAGAAATACAAAGGATCATAAAAAATTACTAAAAGCAACTACATGCCAATTAAATGGACAACCGAGAAGAAACAGACAAATGCTTAGAAAAGCACAAACTTATAAGACTGAACCAGGAAGAAACAGAAAGTATAAACAGACCAATCACAAGCACTGACATTGAAACTGTGATTAAAAATCTTCCAACAAACAAAAGCCCAGGACCAGATGGCTTCACAGGCAAATTCTATCAAACATTTAGAGAAGAGCTAACACCCATCCTTCTCAAACTCTTCCAAAATTTAGCAGAGGGAGGAACGTTCCCAAACTCATTCAACGAGGCCAACATCACCCTGATACCAAAACCAGACAAAGATGCCAAAAAAAAGAAAACTACAGGCCAATATCACTGATGAACATAGATGCAAAAATCCTCAACAAAATACTAGCAAACAGAATCCAAAAGCACATTAAAAGGATCATACAATATGATCAAGTGGGGTCTATCCCAGGAATGCAAGGATTCTTCAATATACGCAAATCAATCAATGTGATAAACCATAGTAAAAAACTGAAGCAGAAAAACCATATGATCATCTCAATAGATCCAGAAAAAGCTTTTGACAAAATTCAACACCAATTTATGATAAAAACCCTCCAGAAAGTAGGCATAGAGGGAACTTACCTTAACATAATAAAGGCCATATATGACAAACCCACAGCCAACAACATTCTCAAGGGTGAAAAACTGAAACCATTTCCACTAAGATCAGGAACAAGACAAGGTTGGCGACTCTCACCACTATTATTTAACATACTTTTGGAATTTTTAGCCACAGCAATCAGAGAAGAAAGAAATAGAAGTAATCCAAATTGGAAAAGAAGTAAAACTGTCACTGTTTGCTGATGACATGATACTATACATAGAGAATCCTAAATATGCTACCAGAAAACTACTGGAGCTCATCAGTGAATGTGGGAAAGTAGCAGGATACAAAATTAATGCACAGAAATCTCTTGCATTCCTATACACTAATGATGAAAATTCTGAAAGAGAAATAAATGAAACACTCCCATTTACCACTGCAACAAAAAGAATAAAATACCTAGTAATTGCGGCTTCCCTGGTGGCGCAGTGGTTGAGAGTCCGCCAGCCGATGCAGGGGACACGGGTTCGTGCCCTGGTCTGGGAAGATCCCACATGTCGCGGAGCAGCTGAGCCCGTGAGCCATGGCCACTGAGCCTGCATGTCCAGAGCCTAAAAAAAAAAACAAAAACCTAGTAATAAACCTACTTAAGAAGACAAAAGACCTGTATGCAGAAACTATAAGACAGTGATGAAAGAAATTAAAGATGGTACAAAGAGATGGAGAGATATACCATGTTCTTGGATTGGAAGAATCAACATTGTGAAAATGACTCCACTATCCAAAGCAACCTACAGATTCAAGGTAATCCCTGTCAAACTACCAATGGCAATTTTCACAGAACTAGAACAAAAAATTTCACAATTTGTATGGAAACACAAAAGACCCCAAGTAGTGACAGCAATCTTGAGAAAGAAAACAGGAGCCTGAAGTCAGGCTCCCTGACTTCAGACTATATTACAAAGCTACAGTAAATAAGACAGTATGGTATGGGAACATAAACAGAAATATAGATCAATGGAACAGGATAGAAAGCCCAGGGATAAACCCACACATATATGGTCACCTTATCTTGGATAAAGGAGGCAAGAATATACAATGGAGAAAAGAAAGCCTCTTCAAAAAGTAGTGCTGGAAAAACTGGACAGCTACATGTAAAAGAATGAAATTAAAACACTCCCTAACACCATACACAGAAAAACCCTCAAAATGTCTTAAAGACCTAAATGTAAGGCCAGACACTATAAAACTCTTAGAGGAGAACACAGGCAGAACACTCTGTGACATAAATCACAGCAAGATCCTTTTGACCCACCTCCTAGGGAAATGGAAATAAAAATAAACAAATGGGATCTATTGAAACTTACTTTTGCATAGCAAAGGAAACCATAAACAAGACAAAAAGACAACTCTCAGAATGGGAGAAAATATTTGCAACTGAAGCAACTGACAAAGGATTAATCTCCAAAATATACAAGCAGCTCATGCAGCTCAATATCAAAAAAACTAACAACCCAATCCAAAAATGGGCAGAAGACCTAAATAGACACTTCTCCAAAGAAAATATAGATTGCCAACAAACACATGAAAGGATGCTCAGCATCAGTAATCATTAGAGAAATGCAAGTCAAAACTACAATGAGATATCACCTCACACCGGTCAGAATCCATCATCTAAAATCTACAAACAATAAATGCTGGAGAGGGTATGGAGAAAAGGGAACCCTCTTGCAGTGTTGGTGGGAATGTAAATTGATACAGTCACTATGAGAACAGTATGGAGGTTCCTTTTTTTGAGGAGGTTCCTCAAAAAAATAGAACTACCATATGACCCAGCAATCCCACTACTGTGCATATACCCTTAGAAAATCGTAATTCAAAAAGAGACATGTGCCACAATATTCACTGCAGCTCTATTTACAATAGTCAGGACATGGAAGCAACCTAAGCATCATCGACAGATGAATGGATAAAGAAGATGTGGCAAATATATACAATGGAATATTACTCAGCCATAACAGGAAATGAACTTGAGTTAATTTGTAGCAAGGTGGATGGACCTAGAGACTATCATACAGAGTGAAGTAAGTCAGAAAGAAAAAAACAAATACTGTATGCTAACACATATATATGGAATCTAAAAAAAAAAAAAAAAAAAGGTTCTGAAGAACCTAAGGGCAGGACAGGAATAAAGACGCAGCCATAGAGAATGCACTTGAGGACACGGGGAGGGGGAAGGGTAAGCTGAGACGAAGTGAGAGAATGACATGGACATATATACACTACCAAATGTAAAATAGGTTACTAGTGGGAAGCAGCCGCATAGCACACGGAGATCAGCTCGGTGCTTTGTGACCACCTAGAGGGGTGGATAGGGAAGGTGGAAGGGAGATGCAGGAGGGAAGAGATATGGGGATAATAGGTATATGTATAGCTAATTCACTCTGTTATAAAGCAGAAACACACCATTGTAAAGCAATTATACTCCAATAAAGGTGTCAAAAAAATAAAAATAAAAATAAAAAAATGTAATAACTCTAATGTAAATGTGCATGCTGTTTTCAATTAGCAGCATTTACTATTCCCCTAACTTTTAACACATGTAGCAGTTTTGCAGAAAACTCAAGGAAAGAGACCAGAAATTATCTTAGATTATTTCAGCTAGAGTTTAAATGCTTCATATACTACTACTACTAATAATAATAATAAAGCAAGATGACTGAAGCAGCTTACTAAACACAGTAGACAATTTCAGAAAAATAAATTATTTGATTTGAAATCAGAAAGTAGCCTTGTACTTCTTTAAAAACATTTAGACTTTATAATTCTAGGGGTCCTCATTTCATAAGACCTAGACTTATGTAAAATAATGCACATCCTCCTGAAAAACATTTCAGCTTAAATTATTAACAAACTAATGACATTGTATTTACCGTAGTGGTAAAGAAACAGAGATACAGTTTTCCGGTATAATGAGAAAGAATTGGGAATATACTGTATGAGGAGTATGTGTAAATCAAGTGTACGTGGCCAGATGATGTAAACAAAATGATTTCATGGCTGCTAAAGGAAAAGTGTTTCAATAAAATTTTTGGTTAGTTCAGAAAATCATTTAGTTGAAGATGTCACAAAAAGAGAAATAGTCTAATTTTACTGTCACTACCATATAGATCCATTTGTACATAATCTGTTTAAAGGCATATTCATTTTATTGTACTTCACTTTATTGCACTTTGCAGATACTGCATTTTTTACGAATTGAAGATGTGTGTCGAGCAAGTCTATCAGCTCAATTTTTCCAATAGCATTTGCTCATTTTGTGCCTTAGTGTGACATTTTGACACTAATTCTCAAAATACTTTAAACTTTTTCGTTATTAGTATATCAGTTATGGTGATCTTTGATCAGTGATCTTTTATGTTATTATGACCATTCCCTGTAGGCTCAGATGATGGTTAGCATTTTTAATAATAAAGTATTTTTAAATTAAGTATGTGCATTGTTTTTTTAGACATAATGCTATTTCACAGTTAACAGACTACAGCATAGTGTAAACATAACTTTAATATGCACTGGGAAACCAAAAAATCAAGTGACTCACTTTATTGTGATATTTGCTTTATTGTGTTGGTCTGGAACTGAACCCACAATATCTCCAAGGTATGGCCATATTTATTCACTTCCTTAATTTTACGGTGATCCCTTCCTCTCCAATGGCTCTCAATTGGCCACAGAATAAATTCTAAACCCTTGTGTTGGTATAAAGAGCTCTTCATCAGTTGATCTCCGTATATTGTTCCAGGCTCATCTCATCAATTTCCTCCCATCTGTCTCCAGAAGCCCAAAGACAGGTCAGCAACTATACTGACCATATTTGTAGTCCAATGCATTCGTACTTCTGATTGTTTTTGCATGTTCTTTCTGTTTTGGGAACTACCTTCTGATTTTCTGCCTTCAGGATTCAGTTTAAATGTTACTTTGTAAAGCCTGTTGGGACCTCAGGGAAATCTTAAGCTGCTCCTTCTACCTCTATCACTCCTATCGCCAACGCTTTTAAAATGTAAGGAACTTAGGAAGAATTGTGGGAGATGAAACTGGAATGGAAAAGGAGTGATAATTTTTCAATGGAGTCTGAAGAAAGGAATTAAGAGACAGTAACATGCTAAAACAAGTGTGGACTCCTCAGACCAGTAATGACAGGAACAGGACTTGACTAGAATATTTGGAAAGATCCTCTTGGGACCTGAATTTCTGCTGCTGCTGCTAGCTCTCTGCACACTGGCCAAAATTTATGATTATGCTGCCTCTAAAGGCATGTACAGTCTCATGTTCCTATTACATCCAACTGAGCTTTATTTGAACAAAAAGCAAAGAAAAGGTTTCTATCAAGGAAAGCAAAAAATGACGCTGGCAGCATTTTTCACAATATATTCTTCAGAGACTTGATCCCCTGAGATGTTCTTTGAGGAAAAGTATTAATCGGGAAAGTAAGTACAGGAAATATTGCATACTGTCAAACTATATTCCTCTCTTGGTAATTCACACATTATATTTAACTTACTGAAGAATTTGCAATCCTGTAGTAGAGTATCTTGCTTAATTCCATTTATTTCAGTTTTCCCAAATTATTAATCACTTAAAATCAAAGTCACCCCTTTTTTTTACTTTTTTGACTATTGTCCAACATCAATTAGCATTTTATGAAAGTAAACTGTGTAACATATAATCTTCAATAAATATTTTAAAAGAATTTTTGCAGTGTAGATTTTTATCTACAATACTGTTAGTTCCCCCTATTGGGCTGAGTCTTGGCAAATGCTGCCTTGTAATACAAGTTGAACTCTTTGGTTATTATTATTCTCAAAATTAGTTAAAGCCTGTAGGCCTAAATATATACAAGTAAATACAGCAAGAGTATAATGCCTAAATGCAAATTAACTATTAATTTTTAAGTTTGAGAAGTCTGGCCATAAATGATATAAATTGAAATATTACTTTTACATGTACCACTCAACTTTCAAACTCAGACTTCAAATCCTCTAGTAAGGTCAATGACCAACCCACTTTGCCACATTAAAAAGAGAACTTCATTATTCTATCTCCAGGGAAGCCTAAGGTGATAGAACGTACTCTGTATTCCTTACTGAGCCATTACACCTACTAGATATTTTTGGTTTCCTCCTCTAACCAAACAATGCAGATCTAGTTTCAAGGACACCACCTACCCCTTACTGTTCCTCATTCCTTCCTCCTGTCAGCTCCCACTGCTCCCTGTCTTTCATCCTCATGGTTTCCTAGTAGATGTGAAGTCAGCCCTCAAGTATATTTTTCTCATATACTGAGTTCTCTATTTAAAGGCTTTACAGAGACACACCTGAAATTAGGAATCTAGCATATAACTAATTATAACATTTTAAACTCTTCTTCATGAAAATTCCATTCTTTAGAATAATTTGACATTGTGAATGTGTACTATTACCTAAAGAATGAAGGAAATGTTGCTAGAATTGAATGTACAGCGTCATGTCCTGCAAAGAGTAAGTTATCACTATTAGCACTCAGATAATTATCTGAAAGATGACGGCGACACTTACAAGCCTCCAGAAAAGAGTGAGAAACATACCTGCTTTATGTCAGATGAGTGTAAGCTCATAAATTGTTGCTAGAGATTCAATTTGGGGAAACAGAAAGTCTAAGGCCTGGAGGTGGAAGCTTTGGGGCTCAGTCCTGAGTGTAACACTTACAGGTCAAGCAGAGATCATATGAGGTTTGTGGCAAATTATATCTTTGTTCTTCAGTTTCTTCCTCAGTATGATAGTCATTATGTTATTTCTGCCTATCTCATAGGGTTGTTTCAAGGAAAAAAAAATTTGGATTTTTGGGGATGTCACAGCAGCAAGACAAGTAAGTTTCATGATCCCTCTCTTCTCTCCCTTTCTATCAGTCTTTACTTTTAATTCTCTTCTTTAGATCTCCCAAAGATCCATCTCTTCAATATTTTGAAACTGTCCTCAGTTCCCTTGTCTTCTGAATCCACTGTCCATACTAAATGTTAAATCCCCAGCTGCGGATTAATTCAGCTATTACCTTTCTTTCTTCCTTAGCTGGGACTGGAGTCCTAATGGAAAAAAAATAATATACATTCATACATTGGTGCTACTATAAATCCATGTCCTCGAACTTCAGTTGGACTCCAAGACTGTCTAATAATCCCTCAATTTCCTGGATAGGGAATTGTCCACAGTGGTATTTCCAAAATACGTCCACTCTTCTTAAATACTCAACCCCTTCATTCCTCATTTTTGTCTCTTCTTTAATAGAAAAGTGGAAATCCCCAACGTTTCGTCTTTTTTTTGAGGGCGGGGGTGCACTGCTTGGCTTGTGGTGCCTTAATTTCCTGACCAGGGATCAAACCTGTGCCCCCTGCAGTGGAAGCATGGAGTCTTAACTGCTAGACCGACAGGGAATTCCCAATATTTTATTTTTATAAACATTTTGCAATTATAAAATTACTTACATCATAACTCATCTGTTCCCTCATTTTTAACTGATATAGTGGGAAAGATGACCTTAGTTTTACGAAAAATTACCTGCACTTTGAATATCCTCATTGGCTACTTCTTCAGTGACCTGAGACTGCTGATTTCCTCCTCTATTTTATAGCTTCATTCTATTCATTTTTAAAAATAGAGTTTATTTTTTAGAGAAATTTTGGGTTCACAGCAAAACTGAGCAGAAAGTACAAAGTATAGGTATATTTCCCATATGCCCTCTGCCCCCCCACCCAGGCAGCCTACCCCACTATCAACACCTGCACCACAGTGGTACCTTTGCTATCACTGAGGAACCAGCAATGACGTAATTATCATCCAAAGTCCATAGTTTACATTAAGGTTTACTCTTGATGTTGCACATTCTATGCATTTTGACAAATGTATAATGATATGTGTCCACTATTATATTATTATTTAGAGTAGTTTCACTGCCCTAAAAATCCTCCGTGCTGTGCTTACTCATCTCTCCCTTCCCCCAATCCCTGGCAAGCACCAATCTTTTTACTGTTTCTATAATTTTGCCTTTTCCAGAATGAAATATATTTGGAATTTTACAGTAGGTAGCCTTTCTAGATTGGTTACTTTCACTTAGTAATATGCATTTAAGTTTCTTCCATGTCTTACAATGGCTTGAAAGCTCATTTCTTTTCAGGACAATCCTCTTAATTTCACCATCTCCTTCCTTCTTAAGGAAGTGAATACTCATTTAAATACTTTTGATTCTCATTAATCTTTAACAAAAATAAACCAAGCACAAATGTTCCTAAAGAAACTTTGTCCTTCAGAGATCATCCTCTCTTCTCCTTTTCCTAGCAATCCAGCTTCTTGAGTTATTTACTCACTCTTTATTTCCTCTCCTTCCATTTACTTCCCACCCACACACTGAAATCTAACGGCCACTCATATATCCAGTTTCTTTCCAAACTGGGATTACCTAATAAACCTTTTTTTCCTTTCACTTTCATGAAAAAAAAAATTCTGATCTCTCTACTTTTCCTTCTTCTCCTTGATCTACCTCCCTCTCCCCTTTGATCTTCTTATTGAATAAGGTGGCAGATAGATAAAATAGATGATAGATAGCTTTCACTTTGCACATTCTCCTCAGACAATCTTATCCACACCCATGTCTTTTATTACAAAATAAACTACAGGCAGTCTTTGCTTTTCATGGTACCATATTAACTGAAACACGTATGTATTAGAACCATGTCTGCACTTTGCATGGTTACCATGGAACCATGTCCATGTTACTAAGGACATGTTTCTTATATGCATGAGTTTCAGTTGATACAATATCATACAAAGTGAGGATTTCCTATCTTAATTAAATATCCTATTTGTAGATCCAAATCTGAATTTTTCAACTTCCATCTATACTCCCTTCTTGCTATCTTCTCTATCACAGGTAATCAGTCAGTAAGCATATTTACTAGTACATGCTATTGCCAAGCATGATGCTAGACACCAATGATACAGTGATGATAGTATTTCAACAACATGTCCTCTGCCCCCGTGTAATTTACAATCTAGAAGGGAAGGCAACTCCTAATATAATAAACACTATATAAATGATTATAGTTATCCAATGTCCTATAAAAGAGACTGTAACTGAAAGAAAGATGAATCTGGCAGCTCTCTTTGAGGAAGTAATAAATAGACTGAGATATGAAAGGTAAACTGAAATTAGGTAAAAAATAAAGAGCAAGAGAGAATATAAGGATGGGAAACCACATGTGTAAAAGCTCTAGGGAGGGGGAAAAAATCAAACAAATTTTGATTTAGCATACAAAAAAGTCTGGAGAGATGAATACGAAATGATCATGAAGGGCTCTGTGATCAGCATTTTATTTTGTGTTGCCTAAGTCAAAATCTGCAAGTCATTTTCATTTCTTCCTACTCCTCACTCTATATAAGCATTCTATTAACAAACTCCATCATCTCTATCTCCAGAATACCTATCAAATGTATTGATGTTTTCCTGTCCCATTTCCTCACTCATAGCTCTAACCAGTAATAGCTCTACTGGCTCACTCTATTATGATCTGGCAACTGATTATCTTGTAACTGTCTCCTTTCATATCCTAAAATCCAGGCAAACATTCATTGATTGATTGATCGATTGATTTTTAACAAACACTTAAAGGAAGCCCTGTTCCATATATAAACTCTTTTAATCCTCACTATTACTATAATTAGAAACTATTACTATAATTAGAAAGTACTATTATTACTCCCACTTTAAAAATAAAGACATTGATATACAGAAAACCTATTGCAGTTCCCACAGTAGCTTATCTTGTTAAAAGCCCTTACATATGCTACTTCTTTTTCACTTGCTCACCTCCACTTTCCCAGTCCTCTTTCTCAAGCTAACTCCTACTCATCTTTTGGTGTCCCTTCACTCAGGAGGAATTCCTTTATCCTGAGACTTGATTTGATCTTCTTGTCATTTGCCCCAGCCTACACCATGCAGTATTATAAAAATCTGTGTGTCCATCTTCTATTCTGCACTCTAAGCTTGTTTTAACTGTGTAATTGTAATTCTGTAATTATTTTTTGAATGAATCAATTGATCGATGCATCATATGAGATAATCTATGCAAAAGTGCTTTGAAAAAAAGTGACCATAAATGTGAAGTATTGTTTATAAATAATAAGAGTATCAACAATAACAATTATACTTAATTTTATTTCATTCAACTGAAAATTGCCTACTCTTTACAAGACACTATTTTATGAAGAGGGAATAAGTAAAATGAATCAGAAATAACTACTGCCCTCAAGGAACTTCCATTAAAAATAATTATATCAAATTACGTAAAGTAGCTTTCTGAAATGAGTGCATTTTAAGTTATTCGTGTGCCTTAAAAAATAAGGCCTAGAAAGAAGATATTTAATGCTATTTATATTACTTTACTATCTTTCCTTCATGTTTATGAAATTTGGGACTCATAAAACAAAACACTTTTGTATAAGCATTACATAGACTCCTCTAATAGTTAAGAGGCATATTCTGTTTGATTACTTGATTTTTTTTTTTAAACTTCCTAAGGGGCAATGGACTAAAATGAACATTATACAGCACTACATATATTCATTTAATTATTATTCCATTTATCTAATATTTTTGAATATAATATAAATATCACATAAAAATACTGTGCTAAGAATTTTAATTCAATAGTAAACCAGAAACAGGAAGATTTTATGGTCATTTATTGTAAGAGTGGACTAAAGATAGGAAATTGTGCCAAAACCCCCCTAGGAGACTGGAGACATGTTGGAGAGAAGAAAAGAAAGGAAACATCTTATGAAAGTTGTTCCTACCAGCAACACTGGTGAAGGTTTGGGGTTATTTGTTCCTCAGTACAAAGAGGCAGACAACAGCCAATCTGTACTCTCTGCATTATTGAAAAGTTGGGAAGCAAATCTACCACAATTCAAGAGGTTTACTGGATGCCTCCAAGACAATGTGGATCTCAAAGGAAGATTAACTCTCTTATCCTAATGATGACTTGTCCATTATCATCTTAGTAGGAGCAGAAACCAGTACCTTCAGCAGAGTCTTGGGAAACCTGAGAGATGCAATATGTTCTCTGGGGAATGGCTTTATCTTATGGTGGTCTAAAAATAAAATACTTGGATCTGATGAGTCAGTAAGGGCATGTTAAGTCAATCGTAGAAAGAATATTCTAGATCTAAAATCCATAAACAAGGCCAATTTAACATCCCACAGTTAAAAAAATAAAACCAGTCAGTAAACTTTGAACATTTTATATCAGTAGAAACATTGACTATGGTCCACCAGACTGGCATATTAACAAAAAAGATTCTGTGGAAGCCGAGTAAAATTCTTCATCTTCAAAACATCCTAGTTTTTTACTCAGGTTGATTATGAAAATGTTATATATAAAATGAAAAATCTAAAAGGTTTGATATATTAGGTAGCTATTTTATACTGACTACTTAAATAGATGAGTAGAAGTCATTTCCTTTTTTTTTTTTTTGCAGTACGCGGGCCTGTCACTGCTGTGGCCTCTCCCGTTGCGGAGCACAGGCCCAGCAGCCATAGCCCATGGGCCCAGCTGCTCCGCGGCACGTGGGATCTTCCCGGACCGGGGCAAGAACCCGTGTCCCCTGCACCGGCAGGTGGACTCTCAAGCACTGCGCCACCAGGGAAGCCCTAGAAGTCACTTCTTAATTGTGGTTATTCGTGGGGACTCCTGTGGGGTCTCGTGAGTGCATGACTATAGAAATGGGGCAGTCTCTAATCAGTTATAGTCAATAGTAGCCATCAGAAATTGTTACCATGAAGACCCTGGAGGAGGGGTCTCCCTATGGGAGTTACAGTCATTTAGGAATTCAACAGCTACCAAATGAAGGTGTCAAAGCAAGGAGGAAGTAGAGCATGTACTACTCTTTTTTTTTTTTTTGGCTGCATGGGGTCTTAGTTGCGGCATGCAGGATCTTTTGTTGCGGCACGTGGGCTTCTCTCTAGTTGTGGCGTGCAGGTTTTTATCTTCTCTAATTGTGGCACACAATCTCCAGGGCGCGTGGGCTCTGCAGTTTGTGTCACGCAGGCTCTCTAGCTGAGGCACGCGAGCTCAGTAGTTGTGGCGCGCGGGCTTAGTTGCCCTGCAGCATGTGGGATCTTACTTCCCTAAGGATCCAACCTACGTCCCCTGCATTTTAAGGCGGACTCTTTACCACTGGACCACGAGGGAAGTCCCAAGCATGCACTACTCTTAATCTCCCTTTCCTCCTGCTCTCTGATGTCCTGTGGTACTGCTTCTCCTTGGCCAAATCACATAGCAAATCAGTCACAAAGGGGTCTGGGTGATGCAGCCAGGGGTCAGCAACCCGGACCCAGAGCAGAGCAGAACAACGCAGAGAGCAGATCTTTGGTGCCAAATTGAATATAATCAGCATAAAGAGTAGCTTTTTCTTTGTAAAAGTGAGAGGAAAAATATAAATCACTGGTATAGCTATGAATCTATTTTGTTAAATAATGCTGCTTTGTTTTATTTTATTTTTAAAAAGATGTATAATATTTGGAATTGTGTCGACACATTGAAGTAGGTATATGTGATATTCAAATATGGGATGCACTATTTTCAGTTTACTAAGTATTTACTGTTTGACCACTACGTAAAAAGCCTGCTCTGGGATGACTGGATATTCTTCTCTATAATCAAGGAAAGAACAAGAAACAGCCTTAAAGTATAAGATGTAGGATTTATCATTAGTATTAGTAAGACCATGACACTGTATTAAATATTTACCTGTCTGACCCAACTTAGATTAGCACAAGCTGCAGACAGAGCTGTGAAATCATTTTTTTTTTAATACCTAGGTGTCATAATGTTTTTGTGTTTTCTTTGCTAATGGAAGAATAATGTTCATCTAGAAATAGAAAGGCTAGAATTAATAATTCCTGCTCACAAGTCCAAAGAAATTTAATCTACTCATAATGCCAACTTACGTAAAAAAATGCCATGAAAATAAATTGCTTTAGAATTTTTTTTTCCTGTAAACACAAGGAAATAAATGGCAGTAGGCATCAGTAATGTATGCTTCTACATGCTAGTACAGAATCACTCTGTGGGGTTCGTTTATAAGCTTCAATGTCAAAACTACATTCAACGGTAGAGGCAATTTCCTGAAAAAAATGTGTAAATATTATACTCTTTTTGCTGTATTTTACCAATATGTGTGACTACACTACAGATAAAAGGGACTAGACTTTTTTTCACTCAAATCATTTGAAAAAGACCCTATAAAGAAACCCTTTCCACCCACATGAAGAGTGTATTCACTTCCTAGGGCTGCTGTAACAAAGTACCACAAACTGAGTGGCTGAAAACAACAGAAATTTCTACTCTCACAGTTCTGGAGGCTAAAAGTCCCAAATCAAGGTGTCTTCAGGGCCATCCTCCCTCTGAAACCTGAAGGGGAATCCTTCCTTGCCTATTCCCAGCTTCTGGTGGTTTCCAAGTAATATTTGGTATCTCTGGGCTTGCAGCTGCATAGTTCCAATCTCTGCCTTCGTCATCACATGTCATTCTCTCTGTGTGTCTCTGTCTTTGTAAGATAAATCATTTTTGTTCTTTTTAAGCCACTAAGTTTGTGGCATTCTGTTACAACAGCAATGAGAAACAAATACAAAGTATTAAGGTAGCTAGTCCTATGCCACTCAATATGTGCAATTACCTTTCTAATTCTATTCTTTAGTGCTTGTTTCTGATGCTGGGTTTTTGTTCTGTTTTGGTTTTGCCACAATATAATTTAAAAGTTGTACTCAACAGTGATACTCAAATAAAAGCTCTTCAAGTAACTTTATGGTTTTGTATTTTGTATGCAAAACATTGATCTACCTGGATTTATTTTGGTGATGCTATTAAAGTGGTAATATAACATTATTGTTTTTCCAAATGATTAGCCAGTTGCCTATTTATTCAACAACCCCTTTGTTTCCTACTGATTTGAGACACAATCTCTACTACATTCTAATTCCCACATGTTTTGATGTTTATAGCATAGCTCTGTACTATATTTTGTTACCAGGTCAGCCAATACCTCCTTCTCCAGTAACAAACTATTTTCCTTAATATAATTTTATAATACATTTTAATAGCTTGTAGTTCTATTCTACTCCTGTTACATTTCTTTCTCAAAATGTTGCTTATTCTCTTCCCATGCTTTTTTTCATGAGAACTTCTATATAATTTTAAATTATATAGCCATCAACACCCCTATCACCAACACAGGAACTACAGAAACAAAACAAACAAATAACCACAACAGCAAAACTATCTGATGATATTTTGGGGGAGTTAATATTAACTTTGTCGATCAGTTTAGACAGGAAATGACATATTTATAATATTAAAGAAAAATAAACTTGGAGGAAGCATACTGTCTGATTTTAAGATTTACTTTAAAGTTGCAATAAGATAATTGAGGCAATGTGGTATGGGCAAAGTGATGGACACATAGATCATTAGAACAGAAGAGAGAATCCAGAAGTAGAAACATAAAAATTATGGCCAATTTTTGGCAAAGGTGCAAAAATGGGGGCGGGGGAAGGGGGCACGAACCTTACCTACTGAGAGTACAGACTTACAATTATAAGGTAAATAAGTTCTGGGAAATCTAATGCACAGCATGGTGATTACAATTAACAATACTGTATTATATACTTGAAAGTTGCTGAGAGAGTAGATCTTAAATGTTCTTACCACAAAAAATGGTAACAACCATTGCAAATGGCAACAACCTAAATGGGAAAAGAATTTGAAAAAGAATAGATACATGTATATGTATAACTGAATCACTTTGCTGTACACCTGAAACTAACACAACATTGTTAATCAACTATACTCCAATATACAATAAAAACTTAAAAGCAAACAAAAAAAAAAACGAAAAAAGAAATGGCAATTATGTGACATAATAGAGCTGTGAGCTAATGCTACAGTGGTAATCATATTGCAACGTATAAGTGTATCAAGTCAACACACTGTACACCTTAAACTTATACAATGTTATTTTTCTATTATATCTCCGTAAAACTGGTGAGGGGGAACAACCTGACCTAAACTTTACAACTTATGTGATATTAACTCAAAACAGAGCATAGGTCTAAATGTAAAACAAACTATAAAAATTTTAGAAGAAAATACAGGTGAAACTTGAGGGTAGGCAAAGAATTCTTAGACATGACAAGAAAAGCATGATCCATAATTTATATATAGAGATATTTATGTATGTGTTTATCTATATATACATATATATAGTATAAATTACTCAGCCATAAAAAAGAATGAAATATTGCCATTTGCAGCAAAATGGATAAACCTACAGAATATCATATTAAGTGAAGTAAGTCAGACAGAAAGACAAATATTATATGATATCCTTATAAGTGGAATCTAAAAATACAAGTGAATTTATTTACGAAACAGAAACAGACTCATAGACATAGAAAACAAACTTATGGTTACCAAAGGGGAAAGGGGGGAGCGATAAATTAAGAGTATGGGATTAACAGATACACACTACTATATATAAAATAGATAAACAACAAGGATTTACTGTATAGCACAGGCAACTATAGTCAATATCTTGTAATAACCTATAATGAAAAAAATATATGTATATAACTGAATCACTTTACTGTACATATGAAACTAACACAATATTGTAAATCAACTATACTTCACTAAAAAAAGTAATGATAAATTGTACTTCATTAAAATTAAAACTTTTGCTCTGCCAAACACACTGCTAATGGGGTGAAAAGACAGACTATAGACAGGAGAAAACATATGCAATCTACATGTCTTACAAAAGACTTGTAACCAGAATATATATATATATGTATATTTTAAAACTCTCAAGACTCAACGATGAGAAAGCAAACAGTCCAAGTAAAAAATAGGCAAAAGATTTGAACAGACATTTTTAAAAATGAGAATATGTGGATCAAAAATAAATGCATGAAAATATGTTCATCATTATTAATCATTAGGAAAATTCAAATCAGAACCATGAAGAGATACCACTACATACTTATTAGGTACATACTTATTAGGATGTAAAAACTAAAATTGAAATTAAAAATGGCTAAAATTCTTATAATGCTAATTCCTGGCAAGAACACAGAACAACTGCAACACTCACATGCTAGTGGTGGAAATGTAAAATGGTATAGTCACTCTCAAAAAGTTTTCCATTTTGTTATTTGCTATTTACACTTTTAGCCTAACAGGGTCTCCCTAAAGAGATCCCAAGTTCCTAAGTGTAGAAGATGTTTTACAACTCTAATTACTCCAGAAGTCGACTTCTTAAATCCAAGATTTATTCTTAAATTCCAAAAATTATTCCTTTGGAAGTTAATGGTGAATTTTTTATTTGTGATTTAGATTGATGACATTTCTCCTAAACCTGAATAAGTACACAGCAGCACAAGGGAGATGTGAAAATATGTACAGAAACCAGGTTGACTCAACCTTCCCTAATCCCTCATTTTTTGATGTTTAGAAAAAGAGCGTAAATTGAAAATCAGAATTTGTCCCTGTATTTAATGTATGAAACAATTAGTTTCATGAATCTACAGGGCTTTAAATATTTTATAAATATAAAAGTTTATTTTAAGAATATTTTCATGTCTCCATAATTCAAGCAATCCAACTGAAGCATTTTCATGATTAGAATTTGAAATCCTCTTAGGTCACAAGCATTAGTCTTAGAGAAAGAAAAAATAAAAACAGAATTTAGTTTATGGCAGTGGCACCTTAGATATTCAGAAAAAAAATTGGAATTCTGGATAAAATAAAGTAAATTTCCTTTTAAATACATTATTAACCTTGTATTGAATTAGGGAAGTCTCCAGGGATTGAAAAAAAAAGTTGCTTAAAATCAGAATGGTTTTTAACTATACCAAATGAATTTGTCAACCTTGGTCATAATGAAGCTTCAATATTGACAGTTATTAACTGTTAATTAATAATACAGGGATAGGGACTTCCCTGGAAGTCCAGTGGTTAAGACTCTGAGCTCCCAGCGCGGGGACCACGGGTTCCATCTTTGGCTGGGGAACTAAGATTCCACATACTGCACAGCACTGCCAAGTAAGTAAATATAAAACAGAAGTAAACCAGCCGACCCACTTGTAGCAATTTGTCTTAGGAAAAGAGGAAGCAATGAAGCACATGGCATACAAAGTATCTTCATGGCTGCTTTGCTTAGAAGAGCTAAATAAATAAATAAATAAATAATACAGGGGCAGCAGTAAAAACCTTGGGTAGCATGAACTGGAAAGCTGGATCTGAACTAACTGCTTATAGTTGGTATCCTCAAATAATGAGACTAGATTAGGAAAAAAAATCATAAACAAAGATGAGATAAGAAGTTTTTTTTTTTTTTTTTCCACCTCAAACTGAGCTCTGGCTAGGAAAAAAATAATGTCTCTTAAAAAATCATAACCACTGGCTTGCTGTCTCACACAATTGGGTGACTAAATTGATACTATTTACGTTATTAGGGAAACTTCAAGCTGGTAAATGAAAATAAAAACTGAATCTCTTATAGTGACTTTCCTGTGCTATCTGGCAGAAATAAAATTAAATCTTATATTGAGAAACTAACCTTCAATTAATGCGTTATGATACTGTGGCATATGAAGGTCCACTAAGCTTTAGTGAGCAATTCAAAATTACAAAGATATATGAGGAAATATTATGGGGATTGTCAGCATAAATTAAAGAAAGCAACATAGGACAAGACACTTAGAAAATAAAATAAATGAATCATCCGATTTAAAAAGCATACAAAATCCCAAGCTTGATTCTAACATATAAATTACACCACATTGCAGAGATCCTGCAGAACACTGAAGACAAAGCAAAGATCTTAAAATAAACCAGAAAAGGAAAAAAAAAAAAGGAGAATGCCATGACAAAGAGTGTTCTTAGACTGAGGACAGAATTTTAACAAAACAGAAATATTCTAAATGAGCTAAGAAAAATAACTGAAAATGCATGATTTTCTGTCAAAGTAAAATATTATTCAAGGAAGATGTAGAAATATAGACATTTTCAGATAATCAAAATTCAGAGAGATTATTGCTAACATTATCAGACTGAAGGACCTTCCACAGATATCTCTGAAGAAGGAGAACATTTTAAGTAACATATAATATTGGTAAGTGGAAATCAGGATAAATTACTAGAAGATTGGAGACATTCTATATCATTTCAAAATCAGAAAGAGAAAAAAGAAAACAAAAAACCCTTTACCAATCTAAAGCAATATATAAAATGTGAAAAAGGACAACTAAAAAAATTCAGAGTTAAGTAGAAATCACAAGTGTAAGTTGTAGAAACAAATCCAAACATATGGTGCTCGCAATAAAGTTAAATAAAGTCACCTGTTAAATGATAGAGGTTGTCAGAATGTATTTGTGAAAAAGAATATCTTCCACGAATGTGTTGTTTATAGATACACACATAAAATGCAATGGTAAATACAAGTTGAAAGTATGGAAAAATTATGTACTAGGTATACAATAACCAAAATAAACCTTGTATAATTCTATTAATATCAAACACAGCTTTCAGCAACATGGATGGACCTAGAGATTGTCATACTGAGTGAAGTCACACAGAGAAAGACAAACATCATATGATATCACTGTATGTGTCATCTAAAAAAGGGTACAAATGAAGTTATTTACAAAACAAAAATAGAGTCATAGAGGTAGAAAACAAACTTATGGTTACCAGAGGGGAAAGCGGGGTGGGGGGAGAGGAGGGATAAATTAGGCGATTGGGACTGACATATACACACTACTAATATAAAATAGATAACTAATAAAGACCTACTGTATTGCACAGGGAACTCTCCTCAATACTCTGCAGTGACTTATATAGGAAAAGAATTTTAAAAAGAGTGGATATATGTATATGTATAACTGATTCACTATACTGTACAGCAGAAACTAACACAACATTGTAAATCAACTATACTCCAATAAAAATTTTGAAAAAAGCAAATTTTACTCACCTTAAATATTAATAAACAAACAAGAACAGACAAGGCCAATTAAAGCATAGAATATCCACACAATGGAATGCTATATAGCAGTGGAAATAGCTAGAAGATGACTAACAATATTAAGTTGCTAAAGAATATATATGGGCTTCCGGGAAGACGGCGGAAGAGTAAGACGCGGAGATCACCTTCCTCCCCACAGATACACCAGAAATACATCTACATGTGGAACAACTCCTACTGAACACCTACTGAACGCTGGCAGAAGACCTCAGACCTCCCAAAAGGCAAGAAACCCCCCACGTACCTAGGTAAGGCAAAAGAAAAAAGAATAAACAGAAACGAAAGAATAGGGACGGGACCTGCACCAGTGGGAGAGAGCTGTGAAGAAGGAAAAGTTTCCACACACGCGGAAGCCCCTTCGCGGGCGGAGACTGCGGGTGGCGGAGGGGGAAAGCTTCGGAGCCGCGGAGAAGAGCACAGCAACAGGGGTGCGGGGGGCAAAGCGGAGAGATTCCCGTACAGAGGATCAGGGCCGACCGGCACTCACCAGCTCGAGAGGCCTGTCTGCTCACCCGCCGGGGCGGGCGGGGCTGGGAGCTGAGGCTCGGGCTTCCTGGGGTTGGCTGCGTGAACACAGCCTGCAGGGGGTTGGTGCACCACGGCTAGCCGGGAGGGAGTCCGGGGAAAAGTCTGGACCTGCCAAAGAGGCAAGAGACTTTTTCTTCCCTCTTTGTTTCCTGGTGCACGAGGAGAGGGGATTAAAAGCACTGCTTGAAGGAGCTCCAGAGATGGGCGCGAGCCGCGCCTAAAAGCGCAGACCCCAGAGACGGGCATGAGACGCTAAAGTTGTTGCTGCCGCCACCAAAAAGCCTGTTTGCGAGCACAGGTCACTATCCACACCCCCTTTCCGGTGAGCCTGTGCAGCCCGCCACTGCCAGGGTCCCGGGATCCAAAAACAACTCTCCCGGGAGCACGCACAGCGTGCCTTACGCTGGTGCAACGTCACGCCGGCCTCTGCCGCGCAGGCTCGCCCAGCACTCCAAGCCCCTCCCTCCCGCCGGCCTGAATGAGTCAGAGCCCCCGAATCAGCGGCTCTTTTAACTCCGTCCTATCTGAGCGAAGAACAGACGCTCTCCGGCGACGGGGCCAAATCCAAAGCTGAGACCCTGGCAGCTGTGAGAACAAAGAAGAGAAAGGGAATTCTCTCCCAGCAGCCTCAGAAGCAGCGGATTAAATCTCCACAATCAACTTGATGTACCCTGCATCTGTGGAATACATGAATAGACAACGGATCATCCCAAATTGAGGAGGTGGACATTGAGAGCAAGATATATGATTTTTTCCCCTTTTCCTCTTTTTGTGAGTGTGTATGTGTATGCCTCTGTGTGAGATTTTGTCTGTTTAGCTTTGCTTCCACCATTGGTCCAAGGGTTCTATCCTTCCTTTCTTTTAAAAAATTTTTTTCTTATTTTTTATTTTAATAACTGTTTTACTTTATCTTCTTTCTTTTTTTCCTTCCTTCCCCCCTCCCTCCTTTCTTTCTTTCTTTCTACTTCTACTAATTCTTTCTTTCTAATTTTTCTGCCTTTTATTCTGAGCCGTGTGGATGAAAGGCTCTTGGTGCTGCAGTCAGGAGTCAGTGCTGTGCCTCTGAGGTGGGAGAGCCAACTTCAGGACACTGGTCCACAAGAGACCTCCCAGCTCCACATAATATCAAACAGCGAAAATCTCCCAGAGATCTCCATCTCAGCACCAGCACCCAGCTTCACTCAACGACCAGCAAGCTACAGTGCTGGACATCCTATGCCAAACAACTAGCAAGACAGGAACACAACCCCATCCATTAGCAGAGAGGCTGCCTAAAATCATAATAAGTCCACAGACACCCCAAAACACACCACCAGACGTGGACCTGCCTACCAGAAAGACAAGATCCAGCCTCATCCACCAGAACACAGGCACTAGTCCCCTCCACAAGGAAGCCTACACAACCCACTGAACCGACCTTAGCCACTGGGGACAGACACCAAAAACAACGGGAATTACGAACCTGCAGCCTGCAAAAAGGAGACCCCAAACACAGTAAGATAAGCAAAATGACAAGACAGAAAAACACACTGCAGATGAAGGAGCAAGATAAAAATGCACCAGACCTAACGAATGAAGAGGAAATAGGCAGTTTACCTGAAAAAGTATTCAGAATAATGATAGTAAAGACGATCCAAAATCTTGGAAACAGAATAGACAAAATGCAAGAAACATTTAACAAGGACCTAGAAGAACTAAAGATGAAACAAACAACGATGAACAACACGATAAGTGAAATGAAAAATACTCTAGATGGGATCAATAGCAGAATAACTGAGGCAGAAGAACGGATAAGTCACCTGGAAGATAAAATAGTGGAAATAACTACTGCAGAGCAGAATAAAGAAAAAAGAATGAAAAGAACTGAGGACAGTCTCAGAGACCTCTGGGACAACATGAAACGCACCAACATTCGAATTATAGGGGTTCCAGAAGAAGAAGAGAAAAAGAAAGGGACTGAGAAAATATTTGAAGAGATTATAGTTGAAAAATTCCCTAATATGGGAAAGGAAATAGTTAATCAAGTCCAGGAAGCACAGAGAGTCCCATACAGGATATATCCAAGGAGAAATACTCAAGACACATATTAATCAAACTGTCAAAAATTAAATACAAAGAAAGCATATTAAAAGCAGCAAGGGAAAAACAACAACTAACACACAAGGGAATCCCCATAAGGTTAACAGCTGATCTCTCAGCAGAAACCCTACAAGCCAGAAGGGAGTGGCAGGACATACTGAAAGTGATGAAGGAGAAAAACCTGCAACCAAGATTACTCTACCCAGCAAGGATCTCATTCAGATTTGATGGAGAAATTAAAACCTTTACAGACAAGCAAAAGCTGAGAGAGTTCAGCACCACCAAACCAGCTTTACAACAAATGCTAAAGGAACTTCTCTGGACAAGAAACACAAGAGAAGGAAAAGACCTATAATAACGAACCCAAAACAATTTAGAAAATGGGAATGGGAACATACATATCGATAATTACCTCAAATGTAAATGGACTAAATGCTTCCACCAAAAGACACAGATTGGCTGAATGGATGTTACATATTTTTGATATTACAAATGTATATGTAAATATATATGTTTGATTATATTATATATACAAATATATGTTATATATGCATATATATGTTATATATATGTATGTGTGTATATTTAGAAAACTATATATATATAAAACAATCTTGACTAGGTTTAGTTCAGTTTTGCTTCATTTTAGTTTTTATTTAACTATGGTAGGATAATATTATAGGCTGGGTTTGAAGTCCCCCCAAATATATCTTTTTTCTTGCTAACCTTCCTGCCTCAGCTACCACCCCTCGTAGATTTTTATCTCAATATCACAGCGATTGACGGATATCGTTACACATCTGTGCGTGTTCTTGTTCTTGTTTTTCTTTGATTTGATTCTTTCCTATGGTAAACCCACTGTGATGTCAATTTGCCAGGCCTATCTCCAGGTCCTTGGCTGCAAATGCAGGCATATGATCCCTGATGAATGAATAAAAGGACCTTACCATCCTCACCAATTATTTCAATGAGGATATATGAACCAAGCTAGTTCAATCAGAGTCTTCACTGTTTAGGTGTTTATTATGTTGACCTGGACCTTCCATTTTTAGGCAATAGCTCTCTATAGAAAAGTCTTCTCTGGGTGATTAATATCAAAGCCACAGCAGAGACCCAGCATGCTTAGTGATCAGTCTTCATTCTATTCATGGCTCTACTTGCTGTTGATATCAGTTCACTCCAAAGATGACCAGTAAATTAATAGGCCCTTTGAGCAATTAATACAATCTGTAGTCCTTGGTATAATATTTGGAAAGAAGTCAGAAAAATCAGTATTGCATACATTAAATCAGCCTTTTATTTATTGGGTTAATAATCAACTTCAAACTCTTTAAGTGTTTACTCTTACCTAAGCTTTTATTCTCACTTCAAATTTCAAGGTGTGTTGATAAATGCAGCATGTTTTTTAACGAAAAAATTACCTGTTTCACTTATGTCATCAGTAAGAAGTATATCAGCTGTTAAATGCTGGAACCTATGTTTACTTCCGTGCTTTGATGCTATCCTTGGTGGAGACACCACTGCATGTTAGGGATGCTGTGCTTTCATTTTCTAGTATACCCAGCAAGATTCTTAGAGTATGGAATCTAGCTGCCCCTTCCCAAAGGTAGTGTACCATTGAGGATAGTCAGTGGCATTTTTGGTACCTTGGAATCCACGTTCTGTGCAGGTCACTCTGCCGTCCCATTCTCTTCTTTGACGCCCGCTGCACGTTCTGCCTCCAACCAAGGTGGTTACTTGAGTCTCTAACTCTGATCCTCTGCAGACCCCATGATGCTCTTTTGTTACATATTGCAGAACATGATTATTTGTTTACGCTTATATGCTTACTTTGCCTACATACAGTCCTTAATGGTACTTAACTGTCCTTAATCGGAGGGTATTAAGTACTTAAAGACTCAAGTAATATTTCACCCACACACTTGAGTGTAAAGAAATACAATTTTCATGTGAGGGTTAAACTATAAAATCTGCTCATAATCAAAACTGCCAGAATAATTCAGTTATGATAAAAAGGTTGGCAAAGGCCCTTTGGGGGCCAGTGAGGCCCCCAAACCAGCAAATTTAATCATAATACTTTTGAGTTATTCATTAATTTATTCAGCCACTCAATTTCATTTATTCAATCAGCAAACCTTATTAAGCAACTTCTATGTGTTCAGCACTATTCAGAGCAATGAAGGTATGAAAGTGAAAATGATACAAAAGTCCTTGCCTTTATGGAGCCCACAGACAATTGCCAGTGTAAGATGTCTAGGAATAGAATGAACTTGGCATGTTTATGGAGCATAATGAAAGGCGGTACAATGAGAATATAGTGAAAGTGAGAATTTGGGAAAATGGTAGTAATGAGGACTGTGACAGAGACAGGATTCAGCTTTTCCTGGGCCCTATGGGTATAGTGTTATGGACTGCATGTTTGTGTTCCCCTCTAGTTCATATGCTGAAACCCTAATCCTAAATGTGACAGTATTTGGAGATGGGCCTTTGGGATGTAATTAGTTCATGAGGGTGGAGCCCTTATGATTGTATTAGTGTGCTTATAGAAGAGGCCGGAAAGAGCTGGCTTGTCTCTCAGCTCTCCATCCTGTGAGGACACAGCCAGAAGGTGGCTATCTACAAGCCAGAAAGTCATTTTCCCCAGAAGTCCACTGTGCTGGGGCCCTGATCTCAGACTTCCAGCCTCTAGAAATGTGAGAAATGAATATTTGTCTTTTAAGCCATACAGTCTGTCTTATTTTGTTACAGAAGCCTGAACATACTAAGAAACATAGTAAGTATTTTGAACTGAATTTATAGCATGATGATAAAGGTATAATTTGAAAAGATACATGCACCTCAATGTTCATAGCAGCATTATTTACAATAGCCTAAGACATGGAAGCAGCCTAAATGTCCATCTACAGATGAATGGATAAAGAAGATGTGGTATATATATACAATGGAATATTACTCAGCCATAAAAAGGAATGAAATAATGCCATTTGCAGCAACATGGATGGACCTAGAGATTATCATACTAAGTGAAGTAAGCCAAAGACAAATATCATATGATATCACTTATATGTGGATCATAAAGATACAAATGAACTTATTTACAAAACAGAAATAGACTCATAAACATAGATAACAAACTTATGGTTACCAAAGGGGAAAGGGGTGGGGAGGGATAAATTAGGAGGTTGGGATTAACATATACACACTACTATATGTAAAATAGATAACCAACCAGGACCTACTGTATAGCACAGGGAACTATACTCAATATTTTGTAATAACCTATAAGGGAAAAGAATCTGATCTGAAAAAGAATTTATATATAAATATGTATGTATATATATATATATATATATATATAAATATATGAATCACTGTGCTGTACACATGAAACTAACACATTGTAAATCAACTATACTTCAAAAATATATAGTAATATAAATCTTCCAAAAAAAATAACCCAGGAAATAAATAAATGAATGAATAAATAAACAAATAAATAGAGTATGATGAGAAACCTTTGGGGCAATCTGATCAGGGGAGTAGTGCATTGACCAAGCTGGCCTTAACGTTTCCCTCAACTTGACCAAACTTTAGATAGAATTCTTCCTGCCTCTAGGTCTCTGGCCTCCCTTTTCTTAGAGTACTCACTTTGAAAATCTATAATTGTAATTTCTTTCTCTGCCCCTTTGAGATATAAATCTGTTAAAAAGCCTTTTGCCCATTTTACACTCTTTCTAATAGGTAACTAATTACAGGTGAGTGTGTGAGTGGCAGGGTGATTCCTACAGAATGTAAGTACCCTATGACAAGGGAGCGTGGCCTTTGCATGAAAAGAAGTTCAGTGAGGCTAGAGGCCTGAGAGAAAGGAGGAGTGAAGTGTAACCTAAAATGGGAGTATCAAGTAGGGACCAGCCCATTGCAAACTGTTATAGGCTATGCTGAATATTTGCATGTATCCAAAAGCAAATGAAGCCATCCAAGTGTTTGGGCAAGTAGAAACGTGGGAGGTGACATGGTTTAATTTATCTTTGGGGAAAAGTAAAACACTCCATGGGCAGTGAGGGAACTGAGTAGAAAAGGATAGAGTAGATGAGGGTTTAATTAGGAGGCTGCTGTGCTAACTTAGGTAAGACAGTAGCTTGGTTTGGATAACCGTAGAGATGAAGAGGAGTGAATATACTTTAAGTATTTATGAGGCAAAAATAGCCAACTTCGGGATAAATTAATGTAGGAGGTGAGAGAGAAAGAGCAAAGCTGACTCTCAGGTTTGCAACTGAACATGAATAGACCTACCATTCACTGAGAAGTAGAATGTGCAGCAGGACCAGTGGCTGAGTTGGGAGAAGTATATAGAAAGAAAGGATGGGAGAAAGGGAGTCAGTGAATCTTGAAAGCACAAGAAAAGAATCAGAGAGGCATGTGTGGACAATGGCTTTGCAATTACTATGCAGGGAAAGGAGTCATATTCTCATTCTCTGGTCATAACCTGATTGGTGGGGAAATCCACATGGCAAAACAAAACAATCAAAAACAAATGGCAGAACAAATATTATCTCAACAAAAATGTTTATTAAGCACCAAGTGCTGGGAAGTTTAAGTGTAGATTTTAGAATCATCTAACGCTACCCGTTTTCTGATATCATGCTTATTCACTCTCTTTATATTTGTAATTTGGATTTTATGTAGCTTTCCTACTGGGAAAAAATGGGCTATCCAAAGAACATGAGTTTGCAGGAGACATTTTGGCATTTAGATGTCCATTACAACATAATTAATTTGCATTCTAGCTTTATGTATCAGTGTCCTCAGCTTGGAAAATGTGAATTTATCCCAGATACATGGGGCCACTTGGAGTAAGCTAACAGCCTACTGAGCTCTCTGAGTCTGAAAGAATGAGATTACTGTACACTCAGGGTTTTTTATCACTCAAAAATTTATGGAAAATCCTTTCCATTGGCCAGATTCACAAAATGTTCACATACACATTAAGTGTAATGTCTTGAATGGAAAGCCACCTCAAGTGAGAAATAAAACTGTAGTGTCTCTATAAATATGCTCGAGGGAGCATTTTTGAACCATTCCATACCTGTGTCATTTTTAAAGTGTTAGGTGTAGTTCACTTATCCCATGAATACCATTTAACATTATTTGAATTAGCACTCACCCTTTCAGATCTTACAGCTACTAGCATTTAACTACATTGTTGACTGGTTAATTCATCTTCCACTAATGAATGTTTCCAGCATGCGGACTTGACAGACTATTACCCAACTTGTAAATGTATTATTTGGTGTTTTAAAGTCAGAAGTGATTTGACGTAACATGACCTATAACTAAATAAACAATTTAAAAGCCGTACGCCAACTCACTGGGCTATTCTGTTGATTTTTAGTTAGTGCCTAGCGACATGTAAAAGGATTGTTTTAAAGTAGCCACTTTTACCACACCAAGGAATGGTGTGGTATGGATACTTAGAAAACATTTTAGAGTAAAGCAGACCATGGATTGAATCCCTGCCAGCTCCTGTTTACCACTGTACATTTCCCTTATTTTCCTATACTGCACAATTAGTCTGAGGCTTGGGCATCATGTTTATAAAATATATACACAGTAATTAGCAAAAAGAAAGGGCCTCAGTAGACAGTTAATGAGAAATCATAATAAAATTATGATTATGAATAATTATCATTGTCATTTTCAGCAACAGCAGCTTCTGAAATCTTTTTCAGAAGAAGCACCATTTATCTGGTATTTGGGGCAGATCCAGGTTTTACAGAACTTGAATCTTAAACAATTATGGGTTTTTCTTTTTCAAAAAACTAAAAATCACAAAAAACAAAATTAGGTGCTGGGCCTTAGAAGAAGCCATGCTAACTGAGGAGCCCTGAAGCTTAAGCTTTATTAACTTCACAGTAAATAAAACTCTAAGGAAAGCAGATGAGGGTTTATAATCTGGAAAATCTGTACCATAACAGTAATTAATAGTTTTCCCCCTCAGGAGTGAAACAGAACTGCAGTTCAACGATGCTCATCTCTCTAGCGATGTCCATTCTCTTTCCCATATGTCTTTATCTAAATTATGAAAACGCCATCAGAACAGAGCACGTGGGCCACCTGAAGTCCCACTGATAGACATGAAGATATGCCTACATATACATTCTGGGACTTTAGTGACAAATATTCACCAATAAAGTTTGGAGAGAAATCAGGGGGAAAATAATGAGAATTACAAGATTGGACCTGGACTTGCATTTCAATGGCTGGAACAATTTCAAGTGTCAGTGGAACAATTTCAATTCAACTCAATTTAACAAACATTATTTACTTTGAACCAAATAAACCAAACCAATAAGATCTGAGGAAACTTCACAGAGAAAGTGACAAGTTTGGCATCAAAAGATGATTTGAATCCATCTAATTACATTTCTCTTGTTATATCCATTGCCAAAATAGGCTTTCCTCTCTTGAAAGGATCGGGATAGCAGCCCCAATGTTGTCTCTAAAATGCACCATAATAGAAGATCCTTCTTTTTTCTCCATACTACTACCTACAGCTCAAAGTTGAGAGATACAGGCACCTTGAAATGATATTAAATCATTTAAAGTATTTTTTTTTAAAAGGAAGCAATGTCATGATCTGGAGTGGCTATGCCTGTATACAAGATTAGGAAATTGAGGTTTAGATGCCATGCTTCTTCAACTCACATGTGGCAGAGACAGAAGTTAAATCCAAATTGCCACAGATCTCTGTTTCCAGAGCACATGCTTTTTCCATCCTCCAATGCAGTTCTATGTCTTTCCTGATTATTTCTCTGCTTTTCTCTCACCTAATAAGGATAAAGTGCTAGAAATTTTTAAACTGTTCATTACACAGGTATTTATAAAATTATTGTCTTTGTTAAGATTTTTTTAGAGATTTGTATCTCACTCATATTCAGGAAACTCATTGTCTAAAGTACATGTGATAAACAACCTTGTTATTTAAAGTCATGTGATATAAATTAAAATCTATATATTGAAATCGTTCCATTTGCAAAGGACATAAATTACCTGCAAACTCTTGTGTGAGTTACCCTTCTATAGGGAAAAGTTGACTCACTAAAAATGTTAAGAAAACTATTTGATCAATGTAATACACTTACATGTTTTCATATGTGACTTTTGATGCATGTGACATCTTGATAGGAAATCCAGTTTACCAGTTAATATTTGAAGTTAAATCTAGAGTTCTAATCTAATTCAGTTTTTCATGAGGAAGTAAACTAAATTTCACTACTATGTTCTACTTAGATTCATGAAGTCCTTAGTTTTTACTTTAGCGACATCCTCTTCTTTTTTCCTTTCCTCCCAGTCATTGCTTTGGCTGATATTTTAATTCTACAAAGGGGGAAGGTCTTAATCTTTACTTGATTTTGGGAAAAAAGAAAAAATCTCTTACTAAAAGTAGGAAAACTTTTTCATATCTTTGAAAAAAACTTTTTCATGTCTATTTCCCAGGGGGAATATTTGAAAAAAAGAGATAGGCAAATGAAAAGAAAAACCTGTTATCTGAAATACTTTATTAAAATTTTAAGATTCCAGGAGGAACTCAAAATGACTTCAGGGCTGAGCATGCCCAATAACTACAAAGAAGAGACACTTTCCAATGTATCTGAAGTCTCTCTGAAGGAAAAAAAACAAAAACAAAAACAAACAAACAAAGAAAAACGTAGGGATCAGGCTGATAGGCAAGTGGAAAAAGAGAAGACAGGTGACATGGTACTATCACCAAAGTAGACACCATAAAGAATTTTCCTTGCACTGGTAACTATCTCAATGGAGATTCAACTGGAAACTTCACAATTTTTTTTTCCTCCACAAGGTGTTAGAGAAAAGAAAAATAGGTAATGGGGGAATAATAGGTAATAGATAATAAAGTGATATTACTAAATTTTGCAGTAGCTTTTTCTGAGAAAATATAAAATCCTCACAGAAAAGTGTCTAATTAACCCTCTGAGCATACTTATGGGCAAGGAGCTCACAAAACCAACACATACAGGTGAAGTGATTTAAGCAGACCCTGTGTCTTACTAAGAATTCAAATACCGTCATGGATGTCTCAACTCATTAATCCAGCCACTAGAGTTCATTGGCAAATGCCAATGCAAGAGTGATGGCCCAGACAGTGGAGATGGAAATGTTTTTTTAGCATGGCTCACTCAGCAGAATACCCAGAGCCTTACTATATTTATTAAATTCTCTGCTTATTCTAGCAGTTAAGTAGCTTTTTATCCTGAGTCACAAATGTAATATAGTGAAAGCTCATTAATTTCTATTTCAACGGTTTATACTTTTTATAATTTTGAAAGAGGTTATACAATATTTCCTTTAGAGTATCTATAGAGAAAAATTTAGAAAGCAAATTAACAGCAAACACAGGTTGCTAGGGGGCTTTCTTAAAATACTTTACAGATGAAACTTTTCATTCACCATCAAATAATTTGTAATCACCCACTTTCTTGCAAAGGCAATCGTATGTTAGTCAGAAATTGTTCCTATATCTTCATTTTAAAATGTTCTCCAAGACATTCCCCGAAAGATTTGGTTTATCTGATTCCAGATACTTCGTTTACAATAAAGGCAAATATTTTAACACTCAGTTATTATCTATCTATTTATTAATCCAATTAATTTCTCCTCAAAGATGCCATTTAAAAACTTTTTGTTTTTACCATAGTCAGTCTCCACTTACAATTTTTATGTCTCATTTAGTCCTTGGCCTCTTTTTCCTGCTCTGTTCTCTTTATTTCTCTTATGTGTTCTGCATTGTCATATTGCTGACTTGTTGTCATTAGTCTCAGCTGGTGCCAGGATAGCGCTTAATGAGACAACATTTTTGCATCTCCATCCGTGGTCAAAACCAGTGACCCATTTCTTAAAACCAATCCTTTCTGCTGGGTGAACATGGGTAAGAGTAAAAATCCAAGTCCTCCTGATGTCTTAGTCTGACATTTACTTCATTTAAGCAATCAGATCTATTAAGTCAGTTAAAAAGCATATTCTTTCAGAACTTTTAGAGTGATCTTATTAGGATACTTGAAAACCTTGAAGCTCACGGTTTTGGTTAGGTAAACCTTGAAATCACCACCAAATTACTATGGATATGACTGACTGTTTTGCTAGACATAGATGCTTTTTGAAAATGGGGGCACTACTTTCACTAATCCTTCCAACAATTATTCCTTCTAGCACTCATTTTGTTTGTCTTGTCAGGCCTTTTCCACTTGTGAAGGTTTTAAGAAATAGAGCACTACATGGAGTCAGGCAGAAATGTGTTATTTTCTTTCAAATTCAGGCCACACTATAACTTTAGTATTGCAATTAACAGATTTTTTAAGCTAATAAGAAAATACTCGGCATATTTTCAAAGTCACTTTCAAGCTGAAAATTTTAGAAATGTAAATCCGCCAGTGTCTTTACAACCTCTCTTAAGTGTTCTTTCATCTGTAAAATGCAGGTAATGCATTTTATTTCACAGAATTGTTCTAAACACTCCTACTGTGCTTGGAATAGGTGCACTGCTCAATGTTTTGGTGGTTCTATTTTCTTCTTGCCCCTTATCTCTCTCTCTCTGTCTCTCTGTCTCTCTCTCTCACACACACACACACACACACACACACACACATACACACACACACAAGTGGAAAATTGTATACACTTGAATTTACTTGAAGATGTTTATTTAATGTAAATAGTGTTTTTTATTATATTATTTCACTTAAACTTATACTAACGAGAGCTATACCACGCTTCCTTCCTACTCTGTGAGAAAGAGTGTATAGGCTTCATTGCTATTTTTGCTTATATATCCTTAATATCAAAAGAGGTCCTCATCCTTTTAATTCATCTTAAAAAAGTGTTTTTGTTTATGTAACCACAAAGCCACAATGTATGTAGATATGAATGTGTGACTCTGTGAGAGCAGAGATCTTTCTCCCATATCCCCAAGACACCCCAGCTATGTTTCTCTGAGGTACTGAACACACTGGTAAGGCCCATGAGGGTAGGAACATTGCCTGTGCACTCTGATTGGCTTAATTAATTTCATACTGTTAATTTTTTTGAAATAGCACCTAATAGATTCATATTGTAATTTTTATTTTATAAATAGTACCTAATAGATTCATACTGTAATTTTTACTTTAGAAATAACACATAATAAAGGAAGAAAAGACCGAATACAGGACTGAATGAAGAAAGAAAAATGTCCTACATCTAATAGAGCATATGCAACTTTTAAAAATAAGTCTTGACAATTAGCAGTACCTTGTCACTTAACGGCTCTTAATGTTTGAATTTTCCCCAGCCTGTTCTGCACTTACATACATGCATGTGCATGAACACATGGGTGTTCGCGCATACACACCCCTCCCCCCAGCTCACTGTCTCACTGATCTATTGTTGACCAGAGAGGATAGGTGTTTAGGATTCACTCTGATTCCATTCAGACTTACTTGTTTACTTTTTGTATTGATTGCTACATCTCCTCCTTGCCATAAAGTTGACACTTGTGCAGCACTGGCAAAAACAGAGCCAATGAGTAGGCTTGACTTTAATTTTCTAGTGATTAACTTCCCTCTGTGCAATTTGAGTTGAGGTAGACTTTGTTCACTGTTCAGAGAATTTCAGGATGTTAAAATTGCCACCTTTGTTTAGCTTTTATCTCACCTATCTTTTACTGTCAGCAATTCATGAACTAAGTTGTTATCATTAATAATAGCATCAACATACAAAGGTTTATGGAAACCAAAGTACCCCAGACCTTGTGGCTGAGAATGACGTCACACAAGTAGTTGGATCTGAAACTTAATATCTCATTATTTCCAAGGTCTGCAGGTCTTCTTTGAGGTACCTCTAGTAGACCTCTGAAAGTTTGGAAGTCTGAAATGGTATTTCAGATGAATTTTCCATCATAATTCCTGGCAACTCTGGACCTTTGCTGTTTGCATACTACATTTGAGTCAGTCTCACCACATCTTGGGCCCTTCCTGGGCCAGCAATGTTCAGCCTCTGTAGCCCCCAACCACTACAGATTTCTTACACAGTACCCCAACCTCATGCCGTCTTACCTCCTCCTCTCTTGTGCTTTCTCTTCTCATCTGTCCTTTGTTTTCTCCATCTTCCCCAAATGTTGGCTCCTTGCTAAGCAACACTGTTTGGCTACTGCTTTTTTCACTTTGGCTGCCAAACAACAAAGCCACCCTCCTCCGAATGATTTATCAAGATTTTCTTTTAAAAAACGACAATTCTTTCCCCATAAGACAAATGCTATGTTCAACTCCTAAAATATTAAATTTTGACCCTAAGTGTTTAAAAAGTATTTAGCTCTAAAACGAAATACAAATGTATAGGAAGTTTCACTTTGAGGAAAGGATTTATATTTTTACCAGCAAAGGTCAATCTCTCATCCTCCATCACTGGGTATTGAATAAACTCAGAAATCACATATAGGAAAATATTTCATGTTCTCTCTCTCCATTTACATATATTTTCTCATATATTTCTAAGTCAGGATGATATTAAAATATGTTTAACAGAGTGTAGCATAGATACTGACTACTCAGAATGGAACCAACAACGAACCAGAATGGATACTGGGCACAAGCCAACTTTGGGAAACCTGTCCTGGTATGTGATGACTTAATATGTCTTCCTTTTAGTCAGCTTTTAAAGCTTTCTTCCAATTTGTTTCACACATCTTTTATAAATTAAAATGATCCCTAAATACCTTTCTGTTGCCATTTTCAATGAGGTGATTCCCTTTTGTATTTTCCTACTTGATTATGTGGGGTGTGTGTGTGTGTGTGTGTGTGTGTGTGTGTTCATCTTTTTATAAAAGAAAAAGGAGAGCTGGGCAGTAGAGTAGTAAAAACAGATTTTATTCAAGACTATTGCAATAGGGGAAAAGAGACAGTATAGAACTGGTCTCACATATGAACACAACATGGGCAAGTGGGAATTTAGAACCAAGGAGGAGGATGTGGGTCAGTGGCTACTAACAGGAAACCTGAGCGGTAAGGAGGGATTCTGGCTAAACCTACCTACCAGTCCAGGATGATCAGACATCACCTGGGAGATGGTGGAAAATGAAGAATTTGATCAGATATTACCGGGATCAGGTATCCAGGGTGAGGGTTCTGGTTAAACTGACTCAGCAGGGATTGGATTTTACAAGGAAGTGCACAGATGGGCCTAGGGGAAGGTTCAGGAGCTTGATTACAGCTTGGTTCAAGCAAAGTATCTTTGTTACGATATTACTCTAGAGATATCCTTAATCATTCACAATACTAATGGATTCTCTGGGTTTTTAAGATTTATTTATATGTTCAAGACTAAAAGTATTATCTCTACCTATGCAATACATGGTTATTCTTGCTCTATTTAATTTTTAATTTTAATTATTTAATAGTTAATTGTTATTTTTATATTTTGTTAACATTGACACATGCATGCAGTAAAAAGAAAAAAAACAAAAACTCTAAGACTATAAATGTGCTTACGGTGCAAAGTAAGTTACCCTGAGGGCTATCGTCTAAAGAAGATACAGCAATATATACTCCTACCAAGAAGGTTTGAAAGTACCTCTTAACAGAACTTTTCCCAGTATATAATTAATGTTTGTAATCTTTATGAGAGTAATAGATAAAACAGGTGTGATTGATGTAATTTGCCTTTCTCAAGTATACATGACTTAGCATATATTACATATGATTAAAAACATGCATATTTCTATTTTTGTATACTATCTCTTTCTGTCCTTCGTAGGTGAGTAATACATGAATAATTACTACTATAAAAATAAAATACTACAGATAAAGCATATATGCCCTCAGATCACCAACTTCAATCCTATGATTTTTATTACCTAACTTTTAATATACGCACATACACACACATACACATACACGTAAAATATAAGGTTGTTTGGGGGACTTCCCTGGCAGTCCAGTGGTTAAGACTCTGCGCTTCCAATGCAGGGGGCACAGGTTCGATCTCTGGTCAGGGAACAAAGATTCCACATACCGTGTGGTGCAGCCAAAACAAAACAAAAACATAAGATTGTTTGTGTGTGTTTTTGTTTTTCATAAGCATTATTATTCTTTATGAAATGTCCTTCAACCTGCTTTTTGTTTGTAGCAATATCTTGAAGTTTTATTTATGTAGATACATGTAGATCTACCTCTTGCTTTTAACTGCTGCATATTATTCCATTGTACAAAATACATTTTAGTTAGGCTTTTCTCTTGTGATAGTAATTTGGGTTGTTTAAAATTAGTGTCCTGTACATGCTTCATGCGGTGTATATATGAGTGTTTCTCTGGTGTAGGAAAATTTAAAAGGAATTGTTGTTACACAATATGTATATTTAGAATGTTTAAATATTGCCAGACTGCCCTTCAAAGTGACTGCATGAAGTTCCACAGCCACCAGCACTGTACGGCTGTATCCTTCTCTACATACTTACCTATAGTTTATATTCTTAAGCTTTTTGATTTTTGCCAACATAATGGGTTAGAGATATCATTTCATAGATATTTTAATTTGAATGCTCATGTTACCTAGTTGGATCGAGCAACTTTTTCATATGTATATTTGCAATTTTTATAGGCAACTTATTTGTTTTTATTCCTCAGCAATTTTTTATTTGTTTGCTTATCTTTAACTTAGCTATAAATAAATAAATTTTGGATTCAAGTTTGTTTTTTTCTAAGTCTATAGCTAATCTTTTCACTTTGGTTATGGTGGTTTTTCATACACAGGATTTGTTTGAAATTTTGATGTAGCTAGATTCTTAGAGCTTTGCTTTTTAAATCTTACTTTTTAAAAAATTCTCCTACCCTGTGTCTTATAGATATTATTTTATATTTTCCTCTAATACTTTATAGTGTTGCTCTTTGTATTTAGAACCTGAATCTACCTGGCAAATACATAGCAAAATGTCTCAATATAATTTACTGAATAGTTTGTTCTTTCTAAGCAGAACACTTCTAATGTAATACATTTCTATACATGCATATATGATCTATTTATCTAATACACACAAATACCATGGCATTTCAATTATTAAAATTTCATATTACATTTGTTCTATGATTTTTCTCCTTCAAAAAGGTTTGCTATTTTTGCATACACTTTTCTATGTGAATTTTATCTTCCCTTTGTTACCATCCTTAAATTAAAATTTAGGGTTTGACAGGGAAACATTGAACACAGAGATTAATTTGGGGGATAATTACTTATAACATTAAGTATCCCCATTCATGAACATGCTATATTTCTACATTTATTTGGGTCCTATACATGCTTATATTTTGTATTTTTTTCCCATTCCAGTGCTGAATGTTTACTCTTTACTTCATAACTATGTACTATATATTTTTGTTGCTACTGTGAGATTTTAAATTATATTTTCTATTGATTATGTTTGGTGAGTAGGAAGCTTTAGAGATCTGATGTTCTTCTTGAATTCAGCAACTTTCTCACAATTGGCTAAATGATTATCTTTTTTCTCTGGGTAGATGATCACCTGTTCTTTACATCATTTATTTCCTTATTTTTCACACCATTTATTTCTACATTATGTTCTACTGCAATAATAGAGGGATTTTATTGATTTTTAAAGTTTTAAATTATTTAAAAATGTATGTAATAAGAAATGTTATATCATATTTTAAGGAAATTATACCTGCACCTGCCACATATATTTTTACTGACTGCCAGCTTTCCTTTTTTTCTATTTTTTAAAATTTTATTTTATTGAGTTGACAGAAGCATCTTTATTAAGTGATCTGTTCAGGATTGCTATCCTTGCCCTCCAGAAAGAGAATAATATAATCTTTGAGAAGGTGGAGGTGTATTAATTGGAAGTAAGGAAAAAATCTAGATGAAACAGGTTTTTTTTTCAATAAATAACTTAGTACTTATTTTAAATAAAACACTGCCATTGTTTTTACAGGGTTTTACTTTCCCTTAACTTTTAACATATTATGAGTTATTATGCAGTGTGTAAACTACCCAATTAAGCCAAATAATGGTGGGTCGATACAACCAGAGTGATATAGCCAAATGACACCTCCTTTTGGCCATAAATATGGTTATTATGATGTCCATAATAGAACAGGTGAATGACTTAATAGAACAGGTGAATTTGATATGAATTTCTTTCTCTTTCCATAATAACTGAAAGATGACTTATTTTGGAGCACCATACCTTATATTCAAACTACTGTACGTGTTGTTACATTACCTCTTTGTATTGTTGTTAAGGAGAAATCACAAGCGAAATGTTTTTGTTGTTCTTTTTTCTCTTGTAGATGACCTTTTTTCTAAAAAAGAAAATATATTTATTTTAGGATAAGTGTTGTAAACTTTCCTAAGTTACGAATTCAAATATTCTCCTATGGTGACTGCTTTATTGTTTGTTTGTTTATTCATTATTTGACAACTCAGTGTATTTAAGTGACTGTTGTTCTTCTCTGGTTACCTCTAATGGTTTGTACTGTCCTGTATCGATTCTGGAATCACCGATTTTTTCAAAGGGCCCTGGTTCCTTTTAGAAACAGATCTGAGAATTTCTGTGCTCAATGCTACTGTGGTATTTTTTTTTCTAGACTGATTAGAAGACAGAGCTAAAAGATATATACATCTATTCATTTTCTATCAGCTATGTCTCTTAAAACCATAAACGGTGAGCTAATACTGATCTCTCCAATTCCAATTTAACAACCCAAAGTTCATCCAGCACATCCTCTAACCATATTAGTAACTCTTTTATCCGGTAGTAAGGAATCTGGATCCCACCAATCTCAATATATTTATCATTTATTTCCACCAGCCACACACAAAATGTATTTTCAGAATTGCTAACCCATACCATTGAGGAAAAAAACTCTAATTAGAGTTCAATGTATGTTTACATTGTTCCCCATCTTTAGATTGAGTATATGGACTCAAAACAGTGAGTTCAAAAGTTACTTGAGCTAGTACTCTTTTCTCTCCTTTTACTAAAGTTAAACTATCAATCTGGAATTTGTTTAGGTTCATATGTTTCTGTTTGCATTCTATTCTGGATTTTTTCGGCTATTTCCTCATTTTGTTATTTTGCTTATAGTTTTTTAAGTGTGTAAAATGTACTGTGGTTCCCAACATCAAAACTACAAAATGAACGCTACAAAAAGAGCTACTCCACCCACCAGCCAGTCCACATTCACACCACTTTTGACATTAACTCACTTCATTTTCCAGTTTATCTCTTGTATTTCTTTTTCACAATAGATGAGTAGATAGATGGACATTTTCTTATTTCCCCCTTTTATTTCTTACTCAAAAGTTGGCATGATATGAAATCAGTATTGCACTTAAAAAAATTAACAGTATAACCTGGAAATCTCTCTGCGTCAGATCATAGAGATCTTCCTCATTCTTTAAAATAACTGCCTAGGACTCCATTGTACCTTAGGATATTCAACCAATATCCCAAGTATGCGCTTTTAGGTCATTTCCAATATTCTTCCAATGTAAATAATGCTTCAATGAATTATCTTGTGCAATTGTATTTTCTTATGATAGGGTTGAATCTTTAGAGCAAATCCCTGTGAAAGAAATTGATGGATCAAGAGATATTTTCAAATTCTCCTCCATATAAGTTATACCATGTTACACTCCCACCAGCAATGTGTGACAGCCTCACCAGCAGAAGATATTTTCAAGTTTGTTTTTTTATTTTGTTTCTGTTTTCTATTAATCTTGGTAGGAAAACACTGAAGTCTCAGTTTGGTTTTAATTTGTATTTCTCTTATTAAGAGTGAAGGTGAATATATTTTCATATGTTTAAGAATGGCGTTAATATCTTTTTCTTAAAATTATGGTAATTTCATTTGCTCATTTAGAAATAGGATTTTTGTACTTTTCCCTTAAATTAAAAAAATGTGTATTGTGCATAGTATCCTATTCCTATGATATGTTGTAAATATTTTTTCGTGGAGTTATATAATACTTTTGCAAGTTTGTCTCTTAGTCTGTAATTATTTTTCTTTCCAATGCAAAGATATTTTTTATTATCTCAATTTAGTCAAATATTTGTTTGTTTGTCCATCTGGATTTTACGTCATAGTTAGAAACCTTTCCCAGTGCCAGGTTACAGAAGAATTCACCTATATTTTCTTCAGAACCTGTATGGTTTCATTTTTTACATTTAGATCTGTGACCTATTTGGAGCATATTTTTGGATATGTTGTGATAGGGAATTTAATTTGCTCACTTTTCCAAGTGGCTATTCTGTTGCCTCAGTACCACTTATTAAAACACTCACCTTTTCCCTTGTGATTTGAAATGGCTTCTTTATCATTTACTAAATTTGCATATATATATATATGTATGTATGTCACTCTATGGTTTCTGTTTCACTGGCCTCTCTATTCACGTATCAGTACAATACTGTATTATTTACAGAGGTTTCAAATCCCTTAATATCTGGCAAGACTAGTCCTCTCCTGTCCCTCTGCATAGCTTTTTTTTTTTCCATTTTTTTCCCAGATATCCTTGTCTGTTTTTCTTTCTATATGAACTTTAGCATCAATTTGTCTGATTCTTCAAAAAGTGCTATTTCTATTGAGATTGTATAAAATGTATAAGTTAAACTGGGGAGAACTGACCTCTTTATGATATAGATTCATCTTATCCAAGAATGAAGGGATATTTTTCCATTTGTTCAAGTCTACTTTTGTGCTTTTCATGAACGCCTAAAAATTTTCCTTTCACAGGTTTGATGACTTATTAAAATTGTTCCAAAATATTTCATCTTCTTTGGTGATACTGTGATAGTTTTGCTATAATTATATATATATATATATATATATAGTTGTTATATATGTATATATATTATGCATATATAATATTCATATATGTATACATATATAATATGTATATTATTGTTGCTGTTTGTTTCTGCATACTTAATTCTTGATTTCTGATGTATTGTATGAATGGATTTCCTATTAAAAACAAAACTTTAATTCCTGAAATAAATTTCACATTATCATAGTGCATTGTTTTCTTGCTCTGATAGTATATATAATTTTTAAAACCAATATTTATAAATGATATTGGCCTATTAATTTATTTTTGTGTGTGTGCTATCATAATCTCATTTTATTTTACTCATTAAAAAGAAAGAGTTTCTAAATTTCCCTTCATTTTCTATTCTCTGGAACAACTTCTGTAGCATTGCAATAATCAGAATTTCCTTTTGAATCTACTTGGGCCTGATGATTTATTTTTAGGTGGTTCATTAATAAAATTTTCTTCAGTGGGAGATGGTCTGTTTGAACTTTCTATCTCTAGTGGGGTAGATTTTGACTAACAGCATATCTTCCTTTGAAATTATCCATTATATATACAATTTTCAATTTCACTTCAGACACGTCTGCAAAGTAGTATCTTAATTAATTTCTTATATTTTAAAAATTATACCAACCATGTGTATTTTTGACTTCTCACTTTTTGATTGATTAGGTTAGATAAATGGTTTGCCAACTTTGTAATTTTTTCTTAAAAATGAACAGGATTTTTACTTATTTTTCATATTTATTCTTTTCTATTTCTGACCTTATGAATTTCTTTCTTCCAGAAAGATAAAATTTCTTAAGAAAACAAAAAACAAATAACGCCTACTCCCAACAAAACTCAAGGGCATTACCTCACTTTGGGTGAAATAGTTCTAAGCACTTCCTCTTCTTTCATATCCTGTGGTTTTTGGGAATTGGTGCCTCTGAAAGGGCATAATAGATTAAAGTAAGTTATTCTGTCATTTTGGCAAAAAGCATTCAGATATTGGCAATTTCATATGGTTCAAACCTTCGATGATAAAAATCTCTTTGGAACATGTGCTCTAGCTGCCCCCAGAATCAGTTTCCACATATTATTGAAAGAGTTCTCCTGTTTGGTTTGTTGTTAGATATCTTTGTTCTGTGAGTCAGAGGAGAAAGACAAAGGAGGAGGAGTAGTGTTCACTTTGATTTTTTTTCCTGAACATGTTTTTTTTTTTTAATGTGGAAACAGGTACAACAAGAAAAAAATTGTGGTTGTATTTTGAAGATTATTTTCTTATTCCAGATCCATATGCTTTAATGCAAAGTCCTCCAGTATTCAATACAATATCTATTCTTTCATACTGGATTTTTTATGATATTTGTTTTATAGTATTTTAGCAAGCTGAGAGAGGCTATATCTAGTCTATATCTCCTTGCCCAAGAAAACTGAGATTGGTGTCACCTGAAAGAAAAAAAGAAGCCCGACACTGCAATCATTTTAGCAATTGCATATCTAGACCTGGCTGGTATTCACAGAACAAGAATCATATGGAATTTTATAGAAAAAGAAAAATTTCCCCCAAATAGCTCTGGGGACTGGCATGATAAAGCTGGCAGCCTACATTGTTCAAAGAAACTAGGAAGGCCTCTATCTTCCTTTGCTATATAATAACTTATTAGTATTCTTTATGCATTTTCAACCAGGAATTTGGTAGCAAACACCCTTGTATTTGAGGCATGATCCATATTGAGGTCATTTGAGATTTTCAGAAATTCTTTAGACAACTATCTCAGCACAAACTATTATTTTTATTTGTAATGCACGCACCATTGTGTTAGGAGAAAGGTGGCCTTTTGTAGACATCCAGTAATGTGGCATTTACTTATTTCTTATACCACGTCATGTTTCCGAATTCTCTTAGTGTTAATACATATTGATATACAATTTACTGACATTGGAAATTAAGTTTGTTTATATGCATTATATTCAAACTGACAAACATCCTTCAAAGAAAAAATTGGCTGGGAGCATATAAAGAAGTCTACGAAATACAGAAGCAAATGTGTCTTGGGAATTTTATTTACCCGAAACTAGTATCAAACTAGAAATATGTTTTATAGTACATGCATATAATTATACTTTACAGCTATTTCATTTTCAGCCAATGTTCGGGTAATGAAAATGTTTTTTGCTTTTTATGGGTCCAGAGACCCATTTTCAAAATGGAATTGACTCTTTTAAATGAAGAGTTCTTTTGAAATGAAATAGCAGAAAAGTGTAGAAATTTGGAACACAGGAAACAAACTCATAAAGTCCCATTTTATTTAGAAAGCTCTACATTTTATATTCAATGTCTCTTTCTTTCTTCTAAATAAAAGGAAATAATTTACAATACTCAATTTAATGTAGTGTTCTAAATGGCCAAGTGTCACAGACAACACTCTACATCATAAACGAAAGTGCACAGCAATTGTCCTTGGAAGTTGGAAGTGAAATGCATCATAACAAAGCAAAATTCATTATTTTTTCCATGGGCTTGATAATGTTAATGTGTCTCAGTTGTGTTTAAACCATAAGTAAAGTACACTTCTGCTGGGTTAACTTCATTATGCTTGACTAAATGATTCAGGGAATAAAGCAGCTTAAATTTGCTTAAGCAATTTGTTTGAATTATTCAATGTAATGTAACTGTGATGACATATATTTTTAAAAATTTCAACTAAAAGTTCATTTTCACATGATAGAGAAACTACTCTTAGTATAAAACAAAAGTAAAATGAGCAAAATGAAAGCAAAAATAATAAAAGATGAAGGGAAAAAAGGATGATAATACCAGATACAGTATAAAATGTTTTCCAGATATCACACATACCTATTTTCCCTTCTCAACTTTTTGAGGATGCACATTATTCCAATCTTTTTTCTACAGCCAAAACTGCTACTAACACTATGTAATGTATCCTTTCTTTGTTTTGTTGTCTCAGATAATTTTTCATGGTTTCCAGTTTTCAAATTTACTAAGTCTGCTATAAAGAAAAAACAAAAATAACTAAGGATAATATTACCACTACATATGGAAGAAAGTACTTGGAGGTTACTGCACCAAGGCATGGAACATGGCTAATTCCTCACTGTCCTGAAAGGATGAAGTCCTTGCCAATAAACTTCAAATAATGTGAACAATGTCTGAGAAATTTGGCATTAAGGTTTTCTATAGACAGTATACGAAATCTCATCCACTCAGAGCCACTAGAGTGACAGTGCAAGAATGGGTAAAAATAACCACCAATGAAACATATTAACTGTGCTTCAAATCACTGGCTTGATGATATATTGAAAAGACCTAAATCTAGTGGAAAGGTTTCATGAGGCCTCATTTTCCCATAATAATTTGGTACAGAGTTAATGAGCTCGTTCTAGACCTCTGCCTTCAATTCCCTCTTTCTTTGTGTTTTTTCCTCTAGTGGAGAAGCAGACACTCCAACACAGGTCATAGGGACTCCAGAAGGAAACATCTGTCTAATGATGGGAATTCCATTGACTTTAGAAATATAGCAATAAATAAAATGTGAAGGATAATTTCTCTTTAAATTTATATTGATATTTTTAAAACACATTTTCTTCTGAAGCCACTAGGAATCATATTACATTGTATTATAGGTGTTACTTTTTATAAAAATGTTAAGTTTTGCTTTAATTTTTGTGTTACATAGTAAATTGTGACAGACACTATTACCCACTGAGTATAATAACCAGCTCCCTCTAAAAGGGGCTCATTAGGTAAGTTAACACTCCGTGTAACCCATAGAATGAGCTTTACAGGTATCCCCCTATGAACAATTTATACCTTCTCTGTTATAAAATGTGTGACTAAGGAAGGTGATGACTGAGTTGAATTTATCATAAATTATATTCCACGTTCTGTTGGCGTCAGGCAAACTAGGTGACTTCAAATTCTGTTTTATTCCTCTTTTATACTAATGTGAAAATAATGGTACTTCATGTGGGTATTGTGAAGTTTAGTTAAAATCTATATAGAGTTTTATATCCAAGTCTATAAAGTTATGTATGGGAGTCTTGTTTGTTTATAATGCTGATATGTTGTCCAAATAGGTAAGGAGAATTAGAACATTATATTGGGTGGGCCAAAAAGTGCCTTCGGTTTTTTAAGCAAAAATAAAAAGACACATTTTTCATTTTCACCAAGAACTGTATTGAACAACGTAGTCACCCTTTTATTCCACTACCTTCTGCCATTTTTCAGGTAACTTCATAATTCCATCTTCCCAAAACTTTTTATCGTTTTGAGCAAAGAACTGTTTTAGGTGCTTTTTACAGTCTTCCAGGGAATTGAAATTTTTTCCATTAAGAGAATTTTGTAAAGACCGAAATAAATGGAAATCCAAAGGTGCAATGTCTGATGAATACGGCGGATGAATCAGAACTTCCCAGCCAAGCTGTAACAGTTTTTGCCTGATCATCAGAGAAACATGCAATCTTGCGTTATCAGATTATGCATTTTCCATTGCCTAATTCCAGACGTTTTTCGTTGAGTGCCGCTTTCAGTTGGTCTAATTGGGAGCAGTACTTGTTGGAATTAATCATTTGGTTTTCCAGAATGAGCTCATAATAGAGGACTCCCTTCCAATCCCACCATATACACAACATCACCTTCTTTGGATGAAGACCGGCCTTTGGTGTGGTCGGTGGTGGTTCATTTCGCTTGCCCCACGATCTCTTCCGTTACACGTTATTGTACAGTATCCACTTTTCATTGCCCGTCACAATTTGTTTTAAAAATGGAACGTTTTCATTACATTTCAGTAGAGAATTGCATGTGGAAATATGGTCAGGAAGGTTTTTGTCTGCTTAACTTATGTGGAACCCAAACATCAAATCAATTCATATAACCAAGCTGGTGCAAATGATTTTCAACGCTTGATTTGGATATTTTGAGTATATCAGCTATCTCCTGCGTGGTATAATGTTGATTGCTCTCAATTATTGTTTCGATTTAATCGCTATCAACTTCCAACTGGTCTACCCGACCATGGAGCATTGTCCAGTGAGAAATCTCCAGCACGGGAATTTCGCAAACCACTTTTGACACGTTTGATCAGTCACAGCACCTTCTCCAAACACTGTACAAATCTTTTTGTGTGTTTCAGCTGTGTTTTTACCTTTCTTGAAATAATAAAACATATGCCGAAAATGTTGCTTTTTTTCCTTCCATCTTTAATATTAAAATGGCTACACAAAAATTCACGAATTTTGATGTCCTTTTTTTTTTTTTTTTTTTTGCGGTACGCGGGCCTCTCACTGTTGTGGCCTCTCCCGTTGCGGAGCACAGGCTCCGGACGCGCAGGCTCAGCGGCCATGGCTCACGGGCCTAGCCGCTCCGCAGCATGTGGGATCTTCCTGGACCGGGGCACGAACCCGTGTCCCCTCATCGGCAGGCGGACTCTCAACCACTGCGCCACCAGGGAAGACTTGATGTCCTTTTTTAAATGCAGTATGACAGCTGTTACATACAATCTAACAAAACTGTTTCGAATAAAGTTAAAGACAACTAAGTGCTACTAGAGCCGTCCTATGGAAAAAAACCATATGAACCTTTTGGTCCACCCAATATTTCACACAGGAAACTGTGGTTTTAGGGAAAATAATTTTGAAGCTGAAATTGGACGTCCTGGAATTGAGTCCTTATGATTTTATGAGTTGAGCCATGGAAACTCCTTGGACAAATTTTGAAACTTACCTGGAACTTTGATTTTTCTTTTTTAAACCTGATAAAGTTGAACTGACTTCACATGGTTTCTGTAAATCACAAATGTTACAGCATTTGTAAATCACAAATGTTACAGCATTTGTAAAATAAATTATTTTGAGTGACTACTAAGATGTTGAAACACTGAGGGGCTCCCAGAAGTGAAGAATATTAAAGTCCAACCCAAGAGAGGATGGTGTGATGAGTTGTCAGGGATGCATCTATATACCCTCAGGGGAATTTATTCTATGGTCAGTAAAAAATTAATAAACAAAAACCATACTTAAATAAAGTCAGGAAATCAAAAGAGGGAGCTCTCATGTCCTGAGACAACATCAGAATGCAACAGGAAGAAGAAACACTCCTCTTGTTCCCTGGGAAGAACTCAGCCCATTAAAAGCCATGGCTTCTTTGTTTACTATATCCCTCCCAACTTCCTTTCCCCCTCTAAAAGCACTCTCCTTGCCTTGCTGTGCAAGGACTTGCACGTGGCTCACCATGGCAGCCGACCACACATTTCAATTCTCTAATGATCTGAAATAAATCCATCTTTGCTAGAGAAATAACTGGCAGTCTATTTGTTTTAGATGAATTCAATAATCTGATTAATCAGAAAATGAGGAGGGTTAAGAATGTGGGCTAGTGCCAGAAACACAGAAATTGTCTAGATCCTTGCAACACAAAGAGCAGTCCATGGATCAGTGGCATCAGCAATAATTGGCAGCTTGTTAGAAATGCAGAATCTTAGGCCCTATCCCACACATACTGAATCAGAATCTGCAATTTAAAAAGAAGCCCAAGTGATTCACACATATATTAAAGTTTAGAAGTATTGACTTTGACCTTGTGATATAGCCTAGGAAGGCCTACTCTTTTTTTTTTCTTTCTTTATAAACCCTATCCTAAAACATGTACTTTAAAAAAATAGAAGCCAATTTCCTTTCTACTTTATAAACTACAGAGTTCCTTCTTACATCTACCTCTGGTAGGGCCCTTACTTTATTTATAGTCTTTGTGATTTAGACAGAGCTTTTTAATATGATAGCTATCCATCAAAATGCACCTGTTATTGCACCTGTTATAATGATAATTCTGCCTGTTTTCTTTTGACAAAGAAGCTGCATGGTATGATTGCTAAAATGACACAGAGAGAAATAGAATAAGAATCTCATGTCTTCCTACTATTATTCATGACCTGCCTCATGAATTAAAAGAAGTCACTTATGACATTTTCCTGAAGACTACACTTACTGCACCATTTCCTCCACTTGGAATATGCTCCATTTCTCCAAAATAAAATATAGTAACAATCCTGTGAAGGCAAGGAACAGTGGCTAAGGATAATGAATCCAAAAGCAAGATATGTGAGAGTATAGCTGGGAATTGTTCTCTTTTGAAGATGGACATTTCTTCACTGGTCTGCAATTATAATGACAATCTATTTGGCTTTCGATGAGCAGAGAGGGAGTTATTAGGTGAACATGAGAAAAAGGTTTAAGGTGTAGAAAGTGCTGTTACTCAGGATGGCAAAGCACCAATGTTGACCTGATTATTTTCATGTAGGGAGACTCATTTTGTGATCACCAGTTGCAGGCTATGTTAGCCAGAAAACTGGTTAGAAGCACTATAGGACATTTAATACTGATGGAAGCCCATCCCCACTCCCCAGACCAAATAAATCAGGAACACTGGGCTTGGAGTACAGTAGAATATACTTGAAAATGTCCTCAGGTGATTCTAATGTGCAACTAGGGTTAAGAAGTAATGCCCTAGAGAAGTGGTTTCCAGACTTGGTTGCGTATTAGATGTTCATGGGGAAACAGAAACAATGCCAATTCCATCCAGTGATCCTCATTTGTTGGGTATGGCCAAGATACCTGAAATTTTGACAGGAATACCAGGTACATGCAGGTGGTTCATGGACCTCAATGGAAAACATTGCCCTGAACATTAGTCCCTAATGCATGCACACTGTGAGGTAAATTTCTGGTAACAGAGAATGAAAGAAGGTGTTCATGGCCAGTCTATTCAGTTAATTCATAAATAGGCAAAATCACAGGTTTGAATAAAGCCAGGGATAGTGAATTTATCTGTAAAAGAACAAAGAATAGTCCATTTTAAAATGCAGAGTCCTGGAGAAATCAGCCTTTGGGGCATTGGAATCTTCATTTTTATAAGCTTCTTATGCCCTGAAAATATGCCCTGGTCTTGCAGGGATCTCCAATGCTTCCTCTGGGACTCTTAAATGACTTTTTGAGTAGTTGTAAGGAAGCAACCAAGGTAGCTAGTCTTCCTGTATAGAATAGAAAACAAAGCAAAACAAACAAACAACAACAAAACAGGCAATAGGTCTTATTTGAGATCTCTGTTTTTATAAAGACCTAAATCCTAAAGTGACTTACTTGTCTAGATATACTCATTACTAGTTATAGACCCACAATAAATGGGTCTGTGCTTGGGAAAATTTGTGACTAGGAGGATCTAAGGATCAGAGAAGGGAGAATAAAATTCTAAAATACTACCAGGCTTAATTGGTCTAGTCCTCCTGCATGTATTTGGTTACTATTCATTTCAAGGGGTTGTATAAAGAATAGGCATTCCTGGACTTCCCTGGTGGTGCAGTGGTTGAGAGTCCGCCTGCCGATGCAGGGGACACGGGTTCGTGCCCTGGTCCGCGAAGATCCCACATGCCGCGGAGCGGCTGGGCCCGTGAGCCATGGCCACTGAGCCCGCGCCCGGAGCCTGTGCTCCGCAATGGGAGAGGCCACAACAGTGAGAGGCCCGCGTACTGCAAAAAAAAAAAAAAAAAAGACAGAAAGATGTATATTTATGCAGGCACAATAATTTTATATAATGGATTAGACAAAAGAGACCTTAGAAATTCTCTAGCACTCGTTTACTTGTTTACACGTGAGAAGAAGACAAAGACCATTGGAGATTCTATGACCTTTTTTTTACACTGTAGTTAGAAGCAGGTTCAAAACAAAAGTCAAATGTCCTGACTTCTAGCCAGTGTTCCCCCCCCCCCCGCCCAACATATCCTTTGTCTTTGAAAGGATAAATGAAATTAAGTATAGGAATTTGACATTTAGATTCATACCATGAAATCAGGTTTTTTAAAGGTGGGGATTGATTTTTAAGGTGCAAAAGATCACTAATGCATGAGCATTTAAATATCTAAATTAGATGTAATAATACATTTTATTGAAGATTTAAAATGTCCTGGGCTTTTAATGTTAATAGTTTTCAAACATCCCCTAATAGGTAGGCCAATTAATGCGGAATGAATACTTAGCACCATTATTTAAATAATGTGAAAGTTAAATGTGCTTCTTATCTTATTTTCTCCTTTATTCTGAGATACTGTCTAAGTGGTGGTTTGCATCTGGTAATTTTTCCTAGTCACACGTTGCTTTTGTAGTGCAGTTTGTAAATAAAGCAGGACTTGCAGCAGGTTCAACTTAAAAAATAAAACGTGTGGCCAACAGTATCCTGAAAGGCTGGTTAGATGGCAAGTGAATAGACAGAGGCCTGGCAAATTACCTACCCCCTCTTCTCCTAATTCCCTAATTTGTAAAATGGGATTTACAACTATTCCTTTTTCAAGAGATATTTACATTTTAAAGATCCCATTCAAATTGTCAAGGGCAACTTTTGTAGCTAATTGCTTTTGAGATGTTTTTTGAAGAAAAAAAAAAGAAAGGCAGCATCTTTACTAGTCTGGGTAGAGTAGGATTAAAAAGTTCTTAATGCAAAATAATTATATAAGAGTAAGTTTTTTGTATTCCATATAAAATTTTATCAACAATAATCACTTAAATAAGTAAAACCTTGTTTGAAATAAAGATAATCTGTTTAAGGAAAGTTGAAATGCTTTCTCAAGGAAGTCTGACATGTGTGATAAACTGAATAAGAGAATTGAAAGTTTGATTCAGAATACTTACTAGCTGTGAAAGGCTGGGGAAAATTATAAATGTACATTGACCAAATGTTTTCATAAATGTAGGCCAAGACTCAAAAAGAAGGCAGTGCACTCAGAAATATAACAGCCTAGAGCCAATTCATTATCCAGTGAAAAGAAATAAAAATGATTACCTCACTGATCTTAGTACTAATTGCAACATTTGCAGATTTAATATTTTCCCCAATAATTTGTGAGAGGCACATTTAGCTAGTGAGTAAACCTAGCTACCTGCCTTCCCAGCAAGCGAAATGCCACGTGGCTTTTTTGTTCCATATGCATTATTTCATACGCTATAATGCTTAGGTTGTGGTTTTAAAACAAAACAAATTTATAAATGCTTAATTTTTTTTAAAAAGCACACTCAAAAGAAATAACTGGCATTGATGTAGAGAGTAAATATTACATAAACCCAAGAGTTCTAAGAAGCTAGTAGAGAGGGGTTAAATCAAGAGCTGGAGAGCCTCCTGGGGCAGGCAGTGCTGAGGGTGCAGCAGCACAGGTAGAGGCAGTGCACCAAGGGCCAGTCAGACACTGACTGGTGTGTCTTCTTCTTGCACGTGGTCACAGTGTTGCCCAGGTGGACGGCAAGCTGGCGGGTGTAGAGGAAGGCACGTTGGTAGCCGACACTGGGGCCCAGGGCCAGCAGCTTGGTTCTGCTGCACGAAGCTGAGGAGGGGCAGAGCGCTCCAAGAGGTGAACTTGAAGTCTCTCAAGTACGTGATGTACATTTGTTGAGGACTGGATGAGGAAGGCATCCTTCTTGTGCTGCAGACTCTTATGAGGACCGGGAAGGCCAGCACTCGCAGCCTCTCTTCACTCCTGCTGCACAGGACCACCGTCCTTGTGGGCAGCATGAGGCACCACGGCCACCAACTGCATGACTGAGCTCTGGTAAGCCTTGAGGTCCAGATGGAACCACCCTCCCTTACCCAATGGACTGCTGGATGGCTGCAGCACTCAACTGCTGTCCTTCAGGGCTTTTCCAAACAACAGTTTCTGGAGGCAGCCGAAGAGAGCTCTGATGGAGAAGGTGACCAGAGCACTGAACACAGCACTGTCGATGGCCTGGAATTTGCCAGCCTCGGTACCTTCCTGGTCTCCTTCGGTGGTGGCCAGGACAGCTTGGAACACTTGCACAACTTGGTGGCACAGCTCTGGAGTAAGGGGCTGCTTTGCCTGCTGCCTACTTCCATCTCTTGACCCGCTAAAGTTCAGCAGGCTCTGGTCATTCTCCTGCAGGACCTTGTGGAACTCAGAATCTTTGTCCTTCAGCCAGGAGGGCTGTTCCTTGTGCTCAAAGGCATGGCCTTGGTACTGGCTGGTTGGGGGGGCTCCTGTCTGGCCAACCTACCTCTCTGTAGCTCTGTGTTTTTCTGTCTTTAGTTTCATTATCTGTTTGTTTGTTTACTTGTTTACTTATCTATTGCTTATTTGCTTATTTATTAGTGATTAAACAATGAGGCTTGTGGTCAGTTTGTTTTGTTTTTCTGTTGGCAGTAGTTGGTGTAAGGAGATGTTAAAAAATCAGAATTACAGACCTCAGTTTTACCTCAATTTCCATATGGTTTTCATAGTAAATCAAACATAATCACATATATTTTAAAAAATAGTTTTCATAGTTAATTGCATATGATCAGGTATATTTATAATTAATGCTTAATACATAAATGCTATGTGGATTTTATTTAATTAATTAATTAATTTATGTTTAACATCTTTAGCTATGTGGATTTTAAAATGTTGTACCTACTCACAGTTATTTTATAATATTTTATTATTTCAGCAAAGGAATATGCTGCAATTCCATAGAAGAAGTATGCCAGCTGTTTTCACTGAAGGGTTTTCTGGAAGTTAAGGTGTAATGACTTTGTTTTTTCTACTATGTTATATCCCATTTCTAATAAATCAACCTTCCAAATTGTCAAAGGTGAGAGTTATGGATAACATTTCTAGTCAGGTGATAACAGAAATTGAGAAAAATAGAGAAAAAAATAAAAAGAATGAAACACAAAGAAGAAAGATACATAAACCACCTTTTTTTGATATCTTGCTATAATTCTTTTCACTCTTTTTAAAAAAACATTATAATTAATCATTCTCTTTTTTGGACAAAACGATTGTGTCCAGTTTCTAGCTTACCCTTTGAGCAGTAAATTCTCTTTTAATTTTCAAAACATATTTTGAAGGAAATCCTTCTAGATATACCATAAATCCCTTTATCTTCTTGAACGGAAATAGAAAGTGTTGTTTTACCTTCTGTTCCTAAGTCTGTATCATCACCGTGAATGAATTACTACCCTGCAGCAATGCCCTCAGTGGGTACTGAAATGTGTGGACTTGCTTACCTTTCACACAAGGGGGCAATCTGTTTCTTAGGATGTTATGTGGATGTGCTTGAGTTTTAACATTGAAATATCATATACATCTTCACATCAATTTCTCCTGAAATATGTCATTGTGTTCACTCTAACATACGTCAAAATAGTACTCATTTCTGGTCCTCTGGCTAGTAGGGATCTGGGATCATTATCCATAAGTTGATATTCCCGATCTCTAAAATCTTTTTATATACAGTAAAAATAGAGTTTCTTATCTAGTACAGCTTTGCTTAATAAGTACATAATCATTTGGTGGTTTCTGTCTAGGCACAAATATATCACTCACGTCTTCAGAAAATTCAGGTCATTATTCTTCTTGGTGCCAAACTTAATCAGATAACCTGAGCTTTGCTTTTTAAGAGATGAAATATTACATTAGCTATAGGACATTAACAAGAAAAACAATGCAACTGTGGACTGAAATGCCTCTGATAACTCGATTTTCGAATGTATTATGCTAATACTGCCAAGCAGATGTTACAGCTCTGTGGGCATTTTACATGAGCGGCTGGAGGAAAGACTGAGGATTTTTTTTCTTCTTTATTTCTGAGGATGCCTTTTAAATCAATAAAACATATGATAGTAATCATGAGGAGAGAACATCCATTCTGGTAACTTTTAAGTGATATCCCCATTGGCAATGGCTGTTTGGGGGTGTCTGTTAGGGAGATTTTCTTACTTGTAAGTTAAACCAATTTCTTATCCAACAAGGAGCTGGATATGATTTGTAATCTTTGAAAAACTTCAGGGGCAGTGATATGAAGGTTTGAGCATTTCACAAATAATTGCACACATTTGGTAAAATCAATTTTCACTTAGTTTAGTGTCTAAGAGGGAAAGTATTGCTCTGGGCATATCTAATGACCTTTCCACCTTAGACAAGGATGACTATTCTGTGTGCAGGATATAATTGGATAAAAGGATTCAGGCTCTTGAATCCCTTGATTATGACCCATTTCATAGATCCCAAGTCTCTAGCTGATTCTTCAACAAAGTGTCAGGTTTTCTCAGGTGGCTGATGGTGTGAAATCAGTCCATGCATAGACTTTTATTTTAGTTTGTTTTTTATTGCTATTGTTGTTTTTAAGTACTTTTGCCCTATGACTTCACAAAAGCCATTTAAAATTTTCCATATAACATTGATTTCATAGTAATGGTAGTACTTACCTTCTTTAGGTTCTATACATTCCTCAAGTGGTTGCTACATGATTAGATGTATGATAATTGATGAAAGTGAAAGATTCAAGACAGTTTTCAACTTTCTTGCACTGTCATCTTGAAATGCTATTAAAACTAAAAATATCAACCTAGGCAGAATGAAACATGAAGTTAGAAAATTACCATTTGGCAAGGAACACAATAAAAATTGTTTAGACAAGAGATATCAATAGTTACTAAATTGAGAGGATTATAAGAAACAGAATATCCTCAGTACCTTCCCTAAAATACTTATTAATTACAAGTGCAATAACAGCATCTCTGCCGTGTAGAAACCTGGCAGGTACCACTGTAACCAGGTGATCACAGCTAACTTTACTGGTAATGGAATAAATAGGTACCATTTGCCTCCTGCTGAATGATTAACCAAAAGTACAACGTCTCTTTTCTGGTGTTCTTGCCAAAAATGTATAACTTGAATTGAATTATGAAGATACTTCAGACAAACTTCTACAAATAAAGAGCTTGCACTCTTCAAAAATGTCAAGGACATGATAGAGAAGGAAAGAGTAAAGAACTGTTCCAGATTAAAGAAGACTAAAGAGGAATGACAGCTAAATGCAACATGGGATCCTGGCTTGGATCCTGGACCAGAAATTTGTTTCTTTTGCCATAAAGAACATTAGAGGGACAATTAGAATTTGAATAAGGAATGTAAATTAGATAACAGTGTTGTTTTAATGTCAATTTCCTGAATTCGATTATATGAGACTTGTGATTCTTAGAACTATATGCTGAAGTGTTTAGTGGTAAAAGGGCATCATGTGTACAACTTACTGTTAAATGATTCAGATACTATAAAGGATGCACGGATAGAGAAATAAGGGACATGACAACGCAAGTGTCTACATATCAGAAATGAAGAGTTTGGGACAAAGCTGCTCAGCACTAGAGCACAGAGGAGGCACACGCATAGGGACAACACACAGTCGGAGGGAGATTTCCATAGCGATCTTCTCTAACCTTCTACTCAAAGTATGCTCCATGGACAAGCAATATGGACACTAGCTGGACAATTGTTAGACATGCAGAACTTTTGCTCCTACCCAAGATTACTGTTTGCAAATTTGCATTTTAATAAGGTCATCAGGTGATTACGAACTTCTGAGAAGCACAGCTCTGTCACCTTCATGACAGGTATAGTATGGCTGGAGTAACAGTGAGGTGGGAAAAGCTGGAGTCTTGCTATGCTTAGATATGCCATCGTTGGAATATGTTTGGAATGCCAGGTCTTATTGTTATCCAAGTATATAATATGTTAAAAATCAGAAGACCTAAAAATCATTTAGAGTCAGAATTTTTATGCTTTCCTTATCTTGAACTAGAATTTTCAAATGAAATCTACAATTAATGGGTCATAAAATCACTGTAGAAGTTTATGATCAGTATTATTTTAAATGAAATACCATGGAATGGAACAGAAAATATGAAAATTCATTACACATCGTTAGGTAAGTGCCGTGGTCACTCTAAAGACATGGAACAGCCCTCAGATTTGGTTCAGATGTGGTGGCTGATGATGCCACACATGCAACAGGAAAGTATGGAAAATACATCACACACATAACAGGCTTTCTGGGGAGAGTAGAGAAGCTCTAAGCAAGCTAAAAAATGACTTGGGAGAGTCATGAAAGGGGAGTGGCATAGGCTTTTTATAGTGGTTAAGGAGGGGAGATGTGGCAAAAATTCCCATAGGCAGACTGGGCCTTGGGTGATTTGAAATCCCACACCTCTCTTAGCTCAAAAGGAGGGATGTGGGGGAAGAAAAAAAGGGAGAATGTTGGGGTATGAAGGCTGATCAGTGGCCACATATCAAATGTTGAGTCACACTCTTCATCACAGTAAGCGTCACTTCATGAAACCTTTTTTCAATAGTAGTGTGCTCATGCATATGGACTGGATTCTGAAAATATATATTATTTTGGTTTGTGGTCGAGAAAGTTTGAAAGCCAGAAACCTCAAAGTTATTGAGCAGGTTACATTAAATTATAGCTTGACTTAAAGAACGTAGATTCAGAGGCTATTTTCCCCTGAGTTCATCACCAGATTAAGTGCAGAAATGAATTTTAATGGTCTCACTCAAGCTCTTACTGTCTCCCTTTTCTTTTATTCCAGGGAGTTTAAGGACTGGGAAATTTAAAGTCCATTTATTAACACTGTTACTAACTGCCAAGCCATTTGGATCACCTGGACTCTATTACTAAAGTTATTTCATCTAATTTAACCTTGACAACTAGACCCTGTGCTCCAGTCCCAACATAGGTTCAGATTTCAGAACAATCTGATCACATAAATACTTGAATCTCTCATATATTAATCTTTCTCATAGCATCTTACTTGATACTTCATTCTGATCTATTGTTTTGCACAATTTGGGGTAGATCTTTTGAACTTTTAGAATCCACAAAAACAGAAAATCAAAATAACCTCTCTTTTCTATCCAGCAGATGTTCTTTCTATTGTTTGGTTTACCCAGATAGGGGTAAAGTTTCTATAATATATTTTATTATCAAGTGGAATTTAATTAATACAAAAATATTTTATTTTGATCAGCCTATGAACATATTTAGCACTTGTTTTGCCTCATGACTCCTCCTGTTAACCCGTCTCCCAACCTGACCCTGATTATAGCACGTCATGATGTTTCTGTGCTTTAGGGTGTATTGGCTTTTATCTAATTATTTAATTTGTTCCTTTTTCCCAGAGTTATACCTATGAATTATGGTCACAAGGCTAGGATTTCCAGAGATATTCTAACTTTCTGACATAATAATATTTAATTACTTTTATTCTTGAGCTAAGTGTACTTTTGAAATGTATATGATTTAGCCTTTTTTATGCTATTTAAGCAATGCAGTGAGATGATGCCAACCACACAGACATACACATACATACACACACACACACCACACACACACACACACAGAGCCACATGCCTTTGATGGACAGATGGAAAATGGTGATTAAAATGATACCGCTTTTCAATGTTAATTGGACTCTGTTCTCACTGTATAATAAGTTTCCATGTTCAAAAAGTCTGCAATTTGAGGTGTTTTTGGACAGTGCATTTTAGATCAGAACAAAATTGAATATACAGTCCGCTGACTTAAAAAGCACAATTGCACAATTATCACTCTTTGAAAGAACAGCATAAGTCACTGGGTAATCTGACATGTGTCTCGTGATGCTGTTCATCTAGAAGCAATGTCTCAGGCCTGTGAGTTGGGAGCCGTACGAAGAGGAAGGGAGAGTAGAAACACACTTATGTTTTACTTGTTTTGACTTTGGTACTTCTAAAGATTTTTATCAATAAATTGAGCGTTTTTCTTTTCACGCTTTTCTTGGCTGTACTGCTGCCACTTCTGCTTTTTAAAATTATTTTTCTATTATTTTTGTCTTCTTCTTGCTTCTTTTTTTCTATTTTAATCTATTCTCTTAAATGCTATAAAATTCAAAAATATAGATGGGTTTGTGGAACAGTGTTGATTAGATAAGAGGGTATCAGGGTGGGACTTTTTCCTCTGCCTAACAATCTACTCAATATAGAGTTCTGTTACCTCAGTTTTCAAAAATGCCTAAGTTTTGTCTGAACTTATATTTGGAAAAGACTTGGAGGAAGCGTTTAGTCTTGCTCACAGCAGAGCAATAAAGGTAACTTAACTAGCTTTGGTAGTGTAAATGCCATATGGGCTACAACTTATTAGAGTACAAACACCTTTGGAAAAAACCTTACTAACAAAAAAGGAGAGGTATCATCTATTACTGTTAGGTTTTCCTCCACAGAACCTCTATCACATGGCAGGCATTCCAATGTACCATGTGCTCCAAATTCCAGGAGGAACACATTTCATTAAAATACCTTGGCTCATTTGCAAGGTCTCATTTTTATTAGCCTTGTTTGCTATATCACCACACATTTGGATTTGTTATTGTGTAAGTGAGCTAAAAATTTGATTTCGAGAATGTTTGAGAAATACAGGCTATTAATAGTATAGACTAATCAAATAATGTGTGTGAAACTAATTAGTCAACAGTTGCCCTAGAGGTAATTCGCTATTTTAAACAGTTAAGTTTCAAAGATCAAGGACAAAACAACAAATGGTGAAAAATGAAGTTTGATTGGTAATTTAGTTATGCAGCAAGTTACACTTTACATAAAAATTAAAATATATTAATGTATTATCTGCACATTAGATATATTTTACCTAAATCATCAATTAAAATGATGAGCATTAAAGTATTCCATGTGTGACTTCCTTCTATACTGACATAATTAACATCTTTTTGTAACAATATTATACGAAATATCTCATACTACTGCCTTTCAGCACATATGTTAAGCCTAATCTGAAAATTGAGGATACCAAAGAAATTGTGAAATGCTTTACTAATCTCATGATTAGTAAAGCAAACATAACTGCTTTTACTGGCAATGATCTGTATTTAGATCCATATGTATGAACACATCTGTTTTTATTAATAATAGCCCACTCCTCTTCCTCATTTTTTATTGCCTAAATATTAATCAAAATATGTTTGCTAATCCATGACAGCAATTCAAACAAGCAACTCTTACCATTTAGCTCTAGTTTCCAGAAGGCTCTATTTTTTAAAAAATCATGCTATTTACTAATCTTAATTCTGCTGACTATATTTCCGTTCACTGTCGTCTTTCAAAGACCATCCAAATCAGCCCCGAGATTGCTTCAGCATCTCTTCATTACAGAACAGTAAATTGAAAGAGATTAGATATCAGTGTGGGGTCTCCCTGAGAGGGACATTTTCAAAATCAAAAATCGAAACTGGGTTTTGCAAATCAAAAGCCATCATTCATGTTATTGAGATGAAGAAAGGGAGATTTATAAAGAGGATTTCTTTGGAGACAGCAATTGAGACCTGTAGAGTAAGAGCGGAAATTGTTCAAGCCTGGTGAGGAGACTTTTCAACAAAACTTCTGAGAAAGTTTAATAACGTGACCTACAATGTTGAATGGTGGGTTTCTGTCTGGCTTCTATCTGAAAAATACAAGGGTCATATATATGATGTAGCCAGCAGCTGATAGAGAGTTGAACAAGCGGTGTATGTATTTCCAGAGTTCATTGGAGAAAAAAATACATGAATGCTTCCCAGAATGAGTGGTGGGCTACAAAGGGGTGAGGGTTGGCCTGTTAGTATTTTAATCTGAAGGGGTCTCTGTAGAGTACAGTGGACCAGCAAAAAACAAGATGAGGAGAGGAGTGAATGTGAGAGGAAAATGCTTCGTGGGCAATGCAGTGGATATTCCCAGTGGGACCTCTGAAAAATCCATACAAAAGTGCCCTACAAGAGTAGGCTTTAAATACCAGCAATACCCAGAGACTATAAAGCCATCGAAAAACAGCAGCAGTCAAGTAAGAATTTTTCTGTTCCCTTTTACTCTCCTCTCTAAACTAAACCTGAGGGAGATAAAAATCCTCTTTTTGCAAATGGACAAATGAATAGGAAAAGAAAAATGAACCACAATACCACCCTACTCTATTTTCTGGCCTCTTGCCTGCAGAATATCATAACTTGGGAGGGGAAGATTTAAGGTTATAATATAAGAGTTTTATCATACAGGTCTTGCAACTGGAATTTTTGAATTGAGACATTATTTCCTGATTTAAAGCAGCCATATGATTTTTATTACCTATGAGTAGTCAGAAAAGTCAACGGACTTAGTTTTCATGTACACTCAAGGAAAAATTTTGACCACTGAATTTTTTAAACTTTTTATTACAGAAAATTTCAAACATATAGAAAAGTAGAGATCATAGTACAATGAGCTCACATGTGCCTATCACCAATGAGAACAGTCATCAACTTATGCTCAGCTTGTTTCATCTATACTGCCAGCTTTGGATTTACTGAAGCAAATCTCAGATATTGTATAACCCATTGAATTAATTTAAAAAAGACAAAGGGGGACAAAATTACTTTAAGATTATACTTTAAGTGTCTTATAAGTGAAACAGTTGTAGAACAAAAGACATATGAGTGTTTCTGTGTGCCATGTCAGGGATGGGGCTGGCCTGGATTTTAAATCATGCTTAAAGACAGCTGGATTTATGAGATCCAAGAAAGTGGAATTGATTTTAAAGTGACTTGAAACTATTGTCTCCTAACCCACTTTGGGCTTCTGGGAAATAATTCATTCTCTCTCTTAGAATATATTGTGAAACATTTCATTAATACATGGGAATGTTTTAATACCTTTATAAGGTATAGATAATAATATAATCCAAGTAATTGAATTATCAATACTAGGGAAACACTCTGTGTACTCCTCCCTGACCCTGGTCCATTACTCCTCTTCTCTGTGATAAACATGATCCCCACTTTTGTATTTATCATACAACTGCTTTTTTAAAGAACTGTTTCACATGTATGTATCCTTAAAATATATATGATGTAGTTTTGCGCGTTTTTGAACTTCATGTGAAAAGTATGATTGGCGATGAACATTTGGATTGTTCCTAGTTTTTTGGACATTACAAATAATGCTGCTATGAATATTCTTTTATATGACTCCTTGGGCATCTGGGGCAGAATTTCTCTAGGGTATATGCCTAGGAATGAACTGGCTGGGCCATAAGACTCACATCATCAACTTCACTGGTTGAATTTAGGCTTATTTACAATGTTTCCCAATATACATTCCTGCCAGCTCTGTGTGCTAGTTCTCAATGCACCACATCCAAAAATAACCCCTAAAATGGGCAAAATGTTTAAAGTTCTGTCAATGTGATTCATGTGAAATTGTAATTTAGTATTGTTTTGATTTGTGTTTCCCACAAATTTTCCCATAAATTTCATCACGTTTTTGTATTGTTATATATTATGTGTGCCTCTCTCATTTAAAATGCACGGCCTTGATTTTTGCCCAAGTTTTAATTTGGTTAATTTTCCGCCCTCATTTGTAAGAGTAAATGATTTATTCTGCTACAATGCCTTTACCAGTTTTATATGTTAAAAATCTGTGGCTTGGGGGCTTCCCTGGTGGCGCAGTGGTTGAGAGTCCGCCTGCTGATGCAGGGGACACGGGTTCGTGCCCCGGTCTGGGAAGATTCCACATGCCGCGGAGTGGCTGGGCCCGTGAGCCATGGCCGCTGAGCCTGCGTGTCCGGAGCCTGTGCTCCGCAATGGGAGAGGCCACAACAGTGAGAGGCCCGCGTACCGCAAAAAAAAAAAAAAAAACAAAAAAAACTGTGGCTTTTAATTTTAAAATGGTCTCTTTGATGAATGAAGGCTTTAAGTGTGTAAATTTTTTTTATCATGAGTTGTACTTTTTATATCTTGTTTAATAAGTTCTTACCTTAATTTCGTGACATCGTCTCCTGTATTTACTTCTAAAAGCTTTAAAGTTCTGTTTCTCACATTTTCAGATTTTTTTTGTCTGGATTTGATTTCTGTGTACAGTCTAAAGTGGGATACAAACCAATCTTTTGCCAAATAGATACCCAGTTGTGCAACCATCCTTCACTGAACAGTCCATTCTTCCTCCAGCTGATCTTCAGAGGCAATTGAGATTGATACCAAGATTGGCAATACCGGGGAGTCTGCTTCTGGGATCTTAGTATCCTACCATTGGCTGTTTGACTACCCATATACCAATGCTACTGTTTAGTTATTATTATAATTTTATAATAATTTTTGGTAGAGTCAAATAATGTCCTTTTATAGTCTAAGAAAAATATTTTCTTGAAACTTTACAGACTTTAGAATTACCTTATGTTAGGTTTTGATTGGAAAAGAAATGTGTATATAGATTAATATTGGGAGAAATGTCAGATTCATAACATTGTGTCTTCTTCATGGATATATTAAGTTGAACCATACGAAATTGCTGATATCTATTTTTGACCTGCCAAAACAGCAGTATCATATAGTTCAACTTAATAGTTTATCTCTTAATTTATTTGTATCTCTTTAATGTCTTTCATTAAAATTCTATTATTTTCTCCACAAATTCACAAACATTATTGTTAAATTTAACTCTAGGCACACATTTTTATTTTAAGCTATTATTGTGAAATAAATTCCTTTTTAAAATTATACTTCTGTTCTGCTAGTATAATTTACTTAAACTCATCTTCTATCTATTAACTGTATTTCCTTAACTAGATCCTTTAGTATAATATTTATTTGAGGAGTGATTGGCAATGTCTTTCTCTCACTCAGTTCTTGATTTTAAAGGAAAGGCTTAAAAAATTTCACTATTGAAGTATAATGTTTGCTGGAGGTATTTGATCAATAACCTTAATAGGTTTAGGAATTATCCTTTTTAATCCTAGTTCACGAAAAGGCTTTATTTTATCATGGATGAAGGTTGAATTTTATCAACAGATTTTTCTGTGTTTATTGAAGGGACATGTGGATTTTCTCCATTTAACTAATAGATTATAGTGCAGGATACTGATCGGTATTTGTGGAAAAATATACATGTCTTTCCAAGTTGTTTCATTTTTTATATTTAAAAAATTAGATAACATGCCTACATAAAAGTGAGTAAATATGTAGGTATGGTGCAAAATAATATTTATAAAATGAACACCTATTTGCTTTATCCAGTACAAGTGAAAGACAACTATCAATAGCCCAAAGGTTACCCAGAAATAAATATTAGCCAAGATTTTGTAAAAAAAAAAATAATAATTTACCTGTATTTTCTTCTGGACAGCAAACAATTCTGACCTCTGCCCTGGAGGGAGACACTGTTTCTATCTTCCCAACTTGTGTGCTCTACAAACATCCATGACAGTTTGGAACAAAGGCTGAAACACGATGTGCAGCAACATGAGAAACTCATGGAGAACTGTCTCTCAACAACCCTGTACTTCCAACTGGTGTAGCAACCTAGTGGGATTTGGAGTTGTCTGTTTTAAGGATGGCTGGATGACCTCTCTCTGCAAAGAAAGGAGTTACATATTTGGAGACCAGAAAGGCAGATTGTAACAAAGACCACAAATGCTCGATAATATCCATTCTTTCTCTTCATCCGGGATTTACCACTAGACCTCATTTCTCAGGGCCCTTGTAGCTACGTGGAGCTTTGTGATTAGTTCTCGTCAATGGACCATGGGCTGAAATTATGTGTTAACACTTACCAGAGTTATTAAGAGGGGATATACCTTCCACATGTTATTCATTTTTGCTTTTGTGTGACAGCTAACTACAAAGAATCCAAGACATCAGAAAATGACAAAGGTGTGCAATGAGTAGAGTCTAGGTTCCTGAATGACTGAACAGAGCAAAGCTTCCCTTCTGACTTTTGTTAGACTGTAAAGTAAGAGATAAATATTTTTTTCTTGTTAAACCTCTGAGATGTTTGTTACAGCAACTAGCCTTCCCTGACTCATATAGAGATCACAATAATTTATTGCTGTATTTTATTGGGTACTTATCATATGATAGATACCATATATTAGCAAATTTAATTCTTTCACAAGCCTATGATAAAGGTTTTATTAACCCCCTCTGAGAGATTAACCTTCCTCTTCAAAATTGTCACATGGCTGCTAAGTGGGGGAGTTAGTACTTCAAACTAGTTCTAACTGAACCCACCATGTGTGCTCTTAACCTGTTTTCTATTATGCCTGCAGTTAATTGCTTGGCACACCAAACAAACAAAATCATATGCTTAGTCTTGGGTAAATCCATCAACCCAAACTGTGAAAATCTCAAACTGTAGCTCTCATTAATGTTTGGTTCGTAGAGTAATAGTTCATAATAAAACACAGCTGAAGGGAAATGTGGAGCATACTCATAAACTAAACAGTTTTATTAATAATGCATGTGGCATTGCTGGTTAACGTTCATTATTGCTCTAAGTTTATAGAGAACTGAAGCTCTGACCATCTACGTGGAAAACTATTTCCATCATTTTAACTTCTAATGTTCCCACACATACATATACGAGGGTGTTTATATGTATATAACACTTTACTTATGCTATTAGGTATTTTTAAAATCATATTTTTAAAATTTTGAAACAATCTTTAGGTTATAAAAATTGAAATTTTTAAATGTTTTAAAATATTTTAATTTATTTTTTAAAAGTACAGTGTTGACCTTATACCCTATCACCTCCAAATTTCTTTATGTACTTTCTACCAAAAAGAATGTTCTTCCACACAAATGCAGTGTAACCATCCCTTTTCCTTTCTTTCCTCCAAACACACACACACACACACACACACTTATTTCTACACTTGTCTATAACTATATATTGAAAACCACAAGTTCATATCAATACTTTCAATCTAATCCAATACCAGTAGTTTATTCTGCTTTTATTCTGCTTTTCTCCCTTTCCAAATTTGGTAATGCCTTCTCCTTCAGTGAGAAACCAGCTTTCACTATCCCTCACAGCTATACTTTCTGTTGTATCTACTTCCCTTACATGGATGCCTTGCTCACCCTGCTCAGGCTCTAGCACCCTGAGCCAGGTTCCCTTCTCATTTCACTTGGACTCTGACACCTCACACATGACCACCCTGACCCAATACATATATGCTCTCCTTACCCCTCTCCAGCTCTAAAACCCTACCATCCTTATGCTGCCCAGGCTCTGACACCAAAGATGCCCTCCCTACCCTACTTGGCCACCAATATCCCACTCAGGGCATCTGAAATTCTCCCCACAGGATGTGTTTTAAACACAGAAATTATATCTGTGAAGGATAGTGAAAGCTGGTTTTTCACTGAAGGAAAACGGATTGAAAAATTTGGAAAGGGAAAAAGTAAAACAAACTATGTGGTATTGGATTAGAATTGAAGATATTGGAACAAACTTGTGGTTTTCAATATATAGATATTGAAATGCTTACCTTTCTCTACCTTACCTAATGATTTTGAGTCCAAATTGTTCAGGAATGGAAGGAAAGATGAAGAAAAGACAATATTACAATTTTCAATGGCTGCATTCTTTTTTGTGTTTGTGCCACAGTTTTAAATTCATTCTTCTAGTCTTGGATGTCTTAAAAATCTTGAATTTTTCTCTTTAATACTGTAATAATTTCTGGATCCTCAGCTTATTAGGGAAGATTGCTAAAATTGAAATTACTAGATTTCAGCATGTAAAATTCTTAAACCTTTATAATATAACAAGAAAAAAAAGCCCTTTCTCATTGTTATAAACTCCTTTTTCTTTTAAATTAGAGTATAGTTGCTTTACACTGCCGTGTCAGTTTCTGCTGTACAGAAAAGTGAATCAGCCATACATATACATATATGCCCTCTTATTTTGGATTTCCTTCCCATTTAGGTCACCACAGAGCAGTGAGTAGAGTTCCCTGTGCTATACAGTCAGTTCTCATTAGTTATCTATTTTATATATAGTAGTGTATATATGTCAATCCCAATCTCCCAATTCATCCCACCCCCCCTTCCCTTTCCCCCTTGGTATCCATACATTTGTTCTCTATGTCTGTGTCGCTATTTCTGCTTTGCAAAGAAGATCATCTATACCATTTTTCTAGATTCCACATATATGCATTAATATACAATATTTGTTTTTCTCTTTCTGACTTCCTTCACTCTGTATGACAGTCTCTAGTTCCATCCACGTCTCTGCAAATGACACAATTTCATTCCTTTTTCCGTTTCTTTAATTACCAATAAAATTACATGCTTTTTCTTGTTTGTTTCCCATTTTTGTTGTGAATTATTATTTTTCATGTTAACTGACACTAGTTTTTTTGAAGAAATAATTCACATCTGCTACTTTATTTTTGGAACTGGTCACAAAGCCACAGATGATATTTACAAATTCCCTTTTTCTACCACCCATTCTGTATTCCCTTTGCCTTCAGCCAGCTGGTCAGTGTGACACTACTTCTTACAGTGCTTTCTTAATGATTTTTTAAAAGCTGTTTACATTAAGCAAAGTCTTATTTATTGCAAATATGTTTACTAGTTTTTCTTTTAGCTTTTATGATATATTTTTAATGTACCATAATTTAAAACAGTTTTAATATTATTGAATAACTTCTTTGGCATATTTAGAAAATTCTATCTCAATGGTAATTTAACTGTTTAAAGCTTTCTTCTAGAGTTTTACGGTTTCAACTTTCGTTTTTAGCTCTTTAATATATCTATCAAAGATTTATTTTGTGTGGTTTCTGGTGAAGATTTAAATTATTTCTTTTCTAAATATTGCACAATTTCCCCAACATTATTAGTCAAACATATTTTCTTTATTTAAATATTAAGTTATTATATATGTTAATATCCAGTTAGAGGCAATTTCTTTTATTCTGTCCACTTTTCAAGTCTTATGCGAATACTGCAGTGTTTCAATCACTGTTTGTTTAAATAGCCAATAGAACGAATAAATTCCCTTCATACCGCATTAAAAGAGTTCTGGAGCTAAGTCCAATGTGCACGTGGGGGGAGCAGGGGGGAGGGTTTTCCCACACTAACAAGCAATTGTCAGACACCAATAGTGTGTCCAAGAGTTTAACTCAATTCAACTCAATTCTCACACTCTCTATCTGGAGATAGCGTCAGATTCCACTGGTTAAGGGTTCAGTCTTACAAGACTGCCCCCAACCCCCCACTTCAGATGCTAGTCAGAAGCCTAGGATGCTACCTGTGCTTCTGACTGTCTGGCTATAAAGCAGAGGTTCCCACAGCCCACTTCTTCCTTAGGTTCAATTAATTTGGCTCACAAACTATAATGGCTCACAGAACTCAGGGCAACATTTCACTTACTAAATTACCAGTTTATTATAAAAAGATATAACTCAGGAACAGCCAGATAAAAGATGCATAGGGCAAGGTGTGGGAGAGAGAGTGAGGAGCTTCCATGACCTCTCCAGCAGCAACACTCTCGCCAAACTCTATGTGTTCTCCAAACCCCATCATTTTGGGTTTTTATAGAAGCGTCATTACATAGTCATGATCAGTTAATTACTGGCCACTGGCATTTGATTCAAACTCCAGCCCCTTCCCCTCCCTGGAGGTCAGGGGGTGGGACTGAATGTTCCACTCTAATTTCATGGTTGGTTCTCCTGGCAACCAGCCCCATCTTTAGGTGGGGTCCAAAAGTCACTTCATTAACATAACAAGAGACACATTTGTCACTGTCAACACTTAGGAAATTCCAAGGGTTTTGAGAGTTGTATGCCAGGAACTGTGGATGAAGATGAAATACATATGAGAAATATATTTTGGTCATGTGAATGTATGTATTTCTTATAAGTCACAATATTGCATTCATCATATTCAATAATGCCTGAGCTATGATGAGTATTCTTCCAAATAGTTTTAGAATCACCTTTCCTGTTTTTCCCAAAGAGACTTTAAAGTGTACTTAATCTATTATGGTTTATCACTCATCCAAATCTATGATATGTCTTTCCTTTTATTCAGCCTTTTTGTTTCTGGATAAAGTTTTCATCTTTTCTTGTTACTCTGATTCCTAGTTGCTTTTTTTTTTTTAATTATATTTCAATGTCATTGTGAATGAATTCACATTTTTCTTATAATTTCTACTGTCTATTATACAGGAAAATGATTCATTTTTGTGCATTTATCTTATGTCAAGATATTTTACTGTAGTCCTTTGTACTACATTATTATATCATGTTTTTCCTGATATTTTAGGAATAAAATGATATTGCCTGAAAATCTACCTTGTGTCTTCTCCCAAATAAACTACTACATTCAAGTAAATTTATCAGTATATTATGAGAGCTAATCTATCCCAACCACATTCTCCTCTGGGATGACAAATTTACTTTAGAGATATCTTGTTGGAAAACATACTGTCTAACTGGGTTTGGGGAAATTACAATGAAAACAAAACCCATGTCCATAAGAGGAGATATAAATGGCTATTTAAATATATATATTTTTAGTAACACAAATAATACTGTAAAACAAAGAATGTTGCTCACCATCTGGTTCTGCAAGGATTGAATCATAGCCACTGCAGTTGCTGACCAACAGGACACCCTGAAAGGAATTCAGGAAGAAAAACAGCATGAGGCACTCTGTGCTTTGGAAAAACAGGCCTCTAAGATAGATAAATCTCAGGAAGAACTTTAATGAACCCAGATTCTTGAATCTTCCTATACGCATAAAAGCACTAAAATCATTTACTGAGATCGCTGTTCCTTGTAACTAGCAATAACCTTTTACAGTGTATGCTTGATTGCATGTATTCCTTCAGCAAAATTGTATATATACTGACTTCTCCCCCGACTTCTTGGAAGCAGTTCTCTCAGAGCTACTTTACTGAAAGGCTGTTTCCCAAGCTATAGTCCTCAGTAAGACCCTGAATAAAACTCAACTCACAGCTCTTATGCTGTGCATTTTTCTTTCAGTTGACACTACACAGCCACAATATCACATAAACATTTTATTTTATAGACAGTCTTAATATGTATTTTACTAAATTTATATTTTTTCTCTGCGTTTGTATACAGACCATTCTTGAATCTGATTTCTAATAGTAGTGAATTGCATTTCAAAGTCATTCTGTATTATTTTGATACCCAACCATCATGAAATAGTAAATGCTTTAGGAAACCCCAATCCTTAACTTCAGGAAAAGTCCAGCATATATAACAGGAATCTCTAAAGTTCATCTTTAAAAGAGAATTTTATAAAGATGTCTAAAGTCCAAAACTGGAAAAAAAAAAAAGAAAAAATACTTTTTAGACATTAATTTGAAGACCAGTCAACATAGGTTGAAGCTCTATTTACAATTCAGTGAAGTTCAGTAAGGATATGACCTTCTCTCCTCTCTGTTCTGTTCTTAATTCTACTGACCTTAATCTGTATTTGCCTCACTACCCTGTGCCAGGCCAATAATAGTAAGTGGTGAACCATTACCCAAGAATTACTGAGATTTTTATAATTTGAAGAAAACTCATCTTAAAATAACTTTTCTTTTTAAATAATGTCCTATCATAAGGGAGTGATTTTGTTTTGCTCTTGTCTAACTATTCCAAGCCTCAAAACTTGGTAGGTCTCTTAATTCCATGAGAACTAACTATTAACTTATCCTTGGAAACTTAGTCTATGAGTATCTCAGTGTTTATGCCACCTCAGCACAGGAAATCATAATGGATCCACTGGCATTTTCTTGAAGATAAATGTCTATATCTATACACTTTGACTTTATCTATTCAGTAAACTTTTAATTAGTCCATATTTTGCTTCCTCAAATATGCAGAGAAACTAATTATCTTGGAAAATTAGGTTGGGTAGAAAACCTGGTGAAAACTTCTATGGGCAGTATCATTTTTCAATATGTTTCCAAGGATGTGGGAAGGTCTTGGATTGTAATTTACCTGTTTAATAGCTACCTGGAGTAAGCTGATATGCAGGACTCATTCTGCAGATATTCTTCTCTTCACCTTCAGCAAGATATTAAATGCTTTTAAATAGCTATTCTGTACTGTTTTATTGATGTTAACAGGACTATGATGGCTGTTACTGGCCATCTTTATAGCCCTTTGCTGCTTCACTTCCACAGCATGCAAGTCTGGCTACCAAAAATGTCATTGATCCTAGTTTTAAGCATCAACCTTAGATGATAAAAATGGTGATATCCTTGAATGACAGATTCAAAAGTATCATAAAAAGTCTTTCAAACAGATGGCAAATATACCACTGTTTACATATTTTAAATGAATGCTACAGATGGTAAGAAATTATTCCACTATGTTTAATAGGAAAATTCCACAGCATTTCTACAAAGGCACTTTTCTTTTTACTGCAAGGAAATATATTCAGTAATTTAGCTACCAACCACTCTTTTGCCTTCCAAATTGTATATTGGAAGCATATGGGAAAGATAGCTAAAGAGCCTGTATTCATTTTTTCTTTATGTATCCTTAAATTTATTGAATAGTAAAAATAAATAGGAATGAGAAAGGTGTATGGATGTGTTCATTTTTAGGAAAAAAATGATAATTCTTAAAGGCATTTTTAGATAATTTACTCATTCAATTACAACACATTTCATGCTTAAAAATTTGGGGCTATAAAGAAAACATTAAAATGTCAGATGTTAACAGTTTAAAAATATCATTTTTTAATGTATGAAGAATCCGTTTGTATTGTATGCTAATGTTATGTTTATTTTATGAAATGATGGTATAATAGGAATAATTCAGTAAATTAAGTAAAGATTTGAAATAATAATATTTCAGTAATAAATAATTCAGTAAATTAAGTAAAGATTTGAAAACAAGAATTTCAAATTTCTATTTGATTATAAATATGATTATAGTTATAGTAGCTGAGCATCAAAGATTATTGCACTTTATATGAGCACTTGTCCAATACCATAAAATATTTCATTCTGTTCTCTCAATATTGTACACATATTCCTTGGATATTGGTGAGGAAATCAGTCTCTCCAAAAGCAAACTTACTTGATGTGACAAATTCTAAAAAACAAAAAATTAATTCCAAAATCAGGATCCCTTCATAGAACTTCAATATCATTCTCACCTTTTTTTTGAACAATTACTATAACTGTCTTCTTTTCAAAATACATTTAACTTTAAAAAATGTAAATTTGATGTATTGAAACATACACGTTATCAGATTTTTCCCTTCAAATAGCTTTTTGAAATATTTCTCACTTTTGAGCATAAGGCTGTCCCTTCGTGAAGGACTGGTAGTAGAGGTAATCCCTGTTTCCATCACATATAAAAACATAACCTGTTACATTTATGTGTTAAGAGTTGAGGTACAGTCTTCCTTGCCTTCTGGCTACTGTTTGTTGCCATTATTTCTTCTTCACATAGACCTTTATAAAAAGCATTGTTAAAATTCAAAGTTTTAAATCTTTTTAAACAAGAGAATATAGAAGGGGAAGACCTTCAAGATGGCAGAGGAGTAAGACGTGGAGATCACTTTCCTCCCCACAAATACATCAGAAATACATCTACATGTGGAACAGCTCCTACAAAACACCTACTGAACGCTGGCAGAAGACCTCAGACTTCCCAAAAGGCAAGAAACTCCCCATGTACCTGGGTAGGGCAAAAGAAAAAAGCAAAAACAGAGACAAAAGAATAGGGATGGGACCTGCACCTCTGGGAGGGAGCTGTGAAGGAGGAAAAGTTTCCACACACTAGGAGGTCCCCTCACTGGCGGAGACGGGTTGGCAGGGTGGGGAAGCTTCGGAGTCATGGAGGACAGCACAGCAACAGGAGTGCAGAGGGCAAAGCAGAGAGATTCCCGCACAGAGGATCAGTGCCGACCAGCACTCACCAGCCTGAGAGGCTTGTCTGCTCACACGCCGGGGTGGGTCAGGGCGGGGAGCTGAGGCTCTGGCTTCAGAGGTCAGATCCCAGGGAGAGAACCGGGGTTGGCTGCGTGAACACAGCCTGAAGGGGGCTAGTGCACCACAGCTAGCTGGGAGGGAGCCCAGGAAAAAGTCTGGACCTGCCTAAGAGGCAAGAGGCCATTGTTTCGGGGCGTGCAAGGAGAGAAGATTCAGAGCACCACCTAAACGAGCTCCAGAAACGGGTGCGAGCTGCAGCTATCAGCGTGGACCGCAGAGACGGGTATGAAATGCTAAGGCTGCTGCTGCAGCCACCAAGAAGCCTGTGTGCAAGCACAAGTCACTATCCACACCTCCCTTCCCGGGAGCCTGTGCAGCCTGCCACTGCCAGGGTCCCGTCATCTAGGGCCAACTTCCTTGGGAGAATACACTGTGCGCCCCAGGCTGGTGCAATGTCACGTTGGCCTCTGCTGCACGTTAACCCCGTCCTGCCTGAGCAAAGAACAGACGTCCTCAGGTGACCTAAACACAGAGGCGGGGCCAAATCCAAAGCTGAACCCAAGGAGCTGTGCGAACAAAGAAGAGAAAGGGAAATTTCTCCCAGCAGCCTCAGGAGCAGCGGATTAAATCTCCACAATCAACTTGATGAACCTGCATCTCTGGAATACTTGAATAGACAACAAATCATCCCAAAATTGAGGTCGTGGACTTTGTGTGATTTTGTCTCTATAGCTTTGCTTTTACCATTTGTCCGAGGGGTCTGCCTGTTAATTTTTTTTTTTTTAAATTTAAGTACAGTTTTTAGTGCTTGTTATCATTAGTGGATTTGTTTTTTCGTTTGGTTGCTCTCTTCCTTCCTTCTTTCTTTTTTTTTATTACTTTTAAATTTTTTTATTTTTAATAATTTTTTATTTTAATAATTTCATTTTATTTTATTTTTTCTTTCTTTTTTTCTCCCTTTTCTTCAGAGCCGTGTGGCTGACAGGGTTTGGTGCTCTGGCTGGGTGTCCAGCCTGTGCCTCTGAGGTGGGAGAGCCGAGTTCAGGACTCTGACCCGAGTTCACAGACCTCCTGGGTCCATGTAATATCAAACGGTGAAAAATCTCCCAGAGATCTCCATCTCAACGCTAAGACCCAGCTCCACTCAACGACCAGCAAGCTACAGTGCTAGAAACCCTGCAGCAAACAACTAGCAATACAGGAACACAACCCCACTCATTAGCAGCGAGGCTGCCTAAAATCATAATAAGGTCACAGACACCCCAAAACACACCACCGAATGCAGTCCTGGCCTCAGAAGGACAAGATCCAGCCTCATCCACGAGAACACAGGCACCATTCCCCTCCACGAGGAAGCCTACACAACCCACTGAACCATCCTTAGCCACTGGGGCAGACACCAAAAACAATGGGACCTACGAACCGGTAGCCTGCGAAAAGGAGACCCCAAACACAATAAATGAAGCAATATGAGGAGACAGAAAAACACACATCAGATAAAGGAGCAAGACAAAAAGCCACCAGACCTAAAAAATGAAGAGGAAATAGGCAGTCTACCTGAAAAAGAACTCAGAATAATGATAGTAAAGATGATCCAAAATCTTGGAAATAAAATGGAGAAAATACCAGAAACATTTAACAAGGACCTAGAAGAACTAAACAGCAAACAAACAAGGATGAACAACAAAATAAATGAAATTAAAAATTCTCCAGAAGAAATCAATAACAGAAAAACTGAGGCAGAAGAACGGATAAGTGACCTGTAAGATAAAATAGTGGAAATAACCACCACAGAGAAGAATAAAGATAGCTAGTGGGAAGCAGCTGCATAGCACAGGGAGATCAGCTGGGTGCTTTGTGGCCACCTAGAGGGGTGGGATTGAGAGGGTAGGAGGGAGGGAGATGCAAGAGGGAAGAGATATGGGGATATATATATATATGTATAGCTGATTCACTTTGTTATGAAGCAGAAACTAACACACCATTGTAAAGCAATTTTACTCCAATAAAGATTCTAAAAAAAGAAAATATAGAAATTGAAATGCATGAGAGGTGGACATAGAAACATATTTATAGGTCAAAATTTTAACACTACATGGTGCAACTTCTATTTTGTGACAAGATGGTGACCAATGTCCTTCCAGAGACAGGACATAAACATTGCCTCAGTGTACCAAAACCAAGGACATCTAAGACATCCCTGTTAGGAAGTGTTTTAAAGTTTTGATCTCTATTTTCTAAACAGTGGTTCTCAAATGTTATATTACAACAGAATCACTTGAAGAAGGCCCAGCGGCCACGGCTCACAGGCCCAGCTGCTCCGCGTCATGTGGGATCTTCGCGGACGGGGGCACGAACCCATGTCCCCTGCATCGGCAGGCGGATTCTCAACCACTGCGCCACCAGGAAAGACCCCACTTAAAGACTTTTTAAAATAAAGATTGCTGGTTACCAGACCCAGAGTTTTGGATCCACCCAGTCTGTGGTGGAGCTACAAAATTTGCATTTCTAACAAGTTCCCAGTTGATTTCTATGCTGCTCATCCAGAGACCACATTTTGAGAACTACTACATTAGCATTAAGACAAAGGGAAAAAGCACTGTACTGAGGTCAAGTTCTTAACTTAGTTTAGCCATTAACTGTGTGATCTTGGAGATGGCATTTACTATCGCAGGTTTACTGTTTTATCTTTTGCAAATGAGAGTTTTGGCCCAGGTGATTGCTTATTTCCTTGAGTTTTACCCCAAAATCTACGAGTATAAATCAAGAGCCACGAAGGAGCATACAAGCCCTTTAATTAGGATGATTCAAAGGTCTTACAGAATACAAAGGTTTGAAAATACTTTTAAATTACAGAGGAGCTCTTCCCTTCATCCTGGCTTCCTCTGCAAAGGTGACTATACATGAGCTCAAAATGTTTCTGCTTGAACTATACAATCAAACAAAGAAACAGAACTGAACATATACTTTAATGAGTATGTGATTCTAAATTCAGTTTTTTCTTTATCATATTATAAAATAATTGCTGAGGCCCTCATAACAGCGTTGTCGGAGATTTCTTCGCCTCAGGCTGCTCTTTGGACTTAAAGCTAGTTCCTTACCACTCTATGTTGATTTAAAACCTGAGGGTTTTTAGAGCCTCTTGCCAAGCCACCTATGTGACAGGTTATTCAATAAATACTATCTTCTGTTAATTATAATGGTGGCACTTTCCATCTCTGTATTTCAGAGACTTTAAATTCTCTGAGCTAGAGAGAATTGGAGAGCATAATCAAACACACAAATGTTCTCTCCGTAGCTGATCTGACTAGGTTCTACACAGGTTAGACTTACTTAGGTCCACCTGACCTCTCTTGAATTATATTATTCCATTTCAATTACAGTTGAGACAATTTCAGTCACTGATGAAAACAGACTGGAAAGATAATTGACTATTCAGAATCAATAAAGAGTGTGAGAGGTTTTATGTTCTGAGGGAGCAATGGAGTGTTACGAAAATGGTTTTCTAATTTGTACCCTTGGCAGCTCCTAAAGTTTTAACAAAAGGGCTATTAAAGTATCAATATTAATAATTTAAAAGAAGTCAGATATCATATTCTTAAATTTTATTTGTAGTCTATTATAAAACTGATCAGCCTGAAAAATTGTCTGCCCTGCGGGTTCTCCTTTCCCTTCTCCCTTTAACAGCGATCCTTTTAAAAAAAGGCAATCTCAAAACTCCCTTCAGTGCTTGGCCTGATGTGGAAAAATCTCCAGAATGGCAAATAAAGGAACATTTCCACAATTGTTTCAAGCAAGTAATTCACAATCATCTCATAAAATAGTTTTTCAAATGAATTTTACTGTATAAAAATAGTATTTATTGGAATTCATAATGTATTTTGCTGTTTTAAATAAAGTACAAATAATAACTGCAATAAAAAGTCACTTTAAAAGATATATAGAGCTTTATGGCTACAGGAAATTAAAATTTTAAAATAAATATCTATAGAAAAGTATGATAAGATGTTCAGTAGAAAACCTTCAAGTTTAAAATCATACATTGGGATAAATTAGTGTTTCAGAATTAGAATGGGAGTAAAAATTCAAGGAGACAAAATCAATGGCATAAAATTTCCTACCATTAAATAATAACTTGTTTCTGTGTTTTTAAATGAATGATGATGATATCAATTTATTATAGTATTTATGTTCCATTGCTGTCAATACTTAAATAATATCATAATTTCAACTATCTATGCTAAGATAAAACGTTTAGATGTCACTTTAAAATTCGTGCGTAGAATGGTTTTTAGCAATTCATTTTGGAGTAACAATAATACCTGAACAGCTGTGTTCCATTATTGAATAAAGTATAGAATTGACAACTCTAATAATAATAGTAATAATTAAAATAATGACAACTTAATAACCTAGTTTTAAAAACACTTCTGAAATATACTGAATTAAAATGTTCATATAATAAAGTAGGCATTATTATCTCCTATTTGTAGATGTGGAAACTGGCCATTGGGTAACATAGGCAAGTCACTTGCTTGAATTGAAAATAATATGAAAGGTGAAGGCAGGACAAAATTTGATCCCAGTGATTCCTATGTTTGCTTTTTCTGCCTACTTCCACCGAAGTGTAAAAAGTAATTGACCATGACAATAACATACCAATTTCGTACACATCTGCAAGATCTATACATATGCATTTCATACATCTACATTTTGTTCATCTATACATGTATATCTGCATTATACATATATATTTCACTGGGTCTGAAAAACTTTGTAGAAGATCTTTGTGCTGAGGTTTCATCAAAATTTTCCCAGTTAATAATTCTTTAACAATTACTATATTGTAATGTCATATGTTTCCTTCCTAGAACTCTGATATCTTTCTATTTTGAACTGTTCTTCCTCTGTAATTAGTTTAGGTCACTCTTCCATCTTTTATTAAAATATTATTAGTGAAGCACCAGTGGATTCAGTATCATCAAATCCACTAAAGGTAAATTATCACTTGTGACTGATAATTCTCAGTAGCAAAATATCTCTGAATTCATCAGGGAGATTAACACTTATAATCACCTTTATAAAAAAATGAAGTTTATATTAGTTCAACCAAGGAAAGTGATAAAATATTTTTTAATTTGACTAAAATGTTGCCATTGGCAATATAATGCAGAAGAAAATGAGTGTCTGAGCTGCCAAGAATATTTGTTACATTGCAACTGTCTTTCCCTCTATTAAAAGGTATTAGACTCAGCCTTTATTTTAATAACTAGGCAATCTCAAAGCTTAAATCAACATTCGCAACCAAAAACCATGTCAATCATTCTGACTTGAAAAGAAAATCTTGAGCATTGCAAGTGCCAACCACCATCCAACATGTGTTCTTCAAACATCTATTAAAGGGTATTATCAACTGTTCAGCTAGCATTTTGGGGGGAAAGAAATATAACCTACTCTGAGTTCCATGAACTCGCTGATTTAATGTAATCTAACACATTAGTTTCAATGCCTCAATATATATAGGTACTTTTCTGAGTATCTAAAGATGTCTGTGGGTCACAGGACGGTTATAGTTCAGCCCTTAAGGGGGAAAACAGTTCTTCAATTTACCTCCAGCCATTTCCAACACTTACATATGTGGTACAAGATGCCATATAATGGGAAAATGTCTCAAGAAACTTTATTCTACCTTGTCATACCAGAAAGATATGCTTGCCAGGTGTCTACTTGTCAGAGAATAGAATTTTTAAAACATCATTACTAATTTCCCCAATACTAGATAATTTTATCTATGATGAGCAACCCTCACTCACACCTGAAGAAGAGCATCATAATGAGGCTTAAGTGTAAATGATATGTCATCTACATTTAAAATCACAGATAATTAGTGACAGAAGCTTGTGTTTTTGAAGGATGCATTTTTTATCTGGCTCCTCTTTTAAACAGAACACTGGGGCTTCCCTGGTGGCACAGTAGTTGAGAGTCTGCCTGCCGACGCAGGGGACACGGGTTCATGCCCCGGTCCGGGAAGATCCCACATGCTACGGAGCGGCTGCTCCCGTGAGCCATGGCCGCTGAGCCTGCGTGTCCAGAGCCTGTTGCTCCGCAACAGGAGAGGCCACAACAGTGAGAGGCCCGCGTACCGCAAAAATAAATAAATAAATAAATAAATAAATAAACAGAACACTGTACTGGTTGTAGATACCGAAGAATATTTTAAAAAGTTATACATATGTTATTAAGTCAGTTACATGTTATCCGTAAAAGGTCTGGATGATGGTAATGATGGCACATGTTTATAAAAAAAAATGGATAAGAACTGAAGAAGGAACACAGATGAAAGCTTGCCCTTTCTTAGTGAAGCTGTGACACATATGGATTACAAGATTGAGTGAGGATGGGACGTCCCTGGTGGTGCAATGGTTAAGAATCTGCCTGCCAATGAAGGGGACACGGGTTCGAGCTCTGGTCCGGGAAGATCCTACATGCCGCAGAGCAACTAAGTCCCTGTGTCACAGCTACTGAAGCCTGCATGCCTAGAGCTTGTGCTCCGCAACAAGAGAAGCCACCACAATGAGAAGCCCGTGCACTGCAACTAGAGAGATCCCGGGCACAGCAGTGAAGAACCAACACAGCCAAAAATAAATAAATAAAATAAATAAATTTATATAAGAAAAAACAGTTAAAAAAAAAAAGATCGAGTGAGAAAAGTATTCTTCAGAATAAGTATAGGGGATTTTCCTCTACTTATTAATCAGAGTAATGCTCATGACATTTCTAAGCTTTAGAGGCGTAAGAATGCATAATAGATCCAATCACACTTTACATAATTATGCAGTCATAGGGTGCCAAAATGAAGGCATTTTTAAAAGTTCAGAATGAAGTAAAATTCACTTTCTAAATATTAGATAACTCTATTAGAATATTAAAAAAATCCTTTCCAAGTTATCAGAATAAAGGCATTTCTTCAACAAACTTTACTTGATAAAACGTGTTTATAAGAAGGAGGTTCGTATGTTTATATACAAATACAATTCATCTAAAGCTCACTGCATTGCTAGTGAAGTCAATTAGTCTTTTCTTGGTCACACGTTATTTGACAGGAAGTCTATTGTTGTGGCATCATTTAGGTTTTACAAGCAGGCCTATTTTATAGGAAGCTGTGGTAGTATTTTTTAAAGAAAAGCTATATAATGCATTTTAGAGCCTCTGAGGTGAAGATTTATTGTATTCAATGGTGCCAAGAATAGACAGCATGGGCTGGCAATATACAAACATGTCCACGGTCATGATACAGTAGTCCAGCACTGGCATACAAAATGTCTACGATTTCAGCCCCTGATGTCTTAATGCGGATTGGCAGCTCAATCTCATACTAACTTGTCCAAACATGAGGCAGAGTTTGCAAATAAAAACTCTAAATATATTTACTAATATGTGACTTTTCCATAGAAATTGCCTAATATTTTGAGTTTAAATATGTAAATAGAACTTATTCTCATAATAATTTTAATTCTCAGACTTTTCTTAAACCAACTAGCTACCATGTGTAAAATATTTACTTAAGTAGAATTTTACAGTCATCTTAGAATTTATGTTATCTAAATTAAATTTGATCAGCCTATTGAAAAATTTTGAGCTTTAATGAGTAACTCACCTTTCTTAATAAATTTAATTAATTAATTAATTAATTTATTTATTTTATTTTTGGCTGCATTGGGTCTCCATTGATGCGCATGGACATACTCTAGTTGAGGCAAGCGGGGGCTACTCTTTGTTGCGGTGCATGGGCTTCTCACTGCAGTGGCTTCTCTTTGTTGCAGAGCGTGGCCTCTATGCGCACAGGCTTCAGTAGCTGTGGCTCGCAGGTTCAGTAGTTGTGGCGCATGGGCTTAGTTGCTCCACAGCATGTGGGATCTTTCCAGACCAGGGCTCTAACCCATGTCCCCTGCATTGGCAAGTGGATTCTTAACCACTGCACCACAAGGGAAGCCTGAGTAACTCTCCTTTATTGTCAGAGGTACTTTGCTCAAAGGGCCATACATGGTAACTTTCTTGACAGAAATAGTAATGTTTGTGGTGAACATGCATTTGAGAATCATGAAGAGTAATTTTATATATTTCAATAAGAAATTTGTTTGCTTCTTAGTAATCTGACATATTATGCCAGAGAAGATTGACTGTTTCTTACTGCCTTTACTTAAATTAATGTAATTATATGCAATTTTAACACAGTTTTTAGCTTAGGAGAAAAGTATATCATTTCCACCATGAAGATATTAAGTTATGCATTTGAGCATAACTGATATTATAAATTACTTGTCATATTAATGATCCCACTAATCAAAGAAAATGTAGTGAAAGTATGGAAGGAAGAATTCCCCGTGAGTCTTTAACAAACAGACTCAATAGCAAAGGATCCTATAAAAACTAGAATATTTATGCAGGATGTCTTCCATTATTCTGCCTGACTGAGGTATGCTACTATTATAGAAGGAATACAGGATGAATGAATGAATAAATGAGTGAGTGAGTAAAGAAACAGACTAGCAAACAGATAAGTTTACAACTTGATTAAATTACAACATTTTGAACTTCTGCTTACTTTTACAGTTTTCATGTCTACTGTAATTACCCTTGGACACAGTGATTCCTACCAAGCATAGATTCAAATCACCCTCACCAAAAATGGTGTTACTTTACATAGCAAATGCCTGTCATCCAATTTCAAATGAAAGTTTGCCTCAAATCAGTAAACTTTTGAATTAACAACATGCTTACACATTATATGCTGAGTTATGCATTTTGAGGTTCATTTTTAATGCAGCTTTTATTGATTAACTAATATTTAGGTTTTAAAATTGTGAACTATATTGACCAAAAAACAATGAAATGTGAAGTGATATGTTAGGTTTTACTATTTCCAAGGGACAAAAACAAATAACTATGTTATTAACCCTAGAAATCTGTCATTTTTAATGTCTAATTTTCTTCCTCAATCATCACTTATGTTTAGTCTCTTATTAAATATATAGCACAGACACAACATAGTCACCTTCATTGGCAATATTTTCCTTATCTCAGAAAAGGAGCATATGCAATTAAGTAACACCTTATGTCATATTTGGTTACTTAGAGTAGTATTATATACAGGGCATATGCCTGCCAACAATATGTCAGATTTATTTAGTATTATATGACAAATCTTTCAAAGCCTTATCAGCTCTGGATACTGTTAAGAAAGTGTAGTATTATTTCTAGATGAACCATATGAAAGGAAGTGACACATTTTGGAAGGCAATTTTTTAAGTGAAAATGCCTATAAACCACATTAGGGGTGAAGAAAATGGTTTACATTCTAATTTAAAAATGATATATAGCTGTCCAGTTTTCCCAGCACCACTTATTGAAGAGGCTGTCTTTTCTCTATTGTATGTTCTTGCTTCCTTTGTCATAAATTAGGTGACATTTCTGTGCATGGGTTTATCTCTGGGCTTTCTATCCTGTTCCATTGATCTATATTTCTGTTTTTGTGCCAGTACCATACTGTCTTGATTACTGTAGCTTTGTAGTATAGTCTAAAGTCCAGGAGCCTGAGTCCTCCAGCTCCATTTTTCTTTCTCCAGATTGTTTTGGCTATTTGGGGTCTTTTGTGTTTCCATACAACTTGTAAAATTTTTTTGTTCTAATTCTGTGAAGAATGCCATTGGTAGTTTGATAGGGATTGCACTGAATCTATAGATCGCTTTGGGTAGTATAGTCATTTTCACAATATTGACTCTTCCAATCCAAGAACATGGTGTATTTCTCCATCTGTGTTATCTTTGATTTCTTTCATCAGTGTTTTATAGTTTTATGAGTACAAGTCTTTCACCTCCTTAGGTAGTTTTATTCCTAGGTATTTTATTCTTTTTGTTGTGATGGTAAATGGGGATGTTTCTTTAATTTCTCTTTCTGATTTTTCATTGTTAGTGTATAGGAATGCAAGAGGTTTCTGTGCATTGATTTTGTATCCTGCAACCTTACCAAATTCATTGATTAATTCTAGTAGTTTTCTGGTGGCATCTTTAGGATTTTCTATGTATAGTTATCATGTCATCTGAAAACAGTGACAGTTTTACTTCTTCTTTTCCAATTTGTATTCCTTTTATTTCTTCTTGTTCTCTGATTGCTGTGGCTAGGACTTCCAAAACTATGTTGAATTAAGACTGGTGAGAGTGACATCCTTGTCTTGTTCCTGATCTTACTGGTAATGCTTTCAGTTTTTCATCATTGAGTATGATGTTTGCTGTGGGTTTGTCATATATGGCCTTTATTATGTTGAGGTAGGTTCCCTCTATGCCCATTTTCTGGAGAGTTTTTATCATAAATGGGTGTTGAATTTTGTCAGAATCTTTTTCTGCATCTATTGAGATGATCATAAGGTTTTTATTCCTTAATTTGTTAATATGGTGTATCACATTGATTGATTTGAGTATACTGAAGAATCCTTGTATTCTTGGGATAAATCCCACTTGATCATGGTGTATGATCCTTTTAATATGTTGTTGGATTCTGTTTGCTAGTATGTTGTTCAGGATTTTTGCTTCTATGTCCATCAGTGATATTGATCTATAATTTTCTTTTTTTGTGATATCTTTTTTCTGGTTTTGGTATCAGGGTGATGGTGGCTTCATAGAACAAATTTGGGAGTGTTCCTCCCTCTGCAGTTTTTTGGAAGAGTTTGAGAAGGATTGCTGTTAGCTCTTCTCTAAATGTTTGATAGAATTCGCCTGTGAAGCCATCTGGTCCTGGACTTTTGTTTGTTGGAAGATTTTTAATTACAGTTTCAATTTCATTACTTGTGATAGGTCTGTTTATATTTTCTAATTCTTAAGAGAAAAACAAATACCGTATGCTAATACATATATATGGAATCTAAAAAAAAAAAAAAAATGGTACTGAAGAACCACTGCAGGGCAGGAATAAAGATGCAGACATAGAGAATGGACCTGAGGACACAGGGCACGAGGGGGAAGCTGGGGCAAAGTGACAGTAGCATCGACATATATGCACTACTGAATGTAAAATAGATAGCTAGTGGAAAGCAGCAGCATAGCACAGGGAGATCAGCTTGGGGCTATATAATGACCTAGAGAGGTGGGATAAGGAGGGTAGGAGGAACATACAAGAGGGAGGGGATAGGGGATATATGTATGCATATGGCTGATTCACTTTGTTGTACAATAGAAACTAACACAGCATTGTGAAGAAATTATATTCCAATAAAGATGTATAAAAAAATAAAAATAAATAAAAATGATATATAGATAGATACCTGACTATTTTTATACTTTTATGTTAACCAAATGAAACTGATAGCTTAAAGGAGATGAAGGCTTTTAAAAAGTCTTTAAAATTTCAGAGTGAATGTAATGAGCAATATTTTATAGAACATTAAATTTTAATAAGAGGAATTTTAATGAGAAAATGTGGGAACAGAGGTACTTGACAAAATATCTCAAGGCAATTAAGGAAGACTATTAGCATAAGGAAAATAGTGTAAAATTACTTGCATGGAATCATATTAAAAACAAAAAAGGCAAGAGAAAAAGCAAATTATTTGGAATTAAGAATCAACTTTGTGCAAAAAGAGAGTCAAGCAAAGTATATAAAAGGGTCAGGAGAAGACCCTTGATTATAAAATTGTGGTATATTGATAGTAAAAAGTAAAAGAGGCAGATTTCAAATAGAACCAAATAAACCAAATAGAGCATAAAGAGTGAAATATATTCATATATGTATATAATTGGTAATAGTAACTCAACGGATAGATTTACTCAGCATGTTAAACTCAAGAGAAGAAAGTATAAATTTATTCAAAGATAGATATGAATAACTGATCCATCTTCAAGCCAGTCATGGAACACATAAAAATCACTCATACAAAGAAAGAGAAGTTTCAACATAGATGTGATTGGAGTTTCAGAAAGACTTGATTTTCATATATTGGATTTCACATGCTGCTGGTGAATGTGCAGACTGGTAACCATATTGGAGACAATTCAGCATTCATGTGTATCACTGGTGTCCCGCAATCCAACTCCTACCTATGAAATGATCCTAGAGGAATTATTTCAAATGCATCAGGGGAGCTACAGGAGCATATTCATTACAAAAACAATAGCAAAAACAACCCAAATCTTCATCAGTATTAAAATAATCAGTGACAATGTACACAATCAATAGAATATTATATAGTGTTGAAAATGAATGACTACAGCTACATGAGATAAAAAGAATAAATTTCAAAAATAAGCAAAAAGGAAAACCTCAGAAAAATACACACATTATTATTCCATTAATAGAAATTAGGTATAAGCAACATTAATTTTTGCTTATGTCTACATATTTATGTAACAAATCTATAGAAATCAAGGAAATTATTATCATAAAATTTAAGGTAGGGGTTATGTTTGAGAAGAAAAGAGATGTGATAGGTTGGAGGGAGAATGCAGTAGCTTGGAATTGGTTGATGTGGTTGGTATCTAAGGAACACAAAAGTTCTGTTCCTTAATCAGCAGGATTACAGCAGTGTTCACATTAGTATCTTTCTTTAAATACTACATGTAGTCTTCATACAATTTTTCTGTATATTTCATTATTAAAACGTTTTAAAATAAGAAATATCTGTGCAGGGCTTCCCTGGTGGCGCAGTGGTTGGGAGTCCGCCTGCCGATGCAGGGGACACAGGTTCTTGCCCCGGTCCGGGAAGATCCCACATGCTGTGGAGCAACTGGGCCCGTGAGCCACGGCCGCTGAGCCTGCGCGTCCGGAGCCTGTGCTCCGCAACGGGAGAGGCCACAACAGTGAGAGGCCCGCGTACAGCAAAAATAAATAAATAAATAAATAAAAATAAAAATTATTCTCTAGGACTCCCTCTTTTGGCCATAAAGATTAACTATGGGAACTAAACTAGCCCTCTCTCATAAACAAATAGAAAACTGAGCAAAATAAATGAAAAATAAATCCTGTTTTCCAGCACTGGACAAAGGCAACATAGGACTATGAGCCCTCAGAGTAGAGAATAAATGAAGTAAGCCCTGCAACTAACTTTTTGATAGTAGGATTTTACCAAAGCACAGATTGGAAGGGGAACTCATGCAGAACATTGTGGTCTTGCTAAACTGAAGAGATAGAGATTAGGGTTTAGGTGAATTAAAGCAGCAATGCATTTGTCAAGGGGAAGACACACTGAAAAGTAACTACCAAATCTGCATAGGTAGGTGTTCCTTTGAATTGTTGCAGAATCCTGATGTGGGCATTTGAAGGCAAGACTCTGTGTGGTCAGGAAAAGAAAAACGACCAGAGAAGAAAACAATGACCAATAATTTATGAATGGAATGTTTCCTATAGCTTGCACAGGATTGGGAGGTGTCAGAGAGCTGACAAAACAGAGTAGAGAAACCTTGTTCAACACCTGAGACATTTAGTAGAGAATCCCCAAACACCCTTTTCTTTTCTTTAAGAGGAGGATTAAAACTCTCCCTAGAGGAAAGCTACTTTAGGGTAAAGTTGTCATTGTCATTGCCATCATCACCATCATCATCAAGATGATACAGAGGTAAAGTAATAATTGAAAACTCAAGCTGCAAACCCAAATAAATTAATACCTGCCAGGAAAAACAAGGAAGCAAACAAACAAATGTTCAATATCCTTTGAAGAAGAACAATGAAATCAGTACACAAAACAGTGACCAGCATCCTATAAAAAACTTATTACACATATAAGGAAGTGGAATTCATGATGCATAATTGAATACCATTATGGTGGATACGGATGGTAGTTTTACCAGACATATTGCATGAAGAGAAGGCAAATCTCTATCCAGAGTAAACGTCTATTCCAGTAAAAACAAAACACTTCCCATGGTGGAAATGGTCCAATGTAATCAACCTGACACCAGGTAGCCATAATGGGGCCCAGTGTTGATCTCTGCTTTGGTAGATGGAACATTCAGCAGTAGCCACAGATTGGTGAGCCTTGATGAGTAGAAATCCACGTTATTATTTTCAGAGAACAAATATGAAAATTAAAAACTTAAGGATATTATTTTTAACAATAAATATGTAGATGGGTAATTAATATTTAGATGGGTAATTAACAAGTCTATATTGTAAAAAGTTACAAAAGTCAGATGCAGTTTCATAAGAGATTGAAAATACGTTAAGAATGGGGGGGTACTTTAATTCATTTCTATCTTACAAGTACCTAAACACTTCTGATAATATGACATTTATATATAAAGATGTGTATGCATGTAGCAAGTAACTTATTCTTCACATTGCTTGTACCATGAGACCAGTGCGTCACACTGTTTGTGAACTGTACTTCACACATCTATTGTATAATTTCACATTTTGTTGTGGTAACCTGATAACTGAATTAGTGTGACATGAAACAAGGGGACATTTTTATTCCTGTCAGTTATGCAGTGACCACATTAAATAGAAGATATCACCCACCTAGCACTCTTGTCAGGGGGTTAACATTTATTCACGAAGTAATAAAGGATTTGGGTGTCAGAAGCGCATTTTTTCAAGCCCCACATCTAACCGTTGTGCAGGATGTCAGAGACCAGAATCCTAATTATCTCCCAGTCGTAACTGCTCTGATTAGAGGGTTGTGTCTTCAGCATAACTGGCTCAAGCTTTGACTTCTGAGGGAAGTTTACCTGCTCTCTGGTAAATAATCCTTCACTAACAATGTTCGAATTCCCAGCCAAACTGAGGTATATTTCTCAGGTCGTATAAAATAGATTCTTCTTTCCTACAAGTGATACACGATATGAATTAGATGCAATTTCTAAATGCCATCAAGCGTTTCCATAGACACACAGGTGAGAAAGAGCAAAACAAATAAAACAAAGTGAAGCAGTTTTATAAATAATTTGATGAAGATGCCTACTTTGGAAGAATTTTGAAATATAATGATTTATCTTGATGTTTAGTGATGAAAATGATCTATTAACAGCATAACGGATGGATGCATATATGATCTTTGAAGATATTCATACAGATAACATTTTCATATTAGATCAAACCATATGAAATTGGCATTTTTTAAAAACCAGTTGGATATTAACAATTTCATATAGTACCACCTAAATACTGTGTAGTTTTATCTTTTTATCATTGTGTAGTTAGATACACTGTTTTAAGTTTATGATACCTTTTTTGTTTTTAGTTGAAGCTACTTTTTTCTGTAGCAACGGGTATTATATTAAAATGATCATGTTTGTTGCTTTAGGGAATCATGTTGTTGAAGCCTAAGTCATTTTTAATGACTGAAATTTTTCTATTCTTGGCTCTGTTGACTATTTTTTGTTGCTGTCTCATACAATACAGGAGTTACAGCATGTTCCAAAGAAAGTTCTGGCTGACCAGAACCTGCAGAAGTTCCGAACTGGCCTTGCAGATATAAATGGTGGTAAATTGTGAGACAGCACTGAGATAGGCATGCCAGTGTAATGTGGCACTTTTCAGGAAGACTCATTTTCAGGAAGACTCGTTCTCAGGAGAGTCAAATCCCATGCAAAGATACCGCCCTTTTTGCTCACAAACTCATTACTATGCCTCTTACACTGCTTGAAGAGGAGCTGCTGACACTCAACCTGATATTCAGCTTTGTTTTCCTTTATCCCTTTGAAGCTTAACAGATACCCAGGAGGGGGAAAGGAAACAACACAGAACACATGACTGAGTGACAGACAACAGTTAGGACTGAAATACAAACAAGCCTGTGTGACTTCAGTTCCGGAGGGGTCCTACCAACAAAATACACGTAAAATGTTGCATTTGCTTTCACCAATGAGTAGTTTTCAAGGAGGTAAGTGAGAGGGTGAATATCACTTTCACAAATATTTTTTAAGAAAAATTTTCTTTTCCAACTCAGTATTTTTTTCCCCTAGTATCAGTTTAAAGTATTTACCTTTGTTTGTCCTTGATACTCTCCTGTGAAGGTATATAGAAAAGAACCATTTTTAAAAAATCATTTATTGAAATGTTTATTAATATCTGTCTTTACCCTTGTGTGACAAGCCCCGTCAAAATGACATACAGTGGACATACTGATGTGCCTGTGCTGTAGTCACTCATGATTGGAGGCTTATTTTGTCACTTGATCTTTATACCTAATGGGTCCCTGCTGAACCCGAAGGAGTGACTGAAAATGACAGAAAGAGCAGGTCAATGTCTCACATCTCAACGGAAGGTTGCACGGCACCTCGGGTCAAGGAGTCTTTGTGTTGGTGTGAGTCCTGATGCAGTGTTGGCACGAGCCTTGCCATAACACGTGCTTGCCTTTCTTTGATATGGTTTTCAAATTCCTGATTTATAGCTCTGACATTTGACAGAGCAAAGGAAAGAATCAGAAGCGAGATTCAGTGACAGCTAACAACTTGCTCTTCTCTCAAAGATTTTGTAGCTTCGCCTGAGAGGTGAATCTCAGCTATTTGATTGTTAATTAGAACTGCTGTATGAACAACAAAATCAAATTAAATATAATCTGGTTTGTGTCACCTTATGTTAGCAATGTGGGGCAAAATCATCAGTTTACTGCAATTCATGAATAACTGCCTCAAGGACTGTGGGAGTGATTTGCGTCAAAGAAGATTTTCAATGCATTCTAATTTCAGAATTTTTAATATCATACTACAGAATAGTAATAAATTTAAACACAAACATGTGCAGATACATAAAACTCAGGCTGTCCTTAACAGCCCTTCTTAACTAAAATTGGTTTAGACTGAATGCCATTTATACTGAAAGTCAAGCATGGGAATTGTATTTGGTGTTTGGTTTGCTGACATTAGATAAATATTTGAGTTTTTTGGATAAGTTAATATGAAGAACTTGACACCTTTTAAAAAAATTTTCTTGGCTCTTTTACTGAAGAACAGATCACTATGGAAATGACATTAATGTCTAAATTCACATTTTTAACACAGACGACCACCACTGGTAATGCCATATGAGAAACCTCACAAATATTACTGGATATGATTAACTTATATGGGAAGACAGTTTAAAAAGATGCTGTGTCACGCTACTAGAGATTGTCACACTACTTAAATTTTTTCAATGATAATATCATCTCACCTAGTCCATAGTTTAGGAGTAGATGCATATAGTTTGTCAATGGTTCATAAAAGAGTAAGTGTAATTTTAAAAAAACATATCTGCCTTTTTCCCTGTTTTACTAATTATGTATTTTTTTTGTTTTTCATTTCTTTACTATGTTAGTTTCAAATGTATGGTCAGGCATAAACATGTTACCTTTTTAGTCATTCATACACTTACACATTCATTCACATACACTTACTGTGTATAAGGAGGCACTGGGAGGTCCTATTTTTCTGCATGTATTGTTTGTTAGTCTCTCTGATTTATCCATTCTCATTCACTGACTTTATAATCCCTCAATATTTTAGTTTAATTTATACTGTGATTTTTTTCAATATGTGTCCATTTTGTTTTGAACTACCTTTAGCCCTTTTTTCAGCTTCTCTAATAATAAGTCATCATTTACTGAGATACTCTGTTAAATAGTCTGTACCCCCCAAATTTCCTTTTATTCTTCTAATAGTCCTGAGAGGTAGATGCCATTATAATCTCTGTTTCATGGATTAGGCACAGAGAGGTTACCTGTCCAATTTCACATAGCTAGAAGTGATAAAATCAGAATTTTGAATGAAAGTCATTAGGTTCTTGAACAACTACACTGCTTTGTTTCCCAGAGCATACTGCTTTGCAGTGGTCTAGGCCTTACCAATTAACTGCCTAACTCAACAGGCTTATCTCCAAGAAGGATATCAGAGCTAGGATCTGTTTTACCTGCCTTCTCCTCTAAATATATGTCATATGCCACATTCCCTCCAATTTTTTTCAAAATTCTCTATTAACACAAAATTGTTCATCATGACTTACAAACTAAAGAGGTAAGACATCTGCATACACAAGAGCCTCTTGAAAGTAATTACTTAGTCTAAATGGATGACTTTGACGAAAATCAGGTGGGTCCTTGAAAAAAAAATATTGTGTACATGGAAACCTTTGAGAAAATATAGTATTATTGTGGCAACTACTTATCTCAGTTTTATACTGCAAACATACAAAATTCATCTCTCTCTCTTTCTTTTCCCCCACTCCCTGATTTAACCAAGATATTAACAGGAAAGAATTATTCTTTCTTCAGATATTAGTGAAAAACAAAAATTTTGAGATTCAAAAGGTCAATTTTTGCTTCTCATAGGTTATTTGAAAAAAAATGAAATAAATGTGTATGTAATATGAAAGGGAAACACATGTTAAATGAAGATTATGTATTTTTCTGTTTTCTGTTCCCCTTACTCTATCTACCTATTAAATATCATTGTTCCCTTTATTTCTCACTGTATATGCCAAAACTCTAATATCTAAGGCCTTATATAATAATCCTCATATTAGTATCTCATCTTTTCTCTTGAGCTATACACATTTATTGCTACAGAGTCTCCAGATTAATATATTCAAATAGATTCCCACTCCTCCCAATCATTCCCTCTTCTATTCCATTCTCACCTACTCTTCTCTATCCTTGTCTATTATCACTCATCTTAATTCTATCAATATCCTCCTATTGACTTCCTGTTTATAGCCACTCAGACTATCAATCAATGATTAATCACACTGGATACAAATTACCTTTTCCAACACAAAGATGTTATCATGTCACTCATCTTCTCAGAATCAAGTCCAAACTCCTTAGCAATGAATATAGAGTTATTCTAGCTAGTCCTTTCTTTAATTCTTTCATACTTATCGAGATTATACCAAAGTATGCTACCAGTTTGGTGGCATTGAATTAATATATTTTTCCTTAACAGTCATATAGTATATATGCATATATATTTTTTCCTTCTCATGACAAGTCTTTGCAAATATTTGGTTGTAGAATGCCTTAGTTTCCTTATTTACCTTCACTATTTTTTGTGTCACACCATAGATTTTTATGAAAATTAGTTCTCTTTCCAAACGTGGAACATGCTCACAATAGAAATTAAAGTGCGAAAGGAAGAGTACATCTCAAAATCAGAATGGCAGAGGTGAGATTCATGAAATATATCAGATAGAATTTTTAGCAACCCCTACAAGTAACACAAAAATAGAGACAAGGGGACAGTAGGTAGATTAAAATGAACATTAAAAATGAAGTAACCTAAGAGAGGGAAGAGAAGGGGATACAAGTACTCAAAAGCAGTAGGGATAAATAGAAAACAAATAATAAAATAGTAGACCTAAATCAAAGCATAGTAGGAATTACATTATGTACTAATTGATTAAACACTATAATTAAAATATAGAGAATGAAAGATTACATAAAAAAGCAAGACCCAACTATAGGCTGCTTGCTAAAAACAACAGATAGATTGAAATGAAATGGGTAGAAACATATACACTACTCAAATAAATAACAAGCATAGGAAGGTTGGAATGGCTATATTAATATCAAAAATAGTAGACTTCAAGACAAAGATTATTATTAGCAAAAAATAGGTGATTTCATAATAATGAAAAAGTACACTTCATCAGGAAGATACAGCAATTATAAATTTGTATGTGTCCGATAACAAAGCTTCAAAATGAATGAAGCAAACATTGGTAGAATTGAACAGCAAAACAGAAAATTCATAATCATGGTAGAAAATTTGAACATCTTTCTCTCAGAATCATAGAGCTAGATAAAAAATTAGTAAAGATAGGGCTTCCCTGGTGGCGCAGTGGTTGAGAGTCTGCCTGCCGATGCAGGGGATACGGGTTCGTGCCCCGGTCCGGGAAGATCCCACATGCCGCGGAGCGGCTGGGCCCGTGAGCCATGGCCACTGAGCCCGCGCGTCCGGAGCCTGTGCTCCACAACGGGAGAGGCCACAACAGTGAGAGGCCCGCGTACCGCAAAAAAAAAAAAAAAAAAAAAAATTAGTAAAGATAAAGAAGTTCTGAACATTAACAACCTCCTAGCTCTAAATGACATTTATAGAACTCCATCTAACAACTAGAGGACACACATTCTTTTAAAGAGCACATAGCATATTTCCCCAAATCGACCACATGATGGACCTTAAAATAAGTCTCAATAAGTTTAAAAGATTAAAATCCTACAGATTGTATTCTCTGACAACAAAGTAATTAAACTAATAATCAGGAGCAATAATGCATGTAAGAAAATCTCAAATTTCTGGAATTTGAATAATGTGCTCCTGAATAATTCATAGGTCAATGATGAAATTAAAAAGGAAATTAAAAATTATTTTGAACTGAATGACAAGGAAAATGCATCATTTCACACCAGTTTACCAAAGGAGTGCATAATGGCAAAATGGCAAATACAATATTTGTTAGTATAATTAAAATGCATAAAGAAAGCTGGACATTTTAGAGAAATCTGATGTCAATGGAAAACAATAATTTTTGGGTATAAATAATTGTGCCTACTTATGCGTTTGGATTTTTGTGTATATGTATGTGTGTTTACACACACATATATCTGTATATAAAAATATATACAGGAAGCTTCTCTGCATTTGATAATGGCTTATAAGAAATCTCCACACAAACATTTATGTGAATAATTGAAGAAACTAACTCCCATTTAATAGAATCTGAACAAAGATCCTTTACAGATGATTTTATTAATATCCAAAATAATTATCATAATTAGCTATAAAGAAAAAAAGATAGGCACACTAATATGGTTGAAAGACAGAATCTGGAAGGAGGTAAAACTTACTATGGAATTCGTTTAAATCCAATTTTTTAATTGTTCCTATTAAGATGACATTCTTAAAGATTCCACACTTTACCATAACAGAAAAAAAGGATAAAAATTACCCTCTCAAGTTCAACTCTTTACTTCTTGACTATTCATTGTACATTATCTTTATGTGCTAGTTACCAAAGCCTTTAGCAGGATCCTGAGCCTCAGCATCTTGCCTGTTATATACCATATTTGGTGCAGCATTGTGGGGAAACTGCATTTTTTTTGTTGTTTTTTGTTTCTTTTTTTGCGGTACGCGGGCCTCTCCCGTTGTGGAGCACAGGCTCCAGACGCGCAGGCCCAGCGGCCATGGCCCATGGGCCTAGCTGCTCCGCGGCACGTGGGATCCTCCAGACCGGGGCACGAACCCGTGTCCCCTGCATTGGCAGGCGGACTCTCAACCACTGCGCCACCAGGGAAGCCCTACAGTGGTAATTTTTAAGTATCAGTATCTTGCCACAGATAAAGATGATAATCAGTCATGATCAATCTGTTGTAGACATGCATTTCTTTTCTTGTACATAGAGAAATAATTGACTCCACCAGTCTATGGAAATGTAAAGAAAAAATTTCTGGGAAAAACAAGGGTCGTAATTAGTTCTTAAGGAATTTGATGTTAGAAAAGTTTTAGTTATGTGTTAACATAGTTTCTTGAAATGATTGTTTTGTATTCACAGAAAAGTTGGGATCATTCTAGCAGTATTATACATTACAATAGATTTTTAAATTTCTGCTGTTCATGTATTTATTGCCAACATTTACAGAATAATTTATTGTTTCATGTTAAAAGATCATCTTTAATTTTAGCTGTTTTATATTTCAGCTTCTGAACCTTCCTTAGTCCTAAAATATCCCTGATCTAATGAAACCACATCAAGGTGATCTTTGTCCGTTCAGTGCTGGGATCAGTCCACACCTTTTTGTAGAGGTGCATCTTATCATTAAGCAAATTAGATACATAAAATTTTTCATGTAATCAAAAGGTTATTTATCCTCTGTATAGAATTACTTTGCACTTTGGAAATTAATTTGCATAATTTCTTTGCATAGTCTGCCACGCCACTGAATTTAAGGTATTATTTTATTGCAAGGCATTTTTTTTTCACAATTTTTCAGGAAATTATCCACTGTAAATCCAGCAAATGGTTTATCTAAAAGTAGATAATCACTGTTTCATTCATACATAACTATATTGATGAAGCTCCAAGGATGTAATTTTGCAAAGTTGGTGGGTGCTCTGATATTTACATTTAATTTACTAAAGACAGTAAAAAATTTGATTCTGAACTCTTTGACCACACTAAAATTCAGTATTACATTATATACAAGAACATAGCAATGATGTTCTAAAAATTATTTTTGGCATTTTTGCAGTCAGTGAGAGGAAAGCCATTTGCATCACTCTGAGGCTTGTTAATGAACTCATTCTCTTTATTCATTCAACTCTTTTTTTCTTTTTTTCTATCTTGTCAGTCTTTATATTATAATGTATAATTATCGGCAATCAATTCAATAGATGTTTATTGTGTACCAACTATGCATTATGCATTAATCTAGGGGCTGGATTTATAAAGATAAGCCTGTATTCAGGAATTATATAGTTGGGCAGATATGGAAGTAAAAGGTAATTTTAATACAGTGTGATGAAAGCAATAATTACTATGAATGGAATGACATGGGAAGACAAAAAAGAAGGACTGAGTAATTACTCTGGCTAGAGCTGTTTCAAAAAGCTTTATGGAGAAGATGATGTTGAATATGTTCTTGGCATGTAAACAACAGATTGTTGCTCCTGTTTATTGTTTTTTTTTAAATTTTTTTGTTGTGATAAAATACACATAACATTAAATTTACCATTTTAACCATTTTTCAGTGTACTGTTCAATGATATTAAATACATTCATAACGCTGTGCAATGATCACCACCACCAATCACCATAACTCTGCATCTTGTAAAACTGAAAGTTTATTCCCATTAAATAATAATTCTTCATTCTATTCTCCCCCCAGCTCCTGATAATCACCATTCTAATGTCTGTCTCTATGTTTTTGACTATATGAAGTACCTCATATAAGTGGGATCATACAGTATTTGTCTTTTTGTGACTGGTTTGTTTCACTTAGTATAATGTCCTCAGGATTTCTCCAGGTTGTAGCATATGTCAACATATTCTTCCTTTTTAAGGCTGAATGATATTTCTTTGATGTATATACCACATTTTGCTTATCCATCATCCATCTATGGACAATTGGGTTGCTTCCACGCTTGAGCTATCATAAAATAATACTGCTGTGAACATGGGTATACCAATATCTCAAAACCTTGTTTTTAATTCTATTGAGTATATATCCAGAAGTAAAATTGCTGGATCATATATATGGTAATTCTATGTTTAATTTTTTGAGGAACTGCCATAATGTTTTCTACAGCAGTTGTACCATTTTACATTCCCACTGAGTGCACAATGGTTCCAATTTTTCCGTATCCTTGCCAACACTGGTTATTTTCTGTTTTTATTTGATAGTAACCATCCTAATGGGTATTAGGGGGTATCTCATTGTAGTTTTGATTTGTGTTCATTTTAGTTTTTTATTTGGTTTGTTTTTTTCGCTAATTTTCCTTAGATCAGTGTTTTTCAAAGTGTGTTCCAAGGACCACATGACCAAAATTACATTGTCAATAAACTAGAACGTTTATTAAAAATGTAATTTCTTATGCTACCAAACTTTTATTCAATAGTTATGGTATTGTATGAAGAATATACATTTTTAGAACTCCTCAGGTGATTTTTTTAGCAGAATAAACTTCACCACAGAAACAAGTAAAAATTATTTCCCTCTGCATCAACATTACTATCATATTCAGAATCATATTGTCTATTACCATCATCTCCAAGTTGTGTTAACAAGAGTACTTATGTAGATTTCACTAATGTATTGCATACCCCGCCAAAGCCTGGTTTTCTTAGAGATAAATTAGATTCAATGAGCCAAAAATCTTGGGATTGGTGGACACTTTAGCAGTCCAAGTAGTTTAAGGCACCATTTAATCCTCAGGCCCTCTCTGCAATGCCCTACTAAGTCACCTCGCCTGTGCCATGTCTTTGAACCTACAGGTTCCCTTTTTCTGGAATACATTTGAACCCTCACTCATTGTAGGATATTTGCTCATGTTTCACATCCAGCCCAAGTGCCTCTCCACAAAGCCATCCATAAACGACTCCAGCCACGTAGAGGTGATGTTTCCTTCTATTGTACGATCACCAGACATACCTTCGCTTTTATACTTACACTATCTTGCAAATTTTGTTGGCAAGGCTGCCCTAAACTCCATGAGGATAGAAATTATTCTAATTATTATTATTATAATTTTGTCTTAGGCAGTGCCTTATACCTGGTATATAAAAGTATGCTCTTTATTTGAAATGAAATCTTAACAAAACTTTAAAAACTATGTTAACCAAGCAGTCCTTGATATATTGATACTAACAATTTTATTCACACAAAGGGCTGAGGATTAAGAGTTACAAAGATCTTTTCAAGCTAAAAATTATTAGAACTTGAATTTTGTCATAAAATTGTGTATAGTGATATAGAAAAAATGAAATATCAAGAGTCTATGTAAGAAAAATGTATATTTTTTAGGTTTTTTTGCAGTGATAAACAGGAAAATGTTTTTAATAGGTAGAAAATAAGAATATAAGGATATGTTTAATTTTTCCCTTTGACGTGACATGCAGAATTTTAGTTTCCAAATCAAACAAGGATAATTAAGTGTTGGAAAAATTCTGTATATAAGGTACTAATACAGATAACTTGTAGTGTACAGTGTACAATTTCAAGACAAATGATTCATTTATGAGGTTTTTTAATAGTGAAAAGTTTTCAGTTTTAAAATATTGATGGACTTTGTCTTTGAGATACCATTTTGGGATCATTTTCTAAGCAGTAAAATAGGAAAAATAATTATGGGATACAGCTTTCCTTGGGAAACTGTATGGGTGATCTCATTGGTGGCTGTTTCCTTGAGAGAAGGATCCAATCCTGGAGTCACTTATTCTCTCACAGTTGATACACACTAATACCACAGACAACCCAGAATTGCTTTACAATTTATTCCCTCTTGGTCTCTCAGATAATTAATTGTAGGTAAAATCAATAGTTGTTTCCCCAAGGGTATGTCATTACAGTGACAATAAAATAACCCTTTTCATTATATTTACCAAGCTATTCTTTCAATTTGGTGCATTAGTGCAAGGACTAGACTTTCTGAAGAACATGTTTATAAAATAGCATCTACAACAAAGCAATGTACAATCTGTAGGGCCCATTAAATGGTGAAAATGCATGTCTATAGATAATGAACAATACTTTACTGAGCCAGTATTACCATTCACAATATCAGTTGTGTGTTCTAAAGACTTGTGACAATCTGATGGCAGGCAAATGATTGCAGTAAGATAACAATTGAGCAGGTGCTTCAAAATAATGACTCAAGCCTTTTCCAGAAAGCCTATGGGAACCAGAGGTCAAACCTGCCCAGAGATACTGATAATGAGGAGGTGAAATGTCTGTGATGGCAGTAAGCTAATCATCATGCGATTCATTATCCAGGTACAAAAATGCTGTGAGAAGCCCTGTTAAAAATCAATGCACATTGGCTTTTTAGCCAAAAAGGTGCCTCCTGAGAAACACCTGACGGTCTTTCAGTTTGCGATTACAAACAAGAAAAGGAAAAGGAAAAAAATTTTTAAGTAAAATAAAGTTCTCACAGAGTTTCTACCTAAAGTTTTAGGACTGCTTTGGGCCATCCCAGAAATGTTTACACTGCTGACACTCAGAATGTAAATGTAGCTCTCATGAGTGCACTGACATACTCTCCTTTATCCTGTTCTCTTTCTCACTGGAATCATTCCTGAACCACCACCTACTGGCTTCTGGAAATGTTCCCCAATTTTTTCTTCTGACAGCAAGTAAAACTCAAAATTTTTATCTTAATAGAGTGATATACAGAAAAAGAGAAAGAAAATAAAATTACTCAAAGTTGCCAATGTATTAAAAGGTGACGGTTTAAAATCATTTGTCAGATCAATCTGTAGACTTCAAATGTCAAATTGGCAGGCTAGCAGTTCTAAAACCACACTTCACTGACTATTTTGTCTGGGAAAGTGCCTGAAAACTGTGTTCTCTGGGGTTAATCCTCTGTCAGAGAGCACTTGCAACCCCCTTTAATCAGGCAAAGTTGTATTGAATGTTCTTTCTTCATAGCCAGCAAATAAGTGGGGGATGATTGTCAGTTTTGATCTATTAAATATCTTGATTGTCCTCCCCTCAGTGACATCAGTTTTCTGGCCAAGACTGTGCAGCCATTCTTAGCACTCAGAGGTGACTTTTTTTTTTGTAATGCTCATTTTATTGCCAATTCTGGGTCAGTGTGGAGTGGTGGTCAGCTCCCTGGTCTCTCTCTCTGATGTCCCATCCCCTCAAGAGGCGACTTCTTTTGACAGACGGACTGGCAGGGACTGAAGGTAGCTTGACAGCACCTGAGATTCTATTGTGTGTCAGCATCAACCTATAGATTGACACCAGATGAAGGCAAATGTGGAAGACATTACCCGCTAGAGTGAGAGTGTCCTTATACACGCTGCTCTTTTGGTTCATTTGTTGTTTTGTTTCACTCCTGCTTTCATGCTTTTCATTTTTATATTCTCTGACTAGAATTCAGGGAGGAGCCCCATCTTTGATGTCCCGGAATCTTACAGGAACTGAGCATGTGGGTCTGTGGAAAGTCAGCCATACAGGCATTCAGGAGACTCAGACACGTGTAGCTCAGTTTACAGAGTGTATCTATTGGAGAATTTTTCACTTTGCTAAATTCCTTTAGAAACTAGAAGACCCACTGATTGATAACCAAACACACTATGCTTGAAATAAGGAGGATAATGTGTCTTGCTACGATTATGATAATTTAGTTATATAATTATAAAAACTAAATAAAATCTGCTGGTTCTAATTCTGTGTGAAGGATGCTGGATGTTCAGATTACAGAGGCACAGTGCAGATGTGCTCTCCTCCCACATCTGTGCTAAGCCCCCAGTGTTCACAAGTTGCTGCCTCGAAAGAACTTCATTATAAATTCAGGGCATCATGTAAAGTTTCTGTCATGTTTTCAGGTCTGAAAAACCACAGTCTTACCTACCTAGGCTGGAAATCACAGAGAAGAGCAGTGGTGGCACAGGTCCCCCATCTCTCAGTGTCCTGCGGGGAGGTGCACTTGCATCAGGGCAGGGCTAGATGTACTGCACTTCAATACAACTTTCTACAGGGGGTGACAGTAAACACTGATGGTACTCCATCCAGATCTCCTCAAACATGTTTTACCATTTTAGCACTCCCCTTCTACAGCTTCGGTGTGCTTTTGCCTCTAACAGCTAGTACCTGAGGCCCCTCCAAAAGCACAAAGAGCAAAAAGTACCTGGGAGTTTACATCCCACCACACTATCTCCATCCCCAATCAAGCTGCCCTTAGTCAATGACTAACAGCTGCGAGCATATGAAGGCCCACCTCTCTTGCCTTCATGCAGGACAAGTCTGAGGAGTAACATACTCCAGAGTTCCTCTGTGGGACCAGGCTAAAGCTACTCCCCTCCAGACTTTGCCTGGAATCACATCTTGGCTTGTCTTCTTCCCTAACTAGCTTTCCCCAATTCTTTACATGCTTCTTCAGGAGGGCTTCTTTAGTAAATCACTTGCACAGGCTAATCCTTAACCCATGTCAGAGTCTGCTACTAGACAACTTCACCTAAGCATGGGGCAAGTGTAGAAGCTGCCTTATACAGACAGATTTACTGGTCACCAGGCTAACTGAACACAGTGTCAGCAGTTGCCAGTTGTGAGACAGGAGTTGCTGAGCACTTGGAGACCTGAGGAACACAGGAGCTTAGGTGGGTGTATTAGTTATCTATTGCTAGATAACAAATTCCCCCAAAGCTTGACAGTTTAAATAATACACATTTGTAATATCACAGTTCCCGTGTGCCAGCAATCCTGGCACAACTAAGCTGGGTCTTAGGAACCCGCACAGGCAGGGTTGTAGTCATCTCCAGTTTTAACTAGGGTGGGAGCCACTTCCATGCTCCCTTAGCGGTTGATGGTAGGATTCAGTCATCTGTGGGCTGTTGGGTTTATTTCCTCACTAGCTGTTGGGCAGCAGCCCCTCCGAGGTCTTCATCTCATGAGCTTCTTCAACATGGCAGCTTGCTTCAGCAAAGCAAAAAAAAAAAAAAAAAAAGACCAGAAAGCAAGCGAGATCAAGAGCTAGAAGGACAGGAGTCACAGCCTTTTGTAACCTAATCTTGGAAGTGATACCCCATTACTTGTGCCATTATTCTCTTGATTAGAAGCAAGTCGCTAGGTGCAGCCCATGCTCAGAGGAAGGGGACTGCACAAGAGCCAGCATCCAAGGAAGTGGGAAGTGGACTTTCCCTCTAGAGCCTGAATCCTTCAAGGCAACCTGACATAAGAATCTGGGGTCATTTTTGCAGATTCTTGCTTGTCACTCCAGTTTCCTTTCATTAAAACTTTAATTTATACTTCAATGATCATATTCAAAAGTAAATTCTATGGAGTTTATTATTCCACATAAAGAAGTGAAGCACATATTTACACATAAATATCATTCAAATGTCAGCATAAGGAAGAAATACTTGTAATAGTTCCATCCTTGGAATAAGTTATAAAAAATAAAATGGTTAAAATTCCGTTATGACAAATCATGCACTTTAGAAACTCAAAAACCTCTGCTGCCACTCAGTTGGCATTTCTTTTGACACATTCTGAAATGATGCTCAGATAATTTGCTTCTTTTCTCAATCTGGCTTGACAACTGGAAGGTATTTTATGCTGGTCTTCTATGAAAAGCCCTGTGTCCACTTCAGTGGCTCCAAAATGAATCAGTTCAACTCCCGGATATGAATGATTCATTGGATCTTATCTCCCTCATGCTGGCTGCCTTGGCACTCAATTCACTAACATAATGATTTCTAAATACTGAGTCCAGATGTTCCCCTGGGATAAGCAGGGCAGAGAGAAAACAGGTGTGTGAAAGGATGAAGTATGTTTTATTTTGAATTTTGAATGTGAAATAATTGTAGTTATGGCTTATAGTTAGACCATGCTTAAAGCTTTTAATGCACTGGTTTAGGCAACCCTTTTCTCTCCACCTGCGCGGTTATATATGAATATATATATATAGAGATAGATAGATATACATTTGTGCCTCTGTGTTATAGAATAAATGAGGTCTAATCAACAGAGTTGCCAAGATAGCCATTATTTTGAAGTTGGCCTTATACCTGTCTGAAATTTCAGAAAAGATTGAGAAGTTCCTGCCTCCACCAGTTAATAAGAAAACCAAGTGGCATTAAATAAAAAGTAGCAATCCAATGCTAGATCAAGTGGTCTTTTACGTTCATTGACTGTGGAGTGAGCTGTAACTACTGACAGGGACCAGTGACCTTGTTTTAATATCAACTTGGTTTTCAGAAATTCTTACCCAGAATGTTTAAAAAGCACTAAAATCCCAGGGTACCATCAGCCAGACAACCCCTCAGATAACTGAACAAAACAACAGAGATGTGCAATTCATATAAATACACACAGAGGTGACACTGAAATCCATTATTTTTCTTGCAGTATACATTGTCTCAACAGTAATAAAATTTATACAATTGTTAAATCAAACAGATGTAGCTTACATTGTGTCTAAAGGTCACCAAATCTGGATTCTGGAAGACTTAGATAAGAGAGAAAGCTCTTGTGTCAAAACTGTAAGCCCTGTACTAGCTTCACAGCCCTTTATGTTGCTATGAAGGGATAAATAGAAGGTGAAGTCAGATCTTGATCTACAGTTTAATCTTTCCCAAATGAAACAACGCATTTGTTGAGCAAGAAGCATATAACACCTCTTACCCCAGTTAAGAAACTCTCAGGGCTGCATGCAGGAGACAGAAATTCTGGTGGTGGGGACACTAAGATATGAGGTGAGCAGACCAAAGCCTTTCAGAAAACCTGGACTATTTTCTAAAAATCTAACAAAATCTGATCCAACAAAATATGTCGATCTTATTTTTCTTAACTATTATAAATCCAGTATTTAAAATAGAGTTACGTTTTAAAAAATTGTCAACCGTCATTTCATTTTACATAGAGAACCACATACATTTTCATTCATAAAGACACACGTGTGTATATATACACACACATATATATACACACACACTAAATCCTTTTGAAAAACAAAATCATACATTACATATCATTTGCAAACTACTTTTTTAACTTTAAAATATATCATGAATACCTTGCAGGTTATGGTAGAAATCGTTAGTTACCTACAACCTAGTTACCTAACATTTATCCCTTTTTTTCTGCTGAAAAGGACATAGTATGAAGCAGCAGTGTATTTGTGAAATTCAAGAGGCTGGATGAGAATTGGTGCAAACCACACACAGAGATCCTTTTACCTAATTTTCCAGCTTCCTTAGCATCTGGGGTGAGCACATGCTCTAGTTCAGACTAATAAGGTTTGAGAGAAGGGGGTTGAGGGGTTCTAGGAAACTTTTGATTTTCTGATTAAATAAGATAGATGCAACTGGCTCACTTCTTTCCCTTCCCCTCCCTTACCTTCTTCTGACTTGCATATAGATGTGAAGGCTGATGCTATGGTAGCCATCCTGGGAGAATAAGAGAAAGGCAAAGAGGATCACAGAGGTATCATCCTTGAACCTAAGCCAGCACTGCCTACCTCTAGGTTCCTTTATTTATTTTATGTTTATTAAGAGAAAAATAAATATAAATTATTAAAGCCATTGTGATTGAGTTTTATGTTACTTGAAAGTCAAATACATGCCTTCTATCTTTAATCTACCTCAGATTTTCCTTAAAAATAGCATACATATTGCTGACGCTATAATTACAAAATTGAATTTCAAGCTGTTTAGGACAAGGCATTAAATAATATTAAATCATATAGCAAAACTTTATGCCACTTTCTGTTTTAATTATTCTGATCATTCAGATGATATAAAGAAGAGGGTCTTAGTCTGACTTAAATAATTATCTAATTTTTGCTAATCACCCTTTTAAAAAATGCCTTAACAGGCTTATTAGCTCAAAATTAATAATTTTGTTTTGATTATTTTTTATCATTACTCTTCATTCATATTAAGCATATTGGTTTCTAGTTTTGATAAGATAGTAGATTTAGGAAGATATATTAAGAAAATATTAACTCAGTTGGCACAGGCATATGGCAAAAATCTTGAATGTGGAATAGCAAATAACTAAAGTTGGGAAACACCATTCTCTACTATATCATTTTTAAAGGTTGTATACTATATTCTCAGAAGGTTATTTTTGGGGGTAATATTTAGAACATTTAACAACTGGTATGTTGTAGTTGCCAACCATCAACAAATGACCATAAAGCAAATAACAGAAACAGATGCCAACATAAACAACTGGTATTGTTGCTGAGTACCAGCTGCGTATCTGTCCTGGCTGTTTCAACAGTGCATTTAATCAATTAATCTCTTAGCAAATAAATATTTGCTAAGTGGTGACACGCTAATGCCTAAATCTTTGCTTAATGTATTTGCCATATAAATGTTTGATTATTTCCTCAGGATAAATGACTAGAAGTTAAATTTTTGGGAAACAAGCATAAATATTTTTAAGCATTTCATATGTATCTGCCTAATTAGCCCCAGAATGCTTGTACCAATTACATTCTCACAAATATAGAAGATTGCATTTTTTCTGAATCTTTCTATCATGTTTTTTGTACCACTCGAAAAAGCAGAGGAATAAAATAATAATAATAAATTAAAATTAACATACACTAGTGTTCTCTCTCTTTCTCTCTCTCTCTCTCTCTCTCACACACACACACACACACACACACACACACACACAGTTTCTTTTGGTTTTGGTTTTGAAATGAGCCTATTTGTTCATAATACATTATTATATTCACTTGGTTTAAGTTACAAAATATTATGTCATAGCAATCCTCCAATTTAATGTAATTGATCTAGCTAATTATTTCAAACTTTCAGTCTATTTTAAATTATAAAAGTCATATATGCACTTTCTAATAAGCCAAACAGTGTTGAGATGACAAAAATAAAATGGTAATAATGTCCCTTCCCTCTTCAAATATAACTACCTTGAATTTATCTTTATTAATATAGGTATCCCATATCTTTCTCCATGTTTAAATGCAAGTGTGCCAACATATACAGGTATATATAGGCACTTTACTGCTATCTTAGAAAAATAGGATTTTACAAATATACAGTGCACCATTATTTTTTTTTTAGTATATCATTTATGTCCCTTACACATCAACAGTGAGAGATATAACTCAGTTTAGTAGCTGGGTAATATTTTACAATGTTAATCCTCCATAATTAATTCAAACATTATGCTATTGGTATATACGCATTCTGTTTCCAAATCTTTTACTCCTGTTTTAAAAATGTCCACGTAGACATCCCCTTTTCTACTTGTGTTTGTCTGTTTGGTTTTCCTCTAGGCTAGAGATGTCCCCACCTCCACCTCACACAAACCAAAATAGGATTATTAAGTCAGAGTATCTACATTTTTAACTATAGAATAAGTGAGGAGATCACATTTCCCCACAACATGTGCCAGTATACACATCTCTCCATTTAATACTGGTGTTATTAGTCTTTTAAAACTTTGCTGATCTAATATGCTTAAAAAAATGGCATTTCACTATGATTTATCTACCATGAAGTTAAGAATGTTTTTCCTTTCTTTCTTCTTTTTTTGTAATTTTCAGGGCACTTTTGAATTTTCTCTGCTTTTGAATTTATAGAGCTTTTTGTATGTATGTGTTAGGGATATTAACTTTCATTTTCAATAAATGCTGCAGGTTCTTTCCTGGTCTATTAAGTAATAGACTAAAGAAATTTAGCTTTCTTAGTGTATATTTACCTTTTTGGTTACCAAGTTTTACATTTTTCAGGTAATAAAATACGAATATTTTACATGTGGATTCTTAAACAATAGATATTTTATTTTTGTGCAATTGTGCTAGACATTTAACTGTATTTTCTCTAAGTTGGATAGGCAATTATTCCAGCTCCATTTACTGAGCAAATTATCATTTCCAACTGACCTTTGCTAGTGGTGTGATGCAAACACCAACTGTTTAATTTTTAGGAGAATCTGATTGTCATCACACTTGGTACGTTAATATTGACCAAGGTAGGAGTATTTATATCATAGAAACTAGAAATCACTACATCAGGCTCCCCTCACCTCATTTCAGCCCCAGAGAGCTGGTTGTTAAACATTCATTGTCCATCACTTTTTGGTCATATGCGGTTTCCACATATCCTTGGGTCTATCCTTGGACTCAATATTTTTATTCATTCATCTGTTTGTTTAATGATATACAAATATTATACATTTTATGTACACTAGATTTGTCTTCGAATGTGTTATGGCAAAAAGGCTCCTCTCTATTCTTTTGTAAAAATCTTTTCTCATTTCTCAAGTATATACTTTGAATTGAAAAATAATTTTGACAAGTTAATTTTGACAATTTTAAATTGTCAAATTTAAATTCTCAAATTGGCCAAAATGAACAAAAAGTGTTATTCTTACCAACATGTATTAATATATTCATTTGGGAATAATAGATTTTTTATGATATTAAACTCTTCCATTCAGGAAATTTGTTTCTCCTTTACTTAGGGCATCAGCATTTTAGAGAAATCTATTCTTGACCTCTTTAGGCTCACTGTAATAAGTCTAGTTGTCTGAGTGAGTTAATTTAAATTGTGAAACTGAAATTAAAAGAGTTCATTCCCATTTTCAAATTGCAAAATGCATAAAAACCTAAAGGATATGGTGTCCTTTTTTATGTCACTTCTCTAACGTAATCTATTAATTGGAGGCAATTGCCAAGTAGTCTATCATCTATCTATCTAAGTTATATAATTAATATGGCAAATAACTGAACAAAATAGTTGCCAACTTAGTAACTTAACTGTGTTGGTCCAAGCTACTAGCCCTTCTGGCAGTTCTCAGAGCTGATCCTCTCTGCTTCCTAAGTGACACTGCTCATATCACTATATGTTACCAATGCATGAGATCAAAACTTCAATATTTTTTCACCTCTGTTCATGACAGTGTGTGCAGAGAAGAGGAACCAATTTGGAGGAAACAGGGGCATTTTTTCTCATGGTTTTTGAAAAGTTTCAGGGATGGAGTTATACCTCTAAGTTGTCCATGAGAAACAGAACTTAAAGCCCTGTGCCTCAGTTTTGCTGTGAATACATATGAAAACGACGGATGAATCCGAGAGGGAGGATTGAAGTGTGTAGGGAAAGGCTTTTGACTTCTTTGGCATTAACTTTCTGATAAAATATTGCACTGAGAGATAAACAAACTTCTGAATAAGTCTGAATCATTAAACTTTAAGGAGAGGAAAGAAAGAAAAGTAGAAATTGGCTAAAGATATATATGTAATGAGTAAAGCAAAAACTTCACAGGGCTTCCCTGGTGGCGCAGTGGTTGAGAGTCCACCTGCTGATGCAGGGGACGCGGGTTCGTGCCCCGGTCCAGGAAGGTCCCACATACCGCGGAGCAGCTGGGCCCGTGAGCCATGGCCGCTGAGCCTGCGTGTCTGGAGCCTGTGCTCCGCAACGGGAGGGGCCACAGCAGTGAGAGGCCCGCGTACCGCAAAAAAAAAAAAAAAAACAAAAACTTCACAAACACCTTTGTTCTTTAAATAGGAGACACTGCTAAGGGCTAATAACACCTGGGAAAAGCTGGCAGTGGGATCTGTTTTCACAAGTGAGGTTTTGGTTATTACACGGAACCCCCACTTTTCGAAATTTCACTTTATGTCACTTCACTTTTACAAAAGACCTACATTAGTACATGTTTTCACTAACCAAAAGAAATCTAAAGAGGATTTTTGCTTTTCCAAAAAAAGGCAAAAGGTGATGAGAGTGTTCAGTGCTTGTTTTGTAGCAGGTGTTATAAGAGGCAGTGAGACTGGCATCCCTAAGCTCCCTCCTCCAAAACTACACTCAGCATCTCAGCATTAAGCCTCCTTAACTTTGAACTGTGTTTGTGAGCCTACGTGCTTGATCTCAATTTATTTTATGAAGCCATTATCAAGATGTGTCCTAAGGTAATTGCTTTTTTGCTTCACACCATTTCAGCTTAGAAAAGGTTTCATAGGCATGCTCTACTTTGGGAAAGCGGGAAACTTATACCTGGATTTAGTCATTTTCACCTGCTATCCTCTGTGAATTGGAGAAAAGAGCACAACTGACAACTGGAAACAGTGGATACAAGTAGTACAAATGGTTTTCGTTGGTAATATGAACTTGAATCCTTTCCAAGGTTTTTGTTTGTCTTTTAATAAAGATAACAAGGACGATTTGTGTGTATGTAAATGTGGGTGTGTGTCTCCCTAATAAAACTGAAATCAAAACCTTTCGTTAATGTTAGACTTCGAGCTTATTTGAACTTCACTTATTATGAGATCATCACCTTGTCTAAGAGATACTTGGTGCTTTCTTGGTGAGGCCTACCCCTGGGTGGCCAAATACTTATATCTAATGAATATATAAGAACAATCACTCCATCTTTCCTAGCCTATTACCTTATAATTTGTGGGTGAATTTGTGAGGGTTTATGTGCCTTTGTTGCGAGAATTAATAGCCATTTCCCTCATAAGAAGCTGAGTCATGGGAATGTAAGGCATAGCATAGGGAATATAGTCAATAATATTGTAATAACTCTGTATGGTGACAGATGGTAACTAGACTTACTGTGGTGATTATTCCATAATATATAAAAATATTGAATCACTATGTCAAACACCTGAAACTAATATAATACTGTATATCAATTATAATTCAACAAAAAAGAAACTTATGAGATGATTATTATCATTATTTCTATTATCTGTAGTAGCAGTAGTAGTAGTAATAGCCAATTATATATTTGTATAATCTTACCTCAATAATATTTTGTTTTTTCAAAAATTCTTCATTGGTTCCTAACGAAGACCAGGCTGATGGTCTAAGAGAACCTATACTGAGAACTTAAATTCTATCAGTCCATGATAGAATACCAGTTTGGCCCTGACGTGTCCCTCAGGGCCAAACTGGTAGTTCTGTTGACCTATAAATTCACAGCAAAGGAAACCATCAGCAAACGAAAGGACAACCTATAGAATGAGAGAAAATATTGCAAATGATGCAACTGACAAGGAGTTAATATCCAAAATATACAAAAAGCTCATATAGCTTAATATCGAAAAAGAAAACCACCCAATCAAAAAATGGGCAGAAGATCTAAATAGCTATTTCCCCAAAGAAGACATACAGATGGCCAATAGGCACATGAGAAGATGCTCAACATCACTAATCATTAGAGAAATGCAAATCAAAACTACAATGAGGTATCACCTCACACCGGTCAGAATGGCTATCATCAAAAAGTCTACAAATAATAAATGCTGGCGAGGGTGTGTATATATAATGGAATACTACTCAGCCATAAAAAAGAATGAGATAATGCCATTTGCAGCAACAGAAATCATCACACTAAGTGAATGAAGCCAGACAGAGAAAGATGAATATTATATGATATTGCTCGTATGTAAAATCTAAAAAAAAAATGATACAAATGAACTTATATACAAAACAGAAATAGACCCACAGACATAGAAAACAAATTTACAGATACCAAAGGGGAAAAGGAGGGGAGTAGGGATAAATAAGGAGTATGGGATTAACAGATACAATCTCCTATATATAAAATAGATAAGCAACAAGGATGTGCTGTATAGCATAGGAAACTATATTCAATATCTTGTAATAACTTATAATGGAAAATAATCTGAAAAAATATATAACTGAATCACTTTGCTGTATATCTGAAACTAACACAATATTGTAAATCAACTACAATGAAAAAAATTGCAGACTCTGCAAAGAGTTCAGAAGGTCCAAATTTCTACAAATGTTTTGCAGAATATAAGGCATCCATTTTCAAGCTGAGAGTTAATACCAGGTGGAGTATAAATATGGGGACTATAGAGCCTAACTGGCTGAGCTCAAATGCAAATTCCCCACTATCTTCTCTGGCTTCCCCCTCTGCTTCTCTCTGACATGATCCCCTACCTCCCTCTGGGGCTCACTGCACTTCAGCCATGCTGGCCTTCTCTTGATATGTTTTCCATTATGTATTGTCCCTCTTTAGCCCTGGTAATTTTCCTTGTTCTGAAGACTACTTACTCTGATATTAGTATAGTCTTCAAGCTTTCTTTGGATTTGTGTTATCATGACCTAGACATGAATCTCATTTGGGATTTGCTTAGCTTCTTGAATCTGCAAATTCACATCTTTTACCTTTGTCAAAATGTTACTATATATGTTTGGATTTTATTTTGTTCCACTGTTCTTTGGTCTATTCTTGTGCCAATGCCAATTTATTTTAATCACTTAATAAGACTTGATATCTGGTAGTATACATTCTGTAAATCTGTTCTTTTTAAAGATAAAGCTATTCTTGGCTTTTCATATATGTATATATATAATTCTATATATATACAAATATATATTATACATAAATATAACCATATGCCAATTCACAGACAGTAATGCACAAAATTTGCTGAGACAATTAGCTTTTTTCCCCCTCTTTATCATGTGGTATTGGTTTGACAGTTAAATGTTGAAAATAAGCTGTAATAGAAGAGCAAAAGTTTTTAATGTTGATCAAATCTGGTTTTTCATATTTTCTCTTATTGTTCATACTAATTAGTTCCTATCTAAAGAGTTTCTGTCTACCTCTATTATGAAGACATTCTCTAAATATTTATCTAAGATTTTATGGTTTGGATTTTATGTTAACATATAAATCCTTCTCAAAATAATTTTTGTGTATGGCAATGGTTTTCAGTGGGAATGATTTTGCCCCCTAGGGGTGTTTGGCCAGGTCTGTAGACATTTTGGCTGTGATGCCTGGGGAGAGTTTGTTACAGGTATCTAGCTGATAGAGGCCAGGCAAACATTTTAAAATACACAGAAAAAAATCCTACAGCAAAGAATTATCTGATCTTAAACAACAAGTGACAAGACTGGTAAACCCTTGTGTAAGGTATGAGGTAAAGTTTGATGTTCACTTTTTTTTAATACAAATCCATATATTCATGGGTCCTTTCTGAACTCACTTATTCTGTTCCATTGATCTAAATTCCTCTTTCACTGTTTTGAATACTATATGTGTCAATTCTTGAAATCAGGAAGTGTAAGCACTTCAATTTTGTTACTGCTTTTGTTTTAATAACCTTGGCTATTCTAGGTTGTTTGAAATTTTATATGCACTTAGAATGGGCTTGCCAATTTCTCCAAAATAGTATGTTAGAATTTTTATTTTGATTTTATCAAATCTAGACATTTCTCTCTTTGGAGAAAACTGACATCTTAACAATACTGAGTCTTCCCATTCATAAATATTTATTTATGTATTTTTTAATTTCTCTAAGCAGTATCCTATGGTTTCAGAGTAGAACTATTATTTGTCATTGGTTATATTTATCTCTAAGTATTTTATGTTTTCAACACTTTTGTAAATGTTTTATTTTAAAATTGTTTGCCTCTAGTAAATACTTTTTGTAATTTAATAGTGTAATTATTCACCTTGCTAAATTCACTTATTAGTTTTTGTAATCATTTTGTATATTCTTTTGGATTTCCTATGTGAACATTCATATATGCTGAAAATAGAAGCAGTTTTACGTCCTCAGTTCTCATGTGTATGGCTTTTCTTCTTTCTTTTTTTTTTTCCATATTGTAATAGCCATGCCCTCCCTACTCCCTCCCCCATATAACAGTGAAAGGGAGTGATGAGAATAAGCATCCTTACCTCATTGTCAAAATTATGAAGACAAACATTCAATATTTTGCTGTTAAAAGTGAGACTACCTGCAGGACTTTTGCCAATTACCTTTATTAGCTATTATCTTGAATAAGTGTTGAATTTTGTCAAATGGTTTTCTAAAACATCTAACTTCTCCCAATGGGGCATGGAGGAAGATTTAAGTCCCAGGACCCCAATAGCTCTCCGTAATCATTTTTCAATAGCCACTTCCTCTCTCTCACTCTGTAACCAATTTTGGATTAACAGCTAAGAGCTACAAAACTAGTTTTTAACAAATTGTTTTGGTGGCCACTCCTTTTTGTACTATTAACAGTTGGAACTATTATCTTGTGAATTGTACAAAAACTGAGACAGCCAAACCCATTTGGGCATCTTACTAAACCCAACTTGGTCTCAAACTCTCTTAGGGTATATATTTATATATTTATGTATAATGTGCATAATATTTGATAGTCTTAATAGTAATTGCCTTGATCTGGGCCTTTGATACATGCTAACCTATTCAAACATCTCATTACCAGCCTCTGTTAATAGTAAGTTCCAGATGACAGCCTTTATAAGGAAAAAATCCTTGGTCATTCTTCCTTCATTCCCACTTTGCTCCATTCCAAAGTTTGCCTGACTTCTGACCTCTAACTCCTACTGCTATTTTCAGCCCTATCCTCATCCTTTGGCCTAATGAAAGATATGGCATTTTTTCTTTTACCATTTTTTGACACTTCTTGCAAAACATGATTTTCCACCAATCCACTGTCTCTACTAGCTTCAGATATATTTGAGTAATTGCCCTGTTATTTCTGCATTTACATGCTAGGATTCTAATCCCAATTTTGGCTTTGCTTTGGTATTCCAAGATGTGCCTGAGGCTCATGGCAAACTGCAGATAAAATTGGCTGAGTCATCTAAAACATGGCACAACGAAAGAGAATGTATTCACTGACCTGAAACCACAGTGAGCAGTTTTATAGTTGATAAAGATGGACCCAGAGAAAAGGCTTTCAATTAGGTTATAAATTTTGATAGCATAAGAATGAGAGGATATAGTCTGCTTTGGTAGAAGTAAACATAGAAATAATTGTGGAGATGATATCTCAAGGACAAAAAAAGCAGATTAAAAATGATACATCTGTGCATCCATATTTCTGAGTATACAATTATATTTACTGTGATTGAAAAGAGAGGCAAATTCCTAATACAATCTTCGAGACCTAATGAACATGTATCAGGCATTTAGCATATATTGGCAAATTGTGTAAATTGTCTATAGTATATAAAAACAATACATATTTGCCCATGCTATTGATTTCTCAAATCTGTTATCTGATTTTAATTACCAAATAACTTGATGGCTCATCTATAAAAGTAAAATATCCATGGACAAATATTCATAGTCCTTTAAGGCAATAAGTTTAAATTACATATGTTATTTCCAAATAACACCCAAAATGATTTCGATCATACAAAATTCTGTACGACTAACTTTGTTGCACAATTTTTCTCTTTTTTAGTTTTTCACATGTCATGTAGCCAGAGTGCAATTAGGTATATTGTTGGTCAAAGTGTATTGAAAAAGACATAAGACATTTAAGCACTTCTCAGTTTGCAACATCAAAATTTTACAAGTATCTCACTCTCTAATATATTTAGCAGAATAAGGAGAATTCATTAAATAATTTTTTCTTCACAAATTAACATTGGAATTTGCTGCCACAGGCCCCTCTATTATCATATATTAGTCTTATAATCAGTTTGTCAAATGCTAGACAGCATGTTGCCCCACCCTCTCAATGGTACTTAAGACTCCACCATAAACTAGTGAACTAATGGCTACTGTTTATCTACACATTGCAGAGAAGTTGCAAAAATCATCTCACTTTTTCTAGTTCATTTATTTTCTAGCGACAAACCACATAATGTAACACTTAATTCCAGAGAATTTTAGATTGTCAACTGTTCAGAATTCATCTTATCAACTAGACTGCTTGAAGTAGGACCCACAACCATTGTTATGCATGCATAACATACTAGAATGATGTTAGATAGATGACCGATAAATATAGATGCATACTAGAATGATGACTATGATAGATGATTGATAAATATCTATTAGTTTAACTGGTACTACAGTGTTCATTGTAGACTTGGCCAAAGGGACAAATGATATCAATGACTTTCCTCAAAATACAATTATTGTCCTATTTTTCAAGCATCTACAACTTTCTTTTTCAGTGAAAATCATCCCAATATTTACATTATATGCATACGTAATTGATGATAAAACTTAGAAACAAATAGTCATAGTTTTTACTCAGTATGTAAGGTGATAATCAGCATAACCAACTACAGAAATAAATTATGTGATGAGAGTAATAAATGTGTCTTTTGTTATGTTAAAAAATTATGAATCATTTTGATTTAATAGGGTGATATAATTGGACTGTGGATATAATGTTGATTAATGTAGATCATTTCTGGTAAAATCTTTATTAATTAAAAACAAAGTAAACTGAACTCTTAAATGGAATATTTTAGGCCCTCATTTGGCCATATTTGGAGACAGAAACAGAAGACATAAGTTCCTAAACAAACCAGAAATAGAAATTTTGGATTAAAAGTACTTTTAAGAAACTTACAGCATTTTCCCTTACCCTGTGCTAATTTTCACTATGGTCATTTCTAAAATGAGGAGACTTAGATAGAGAAAGGCAATATTCAAATAACAAAACTAATGTTTATTGAGTACTTATTATGTTCCAGGCAAAGAGTTAAACACCTTCTAAGCATTATCTAATAGATTAAAGGAACGAAGCTATAAAATACATAGGAAAATTAAGCAAATTTTCCAAGCCTGACAGTGGAAAATTTTGGAGTGAACTAGCATGGACTACTGCTGAACCTGCATTCTTCTTTTTAAAGAAGACCTTTACAAAATAATTTTATAAAGACCCCCAATCTATAAATAGATAGTAACTGCCAAGCATTCTTAGATAATAGAACATTATTTAAATGTACTCCTTCAAACATTTTATTCTCTTTCTTTCCCTCTCTCTTTCTCTTTTTTTTTAATCTGCTTCACATTTTGTTTTTTATTAGAATTCTTTAGATCAGCTTTAGTTCACAAAAAAATTGAGTGGAATGTATATGCCCCCATGCCCCCACAGACATACACAGTTTCCCCTATTTTTAATATCTTGCATTAGTATGGCACTATTGTTAAAATGGATGAGCCAATATTGATACATTATTATTAACTGAAGTCCATAATTTATATTAGGTTTCACTCTTAGTGTTGTATATTCTATGGGTTTTGACAAACACATGACAAGTATCCACAACAGAGAATAGTTTTACTGTCCTAAACTTTCCCTGAGCTCCACTTAATCATCCCTCTCTGCCTCTCCCCAAAACTCTGGGAATCATTGATATTTTTCCTTTCTAATTTTGCCTTTACCAGAATACCATATAGTTGGAATCATACAGTGTGTAGCCTTTTCAGATTTACTTCTTTCTCTTAAAATATACATTTAAGATTTCTTCATGTCTTTTCATGACTTAATAGCTCATTTCGTTTTATCACTGAATAATATTCCATTGTCTGGATGTACCACAGTTTATCCATTCATTTACTGAAAGACATCTTGGTTGCTTCCAAGTATTGGCAATATGAATAAAGCTACCGTAAATACTTATGTGCAAGTTTTAGTGTGTACAAATGATTTCAGCTCATTAGAGTAAAAACCAAGGAGTGCAACTGCTGGATCATATGGTAAGAGTATGTATAGCTTTGCAAAGTGGCTGCACCATTTTGCACTCCTACCAGCAATGTACGAAAGTTCCTGTTGCTCCACATCCTGGCCTCTACTTAAGGTTGTTGATGTTAGGGATTTTTGCCTTTCCAATAGGTATGTAGTGGTATCTCGTTCTAATTTGAATTTCCCTGATGACATATCATATGGAGTGTCTTTTGGAATGTTTATTTGCCACCTGTATATCATTTTTTAATGAGGTTTCTGTTCAGGTCTTACGCCCAATGTTTTTAATTTTTTTTTTTTTTTTGCGGTACGCGGGCCTCCCACTGTTGTGGCCTCTCCCATTGCGGAGCACAGGCTCCAGACGTGCAGGCTCAGCGGCCATGGCTCACGGGCCCACCTGCTCCGCGGCATGTGGGATCTTCCCGGACCAGGGCTCGAACCCGTGTCCCCTGCATCGGCAGGTGGACTCTCAACCACTGTGCCACCAGGGAAGCCCCTAACCATTTTTTAATTGAAGTATAGTTAATGTTTTATTAGATTCAGGTGTACAGAAAAGTGATTCAGTTATACATATAAATATATATTCTTTTTCAGATTCTTTTCCGTTATAGGTTATTATAAGACATTGAATATAGTTCCCTGTGCTATACAGTAGGTCCTTGTTGTTTATCTATTTTATACATAGTAGTGAGTACATGTTAATCCCAAATTCCTGATTTATCTCCCCCGCCACCAGCCCCCCGCCACTATCCCCTCAGGTAATCGAAAGTTTGTTTTCTATCTGTGAGTCTAATTCTGTTGTGTAAATAAGTTCATTTCATATCATTTTTTCAGAGTCCACATATAAGTGATATCATATATTTCTCTTTCTCTGTCTTATTTCACTTAATATGATAATCTCTAAGTCCATCCCTGTTGCTTCAAATAGCATTATTTCATTCTTTTTAATAGCTGAGTAATATTCCATTGTGTATATATACCACTTCTTTTTTATTTTTATTTATTTATTTAGGTCATGCTGCACAGCTTGCGGGATCTCAGTTCCCCAAAACAGGGATTGAATCTGGGCCCCTGGAAGTGAAAGCATAGAGTCCTAACCACTGGACCGCCAGGAAATTCCCTACCATATCTTTTTCATCCATTCTTCTGTTGACAGTCACTTAGGTTGCTTTCATGTCTTGGCTATTGTAAATAGTGCTGCTATGAACATAGGGGTGGATGGATCTTTTCAAATTAGTGTTTTCTCCAGATATATGCTGAGGAGTGGGATTGCTGGATCATATGGTCATTCTACTTTTAGGTTTTTAAGTAACCTCCATACTGTTCTCTATAGTGGCTGCACAAATTTACATTCCCACCAACAGTAGAGAAGGGTTCCTTTTTCTCCACACCTTCTCCAGCATTTATTATTTGTAGACATTTTTGATGATGGCTATTCTGACCAGTGTGAGGTGATACCTCATTGTAGTTTTCATTTGCATTTCTCTAATAATTAGCAATGTTGAGCATCTTTTCATGTGCTTTTTGGCCATATGTATATCTTCTTTGGAGAAATGTCTATCTAGATCTTCTGCCCAATTTTTTTTTTCTGCCCACTTTTTGATTGGGCTGTTTGTTTTTTTGATATTGAATTGCATGAGCTATTTATATAGAGATTAAACCCTTGGAGATTAATCCCTTGTTGGCTGCTTTGTTTGAAAATATTTTCTCCCATTCAGTAGGTTATCTTTTTACTTTGTTTATGGTTTCCTTTGCTGTGCAAAAACTTATAAGTTTAATTAGGTCCCATATGTTTATTTTAGCTTTTATTTCTATTGAGTTGGGAGACTGAACTTCAGGTACATTCTTTTTTTTTTATTAAACTTAATTTTTTTTTGAATTTTATTTAAGTTATTTTTTTATACAGATTTTTATTAGTTATCCATTAATACATATTAGTGTAAATATGTCAATACTAATCTCCCAATTCATCACACCACCACCCAAAACCCCTTTGCTTCCCCCCTTGGTGTCCATACGTTTGTTCTCTACATCTGTGTCTCAATTTCTGCCCTGCAAACCAGTTCATCTGTACCATTTTTCTAGGTTCCACATATATGCGTTAAATACAATATTTGTTTTTCTCTTTCTGACATACTTCACTCTGTATGACAGTCTCTAGATTCATCCATGTATCTACAAATAGCCCAATTTCGTTCCTTTCCATGGCTAAGAAATATTCCATTGTATATATGTACAACCTCTGCTTTATCCATTGGTCTGTCGATGGGCAATTAGGTTGCTCCCATGACCTGGCTACTGTAAACAGTACTGCAATGAACATTGGGGTGCATGTGTCTTTCTGAATTATGGTTATCTCTGTGTATATGACCAGTAGTGTAATTGCTGGGTCATATGGTAATTATATTTGTAGTTTTTAAGGAAACTCCATACTGTTCTCCATAGCAGCTGTATCAACTTACATTCCCACCAACAGTGCAAGAGGGTTCTATTTTCTCCACACCCTCTCCAGCATTTGTTGTTTGTAAATTTTCTGATGATGCCCATTCTAACTGGTGTGAGGTGATACCTCATTGTAGTTTTGATTTGCATTTCTCTAATAATTAGTGATGTTGAGTTTCATGTGCTTCTTGGTCATCTGTATGTCTTCTTTGGAGAAATGTCTATTTAGGTCTTCTGCCCATTTTTGGATTGTGTTGTTTGTTTTTTTAATATTGAGCTGCATGAGCTGTTTATATATTTTGGCGATTAATCCTTTGTCACTTCATTCGTTTGCAAATATTTTCTGCCATTCTGAGTGTTTTCTATTCGTCTTGTTTGTAGTTTCCTTTGCTTTGCAAAAGCTTTTAAGTTTCATTAGGTCCCATTTTTTATTTTTGATTTTATTTCCATTACTCTAGGAGGTGGATCAAAAAAGATCTTGCTGTGATTTATGTCAAAGAGTGCTCTTCCTATGTTTTCCTCTAAGAGTTTTACAGTGTCCGGTCTTACATTTAGGTCTCTAATCCATTTTGAGTTTATTTTTGTGTATGGTGTTAGGGAGTGTCCTAATTTCATTCTTTTACATGTAGCTGTCCAGGTTTCCCAGCACCACTTATTGAAGAGACTGTCTTTTCTCCACTGTATATCCTTGCCTCCTTTGTCATAGATTAGTTCACTATAGGTGTGTGGGTTTATCTCTGGGCTTTCTATCCTGTTCCACTGATCTGTATTTCTGTTTTTGTGCTAGTACCATATTGTCTTGATTACTGTAGCTTTGTAGTATAGTCTGAAGTCAGGGAGTCTGATTCCTCCAGCTCCATTTTTCTCCCTCAAGACTGCCTTGGCTATTCGGGGTCTTTTGTGTCTCCATACAAATTTTAAGATTTTTTATTCTAGTTCTGTAAAAAATGCCATTGGTAATTTGATGGGGATTGCATTGAATCTGTACATTGCTTTGAGTAGTATAGTCATTTTTCACAATATTGATTCTTCCAATCCAAGGACATGGTATATCTCTCCATCTGTTGGTATCATCTTTAATTTCTTTCATCAGTGTCTTATAGTTTTCTGCATACAGATCTTTTGGCTCCCTAGGTAGGTTTATTCCTATGTATTTTATTCTTTCTGTTGCAGTGGTAAATGGGAGTTTTTCCTTAATTTCTCTTGCAGATTTTTCATCATTAGCGTATAGGAATGCAAGAGAAGTCTGTGCATTAATTATGTATCCTGCAACTTTACCAAATTCATTGATTAGCTCCCATAGCTTTCTGTTCGCATCTTTAGTATTCTCTATGTATAGTATCATGTCATCTGCAGTGACGGTTTTACTCCTTCTATACCAATTTGTATTCTTTTTATTTCTTTTTCTTCTCTGATTGCTGTGCCTGGACTTGCAAAATTTTTTGAATAATAGTGGTGACAGTGGACATCCTTGTCTTGTTCCTGATCTTAGAGGAAATGCTTTCAGTTTTTCACCATTGAGAATGATATTTGCTGTGCGTTTGTCATATATAGCCTTTATTATGTTGAGGTAGGTTCCCTCTATGCCCATTTTCTGGAGAGTTGTTATAATAAAAGGGTGTTAAATTTGGTCGAAAGCTTTTTCTGCATCTATTGAGGTGATCATATGGTTTTTCTTCTTCAGTTTGTTGATATGGTTTATCACAGTGATTGGTGTATATTGAAGAATCCTTTCATCCCTGGGATAAATCCCACTTGATTGTGGTGTATGATTCTTTCAATGTGTTGTTGTATTCTGTTTGCTAGTATTTTGTTGAGGATTTTTGCATCTATTCTCAAAAGTGATAAGAAAACACATCCAAGGGAAGTGTTTTCTATCCCTGCCAGGACTGAGACTTCTCTTTTCCACTGAGACAGGCAGGCACAAGCAACAAGAGAGACTCAACCATAGCAAGTGTCCCAGGCCAGACACTTCTTTCTCCGTAAGTCTGTCCCACCCTGCAGTAGACAGTGGGTCAGGGGTGGGAGGGAATGGAACTGGCTAAAAGGAAACTGGGGAAACAGAGATTTGAAAATGGAGGCAGAGATCAGAGTGATATGCCTACAAGCCATCAAACCACCAGCAATTAGGAGAGAGGCATGTAGTAAATTCCTGTCACAGCCTTCAGAAGGAATCAACTCGGCCAACACCTTGATCTTGGAGTTTTAACCTCCAAGATTGCAAAATAATAAATTCCTATTGTTTAAGTCACCCAGTTTATGGTAACTTGTTACAGCTGCCTTAGCAAATTAATACATCTGATACTCAAGACAATGATATTTGAACATTGGGAATATAAAAAAGATTTAAGTGAAAGTGAGTTTTCCACACTTCACTCAAAGAGGTAAATACTAAGTCAAATATGTTTATTGTAATACCCAGGAAAATTGCTAAAATTACTAATAAAAAGAGATACATTCAAAAATACTATACATAAATCAAGATGGAGTCCTATGAAATGTTTAAGTAGCCCCCAGGTAGATAAGAGAAAAAGAGCAATAAGAATAAAAGAAAACAAACAGAAAACAAACAATAAAATGCAATATTTAATTTCAAACGTACCAGTACTTAACCTTAATATTAATGGTCTAAATGCACCAACCAAAGACAAAGATTGCCCATGGCAGTGAAAGTGCCGATTCCTAACCACTGGACTCCCAGGGAATTCCCTGGAACATCTTTTCAAATGCTTCAATTTTTTAATTGCAAAATTAATGTAAAACACTTTGAGATAAAGGCTTAGAGCTTTCATATATACGTAATCTTCAAAAACTTCAAATAGACAAGTTAAACACGAATGTCTACTTTACATTTTTGCAGCATGTAATTATATACAAAATATGAAGCAAAAGAAGATACACTGCAGAAAAATATAAAATGTGGCTGACATTTTTGACATTTTTAGTTAGCTTATAAGCAGTATGATATTAAGTTAGTGCTAACGTACTAAGTAGTGATTTTTCCTCCCTATGTATACCACACTCATTAATCCATTTGCTGGTTGAGTATAATTTTTAAATGTCATGGTTGATTTGTGAATCAAAGTACACTGTAATAGTTAGATGCTGAATTCTACCATGAAAATACTCATTTTGTACAATTCTTTCAGTACAGGTGTAGCTTTAACTTCTTAATATGACTCTGCAGGAATCATCATTATTTTATTGATCTTCAGAATGTGACAATTTACTCTATGATACATGTATTATTATCATTCCCACTAAACTATCTGCCACATGATTGTCATTTAATGGAAGGAAGGCAGAGGATGCCTGGGGTTTCAATAAAAAAAGACACCTGAATTGTAGATACTGCCTACTGTGGTAAAACATTGAAAACCATATCTTTAAAGATAGAGGAATGAGAATACCAAAAGTGAAGAATGATTGAAAATGAATATAACTTATTATATTATATTCTCTTACTATATTCTTTTCAATTTCTACCTGGACTTAAGACTCTTTGTAACTTATTTTTTTTAATTTTGTTTTTCATCTTTACCAGGATGTTTCTATTTGTAAACTCCTTTAAACAACTGTGCCTAATTTAGACTCTGTGTGTGTGTGCATATCTATACACTCACATACACATATATGTGTATATATAAATATATATATATATATATATATATATATATATATTCCTAACAAAGAATTAAAAATACATACTATGGACTATGGTAAATACAGCTTGCCCATTACAGCAGTGGATAAATGACTAGATGGCATTGATAACTCAGTTGCCAAGCTGTATTACTCCCTGAGAAGACTAACTGCTCAGAACAGCGAATCACATCACATAATTCTCACTTGGTTCATTCTTCCTCTTCTAATAGTGGCTACTTCCAGATGTCAATCTAAACCTCAGGAATTTATGAGGTTTAACAATGGAGCTGTGTCACAAGGCTCTAAGATAGCCTCAACCACCAGAGGGCATACAGAAGAAGCAAGAAGAACTACAATCCTGCAACCTGTGGAACAAAAACCACATTCACAGAAAGATAGACAAGATGAAAAGGCAGAGTGCTATGTACTAAATGAAGGAACAAGATAAAACCCCTGAAAAACAACTAAATGAAGTGGAGATAGGCAACCTTCCAGAAAAAGAATTGAGAATAATGATAGTAAAGATGATGCAGGACCACGTTAGAAGATTGGAGGCAAAGACCGAGAAGATGCAAGAAATGTTTAAAAAAGACCTAGAAGAATTAAAGAACAAACAAACAGAGATGAACAATACAATAACTGAAATGAAAACTACACTAAAAGGAATCAATAGCAGGATAACTGAGGTAGAAGAACGGATAAGTGACCCGGAAGAAACACTGGTGGAATTCACTGCTGTGGAACAGAATAAAGAAAAAAGGATGAAAAGAAATGAAGACAGCCTAAGAGACCTCTGGGATAACATTAAATGCAACAACATTCGTATTATAGGGGTCCCAGAAGGAGGAGAGAGAGAGAAAGGCCCAGAGAAAATATTGGAAGAGATTATAGTCAAAAACTTCCCTAACATGGGAAAGGAAATAGCCACCCAAGTCCAGGAAGTGCAGAGAGTCCCATACAGGATAAACCCAAGGAGAAATATGCTGAGACACATAGTAATCAAACTGGCAAAAATTAAAGACAAAGAAAAATAATTGAAAGCAGCAAGGGAAAAACAACAAAAAACATACAAGGGAACTCCCATAAGGTTAACAGCTGATTTCTCAGCAGAAACTCTACAAGCCAGAAGGGAGTGGCATGATATACTTAAAGTGATGAAAGGGAAGAAGCCACAACCAAGATTACTCTACCCGGCAAGGATCTCATTCAGATTAGATGGAGAAATCAAAAGCTTTACAGACAAGCAAAAGCTAAGAGAATTCAGCACCACCAAACCAGCTCTACAACAAATGCTAAAGGAACTTCTCTAAGTGGGAAACACAAGAGATGAAAAGGACCTACAAAAACAAACCCAAAACCATTAAGAAAATGGTCATAGGAACATACATATCAATAATTACCTTAAACGTGAATGGATTAAATGCTCCAACCAAAAGGCACAGGCTTGCTGAATGGATACAAAAACAAGACCCATATATATGCTGTCTACAAGAGACCGATTTCAGACCTAGGGACACATACATACTGAAAGTGAGGGGATGGAAAAAGATATTCCATGCAAATGGAAATCAAAAGAAAGCTGGAGTAGCAACACTCATATCAGATAAAATAGACTTTAAAATAAAGACTGTTACAAGAGCAAGGAAGTAAACTACATAACGATTAAGTGATCAACCCAAGAAGAAGATATAACGATTATAAATATATATGCACCCAACATAGGAGCACCTCAGTACATAAGGCAACTGCTAACAGCTATAAAAGAGGAAATCAACAGCAACACAACAACAGTGGGGGACATTAACATCTCACTTACACCAATGGACAGATCATCCAAAATGAAAATAAATAAGGAAACAGAAGCTTTAAATGACACAATAGACCAGATAGATTTAATTGATATTTATAGGACATTCCATCCAAAAACAGCAGATTACACTTCCTTCTCCAGGATAGATCACATCTTGGGTCACAAATCAAGCCTCAGTAAATTTAAGAAAATTGAAATCATATCAAGCATCTTTTCTGACCACAAAACTATGAGATTACAAATCAATTACAAGGGAAAAATCATAAAGAACACAAACACATGGAGGCTAAACAATACTTTACTAAATAACCAAGAGATCACTGAAGAAATCAAAGAGGAAATCAAAACATACCTAGAGACAAATGACAATGAAAACACAATGATCCAAAACCTAAGGGATGCAGCAAAAGCAGTTCTAAGAGGTAAGCTTATAGCTATACAAGCCTACCTCAAGAAACAAGAAATATCTCAAATAAACAATCTAACCTTACACCTAAAGGAACTAGAGAAAGAAGAACAAACAAAACCCAAACTTAGCAGAAGGAAAGAATCATAAAGATCAGAGCAGAAATAAATGAAATAGAAACAAAGAAAACAATAGCAAAGATCAATAAAATTAAAAGCTGGTTCTTTGAGAAGATAAACAAAATTGATAAAACATTAGCCATACTCATCAAGAAAAAGAGGGAGAGGACTCAATCAATAACATTAGAAATGAAAAAGGAGAACTTACAACAGACCCGCAGAAATACAAAGCATCCTAAGAGACTACTACAAGCAACTCTGCCAATAAAATGGAAAACCTGGAAGAAATGGACAAATTCTTAGAATGGTATAACCTTCCAAGACTGAACCAGGAAGAAATAGAAAATATGTACAGACCAATCACAAGTAATGAAATTGAACCTGTGATTAAAAATCTCCCAACAAACAAAAGTCCAGGACCAGATGCCTTCACAGGTGAATTCTATCAAACATTTAGAGAGGAGCTAACCGCCATCCTTCTCAAACTCTTCCAAAAAATTGCAGAGGAAGGAACACTCCCAAACTCATTCTATGAGGCCACCATCACCCTGATACCAAAACCAGACAAAGATGTCACAAAGAAAGAAAACTACAGGCCAATATCACTGATGAACATAGGTGCAAAAATCCTCAACAAAATACTAGCAAACAGAATACAACAACACATTAAAAGGATCATACACCATGATCAAGTGGGATTTATCCCAGGCATGCTAGGATTCTTCAATATATGCAAATCAATTAATGTGATACACCATATTTACAAATTGAAGGAGAAAAACCATATGATCATCTCAATAGATGCAGAAAAAGCTTTCGACCAAATTCAACACCCATTTATGATAAAAAAAACTCTCCAGAAAGTGGGCATAGAGGGAACCTACCTCAACATAATAAAGGCCATATATGACAAACCCACAGCAAATATCATTCTCAATGGTGAAAAACTGAAAGCATTTGTCTAAGATAAGGAACAAGAAAAGGATATCCACTCTCACCACTATTATTCAACATAGTTTTGGAAGTCCTAGCCACGGCAATCAAAGAAGAAAAATAAAAGTAATCCAAATTGGAAAAGAACAAGTAATAGTGTCACTGTTTGCAGATGACATGATACTATACATAGAGAATCCTAAAGATGCCACCAGAAAACTACAGGAGCTAATCAATGAATTTAGTAAAGTTGCAGGATACATAATTAATGCACAGACATCTCTTGAATTCGTATACACTAACGATGAAAAGTCTGAAATAGAAATTAAGGAAACACTCCCATTTAACATTGCAACAACAACAAAAAAATACCTAGGTATAAACCTACCTAGGGAGCCAAAAGATCTGTATGCAGAAAACTATAAGACACTGATGAAAGAAATTAAAGATGATACCAACAGATGGAGAGATATACCATGTCCTTGGATTGGAAGAATCAATATTGTGAAAAATGACTATACTACTCAAAGCAATGTACAGATTCAATGCAATCCCCATCAAATTACCAATGGCATTTTTTACAGAACTAGAACAAAAAATCTTAAAATTTGTATGGAGACACAAAAGACCCCGAATAGCCAATGCAGTCTTGAGGGAAAAAAATGGAGCTGGAGGAATCAGACTCCCTGACTTCAGACTATACTACAAAGCTACAGTAATCAAGACAATATGGTACTGGCACAAAAACAGAAATACAGATCAGTGGAACAGGATAGAAAGCCCAGAGATAAACCCACACACCTATAGTGAACTAATCTATGACAAAGGAGGCAAGGATATACAGTGGAGAAAAGACAGTCTCTTCAATAAGTGGTGCTGGGAAACCTGGACAGCTACATGTAAAAGAATGAAATTAGGACACTCCCTAACACCATACACAAAAATAAACTCAAAATGGATTAGAGACCTAAATGTAAGACCGGACACTGTAAAACTCTTAGAGGAAAACATAGGAAGAGCACTCTTTGACATAAATCACAGCAAGATCTTTTTTGATCCACCTCCTAGAGTAATGGAAATAAAATCAAAAATAAAAAATGGGACCTAATGAAACTTAAAAGCTTTTGCAAAGCAAAGGAAACTACAAACAAGACGAATAGAAAACACTCAGAATGGCAGAAAATATTTGCAAACGAATGAAGTGACAAAGGATTAATCGCCAAAATATATAAACAGCTCATGCAGCTCAATATTAAAAAAACAAACAACACAATCCAAAAATGGGCAGAAGACCTAAATAGACATTTCTCCAAAGAAGACATACAGATGACCAAGAAGCACATGAAACTCAACATCACTAATTATTAGAGAAATGCAAATCAAAACTACAATGAGGTATCACCTCACACCAGTTAGAATGGGCATCATCAGAAAATCTACAAACAACAAATGCTGGAGAGGGTGTGGAGAAAAGGAAACCCTCTTACACTGTTGGTGGGAATGTAAGTTGATACAGCTGCTATGGAGAACAGTATGGAGGTTCCTTAAAAAACTAACAATAGAACTTCCATATGATCCAGCAATCCCACTCCTGGACATATACCCAGAGAAAACCATAATTCAAAAAGACACATGCACCCCAATGTTCATTGCAGCACTATTTACAATAGCCAGGTCATGGAAGCAACCTAATTGCCCATCAACAGACCAATGGATAAAGCAGAGGTTGTACATATATACAATGGAATATTACTCAGCCATAAAAAGGGATGAAATTGTGTCATTTGTTGAGACGTGGATGGATCTAGAGACTGTCATACAGAGTGAAGTAAGTCAGAAAGAGGGAAACAAATATCCTATATTAATGAATATACGTGGAACCTAGAAAAATGACACAGATGAAACAGTTTGCAGGGCAGAAATTGAGACACAGATGTAGAGAACAAACTTACGGCCAGCAAGGGGAGAAAGCGACGGGGGTGGTGGTGGTGTGATGAATTGGGCAATTGGGATTGACATGTATACACTAATGTGTATAAAATTGATGACTAATAAGAACCTGCTGTATAAAAAATAAATAAAATAAAATTCAGGAAAGAAAAAAAAGAATGGAGCTGTGGCCTTGTAACTCTTCTCAGAGTTATCTCATTCTGTTTGATGTCAAAATATATTTTTCTTTTAAAAACAAACATTTCCATTGTTTCAGCGTAAAACCACTTACCCAGTAACCAGTTTTTCCCCAGTTCTCTCTCTTTCCAATAGCATCCCCCACAACCACCAATCTGTAGTCTGTCTCTATGGACTTGTCTATTTTGGATATTTTTTATAGACAGAATTTTACAGTATGTGAGCTTTTGTGTCTGGGTTCTTTCACTTAGCATAGTGTTTTTGAGGTTCATTCATACGGCAGCATGTACCACAAATTCATTTTTATGGATGAATAATATTCATACTTATATAATCACAATGTGTTTATCCATTCATCTGTTGCTGGACATTTGTGCTGTTTCTACCTTTTGGCTATTGTGAATAGTGCTGCTGTAAACATACACGTACGTATACTTATTTGACTATCCAGTTTCAATTACTTTGGATATATATCTAAATCTAAAATGGGATTGTGGGGTCATACTGTAATTATGCTTAACTTTTTGAGGAACCAATAAATGCTTTTTCACCACAACTGAATCTTTTTACATTCTCATCAGTAATGTACACGTGTTTTAACTTCTCTACATCCTTGCCAACACATTTCCTTTTTGTTGTTGTAGTGGGTATAAAGTAATACCTGATAATGATAAATGAAATAGAGAACAGAAAATAGGGAGAATCAGTGAAACCGAAAATAATTTCTTTGAAAGAGTCAACATAATTTGCAGACCTTTGGCTAAACTGACAAAGAAAAAAAGAAATAAAACATTATTAATATCCTAGCTTATATTTGTATAAGCGACAGAGATAGAGAAATAAATATAGGGGAAAAAACTCATTCTAATTTGTTATTTATTGTTCTATCATTCTAGTTTGTTATTCTATCTCTACTCTATCTCAAGGTTTAATCATTAACAATGTATTTTAAAAGCTTTAGAGTGCTTAATTTTTTTTTTTTTTTTTTTTTCTGTACGCGGGCCTCTCACTGTTGTGGCCCCTCGCACTGCGAAGCACAGGCTCCGGACGCGCAGGCTCAGCGGCCATGGCTCACGGGCCCAGCCGCTCCGCGGCATGCGGGATCCCCCCGGACCGGGGCACGAACCTGCGTACCCTGCATCGGCAGGCGGACTCTCAACCACTGCGCCACCAGGGAAGCCCTGCTTCTGTAATTTTAATGAAAGTATTTTCCTTTAGGGAGGAAGTAATTTTCCTTTTTCACATTATCTCTGTATATAAAAGAAAAGGTATATATAGCACAAAAGCTTAGGTAAGTTACCATCAGGTCATTTTGATTATGTGCACATCTTCTGGTTTCTTTCTTCTGTAAATAGAGAATAAATTTGTATAAAAGAGTTTACAAAGCACATTTTAATTTATTCTGATTCAGTTGTTTTCCTTTTTTGTTATATATGCTACATATGTGCAAAATTAAGGCAAGAGAGCATTTACCTAGTAACAAGGAATTAGGAGGCTTGGGACAATTACTTCTTTAAGAGTCACTCATAAATGTTTCCATTCCTTTTGTTTGGGGGATGGTGACAGCAACCGACAAAGCTCACCAATTAAAAGTAGCTGAAGAAGAAATGGAAAGGCAATGTAGATTGTTTCCTACGGTAAGTTACCTTAGTTTATTTCCTATTCAAAGTGTTTTCTACACAGTCTAAAATAATTCAACGTACATATTCAGAGCAAAATTAAAAATTAAACTGATTTTCTTATATTAAGGCAAAGTTTGACAAACATGATAGTGTTTTTGAATAGTTTGATTTGGATTCTACAATAATATGGAAGAAATAAATCCCCTTGTGCTCAATATCTAAAAGAACAATTATAAAATTTATCAAATGTTGATTTGATATTCTTCATTTAACTATGAACAGTGTTTTCATTATAGAAGAGTCAATATTATACTTTAACTTTGTCAAACTATTTTCAATGTTTGTTGATTAATGATGTTCTAAAAAGTATCTATGTAATGGTTATGGCTCATATTCCCTTTCTTTGAAAATAATGCATTACAAATTTTTCTTGACTTAGAAATAGAGAGTAAGCCCTATGTGTACTACCAGTGTTATCAAGAGACATATGTTTCAATGTAGGAATCTGCCTTCCATGTTTTAAATCTCAAAATAGGAATTTTAACTAAACAACTCCAATAACTCTAAATATAATAGAGTTCTATTACCTACAAAATCTTGTTGAATTAATTCCTTTTTGTACCTAAATAGTTTCTCAGAGTAATAAATTCAAATTATGGTGTGTAAAGTACGACTTCTTTCATCTGTCTTAAAAGAAATCTCCACTCAGTTACAATATGTTTGAAAAGGATCAATTTTAATTTGAGTTATGAGATCTCCCAAGATCCTGCTTCCTCAAATCTACTAAGAGAATACTACACCACATCTTTCAGTATTGTTGGAGAAAGAATATAAGATAAAGAATATTGAAGTGCTTTGTGTGATATAAAGCACTCTGCCCACAAACATCATGCTTAAGGGAGATTCTGAAATTTGGTGAACATGTCCAGCTCTTTGTGATTTTATAGAAATAAATCACATTATTTTAGCCTTCATATTTTCAAACTGAAAACCTCTGCTTTTGTTCAATTGTCCTTTTAGAAATGTCAGTCAAACCAAGACTTATTTGTGCCCACTATCCACTGAGCAGTTCACTGGCTGTTTATAATGCATAGATGAACATATCAGGATTCATCTCTATACTTCCTTTCTAACCTCCTTGTCACTTATTCAGTGCTTCTAAAATTATTCAGCTGAAATTCCCTCTTGGCTGCGTATTGTGAATATGGACCTGGGGGAGAAACACTGGGAGCAGGTGTGCCCGAGTTTGAGGAGAAAATAAATAGTCCATCTCTCATTGTCCTTCAGAAGAGCAATGAATAGAACTGTCCACAGTATTTTGAGTGTGACTGTCCATTGTAAGAAAAAGATCTATTTCTAAATATTTTATCCAATACTGAAGTACAATGAACAAATCTCTGCTCAAATAAATTAGCTTTCCAATTTTGACTTGTACCCTAGTCAAGTTAATAAGTGAATATACTAATGTGAAATCATGGAGAATAAAAATAACACACTTGAAGGTGGTTATAAGTAAATTACTAATTTATCTCTTAACAAAAAGCTTGGATGATATGACAATTTCTATAGTGGTCTGAAAAGACGATCTAAATCACCTGGAAATCCGCATTAGTGGTTAACTCCTTTCTCATAGTTTATGACAGTCACTAAGAAGATACTATGTCTATAAAAACACTGACAAGAAGGGTCCACATTTTGCAGTTCTTGACTTTCTGAAGTTACTTTAGCTCTACTGAGGAAGAGCTGATGCATTGTAACATGGCTCTGCCACTTTGGTTCTCCCATGGTTTGTTCCATCCCTCATTTTTAACTATATTCTCTTATAGTTTAGTAGGAATGAGCATAGAAACAGAGAAATGAATGCAAATATTAAATTTAATCTCTATACCCATGACTAGATAAATAAATTTGTCCAAAAATGAGTTGTCTAATAATTTTATTGTCTAAACACCTATATTTGCTTATTAAAATATTTACAAGTCTCAAAGGTTTAAAAAAGATAACGTTAAAAAAAATACAACTTCATGGGATGGAAGTTCACATCTTTTGGTCCCGTCATTTATTTACTATTGTTGCCTTTGACACCCAACTTCAAATTGCTGAAACCATTCTTTTGTATGCCAAATCATTTTTAAAAGGAAAAGGCAGTACTATAAAAATCAATGAGGAATTCTAAATTGAATAAGTAGTTTGACAGTGTAAGTCAAGATTGTTAACATAAAATGCACCATTTGAAATAGAAATATAGGTCATGTCATTCTTTCTTCTCCCATTTCCAGGAATAGGTCACAAACCTCTGAACCTCTGCAAAGAGTTTCCTCATTTACTTTACTCAAACAAAATAATAATAATAAAGGATTTAGCTGCAAGTAGATATGAAATAAAGAACACACACATATTGATATAAATCAACTTAAAAGTTACCAGAAACATGCTCTTAAAAAAACGTAATGTGATACAAAGCATCTTCATGTTATTAGAAAATTTGTTTAGATCAGACAAACTCAGCATATTGAATACTCGTTAACAAACTCTGACATTTTCTTTGTTGGGCATTTTTATTCAAATCCCTCCCACCTGCCTAATCACCAGGTGGCAGTGTAGTAGCACTCATCCATATCTGTCTTTGAAAAGCCTCAATGAAAGTGGCATTGCAATGATATTTTCACATAGAATAGGTAGAATTGTTTGGGTTTAAAATTTTTTTAAGTATTACTCTCTTTTAGTGTTAAAATAGCCCTGCACACATTTTCACAAATTGCCTTGTGCTTTGAGTACTATGTATATAGATAGTTCCTTTCTCTAATTTTCTAAACTAGAAAAACTGAATATATATCACTTAACTGTTCTTTGTTGTCTTACAGTTTTAAATAGGAACATTTTCTACATCATAGTTGGAAGTGAACGTATTTTTTTTAACCAGCACTTTTCAACAATTGGATTAAGTCACAGATTCCCACAGCTTCAACAAAAGCATATGCCAGCAGACTTCAAAACTTTAAGAGAAGAATTCTGACATTTCATTGTTCCTTATCTAAACTTCTCCAGCTGTCGTTATGCCATCTGAGACAAGTTTTCAGTGTACAGTATTATTCCACTCTATCAATTCCTTTGTATTTGCACAATGTCTTTTAAGCAGTTTAACCAAGCCAAAAGAACCAATTTCACCTTTTGGTTTCAGATACCGAGGATTTATTAGTGTTTAAAGTATGTCTGAACTCTTCTTTTTTGCAGTTGGAAATTCAGATATCCAGGTTATGTCATCTGATCCAATGTCAACTAGTAAGTACAGTTCAAAACCTACAACTTAAAACATTTATGTTTTCTCTGAGTATAGTGTCATATCATCCCCAAATACTCTTGGTAGACTGGAAAGAAGGTGTTTGGGAATATCTCCCAAACACTGTATATAATCTTTTCCTATATTTAGAGTCAGTGGAAGAGGAGATTGTCTTCATCTTTGGAAGAACTATGCAGATACTTTTTGGGAGGCAGAGGAAAGTGTCTTTTTCTGTAGGAACTGGGGTTAAACTGCAGGTGCGGTTCTTTAAAAGTTGACTACACAAAGCCTTTGGAAAACAAAATGAAAGGGAGTTACTATATGATCTGAAGAATTACTGGAGGTTTTAGAAGACAGAACTGAAAAAATATTTAGACTTTGATTTGAGAAACCTTTCCTCTACTTCCATATGCTTGAGGCAATTGACATTTATTTTACCCTAAATAAAATGATCCAACCCCACAGCTAATCTAGAAAATGATACAATTATAATCCACATCTGGCTGATTAGCAACTATATTTCACTAATGTATAATTTTCTCAAATTATTTTAGAACATTTTGCAAAATATGTTAAAAAACATTAAAAGGGACAAGACCCAAAATTAGGATACTAAGATTTCATATTTCAACTTAGTCTCAGTCTTAGACTTGAGGAGCTCTTTGGTTGTACTAAAATTCCAAATATGTTTGGGACAAGGCTCAACTATACATCATTGTAGCCAAAGTTTATGTAGCTCTATTTGAATAAAATTGGATAGAGGGATGGGTCAAATTTTTCAAAAGATACCTCTACTGAATTATAAGACGTTTCAATTTCTTGGTTTTCAGAATGCCACTTCTGGAATTCTTCAAATATAAGCATATATAATGTCATAAAATAATTACATTAAAACTCATTCAACCTATGCAATACATGCTAAAATGAAAATCTACTTGTCAAACTACAAGGTGAAAACTGTGGTGAATAATATTTTTAAGATGTTAAATCTTAAATGTTTCAATTATGTTTGTAACTAGTAAAATCTCATATAGATTCATTTTTATATATTTCCATAACTGCAAAGTCATATTCTTTTTTAAGAAAAATTTTGTAAAAATTATTTTAAAATAAATGTTAAATTAGATAATAAGCAAAGACATTACATCAGTTTTTCTTCTCAGTCTTAATATAAATTAACCAATAAATATTTCTAGAGATCTTATAATTTGAGAGCTAGAAAGGTCTTGGAAATATCCCAGAAAATCATATTTCTTTTATAAATGTGGGATTTAGACCCAGTGAAGTTAAGTGACTTATCTGAATGGTACAAATAATCAGTGGGGAAATTAGGATTAGAATTCAAATCTCCTGTGTCAACTGCCTGCTTTAACATTTTCCAACATTTTTATAGGAATAACTGAACTGTTTAATTACATTCACATTTCATATTTTATAGGTACAATTCCTAGTGGATTCCTAAAGCTTATCATGTAAAATTTAAGGTAAATTTTTTTCTTACTGTTTTTTATTAGGAAAAGTTACTATTTTTGACCATTCTTGAGATCAAATTAATTGGCTAAGAGTAACAAATACATAGACGAGTAGGCCTGAATTCAAATCCTACGCATGTCTATAACTAATTTTGAACAAATTACTTAACTTCTCTGAGTTCTAACTTCCTCATTTATATAATAAAAATAAGTATGTGCCTTCCTCCAGGCTTGTGGCAAGGAATAAATAAAATGCATCTTTATGTTTGCATTTAGTTATAACAATAATAATAACAGCAATTATTATAATGTGAATGTGGTAAGGCTTCTGCTGACCTATATTAGGATAAAATGACTGTATCTTTCTATGTTTTTAAAATACAAATTACAAATTAAATTGGTGATCAGTTGGTTGTAACTCTCAGTTGACTTGTAAGTGGTGTATAGGCATAAATATTTTTTAATTGAAAGTGTATGAAGTATATGTACCACATAAATTGGAGGATAACCAGGTTCAAGTCCTGAGGGTAATAGAAGTTGAAAGATGCTAAGAGCCACATGGCAAATCAGTGGTCAAGTTTAGTCAAGAACTTGAATCTCTTTATTTCCAGTTGATGTCCTCCTCTCTACTATTAGTGGCTTTCAAACTGTACTTAAAGGACCCTAGGGATTCTTCTGAGGTATTTCAAGACCAACAAGTGGACACCAGAAAGCTGCCAAAGGGTATGGCTGACATGAAAAGGCTCCAAGTGTCCTCCCTCCTTGTCAAATAGATCAGCTTTATTTTAATTCATATGTATTTAGATTTTGCATAATGTAGGTGGATTCTTCTATTTACAGAAGTTTACAGTGCATGCGTCCCTGTAGTATTAAAATTTGAATCATAAGCATAGAACATTTAATTATTTAAACAATCACTGGAAGAAAAGTTGGTAAGATCAAGGAAAAAAAGTTTAACTCTATTTAGACCTCTTGCACCAACTACTAAGGAAATATATTAAATTTATGATTAAAATAAATTAATTTTTTCCTAATGACCTAGTGACCCTAGCATAAAATAGATAAAATCTATTATATATTAAAATATGAATTAAGCAGTCATATGTGTTAGATGATTCCAGCAGAAAAGAGAAAGCAATTTCTTACTATCAAGTGATACTTGGCTGATATTAAAATCTCTATTGAAAAGAATATAGGAGTTTAGGCATCAGTAAAAAAAATCTAAATTAATGATAAGTCCTTGTAAATCACTCAGGGAACACTATGTATTACAGAAGTTTTCTCAAGGGAAAGAAAAGAGAAAAATAGTAAGATGTTCAATTGAGAGCATAAATGTGCTAACTTCAAACAGATAAATAGATAGATAGATAAAATATTCAAATAATAATAGTATACCCTTTAATACATGGCTCATTCATAGGGCTAAAATTTCTAAATTAATCATGCTGTGGCCAACCTAATGATATGATATAGACATAACCAAAATGAAAGTAAGTAAACTTAGGTTTATGCATGTAAAACCATGATGACAGAAAGAGACGTGGAAAATGGTAAATTATCTGGGTATCGTAAATTGTGTCTCCAGTCTAACTTCATGGCTGAATTAAACTCTTTAAGAAATTATTTCATCATAACTTAATTTTATAGATATAATTTTAGTTAGACAAAAGAAAACCAGTTGTGAAAACAAAATATGCAAAAATATCTCTAAAAATATATTTTGTTTAAAAAAAGAGGCAATGAATATTGTAATATACATTTGTGGCCTATGCTATTCTATCCCTGTTTGTTTTGCTATCTGCAAAACTAGAGAAGAAATCAGTGGAAATTATTCTTGCATCTAGATTAGACCCTGTGTTCTAAAGTCTCAGATAAATAATTAAGACTTTCAGATTTAAAAGGATTCAAAATCATGGAATACTCAAAATATTTAGTTAGAGTTGCCACACATCAGTTAAGAGTGCTCAAGTTGAATTGAAACTTCACAGCAGCTGCTGTAGGATACTTGCATACTTTACTTGCATCCTCTGCTCTATCTGGCCAGGGAGCTCACTGGGCAGTTCTGCCACATTTGGGTCCTAGCCATTAAGCCATAATGGCCATGGAGCCATTTCTATTGCCCTGCTCAGGCAGGGAAACAAATTTGCAGCCCTGTCCAACTGCTGAATATAACGTACAGTCCCAGCTGGCTAGAAAGCCTGATCAAAGCATCCAGGCAACCACAGAGCTCACCATACAGAAACACTGTATGGGTAAGGAATCAAACCAGCATTCCTATACAACTCTTCCCAGCCAGTAGCCCTGCTCTTGACCTCAGAACATGAGCAGCGGCCCCACCCAAATAGAGACACTGATAGCAAGCCTCACCTGCCCAAGGATGCTACCAGCTGACTTATCCAGAACTCTAGGCTGAGCTGACTGGTGATGGACTACTGTCTCTGCTGAAGTGAACCTATAAAGTCTGGAAGAGGAGATGACTTACTCAAACATGGAGATACCAATAGAAGGAATCACGGTTCATGAAGAACCAAGTGAACATGATGCCCAACAAAGGAAACTAATAGAGCTCTTTTGGTAACCAAAAGAAATCAGAGCTAGCTATACTTATATCAGACAAAACAAACTTAAAGAGAAAAACGGTCAAGAGACATGGTCATTAAATAATGATAAAGAAGTCAATCCATCAAAAAGATATAAGAAGGCATCAAACTTTCTAATTCCAAACTATATTACAAAGCCTTAGTAATCAAAATAGCATAGTACTGGCATAAAAGCAGACACATAGATCAATGGAATGGAAGAGAGAGCCCAGAAATAAACCCATGCATGTGGTCAATTAATTTATGACAAAGGAGCCAAGAATATACAATGGGGAAAGGACAGTTTCTTCAATAAATGGGAAAACTGAACAGTCATATGCAGAAGAATAAGAACAGACCCCTATCTTACACCATTCACAAAAACTAAATCAAAATGGATTAAAGACATATGTAAGACCTGAAACAATTAAACTCCTAAAAGAAAACATAGCTGGAAAAGCTCCTTTACTTAAGTCTTGGCAATGGCTTCTTGGAGGTGCCATCCAAAGCACAAGCAACAAATGCGAAAATAAACAAATGGGACTCCATTAAACCAAAAAGCTTTTACACAACAAAATGAACAACCAACAAAATGAAAAAGCAACCTATGGAATGGGAGAAAATATTTGCTAACTGCCTATCTGATAAGAGGTTAATATCCAAAATATATAAGGAGTTCATATAACTCAATAACAACAAAAATAACCTAATTTAAAAATTGGCAAAAGACCTGAATAGACATTTTTCCAAAGAAGATAGTCAAATGGCCAAGTACATGAAAAGGTGCTAAATATGACTAATCATCAGACAAATGCAAATCAAAACCGCAATGAGATATTACCTCACACCATTAGGATGATATTATAAAAAAGACAAGAGGTTAAGTGTTGGTGAGAATGTTGAGAAAAGGGAACACTAGTGCACTGTTGGTGGGAATGTAAATTGGTACAGCCAGTGTGGAAAACAGTATGGAGGTTCCTCAAATATTCGAAAATAGATCAAATGATCTATTTTCTATCTACCATATGATCCATCAATTCCATTGGGTATATGTACAAAGGAAATGAAATCACTGTCTCAAAGAGATATTTGTCCCCTTACATTCAAATTCAGCTTTATTTACAATAGCCAACACATAGGAATAACCTAAATGTCTATGGACAAATGAATGGATAAAGAAAATGCAGTATATATAACAACAGAATATTATTCAGTCATAAAAGAAGGAAATCCTGCCATTTGTAACAACCTGGATGTTCCTTGAGGGCATTATGCTAAGTGAAATGAGTTAGACAGAAAAAGAGAAATACTGTATAATTTCACTTATATGTATAATCTAAAAAAAACTAACTCATAGATACAAAGAACAGACAAAAAACAAGGAATCTAATGTACAGCATGGTGTAGTAAACAGTACTGTATTATACATTTGAAAGTTGCTAGGAGAGTAGATCTTAAAAGTACTCATCACAAGAAAAAAAATGTAACTGTGTGAAATGATGAATGTTAATTAAACTATTGCAGTAAATTTTTGCAATGTATACATATATGAAATCATTGTGTTGTACACATTAAACTTATACAACATTACATGTCAACTTTATCTCAATAAAGCTGGGGAAAACAAACCAAAAACCAAAAAACAAAAAAGGCACTGTGTAGAGGGCGTTCTTCGTAAATTAGATGAGGTAGGGAGGGAAGTCCTCTAAGGTAATTTCAGTTGAGCTATGACCAAAATACTGAGGAGGTACTCAACAGTTTGGAAAACAGTGTTCCAGGAAAAGGAAAACATAAATTCCAAAACCCTAACTTGGAGGAAAAATAATAAGGTTTAATAATAATCAAGCCTCTTAACAGGGCAGAATTATTAGTAAAACAAAGGACAAATCCACCATAGACAAATAGATCTAGGATGAATTTCCACTTCCATCCACTACCTACAACACAATGTTGAACAAGTTCATTAAACTCTGAACCTCAGTTTCTTTATTAGCAAACTGCAGATATTAACTGCCTAGCAAAGTTTTTTCTGAGTAGTAATTGAAGTTATATACGCAAGGCTCATAATAGGGACTCAGTAACATTTTATTCTGTACTTTATTGGAACCACTTAAACAAATGTTGACATATTACTGCTTTAATTAATTCCAAAGTTTTTTTTTTTAAAAGATTTGTTTCCTTATGGAGAGGAATTAGACTATTTAGTATAATCTAATGGGAGAAGGTAAAAATTTTACATTCCAAAAGAAAAAAAATACTGAACTTTGTGTTTTAATTTTTTTCTGACTGTTTATTAATGAATACACAAGTAGAGATATTTAAAAATTTCATGAGTCATCTGTACCATTTTTCTAGATTCCACATATAAATGATATTACATGATATTTGTTTTTCTCTTTCTGACTTATTTCACTCTGTACGACAGTCTCTAGGTCTACCCACATCTCTGCAAATGGTACTATTTCGTTCCTTTTTATGGCTGAGTAATATTACATTGTATACATGTACCACATCTTCTTTATCCATTCCTCTGTTGACAGGCATTTAGGTTGCATCCATGCCCTGGCTATTGTAAATAGTGTTGCAGTGAACATTGGGGTGCATGTGTCTTTTTGAATTATGGTTTTCTCTGGGTATATGCCCAGTAGTGGGATTGCTGAGTCATGTGGTAGTTCTATTTTCAGTTTTTTGAGGAAACTCCACACTGTTCTCCATAGTGGCTGTACCAATTTACATTCCCACCAACAGTGTAGGACGGTTCCCTTTTCTCCACATCCTCTCCAGCATTTATTATTTGTAGAATTTTTTGATGACGGCCATTCTGACTGGTGTGAGGTGATACCTCATTGTAGTTTTTATTTGCATTTCTCTAATAATTAGTGATGTTGAGCATCTTTTCATGTGTTTGTTGGCCATCTGTATGTCTTTGGAGAAATGTCTATTTAGGTTTTCCACCCATTTTTTATTGGGTTGTTTGTTTTTTTTTGATATTGAGCTGCATGAGCTGTTTGTATATTTTGGAGATTAATCCCTTGTCGGTTGTTTCATTTGCAAATAGTTTCTCCCATTCTGAGGGCTTTTTGTTTTGTTTATGGCTTCCTTTGCTGTGCAAAGGTTTTAAGTTTAATTAGGTCCCATTTGCTTATTTTTGTTTTTATTTTCATTATTTGCAAAACAGAAATAGAGACACAGACGTAGAGAACAAACTTATGGATAACAATGGAGGAAGAAGGGGGTGGGATGAATTGGGAGATTGGGATTGACATATATACACTACTATGTATAAAAGAGATAACTAATGAGAACCTACTGTATAGCATAGGGAACTCTACTCAATGCTCTGTGGTGACCTAAATGGGAAGGAAATCTAAAAAAGAGGGGATAAATGTATATGTATAATTGATTCACTTTGCTGTAAGGCAGAAACTAACACAGCATTGTAAAGCAACTGTACTCCAATAAAAATTAATTTAAAAATAAAAATAAAAATTACATATGAGATCATCTGCTACTACTGCAATCTATTTCTTTATGTATTAGATGACTCATGTTTTGATACTTACTTCAGTCAGATTTTGAAGAAAATTTTTAGATTCAGAAGAATCATTTACTTAACTAGTGAATATCTAAATATAAGAATGATTGGAACCTGAACATTGTATAGAGTATGAGGAAGGCACAAGAGAGATCGAGGGAGGGAAAAAAATACAGAGGATGCTAGGGAATGAAAATGAGGGTATGTGTTGCCTTCATAAATATATTTTAACTGGGGTCGGAAAAAAAGCACTAATCAAATGCTAATTTGATTTAGTATCAAAGAGAAGTAATTGTAGTGTGACTATGTGTTTCAGGGAGGAAGATGTAGTTCTCTAAAATTATTCCTGATTAAACAAGAGTCCTCATGAATAGAATAAAACAAAATTACTAAAAGGGAAAAAAACATTATGTTGCATAAGGGAAACTGCATTTTTTCTTCAGGGGGAAAAATAATTTTAAATATAATATAAAAATAATAATTTAAAAGATTGTATAATTTCCAAAATGCTCAAATGACTTTTTGGGTACATTGGTCAGCTCAATTTTCTCTGGTGTAACTTGTTTTAGATCAGTCTAATATATGTACATGTCAATTATTTATTTCAGCACATCAACATATTTTCTGTCAGATTGATTTCTATTTCACTTCTTCTAGGATTAATTGGTAGGTAGTATAAGTTGTCAGGGAATTTTCTCATGCTAATAGGTTGAAGTGGTGGGTGGTGGGTTAGTACCTGCAGAGCACTGATTTTATTTGTGTGGTCTTGTTTTAGAGAAAAAGAGAAACTGTAATTTATTTTTAGATGCAATATACACCAAAGAAAAAGTAAATGAGAAATAAATGATGTAGTAATTGTATATGGGTAGAAAGACTGAGAAAGAGGCAATAAGAAATAAACAAAGAAATAAAAGAAAAGAGGTTTCAGACATTATTCACCTGAGTTTCATATTAACCAACTGATAGCATGTCAATACAAGAGATGGCCTGAGATTTCCACTTTCATTCTGCTCAATCCTATTTGTCCCAGTTCAAATTTCAACCTCCTCAAAATTCTCTATTTGATTTCTTATAACTAAAATAGAAAAAATAAGTTCTCCCCTCTGAAAGGCTTTCTATTCACAATCATAAATTTAGCCCTGAGACTCTCAACTTTCTGCCTTTCTTTCATTTTTTAAATACTACCACATGATAATTGTAATGAAAATAATCAAAGTATCTGTGTGCTTGTCACATCATCTTTCAATAATTGTGACAACAAATTACTTTGGAAAGGGAGACATTATTAAACTGATAAAGTGGCTATTTTAGTGGAAAATTTGTTCCATCATCTATTCTCCACACAGAAATGTTATTAAAAGTGGGAAAACAAATTAACTGACTATGGCAGTATAATGAAACTGAATTGATTTAAGCATATATGCTTTGTGTGTTGTGTGTTCTTGTTATCTGAAACATGAAGTTTTTCAACCAACACACTGTTGTCAGTTAGGGCCAAAGATTCATGCATTTGAGGAAGTGTGATCATGTTAAAATGTTTTACTAATTTTACACCCCTCCTCATTTTCACTATAATCTAATATCTAACATAAAGATAATAAATGGTGGGGTAGAAAAAACAAATACATTTAGAAAATCTATAATAGATTTGAATGAGGGGCATATGTGAAGCAATAAAATTCAGAAATAAGAATTGTTACTGAAGACATATTACTTTCTCAGTAAATGCTAATTACAATTACCTATTGCTTTATTCATTTAATTAAACATTATCTAACACTCCCAATATAATAAATTCCATGTATGGGCGATTTTGCCGCACCCCTGTATTCCCTGCATATACAATATCTTCAATAAATAATTTATTGAATAAATGCGTACATGTCTACTCTTCAGGAAAAAAATGGCAAAAAAACACTAGCTTCTTGGACTTGAGGGTACTTACACGTACATATTGATTGGAGTATACATTAAAAAATACAGTTTTATCTGTCTTGGGCACCTATTGGTTTCTGAAATCAGAAAGCTAAACTTTGCTGATTGGAGAAGTTCACTGAGCTACAATGGACTTAATCTTTACTTACAGAAAGAAAATTGAAATAGAAAATTGAAGCAATCATAAGATATATCATGACTGTATTTTGAATAGAAGTGCTCTTCTTGCTTAAAATCTCCAGATAATTACTTAAACTTTCAAATTTATTTTGTATGAGTAGGAAAAGTTGAAAGATGCCATTTCCCACCCATGTGCTAAAACCCAAAACTCGAGAGTCCTACACATCTTTCTTTACCATACTCTCAGTCAGATCAACCACTCTGCCTTCAAATGTGTTGAATCTGCCCAATTCTTTCCATCTCCATGGCTAGTCCAAACCATTACTTTTCTCCTGGATAACTACAATAACCTTCCTGTTTCTGCTCTTGCCCTCCCCTCAATCCTTTTCTAAATGGCAGCATGAAAGATCATTTTTCAGAGCCAATCCAATTATGCTATCCCTGTGTTTCAGACTCTAGTGACTCCCAGTTCCAACTAGAATAAAATCTAAATCCCTTACATGGCTTATGAAACTTGATATAATCTGCACCTCTCTTAGCTCATAACCACAAACTATAGCACACTATATTCTAGCAACATTGGCCTTTTCTCTCTTCTTCAAAACACTGAATTTTTTTTTTTTTTCCCAACCCAAGGCCTTTGTATATGATGCACCCCTTGCTCACATACTTCACTCCTGGATATTCACATGCCTGGCCACTTAGCATTCACACTCACATCCTCTGAAAGATCTTCCTCGACAGTCCTTTGAAGAAGCCCCTCACCTCCAATTATTCTCTATTCCAGGGATTGGCAAACTGTAGCTCCCAGTTCATCTGCCCGTTTTAGTAAATATAGTTTAATTAAAACAGAGCTATGCTATTTGTTTATGTATGACTGCTTTTATACCACAAAACCAGAACAGAATATTTTCAGCAGAGAGCAAAGGGTCCACAAAACCTAAAATATTTAGTATTGGGCCCTTTAAGAAAGTATTTGTCAACCAGTGTTTTATGCCATGACTCGGAGTACAATCTGACAGTATGTTATGTTCACATATGCTTCTCTGTGACTATCTGTGAGCTCTATAAGAGCAGAGATGTATCTGTATTACTCAAGTCTTAACCTTCAGCACTGTACACATTTCCAATAACATAGCAGGTTTTAAATAAATATCGTTTCAATTTTGAATGAAAAATATTACAAAAGATTTAGATTTTCAGAGGGTTGGTAGATTATAATATCGTTCAAAATATTGGTTGCTTTTTTCTAGGAGAAGATAGTTCCCTACTTCATTAAAATCATGCCTGATGTTGTGACTTGTGATACAATCTTATGGGGGAAGATTAGACCCCCTCCCTATTGCTGTGACCATTGAACTCAGAATGGCTGTTTGTCTAGATCTGGTAAATGAAAGTGGGTAGAAATACTAAATGTCAATTTTAAGCAGAAACTACAAAAGCCAGCTCTTGGTTCACCCACTCATTCTCTTTACCATAAGACCAGTAATGTCCAGAAAGGGCACTGCTTCACCAACTCAGATCCTGAAGTAAAGACCTGACTGAAGTGACTTATTTTGGATATGTTATAAGAAGAAGAAATAAACTTTTTACTAAAAATCACTCAGATTTGGAGGTTGTATCTTATCACAACCCAACTTACCCAAAATAAATTGATACTAGGAGTATGAAGGATATATTTTTGATAAAAATAGAATGGTTTTTAGGTCAATGAAATAAGTCTTCTTCAAACTACATAGACGTATTTTCTTGTTACAGCCTGGGGTGTTTAATGTATCTTTACTAACTGTTCTCTTACATCTCTTGTGATTGGGAACAGATGGCTGCAATGATTTTCAGATGATGTTCTGATGATCTGGGAAACACTGAACAATCTTTAATCATCTTGAAATTCTTAAGCAATAATTTGTTATGTATTGGAAAAAATGAGCTGCAAGATATTTTTTCTTCAAGAATGACTTAGCATAGAAAATACCCATGATTATGGACCTAGAGTCTGTCATACAGAGTGAAGTAAGTCAGAAAGAGAAAAACAAATACCGTACGCTAACGCATATATATGGAATCTAGAAAAATGGTACTGATGAACCTCGTGGTAGGGCAGGAACAAAGATGCAGACATTGAGAATGGACTTGAGGACACAGGTGGGGAAGGGGAGGCTGGGACATAGTGAGAGAGTAGCACTGACATATATACACTACCAAATGTAAAATAGCTAGTGGGAAGCTGCTGTGTAGCACAGGGAGATCAGCTTGGTGCTTTGTGATGACCTAGAGGGGTAGGATAGGGAGGGTGGGAGGTAGGCTCAAGAGGGAGGGGATATATGTATGCATGTAGCTGTTTACTTTGTTGTGCAGCAGAAACTAACACAACATTGTAAAGCAATTATTCTCCAATAAAGATGTATAAAAAAAAGAAAATACCCATGATTAAGGCAAGTATCAAGACTAAGTACTATTCACGTATTCCAACTGATTTCAACTGCATTTTCTTTCCTATCAATGTATAAAGATCAGTGTTGTGCAAAACTATACATTCTGAATATTAAGCAGTTACTGAATAACAGATCAGAGACAAAAACAGTAGAATGTTATGACATTCAAATAGATATATGTAAAGTTGAAACTGTACATTGAGGTAAAAATATTTAGTAAAAATCATTAAAGCTTTACACACTAATATCTTTATGGTTACTCTTTTGCTAGAAATATATATCTAGTATGGTAAAAAAATAAAATTATCTTTTTTATTTAATATGATTTTTTAATTATATAAATAATAATGGAGATCATTTAAGTATAAAGAAAAAAGAAAACTATGAACTTCACCATTCAGAAGTTATTAATCACAGTCAATATTTGGGGCTGGTTTTTATAATTTTTCTATATTATATCTACGGCTATATCTGTCTAAGGTTTTACAAAATTTAGATCACACATTATATTCAGCTTCATATCCTAGAATTTTTGTCATTATGAGTGATTTCTATTTCTTAGATACTTTTAGAAAATATATTTTATTAATATCATAATAATTGCTAATAAACAGAGATTTACTGAAACATTGCCCTATTTTAGACATTTTTTGTTTAGAAATTTTGCTATTAAAAGTTCTATTAAAAGAAATTCTTCCCTTTTTCAAGTTATGGAAATGCTATTCATATTGTAAACATAATTGAATGACTAGACCACTGATGCATATTTACTGTTTTCTATTAGTCTGTACCAATTTTCTACCCACATTAAGTATTCATGGAAGTGCAATCTTCATATATACTCACTAGAAATATTATCTGTTTTTGTTTTTGTTTTGTATTTTGTTGGCTTATAAAGTAAGTTTAAAAAGCTGTCTCAATTGTTTTAATGCATATTCTTTCAAATACTTCTATTTATTTGTTACACTGCATCAAATATTTAAGTATTTGAATATCAAACATTTACAACTTCTTTGTAATAAAGTCTAACTCTGGGTTTTCTCTTCTGCCTTATTGATCCATACTATACAACAATAATTTATATTATGGATCTTCTCTTCTTAGATATTTGGATTATTTCTCCAATAATGGTAGGTAGATGACAGTAGTTATTGACGTTTCTTGAGTTCTTAGTATGTGTTAGCTACATTGCTAAGCATATAAATCTAATTTTATTAGGTACATAAATTTGTGTGTGTATTTGTGTATGCACATGTGTGCATGCACCTGTGTGTTTTGCCTCAAGGAATGAACCTATTATTATCTAATGACCTGTTCTTCCTATATTTGTTTTATGTCTTAAATTTTTCTCATATAGCATAGTTAACCAATTGCTTTTTTTTCTTGGTGAATATTTGCCCAGTTGTTTTCCATCTCTTTACTTTCAATTGCTATTTCTTTTAAAATATGTACCTTGAAATCAACATATAGCTAGATTCTTAAAAACATTCAATTTGACAGTCTCTTAATTGAAGAGTTTACTCTATTTATGAGTGTTATTATTATTAATATTGTAGAACTTTTACACAATACTATTTTTTTTTAATTTAGTATATCCCTTTTTTGCCTTTGAATCAGCTCGGTGCTTTGTGACCACCTACAAGGGTGAGATAGGGAGGGTGGGAGGGAGGGAGATGCAAGAGGGAAGAGATATGGGGATATATGTATATGTATAACTGATTCACTTTTTTATAAAGCAGAAACTAACACACCATTGTAAAACAATTATACTCCAATAAAGATGTTGAAAAAAAATTAGTTTTAAAAGTCACTTTATAGTCTTCCAATTTTTTTATTTCACTCTTTACTCATTAGGAATATATATATTATTTATTTAAATTAACATTCAACTTTGATAGTTTTCCTTATTATATAATATAAATATATCCGTACATGTACATGTAATACTTTAAATCTTCAGATCACAAATAAATATTATTTTTCATTATATTTCTTTTGACATGTGTTATCCTTTCATATGTATGTTCACATTCTCACTTCTTAGATTGTTCTCAGATAATTTTTCCACTTCCTGAAGTACACCAACAAGGAAAGGTCCCATTGATATCTCCTTATGTAAAATGCTGATTTTTATGCACCTATTAATTTCTTTATTTCATGTTCTTGGAAAATAGACTAAAATATAATTTTCAGTCAACAATTATTTCCTTTTAAATACTTGAGGATATTACTCCATGATTTTCTAGCTTCCATTGTTGCCTGTAAGAATTCTGTTCTCATTCTACATGTTTCTATATAGGTGATTTACTTGCTCTTAAGATTTTTTTCTTGGCTCTATGTCAGTTTACTATAGTATGTCTAGGTAATTTTAAAAATTTATTTTGCTTGGAGTAGTTATGCTTCCTGATTTGTGAATCCATACTGGTGGAACTGGTGAAAACCAGTTCTGGAAAACTGACAGCCATTATGTCTTCACATATATTCTTTCAATAATCTGCTTTCTCTTTGTGGGACTCAAATATATTTCAAGCATCTCATTCAATCCTGTTCATATCTTAACTTCTCTCTTATAGAATCAGATTTCTTTATCTTTCTGCTGCTTTCTATTAATGTCCTTAGATAAAACTCTCTGTTCAATAATTCTCTACTCAGCTGTGTCTAATCCACTATTTGACACTTCTACTTGTTTTACAGCTATATTTTTCTTTTCTGTAGGTTTTGTTTTTCAGTTTTTGCTATTTATACCTTACAACATCTTCTTTTCCCATTTGAATAATTATGTCCTTATTTACACACACTTTTCATACATAGTTATTATATATTCTATCTTTGACAATTAGTATTTGTTGCATTGCAGTCTCTTTGGGGATCTAAATCCTTCTTGGGGGGGAGGGGCAATTCCCAGTCACTGTTCAGCTTTTATTGTGATAATGCATTGTGAAAAATAACCTCAAAACTCTCAGTGGCTTTAAAGCAACAACTGTTTATATCTCTTTTGCAGGACTTATCAGTGGCTGTGCTGTGTGCTGAGGCATTGCTATAGGATGTTACCTTTCAGTCTTCTCACTGTGGGAGTCAGAGGATATGGCTATCTGAAATGTGATTGCCCTGTGATGGAAAGCAGCAGAGGGGCCAAGATGGCAGAGTAGGAAGACCCTGAGATCATCTCATCCTCTGGGCACACCAAAAATACTACTTTACTAACTATCGATGAGAATGACCTGAAGACTAGCAGAAAAAAAACTCTACAACCAAAGATATAAAGAAGGGACCACAACAAGGGTAGGAAGGGCAGAGGTATTGTACAGTTAAGATCTATACACCCAGAGTAGGTGACGCACAAACGGGAGAATAATTGCAATTGCAGAGGTTTTCCTCAGGGAGCAAAGTGTCTGAGCCCCACCCCTTGCTACTTGAGGAGAACCTCTGCAATGGGCTTCTGAGCCTGGAGGTCCTGCACTGAGAACGTGAGCCCCCAGAACATATGGCACTGTAGGTCAATGGGGCACACACAAAATCTCACACACTTTGAGACCCAGGGTAGAAGCAGTAATTTGAAAAGAATCTAGGTCAGACCCACTTACTGATCTTACAGAGCCCCCCAGAGAGGTAGGAGGCAATTGGGACTCACTTTTGGGGACAGAGATGCTGGCAGCAGCCATTTTGGGGAACTCAACCAACCACTAGGACACTGGTGCTGGAAAATGCCACTTTGGAATCCTCCCTCTAGCTTATTGCTGGGACCCAGCCCTGCCCACTGCTAGTTGTCACTAGTCCTGAGATGCCCCAGGCCAATCAGCTAGCTGGGTGGGGATGCAGTCCCAACTACCAGCAGCCTGGCTGCCTTAGGACCCCCTGAGCCCCCAGTGGCCCAAGGACCCAGCCCCTCCCCCCAGAGGGCCCACAACTTGAACCAGGACTGGCTGGCACCAGCCCTGGGAACCCTTGGGCTCCTGCCCCACCCACTAGCAGGCCAACACCAGCTCCCAGGGCCCTGTAGAGACCTTGAAATGCAGCTTTGCCCACCAGTGAGTGGGTACCAGCACCAGGACACCCTGGGCCCCAGCCCCACCCATCAATGAGCTGACACCAACTCTGGGACCCCCATAGCCCTTAAGTCAGAGACCTAGGAATTGACTTGGCCCACCAGTAGCTGGCACTATCCCTAGTATCCTGTAGGCCTCAATCCCACCAGAGCTAGTAGAAAGGTTAAAAGACAAAAATATTAAAATGAACTCTACCCACAGTAAGTAGTCAAGGGACATACACACAAGAAAGATGTAAATTATGATGTCAAAACAGTAAATGTGTGGTGGGATGAAGAGGTAAAAATGTAGGGTTGTTAAAATGCTTTTGAAATTGAAGAGATAAGCAACTTAAAATAATCATGTATATACATAGATTACTATATATAAATTTCACGGTAACCACAAACCAAGTATCTATAATAGATGCATATACACACAAGATAAAGGAATCCAAACATAAAACTAAAGATAGTCATCAAATCACAAGGCAAAAGAGCAAAAGAAGAGGAAAGGAATGAAAAAGAACTACAGAAACAATTAACTAAATGGCAAATAAGTATATACATACCTATTAATAATTACTTTAAATGTAAATGGACTAACTGTCCCAATCAAATCACATAAAGTAGCTAAATGGAATCACAAACAAGACCTATATATATGCTGCCTGCAGGAGACTCACTTAAGATGTAAAGGCACACACAGACCTAAAATGTGGAAATGAAAAATAGTATTCTATGCAAATGGAAATAAAAAGAAATCAATAATTATATCAGAAAAAACAGACTTAAAAAAATACTGTAACAATATACAAAAAAGAACATCCCATAATGATAAAGGGATCAATCTGAGAAGAAGATATAGCAATTATAAATATGTATGTACCCAAAATAAGAGCACCTAAATACATAGAGCAAATATTTACAGGCATAAAGGAAGAAATTGACATTAACACAATAATAATAGGGGACTTTAATAACCACCCCACTTACATCAACGGACAAATCATCCAGACAGAAAATCAATAAGAAAAGAGTGGTCTTAAGTGACACATTTGACCAGGTAGACTTAATAGATATAAATAGAACATTTCATCCAAAAGCAGCAGATTACATATTCTTCAAATGTACATGGAACAGTCTCCAGGATAGGCCACAAAACAAGTCTCAGTGAATCTAAGAAGACTGAAATCATATCAAGCATATTTTCTGACCACAACACTATGAGACTAGAAATCATCTACAAGAAAAAACCCACAAAAAACACAAACATGTGGAGGCTAAACAATATGCTACTAAACAATCAATGAACCACTGAAGAAATCAGAGAAGAACTAAAAAATACTTGGAGACAAACGAAAATGAAAACTCAGTGATCCAAAATCCATGGGATGCAGCAAAAACAGTTCTAAGAGGGAAGTTTATAGTGAGACAAGCCTCAGGAAAACAAGAAACATTTAAAATAAATAACCTAACCTTATTCCTAAAGGAACTAGCTAAGGAAGAGCAAGCAAAACCCAAAGTTAGTAGAAGGAAAAATCATAAATATCATGGCAGAAATAAATAAAATGTAGACTAAAAAAATGGAAAAAAATCATTAAAACAAGAGCTGGGGTTTTTTAAAAGGTAAACAAAATTGATAAACTTTTAGTCAGACTCATCAAGAAAAAAAAGAAAAAGGGCCCAAATCAATAAATCAGAAATGAAAAATTGACACCACAGGAAACAACTGACACCAAGAAGTACAAATGATTGTAAGAGATTACTATGAAAAGTTATATACCAATAAACTGGAAAACTTAGAAGAAATGGACAAATTCCTGGAAACGTACAATCTCCCAAGACTGAATCAGGAATAAACAGAAAATATAAACAGACCAATTACCAGTAAAGACATTTAATCAGTAATTTAAAAAATTCCCAACCAACAAAAGTCCAGGACCAGATGGCTTCAAAGTTGAATTCTATCAAACATTTAGAGAAGAGTTAACACCTATTCATTGCAAACTACTCCAAAGAACTGCAGAAAGGGAACTCTTCCAAATTAATTCTATAAATCCATCATCACTCTGATAGCAAAACTAGACAAAGAGATCACAAAAAAGAAAACCACAGGCCAATATCACTGATGAACACAGATGAAAAAATCCTCAACAAAATATTAGCAAAGTGAATTCAACAATACATTAAAAGGATCATACACCATGATCAAGTTGGATTTATCCCAGGGATGCAAGGATGGTTCAATAACTGCAAATCAATCAGTGTGATACAACACATTAACCAAATGAAGAATAAAAATCATGATTATCTCAATGGATACAGAAAAAGCATTTGACAAAAGTCAACATCCATTTATGATAAAAACTCTCAACAAAGTGGGTATAAAGGGAACATACCTGAACATAATAAAGGCCATATATGACAAGCCAACAGCTAACATCATACTCAATAGTGAAAAGCTGAAAGCATTTCTTCTAAAATCAGGAACAAGACAAGAATGTTCATTCTTGGTACCACTTTTATTCAACATAGAATGGGAAATCCTAACCCCAGCAATCGGACAAGAAAAAGAAATAAAATGAATCCAAATTAGAAAGGAAGAAGTGAAACTGTCACTATTTGCAGATGACATGATAATACACATAGAAAATCCTAAAGATACCACCAAAAAACTACGAGAACCCATCACTGAATTCAGTAAAGTTGCAGGATACAAAATTAATATACAGAAATCTGCTGCACTTCTATATATTAATAACAATCTAAAAGTGAAATTAAGAAAACAATCCCATTTACAGTCACATCAAAAGGAATAAAATACTTGGGAATAAATCTAAATAAGGAGGTAAAAGACCTGCACTCAGAAAACTATGAGACACTGAGAAAGAAATTAAGATAACGTAAAGAAATGGGAAGATAAATCATGATCATGAATTGGAATAACTAATATTGCTAAAATGACCCTACTACTCAAAGCAATCTACAGATTCAATGCAATTCCTCTCAAAATACCAATGGCATTTTTCATAGAGCTCAAACAAATAATTCTAAAGTTTGTGTGGAAAGACCGTGAATAACCAACAATCTTAAGAAAGTAGAACAAAGCTGGAGGTATCACGCAGCCTAATTTCAAGCTATACTACAAGGCTATATGAATCAAAACAGATGGGACTGTCACAAGAACAGACACATAGATCAATGGAACAGAGTAGAGAGTACAGAAATGAACCCACAATTTTATGGGCAATTAACCTATGACAAAGGAGGCAAGAATATACAATGGGGAAAAGACAGCCTCTTCAATAAATGGTGTTGGGAAAACTAGACAGTTACATGCAAAAGAATCACACTGGACTACTTTCTCACACCATATACAAAAATAAACTCAAAATGGATGAAAGACTTGAATGTAAGACCTGAAACCTTAAAAATTCTAGAAGAAAATACAGGCAGTACACTCTTTGACATCAGCCTTAGCAATATTTTGGGGGAATATGTCTCCTCAGGCAAGGACAACAAAAGCAAAAACAAACAAAATGGTACTACATCAGACTAAATTTATTTCTTAGAATTCATGAAATTCCATTTTAGTAAACACTATCCTTATTATATCTCCATACTTAAATAGATTGAGATTTATCATAAAAATGGTCCATTTATTTTTGACATTCATCCATTCATTATTCAGTATCCATTTACATACTAATTCTATGATGAGCATTAGGCTAAGCTTTGGAAATGGATATATATGTTTCTTACTCTCTAGGAATTTATCTTTTAATTGAGAAGGACCTATAAATAGATAGCAGCTATAGAACTTATTAAGTTACAGTAGCAGTATTTCATCATGGTTGTAACTACGGGTTCCAAAGAGAAGCTTGGCTCACATGTTGGCTCTGCACTTACTAGTTTTTTCACTGGTGAAGTTTATTAACTTGTTTATGCCTTGATTTCCTCATCTATAAATTGTGATAATAATTGTAGCTACCTTACAAGATTAAATGCTTTCTGCACTTAAGGTTCATAGCAATAACAGGCACATAGTAAGCTAATTAGTGTTAGTTTTCTGGTTTGTGATTTTCAACAATCTCATCCCATTTTCACCATCATTATTATTACAGAGAAAACAACAATGAGCACATTGGTTGAGCATCAAACTGCCTGATGGATAAGGGATCTCTTATCCAGATGAAACTGATGTTAGGTCTTAAGGATAAGCCATTGTTTACCAAGTGAAGAAGAAGTTGAAGGCATTCTAATCAAAGGGAAAGCACATAACATAAAAAGTGAAGGATGTCTTGATATTAACTGGTAGGCTCTAGCAACAGTGCAAAGTTTAGTGTCACTGAGGAAAAGAGTGAAAAGTTATCATCTAAAGGTCACTCATTTAAACTATATTCACATGTTTTCTTGGTTCTAGATCCTTGGAAGATTTAGCTTATTTCTGTAAATAATCATCACAAAGTTGACTCAATCAAAACAACAATTTGGTTAGGATATTTCATATAAGTTTTCATCCTGCCATACAAGCTGAGAATACAATTTTATTTTTAAAAGAATATAATGGAATTTTGTTTTCAGGTAGTGAAATTTTCTAGGTTCCTACTTTCTGAAGTTTTTTTCTTTCTCAGAATTTTGGAATTCCATGGAGATACACAGGAGGGCGAACAGGTTGGTTCCAGTGTCCAAGCCTCCCTGCCATCAGGGCAATTCGGTTTACAACCAGCTTTATATTCCACCAAGGACTTTCTTTGCGAAAAAATTGATGATGATTCTAAAGGACAGAATATCATTGTGCTAGATACTTTTGACCTACAAGAGAGAAATGGGGGCACAACTGTGGCCTGCTTTCACACTCCACGAACTGTTGCTGAGAGCTAAGATGAACGAAGTCAAGCTCAACTGAACACTAAAATACTTGTAGTGATTCAGGGGCATTGTCATGAATAAGGAACAGGCAATGTGCTGCCTCAGACACGCTCCAGTCTTCTGAACAGCTCTCACATGTTCCACCAAGACAGACATTTAGATGACTTTGTAATTCCCTTAGGAATCTGCATTAGGTTTAGGGACTGCATTAGGCAGCAGCTGCTGGCTACAGCTGAATGATTATCTATTCAAATGGAACGGATTCTAGGGAAGGTATGAAGGGAGGTTTTTCCCTCACTGTGACTCTGCAAGGCAGAGTCTTGAGCCATGTGAAGCCAGGAGAGAGTAAACCAACAAGGTTTTATGGTGTTGCTTAGCTTTTCTAAAATCCTTTTGAGGAGACAGATGCAAACAAAAAAAAAAATGTAGCAATGAAAAGACACTGAAAAAAATCCCTCCAACATCTGGAAATAATGTAAGGATGATAAAAGCTTCATTTTTTTCCAGGCTGGTTCGCTCTCCTACATAACTTTTGTGCTAATGAATAAATTTCCTTATCCTGTAAACTAGATAAGGAGCAAGTGAATATATGAGCACACCATTCATCACAGTGGACCTGATCTATAGAAAATATTCAAGTGGGCGTTATGTGATTTTTCTAAGAACACTTTTTAGAAATGATTTAATTAAAATGAATGATTGCACAGCTGTTGCATACAGCAGCAGTTTGAAAAGTGCCCCCTTCTGCCTGACCAGCAAGTAAATATAGATGAAGGGAAATGCCACTTTCCTCCTGCTGATCATATATTCACAGATACCTTTTAAATTGAATAATGGTAGAGATATCTGTGTTCCTATCACCTGGTTCAAATATCATCATCATGACAACAGTAAACACAATTTTTGAAATATCCTAACTTATAAATTATATGTATGTTAAAAATATATATCACAAATCCTTATATGTAAATTCTTCTAGCTAAAAAAGAATTTTTCGTATTATTTCACATAAAAAGTACTCTATAAATCAAGTAGTTTTGGAGAATGCTAAATTAAATAGTTAAATTGGTTTCTACTGCCTAAGGCTTTTCAGAGACTATAGTTGTAAATGTCTGAGAGAATATGGTAGGAAATTTCTCCTCTGCTGATTATAGAATTATGTGTGTGTGTGTGTGTGTGTGTGTGTATGGAGTTGTGTATACGATATGTAAAATATCTTGAGGAACACAGTGTTTCATAAAACATAATTTGGGAAAATAGTCTAGAGTGTTCTGTGGATACTTGTTGCTTACTAACAATACTGTGCGTATAGGCCTATAAAATAGAATTGCTTAATTAAATAGTCTATACATACCCCCTTGTCTTCAGTTGTGGTAACCACAGACAAGCATATTGATCATATTTTAAATCACTGAGCATGCAGTCTTCAGGTGTTAAGATCCAAAAGTAACTCTGATAATCAGTTTAACATCACTGGCCTTTTCCCCAGAAACACGTATAACTTCAGGGATTTCCAGACCCCCTGAAACTTCTCAGAGTACAGAGAGGGAAAGGGATCCCATTCACAAAAATTCTTTGGGGAAAACATCTGTGAGCTATAAAATAAAAACTTGGGTGATTTGGAGAATCATTCGAATCTAAAACTAAGAGTTGGACTTGGGATTCTTTCTCTGTGGCCAGAAGAAACTTCAACAGAACAAGTTATGGGAGAAATGAGAAGAGAATCATGATTGTATATTAATGAATGGTGAGAACCCCAGCCTTTAAACACAACATATAAATATTTCATTTATAAAATCAAACACTGGAAGTACCTCAATTAAAGCTCTTGGCCTCACTCAAAGCTGAATGGATCAGGTGAGTAGCTCTATCTTAAAGAGATCAAAGAGCAGGTACACAGTGGTTAGAGTACAGACTCTGGAGTCAGACTGCATGGGCTCATATCCCAGCTCCACCACTCACAACTATGTGAACTTGAACAAATCACATAGCCTAGAAGTATCTCCACTGCCTCATCTGTAAAATGCAGATAATAAAAGAAACTAGTCCGTCAGGTTGTGATGTTTCAAGGAGTTTTTAATTTTATTTTTATTTTTTAACATCTTTATGGAGTATAATTGCTTTACAGTGGTGTGTTAGTTTCTGCTTTATAACAAAGTGAATCAGCTATACATACACATATATCTCCATAGCTCCTCCCTTTTGCATCTCCCTCCCACCCTCCCTATCCCATCCCTCTAGGTGGTCACAAAGCACGGAGCTGATCTCCCTGTGCTGTGCGGCTGCTTCCCACTAGCTATCTATTTTACATTGGGTAGTATAAGTCCATAGAACAATCATATGACCCAGCAATCCCACTACTGGGCATATACCCTGAGAAAACCATAATTCAAAAAGAGTCAAGTACCACAATGTTCATTGCAGCTCTATTTACAATAGCCAGGACATGGAAGCAACTTAAGTGTCCATCGACAGATGAATGGATAAAGAAGATGTGGCACATATATACAATGGAATATTACTCAGCCATAAAAAGAAACAAAATCGAGTTATTTGTAGTGAGGTGGATGGACCTAGAGTCTGTCATACAGAGTGAGGTAAGTGAGAAAGAGAAAAACAAATACCCTATGCTAACACATATATATGGAATCTAAAAAAAAAAAAATTGTTCTGAAGAACCTAAGGCAGGACAGGAATAAAGACACAGACGTAGAGAATGGATTTGAGGACACGGGGAGGGAGAGGGGTAAGAAGTTAAGTTTTTTATAGCACTGGTATATATAGATGGAAATACAGACTGAGAGATTCCTGGTATATATATATATATATATATATATATATATATATATATATATATATATATATAAAACAATATTTGTAAGTGGAAGAAGACCCTTAACATGCTACTGGTGCCAGTAATGACTATCTCGTGTCAGTCTGTCTGACTCTGCCCCCAGTGAGGGAAGACGTGTCCTCTGCATGCAAAGAATGCATTTTCCATGAGATGCTACAAAAGACAATTTTGTGAATAGATTGTACCATTAGCAAGAAACATCAAAAGACATTGGAGGTTAAATCGTTTTGTATGGCCTGAATGCATTATTATCATTTATAAAATTATCTCTATGAGGAAAACTATTCCTATTATAAACTTTGTAAGAACTTTGTTATAACAACCTATGTATAAATTGAGAACACCTTGCAAAATTTATGCAGTAAAATTCATACTAAAATAGAGAATATTTTGAATGTTTGAGTAGGCACGTGTTCTACTGAAGAGGGAAAAAGGGAAAATAAAACGTGTAGGGGAAGGACTCTGATTCTAGGACCATGGCCTTTTGAGGGGGAATAATGCTAGGAAGTCTCATAACAATTCAGAAATTTCTAGTCTTTAGACAAGCTGGGACCTGGGACCTGGGACCCTTTGCTGCAGTGCTTGCACCTAGACAAACATCTCCTCGAGCAGCAAAATACAAAGAAACTAAGTGGGACTAAAAATAATTATGAGCATGTGCAGTGGGGGACAACAAGAGACAAAAAGACCAAAAACCCAACCGCCACTCCTGAAGAGCCAGAAGCAAAAGCAGGGTACCGCGCATGCCCGCGCATTCAACATCACCAAAGGGGTGGGCAGACCATCTAGGCCAGCCCTCCAGCTGGACACACCCTTACCCTCACCCCATATAAGGAAGCAGTCCCCTCACCCCGGGGGGAGTGAGCAAGGGAACCTGTTACTTGTTTTTGCAGCAGGGGCCCCAATAAAACCTTGTCTGAATTTCTTGTCTGGCCTCTTAGCAATTTCTATTGATTAAGGAAGGCCAAGAACCCTGGTCGGTAACAGTCTTAGATATTTTAAGCCACAGTATATTCTTTTGTCCTTTGCTTTTCCAGTGATTAATGTGCTAACTTGCAGATTCAGTCCAAGTCAGGTAGGAAGTAAAAACTGGCCAGTGTGTCATCTGAAACTGGATGTGACTGTAAAAGATATGCAAAAGATAAAGGCTTTTCCCTAGGCTTCATAATTTCAGCATTTCTCCAAAAGAATTTCATTACACATAAACAAACACATAAAATATTTTTATTTTCAATGATTTTTTTCTTTTTGGCTCATGTGGCTAGCAATATTTGTTTTTGTACAAGGGAGACAAATATTACTTTTTAACACAAACGTCTAGGAATCATATTGTGGGTGGTGACTTTCATCTCAGACTGTCTGGGGTCATATACTTGTGCTGTCATTTACCATCTGTGTGACCTTGGTCAAATTCCCTGAGAATTCTGGGTTGCTCCATCAGTTTAATAGGAATAACAATAGTTTCTTACTTTATAGAATCGCTGTGAATGTTCAGTAAGAATACACATTTTAAGCACTTAGAATATAGCCTGGAAAATAATAAGAACTGAGGGATAAATTTTTACTATCATAATAATGGATTACCAGATTGCATATCAGCTGAGTCCAAAGTGTTTGTTATTCTGTCTTTGTAGGGTTTCTTTCCCCCTTATGAGTCTAGCCTTATTTTCACAGAGAAAAGATTCCTTGTCCCTGTATGAAGACATCTAATAGATGTGATTCCCATAAATGATCAGTGAACTGTTAACACAGCATTTTTGGACTCCCATAGTATTACTTTCATTTACCAAAGTTGTTGCTCTCTGGTTTGCAATCATTATTGTGCAGCTTAGTGTGGAAAAAGTGTTTAGCTTCAGTAAAGCACAAATATCGATTACACACAAAACTGAGGTGCCAACTATATCTAGGAACATCCCTACACATTTCTATTAGTGAGTTGATATGCCAGGATGACAGGTCATTCATATAATTTAGATGTGAAAGGTGGTCCATGGAGGGGCTTCACAGATGTGGTTTATAGTAGGGAACTCTGAAATCTGTAATTTGACCAGAGAACCAATAGATTCAAACTTTGCCTTATTGTCGAATAACTCAACACATATGCACAATTCAATATATTAGGAAGCAGAAAGGAGAAAACCTGTCCTTAGAGAGCCTTCCTTAACAATTGTCATGCCTGAGATTGAGACACTAATTTACATAAACAGAATCAGTTCTGGTAAAAGATCCACAAAGCAGAGGTTTCCTGAGTGTATCACACTCCAGCAATTGTCAAAAGGGTATTAGCACAATGAAAATGTCTTGGTTGCTCTTAAGATTGATGAGAGTGTCTTATTCAAATACCAAATTCTTATATAGTTAGTGAAACAACCAGAAGCAAACATCCTTAACTACTTCTAGCTGACTTCCAGTGTTGGGAAACAGAGGTAAGTGAGTAGATCCTGCCTCATCAGGAAAGATCAGTTAATTAAGCAGTAAGGGTTGGTGGAATACCTACATCATGTCCGATGCCAAGGAGAGTGTGGTATTACTGTGTTGACTGAGGAAGTACTAGGCTTGGACTAACAAAGAGCTAACTTTAGGGACATCAGTTAGGAATGATAGTTATCCATTCCCTCTCCAATTCTGTGTCAGAAAGATGATAATCTCCAAATAGAGATTTAGTATTTTAAAGCAGATGAACTTTAAAAGAAAGTGAGTTAATATTAAATGTTCTCATACTATAATTGAGGAAAATAAAATCTCCAAAGTGTGAGTTATTTGCCTAAGAAAAACCCAAATATTTAATGGAATAGACTGAAGTAGATTCTAGGTACCCTGTTTCCTAGGCCAGGGATGAAAACTTTATTGCTTCCTACTTCCTTGCTCCTTCGATTGCCTTATTTATTTTTTTCCTTTCTTAATGCATAATTCAAAGAAGCTGCATTTGCTGGGCCTCAACATCTGTAAGAAACTGAATATCAGGGATTTTTTTTACTATCCATCCTAGATCCCAGCATTTGTGACTATTCTTGTTGCTACTATCACATGTTCAACAGGGAAAAAAAAATTCCCTGGGTTTGCTAGATAAGAAGCAATAACCTAACCAGAGTACTTATAGTCCTGAGTGATACACAGTTAACTTTTGATAATTGTCCCCTTCTCTCTGCCCATTGCTGGCATTGCTAGAAATGGCTCTGACTGCTCCTTCAGCTGAAGCTTTCCCACTTTTATCACAGATAACACCTAGAAACCATCCATCTATTTAAAGTTATTTATTGTCATTCAGGAAAAAGATCTAAGGAGATGCTGAAGGTTTGTCTATTTTCCCTCTAAAGTATATTTCTAATCTCTTCTTAAATATTGTCTGGCTGGGCCATTGGGGCTAATTTCCTACTCTTAGCCTGATTCTCTAAGAATTAAAATCCAATTTAGTTCATGACTGCTCTTCTTTAATTTTTTAAAAATTATATTATTAAATTTTTGAATGTATTTCAAGCAAAAAAATACTTTTAAGTATCTGAATACCCATCTAAATTTATCAAATTTTATTTTGCAATATTTGCTTCATAATTTTTGATGAAGTAAAAACACTACATAGAGGTTGTAGCCCCTTAGGTGCCCTCCACCAGCCCCATTATTTTCCTTCTATGTGCAGATAAAATCTGACTATGGTGCTTTATGTGTTCTATATGTGCACATATATATGTGCATATATTAATAAAATATATATTACTATTTGCATGTTTAAACTATGAAATATTATTTTGTATCATTTTGTATTGGACATTCTGGTGTACTTGTTAAATATTCTGCAATTCATCAATATCAATAGATGAAACTAGTTCACTAGCTACTACACAATGTTTCATTATATAAACAAATCACTGTTTTTCTTCTAGTCATTGATGCTTAAGGTGGCTTATAATTTACTCCTATTAAAAATAATGTTTTAATAAAAAATTTCTGTTGATATCTCATAATGTACTTGCGTGAGAGTTTCTTGAAGATACATAGACAGAAAGTGAGCCCACTCATTAGATAACTGGGTAATTTCTACTATTTTACCAGATCTTGCCACATTGTTCTTCAAAATGATTGCAACAAGTCACATACCCTTTCCTGAGAACTTTTTTGCTAGACACTCAGCAACATTTGTTATTATCAACATTTTTTTTTGTTTTTACCAATCTGATGGTTGTAAAATAATGCCTTGTTGTTTTAATTTGCATTTTATGGATTGCTATTAAAATGAACATCTGTTCACATGTTTATTAGCCATTTGAGCTTTCACTTCTGTGAAATGTTTGCTAATGTCCTTTATCTTTTTTAATTGAAATGTTTGCCTTATTCTTATTGCTTTTTAGTGGTTCTTTATATATTCTGGTTACCTATTCTTTGCTTATTATATGTATGGCAAATATTCATTCCAAGTCTATGATTTATATTTTCATTTTGTTAATGGTGTATTTTGATGTCCTGAGAATTTTGCTTATTTTTTATATTCAAATGGATCAATATTTTCCATCAGCTTGTTCACTGATTTTTTATTATAAGCAGTTAACCCAATGTCCGGTACATACATTGTCTTCAATAAATATTTGTGGAATGGATATCTTTAGGTGTGGGTATAGTTTCCCTCACCTACTTTATCTACAAAATTTGCCAAACTATGTTTATCTATGTAAGGTTCTGTTCAACAATGCAACTTCTGTGAAAAATATTATTGGTAATTTTATGGGAAATGCATTGGATTATAGAACATTTGAAGATATCTTTCTTTTTCATGTTACTTCACATCCCCATCCATGAATGAGGACTCTCTATTTGGATCTTTTCATCATGACTTCCATTTAAGGTTTATACTTTTTCTCCAGGAAGATCTTTCACACTTTTGTTTCATATATATTTTACTGATTTGTTAAATGCTATTGAAAGAATATATTTTTTGAATTTTATGGAATATGTATAGGGTCAAATTAGTTTTCTGCAGCAAACTAACTATGTTTGTTATAAGCTAGTAATGCTAATTAGTATCAAGTGTTTGAAGATTCTCCTGGATTTTCTATGTAGACAATCATATGTAAGGCGAAAATGACGTGTGTGCTTTCCTTTTCATTCACTTTTATTCCCATTTTACTATGTAGATTAACACATGCAGTACAATGTTGAATAGACTCTAAAGGGAATGGCTATAAATTTCAACATTATGATGTAATCTTTTGCTATATACCTTTTATCTAACTTCTTGACTTGGATAGTTAACAATTTTCAGACTTTCTTCTTTTGTAATGTAAACATTAAAGGTTATGCTTTTTCTTCTAACTACTACTTTACTTATATTTCATAAGTTTTTACACATAGCTTTCAGTATTAATACTACGTTGTTTCTAATTATTACGTATTTTGAATTTTTAAATTATAAGTTACTTAGAATATTGTTGTTGTTTTATTTTCAAATAGATGGAGGCTCTTTTGCTTTAACTTTGGGTAAGAGGAATAAAAAGTTACAGTTAGAAGTGCATGAACAGAGGCATGAACTTCATAGGGATATGGCATTCAAATTTATACAGACTATGCTGAGTCTTAAAAATTTCTGCACCTCCCTATGGTAGTGAACACAAGTTCTTCCCTAGTGCAACATTTTACTGAGAATGTCTTCCTTTAGAGTCCCAGCCACATGCTTCTGTCTGAATATTTGATTAGTCCAAACTAAAATTTTTGACTCCTTTCTGTATGGATCTTATCTGACTGACCTAGATATCTCCGAAAGATAACCCAAAACCAGGTAGCAACACCCAATGCAACCATGGTGTAAGCCCAGGAGCACATTGCTTTGGTCATTAGCTCTCTTTTCATCACTGGCTCCTTGAGATAGACCTTATACCATAAGTTGTGCATTTGAGACAGTGTTTATTGCATGTTAATTTTCATTCTTAAGTATCTGTTGCAATAGAGTTTCAAGTTCTTCCTATTACTTTATAGCTGGGATCAAACGTCTGCTCTTCTGTGTTTTATTTGCCTTTCTATTAATTATAGAACTTTCAAACCCAGTGCTCTCTGAACAGCACAGCTCACAGCACTTTTCTAACTCTAGCTATGCTAAATAAGCTATTGCTCAATTCCAAAGTAGGCTGTATTACATCCCTTTACCTCATAGCTTCTGCCCCAATCTCTTCTTTTTATCTAGTACCTAGTCTCACATGTATTATTCAGTCCTTTTATTGCATATTATATTCTAGGTATTGCACTAGATGCCCTAAAACCCACTACCTTAATAACTTAGAAATGACCCGAAAGCTAAATATCATGATTCTTGCCAAAGAGATAAAACTGAGTCCCCCAAATTTATAATCTCACTTTACTTTGCTATAACAATGATACTTTGTAACCACTTTATATAGGAACAATTATATAATTTATAGCTATTTCAGAAGAGGTAACATCTTCTCATAGGAAATCATTTTTTAAAAAACACTGTTCCCTAAACCATAGTAATAAAACATAATAATTTCAAATATACATATTATTTTTAGTAAACACCATTGGCTTATCACAATACAACCTTTCTCTGAGCAGTTTTCAGTAAACTGCTAGTGTATTTCCTATTTGTTAAGACAATTAATGATCATATAATTATGATCATATAATTTTGTTAATGTGGACTGGAGGCAGTTTTGCTTTTTCTATGACATGGTAATAAGCTGTTTCAAAAATAGAATTAGTATATCAGTCAGAGCCCATTCAGGAGACAGAAAACATACCCACAAGTTGAATAAAAAAATTTAATGTAAAAATTGTTAACTACTAAAAAGTAGTTAACTATTAAAAGGGTTAAAGTGGACTCCAAAAAGCCAAGAATTACCAGGTGAAAAAAAACAAAAGCAGCGATTGTCATTAGGTTGGGGAAGAGTGAGCAACAAAAGAACAGAGGACCTAGAAGAAGTTCTTCCCCAAGGATGAGTTCAGATCTCTTCAAAGTGGGCATAGCTACAAGAGAACACCCAGGGTGTCTGTACAAACCTGTCAGAGGGTGCAGGATGGAGTTGCTACGTAGAACTGGCTTACCAGTTGAGGAGACAGCTGCCTGAGAATATGGCTGGAACTATGTGACAGAAATGGTCTCCCAACCTGAGAGTAGGGCTAGAACTGGTGTGTGCAGACCACTGGGCCACCATGCTGAATAATAAAGAAAGAAGATCAGAGTCTAGAAGTGGAGTGCCTTTCTGGGCTAGTGTGCTGAAATGTCTCTCCAGCAGCCTCAATTAACAAAGTCTAACATTTGTACCATCTGACAAAGGAGAAATGTCTAAAGGGTGTGGCTCCAGTATCACAAGTTTGTTGAAAAACTCCAAATTACAAAATAAACTTGAAAATATGTGTAATCTGTTGATAACACATCAAGAATGTTTTCATATGAATCTTTCACCAATATGATCCTTCTACATTTGAATGATCATAATACGGTTTTGCAAGATTTGCTAGTGAAAGAAATTCTAAATTAGGAAAATCTCTTCAAAGAACAGTAACAATTAAATTTTTTGAGGCATGAGTAATTTTAACGAGATAGATTCAAAATTTCAAGGCTTTAATTTGAAGATACTTAACATGTTATATCCTTGTATTAAAAAAATAATAATGGGTATATCTGTCTCTATAAGTTTAGTTTTAACCCAACTAAATTAGTTTTCTAGGAGGAGCATGTATTCTAAAACTGAGGGGAATATGCATGTATTGATTGTCCCATTTTTTAATGATTTCTGCACAACAGATTGAGAACTGGAATGTAGCTTTTGATTGATGAATGGATTATCATTTCTAAGTAAAAGAAGTGATATGTTCTTTTATTGAACAACTTTGGAATCTACACTTTTTCTTAAGAATATTCTGGGGCCCCTTTTCAAGAGAACAAATCTAGAAATTGGTACTCTTCGATCATACAGGATGAGCAAGGATATTTGCTTAATACCCTGCCCCCTAAACCTAAGGAAATAGTTAAAAACCACTAAACTTCCAGCAATCTCATCTGACCTTGCCAACCTCAAGAATTATCTGCCTAAAAATGAAATGTTGTAATGCATACCTACAATGGCTGATTTCCAGAGGAATCCATCTACTGTCTTGTTATTGGTCATTAAAAGTCTACTATCTAAGCATTATTCATTTAGTTCATGGATTTGAACCCTTTAAAAATGTAGACATCTTGGGAATAGAAACACCATGAAAGTCAACTTTTATTTTCATTTTTTTGTATAAATGTGATTCAAATATTTTCCTAATAGGGATAAGAATGTGAAAAGATGAGCACGGTGGCACCAATGGAGGGCTGGCAAAGAAGTACTGCACAAAGGGTAAATGGTTTAAAAACCAGGGGAAGAAGGGGCCAAAAGACCACCAAAAACTTGACAAGTTTATCATCTACATTTGGGGTTCCATTCCAAATTCCAATACCTTGCTGGTAATAGAAATGTGAAAATAATAATGATAAATAGCATGTATATCACCTCTAAAAATATGTTTAAAAATTTGGAAATGAACACTGTTGAAAATTAATTTTTTTTTCTAAGATTACTTAACACAGCTAAAGAGTGCAAAGGATATCTGAGGCAATGGACGTACTCGTGCTTACTTTGTTCAATGTCTGTTATAATGCTCCCATTTCTGTGAAGGCCTATGCTTCTACTTTAAATAGCTAGAAATGCTTTGAATGAACATTTTCATAGTTTTTTGGGAGAAATATGCAATTTTTTTCTGTTCAATTATTCTGTCTAATTAAATATTCTCTTTGTCTCTGTGCTTTTGTCTTATTTTATTTTAATTTAACCATTTTGGGGAGACACAAGGGAGAAGGTTAGAAGCAACGGATTAGAGAATAAAGACAAGATACAGATGGGAAAGGGAAGTTTAAATGTAACGTGATACTGACTTGGCCAGCTGGTTCTGCCATGTTCTTTACAGTTCAGCCACTTTTATCCACATTCCACCTCTTATATCTGCCAACACTTAGGCCACTTCACTCATTGGTACCCTGGGCCACTGCCCAACTGCCAAACCCTGCATTCCCCATGCTAGCATTTACCTATTCATTTTTTTATTCCCTCAGAGTTCCAAGGCAACAACCCGAAAGTTGATTATTGGGCTTTATCTCTTTTCCTGGTCCCAGGTCTGTATATTTTATGTAGGCTCTGGAATCGATACTTAGTACTTGTTTTGATTTTTTTAAAGACTTTGGGCAGAGGTAGGAGAGGTGTTAGAAACACATGAGGTTGGACATAGCTCTCTGGGGTCAAGCAGAGGCTACCCATTGCTTCTATGTTCAGACTGTCTTAGCCAGCATCTTAAAATGTTTAAATGCCTGGGGAAAATATCCTGGGTGATTTAAACAAGGTAACTTATTCTCCAGAGTCATAATTACAAAACTCCGTTTAAGAACATGTTTTGAAAGATTTTTTTAAAAGTCAGATTGCAGTTTTTCTTGGGATGGATATTTAATGCATTGGTTGTTAGCTCTAGGAAACTAGCTAACCTCAGGGGAAAAAATCCTTAAAATAGCCAAGAGTTTTGGAAGCTAGATAGAGAAGAAAGCAGACTTGATTGCTCAGTATAAAACTAAGTAAAAAAGGATGTTATCAGCAATTAACTACAAAGCTTGATTCTAAAGGAAAAAAAAAGAATCAAAGTGGAAACATTTTTAAAGAGATGAAAACACTACTGGGAGCTCCACGGGGTATGGAATTTCTAAGAAGCCAGAATCAATTCATATTTTCTTGTTTCTAGGCAGTATTCAGCTTTCAGTTATTTTTTAAACACTTGGGGGATACAACTGCTGAGAACATATTTAAAAATTAGAATAAGCCAGAATGACCCTGGAGCTTTCATCTCTCTCTTCCCGCCCCCCTTTTTCCCTCATTGTGCTTTGCAAATAATTTATCACCATAAGCCAAAATGGAACTGAAACATCGCTTCATTAAAAATCAAACAAAATCCAATCACTTGCAGTAGTCATGACAAGGCTGATTAACTGCTAAGTCACTCAAAAGAGGGATGAACTAAAGAGAAATAAATGTTCTGGGTGATAATCCAGGGAAAGAAAATGCCAGGTAAGTAAACAAGCAGAGTCTTTTTGCATTTGAGTTAGAGATGCTGCAAAGAAAATATTGCTTGTGTTAAAAAGAAACCACTTTTCTTATAAAAAATGAGGATGTCTGCTATTTAACAGGATTTCCATGAGGTCTTCTACTGATGCATTTCTGCATAACCTCAGAGTTAGGGAAGCCAGTGACAGTCAAACATATGCCCAATTACTAGTGGGGCCAGACATGTATCAGAGAAAACTACACAGAAAGAGGAAGATTTGTGTCGGGTACCAGGAAGAAGGAAAAATATCTATTTCTCCTTAGAAACAGGAATGGATGTCCTTAGACACATAGCTTCGGGGTAGAATCTGGGGCATAGGTCCACAATCACTCTTTCAGGCTAATTTATTATGATGCAAGTGTAAGAGTCCTAGACTTTATCTCATGTCCTGGTGCCTAATCAGATTTCTCAGCCTGTCAATGTGAAAACATAGTTCTAAAAGCATAATGCATAATTCTGGTTAAGAGATCCAGAAAAATGTGGAAATTCAGTGGCATATACCATAAATAATAGTTGTGCTTGTTTCTTTTCATTTATTTTTTCCAAATGCCAAAATGGTAATAGAAAATCATTACACTTACTAACCTCTTAACAAATAGAAACAGCAGAAGACAATTTTTTCCAGTTCATTCTATTCTAGTTTCCCATCTTTACTCTTCCCTTAAAATCCAGAAATTAGCCACACTTTAGTGCTTAAAACTTAGGGGTGAGACCATGTACTCTTCCTCTTCCATTCTGGTGAATGTTAAAGTGTTCCACCCCCTTTCAATGAAATTGAAGGGACTTTTTTTCAGGATAGAAGCCATTCTACCTCTTGGACTGGCACAGAGACACTACAGAAGATGATTTCAGCTGTCAAATATTGTGGCTCTGAAATTACAGAGTAGAAAAAAATTAGGCACTGTCTTTGCATCATTAGTGTTGTTGAGCATAGAATGCCTGGCAGACTTACAGGTGGCAGAAATAAAAGATTAATTGTTTTACTTTATTTATGCCTGGAATGTAACTGAGGACTAAGCAATTTGATTCCCATCAGTAATCTGTTTCCTTTTGTCATTTCCCAACACCTGTCATTCTGTTAATTCATCCTTCTGCTTATAAATGTTAGGCAATCGAAGGAAAAGCACATATTTTTTTTCATTCACTTATGTTGAACTAGTAACTTGGGAAACTTTCCTCTTTGTCTTTTATTCCCCCTTAGTAGGAAACAAAAGACACATTCTAAAAAACTGCAGCCTACTATAGAAATTGTGTTTTTCTCTCCTTAAATTACATAAAGTAAAGAGATGGGTATGGTTTAAAAAAACACAGAAATTAAGAAAAAAATCAAACAAACAACTACTACAAAAACCTCACCGTCTTCACCATTTCCATAGTCTTAAAATTGTTTAAAATCTAGTACAAGAATTGTTTAGATGTGAAAATATACTTGTCTCCTTTTTTGTTCTTTTTCTTATTCCAAAGGATGTAATTTCTCTGATTTTCTCTTTTTTTCCCTGTCTTTGATCTGTAGCTTTGAAACATTAAAATTATTGCAGAGAATGCCAATCATTATATCTGTCAAACATTTCCAAACTAATCCTGTACCACTTTCATAAAGAACATGCTCTTCTGTAGCCCTGTAAGGGGCAGCCCTATACGCAACATGACCCAGCTGAGCTGGTCACTGCCATGTAGCTGAGAAGTGTTGTCACTGTTCACATAATAACCTTGGTATTACCTACAGACACAACTTTTCATCAAAGGATGAATATCATAAATGTCAGGATTGGACATACCTTCCTAGTCTGAATTCAAGGACCTACTGCCTCCACAAGCTACTTATCTTTCTCCAATAGCAAAACTACCTCTACTAGTCTCCTACTCAGATCTCCTTCTAGGTGAATGAAATGTTTGAACAAAAAGACAGAGTTAGAACTTCCTGCTGGAGACTATAGGCTATCCCAGGTTCTATATCCAACTTAAGAGTTTTCTTCATTTTCCTCTTTTTTTTTTTCCTTCTGAACGTATCATTTAGTTACACTTCTCTTTTATCTCTAAGTGAGCTTGATCATCAATAGTAGATCATGGAATGAGATGAGTTGGGGGAAGTGGAGAGAGATGAAACTAGCCAGATGATCAGAGATCACATCAGAAAAGGCCTGGTATGATATAAAAAAGTTTGAATATTATCCTAAAGTCAACGGGGAGCAAACTATAAGTGACTTTTAAAACATTAAATGATGAAATTTGTGATGTCGATAACTTTGACAGCAGGGACAAGGATAGTTTGGGAGGGACTAAGCCCCTTAGCAAGAAGAACACAATAAAATGCTGTTACAGCAATCCAGGTAATAAATATGGAGAGATCACATTAAGGAAGAAATAATGTAAACAGAGGGGAAGGGGTAGATTCTAACAGTACTGAGACCATTGATTGAATTAAAGTAGGTAACTATTGACATATGGGTTAAGGAAGAGTAATAAATCAGGAATAACCAGGAAGTGTCTAACTTGTATCCTTGGAAGGTAACCAAGATGAGAAGTTTAATAACAAGTTTCACTGGGGAGGGTTGACTTCAGTGTTTGGATATACAAGTGAAGTAGGAAGTTGTATAGATGGGTATAGATATTAAAGGACAAGAGCTCAGGTATATATTTGCAAGTCATTACCATTTATGTAGCAATTGAAACCACATTTGTTGGATGAAATCACTCAGAGACTGTAATGGTCATTAGAACTATTCTCTTCTATTTTGGTTTGCACTTTTTGTGCACATTATAGGATTATACTGATCTGCCCCCTTTGAAGTTAGTTTTAACTATATTACTCACTTTGCCAACAAAATTGAGAGGAAGGAATTTATGCTTCTTTGGAGCAGAAGCAGGTTCTAAGTTGGTGCTCACTTCTAAGTTGGTGGTTCTCTTCCCCTTGCCACTATGACCAAGAATATCCCTGGTGATGGAGGATCTGTTGACCTGTATACCTGAATGAAGACAATGTGATGGGTACCCCCAGTTCAACTGTGATAAACATGTAATATGAGCAAGAAATAAATGCTAATTGTTTTAAGCCACTGAGATTGTAAGGGTTGTTACTTGTAATTTAGCTTATCCTGTCTTTTGGCTCAGTGGCCATGGCTCACGGGCCTAGCCGCTCCACGGCATGTGGGATCTTCCCGGACCGGGGCACAAACCCGTGTCCCCTGCATCGGCAGGCGGACTCTCAACCACTACGCCGCCAGGGAAGCCCAGCTTATCCTGTCTTGATAGAGTGATAGAGAGATAAGGAATATTCAGGGACAGAATCTTAGAAAACAGTAGCTTGTAAGCAAGAGGTACTGAAAGGAGATTCTAATGAAAAGACTGAGGATAAAAACCAAAAGAGGTAGAAAGAGGAATAAAATGAAAGAGAAAAAAATATACCTGAAGCCTAGGGAGGATGAAAGTTCCCAGTAGGAAGGAAAAGTAGATATCTTGGGTATTAATTGGTAATCTTGTCAAGAGTCATTTAGATAGAGTGTGATGTGGGCAGAACCCCAACTGTCATGTGCGAAGGAATGAAGGAAGGTGAAGAAGATATCTAAATTGTATATTGTACTTTTGAGTACTGTGGCTCTCTTTGAAAGGAAAGAGAAAAGTATTGTAACAGTACAGGGAAGAAAACACTTGGAAAATAATTTCATTTTTGTTGTTGTTTACAGATAGGCAGTACTCAAGCATTTTTACAAGCTAAAAGGGAAGAGTAGAGAGGGAGAGGTTGAAGAGAAAGGTGAGAGAAGGTAATGAATGACCTTTTACATGTTAGAAAGGACTAAAACACTGGCTCACTTGAAGTGAAAAAAAAACTGTCTCTAGAAAATAATAAAGGGAGAGGGTTTCCATGTCTACACTCATGAAACACAGTGCTTAAGGGGACTTAGCTACTATGAATCCATTCACTAAACTCTCCTCCATTGAGTTTAATCTGTAGCTTAGACTCTCAACAGAACTAAATATACAAGAATGCCGTCTACATTAAAAAGAAGAGATGCAAAGCCCTGGCCTTTTTAAAATAGTGGATACCCCATATGTATCCTATAATAGTATAGAGTTAAAGTAGGTTTATTTTGAGATTAACTGCATTATACTACATTTTTTTCTTCACGGGTTTAGTGGTAGTGGTGATGTTGAGGTGCAGTGGTATTTTGTTTGATTGTGCATTAAGTAGGCATTTTAAGTCCTTGCTGATATAAAACATCAGTGCCTCACTGATCCTAAGGGAATGTATGGATGCAACATTAAGTTTGTCTTTAGAAAATTATCATATTATGAATCTCTGATTAGACTCAGTTCTTGTCCTCGATATCTTGTGCTGTTCCGTATAGAAGTTATTTACTATGTATATTTGTTCTTGGGAGCAATGTACTGCATAAATAGTAAGAGTATCTGAAAAACATGTATTTTGTACATGTTTATTTACATTTAATGTTTTAATGATTATTATGCTGATCCAGTGTTTATAATTCTTTTAGATAAGAATTAATGAGTCTTGGGCAAAGGCTTGAAACTGTCAAAATTCATTTCAAGTGTTCTTTTATGTTGGTATTTATGATCTGAAAATAAAGATTCTCGTGCTTTCTTAACACTATAATTTTGATATATGGTCAGAAACTGTATAATTCTTTGTCATTAGATTAACTTTTCACATCATCTCAATACATTTAAAAAAAAATTTTTATGTTTCAGAAATTCTTTGGACTTGACTTTGTATGCATTACAAAACTAACCAAAGGGATCCATAGTTCCTTTTATTATTTATCAGTTGACTACCTTATACCTTACCCTTCCAAAAACTGAGAGATAATGCTAGTTTTTGACATATAAGACATTATTCACCCAGAAATACTGATTTTTATCCTATAAGTACAAAAATTACACAGTAAAAAATTGTACAATGGCATAGCTAGCCTAGAAATTTGAAATTCAGAAATAAATAGGAAATGTTGCAGAGTACCTTATGTGAGAAAACTTGTGTGATATTTTACCATTTGTAGCCAACTGTTCCCATTTACTTCACTGCCATATCTAACATTCTTTTCAGCACACTTTCATAGTCTGTAGTGACTATCTTGTAGGGAGATACCGTTGGAAGGATTCTAGTTTTAGCTACAAAGCTTGATAGACTGATTCCAAGATTCTGTCCAATACCAGGCTTCGATGACTCCAGAAATTCTAATAATTTCCATCATCCTCAATTCTTAACTGTCTGACCCTCTAGCAGATTACTCCAGATTATTTCAGATTTGAGGACTCTCCCTTTACTATCTCCCTGACCACTGACCTTGCCAACTGAATTACTCAATGTTTACCTAAATTACTAAATTTATATTTTACTCTGGTTACTTACACAAAGTAAGCTATTCAAGTTCTTTTTTGAAACCAACAGCATAGAACAAAATATAGGACTGATAAACTGCTATTCTACCTTAAAATTTTAAAAATGCTGGGAAAGTTCTTCTAAAATAGCCAAATAAGTCCCAATCTCTTGGCAGATAAAAACTACAAACTTTGAACAAAATATAATACACAACTACTTGAAGCCTCTAGATTCAATAGTAGCAGGATCAGCAGATTCTAGAAGGGACCCTAAAACTTGAAGAAGAGCTTCACATGAATGTGAGTTTCCAATTTTTCTCAGCTTTCACTCTGAAGGATTTCATGGCATGCCACAGTCACTGGAATGTGAAGAAATCCAGGATACAAAACAACAGATGGAAACACCTCAAAATTGTGTGTATTCTCTACCCAAGTCTCTACCAAATCTAAACCACACATGCAAGGAGCATACTTAGAACTGTCAGCTAAGGGGAGAAAAAGGATATGATGTGAGAGCACTTGCTACTTTAGCCAGTTATAGCTTCCACCTGTAATATTCTTTTTACTATAGAAATCATGCAATCACTTTGTATGTCATCAATACCCTGAGTCTAAAGGTTGCCCCCAACAACTTAAACAATGGTAATGTGTCTCTCAAGGGATTAGCCAAATACTTTTCACCAATCCTATAAAGAAAGGAAACAAGAGCAGAGACTAATAGAGCTGAAAAATAAAAAAACGTGGTTCAATTTTTTATTGGAATGTCAAGAAACTAAAGCCTGACAATGGTGAAAATGGGCTGTGTAAAATGAAGTGTGCCTTACCCTTGTAAAAGTATACAAATCAATCATTCCTGGAACTGCATAAATCAGCCACTGTCAAAATATATATTGTCTAACTTGTTCCAAGTCTACTACCCAAAACAACAGGTAAAATCCATCAAAAAATCTGAAGATCATGTAACCAACTTGTGCAAGATGGCAACAGTTTCTGTCCAATATGTTTTCCTTCAAGTAAATCCCAAGAAACAGGGACAAAGGAAACTGAACATGCAGCTGGCTTCTCCAAAGCCTCAAGGGTCAGTTCTTATGTCAAAGGTGCAGTCCCTGGTTATTTGTGTTATCTTCAACTTTTTGTTAAAATGAAACCAAATTTTTCTTTTTCTTCCATGTAGGAAGAATAAGGATATTTGAAAGTCCTTTCTGCCCAAAGAAGATGAAAAAATAATAAGATCCATGTGTTATAATGAGGTAAAGAATCAGACATAAAATATTCAGGTATAATTGGATTTCTGTCTTTAAATCAGCATACAATTTCAGTGCCCGAATATATGATAACAGAAGCTTAGCACTGATTGGTAGTCAAGAGAATTGCCAAGTTACTGAAAGTGATCCATGCACTGCAGCTCTGGTGCAGTGAGGTGAAGCCCACGTCTATTAAACAGTGAAAAATAGCTAACTATCAAGTCAAACAAACCTATGCTCAGCTTTCAGATGGGTTGGAGGAGGACAAAATGATAGCAGTGTCCTTGTCCTCAAGGAAGGTTGGTTTTACAATAGACAAACAGATACGTTTCCAAATAAATGATAAATGATATAAGAAAAGTAAGTACAAAGTGTTTTGATGCTACAATGTTGTGAATGATTAATTTTGCATACAGCTAAAGTTGAAGACTTGTTCTTTTTGATAAATGCTAAAATGTCATTTTAGTTATACCTATATTCTCCTACAGAATGAGTTTTTAGGGAGCTCATTTGCTCTTACTAATCTGATTATAATTCTACCATTGATCTGCTTCACAGTCAACGTAGTTTGATTAAGAAATTCGTGAAATAAGACACGTTTAGTTTATGCATTAATTTGTGAAGCATTTATGGAGTGCTTACTATATGCTGATCTCTGCACTTTTCTGGTACCAGCAACATCTGATAAGTGATCATCTAGGTCTTTGTTTTGACAGCTACAGTCCTAGGAAGTGACACCTTCTAAGTGATAAAAAATATTTTCATTGCACTTGAACGAAACATGCCTCCTACTGTGTTCACTCATTCATCAAACATATATTTGAGCAACTAGTGTGGACAGGAATTATATAGGACAAAGAGGGTGGAAATTAATTTAATTCCTGTTTCTGCTCCCAGGAGACTAACAGTACATGGACTTACTGATTAAGCCTGATTTTATCATGAATCACATAAACTGGGGTTCCCAACCTTGGTTGTCTAATTAGAATTACCTGGATAATTTTTTCTTTTTAATACAGATTCCTAAGGGCCACTCTTAACTCTTCTTATTTATTAGTTCTTGGAAGAAGCCCTAAAAATCTCCATTTTATAAAATTTTGTTAAGTGATAACTAAGCACAATCAAGTTATTTATCCAGTAAAATAAATAGTATCTCCCTAATCTTATAACCATTCAGACATGTGAAAACAGATATTCTCTACTCCCAATTTTCCCTACCTTTTCTGTGATTCATGTGATCAAGTTTCATAATTAATAACTACATAATTTTGAGCCTAATATCTAAAAATCATGAACTCAACCAACAATTTGAGAATTTTGATTTTTTCCTTAAAATATATCTAGCCATATCAAACCTATAAGAGGCTACTATATGTTTTTTTTCCTACCAGCATTTTAGTTCTTCCGTCCTAATACCATATTAATAGTACCATAAAGGGAATTAACTTGGCATCTATTTGACTAGTATTTGTGATCACTGAAAAAGACTGTAGGTTGAAGTTTACCAAGAGGTTTTTTTATAAGTATATTAAATAATAGTTGCAGGAATATAACTGTTTTCAGGCATCTTAAAAGTACCAGCTTATAAATATTATTTATGCTAGTTCAAAACTAACAATTTATTTATTAATTTTTACCAAAAAAATTCACACAGAACTTTTATTCTATTTTTAGTTTCTTTAACTAGAATAGAAAGAGAAAGGATTTAAAAAAATAGTCCTAACTATGCAATGATTTTAATCATGCAGCACCCTTTTTTCTTTTAAGTAAAAAGTTGAATTAATAAAAAGAGCTGGGTATCAACAGAACCTCTGTGAGCTAGGAAACACTATTTGCTTTAAAACAACAAAAATGCACTGTGATGTAAAGAATAAAATGTAGAGGACTATGCACTCCAGACTACCAGTAGTGTTTATAACTTTCCACTTTGTAAAATTACAATTTTTCCTTTCTTATTTACAGTCTGTGTACCATAGCAACCTCGGAGTGTTGCATCTGCATCGTGCATGCTGATCAGACACCCTTGTATTCATTAGAGGAACTGACTCATGATTCCACAGCTAATCCAGCCATGCTACCCGACAAAGTTTTACCTTAGGCCACCACTGCCTGCCTGGGTGGGTTCACTGCTGCTTGAGAGATCCATAAAAGAACATGTCAGAGATGAGTCTCTCTGTGTGGGTGTGATATTAAGATAAACTAAAAAAAGTAGAGCTTCTCTGAGATGATACAAGTAAAACCTTATTTTAATGCTGAACACTACAGTCACAAATACCTTAAAAGATGAAAAGTTATCCATGTGGTACCGAAATCTTCACTGAAGAGAGATATAGGCCTTAAAGTCTGGCACACATGAAGACATGGTGAGGGGAATCATTTCATCTAAGATTAATTCATCTAGAAATTTCTCCTTTAACATGTTATTCCACACTCATGAAAAAATGCATTTGTAATCACCAATAACAACTATTCTAAACTTTTGGGTAAATAATACACATTTTTAAACAGTGCTTCTTTTAGGCACTACAAATTTTGAATTATATTGCAGAATTTTGGAAACAAATATTTTCATTCAAGGAAAAAACTGAAATTTCAAAAATACTTCTTTACCTCTCTGCTTAATATAGCCTTTGTTAAAATATATACAATTTTTCATTAAAGAAAGAATATGCTTCCAGAATTATTAATAAAAATACATTAAAATAGTAAACATCCTATATAGTGCCAGTTCTTAAATACAGTGCCCTGATTTTGGGGGGGAAATCCAATGTTATTTCCTCATTTATTTTAATGCAATGCAAGCTCTTTTCTTTCACTTCACTCCAATAATTTAGTTTCATTATAATCATTCTATGTCCACCATCATTGCCATTTTAATATTGTTGGCCTTAAGGGACAGCCATTTTCTGCCTTGATCTTTCTCATCTGTCCTTTCCTTTTTGACATAGACTTACTTTTAATTTTAAAAGATCTCTGCTCTACTGGATCATTGTTAACATTCTTCTCAGAACACAAAAAAGGCTGGGACAAGACGCTGCCTAATTTCCAATAGTTTTAAGGGCTAGAAAAGAGCAAGGACCTCTGAAGTAAGGAAGCTTAAATAACCATCCAAAGAGCTCTTGGTAATGAATGAATGACAATAGCTCCGCCAGCTCCTGGGTTCTAAGAGTCAAGAACAGGGTCATCACATTATGATTGAAATGCTCTGCTTTCCAATGTTAGCTAGTCATGTGTAACCAAGCAGCATTGCACCCCTGGTCATGTGTAAACAAACAGCTTTACACCTCTCCTTTAAGACCCATCATGCTAATTATAGACTCAGAATTCTGAGGTGTCTCTTAGCCTGAGCTTCATATTGTTCCCAGCAGATGAATGTGCCTAAATGAACAACTCCTAGCCACAGGCATGCAGCTCCATGGATCAGGCTCCATCAATCTCATCCTCCCAATTCTATCACTAGGTGAAAGGCGGTTATCTTCTTAGAATTGATAGTGCTTTATAGACACACTCCATTTGACTAGCATCACAATCATGAGCAGGAAGAATTGAGATGACTAATTTCACTACATCAAACACAAATTCAAGTTCTGACCAATGTGTTTATCTTATTATTTGACATAACTCTACACAAAGTTAACCCCAGTCAAAATAGTGAATTAGGCAAAATTTTTACTTTGCTTATTGGTATCCACCATGATATATATTTTTATTATCCTTCCTGATTTGCCCCATTTCTTCCTTATGCTCTTTCCCTGATTTTCCCCTCCTTCTTTACTTAGTGCTTCAGGCATCCTTAGAAATTATGTATAGCAAAATAAGCATTTACCTTTTTATGAAGAAAAATTACCTACACAACTATATTTTATTTAATCCTCAAAAAATTTTGTACATAATCTCCATATGCCATTTCTTTGACACAAGTAACTTTTTCAAAGTCACATATATCAAGAGGCCCTAAAGACTACTTAAGTCTATACTCTGCAAGCTAGACTTCCCATTGTATATGCATTAAGGAAGAAGATATCTGGGGAGCATAATATTTAATACAAATGAGTGAAAGCTTAAAGAGTGGGACCTTATGCTCCAGAGATGTTTACTGTTATTGTTATTATTACTTAGAGAAACATCTGTCACGCCTCAAGCTGTACCACGTTCATAAGCCCCCACTTCAAGCAACTTCGATCTCATGCTGCTTTGCTGTTTGTGGTACATTAAATATTCAAGAAATTGACAGATATTGGATGGTCAATAAAGTAAAATAACTCAAGACATATGCAGATTGACTGAAGGTGGTACAGACTGAATAATTATGGCTGGCGATAACTAGAATTAAAGGGAAAAGAGAATTAAACAATGTCTCTCTCCTTTTTAGTGATTTTGGTATTAGTAAAGGAATATATTATGGTAAATGTAAGGATGATAAGAGGCTCATTATAGCTTCCTTATCTTGGTAAATTCTAATTTGTAAAGAATTGTCCTTGGTTGAATTATATCAAAGCAATGCTGGAAACAAAGCAGAGGCACAGGATGTAATAAGGATGCACTGTTTATGTTAAACATAATCCAAACTTTTCAAGTAAGAATAACATTAAATGGAAGAGAACAACCCACTGTTTGAAACAGAAGAAACTATGGCAGTGTTCTTTCTCATCAGTTTAGCTCATTGATACCTGCACTAGAATTACCAATTCCCAGGCCAGAGCCCAGGACTTTTAGGGTGAAATCTTTAGGAGTGTTACTCCGGCTTCTTAACATTTTTAGCGCAGATAATTCATATACACACCATAGATTAGGACTTTCGAACTACTGGTGTGAGGAATACTCCCAGAAGTAAATTATAAGAGAACTAGAGGTTTGCTAAATGACTTATGAAATAATATCAGAGCATATAGTTACATTTGTACAATTTGCTTTTTATTACTTACTGTTTCTACTAAACCTATAAATAATCAATTTCAGAAATGATCTAAGCTACTTTGAGCCATAATTTGTCTAACATATCTATTGAAACCTATTGACTCACTATCAGGACACAGAATGTCAGTGCTTTCTCATATTTGTGATTATCATATATATTATCCCCTCTCCTTCCATCTGGCAGGTAAAAAGGTCTTGAACATCTTATTTCCTAAAATATCCTGTTGGCTAAAAATTTTTTAAAGTGCTCAACTGCCCATTTTTTACATAGATACAATGTGAATTGAATGACAGAATAGAAGGATCTGAAATACAAAATGTGAACTCAGGAAACAAGAACATTGCACATCAAGGACAGATTAGAGAATGCTGGATTCAGTAAGAACAGACCATGCACCATTTCTAAAGGGATACTTTTTTATCCATAGTAAAATTTAAATTAGAGCAATCTCTTTTCAGAAAGTCTGGAGATCACAAAATTGACAGAGGGTAGATATAAAAGTCGTGCTTCTCTGACATAGGATGGTGCCATTTTAGATTTTAATCAGAATAATTCTTCTTCTCCTTTGATAAGGAAAAAGGATAAGGAAAGGTCTCTGAAATTTATTAACAGTAAAGGAAAGGTCTCTGAAATTTATTAACAGTAATATAAAGAACTTTACTAAAAATTAGAGATAGGAACAATTTATTTATAAAAATAATTTTTAAATAAAAATTCAAATAGAAATATTTCCTAACTTTAAATATATCTAAATCAATCTAATATATCCAAAATGATATATTGACAGGGTTTATTTGTCAATTATCTATGCCCAGATTCCAACAGAATGACACTGAAATTAATTTTTAATCAAACAAAAAATGAATAAATCCAAAATATAGTAATAGGGGACTTCCCTGGAGAAAGGCTTTTATTTATCTCTGAAGGTCAGATGCAGAGATGTGTGTTAACTTAGCAGAACACAGGAAGTTCAACCCAGGCTCAACTCCATTTGTAGGGAGACAGCGGAGATAATAATGAGAAACTAACCAACCTGAGAAAAGATTCATATATGTGAATGGTTGTGGTGAAGCACAATCTGAAAATAGATATGTAGATATGTTGAAAGTAAGTACTGTAAAAGGAGTCGCTAGATCCCCAGATCCCCTGTATGCTTTGTAGTCATGTGACTATACACGCCTCCCCCACCCCCGCCACCCCCCGCAGCAAGACTCTAGATTTGAAGACAGGAGACATAGTGTAGCAGGTGAATCTTGAGACAAAACACAAGGAGAGTAACTATACCTGTGTATAATGAATGTTGGGAACCTCGTCCTCTTTCTTACTCTAAGAACTTTTAAAGCCAGGTCTACTAACACCACAGAAGAGACCAAAGGGTTTTTCTTCTGAGAAATTAAAATTTCAGAGTGAAAAATGTAAGACTCCCATAACACTTGTGAGACTTGGTGGTAATGAGAGTGTTAACTATAAAGACAGGGTCACCCTCTATCTCACACTGGTGAGCTCACCATAGTGTCCACACTACCCCAACAGACATACACACAGCTCTCAATTAGTGTGTGTGTGTATGTATGAGTATGTGTGTGTGTAAGTACACATATCTTCTTATATGTAAGAATGGTGATTATATATAAGAATACATATACATTCTTCACTCTTGAATATGAACACATCTACAGTAATCACCAGACATTTGAGGAAAACACCTAACAGCAGAAACAAAAAAAATAACAGGAAGAAAATTCTTACAGGAAATAGACAAAATTCAGGGAACTGGGAAACTTAATAGAGAAAAGGCAACAGTTAATCTAATATCTTAAAAGTATAAAGATAATACATCCTCAACACAAGAAGGGGATTTTAAAATATAACTAATTAAATATTAATACAAAATTTGTGGAAACATGATATGTGAAAATATTTTTTAAAATAAAAAGGTGACAAGATAAAATATGAGAAATTTACTGGAAGATAGAACAAAAATTCAAAATTACAGAATATGAGAGATAGAAAAGGTAAGAGAACAGTCAAGTCAGTACAGAATCTCTATTCAGGATTTCTGGAGAAAACTAAATGGGACGGAAATTAATAAGTAAATGATTAAATAAAACTTCTCAGACCTATAGAACAGGATTCCCTATATTAAAAGACTCCATTGAATGTTCAACACTTGAATCAAAAAAGATCCACAAGGAGTACATCACCATGAAATTTCAAAACACTAATAATAAAAAAAAAATCCTAAAGTCTCCCACAAAAAAGAAAAAAAAAGAAAAACTAATCATATAAAAACAAATGCATAATAAACAAACTTTGGGACTATAATTGCATTACCCTTTCAAAAACAATTCTAGATGCCAGAAGACATGAAAGTAATGCCTTAAAATTTTAAGGGAAGTTGATTTTTAACCCCAAAATATATACCCAGACACTATGTATCAATATTAAGGCTATAAAGACATTTTTAAGCATCAAATATTTAATAAATTTACCTTAGAACATTGTTCGCATGGATCCAGCAAAATTCAAGTACTAACCACAGAAGAGGAAGACATAGCATCTAGGATATAGGGAATTCAGCAGAGTTAACACGGCAAAGAGAAACTGTTCTCCAAGCCTAGAAAGCGGGGAAGATTGAAGCAAAAGCACAAAAGGCTCAAGAAGAGACAGATCTAAGGGGGAATATAACAGTGGTAGAATATCTGATATATGTAAGCATTTGAGAAATATTACAAAGGTGAAGCAGATAAATAAGACGGGATACATTTAAGGATAGGGTCACTATGCAAAACTATGCAAGTAAAAATAAAATTAGGCAATTTTCAGATCCAGGAAAAAATAGCATGTAAGAAAGAGAACATACTAATAATACACTAGAGGATACAACAACAGAAAATGTTAAATAGATTTAATAATACAAACACTGACTTCATTTAATTGTTATATATGGGCAGGATAAGGGGAAGAAAAGTGGGAGGTAGTAGAAAAGCTAAGCCTCATTTACCAAGACAGAAAGTCAATAGAAAATGTCAAAAATTGATAAATGAAAGACAGTATAACATATCGTTTAGAATGCATTGGTGAAGACAGGAGACAGTTTAAAAAGCTGAAAATGGACGTCTCTTTTAGTGTGGGGTGAGAGAGGTAGTAGAGTGAACTATTATTTTCAGTGTCTTGCAGTATTAGCTGTTTTTCAAGCTAAGCGCATATATTACTTTGATTAAAATAGATATTTTTAATATCAAAACAAACACAATAATACTATAATGCTTACTACATATAATAAAAGTAGGAAGGATGGGAAAAAAGTAATAAAAAAAGACATTACAATTATACTTTTTAAAGTAACTGGCATCAAAATAAAATTTAGAGAAAAATAACTAGTTTTGAGAAAGTTCTAATTGCCTAGTTCTTCCTGTTTAGATTGTTCCAGATGTCTTTTTTATTTACTTCCAATGAAGATGATTACAAAGATGAGCATATTAGACCTTTCAGTAGATATTTTGATTGCTTTTATTTACATTATATATTGTGTCTCACTTCAATAATGGAACTCTGACACGAAATTTTATAACAAATTATTATCCTCCTAGTCTATTCCTCTAGGTCATTATTTTTGACCATAGAGTAATCGAGGTTCCAAAAATTCTCACTTCTATATTCTAGAGTATTATTATATAGAGTATTATTTCTATTTTTATCTCTCTAACTCACTTGATTCTATGCAGGTTGATTTTTTTAAAACAGTAATCAAAATAAGCAGATCAAATTGAGTTAATTCAATTTGTAATTTTAAAAAATTACTGTAATTTAAAAAAATCAATCATTTGAACAATTCAGTATTCCTTATAGTTCAGCCATTTGGATGATTAGAATTGTTACACAATCTGAAAATAAGTGATAAACGTTATATTACTTTATATAATATTCATTTGGGTTGCATCACAAACAAATATAAATCCCAGTTTCTTTTTGTTCCATATTTACACATAAACATATTTCAGATAATCTAAACTATTAAATTATCAACAGTGTTATGGGATTTCATAGCACATGAATATTTCTCAAAGTGGCAGATTTTATCCTCAAATCTGTTAGTAATGGCTAGTACGATGGGAATAAAACTGTATTTTTTCTGTTACAAATAAAATGTTTTAAACCAATAATACCTTTTGCTTCTTCAAATCAGTTTATGAAACCCCTCATTACTTATTCAAGAGCAACTGTATCATAAATTAAGAGATATGTCTCTCTATAAACACCCTCCTCTTCATGAATGCTATCTTCTGTGGCATGCTTGAGCTGTTATACTTTTATGTAAAAGCTTGAAATTTGTGATTAAAAGGTCAAGACTATCTTCTGAGAAAGTTAAAAGATTTACTACTCAAATGGCTCCTTTCGGAGTGTTGCTGAGTCTATCAAAACATTAAATTATAGGTAAAAGCAGCTTCTGTTTCCCTGAAATTCTAAGAGACAAAATGAGACTCAGTGACTTGACTAACAAGACTGAAGGTGGTAAGGACTAGGGATTCAGGACTAGTTTCCTATCTAGTCTCTTCAAAGTGGATGTGTGAGCCAATCATTTCTTAACTGAACAAGATGCTTGTGGGTCTGATTAACTAGCAGCTTTGGAAAGTAGATTTTGTCAAGCAACTGGAACTCTTTCATTTCCCGATCTTTCACTTTAATGTCTTCCCCTCCTTCCACATGATCTCCCGAGCAACTACTGCTGTCATCCAGTGGAATAAATGATAAAAAGCAGAATTTCAGCCAAAACAAGGAGAAGTTTGGGGTCAGGAGCCAAATTGCGCTTTTCAAGGTACACCACTTAAGCATTCATTACCATCACCATGGGAAAGGTAAATTCTAATGGAGAAACTGCACATGTACATTATCACAAGAGAAAGTAAGGGAAATGTTTCCAGTGAATGAAATTTTGCTTTGAAGGAAGTTTTTAGACAAAAATAGACGATAATAGCAGTCAAATAACTTGCCAAGAAAGTATATGAAAGAATGCAGGCTTCTAACTCTCATATTCTGACATGAATTCCATGTTCTTTTCTGCTAAGTAGGTAATTGGTGTTTTTATCATTATTAATCCCTTCCTTATATTTCTCTTCTGTTTATTTTATTATTTGGGGGGTTTGAGTTCAATGTTTCCTTTGTTTTCATTATCTTCTTATTTAAGTACTTATTATAAAGTTTCCTCTGAGCACAACTTTAACTGTATTCCATGTGCTCTATTACAAAGTGTTTTCATTACAAATGTGCTCAGTCACCCTAAAGTTCTGATTTCTATTCTTCTTTTACTAACAAATTATACAAGTGAGTTTTCTTTTTAATTTCTCAATAGAAGAAGTTTCTGTGTTTATCATTCATCTCTAGTTTTATTGTATTGTGATCCTTTGTGAAAATTTTGACTTTGGGGATTCTAATGTCTTTTTATTTTCTTTGTGATGGTTCCCCAGGCACTTAAGAATAAATTATACACTCCATTTTCAGGGAACAATGTGCATGTGTTTGGCCACCTGTGTCTGTTCTATGCCTTCTATAGCCTTTTTTATTTTTGTCAACTTGATATTTTAATGCACTAACAAAGATGCATTAAAGTTTTCTTCTGTGTTTTCCTATTGATTTCTCCTTTTATCTCTTATAATTTCTGCTTTCTGAATGTTGTTATTATGGCACTCCATGCATAGATATTCAAAACTATTAAAAATGTGTGGAGAATAGGAATATTTTTAGAATGCTCTTTCTTATTCAATACTTTCTGGCCTGATTATTAATATTTATATAGGTGACCACTCTGTTTTGGTTTATACTTGATTGTTATATTTATGTATACTCTTTAAAAAACTTTTTTGTTAAAGACTATTTTTTAGAACACTTTTAGGTTTAAAAATTGCAAGGAAGGTATATAGATTTCCCACATACTCCCCGCTCCCACATGCTCTGTCTCCCCCATTATCAGTATCATTCACCAGAATGGTGCATTTTTTTTTACCAAGGATAAACCTACATTGACACATCCCAGTCACCCAAAGTCCACAGTTTACCTTAGTGCTCACTTTTGATGTTATACTTTCTATGTGTATGAACCATACTGCTTATTTTTAAGCTTTATGAATCACTTTAATTTAGATTTATTTCCTCTATTCTAAAGAGAGCGGTGTCTTATTTGGCAATATAATTGAAAAATATTTTTTTCCATAATTGATGTGACAGATATGACTGATCTTAATTCTGTCATACTCCTTTTCTGTTTTCCAATTTTTTAAAAATAATTAAATGAGAATTGGAATTTGCAGTATGATTTCATTGCTCTGGAATGTGTGTGTGTATGTAAAACATTTTTATATTTCAGAAGTTTCATAGTTCCATTTTTCATCTTTATTTTATTTAACAAATATTTACATCCTGTGTACTATGTGATAGACATTGTTCTGAGTGCTTTAGAAATACTATCATAATTCTTATAATAACCTTGAAGTAAGTACTATTATTATCTGTTACATAAAACAAAATTGAGATATAAGGAGGTTAATTGATTTGCCCAGTATCATAGAGCTATTAGTTGCTGGAACTGATTTAAACCCAGTCAGTCTTGTATCAAAATCCATACTCTTAACAACTTCTCTAAACAGCCTCTCAAATTGATAATACTTTATATAACTCTTAATCCTGTATTTGTTTTAAGCAGTATTTTTGAATATTTATAATAACAGGAGTTTGGGGTTGAGAGAAGGATGAAAATGTGGAGCACAAAGGATTTTTGGAGCAGTGAAACTACTTTTATGAAACTATAATGGTGCATACCTGTCATTATACATTTGTCTAAACCCATAGAATGTACACCAACAGTGAACCCTAATGTAAACTATGGACTTTTGGTGATTATGATTTGTCAATGTGGTTTATCAGTTGTAATAAAGGTACTAATCCAGAGAGGGATGTTGATAATGAGAGAGGCTATGCAGGGGCAGGGGCTATAGAGAAATCTGTATCTTCTGCTCAGTTTTGCTGTGAACCTGTGTGAATGCAAGGGATATATAGGAAGTCTCTGTACCTACCTCTAAATTTTTCTATGAACCTAAAACTGCTCTAAAAAATAACGTCTGTTTAAAACATCAAATATAATCAACATTTTCTGATTGAAAATACCAAAGAAAAAACCTAGAAAATATCATGTGGAATGCATAATATTTTAATTATAATATACTTCAGAGTTTAGCTGCTTATCACATCCACACGTAACTTTTCTATTTATTCATATGGAATGACACATTTATTTTTTAATATTTTTTCTTATCATGAGCAAAAATCATATGATTATAATAAGTGGAAAATACAGAAAATTATAAAAAAGGACATAGTCATATTTCTTTCACCCAGAAATATCTACCATTAACATTTGGTTAAATTTTTCCCAATCTCCTTTCAGTGTGGTGTGAGGTGTACGTGTATATAAATAGAAAAGAGAGACACAGAGAGAGAGAGAGAGAGAGAGATTGACAGATTTTATTTTTGATGTACACTTTTGTATTTAGCACTATATTTTGAGTATATCTGGGTATATCAAATTTATTTAAGTCATTTTTGAAAGTATGAAGTTATTGCCTGAAAAATATTCCAATTATTCTATGAGTAATATTAGTCTATTCAATATTCTATGAGTTACCATAACTTATTTATTTGAGAGTAAAGGTGGTTTCCAAACGTTTGCTATTATGAATAATATCCTTACACTTATATCTTGGTCCATAGTTCTAATTAGTTCTTTACAGTAGATTCTAAAAGACAGAATTAGTACATTACAGAGTATGGACATCTTTAAGGCTCTATATACATGCTAGCAAACTGGTTTCTAGAAAATCTGAAATAACTTATATTTTGTCAATACTGAATATAGCTACCTATCTTCCAGCAATGATTTTTGCTTGTTTGTTTAATTTCTGCCAAATCATCAGGACAAAAATTTTTCTTATCCTTTAGTTTATTATGACTGTCATAACAAATTACCATAAACTTAGAGGCATAAACAATACCTATTTATGATCTCAGAATTCTGTAGTTCAGATGTCTAGGTGCACTGTGCCTCAGCTGGTTCTCTGCTCCTGGTGTCACAAGGCTGAAATCAAGGTGTTAGAGCTTTCTTTCTCTCTGGAGCCTCTAGGAATGAATACATTTCAAGTTCGTCCAGGTTGTTGGAAGCATTCAGTTCCAAGTGGTTGTGGGACTGAAGTTCTGGATAACTTTCTGGCTTTTGGCTCTCAGCGTTTAGAGGCCACTCAAATATTTTTGGCTGGGGCCTCTTTTCCCATCTTCAAAAAGCTAACAAAGGCAGGTAGAGTCCTTCTAATGCCTCTAATCTCTAAATTCTCCTTGCGTTGCATCTCCCCTCTCTCTTCTTCCACCCCATCTCTCTAACTTATCTTTCTGCCTTCTTCTGCTGCTTTTAAAGGCTCTTGTGACTGCACTAGACCCATCAGGATAATAATATTTTCTTATTTTAGTTTTCACTTATGTGTATAGAAGAGAAATACTTTTTTGTAGTTTTATTAGTTGTATATATCATTTCTACTTTTTTGTGAGCAGGAAGTTTTGTTATTTTCTAATTTTCATTTTGAATTATAGAATTTTATTTTATTTTAAAATATTTATGTAAAATACATAATTTATATAATAGTTATATATATTTCAATATTTTTATATTAAGAATATTTCATCTTGTTTTTACAATCTAATGCTTTATAATGAATAGTTTATTATCTCCTGGTTTTATTTTCATGTTTTTTGTGAGGTAAGGGTTAAGAATAATTGTTTTCAAGCAACCAATTTTCCAAAAATCTTTTGTGGACTAATTCATCCTCTGTTTAACATTAGTATTTTATCATATATTTTAATGTTCTCTTTAAGAGCTACCTATTCTGCTCCAATCTGTTTATTTCTCTTTGCAATTATATAATTATATGTGAAATACTCTAGTACTATCTGGAATAAAAAGCTGAGGTGTCTCATTGACAGAGGAATGGATAAAGAAGATGTGGTATGTGTGTGTACATATATATATATATATATATATATATACACACACACACACACACACAATGGAATATTACTCAACTATTAAAAAGAATGAAATAATGCCATTTGCAGCAACATGGTTGGACCTACAGATTGTCATACTGAGTGAAGTAAGTCAGACAGAGAAAGAGAAATATTATACGATATCTCTTATATGCAGAATCTAAAAAGAAATGGTACAAATGAACTCAACTACAAAACAGAAACAGACTCACAGATTAAGAGAACAAATTTATGGTTACCAGGAGGGAAGGATGAGGGGAAGGGATAGTCTGGGAATTTGGGATTGACATGTTCACAGTGCTACATTTAAAATGGATAACCAACAAGGACTTGTGTATAGCACAGGGAACTCTGCTCAATGTTATGTGGCAGCCTGGGTGATGGGGGCAAGTTTGGGAGAGAATGGATACATGTATATGTATGACTGAGTCCCTTTGCTGTGTACCTGAAACTATCACAACACTGTTAATTGGCTATACTCCAATATAAAATAAAAAGTTAAATACATATATATTAATATATATTAAAGTTTAATATATATATTAAAAATCTGAGGTGTTTGCTCATCACTTTTGTTTCAAATTCACTACAATTTTTCTTTGATTTTAATTCTATAATTGTTCTCTTGTAAATAAATCCATTAGAACTTGAATGGAGGCTTCATTAATCATGTAAGTGAATTTAAGATAAACTTTCCTCCTCACAATATGTTCTCTTGTTTAAATGATCCTTTTAACACTGTACAAATGGGTGTAATTCTCTCCCTCACTTTCTCACTTTTTATATATAGTTCTCACACATTTCCTTTATGTTTATTTTGAGGAACTGTGTTCATACTATTGTTAATGGGATTTCTTGCTTTTTTTAAAAGCCAGCTTGTGTATTTGGCTCTTGACCTGCCATTTTGTAAATGTTTAAATTTCAAAATCATTCTACTAATTTTTTGATATCCTATGTATATATTTATATTATTTATAGAAGATATTGTTATTTTGATTATGTTGGCTCTTGCTTGTTAGTGACTGTATTTGATTATATTGATCCCTGCTTTCTGATGGTTATAACTTTCATTTATTTTTCTTTCTTGCTTATTGAAAGAATATTATCTTTCAGAATGGTAAAAAATTAATCTTTTGAAACCTTATTAATTATATTGTGAAATCATCTGCCATCATTTACTCTGCCTACTTATTGTCAGAAAGCTAATAAAGTCTTGTTAAATAAATATGCAATTATGTTTCTATCATTGTCTTCTAACATTTTTAATATGTGCTTTGCTTTTTAATGCTTTTGTTATTTAAACCACAATGCTTCATCAATATTACATTTTCTTTGTACATTGCACCTTTTATGAATATATAATTATCTTCTCATTTAGCATTTTTGATGCATATTTTATTTGCATAAAATTAATAATGATACTCATTTCCATTTGAATTTGTGTGGTAAAAATATACTATTGTTTTTATTTTTGACATTTCTCAAAAATTTTATTTTAGTTTTGGCTCATATAAGTAGTATAGATTTATATTTGACTATTTTATAACAGGAGAGAAAAAATGTTGTGATTATTACCATAATAGATATGCTTGCTTGTACTTCCCTTGGGTCTCATTCTTTCTAATTTCCATGCTTCCTTGTTAAGTTTTCTCAAACTTTTTTTTTTTTTTTTTTGCGGTATGCGGGCCTCTCACTGTTGTGGCCTCTCCTGTTGCGGAGCACAGGCTCCGGATGCACAGGCTCAGCGGCCATGGCTCATGGGCCCAGCCGCTCCGCGGCATGTGGGATCTCTCTGGACCGGGGCACAAACCCGTGTCCCCTGCATCGGCAGGCGGACTCTCAACCACTGCGCCACCAGGGAAGCCCATATTTCTCTTTTTCTTCAAGAATATTCTTTGTAGAATCTATTTTTGTTTTTGTTTCTTCTGTTCTTTTCTTAGCATTATTGTAATTCAATGAAGTGATTTTCATGTAGATCTGTGCTATCCAATACAGCACCCAATAATCACATGTGGCTACTTACATTTAAATTAGTTAAGTAAAATTAAGTTAAAAGTTAAATTTCTCATGATGGTGGTTACATGAATCTGCACATGCGTTAAAATTGCAAAGAATTTGGGGACAACTGAATATCCACCTGAAAAAGAAGGAAGTTGGAGGTCTGCCTCATACCATATGCAAAAACTACAGTATATATTATTAAATATATAAAATTTATAAATGTTGTGATGTTATCTTAGAGGTGGTCATAAGAGATGTTCAACTCTTAAAAAAACCCCCAAAAACCTGTAGGCTATTAGGCCTCAAAAGACTGAGGAGATCTCTCAAAACTAGGGCTGTCCTTGGTTATTCAAGGTAGATTTGTGGAAGGATAACCGATTCTTTATTTGACATTTCTTTGCATTGAAATATTAACGCAGAAACAAGTAGAAAGTCACCCAGCTTTCTAAAGTAGACTCTAATAATGTGTAGATTTTATTCAGCTGGTTGGTCTGGGGCCTAGGAGGACATAGTTGAGGTCAGTATCATAGACTGGCTTCATTCTGCTGTTTGGAGTCTGTTGATAGTATCCTTAACCAAATACCAATGAGACAAATAGAATGGGTTTGGTCCTAGTCTCTATTGGTCACATAATGCAGTGGTAGATAGGATGCCTTACTTATGGAAAAATTCTCCTGAAGCCAAGGCACTGTAAAAAATGAAGGATGGATGTTGTTGGGAGACAATCTTCTGTGGGTCTCATGCATTTTTGTATGGGCCATATGCCCTTTGGAGGTTGCAGGAGAGAATCTGTTCTTTGCCTCTTCCAGCTGTTGGTAACTGTTGGCATTATTTGACTCGTGGCCACTTCCCTCCAATCTCTATCTCCATGAGCACATTGCCTTCTCCTTCTCCTCTTCTATATGAATGCTCCCTCTGCCTCTATCTTACAAAACTTGTGTTACTTACACAGGTAAACAATATGTAAATAATATGAATAATAAATAACAGAATTAACATTTGCTATTGCAGTTATGGTCCACCAGAATAATCCAGAGTAATGTCCACATTGCAAGATTTTTAACTTGATCACATCTGTGAATGCATACACTTTTGTCCACATAAGGTAATATTTACAACTTCCAGAGGTTAGGACTTGTCTTCAGTGACCATTATTTAACCTCCTATAGCAGATATTGTAGTTATTGTAGTTATATTGTAGTTTCACTTAAAGATCAACTCAGATGATATAGGTGAAGCACTTGGCCAACTCTTAAATATTCTAGAAATATAAGGTGTATTTTAAATTGCCTATCCATTGCTAACATGTACTATTTTCATGGCTAATTCAATCTTCATTTTATACGATTTCACAAAGTCCATGATAAATTAGTAAATTATACATCTGCATTAGGAGATTATTATAATTAGTATATGTCTACCACCTCCATCTCATTCAGAACCTTTTGTCAGATCTGAAATACACTGGTCAGATAACTATAAGTCTGGAGTTTGGAACTCATAGCTATTGGAAGATAAGATTAATCAAACTCAAGATGCAGTCCTTGTAGTATTACTCTCCAGGTACTAGGTTACCAACCATTACAATTCAATCTAAGCAGTGTCCCCAAATATATCCACTACTGAGTGTGACTTGGATTAAATCAGGTTTCAGTAGTATTTTATCATAAGCATAGTTATCTTTGTCTCTAGTTCATATTAAAGAGGGGAGAATATCACCAATCATTTTAAAGTTCACCTTGCACTTAAACTGATTCTCAGTTCATGCTTTTATTACTAAGAAAAAACATGATGCTTTCATTGCATTCCTAGATGCCACAAGGTTTTGTAGAACTTAGTATCTATTTTTTATATTTGGGAATGGATGTTTAGTCCCTAAACTTTCTTCCCAGTTAAAGGGAGAAGAAAGTTCTCAATGCTGAGACTTTGGAATCTTTAGCCATACAGCCATGTTAAAGCATACTTTAAAATACCTTGCCACTCTCTTTATAGGAATACTGTGTAGGAAAGGAGATAATGCCTTAACTATTTTACATGGTTCCTTTAGTATTAATTGATAAAGAGAATAATACAAGAAATAACAGACACATTAATTCAAGCCTTTTAGAATAAAATCCCATGAATTCAACACCATTGGCACCAAATTACAAGAGATGTAAGAAATTTGTTGGGGCAAGCAGTTGAAGATTGATAAACTTAACTCTTGTGTAACTAACTGCTTTTTCTGAATTCTTCCTCTTGATGTTAAATAAAAATAGCAATAACCTTAGTGCAGTGGTTCTCAACTACCCATTCAGTCAGAATGAGTTGAGATTTTTTAAAACCACAGCATAGCTGAATTCAACAGCACCATCAATTAACTAGATATATTAACAACTATAGGCTGCTTCATCCACCAACAGCAGAATACACATTCTTCTCAAATTCACATGGAACATTCACCAAGATAGACCACATTCTGGGCCATTAAACACATATTAATGAATTTAAAGGAATAAAAATCGTACAACATCGGTTCACAGTACACAATGGAATAAAACTAGAAATCAATAATAGAAAGATAACTGGAAAAATCTCAAAATATATAGCGACTAAACAGCACACTTCTAAATAACAACTGGTCAAAGAAGAAATATCAAGAAAATTTAATGAGAACTAAACGAACATAAAACACATCAAAATTAGTGGGCTGCAGTGAAAGCAGTGCTCAGGGGAAAATTTATGGCATTGAGTGCATATAGTCAAAAAGAAGTTAGATATAAAATCAACAATCTAAGTTTCCACCTTCAGAAACTAGAATAACTAAGAAAAAATAGAGACAGGACACAAATCACTAATATAAGTGAAGAGGGAACATCACTTCAGACCCAATAGACTTTAAAAGGATAACAAAAAACGACTATGAACAACTCTATGCTCACAAATTTGACAATCCAGACAAAATGGATAAATTCCTTGAAAGATTCAATGCAAAAACTCATACGAGAAGAAACAGATGATCTGAATAGGTCTATATCTATTAAAGAAGTGAATTAATAATTAATAACCTTCCAAAACAGAAAGCATAAGGCCCACATGGGTTCACTGGTGAATTCTACCAAACATTTAAAGAAGAAGTTATACCAGTGCTCTACCATATCTTTCAGAGGATAAAAGAGAGAATACTTACTTCCTAACTCATTCTTTGAGACCTGTATCACCCTAATACTAAAACCAGTCCGTGTTATTACAATGAAAGAAAACTACAAACCAATATCTCTCACGAACACAGATGCAAAAATCCTCAACAAGATATAACAAATAGAAGCCAATAATGTTTAAAAATTATTTTACACAAGAACAGTTGGAATTTATTCCAGTATACAAGGCTGGTTCAACATTCAAAAAGCAGTTAATGTAGCCTTCAGATGTAATAATGTGTCATAGATAGTTTTGGGGTGTGTATGGCCCTACATTAATCATGAAGATCGTGAGCAGGGGTTAAGAAGTTATTTTCTGTGTGAATCGGAATTTTATTGATTCTATGCCATCAAAACAAGAGGCAGAATTAAATGCTGCTGTTGGTCAGTTTGCAGCTGCTATCTCTAACTCCAGATTTCTGATGTGTGTCTCAAAGCACCTAGTTCTGAATATCATTTTAATAGGTTACAAAATTATAGATGTGAACTTACAAAATAAAGAAACGTGAATTAAAAAAATCACATCAATAGGCTAAAAAAGAAAAATCACATCGTCATATCAATAGATGAAGAAAAAACATTTGACAAAATCCAACATCCATTCATGATAAAAACTCTCAGGAAACTAGGAATACATGGAAAATAACATAAGAGAAAACATACATGACCTTAGTCACAGTGATAACTTTTAGATACAACATCAAAAGTGCGATCCATGAGAGAAATAATTGATAATCTGGACTTTGTTAAAACTAAAAATATCTTCTCTGTGAAAGATACTCAAGAAAACGAAATGACAAGCCACAGACCGGGAGAAAAATCTTTGCAAAAGACATATCTGGTAAATGACTATTATCCAAAATATACAAATATCTCTTAAAACTCAACAATAAGAAAACAAACAACCTGATTAAAAAATGGGCCAAAGGTCTTAGCAGACACCTCAACAAAGAAGATATACAGATGGCAAATAAGCATATGAAAAACTGTTCCCATTGTGTGTTGTCAGGAAAATACAAATTAAAACAAAAATGAAATACCGCTACACATCTATTAGAATGGCCGAAATCCAGAACACTGAGAACATCTAATGCTAGTAAGTATGTGAAGCAACGGGAACTCTCATTATTGCTGGTAGGGATGCAAAATGGCAAATTACTTTGGAAGACAGTTTGGTGGTTTCTTACTAACTTAACATATAATTACCACATGATCCAGCAATCATGCTCCTTATTACTTACCTAAATGAGTTGAAAACTTATGTCTACACCAAAACTTACAGACAGATGACTATAGCAGTTTTATTTATAATTGCCAAAAGTTGGAAGCAACCAAGATGTCCTTCAGTAGGTAAACGGATAAAAACTTTTTTTATATCTATTAAATGGAATATGATTTATCACTAAAAAGAAATGTACTAGCAAGCCATGAAAGACATGGAGGGACTTTAAATATATATTACTAAGTGAAAGTAGCCAATTTGAAAAGGCTACACACTGTATCATTTCAACTATAGAACATTCTGAAAAAGGCAAAACTATGGGGACAGTAGTTGGAGGGAAAGAAGGATGAATAGGTGAAGTACAGGGGATTTTTTTAGAGGTATAAATATAGATAAATAAATAAATATAATAATTTCTAAAAATTAGTCTATTAATTTAAAGAAAAGGAAGAAGAAGGGGAGGAGGAGGAAGAAAGAGGAGAAGAAGGAAGATGAAGAAAAAAAAAGAGATTTAAATCATGTAAGAAGAACTCAACACACTGTTGCTGGTTCTGTAGATGAAAGGAACAAGGGGCCTAAAATTATGAAATCCTACAATTGTCAAGAACTGAGTTTTGTAAACAACCTGAATGAGCTTGGAAGTGGATTCTTAACCAGAGCCTCTAGCAGTTGCCTAGGCCAGCTGACACCTTGATTTTGCCCTTGTAAGGCCCTAACCCATTGAGCCATGCTGTGCCCAGACTTCTGACCTACAGAACTGTGAGATAACAGATGGCCACTGAATTTGTGGTAATTTGTTACACAGCAATAGAATTCTAATACAATTCTCAAATTTTTCTAAGCAGGTGCCATTATAACCATTTCATAACCAAGGGAAATGAGGCCCAGGAAAGTTATAATCAAATCCATATAGAAACTGAATACTAGAATGAGCATGTTCTATCATTCTAAGCTACCAAGGGGTCAAATTGGATATCTATTTAGTTTTCTACCAAAAGATTTTGCCTAGGGAATATTAGAGCTAAAACATTTCTAGTGAAAAATTAGTTTGAACCCTGTCGATTCAGAGTATATGGTGAGTTAGACATTTTTTGTATGTTTCTCATTGCGCATAAAGTTTAAAATCAAGGAAGTAACCTGGAAATTTATTGGGTGGGCCAAAAAGTGCCTTCAGTTTTTTAAGTAAAAATAAAAGACACATTTTTCATTTTCACCAAGCACTTTATTGAACAATGCAGTCACCCTTTTGTTCCACTACCTTCTGCCATTTTTCAAGCAACTTCGTAATTCCAGCTTCCCAAAACTTTTTATCTTTTGAGCAAAGAACTGTTCCAGGTGCCTTTTAACAGTCTTCCAGGGAATTGAATTTTTTTCCATTAAGAGAATTTTGTAAAGACTGAAATAAATGAATATCCTAAGGTGCAATGTCTGGTGAATACGGTGGATGAATCAGAACTTCCCATCCAAGCTGTAACAACAGTTTCTGCCTGGTCATCAAAGAAACATGTCGTCTTGTGTTATCCTGATAGAAGATTATGCATTTTCTGTTAACTAATTCTGGACACTTTTTGTCAAGTTCCGCTTTCAGTTGGTCTAACTGGGAGCAGTACTTGTTGGAATTAATTGTTTGGTTTTCCAGAAGGAGCTTATAATAGAGAACTCCCTTCCAATCCCACCATATACACAACATCACCTTCTTTGGATGAAGACTGGCCTTTGGTGTGGTTGGTGGCGGTTCATTTCGCTTGCCCTCCAGTCTCTTCCATTCCACATTGCTGTACAGTATCCACTTTTCATCACCCGTCACAATGTTTTAAAAAAGGAACCTTTTCATTACAATGAGATATCTCCAAAATGAAACTCTGCAAACCATTTTTGACACGTTCGATCAGTCACAGCACCTTCTCCATACACCGCACAAATCTTTTTGTGCATTTCAGTTGCATTTTTACCTTTCCTGAAATAATAAAGAATAATATGCCAAAAATGTTGCTTTTTTTCTTCCATCTTCAATATTAAAATGGCTACACAAAAATTCACCAATCTTGATAAGTCTTTTTTTTAATGCACGCTGATATGACAGCTGTCACATACAGTCTAACAAAATTGTTTCGAATGAAGTTAAAGACAACTAAGTGCTACTAGAGCCATCTTATGGGAAAAAATGTACAAACCTTTTGGCTCACCCAATAATATTACGAGACATTAATTCTACAGTGTTAGCCACTTGAACTTTTTTTTTATTAACTCAGTTCATTTTACTAACACTAATTTATATTTTAGTTGTTGAAACGAGTAAGCCAGAAAGTCATAAACTTTCTTCTAAAATATCTTATAATTTAAATTCATCCAGCGTTCTTCTTTTTCTTTTGCTCTTTATTTAGAATCAAGTATTATTATGTGGAATGTAAATTAGATCTTTTTTGTACATTTAATATTTTTAAGTAAATGAGTTCTTAGAAAGGAAGATTTTTAAAGAGTTGAGATAATCAGTTTAGCATCATAAGAAGGCTGGGTAAAGGACACTGATTTAAAATTAAGGACAAAATAAAAGACAATTTTAATGATTCAGGGGAAATTTACTTGCGTGTTCCAGGTTAAACACAATTTGGCTCACATAATCAGGATAGTTGTCTCTATTTTTCATGTAATATGACAGTGTATTTCTCTAGAGAACCTTTAATACACCCTTTGAGAACTGCATCATTTGTTTTTGTCCTTTTACCATACAGGAAAATTGACCTAACTTAATCTTTTTTTTTTTTTTTTTTTTTTTTTTTTTTTGCGGTACGCGGGCCTCTCACTGCTGTGGCCTCTCCCGTTGCAGAGCACAGGCTCCGGACGCGCAGGCTCAGCGGCCACAGCTCACGGGCCCAGCCGCTCCGCGGCATGTGGGATCCTCCCGGACCGGGGCACGAACCCGCGTCCCCTGCATCGGGAGGCAGACTCCCAACCACTGCGCCACCAGGGAAGCCCAACCTAACTTAATCTTTAAAATGTATTCCAATCTGGTCATTTTAACGACTAAATAAATATCAGGAAATTATCTTATATAAACAGATAATCCAATTGACTTAATCATGACATCTGATTAATCTTTACACATTCCAAAACACTGCGTTTTGTGTACAATCCTCATGAAGCCATTGAGAATTCATTAAATCATAAAGAAATATAAAATAATCTGAAATATAGCACAGATAAGTGTTTTCAAAACTGTGGTCCATAGGTTACTCATCTTGGGAGACACTTAGGTAAAAGAATTGATAATGGCTCATTATCAAGTAAATTTAGAAAATGCATTAAAACACTAAATATTCTGAGATATTTCTAGGGATAGATAACTATTTAATTTTAACTCGGTATTTCCCAAACTTATTTTACCTTGGGAAGCTTTTACCCAAATACCTGTATTAACTAAAGTTTCATGGAGGGTATTTTTGAAACTTTGGCATACAGTAATTCCTGGAACATAAAATGTGTTTTGGAAGATGGAGTGATATAGAGGACAAAAGCAGATTCTATTGCCAACACAATGGCTCTGAAACCAGGCTCCAACACACGCTACCTATATGAAATTATTTACAGATTTGGAGGTCCACAGTTTCCTTACTGGTTAAATGGGGACAATAAGGAAAAGCATGGTATGTTAAGATTAGAGGATCTAGAGCTGGAACATCTGGGTTTGGATTCTTATTTCTCCACACACTAGTTGTGTGTTCTCAGCCAAGGTATTTACCCTATTTGAACCTCATGGATAATCCTAGTACCTACCTTAGAAGAACACTGGGTTAAAATTTTAAATATATGTGGAGGACTTAAACAAATACTTGGGAAAAATAAGTGCTCAGTAATAATACCTAGTATCATAATAGTATACATGGCTGTTATGATGATTAAATGAGACTATTTAGGAAATGTTTAGAAGAATGCCTGACACGGTTTGAACTCCAGATATCTTTGCTCCTCTTCTCTTCCTCTTCATTGGTATTGATTCTTCCTTCTTTTCTAAGGTAAGTTTTGATCTACTTTGGAGTTTCTGAAATATAATTATTCTTTTGGATGATGCCTTGTTTCCAAAGAATTTGGAGAAACCAAACATGTGGAAATCAGGTCAAAGTAAAACTGAGGGTGTGAAAGCAAAACTAAATCAGGAACTCTTAGAATATATAAGTAATCCATCCCATAGGTTGCTGGAAATAGGTAAGTAATTTTCTCTTAGTTTCTTAGAAGCCAAAGTAAAAAGGTGAACAAACTTAGTTACCTGTTAAAGTAATATTTTTTTCTAGTACTGAGACCTAAAAAATCTTTTCTATGTGTGTTGGAGCCTGGTTTCAGAGCCATTGTGTTGGCAATAGAATTCAGTATACCACAGAAAGTAATGTTACCAAACTTGGATTCCTTTTACACTTCTGTGTAAAACGCGACAGCATTTTCTTAAATGCAAGGTGATAACATAGTCACACAATTCAGCTAAAGAAATTTTCCACAGCCTTCCTGATGGTTCAGGAAAACTAAAACAATGAATTAAATAATTAAACAATTATAAGATGACCTAGTGAAACGAGTGGACACCCTCACTGATAATGACTTCAAACATTCAGAGTCAGAGGTTCTATTTTGTGCTAAAGCCTGGAGTGCAGCTAAATTCTGCTGCCAACAAAGAGCAAAACCATACTCTGTGAGTAAAGAAAACAGTGACACCCTTGTATATGCATAATGTGATCTGATACCTGATGAAACAGTCTACACAGTCGCTGCACTAAGCCTCAGACATGTTTGAGGTTTTCTTCAGAAAATGGTCAAGTCTATTACAATACAGATAAAATGGCCAAAGTATCTGCCTGTAGATCAATCTCAATTATTTTTGTCTAGTAAAATGTCAAAGTAAATATTACCAATTGACAAATTAACATTTAAAAACTCTCAGTAAAGCACCCCACCAGTATTTACTATTCATTAATATGGATTCTTGGATCATACTTTCATTTAGATTAATTACAAATGACCTCTGTAAAGAGAAGTTGGAAGTAAGGTGGTTAGATATTATTGTTGTATGCACAACATGATTTAATTTTAGAGTAATTTCTTTTTTTTTTTTTTTTTTTAGTTTTAACACCTTTATTAAATCTAATAACTTTTTTTTTCTCTAATAACTTTCATAAAGAGCCTGGCACACCTTAGGGAATCGTGAGCTTATTAAATATTAGCTAACCTCATTCTATGACCAAATCTCTCTTTTCCTGTTGCACTAATATTTATTTTATCAATTGTTACTATCTTTTCTTAACATCTATGTTGGAGTATAATTGCTTTACAATGGTGTGTTAGTTTCTGCTTTATAACAAAGTGAATCAGCTGTACATATACATATATCATCATATCTCCTCCCTCTTGCGTCTCCCTCCCTCCCACCCTCCCCATCCCATCCCTCTAGGTGGACACAAAGCACCGAGCTGATCTCCCTGTGCTATGCAGCTGCTTCCCACTAGCTATCTATTTTACACTTGGTAGTGCATATATGTACATGGCACTCTCTCACTTCGTCCCAGCTTACCCTTCCCCCTCCCCATGTCCTTAAATCCATTCTCTACGCCTGCGTCTTTATAGAATAATTTCTTTTAACCATTGTTCTGACAATATTTTGTGGCTAGACACTTTGAAGTTGTATCTATTAAAAGACAATTAAATCATATCATTAGTATAAAAAAAATATATAGCAGTCTCTATTCAAAGCAGGAGCACATAGATCCAAATCTTTCAGGAGCAGTTATGAGCCATTAAGGTGCAAGTTTAAGAGAAATGGGTTATGACATATCTTTGTTTTATACCACTGGAAATTGTTAACTTATCACCAAGTGACCATTTCTATACACTTTGATCTCACTGTATTAAGATGCAGGCTCAGTTTGAGAAAGAATAATCAGGGGAATATTTCTTTTATAATATTTCTATTCCAATTGAGAACAGTAAAATTCAAAAATGTTTAAGAACATATTAAATATTATCATCAGAACTTATAATTTTGATAGATTGGAACATTTGCAAATTTATTAGGGAGGTTCTTAAATGTCATAATGATAGTAAAAACAGTAATAACAGTGATGTTAATATAATAAGAGCACATTTTAATATTCATTGTTTGTTATAAGGTCTTTCAGTATACCACAGAAAGTAATGTTACCAAACTTGGATTCCTTTTCTCTATAAAACACAAGCTGTTCATTTTAACATATAGTTTAATTTCCATTCTGAGTAAATGAAATTCTTAACCAGCAAATATTGCAATCATTAATCTAGCATAATTAAAAAATGATTTCCTTTAAAAGCTACAGTGTGGATAGATAACATATAATTTGAAATTAATTTTAAAGGGAGTATAACAGATACACCAAATCACGGTGGGTTTAATATGGATGGGAAATTGATAGTAAGGTATTAGATGTGCATTCATTTGCAATCCCCAAAATATACTATAGGTCATTGGTATCAGGGAGCAAAACTCAGCTTTACTCAGTCATTGCAAGGGTGAGAACAGAGATAGACTTGGCTATCTCCTTATATCTTATTCTTTTGAGCATCTCCAAATGGATAGCAGTCAGAGGTGCCATACTTAAATTTATGGTCAAGCATCTGACATCCTTGTCAACAAAGGAAAGAACATACTTTGCATTAATAGGAAGAAAATAATAATGACACATAATAAATAGATAAATGCTGAAGAGGAGACTGATGTTGAAGAGGAAATTCTGGCTACGTCTCCACAGAATGTCATTAGGTTCACTGAATTACTACTTTGTAGTTACACTTGATTTGGCTACCTAGATTGTTTTATTAATCAGGGCACCTAGTTAAAAAATACATCAATTGTGTTTGAACATAGCCCTTTGCTGAATAGAAAGATCACTTTATCTTTTTACTTGAGACTATTCATTATAGTACTATTATTGCTAAATGTTTTTGAAGTAAACATGTCATGATATCATTTACTTTTCTTGTTTGTTTTTAAGTCAACAGGTAATCAACAAAATCTAACTGTGATGAGAATAAAGGCAGAGAAACATTAAACCCTTCTAGAAGAAAACAATCTCATTTTGCAGACATGACGTAAACCTATGAAACAATCATAATCTGCCTTGTGTCAATACTTAATGAAGTGCTAAAACAAATGCTACAGACAGTAAAAGCCAAAAAACATTCCAGTGGGAGAGATCACTGAAGGATGGAATAAAAAAAGAAAGCCGAATGAAGGAGGTGAGACTGGGTGTTAAGTTACGGTTGGCATTTGGAGAGGCTAAGGAAAGGGCAAAATGTTTTAGGAAAGATAAAGCCCTGAGATCAAGACTGTGTGAAAGCACAAACTGAGATCTGTGTCTAGCTGGAACCTACAGTGTGTACCAAGAGAGGAACAGAAGAGATGTTTCGATAGATAGGAACAAGTCAGACTGGGGAAGGATGAGATTCAACAATGAGATGGAAAGTTAGAGCATCGTTCTACCTGCAAAAGAGAAATAGTGATAAGAAAAATAACATGTTATTTCAATTAACTTCCAAGGTCGCTTCCACTATTCACTCATCTAAAATTAGCTCTCTATCAGAACTTTCTAGAAGAAATTGTTGGAGTGCAGAGATGTTACCCCTCAGGGCAGTTGGGTGAGGTTGATGGAGGCTGAGCAGGCCTAATTTGACTGAGCTGACTTAATCCACAGAGTCATTCAAATATTAGCATTTTCTGCGAGTGCCATAATATGAGAAAAAAGGTGAGAAACACTGCTTTATATAATAGGAGCATTACTGAATCAATAGTATGTTTTTGATCCATTCATTCAAGAAATGTTCCCTTTAAGAACATTTGAGGCGCTGAGTCCTTATGAACATGTGGTTCTTGATGATCAAGAAGGCTTTAAAACATTCCCCTTGGCTTCACTAACTTTTAGACAGGTTTCTTCCTGACTCTAGGCCCCTGACCTCCCTTTCTTTCGAGCACTTACTTTAGAAAACTTGTAATTATAAATCCTTCTCTGATCCTTTAAGAGGCAAATCTTTTTAACACCTCTTGTCAGTTGTACAGACCAGGAATGTCCTTCTCAAGAACCTGGGAACCATCTATTTGAAATGTAATCAGTAAGTAAGATAGTACCCCTATTTCTCAGTTTGTGGGACAGTAGGAACCTAACTTCTGCAGGGCTTCTTGCTTCAAGTGATTAAATTATTTTGTGTCATAAAGATAAAAGAAAGTTTACTTTTCCTTTGGATAAACTCAGTTGGCAAACATAATTGGTCTATGATCTTCCCCTCATCCAAACACTTAAAAACCCTATAGCCTTGTGTTTCAGTGGAGTTGAGTTCAGACTGAGTTTTGCTCTCACTCCCCCATTTCAACAGCCTTAAATAAAGTCTTCCTTGCCTGTTTAACATTGTCCAGTGCAATTTTTGCTTTGACATTGAATTTACTATCTTCTTTGCATTATGGACCCTGACATGTCACTTTCTTTTAATTATGTGTTAAGAGGAGCTACTTGAGAGGAACCTCATGTATTACACTATTTGTATCTGGCTTACTGCGATGACCATTTTAGAGAAAACAGTTTTATACAGGTATATATCATTTTACTCTGCTTCAGAGCTACTGCTTTCTTTTTTTTTTTTGCAAATTGAAGGTTTGGGGCAACCCTCACTGAGTAAGCCTATCAATGCCATTTTTCCAACAGCATTTGCTCACTTCCTGTTTCTCTGTCACATTTTGGTATTTCTTCCAATAGTTCAAGCTGTTTCATTATTATTATATTTGTTATGGTGATCTGTGATTGGTGATCTTTGATGTTACTACTATGACTCATTGAAGGCTCTGATGATGGTTAACATTTTTTAGCAATAAAATATTTTTTAAATTAAGATATGTACATTTTTTTAGATAAAATGCTACTGCACACTTAACAGACTACAGTATAGTGTAAACATAATTTTTATATTCACTGGGAAACGAAAAAATTCATGTGGCTCACTTTATTGTGATATTTGCTTTACTGTAATGGTCTAGAACCAAACCCACAATATCTCTAAAATATGCCTCTATGCTTTATTTTTTATTTCTACTTTATCATATAATCATAGTTTAATGTCTTAAAGCATATTCATGTGATGTACATACAAAATAGTGTAAAACAGCTATCGTTGGATGTATATTCTTATGTGTGTCTTTGATGATAATCTTATCATCCTTAATATAGTTTATCAATAGCTTTCTCTACATCCTATAAAAATGATAGTTTTAACAAAATAGTTCCCTTGGACCTCATAAGAAACATTTATTATACAGACTATGCCCTATCATAATTCAGGCAGAACATAAAAAAGATGAAAATATGACTTGACACCTTGCCTTTTAAATTTCATATTATCTGTTTTTTAAAAGGAATCAATTTTCTATATTTTTGGCATCACTTTTATCAGTAACATCTATATTCGTTTGTACTATTCATTTTCCAGGCTTTTTACTCATTTTCTCTAAGACAGAGGTTTTATATCCAGAATGAGGAAAAACACTTTAATTTGTAGATGAATGTTACATTCCATAATGACTCAATTACTTGCCAAACATATGTTTTCTTTAAATGTTTCTATACCATTTTAACAAATATATTGTATTAATGTATGGAGAAATGCACAAATCATCAAAATACCCTACAATGATATCATAATATGCTTCTGAAATGCTGTTTATCCATTTCACTGCTTTATTTATATGAAGCAGCAGTGACATTTACAAACCAGCTATGGTGATAACAGGTGTGCATGCCACTTGGATATCCAAAGGATATATTCTTCTAAGTGGTAGTCTAATCACCCAAGCCCCATGGAAGACTAAATTTAAATCAGATGTTAATGGCTTCCAGAGTTCAGCTGATCTTTGCATTCAATTATCTTCCCTAAAGCCAAATGGAAAAATGCTTTGACTCAGGAAATTGTACATGAAATTCACATCTGCTGTAAGAAAAACAGGTTTATGAACCATGTGCATTTAAAAAGAGAAAACTCTTACTCATTCTCAAATCTATTATTTCCCCCACTATCTGATGTTGTCTTCATCAAATGATTTCTATAAAAAGATTATATCTAGAAAATCTCTGCTTTATAACTCTGTTTGTCATCACACGCTTCTTTAAAGAAGGGACTGAATTTTCTCATCTCTCTCTACTGAGCAAACACTTGAACAAGTTATTTATTTTCTCAACTCCTCTCTTTCTTTAATTAACTTATTTTCTAACTTTTCCAGCTCCTCTTACTCCTTCCTTCCCTTTAATATAGAAATTCCACAGTGAACAAGTTCTTGGTACTGCTCTGCTCTGTCTTTAATTCCTCAGTTCCTGGGTCACTTTATCTAAAGTCACCTCTGTGCAGGCAACTTCCAACTCTATATCTTCAGTTTTGACCTCTTCCAAGTTTCAATCTCAGCTTTCCAACTACATGTGGGATGCACAGGATAGTCTTCCTGATAATCTAATTCCATCCACCACTTCCCTTCCCATCTGGATGTCTGCTTCCTTTCTTTTACTATATACCTTATCTTTCACCACTGCCTTAATGGGTATTTAAGTTCCAACTTTCAGAGTGAGCTTGATTCCTTTCACTCTGTTTCTTTCTCTTCATTAACCCCCAATGATCCACCTTTATTTAATCTTTTTCAGCTTTCTAATTTCTTTTTCTGAAAACATTTCTAGTCCTATTGAGCTTCATAACAATTGTTACTCTGTGAGGAATTAATATTACATACTAAATTTACACTTCCAAACATCATGGTGGGCATCTTAGCTCTGGTAAGCAAGAACTGGTGACAAGTTCTATAGATACTCCGATCATATTGTTCTTGATTTCCTTGTATTTGATCCCTTGTTTTATAGATAATAAAATGTCAAAAATGTTCTTTCATTGTCCTAATATATACTTTTTATTAAAAACAAAGGGAGAGAATTGTTTTCTAAGCTCAGAGCTACTGGAATTAGTTATTTTAAAAGGATACTACATAAAAAGTGTTAAATTTATGGGCAAAACAAAACAAAACTCATACTGTTACAAATATCTATTCTAATGTTAAGCCAAATTAAAAGCCAGGGGTTGCAAGTATCCAAAAGAAGAAAGATCAGTCAACCTACTTGTGAAGATAAAATCAATTGACGGGGAGCAGAAATGGTACTAAATATACCACACAGTAAGCCTCAGTTTACACACGGCACACAATTCTTTGCGAAAGAGAAGAAAATACAATTAGTTGAAACGCACTCAATTACCAGAAACCTATCTCATACTCTTGTCTTCTATCATAAAATGAATGTCTACAAGCCTATCTTTTTATGTTATTATTACTTTTTTAAATTCAGACATGCGCTCAGTAAAAGGAGCTCAGATGTAATTGAAGACTAAAGAAATATGCTTTTTTCTCCCTTCAAACCCCCATAACATAAAACAGGCAAACCAATTTAAACTAGATTTGGAAAATAAAAAGTTGCTATCTGCCTAGTTTAATCCCAATGAATTTTATATCAGAACAATAAATCCCTGAAAATGCAGGCTTCCAATGGAAACTTGTTAAATATTTAATCATAGGCATAGGCCCATAACCATAAGCTGTGTTCCTCATTCTTATTTATTTCAACAGTAACTTTTATTCTTTTTATGGAAGAGATCAAATGATGAGGGATAACCACTCATGTGAATATATGTGTGCTTACCAATACCATCATGGCAGTATTGCTGCATATAGATTTAGTTGTGTAGGGATGAAATTATAACAATGACTACTTCTGCAACAGAAACGGAAGGAAATCTCTCCCCTATACATTTGCTAGATACATGAGATTAGGGTGAAGACATGTACCTTTTAGGTTGTTTTATTTTTATATTAAAAACTAAAAATGCCGTTTTGAGTTATCAGAAGGCATCAATTTAATGCCCAAATATATACAGCATCAATACAGGAACAGTGCACACTTTGAAGTCAATTTTTACTTATCCTTCAGAGCTTAGCTTAAATGTCACTTCCTTAAGCCTTCTTTGACCAACCTCCAGAATAGGTCTATTCTTCTGATCTACATGCTGTAGTGACCTCTATTTTCCTTTCATGGCCTGAATCTCAAAGGTGAAGGCTCTCAAATTAGATTCTAGTCTCCATGAAGGTTGAAACCACGCCTATCCTATTAAATTCTCTATTTCAGTGGCTAACATTGCCTTCACATACTAAGCACTCAATAAATAGTGGGCCTAGGACTGCATTTACGAGTACAAACTTGATAATTCCACTGAATCATCAATAATTGATTATTATTAATAATAATAATTGAAAAGCTGAAAACCCAGACTCAGGATAAAGTTAAAAAGGCCTTTGAACACCCAAATCTCTATGGACAGGAAGAGGCAGGGCAAACTACCCACCTGCAAATACAGGTCATCTCCTATGTAAAAGGAAAGACGACTTGGCACATCTAAAATCCAATGCGCAGACTAGTAGCCAGAAGTAGGGCAGGGAGCAGGACTGGACCTTAATCAAGGAACTGGTGAGAGGAATTCTGTCAAATTTTAGAATTATTAATGATAAGTGACTGCTGTGTGCCTCCCATTTCTCCTCTTTTTAAACTGCAATGTCGATTATGTTATCCTATACCTGACAATTATTGAATACTGGGTGATTGTGAAGCAGGTAACTGATCTCTTTAGACCATAAGTCTTCAAATCAAGAGGAATCACACCAAGGATCCAAACCCAAGGATTCTCATTCACACCTAGACCTGAGTTAGATAAAAAATCTGAATCTTGACCCTGGTTCTCTAACATGATGAGATTTTGAAAAAGTTCTTTGAAGGGGTGACTATATTTTGCATAGTGGAAGAATGTAAATAATTTATGGCCACTATCAGTCTGTGGAAATTTTAAAACATTGCTGCAAATTCTTGAGTATTCATCTCATTGAGAGACAGGCATATATGCCTTCTCCCCTTGAGCTTGTGACTATTTAAACAATAGAATATGATTTTAAAAATTATGCTATGTCACTGCAAAGGCTAAGTCATAAAAAGCCATTCAGCTTCTGCCTTACCTGCTGTGACATTCACTAACATACCATTTAAGATATGCAGCTACCCTGAAGCCGTCATGCTATAAGGAAACCCAGCTATATGGAGAAGCCAACTGAAGACATTCAGCTGAGCCAGTCTTCAGATCACCGAATAGTATACATGAAGATCAGTGCTTCACAAAGTTTAGTCCATGGACCTGTAAGAGCTACTGAAATTCTTTCAAAGAGTCCGTGAAGTCAAAACTATTTTCTAAATAATGCTAACATACTATTTGCCTTTTGCCTTGTGTTGATATTTGAAGTGGTGCAAAAAAACTGCAGAGGCCTTAGCGTAAATTAGGGCAGATACACCATGCTGTACTAACATTCTTTAAATTCTTTACCACCGTACATTTGCAGAAAAAAGAAGTCATAAAATGTCATTTTCACTTAAGAATATTCTTAGTGATGCAGAAAAATATTTTATCAAAATTCTTTAGTACTCATCTTTTTAATATCCTATGTATCAAGATGGGAAATACGTATGAAGTGCATTGCTGCATATGAAAGTATGATCCTTGTCTTAAGAAAAAGCACTTGTGCAATTGATGTGTGGGCTGAACTAGGTGCTTCTTTTATGGAACACCATTTTTACATGAAAGAATGACTGAAAAACTATAGTAATTCATCATTAGGTATTTGGAAAATATTTTCTTGGAAAAGAAGGAAGTGTTTCAAAGAAAAAATCTGACAGTATTGACTGTCAATAATAAATTTTAAGTTTTTATCTGCTACTATCAGCTTAATAGCTTCCCAAGACTTTTCCAGTAAGATGGGTGATGACTTTAATAAATGTCATTCTTTTATTTTCATAATGAAATGTATCAACATTTGCAAGATCTGCAGAGTGAAACAATATTTTCCTAATGATCTGTGCACATTATAAAAATCATTCATGGGTAAAAGATCCACTCAAAGTGCAAGATATAAGGATGGATTTTAATGTTACAGAGTGCAAAAAGTTCACTAGTACAGTTTCAGATTCCCTGCTGAAACTGAACTTTAAGAAAATACCTCTTATCAAGTTTTTGTACAGTATTGAAGGAAAATATTCACAATTATCTCTAGAGGCTATTAAAGTACTCCTCCTTTTTCCCAACTTTACATTTGTATAAGGTCAGATTTTCTTCATACACTTCAATCAAAACAACATATTGTAGCGCTGGACACAGAAACATGAGAAACTGCATGTTTTCTAGTAAGTCCGAAATTAAGGGGTTTTTGCAAAAACAAAACAAAAAAACAACAAAGAAAACAATGCCACTCTTTTTACAATTTTTTTTGTTTTGGAACATACAGCTTTTTATTTAAAAAATTTTATATGATATAAATTAAAGGGGTTATGATAACTATTTTAAATAAATTAAAAATTTTTTAAATCTCTTAATTTTTAATATGGTAAATATCAATGGATATAGTCCACTTAAACAAAGACCCTTTGAGGTCCTGAATAATTTTTAAACATGTGAAAGTATTCCAAGACAAAAAAGATTGTTCCAGACAATTGCAGGCACCAGTTGTTCCAATCATCCCAGCCATTCAGATCTTTCCAGTTGAGGCCACAGACACAGGCCATTCATGCTGTGCTCTTTCTGAATTCTTCACCCACAAAATCCATGACCATAAAAGAATGGTGGTTGTCTTCTGTCACTTAACGAGAATGGGTTTATTCTACAATGACAGGTAACTAAAACACTAACTTCTTGTCTCTTGGCTTTTCTACCTAATCGAAATTCTTCCTACATTCCCTGTTACGGCCAAGCATCCAGTCACATATGTTGAAAGCCTGGGAGTTTCTTAGATTTCTCCAACCCTCTCACCCCAGTTTCCTGGATTTACCAAGTTTGACAGATTTTACCTACTAGGTAGCTCATGAAATCCTTCCATCTCCATAGTCAGAAATTTAACTCAGGCAGTTAGATCTCTCATCCAAGAGGTGGCAATAGCCTTCTAACTGATTTTCCTAGCTCCAGTTGAAATTTTAGTCAGACTAGTACTTTGTGTCAGGGATTTTTTTTTTTTTTTTAATTTTAAGGATAAATTTGGCATTATTAGCTTCCTGCTGAAAAGCCTTCAGCAGCTAGTCATTACCTTCAGGATAAAGAGTAAACTCTTTAAGGGGACAGCTAAAACTCAAGGAATCTGATTTTTACTGTCTATATGGCCACATCTCCATCATAAATGTCAATATTCTGCTGTACTTACAGTATCTTCTAGACTAAAGCATTATCTCTAAAATCTCTACACTTGTGTATTCATCTTTCCCTCTGCTATATCCTGCCAGAATTTCAAGATCCATGTTAATAATAATCTCTTTTTGGAAGCAACATATGATTCCAGAAGAATGAATTAGATTTTCTGCCTTATGTATTTATATTAGACCAGTTTTTACCTGCATTTTAACATTTATCGGAATACATAAACTTATAATGTACTGAGTGCTCACTGAGAGATGGAATTATTTTCCATCTTTGTATTTTTGAAATCTGTTATCTATCACGGTGATGAACAAATATCTGTGGAATGAATAATGCAATTGCTTTTTATACAGTAGACATTTACACAAATATTTGAAAATAACTTAGCTCTAGTAAGAATGCTATATTAAACAAAGATTCAAAATGAAAGGGTTATAAATAGTCTTTAAACAAGTCAATAGAAAAAGAAAGACAGGTCATTACAGTCAAGGTAAATGTTATTAATAAGAAGACATCACAGCTTCTATTAGTTTTAATCTAAGAATTGTACTCTGTCGTTTTTACTATTTAATATCTGCTTAATCTAACATTCCAGAGTTGATTAATACTTTCAAGCTTTCAAACATATAAAACTACATAGTAACAGTTTGCAACATAATTCTATGCTCAAACGTGCTTTGCAGTGTGATATTCATGCTTCAAATATTTATACAATATTTTAGCTTAGCATAGCACAATTATTCTCTGTGTATTGCCAAATGAAAACTTATCTCCTTCCTTAACAAATTTAGTTTCAATTTATGATACAGAAAAAAGCATTAAGTGGAGTAAGGGAAATAGGGAGGGTTTTGACCAGAGAAATAATAAGATCTGGCTTAGATTTTAAAAAGATCATTTTGGCTACTGTTTTGAGAATAGCCTTTCAAAGTGGTATAGTGAACATCTTTCATTTGCATCTCCAAATTTATTCTCCATCTTTCTCCACCCTACCCTGTGCCCCAGGAGGTCACTCCATATGAATGTTAACTGACTTCCTTTCTTCCCGCTTCTAACTGGATATGGCCAATAGAGGTGCATCAGATACCTTCTGAGTCCAGATTTACATTTTCCTTTTCAGCTGCAGCTGAACACTCACCTACTGGCTTTGACTAACTTATCTGTAATGCCCCTGGACTAACCTTCAAACAATATGGAATGAGACAAATGGAAAATGTTTTCCTCTGTTAATTTTTAGTTGACACATCTAAAAGTATTCTGTATGTTTCTGAGAAGGTCCAAGAAGGATCAAACTTTAGCTGTCTCTGGAGGGAATCAAACTCAGTAATATATACTTGTACTGACTTTTCTGTCTTGTCTTATTTCATTATTTCCTATTCCTCTCTCACATTCCCTGTATAACCTTCTGAATGATCTACCTACATATGAGTAATTGTTCCAGTTTTTGCTTTTAGGAAAGCCCAGTCTAAGACACCGGTAGGGAGGCACTGATAGGAGATCTAGAAGTTGTGAGGCGAGTGAGGTCAAGATATCTATTTCTTTGACTTATCTGCCAAGTCACTGTGCGTGTACTCAATCCTCCTGCCTTAAGGGCAAATGCAAAAATAAAAACAAGAGGCTTAAATCTCCCCGGTGAAAATAAGGAAAGAGACTTCCCTTCCTTCCCTTTTCCTATTTACTTTAGAAACTTGTAATTGTAGCTTCTTTTTCTGTCTCTGAAATGTATGTAAATCTTTTAAGAGCTAAATAAGCCTCTTGCCAGCTTTACAACCCAAGCATGTCTTTCTCAAGGACCTTCGAGCCATCTCATTGAAATGTAATCAAGGAAGATAATGCTCCTATCTCCTGGTTTCTGTGGGAGAGTAGGAGCCTAACTTCAGGGGGCTCTGTGCTCAAGTCGCAAAATTACCTCCTGTTATAAAGATGTAAGAAGTTCACTTTTTCTCTGGATAAAGCCAATTAATTAGCACAGATGATAACCTTAATTATCAGGTGAATTTAGGATGAACTATTTGTGACAAATGGTGCTGTCAAGTCCTTTTACTTGAGGACTAGTTACTGTTTATCTTGTACCTTAAGAACATGCACATAATTGATTGTTTCTGTTTGGCTATAAAAGGGTGAGATTCATCTCTGTCTTTGTAGTCTCTTAGCAGATTGCCTGTGATACACATCAAATTCTAGTTTAATACTTACTTAATAATAAAACTGTTTTCTTCCTTTCCTACATTTGTGGTGAGGTTTTCTGGGTTGGCAGGGGATTTTGTTTTTAATTATATTTCCCCAACATTCCCAAAAGCTATAGACCTTGTTATAGCCCTCTCCTGATTCTGGTAACCGCTCCCTCTCCTGGATCCTCTAAGCCAAAGTGTGGTAATAGCTACTGGCTATTACTAGCCCCCAACCACTGCAGCTTTTTCTGTTGCTTTTCTCAAACCATACCAATAAGTTTGTAAACAGTTATCTTGTTAAATTCTCTTAAAATTCCAAATTTGAGTGTGACATTAATTTCCTTTCAGGACCTTGACTAACAAAATAGAAGGGGTTGAAAGCAGGGAAATCATGCAATATATTATATATATCACACCTTCCTTATCCATTCTTCTGTCAGTGGGCACTTAGGTTGCTTCTGTATCTTGGCTATTGTAAATAATATTGCAATGAACATAGGGTTCATATATCTTTTTGAATTAGTGTTTTTGTTTTCTTTGGATAAATACCCAAAAGTGGGATTGCTGAATTGTGTAGTAGTTCTATGTTTAATTTTGTGAGGAAACTCCATATTCTTTTCGTAGTGGCTGCACCAATTTGCATTCCCACCAACTGAGTATGAGAGTTCCCTTTACTGTACATCCTTGCCAAAACTTGTCATTTGTTGTTTTTTTGATAATAGCCAATTCTGATAGGTGTGAGGTGATATCTCATTGTGGTTTTGATTTGTATTTCCCTGATTAGTGATGTTAAGCATCTTTTCATGTACCTGTTGGCCATCTGTATGTCTTCTTTGGAAAAATGTCTATTCAGGTCCTCTGCCCATTTTTTAATCGGGTTGTTTGGTTTTTTAATGTTGAGTTGTATGGGAATCATTTTTGACTCTTTTTCTGTCATAAACTCCAACTCAATACTTCTGAAATTCTAATATTTCACTTGCAGAATGTATATAGAACTAACAATTTCTCAACTCTTTTATCATCTAACTAAGCATCATCACCTTCATTCTTGATTATTAAAATAGTTTTTTTAGTATTCTGTTTCCACTCTTAGGACCCTCGGGTTATTGTCGATACAGAGGACAGAGTCATTTTTTTAACTGTAGGCAACATACCATTATTGTTTTTTAAAAAACCTTTTATTGAGGCATTAGTGATGTACAAAAGTCTGCACATATTTGATGTATCTAACTTGATGAGTTTGGAGATAAGTATACATCCATGAAACCATTACCACAATTTATGCCATAAACACAGCCATATTCATCACCTCCAAATGTTGCCTTCTGCCCTCTTTATTTATTGTTGTTACTTTTTTGTGATAAGAACACAGCATAAGATCTACTCTCTTAGCAAAATTTTAGGCATACAATATAGTATAATTAAGTATAGACAATGGGCTGTACAGTAGATCTCTAGGAACTATTCATTTTATATAACTGACACTTTGTACCCTTCGACTAATACCTTCCTGTTTCCTCTTCCTCTCAGCTTCTGGCAACTACCACTCTATTCTCCGCTTTTATGAGTTTGAATATTTTAGATTTCTCATATAATTGGTATAATGTAGTATTTTCCTCTGTATCTGACATATTTCACTTAGCATGCTTTCCAGGTTTATTCCTGTTGTTGCAAATGGCAGGATTTTCTTTTTTTTTTTTTTTTTCTTTTTTTTGCGGTACGCGGGCCTCTCACTGTTGTGGCCTCTCCCGTTGCGGAGCACAGGCTCCAGACGCGCAGGCTCAGCGGCCATGTCTCATGGGCGCAGCCGCTCCGCAGCATGTGGGATCTTCCCGGACCAGGGCACGAACCCGTGTCCCCTGCATCGGCAGGCGGACTCTCAACCACTGCGCCACCAGGGAAGCCCTTCTTTTTTTTTTTTTTTAAGGCTGAATTGTATTCTTTTGTATGAATATATCACATTTTCTTTATCAATTAATGGACATTTAGGTTGCCTACACATCTTGGCCATTATAAGTAATGCTGCAATAAACATGGCAGTACAGATATCACTTCAATATTTCAATTCCTTTGACTATATAAGCAGAGGTGTGATTGCTGAATCATATGGTAGTTCTATTTTTAATTTTTTGAGGGGCCTCTGTACTGTTTTCCATAGTGGCTGAGCCAATTTACAGTCCCACCAAGAGTGCGCAAGGGTTCCCTTTTCTTTACATCTTCATCAATATTGGTTATATACGTTTTTTAAAATAATGGCTATCTTAAATGGTGTGAGATGATATCTCATGGGGGTTTTAATTTATATTTCCTTGATGATTAGTGATGTTGAGTACCTTTTCCATATACCTGTTAGCCATTTGTATGTTTCCTTGGGAGAAATGTCTATTGAGTTTCTTTCCCCATTCTTTAATTGAGTTATTATTTTTGGCTATTGAAGGAGTTCCCTGTACATTTTGGATATTAACCCTTTATCAGATATATGGCTTGCAAATATTTTCTCCCATTCCATAGGCTGCCTTTTCATTTTGTTGATTGTTTGCTGTGCAAAAGCTTTTTAGTTTCATGTAGTTCTGCTTGTCTACTTTTGCCTTTGTTGTCTGTGCTTTTCATGTCATATCCAAGAAGTCACTGCCAAGACCAACGTCAAGAAACTTTTACCCCGTGTTTCTTGTAGGAGTTTTATGGTTTTAAGTCACTCTTCTGTCCTTACACTCCAATGACTCCACTTCACACAGAGTGAAAACCAAGGGTCCTATAATTCTCCCAAGATTTATTATGATCTGGCTTCCCACTCTTTCTCCAACTTCTCCTGCTTCCACTTGCTTACTCTGGTCCAGCCTTACCTGCCTCAGCATTACTTACTGAGTGAAACCTACTTTGACCACTCTGTTTTACATTCCCTCTACTCCTACCCTCAGCACACCCAATTACCTTACTCTCCCTTATTATTTTTCATACACTTGTCATCTTCTAAAGTACAATTTCATTATGACGGTCTTTCTCTTCCCACTAGAATATAAACTTGATGAGAGCAGAAATTTCCCAGCACAAAGAACATTGCTTGGCACAAAGTAGTTGTCCAGTAACTATGTGCTGAATGAATAAATGAATTAGGGGTTTGAAGATTGAGGATTTTTGTTTTAAAATGTTCTCTTAATAATTCATGGAGTTGCAGCCGTCCTTAATACAAGTGAAATGAGGGACAGTCCCACTTCAGCAGCCCTAAGACCTTATATGAATAATAATTTGTGAAAATGCAATTCAATGGTAGTTTCAACTACACCAAAACAAATAGTTACTGTATGTAAGTTCATCTCTTCTTTCTATCACAAACAGTTCTCGAGATACTACTAGCAGAGCTTATCTTCATGAAAATCCAACACCATACCTTTCTATTTTCTTGGGCATTGCAAGTTCCTTCTTTAAAGTGTCTTTCAAGAGTAGGTGCTACAGTTTCTATAAAGGACCTATTTGGTGGCCAGAAAAGAATGCCTGGCTTGAAGCCTGTCAAAATTGTTACCACACATTCTAAGGCCATTTCCTTTACGTTCACAGGCTTCCTGTCCAAAAACAGTAACAAGAGTGCTTTTTGGCTTTCCAGATCTTATAGAAGATGTGGGATCTTCACTGACATATCTGTGTATTCATCCTGTCTGCTCTCTGGTCCAAGTCACTCTGATTACCCAAAACTTTATTTTGCAATGCATAGTAATTATTTTAAGTGGCAAAAAATTTACTTAAAATCTCTTTATATTTGTGCATATGAATACGTTGATCAGATTTAAAGAGAAAACCACTGAAATATTGCAAAAACTAATACAATAGTCTAGATAGAAAGGAAGTGCATCTCAGTGGGTTAATAGAGTGGACTCTGAGGCCAGGCTATTTGAGTTCACATCTCAGCTCCAATACTCAGTAGATGTGTGCCATCTTATACTACTTATTTAACCTCTCTGTGCCTCATTTTCTCATCACAGAAATATTAGTAACTAATTTCATAAAAGTATTGTTAAAATTAAATGAATTACTGTAAAGAGATCTGTATGACGTGTGGTACACAGAAAGTACTAAATAAGGGCTAGCTATTATATTATTATGTTGTTGTTGTATTGTACGTGTATCCCTAAAATCAATTTTGTGATTAATATCTTTGACACTTTACATTATTAAAATTATATTGAGACAGAAGGATTTAAAAAGTGGAGAAAACAGGAAGATGATGGAAAATACTTCTGGTTCAACTTAGATATACATTTAATTTTAAAACTGAAAGAATACATGTAACTTGGTGAAAGTTTGATTCTTTTTGCAATCCCTTCTATCACCATCTCCAGTCCTTTGTTTCCTGCCTGTTTTTATCAAGTTTAATTCCTTTGCTGAAATAAATCTTTACCTTGTGTGTGTGGTGACTATTAAATACAACAATTGATTGCTGCTGTATGTTCTACTAATGAGCCATAAGAAATTCTCTCTCCTGTCACTTTTACACAGCTGACTTTATTCACACTGCATAAATGAACACCTAAAAACATATCAGTGTCACTTTTTATTAATATGTAGCAGTTTTCAGATTGCAGTTATCACAACCAGAAAATGAATTTGTTGGTGAAAAGTGAAGATTACAACATGATGAATTTCTGAGAACTGTATTTCAATTGTACCTTTCAGTGAAGTAAATGTTGGAGATAGGATGGTAAAGTGGAAAGAACATAGGATGAGGCAGCAGAGTTGAATTTGACAACCAGATCCTTTCCACTACTGGTTATATGAATTTGATGGAGTAGCTAACCTCCTTGAGCCTCAAATTTTCTGTATATAAAATATAATTCCTTTCTCACTAAATCCAGACTATCCAGGGTAATTTTAAAAAACCCATTTTTGATACAGTAAGAGGCAAAAATAGTTTGCTGCACATAGAAGTCAGGTTGTTAAATTCCCAAATCTGTGAGGGGTAAAGTACGTATAGAGGGGAGAAATGTTCGGCTTACAAGAGCTCATTACATTGAAAAATGAGGTCCTTGGGCCTCTAAGTTGCTTTTATGTATTCACTAGCTGGCTATTCCCCATGTCCAAGGTGATGTCTCTTGGCTGCTGTGTCCCTGTGCTCCTTACCTGCCTCTTGTGCTGTCATTTGCCTTATACTATGTTCTTGGGGGGAGCATTGGTCATCCCCCTTTGAAGAATTAGGTTCCCCTTGACAAGGGGAATCAGACATCTGAGGATTGGTATATCCTCTGCCTGGCTCTGCTAAAATTGTCTACCTTCCATCTCTGTTTTAAAAGCACTTAGCTCCACACAGCAGGGCCCCTGACAGACCCACGGGCTCTCAACCCAGAACCCACATCTCAAGGGACCTGAGGGCAATTCAGATGTTCCAGTTAGGGTCTGGCGATTATGCTCTACCCTCTTGACCAGTATATATTACCCCATTTTGTAGTGGGGCCTCTGCTCGGAGTCTCCTCTGAGAATAAGGTGAGTGCTCTGTGCTTTCTGCAATCCCTTAATTTTTTAAACACATTTCCAAAGATGGCCCCCAGTGAACTACACCTCAAGAGTATTCAGTTTGGGTTGGCCATATGACTCACTTAGCAGTGGCAGAAGTGACACTGCAAGTCTCCTGAGTCTAAGCCAGAAGAAGCACCGCAGCTTCCACCCTAGTCCTTTAGAATGCTTTCTCAGAATGCAAGCCACCACGTGAGAAATCTGAATACCCTGAAAATGCCCAGTGAGGAAGCCCAAGCTGGCCATGTTGAGTGACACATGGAAAAAATACTCAACCAGCTCTAGCTCTTCCAGCCATTGGAAATCAGGTACCCAAACATGTAGTGGAAGACGGCTTCCAAATACTTTAGTCTCAGTCTTCATTTGATTGCAACCACAAGGGAGAACCATCAACCTGAGCTGCAACCCAAACAAGATAATTTTTACTCATTGTTGTAAGCCAACAGGCTTTGGGGGGATATGCTCTGCAGCAATAGATAAGCAGAATACTTTCTTTTATTTGAAAGCCAAAGAGGAAAAATTGGGACACAGGTCAGCTTTTTTCATACTGCTATGTACCTCTCTTCTTTTCTTTCCACATCTCTAGGGGCTATAAATATGGCTGTGCAGTTATGGTCAAGGTGGTGCTGATGATCAATGCTAGAGGGCTTTTGTTGGTGGTGCCTTTTGCTTTATTTTGTTTTACTATTCTTCTTGTTCTATCTCAGCCTTAATAGTTAACTGGTTTCTCTCCTCTACCCCAAGAGTCTCTAAATTGTTTGATCTAATACTCTTCCAAGTAAAAATCATGTTGAGAATTCACATACAAATGATTTATTAAGGAAATGTACTCAAGGGGAAAAAAATGATTACAGAATGTGTGAAGCAGAACAGAAAAGAGAAAGGGGCCAACCAAAAGTGCAACTTCAGGCAGTCTTAGGCATATAGGTTTGGTCTGAGTCTTAAGAGAAACCCTAAGTGTAAATTATGCCTCAAGAGTTTGTCCTAGCTTAAGGGAGAGAAGCTGAGTTTTCCTATTCCTGTCTTGATTAGTCATTGGCTAAGGGCTCCTTGGGGAATGGGGTGGTGGGAAGATAAACTCCCAAGACTTGTAGCTCTGAGTGCCAGCAGGGAAAGAAGCTCCAGCTGCAGCCATCCAAAGAGAACCACAGGTGTGCACCATTGAAAGAAAATATAGACAGAAGCTGGGGAATCTAAAAATAATGAAAGGAATCCAAGGGGATTTCATTGGCACCAACAGAACCCACTACATCCCACAATATATGTTATGGTTGGGAAACAAGAAAAGACATAAAAAAAGATTTGGATTTGGAGTATACTTTACACACAAAAAGTTTAAGATTTATTATTGGCATTTATGAAATTCATGGAGCTTTGAAAAACTGCTTTTTGAGGTAGAGGAGGGGTAATGAAAAAAGCAAATTCTCATTCTCAGTTCACCACACTGCTTTAAAAACAACCAGACCAAACTGTATAGGAATCAGCCCAAAAGGATTATTTTTTTTTCAGGTACTTCCCAAAAGTCACCTAACATATCAAAAGCTGATAAAAGGCAACTAAGACAATTGGGCAGTCAGAAATGAACCTTTTAAAGCTAGGCTGGCATACAAGTAATAAATATAACATTCCAACAAATCATATAATGTGAGTTCAGAAAAACCTAATAGTTGGCTATTCTCTATATTACAATTATGCCTCATAGGCTTACTTTAGACACTTCTTAGTATTTGTTAGAAAAGGGAGTATCTACAGTAGTACCACTAGAATATATAGTTGTATGCTCACCAACTACTTACCAGTATGAAATGGCCATTGCCCATTCCAGGATAATGTCTATTTTACTTTTTAGAAATTATGTTAGTAAGTATAGTAGTTAAAAGGTAACTTTTAAATATATAAAGTGACTCAAAAATAGATAATAATAAATCAGATAAATATAAAATGAATTGACTTTTTAAAAATACTTTGTCGATCATAACAGCACCATGATATCAATGACTATTATTTCAAAGCACAAGAAACCTAAAGATCAGGTCAGTTGTTAGGGACTGAAAATAATATCAATTTTTAAGACAGTCATTTTTTCCAACTTTCTGTCAGATTGTCACTTCTTTATTTCATAATATGTTCAAGTGTGCCTTCATACAAGAAACACAAATATCTACACCATCAATTTCTTGTCTGTTTGCTGGTCTACATGTACTTGATTGCGGGTATTACCTTCAATGCACAGCTTCATTGCATAAATTATTTAAGCAACTTATCCATTTTGTAAGGATTGCATTTGATTGAGATGAGACGGTATAATCTGTAAATCCATTTATCAGATACATATTGCTGCCGTATGTCACAATATGTTAAGATAAGCCAACTGGTGAAGACATCATCACTTATTATGGAGCCCCTACAAGGTCCTCTGAGTAGCTCATGAAACAGGTGACAACTGACCCTCTATCGTAAGGGATAGAATTAGGGAACCTTTTAAAATCTATATGTTAAATATTAGTAAACTACAGTATTCTAATTTTTTAGATAAATATTAAATTTAAATACAGGATCTAGTATTTTCTTCCCACACCCAAATCAGATTATTTTGTGTAACTTCTGGGGTGTATATATCCCACCTTTTTTTTTACTTACTCTCTTTCTTCCCAGTTTCAGCTATATTACACTAGTGGGCAAGGTTTCTATCAGAATCTCCACCATACAGAGTAACTCTATGGGCTGAGTTCTTCAAGTTTGGCACTTGATATACTAAAGAGATAAAATAATTTAGCAACCCCCTCTCTCCATAGTTCTTCCCTTTCAAGCCATTTTTTTTTCTTTTTTTGGCTGAAAATCTTTCTTTGGCTAAATATATTCATCCTCATTTGTATTTACTTAAATACCCCTTAAGATTAAAAGCCTGTAATTCAACATGATTTAAGGAGTGCTTTTCATCCTTTCCTGCATAATGAAATTACCTGGAGAAATTTTAAAGATCCTGATACCTGGGCTCTACTCTAGGGATTCTGATGTCGTTGGTTTGTGGTACAACCTGTACATCAGGATTTATTCAAAACACTCAAGGTGATTCCATTTATGCAACCAAGGTCGAAAACCACTGGCTTAAAGGACAAAATTAAAATACTTAAGCTTAATATGTGCAAAACTATTATACCTGTTACAACAAGTTATTACCACAAAACACAATACATGATAACATGGTCATTTATTGCTACAGTTTACTCTTCCTCCCCCAAATATTCAGTTTGTGGAAAAGGGGCCTAGTCTCATCAATTTTTCAAAACTTTGTAAAAGGGGAAGTACTTAGATTCAAAGTGGAACCCCTACTACTTCCCTTATTTCAAAGAGAGAAAGCGAGTTTTCCCTAATGTCTACTATTTGCCCTGTTAATCTCCTTCAGCTACTCTTACTCCAAAGATTGTTGTAATAGATAATATGTCACAGATAAAGCACCCAACAGGTCTTACAACTCTTATAATCCCCAGGGGCCATATTAGTGTGTGATTTTTTAAAATTTATGTGTGTATGTAATAAAATTTGCCACTTTAACCATTTTTAAGTGTGCACTTCAAGTGGCATTAATGATATTCACAATGCTGTGCAACCATTACCATTATCTATTTCCAGGGCTTTTTCATAACCCCAAACAAAAACTATAACCATTAAGCAAAAGCTACCCATTACCCCTTTCCTTAGCCTCTGGTAACCTTTAATCTTTTCTGTCTCTGTGAATTTGCTCATTCTAGATATTTCATATAAGAGGAATCATACAATATTTGTTCTTTTGTTTGAATGTTTCTTAGCTCTGCACTAGTTGGAATTTTTATTTTTCTGGAGTGATACTTTTTATTTGCCTGATTGTCACAAGCCCCATGAGCCCCTTTTGTTCCTGTTCTCAACAAATGTTCTTTCTCCATGTAATTTTGAATTCAACATTCCATAGTATTATATAAAGTATTATGTACTATAAAAAATCATATGCATGCATGTATAAGTAGAATTCTTCCACAATCTATTTAAAAATATTGCTATATTATCCTGTTCATTACGTAGTGAATTAACTAAGAGAAAAAAGCTTCTTGCTTACAATACTAAGGAAATAGCACATTTTGCTTAATTTGCATATCTTACTGGTAGCTGAAACATTCCAACCGAGCAATTATCTTAATTAATAGTTGTTCAGTGAAGTACAGTGCTGAATTTCATAAAGAATTAAGACAGGCCACTGACTGTTTCTTTTTAGTCTTGACACATTACAAATCATTCTAAACCACATTAAGATAATTACAAAGTTGTACACACACACACACACACACACACACACACACATAAATCTGTTTATTTAAAACAGAAAAGTAGATCACGTCTCAGGTTTTCAGTGAGTCTGGAACAAAAAGAAAACTTTTTTAAAAAATAAAAAAGTTTATATATTTTTAAGTGGCAAACAAAATTTATTCTTTCCTTTCTAGCAGTTTTATTGCAAAATTCAGTCCATCAACTTATTTGTCTATTCTAGAAAATACTAAACAACTTCTTTGCTAAATGAAAGGTAAAAATGAAATTACTGCCTATTTTTCTTAGAAAATTTTACTATAAATTAGAAAACCAAAACAGGGCTTGGTATTCAGAATACAAAAATATCTACTTTTCCTGAAGATCTTAGAATCTCCATCATCAAAGAAACAGAGAACACACAATTTCTCATGAGTGGTGTGAGTGTGGTGATTATGAGTCATCAGGAACTTGTGTATTTATTGTCTTGCCAACTTGCGGCTCCTGTCTATAACATGGTGATAGAATTCTGTGTGGCTTTGAGAGAGTAGCATAACTTGGAGTTTGCTCAGTATATTCTGTTCACTCAAATATAATAGTTAATGTTTACAGTGCCAGGAAATGTACTAAATCTTTTTCATGCATTATCTCATTTAATCCTAATAACCTTGTGGGTAGGTACCATTATAATCAAAATTATCTTCTTTTTAAGATGAAGAAGCTGAGCCTCAGAGACATTAAGTGACTTGTCCAAGATCACATGTATGATTTCCAGAAAGTCATTCAGCCGGAGGATAGGTGGTTTCTTCCAGACATCAGGATATGCTGGTGCCAATGGTTATTAAAATGATGGGGCTAACGGTCATTAACATTTCTGCCATAACTTTTCCACTTCAAAAGATAGTGTACTTTTGTGCAACAAAGATCTGTTTAAATACATAAATGGAGTGGCAAACTTTTGTTGCTGTTGTTCTCTAAGAGTGAAAGCAAGCTCTGAAGATAGGTTATGCTACATTCTTAAAAATCAATATTAACAATTTTATTATATTAAAAAAGATTCTCAATGATTAGTTTAACATATTAATCTCTGACAGGATATATCCTAATCTTCACACTCAAAAATACATTTTTTAAACCTCTGAATTATGTAGTATAGAAAACTGCCCTTCAAAATATTTCTATATTACATAATATTTTCACATAAAATATATAATATCAGGTTTTCTTCCCCATTGCACCCCTCCTCTCCAAGTAAAACTTAAATGTATTTTCTTTATGGCTATGCTAACCCAGTCTTAGCTCCATCTGTAAAGTTCTGCTTTTCATTCACTAAATAGGTTGACCTTTTATTTTTGTTTTATTATTAGTTAACTCCTCTCTAAAGTTGCCCTGATTATGAATGCCAGACTCATGGCAAACCTTATCTCCCTTATCCCAGCAATGACTCCTAATCTACTCTAACAGCAGTCAATTAGGAAGACCTTAGGGAGATGATGATGGGGATGAGGGAATCTGATCAGGGCCGGAGTCAGTGGTGAGACAGAGAAGAGACTGCCCAGAGTGCATCTAAGATCTCAAAACATCACTGTGGGAAAATGCATTTACCAGAATTCTTTGCAATACAATACTGTGTGTGCTTGGAAGGAGTACTTTTAAAACCTGTCTGGGTCTTAGGGTGGAGGGTGGGGGCAGAGAAGAGACACTTTCAAAAAGTTTGTTCTTAACTGAATTCTTAGGAGAATAATGTTATGTAAATAGGCTAACGATGGTCCCTGTTTAATGGTCTCAAATGGCCCCTGTGTTGTTTACGTCTTCACAGCAAGCTAGAAACATTAACCCAAAGTCCACTGGTGCCAAACTCAAATTCTTACCACAAAAGTGCTTCAAACATAGTCCAAATAAACAAAATTCAGCCATTTAGAGCCCACCTAGTTCACACAGCCTGTGAAACTGCTCCCAAATCTGCTACCCATAACTAAGACAGACACTGTAACTGTAAAAGACCCCAAACTGCTGCTCCCCTTTGGGGCTATCTGCCCAGAAGCTGTCTACCTTGCCTTACTATCTCTGAAAGGTCTCTTCTAGGAGGAGGGACTTGCACTCTCTTTTAATCCTGTCTAAATACTGTCCAGTAAAGCTTGTATATTATCACCTCTTATGCTCCTATCTCTTTTTCTTTCTTTTTTTTTTTCTTTTTCGGTACGCGGGCCTCTCACTGTTGTGGCCTCTCCCGTTGCGGAGCACAGGCTCCGGACGCGCAGGCTCAGCGGCCATGGCTCACGGGCCCAGCTGCACCGCGGCATGTGGGATCTTCCCGGACAGGGGCATGAACCCGTGTCTCCTGCATCGGCAAGGGGGCTCTCAACCACTGCGCCACCAGGGAAGCCCTACTCCTATCTCTTTTTTGATCAACTTTGAAATCCTCAAACTTACCACAGATGACTCCTATAGCCTGAAGTGCTTTTGGGTTCTCTAGTGCGGATAAAAAAAGGGATCAGATCTACATTCCTTGGGTACATAACAGAAAAGAACCAAACTCCACTAATAAGAGATTTTCATTTTCTCTACCTCTCCTCCATGTGTCTTTTAGCCCCTTCACCAAATAAACACTGAACAAAGATTTAAACTACAATATATTGCTTGAGGCAGTATCAAAGTATTAGCAATTTAATACCCTGAAGTGCTACTGCTGATAGAGGACACCACAGTACATCTTCCTGGACAGTGAACAGAAAATAAGAGGGCAATGGGTGCATTGGGGAATTAACAAGAGACTGTAGAGATACAGTAGCCACCCTAACACTTTGAGCAGAGCTTTATCTGTGGTATTGGTTCAGTGACTAAACTCAAAAAGGACTTTTTTGTTGTTGTCTTATGCTTTAGTTTATTAGAGATTATCCTAGGATATCTACTGTTATCATGTTTCTTCTGCATGTTATTGGTTATGTCAGCTGTACCAGGTATTATGGTGAAAATTCCACAGTGTACACCTCTAATTTTGTCTATGTGGATGAATTATGTGCTGTTATTTGCAACAAGAAATATGGGCAGGTAGGCTTTTCTTTCTCTGACATGAATGAGGCTTTTCTTTCTAAACACTCTTGAACCAAGATTTAAAAACCATCTTTTCAAAGGGTGAGGTCTATTTATTTTTGGATTAAAGACTTCAGGTTAAAAGAGGAAATAAATAGTTTCATTTAGAATAAAGCATAACACCTCATATGATAAAAGGAAATGATGTGATGGAAGACACTATTGAGAACTTCTCAGAAAAGTTTGGCAGGAAATTAAATGCCTCATCTAAGCTCATTTATCATGCATTCACCTTTAGCTCATGACACATTCTCAGTAATGGTGACATTTGCAAACTAATTTAATTGCGTATTCTTTATTTAGGAGTGATACTATAGGACATATTTTCTAAATAATTATAATATCATGTTGGTCACTAAATTTAGTTACTTTTTAATCCAATTTTAAAATATATATAATTATGGTTGATGTCACATGAAAGATAACTAATTGGTCAACATTTAAAAGTTACTTTTAAAATTAAAGGGGAAAAAAAGACTTAAAGGTGTCTTAAAAACGGCTGAATGAGGGCACAGGAACTGACTTCCAGAGCCTAAGCAGAGCAGATGAGATAGAAAAAAAAAATTGCTTCCCACACCACGAGTTAAGATGCTCAAACTTTTCCCTGGGGCACTACTTGCACTTCTCCATAGCTCTAGATGCCATGTTGTGCCATAGTTGCAGGGACTATAGCAGTGAAATGCTGCCTGCAATGAACTTGTTTGGACAGAGGATCCAGAACTTCCAGTGGTGGCTAGAATGGAGGAAGGACACTACTGCTCACTTGGGATAAGATACACAAAGCAACCCTAAAAATAAATTGCATCCAGGGGAAATCCATCCTCCTGGCTGAAGAACTGGGTAAAGAAGCCCCTGTGAGCTGGAAAGTGTGGTAGAAATTCTTGTTGTTTCTGACAGTCTGTCTGTATGTCTGTCTCTCTCATGTTCTCTTCTCTCTACTGTTTCTGCCTCAAGGCCATGAATCTGCATGATTTCAGTGGTGGCTTTGGCACCTAAAACTCAAGAGAAAAATCATTTCTCTGCAGAGAGGAAATGTGAAAAAAGCCTTTTGGTGCAAATACTATTGGAAGAAATATTTATTTTTTTCTTTCAACCCTTAGCCAAGGATGAGTTCATTCAGCAGGTGGAACTATGCAATAGTGTGGGAGATAAAAATGCTAAAAGAACATGTACTCGCCAGAGAAACTGGGGAAAAGACTACTGGGAGCCTACAAGTGTAAAGAAAATGCTTGAGAGGCAAGGTATAGAGAAGGGGGTCCCCTAATTCTGGGTATGAACCTATATGTCCCAGGCCCACCTCCAAACTGTGTACACATTTAATGCACCCAAGAAGTGGTGAATGATGAATAATGAAGGCTTTGAGAACTAAACTACAATACAAATCACCACCTAAGTCATAGACTAGCACCTGAGAGGAGCATACCAGCCACAGAACCAAACAACATAACAAAAGTTTTAAAATATAACTACTATTGTAACCTAAAGAAGATTTAAGAGAACTTGTAGTCTAAACCAAAAAGATTTATTGCCTGCTAAAACAACAACAATAAACCTCACAGTACCAAGAACTAAAGAGCATGTGCAAGTAGAATTTTCATACACTAACAATGGGGATACATTCTTAAAAACAGTTCAACAGTTAATTATAAGTTTAAACATATTCTCACCATATAATCCAGCAATCCCATTCCTAAAGATTTACCCATATAAAATGTAAATCTTTGTTCACATAGAATGCTGCATGCTAATATTTCAGGAGCTTTATTCAAAATCACCAAAAACTGAAAAAAGCTAAATGTTCCTCAAATAGAGGATGGAGAAACAGATGGTGGTATGGTCATGCAATGGAATATTACTTAGCAATGAAAAGGAACAAACAATTTATACATAGATGGATACATCTCAAATCTCTTATGCTACATGAAAGAAACTAGACTCAAAATTCTACATATTGTATGAGCCCATATATATGACTGCTTGGAAAAAACAACACTTAGAAATGGAGACTATACTAGTGTTTACTAAGCATTAAAGGTAAAGGAAACAGAGGGCCCAGAGAAGTCTGGCTGCCTTGGATGCCCCCTCCTTGAGGGCTCTACAGACATGACTGGGGCTGGTGGAAATGGGTACATGCAGGCCAGAGGGTCTACTGCAGGTTGTTTTCGAACACCTAGGGCCTTCCTGGTGACTTGTGGGCACCATGGATTCTCCTCCAGAATGTGACTTTGTACCAGGCACTTTGCACCTGGGATGCTCTTGGCCAAGGGTGTTGTGGGCCCTCTGGCTTTCGTCACCTGGTCCAGGGGGACCCAGGGCCAACTTACACCACCGCACCTTCGTGGAAGATACACTTCTGCTCAGGCTGTCCTCCCATCCTCTCCTCACAAGAAAAGACTGGTCAGGGCTGGTGGGTCGGCCTTGATCACACACACACACACACACACACACACGGCCTGTGCTAGACCTGGCCCTGTCAAGGGGGCTGATGTTCTCATCATTCCTTCCTAGTTCTTCCGTTTACGCTACTAAAATAAACAGGACTCGATCACAAAAAAGGGGGGGCATAGCATGACCCCCTTTTGCATAAAAGAATGTTTTGAAGGTGATCCAAGAGTTCTTTCTTGTGGTGCTGATTACATGACTATATATTTTTGAAAACTAGTAGAAATGTACACCAAAAAGAGTGAATTTTACTTCATGTAAATAAAAAATAAAATTTAAAAATGGCTTAATATAGGTTAAACCTAGTACATTGTATTTAAAAAAAATTTTTTTAAAAGACAAGCTGAAGTGCTCAAAAACTATCTCTAAATGCCAGAGTAAATTGACTGTTTGGGGCCAAGTTGATTTGCCTACCAAGCTAGAAACTCTAATTTACTGGCTAATACAGTGAGGTCATTAAGAGAAATTAAACAAGGCAAATCTTGTTACTTAAGTTAGTAAGACAATTATAGCTTCAAACCATCGTTGGCTTTACATTAGTACTTAAGGCTGTGTAGAGAGTACCATTGCTTTACTATGCAAAAAGTACTGATATTTGAGAATCTAAATAATTTGGTCTTTCTAAATTAGGTTTTCTGGAAAGTAATATCAGATCTTCACTTCACTTTATACATTTCATTCTTACAAGTGACCAAACAAATAAACTAAAGAACATCAGAATTGGTTAGAATCTTTTCTTGATGACATTCCCCAGAATAGTTTTTTGGAACCCTAGGCAGTGAATGTTATGTGACACAGCTCACCTTGACTCCATGCTTAACCTTCCCGAACTGGAGCACTAATTCCCCAGCTGCAGGAAGTCTGGGCAGCCTCTTAGCTTGGGATTTCCCTATGTTGAAGACAGCTGCCTTGTCTAAGGTCAGGACCACTCCTCAAGGGCAGGCCACATCCAATGAATGGTCAGTGAAGACCCCTGCTCATATTGGAACAATTGTGGGAGGCTCGCTGAGCTCTAGACCTTGGCATGGTATCAGCTGACACTTCTGTTGCAATTGCATCAGAGTTGAACTTCCTCCTTTCACTTTTTTTCTGTCTCTTTCAATGTTCCTAGATGTTGATTTCAAAAGTAGTCACTAACTCCTTTCCTGCATGCAAATCTCCACATCGGTTTCTCTTTCCCCAGGAAGCTGACCTATAAACTTGGTGCCAAAAAGGGTTCAAGGAAAACAGGTACTGAAAGGAGATACTGGAGCTGAACGGCCCTCCGACTGGCTGGCAGTGAGGAACCATTACTGATGGTATGTGGAACACTAATAGTCCCTGGAGGCTGTGGTGGTGTGATTGTTAAAACGTTCACAGGTGGGAGGAAATTCACTGGCAGGTGCAATGTTTCAGGCTGAGGTAGTAATTTCAAGGATTATAGAATTAAATGGGTTATTCAATGTGCTGGAGAAAAACAATGCAGATTGAGGTTGATTAATCACCAATTAAACATTAAGCTTGAAAACCTTGGCAGCGTATAAAGAGACTCTCATCTCCCACAGCTGAAGCACTGATGAAGCTGAGGATGAGGTCATATCTTAACATTTAAAAAGGCTTGATAGCAGGTTGGATTCTCAATTATGAAAGATCTTCTATGTCAAGGTGACAGCCTTGATTAGGAAGGAGTGAAATCCTGGGACTTGGAATAGAGATATCTGTGTTGATACATTTGAAAACTTAGATTCAAATGCATTTTTTGACCTTCAGAAGTATCTCACTTCCCAAATATGATGCAAACAAGTTTTCCTTGTAAGAAAATACAGACTTCATCAAAATTTATTGCCACCTGCTCTTCTGGTCACCAATATGTCCCAATATAACCTGTCCAGGAAAGTGCCGGGTCTATTAAAGCGGAAAGAAACCAGCCTCAAAGAAGCTACAGAAGTTAACCAGTATGTACGAGTAGGACTCTGTAGAAGATGCATGACACTGAATCCTAAGAGTGCAGAATCAAGGAGAGATGAAAACATTAAGTTTGGATTTAAAAAAAAAAGAACACAGTTTATATTGGGGTACTCTTCTATTATACAGAATTTCACACCCTAGCTAGGACCCAGAAAACAATGATCACATACTACTAGGATGGCTCTTAGAAGCTTCAGAAAGTGATGGCTCATATTATGTGAAACAGAAGTGCTGGAACTCTTGTGAAAGATAGTGAAAGGGGGAATAAAAAGTTCAGAGATGTGGGCATGCTAGCGGGATATGCTATGAAGGCAGCAGACGACTATGTTACATGTGAGATACCAGAGGACACTCAATTTACCAGTGATATGGTATACACTGATGAGAAGGGCAGCAACATCACTGAGAAGCTCAGTGGTGGCTATCTTTTGTAGGACAGGATGAATGGTTGAAATGTTCTTATAAAACTGGGTTCCTTGATAGCAATAGGGATTATAGGATCCCAAGAGACTAAGTGTCAATAGTTAGCTATTAGAAGGAATGTGTGCACAATTATTATAATAAACGGCACAATCAGAGTGGCAGCCAGGGGATCCTAACCTGCAGAAAGCTATGGAGTTCTTAGGGGCAAGATAACTGGGCAGACAACAAAGGTCATTTATCATCTGTAATAACAAAATAAATTTAAAAAAGCAGGAATGGATGATTTGGAATATAAGAGCAGCCATCTCAATAAAATGTCACAGTATATTGTTCAGTTTCAGGATCTGAGCCAAATCTCAGATCTGGAAACCAGTGGCCTAAAGAGAAGCCAGGTCCTGAAGAGGAAGGACCCCACAACACTGCAGCAAGTGGCTGTGTAATAACTTCCCCAAATTTTCCCAAAAATGACCTATGGGCAGGGCAAGCTTCATGGGCCTGTGATCTTCCTCATCACTCAGAAGGGCCCTGTCCTTGGTTCAGTGCTCTGCTGTTACCATCTTGAAATTCTTAATAATTCTGTCATTGAACTTGTGATTTGCAAGTGAAGTCTGATGTAACAAAAGAGCCTGTATGTGAGCAGATTGGATATGCACAATCTGTGTGCCCTCCTAGTCTTGCTATTCCATTTGCATAGCGTTGTCATGCTCCGTGACAACAGAATTCTGGCAGACCCATGAAGCTTGAGAATTCAGTGAGACTCGGAGTGAGTACTATCGTGTTACACTTATGACTAGGTAAGCAGAGTCCCTGAAGGGCCACACTTTCCAACCTAACCAGAACTTGCTCAGAAAGAACTGAACTCAGAAAGAAGGCAGTTACATTCCAAGAAACACAGATGACCCGGGAATCCTATCACATCCTTTCTTACGCTTGTTACTTGCCTGTATTAGCCAACCACTAATGCTGAAAATCACTTAGAAAGATAGAGCAACCTATGTTCCTTTTCCTTCAGTCCTTCCTTACTCATCAGTAACTTGAAGGTAGAGTGTTGGTAGAATGTGTGCATATCAAGAAGTGAAATAAAAATAGTTGAATTAGTTTTATGGAGCATTTCTGCTATGCTGGTAAGAATAAAATGTATATGCATGTATGAGTTATAAAATGCTAATTATGTCATTTTGATGATTCTGCATATGAGTAAATGCCCTTACATTCACTTTTAAAACCAGCATTACATGATATAAAGATGAACAGCAAAATGTATAGTAACAATTTTAAATCAATTTTTTACTTTAGAATATTAAATAACAAATTTAAAATGTTATGCCAGATTCAAAGGAAACCTCGCACCATTATGAAAGGACAATACTTGCTAAGTCTCTTCAGATACTAGAGGCAGCATATTTCTCATTTGGGAATGCTTCTCCAACCTATACTACAAATAATAAGAAAGGCTTCCAGCTTTACAGCACCCAGAGCAGAAAAGGTCTCTGCAGCAGGTCTAACGTGTGGAACATAGAGCTAGAAAGGATAGAGTTTTGACTTTATGGCAAACTCCCATAAAAGAATCACAACATAAACCCATAGGGTTCAGGATATAGGGTCTCTCACAGTGGAGAATGACAAACTTTTTGAAAAACAGCTTCTTGGGAGCTACTGGGTCTTGAAAAAAATGAAGCACTTAACCATGGGACATCAAGTGACCATGAAGCCCAAATTGCTCATCAAGTGTTGTATTCTGTCAGACACATCAAGTTACAAGTTCAAGGGAAACAACAGATCAGACATGAACAGGGTCACCAAGAGGTGCAGACATAAGTAAGTGGGGTGATTAAGTGGTCCAGATCCTCGTGAGCCTCCACTCTTGAAGCAGTACCTTTCCTTCAGCTCATGCCTATGACCATATGGGGATACCTAATGCAGCTGATGGAGGAAGAAGAAGACAACATTTGGTTCAGGGATGAGATTTGGTTCAGATACATTTTCTCAATGGAAGAAGTTTGGGTGGTGCTCCGAATAATCTACGCTTTGTGGAAAGAGAAGTAGCCTGTGGTAGAATTGTTATGTATCCTAGAGGAGTGGATAATGATCTGGTCCTTTAGTCAAGTGCTTAGAAGGAGAAGTATTGGTAGATCAGGCATAAGAAGGTCCAAGGAAGAAGCATATGAACAAATCCCTGGGAACAATTGTGAAGATCTCTGATGGAGTCAGCTAGTTGATGTCAGACAGACTATAATTTGACCATGAATGGAGCAATGGACAGATAAACAGAACAGTATGGTGACAGGGACAAAGGCTCTGCCTGGGTCTACTACACTAGTCTGGGGACCACAGAAGTTTATTCAAGCTAATGCTGCTACCAGATGTTCAGCTTTCAAACAACAGAGACTTAAGCTCAGCTCTGCAAATGGCAACGTCTTTTGAGGAGTCCAACCAGCAGTTTGATGGCAGTTTGATTCCACTGGGCCCCTTCAACCTGTACAGGGCAGTTATTCACCTTAACTAAAATTAACACACACATATTCAAAGTAAGGGTTTGCCTATTATGCTCATAGGACCTCAGCTGGTATCACTATTCAAGGATTTACACAGTATTTTATCCACTGACACAGGATCCCATATAATATTGCATAAGAGCAATCTATAGCAAAAGATATGCGGTGGTAGCCACTGACCATAGAATCCAATGATTCCATCACATAGTACGTCAACCAGAAGCTGCTGGCCTGGTAGAACAATGAAACATTCTATGGAAAGTACAGTTGAAACACCACCTCAGAGATGATATCCTAAAAGGATAGAGTACATAGTTCTAAAATGTGGTAAACACACTAAATCAATGACCTATAACATGGTGTTGTGTCCCTTTAAGGTAGAATACATGGGTCCAGAAACAAAGAAATAAAAACACAAATGGCTCCATTTACCAACACTTCTAGGGATCCACTTGAGTTATTTTTGCTTATCATCCCTGAAACTGAGTTCTGTTGGTTGCTTAGGGGTCCAGGTTTACAGAGAGTGAACACTTCCACAAAAGGACACTGAGTTTCCCATTATATTTTAAGCTATGGCTGCAACATGTTTTTCTCAAGATCTTCATGCCAAAAGGCCACCAGGCAAGGAAAGGAGTCGCCATTTAGAAAGGTTAATTGATGCTGACCGTCAGCAGGAGGCAGGGCAAAGAAAAATATGTTTGGCGTCTAAGGGATCCCTTGCAATGATGCTTGCCCAACTTTGTCAATAAGTAGTCAAATGCAGCAGCCATGGCTTAAGCAGATCATAGTGATCAGTGGCTCCGATCCCATAAATGTAAAATTCTGTGTCATCTCACTAGTTAAGACATGTAGATCAGCAGAGACGGCAGAAAGAGTGAGGGGAATCTATAACGGGTGATAGAGGAGGGAGACAAAGACTATCATTTGCAGCTTCAGAACAAACTGCAGTGGGGTGCAGCTAGACGGTCTGCAGTTTATCTGATCACTTTTCCTTCTGTGTGCTTCCCAGGAAAAGTGGCACACCAAAATCCTGAAGGAACTCTCCAAGAACTTACATGATGCACATGGAGCTGCACAGCACAAGGAATGGATGGTAGCACATGCTCTGGTGAGCCGTGCAGATTATTTGCCCCACTCCCAGGACTGAAACATTCATTCTCCCAGCTACTGGGAGTATTAGAAGCTGAGAGTTCTCACCTGAGTTCAGCCACAGCCGAAGAGGACACCTCACCCAGGGTAAATTTCTCTTCCTGGGGCAGCCTGAATCTTAATGACTGGCCACTGTAGGGCATAAAAGCTTTCCTCCTTTCCTTAATTTCAGATAACTCAGAGGAGACATCCCAGCAAATGAGCTCCCCTGCTCAGTAGTGCTTCTTTTAATCCCCTATTCTGAACAATAAACTTCTTGCAAATCTCTGCCTCAGAGTCTGTTTCCTAAGAAATCCAACTTGTGGCCCCCTGCAATAGGCAACACCACTGTTGCGAGAAAAATGAGGCAAATGATGGGAGAACCATTCTGCAGATGTGCAGATAGCTGTAGCATCCTCCAACCATAGACAGCTACAAGCTTTGATATAAAATATTTATCACATATAAAAATCCCAAACTATATGTATCTAAACTAAATTACCAGACAAATAAATTTCTTTCCTCATCATTGACTTAATAGGATAAATAATATGGGAGCTAAGGAAAGTTCCATTTATATACAATGTAAATGAAACTGAATAAAGAATTTCATTCGTTTCTTCATGAGATGTCAAATTAAAGAGCTGATAGGAGAGCTAAATGAACTGAAACAGGATGAACAAAAAAACTCCCACATTATTTTTTGATTGCTGGTCACAAACATTAAAGGGATTATCAGAACTCGGCTTTATTTAACAAGCGAATCAAAAAGAAGCAGAAACAGATGAGCATTAATTGCATTTGTATTTGAAATCAAATACAGAGAAAATATTTTAAGAAAATGGGGCAATACCAGTGATAATGTTAGAGGAGCTGAAAACCATTTCCCTAAACACATCTTCCCTAGATATCCAGATTGTTCATATGGCCACGATACCACTGGAGTTTCTCTCCCGTAAGAATCTTTAGCTTTGTTACATCTGAATGTTCTCCTAGAGTAGCTTCTTCTCGGACATGATTCTAATTGAATTATTAGATTAGGCATAAATTGTGTCAGGTATAAATCTAATCTAATCTAATCATAATTCTTATACCTAAATATTAACCTTTGCTGGGATCTCATAAGCATGCTATCTCAGGGTCATTTATGATCCAGTGTTTTTACCTTTAATTAGAAAACTTTCTTTCTTTTAAATACAGCTCTTCTAATATCCTATCAATAAGGTTTTGTCATCTCTTGGGCATACAGAGGAAGTCAGTACTGGGATTACACTGGAAGAAATTAGAAGGGGAGCTCATTTTGTATTTTCATTGCAAATTCTATCACTTTTAATGTTCAAAGTTATTCCAAAATCAAGCTACATAAAATACTGTACAACTATACTAAACATGTCTAGGGTTCTTTTCTAGCTCTATCTTGAGTGAATTACTTAACACTTGTCTTAGCCTCCTCCTCTATAATAAAAATATCACAATTGTACTTGGTCCACCTTAAAGACTTACTAAGAGACATATTAATTAACATGAATGCAAAGGTTTAAGTGTTAAATTCATGTCCTCAATAAAAAACAAAATAAAACAAACAACGCAAAAAACAGCTAGATTGACAATTTTAAGCACAACAGAAGGAGACAATAAATTTTCAAATCCATGACCTTTAGAGTGAAAGTATCTTTCTTCTTTGGGATCAGAGACTTGACTTTGGTTATTCTCCTCAGTGTCAAGAGGCAGTGCAGATTTTCTGAGGCTCTCCAGTTTTTCTTTCCCTCATAATAGAAAGAAAATCAAGCCTTATAATACAATCAAGAGCTCAGTCTTCTAAAAAAGCTTCAGCTCAGTGATTGATTATACATCTGGTTTGGTGACAGAAATGTTTTCTTGAAATATACATTGAAATTGCTTATTTTGAGAGCTTATTTTCCCATTTTGTTCACTATTCAGAGGTTCTGTTTGTTTTCCCCATTGGCATAGGATCATTTATTTATTTCATAAGATCATTGAGTTGCTATTGTATTATCTCTATTTTCAGTTCAATCCAACCAAGGGGAAAATTCTAATCAATGGTCCAAAGATCATTGCATCCTGGCACCATAGCCATGTAGCATTAATGATTAGAGAAGTCGTCAGTTCAGCCGTCAGTCTTAGGCCTCCAGCCAGAATCTTTCATGCCCCATTACCTTGGGAATATTGCTAAATGCTTTTTTCTCCTTTTTCTTTTATTTAATGTTTCTCTGAACAGTGTGTTTCAGGTAGTATATTTTAAATACAGTGGCTTAGGAAAGCAACAAAATGCACCAAATCATCATTTGAACATACTTAGTCTCCCCATCCACACAGCATGCTGTTACTTCTACTGTGCAGCAGCAAGCTTATTCTTTGAAGAAACTGAACCACAGACTCTAGTATCTGTTATGAAAGACATCAGCCATAGCTTACGAGTTTCCATTCTAAAAACAGGAATTAAGTGACAGTCTACAGGTTGAATGGGGAGCCCATCTTACCCTAGTTGTTATCAGGATGCTAGCAGCCAGGCTTATAACCCCGAAAGGGAGATTAAAGGATTCTTTCAGAAGAAACTGACCCAAGAAAAAAGATCTTCAGAGGCTGATATTTGTTGTCTCCAAGAAAATGGCTGCCAAGAGTATCTGGATGGTGAAAGACTCTATCAATGAACAGAGAAGCCAACCAGCTGACAAAGTCACCTAACATTGAGGGTATCCTTAATACTTCACTCTTAAACATAAAGAGAGCTGAGGGTCACCAAATATTTGATTGAGGCTCCAATATGAAAGACAGAGACCAAAAGAAACTGAAAAAGAAAATGAACTCAAGGGAAATAGCCATACAGAAAGAAGAGCAACCTCAAAAAGGAAAAAACAAAAACAAACTACAATTGATATTATTAAAGAGATGAGAGAAGATACTGTGCACATGAGATAAGAAGGGAAGGTTTAAAAACAGAATCATAAAAAAGATAAGATCTTGGTACTTAAACATAAAATTACTTAATTTTTTAATATCAGTAGATGTTTGGAAGATACATTTGATGACATGATCCAGAAAAAAAAGATTAAACAAAGAAAATGGGAAAGAAAAACTAGGAATATCACAGGATAAACTAATATCACGAGATCAACTATTCTAATAAAATTTCCAAGAAAAGAGAACTTGAAAGAGAGAAAAATTACCAAGGAAAAAATACCAATAATAAAAGCCATCCACCAATACAAATTATCCCGTAATTTTAAGTCTCAGCTATAAATAGAGGACCCTAATAGTTTTCAGAGAGAAAAAATATATATCATACATAGAGGAATAAGAACTAGAACACATCAGATATCTTAAGACCAATAGTGATAGTCAGTCAATGTCTTAAAAATTCTGAATGAAAATCTTCAATTCAATACTTCATATTCTCATTATGCATTAATTGTGTGAATTTTTTAAAGCATTTTCAGAACTGCAAGCTCTCCAAAAGTATGTCTCCATTGCCCTCTTTTGACAAAGCTACTGGTGAACATGTTCCACTAAAACAAGGTAAACTGAGAAAGCAAGACAACACGGGATCAAGAAAATATAAGTCTCAGTCCCAGAAGAGAGGTGGAAGGGATTCCCAGGGTGACGGCAAAAGAAAACATAGGATGAGACTTGTTAAGAACAAGTCTAGATTGAAGCATAGAAGACTTTAAGGAGAGAGCTCCCCAATAATACAAATGGAAATAATAGAGTAAATAACATATTTGGCCATGTTTAAAGGAATGTTTTCAGTTTTTCTGCATAGCTTATTGTGGGAATGAACTAGTGATAGTTAATTAAAAAGCAAGCAAATTATAAAAATAAAGCAATTATAAACTGATACTTCCTATGCTGTTCAGGGTGGTATTTTTATGTTATATACTAAAAATAGCAGCCACAGTTTTTCAAAATCTTCTAGATGTCAAACATACTTTGTCTCTCATCTCTGAACCCTTGAAAGTAAGAATTATTATTTTACAGATGAGAAAATCAACACTCAGAGAAGCTAAAAGACTTGCCCTAAGTCACACAGTTAGCAGGAAGTGAACTGGGATTCAAATCTATATTCTAACGTCTATGTTTTTTCTAATAAAGCATGCTTAACTGGCATGCGGATACATACATATCCATATTGCACACATCAAATGCAGTGTTACAAACCATGCTAATATATAGTATTGCTTTTGTCTTTACTTGTGCTATGTATGTGTGTATTTAGGTAAACAGGCATGAGTAGGTATGTATATGTAATTTTCTCAACTAGATTATTAGCAGAGAGGAATTATATATTCAATACTCAAAGTTGGTGTTTTTGTGGGTCATCTATAACTTAGCAGAGAATCACATACAACAAGCTTTCAGATGCTGTTCATCTGCTGATCATTTTCTGAGCTCTAAAGAAAATCTTTTCAACATAAAAAAATATGTATAGCATGAATAAGTGAAATAGTCATATTCTTACATCTATTTCCTTAGGACATTACTCTCAAAGTATTTTTAATTTAAAAATGAAATACTACATGTGGTAGGTAATAGTTTTTACATTTGTCTGTGCTAGGAAGAATACAATTATACAGTAGACTTTCAATACCAACTGGACCTTGGATATCATTAGATGAAGTGCTGTAGTAAGATTTAATTATGAGTGCCAGATTTCAGAAATTTGTACATCTAGGGAATGTCCAGAAAAGTAAGAGAAAGAGTGTCCACAAAAAAGTTTGGTTTTATAGAAGCTAAGAGAGGGTTTCTAGAAAGAAGAGTTAATCAACCATTGAACACTACTGCAATGATTCCAACAGATTCTACAACATGAATGCCATGTTGTAGAATCTGTCTTGCAGAGAGCGGTAGATGAGCTGGAAGCCACACTGAAGTGTTTATTTTATGACTCCCCACTAAAATGTAAGCTCCATAAGAAGAAGGAGGGTTTTTTTTCCCCTTCCTAGTGCTATACAATGCCCGATAGAGGACGCACTCCACAGTACCTTAATTTATTGAATTTTAAGCAAAAGTATATTCCAGGTCCTGTGCTAAGTTGCTAAGTGCTGGGATTTAAAAAGAAAAAAACATATTTTTCCCCAGGTGGTAATGAGGTCTATAGAGAAAAAGTAAGAAAAGAGGAAAGAGGACAGGGACTGTAGGAGGCAAGAGGGGTAGATCACAATTGTCAATGAGCAAATCACGGGAGGCCGCTTTAAGACAGTTATGTTTGCACAAAACATGAATTGGCTGAGGAGGGAAGACCTAACAAAATCTGTGAGAAGTGCATTCCACACAGAGGGAAAAGTTAACCCTTGATGTTCTGATGTGAGACTATGCCTAGAATATTTGAGAAACAAGAAACAAAGAATTGATTATTATAATTGTTACTAAAATTTGCCCAAACACCCTGTGGGGTAATTCCTAGCTTCATCTTGCAAATAATGAAATGGAGATTCAGAAAAGTCACCCTGTAAATAACAGGTTTCCTTCCACAAAGTAATGCTTGCTGTGGGCCACCGTTTCTCAATAGTGGCACTCTTGATATTTTGGGCTGGATAATTCTTTGTTGTCAGGAGTGGTCCTGTGCATCACAGGCTTCTACCCACTATATGCCTCTACCCACTATATGCCACTACCCACTATATGCCACTACATGCCAATAGCACCCCTCTCCCCACAAATCCCACGTGACAAAAACTTCTCCGGACATTTTTAAATGACCACTGGGGGTAGGGAGAGTGAAATCATCCCTGGTTCAGAACCACTGTCACCGAGTAGTACAGATAACAGGCAAGGCATCATTCTAAATGACTGACAGTTAACTTAGGCCCTATTTTTAAGAAATGACAAAATTAGTTGCAGCACAATGATGATATTTAATCATATTAATGGTCATCTTATGCATAATTGATTGACTCAGCTATGAGGCATTTGAATCAGCTGGAGAGACTGCCTCAAATACTAAATTGACTAGAGTGAGCTTATGCTTTGCATTAATCAACAATGCCTTATGTGCATGTAAAATTGAAAGCACACCATGGAAATTCTGAGCAATTTTACCATGAGAATATTTATGTGCACATTTTATTAGCCTAATTCATTTTATTAAAGAGCATAAAACATATTTTATATTCAAAGTTTTAGGACAAAGCTATCATTAGATTTTATTAATTTTCCAAACAAATCAATCTCAGTGTAATTAACTCTTAATGAATATACCCTCGCTTCACAAATCTTGAACTCTCCAACTACAATTTATATACCCCACAACTATTATAACAGAGTTAGTATGTTTTAAAATACTGTCTATGCCAATTTATTGAGGGTGTGGCTTGGGGATATATTCATTCAAGTTTGTCTTATACTCCTTAGTAAAGAAATACATCATTGTGAATTAAGGAGGCTCAACTTTCATCATTTAAGTAAACATACATAACTTTTCCCTGCCTCATAAAAATAGATATCCATATAACTATTAGACCCATCCTTGTCTTAATGATAAATGAATGGCATCATGGAACTGTTTAAGCACTGCACTGGGTAAAGCAGCCCTGAGTGCATTCAAACATGAACTGAGGAAAGGCAGTTCAGAAGCTTTTGACAGGCCTTAACCTTACAGAATGTGTTTCTTCCCTGGCCACCTGAACAGAGCCTGTGGCTGCTGGGCCAGTGGGAGAAGCTTACACACAGCTTTGTTTCCCACCTGGCACTGAAAGCCTTCCCACCAGATTGAAGACATACAAGTATGTTAAGAGAAGGGATTATGCACTGGAGCTGTTGTTTACAACAAGATTTGGGCTAATTAAAAATTATAATACATAAAAACTCAGGGAGAGCTTAGCAAAGAAAGCGAAGTTAAATCCTAATGCTGTTTAATCAAGCACGAAGTCATGAGATCTTCTAAAAAATATTTTGAGCCTCTGATAATATTCATATTAGAACATTTACTACAGACCTATTATATTCCTAGACATAGAAAAAGATCATGAAGTATACCATTTTTGACTTTAAAGTTGTTTTTAAAAGCTCAACACAATTGAGACATCTTTCTTGTAACTAAACTGATTTATACTGCAGAAGTTATGAAGTCAGAATCATATAGAGCAATTATATTTCTTATGTCTCTCAAAATTTGGGCTACCATCCTAATGTTATGTATGCAAGTAATGTTTTCTTTTTCCCCTTAAAGGATACTTATTATTTAATTTGAGGCCATCTAGTAATATTACCCTATGGTTATTTCCAGAAAACATAATAAAACTCTAATATTTGAGTTAACACAACATATTCTCATCATCATTTTCACCAAGCAAAATTTGTAATCTTAACTGCTATCTGCTCCTTCTCTCTCTCTCTCTCTCCCCACCTCCCATTTCATTTCATTTTATTTTTTTGGTCCACTGCCATCTCCTAAAAAAGAATGGTGCTGAAAAGAAGGAACTCTGTATCAATAGTTGGGGACTTGGTTTATTGAATATTACTTTCTTAATATGCCAAAAGCTGATATTTTAAGTAAAACCATTTCTCTATTTTCATTACAGATCTATGGATTAATATAATAAATACAGAAAGGAATTCTATGCAAGTTGTGAAAAGAAAATAGAATTTTGAGCAAGGGGGGGGCATTTTTAGTTGTGATAGTTTTATGAGATACTATGCATTCCAATGACTCTCATAAATCCAGGAATTCAAGCATGGCACAGTGATTTCAGATAAGATCCACAAGTGAATGACTAATTTTTTAAGCAAGTGCAACTTATATTACTATTGCAATAAACATAGTTATTACCAGCAGAGTGAGGCAATTTTGCAGCCTTTTTAGTAAACTCTCTTCCATTTCCTTACCTTTTAAAATCCATGTAAACAAGTGAAAGATATTTGAGGACAGATTGCATGCATCCCTTTTTTTTTTTTTTTTTTAATACTCACGGTCTTTTGTTCATTCTAGAAGAAAGGGTTTAAATCTATAGTGCTGTTGGCAATTAATGAGAATCATTCTTGATAACAGTGCTTAGCAGAATTAGTTTCTTTTAAGATGCTTAATTGCAAATTATTCTTCAACACTAAAAGAATATGCTAAATCAAAGCCCTTGTTTCTGTGTTTTTATTTTTCCTTTTCACCAGCACTGCAGAATTAATTTAAGCACATTTTACCAAAACTTTAAACAGGGAAACAGTTTACTTTTCTCTCAGAGTATTGCTTAAGTGAAATGTGAAGGAATGTTCGTGTGTATGTGTGAGAGAGAGAGAAAGCTTCCAAAGTTCTTTGAAAAATATCAAGATCTGATAAAAACACTTAAATGAGATAGTAGTAGCAATTCAAAAAAGTAATTCGCCACATGCTTTATGGCATAAGTGCTATTTCTAAGAGGAGAGGAAAGAGTAGTCCTCAAATGTCGGCATGAATGTAAGCTGTCAAAGCAGCAAATGCGTCTAGAGGAAAGACTGCCTTCAAAAAGCTGGGCAAAAGGATGAGATAAAGTAATGAGGTGTGACTGACATTTCATACTGAGATTCATCATGTTTTCACTACAACAATCAAAAGTTGACTCTCTTGGGGTATGATGCCAGGTGTGTAATAGCGAGTTGATTGATCTCTACTATTTATCTTATAGTAAACAAGAAGGGATAAGGAGGTTTTCTGCCCAACTCCAGTTTTACCTGATTTACAACCCTAACCTTATTAGACATAGGTAAAGCGTCACTAATTGCAGGCATCAACTTGGAAGTTGAATGACCAAGAATAATGTGTTTGACCAATTAATTGACTGTCACAGTTTTAACTTATCCATAGACACAATAAAAGCAACATCTTCCCAATTTTAACCTACTCACTTGCTTCTTCTGTAACATAGTCACAGTTATTCATGAAAAAGAAAAAGAGAACTACTTAGAATAGTTTCAAGATGATTCAAATATTAACTAGGAGTCTGATCAAGAGTTTCTTAATTAAGGTTGCTGTTGCCTTAGAATAAGCCTGCCAACAATACTTACAGTACAGCTAATATACCTTAATGAATGAGCATGATATAGTTTAAAGAATACTGTCAAAGGAAAATCACACACAATATTCAAAGGGACTGAACCATCTTTCTCCTTACTGCATATTAACCTTGCATATAAATTCAATTGAACTTAAAAGTAAAATTTGCTTTTGTCCTAATATTGAGTACTCAGAAATGTTTTCTCTTTATTCTGATTGCAAATTAGATTAGTATGCTCACAGTTGATCTCCTTTCAGATAGTATAAGGCTTTTTTCAAACAAAGATGGAAAATCAGTGTAATTATAGCTCAGTGACACTTTTGTAATGGGGAGAGATGTAGATGATACCTTAGTTAATACCTGAAAAAATTATCTACTCCATTAAAGAGGTATCTTAATAATTTCCAAATGTAGAAACCATTTTTCTGTAAGCTTTACCTTTCAATTTCTGGCTCTATTTTGTGGCATCCACCACATGAATGGAAAAGCCAATTTAAAAAAAGAATACTCAAATACGTACTGAGCTTCTACCACGTGCCATGCCCTGTACTAGGTATTCTGAAAATAAAAGAAATATGAGATAATTATGCAAGATATTCAAGGCAAAAGCAGTTATAATAAAATATTTTTGATAAAGAGATTTCTAATGAATTATACAAGCATTTTACTCTATTCTCTTTATTTGGTAGATGTCTTTATAAACACAAGTCAGTATGAAAATGCATCTCCTATTGCCATAACATAGTCCCTATGATTCATGAAAAAAAAATTTAAACAATCCTTATTACACCTTTTTCCCTAACTTTCATTATATACCAAATTATTCCAAAACATAATGGCTTGAAACAACCCATTATATTCACAGATCCTGTGGCTCAGGAACTCAAATAGGGCATAGTAGAAGTATATTTTTTTTGCACTATGGTAGATGAGATCTCAACCAGAGAGACTCTAAAACTGTGAGAAACTTAGTGGGCCTAGAACCATTTGCAGCTCATTCATTTCCATATCTGGCATTAGCCTGGGCTAACAGGAACACTAGGATCGCTGTTCAGAAGATGTGCATGTAGTATTTTTGTGGCTTGGCTTCCTCACAGCATGGCAGTTTCATAATAGTAAGACTTCTAATATAGTAGTTCAGGGCTTCAATTGTGAATATTCCAGGGATCAATGTAGAAGATACAATTGTGACTGTATAAATAGAAAAATGAATAGCACAGCGCCTTCAGCCATTTAAAAATATCAAACTGCTTCCTGAATACATTTAATTCCATTTATACCTATAATTTGCTCACTGCATCAGTTTGCACAATTTAAATCTTGGTTTGATTTCCCCTCTACATGGAAGTGGCCTTTGGTATTCCTTGGTTGTCAAGTGAAACACATTTATCATGATGAATTAATAAGCTAGAATTCTAATTGATCACAAGTTAGTGTCATTGACCTCAGTCAAACCTTCAGTTTGCAATCACTTTGGCTGAGCAGAGAATTAGACCCTGGGTTCTGAGGTGATACCACCAAACTACTAACATCTTGCCTAAAGCCATGCTTTCTCACCTCTCTATATCAATACTCTGTTATAACAAATCAGAAGCATGTTTTCTGGGAATACATAGCCCATCTTTGGAAATATTTTTATACCTAGACACTTCCTCATATATTTACTCATTCTTATATTATTATTTTTTTTTAGTAACATCCCCCCTTGTTACTTCTTATCACACAAAGAATAAAATCCAGTCTCTGCTCTTACAGCCTAAAAAGTCATGTGTGTGTTTTTGTTTTGTTTTGGTTTGTTTGTTAATACTTGAAAGTCATTTTACCATTTGTCTCCTTTGATTGACTATAATCTCCACAAGAACTGGGACATTCACTATCCTATACCTAGTCTAAATTAGTACTTGTTTCATAGAAATAATTAAATACGTATAGTTTACATTGAATTAATCAATGTTTAGTCCAATTCAAGGGAAGACTAAGATTCTACTATCTTTAGGGAGTTTAGGGTCATCTTTCAGAAGGAACAACATTTATTTATTTATTTAGTAGAATAATGGAAAAAGACAATTTTAGAAGGCAAATAAATCTCATCGGTAACTTAAAAGACACTGGGTCAGATTTTCAAAAGGAAATAAGTACAAGGATGTATGTGTTCAGGCAAATTAAAAACGTGGTTAAGTATTATGGCTGTTAAGATCAACTTTGTGCTAATGTTCCCAAGTTTTAAACAGTAACTATTTAAGGACGTTTTTATTTGCCAGCATATGATAATAGATTGAGCTTTGATGACAGCATTTGCACTAAATTCATTTAGGCAATCAATGATAACATGAGAAAGAATGATATCCTGCATAAAGATGGGGCTAAGCTGAGAGCTATCATAGAGAAAGAATTAGCTAGTTCTGGTTCATGAGATTGAGATGTCAGAAAGAAGGAAAAAAATGAAAAAGAAAAAATTAATTCTACTTCCAGAGTCTGAGAGACTGTATCTCACAATGGTTGTGTTGGCAGAATGGGAAACCAGTTAAAAAAAAAAGAAAGAGCCAATTTTACATGAAAGATAGTTAGTTTGCCTTGGAAATATGGACTTTTTAGACAATACTCAAATGGAAATATTCTATTAAAAACTGAAAATATTTGAGTGTTGAGTTAAAGATGTATGTAGCTGCTTTCGTCAGATTTCTAAAAATGCCCTCCACCCAAAGATTCCTGATGCCTGGGTATTTAATGAAATAGTAATCTAGGTACTGTGGTGAAGAGATTTTGCAGATGGAATTAAAATTACTATCAATTCAGTTTAAGATAAGAAAAATACCCTGGATTACTCAGGCGGGCCCAGTTTTATCACATGAGTCAGAAGAGTCAGTCACAGAAAGATGCAACTTAAGAGAGAGGCAAAGGAGAGATGAGGCAAAGGTAAAGTCGGAGAGATTTGAAGCATGAGAATGACTCAACCCATTGTCGCTGACTCTGCATATAGAGAATGGAGGCCATGTTCCAAGGAATGGAAGACGTCTCTAAAAGCTGAAAATGATCCCTGGTTAACAGCTAGCAGGGAAATGGGAACCTCAGTACTACAACTGCTTGGAACTGAATTCTGACGATATGTTAAGTCAAGCTTGGAAAAAGGTTCAACACAGAGCTTCCAGGAAAAAATGCAGTCCTGTTGACACAGTGATTTCATGAAGCCAAGAACAAAGAACCAACTTAACTACTTTGTGCCTACACTTCTGACCTACAGAACTCTTAGATAATTATGTGTGTTGCTTTAAGCACCTAAACTTGTAGTAATTTATTACGACAGCAATAGAGTTTCTACACAGCAATGACTCAATGAATACCACTTAAGTGACAACGTAACTGAAGCACACAGAAAAGAGAGAAGAGTTTCTGGTTTAAGATTAAGCTTTGGGAGCCCTACTTAAAATGAGGAGATGACTGGAGAGAGTGGGGTCAGTGAAGTCACACCAAATAATGTGGAGGGAATGCATGGATGGTCAGTGATCAAAAGCACATTTGACAATTATAGGAACTATTCAGGGTCATGCAAATAAAGGCAGCTAAAAACAGGAGTGGATGATCAATAAGTTAATGTTACAGAAAAGTCAAGCAGGGCAAGGATGAAGAAAAGGTCACTATTTGAGGAAATCATTGGAGGTGGAAATGAAATTTGAGGAATAAGAAAGGAGTGGCAAAGAAATAGTTTGGGACAAGTATAGATTGATTGCTTTAGGAATTTCGATATATGAACGCATAGAACAGTGAGTGCAGGAGGAAAGGCAAGGAGTAATTGAAATAAACGTGACTTCAGTACAAAAGATGACCCTGTTTTACCAAAGAACTGTCAGTATTAATTATCACATGTTTACATTATGTTTTCATTAGATGAAAGCAAAACCTTCTACTAATTCTTAAAGTGCTCACAAATGCACAGGGGGAGGCATGGTGGAAAGAAGAAATGCTGGGGCAAACTTCGATCTAAAAACCTGAGCAAGTCCTTAACATTCCCAAGTTTCAGCTTCCTCAGCAAACATGCAGGGCTAATAATACATGCTTATTTCTCATTACGTGAGAAAATACGTGCAAATCACCTAACATAGATTCAACAATCTGAACCAGCCCCAAAGGTTCCAAATTGTATACCACTCTTATGGTATGGGCAACCTTAATACCTATCCCAGAGGTTTGAGAATTGAGAATATCAAATGTGTCTACAGCTGGACAGAAAGCCAATTTTTGGTCTGGATAGTTTCTCTACTCTTCCAATGGTTCCTAATAAATAAACTATATCACCAGCCTTCCTGAGTCTCCAGCTGGCAGATTGCAGATCATGGGACTTGTCGGCCTCCATAATTTCATGAGCCAATACTTTATAACAAATCTCTTTACAATGCCTTATAATAAACAAACCAGTATCTTATATATATAATTCTCATATTCTCTCTCTCTCATATGAAAGATATAGATATAGATGTAGATGTAGATTTATAGATATATCCTATTAGTTCTGTTTCTCTGGAGAACTCTGACTAATGCATTTAGTGTCACTGAAATTTTGGGAAAAAATGCATGATAGGTTGTAAAATGGATCATATAAATGAAAAGAGAATTATTGAATTATTCTCTTCTAATACTTATTAGGTTGAAAAAATTGCATGGAGTTCTTTCTACCTTCTCTAAGTCCAATCCTGTAAAAAAATAAAACTAGAGGGAATTTGATATACTAAATTTAACATAAAAACTATTTTTTAAAAACACCTGAGAAAACAAAAGGCAGATGTGATGTGCCCATGTGGAGAAATGTAATAGTATAAATGATAACTGTCATATCAATAAAAACATATTGTAAAATGAAAAATATAAAAGTCTGTTTACTAGAAAAGAAGGAACAGTAATTCAAGAAGATACCAAATCATAAATACATATGCAACCAACATTACAGCCCTGTATTATTTAAACACATTAACAGAAATAGAAAAATAGACAGATCTATAATTTTAGTTGGATATTTCACATGCACCTGAAAACCTGCTGGTCAAACGAAAAGAAACACAAGCAAAGTGATAAAAATAAGCAAGGAGATAAGGAATAAGTAGACATTTAGAAAGCAAATGCCATGAGAAATAAACAATATACACCCATATATATCTTTTATGGAGATTATATATGATGCATATATAATATATACATATATATGCAACATATACTATATATGTCATATATATGCAACATATATACTGCACATAAATATAGATATCATATATGTTGCAGAGAAGAAAGGTCACATTTGAGAACACATGAAATATTCACAGAAGTCAGCTATGTATAAAGGCCATCATAGGAGCCATAATAACTAGAATGAATCAACATTATGCAGTGTAATAAAATTTAAAACAAACAATAAAAATATAACAAAAGAAAGTTTAAAAAATCCTGGAAGCTAAAGGACATAACACAAATAAATCTATTTTACACATAAAATAATATAAAAAATAAAAAATATTTTAAATTAAGTGACAATAAAATAACTACCAACCAAATTTGTGAGTCAAAGCAGTGCATAACAGAAACTTCATACTCTTAAATACATTTATCAAAAAATAAAAAAGAATGAAAACAAAAGAACTTAGTGTGCAATTTAAGAATCCAAAATGAGAGCAACAAAAGCAAAAGCAGAAGAATATGGAGGGGGAGGGGGAGGAAAAAAGAGGAGGATGCAGAGGAGGCGAAAGCAGAGGCAAAGGAAAAAAGAAGAAAGATATGGCAACTCCTGGAGTGATAAACATAAAACTTTAAACTAAAAGCCTATTTATTTCAGTTCCTTTTTCCCAGCACATCATGTCCAGATTTCTTTAAAAAAAAAACAAAAAAACTAGGCATACTAAAAGACAAAAAGCACAGTTTGAAAAAACAGAAATGGCAATTATTTTGTAATTATCAGACCAGAAGAGGAGGATAGTTAGAGAAGAAACAAATAAAGGTAAGATAAAATATATTCTTTTTCTTATTTTCTTAACTGATCTACTAGAGAACAATTTATTCACACTTAAAATAGCCACAATGTATTCTGTGATTACAGCTAATGGATAAGTGAAATGAATGAGAGTGATGTCAAATGGCATTATTTAAAAGAGGACTTGGGTTAGTTGTAAATGTATATTGCAAAGTTGAGGGCAATGATTAAAACAAGTTTTAAAAGAAGATAATTGATATGTAAGAGAGGAAATAAAATGGAATCATAAAAATGTTTATTAAATTCAGAGAAGACAGAAAAATAATAGAAAAAAAAGGAACAAAAGGCAACTAAACAGAAAACAGTAACAAGTATGACAGATATTAATCCAACTATATCAATGATCACTTTAAACATCAATGGTCTAAATACACTAAAAAAGGAAAGACTATCCACCAGAAACCCAGTTAAAATATAAACACACAGATAGATTAAAAGCCAAGGGATGGAAAAAGGTACACCATGCTAACACTAAACAAACAAAAGCGAGAGTAGCTATAGTCATCTCAGACAAAGCAGACTTCAGAGCAAGGAAGATTATCAGGAATAAAGGGGAGCATACTGACCACTGATGTTGAAGGATCACACTCAAAGCTAGAAAGAGACAGACGGACAGACACAGATTATGTACAATGAAACAACAATCAAATTGAAAGCACAATCATATTAGCAAGAATAGAGTCCAAAGACAATTGAATAACTTTTAAAAGACTGAGGAATAATAATAGCCAACCTAAACATTCTACAACTATAAAAGTTATCAGTTAAGATTAAGGATTAATTAATAATATTTTTCAGTGATACAAAGAATGAGTTAACTACTCAGAAATTCTTGTTGCTAAAAAATTAAAGAATATGTTTCAGGAAAAATAACTTGAATTAGAAAATTAAATAAGGATTACCTATGACTAAATTTGAGGGAGAGAGTTGTTATAAAACAAGTTGTTATAAAACAAACCCCCTGAAAAATGTTGACGTAAAAAAACAAAAACTAGAGTGGAGATACCAGAGTTCAAATAGTCTAAGATAAAGAAAGAAATTGATTACACTTATATTTTGTCTTGTCAAGGAAGCATACTAAAAATTTAAGTGGAATTACTGAAAAACCAGAAATAAAATGTAAATCCCAAAGTAATAAAGACTATGAACAGGAATAAAGAAGATCATCACTGATCAAATAGAAAAAAAAACAGAAAACAAAAAGAAAAGGAATTTTAAAGAACACAGAATAAGAGACCAATAATAAACCTAAATATATCAATAAACATAATAAGCATGGTAGATTACATTATTGTTCAAAATGTTTGCTTCCCCTTCTCACAAGCTTGGCCATATGGTTTGTTAAGTAACACAAAGAACTGAATTGTGAAATCAAACTCAAGTGAGTCAGACACTGTGCCCAGTATCAAGCTCTATAATAATTTCAAGGATACAAATAATCAAGCGACTCAGATAAAGCAGAGAGAGTTCTGGGACATGCTGAGCAGCTCTCAGGTCCTTCCTTCCCACATTGAACATGCACTCTTGGCCAAGAATAGATAAGATGTCTAAGTGAGGTACATACATTATTATCCCAAACATCAGTGAACGTTTTGTTTATGAATTATCTCCAATTTACCACCAGCTCATGTGATATTTTCCAAGAAGCCATACCTCATAAATCCATAGATTCTGTTTTTATTTACTATAAGCCATCTTTAGCCAGGGGCACCCCATTAAGAACTTTCCCTAGTTAATGACTCCCATCCTAGCAAATATCATTAGTGTATTTACCCAGAGATTCAGTTATCATGTTGTCAAGAAGATATGACTAGAAACTTTCCCTTGTTAAACAGAATGATTAAATCACAGGCTAGATTTTTTAATACGTTCTTCCATATTTACAATACTGATTTGGGGGGAGAATTATATTTCCCTATGTCACTGAATTCAGGACCGTCCACGTACTTTGCTTTGGTAAATAAAATGAGTGTGAAAGTGAAGTGTGTCACTTCTGAGTAAAGTTTTAATACCAGTTTGTGGTTTGCCATTTATCTCTTTTACTCTGCCAAGAGAACATAAGTGTCCCAGATAAAGGTTACACTGTTATCCTTGGTTCCAACTGAAAATGACACGACAGACATGTAGAGTGAGAAAGAATTAAACTCTTTGCTTTAAGTCACTGAACAGGTTGCTTTATTACTGCATCTGATTAGAGAGAATGAGCCAGAGCAAAATTTTAGCATGTTGGAACCTAAAGAGAAAGACTGAGAGAAAGTCCCTGTGGCCATGGAACTCTAAGAATATTATTTTATCTCATTCAATACTATTTTTTTCCTGAATGACACCATATTCCATCTTGGTTATACCCAGAATATCAGTAAATTATTGTGTTGATAGTATCATAACAAACAATAGAATAGCCTGGGAGTGATTTATTGATCAAGCGGTATTCATTGTAAAACCACTGTTAGGATCAGTCCTATGTATTTAAGATCTTGCATCTGAATCTACAAAAATCTACTCCTTATTGTACATGCAAGAAACTCTCACAATGTAAACTCTGCATGAAGAGTTAATAGAAATTTCTCAGTACATAATAAAACTGCAAAAATTTCCAGTAACATAAAGGGAAGTCTCCTGAATTTTCAGCCGTTTTCCTTAGCGCTGTAGAAATATAAGTAAGAGTGAACAAATATTTTTTTCATACTGAAGTTCTTTGGTTTTCCATGGAAAATGTTCTGATGTACCTATTCAAGTTGTAAGAAGGTCTTTATGATTTTCCTCTCACTGCTGTGGCCTCCCCCGTTGCGGAGCACAGGCTCCGGACGTGCAGGCCCAGTGGCCATGGCTCACGGGCTCAGCCGCTCCGCGGCATGTGGGATCCTCCCGGACCGGGGCACAAACCCGCATCCCCTGCATCGGCAGGCGGACTCTCAACCACTGCGCCACCAGGGAAGCCCGGTCTTTATGATTTTTTAGATGAAATCTTTAATCTATATGACCACTCACATAAAAGGTATAGTCCTTGACATAAGCATATATTTCAGATATAATTTGGTCATTTGTAAAATCTAACTCTACCCTTTAAGGCAAGTTAATATCAACATTCCAAGAACACAACTATGTGTAGAAAATAATTTTAAAATGAGTTCCTCTTAAGATTAAGTTTGACTTAATTTTAGTGACAGAAAACACCAAAATAATATTGACTAAAAATAAACGCTTTCTTTACTCATGTATAAATGAAAGCAGAAACTGTTAGTGTGAACTCCATGATTATAAATAAGAGAGATATACACTCTTTTTCTTAATGATCTGCCATCTTTGAATCATGGTTTCCATCTCATAGTCCAAGATAGCTAGTTTAGCTCAAACTATCACATCTGCCTTCCAGCCAGAAGGAAGGAGAAAAAAGGTAGGAGAAGAACATTTCTCCCCTCTTTAAGTATATTTCCTGGAAGTTAAACACTATTTTTTTTTTTTTTTTTGCAGTACGCAGGCCTCTCACTGCTGTGGCCTCTCCCGTTGCGGAGCACCGGCTCCTGACGCACAAGGCTCAGTGGCCATGGCTCACGGGCCCAGCCGCTCCGCAGCATGTGGGATCTTCCCGGACCGGGGCACGAACCCGTGTCCCCTGCATTGGCAGGTGGACTCTCAACCACTGTGCCACCAGGGAAGCCCAAACACTATTTTTTTCCTACACTGATCCCATTGAGCAGAACAAATAGAAAATCTAGCTACAAAGAAGGCCTGTAAATATAGGCCCTATGCTGCACAACCATACATACAGTTATCATTTGGGAGATCAATTGTTGAAGAAAATGAAAATAATTTGTGAGGAGGAAAAACTATCTGCCTTAGGAATTCACTTGACTCTGAGAATTTGGATCATTTTCTTGTTTGGATAATTCCCCAGAAAAAAAAAATCACTAAACAGATTTTGAACATTAAAAGAGATTTCTGAAATACTTGATAAAAGAGATTTCTGAAATACTTGATAAAAGTAATACTAAAATTTCTTAGTATATTTCCAAACTAGATGGTAGTGCTGAACAGGTGAGCTACGTTTTCCCCTTATTTTGCTGACATTTCCTAACATTCCTGACACATGTAGAAAAAGGATTCTGAAGATCACTTTGGATGGGTTCTTAAATCAAAAGGGTCTAAGTTTGTTCAGGAATTAATTCTAAGCATCTAATAACATTAGAGAAGGCAGTTAATTTCTTTGTCTTATTCAACGACATACACATATGATTCTCAACACTGCTTAACAACAAACAAAAAAGGCAAATAGCCTATATTGAATAGATTATATTTGGTTCTTAATCTAAGCACATCAGATGGAATATCTCACTTACTACTGGCTGATCATAAATAACTGCATTCTTCCCAGTGAGGTACATATTTTCAGGTACTTAATTTTATAGCTTGAGTATATTTTTTATTCCTATGAAATTTATTTTTACATTTATTTATTATTATTTATTTACTTATTTTTGGCTGCGTTGGGTCTTCGTTGCTGCACACGGGCTTTCTCTAGTTGTGGTGAGCGGGGGCTACTCTTCATTGCGGTGCACGGGCTTCTCATTGGCAGTGGCTTCTCTTGTTGCGGAGCATGGGCTCTAGGCATGCAGGCTTCCGTAGTTGTGGCACACGGGCTCAGTAGTTGTGGCTCGCAGGCTCTAGAGCGCAGGCTCAGTAGTTGTGGTGCACGGGCTTAGTTGCTCCATGGCATGTGGGATCTTCCCAGACCAGGGCTTGAACCTGTGTCCCCTGCATTGGCAGGTGGATTCTTAACTACTCTGCCACCAGGGAAGTCGTACATTTATTTTAAATAAAGTAACAGTGTTTTATATTTATCATGTTCATTTTTATGTTACTTTTTATCTAGTAAATTAATTCCATGATCCATTTGCAGTGGTGACATAAATTCCCTTTTAAAATACATTCATATAAATAAACTGAGCCATTCTGAATAAGTATATTAGGCATGAGTGGTAGTTGGATATGGCAAAAATGTGAATGTGTAAACAAATGACTGACATTTAGACAACATGGAGAAGTACTCATACTTGAAACAACCTCTCATACATAGTATTTAAACCAATTAAACTTTTAGTGGTCATTGATATGTAGTAAGTTTGATATGATATTTTTTGAAGTGCACTTTTTCAATGTTCCATGTTAAAGGCAGAAACGTGCGTTAATAGTCAATGAATTGTGAAGAAATTTATATAGAAAAATGAAACACCTAGTATCAATAGAAGACTATCCACTTTCACAGAGTTGATACAAAAAGTGCCACAGCGCCATATAATTTTTTTTTCCAAATATTACTTAATCCTTGATATAACACAGAGAAGAATGGGTGACTAAGGGCAGAATTCTATCCCTGAATTGCCTCAATTATTTTAGCTTGGAAACATATATGTTAAAGCAGTGTTGATAAGTAATTATGAATCATGACTCATGAATTATAATAAAACACCCATTTATCGTCTAACTTTTAGCAAAATAACTTCTATGAGTCACTAGAAAATATACTGCTTGCAAGAGGTATGTTCTGGTTATTAAGTGTGTACTTTTGATAGTCTAAGCCTGCTACTGGCCATCATTCGACAACTAATTTGTAATGAATATACCTTAATAACATTTCTGTGTCTGTTGGAAAAATCAGTAGTAACAAAATTTTAAAAAATAATTCTGCTTTACTTACCATATACTCAACAACAATAAAATATATTTTAAATTCTTCATATTCATAAAAAAATTTACAACTTGATATATCAGCACAACACACACACACATTCCCCACCGTAGCCTGTATTTCTCAAACTGTTTTTGTTTTTGTTTATCAGTGCACTTTAGTATACTATAGTTCTGGTGACAAACTTAAAGCAATAAAGGGATTAAAACCACACAAAAATGTCAGGAATAACTAAAATACTGTCCTTACTACAGTACAACAATAACTCCTGGTGTCTATAAAAGCATCTCCAGTTGTCTATTTATTAAGCTTGATTATCTTTCACTGTGACAAAGTTAAAATCTTTATTTCACTGACCAAATTACAGCCTATGCTCATGGGGCAGAGAGATCATATGTTCTAATAAACACATTTTCAAGTATCTGGCTCCTATGCCTCATCGCTCACGTTTTAGCTCATCAGATATTGTCATATAACAGAATATATACTCAACTTTAGCAATAGTAAGCTTCACATATTCATCAAAAATGGTGCACACTATGAAGCCTTGGTAGGACACCAAAGAGCCACAGAAAACTTTCTGACAACCACTAGCTCCAAAAACAGCATAGTTTGCTTCCACTGTGAATGGTCTATAATCTAATCTACATTCTTCTGACTAAATTAATATATTAGTACTCTATAAACATATTTGGTTTCCAATATGAATGTATTTTTAATTGTTCTTGGTTTTTTACTTGAATACTATCTACCTTCATATTTAAGAAGTAAAGCTGTTTCCCACTAGCTATCCTTGTTATAAAGCAGAAAGTAACACACCATTGTAAAGAAATTATACTCCAATAAAGATGTTAAAAAAAAAAAAGAAGTAAAGCTGTTAGTATGTCTACAGATATTTCAACATCACTTTATAAGATGTGTGGCATACCCAGCATGATACTCCATACGTGTAGGAGACACTGTCAGATTCCTGACTAAATTGTTTAAATGCAGCCATTTCAGTATGTTCCAGAGGGCTTCCAAATCCCATTATCTGCATCTCTTCTCCTGAGGGCTTTTTCCCTGAAACTATGGAGGACTATTCTATCCAAGCATACTGCAGGCCACATGTCCTGAGGAATTAACATCCCCTGGAAACAGCCCTCAACCAGCGATTGATGGGAACTGTGTATATGTAAATGTCTTAGTGTCCTTGCTCTTTTGCTGGAATAATTTTGAGGCATGCATTCTATACCATCCCCCAGAGTTTCCCCGTGGGAACAAACTCCAGTCACCCACTTAGATAGCTGGCCTAGTTACACACTCAGTATTGGCTGCCATCCTTTCCCTGATCACTTTCCCCCTTCTCCAGCAACTCTCTAAAATGGCCACTTGCATTTGTAATTTTTACTCATGTTTCCTCCTTAATTTGGGGAAACCAAACTAATACAGTATGATAAGTGTATCTCTGAATTATCCTTTTCCTAAAATTTTCTCTTCTTTTGTCTTAATATCTTACTTTCACTTGCCTGAACTTTCACAGTAACCACTTTTCTGATCTCTTTGGTTCTGACTCACACTGTCACCAGTTTTCTTACTAAAACCTAGAGCTGGACTTGACTCAAACCTGCTCATAAATTTTCAGTGCCTTTTCTGTAATGGTCTAATAGGCAAAATCATCCAAAATCTTACCTGAGTGTTTTCTTTTCAATCTTACCTTTCACTTTTATCACCCAACTTTACTCCTGTCAGTCCCGAGAAGTGGCTGCCTCCAAACAAAGCCCCTACATGCTGTCAATCTTCAGTGCTTCTACTCAAGCTGGTTTCTCTGCCACAACTTGTATTGTTCAATATGATAGCCGTTAAATCTAAATTAATAAAAATTACATAAATTTAAAATTTCAGTTAAAAAACATCAAGTTCTCAATAGCCATATGTAGCTGGTGGCTACCACAACAGACAGTATAGATATATAACATTTCTATGATCACAGAAAGTTCTGCTGGACAGAGCTGGCTTGGAGCATTCTTTCATAGTTTTTGAATAGTTTTTGAAATACTGTTTTTTTCCTTTAAGTTCCATCTCAGAGCTAACTTTCTATGGAAAATTCTCCCAAAGTAGAATTAATTTTGTCATGTGCGTCTATTCATTTTTTCTTTTAACTTTAGTTCAATCAATTACAAGACAGGTGCTATGTATTTTACTTATGAATATCCCTGCATATAATCCATTCACACATAGGTATATCCCTTCAAGACAGGATCAGTGCATTCTCCTCTTTGTATTTCTTAAGGCACTTAGCACAGTGCTTTACTTATCAACAAATATTGGTTTAATTCTTATGAATTAATCAAACTGACCTAAACCTTTCCAGATATTGCTCATAAAAGCTTTTTGAACCACTTCTTTCCTAATTCTGTATTTTTGCTGTCATTATTTAGAATGTATAATCATGTCTATTAAATTTTGAAGGCTTACTGAAATTATTTTGAATCTTAATTTTATCATCTATCTCAATTAACAATGGCATTTTAATATTATATACAAATTTGATACACAGTTTATTTTATTTCTCAGGGCATTGATTTTTAAAATTTCTCTCCTGGCATCCAAATACACTGATGTAAGCTTCCAGTTCCTTTTTAGAGTTATAAGATTCTAAAGAATAGATACCATATCAGTGTAATTGAATGTGCCTATTTCCTTGCATAAATTTTGCTGAATGTCTCCTTTATTTTGATGCTTGTTGTCATTTGCAGAGCCTATTCATAGAGAGAATTCATGCATACAAGTAGAGCTGGGGTACTTACACTGTTCTTCAACATAGGAACTGGGTCCTTGTTTAATTTCTTTTCTATTTATTTAGCTAAACGTTAATAGATGTTTTGAATAGAGCTGGACAAAAATAACTCTAGAGCTTTCCACTAGTGGTTTCAATCTTCCTAGATGTGCTTCACAGGCGCTCTTTATGTATTGCTGTTTAACCTGTTGTATACCTCAAATAACAGTACTATCATCTTTCTCAATCTTTATGATCTTCTCCATACAGATTTTTTTTTTTTTTTTTGCGGTACGCGGGCCTCTCACTGTTGTGGCCTCTCCCGTTGCAGAGCACAGGCTCCGGACGCGCGGGCCCAGCGGCCATGGCTCATGGGCCCAGCCGCTCCGCAGCATGTGGGATCCTCCCGGACCGGGGCACGAACCCGCGTCCCCTGCATCGTCAGGTGGACTCTCAACCACTGTGCCACCAGGGAAGCCCTCCATACAGATTTTAAGGAAGATTCAAACAAACTTAATTTTTATTTTCATAGGGATAGTATATAGACTCTCCAAATGATCACTAAATTATTTTCAAAATCCTGGCAAACTACTGACAGAATCTGAGCTTAAATGAATCCAAGATAATCTTTAAAAAACACCTATTTATTAATACAGGCTACACATATTTACTGCATTTTGGCTTTGAGGCATCAAATGATAAATTATTTTTCTTTGAAAAAGTTCCTAAAACCACCGTCAAATCTATGGTGAAATCCCATTTCAAAGGTAAGTGTTTGGGCTTCCCTGGTGGCGCAGTGGTTGAGAGTCCGCCTGCCGATGCAGGGGACACGGGTTCGTGCCCTGGTCCGGGAAGATCCCACAGGCCGCGGAGCGGCTAGGCCCGTGGGCCATAGCCGCTGGGCCTGCGCGTCCAGAGCCTGTGCTCCGCAACAGGAGAGGACGCAGCGATGAGAGGCCCGCGTACCACAAAAAAAAAAGTAAGTGTTTGCTGAACTATATGATACTAAAGAGTATACTTGACTTTCACAGTTGGGATAAATAAACAAAGTTTGAATATAAACAGTCTCCAAATACTAATTCTTATCTATTACATGTCTCAAATTTGAAACAAAAGTATGTCAAGAATTAAATTTCAAGAGCCAGTCATTAGTTATCTAATCTGCAAAATCATATGATTACATATGTTTTGTTTTTCATGTCTAGTAACTTTAGATTTTTAAGTTTTAAAATAGAAAATGTAATTTTACTTTCTTTAAGCTTTAATTAAGGATGGAATATTCAGAGGCGTCTAACGCCTGCTTTATAATAAGTAGAGTATTATTTTGATGCCAGATGGACCAATTAAAATATTCTTTTAGATGATGCAAAATCTTGTGATGTAGGTAATTTTTTTAAATCCAAATTTAAATTTGCACTATAAGAATGTAAAATTACCTAAGTACATATTAATGAAATACCTTCAATTTTACCCTTGAGAGAGTGCAAAGGATAAAGTTGTTTTTTTTTTCTTTTCCAACATGCCCTCCTTCTTGACCTCCAATTCCACTGTTTTAACATCCATTCTCTTGGTTAACCATGACTATTGCTGCTAAGAACCAGCTCATAGTTTATAAAGAAATGAGTCCCCCAGAACAAAGTGAAAATTACTGGCTTTTAACCTGCAAGTGAGTGAAAATTAAAATTGATAGAAGATAAATGGTATAGAGAAATACAGACCTGATATCATATGTAAAAATACTTTACAAAGACTATATCCTCAGCTGGCTCCTGTTCTTACACAACCTGTTTTGACACAGTTTATTCAATTCACACAGTAGGAACCCCTTTTGTAGCTTCTACCTGAATCATCCATCAGCACGTATTTCCAACACGCTCAGGGCACAAGCTTCACGAAGAGTCCCTCAAAAAGCTTTGTGCACAGTCACTAACAACCTTTCTTACACCCACAATTGTAAATAGCTGATTTTGCATAAAGTGACTGGGTTTCCCACCTCTAGTCAGAAAATAATTTCACAACCTCATTACAGTCAGGCAAAGACGGTGGTTTTATCTTGTTTTCTTTTGGCACTTCGTTCATATCTAGGTGGTAGCATTTAGCACTTTGCTTTTAATTTTCCTATTCCATATCATTCTTCCCCAGTAAACTCCAAGGTCCTCTGGGACCAAGGCCTGATGTCATTGACCTTTATATCTCTGATGCCTGGAACATCAAGGGTTTCTGTGCACTTGGCTGTGGGTTATGGCATATGTGGTTCTTAGTCTCATCACTATGTACGGCTCAATCTTTCTCTTAATCTTTTAAAAAAAATTTTATATTGGAGTATAGCTGATTAACAATGTTGTGTTAGTTTCAGGTGTACAGCAAACTGATTCAGATTTGAAAAATGTACAGCTCAGTCTTTTCATACTGACAAATACAATCACCAGTATCTCCACCAGAGGCCACCTGAGGATGGAGCTACCAGACAGAGCTACTGCCTAAACCCACAGCTTGGAGAAACTCCCCTGCTGGTCAGCAGTAACTGAGAGAGGCCAAGTACCAGTTGATTCATATTCAAACAAAGCCTTTTATCACCTGTGTACAATGAAAGTGGCCTGTCAGATGAGCTTTCACCATTTCAACATAGCACCGTTTTGACATCTTGTTCTGTCCCTTTTTCCCACATTAGACTTTTCATTGAGGGTCCTGAAACACAGACTGCTTGTCTGTATTTGGTTTGACTATATCTATATATTCAACCTATGATCATAACCTGATGGCTATAAAAATCATGTTTTCAGACCCATAAGAATCTAACTCCCTCTTGAAAGAACCAGGTCTTTATAAAATCCTTTAAAGCCTAGAGAGTTTAAAGGACTATTGTTTAACAATTGTCCTCATCTATAGCCTTCATGACATTAGGAACACAATGGCTGAATTGTATGTCTAACAGCATAAGGCTATAAACAAACAAGACGCTTAATGACATCCTGCAGAGCTACAGAGACAATACTCTGCCAGTGAGATGGGGGTAAAAGAGAAGATCAGTTTTTAACTTTGAACTTCTTAATCAGGAGGTTAGCTTGCTTCACCAAAGATTCAAGACAGATTAGAGAATGCATAATGCAGTCTACAGACCATAACACAGAGCTCTAAGATGAGAGAAAGCCAAAACTCTTGGCTTCTCCTAAATATAGAGAAGAATCATCCTAGAGTAATAGGATGATTGGTAATAGCCAAGCAGAGAGCCAGAAGTAAGGAAGTAAGGAAGCACTACGTGCAAAAACTTGATAAAATTTCAGAACTCAGAGTGAACACTGAGCAAGTGCATAAACAAAAAACAAGAATTGTCTGCAAAAAACAGAGTTATTTTATGTGTGTTTGTGTATGCTGTGTGTGTGAGAGAGAAAGAAACAAAGAAACAGCAAGAGAGAGAGAATGCCAGAATATACCATGGTATGCCCTTATCCCCACAGAAACAAAAGAGAAATATGAACTAGATTAGAATAAAGACTAGTTCTTTCAAACATTTCAAAAGTTCATTAGTGTGGAGGCATTAGAAGTTTATCTCTCCCACTACATATATATGTAGCTTTTATATATATAAAATTTGGTTCTTGTTATCAAAATTTTGTTTTGCTCTTTAGTTACAATTCTCAATTTAAAAAGCCCTCCTCAGAAAAGCTACAAACAACAAATGCTGGAGAGGGTGTGGAGAAAAGGGAACCCTCTAGCACTGTTGGTGGGAATGTAAATTGATACAGCCACTATGGAGAACAGTATGGAGGTTCCTTAAAAAACTAAAAATAGAATTACCCTATGACCCAGCAATCCCACTACTGGGCATATACCCTTAGAAAACCATAATTCAAAAAGACACTTGCACCCCAGTGTTCATTGCAGTAGTATTTACAATAGCCAGGTCATGGAAGCAACCTAAATGCCCATCAACAGACGAATGGATAAAGAAGATGTGGTACATATATACAATGGAATATTACTTAGCCATAAAAAGAAACGAAATTGGGTCATTTGTAGAGACGTCGATGGATCTAGAGACTGTCATACAGAGTGAAGTCAGAAAGAGAAAAACAAATATCGTATATTAACACATATATGTAGAACCTAGAAAAATAGTACAGATGAACAGGTTTGCAGGGCAGAAATAGAGACACAGATGTAGAGAACAAATGTATGGACACCAAGGGGGGGAGTAGCAGGGTGGGGGTTGGTGGTGGGATAAATTGGGAGATTAGGATTGATATATATACACTAATATGTATAAAATAGATAACTTATAAGAACTTGCTGTATAAAATATAAAATAAAATTCAAAGAAAAAACAAAAAAGCCCTCCATATAGGGGCAAAAGTGGACAAAACTAGATGCAACACTCTTTTGAGAATCTTGCTTTAATAGGACATAATTAATGGGAGTACTCTACATTATACCTTATGCCATGAAGTGAGAAGTCTTAAAAATATGGATCACCTTATTTCTATAGGTAGCAGTGTGCACAGACGCACCTAGAAAAGTGAAATTCAGATGCATACTCTCTTTATTCACTGATGATTTGACAGATGTTTACTCCCAGCAAATCCACTCAAGCCTCAAAAAGTTTTGTTAAAACATAACCCAATAAGCAAATAGAATTCAATTTTCCACTGAAGGGAGTGTATTTATATCCCTCAGTGTTATATATATTGGGCTACATGAGCTGTGTGGTTCTTTCCAATTCTAAATTTTTGAACTAAATGCACATTATAGGTATGTGTATGTACATTAGGGTTTCCAAATTACTCTGGAGACAGGAGTTCAAGCAATAATGGCGATTGTCTTTTTGAGATTATCAAAGAGGTCACTCTAAGCACTTGTGCTGACAATGATAACAAGAATCATCAGCACCATATTTAAGTCAGTTTTTTTATAGCTAGAATCAATGCATGAAAAAAATCACCTTAATTTTTTTTTCAAACACACATGAAGGAAGTCAGGAACTTTTCCTCCCTCTAGCATTAGTCAATATAAAACACCAACAACTAAACTTTCTGCTATAGAACTATTTTCTATAAGATTAGAATTTATATTGATATGAATTCAAGGTAATTTTTTTCTTATATGTTCTTGCATTATCTAAAGAGCCATTCAGTAAATCATTTTTCTTTCAATTTTATCAACTATACCATCTAATGGTCTAGTTTCATTTTTATACATTTTAAAGCATTTATTCATTAATAGTAATACATCAAACATCAACTGTATGCAACGCTATTCTAATGAACAGGAATTTGAAATACAGTACTTTCTTCAAGGAGCTTAAACTGATTTGTGAAGTTATTTTATATATAAATTATATATAAACAATATGTGCAATGTATATATGACTAATGTGTTAATACATATACATGTATGACACTAAAATCACAAACATAAAAAAACATTTTAAGGATCAAATAAGTGGATTAGTCACTAGTGCAATAGTATGTCAGATTATGCATATTTCACCATGGAATGAAATGGTTAGGATAAGCTTAACAAACAATATCGGAATTAGATTATGCCTTAAAAGTGAATAGACTTCAAATACAATCAGAACTTCACTAGATCTGGAAAACAAATGGGTTAAAATATAGTGTGTCCACAGGGAGATCAGCTCGGTGCTTTGTGACCACCTAGAGGGGTGGGATAGGGAGGGTGGGAGGGAGGGAGATGCAAGAGGGAAGAGATATGGGGACATATGTATATGTATAACTGATTCACTTTGTTATAAAGCAGAAACTGACACACCATTGTAAAGCAATTATACTCTAATAAAGATGTTAAAAAATTAAAAAATTAAAAATAAAAATGGTAAAAAAGAAAAAAATATATATAGTGTGTCCAAAACATTTTGAAGTGACAAGAATAGACTGGACTTGTCAGGAAAAAGGAAAGAATTGAAAGATTCACTTGGAGTGCAAATTAAATTCAGATTCTGAAGAGTTTTGTGTTCCTAGTTCAGGAATCTTTGGTTGCATTATTTTATATGAAATGAGAAACCATGACATGTTTTTTCCAAAATAAATTATTCTGGAGAAAATTTTATGAAGATCAGTCATACAAGGATTAGTATTAGAAAAATAGAAACTAGAGATAAAAAAAAAAAGGTTCAGGGACTATTTCAAACTCTGTACCTGATGTGATTAGGACCTAAACTATACGTCATTATTAAGTGGAAGAAATGAAAAGGAAGGACCGAATACTTTCAACAGATGTTTGTTTGTTTGTTTTTTTGCGGTATGCGGGCCTCTCACTGTTGTGGCCTCTCCCGTTGCGGAGCACAGGCTCCGGACGCTCAGGCTCAGCGGCCATGGCTCACTGGGCCCAGCCGCTCCGCAGCATGTGGGATCTTCCCGGACCGGGACACGAACCCGCGTCCCCTGCATCGGCAGGCGGACTCTCAACCACTGCGTCACCAGGGAAGCCCTCAACAGATGTTTTTTGAAGAATTGGCAAGTTTTGGTAAAGGATTTAGCATGGTGGGGATAAAACAGAATAATTCAGGTTTTAATCATGGGTGACTGAAAAGTGCTTCTATTATTAATAAAGAAAATGTTTGTTTTGAGAGATAAGAACATCTACATTACAAAAGTTGAGTTTTGGGTCATAATGGATCATCCAAAGGGACACAACAATGAAAATGATGAAGATACAGAATGGGAGATCAGAACCATAGATACATATGGATAATGATTCCTGAATAAAAGGAAGGGGATTTACTAATAAGATCATTTGTGATGACCAACATTGCAGGCTCCATGGAGGGGTAAAAGACAAAACAGATTTGGGGCAACAAGGAAAGGGAGAAGGGGTAGAGATCATTTGTATTTAAATGACTTAGCAATGAAGACAAGAAATAACAGGAAACACAGTAAGCAGAGATAAGCTTTTAAAATTTTTAACGCACTATATTCAGCCAGCACTTACTCATGAGTGAAGACAAAAATCATTCTTATATATGCACAGTCTTAGAATATCTACCACATAGATACTCCGCTGACTATATCATTTGAAATTTCAGAACAGGTGAAGATTAACTGAAATCGAGGATTTAAGGATAGCAAAGTACCAGGAAAAATAACTAACAAATATTGAAACTCTTTAAACATATAGACACATGTCTAAAAATTATATATGTGTGTATGTGTATATACATATATGTGTGAATGTATATCCACATATGTTTATGTATATGTTGTGTCAATGTTTCCAGAGCTTTTAAGAGTCAGGAAAAATTAATAAAAAATAGAACTGAATCTAGTACCAAATGAGCCTAAGAAGAATAAAAATAACATATCAGAATTTTTTAAAGATGCTCCTGAGGTACAGAGTTGTGACTGTACGTAAAAAGCCCATTTTACATGGTGGTCCAGGACTCCCCAGGTTAACCTGGCTACCCTTAAGCTCTCCTGTGAAGAAGTGTGTGGCCATCAGGACTTCAGCTGAGGAACCAATTCCTTTGATATAATGTCCTGTTATAGCAAATTAAAAGAATGAAGGCAAAAACAAGCAATCTGAGAGTTTGGACTACAGTTTACTCAACTTAGGTATCCACCGTAACCCTAAAACATAGTAGAGTCTTAGTTAATAACTTTTAAGTGGAATTAAAGAACTGGGCCCTATGCTAGCATGATTTAACATTAGAGTGTTTCTGCAAATGTACCATGAAATTAGAGCCCCTTTTTTTTTCATAGTCCTTTCTTTTCTATAATTAATTAAAACTTTAAAATTCTCTTTGTACGAGTTTCATTAGGTGATGTGGCTACACCAAAGGGAATATTTATTTGGGGAATTTAATGACATGAAATTAATTTCCATTGATATGATTCTGATTTAAAATTCAAGAACATCTGAACAGTAGGTTTGTGAAATGGTGTTAAAGACCTTCTGGCTGTTTCTTTCATCAACTTTTTTTTTTTTCCTTTTACCATCCTACTTTATATCTAGTAGGCATGCCATACATGACCAGGAGTTTGAAAAATAAATGACTGCAGCTGTCAGTGCCTACTGCTTGAATTCTTGAATTCCTTTATGACTATTTGGGCTGCACTGTGTTTTCCAGTAGCAAGCCATTTCGAAAGGAGGCATGATGGTTCTTTCATGTAAATTAATTTCTACAGCTGTAACTTTCACACTTAGCCTGGGGCTCTTCTTTGTGACTTTTGCATTTATTTTAAACATTGGATTTTGAAAAATAAAATGTATTTTATTGCGTTTAACTTTTATTGGAGACATCTTGAAATTACTTGATCTGCATTTTATTTATTTACTTTTATTTATTTTTTTCAAAGAAAACATTGCTTTATTAACTGTGTTTGCCAACACATGTGGAGTGCAGAGGGGTCCTGCAGACACAGGCCCTGGTGGGGTCTGGGCTCTGGAAACCCCCAGGAGTGAGCAGGACAGGATGGGACTGGGAGCTACCAGGCAGCAGCAACACAGAATCATGCAGGGCACTGGGGCAGCGGATCTGCATTTTAAAAGCAACTAGTAAACATGTCCTTCTTAAATAATTGCTTGTTGATTATTTCGCCTCTGTGGCATTCTTTATCTGCACAGACTGCTTCCAGCGCAGCTCTCCTGTTCGCCTCTGCCCTATCGCACTTCATTCCCTTTGCTGTTATTTTTTTCCATTAACCTAAGGAAACTTATTTGCATCCATGATCCAGCCCAAATTAAAATGTTCCCTTTTCAGTTGTTTGGAAATTCAGGTTTTTCAAAACTGCGGTGATCACCCAAGATACTTTATTCTGGTAAACCAAATGTACTACATAATTAAAACATTCTTTCTGGCTTTTATCTAGTTAATCTCAAAATTTTGTCAGTGCTAGGGACCTTAAAAATGTACTCTGGTTTTACTAAAAATAGAAATTGCCATAGTCATTTTATCCTGTTTACTTTCTGTTTATAGTCTTGAAATCTTCCTAAGGACATGAAATCTAGTTTTATTATTGATTCTCTGATTTCTATTTGGAAGAAATATATTTTCATATAGTCAGATAATAGACATCCTTGAGAAATCTCTCTTTAGAGTTAAGATTCATCAACACACTGTAGAAATGTCTATTTCAGACAGTGATGATGCTTTTAACTCAGGATTGGCAAATATTTTTTGACAGCAAACATATGACGAAAACTTTACTGGTAACAGAAAAAAATAGATTTGTATGGGTGTACAGTGTTTAAGAAAGAAATATATTCCGCTTATGGAAGTTTGTTTCATGCAAAAAGTATAACTTGGAGTCAGGTGGAGGAGGGTTCAAATCCTGAGACTGCCACTTAGCTGTGTGACACATGGGGCAAGTTCCCAATCTTTCTCAACTTCATATTTTTCATAGGTAAAATAGTATCTAAAACAGTCCCTACCTTAAAAAGTTTATTAGGGAAGATTAAATGAAGAAGTGTCTACAAAGTGCCTGGGTAACACCTAGCAGAGTTACATGCTCACCAAGAATAGAAGCTATAAAGAGCTGTAGAGTGACTATCTACACTGATTTGTCAGGCGTGTACTCAAATCTATGTAAACATACACTAGATGTGCTTACCCAATGATTTTCTATTGAAATATTTTGTCCATTTATATCTCTATGTAGAAATTTCTTAATGGTAAATAAATATGATGTCTGACTTCTAGAAAATTGAACTCTGCGGGAATAAATCTTTGAAACAATAACAAGTAAAAGCAACTGGTGTTAGGAGTATTATTTACATTTAGTGCTTGGATAGGTATAATTGATATCTCAGGGTCGCTTTAACTGGAAAATCCCTAATTACCAGTACATTAGAGTGTCTCTGTTTATATTTGCTGACCATTTGGATGTGTTATTCTATATAGTACCTAGTTATGTCCTTTCTGTCCTATTATGCTACTTGCTTCCCCTCACCATTTTTGTTTCACAATTTGTACAAACTCTTTGTATTACACAGATAGTAACCCTCTCTCTGTCCTTTGTTTTGTGAGCTATTTCCCCAAAAGATACTGTTAGTCTATAGACTTTGTTGATGATTTATTTTGCTACAGAAGTTCCCAGCTGTGTGATCTATACCTTAATGTCCTCATCTGTAAAACAGAAATGATAATAACTACCTCATATAGCTGCTAAAAGAATTAAGTTATATCAGGAAATTGCTCAGACTGCTGTTGAGATGGTAAATGCTAGTGTGACTTCCTAAAGAAGATGTGATCAAATATGTATCTCTCTTCCCACATAGATTCTAAATTTCCATCTTAATTTTTAAACATCTCTAATTTTTCCTATACATTCTTGCAGTTTTTAAAAATTTTATATTTTACAGAGCTTTATTTCCAGATGCCTGGACAGCTGTGCTAATACTGTTGATGATATAATCTCTTCTTATCCCACTGAGTTGAAATGCCACCCATGTCATTTAATAAATTTGTATATCATGGAATCTGTTGCCGAATTCTTTTCTGTACCGCTAATCCTAAGTCAACACTGTCTTGATTTGATTATAGTGGCTTTATAGTTTTTTGTGTTAGTTATCTGTTAAATTATACCAACTTTTCTTAGTTATTTTTGGAAATTTGTAATTAACATAAATTGTAACAAAAATTGTAAATTACTTGCTCCGTTTTCTCACAAAATCTAGTTTGCATTCCAATTTGAAATAGAATAATATATGTATATTTATTTTTGAAGTGACTACTGTAGTTCCTAATAAACACTTGAAAAGTGGGTGGAGACATCATTTCTCTTTTTTTTATTGTTATAATTTTCCTCTTTAGTCTCAAATATATCCCATTTTTAATTTTGCTTTATTACGCTTGACTGAAGGAACTTACTTCCTAGTTAATTCTCCATATGATGTTTTCTTCACCTCATTTCTGTTACCAAAATTTTATTTATTTGGCCTGTTTAACTTCATAAGTTGCTTTAAAACTTTTAGGGAAAACAAAGTTTGATGCAAGAAATGCCTGCATATATCCTCACATACATGAAAAGATATGAGAACTTGACAGAGAATTCAATTAGATTTGCCATACATCCTTTAATGGAAAATATATTTAATGGAAGATGGAAACTTTAATTGAAAATAGAATATATGAATCAAGAATGTACTAAAAAGTTTGTAATCAGGGAAGGGTACAAATGCCACACCTAAATTTTAGATGTTAACCTAATAACTGGAACAAAATATAACATAATGTGGGTTGTTAAATAATGAAATCAATAGGATAAGTGTAAATGAATTTAGTCTATTTCTGTTTTCCTTTATATGCAGTTTTAAATTATATTTTAAAAGCATAAATAAAACCATATATTCTAAGAAACCCTCTATTGTTTATTAAATAATATGCATAATCACCTATTTCTGTGGTTTTAAATCTCTCTCTCCACACACACACACACACACACAAACACGCACACACGTATAGCTAAAGAGACAGCTTAAATTTTCCAATAAAATTTCTACTTTAGCCTTGAAAATTGCTGTCTCATTTAAAGAAAGAAAATTTGTGTGAGAAGAGGCAAATTCCCTAGACCCTTCTGCAGAGAGATGAATTCAGCAGGTCTGGTGTTGGAGCACAGGAATCTGAATTTTAAGAACTTGTGGTAGCATCTTTAGGATTCTCTATGTATAGTATCATGTCACCTGCAAATAGTGACAGCTTTACTTCTTCTTTTCCAATTTGGATTCCTTTTATTTCCTTTTCTTCTCTGATTGCTGTGGCTAAAACTTCCAAAACTATGTTGAATAAGAGTGGTGAGAGTGGGCAACCTTGTCTTGTTCCTGATCTTAGTGGAAATGCTTTCAGTTTTTCACCATTGAGGATGATGTTGGCTGTGGGTTTGTCATATATGGTCTTTATTATGTTGAGGAAAGTTCCCTCTATGGCTACTTTCTGCAGGGTTTTTATCATAAATGGGAGAAAGGACAGCCTCTTCAATAAGTGGTGCTGGGAAAACTGGACAGGTACATGTAAAAGTATGAGATTAGATCACTCCCTAACACCATACACAAAAATAAGCTCAAAATGGATTAAAGACCTAAATGTAAGGCCAGAAACTATCAAACTCTTAGAGGAAAACATAGGCAGAACACTCCACGACATAAATCACAGCAAGATCCTTTTTGACCCACCTCCTAGGGAAATGGAAATAAAAACAAAAATAAACAAATGGGACCTAATGAAACTTAAAAGCTTTTGCACAGCAAAGGAAACCATAAACAAGACCAAAAGACAACCCTCAGAATGGGAGAAAATATTTGCAAATGAAGCAACTGACAAAGGATTAATCTCCAAAATTTATAAGCAGCTCATGCAGCTCAATAACAAAAAAACAAACAACCCAATCCAAAAATGGGCAGAAGACCTAAACAGACATTTCTCCAAAGAAGATATACAGACTGCCAACAAACACATGAAAGAATGCTCAACATCATTAATCATTAGAGAAATGCAAATCAAAACTACAATGAGATATCATCTCATACCAGTCAGAATGGCCATCATCAAAAAATCTAGAAACAATAAATGCTAGAGAGGGTGTGGAGAAAAGGGAACACTCTTGCACTGCTGGTGGGAATGTGAATTGGTACAGCTACTATGGATAACAGTATGGAGGTTCCTTAAAAAACTACAAATAGAACTACCATATGACCCAGCAATCCCACTACTGGGCATATACCCTGAGAAAACCAAATCCAAAAAGAGTCATGTACCAAAATGTTCATTGCAGCTCTATTTACAATAGCCCGGAGATGGAAACAACCTAAGCGCCCATCATCGGATGAATGGATAAAGAAGATGTGGCACATATATACAATGGAATATTACTCAGCCATAAAAAGAAACGAAATTGAGCTATTTGTAATGAGGTGGATAGACCTAGAGTCTGTCATACAGAGTGAAGTAAGTCAGAAAGAGAAAGACAAATACCGTATGCTAACACATATATATGGAATTTAAGAAAAAAAAATGTCATGAAGAACCTAGGGGTAAGACAGGAATAAAGACACAGACCTACTAGAGAAAGGACTTGAGGATATGGGGAGGGGGAAGGGTGAGCTGTGATAAAGCGAGAGAGAGGCATGGACATATATACACTACCAAACAAACGTAAGGTAGATAGCTAGTGGGAAGCAGCCGCATAGCACAGGGAGATCAGCTCGGTGCTTTGTGACCGCCTGGAGGAGTGGGGTAGGGAGCGTGAGGGAGGGAGACGCAAGAGGGAAGAGATATGGGAACATATGTATATGTATAACTGATTCACTTCGTTATAAAGCAAAAACTAACACACCATTGTAAAGCAATTATACTCCAATAAAGATGTAAAAAAAAAACAGAACTTGTGGTAATTTAAATGATGATTGAGTGTAACCACACCTTGATAAATATCACACTGTTTCAATTCCTTGGTGAGGTCAGTTTTGTTTTTTTCTATCACCAGGTCTTTGTTTTTAACTGTGTAGTAGGGATGATAAAAGTATAAGTTTCCTCATTCCTGTGAAAGTTAAACAAGAAATAATGTGCATAGTTAGCATAGCAGCAAGCATATAGTATGTGCTCACTAAGGATTAGCTTCTGTTTTAATTAGTCATTTACCATTATGGCAATGTTAACATTACAGTATGATCTATTTATGCATGCATTCCCCTTTGTATTATAATTTCCTGAGGGAAGAGTATATTTCTTTTCTGTATTTGTACCTCTAGAACCTGGCTTAATGTCTGACGTGTCATACCTGCTCAGTACATTTGTGTTGAATGAATTAATGAACTTAAGTGTACACACAGAAAATTATCAAAGTTAGCAGGAAGGCTATAGAGTAAAGTAGAAGGCAAATGGGATATAAAAGAACCAAGTGACAATTTGAGATAACAAAATGAGAGGATGGATGCCCTGAGGCAATCCTGCTCTCATCCCCACTCATATTCTGGTTCAGTCCCTATTTGTTCCCTCTGGTCTGGGTCAGCATCCTCATCTGCTCATACAAGTGGACCCCATTCAACTCTGCAGCCTCATTCTGCTTCTGTTCTCTCCTTTACCACCCGTACTCCCTATATTTGCTGTAATACGGATTTTGTTCCCCTCTACTGAAATAATTATGTCTTATTAGACCAAACATACTACCATTGTTCTTTAAACCAAGTGCCTATTAAAAGCACATTAATGGAAAATTTCTGTAATATAATAATGTTACTAGAAATGTTTCTGTAATTTTATTATTTAGTTTTTTTTTTTCCTTCCAAGTGTATCCTCTATGATACTTTCTTAGGGCACAAGTACAATTAAAACATTTATTAAAATGCATAAAAATAATAAGAGTATCTAGTTACACAACACTAAATTTCCTCAGCTATAGGGAAATATTAAAAGTATTTCATCCATAAGCCCTGTTTTAAAATAAAATACATCTTAATTTTAAATATTGCCCCCAAGCAACCTTAAATATTTTGTTTAAAATTCAAAGAAAATCTATAGATTAATACATGCATCTTAAAATAATTAAGGCGTTTACATCATTTGGGTATTTTTTTGGTTTTCATTTTTTGGCTGTACGGCATATGGGATCTTAATTCCCTGACCAAGGATCGAACCTGCGCCCCCTGCACTGGAAGCACAGAGTCTTAACCATTGGACCACCTGGGAAGTCCAAGGTGTTTACATCATTTGGAATGACAATGAAATTTTTACTAAGAATTAGAGTTTGCTTCTAAAAACATTACCAGTAATAAAATATCTGATAATTTGAGTATATAAAATAAGCTACCACTTAATAAAGTATTTTTTATTGCACTAAACGATGAATTGAAAGAATTCTTGGAAATTCCCAAAGTACTCTCAAGTGTATATTATAGGCTAGACATATAAATTTAATACATATTAAAAATGATTTATTGAAATTCTCATCTTCCCCTCCATGATGACAGCTGCTGCAAGGAGGTAAACTTGAAATGTAGCAACTATTCAATCTCTCTCACAAAAATATTTTTCAGCTTTCTCTATGTATATTTTTGTTGTCATGTTTATCACTGTAACTAATTTATTTCAAAGGAGACTACTTGATATTAATATTTAGTCAGCAAGAATTTTCTCAATGTATATTTTTATAGGATATGATAAAATAAGGCACTGAACATATGCACGTCATATGCATGTCATATGGCAGATTCAGCTTCTAAACCAGCTCCCAGATATTAACACAAACAGAGTTGAGTGGGCAATCATATTGGTGACACTGTGATTCGATGTAATGGCACATTAGTTAGGCTGTGAAACCGCATAACAGATGCAAAGCAAGATAAGCACCTCGGAATTGTAAGCTAAATATTACCTCTAGGTCATCTGAGAATGATTTAAATTATGAACAGAACAAAGTTACGTTTAGAGTAGGATTCATTCATTTAATACATATTTATTAACAACTACTATGTTATATATATATTCTGGGTGCTCATCAATCAAACCTAAAATCTCATCATCTCTGTTCTCTGTTCTCAACAGAGCTCACTGTTTAGTGACTGACTACCAACATATCAATAGTTTTTTCCTCTCTTTAACTAGGGATAGGATGACCAACTCATGCCAGTTTTAAAAGTGACCTCCAAGCTAACAGAGTCCAAAATTGTAAGAAGAATAATCAACAATTCTACAGGTAATTTTCTAGGTCCTAGATCTTGATTCTCAGACCTGTGCATTCTAGTTCTATGAGAAACAGCATCATATATTGGCTGCTAGTTCAAACTATGTACAGCATCCTTTAGGAGAACATTCTGAATTTCATAGAGAATAATGTTACAGAGTGAAAAATAAAAGAATTTGTTCAATTACTACACTGCCCTACAATTCATGTAATGGTTTCAATTCTCAATAGCCAAAAATAATTAATTGTTTTGAAGACACTTACATGAAACCCTTAAACAGTTGGCTTGGCTTTCTTAGATACTTAATATACACAGCTGCACTGCCACAAGATTATTCCTGTGTTCACATACAGTGCAAAGAAGAATCTAGACAACTTTTCTCCCCAGCCCTTGTAGAACAGAAGTACAGGCCAGACATATGGGCTTAGAATGCAGGGGGGTACTAAGGTCTTTGGAAAACTTCCCATCCACAGTGAATGTACCACTATCTTGTTAGTTTTCACCCTTTTTTTTTCTTTTAATCCTCTGCTGCTGTAACATCTCTCCATTTCTTTCTTCTTTAAAAAGAATTATCTTTATCCTCTCATCTGTGGCTTCTTTTTAGGCCTGCCAGTAGCAGTCAATGATACTCATAGGCTTTGTGAATCTTTTCACAAAGGTTCATATTAAAGAGTATTAACTGAGTATGATTGCTCAATTTCATGTTGATTATCATAAGCTTTCCATATATATCCAAGTGTACTTTATGGCCTATTTCCTCAGCTTTACTGACAGCAGGAAATTTTTGGTGAAATTATGCTACCTTGGAATATAATATGTAAGCATGTATATAATGTTCTATGTTTGCTGTCCACTTTAGCTAACTAATGATACATTGCATTAGTCTAGTGGCCTATCAGACTGCCCAGGAAGCTGTTAGATAAAGCAGGCCTCTGTTAAATCCACACTGTAAAAGACAACTTTCTATCATTGTCCTTCTAATCCACAATCATGCAATAGAAACCTGTGGGCAAATTATGGATTACTTTAATACATTCTAAAGCTTTAGTTTTACCATTTCTTCACTATTATCATTAATTTATAAAACACTCAGTCTTTACAAATTGTTGTTTGTATTTTCTTAAGAATGAATGTTTCTTTTAAGTATTTTTTTTCCAAATCCCACAAATGTAAATGTAAATCTTAGTTCTGATGAATCTTATACACAGCCCATAGGCAAGTGATTTTAACCTTCCCAACCCTCAATTTATTTGATTAAAAGAAGAATAACTATAATAGCTAAATGACAAGCAATGATGGTAGATTTCCATACTATGCACCACCACCAAAGCAAGGATGTTGGAATCTTCTCTAACCCACACACCATCACGGCTTCTCTGCACATCAAGGAGTTCAATCTTGGTTTGGGAAGAGGCACAGAGTGTATATGAACACTGGACAACTCAGTCTTGAATACAACAGAGTCCTGAAACATTGACAGAAATGATCCACTGGTGGCTCTAGAAGTTCCTAGCCTGAAAATGAGGACAGCAAATCAGACTCAAAGAGCAGAGGTTGGTATATAGGCAGATGATTGGCTTCCAAGTATTCCCTGGAGGGCTCTTAGAGTTGATTCCTTCTTTTCCACTTACCAACACCACCAGGTCTTTAGATCCCCTTCCCAACACATCCTATTCTCCAAAGTTAAACTCTTTTCCTTTCCCTCTCTTGTTGAGCAAATGGGGCACAGACAGAAATCTTTATAGTCATGTTGAGTAAATGTAAAATATAATTTATTAAGAAAATATGTACAATCAGAAAAGCAACCTTGTGTTAACCATCACTCCAGTTCTCACTTTCAAACATAGCAGCAGGCATTGGTGAGGTTTCCTTGTAATGGACATACCATGGAAAGGGCTCCTGGGGTGGGACTATTTTGATTCTGCACAGACTTGTAGGGACAGGCAACAAGGAACACCTGCAAGATTATAAATGTTCCTAGTTGAGGAACTGGCCTTGTTTGAAAGGTGGAGCCTCTGAGATCAGCAACTGGAATCTGTCATTGTTTCCTTGAACTAACTCAATCTGTTTCTGCTGAAACAGATTTTTACTCAGGTTCTGAAAGGGAGAGGAAATGAGCCTCTACTGGTATCCATACTTGTTTTTCCTCACTATTATAGTTCATCTACCTCATTTTCTATCTGTTGAGGAAGGAAATGGGAAAAGGAGTATCATCAGTATATTCTTTCTGAGATTTTATTTTCAATCTTCTTTATCAACGTCCTTTGATTCTCAAGAACCTAATTAGATTTTTTTAAACATGACCAACAGTAGTTTCTTTTTAATTGCATTCCTCTCTAGAAAATGTTTAAAGGGGCTAGAAGTTCTGGAAACAAGGAAAGCAAGAAGATAAATACGTCAAGATTTTATCTTGCTATTTCTATTTCACAAAGTTTTTCCTGAGAATTAAATGAGATAAAGTATGTAAGGCATTTATCCTAATGCTTGTTAAGCACAAAGTAAGGGCTTGATTTATTGAGCTTCATTTCTGTAGCTATTAGCTACAAGTCAAGTTTGTCATGAAATGTCCCTTACATACAGAAATTTAAAATGAATACAATAGCACGTTTCAGGCTCGTTTCAATATAGCAATTTGGTAACAACAACTTCTTTAAATTCAACCACTTTAAGATGATTTGTTGATTTGAGGTGCATCTGTTAATTATCAAATAAAACTGGCTTTGTCATTCAGCCTCTAATACTGCTATTTAACGTCACTGAACTGTATGGAATATATGGGATGCAACCCAGAAAAATTAATAAACAACTTAAAACTGTGTATTGGCAATAAACAAGACTGATATGCAAAGTAAATCAAAATCTAATTTAGTAATAATACTTGTAATAATAATCTATGGGTTTTTAAGGATTATAAATAAGATATATTTAATACCCTTAAAAAGATCCTAAATATTAGGAACATTTAGTTTCATTTCTTGGGAAAGGAAAGTAAGGGTAGGAGAAAATAAATAAATGGCCCGAATGCCACATAACTAATAAGTGAGAGGGGCAAGACTCGAGTCTTGATCTACCTCATTCTCTAACTTAATCTCTCACTATTAGACCAAGCTACCTGACATACACTTCGTATTTCCCCAGAACTAGTAGCTTAGAGAAACTTTCACTGGCTGTGTTCACAGTGTATTTATTTTCTAATATTTATTGTGAAATTCCTTATCCGTGTAGTTCTTCTAATGGAAAATATACACTGGGATGAAAATACCATGGGAATACTGAGGGGTATTTATCTTAATTATTTCTTAGCTCCTTTGGCAATAAATAAGCAAGATCTTTCCCACCTGAAATAAGTATTAAGCGTCAGGTTAAGATTAATAATACAATGATGCCTGAATTCTATGCACATACATGCTTTTTTCACCCATGCTCACTATTTCCACATGAGGGTTGAAGGTAACCAAAATATACACACTATATTAGTCAAGGTTCTCCAGAGAAAGAGAACCAATAGGCTAGATGGATGAATAGATAGATAGATAGATCTAAAAAGCGATTCTATTATAATATATTGGCTCATGCAATTATGGAGGCTAAGAAGTCCCATAATCTGCCATCTGCAAGCTGGAGACCCAGGAAAGCTGGTAGTGTAGTTTGAAGGTCTGAGAACCAGAGAGCACAGAGCACAGGAGAAAATCAATGTTCTGGTTCAGCCAGTTAGGCAGAGAGGAAATTCAACAGTCTTCCACTTTTTTGTTCTATTGGGGTCTTCAATGATTGGATGATGCCCATCTCCTTTGCTAAGTTCACCCATTCAGATGCTAATCTCTTCTGCAAACACCCTCACAAACACACCCAGAAATGTTTAACCAGATATCTGGGCATCCTGTGTCCCAGTAAGGTTGACACAGAAAATTCACACACCAAACCTTAGTCCCTCTATTAGTAAAATAAAGGTGATAATAATAGCTATGTAATATGTGACAAAGGTGAGTGTACCCACTGTTTGGGACCACCAAAGTACTTGTGAACTACTTTCACTGTTATATTAACTTCATGGATGTTTGGGAAACTACATGTAAAAAATGTTTCAGGGGCAGATCAATGGAGAAAATTTATTTCAGTAGGAATGTTGGATTTTTGTTCTACCAATTTGAAGGGGAAATATAAGTAGGCATATGTACCTAGTTTATCATTATGATAGATATTATTTTTTCTTTAAGAACATCAATTCCTAAAACTTGCAGAGTTATACTTAGATAAAATGACATAATTATTGGTTTTACACAGAAAATAAAAATGTCATGTTATTTAAAGGTGGCTGTAGGCTATTCTGAGTCATTACATCCAACTCTGAATGACACCATGTATAGGAAATTCTGGGCATTCTGTGGTGACCACGGCAACTTGTTATGGGATGTAGCTATGTGCACAATGCCAAAAGGACCTATTTTTGACCCCTTGTGAACATTACCAACTGTCCTTTCACTCAGACCTTTCATTTCTAGATGAGGAGACACAGAATACATACCCCAAACCCTCACCATTATTGAATTTGGGGCTTTGTTTAGATTGATTCTCATTCTTGGCATATTCTGCACTTACTATTGCACTAAAAGGGATCCTGCAGTTTTAGCATTAATAGTAGTGTTAGTGTCTTGTGATTGCTCTCCTCCTTCCCCAAACAGTGGCCCATAAAAAACAAAGAAGAAAAAATTATATAAGCAATAATAGATTAATATGAACCAGTTATTCAATGAGAAGGTCCTCTCTTTTGAAATAGGTGCTTGAGCAGAGGTGACTCTAAAGTGAAATTCTGCACTTTAGGCCTCCCTACGTACTGCCTGAAGAAGACTTTCCAGTGTCTCTCTCCTAAATCACATTTAATTGATGAGATCCCATAGTGGAGTTGGAATGTTGTGATGAAATGTTTATGTGAAGTTTTGAGAAGGCCAGGCCTAGAAGAAGAGAAGGTTTGTATTTTTAATTATACAATATGAGTATAATCTGAGCACTAGAGCGATCAAAACTGGGAACTTTCAGAAACTCAGTGGGTTCAAGAGTGGGGTGAGGAATAAGAAAAGTAAGAAAGCAAGCTTCTCATGAAGCTGTTCACTGAAAACAGAGCTGAGAATAAATTCGGGCTAGACCTGAGGAAAGAAGTGAATCGACTAAAGAAAAGCCAGAGTCAAGGGCTTGTCAGGATCCTGAACAGCATCAGAAACAGAAGGCTCTGGCAGGAAACCATGGAAGATTATTGGCCTGTTCAAAGCTAGTTGAGGAACATGAGCTGTGAACCTATAACCTATATAAGCAATTCCTGCTTGGAATGTTGTCTGTGCCCCAAGAAGACTTTATTTTGAGACATGTAAAAGCATGCTGGGTATCAAGAGGAGTTTCTAGGGGGAGGATTTAACCTACAAGTCTTTTTAAGCCCTTTAAATAGGCCTGCAGTTGTGGCCCACAGAGGGAACTATGTGTCAAGAAAACAGATCCTAGCCCTAGATCTGTTACCATCTGCCTAAGCACTTGTGGTTGTTATTAAAACTTTCTGTACTACTTTTCTTATCTCAAAATTAGGAAATTCTTTATTGTTCTAAAATGCCATAATTCAACATCAAGTCCAACTATTGTATGAGTACAAGGGGGTGGTAATTCATTTATGCATATATGACAAATTCCCCTTCAATTTCCACTTTCATTCCCGCACCTGTGAACCAGTAGGGGACATTTATATGGTTTAATGCAACGCAGATTCCACCACTGGTCTTTTTACAGTTGTTAGAGTTGTCTAAAGAAAATTTCAAATGGTAAATTACAAATTGATCCTCAGAAAGCAACCTCATAAATCAAGGGTCAATAGCACTGAAGACCTTAACAAGGAAAATAAGATGAAAATTGTCTTCTTGATTTAAAATAGGTGAAAAGGTATCTAATTTCAAATTGGTGCTGAAGAAACATAGTATTTCCTCTCTATATGTCATATATTCATTCATTTATGCCTTCATCTAAGAAATATTTATTGAGCACCTACAATATGTCTAGGACTCTACTAGGCTTTGGTGATAGAACAGGGAACAAAACAGACAGAGATCTCTGCACTATTGCAGCTCACATTCCAGTGGAGGGTCGGGTCAGAAAATAATCATGGAGTGTGGAGGGTGACACACATTACAGAGAAAAATAATACAGACAAAGAGGATAGGGATGGATGAAGAGGAGTGGGAGATGCCTCCTTTTACACAGAGCCATCAGGAGATGGGATTTTAAGAAAGGAAGGTAACCCGGGAGTCTGACTTCTTGAGATGACTGAAGTATCCCAGAGTAAATGACATAATTGACATAATCACTTTAGTTCTGATGATCTCACAGTGGTCATTCTGGTGAAGCTGTGAAAGTTGGGGTGAGGGAGCAAGACTCAGGGCCATGTCGGAAGTGTGCAGAAGTCCAAGTACCTCCCTATCCTGCCAGAGTTGATGTGAAGGCTCTTAGGGAGGTACAGGCACTTCTGAATGGTTTGAAAACACTCAATAATCAAATACTTCAATGGATAGGGAGAAGGTAAAAAAAAAATTCTACTTAAAGTTATTTAAATCAGTTTAATATTTGAGGAAAAAAGAAGGACATTTATAAACGTAACTATTGAAAGCCTGGTAGGAGGATAATGATTCTTAGAACTTTCACTTTAAATGATGTATATACTTTGAATTTAAGTCAGAACTAATGTAAGAAATTAGTAGGCAGGCTTTAAGGTATTAGAAGCTAAACTCTTTCTGCAGGAATGCAAGTTTAGTAAACATGCAAATTTTTATTTAAAAATAGAGTAAGCATGAATATTTGTTAGGATTTTTAGCAAGGTCTAAGAAACTTCAATACAACAACATAAAATGTACATTTAAAAGAGCAAATGAGGATCCAAATCTCATATCTCCATGTCCTTTCTATCCACAGAGGGAAAAAGCACATTAAACAAGGCTCCTACTTCTCCCCAGTACTAGTATTTATTAACACTACATGTGGACTAATTTCTTGTAACCTGAAGGAAGTAATCATGGGATCCATATTTAATATTTATACTGATTTTCAGCTACCATTGAGAGAGGTTTTGAAGACTTTAGAAGGATCAGAGTGACAACATACAATTTCCTGATTAAAAACAGGGAAGTAAAAATGTTTCAATTCTCCTACTTCACTGTTGACATTATTCACAAGAGGAAATATTTTGGGGCAATTCAAGAAATAAACTAATCAACTAAACCAAGCAACAGATTTATTGAGAAGCCCGTACACAAATGAACAAGAAAACAACAAAACAAACAGGCAAAGAAATAAACATATACATGCTCACACAACATAAAAATTGCCCCTCTTTTTTTCATGCTTTCATGCTTAGGTATTTGATATCCTCTGCATAACACTCTTCCAAGTTCTAATTAATGCTTTGGTCCTTTGTGAAATTTCGATTTTATGATATGATTTGGTATAAAAGGAAAGGAAACTATGTTTTAAAAGTTAAGGGAGTATACTAATATATATTTCAAATCTTCCAAGATAAAATTGGTTTTTATTTTACCTCTCCACTCCACATGTCACAAAGTTGTTTTTAAAATGATGAATTACAGCTCCATAGAAAATATGTTAGATTTTCACACAGAGATCATTCCACTAATGTGATTCAGTCAAGAGATATTTCATCTGTTGTAGTCAAAAAAGAAATGACAGATTGCTAAAGGAGGATGAAATTTTGATCAACAGGAATGCACACATGGCTACATAAAAATGATTTTTTGAGAAATCTAAATAAAACTAATAGCAAAAATATTAAAAGACACAAGAAAACTCAAGTTTTAAGAATTAGTCTGCACTTGATATTCAGGATATTAATTGAAATTTCTATTCTTTAACTATTTTAAACCTTTAATAATTGTGACTGTTTAAAGAATAGTGATAAAGAAAAATGATAAAAGTAAAAAAAGGTATTAAAACACCAATTTCTTTTCTCATGATCGCATTCTCCTTTTAAAATTTTGCATAAATTATTATCTTGCTTCTCCTTATAATTTTACTATATCTGTAAGTGCTAAACCATGTATCATTTAGTTTTGCCTGATTTTGAAGATGGAATCATACAGTATGTACTCTTCTGTTACTTTTATTTCAATCAACATTACATTTTTGAGATCCATCCACATTGTTGTATGCAGTTTGTTCATTTTCAGTGTCATAGCATTCAATCATATGAATATACAATAATTTATTTGTTAGTTCTGTCAATAAACATTTTGATTATCTGAAGTTGCTTTTTTCATTTTTACTTATAATTCTGCTGTTAACATGTATATACCTTCTGGTATCATGAACAAGAGTTCCTCTGGGGAATTTATCTATGAGTGGAATTTTAGGGTTGTAGGGTACATGCATATTTAACTTTATTAAGTAATATCAATTTATTTTCCAAAGCATTGCTAACAAACTATATCCCTACCTACAATGTATGGATCTTCCTCTTTCTTCACATCCTCACCAACACTTAATAATGAGGAAAGCTAAATGCTGACAATCTTACAAGGTTAAATCACACCTTTTCATTATTAATTAGCACCATTAATATTAATAACCCTAAGCATCTTTTCCCTTGTTTATAAGACTTTAGTGTTTCATTCATGAATTGTCTGTTCGTACTTCTTGTCAAATTTTTACTGAGTCATTTTCCTTTTTATTTGATACATTATGTATTCTGGGTACAACACTTTGTCAGTCATTAGCATTACAAGTGTCTTTTCATAGATTCAGCTCTGCCTAGTAACTTTCTTTACAGTGTATTTTGATGAGCAGTTGTTCTTAATATTAAGGTATTTTAAATTAAGATTAATATGTTGAGATAACTTTAGATTAATATGCAGGTGTAAGAAATAAATAGAACAAATAGAATAAATCCAAAGAAATACATATCAGAACACATAAATAGTCAAAGCTTTGAAAATGAAAGTCTTGAAACCATGAGAAAGGACACCTATCTACAAGTCAAAAACAATTCAAATGACAGCAGATTTCTCATCAGAAACCACAGAGTGCAGAAGACAGTGGTACAACATTTTTTAAGCACTCACAAACTGAAAGAAAAAAAAAAGTCAATCTAGAATTCTGTAGCCAGTGAAGTATCATTCAGGAAAAAATCAGCAATCAGTACATTTTCAAATAAAGGAAAGCAGAAAACAAAGAATAAAATGGCAGACTTAAGCCCTAGCATGTCAACAATTACATTAAATTGTAAATAGTCTAAATATGCCAATGAAAAGACAGAGATTAGAAGAATGAATTAAAGAGCATAATTCAACTATATTATTTCTATATAAAACCCACTTCAAGTATAATGATATAAGCAGGTTAAAAGTAAAATGAGGAAAAAATATAGCAAGAAAACATTACTCAAAAAAAGCAGGAGTAACTATATTAATATCAGATAAAGCAGACTTCAGAACAAAGATAACCAGAGACAGGGAAGGTCATTATATATATATATATATATATATATATATATATATATATAAAAGGGCTCAATATACCAAGAAGAAATGACAATTTTGAACAACAAATTTGCAAATTATGTGAAGCAAAAATTGATAGAACTGAAAGGAGAAATAGAAAAGTCCACAATTATAGTTAGAGACTTCAATACCCTACTCTCAACAATACATAAAACAATTAGACAATCAACTAAGTTTCATATTTTATACAAAAACTAACTCAATGGAGAAGGTGTGGAGAAAAGGGAATCCTCTTGCACTGTTGGTGGGAATGTAAATTGATACAGCCACTATGGAGAACAGTATGGAGGTTCCTTAAAAAACTAAAAATAGAACTACCATACCACCCAGCAATCCACTCAGTGCTTTGTGACACCTAGCGGGGTGGGATACGAAGGGTAGGAGGGAGACGCAAGAGGGAGGAGATATGGGGATATATGTATATGTATAGCTGATTCACTTTGTTATAAAGCAGAAACTAACACACCATTGTAAAGCAGTTATATGCCAATAAAGTTTTAAAAAAAAAAACAAAACCAACTCCAAATGGAATCACAAACCTAAATGTAAATGTGAAAATTTATATGTAAAATATACAAAATTTTTATTTAAAACCATAGGAGAAAATCATTGGTATCTAAGGCTAGTCAAAGAGTTCTTAGACTTGATTCCAAAAGAATGACCTATAAAAGGAAAAACTGATAAATTGGATTTCATCAATTTTTTTTAATTTGCTAAGTAAAAGTCTCTGTCAAGAGCATGAAAAGACAAGCTACAGAGTTAGAGAAATATTTTCAGAACACATATCCAACAAAGAACTGGTATCTAGAATACATAATGACCAAAAAAACTGAACAGAACGAAAAATATGCAATTAGATAATGGACAAAAGATATGAAAAGACATTTCACTGAAGAAGCAATATAGATGGCAAATAAGAAAATTAAATGATGCTAAATGTCATTAGCCACTAGGCAAGTGCAAAATAAAACCATAATGAGATATTCACTACTTACCTATCAAAGTGGCTAAAATAAAAAATAGTAGAATACCAAATGCTGGTGAGGGTATGGAGAAACTAGATTATTTATACATTATTTGAGATTGCAAAATGTTACAGCTACTCTGGAAAATATTTTGGCAGTTTCTTCAAACATTCAAGTGATATACAACCCAAAAATTTCACTGCTAACCATTTATATTAGAGAGATAAAAACTATGCACACACAAAAACTTGTACAGAAATGTTTACTGTAATTTCACTTATAATAGTGAAAATTAGAAACAACACAGATATCCTTCAACACAGATTCAGAAAAAGGAATGTTGTACTGTTTCACACACCAGCCTAGATATCTCTAGAGAACTAAGCTAAGTGAGAAAAAGCAACCCCCATAAGTTATATATTGTTTGATTTTATTTATAAAACATTCTTGAAATGGAAAAAATATAGAAAGCTTGAGAGCATAAATTAGTCGTTGCCAGGGATTACGGGTTGGGAAGGAGAAGTTAGGTGTTGCTATAAAAGGGAACATGAGGAATCCTTGTGTTGTTGGAACTGTGGGGTTTTTTGTTTGTTTTTATTTGAAGTGTAGTTGATTTACAATGTTGTGCTAGTCTCAGGTGTACAGCAAAGTGATTCAGATTTTTTTTTTTCAGATTCTTTTCCATTATAGGTTATTATAAGATATTGAATATAGTTCCTTGTGCTATACAGTAAGATCTTATTTATCTATTTTCTATGTAGTATAATATATAAAACTGCCAAACTCCTAATTTATCCCTCCCCCCTCCTTTCCCCTTTGGTAACCATAAGAACAATAATAAATTTTATCCTCGATATCTTTTTATTATATCTATAGTAAGTGGCATTTTTAATTGCACATTCTAAGTTTACTTTCCTTATTGAAAAGCAATTAACTTGTGTATGGATCTTATATTGAGATAGCCTGTAAACTCACAAATTATAAGTATATATACAGCTATATATATTACTATATACATATATATCACAGAATTCTGAATGAATCCTTATAGGATAGCATTATGCTATTTTCCAGGTCTTTCCATCTTTCTCTTCTAATTTATATCTCTTAGTCTCTCTATTCTGGATAATTTTTTTCATAAATAGATATATTAAAATTCAATAACTTTTCTTTTGCTTATGCTTAATCCATCCATTAAACTGAATTAAATTTTGAATTTTGAATTTCTAGAAGTACTGTTTAGTTCCTGTTCAAATCTAATTGAATTTGAATACATATTGGAATTTTCTGGTTCTTATATTATTTTATTATTTTAATCATATCAAACATACTTATTTTATATTCTGCATCTGATTTGTCCTCTATCCACAGTTTTTGTGGGATTGGTTCTGAAGGCTTTTGGTATTGTTACTCTCAGTCACGGTGGCTTTTCCCTCACATATTTAGTGCTCTTTGATTGTGATTTCATGTTTTTTGAATTTTACCTGTGGCATATTTTTTTCTTTAGTACTAGGTTTAAAGTGTTAATTTGCCTCTATCTCATGGGTAGGAAAAATGTTGGTACAGGATCTCTTTATAATTTTTGTTTAAGGTTTTCAGACAACACAGCCCATGGGATTATTTCCCCAAAAGTGCGTAAGTGTAGGCTAGTAGTTAGGAATTTTCAAAGGATTCTTTTTCTTTTGCTGCCTCCAACTAGACTCAGTGTCAAATTAGGCAGACATTGCACTAGATATATCTGCAGGACATGCGCCTCATGTTTATAGTTGTATAGGTGATGGGTGCAGCCTCCTCTCACTTGCAAAAGTTTACAATGATCCAACCACACATAAATTTAATGCTTATCTATATTCACGCATACAGTTTATTCAGCCACATGGTTATCTATAAAAGAGTTCATATTCTTCAACAATGTGCATTTATCTTACAATGATGATGTTTGACTTTATCTGTTCTATTTAACTTTGAATTTGATTTTCTTATTAGTGGTTTGTACTAAACTTAATGGGTCAAAATTTTAAACTCAGAAATGATTTTAAACTCATCTCTTTACATATATTCTAAATTACAAGATTAAGTGATGTTTCCTAAATGTCAGCCTCATACTCACCTTTCACTCCAGCCTCTTCCCTCAACCTAAAATACTGTCCTAACCTCACACTCCACACAGTCCCACTTGGTAAAAATCTAATACCACCTCAAAGCCCAAGCAAAACATGAAATTCAGTAAGCACTCCCTTACTGTCTGCTCCCACAGTTACACCACGCTGCCAAGGTTATTTATTTTATTCATATATTTTAAACATTAATAAAATTTATTCATCCTCATTTCAGTGTCAAATCCATAATTAAATACCTGATTAGAGAAATCTTGACCTTCCTTGTTATATTGTAAAGTAACATGGTATAATCTGTTTTCTCAGATGAGAAAGTTAGGATTTAAAATATTATATATAAAGTAAACAGAATCTTTATTTCAAAGCAATGAAAAATGACTAATGGCACAAAAAGGAAATTGATGAAGAATGACTTGAAGTAATAACTATGTAACTTAAAATCTCAGGGCATACATTTGGGGAGTAGTTTTTTTTAATATAATGCAGTTTTGAAATAACAAATAAATGAGACTTGGATACAATTCTTTTCAACTATGGCTCTGAGATGTATACTGTTTTGAAAGTAAAAAAGTTATGTTTTAGAAATAGATTAGAAAAACATGAATTAAAGGATCTGATAAAATTACACTAGAGATGTTAATATCAAGAAGTAAAAACCTATAAATCACCTTCCAAAGGGGTACAAAACAGAGCCCTCTCCCAGATGTTATTTGGAAAATGAATTGTGCACCACACAAGTAAACATGTGAAGGAGAAATATAAACTGGGTGCAATTTAATTGATTATACCAATCTCACTGTGACAAATATAGCAATGGTTTTTCATTAAAACTTATAAAAGAACTACAAAGGTTACAAACAGTTCATAGCTTTAACGTTCCTTCATTGTCCACTTTTTTCACCTTCTTCTTGTACTTCTTTTATATTTTAAACCATATTCATTTAGCATTCAGCCAAAAGAAACAGCAAGGCTCTCTTGAACCTGCCACCAATGATTTATTAAGCTCATTTTCTATTCATTTCTTTATAGATCAAATGTAGAAAGAAAGGCTCAACATTATTGAACATATTTAATAAAAAGCACACACACCAAGTATTTAAACTCTGCATTGTGCTAGGTTAGACATTTTGGAAGAAAGGCAATAATTACACATAGGCAATTGCTTTGATGTAACCTCTCAAATCAATACAGCTACTTAGTACAAGGTAGGCATTTATGTATGTTTAGCATTGGCACTCTTTCCAGAGTATGATATTTCAGGTAAATGTGCTTTATTGCAGACATAAGAAAGCAGATAAATGAACTTCTTATTGACAGCCTCTTTCACACTTGCTAGCCTTTGTAAGTGGGATGTCATTAATCTCCCACTTGCTACAACAGCAGTCTCCAAATTGTTGACCATGCAGCCCATTAGTAAAAAGTTTTTGTTTTGGCTACTCTACTTTATAATTTACAAATAATAAAATGGTCTTATGTAGATTACAAAAAATAAAAAGTTTTCCAAAGTAGAAATTTTAAATGAATGTGATAAACACTAGCAAAAGAAAGACCTAGGGCTTCCCTGGTGGCACAGTGGTTGAGAGTCTGCCTGCCGATGCAGGGGACACGGGTTCGTGCCCCGGTTCGGGAAGATCCCACATGCCGCGGAGTGACTGGGCCCGTGAGCCATGGCCGCTGAGCCTGCGCGGCCGGAGCCTGTGCTCTGCAACGGGAGAGGCCACAACAGTGAGAGGCCCGCGTACCGCAAAAAAAAAAAAAAAAAAAGAAAGACCTAATATTTTCTTTCTGTAACTTTTTGGATCATCTTGCTTACTCCCTGAGGTATGCTTGCACCATTCTAGAGACCATCATTCTAGAAAACCTATGTGTCTCTGTTAGACACCACATGTAGTATATCTACAGAATGTAGGAAACTACAATAAGTGCTTTTCTGGTACTTTCCCATAGAATCAGAAGGGTTTTATTAAGTAATCTTCATGTTTAAGTAAAATCAATCTTTAACAGCATTGCCACATAATACTTTTTTGCCCAGTCATAAAAGCTAAGGTCTCACCAATAGCTGGTATTCCAGAGTGAAAGGATTAATCTTAGGTCCAGCGTAATTATGGGATACTCTACACAGTCCAGCCTATTTTTCACTGTATCATTATTTTTTATATAATGATTGATTTTTCCACTCTGAAAATAAGCACAGGATATATGATCAAGCTAGACTCCGGGTTCTGGTATATTTAACATTCATATGTGGGAAATGAGTAACTAAGTTTTATCATTTACGTGGTTTTACTGTTGGTTTCAGTGGTCCAATATGCAAAATATTATGAGAAGCAGTGGTCAGCTGTACCTGTTTCCATTTAACAATGACAAAAGTGATTCTATAAGTTGAATTACTATAGAAGTACACCTGCTTAGAAATAAGTTTAAAAATACAAGTTATCAAAATCTAAATTATCAGAATAAGGGGCTTTTAGAGGTAGCTGCATTTCCACTAAAACCTCCCAAAGCTGTGCATTCCTAACAAGTGGTGGAATGATAAAACGGGTGTCGGGGTTTCCCTGGTGGAGCAGTGGTTGAGAGTCCACCTGCCGATGCAGGGGACACGGGTTCGTGCCCCGGTCCAGGAAGACCCACATGCCGCGGAGCGGCTAGGCCCGTGAGCCATTGCCGCTGAGCCTGAGCGTCCGGAGCCTGTGCTCCGCAACGGGAGAGGCCACAATAGTGAAACAGCGAGAGGCCCGCGTACCACACACACACAAAAAAAGCGGGTGTCATGTAGACTATTCCCGCATCTTAAACCCAGTGTCCTGTGTCAGGGTTTCATGTTACTAGTGCTGCTTTTTCACGATAAAAGTAGATCAATGACTCTGTGCAGGTCATATGTCTTAGAGAGCAAGATCTCTCTGATGAGTCCTTGATGTACTATTACAAGGTCGATGTGATTACTAAAATATACAGTTTAACCAGAGAAAATGAGGTATTTTAGCAAAAGAGAAATACTGATTTCTAACTGCATTTTGACATCTACAATGCAAAGATAACCAGAAAAAAGAGGGAGCTTATTGTGTTTTATGACAATATATCACTGTATTCCGAAATCCAATTGTGACCATGGGATGCTCCTTCCATACAAGTTCCTTGCATGAAAGTTTTGAGGCACCCACATAAGCAAATGATGCATTGCATTAGACACAGATGTGAGAGTTAATTGTAAACTTGTGGAGGCAACATAAAATCAAGGAAACAATGATTTTAGGATGCAAACAACAAGATGTTAGTATGATCTATTAAACGTTTTAGGAAACATCTAGAATCTTAGAATTTAAAAGTCAGTGGGTGCATCAATTTAATTCAATCTTCTTTTGTTTTTATAGATGAGGAAACTGAGGGCAGAGAGGTGTAATGTCTTACTCAAGGTCACAAAGTGAGATAGCACAGAACCTAGACCAAACCCCCGGCATCCTAGTCCTTAGTCTAAAATATTCTATTACCCTACCTACAGCACATTTCTTAGACTATTAAATGATATTATTTTATAGCATAAAAGTAAATTTTTTTATTTTAACAATGAAAAGCTACTTGAAGTCCATCTTGGCAAGCAAGGTTGATTATTTTAAAAATTGCTCTAACTATAAAATAATGAGAATAATTTCTTTCTTATTATCTGATTTTGAGAGGAGTTTCAAAACATAAGGAATCAACAGAAGGAATATATATTAATATAAAATCAAATATATAAAATAAAAATATATGTTAATAAATTAAATATAAATAAATGTATATATAAATATATATGTGATTATATACAATACATACATATACCTATACATGTACATATATAAACATATGCACACACATGATACAACATTCATGAATATCACATTCATTTGAGTGATTATATTTCTATATTTTCAAGAATCAGGTTTTATTGTTTTATAATCATTGTCTATAAAATAATCAATGATGAGTCTGTGACATATTGAAACACAGAAAAATATATGGCGAGGCAAATGAGGTTATTATTTACAAAGGAGAATTTACCAGAGAAAAAAATGAGGAAAACTGATAAAATAGAAATTCTCCTCCTGATTAGCAATATAAGAATCTCAAAACTTTTCAAATGAAGCAATTCTTAGAGGTCTTCATTATACTACAAATTATATTTCTAAAATTTCATAAGTATGATTGGTGGGAGCCTTCTTGCCAAAAATGAGGCAAAATCAGGCATCTTTAGCAAACTGATAGATCTCTTACACGCACAGCAATTTTGAGGAAACATGAATATAACATTTCTGCAGTTTGTTACACTATATTATTTTGATACATTTTATTTTAATGTCAGCTCTGATTCCTTCTTTATATTCCAGTGAGATTCATGGCTGCCTTGTTGGAGAATCATAAGCTTTGTTATTGTCCTGCCTTTGAAAATTAAAGAAAAATTTGTTTCAACTGGAAACTCTCAACAGAAAAGAGTATGAAAAAAATATTGCATACATGTATTGTGTGTCACAGGGATTGTATCAGAAAAAAAATTCTTTGTAAAGAAATCTAGGTTGTCAGGTGGGGAAATACTATCTTAATCTAAAGACAACATTTCCAACAGGTGAGTGAAAATCATAAATTAACCTTTACAGTTTTGTGTTCCAAAATTATATAAAGCTGACAAAATAATATTCAGATAGCATTATCACAAAAGTAATGTATCCCTCCATGAAAAATGAACATAACAGGGGAGTGCTGTAAGACAAGTGAGCAGCTGCCAAATCCTCCAGTGACACTGCTTGTTGACATTCTCCTCAATCCATTTTGCGTGGTCTCTCAGCATTTAATGTGCAGAACATTCACATTTGCTGGCCCGATGCTTTTCAATTACATCCCTTTGCTTGGCCTGATACTGAACATGCCACAGGGTGACAGGCAGAGCAAGATGAAAAAGACTCCTATTCCGTCTCACTTTTCCTGACCTGCCATGCCTCATGCTCATCCCCCTTTTCGACCCTATTTTATGCTAGAAAGATCACAATCCTTGTGGTGTATTACCCTGAAATTTCTTTAAAAATGTCCCAGTCCCTAAATTGGTCTCCATTCAAGAAAGATATATATCCTTATCCCCTAAGTGACTAACAGATCTTTAGTTCTCTTATCTATAATTTCCATAGAATATGACCAGTACCAGGAAGATAGTATATTGCCAAATGATTGGAGCACTGCATATAACAACAGTAGTAAAAGCAATACAGTGATTTCAGAGGATCCAGATTTTCAAGAGAGACTAAATGAATTATATATGTCAGTTAGTCATACTGTTCATTGATTTTTATTTTTAAAAATTTAATAGGTACTTTCACATTTGACCTTTAAATCAATGGACATATAACCTCTGGTCATGGATTTCTTTCCCTTGGGAAAAGAAAAATTATGGTGCATAAAAATAATCATCAAGAATATTATAGTTATTATCAACTGCTCTACCAATGTAATCAAGTATTCATCTATTTATTTTTATGTGAGAAATTAAGCACACGTGTTGCTATCCATGTAGCCCATATTAACTAGAAAATCAGAAGACTAAACTGAGATTTATCTCACCTTCAGTACTGGCCCTAATAGCAACACATGGATAAATGTTATGCTTTACAAAGCTTTGTTCTTTTTCTTGAACATAGCAATACAAGCTTAGTTTCTGAAATAGAATTCTAAAGTTACTTTCTTGCTTATAAGCTATTCAGAGTTCAATCTTAAGGCATGATATTTGTTCTTATTTCTCTGGGGGTCTGCAATGTTCCCATCTAATTAATTAGAATTCATTATTTTAGAAATTAGGGGATAGTTCTTCCTTTCTGAACAAGATCACATAAATTCCAGACTCCCTGTTCTATAGGGATATTATACAGGGGGACTCTATAGCAAACAATGGCTAGGATTTTTAGGTTATAGAATATTCTTGCTTTTCACTCATCTTTATGTCTCTATGGGGAATCTTAAATATTTTAATTTTTATTTTTGGTTAATTCTTTTTTTTTTTTTGGCTGCATTGGGTCTTTGTTGCTGCACGCGGGCTTTCTCTAGTTGTGGTGAACGGGGTCTACTCTTCATTGCGGTGCGCGGGCTTCTCATTGCAGTGGCTTGTCTTGTTGCGGACCACAGGTTCTAGGCGCGTGGGCTTCAGTAGTTGTGGCACCAGGGCTCAGTAGTTGTGGCTCGCAGGCTCTAGAGCGTAGGCTCAGTAGTTGTAGCACATTGGTTTAGTTGCTCCGTGGCATGTGGGATTTTCCCCAAGCAGGGCTCGAACCTCTGTTCCCTGCATTGTCAGGTGGATTCTTAACCACTGCTCCACCAGGGAAGACCTTAATTTTTATTTTTAATCAAAAAATGTTCTCTGACCCTCAGTGAGAGTTGGGAGTCCCTATAACCAATACATGATTTGGGAGGTCCTGACAGAGCTTTTGGAAGAGTGCAGAAGGGTGACAGAGAAAACACTCCAGGCATTTAAAATTTTTTTCTATATTGAAATGCATAATTGCTTTGTGAAGTTTCTAATGTGTTTTGCTTTGCAAACATACTATAATATGTATTTCCTAGGAGTCATTTTTAGTCTCTATGAGGCTCAACTTTAAATTAATTTCTAGAATCTAATCAATTGTCTTTTTGGTTTATATAATACTCTAATTTCAGATGATTTATAAAGTTTTATTACCAGAACATTTTGTAGTAATTTATTCACAATTTTGAAAAACTGGGATAATTTATAACAATGTATGCAGAATAATCAAATTTAACACAAAAATACATTGGAAATTTAAATTCTATAACTGTCAATTAAAATAGTTATTCAATACCATTCTGCTTAACAAATTGACAAAATTAAATAAAAAGTTAATTCACAATGTTAAATCAATGGGAATTTTTATACATTGAATGTGAACTGAACAATACTAGAAGTAAAGAAACCAGAATGCCATTATAGTGACTGAGAGGTGGAATTATAGGACTTTTAATCTTTCTGCTTTCTTTGCTTTACAAATGTTCAAAAAACATGAATTAATAAGTTTATTAAATTTTATTTCAAATATAATACAGCTGTTATCTAGGGTAATTCCTTGATTACAGAGTCTTTTAGAAATGATCATCCTTTGGGCAGGAATAACCAATTTCTGAAAGTCATCCCAAGTCAGCATAGTTATGGTTCATCCCCCTGTGTGCTCTTCCCACCCTTTCTGGTCCTTGATGCCCTTCTGCTCCCAGAAGCCGTCTACTCTTGTAATGAGGATAAATTGGACATGTTGGTAACCAAGTGAGCATTTTTCACTATAAACTAGTTCCAATCAAGGTTCTATCTCAAACTAATATTAGGCCTTAAATCAATAAAGACTTTCATGTTTAGTTTTCTAATTTCTCATTGTGAAATTAAAAAAAACCTTTCTCATTGAAGGATTTAATAATAAGCTCTGCTACCAAAAACAAATGCATAAGGTAGTGTTTCTACCTCAAGAAATTCATGCTCTAGCTAGAAAATTAGATACACTAAACAAATAATTACAAAATGGTGTGAAAAACATCAAAACAGATGTCTGTTTAGAAGTGCTAAGTGAGCACAACAAAACAAACTATTTTACTTAGGGAGTCTGTGTAAGAAGATGACATTTAGGAAAAAGGAAATACAAAGAGGAGTGAAATAAAGGAATCCTACGTAGCAGAAACAATCCAGGCAAAGGCACAGAGGCTCGAATTCATGAACCATGTTTTAGGGAACAACAAAATTTGTATCGATGAGGTTGGTGGAAGAGGAAGCTAAAATTTACTTTTAGTTTGCTTCTGATGAATTGGTATAGCACGCTAGCAGGCTGACTTTTGTGCTATAGATAAGAGAACAAATATACATTTTGGAGGTAATCACGGAACGAGGTCCTTTAAAATCTCAATACACATTATTAAATGAAGTTTGCCTATTGAATTGAAGTCTTTTAGGTGTCAATGAGAGAGAATAGGTCCATGGTGAAGACTAGCCACAGTTCCCCAATGCCTATCACTGTGTTCTTCTGTGTAGCAGTAGACACATTTATACACAGAATCCTTGCTCTCCTATGTTGAGTGAAATGGGACTAGGCAGATGATTGCAATTGTGGCAGAAACTGAAGCCTTCTCAGTCCTGGGGCACATGTGGCTGATCAGTCCATTGCTTTTTGATTCCTACCTCGTGGGAGTTGTTGTCGATATTTTATCTCATGATAACCACATGATTCATGTTTTAATAATTTGATTCCTTGTTTTGGTAAGTATTAAGTGTCATTTTGGTTAAATAACTCCAGTCAAGAGAATATTCATAGCTCTATAAGAACTGCAGTATTAATTTAAAGATATCATAGAGAAGCTCACCCAACTTTCTTTTTAACTGTAACATTAGTTTAGATAAAGTAAGTTTCAAGGTTCTGTTTACTTCTATTCTTTGATTATGGGTATTAATGGGGAGATATATATATATATTTTTTATATATATATATAAACGTATACACACACATTACATATCAGCATAAAATTGAAGTGACTGAATAAAATCACCTTCTTACCTCCTACCCAGTGTTACTAATTCATTCATTCAAAAAATATTTATCAAGCATTATTCTAGGCCAGGTAATTTTTCACCCTGGAGGAATATCAGTGAACAGAATGAAATCTCTAATGAAGGAGACAGCAGCTCTAATGAAGGAGACAGAAAACAAACAAATACATAAACATATAGCTCAACTCATAGTAGTGGTAAGTATTATGAAAAAAATAAAATCAGAATTAGGGAATCAACCATGCATGGGAGGGAGGGCTATCTCAGATTGAGTGGTCAGGTAAGACCTCTCTGATGAGCTAACAATTCAACTGTGTCGTAAATGGCCTGGTTTGCAATTTTTTCAAATAATGCTGAGAGTGGAAGAAGAGAAAAAGGCATTAAGAGCATTACAGAGAGCAATTATAATGCTGTAGAATAAATGATGGCAAAGAAGGAAATCTAGGAGCTCTTGCAAAGGTCTGGTGATTGACAATGAAAAAGTAGTGGGGACAATAGATGGGAGGTCTGAGAATTGCTGGAGCCATAATAAGCTGGCTAGAAAAATGGGAGGTGCTAGACAGCACAGACTGGTTGAATTCAAGGTTTCAGAGGTAGTACTGTTTTTTTTTAATTTTCAAAGGCTTCACGTTTATTTATTGAACATGTAGGAGACACTTTCACCACTCTGAAGTTAAATTACATATGGCCTAATTAGAATATCCCTAAACAGAGGTAGTAGTCTTATTGGTGATTGTATTAGTCAGGATTCTCCAGAAAAATGGAACCAATAGATGACTGATAGATAGATAGATAAGATAGATAGATAGAGATAGAGGTACACTCATTTCTTGATATCCACAGGGGATTGGTTCCAGGACCTACCACAGATACCAAAATCTGTGGATACTTAAGTTCCTTATATAAAATGGTGTAGTATTTCCATATAATCTACACACATCCTTCTCTATACTTTAAATCATCTCTAGATTACTTACAATAACTAATACAGTGTAAATACTATGTAAATAGTTGCTGGAGCACAGCAAATTCAAGTTTTGCTTTTTGGAACTTTCTGGAATTTTTTAAAAGATATTTTTGATCTGCAGTTTGTTTGCAGAACCCTCAGATAGGATAGCTGACTTTATAGATTTAGATATAGATAGATATATAGATAGATATATAAAGACATAGATAAGAGATTTATCCTAGGAATTGGCTCACACAGTTGTGGAGACTGAGAAGTCCCACAATCTACTGTCTGCAAGATGGAGAACCAGGAAAGGTTGTGGTATAATTCAGTTTGAGTCTGTAGGTGTGAGAACCAGGGGAACCACGGGTTAAGTCCTGAAGTCTGGACCTCCAATGTCCTAGAGTAGAAGAAGACGGCTGTCCCAGCTCAAGAAGAGAGAAAGGATTTGCCCTACATTCATCTTTTGCTGTTTGGGCCCTCAATAGATTAGATGATGCCCACTCATATCAGTGAGGGCAGATCTTTTTCACTTGGTCTACCAAATTAAATGCTAATCTATTCCAGAAAAACCCTCTCAGACACACCCAAAATAATGTTTTACAGTTAAGTCCCCTACATATGAACGAGTTCCGTTCCTAGAGTACGTTCGTAAGTCCAATTCGTTCGTAAGTCCAACAAAGTTAGCTTAGGTACCCAACTAACACAATTGGCTATATAGTACTATACTGTAATAGGTTTGTAATACTTTTCACACAAATGGTACATAAAAAACAAATAAAAGATTAAAAAAACATTTTTAATCTTACACTACAGTACCTTGAAAAGTACAGTAGTAAGTACAACAGCTGGCATATGGGGGCTAGCATCGAGTGAGCAGGCAAGAAGAATTACTGACTGGAGGAGAGAGAGGAGGTAGGAGATGGTAGAGCTGAAGGATTGTCAGCAATGGGAGATGGAGGGCAAGCTGCAATTTCACTCACACCTTAAGTGACTGGGCATGAGAAGGCATGTTCACATCTTTGAAAGTTCGCAACTTGAAGGTTCATATATAGGGGACTTACAGTACTAGCTATTTGGGCACCCTTAGCACAGTCCAGTTGACACATAAAGTTAACCACCACAGCAAAGTGGTAGGGACTACCCACAGTTCCCCCAAATCTATTGTCTCCTTCTTTCTTGCAGCAGTAGACTCACCCCAGTTTCACCTAGGCACATAGATACCAAACTACAGTCTGTACTTCCCAGCCCTCTCTGAAGCTCTCTGTGGCTACAGAATTGATGAGTGCTACCTCTAGATCATCTCTGTAAAAGAAAACTACCTACCTGGACTCTACCCTGTCCATCTCAAAAAATAAACTCTTGTAGTCTGTAATGCAGACATGTGAAATTCAGCTTCCATATTGAGGATGAGGACACCCCTGCAGAGAATGGTATTATGGCACCATGGAAAAACCTGGGTCCCTGAGTGACCTAATGGGCACAGCTGTCCCTCCAAACTAGATCATCTATCTCTTAATTGTTGTGTGACAAAAAAACAAAAACTTCTTTTAAGCACTGGCAGTTGTGGTTCTTTTATCAAGTAAACTGCTAGTAGTTACCCAGACACCATGCTTCTCAAACTATGGAGTAGCAGCACTGGTGCCACCTAAGATCTTGTTAGAACTACACACTGTAAGACCCCACTCCAAACTTACTAAATTGGGCTACATTTTAATCAGGTTCCCAGGTGATGATTATACACATTAAAGTTTGAGGAACATTGCCCTAACGCTTAAGATTTTGAACATAGAAGTCTAATCCTTAGGATTTAGGTATGAATGTGTCCAGAAAGTGTTAAAGTGGGATGGATAGAAAATTATTGTAATTAAGGAGATTAAGTAAATGAGAATCTAGGATGCTAACAATATATCTATGGGGTGGTTGAATAATCACCTAGACTGATCACATAGAATGATGAGAGGAAATGTTAGAAAAAGGGTGATCCAGATCTAAAATTTTTAGTTAGGAGAGTATGATCCTTAATTCTATGTAGCAACTTGACTGGGCCACAGGGTGCCCAGAAATTTGGTCAAATACTTTTCTACATGTGTCTGTGAGAGCATTCTAGATAAGATTAACATTTGAACTGGTAGACTGAGTAAAGAAGATTTTCCTCCCTATTGTGGGTGGGACTTATCTAATCAATTGAATGGAATAGGAAAAAAAAAATTTTAAAGGCTAAGATGAAACTCCTCTTGTTTGACTACTTGAGATGGAACATCAGTATTTTCCTTTCTTTGGACTCAAATGGAAAAATCAGTTCTCCTTGGTTCCCAAACATGCCAGCTTTCAGACTGGAACTTCCCCCATCAGTTCTCCTGGATCTCCAGCTTGCCTACTGCAGATCTTGAGGACTTCTCAGCCTTTATAATCACAGAAGCCAATTTCTTATAATAAATCTTCATTGGTTCTGTTTCTCTAGAGAACCCCAACATAGGCAGGAAGTCACCAGGAAGACATCTGTAAATGATGACAAGGAAGGATAATAAAAAAAATCTGAATATATACTTTTTGGAAGAGCTGGGATTTTTGAAGTATTGAGGAAAAATTACTCGAAAGCAATAATGAAGAACAAAGATTTTTACTACCACTAAATTATGTTTTGGAATAATTGTGCTGTGAGTGAAAAAAAGCAAATACCCCTTGAAATAATTGCAGTGGAGCAATATCTTTGGGATATAGTAATATTTTAACTAGAGCACACTGGTGAAGGGACTATTAATAGAACAGTTTAGGAAATAGGGCTGGTTGGTGATGAGAAATCGTGGGTTCCAAAGATGACCATGGAAGTATTTGAGGGTGAGGGAAGAGAGGTAGGTGGAAGAAGAGTCTGGATTAGGGGCTATACAACTCAGTATAGTAATAAATGTTCATATCATGATGAATAATAAAAGAGAGACTTCTGATAGTAGTTGAAGAGAACTTAGAGAGTAAGAATGATGCACCTCCAAGAAAACTCTTAGAGGAAATAAGAGATCAATTCAAATACAGATGTTTTAATTGGAGAAGAGGGACGATTATTTATTCCAATAGTTCAAAGAGATTAAGTACACCTAGAGAAGGCAAGCTCTCTTAAGAGGCTTCTCAAAGTACTATGTCAGCTTAGGAATGAGACCTAGGGTAACCAATATGACCCGCTGCAGGAGGCACTGAAGCTACAGGGAGTTATCAGTGATCAAAGTCTTGTGGTGACCCAGGAGCACTAGGAGATTTGAAAACTTAAGGGAGGCTAAGAATTCTAATGTTGTTGGCAACTGGACTAACATATGCCAAATACCTGGAAACCATTGCTCTAAAACACTATATAAGTGTATTTGTGTTATCTATAAAGTATGTCAATCCAGAGTGATTTATTCCTGAATAATTCCTGAGAGTTGTTTTGCTCTATAATACATCTATAGGCACATCTTCCTATAATCACTCAGCAAGTAAGTTTTCAGAATGTACTGTTACTTAAGGAACTTCATGAATTTATGAATGGATGGAGAAACATGTAAACACCCCAAATCACATTTTTATTTCGCCAATTATTTGAATTATGGATAGGTAGTTTGGCAAGTATTTTCTTATACCATAAAAGATATTTTTAATTGGAAGCTAAAAGCTATCACTCAACCTTGGCAAGTAGAAGATGCCAGATAATTTACTATTCAGTTAAACTAACTACTTTGAGATATTTATAATAATTGTGCCAAAGTATTGACAGAATAATTTTGCTCAAAACTTTCAGCCTTTATTTGTGATTAATCTCATACAGGATTTCTGCAGCAGATGGATTTTTTAAATCATTATTATGGATTTCCCAATCTTCCTTAATATTTATGTGCCAACAGAAACATATTTCTGACTAAGGAAACTAAAAGCTTCATACTTAAGTTATAAGATTAGATGAATCTTTTCACTATAATAACTTATATATCTCTAGTCTTCTGAACCTCACCTATGCCTTGTCTTCATAATTTAAAATACTCAGCTTAATGACTAGTTGACAACACAAAACACTGAACAGTTTCAATTCATTTTTAAAAATTATCACAAGGTTATTGAATTAATTGCATAGTTTGAATTTGTAAAATACCACTCAAGGCAACAAAAAATGAGTAACAATTCTAGTTTGTAATACAATTTATTTTCAAATATTCCCTGTTTGTTTATGAAAAATGAAGCACTGAGGTATTCCCTCAAGTCTTCACTCTGATTTTAATTTTACTGGCTCTCAATTTAGAAAATCCTTTGATCTTCCCCTTGACATCACCAAACACACCTTTATTTCAGTAAAAGATGTCTTCATGGTGAAATTTTCTATTTATTTTACTCTTTCCACTTCTCTTGCTACACACACACACACACACACACATGCACATAAACACAAACAGATACTCAAAAACAGAGAAAACATAATTTCTGTCTGAAATAAGAAGAAAATTAAAATGAGGCTTGGGTTTATTTTCTCTGCCTTAAGGCCTTGTTGCCTTTCCCAGTATAAGTGTTGTTTGGCCAAACAAAACAAAAACATGGTCTTAAAAGTCTGATAGAGTTGGGTTCAACTTTTGGCTGTATTAATGACATACAGTTGGATAAGTTTTAAAACTACTTAGAATCTCAGTGTTCTCCTATGTAAAATGAGAATGTATATGACTTCTTCTATTGATACTTGTGACAAGAAATTATCTTGAGATTCTCAACTTTTCCACTATGGCCCTCCCAAAGGCAAATGAGAGTAAATGCAGATAGACCTCTGAAAGGAAAGCTAAAATAAATTCAAACTTTATTTGAAGTTTACATCGATATGGAAGAATACAACATTAATATATGGGAATTCTTAGCTTCTTTCTTTCCCTTTTCCCACTGCATGATTATCTCATCCTCTGCTCTATAATCAATAAAAGATCAGAAGCCATGAGGAGCATTATACTTGAAAATCAATCAGAACAAAGTCTACTATGTCATACCTTCACTTGGAGAGTGGCACAATAATGTATAAAAATATAGGAAGCATATTGTGCATAACTCTGAAAGGCAAGAAAGACTTGATAGAAGTTTAGATTTGGGGGAACATAATGGCATGAACAAGAAGGTTCTTTGGGGCTTCCCTGGTGGTGCAGTGGTTGAGAGTCCGCCTGCTGATGCAGGGGACACGGGTTCGTGCCCCGGTCCGGGAAGATCCCACATGCCGCGGAGCGGCTGGGCCCGTGAGCCATGGCCGCTGAGCCTGCGCGTCTGGAGCCTGTGCTCCGCAACGGGAGAGGCCACAACAGTGAGGGGCCCGCGTACCGCAAAAAAAAAATGTTCTTTGCTTTTGTAACTCCCTGGAGTTTTAAGATGCCAAGGAATAGGAAAGGCGCAAAGGTATTAAGAGTAGCAGTAAGAGTTGCATTAATGTTGTAGTGTTGTATTAAGAGTTGTAATGTTTGAAACATTACTGAACTACAGGTCTCATTACTTTCTAAGAATACTAAGATGCTTATGTATATTGCAAAGTGCTCTATTATATATTCACTTTTATTTATTTATTTTTTTTTTTGCGGTACGCGGGCCTCTCACCGCTGTGACCTCTCCCATTGCTGAGCACAGGCCACGGACGCGCAGGCTCAGCGGCCATGGCTCACGGGCCTAGCCGCTCCGCGGCATGTGGGATCCTCCCGGACCGGGGCACGAACCCGTGTCCCCTGCATCTGCAGGCAGACTCCCAACCACTGTGCCACCAAGGAATCCCCACTTTTATTTTAATATGAAGTTACTCATAAAAGTTTTTGTAGAAAATTGATATCACAGGAAGGTTATGATTTCAAGGGCCAGCATCTTTGTTCGTAAAAAATTTTAATGAATATCTTACCTGCTTAGCACACTGCTTGCCACACTATACTGGATTATAAATATTAGCTCCTATTCTGAGTCTATATTTGTGATGATTAATGGTATGTGTCAAGTTGGTTAGACAATTGTGTCCAGATAACTGATCAAACATTATTCTGGATGCTTCTGTGAGGGTATTTTTACATGAGATTAACATTTCAATCAGTGGACTTTGAGTAAAGTAGATTGGCCTTTATAATATGAATGAGCCTCACTGAGTCAGTTGAAGGTCAAATAGACTGACCTCCTCAAAGCAAGAAGGAATTCTGCAGCAGATGGCCTTTGGACTTGAACCGCAGCACTGGCTCTTCCTGGGTCTCCAGTCTGCTGGCCTACCTTACATATTTTGGACTTGCCAGTCTCCATAAACACCTGAGCCAATTCCTTAAAACATATTTATTTAATTATAATATATTTTAAATAATAAATATAAATAAATGTATTTATTTATATTTTAATAGATATATGAATACATATTCATATTTATGGATTTTAATATATTTATGTACATATTTTTAAATAAATAAATGCATATATATATACACACACAACCTATTGATTCTATTTCTCTGAACAAACCTAATATAATAGTCAATGACAAAATCATTTACAACCTATTAGAAGACATTGATCCAGTAATCTCATGTAATTTTCAAAGACTCCTGAACACATCTGAATTAAAATTGGGACCTTTTATGGACTGAATTATGTCTCTCTAAAATTCATATGTTGAAATCCTAATCCCTAGTACCTCAGAATGTGACTATATTTGGAGACAGGACCTTTAAAGAGGTAATTAAGATAAAATGAAGTCATATGTGAGGGACCTAATCCAATATGACTGGTGTCCTTAAGAGAAGATTAGAACACCAACACACACAGAGGGAAGACCATGTAAAGACACGAGGAGAAGTCAGCCATCTAGGAGGCAAAGAGTGGCCCTAGAATTCAACCTTGCTAAAACTTTGCTCCCAGATTTCTGGCCTTCAGAACAGTGACAAAACAAATTTCTGTTGTTTAAGTCACCCTCTCTGTGGTCTTTTGTTATGACAACCCTAGCAAACTAGTACAGGTCCCAAAATCATTTTGGGTAACAGGACAATTATTCCCTGACCCATATCACAGGGCTCCATACCAAATTTAATCAGCAAGATATGTAGGTACTGAGTAGATCTGAGGCAGGAGACAGATGGGCCCCAAGGGCAAATGGTTTGAGTTGGTTCCTTGTGTACGGATACTCTGAGACAGAAATAACAGGACAATTGAGAGAGGAGGCTGGGCCCTGCCCAGACAGAAGATAAGAGATCACACATTCCTCATTCTTGAAGTCAGGAGACCTCCCCAACTGCACATGCACAGAAAGGCACCTTGGAGGTCAAAAGGGGAGTGATGCCAAGTGATGGCAACTAATGCTCACTACCCATAGGCCTCTTCGGTAGAATCCATCTTGGCTAAGAGATGCGTGTGCACACGTGGGAAAATCCTGAGCTATACCAGATACGGACTTTGAACCAGGAAAATCAAAATGATCGGCCAGAGGAAACGTGAAAGAAATGCCCCATAAAAGTTATTCCAACTGCCACGAGGGTGCAATTATCTCTCTGAGCCCACCTGTGTGTCTATCCACACGTACTGTTTTCTTTTTTCTCCTAATAAATACTTTACTTGTTTAACTACTTTCTGTCTTTGTGGGAATTCTTTTTCTGCAAAGCCATAGGGCCAGGGCCTTGTCACTGACCACTTGTCTAGTGGCTAGGATTCGGTGCTTTCACCGCCACGACCCAACCTCAATCACTGGCCAGGAACTGAAACCCTGCTTCAAGCCGCTGCAGCCCGAGGCCACCTGAGATCAGATCCAGCAGTAAATAGTAGATTCTGAGGCTGTTTAAATATGCCATTTATTTAAGACATAATATATTTTAAAGCATACAGTTTTTAAGTTAAAGCCTTAGGTAACACTCCAAAAATGTTAATGGTAACCTCTGTAAGTACAAATTGCATGCAGATTTCATTGCCTTCTCCTTCAAAACGTGGTCTTGCAGTTGGACTGAGGTAGGCAGGCAAGGCTACTGAGAAAACGATAAAGGATGACCTGATCTTTATGATCTGCTGTTTAAGGAATTGCTACTTATCATTTCTGAAGCAGCCAGTCCTTTTCCCTTTAAGATGAAACAGTAAACATTGAATCGCTCTCTTGACAGCCCTCCTAATATCAAAATATCTTTTATTTCCCCTGGTTACCAGTCCTACTAAGGTTTATAAAATGTTTGAAGCATTTAAAGGTCTCATGTGGAGCATACAAGTCTCTCTGTTTTTTGAATGTGCCTTAGAACACAAGTGATGTATCACTGCAAAAATTTTATAGGAAGATTATTTATTTAATGAAATGGCCCTGAGTGTAAAAGTATCTCTCTCTCTCTCTCACACACACACACACACACACACACACAGAAATCTCAGTATCACAAGCTGTATTTCTAAATCAAATGATCTAAAATATATTTAGTGAAAACTTGTTTTTTCATGAACTTTGAGCTTTCATTTTACTTTACTATTGAGCATAACTTCAATCTTAGGAAATGTTTATCATTTAACTAGTAGCATTTTCAAATAAACCATACACAAAATACAGAATTGAACCTGACTTCTTCCAATAAAAACTTTTCTGTACTTCAATTTTGCAGGAAATCAAACTAGTTTGCAAATACTGACATAAATAGCATTATGGAGTATATCCCATCAAAAAAATTTAAGATACCTTTGTGTATTAGAAAATGTACTATTTAACAACATCATAAAACTTTATCGTTTTACTAAACATTTTCATTTTAATTAACCTCTTCTGATTTTTCTAAAATTAAACTTTTCCTCAAGAAGTTTACTGCTTTTCAATATTTCTTTACCCTAAAACTATGTCTCCCACTACATTCTAGTCTATTAAGAATGTTACTCTGCAACTCCCTCTTAGGGGTTTTTAAGGAAAAAAAATGAAATACTTATTTTTGTTTAGATTTTGCATTTAAGTTAAAGACATTTTATATTGTTACAATAAATTTGAAACCTACAGTTCTTAATAGGCAGTCTGAAGTAGGTTTAGAAGTTATAACGTTTATAGTCTGGTATTTATTTGAGTGTATCCAAACCACTAGACTGGTATTTATTTGAGTGTATCCAAACCACTAGACCAGCTTATTCAAATCCTGTATGTAATCAGCAGTTTTAAATGTAGTGCAGGAAATGACTAGCTTTACAATTTACTGTACTGTCCAGGTTATTATATTATACAGAATTTCTCTCACTTTTTTTTGTGACACTTGCAGATATTAATGACTAATTATTAGCTTTAAAAAATTAGATCCAATACTCAACATCTATGATATTTGCTCTTCTGTGAACTTACTGAATCATTTCGATTAAATCACTTAACTTCTTTGTGCATTTCATCTTACTTCCATAAGACAACTCCTTAAATAGTTTAAATAAATGTGGGTTCATCTGTTTTAAGACTGCCGAATAAAATATACCAACTTATCCTATATAGAGTTTATAACTAAATTTAAGGTAATTTAATCATGTCTGATATCAGTTCAAAGAAAATCCTATGAGCAAAAATCTATTATGGTTTTTACCTTTAGTTTTTCAAAACTTAAAAAAAATTACATTAAAGATTTATGTAAGTGCTTTTTTCAATTCCTATTGACTTTATAGAATCCAAACATTTAGTATCACTAGTTTTGAAAGTTTTTTCAAATCTGTTATTTAAATTAATTCTGCAAAATGCATACTAATAATGCAGACATTATAATCTTTGTTAAATAAATGATTAATAAATGAACTGATAGCTCAATAAAGAAGAGGAAGAAAAAGTAAAACCACTGTAGAAATTTAAGTTAAATTGAAAGGAGAATTAAGGAGAACAAACATTGCTGAAAACTGAAGTAAGATAAACAGTGGATAGAAATGAAAGAAAAAGGAATAAAAAGTTAAATTCACATGACTAATTTGGAATAATTTGAAAGATAACTATGATACATAAAAGACATCAAGGAAAGAAAAGCCAATGTACTCATAATTGTTATTATGAGATAATCATATTGATGATGAAAAATATTTACAGTTATAATCAAAGAAAATATCCCAGAAATGAAAGAAAACATGAATCTATAGACTAAAAAAGAATATTCCATGTGTCAGGAAAATCTGACCATAGGCCAGTCAGAGAGAAGCTACTAACAGGTTGAGAAACTAAGAGAAATAATATGGCTTGTATGGTGCTGGGAGATGTTGAGATTTCAGATTGGGAATGATAAAGTTCTTTTTCTTGATCATAAAACATTGCAGTAGAGAAAGAAAGATGACTCAATGAAATTCCCTTACAAATATGCTAATAATATTATTGCCTGGGAAACACGGAGTAGAAAAGTCCTTATCTATAGAATGTATTTAGCAGAATGTACTTCGAATGAACTAGGATAGTTCATAAAATTTGACCCTGAAATCTATGGATTTACGGAAAATGACTTCTTGGAATAATGTTATTTAAGGTTTGTTAATTATCAGTGAATAAAATGGGGATGCTTTAGGACCAAATTAGTTCTCCTTTGTTCTTCATGTGTAATTTAGAGTCCTCATGTATTAAATCTGTGCCAGAATGCATCAAGAAAGACTCTAAAGAACAGCATTGGTGGTCCTGGATATCTCTACCCTGTTTTTTCAAGTACCTGTATCCTTGAAATGATTAGAGTTTAACACTGGATAAGATCTCTGATCCATGTGAATATGATTTGACAATCCAGTCTTCATATTAACTCCAGTTGGCACTGGAAGCAGAATTTTCTTTCATAATGGCTAGGCATTTTTGATAAAGGATTTAAAAATGAGGAATTGATGCCAAGATGGCTGTCTAGCTAATCTTTATTTAAAGTAGAAAAATTCTTTGTTTAAAGCAGCAAAATCTTTGTTTAAAGAGGCAGAATATGGGGACAAGTCTTTCCAATGGCATTTTGAGGAAACTGACCTAGAAACGTGAGACCAGCTTACTGGATAGTTAGAGTGTGTTAGGCAGAAGGAAAATTAGTGAAAATTTCTATTACCTGTCTTTTGCTAGCAGCCCTGATAAAACCTAAACCAAAGAAGTAGGAAGCTGAAGCAGTGACAAAAATAACAGTAAAGGCAGTTTTTTCCTATTTCTGGAAAGTCTTCATGCTTCAGTGGATAGCTAGGCAGATGTGATTTTCACTCACAAAGTAACTCAAGACCATTGATTAAAAAAAAAAAAAAAAAAGCAATACAAAAATGATACAGTTTGTGGTAGCCCCAGCCAAATAGCCATGGAATCCTGAGAGTATACTGATAACTGTTAAGAGACTTACAAAACAGATCAACAGAAACTTGATTAATCATTATTGGTACAAGTTCTGAGAATTAATGATTAAAGAGACCATCACAAACTTTAGAGACTAATAAATGACAACAAACTTTTGTGAGCAGATGCTTCTGATGGTATGACAACAAACTTGCTAAAATGAGTGAAATGAGGAGTTTGGCAGACTTAACCTGAGAGAGTTAAGTCCCACCTACTGTCAACTCTAATGGAATATTCCTTCCTAAGCAGCAAGAATATCATGAACACAGTAGACCCTACCCTACACTATGACCAGATGGATGGATATACCTAATTTAGTGCCCTTGATGCTATGATATATACAGTGATAGTCACATCTCTAGAGCTACCTTAGCTACCTGAGTTCATCAAATCTGTGAAAGTCACATCCCCAGAGCTACTTAACTACCTGAGTTCATGAAATAAGCAAGCATGTGAGTGCTTTAGTTTATGCACTAATGAGAAAAGAGAGGGAACAACTAATGTAACAAAGAACTTTCCCAGTGTCAATGGAAAAATAATTGCTTGAAAATGGCCATGGGACAAATTTACCATGGTCAAGGGAACTGGCATATCTGGCAAGTGAATTTTGTTGGCCCTCTATTGGTAGGTTCAAATGACTGCAAAGTGTTAGCTAGGATTAACACTCTAATCTAGGCTTTCCTTACCGTGTGTAACAGAACCAATCTCAGAGAATATTGTCTAACTGCTTATATCACTTTTGATGACAATACATAGTTAACTGCTATCAATTTATATAAATGGGCAGGGAAATACATTACACAAACCTACCATTCATTATCAGAGCAGTGGTCTCACTGAAAATTGGAATGGGCAACTTTAAAACTAGTTATCAAAACTGGTGATAAAAAAGATCCGAAGGTTTGGCTTCATTGTTTAAAAAACTGTCATTAGGTTGAATATGAAGAGAAGTAAGATAGAGACTCCACTAATATGATTTCTAAAAGTAAGTAGTAGAAATAAAGGGACTAGGGAGGAGGAAATTGCATATCTTTATTCTCAAGATGCACAAAATCTTTGGCTTTGTTACGGTATACCCAAGGAAGGTGATATAAATGGTTAAGACACAATATTCATATCATAAAATTTGATATCAAATAATCATAATGTATTTTAGGATGTGCCAAAATGTTACTCTTTTCACCAAATTAGGACAAATGCTGAATTTATTCCATCAGCAAGCAGTGAGAAATCATCTTGTGAATTTTTCCCTGTCAGATTTAATATCAGCCCAGTGGCGAGGCCAAGGAGAAATGATAGTGAGTCTGCTATAATTATAAACCCTATTGTTAAGTATTATGTTAAGCTATGCAACCTGACCAAAAGAGAACTTTGTGGCTCAACTGAAAATATGCCGATATTATAGAAAACAGAAGAGGCGCTTATAAGTGGATCAAATTTCCTGGGCAAAACGAACTCACACTATTTCTTTTTTTTTCTTTTTGCAGTACGCGGGCCTCTCACTGTTGTGGCCTCTCCCGCTGCGGAACACAGGCTCCGGACGCGCAGGCTCAGCGGCCATGGCTCACGGGCCCAGCCGCTCCGCAGCATGTGGGATCTTCCCGGACCGGGGCACGAACCCGCGTCCCCTGTATCGGCAGGCGGACTCTCAACCACTGCACCATCAGGGAAGCCCAAACTCACACTAGTTGTATGAGAATGTTCCAGAGCAAGAGAACAATACTTTTTGCTATATCTCAGATCTGGTACTGATTATTGGCTAAGCTGGGAAAAACAAACAACCTCTCACCCCGAAGATGCCTGTTTTCCTCAGAAAGGTACTGGACTCATACTAATTCATATATTTGCCCAAAAAATTACATAGAGTACTGGAGAAAAGTAATAACTAAATGATTTCAGTAACATTCAATAACTCACTTTACTGATAGCCAAATACAGTAATCATTGGACAAATATTTTATAGGCTATATTTATTATTATGAATATTTTTCCAGATGACCCAAGAGAAATTACCAGTGAATCATATAAGGTGGTGGATGTTGAACAGCAGAGTTTCTGAACTTTATCAAGTCATAATTTATGATGATATGTTGCTAAGACAGTAGTGATAGGAAATGGATCGCTGCTGCATGGTCGATATATCAGAGCTTGACTTGCTCCTTTTCATATACCAAATGTACATAAGGATGGAATGCATTTAAGGAAGGTATAGATACCACCATGGCGTTTCTAGAAAAATTACACATACAGTTAAATATCTACATCAACACATACTAAAAAGTTTGAATAACTACAGATAATGAAAGCAAAAGAATAATTAAGTTGGAATTCTTACTCCACATTAGGAGTAAGTTGGATAGTTTAAATACTAGTGTTCAATGGAATGTTTGTATGATTATTATTTTGCACAAAATGTTTCAGAAAAATGGTGTAAAAATTATTAAAATAAACCTGAGAAATATGTAGCAAGGAGATACTGGCCAAGGTAAGAGTTTAGACTGGGAAAAATAAGAACAAGATTGCAATTTATTCTTTCCCTTCATTGGAAGACACCTGGGTAAGAAAGAAAGACAACTCAGACAGATCCCTGGTAAACACGCTAATAACAGAAACCTCCTGGAAGACACGCTAATTGTACGGACTAGCAGAAGTGCCCTTATCTATGGAATACTTAAAGCGAAATGAACCTGAGTCCTGGCTTTTCGTAAATGTCACATAAAATACATAACTATAAAAAGAAGATTATTTAGTGACTGAAAGTGCTCCCTTTTAGATAAGTGATGTCCCGCATAATATATTATGGAGAGACCTCATATGTTAAATCCAGGCCAGAGCAATTCTAATGTAGGAAAATGGATCCAAGAAACTCTGTTACGATCCCAGATATCCCCATGTTTTATCTATTTGTCACACTAGCAAATTCTGATATTTTGTGAGACCTCTTTTCTTGCGCGTCTGATTTGACCCTCTGATCATTAGTGTTGTGTAATGGGCCAACCTTGTTCACATACCATGCATTCAACTGAGACAAGAAAGGCCATGCCTTGGATATAAAGATCATGCCCTTGAGGAAGGACTACTCTAGAGTCATTCTTCCAAAATGCCTACAAAACTTAGTTAAAAGGGGTCATTCGTTAGTTAGAAGAATTTAAGATTCTTGCTTTATAGGCAGAGCCAGCCTCATAATTTGCTGGCCTCAGTGCAAAATGAAAATGTGGGGCCCCTTATTCAAAAAGCAGGAAAAATGCCATTAAATGTAATAAAACATGAAACTTTAAAAAAAAAGAATTTAAAAGATTCTTGTTATTACAAAATCAGGTATTAATAAGAGCCTTTTTACGCTACATGTTTTGCATCCTATTCAGGTGTTATGGCTAAATGACACTGAAAAAAATAATTCAGTTCCCTTGTGTGTGTTTTATTTCTAAGTATTTAATAAAATTGTATTGAGAAATAATGACACCACTATCTTTTTTTTTTTTTTTGTCGGTACGCGGGCCTCTCACTGTTGTGGCCTCTCCCGTTGCGAAGCACAGGCTCCGGACGCGCAGGCTCAGCGGCCATGGCTCACGGGCCTAGCCGCTCCGCGGCATGTGGGATCTTCCCGGACTGGGGCACGAACCCGTGTCCCCTGCATCGGCAGGCGGACTCTTCAACCACTGCGCCACCAGGGAAGCCCTTCCACTCATTTTAACTGAAAATCTGCTAAAGATATTTTATAGCATCTTTCTTTCTTCTAGACTTGCTCAGCATAAAACATTACATTTTTAAGCACCTTAAGGCTTTTCAACAGCTCTACATCCTTTAGGAGGAAGAAGTGGCCCATTTAGCCTAATTCTATTGATTCACTGAAACCAAGAGAGCAGTGAATCTTGACTTACTTTATGCCATGGTATATATCCCTGCATTACATTGCCACCCTTCTGCCAGAGACATAATCCCTCCAACCCCCTGGCTCCTGGACAAAAAGTTCTACAAACACATTTATCTACGTAGCAGCTGCTCCCCATTTGAGGTTGTGGACCTCTGGAGTTTATACATGCTGCCACACTTCTTCCCGCAGCATAACAAACAGAACTGAAGTGCCTCAAAAGGCTCTCAGAACAAGGCAGAATGCAGCTGTTTAGAAACAAAGGGGTAACTGCTGCTTTGAATGGGACAATTAATGATCTTCCACTGTTACGTAAATATTAATAAACCCACTTGCCTAAATAAGTGTTAATTTAAAAACCACAGTCCACACCTCTTTTATTATCTGTTTCCATGCTTCCTATAACTCAGAACGCATGTCCTTCTACTTGTTATGGAGTATTCTCCACTTTAAGTGGCTTATTCTTAGTTTTAACATTTATGAAGATCCTTTGTACATACACAAAACAACCATAAGGAAATGCAATAGCAACAATTACACTGGGTATGGTGCTCTCTAGGTTTTGATCCCGAGTGATCCACTTTATTCATCTGGTATCTGAATACTCCCCTCCTTTTTTCCAGAAATTTACTCAATTAGGACTCAAATCTTAGTCTTAAGTGTGTCTTGTGTTACAGACACAAGTTAACTCTCCTCTGCACACCAATTTGGCTAACAAATTACTGAAAAACCAAGTCTTTGAATTATGGTTGACTTTTTTTCACAAGTACTTCCATATTACCAAAAAAAATTAGCTGGGGATTTTTCAAACCAGCTTGATTCAACTTTAATTTTACATGTATTTTACACTTTAGACTCTAAACCTTTCTCCGATATTTAATGCTTTTCATCATGTGAATGGATGGGGTTTCCCTTGGAAGCATGTTACCATTTTCTTTATTTTTATATACTGTATCTGAATCTGAATACTCCTCTCTGGAGGCAAAATCATGATTAACCATCTTCAATCTGAGTGTAGTTCTTTGTCTACAATTTTTCTGCTTGTTATTGGGACATTGGTGAACTGATCATTGAACAGATATATTTCGGAAAATTAACCTACAGCAAGACGTTTGATGATATTGCCAAGGGCATATATTATAGTATTAGATTCCATTGTCAAAGAGGGCAGAAAGAACATTCATATATATACACACACAAACACATATATATAGCTATTTCTGAAAAACAAAAGTCTTTATCACTAGAAAAAAAATTATTGGGGCATAATACACATACCATAAAATTCACCATTTGAAAGTGTACAATTCATTGTTTTGTTTTTTTTTTTGCAGTACGCGGGCCTCTCACTGTCGTGGCCTCTCCCATTGCGGAGCACAGGCTCCGGACGCGCAGGCTCAGTGGCCATGGCTCACAGGCCCAGCCTTTCCGCAGCATGTGGGATCTTCCCGGACCGGGGCACGAACCCGTGTCCCCTGCATTGGCAGGCAGACTCTCAACCACTGCGCCACCAGGGAAGCCCCAATTCACTGTTTTTTAATACATTCACAAGATGAAACATCTCCACCATCTAATTTCTGAACATTTTCATTACTCTAGAAAGGAACCCTGTACCCATTAGTAGTCACTTCCCATTCCTCTGCTACTAACCCCTGACAACCACTGATCTAATTTCTATCTCTATGGATTTGCTATTCTGTACATTTCATGTAAATAGAATCATATGATACATGGCCCTTTATGATTGGCTTCTTTCATCCAGCATAATATTTATAAGGTTCATTCATGTTTTACCATGTATGAATGCTTCATTCCTTTTTATGGCTGAATAATATTTCATTGTACAGATGTATCACATTTGTTTATCTATTAATCAGTTGATGGACATTTGGATTAGATTGTTTCCACTTTTTGGTAATTATGAATAATGCTGCTATAAATATTTGTAATTTATTTATTTATTTTTGCTGTGTTGGGTCTTCGTTCCTGTGCGAGGGCTTTCTCTAGTTGTGGCAAGCGGGGGCCACTCTTCTTCACGGTGCGCGGGCCTCTCACTATCACGGCCTCTCTTGTTGCGGAGCACAGGCTCCAGACGCGCAGGCTCAGTAGTTGTGGCTCACGGGCCTAGTTGCTCTACGGCATGTGGGATCCTCCCAGACCAGGGTTTGAACCCGTGTCCCCTGCATTAGCAGGTAGATTCTCAACCACTGCGCCACCAGGGAAGCCCTGCTATAAATATTTGCGTATAAGTTTTTGTTTGAACATCTGTTTCTAATTTGTTTGGATATATACTTAAGAGTGGAGTTGCTGTGTCATATGGTAATGCTAACCTTTTGAGGAATTTCCAAACTATTTTCCACAGTTTGCACCATTGTACATTCCACCAGCAATAATGAGGGCTCCAATTTCTCCGCTTTCTCACTAACATTTGTTATTTTACTTTTAAAAAAATTTATAGCCATACTGGTGGGTATGAAGTGGTATCTCATTGTTGTTTTGATTTCCATTTCCCTAGTGACTACTGATGTTGAGTGTCTTCTCATGTGCTTATTGGACATTTGTATATCTTCTTTGGAGAAATGTTTATTCAAATCCTTTGCCCATTTTATACTCGGGTTATTTGTCTTTTTCTTAAGTTGTAAGAGGTCTTTATATAACTGGCTATTAAACCCTTATCAGATATATGATTTGCAAATACTTTCTCCCATTCTTTGGATTGTCTTTTCACTTTCTTGATAATGTCTTTTAACATGCAAAACTATTATTTGTTATTAAAGTCTAATTTACCTATAGTTTATTTGGTTGCTTGTGTTATCGCTGTCAAATCTAAGAAAGCTTTGGCCAATTCAGGATCATAAAGTTTACCCCTGTATTTACCTTTAATAGATTTATAATTATAGCTTTTACAGTTAAGTCTTTGGTCCATTTTGAATTAATTTTTGCATATAATGTAAAATAGTAGTTCAAATTCATTCCTGTGCATGTGGATATCCCAGTACCATTGGCTGAAATGCTATTCTCTCCTCATTGAATGGTATTAACACCCATGCCAAAAATCAATTAGACACTGATGAGTTTACTTCTGGACTCTCAATTACATTCCATTGATCCATATGTCTATTCCATTACTATCATGGAACCATAGTAACTATGACAGTCATGGTAACTATATAACTTTGTAGCAGGCTTTAAAATTGACAAGTGTGAGTCTTCCAACTTTGTTCTTCATTTTCCAGATTGTTTTGGCTATCCTGGGACCCTGTTTATGGATCAGAATTTCTTATTTCTTTTCATGTCTCATAATCTTGTTGAAAACTGGACATTTTAAATAGTATAATGTGGCAGCTCAGGAAATCAGATTATCCCTAGCCCAAGGTTGGTTTGTGTTGCTACTTGTTGTAATTGTTGTTGTTTGTTTAGTGGCATTTCTGAACCAATCCTGCAAAGACTGTATATTTGTCAAGTGTGCCACTAACATCGGTACTCAGCTTGCTTAGTAGTCAGTTAATAATTGGACAGAGATTTCCTTACATATCTAGAACCAATGAGTTTCTGAGTCTTTGACAAGGGGGTCTGGGTGGATGTTGGGATATGCTTTCCACACTCAACCAGGTAATTAACAATTCTTTCTTAGCCTCTACTTCCTGCTTATAAAGAGCACTTAGGTCAGTCAAAAGTAAGAGCTTAGAACCTTCTCAGATCTTTCCTGAACATGTGCACAAACCTACACATGCACATGGCCTTCTAGATTCCCAAGAATTTTGAAGCTTTCCAAGGCACCTATGAACAGCCCACCCTCAGCTTAACCTTTATGGTTAGTGTACTGTTTGCCCCACTGCCTTGAAGGGCTTAATGTCAAAACATTCAACAAACGTTGCAGTAGGAGAATATTTTAACACAGAGTGAATCTGATGAAGTCAAATAAAATCAGTTCTTTCATGTGGAAACTTTCAGGGAACTTACCGAACAGGGAAAATAATGACTCCTTCCTCAGAATAAGGCTTTGAGAGAGCTCCAGCTGTGCTCTGCTCCCTCCAAGACTGAGAATGTGAGCTGTTATTTTTCAAGGCTGCTGCAGAGCTGAGGAGTGGGACATTGAACTAAGGCAAGTTAAAACACCACAAAGCTCTCTGTTTTAACCAAAATTCAGCCAGTTTTTTTGATTAAATGGTCCCCAGGTTGCTGCAAGCCTTTCATTAATTTCTAGAGTTCTCTAAAAGTTGATTCTGATCACTTTTGCCAGGTTTATTTTGTTGTTGCATAAAGAAGTGAACTTTCTGGGGTCTTTACTTTGCCATTTTCACTGATGCCACCACTTTTAACTTTTTATTCCTTAAAATAATGTATATATTATAATCTTTGAAGTCAAATACTCATCTCTTGGTTAAAGACCAACTCAAAAGATGTCAAAGTCTTTTTGAGGGTAGAGTATGCATAATTAAAAATAAATGTTTTCAGGAAATTTTATTCAGAATAAATTTAAAAACTAAAGATTTCTATTAGAATTGTCACCTGAAAAGATAATCTATAATCAGACTGAATTCGGATGATATAGTCAGTGACTCTCAGTAAAAGTCTGCATAAGATGTTTATCTAGTAATAAATATGTCATCAAAGCCAGGCATAGAATTTTTAAAAGAGTTGCAGTAGAGCTACATGATTTCCATAGGGGACTCAGAACCTTTTAAGGGTAATTTTGTCTGACATTTTCTCTGTCAAGCAATTATGTATGCCAGATAACTGAAATATTTTACATCCATATGGCCTTGGGATTCTTTTACAAGTTCTGAGTTACTACATGCTGAGTAAATCATCCTTTATGTTAAAGCCAATCATACAAAAAGCATAAAAACCGCATGTAGAACCTAGGGATTTTCATGCTTAAAACTGACACATTACAATATTTACTAGGAATCTTGAAAAAACTCCAGTTCAAGTTTTTTGTCTCTTCCTCTAAATTTAGGCACTATGTTCTACGCTGAGTAAGTAAAGATGATTGATATAGTTGGTACTTTCTGAGAGCTTCTAGATGGGAAGACAAAAAATGTCATTTAAATATAAATAATTTATTATAGGCATTCACTATATCCTAGGTAATCCCAGAAAAAGGAGTACATGTCATGAAATCAGGAAAGGTTACACAAGGGAGAAGACATTTAAGCTAAATTTTGCAAAATGAATAGAAATGTGTCATCAAAAATCAAGCCAAGAGTATTCCAAAAACAGGGAACGGTATACATATATAAAATATTATTGTTTTCTTATGCTGCATCCATTTATTTCTTTCCCTCCTGAAAAACCTGATTTTGTTTTCAGATACTTACCCCACTTCCATATTGTCTTATGGGAATCTAAACTAACATGTACCTGGAGAAGTGGGCCTGACTGATCTAAGTTTCATGAAATGGAAAATGTGGCCCAAGTCTGACCAAAGAGATGCAAAAGCAAGTTTAATGAGGGGCTTCTCAAAAAAGTTTTGTAGTTCCTAAGTGAAAATCAAGGGAATAATAATCATTTTTATTCCTCTAGAAATTGTCATATCTGAATATAATGTTTAGAATTTATGCATCTTGCCATGCATCTAAAATTATAGCCAACACTGAAATTGATAAAACTGAGAACAGAAAAAATACTAGATCCTCAATGATATCTTTGAAGACTGAATCAATCAACACTGAAGGAACCCTATCTCTGGACCTCTATATCTACTACTTGATATCCTCCTAACTCATATATGCTCTGAAATACACACACACACAAGGATATATATATACACATAAATAGGGATATATATGCATATATTTAGGGATATATTATGTATATCCCTAAACAGGTATGTCCACTGGTATGCTAAATGAGGCAAAAGTTAATTATAATATTTTTTACAAAGATAATTTGATTTCACATTGAGCAGAAGCTGTAATTAATTTCAATATCCAATGACAATACCCTATTTCTTTTTGAATCAGTATTGGAAAACCTCAGCTGATAACCATCCCCTCTGTCACCTGCTTCCAGCATCATGCTATGACATGTCACATGACATATCAGCAAATTGAAGATTTTGACCATCATGTGAGTGACTGAAAGAAGGAAATGCATTATGTACGTGCTGCATGAGTAATTATTTGACAGAAAATCAAAGATATATAAAACCCTTTGACTCATACCTCCAAATATCCTAAAACTTCCTTCTCAAAAATTTTAAATAACCAGGTAGAGACTAGCCCAGGAAGTGAGAGGCATTTCCAAATCTGTCTGACTTCGGCATCATTTTTTAGAGATATGGTGATAAAATACATGCAGATAATGGCTCATGTGTTACAACTTCACAAAATGTCACATTACTCATCAGCCTAATTGATTAATTAAATATTTTCTGTGCTTCTACCAGATATGTGGCATTTTTGCTAAGCATTGGTAATAGAGGTTTCAATAAAATAGTAAAATTCCTGTGATTATGGATTTTAAGATCTAATAAGTAAGATAACCATTAAACAGATAATCACAATTATTTAATTATGATAGTGATGAGTGGCAAAAAATACTTTCAGAGCTTGCTTGTGGTCTTGTAACTAGAAAGGTAAACTAGTTGAAGAAGAAGAGAAAGAGAAGACATTTTCTACTCCCCAGAGTCCTTCAGAATTACACAGTATGAAGCATAGTGTAATGAGAGCTACAACATCTTCAGTCACTTGAGGATACTTCTGTTAAGCTATTTTTAATATTTTCCTAGCTTATGAATTGTTTATGAAGGAATAGTTGGAAGTATTCTCCTGGACTCAGGAGGTATCATAAGTCTTATTAAAATTATCATTTATAAAAGTGAAAAATGATTTATTATACTCTTGGAGATAAGTAGCAAAAAATTACCACCTGGCATCCTTCTGGTTTTCCAACTAAGTAGTAAAATTAAATAAAATGAGTCTCTCCATTAGTAATTTTAAATAAATCACTGCTCACTGCAGTCCATGTATACTATACTATTTACAAGACAGCTCCGCTAAAGAAGTGATTAAAATTTACAAAGGAAATGAATGAGAAAACAAAGTGTTGCTTTGTTTCTTTCTCTGTTTTTGTTCAACAATGAAGATTTTTCAGAAAATGTATGATACCAAAATTTTAATCAGATCTTTTTGAAGTAGGACTAATGAACTGAAATGAGAGTCTACACACACACACACACAAACATATGGACACACAAATCCATGGTGTTAATTCTTCTGTGTTCTAAGAGGTAATTAACAAAACCATTATTCTATCTTTTAGTGTTATTATCAAGGCTACCCTAAACTCAGAGATAAATAAAGGCAAGTAGAGACTGTAAAAGATCTCCTAGTAGACCTTTCTTGCTTCAAAAGGTCCTATGACATTTCTCTTTTATTTTTTAGTGAAACTACCAAACTACTTAAGACAAAATATTTTGCACTTTTAAGACTTTTCAATGTCTCCTCCAAGAAATCAGGGTAAAAAATGTTTAGCCATTTCAAATGGGCATAGTGTAAAGCCATATACTACTACTCTTGTATGCTTTTACTGTTACCTCCTAATTCCTCTTTCCATCTGATAACTAGATGTGGTGGTTTTAAGTAGCCTTCAACAGAACTAAATAATTATGCCATTAGGTCATACCATCTAGAATGAGTATCACCACTTCTCAAGTGAATACCAAATCCTAGGCATTATTCCACGAATTTTTATAAAATATCTTTAATGCTCCAAATTACACTAGAAAATAAATAATATTTGTATCCTTTATGTAAATGACAAATTCAAATATTCAAAAAAGCTAACTTACTCATGGCAACACAGTATAGACCAGAGAAGGAAGAGCCATACTTCAAATGCAGGACTCCCCAAGCAAACTCTTCAAAAGTGAAAAGAGGTAACAGTTTCATGGGAAAAAAATTAAGGATGGATTTCTATTTTTAAAAAAGCACATATGTCTCTAACTCTTTAATCACATTTTTGATATAATGGAACTTTTAAAATGTATCAGAAGTGATTTCCCAAGAAAGAATACAGACAACTTTTCAAAAAGTCTCTGAAGTAATAAATAATAGAGAACGTAATATTTAGGATTAAAATGAGGCTAAAAGGTGAAGGAGAAAGTTTTGTTTGATTTGATTTAGAATGAGGATAGTGGCAATTTAGAATGAGACTGGGAAAGCTGAAGGAAACATTTTAGGTATTTGGATGAAATTGAGAATAGTTATTAAAGAATGTGGAGAAAACTAAAAGGTAGTTTTTAATAATTAGAAATATAAAGCAGTTACATTTTGGATAGAGGAACAACAGCAACAATACTTTGTATGGTAAGAAATAGATATATAGTGCCGAATGAGAGAATTCCAAGAGCAAGGGAAAGACTAGTGAATAGCTAACATATGACAGAAGCTAGAGTAGCCAACTTTATTGATACACTAGAATGTAGTCATGTATACTTCTGAAGCTTCAGCAGGCAAAAAAGGGCAGAAACTTGTAAGCAAATAGAATGTTTAAATTCAAAGGCTGACTACTGTCCAGGCAGAACTTGTAAATCCACTACTAATTCTCTCAGTCCCATGTAAACTAGTTATAAAACGACTATAAATTGCTGCTAAATATTCCCCCTAAAATTCATAATGAACCTCTAGGCACCTTGACAAAAGGGCCATCACGGCACACAGCAATACACAAAGCTGTTGAATACTTACATGACAGGGAAAATAGCAGTGATGACTATTCTGAAAGCTTATATCCATCAAGATTTAGACAGAGCTCTGTAAACTATACTGCCATTTCAAGAGCAATGTGACACTGAAAACCCTCAAATTAAAAGGCTAGGCATTTAGCAGCAATTATCTAATGGATTTTCACTTCCATGGATTTATTCCAAATTTCTTATTTCTAAATGAGAATTGTGCAGCCTGATTTTTCTTTGGGAACTTGTGTGAAGCAGGGGCCCTGCTGTCCTGTTTCTCTGAGCAGAGCTTAGAGGAAAGCATTTCACAGGATGATACAGAAGAGAAGGTGGAAGTGTGCGTGACTATCACTTGTTGTCATCCAAGTTGTATTTTATGTATTAGCTGTGCTGAATAATACATGGTTGGAATAATACACACTAAAATTCTTATAAAAGGCCCTCACTCTGCATATGTACTGGCTGCCTTTCAAGATAAATTAACTGCCCCCCTTTTTTTATTCCCAAGTAGAATGCCTACAAATTGAAATTTGTATTAATGTGGTATATAAACCATACATTCAATTCCATGGAGATTTTTTTCCTTATTAATACTAGAAGCCTTCTCAGATGACTAAGTAATTTGGTTTTCTATTTTTAAGAGAAATAGAAAGTAGAAAAATCATAAACTCTTACTAGTCCTGTCTCTTGGTAAGAAAAAGATGAAGCTTTAAATTTAAAAATTTCTTAGTTTGGATTCCAGGGAAAACAGAGCTGGAATGGAGAACAGATGCACTGACACTTTATTTGGAAAGTGTAAAGCCAGGGCAGCAAGAGTGTGGAAATGGGGAAATGAGGTAAGGGAGGATATGAAGCAATGTGTAGTTATATGCTACCATGCTGGCTACTGCTTAGCAGGTTACCCAGCAGAGATATACACTTGGCCTCAAGAGTCATCTATGAAAGGAGAAAAGAAATGCATTGTATCTGCCCCTCCCATTCTCCTGTTTCCCACTGGCTGAAGTTGCACCATTGGAAAGTAATTTCCCTACACTTCCATGTTACATCATTGGGCCCCTTCAGCTGCTATTTCAGATGTCAGATATCATGTTCTACAATGTGTTTTTTCATCCAAATCCAAAAAGAGTGGAAGGTGATAGAATCTCAGGGCATGTGGCTGGCCACTGTGCTACATGGGAGCAGCTAAGAACAGCCAAGCACCCCTAGGGGAATGAGTGGTCAGCACCACATGGTAGAAACTTTCGGGTTCAAAGGAGTTGGTTAGGCACTTGAAGCAGAGTAAATAACTGAGGAGATGCCAAGGAATTCCAGAAGATGCACAAAATTTGAGTCTGATACACTGACTAATAAATTACACACAAAAAAATTCATTGATAATAATGAGGATTTATATTTGGCGAATAATAAGTAAAACAGAGCCCAGTATTGCTACTTTTTAAGGATTTGTTGAATAAATGACAAGAGTCAGCAGGCACAAGGAAAACTGCTTCCTGAATCAGCAATGAAAATAGGAGGTGATTTGCTAACTCTTGTTTTGATTTGGAGGAGTGACTGGTTTGGGGTGTTATGTTTGTTTTATCTTTTGGAGTACAGGAGTTTGATTGAAATGTTTACTGTAAGGAATCATAAGAAAGGATGGAAGGTAACTGTCACTTTATGGAAAACAATAGTTATAAGTAATGCAACCACAGCACAACTGGATTATACTTGATAGCAGATAGTGAGAATAAAAAGTGGAAAGTCACCAGAGGAAACCTCTGTTATAAAAATTCTTTCAGTTTCATCATTCAGCAAACCTGTTTTGAAATAAAAAACCTGCCAGGTTAAATACCTCACAAAAGTTGTTTTAAGTTTTGGCACTGTGTTGGGATTTTACTTCCACATATAAGTTAGTTTTGTTTTCTCTAGTTGTATATTTCTCTAGAGATAAAGTTAGAGACAGAAAATTTTATACAGGCCCTCACTTGACTGGCTGCTATGTTGAGCGAAAATGTTAAGCATTTTCAAAACATGTATTTGTAATTCTATTAGAATATTTTGGAGGTAGGCAAAATAACTCTCAGAAAGTAGATAATATATCATTAGGAGTTCTGCCTAATATACACTAGAGCCTTATTATTCAGACTCCATATTTGTGAATTCACCAACTCACTAAAATGTATTTATAACTCCAAAAGCAATACTCAGAGCAGCTTCATGGACATTCATGGACATAACACATAGTGGCAAAAAATTTGAATTGCCCGGTATGTATTTTCCCAGCTGAGGTCAAACCAGGCAACACTCTGCCTTCTTGTTCCAGCTTATCCTGTAAACAAGTGTCCGTCTCACAATCTATTTAGTGTCGCATTTTTGTGCATTTTGTTGGTGATTTCACTATTTTAAACAGCCCTGAAGCATACTGCTGACCTACCACCTAGTGCTACTAAGCACAAGAATGCTGTGACATGCCTACTGGAGAAAATGTGCATGTTAGGTAAGCTTCATCCAGGCATGACTATAGTGCTACTGGCCTTGAGCTTAACCTTAATAAATCAGCAGCATATATTAAATAAGGTGCCTTTAAACAGAAACACACATAAAATAAAGTTATGTACTGATCAGTTGAAGAACATGTTGCAACCAGAGGCTCACAGGAACTTAACTCTGAATTTCCTCTAGGAGCAATCATTCAGTATTTGATAATTCAGTGTTCTTGGTGATGTAATAGAAAAAAACTCCCACGAATAATGAAAACTGACTGTATTTGGAAAAGAGAAACAATTGAAAATCTATTAAGATTATTCCAAACTCTATTTGAAGACTTGATTTGGGGTGAGATCTGACAGTGACAGGTTGCAGAACAGTAGGGAGCAAACTTTCTGTCAATTCCATTCTTCCTTTGTTCTCTTCCTTACAAAGAGTTCATAAGTTAATCAGTAGAAAATACTTAGGATAATGATAGGGTAGAGAAGGTCCAATAAATGGCATTCTTCTTCTCAAGTTCAAAACTAATTTTGAGACATAAAGACAGGCATCAGATAAACAGAATTCAAAATGTGAGCTTTATTTCTGACAAAACTTATATGAAAGGATACACATTAGATGTTCAGCTAAATGGCTTTGTAATTCTGATCTCCCAGATTTAGATGCACACATACATCTAGGCATAGGCAGTGCTAACAAATTTCATGGATCCCTTAAACAGGGTCAAAGTCTCTTCTGCAAATTTATAGGCTGAAAGAGAAGAGACGAGAAACGCTCCTCTAAAATAAAATGAGAGAAGAGTAGCAGTCAGAGGAAGGCTGAGCTAATACTACACTCATCGAACAGATAATTCACCCCTTCTGCCCTGGGGAAGAATAACTGCTGCAAGGTTCTAGGAATGTCTTCCTCCACATGGAATTAGGAAATGAGGGAGAGGAGGGCTCTTACCACATCAGAAGCCATTTCGCTGCATTGTAAAAACAAGTCACTTAACAAAATTCTGACTGCATGATGGTACCATACAGGTCTACTGACCCCTACAGAAAAAGCTGGAAATCGTCATGAAAAGAATGATCATTTAGAACTTTAAGTGTCTTAAAATGCCAAGTCACAAATCCATCTAGATAAATCAGATTTACAGGCTAGCTTTAATTCTTATAGGATGAAGAATTCCTCCATATTATAAAAATTAATATTACTGTAGTCTAAATATGCACTATGCACCATGAGAATGCACGGTGCAACATCAGTAACTATCATCTAAACTAGATGAGGTTTCGTCCATTCAAACTGACTGGAAATGCACCCTAGAAGGAATTTATTCTGTCCCAATTATTGAATTTTTTAAGGTCGCAACATTAAAAAATATAGTTGGGCACTCATGGTTTTTAAACCACAGTTATAATTACTGCCCCCAATACTTTAAGGCTAAATTTTAACTAATACTTCATAAATGTAATTAAGTAAGTAATAGAATATGGCTTTACTAATGAGTCAGATAGATAAGTACCTTTTGTACAAGAGTGTAATTGCACTCCTGCTGTTTTTTAAGTGCCTCAGCCATGTCCTGATTTAGGACTTCCTAAACCCATCCACAAGCGAGTTGCTCATTTATATAACCATATCTAAATTAGATGTTCCATAGAGGTTTTTTCTAGAGTTCTGTTTGCAATATCTCATATTAAGTTAAATATTAAGTATGTTTTGGTTTACAATGGAATATGCTGTGAAACAGAGATAATTCTATAACAATAATCCAGAATTCATTAGAAGAATATTTTTATTTAGTAACTTACCTTTCAGAGTACAATGAAGTGATTGAGCCATAGTATTAATTAAGCTCCTACTCCTTTAACTCTATGTAAAAATAATAATAAGGCCATAAGACATAAGCCTTCTCCTCGTGATATAACAGAGTTGAGAAAAGAGGACCACAATATAGTTGGAGAACAAAAGGAGCAGTGTACTCTAGACACAGACTGGAGCTGCTGGATTTCAACTGACTTCCACCACGTTTATATGATATTCATGAGACATACAGCTCACCTCTATCTTTAATATGGCAGCCAACATCACAGAGACTATATGATAATATAGTCCTCTGGGTCCAGGGGTTGAAGAATCGGGAAATAGTAGTAATTGTTACTTTCTCTTTATTCACATTATCTCAATATAAAATTTTGTCTTCCTTTCTTAAGTGTCATGTGCATTAAAACCAAACAAACAGAAATACAAAAAAAATCCTCAATTCCATTTGAAATATGTAACAGGTCCAGAAAGGAGTTGGATACTTTAGCCCAGAAACCATTTGTGATGCTCATTCTTTGATGTAGAGTTTAGTACAGATTGGAGCAACTTCTTTTTATTTTATTTTTATTTTATTTTTCCTGCGGTACACGGGCCTTTCACTGTTGTGGCCTCTCCCGTTGCGGAGCACAGGCTCCGGACGCGCAGGCTCAGCGGCCATGGCTCACGGACCCAGCGGCTCCGCGGCATGTGGGATCTTCCCGGACCGGGGCACGAACCCGTGTCCCTTGCATCGGCAGGCGGACCCCCAACCACTGCGCCACCAGGGAAGCCCTGGAGCAACTTCTTAAATGAAGAAAATGATTGTATTGATCAGAAAGAAATCTATCCAACTATGATTCCTTTTGATTCAGATAGGAACTTTGATATTAGGAGAATCTCAGAAGACCATTAAAATTTATAAAGAAATCTCAGTTTATTAAATCTATTAAAATATTAATAAGAATGAGTTAAATTATATATTTGTTTTATACATATTCAATGGAAAAATCTATTTTTATATTATTTTGAGATTTTTTTTTAATTTAATTGAAATATTGAATTGAGTGCAGACATAACTTCCTCACTGCGCTGTAGTGAGGACTTTGTCATAAGGCAAGTGTGGAATTATTTCTGTATTATACATTCAGTTCCACTGGTATATTTGCTTATACTTAAACCATGCAGTTTTAATTTTTACATCTGAGTACGTAAGTATTCTAATTTTGTTCTACTTTATCAAGATGGTCATTTTGGCACCTACCATTTGCATACTAATTTTAAAACTGACTTTTCAATATAAGCAATGTATAAGTAATCTGAAAATTTGACTAAAATTGTTTGAAATTTATATTTTAATTTTGTAAGATTTGACACATTTAAACTATTGAATGTTCTTATCTATGAAAATGATATATTCTGATATTTTTGATAATATAAATGATGTTTCTAAGTTTTCATTTTCTATTTGTTTGTTGCAGTGTAGAGGATACATTTGATTTTTTACATTGATCTTATATCCATAAATCTTGTAAAATTCACTCTTTAATCTATAATCTCTCTCTGTAGCTTCTTTTAGTTTATACATACAATCATATTTTCTGCAAAGAATAAGTATATTTAATTCTTTCTAATCTTAATGTCTTATAATGCAATGACTAGAACATGCAATATAATTCTGAATAAAAGTAACAATAGTGGACATTCCCATAAAATTTATATCTTAGGAAAAACTTTTACTATCTCACTGTTACGTTGGAAATCTGCTATAAAATTTGTACAATGGGGACTTCCCTGATGGCACAGTGTTTAAGAATCCGCCTGCCAGTGCATGGGACATGGGTTCGATCCCTGGTCCAGGAAGATCTCACAGCAGGCGGAGCAACTAAGCCCCTGTACCACAACTACTGAGCCTGTGCTCTAGAGCCCGCAAGCCACAACTACTGAGCCCACATGCCACAACTACTGAAGCACACGCGCCTCGAGCCCATGCTCCAAAACAAAGAGAAGCCACCGCAATGAGAAGCCCACGCACGGCAACGAAGAGTAGCCCCCGCTCGCCGCAACTAGAGAAAGCCCATGCACAGCAACGAAGACCCAACGCAGCCAATGAATAAATAAATATTTGTATGACAAACAAGTTAGAAGAGCTCTTTTGTGATTCATTTTTCTCCACATTCCCTGGAGGGTAGGTAATGCAGGATAAACAATGTTACAATAAGTAAAGATAAAGATTAAAATATCCTGTCAAGACAAGACATCCCTGGTTCCATACTGTTTATGGCAAACTAAACTATTATTTGTAGACTTCTGAGTCATGGATTTCTGTATAATATCATGTAAGCTCTAGATCTCTGGGTTATAAAATAGACATGTATTATAATCTAAATGATCCCTTCTCTGAGGAGTGCCCCATTAGAATTAGTATGTGAAAATAGTAATATACTGGGCCAGAGAACACTTGTCCAAGAGGAACACTGCTCGATGGCCCACATCTCTCTCTCTCTCTGCTTCATCTGAACCTCCTCATTGCCTGTATCCTTGAAATTTTTAGTGAAGTTGGTACCATATAACATTTCTGATTCATCTGAGTATGATTTGAAAATCTGATCCTGCTTAATGTTAAAATGGCCAGAAAGAAGGAAAATGGCTGTCATAATGTGATGCATTTTATCATAAATTACTTTTTCTACCTCTTTTGGGATAATCATGTGGGTTTCCTACTGTATTCTGTTAATGAGGTGATTTACACTAAATCGTTTTCAGATGTTAAACTGACCTTACATTCCTGGGATAAGCCACATCAGTTGTAATATGTGTGTGTTTTTGTGTTTCACTGCAATATGATCACTCTGTGTCTCAACTGACATAGCTAATCTGTTAACATTTAACGTAATAACTGATATATTTGGATATATATTGGGATTTAAATTTATCATCTCATCATTTGTTTTCTATGTCTATATTTTCTGTTATTTATTTATTTTGGACTAATCAAGTTATTATCATTGCTATCATTACTATTATTATTTCATTTTGTCTCCCCTTTACCTTCTTAGTTTTACAAACTTTCATTATTCCTTTGGTGATTGCTGTAGATATTTTAGAACACAACCTTTAACTTATTACAGTTTACCTTAAATTAATAATATTAAACTTCTCAAATAATGCAAAAGTATTACAGCATTTAACTCCATTTACATGATTTCTGCCTTATTGCTATTGTCACCATATATTTTAATTAAATATGTATTTTAAAATCAGAAAAGACCTTATATTGTTATTGTTTTAAATAACCAATACCCATTTTGAGTTAACCCCATATTTAATTTTCCTGTTTCTCTTTATTACATTTCTGTTTCTCTTACTACATTTTTGTGTTTACCGCAAGGCTCATTTTCTTGATTGTAAAAAAAAAAATTCCTTTAATATTTAATATTTTCTGATTACATATTCTCTTAGTGTTTCTTTGTGTGAAAATAGAATTAAGGGTTGGATGTTATTTAAGTGCTTTATAAATATGTGATTTCACTGTCTTCCAGCTTTTGTTGTTTATGTTAAATAGTCTTTCATTAGTCTTATTTTACTTCTTTGAAAGTAATATGTCAGTTTTTCTCTGACTGCTTTAAAAATTTTCTCATGGTATTTGGTTGTCAGATAATAAATTTTGGATGCCTAAGTATGGTTTTCTCCATATATATCCTGCTTAGAGTTTAGACCATACCATATCTATGGATTTGTTTGTGTTAAAAGCTTATCTTTCAGTGCTTATTAAATATTAATTCTGTCAAATTCTGTCTCTTCTGCTTCTAGGCTCTCAAATATACATACATCGGAAATATTCACCATGTCCCATATGTGTCATATTTTATTTTAAGTTTTATTCCTCCACATTTTTTTTCTTGCTTTCCTTCAACCTGGATATTCTTTACTGACTGAACTTCCTCTATTCTCTTCTGTCACATCTAATATTCTTTGAAGCACTTTTGTAAAATACTTAATTACATTTATTGTATATTTTAGTATTGAATTTCCATCTGATTCATTTTTTTAGGAGATTATAGATCTTTGGCAAAATTTTCCCTATTTTTTATGCCAGATTATCATAGTTTTATTTTCTGTGAAATAACTTCAATATCTAGATTTCTTATAGATTTTTTTTCTTTTTTTTCTCTTGGTTTTGTTTCCTTTGGTCTTGTTTATTGTTAAGGTTGGTAACTTTTTTATTGAATTGACAGTATTTTGCAGGAAAAATATTATAGAGACTTGATGATATTATATTCCTTTAGATAGTATTAAATTTACCTTTAGCAGAAGATAAAAAAAATAGGCAGATCACTTTGATCTAGCTATGTTGGATTTTAGCCTTTCATTGGGCTGCACTATTTCCAGTTTGCACTATTCTCAATGCTTACTCTTATTCCTAAAACATGGTAGTTACTCTGTGAGCAAAACTCTCTGTGGTCTAAGCTAAAAGCTTGAAATATTTAGCAAGACCCCTGTATTTCTGAAGGGTTCTTAAACTCATCCTACATATTGTGAGATTATTTATATATGTGATCATATCTCTAACCACATACCTGGTGATTTCTACTTGTTTTCATACAGTGTTCTTTGCACCTGCAGAATTCCTTGCATATACAAGAAACAACAAACGCGCCAGGGAAAATTGTGAACAGTATTTTGAGCTCATTTCTATATGGTTTCCTTCTCTTTGAGATCTCAGCCCCTGAAAATCCTGAATGCCTTGACTGCCTGGAAATCCATGCTCTGTCTCCTCTGGTAAGGATGCTTCAGATCCTAAGCAACACGCTTTTGGATTGACCTTTAGGCCATGCATTAAGAATTATCATTTTCCTGAGGGAAAAGAGTATTTGAACATGAGAATCTGTGAGAAATACATCAGTGTATTTCTCATCTCTCTAGCAGAAAAGAAACCAAACCCTGCCCCCTTCAAGTTCTGTGTGCCTTAGTCAATCTCTTATGCTTTGAAACATTTCTTTTATATTTTGTGTCCTATTGTTCTGTTTTACATTCATGAAAGACCTAATCGGATACAAACTGTTCTGTCATGGCTAGATGCAGAAGCTATCATTATGACATTTTTATTGTCAGATTTCTCCTAAATAATAATACAACCAATGACCTCGGATTTGTTAAGTAAATTAAATAACACAGTAGATTCATTTACCCAAAGGGAAAGCTATAAAAATTAAAAGTCAATTTTTATTTTCATTATTTTTATACTCTCTGATTTCCCAAATATCTATAAACTGATGCCTCTGATTTTTGTGAGGGATGTAGAAATAAAAGAGACCTAATTTTCACCAATCTAATATCATGTCTATTTTTTTTAAAAAGGTCATATGTTGTATGATTCCATTTGCTTGAAATATTCAGAACAGGTAAATACATAAAGACAGAATGCAGACTAGTTGTTGTCAGGGACTGAGGGAAGGGTGAAGTGAAGAGTAAGTGCTTAATGGATATGAAGTTTTATTTAGGAATGATAGAAATGTTTTGAACTAGATAGATGTGATGGTTGCATAACATTGTAAATGTACTTAATGCTACTGAATTGCTCACTTTAAAATGGTTAATTGTAGCCAGGTCATGGAAGCAACCTAAATGCCCATCGACAAATGAATGGATAAAGAAGATGTGGTACATATATACAATGGAATATTACTCAGCCATAAAAAGGAACGAAATTGGGTCATTTGTAGAGATGTGGATGAATCTAGAGACTGTCATACAGAGTGAAGTAAGTCAGAAAGAGAAAAACAAATATCGTATATTAACACATATATGTGGAACCTAGAGAAATGGTACAAATGAACCGGTTTGCAGGGCAGAAATTTAGACACAGATGTACAGAACAAACGTAAGGACACCAAGGCAGGGAAAGCAGCGGGGGAGGGGGGTAGTGGTGGTGGTGTGACGAATTGGGAGATTGGGATTGACATACATACACTAATATGTATAAAATGGATAACTAATAAGAACCTACTGTATAAAAAATAAATAAAATAAAATTCAAAAATAAAATAAAATAAAATGGTTAATTGCATGTTATGTGAATTTTATCTCAAACACATTTTATATATGGACATATATTAAAGCTGTTATTACTTTCAAAAAATAAATAAAAGTGAGTTCTTTTAGAAGCAATACTAATCAATAAATTACCAAAATCTGAAAAGCTACAGTAATCCTAGAACCATAAAGAAAATATAGAGAAAAAAATTTTTAATGTATTTTGTTTGAGGAAAAAGGCAAAGACCATCAAGGGCAAGGTACATAAGGAAAGACTTCTTGTGAAGAAAATAACGAAAGGAATCTTAGCTTGCAGTAGGACCCTGGATTGCTATTGGGGGAAACAAAGAAAAATATCAGTATTTAATATCAATCTGAGCCTTCTTATCAGTACTAATAACTCATTTTAATAGGACAGTTAAGCTTTCTCATGATCCCCTGGTTAATACACAAAATTTCCAGAGAGAAAGGACATGGCATGTATGACTTTATCCATATGTAAAATGTCTTAGTACAAAATGACTATAGAAAAAAAGCCATGATTGAAAATATTCAATCAACAACTTCCACCACTTCCATTTTCCATTATCTATCCCCAAATTATCCTCAGAAACTCACAATTTAGGCTTCCCAAACTACCTACATTTTATGAATACTAACATGATTTTTATATGTATGTGCATACCTGATCACACAGACACAATCAGAAAGCGGAAACATTCATTCCTACTTAAGAACCTTCTAAGCACTATACAAATTGGCTACTTCACTACTTTTATCCAAGAAAAATTATTAAGTCAAACTAGAAATTGGCACAGATGCAGATATAACAGTCAATCCAGAGACAATATATGAGAAGACTTAGGCTAACTCCCTAGAGAGTTTAATAAGCAAGATAAGTTACAGGCATCCACGGAATGCATTAGAGATATGTCATCCATTGGCAGATGCTTTTAAAATGAAAGCCTTGTTCGAAATGAGGGAACTGTGTGATACTAAAAGGAAGCCAAGTAACACCAGAATGTCCTGGAATTGCAGAAACTACTTTTATCTCAACGGTGGGAGCATTTGACTCCTTGGAAGAGCAGTGCTTCTATCAAAAACATTGTTTGAAAATTATGGGAAAAAAAGAGAACAGTACAACATATTAATGCTCACCATATGACAAACCATATGCCATCTATATTCCTCAAGCCATATTTCCAAAGAACACTGATAGAACTAATGTCGAACACTGCAGCATATTTTATTTAGGAAAACTCATAGAACCAAATTTTTAGGTTAGTTGTCACTATGGTTAGGATATTCCAGCAAGGCAGAGCAATTTGTCTGGTATAATCTATATACTAAGCATCTAAATATTTTTCACCACAAAAACCAGACCTTATCATGAATTTTAAGGTATGAAAGTGAGGTTTAAAACTAAAGGAAAAGATCACCAGGAATCAAGTCATCTTCCTCAAGTCCTCATTTATTTCAGATTCTCACGGAAGTAATTAAAGAAATAAAAATATCAGGGAAAAGTCTGTATGGGCATTCTAAGCTTAAAAAGGGAATCATCCACTTTTCAAACACAGTATTGTATTAGTTTTCCACTGCTGTGTAACAACTTACCACCAACTTAGTGGCTTAAAATAGCACCCATTTGGTATCATAGTATCTACAGTCCAAGCCTGGCTTAATGGGAGTCTCTGCTTTGAATCTTGCAAAGCTAAAAATAAGGTGTCAGCCTGTCTTAATTCCTTTCTGGAGCTTGTGTTTTTGTTTTCCCATGCTTATTCAGCTTACACTGTTCCTTTTCTATATACTTGACCTTCTCTGTAGGAAGTTCAAAAAAGTTCTCAACATAGCTGCCCCTTTCTTCTAGGTTAGCAGGAAAGTGTCTCTCTCATGCTTCAACTTCTTTTAAAGGGCTTGCCTCATTTGTCAGTCTCACCCAGGTTAAGCTCACTTTTGATTAACTCAGACTCAACTGACCAGTAATGTTGTAATAGGAGTGATAGCCCATCATATACATAGGTCTTGCCCACTTTAAAGGGGAGACAATTTTATAGGGTGTGTTCTCCAAAGTATGGGAATCCTGGAAGCCATCTTAGAATTCTACCTACCATAAGATCTTAATGAAGAGTGCCCGGCAAGTAAGACAACGTTTAGGGAGGAAGTAACTAGCCTTGGATCCATTGTATTTGAAATAAGTAGAAAGAATAAGTAGTGGCACCCATTATGAAATTTAGTTTGGTATGTAAAGGGACCACATATGAGAATGTTTAAGGGGGCCACTAAAAAGTACACCATGTGATAGAGCTCAGAGCTTGAATACAGAGAGAGACAGGATCTCCCAGTAGAGTTCACCGGTTTTCCAAGACACTGGGATTCCATAAAGAGGACAGGACTGATGAAGCTGGATTACTTTAACACATTCTTCTTCCTTTGCTTAAGAGCTGGTCACCATCACCTTTCCCATGATAATTTTAAGAACCCTAGAATTTTATGGCTTAACTTTATCACCAATTTCCTTGCTTTAACTTGTACAGTTATTCTTGCAGAGGGATGGTTAAAAGTGATTTTCCATCTATTACTCATATATTCACTGGTATATTATGCTGAGACTCAATGGGTGAATGAGGATGATTGCTTGTTAAGGTTAACTCTAAAATTCCCTTATTTAACATCTCTATATAAACGTTTTATGACTTTAAATTTAGAAAGATTCATTTTCATTCTAAGTCTTTCAAATTTGCCTGGCCCTTGAACAAGCTAAGATCAAATTTGCTATTTTAACTATCTAAATAAATAAGTAGAATATTGGATCCCAATATATAAATGTATTATTGGGGTTTAATTTGAGAGATAATTAAGATTAGTAGGTAAATCTTTTTAAAATTAAAACCCTTTCATCATTTCCGCTGGAGAGAAAAGAAGAATTATTTTTTCTATCATCTTAAAAATCCCCTTTTAGACAGCAAATATTTGCATTGCTAATCGCTTCATTTTTGTTTACAAATACTTCTGTACAAAAGTTAAAATAATAGAAGGATAATAGAATAATCTGTTTACATCATCACATTACAGAAACAGAACTACAGTTTAGAATTATTAAACTACTTCACATTTCTTATTTGCTATCAGAAAATTTAACATTCAAATAATAATAAGCTCTTCAAGTGAAGGCACTGAGACAAGATCAGTGCACATATGTAGAAATTATCCACATCTAACTTGTCTAAAGAAAGGATCCTCAGGTACAATAAATTACTTAAAATCAATAAAATATCTTGAAAAATGTTGATTCCATCTTATCCTACAAGATTTATGATTTTCTAATTTCATTTGGATCTGGTTTTCAGAAAACCAGAAATCTTGCCCAGTGGAATGTTCAGATGAGTCAAGAGCAACCTAGCTTTCCATAAGTCTCTACCAGTTTGGTCTTAGCATTTAAGAGCTCTGATGAGCAAAAGGAAAATAAGAATAACTAGAAACATTAAAAATCAGCATAATTCCAGCCTCTATGTAGCGGCAGAAGTGTATATTCTAGGCCAACAAGCAAAATTTTGCCAAAGCTCCCCACCCTCTGGCTCTAGTTAATCCTGCTAATACCATGGGGAAAAGAGGGGTAGGGGTGGGGGTAGGCTGGGTCCTCAAATACTCTGGACTTTGATGAAGGAGTTGGGCCATGAATGGTCCTCTAATGAGATAATTTTTCGTGTAGTAATTTGATTGTACTTTGTAGAATGACAATTCTGTAAGACAGAGATAGGATCCCAGGCAATAATTCCTTTAATCTTCAAAGGTTATCTGATGTCCTTCAGAGATGCACTGAAAGATCATTAGTAGTAATCAAGCTGGAAAGATTACTCTTGACTTTATAGGAAGGATGAATTTCATTTTCATTTCATTTTCTAAATAAGAATCTATAGGACTTAGAAAAAGTCAACTCTTCTGAAGGATTAGATTTTTTTCGTGGTTCTTTACTGACCTCATTTTCAAAAGGCTGCTTGATTTCTAAGCCACAGTTTCTGTATGGTTGTTTTTACGTGCAATGATTCATCAACTGCCATGTGCCCCTCAGATAAATTTAACAACTGTTCACCATAACAGGCAGAGCCTTATTTTTAACAGAAATAATTGAAAAGGCACCAGGGGCTTCTTGAGAGCTCTGACTATGCCATTGCAAGAACACCATTTCCTGAATCAAGTCAATAATAGAGCAGCATGAGAAATAGGTTCTGAGCAACATAATTTTTCAGGGGAACAAGAGATACCAGGTAATATTTGGAGAATACTTTGTGATCTTCAAAAAAAGGGGAAGTATATAAAATGTCCTTCCCAACCAAGTCCAGTTGTTTACCACCAACATTTCAGGGCTCCATCTGCCTGTTCATGATTCCAATTATTGTAGGAAAATAACTCATGCCCTGCTCATTGAAATTCCTTATTTTATTATATAGTGACAATATTATTTATTCTGACCAATCTACTATTAACCCATACTAATCTGTGGGGCAATGATAATTACCATGGTATGAGAACTAGGTTTTAAAAGGCTTTGCTATTACTTTAAAATATATGCATGTGCTTTTTGTGACTCCTTTATTTCAGCTATTCAAGCAGGCAAGTATATACTCTAAATATGATAAGGGGAATGAGTTTATTTGAATGAAAATGTAATATTTTGTAACAAACAAAGCAAAAGAATAAGTTTGTTCTTGCACATTTAGTTATTTATGTGAAGAAAAATGCACTCCTGAGAAAACTGGTAATGGGGACAGGCACAAGCAAAACATAATTCCAAAGCTGCAGTTTGAATAGCAGTTATTTTTATTGACTCTTGTGCATAAAAATATGTACCTCTTGATTGGTTGAAGATGGTGCCTTGAACCACTTGTTTTGTCACTTCCGTTCTTCATTTCTCTTGCTTTGCTTATACCTTCCTTTTCTCTTTTTTTTTTTTCCTACCTAATTCACTGTAAAGACTTATTACTGGGAGAGAAGATTGTAAAATGAAAAGTGGTATTGGTGAGAATAGGATTATTTTTCCTTCCTAAGGCTGAATTGTGACTTCAGAGTGGCATAGTAGAAAAACATAGGAATACCCTGTCCTAGTTTTCTAAGAAAATTGCTTTGGAACATTTTCTAAGATCAATTCATTAATAGTAGAGCTTATTAAGAAACACTTTGCTACACTTAGCCCATATTCTTTTAAAAATACAAATGAAATGGCCTGTCAGAATTTTCAGTCTGTTTTCTGACCAGATAAAACTGTTAAATTATAAAGTTTCTTTTCATGGTTAACCTGTTTTTGCATGAACAACCTCAGTAAAATGGTTTACCAAGGATATCATAGTTATAACATGTCCATGGGGGTTGTGAAAATAAAAATACCCCAACTATCTCACAGTAGTCACCTCTGAAATTATACTATTTTATCCTGTTAAAACTGTTGCAAATGGGACAAATACACATTTTATTTTAAATAGCATTTTGCACTTTATTATAGATAGCATTTTGCATTTTATTTTGCTTTTTTTAATCAATAATTGATAAATTTTGAGTGTTTATTTAATTCCTTATAATGAAGCCATGGACACGCTATCATTCCTAAATTGTTACTGCATGTTTATATAGAAACAAGAAATAAAATGGATGACGCGAAGCATACTGAAAAGACTGCAAGTGACTTCTTGGATATGTAAATAGATAGCTGAATTAATTTCTGACCATCACAATGATAAATTATGTTCTTATTTCAAAGGCTTATGTCAAGTAAACAAAATTCTGTTTGCTCCCTTTCTTTTACACTTTGGCTTCTTTCTCATAAGTTCTATGTCCTATTATTAGAAGAAAAATTAAATAATCCCCTTGAAGTTAAATTAGCCAAGTTATAAATTGTATTTTGTCATGAGTTTTCCAGGACTCCTAAATAGATCTAAAAGTAAGTATATTTTTACATGTCCATTTCATCAGTTATATACATACATATTAACTTTTTGTTGGTAGTTCTCTCTACTATAGCAACAACAGAATCCCTTCTCTTTTTCTTACCAAGTTAAATGTCTGCCTATGCTATTTTTCTAAAAACCTGTGCTTAAGATCAAGTTCTTAATAATTTGTTAATAGTTAAAACAACACAATAAAACAACCAATATATGAATATTTCATGTAGTATATAGGCCTACCTTGTCTTACTGCACTTTGCTTAACTGTGCTTCACAGATATTGATTTTTTATGAATTGAAGATTTCTGGCAAGCCTGCATTGAGCAAGTCTGTCTGCATCATTTTTCCAACAGCATTTGCTTACTTCATGTCTTTGTGTCACATTTTGGTAATTCTCATAATATTTCAAAATTTTTTGTTATTGTTATATTTGTTATGGTGATCTGTGACCACTGATCTTTGATGTCACTATTGTAATTGTTCTGGGGCACCATAACCTGTGCCCATAATAAGACAGCAAACTTGATAAATGTGTGTGTGCTGACTGCTCTACCAACTGGCCGTTCCCCCATCTCTCTCCCTCTGCTCAGGCTTTCCTATTCCCTGAGACACAACAATACTGAAATTAGGCCAATTAATAAACATACAATGTCCTCTAAGTAGTCAAGTGGAAGGATGAGCTGCATGACTCTCACTTTAAATCAAAGCTAAAAATGATTAAGCCTAGCGAGGAAGGTATGTCAAAAGCTCAGATAGGCTGAAAGCTAGGCCTCTCTCATGCCAAACAGTTAGCCAAGTTGTGACTGCAAAGGAAACATTCTTGAAGGCAATTAAAAATGCTACTCCAGTGAATGCACAAATGATAAGAAAGCAAAACAGCCTCATTGCTGATAGAAGAAAGTTTTAGTGGTCTGTATAGAAGATCAAACCAACCACAACATTCTCTTAAGCTGAAGCATGATCCAGAGCAAGGCCCTAACTCCTCTTCAGTTCTATCAAGGCTGCAAAAGGTAAGGAAGCTGCAGAAGAAAAGTCTGAAGCTAGCAAAGTTTGGTTTATGAGCTTGAAGGAAAGAAACTGTTTTTATAATGTCAAAATGTAAGGTGAAGCAGCAAGTGCTTATACAGAAGCTGCACCAAGTTATTCAGAAGATCTAGCTAAGATAATGAATGAAGGTGGCTAGACTAAGCAACAGCCTTACATTGGAAGAAGATGCTATCTAGGACTTCCATAGCTAGAGAGTAGACATCAATGCCTGGCCTTGAAGCTGACTCTCCTGTTAGGGGCTAATGCAGCTGGTGACTTTAAGCTGAAGTCAATGCTCATTCACCATTCCTGAAAATCCTAGGGTCCTTAAGAATTATGCCAAATCTACTCTGCCTGTGCTCTATAAATGGAACAACAAAGCCTGAATGAAAGCACATCTGTTTAAAACATGGTTTCCTGAATATTTTAGGCCCACTGTTTACTGCTTAGGAAAAAAAAATCCTTTCAAAACATCACTGCTCACTGACAATGCACCTGGTCACCCAAGAGCTCTGATGGAGATGTACGATGAGCCTTATGTTGTTTTCATGCCTGCTAACACATCATCCATTCTGCAGCCCACAGATCAAGAATTCATTTCTACTTTCAAGCCTTATTACTTAATAAATACATTTCATAAGGCTATAGCTGCCATAGATAGTGATTCCTCTGATGGATCTGGCAAAATAAATTGAAAACCTTCTGGAAAGGATTCACCATTCTAGATGCCATTTAGAACATTTGTGATTCATTGGACGAGTTCAAAATATCAACATTAACAGGAACTTGGAAGAAGCTGAAACCAATGCACATGGATGACTTTGAAGGGTTCAACACTTCAGTGGAGGAAGTAACTGCAGACATGGTGGGAAAAGCAAGAGAACTAGAATTAGACGTGGAGCCTGAAGATGTGACTGAATTGATACAGTCTTATGATAAAACTAACAGATGAGGAGGCACTTTTTATGGATGAACAAACAAAGTGGTTTCTTGAAATGGAATCTACTTCTGGTGAAGCTGCTGTGAATATTGCTGAAATGACAATAAAGGATGAAGAATATTATATAAACTTAGTTGATAAAGTGGAAGCAGGGTTTTAAATGACTGACTCCAATTTTAAAAGAAGTTCTATTGTGGGTAAAATGCTACCAAATAGCATTACATGTTACAGAGAGATCCTTCGTGAAAGGGAGAGTCAACTGATGCTACAAATCTCATTGCTGTCTTGTTTTAAGAAGTAGCCACAGCCACCTCCGCCACCTTCAGCAACCACCGCCCTGACCAGTCAGCAGCCAGCAAAAAGATTATGACTCCCTGAAGATTCAGATGACAGCACTTTTTAGCACTAAGGTATTTTTTAATTAAGGTAGATACATTGGTTTTTTTAGACATAACGCTATTGCACACGATAGACTACAGTACAGTGTAAACATAACTTTTACATGCACTGGAAAACCAAAACTTTGTGTGACTGGCTTTATTTTGACATTCCCTTTATGACATATACCTATAAACACCTCATTTGAGCCTCATAACAACCACAAAAGTTAAGTACATATTATTATTAAACCATTTGATAGATAAGTGAGGTTATAAGAGGTAAATGTTATTGTTCTTAATGTCACTTAGCTGATAAATATCAGAAGAAGAACACAAATGCAGGTATTCAGACTCAAAATTTCAGTATGCACTAGTCTCTGATAGGATTTGCAAATATAAAGATGAATGAAATATGTCCTGTCCTTCCGGAGCTCACAATCTGTTGGCTTATAATTATGCTTAGTGTTCTGTGGGTGGGGGAAATGGTGGAAGTTTTTAATTCAGTTTGACCTAGTCTGAAAGAATTACTGAAAACTGTCATCCTGAACTGAGCCTTTAAGACTGAATAGGAGTTTGCCAGATAAAGTCTATTGGAATGGGATAGGGATATTCTTTCCCAAATGATGAAACAACATGAGGCAGGAAGGAGAGTAGACTCAATTTCAGAAAGATAGAAGAGGAATGAAATAGCAAGTGTCAGTAGATGAGCTGGAGAGTTAAGGTTAATGAGGAATTTGAATGAAAGGGTTTTTATCTGGTATGTTGTAAGTAACCATTAAAGGGCTTTAAGAAAGTAAGGATGACATTGCATTTTTTCAGTAGATTTCTGATAAGTGTGAATATATTTGAGGAAATGAGCCTAGGGGCAGGAGGTCCAGTTAGTTGTCTATAAAAATTACCCAGTAAGAGTTGTTAAAGGCCTGGACTAGGATAACAGGAGTAGGATTGGACAGGAAAAGATATTTGAACAAGATTAAGTGGGTAGGAGTTTACAAATGATTGGATTTGGGAATGAGTGATTCTAGGTTGATAGAGTGAACGGAAGATAATGGGATCCCCAACTGAATAAAGGAGCACATGAAAAGCCAGTTTTAGAAAAGAGAAAGTGTTTAATTTGGGACAGAATTAGTGATGTTAAACATGTTCTTCTGAATTTAGACCTTCAGAACAGCAGGTGAAAAACTTGGTACTACATAAATTTGGAAGTCAGCTAAGTATTTGTGAACATTAAAAATGAGAGTAAATTATATCTTTCAACAATTGCATGTCACGTGAGAAGGGCAATGAGCAGAAAAAGTAAATCTGAAGAACACTAAGAATTAAGTACCAGAGCAAAAAAAAAAAGGAAAATATGAGGAATAAATGGCACGGTATCAGTAGGGTTTCAAGAAGAAAGGGATGGTCAACAACTTCAAATATAGAAAGTTTCAGTAACTGAAGGTAATATTTGGATTTGGCAAAGGTTAGAACATTTTTGGTAAAAAATCATCTTCAGAGGTTTGTGCTTCCTTTGAATCCTCTGGGGAAATTCTTCTTTTCCCTAGTACTACAGAGTTGTGATTGTTTTTCTTGCTTTATTAATTCTGCAATGAGGTGCAGAGAATGGTATCAGTAAGATAAGGATTCCCTGGCCCCTCACTGTCCACTTCCGTCTTGGCAGTTTCCACTCTCAGTGTGAATCCCTGAATGGAAGTATAATGCTCAATAAACAACTTCTGACTGTGGAATTCTTAAACCAAGCTAGTAAGTCAGATGCAGTCTGTAATTCAGTTCTGTATGAATGGAGGACTACGTATCCCAAAACACTGCTGCACGTAATCCACACACTCTTAACTTTTTGCTTGTCGACAATGTTCTCTCTGTGTAGACTTTTCCTCCTAGGAGGTGCTGCCATTATATTAACACCTATTTCTGTTCCTGGTGGTTAGTGCAGTGAATATACACTATTTTTTTTTTTTTTGCCTGGCACCTAAAGCCCCTCTTTAAAATGGAAAATTCGTCACGTTTTGAATCCTGGTGAGAGGAAGAGTTCAGAACTTCTACTGAAGTTGACAGTTTCAGCTACTTGCTCTCCCAGTGTTCAGATGTCTTGTCCGATTTCTCTCAGATCCATTTCCTTCCTTTCTCTGCTCAGCTAGCTCTGTATCACAAGAAACTACAACAAACTTCTGGAGAGGTTAGGCCAATGGAAGGCATTGATGGATGTTTGGAACTTGGAAGGCATGCAGAAGCTGGGCAGGGTAATTGTGTCTCTATTATTCTGTCTCAGGCAGCATCTCTGTCACATCTCGTCCATAGCTCAGTCTCCTGGGACAATTTATCCCTCAGGGTCTCAACTTTCTCCAGGCATTCCTTAATTTATTTTTAGTTCCAATCAAATCTCCCTCTCTTCTGAGCTCTGGTAACACCCATTTTTCCTCTAGCCCCAGGAGTGTTACTAGCTTCCTTTTGTTCCTTAATTTCTGGATGGGCTCACTGTCTTCCATTTGGCTACTCAGCTCTTCCAACCCTGCATTACAGATCCAATATATTTGTAAGACTAAATGGTTTCTTGGTCTTATAACTAGACTAGACCCTGACTACCTCACTCAGCCTCCTTTGTAGCTGGGGTGCAGGTCTGTGTCTCAGAACCCATCAATCATATGCATTTACTCTGGACTTTGGAAAGGTTGCTGTTGCCATGATAAAGAGACAACGAGACAGAGAACACTCTCTGGCTGTTATATGAGTTTCAATGTTGGCTGCAGTGTTAGTGATGCTAGTGATGGGGTCCATTGCCCCATTCCATTATTTTCAGGGGTACAAGCTTCAATGTCCCGTGGCTTGGAGCACTGTTACCTCCTCACCAAGTTTCTCAGCCTTCTAGGAAATTCTATACACTACGCTTCTAATAAATTCTTTGCCTAAGACAAAAGAATTAGTTTCTCTTGCTTGCCACTAAGAACACTGACTGATACATATTGAATCCTAGGAGTTACAGTCTTAAAACCAATATAGAATAAGAAAATGTAGGCAATTCCCTGGTGGTCCAGTGGTTAGTACTCTGCACTTTCACTGCAAGGGGCACGGGTTCGCTGGGGAACTAAGGTCCTGCAAGCCGCATGGCGTGTCTAAAAAAAAAAATGTGGGAGAAATAGTTTTAAGAAATGAGCCTGATTCTGGCCAGCTCTGACAGTTCCAGTGCAATTCTACCTGACAACATCCTTGAGTTCCAGATTTAGAGACAGCAATTTGGGATGTTCTGGGTCAGAAGGCAGAGCAGGTATAGTACAGAGGTATCTGTAAATCTCTCCAGACACCAACTTAGTTCCTCTGTTTAGTTTGTAGCACTGTTGCCCAGATTTGTGTATCTACATTCAGGGCTATTTCAGTGGAAATTTAGGAGATGACTTGGCATTGCTCAGTAGCCAAAATGTCACCACAGTGCCCAGTCCCTGTAAGTCATGCTGCAATTGATTGTTTATTTGGCTGTCTCTCTAATGGGACAATGAACTCCTTAGCAACAAACACTGTGTCACTTTGCTCCACATTCTAAGACCTAGCAGAGAACAGGAAAGATATTCAGCAAATATTTACTGAACAAATGAATGGATTCTGGAAAACCAGACTGAGAAACTAAAATTTTGTTCTGTTTTGTTTCTGAAAATACAGTCACTGAATTTAGAACATTGTCTTTGGAAAGAGTACACAATGCTTTTTACTTCAGCTATTCTCAGACTCCTCCAAGCTTCCTCCCTCATATTTCTTTACAATATCCCTCTTGTGATTGTTCAATAAAATGTCATCTCCACGAAAACCTCCTTGTAAAGTGTCAGTTATTCCTTCCTTTGTGGTACAATATCACTTTGTACTTATGCTAATTATAAGAATTGTTGTATCACACTGTGTAATTCGTCTAATTGTCTGTATCCTCTATTAGACTTGGAATATTTCAATGACCAGAACCATGGTGCAGAACCTGCATCAATCCTTTGCACAATCTCAGGCATATTTTAGGACCAAGGTTCTTCATAGATTACTTGGAGGGATTCAATGAGACTGACTTTCTTCTTAATGCATGCAAAATTTCATGCAGACACATGCTCTTTTTTGAAGAAAAGGTCCATTTAGTGTTTTTAAATGTTTGTTGTATTTAATTTAATCAATCTACATATCAAATATGTTTTTGTTTTATTATATTTTAATTTTTTCAATACAAACTGCAATTCATTACAACATTAAATCTGATACAGTGTTGTTTTCATGGGCATTCTTTCCATAGTAAAATGTAAAATGTTGGGATAAAGGAAGAGAAAGAAAAACAAGGAGAAAATAATCTGTTCTCTAGATCACTGTTCTATAGATTATTATTTTTATTATAATGTTCTACCCCATCTCCTTTCTCTCCACTAGGCAAGGGATTTCTCCACACTGCTAAGATGTTACCTGTTATGAAATGAGATGGAAAGAAAAGCACTGAAGTAATAGTTCTGACGACTCCATTGAGGCATTAAAGTCATTTCAACTAAATACCCAATTTAAAAATATATTGCTGATTTTTCTCACCAGAGTTTTTCAGTCCACAGTTCTTTATTTGAACTTCTTGAGGTCAGATGGGTTTTCAAATGCTGTATTTTTTCTAAATACTAAAAAGGTAATAAAATGCATTTACTGCCTATTAAGCAGCACCCTAGCAGAATCTGGGACAGCATCCCAAGATCCAACACACTAAAAATGCTATAGAAAACTGTATGGATATTCAGACTGAGAAAGATAAGTAAAGACTATAAATAAACCAATGTCATTCTTTGAAGTCAAAATTTGAAGCCAAATTAGGTCAGGTTTTGCAGACAAAAAAAAATTAGTTTTCAGAGTTATTTTGGATCTTGGAAATCAAGACTTGTATTCATCTTGCACTACTGGGCTCCTTATTATGAATTTTTCAACTGAATTATTTTTCTTAAACTATATCAACTTCAAACTCATAATGGAGCTTATGGAATGCTATCACTGCCAAAAGAAGAGTAGATGAAAAATAATGAGTTATAGGGAGTGTGGAGAGAAGAAACCTCAGCATCTTAAAATGTTAACTACTACAAAAATAATTCAGAGTTTTAGAATTTATGTATGTCACATACATAAATACACAAACATGCACACACACACCAGATAAGCAACAGCAAACATAGAGCACTAAATGGCATACAGGCATGGTCAAGGTTACTTTGGATGCTGTAAGTTAGAGGTTGAATGAGAAAGTATGGGGGAAAAAAAGGGATATGCAACAAGGAGACTGTCATGGTCCCTATAAACTTACCATAAGGATATCAGACTCACCAAGCAGTTTAAAAAAAAGAAAGGGCCAAAACCTTCTGAACATTCACAAGTGTTCAGAACAGAGGTATTCACAAAACTTCTGCTCATTGGGGACTTAGTGGTTAAACAGTCTTTAGCAGAAAGTTAAGGTGCAGTTTCTGGGTCAGTCATTCTAGTTAAAGTATCTCTTTCCCCTTGATTTTCACAGAAGGACCCTCTCTGAATGAGTTTTTAAAAACTCAATCGTTTTTAAAAACTATTGGGAAAAATTTCACTGAGAAAGTAAGAGATAAGCAATATAAGCATCCTATTAAAAAGTAATTTCAGATGACTAGAAGCAAAATATACAAAGACGAGGATGTGAAAAACGAAAGAGCGTTCTTTCATGCCTACCATGAACATTTTAAGTTAAATGCTTTTTTAAAAAAAATTTAATTGTACTGTCAACAATAAGGACCTTCTCAAGTGCATATTAACCAAAACATGGGGACCTAGTTCACTCATTAAAATGATTCATTACTCAGACAATGTGTGTTACCTATTGATTATTATCAGTTACAGTTCCTAACACAAATAAAACTTAGTCACATTTAAAAATCAGATTTAGCAAAGTCATTTTTGGTAATAATGTCCTTATAAAAGTATTTCAAAAATCATACATTTTATACATATATATATCCCTTCAATGGTATTATTTTCCTGAACTCAAATTATCAGGTGGATGTAACCAAACTAGCATGGGACACAACCAAATTCTACTTGCTCCTTACGGAGAGGTGAACCATACCGCGGGGATCTGGGATGCTGGAGACCATATTCTCCACTGATACAATTTCTCCCCAAATATCCATTCTTTTCCTCGGAATATCCCGCCATATTCTTTCATCATGAGTTATTAAAAGAAACCCCTCTGAGGAAACAGCAGTACCTATCAGATCACTGATGTGATGGCTTGAGCAGAGCGACAGATGGCACATGTGCTTTACACATTCTCAGAGTGACGTAATTATAATCGATGATTGTCCTATCTTCCACATTTCCCCTAGGGAATACTTCTTTCCTTGTTTGACTTCTTTTCTTGTTTGCTCAGACTCTCTCTGGAATTTTTACTTTTTCAATTCCCTGACTTCATATTGTTCCTTAATTCCATACCCCTTGTTCTTCTGCCTCCTTAGAAGTCCAGTCTAAAGCAAGCATATTAGAATGGGAAATTTAAATACAATGGCATTAGAAGATAAATAAATAAATGAACATAGCCTTTTTAAATGACAGGATTCTTGACTGAGAAACATTCTAAGATAAAATGCAGCTTACTAATTACCATAATTATGTTGTTTATATACATTAATACATGTATACAATGCGTGAAAGACTTTACGTGAACTATCGTTCACCGTAAGCAAATATTAGTCAACGCTTATTTTAAAAAGAGCTATATTAAAATTTTAAATGAAAATTAATACAAAACAGAAATAGAGAGAGACTCAGAAAAGGAAGAGAAAGAATGTGGATGGCATTTATAGAGAAAACAGTATCACTGAAATGGTTACTACATTGTATCATTTTGAAATCATAGTAGAAGATGCCGCTGATGACTCCACCCCCACAAGTCTGGGAAACAGAAATATTACAGATGTTTTACAAGTAAATTGATGAAACACTGAAGCTTCTGAAAATTTCTGGATAGGAATGGTTTGTGGAAGTGGTTGCTCTCACCCTTTCCCTACCACTCTCAACACACACATCCACACATACATATACAACATGAAGTGTCATCACACCATATTACAGCATATCAAGAAGCCACTCTATATTTGCTAGCTTAAACAAATGTATCATTGAACTCATCATTTTTATTATAAAATAATTCATCTCCCTTCATAGTTTCCACAGACGTCCATGAAATTTCTATGGCAAGAATTCAAGAATTTAATAGGCAACTCACTGATAAAAAAAAAATGAAAAGAGAAGATAAACTTTTTTTGAGAAGCATAAAAATGTACTAGTCTAAATTAATAGAGAAATTTCTACCTGCTATGATCAGATTCATCTATTTAAATATTACTTAAGAATTCATTTTTAAATTTCTATTATCAGGATTAGTTTCATTATGTAAATGCATAGTTCTTCTCCTAAGAAAAGGTTTAACATTAGTGTATACAGTTCACAAAAGTGTTTGCTAATGATTCAGAATTTGCATGTAAATATGCATAGTGTTATAATGCTTGGGGAAAGGAAAAAGTGAAAATAAGAATACAGCTACCAGGGACTCCCCTGGTGGCGCAGTGGTTAAGAAACCGCCTGCCAGTGTAGGGGACACAGGTTCGAACCCTGGTCTGGGAAGTTCCCACATGCCGTGGAGCAACTAAGACCGTGCACCACAACTACTGAGCCTGTGCTCTAGAGCCCACAAGACACAACTACTGAGCCCGCATGTCACAACTACTGAAGCCCACACACCTAGAGCCCATGCTCTGCAACAAAGAGAAGCCACCGCAATGAGAAGCCCGCACACCACAAAGGAGAGTAGCCCCCGCTCACCGCAACTAAAGAAAGCACAAGCGCAGCAATGAAAACCCAATGCAGCCAAAATTAATTAATCAATTAATTAGTTAATTAAAAATAATACAACTATACATATTCTACTTGATATAAATCTCTGTAGATTCAACATTGTCTTATCAACTGATAGATGATAATGCCTTTGAACATTTGACAAGGTTTATAGGCAATTGAGGGGGGCACACTGCAGAAAGTTAAAAATTGGTCTAATCCTAATTATTTTGATAGTTCAGTTGTAATCAATGCTATGTAGATTCCAGACAAGCACATGAAAATGAAGTGATGTGGAATATGTAGATAAATTGTCATGAAAAACCCATTAGGGGAAAAAAAAAGATTACAGTCTCACCAAACACTGGCCCAAAAGGAGGGAATTTAAAAGAAGCTATAAACCTCCAAGTATTTAGACAAGTTATAAGTAAAAGTTTATGGTATGTTGGGTGAGTATCAAATAGGGATCACCACAGTAAGCAAGTTGTCCATTTAGCACAGAACTCTGAAGTCATGAAAAATGGATATTATATACTATCATTCCTGGTTGAAATTATTCCTGATAATCTGGAAAGTGAAATGAGTTTTTTCAATTAGAATTTGTTGAAGCACATTTGATTGTGGCAGATAAACTAGTATCTTTTCTTTTAATCTCTCAGCTGAACTCAAAATTCATCCACTTGAAAATTATCTTCCACTAAAAATCTATGCCTCTTCCTCCATCTTTCTATCCACCTCTAATGTTCTCCACGTCAGATTTCAGCACTATCTTCAAACAAGTCACTGTAACCCCACACCACTCTCTTTTAACAAGCTCTGCTCTGTCTTATCTATCTATACCAAATATTTGAGGTTTTTCTGTAGGTTTATATTCTAGTAATTAGAGAAGAATATTAAAGATTGAGCATCTAAAAAAGTTATACAGTTGCTAAAAATAATGAAGTTCATAAATGAAGTTAGCTCATTATTTCCTTCCTTCTCCATCAGCATCTTAATTTACTTTGGAGCTACTCCTACACAGCACGTTTCTCTGTCTTCACTCACAGACGTTGCATAGTTTTCCCTACATTCCTAGGTTCTCACCCACTTCTCATATTCTCTCTCTTTCAGAACCAGTACACACTGAGGTCTATTAATAATTGTCATAGATATAAAGTATAAAAGGCCTCAAATGAATTTCAGCATCACCTTTTTGCAAGAAGGACAGACATCTGAGGTCATTCCAGCAGAGATCTTAATTTACCTCATAAAGAAGGGCAGAACACCTGTCCTCTGGCATAATATTGTAAGCTAATCACTGGAAATTTTGTTTTCCTCAGTTTCATCAGAAAGACCATTTAACAAACCAGAGCTTAGCTCACTTTTTTAAAATATGGAAAGGAACAAATATAAAGTTGGAAGCAACAAAACTGTAAGCATTTTTAACTTATAAACTTCAAATGAAAAAAAGAATGTAAAAATATTTCAGATTCTGAACTGTTTCACATTCAAAAAGCAATATATATTTCTATCATAATTAATATTTTTATTGTTGAAATGTTTAGACTTAAAAAAATCAGATATTCCAGTATAGTTTAATTGTCATTGTTTTTGCTTATAACTAGATATTAATCACTATAAAGTCTTTAAAGTTTTCCATTTAGTGGTATCATTTTAGATTACTAAGTTAAAGTTGCTCTTTTACATGAAATCCTTAAGAGAGGAGATTATTAAAATATGGGTTAACTCATGTTCTGCATAAGTCTAAGAAGCAAGCAGAAAGAAGAGCAGGATAAAGTACACTTACAACATGAAAGAGCTGGAAATTATGAAGTAACTTGTAAGGGATTTTAAATCATACTATAAAAGGGACCCTTGAGTTAAGAAAAAAATTCAAATTAGTTATCCTATTAGAGACACAGTACAGGAAAAAATTGCAGATAGGGCAAATACTTTATTCATAACATGCTAACTAAAATTTTAAAAGCTGAAGCAATATCTTATACATATGCCTCAAAGATAAATATTAATGAATAAAAGAAATTTCCATACTGGTGAATGGGAAAAAAATCTATAGGAGCAAATCAGCCTATGGTTTTTTTTGTTTGTTTCCTTTTCTTTTGTCTGCTATGTGATTTCAATAAAATTAAAACTCTTTGAGCATTTTTCCTACGCTCATATTTTATGACAATGTCTAAGTGAAGCGCAGCTGGCACGCTACAAGTTCGCAGCCATCGCTGATCACACCAGTGGATCTAAACAATCTTTCCTCTTCTCACACATGAGTAGAATCTCACTCTTTAGTGGACCAATACAACAACTGATTAACACATTTCTAATGAAATTTATATACCATTTTTATGTATTTATCTCATATCCTATCCCTGTGTATTCCCTACTGCCAAGAACAATAAGTTTAATTTAGTAACACTAAACTCAAGTAAATTAGTATGTCTAATTGACTCTAAGTTCTGATTTATAAAAAAGTCTCTTCACTAACTGAATGTGCTTGTGTGTAGAACTTTTTGGGATCTCATGCAAACTAAAGTCACAATGATATTTCCTATTACATATTCCTGAAAGGAAGCAACCTCAGTGATAAGAACAGAAGGGTCTATAATGAATAATGCATAATGCTTGAGCAATGCAAATGAAAAAAAGTCAAGTGTGACAATCCCTAAGTATTTATAAATTTTGTGTGGAAATTATATTACTATTAAGAAAACATTTTAAAATACACTGCCTGGTATCAAAGTATGTTTAATTTAAAGTGTTCATATTTTAGACTCAGAATGATGGATTCAAAAAGCATTTTATGAAGTACAATATTTTTTTATTTAAAAGAATAAGTAAAACATAAAAGTTTAAGGTATATGTTTGTTACCACATTGCTGCTTTTTATAGGGGGTGAGTCGTGCTATTTGGATTAATCTATGGAATGAATTAAAATTTAAAATATCATTTTCAACCAATATCTTATTTATCTTTACAATCCTTCTTGCCCAGTACATAGCATAGTGTGGTTTGTTTTTGGTTTTGCCATAATCGGTACCTCTAAATATTTTTAAATTAAAATCTGTTTAGTGAGTACGAAAAGTTCATTTACTATAAATGATCAGAGATGGAGAAGTTTTAAAGGTAGCCTCTGTAACTATGTGACTGGGAAATAGAATCATCTGAAAAAAATAAACAAAAAAGTTTCTGGTGGACTGATTATTGACTGAAAGGCAACTTTATGTACTCTGCTTTGTGACTCCAGGGTTGAGAATTTGCAAACTATATTTCCCAAATTCTCTGAAAATAGGTATGTTGACTTTCTCGCCATGGTTTAAGATGCTCAACAAAACTGTTTATATTCCATCCCACTTAGAGAAAAAAACTTCCTTTTAGGGATGTCATAAATATTTCGCCTATTTTTGAACTTTATATAAATGTTTTATGGTTTGCTTCTTTAGCTCAACATTATGTTTGAATGATTCATCTATCTTGTTTTACACATAGCACTAGATTATTACTTTTCACATCTTTAAAAGATGTCATTATACAAATATATCACTAGTTATTTATTCAATGTAATATTGACAGTCATTTGGGTTGTCACCAGTATTAAAGTATTCCAAACGTTACGTCTATGAACACTTGTGTTCACTGTTTAGCAGACTCTTCTACAAAGTGATTGTACAAATTTGCACACCAATTCAGCAACATATGAAAATTCGAATAGCTCTATATCCTCTATAAGACTTTTTAAATGTTGGTCAAACTTGTAAGTGTGTAGAGTTATCATATTATAGTTTTAATCTGCATTTCCAAAAATATTAATAAGATTGAGAACTTTTTAATCATCTATAAGAAGTTGCAAATTCAATGGGACTAAATATATTAAACATGTTTAAAATTCTTGAGCTGCCCAGGAAGAGATAAAAGTACTAACTCACATATGAAAATTCAAGAATGCATACTGTAATTTGTATATATAGTAAAAGCACATACAATTACTTGGCTGCTAGAAGAAAACTAGAATAATAAAAAGAATCAATTCGAAATAAGTTAAGAAAGGTGAGAAAATGGAACACAGCACAGGTGGGAAAAATTCATAAAATTGTACAATGGCAAATTTAGATATTAAATACCAATTATTCTGCTAAATATAAAATTCTATATATTCTAATTAAAATGCAAACATGTTAATAAAACTTTATTAACAATTAATGAAACATAGTTTCCACAAGATATATAAAATGCATGGATTTAAAATTTGAGAATAAAAAGATAGAAAAACATATACCATGTATAAACTAACCAAATGAAAGCAGAAATAGCTATATTAGTATCAGTGAACAGTGTACTAATATAAAGTCCTAAAAATAAATTTTATTAATATAAAAACTTAATTCACCAAATATATGTAATATCCATAAATTTGTATGCAACTAATAGCAAAGCCTCAAAACATATAAAGTAACAAAATAGAACTTAAAAAAATGGCATAAATAATTCCACAATTACACAAGATATTTTTAACCCATGTTTCTCAATAATTGAAAGGATAACCAGACAAATAGTAGTAAACATATAAAAGATTTGAAAAGTACTATTAACAAACTTCATCTAACCAACATAATATAGAACACTACTGGTAACAACTACAGAACAAAATTTTTTGCAGAACAGAAATTCTTGCCAAACAAAATTCTCAAGTGAACATTAAATATTGATCAGATCTGAGCACATGCCTCACCAAAACCAAGTATCAATAAAAACTAAAGTACTGAAATCATCTTGAATATGTTCTCTGGCCAAGTGCAAAGTTAGATAACTTTTAATTCCTCATAAGTTTGGATATTAAGAAATGCACTTCTAAATAATCAACTGGGTCAAAGAAAACATGACAAGAAAGAATTAGGAAATAATTTAAATCACATTTTACCATTTTCCAATGTATGCAGGTGTGTGAAAAAAGATAGGGTTTTAGAGTAAAAACATTAAAACAACCATAATAAATATGTTTGGACCCTTAGGGAATTAAAAAAATAATATTATATTCAATAATACTATTACATAAATAAATTTTAAAAGTTATTTCATGGATATGATGATGTTTCAGTTAAATAGGAAAATATTCTTATTATTAGAGGAACATAGCTTTAATTTTTTTCAGAGTACTGTCATAAAATTTAAAATTATTTTCAAATAGTTCAGAAAATAATAGAACTACCTACTGATGAGAAAGAGAGGACAAATAAGACAAAAAGTTAACAATTTGTAAAAGGATACCTCTACTTCTTATATTATTCTTTTAGTTTATCTCCATCTTCAAAATTTTTCTTTTTTTTTTAAAGATTTTCTTTTTAATGTGGACCATTTTTAAAGTCTTTATTGAAGTTGTTACAATATTGCTTCTGTTTTATGTTTTGGTTTTTTGACCTTGAAGCATGTGGGATCTTAGCTTCCCAACCAGGGATCAAACCTGCACCCCCTGCATTGGAAGGCAAAGTCTTAACCACTGGACTGCCAGGGAAGTCCCCACAATTTTTCAAGTAAAATTTTTGTGAAATTTTTGAGGGATAAAGCTCAGGCTGTGGTCAGAGGCAAATTTATAACCTTCAAAGACAACTAGTGATGAAGAATAAAATGTAAAAATCTCAAGAATCTAACCAAGAAGATAGAGAAAGAAAAGCAAATTATACATAAGACACAAGCAGAGATGAGTAACTTAGAAAACAAATATCCAAGAGAGGGTATAAACAAAGTCAAAATATGATTCTCTGAAAAGATTAATAAAATTGAAAAACCTCTGACAATATAAATAATATAAATGTAAAATGTAAATGTAAAACATAAAAAAACACTTTAGGAATAAAAAAGGTATAACTGTACATTCTACAAATATTAAAAACTAATTATTGGGCTTCCCTGGTGGCGCAGTGGTTGAGAGTCCGCCTGCCGATGCAGGAGATACGGGTTCGTGCCCCGGTCTGGGAAGATCCCACATGCCGTGGAGCGGCTGGGTCCGTGAGCCATGGCCTCTGAGCCTGCACGTCCGGAGCCTGTGCTCCATGGCAGGAGAGGCCACAACAGTGAGAGGCCCGCGTACCGCAAAAAAACCCCAAAAAAACCCACTAATTATTGAGGATAATTACAGATATTAATTCTACAGATATTAAAAAGTAATACTGTTATGGATTGAACTGTGTCCCCCAAACTTCATATGCTGAAGTCCTCTTTGCAGGTATAGTCAAGTTAAGATGAGGTTATTAGGGAGAGACCTAATAGAGTATGACTGGTGTCCTAATATAAAGGGGAAGTTTGGGCATAGAGACAGACATTCACAGAGGGAAAATAATGTGAAGAAACAGAGAGAATGCCACTTACAAGGAAAAACTGAGCTACCAGAAGCTACTAGAGAGGCATGAAACAGATTTTTTTCTTACAGCCTTCAGGAGAAGTCAATCGTAATAATGCCTTGATTTCAGACTCCTAGCATCCAGAACTGAGACAATAAATTTCTAAGACACCAAGTTTGCAGTACTTTGTTATAGCATCCCTAGCAAACTAATACAGGTTGTATAAACATATTTTGCCAATAAATTTAAAATGCTGATAAAGTTGACAAATTCCAACAAAGAAACAATAAAAATTAAAACAAAAATAAATATAAAATCAGAATAGTTTAATAATTTTAAGGAAGTGAAACCCCAAAATAAAACCTTCCCACAGAGACATTTCAAGGCTTAATCAGTAGATGGATTCAGTAATAAATCCCAGAAAATATTTCTGGAAAAAAATTATACAAATTTTTGGTTTTCAAATGTGATATGCTTTTTGCTCTCTAATATATTGATATTGTGAATTACATCATTTGTTTTTCAAATGTATATCAGGCTTGAATTACCAGGATATATCCCTCTTTGTCATGATATATTATCCTTTTATATATTGTGGGGTTTGATTTGCTAATATTGTGCAAAGGATTTTTTACATCTAAGTTTGTGAGGGACATTGTTCTATTAATCTTTCTTTGTAATGTCTTTGTTTGGTTTGGGTTTTGCCCTGATAAAAATGAATTGCAAAATGTTTTCTCTCTTCCTTTTCTTGGAAAAGTTAATGTAGAAACAGTAATATTTCTTTTTTGAATGTTAATTAGAATTTTCCAGTGAAGCCATTTGGTCCTGGAAATTTATTTCTTGAAAAACTTTATTTATTAATTTGGTTTCTTTAATAGACATAGAATAATTCACATTATTTAATCTTGAGTAAGGTTGGTTAGTTGGTGTCTTTTAAGGAATTTGTCCATTTCATCTAAATTGTTAAATTTATGAGCATAAAGTTGACTGTAATATTTTCTTATCTTTTTAACGTCTGTAAGATCTATAATAATATCCTTTTTTCATTTCTCATTTAATCATTTGTGCCTTCTCTTTTTTTCATGGTTACTCTTTCTAGAATTTTATTAATTTTTAATATTTTCTAAGAACCAGCTTTTGGTTTTTTTTAAATATCTTTTATTTTCTGTCTTCAATTTCATTGATTTTTATTTTATTTCTTCCCTTCAGCTTGCTTTAGGATTAATTTTTACATTCATTCTTCTCACTCTCCAAAATGGTGGCCCCATCTTCCTTTCATGTGCTACTGTAGGTAAGTCAAGACTCAAATAACATCTTCTCTTATAAGAACCTGTATTTTCTTATACATCAGGGTAGTTGCCTGCCTAAGACCTCAGTTTTCTGATGGGTTCTAAAGTAATGACTTCGTAGATTATCTGGAGTGATGATGTTCTTTCCAGCTTTCTACATCCTGGGAAAAAGTTAGAAACTCTTTTAAAAAAGTATTGTTCTCACTCCTTTTCAAATTAGATAATTTCTATTCATCTATCTTCAGGTTCACTGACACTTTTCTTTGTTAGCTCTATTCTTGCGTTAAGTTCATCCAGGGAATTCTGAAAATTTTAAATATTATTATATTTTTAAATTCTAAAATGTCCATTTGTTTCTACTTTATAATTTCTACTTTTCAGCTGAGATTTCCTATCCTTTAATTTATCACAAGCACATGCCATATTAAGTACAGTTAATTTATATTCTTTTATGATAATTCCACCATTTGGGATATCGCAGTTGATTTTCTTCTCCTTTGAGAATAATACCATTTTCTTGGTTCTTTTTATATTAATTTGGAATTTATCCTGGACATTGTGAAAATTGTGTGGTGGAGAATCTTGATATAGTTATATTCTTCTGACAAGCTTTGATCTATTTTTTAGCAAGCAATTACCTTGATTAGGTTCCTATTGCAATCTCTATCTCACTTGAAACAGGTAGCAACTCAATTTTAAGTATAATTTTTTTTTTTTACCTTCTAGCCAGGATGGGCTGATAATTTTTGATGGTTTCTCATTCCTTTTTATGTTTATGGTTTTTAAATCTATATTTTATTTCTTGAAGCAATTTGAAAACAATTATTTTATATTTTGTATTAATTCCAATATCAAGAGCTCTTAGAAATATACATATGCTGTTTTGTTAATTTTGTTCACTCTTACTCATAGGGGCTTTATTTCTTGTACATTTGGTTAACTTTATTATGTGCTCATATTAGACTTTTTAAAGGGAGATTATTTGCATTTGTTTCTGTCGCATGTCTTCCAGTTTTATAAACTCAGGGCCATTTCAGTTTTTCAGCTTAGGATTCTCTGGACCTTGAAATTAGAGTAAATTTAATTTACAATTCATGTGAAGAAGTCCTATGGTTACAAATTCTCAGAGTATTTTATTTTTCCATTCTGAATCTGCCTAAAATAGACAAGTTATCTTGTCATTTTCCTTTGCTGGCAGGTTAGATTTTCTATCACCCTTTCATTGGCATTACAGCCATTTGAGAGTTCTTGCTTTATATGTGGGTCTCGATTCCAACTCGTCACTTTGTAAGAGTCCCAGACATTGTATTAATTTCACCGAAGAGTCTATAAAAATCAAGTCTAGTTCTTAGCAAAAGTAAATGTCCCAAAGCAGCCACAGATTCTATGTGTCCTTACTATTTTGGTTATGTTTCTCAACTTTTTAATCTCAGCTATCAATTTTATAGCCTATTTGCATTAATTTTTCTGCACCTAAATGTTTTATGATGAGAGTGTTTTTCAGAATATCTAGTCACCCACCATATTGGTAGAAAAAGAAATTCTATACTTGGCTGCCAGTGCTGGAGCCGCCACTGGAGCCGACTTGGCTTGCGAACTCCGCTGAGGAGCGGGAGGTTGGGCCGCAGTTACAGCCGCGTCGACTCCCGGTGCCTGGCCCTTCGGCGGCACGGCGTGCGGGGCGACGTGGAAGCGGCCCATGGAGTTCGAGGCGGCGCTGCTGAGCCCCGGCTCTCCGAAGCGGCGGCGCTGCGCCCCTGTGCCGGCCGCACTCCGGGCCTCAGGCCCCCGGACGTCGAGCTGCCGCCGCTGCTTCAGACTCCACCGCCGACTCTGCAGCAGCCCGCCCCGCCCGGCAGCGAGCGGCGCCTTCCAACCGCGGGGCAAATTTTTCAGAACATAAAACAAGAATATAGTCGTTATCAGCGGTGGAGACGTTTAGAAGTTGTTCTTAATCAGAGTGACGCTTTTACTTCGCAAAGTCAGCCTCACTCAGCGCTCACAGCACCTAGTTCTCCAGGTTCCTCTTGGATGAAGAAGGACCAGCCCACCTTTACCCTCCGACAAGTTGGAATAATATGTGAGCGTCATCTTAAAAGACGATGAAGATAAAGTTCGGGATGAGTATGAGCAAATCCTCAATACCAAACCAGCAGAACAATATGACTCTTTTGTGAAATTCACACATGATCAGATTATGCGACGATATGGGACAAGGCCAACAAGCTACGACGTGTCCTGAATCTTTCTTGCATATCTGGGTACCAGGTTTGACCTCAAGAGATGGCTGCTGTACACTTTTTGCAACTAGTTTGATATCACATTTCAGCTCCAACTTTGCATCCTGAGAACACTTAAATGTTTCTGCAGGTCCATTTTATACAACTTTAAAGACCTTAAAACTTTCCAGTTGCCACAAGCATATCTTTCTTTTCCGCTCATCCAAAAAACAGCTGTGCCCTACTGTGATAGATTTTCCAAACAAAAATACCTGGAGCAGCAGTTTAGCAAAATATGCCCTCAGTGGCACTCAACAAATGGAGTTTCCCCAAGTACAGTTCTGTAAGAAGTGTGTGTGAGAGTGTGTGTATGTGTGTGTATGTGTATTTTGTTATTATTTGTATTGTGCACATTTTTTTGATTTGGGGGATTCTGGCTGTGAATTTGATGCACGACAATTATGGTTAAAAACATTTCCTTGGTCTACAGAAGATCATTAATGTTTTGTGACCATGTAAGTTGTAACAGTGTATTGTTTTATGTGTAGGTATTATTGTTAAATACACGGACTGTTTCCAGGCACAGAATATGAGTCATAAATTAGGAGGGACATTAGATGTGATTATGACGACATAGCAAAGGTCTGTGGTCCTAGGTCTACAAATGCGTGGTGAGGAATTAGAACAAACCTGAGACAGGCCATTTGACACATGACTCTGCCTAGCTGTATTAGAACATTACTTTGACTCCAAGCCTTAAAATACCCACGTGGAGTCTGTGCTCACCTCATTCACACAAGGAGCTCCCTGGACACTGAACCTCTACGAAGGAAAAGAGTCTCCTCTGGAGCAGGGGCATCAGGCTTTGCTTGGGAGCATGACAAAGGCGAGCATGGGGCTGGGCCACGCCCCAGAGGCACCGCTACTTGGGAGGCGCCACTTCACCTTTGTATCAGTTACTGAAAATAGAATTTGGATCCTTTGGTCAGGTTCCCCCAGATTCTTTTAAGAGATGTCCATGTTCAATTGCTTGAGCTTTGTTTGGGCAACCCCCTGCCCCAAGTTGCTTACAGACTGTTCTTCACGTTATTTCCAAGGCTGAGGAACAGAAAGTAGCCTCTGTTTTGAGCAGGTGGAAGTTAAGTACACATTTATTTTTTACTGTGACTTGCTCAAGACCATGTTTTACAAAATGCCTTGTTTCCTTTATTATTTTTTCTGGAAAGGAAAGTTCTATTAAAATTGTTTTAGTTTGAATATAGAATAGTTTTTTAAATTAAGGCTTATTTTGAAAAAAACTGAGTTTAATTCAAATGTATGCCAGTACCTTGCAAAGTAAGGTAATATTCAGAGACAGCTGTCCTGATCAGATAGCTTAGAGAAGTTTCTGGAATATTCACATTCGAAGACTCCTTATTAATGAATATCTTTGACTTAAATCTAGCCAAAAACTGGAACATTATTCTTTGTACATTTTCACTATATAGCGTTAACAAGCTTAGTTGCAAACAAAATACTTAAGCTATTAAAAAAAAAAAGAAATTCTATACTTAAAAGAATTCATGATTCTCTGCCTACTCTTTCAATTTAGTATTTTCCTTATTCCCTTTAAATTAATAGAAAATATTGTGAAACTAGACAAATTGGTCTTACTACAATCTCTTGCTAACTCATCAATGATTTATTCATATCCACCTGATTGCCTTTTCTGCTTTCCTTAAGTTCCCTATTCCTTTCAGCAAATACTCTAGTCTATTATTGTCTGAGGCCATTCAGTATTAATTGTTTATTCTTCCAATTTCCCTGCCTCAAAATATCTGTATTTTGACACATTCTCTTTTCTTTACCTTCACTCTACAAGACTGACACTTGTGCCCTACTTTCACCCTCCCTATCATCTTCATAACCATTATGCTTTAAAGAGTATTTTCACCATGCTTTTGAATATTCAATATTTCCAAGGTATCTCACTACACAATATAATCTTCTTTTAAATTAATTAATTAATTAATTTACTTTTGGCTGTGTTGGGTCTTTGTTGCTGTGTGTGGGCTTTCTCTAGTTGTGGCGAGCAGGAGGGCTACTCTTCGTTGTGGTGCGCGGGCTTCTCTTGTTGCAGAGCACGGGCTCTAGGTGTGCGGGCTTCAGTAGTTGTGGCACGCAGGCTCGGTAGTTGTGGCCTGTGGGCTCTAGAGCACAGGCTCAGTAGTTGTGGTGCACGGGCTTAGTTGTTCTGCAGCATGTGGGATCTTCCTGGACCAGGGCTCAAACCCGTGTCCTCTGCATTGGCAGGTGGATTCTTAACCACTGCGCCACCAGGAAAGTCCTACAATATAGTCTTCACTCTTCTAAATCTCTTCTTCAACTTATTACCCCTTCAAGCAATACATTCTCCTTTCTCTACTTCAAATGTTTTGAGAAAGTAGTCTTCCCTTCATAATCACCCACTTCATTTGAAATTGTATTGATACAACTTCACCAATGATTCACTCCATCCAAATCCTTTGGCCTTTTTCTCATATCCTTAATCTTGCTGCAAATTATCATACATAAACCTCATGTCACTAACTCGTCTACATTTTAGAAATCTCCATACTAATCTAGTTTCTCATTCTTGACCTTATCTAAAGTGTAGACATTTCTCAAGGTTCCAGGTTTTTTTGTCAAGCCCCTATCCCCATAAGTGTCTATACTACATCACTTATTGATCTCTTATCATCCCATACTTCAAGATATTACCTCCATGAAATCAATTTCTAAATTTATAGCCCAAGGTGCCCCCTTTTCTGGTAGTCATTTAAGCAGAAACTGCCTAAGACGTTCTTTATTTCTCCCTCTTTTAACATTGCCATCGGAGCAGTTGCCCCACTGAGACAATTCTACTTACACAAAACATTTTTCATTCCTACTGTCATCACTTTACACCACAAACACATCACCTAATCAGTCTCTCAATTTGTCTATTTCACTCTCTTCCCTCCATCCATTCTGCATATTAAAGCTGAGTTAACTTTTCAAGGATATAGTTCTGATGTCACCATCATCATGCTCAGAAAAATTCTTTCATTGTTCCCAAAGTAGAAAAACTGATTGGCATCAGGGAATTCTATAATCTGAGCCCCATTTATCTCAAAAATAGTTTGTACTGATTCAATTTAGGCACTCTGGGCACCAATCAATCTAGACTCACCATTTGATCATAATATGTTTGTCAAGACTCTGATTTCAAGGAACAAAAACCCACTCAAGTAGTTCAAATAAAGGAGTGTCTACTGAAAGGGCACAGTGTCTTTAAATAGCACCAGAACAGAGTTAAATCACATGAAACCTGGAGATGAGACTTGGGAAACTACTCAGGATTGAGGCAACCTCTTGAAACTTTCTTTGCTTCTCAGCAGCAAATATACCAAACATAGCTTTCACTCTCCTGACTCCACGTGATATTTTTATGAACTCATCTCTACCATCATGCCTTTGTTTCTTAGTTTTAAGTTTTGAAGGACAGACTCCAGTTGGCAGTTGGCCAACCAGCAGTATGACTCTAGATAGGTACTATGTCCAGAGAAGGAGTCAAACTGTGCAGGCCATCGAAAGTATGTTAATTCAAGAACATACACTGTGTTTCCTGTTCCTGAGCTATTTTTTATATATGCCTTCTACTTGTGACTCTATGTACTCCCCCCAACCCCATCTTTCCAAATACCCAAAATTACTCATCCTCCCAAGACTTCACACAAACACTACATCCTCCTTGAAGTTTTTCCTGATTTCTCAACTGAAAGTAATTGCTCCCTCCTCTGAACTCCCATAGCTCTTCCTCTGACTCTCTGCTGTGGCAAGTCTCATCTCCCAAATTCAGCTAAAAGCAGAAGCTATACTATTCCCCAGCGATGCTTAGATCAATACAAGGAACACAGTAACCACTCGATAAGTGTTTGCTGAACAGCAAAGAGTATTCTAAAGGATAATTAAAGGCAGGAAGTACTTCTAAACCTTAAACTGAAGCCTTTTTCAGAAAGTAGGTCATGTACTGTCATAAATATTCTTACAAGAAAGGAAATATTGATGGACATTAGAACATATCCAAAACCAATTCAATCTCAGTTAAAAGAAGATGAGACTGCATTTATGTCCTAGGTGGGAGACCCAAATGATAGATTTACTTTTAAAAAGGAAAACCGAGAACAAACAAACAAAAAACTATCCAATCATTCAATAAGAATTTGCTGTAGACTTAGAGGACACTACTCTTGTGTTGACACCTTACTTGTGGTAGTAACATTCTTTGTTTCCCAGAAACAAGCCTATCATTAGTTAACCATTCTATTACCTTCCCCTAAATAGAACAGTTGTTAAACTCTGTTGGATTGCTAATCAGTATATTATCTTCTTCAGAGAGGCAAACTGAAGTTAACAAGATATATATTGCAATTCTTTAGTTTCTGCTAGTCTTTCAAACTCTAAAGTATACACTTACTACTCAAATTATCTAAGGAGAGAGATCCTGTGCTAGCTAGGGACTGCAATATATCACTAAGCAAAGGCTATGGAGCTACTAAAGCATCTCTGTACCAAAATGCTAAGATTCATTAAAATATTAAAGTATTAGCTATTATTGCACTTGAGAATGGGGACAGAAAACCTCTCTGCTTCAGAAGAGCTGCTCAGTTCCTCTATAGGCTAAGAGTTTGGTCGACTACTCTGTTAGCTTTTAGGATTAATAGTTCAACATGACTTGATCTCTGCAAAGTTCATTCTGCTCATTTTGATATTTTTACTCAATATTTTACCTCCTTATCCAGGTCCCTCCTGGCTTATTAAAGCAGTTCATCTTGCTCACATATTTTGAATAATAATTTTGAACTGTACACAATGAAATGTATTTCTGGTTTCTGTACTCAAGGGCTTTAACTGTGAAACATCTTCTCTATGATTCTTAGGTAAATAAAGATAAATAACCTCTCAGGGTATCATTCATTTATAAATTATAGTAGTCCTACTGTTTCTAGGATTTCTCAAATAAATTGATATTTACGTCTATTCTTGCAATACTTCTGCCACGTATTTGTGTTTCCCTATCCAGACTAGAGTACTGTTTAGCATTATTATTTAAGGCGTTTGTATTTCGCCTAGCCAATATTTCATCATGGGATCCTTTTAATTGGATTTGTCCTAGGCTTATTGAATAAAATTCCAATGTAATTTTTCTTTGATTATTTTTCCCCGAAGTAAATGTTTTGATTATAGTCAATGATGTCACCAAAGAAGGACTTTAACCCCATAAACCTCCATTAGCCTCTCCAAAGTTCCCTCTCCCAAAATAAGCATACAATATAAGTATAAATGACAGTTTTACTATGCAGACGCAGCTTCCAGAAACAACTCCTCAAGATGCGCCCTTTCCAACTAGATTATCCTTATCCCCTTCATACATATGCATCCTCTTCTAATACAGCTTTATACGCACTCTTTCTTTTGAAGAATATGAAGAGACAGCATTTTATCCAAGTTCATGCCTATCCTTTAGCATCACTCAGTGTCAAGCACATATACCAGATACTCAATAACTGTATGTTAAACAAAATTATATTTGGAGTTCATTTTCCCCCCCGGGCTGAAAAATTTTGAATGGTCCGTGTATATGTTGTCAATCTGACCACTGAATTGTACAATTAGATGTAATTACAATTTGATTCTATTACAATTTGATGTAATTAAACATAGAACAAAATTTAAAACTTTTCCTTTAAAATAATGCTGAAATTAATTGTTTTCCCTAAGTGTAGCATACATAGGTCTTGGCCAGATGTAACATCTTTTCCACCATTAATATGCAAAGGTACTAGTAAATCTTTAAGAAATGTAAAAAAGTATATCTTGCTTCAGGATTAATTAAATTACATTGCTTCTAGTGACTTGGTGTTATTAGTCCTTTAATTTTTCAGGTTAGGTCATGATATAAACCTAAATGAATGCCAAACAGAACCTCAGGATCCTGAACATTCCCCTCAAAAAATAAGAATTCTATTGTCATTGGTTGACCCTCTTGTTACATGTAAAATACCCTGTTTCTTCCTGCCTGCAGTGCTCTCTGCTTGCCCTTTTCTTTGTGAGGAATAATTTAGCCATCCCATTCTTAAATAGTTTGAGACCCTGTTTAAAGAACACTTACCCTAATGAGCTTTTCTTAACTCATTATTTTCATCTTCCCTTGTCTTACCCTCACCAGTTTGTGATAACACATATATTTTATTAAAGTTGTTTTAGATATCTGTCTCATTAAACCAGAAACTTATTGGGGTTAGTGACTTAGTTTTATTTTCTTTGTATTCTGAAAGCCTTGACTAATGGCTGGACAGCAAAGTGAACTCAATAAATCTATGTTGTAGGCATATCATTTTACATGTGTGAATATTTTAGAAGGTTGAGCTAATACTATGTCTATATTTAAAGCATATGCATATATTATAACAGTGATCTTTTCAAATGTCATTTTAGAAGCACCATGACAATAAGTGTCAATGGTGAATTGCTAGTTCAGGAGCGATTTCTGATTTAAAAATAAGATCACTCATCCTTGTCATCATTGTAAGGTAATTAATATAAATTTCATTTGCATATTCTTGGCTCATTTCTTTTCACTCTTTAATCTTGTAATCACTCCTAGTAATACTCTGAAAAGGTGACCTTAAGAAGTGATTAACATATTTGTTTAGAATAACAGAATAATTGCTTGTTTATTAGTGTACTGTTTGAACAAATAAACAATAGATTAACTGAGGAAGAATGGTTCTCAAACTAGAAAATTGGTGGACAATGCTAATACATGTCATCTTTTTAAAGAACAGGTAATGAATTTATTAAAATACTAAAGGAATATAAACTTTTGGTAGAAACTGACATTTAACGGTGAGACTTCAATACAGCATTTCCTTATCAACTTTTGTTTCTTTATATTTTTCCCTTCATTTTCTTCCTTGATATTTGTATCATTTATTTCTGAAAATACTCATTTATACCTTAGGCTCACTCCTGTGACTTTTCAATGTTTTTTGCTATAATACTTCCTGTTTCCATAGATTCCATCATTTTCCTCTTTCTCATTTCTTCTTGGTCTAGTTCTTAGAAACTTCTTCCTCATTTTCACTTCCTATAACACTTTTCATTTTTTCTCACATCTTCCATACCACTTGTCATATCTTCTTCTTTTCCTTTCTCTTATATCACACTCTTCATTGTAACTTGCAGTTATTTTCCTCTGTGTTGCATGCTTTTCTGATTCATCTGAGCCTATTATTCCTCATACTCAAAAACTCTACTTCTTTTTAGGAATGACCCTAACTCAGGTTCCCGTTCTTCAAGAGGCCACATCTAATTGCAGCTGTTATTGCCATCAGAAGAGATTCCTTTGCAAAGGAATCTTTCACATATTTCATAGACTTGAGTTTTTTTTCCATTTCTAGTGAAAATTCAGCTAATGAATTTAAGAAGATTCATCTGGAATTTATGATACATATCCTATCTTCAATAACCCCCATCCTATCTCAATCATTTCCATTTTAATGCCCAGAATATAACAATCCCAGTTAGAAAGTTGATTTTGTTTATTTTAAATTCAAGAATAAAATACTAGTTAACACCAAACAATTAAAAACATCCCAGACATTTTTTTATTCACAGCTTATCCACTTTTATGAAAATCAAAATATCAGTATTAAAAACACATGTGGTCAGGTACACACTTCAATGTCCAAACGGATGCCGCTTAATTCTTCTCACTGGGCTATAAAATGGCAATAGTTATTTTCAAAAATAGCTTACTATAACAGAACATTTTCTATTTGCCAGGTGCTATCCTAAAATTTTTAAATGTATGAACTAAGTCTTCGCTACAACACTATGAGGTATATGTTATTTTTATCCTTGTTTGTACAGATGAGAAAACTGAGATACAAAGAGCCTGAGTAACTTCTTCTGGGTCTCAGCCCAGGGTCATCCCAGACCCAGACAGCTTGCATTCAAGGCTGAATACATGAGATGCTCAAAAACATGCCCAGCCTCCCATGTAGTCTACAGAGGTTGATAGGTACTCTTTGTTCAGTGAATACCCACTATGAGTAGACACAGTAAGTGACTAAAGTTAAGAATGTAGGTGAACATAAAGAGGCAGGATAGGTTGGTTTAGCTTTTCTCATCATGGTTCACAATGGCCAATTGTTGAATGCTACTGAGGATCTCTCACAGTACTAGAACAAAAATATTTGCATGCTTTGTGGGAATTTGTTGACACAAATCATGTAAACACATATATAAATTAAATAATCCAAGATAATCAATATGTATCTAAGTTTGACTCATATACTGATTCCATGAAAATGTTATCAACAAAATTACAATTTTGCATTGATTGTAATCTAAATGTTCAATTATATACACACATATTTACACAGAGGATTTTTCTGCATTAATATTTGTTTACATAAAGTTCTTTTAAAAAAAATCAATTGCAAAAATTTATAATTTTGTGTGTTGTTATTTATTTTGGATTTCATGCAATTTGATGCATAGCCAATTCAAAATCAAATATATTATTCCTTATTGATGAAACATTACTGAAGATATCAAAAATAGAAGCCTGTGTTTACCACAACATATTTGTAAAACTGGTATATTTAAGTGTTTACTTATACAAATACACAGATTTTTTAATTGTTCCTTGCATGCATTATATAATCTCATTCCTAAAACAACCCTTTGGGATAGGTTCTATTTTTATCACTGCTAGAAAGAATATTCACAATATTAAATAACAGGTATAGCAAGAGTATGGACCATTTAGAATGCAAGCCAACCATGATGGAGCAGGATTCTGAATGATTCTTACTGAGTCCAGTTCTGTGTTGGGGAGGACCAGGGGAGGGCATTCTTGAGGAGAAATTAGGTAGCCAGAGAAGTGGTGGGGGGAGGAGGCACTTAGAGGATTCAGGACATTAATTATTTACCAACTAGTATGCCTCATAAAATAATTTTAATTTGTTCATAAAAACCTTGCCATTAGTTTCAAAGCTATTAAAATGTATATATTTCCATTAATTTTAATGGGAAAAATTATGATGCATTTCATCCCAACCCAAGACACTCAAACAACTTTCAAAGATAGAAAAATATGAACAATTTAAATAACATAAAATACTATTGTACTAAACAAGGAGGCAAATATGACTCAACAGTAGGTGGAGCTAAGTGGAAAAGGATACAAAGAAATCATACTGGGGAAGGAATGAAGAAATGAAGAACCAAGTGATTGACTTTGACCCAGCTAATAAGCCTTTTGGGAGGTACATGGTTATTCTGCACTCAAATACAATTAAAAATAGCTACAGTACAGTAAAACAACAACAATAAGAAGCTCAAAATAAAAATAAAACCTGAGAGCACTTCAAAATAAATCAAATTTGTGTGGGCTCACAACAGAGAGACCGAGGTGTCAGAGAAGCATCTACTTCTGCATATCTCTCACTTGTGCTAATTATACAAAGCAAACATGTTAACACAGTGATTGGATATTGTTTTGTAGTATATTCTCTAACCAAAAGCTGATTTTTAAAAAAAATTGGTACACGTGTCTTTGCCTGAAACTAAAGTGTCAATATGGTAATATATTTATTTAGTAAGGTGTGGGATGGAAAAAGTATTATACTGAAATAAAGAAGTCATCTGAACAGTGGTGTAATTTTTTAAGAATCATTATGACTCTTAAATAACTGAAGAGTTAGCGATCAATACAGCTATATGGGGCAAAAAAGCTGAGTATTAGACCTGATCATTTCCATTTTCCATTGCAGCAAATGAGACTGAATTAGCCAAACCTCCGTCACAAAGGTAGTAAAACATAGAGTCAGAACTTCACCCCAATTCTGTCCCATATCAAAGCCTATGTCTTAAATAATTGTGCTATGTATGAAGAATTTCCTTGTTGATGTCTATTGCCAACATTTGAATGATAAAAAGGAATTATACAATTTTTTATCAAAAAGTGGAGTAAGAAAATGATCAGATTTGCAACGGTCTGCTTTCCAAATCTGATCATTTACAGGTGAAGTCAGTAGATTTTTCCTAAAATATTTCCACTGCCAAAACTCTGTTGCTAGTGACTGAAACTCTACCATTTAATAGTCTTTCAACTGGGCTTAGAAATTGTCCCTAATACAATGTATTCTGGGATAAAAGCTAAAGGAAGCTTTTATCATACATAAATACCACATGAGATTTAACTAATAAGTGTCTTTCCAGAGTAGCGCTATGGAAAGAATGCTGACGTATGGTTTTAGCTCTCTCTTGGCCACCTACTAACTGATTGGCATTGGTGATGTCACTTGACCTTTCTGAAGTCAGTTTGTTTATTTACTGGAGGTAACAATGCCTTCCTAATTACATTGCAGCTTTGCTGCAGAATATCCCATGTAATAAGGCAAGTTAATGTATTCTTAAAGCTACTTACCCCATCAACACGTAAGCTCTCAGTTCTGTTAGATGGAAACGGGATAGATTCATATTCCACAGACAAAAGGTTTATTTGAAATAGTGAAATAAGAAGAAGCTGAAAAGGGTCTCTGGGTACCTGGTGTCAGGGTGGGGAGTGGAGGAATAGAGGTGCTAAAAAACAGACAGAAGAAAGGCAAACTTCATCTATTTTACAATTTTGTTTCTAGATGGCCATGAGATTTAATGTACAAGAAAACAGAAGTAAAACTAACTAAATGAAAAATACAATGCAAGTTCTTTTTCATAGCCTATCTACAGCTAAGTCTCTTGTTCCACTTACTCTGGAAATGTAGGTTCATTTAAAATGGAAATCATTCTTGCATATTGTTTACAAATATAAATCAATTCTAAGATACAGTCTAGGTTGGTTCTACAAAGAAAGAAAGGGGAAGGGAGGAAAGAAAGAAAGAGGAAAGGAGGGAAGGAAGGAAGAAAAAAAGAGAGGGGGGGAAGGAAAGAGGAAAGAAGGAAGGGACAGAGGGAAGGAAAGATTTAAGTATAATGCTATGAATAGGCAATTTCTTGTTAAGAGTACATCTGTGGACTCTAGCTTTAAATTTCTGCCATCTGATTAAAGACCTAAATGTAAGGCCAGAAACTATCAAACTCTTAGAGGAAAACATAGGCAGAAAACTCTATGACATAAATCACAGCAAGATCCTTTTTGACCCACCTCTTAGAGAAATGGAAATAAAAACAAAAATAAACAAATGGGACCTAATGAAACTTAAAAGCTTTTGCACAGCAAAGACAACCATAAACAAGACCAAAAGCCAACCCTCAGAATGGGAGAAAATATTTGCAAATGAAGCAACTGACAACTGAGGACTAATCTCCCAAATTTATAAGCAGCTCATGCAGCTCAATAACAAAAAAACAAACAACCCAATCCAAAAATGGGCAGAAGACCTAAATAGACATTTCTCCAAAGAAGATATACAGACTGCCAACAAACACATGAAAGAATGCTCAACATCATTAATCATTAGAGAAATGAAAATCAAAACTACAATAAGATATCATCTCACACCAGTCAGAATGGCCATCATCAAAAAATCTACAAACAATAAATGCGGAGAGGGTGTGGAGAAAAGGGAACCCTCTTGCACTGTTGGTGGGAATGTAAATTGATACAGCCACTGTGGAGAACAGTATGGAGGTTCCTTAAAAAACTACAAATAGAACTACCATATGACCCAGCAATCCCACTACTGGGCATATACCCTGAGAAAACCATAATTCAAAAAGAGTCATGTACCAAAAAGTTCATTGCAGCTCTATTTACAATAGCCAGGAGATGGAAACAACCTAAGTGTCCATCATCGGATGAATGGATAAAGAAGATGTGGCACATATATACAATGGAATATTACTCAGCCATAAAAAGAAACGAAACTGAGCTATTTGTAATGAGGTGGATAGACCTAGAGTCTGTCATACAGAGTGAAGTAAGTCAGAAAGAGAAAGACAAATACTGTATGCTAACACATATATATGGAATTTAAGGGAAAAAAATGTCATGAAGAACCTAGGGGTAAGACAGGAATAAAGACACAGACCTACTAGAGAATGGACTTGAGGATATGGGGAGGGGGAAGGGTAAGCTGTGACAAAGCAAGAGAGAGGCATGGACATATATACACTACCAAATGTAAGGTAGATAGCTAGTGGGAAGCAGCCTCATAGCACAGGGAGATCAGCTCGGTGCTTTGTGACCGCCTGGAGGGGTGGAATAGGGAGGGTGGGTGGGAGGGAGGGAGACGCAAGAGGGAAGAGATATGGGAACATATGTATATGTATAACTGATTCACTTTGTTATAAAGCAGAAACTAATACACCACTGTAAAGCAATTATACTCCAATAAAGATGTAAAAAAAAAAAATTTCTGCCACCACATTATTCCTCCTGTGTTATGGGATTTAACTTACCAACACTCATCCTGAATGCTGAGCCATTTAGAAATCATTCATTCGCTTAGAAAGCAAATAGGTCAGAATATTTTTAGAGTATAGGTAAATTATGACTACCAACTTACCACAGCCATCTCAGCCGGACTGCTGAATGGATCTAAATTAATCTCTGTCAATTTTAACCCACAGAAGATATGACCATTAGGCTTTTCTTCAATAAAAATCAGTTGCAGCAAAATAACTTTGCTTCATTAGTAAACAGTCATAACCTGAGCGCTATCTAGCTGCTAGTTAACAAGCAGTGTCTCATCCTAAAGGTACCCAGAGCACAAATCATAAAATATTGCAACTTATATTGTTCTAGTTTTATTTCAACATATAACCAAAGTTAATTTTAAGGAGACCATATAACATTAACACAGTTATCACTGTGTTGTATTTACTATATCCAATGCTTTTACCTTTACTTTAATATCAAAAAAATTCCTTAAACTTGAGAAATGACAATAGTTTTTCTAATCATGAAATGCTAAAAATACCTCTTTTACAACTCATGATTCTAGTGAGAAATAGGAGAATATTCTATTCATGGTACTTCCCATGTGTTATTAGTAATTTATTGATCATCCATAATTTTAAATGTCTGTAAATAGTTATACCTCTGAAAACTCCCACCACTTTTTCTCTCCCAATTTCAGTTTAAAAAGCTTATAGATCTTGGGGGCTTCCCTGGTGGCGCAGTGGTTGAGAGTCCGCCTGCCGATGCAGGGGACGCGGGTTTGTGCCCCGGTCAGGGAGGATCCCACACGCCGCGGAGCGGCTGGGCCCGTGAGCCATGGCCGCTGAGCCTGCGCGTCCGGAGCCTGTGCTCCGCAACGGGAGAGGCCACAACAGTGAGAGGCCCGCGTACCAGAAAAAAAAAAAAACACATTAGCTATTCAAATAGGTTTGCAGAGGCAGCTCACTGTGCTTTTAATTTGTATTTCCCGAATGGCTAATGATGTTGAGGGTTTTTTTCACGTGCTTATTTACCATCCATATAGCTTTTTTAGTGAAACGTCCGTTTAAAATTCTTGCTCATTTTTCATTGGTGTTTTTTGTTTCTTTTCATATTACTGAATTTTGAAAGTTCCTTATATATTCTAAATACAAGTCATTTCCTAGGTCTGAGGCTTGCAAAGTCTGTGGTATATGAAGTCATGTATCCATTCATACAATTGTACATGGACAGTCATAACAGCTTTACTTGTAATAATTCATATCTGGAAACAACTCAAATTTCCTTCAAGAGGTGATTGAGTAAATAAACTAATGTATCCATACAGAGGAATACTATTCAGTAATTAAAAGCAATAACTATTAACACATGTGGCAGCATGAATGAGTCTCAAAATAATTATGTAGAAACAAGACAGACAAAAATGTACTTACTATACGATTTTCTTTACATAAAATTTGAGAAAATACAACCTAATCTATAGTGAAAGAAACAAAATTACACTTTGCCTAGAGAGAGGGGTAGGAGTAAGTGGGATGAATTCGAAAGGCATATGAAGAATCTTTTGGGAGGTAATGGATTTATTCATTACTTTAAAATATATAGAGATATATTAAACCTTATCAGATGATATGTGTTAAATGTGTGCAATTTATTTTTTTGTTAGTTATACCTCAATGAAGATACTTAAAAAATATACTAGGGAATTCTTTATTAAAAGAAACCTAAAGTGAACAATTGTTTCTAATGCAGATTACCCCTGCACTCTGGGCCTGCAAATGTAGTACGTAGATTTTGGATTGGGTACAGTTCTCATCTGTGAGATGTTTGCCTCAGCACCTGGTTACTCATTGCCCTTGTGGCTCTCTTGAAAGGTGTGTAATGCTGTGTGTTTATTTTGCCTGTGGTGCTGCACCAGGATACCCTACCAACATCTTACCAAGGCCTCGTCTACCCTCATGAATCCCTTGGTCTTACAGCTGTCAATGCAAACATACCACATCTGTCTTTCATTCCTTCAGGAAGTGTCACCTGGTCAGCTGACAAGGGAGACCTCTACATTAATTCTGTGAAAGCTTCTTTAGAGTTTGTTTCCCTTACTACACAGGGAACTACTATTACTATTGCTACTACTGCTACTACTACTGCACAATACAGCCCTAACCCGTGTAACAACAGGATTTTCTGCTCAATGTTTCTGTATTTTCCTATTCAATTCTGTAGCAGACGCAGACCTTTTGTGTTTTTGTTTTTAATTCAATCAGGTGTTTCTTTAGATTATCCCACCAAATACTTAATTAATGATTTTGTCTTGACTGTAACCTAGTTTTGTTTGACACTACACCAGACTTGGATTCTGGTTAACTAGTAACAGATATATTATGCCGTCTCTGTTACTTATTATTTGTAATTAAATATTCACAGCTGAAAGCAATTTATTTTAATAGTGACAGATTCCTGCTGAGGAACATATCCAGCATATCCTAGGGGAAAGGAGAATAGAAAGTCACCACTAGGGTGTGATTTCAGAGTGCCAAAAGGCCCTTATGTAAAAATATTGGAAATATTTCCCCTGGCTGTTACTACCACAGTGGCTGAATTTCCCATGACAGGCATTTTTCCTTACAGATCTTACCAAGAATCTATGTATATTTTTACATGACAAAAGCATGGTGCTTTCTGGAAAATCAAGTATACCAGGTATTTTAGTACAGGGACATTTATAAGATTAAACAAAATTTGTATAGGTTTTAAATTGAAAAATGATAAACCACCTATTGGCCCAACTTTTAGCAAAAAGAGACATATTAAACAAGCGTGATACCCAATTAACATGTTTGCAAAGCTATTAATTTTAATTGTCTTTAATCTGTTTTGGGAAAAGAAATAAAATCACTTAGTACTTGATCATAATTAGGGATAGCATTTATACATGTTATGCACTCAAGTATGTTAATTTGAACTCTTCCTCAAAATGGAAAAGCAACATTCAAAATCATAAAAGAATGAATCACGTGGCCTAACATTTCTACACTACACATGTTTGGGGTTTCTTTTTAACATCTTTATTGGAGTATAATTGCTCTACAATGGTGTGTTAGTTTCTGCTGTATAACAAAGTGAATCAGCTATACATATACATATATCCCCATATCTCTTCCCTCTTGCATCTCCCTCCCACCCTCCCCATCCCACCCCTCTAGGTGGTCACAAAGCACCGAGCTGATCTCCCTGTGCTATGCGGCTGCTTCCCTCTAGCTATCTCTTTTACATTTGGTAGTGTATATATGTCTATACCACTCTCTCACTTCATCCCAGCTTATCCTTCCCCCTACCTGCATCCCCAAGTCCACTCTCTACGTCCACATCTGCATTCCTGTCCCGCCCCTACGTTCCTCACAACCATCTTTTTTTCCTTTTAGATTCCATATATATGTGTTAGCATACGGTACTTGTTTTTCCTTTTCTGACTTACTTCACTCTGTATGACAGTCTCTAGGTCCATCCACGTCACTACAAATAACTCAATTTCACTTATTTTATGGCTGAGTAATATTCCATTGTATATATGTGCCACATGTTCTTTATCCATTCATCTGTCGATGGACATTTAGGCTGCTTCCATGTCCTGGCTATTGTAAACAGAGCTGCAGTGAAGATTGTGGTACATGACTCTTTTGAATTATGGTTTTCTCAGGGCACATGCCCAGTAATGGGACTGCTGGGTCCTATGGGAGTTCTATTTTTAGTTTTTTAAGGAACCTCCATACTGTTCTCCATAGTGGCTGTATCAATTTACCTTCCCAACAGCAGTGCAAGAGGGTTCCCTTTTCTCCACACCCTCTCCGCATTTATTGTTTGTAGATTTTTTGATGATGGCCATTCTGACCGGTGTGAGGTGATACCTCACTGTAGTTTTGATTTGCATTTCTCTAATGATTAGTGATGTTGAGCAGCCTTTCATGTTTCTGTTGGCAATCTGGATATCTTCTTTGGAGAAATGTCTATTTAGGTCTTCTGCCCATTTTTGGATTGGGTTGTTTGTTTTTTTGATATTGAGCTGAATGAGCCGCTTGTAAATTGTGGAGATTGATCTTTTGTCAGTTGCTTCATTTGCAAATATTTTCTCCCATTCTGAGGGTTGGCTTTTCGTCTTGTTTATGGTTTCCCTTGCTGTGCAAAAGCTTTTAAGTTTCATTAGGTCCCATTTGTTTATTTTTGTTTTTATTTCCATTTCTCAAGGAGGTGGGTCAAAAAGGATCTTCCTGTGACAAAAAGGATGTTGCTGTGATTTATGTCACAGAGTGTTCTGCCTATGTTTTCCTCTCAGAGTTTTACAGTTTCTCACCTTACATTTAGGTCTTTAATCCATTTTGGGTTTATTTTTGTGTATGAGGTTACAGAGTGTTCTAATTTCATTCTTTTACATGTAGCTGTCCAGTTTTCCCAAAACCACTTATTGAAGAGGCTGTCTTTTCTCCATTGTATATTCTTGTCTCCTTTGTCAAAGACAAGTTAACCATATGTGTGTGGACTTACTCCTGGGCTTTCTACCCTGTTCCACTGATCTACATTTCTGTTTTTGTGCCAGTACAATACTGTCTTGATTACTGTAGCTTTGTAGTATAGTCTGAAGTCAGGGAACCTGATTCCTCCAGATTCGTTTTTCTTTCTCAAGATTGTGTTGGCTCTTTGGGGTCTATTGTGTTTCCATACAAATTATGAAATGTTTTGTTCGTGTCCTGTGAAAAATGTCCTTGGTAGTTTGATAGGGATTGCACTGAATCTTTAGATTGCTTTGGGTGGTATAGTTAATTTCACAATGTTGATTCTTCCCATCTAAGAACATGGTATATCTCCCCATCTGTTTGTATAATCTTTAATTTCTTTCATCAGTGTCTTTTGTCTTTCATACAAGTCTTTTGTCTCCTTAGGTAGGTTTATTCCTAGGTATTTTATTCTATTTGTTGCAATGGTAAATGGGAGTGTTTCCTATAAACGTCCCTTTTTTGCTGCTTCCATAGGTTTTGGGTCGTCATATTTTCATTGTCATTTGTTTCTAGGTATTTTTTGATTTCCTCTTTGATTTCTTCAGTGATATCTTGGTTATTCAGTAGTGTATTGTTTAGCCTCCATGTGTTTGTATTTTTTACAGATTTTTTTTCCCATAATTGATATCTAGTCTCATAGCGTTGTGGTCAGAAAAGATACTTGATACAATTTCAATTTTATTAAGTTTACCAAGGCTTGATTTGTGACCCAAGATATGATCTCTCCTGGAGAATGTCCCATGAGCACTTGAAAAAAGTGTATTCTGTTGTTTTGGGATGGAATGTCCTATAAATATCAATTAAGTCCATCTTGTTTAATGTACCTTTTAAAGCTTGTGTCCCTTATTTATTTTCATTTTGGATGATCTATCCACTGGTGAAAGTGGGGTGTTAAAGTCCCCTACTATGATTGTGTTGCTGTCCGTTTCCCCTTTAATGGCTCTTAGCATTTGCCTTAAGTATTGAGGTGCTCCTATGCCGGGTGCATAAATACTTACAATTGTTATATCTTCTTCTTGGATTGATCCCTCGATCATTATGCAGTGTCCTTCTTTGTCTCTTGTAATAGTCTTTATTTTAAAGTCTATTTTGTCTTATATGAGAATTGCTACTCCAGCTTTCTTTCGATTTCCATTTGCATGGAATATCTTTTTCCATCCCCTCACTTTCAGTCTGTATGTGTCCCTAGGTCTGAAATGGGTCTATTGTAGACAGCATACAGACGGGTCTTGTTTTTGTATCCATTCAGCCCATCTGTCTTTTGGTTGGAGCATTTAATCCATCTACATTTAAGGTAGTTCTCAATATGTGTGTTCCTATTACCATTTTCTTAATTATTTTGGGTTTGTTATTATAGGTATTTTCCTTCTCCTGTGTTTCTTGCCTAGAGAAGTTCCTTTAGCATTTGTTGTAAAGCTGGTTTGGTGGTGGTGAATTCTCCTAGCTTTTGCCTGTCTGTAAAAATTTTAATTTCTCTGTCAAATCTGAATGAGATCCTTGCTGGGTAGAGTAAGCTTGTTTGAAGATTTTTCTCTTTCATCACTTTAAATATGTTCTGTCACTCCCTTCTGGCTTGCAGAGTTTCTGCTGAAGGATCAGCTGTTAACTTTATGGGGATTCCGTTGTATGTTATTTGTTGCTTTTCCCTTGCTTCTTTTAATATTTTTCTTTGTATTTAATTTTTGATAGTTTGATTAATATGTGTCTTGGCATGTTTCTCCTTGGATTTATCCTGTATGGGACTCTCTGCACTTCCTGGACTTGATTGACTATTTCTTTTCCCATATTAGGGAAGTTTTTGACTATAATCCCTTCAAATATTTTTTCAGTCCCTTTTTTGTTTTCTTCTTCTTCTGGGACCCCTATAATTCGAATGTTGGTGCATTTAATATTATCCCAGAGGTCTCTGAGACTGTCCTCAATTCTTTTCATTCTTTTTTCTTTTTTCTACTCTGAAGTAGTTATTTCCACTATTTTATTTTCCAGGTCACTTATCCGTTCTTCTGCCTCAGTTATTCTGCTATTGATTCCTTCTAGAAAATTTTAAATTTCATTTATTGTGCTGTTCATCATTGTTTATCATTTTTATTATTTTACTAAAAATAAGAGAAAACTGGCCATTGAACACATAGTTAACAGACTAAAAACTTTATTAGTAAGAAACATTTAATGAAAAATGTTTTTTCATTCCATTCAAGAAAGGCTTTTGGGCTTCCCTGGTGGTGCAGTGGTTGAGAATCCACCTGCCGATGCAGGGGACATGGGTTCGTGCCCCCGTCCGGGAAGATCCCACATGACGCAGAGCAGCTGGGCCTGTGAGCCGTGGCCGCTGGGCCTTCTTCAAGTGATTCTGATGTAATATAACATTTGAGAACCACTGTTTAGAAAATAGAGATCAAAACTTTAAAACAATTCCTAACAGGGATGTCTTAGATGTCCTTGGTTTTGGTACACTGAGGCAATGTTTATGTCCTGTCTCTGGAAGGACGTTGATCACCATCTTGTCACAAAATAGAAGTTGCACCATGTAGTGTTAAAATTTTGACCTATAAATATGTTTCTATGTCCACCTCTCATGCATTTCAATTTCTATATTTTCTTTTTTTAGAATCTTTATTGGAGTATAATTGCTTTACAATGGTGTGTTAGTTTCTGCTTCATAACAAAGTGAATCAGCTATACATATATATATATATCCCCATATCTCTTCCCTCTTGCATCTCCCTCCCTCCTACCCTCTCAATCCCACCCCTCTAGGTGGTCACAAAGCACCCAGCTGATCTCCCTGTGCTATGCAGCTGCTTCCCACTAGCTATCTTTATTCTTCTCTGTGGTAGTTATTTCCACTATTTTATCTTACAGGTCACTTATCCGTTCTTCTGCCTCAGTTTTTCTGTTATTGATTTCTTCTGGAGAATTTTTAATTTCATTTATTTTGTTATTCATCCTTGTTTGTTTGCTGTTTAGTTCTTCTAGGTCCTTGTTAAACGTTTCTGGTATTTTCTCCATTTTATTTCCAAGATTTTGGATCATCTTTACTATCATTATTCTGAGTTCTTTTTCAGGTAGACTGCCTATTTCCTCTTCATTTTTTAGGTCTGGTGGCTTTTTGTCTTGCTCCTTTATCTGATGTGTGTTTTTCTGTCTCCTCATATTGCTTCATTTATTGTGTTTGGGGTCTCCTTTTCGCAGGCTACCAGTTCGTAGGTCCCATTGTTTTTGGTGTCTGCCCCAGTGGCTAAGGATGGTTCAGTGGGTTGTGTAGGCTTCCTCGTGGAGGGGAATGGTGCCTGTGTTATCGTGGATGAGGCTGCATCTTGTCCTTCTGAGGCCAGGACTGCATTCGGTGGTGTGTTTTGGGGTGTCTGTGACCTTATTATGATTTTAGGCAGCCTCGCTGCTAATGAGTGGGGTTGTGTTCCTGTATTGCTAGTTGTTTGCTGCAGGGTTTCTAGCACTGTAGCTTGCTGGTCGTTGAGTGGAGCTGGGTCTTAGCGTTGAGATGGAGATCTCTGGGAGATTTTTCACCGTTTGATATTACATGGACCCAGGAGGTCTGTGAACTCGGGTCAGAGTCCTGAACTCGGCTCTCCCACCTCAGAGGCACAGGCTGGACACCCAGCCAGAGCACCAAACCCTGTCAGCCACACGGCTCTGAAGAAAAGGGAGAAAAAAAGAAAGAAAAAATAAAATGAAATTATTAAAATAAAAAATTATTAAAAATAAAAAAATTTAAAAGTAATAAAAAAAAAGAAAGAAAGAAGGAAGAGAGCAACCAAACCAAAAAACAAATCCACTAATGATAACAAGCACTAAAAACTGTACTTAAATTAAAAAAAAAAAAAAATTAACAGGCAGACCCCTCGGACAAATGGTAAAAGCAAAGCTATAGAGACAAAATCACACAAAGTCCACCACCTCAATTTTGGGATGATTTGTTGTCTATTCAAGTATTCCAGAGATGCAGGTTCATCAAGTTGATTGTGGAGATTTAATCCGCTGCTCCTGAGGCTGCTGGGAGAAATTTCCCTTTCTCTTCTTTGTTCGCACAGCTCCTGGGGTTTGGCCAGGATTTGGCCCCGCCTCTCTGTGTAGGTCACCTGAGGGCATCTGTTCCCCACCCTGACAGGACGGGGTTAAAGTAGCAGCTGATTAGGGAGCTCTGGCTCACTTAGGCTAGTGGGAGGGAGGGGTATGGAAGGCGGGGCAAGCCTGCAGTGGAAGAGGCTATCATGACATTGCAACAGCCTGAGGTACAACGTGTGTCCTCCCAGGGAAGTTGTCCCTGGATCACGGGACCCTGGCAGTGGCGGGCTGCAGAGTCTCCTTGGAGGGGAGGTGTGGATAGTGACCTGTGCTTGCACACAGGTTTCTTGGTGGCTGCAGCAGCAGCCTTAGTGTTTCATGCCGGTCTCTGGTGTCTGTGCTGATAGCCGCGGCTCACGCCTATCTCTGGAGCTCATTTAGGCGGTGCTCTGAATCCCCTCTCCTCCTCACGCACCCCGAAACATTTGCCTCTTGCCTCTTAGGCAGTTCCAGACTTTCCCCTGGACTCCCTCCTGGCTAGCTCTTGTGCACTCGTCCCCTTCAGGCTGTGTTCACTCAGCCAACCCCAGTCCTCTCCCTGGGATCTGAACTCTGAAGCCTGAGCCTCAGCTCCCAGCCCCCATCTGTCCTGGAGGGTGAGCAGACAAGCCTCTCAGGCTGGTGAGTGCTGGTTAGCAGCAATCCTCTGTGCGGGAATCTCTCCGCTTTGCCCTCTGCACCCCTGTTGCTGCGCTCTCCTCTGTAGCTCCGAAGCTTACCCCCTTTCCACCGACTGTCTCCACCAATGAAGGGGCTTCCTAGTGTGTGGAAGTTTTCCTCCTTCACAGCTCCTTCCCAGACGTGCAGGTCCCATCCCTATTCTTTTGTCTCTGTTTTTTCTTCTTTCTTTTGCCCTACCCAGGTGCGTGGGGAATTTCTTGCCTTTTGGGAAGTCTGAGGTCTTCTGCCAGCATTCAGTAGGTGTTCTGTAGGAGCTGTTCCACATGTAGATGTTTTGATATATTTGTGGGGAGGAAAGTGATCTCCACGTCTTACTCCTCCGCCATCTTGAAGCTATCTCTAATGTTTTATTTTTTAATTTTTTTTGGCCATGCTGAGCAGCATGCGAGATCTTAGTTTTCTTGACCAGAGTTCGAACCTGCACCCCCTGCAGTGGTAGCATGGAGTCTTAACCACTCTAGTGTGTTCATCTTTTTTTTTTTTTTTTTTCAGTATGTGGGCCTCTCACTGTTGTGGCCTCTCCCGTCGCAGAGCACAGGTTCCGGATGCGCAGGCTCAGCGGCCATAGCTCACGGGCCCAGCCGCTCCGTGGCATGTGGGATCTTCCCGGACCAGAGCACGAACCCGTGTCCCCTGCATCGGCAGGTGGACTCTCAACCACTGCGCCACCAGGGAAGCCCTAGTGTGTTCATCTTTAATGAACATTTTCTAACTATTTTCACAGTATATGTGTTTTAACAGAAAAATGTAGATTACTCACATTTTGTATAATGATAGATTTAATTTTATTTCTTGATCTTACTTTATGTTTACTATTCATTTCCTTGGTTACGTTTTTTTCCTCTTCCTTTTTTTAATGTTGCCTAGTTTTATAGAATCATTACACAACCCCCTTTTCCTCTTGTTACTCTGGAGATGTTTTTCCTGTAATGTTTATCTTCTTATTCTGAGGACTCATTAAGGAATACATGTCTCTACTCTTATATGAAAGAAAGATGAGAACTGTTTTTCCCCACTCAGGGCTCTATTCCCAATTTGCTTTTCCCACCCAACAAGATGAGACTTGGGGTGTGAGTACTTCCCCCAACCCACTCCAACCCAGTGTCAGAAGAGACCTTTGCTGGCTCTTCTGTCTTTTCCTCTTCCTTCATCCCCAATCCTTGGTTTCACGGGATACAGTGAGAATAGTTTAGCACTTTTCACTGCAGACTCTTATTAGGTTCGCTTTGCATGATGCCTCCTCTACTTTCAGAATCGTCATTTAGCCTCATTAATGTTTCTTCCCCTCCTTGTCTTCCATTCTCCTAAGGCCACTGCTGTGATTCATTCATCATTTGGGTGGAATTCTTAGCAAGGATTTTCTTCAGATGGACTGTGTGGGTCTTATATACTCTGAGTCTTTGCTTATCAACTAATATCTTTCCCCTTGACAGGTGAATTATATCTCATCCACATGTAGGATTCTCGAGTTCCAGTCCTTTTCTTTCACTAGTCAGCAGAAGTTATTAAACTGTGCTTTTAGCTTTCAATATTAAAGATAAGAAGTCTAACGAAAGCTTGACTTTTTTTCTTTGTATGTAACTTTTTTTCTTCTGTTTGGAGCCTTATAAGAATTTTCTCTTTATTTTCTGAATCAGAAACTTCACTGGGATATACCAAAATATGTCTTTATATCAATCCTGACTGGAACCTATTAAGTCCTTTCAATTAACAAACTAAAAATCATTATTCAAACTAGGGAGAATTTCCTTTGTCATTTCTTTAATTACTATAATTCCTCCATGTATTCATTATTCTCCTTCTAAATTTCTATTATCCAACACTTTCCCTAGTCTCTAATCTTTTCCTTCCTGATTTCAACGTCTTTGTATTTCCATTCAGAAATTTTTGTTATTTCTTCTATTTGATCTTCCAGGCCACTAAACTGGCTCTCAGTAGTGACCATCCTATTCTTTAAAATAATTTCTCAATGAAATATTATGGAAATTTTCACACTTATACATAAGTTTAAAGAATACTATAATAACATACACACCTTCCCTTCCCACCTCCCATGTACCCACCACTTAGCTTCAACTACTACCAGCACATGGCCAATTTTGCTTCATGGAAACCCATACCCACTACCTCCTAACCCAAATGGACTATTTTATAACAAATCTCAGACATCACATCCTTTCATCCCTAAATATATCAGGATCTAAGGTCATCTTTCAATGTCATCTTATGTCTTTATGTGTCCAATTATTTTCTGTTAAAGTTCTTATTGTCTCCTTCATGATTCCTATTTCAACAAGAGGCAACTGTCCTAGGTGCTCTATTTTCTTTTGTATATAAAAGGTTCTAGGCATCTGAGGTCAAGATGTTGCAATGCTTTACACTGTAGGCATTGCATGTAATCAGCATTCTTATCTGCAGGCTCAGAAGACAAAAGTAACAAAATTTCATTAACTGCTTTCCTTCCTTTTTCCCCTTCTTTGACCTCTCAGTCTCTGCCTCTGTAAACTGGCAATCTGACAGCTGGTAAACTGTCACTCTCTTACAGTGGAAAGAGGAAGAAACCTCTATTCTATTCTCTCTTCAGCTGCAAATCTGTGGTCTGCATGCCCCGGGATAGTGATGGGTTAAAGCCATCAGTTTCTGTCTTCTGTAAATCCTTAAGGTCCAAAGAGACTAGCAAGTCTTCCTCCCATGACCACTCATGAAAGATAGTGTTGCCCTTCCTCTCAGGGGTCAGTGGATCTCCATGGGCCAGTTTTTTTCCAATAACCAGAGTCTTGACTCTTGCCACAGAGCTCTCTACTACCATCCCAGAGCTTAGTCAGTTCTAAAGGAGAACCAAGCCCTAAGCCCCCAGTCCCATCTCCTTCTGAAAACTAGGGAGGCCATTTCTCTCATGAACTTGTCAGACTCCACCTGCCTGCTGGCCCTCGTATCTGTGCTTGTGGATGGACTGTAACTCACATTGGAGGATGATAAGGCAGTGCAGGTGAATCACCATCTCTACAGAACCATTCTTCTTAGCCCTCTGTTCATAATACATTTTTTCTCAAACCACATGTCATTTTAAGGAGTCTGAAGCATACCAAATGTCTTGTGCCTAAAAATCTGAACTTAAGCAAACATTACCAATATCAAGTCTCCATCCTATGCATCTTTCCTAAGCAGATATCACCTCTTGTAGAAAAGAGGATAAAGTATAAAGGGAACAAAATTTATTGAGGTTGTTCTGGCCTCTGTTTCTAAGAAAACTCATAATATCTAAATGGAGGCTTTTATATGGCTGATCACTAGTATATGGGCCCCACAGGAAGATGACTTGGTCCAACACAAGACTTGAGTATTAGAAACCTATATAGTATAATGGAATTATGCAGTCTTAGTACTTGAAAGTATATAAAGATCATCTGCATGCACACACACACACACACGCACACACACAAATTCTACCTCCTCTTCCATACTAAAGGAACCATGTGATTTTTCTCAAGGTGATTGATGCAAATTTCTCCAGGCCAGCAATATGTGTTTTACAATGTACACAAGAGAATATCATTTTCTCTGAATATAGACTTGTCCAATTTGGTTGTCTGTTATATTTGGTTAAAAATATGTGACAAAATAGCACCATAGGTGTCCAATCATACAAAAGAATCCATCAAAATTAAGTCTGGCAAAAATAAGCATAATACATAGACGAAGTAAATCTATGCTTTAAGAAAAAACATTCTGTAGAAGTATTGTGGGCATTTTTTATAAGTATAGAGCAAAATTAGATGGATGACACTATCTACTTGCTAATATTTGAAATTGAAGTACCTAAATAAGCACAGAAAATCTGTGTCTACTCACCTGAATTGTTAAAATGCAACATCTCAGGGGATTTATATTAGAATTAGATTGACCTTTATACCAATCAGAATATAATACATATGGGGAGGCTACATTGAACCCTACAATATTTCTTCTTTGGCTTTGCCAAAGAAATTAAGTCCATATTATTTTCAAATAATGGAAGTAATTGCATGTGAGACCATAATAAAATCATAAAGAGAAAAAAGCAAGATACGTATATTAAAGTGAAGTGAAATGCAGAGTTAGAAGGCACAGGGGGTTCTTTTGGAAACAGAATGATGGCTGGAGACATCTGTGTGTGTGCTTGGCAACTAACATCAGCCATTATTTGTCATATCTGTTTCATCAGTGAATGAGAAGTCTCATAATTTTTAATGAAATTGACCAGATGAATTCCCAGAGTTCTCTATCAAAACTCTTATACAATATACTTGCTAAATTACAAGTCATCTCTTCAATACCTCTTTTACAATACAGTGTGGTGTACCTTTCAGGTGCTCTCAGTAAACTAATCTGATGACTATAAAGTTGAATTATGAAAAGGTAAAAACTATCTACAGCAGGACATACATTTATTTTTAAAGAAAACAGTCTTATATCAAAGATGTCCATTTTTCATGTTTGATAGGTAGAAGCTAAATATGGATACTACTCTAATAAATAATCTTATATACAGAATAAGCCCCCATTTGTATTAAATACATTTTTAGATTTCTAAGAATTCTTCAGTATTAATGAAATATTGTCATCAAAAGTTATAGATCAATAATTGAAATAATCCAGTTTTATTCTAATATCACAAATGGATGATATGTCCTAAAAACATCTGAAATTTAGCTTAAAAAAAACACACAACCAAAAAAATCCACATGTCATTCCTGCATACCTTATGGAGCACAAGGTTATTTTATCCCATAATCTAGTGCATCTGTACTAGTATTTAGGACCATGGCCCATCTAAGAGATAGTTAATTTTTTCTCACCCATCTGGGACAGGTAGGCAGAGAGGAGCAAAGAAAGAATCCTATTGATGATCAGTTTCAGAACCAGTGCCTCCAACTGCCCATAAAAGAGAGACATAAAAAACAAAAACTGTGGCTGCTAGGCATGATTTTTTTTTCACTATGGTTTCAGGAGGTCATGGTATGAGCCAATTGCAAAATATAACAATGATTCTCATTTAAAAACAAAAATTGGGGTAAAGGACAGAAACTTAAAGAAATCTAAAGGGTAAAACACCACAAATTAAACATGTTTAAACTTATTTTAATAACCATAAATAAAAATAATAAAATATTGCTTATCTTCCAGATTAGCAAATATAAAAAGACTGAAAATACCCAGCATTATAGAGGGCACAAAGAACTATCTATCCCATGTAGTGTCAGTAGGAAATTAAAGTGCCTTTTATCCTGGAAATTCTATCACTAAGAATATATCTTCCGGAGATACATCAGTAAGAGTACAGAAGCAAGAAATCAGAAAGAGAAAGACAAATACCGTATGCTAACACATATATATGGAATTTAAGAAAAAAAAATGTCATGAAGAACCTAGGGGTAAGACAGGAATAAAGACACAGACCTACTAGAGAATGGACTTGAGGATATGGGGAGGGGGAAGGGTAAGCTGTGACAAAGCGAGAGAGAGCCATGGACATATATACACTACCAAATGTAAGGTAGATAGCTAGTGGGAAGCAGCCGCATAGCACAGGGAGATCAGCTCGGTGCTTTGTGACCGCCTGGAGGGGTGGAATAGGGAGGGTAGGTGGGAGGGAGGGAGACGCAAGAGGGAAGAGATATGGGAACATATGTATATGTATAACTGATTCACTTTGTTATAAAGCAGAAACTAACACACCATTGTAAAGCAATTATACTCCAATAAAGATTTTTTTAAAAAAAAAGAATATTCACAGAAGCATTTTTTTAACACTAGAAGTTTGGAAACAATCTAAATTTCTATCAATTAGGAAGTTAACTTTCCTGAGTTATCTAATTTCCACTTAAGAATGATCATGAATATCAATGTTCATTTGAGCCTCTGCATTTACAGCTCCCCATATACCCATGTGCTCCCCCAATATATGCATGGATTCCCCACACTTTCCAACACCCTTTCAGTTAAGCCAGGGAATATGACTAATTATGGACAATGGTGGTAAGCAGAAGTCATCAATGACATGTCCATGTTAAAGCATTTACAAGCCAGTGTGTGAACATCCAACTCCCCCTGCCGCTGACTTAGAAACTACATATTCTAAACAGCATGTCTGCAAGGCAACTGTCTGAATCATTGAGTTACTACTTGGAAAATAGCTACTGGACCCACAATAGACTGTGAGAGCAAGAAACAAATAGGTTGTTAGGCAAATTTGGGGATACGTTAATTACCATCATAGAGACTAGACTAACCTGAGTAATAAAAACATTATGGCAAAAGTGAGATACTGTTCTAAGGAAAAAAAACCGCTAAAATTTATGACACTGCCTTAGTTATCATGTGGAAGGTAGTGAGAAAACTATTTCCAGACAGCAGTGAGATACAGATTCATGCTGCACAGTAGCAAAATATTTAATAAAACTGAAGACTTGATAACTTGAAAGAGGCTATATAGCTAATGAACTTGTAGCTCTAGGCTGATGATCATGATGATTAAATAAACTTAACAGCATGTGTTAATTGCTAATTGATTGTGTATGGCAAGATATTACAAGAAAACAATGAGTTCAGGATAGAATTAGTAAATTTACAAGAAGAAATAAAAGATAACTTGGGGACTTGGAGACTTGGAAAAGACATTTCTTCTAGACACCAAGTATTTGGAAATGAAATTAAAGATGGCTTTGATTGGCACGATGACCTGGGTTGCGCAGTAAGCTGAAAAGGAAGGTTGTGCCCCTGCAGCTCTGCCTTCATGCATCTTTGCCAATTCTTAAGAACAGCAACAAATGAACAAATCATAGGGGTCAGTAACACTCAAGAATGTGACTATTTATTCCTGGACCCTACTCAAAGAACCTGGTCAGAGAGGTGATAATGGAGATCTAGAGGACCATATTATCAGTGGGTTACCATAAAACCAAACAGACATTTCAGCAGGAGCAAGGAGAAGCGCTCAAGGCAGTAGAGGGAGAATTTCCAAGTCAGAGCTACCCAGAAAAAGTCTGGAGAGTTAATGATTTGATGATAGCAAGATTCCAGAGAAAGCCACCTGATCATTCAATGTGTTCACCAAGCAAAATTTTGATATGTTCAGTAACAGCAAAGTGCTGATAGAGATACTCTATTTAAAAAGTATAAACACAGACATTTAATCTGAGTATAAGACCTCTTCCTTCAAAAAAAAAGTAGACTGTGAATATGACTCCTGTATAAAGGGAAGGAAATATAATTTAGAATAAATGGTTACAAAGAAAAAAACTTTTAAAAAGTTCCAGTGAGATTAACTGACCTGGAAAATCAACACTTGATTCCAAAAGTGAGAAAATACATATTGGAACAAATCCCTATAGATATACAGGTCTTCTCTGTGATTCTGGAGCTGGGACTCGGCAAACTACATTTATTTACCAGCTGGCTTTGTATTTGATTCCAGTAAATGGAGTACTCAAAGGAGTCGATAAGGTGAGAGAAATGAAAAGGATTTGCTTCTTTCTATGAGCTTACTGTTACTGGCAGCATTGTCTCAGCAACTGGTGCCAGTCTCAAGTATCTTCCAGCTGTTTCTGAACAAGCTTCATTGCACCCTCTCAATGGTTACCTGCAGAATCCATCCAAACAGCAACCATCCCCAGAGTCTGAACTCCAGCTCCATAAATTGCCTCCTCCAAGCTCCTGGTGAAGCACTAACAGCAGCCAAGTTGTGTCCCCTTCTAAGAGATTAGAGTCTTAACTGTTGGGCCTCTTCTCTGGGCTTTCAGGTTTCATAATGCCAACCAACTTTTCTGTTTGGTCCTCCTACCCTAGGAGTAGCAACAGCTCCTGCAGTTCTTACCTTTGTGTTTCTTTCCTTTTTTGCTGTTTAATGTTTTAATTGCTGCAACACCTGCTAACCAATTCCCTATATTTAACTCTCTCTTTTGAGATACTTAGTATGGTTTCTGTTATCCTGTCTGAACTCTGAATGATACAATGCATGGTATCAAAAGAGGTCCTACAAAGCAAGCCCTCAAAATAAAATTCTAGGACAATTAATTTTTACCTTGGCCGTGAAAACAGAGCTGGGTTCCTTTTTTAATAGAATAGGATGCTGGTAATCCATGATGTTCCATGGTATTCACAATTAATTAAAAGATCATCTGTGACTGATTGTGAACGTCTGTCAATTCACGTGCTTTGAGATACTAAGGGGTGCTGCATGTTTCTGTCATGTAACTATAATTTAAAAACACTAGTGAGGAAGGGATAATTCTGCCCTGCAAAGTTTGCAGAAAGAAATGGCAAGCTTGGGTTTTGAACATCCTGACTTCAAAGCAAAAGATGATTTCGCAGAATATTTGTGGACAAGTGGCAGTACTTCCACTGAGAAGGTAAGTGGCCATTACTGAAATATGCCTCAAGAATGAAGTTGTGATGTGAATGTTTTGAACATGGATTTTGGGGGGTTTGTTTATTTACCAATGTGTAATTGATCATGGTGTCTTTAGAAGTAAAATACATAGGCAGCCTACTAAATATTACTTGCTATAGTCTGAATGTCTGTATCTCCCCAAAAATCATATGTTGAAATCCTAATGTCCAAGGTGGTATTAGGAGGTGGGGGCTTTGGTGATTAGATCAGGATGGTGGAACCCTCATGAATGATATTAATGCACTTATAAAAGAGGTCCCGCGTATCGCAAAAAAAAAAAAAAAAGGCCCAAGAAAGCCCCCTTGCCCTTTCCACCATATTAGGACACAATGAGAAGTTTATGAATTGGAAGAAGGCCTTCACAAGAACCCAGCCATGCTAGCACCCTGATCCTGCACTTCCTGCCTCTAGAACTGTGAGAATTAAATTTATGTTGTTTATAAACTACCCATCTATGGATATACAGCCTGAACAGACTAAGCCTGTTCATCTATATAACAGATTAAAAAATATATATAGGTCTTGTGGCCAAAAACCAGACTTGAGTCAACATAACTGAAGTCACAGCTACTTACCTAGTTTACAGATCTAAGTTCACAGACCTAAAGCTTTTGACTGATGGGGAGGCTAGTTTCCCTTTAGGACTGACCCTGAATAACTGCCATACATACATACTATAAATGTCTTAGTCTGCTCAAAGGTATTTACCACCATTTGCTTTGATGACTGATACACAGGAAAAGTGAAGTCCCTAGACCTTTAAATATTTATTAAATACAGGCTCAAAATTGGTGGTTATCCCTGGAGGCCCAAAATACCACAATATTTTCCAAGTCAAAAGAGGGCATGTGGTGGTAATTTGATATACGGTGTTTTCATTCAAGTCTGGATCACGACAACCTCAGTGGACCCAAGGACCCATATTATGATTATATTCCCATTTCCTGGATAAGTGATTTAAATAGATATACTCAGTAAGTGGCAGAACCCACGGATTGGCTCTCTACCTCATGAAATAAAAGCAGGACAGGGCTTCCCTGGTGGCACAGTGGTTAAGAATCCTCCTGCCAATGCAGGGGACACGGGTTCGAGCCCTGGTCCAGGAAGATCCCACATGCCGCAGAGCAACTAAGCCCGTGTGCCACAACTACTTAGCCTGCACTCTAGAGCCCACGAGCCACAACTACTGAGCCCACGCACCACAACTATTGAAGCCCACGCGCCTAGAGCCTGTGCTCCACAAGAGAGGCCACCGCAATGAGAAGCCCGCGCACCACAATGAAGAGTAGCCCCTGCTCGCTGCAACTAGAGAAAGCCCGCGGGCAGCAACGAAAACCCAACGCAGCCAAAAATAAATTAATTAATCTATTAAAAAAATAATAAAGCAGGACAATGTGAAATCCCCTAGATTTTCCTCTACCATAATAGTAAAACATAGCTATAGCACACCTGGGAACTTGGAGAGATAGCCACCAGCAGTAAGCAGCTGGATCTCAGCAAATAACTATGCACTATCATAAACTTAATCAGGCGATTACACCAACTACAGCTTCTATTCTAGAAACAGTATGTTTATTTTAGCAGATTATCAAAGCCTCTGGTACCTGGTATGCAGCTGGTATAGGCGAATTTCTCTGCATTCTTCTTCCAGGCCGTGGGCGGTGGGGATGCAAGAAGCCATTTAGGGCAGTAGAACAAGTGACACAAGGGAGGAGTTCCAAGCATGCGTGTGCTGATACCTGAGACATATTTACCAGCTTCCCTCTGGTGCCTTGGCTCCCTGCAGCCAGACTGGGCATCTGAAGCCCCCAGGCTTCCCGTGTCAAAGGGAGACTCCTTGCTGGGAAGAACACTGAGGCCACACCACATCATATTCTGGCTCTCTCTCCAGCCAGGATTATATCAGTAACAGCAGTCCAGAATATATTTTGCCTAATGGCGTTCTGCATTTTCTTTCCTTTTTTTTCTTTTTTAATGACTAATAGTACGCTGACAGTTGATCTTGAGCTAGAAACTTGATGTACCTGGAGTTCAGAATGAGTACAGACAACATTCTGCCAGGGGCTGCGGAGAAAGTCCAGGAGCGAGTGCTGGGAGGGTAGGCCGCCCAGTACTGTTCACTTCCTGTCTGAGAATAAAGAAGGGCTGCCAGGGAAGCGATGTTGGTGTTCACTGAGTACTGCCTCCATTGCATAACGGCTTTAGTGCTCTCATTTCCAAACGTGTCAACTTCATTATTTGTTTTCATTTTTTTAAAATTCAATCCATTTATTTAAATGTATATTGTACATAAGTTACAAATCCTCACTTACGCCACTCCGCTAGAACTTTCCACAAAAGCCTCCATTTCTTCCTTGATCCTGTTTCTCACAAGTAGCACAACGTTACTGTCTGTGATTTGAGGGTTACAGCTGACAAAAACCTCTTTGTTGGTCTTCCGGGCTAGGCGGTGGCAAGGCCAGCGGAGGTAGCGTGCGAAGCGTCTCGAGGAGAAAAGAGGCCACCACCGGGAGTCCTGGCGGTAGCACGTGGCCAGGCGACTGTGCGCAAGTGCAGCTTGGCCCCGCCCACAGCAAGAGCTAGTGCGTCAGCCGGGACGTGGACGCACTGACGCACTGACATCAATCAGGGAGACGCCCAGGCGGACGGAGGTCTCCCCAAGCCGCCCTGCAGGCTCGGCCCACAGGCGTCCTGAGCCTTCTCCCCGCCGCAGTCGCTGTCATGGCCAGACCCGAGCAAGCGAGCGCCGAGAGGCCGAGCGCACCTCTGCTTAAGGTCAGTGCGCGGGTACATGGTCCGCAGCTGTTGATGGACAATTGTTTTTTTTCCCTTACAGTAACTGTGAAGAAACATGAAGTCGGCTTTTACCCACCAGGGTCGAAAGTAATTTAGAGCCAAATTAACTCAAATTAACTCTCCAGTTCTCTACCAAACTCTAGTCTGACTGAGTTTGGGTCTGAGTGAAATCCTACAGATTACTTTTCTTCACTACATTGATGACATGAAAATTGGACCTGATGAGTAGGAAGCAGGAATTACCTCAGATGACTTAATGAGACGCATGTTAACAGGAAGTGGGAGAGATAAATCGAACGAAATTTCAGGGGTTAGTTACTTCATTGATGTTTCTGGGATCTAGTTATTGGGATAGTCCCTCCAAAGTAAAAGATAAATAACTGCATTTTCAGTTTTTTGGTATTGAAAAAGAGGTACAATGGTTAGAAGTCATTTGGATTCTTGAGAGGAAGTATACCACTTTGGAATGTGCTATTCTCACCAATTTACAGAGTAACCCATAAGGTTAACAGTTTTGAGTGGTATCCAGAGGAAGAGAGGGGCCTGAGATTGGCCCAGGTTTTTTTTATTTTTATTTTTTATTTTTTGCGGTACGCGGGCCTTTGACTGCTGTGGCCTCTCCCGTTGCGGAGCACAGGCTCCGGACGCACAGGCTCAGCGGCCATGGCTCACGGGCCCAGCCGCTCCGCAGCATGTGGGACCTTCCCGGACCGGGGCACGAACCCGTGTCCCCTGCGTCGGCAGGCAGACTCTCAACCTCTGCGCCACCAGGGAAGCCCTGGCCCAGGTTTTAATGCAAGCTCCTCGACTACTTGAGCCTATTGTCACAGTAGATTTGATGCTACTTACAATGTCTAAGAAAAATAAGGATATTATGATATGCACAGCTCTGGTAATTTTTCAGTAGGAGAACTGCAGTGCAGACACATAGGGATTGGGAGTAAAACCACTACTCCCTGGTGCTCTAACATAGAAAATCATTTATTTGACAACTACCTCTTCTGCCTTGTCCCTTCTTCCTCATCCTGGGACATTCCAATAACAAGTTGTGTAAGCCATTCACCCTGTGCACAAGAGCTGACTGTAGGAAAGAGCTTGGTTGTACACAGTGGGGTGCCACACACCCTCACAAAATGCACCTCACAGGGCAGAACGATGCTGGATATGGGAAGAGTGGGGACAGTGGGCTGCAGGCCCAGAGGAATTGGCTCTTTCCAGTGATAAGGCCTCTGGATGCAAAATGTGAGCACTTATGAACAGAGGAGAATTGACATAGGAGGAGAACACTATAGACATTTGAAAGTGTGAATGTGTGCAACAGTAAATCGAAACTTGTATCAAAGAATTCATAGTAGGGAAAATCTTATCAAATGTGATAGTAGGGGGAAATAAAGCTTTTCCCTTAGGCATAATCTTGTGTTATAAACCATGTTTCAGATGTGATACCAAACATTTTCTAGAAAAGATTACAGAATTTTTTAGGAATAAGTTCAGTCACTGTTGAATATAAAGCTATTCAAAAAGCAATTGAATGATTTTAATAATCGGACCATGTACATTAGCATAAATACAAACTTTCCCTGGAAAAGAAAGGGTTTATATAACTGAAAATGTTGATTAGACCTTCTTATTAATCAACATAACCATAACGATGAAATTAATACAGTAAATATTATCATAACTCGTTATGGTAAAATATACAGTGGAAATAGCACATTTAGAAATTTAGCTATCATTCTACAAACCTTTTCTCCTATTATTTCTTGGCAATTATAAATAGCTCTGACACTTGTAACTGAATAGTTCTTTCAATAAAAAGCTATTATTTTGGTTAAGTTGCAAAAAAGGACTTTGTGTGAAACATAGTAAAACATATCAGCAGATTGAAAAGTTTCAGGTCTCAAATTAGGCTAAGGGCATTGTCAGGAAGTGAATATTTTCATGTTAAGGTTTTAGAAATGCATTTTGCTGAAACTTGAGTTAAGGAAAAGACTTGGAAGTTAATAAATAACTGAATAAACAATATACCTCAGGGAGGGTTTAAAGATTTGCTTTGCTAGAAGTCTGTGTTATCTATCAAAAGGGAATGAGATCTGGGCCATAGAGATATTCTGGGGGCTGTAGACTGGAAGAGGCTTGCCTAATCCCACTCCCATGCCTACAGATGTTTATTTACATTCTAGAGAGTAAGATCCAAGGGTATTGTGTTTACATGTTAAAGATTACTACCCCTCTCTCAGGAGGAGAAGAGGAACAGTTATCTTCCTATATAAACTCTCAGCTTCATATTTTGAGGGTTCCTCATTTAGAAATCCAGGTACATCAAGGTCACCTTTATCTGACTTTCATCACGTCACCAAGAACATGGGGAAGAATTGAGGCAAAGAGAACCAATGTAGTTATTGCTAAAAGTAATAATTAATATGTCCCTGCCTCAGAAACCTTGTACCTATTTTTGGAATAACACATATAAATACACATATTAAAAACTTAATAGGTAAGACCTTCCTCCTTCCTCTTCCAGAGAGTCTCACATTACACACTATTAAACTGAGAGAGATCTTTGAAGGCAAGAAAGAAAAGAAGTAAAACAGATGGAAGGGCTATTATAGATTATTACAGATGAAGCTACTGGCACGTGGAATAGAGTAATCTGAAAGATAGGAAGTCTTTTAAGATTATGAGAGAGCTATAGTGCCAAAAAGAATTATGAGTTTTGCCTTAAAAAGCCCATGATTGTTCAACACTTGAAACAGCCCTTGGCTCCATAATTCTCCATCGTCAGGAACTAGTCACAAAGGTATGCAATTACCAAAAAGAGCAAAACCCTAACACCCACTTCAAATGTGTCCAAGAAAGATGAAAAGAAAAAAAACCTCATGATAAGTGGAGTCTGGGAGCCTCAGATTCAAGAGCAGTTCCAGAAGCCTAGTCACTGGCCTCCCCACACTCCTAGGGTAAAAGATTTTCACAGTATCTGCCCAGCAGAATTTTAGAACTGCTTTAGACCGGTGATACTTGGTGCCTAGAAGTGAGGCAGAAACATTTATTGATCACCAAACATCTCTGTGTTCCCCCACTTTCTGCATTCCCTTTGCAGTTAAAAGAAGTTGTGTTCTGCCCAACAGTGAGCAGAAGTGACGTGAGTCACTTGGGCAGAAGCATTAAGGTCTAGTTCTCTCTTCCCTGCCATAGTCACCTGAAAGCCAGATGGTGTTTGTACATGATGCATGCCACCGGGATCTTACAACTTAGAAAGAAGCTAACCTTGAGAACAGTTAAACTGCAGATTTTGCATGAGGGAGAAATAGGTACACGTATTCAACTCTGGAAATTTGGAGAGTTTTATTACCACAGCATTGCCTTTCCCAGTAGTTCTCAATCAGGGATCATTCTGCCCCAGCAGAGACATTTGGTCACATCTGGAGGCATTTTTGTTTGTCACAACTGGGAAGAAAGGGCTACTGGTATCTAGTGAGTAGAGGCTAAACATCTTACAATGCACAGGACAGCCCCCCCAACAAAGAATTATCTGGTCCCAAGTGTCAATAGTACCCCTGCTGAGAAGCCCTGGCCAAGCCTAACCTAACCCACACAACATTGAAATGGTCCACGACGTATTGTTAAATGAGAAATAGCAGATTTATTCTCCTCACCTTATACTACATTTTGAGACTGTGTAAATCTCCTCGAGCCCACTCATGCCTCTAGTCTGTTCTTCCCACAGTCACTACAGTGATCTTTTTTTAAACAATGTAAAGCAAATCACATCACTTCCCTGTTCAAAACCTTCAAGAGCTACACTCATACTTACAATAAAAACTCTACTCTGTACCTTGGCCTACGAGGCACCCACCCTCCTACCTCTCCAATATCATTGCTGTCCCTCTAGTCTGTCCTCACAGGCCCTCACGCTGTCCTTCTAAACTGCCAAGCACATTCCTGCCTTGGAGCTGGAGGACACTACCTCTTCCTGATGTGTTTATCCTCTAGACATTTGATGGCTTTTCCCACAGCCGAGGGCTCTGTTCCAGCGTCTCCTCCTCAGAGATGCTTTCCATGATTACCCTACCTGGAGTAAATCCCCCCTCCTATCATCCTTTATCCCCTTACCCTACTTTGTTTTCCCTCACAGAACTTATCGTACCTGAAATTTTGCTATGTATTTTTGTTTGTTTGTTTACAATTGCCCTCACCAGAATTAGCTCCACAAAGTAAAGGTTTAATATTTTCCCTACAACATTTCTGAGTGTAGAATCATGACTAGATCAAAATAAGTACACAATGAGTACTTGTTGAATAAATGACTAAATGCATGGATGTCAATGCATTGAGAGATATTAGGAACTATGTCAAAATGTTAATATCAATCACCTGTCAGTTGTACAATTTCAGAAGATATTCATTTTCCTACAGTTTTATACATTGCTTTATTTTCTACCTATGTTACCTTTATAAACCAAATTTTAATTTTACTTTCCAAAGAAAAAATACAAACATTAATGTATGACATGAAAATATGTTGTGCATACTGAACAACAATTATGTTGTACATAATGAACATGAAAATACAAACATGCAAGAAGATTGAGTTTTGGAGGCAATTTCTTTATTATATACATGAATAGAGAAATTATATAGCAAATCTACATGTTTGCCTATTATACTCTCTTGGAATCAAATGGAATAGCCAGATTCCCCTAATTTTATACTTTAATAAGAATTTTTCTTTTGGTTGATACTAAGTCCACCTGAGGAAATATAGGAGTAGGAGAAATTTCCCCTAACACCTCAAAGGATTTCAATTCAAATTACCAGGATGTCCCACAAATAACATGTGGTTATAAAATAATATGATTCCTACCCAATCTCAACCTTCAGAATAGCTCTTAGAAACTAAAAGCAGGGACTGCCCTGGTGGCGCAGTGGTTAAGAATCCACCTGCCAATGCAGGGGACACGGGTTAGAGCCCTGGTCCAGGAAGATCCCACATGCCGCGGAGCAACTAAGCCCGTGCAACACAACTACTGAGCCTGCGCTCCACAGCCCGTGAGCCACAATTCCTGAAGCCCACGTGCCACAACTACTGAAGCCCGCGTGCCTAAAGCCCATGCTCCACAACAAGAGAAGCCACCGCAAGGAGAAGCCTGCGCACCATAACGAAGAGTAACCTCTGTGCACTGCAACCAGAGAAAGCCCGCGCGCAGCAGCGAAGACCCAACACAGGCAAAAATAAATTAATTAATTAATTAAAAACAAAAAAGAAACTAAAAGCAGTCATATATTCATCACTAGTGGGCTCTGAATGAACTGCAAAGCAATGATAAAAGAAAAATCTGAATTTTCCTAATGAGAGACTCTGGGTACAAGCCACATTTGAGATAATTAAAAATTAATGGACATTGAGTATTGAGAAAGGATGTTAATCTTCACTAATGAATGAGACTATATTATGATGTTATAATTAAAATGTCTGTAGTTTATATTTGAAATGACAAGCATAGACAAAATAAGGAAGCTGTGAGATGGGCTTATGAAAGTCCAATCTGAGTGAATCTCTAAAGAAAAATCTGTAGTGGATATGTGTAGTGAATAAAAAAGAACATGCTTTCTTCACATACTAGAATGAGAAATTTTCAGGGGGTAAAAACAAATAGTGTATGAAAGCATTTTATGTTTTCAGGTTATACACAGTTTCAATAAAAACAATATCCTAAACAAATAATATAACACTGAACAATGTTCAACTGGTGTTCTTTAAATATCTCTCAGTATGTTTGTTTTTGAACTATGTCCAATGGGAAAGGAAAATACAAATGGACAACTGGAAAGTATTTCAAAAACTAAAACACTAGATACTAATGACAAAATTGATATAAAACTTTGAATAAGTAATATCCATGTTAGCACAACTATTTGCTTTGTATCTTAAAGAACATGGCTGACCAAAATACTGAGTCATTTATAAAATCCATATCTCCCTTAAAGACATAAAATGCCTGTTCATATAAATGGTCATTCAATCAAGATAGCACAAAAAATATTGAAATAATATATCCAAGTATCTGGAGAGTGGGTAATGAAATCAAAAGTAATAAGCCAGTAATGTGACAAAGTTACACTTAGTAGATTTTCTTTTACTAACAGCTTTACTCAGTTGAAGAGTGTGACTATGAACAGAATACAATAGATGTTTTATATTAAGGATTCATTAACGATTTTGACATGATGTCCCCTGACTTCGAAAATTAATATAAATTGGTTTGGATATGAACATAATCCTGTAGATAGGAAACAGATTTTTATATTAAGTAAAAGTTAACCACAAATTAATATTAATGGGGCCCACTTGTTAAGGGTCCAATCAGCTCACATAGCAGTGAACTTATGCATTGGAAGCCATTGGGTTTAATGGTAAACAAAGTATTTGAGTACTTACTAATGGGTAAAAAATGAGCTTTAATTACATCTGCTGATTATATTAAAATGGAAGAGTAGTAAAAAATGACAGAATGTGTTGTGCTGGGCTTCAGCAGGAATAAAGTCAGGGTGTGGAGGACAGGTGATTTAGACAAGCATTGCTTGGGATTCTGTCTCAGTGAGATGATATTTGGGCATTTTGTTTATTTATGTGTTTTTCTCCTAAAGCAGTCACTTTCTTTGCCTGAAGAAAGCAGCAACCACAAAAGAGTGGGAAGATTTGAGGATTCATGGCTGTTTTCAATTATATATTTTGTAAATTCACAAAAATTATTTTAACCTGGCAGTTGTTTGCCAGAATTTAGCTATTATACTTGAGAAGGGTCAAAATGGATAACCATGAAAAAATGTGAAAATATAATTTGATAATTTTTCATTCTACACATATTTATTGTGCTCCTAGTCTGTACCATGCATTGTTTTAAGAGATTAGAGTATTTGTGAACAAAAGAGATTAATCTTTGCCCACTCCCCCACGTGAAATTTACACTGTAGTAAAATTACTTCCTCCTGGATTTTTTTTTTACTCCTTCAGTTATACTGTAACAAAGTTTTACATGAGAGCATAATAACCATCCTCTGTGCTAGCAGAGAGAGTGGGAGAAAGGAATTGGCATTTATGCAGCACCTACTGGTTTTCTGTGTTGTGGCTTGGAGGATACAGAGATGAAAATCGTCTACAGCTGCTGGGGAAGTATATGGGGCAAAAAAGGTTGGGGGGGATGAGGGTTACCTGAGACGATGAAATTTGTTAGACAGATGAGGGAGCAGCATGTGAAAAGGCACTGAGGCAAGAGAAAGCATGACATTTTCTTTGAACTTAAAGAATGGTAAGAGATGAAGGTATGCAAAGGCCAGATCATAATTAGCCTTATGTATCATGCAGATAGGTTTAGAATGATATCATGGTGAAAGGGGGCTCATTGAAGGATTCATAGTAGCAGGGAAATATGAACAAATTTGTATAAGGCTCATGCTGGCAAAGAGGAATATGAGCCTAAGTACAGAGACACTGATGAGTCTATTGCAGTAGCCCTGGGGACACATAAAAAACCAGTGCTATCTAATATGGGAGCTCCTAGTCATATGTACTATAAAAATGAAAATTGAAATTAAGTAAAATTAAGAATTCAGTTCCTTAATCATACTAGCCATGCTTCAAATATTGTGTAGCACAGACGTAGAACATTTCCGTCTTCCAAAAACGTTCAGTGGCACCATTGGATTCCTAACTATGGACAATAGTCACCTCTTCTGGGGAAGAAAGTGAGATTAGACTGAAGGAGGAAAGGTGAGCATTTTAAGGGGAGAGAACTTTAGAATTTACTTAATATGTCTCTATGCTTTTTATTCTTTCACAACAAGAATGTTGTGGCATTCACTACTCATAAAAATTGAAAAGAAAAATCAAACACTAGGGGCTTCCCTGGAGGCGCAGTGGTTGAGAGTCCACCTGCCGATTCAGGGGACGTGGGTTCGTGCCCCGGTCCGGGAAGATCCCACATGCCGCGGAGCGGCTGGGCCCGTGAGCCATGGCCGCTGAGCCTGCGCGTCCGGAGCCTGTGCTTCGCAACGGAGAGGCCACAGCAGTGAGAGGCCCGCGTACCACAAAAAAAAAAAAAAAAAAAAAATCAAACCCTAAATTTGGTTTGAGGGGATGAAAAAGAAGGAACAGGCAGAGAGGTAGACTAAATATCTCTTAAAATTTTCTTGCCTATTTTTAATGCTCTCTACTTGATCTTGGCTAGAAAATCCAGAATTTAGAGTATAAACTCTGAATTTGTCAAATGCTTAGTAATAATAGAATATCTACCTTTAACAAAAAAAAATTGATGCTGCATGATATTGAACATTATCATTATTGTTGTTGTTGTTATTTACTGGAAAAAATAACACTTAAAGGCATGAAATTACACTGACCATGAATTATACATAAAGAAGATTCAGAAAGAAGACACAGGACTATCTCTCCCTACTTACTACCTAGAGAGCGAGCAGAAAGACAGCCTGGCGGTAGAACAGCCCTTGGCCGAAGACAGATGTGTACTGGCACAGTGGACTGCCAGTGACTTCATCCTTCCAGGGCAAGTGTGCCAGGCTTATGGTGTATTTGGAAGATGCCCAGAGAGCCCAACCAGAGTGGGGCACCACAGTCTTCTAGCTCTCTAGCTGCCAAATTCCCAAGCTGCCAGATTCCTAAGCTGCTGACTCAAAGAAGCCTTCACAACAATCTACCCAGGAAGTTTCAGCACTTGGATGTTGTCTAACCTGCCTGGTGCGGTGAATGTGATGTTGCTTCTTTAGCCAAAATAAAGCAAATCAAACTTCAGGATGAAAACAAAATTAATGAATACACTGGAAAAGTCAACTGTTTTCAGAGCTAAATTACAAGATGGTTTTCAATTTGCCACACTTCCATTCAAATTGTAGAAGTTATATTTTTAAAGAGATTAATTTTTAAATCCCTGAATTGAAAATATGAGGCAGACTTTCACAGGAACAAATCTATATAAATTAGCCACTATTTATCAATGAACTGCAACAGTTTGTTTATCAATAAACTGGAAAGCTTAAACATTCCCTAACTCCTGTCAGCTGCAGAATTGCTTGGATTTAGATTGCTGCTATCAGGAGAGTTCTAATTTTTATTTTGCAATAGAAACAAGACAGGCTAGGAATGCAATACAGAGATTATATATTACATGGTTATCCTAGCTGAAATCTTCTGTGGCATGTTTTGTCAGAGTTATTTCAGAAGGGCTGAAAGTCTCTTCCACTCCCAAACTTGCTGGCAGCCCCAGACCTGCAATTAACAAACAGGTGGGAGAGATCTGCACACTGCTCATTGCAGGAACCCAGCCCAAGGAAATTCTCATTGTAGGCATTGGGACCTTTTGTCTCAGGGAGCAATGCTGTCCCGATGGGAACTGTCTCTTTATCCCCTAGGCTTCCACTTCTATTCTTTCTAAGAACTTTACAAAGTCTCCAGAGAATATGAAGAGGAACTGGACCAAGAATTTGACTTGGAGACTGAAACTTTATTTGGAGGATTAAAGAAGAACCCAACCGACCTTGAATGGGGCTTCTGGATGAAGTAGGGGAAGCAGTGGCTGACGTGGTTCTCCTTGGCCAAGTGACTGGTCTCAAATGGCCAACGTGCATGCAAGGAAGATTCCTAGTCTAAAAAAAAAAAAAAATGAATCTGTGCTTGGAAATTTACCCAGTACAAACAAAACACAACGAAAAACTGACTTGGAAGTCAACCCAGAAAAAGTATTTATTCTTAGAGGTTCACAGAGGTGAAGAAACTGAAGGGACAGAAGAAACAGGAGCCTCTGGGGGAGAGAGACCAGAACATGAGACTGAGAATACAGGATGCCATGTGGATAGAGATCTGCAACGAACTTGGGCAATTTTTCAGCTCTTTCCTGCTACCTTCTGGGCCTGCTTCTCATCCTGGAATATAAGAAATCCCAATAGCATACTTTCTATGCTTTAAATATAATATGGATTACTTTTTTGTACTCAAGAAATTTTCATCTTCTGTAGTGGCAAAAACTAAAATATTAAATGCTGTCAGGTCTGGATATATTTAAAATTTTCATATAACTTCCCTTTTGTTCAGTTTTACTGACATCTGCACTGTAGAGGTGTAAGGCATACAGCATAATGATTTAACTTATATGTATTGGGAAATGATTACCACAGTGAGTTTAGTTAACATTAATCATCTCATATAGACACAGAAAAAAAAAGAGAAAAAAGAATAAAATGTTTTTTCCTTACGATGAGAAAAGAAGTGCTAAAAGTCATTTATATCTACCACATACCAACATACTATATTTTATATATTTATACAATTATATATAATAATAGAAATTATATATCATATATCTTAGAGGACATGAACAATGTATTATTATGTATTATCTTATATCCACTACGTACCTATTTTTGCCTAAAAAAATGGAAATGGTATCTAAACATGTTAGAACTATATATTATCCTGGCACATCACAGCTTTTATTTCTAATTTAATAACTCTGTGAAAGCAAACTAAATATTACCACTGAAATATTTCTTATTCTATAGAAAAGGAAAGAGACAATATTACATGACTCAAAAGTGAATACCCCTCATGTGATGTGAGGAATAGAACCCAGGTCAGATTATCTTTTTTTTTTTTTTTTTTTTTTTTTGCGGTACGCGGGCCTCTCACTGTTGTGGCCTCTCCCGTTGCGGAGCACAGGCTCCGGATGCGCAGGCTCAGCGGCCATGGCTCACGGGCCTAGCCGCTCCGCGGCATGTGGGATCTTCACGGACCAGGGCACGAACCCGTGTCCCCTGCATTGGCAGGCGGACTCTCAACCACTGCGCCAGCAGGGAAGCACCAGATTATCTTTTGATTGAGAGTAAACCTTTACAGAAAATAATCCCTTAAAAGTAAAATTGAAGATTGTTATTCTTTTTGTTCAAACACTGTAATTAGTACAGTGTTTTTCCCAGCTGTCTCAAACCAGGTCCTCTTCTGGCTTTTCCAAATAGTGTACCAGCCCATTTTCATTGTCTCAAGGTCTATTGGTGTTTCTGCACCTCCAGGGCCCATCTTTCATATCCAGAACCTGCTGCAATCAAAGACACACACCCCAGGCCAATTTGTGTAATAGTGGTTTCCAGCAGTGTTAGCGGGCTTTTTGGCTAGTTCTATCTAGATTACTGGGCCAGTGGCTCACACTTCCCCTGCAGCTCTGTCAGACAGAACTGAAGTTTGAGGAGTTCTGGAAGCCTGTGTCTTAGGTTAATTATAATTTGCTGTGAATTCAAAGGAATTTCACATAAAAGACAAAATATATGTTTTCACAGTGATATGAAAAATGTGTGGAGATATATATGGCACACACACATATGTATTTGGTTCAATTCCATAAATATACATTGATGAACTCCTGTGTGCAAGTACTAGATTCATATGTGTTTATAAACTGTGACCCATGATTTTTAGGAGCTTATAATCTAACTAGCAGATCAGCAATCTTGGGTTAAAAGGTTGCCTGAAGTCATTTTATTTTGTTCCTAAAATGGGATATAACTTAAGCATAATATTGTTGAAATACGGATGGATTTTCCTGCGTAAAGCTTCCTATTGTTTTTTGAAAACATCTAAATGATAAAATCCTGATTTCCCCAATTAATTCACAAGCATGCATAGCTTTTCTTTTTTATGTACAAACCAAAGCTTTAAAGTGTTGTGCTGCACATTAATTTTACATTTATCTAGACCTCTCACTTGTTGGGACATCTGTAAGATTAGTAATGAAGAAAATCTTTAAAAACTTCATTCACTATTTACCACTCTTGGTCTCACCAAGTCAAGGATGTGCTAACTCAAGTGAATACTTTTTATATTGTGTAGTTTCCAAATCACTTACCAATAAGAATAAGAAAACAAGAAAAAACTGAAGTAAAACTGGAAATAAAAAAATATGCCATAAAGTAGGTTAATAAAAATAGATGATAAAAACTTAAGATTTAAAATTATATAACACTGTGACCACATTTGTTTGGTCATAAGAAATTTAATTACTAAGTAATATTGAGTGCTACTTTCCCTACCCAGTCTTCTCTCACTCTCTGTAAATCAACTTTCCTTGGCTTACTCATACTCAAAAACAGTGCATTAACTCTTGTTCACCTTCCCCATACCATACTGAAGTGTTTGTACAAAAGGGTCTGCCAGTTGATCTTCTAGAGGGTGATACATTTTCTTTCCACTCACAAGCATCATACACCCTCCTAACTCTATCCTCACTTCCTCCTTTGCATTTGTTTTCCAGTCTTTAGTAGCAAAATCTTCCCACTCAAGCACTATCTGAATTACATCCGTTTCCCAGAACACCTCAGTCCATAGTGATTTCATTCCCCCTTGTCGTCACATTAAGTCTTGATCACATGTTCTATGATCCCACTCAGTATTGTAGTGAGTTTTTTATTCCAGCAGAAAAAGCCTTTCAAACCTGCTACACCGGTATTTCCTGATTCCATGTCTATACCAACTTTCACAGTTGTAACATGCTATAAGGATGTCTCCATTTAATGTCATGAAGTACAGTCAAAAATCCTTCATATTCCACCTGCTCTGATAAGCCCATGGTCCTAACTATGTGAGCATATATATGGTATTCCTTACAATTTTGTGTGCTAGTACCCAGAGAATCAAAGCACTTCCAAGCTAAAAGGACCTTATAGATTACTGGGCAGGTCCAATCATTCTTTTTTTCACATTAGGCTCATTAACCAATTTTCTCAAGTAACTTGCCTAAGGTCACACAGGTATCAAGGGAGCTGGTTCCAAAATCCTAGCTTCCTAACTCTGATTTCACAATCTTCCTTCCCAAAAAGATGCACATCAAAATAGATTCCTGTGGTTTCTTTCTTGTGAATACCAACTGCACTGTGTTTTTCCACCCTTCCTTCCCCCAATTACTTCACCCTCCTCCAGCCCCTCACTTCTGTGTGTTTTTCCTTCTATTCATGCCCTCTACTAACTATTCCAAATTTGGAGTCACTCAGTTCTTGGTGGTATTTATTTCCTTTAAATACCTATAGTCTTTCATCTATATTTCTCCTGTTGAATTTATCAAAATCTACCACACATGACAGTTATTTATATTCTTGTTGTATCTTGCTATGGGAAAGTAAGTTGCTTGACAGAGAACTCACCATGTCTTACAGATCCTTGTAACCCTTGTGGTTCTTAGTAAATCAGTGTTCACCTGAATGTAATTCCATCTATCATAGGATATAGCTGGATGAGAGGCAAATTAGTTATCACTCAACATTTAATCTATCTGATTTGCCATGGTTTAAAAATAGTTTTTTGAGTTCAGTATTTCTTATTTTTTTTATTATTTGCAGGACCACAATAATAAACTATAGCAAATAGAAATTGAACTTTTTCAGTCACATTCAGTTCAATCAAGTTGTAGATCATATGCGCCCAGAAATAAAGCATCTCTTATTTTTCTTACTTCATACCACCTATTACAGAGCCACATTCGGAAAAGGACTGGGCAATATTTGGGCTCAAAAGTATCAGAATCCCCATTTCAGTATTCAGAATTCTGAATTCTGATACAAAAGTTTTACTTTGTGCTTGTCTTGATTGGCAGAAAAAATTTTATATGACCCGAATTTTGTGATTTTCATGGTGTTGTTTTAACATTATGTGGTCACCTAAGATACACTAAAAGTGACCACAGTTTTAGGATATGAATAGCAGAGTTTAGAATAGAATTGATTCTCAATGAAAGCTATATGAATGAACTATTGACTAGTTTACAGTAGCTTATCCCTGAACTTATTCTTTTGGTATAATATTTGATGCTTATTTCCTCTATGAGAAGGGGAATTTAGAAACTCATATTCCATTTATTTTGTAGCAGGTGAAAGTAATGTAAATAATTTTCCTCAAGTACAAAAGCTTTCCTTTTAGAACATCATACATCTGAACTTCTTTCTTAACATTCCTGGATAATCATCTTAACAGTTGGGTTTTCCATTGTTCTTAACACTGTGTGAACATAGCAGCTGTTTCAGGATATAAGCTACCACTTCCTCACTCATAGATGTCAGAGCCTCATCTTCTCAAAAGTATGGGTAACCCTTATAAGAAAGAAACTGTTCTATAATCCTCATAAACCAAAGCACTACTTATATTCAGAGTCAGATTTTCTGGAAAAAAATAACCTAAGAGGCATTGTGTTGTCCATAGCTCAAAAACCTCAGCTAATGAGGAGAAAATATGAAGTATGTTCAAACTGGTCTTTGACGACCTGCTGCTATGTGATGCTTACTAGCATAGACAAATGTATTTCAGCATCTGATTGCTATCTGATCAATCTCTCATTGCTACCCGTTGGTCCACCTATCCCTACAGTAGTTTTTGTGGCTGACTCTGTACTTGGTACACCTTATCTTACTTTGGTGCAAAGTAAAATTATGTGGGTGTTACTTGGAGTAGAAAAGCCCCACAAGCACTCATTAATGACACACAATTTAGATACTTATAATCCCAATTATACTAGCAACCATGTTTGCAAATGACATTTCATGAAATAGCAAAAGAAACTCAGCGTGCACAGGCTATGGCTATTCTGTGTCTTGCCATTTCCATCCCATTCTATTCTACCTTTACACATATGTAGATATTAATTTCAAAAAATATTTAATAGTGTACATACAAAATGAAAGGCATTGTGCCCTCTATTGAAACATTTAATAGTAGCTTGACGCTATATACTTAGATCACTCAGTTAAACAAAGCCCTTCTTTAAGATAAACTTCTCTTATAACAGAAATCCATTCAAATGTTATTAAGAAGTTACTGAACCAGGAGTGTCAGACTTTTATACTCATGAATCTGGCATATATGGAAGGAGTTATAAGGGTAGGAAATACCCAATGTCAAATGGTGCATGAAAAATACTTATTCCTCTTGGGGTGTTGTAATGTATTTCTCCAAAATTCATTTTTACTACACTGCCACTCTTCACACACACATAACCATAGAACTGACAAATAATTCCAACAAGTAGTCAATGGATTTTAGTAATTCACGGCTTAGAAAAGGCAAATTAGGTAGTTCATCCTAAACATCTCCCCTAAGGGTTAATTATGGGCAGTAATACCTGCATCCAAAGAGTCTGTGGAGATGCAAAGATGGGTTTGATTATGTCTAGAATAACTCTTTGAATTGCCTAGTGAATAAAGCTATAATAATTTACAGCAATATTGTGTTATCTATTGCCATGAGACTGTTAACTTGTGTTTATGTAATGTCTTTCTTAGATTAATTGGAAATGCTCCATTTGAAATCAGAACAGTCTCTAGAGAACACTGCTAAAATGTTTTATCCATTAAAAATAATTCAAAGCCAGTTAACTGGCCAATGAAAAAATTTAATGCTTTAGGAAATCCCTCCTAAACAGTTACTTTGAGCCACCATGCATGTCTGTATTTGGTTTTTGAATTAAACCTCCATGTAGTATATTCCTTGTTAGGAACACCAGCAGAAATGAATAGACTCTGTGTGATGCAAGGGATTATAATAATGATTGAAATGATCAATCAGCTCTTTTTCAGTGTGTGCAGGGAAACAACTTGCTAGAGACTGGCCTCAAAATGAACCAATCATTTTATATTTTATAGCATTTAATAATTGTTAAATAATGTGTATGTAATTCCATAGGTGCCTCAGAAAAATTATATAATTCATAATTATATGAATCCTAATAACTGCAATGTAGAAAGCATATGCTAGGCATACGCACAGGTCTGTTTTTTTTAAGACAACTGTAGTGTGCACTGTAGCATGCCACCCAGTCCCGCCTCTCAGGAACAAGGCATTCATTTGCCAGCTGCCAAAAGTGTTGGCTTTTAAGCTACTTCCTAGGAATTTCCTTTGGCCAAAGAGAGCTATCTCCCTCAAAATTACATACCTTTTTCTCAGGGCAACCTGCACCCAATGATTTGTTGATGAAATGTTACAGAGGCCTGAATCACTTACCTCAATTCAAGACGCCTTAATTCAAGGGATATTCTATTTCAGAGCCCCCCACAGTCTTGGCAGAGGCCTTTATTTCAAATGTTTAGAAGTTCAACTTCCCCTGCTTCCCTCACTTCTTCACAGATGCCATTCCTGAAAGCACCTCTCCCTGTCCAATATACCTCCCCCAGTTTAGTGTCTGTTTCCTCTCTAACATGACCTAGGACATGAATCTCAGTGTTGGGGATAAGGAAACTGAGGATCAGAATGAATGCAAGAAATACGCCTCAAACCCACAGCTTTTTTATAGCTCAGTGTTGTCTGGCTAGGAAGAAGCTGATCCAAACTCTAAAACCTCCTATTTCCTAATGAAAAATTATTTTGGCTGTGGGAGTAGGCAGACCTATGTCCAATCCTGAAAAAATAAATTCTTTAAGAATCTTAGAAAAAGGAAAGGTTATTAAAGAGTTATTCACATCACCTTTTTAAAGTAATATGGTCTAAAATTTTTAACTTCCCACTCATTTTGTTTATGAAGGTAGCAAATTTTAGTTCATTCATGCACTATTCCATTTATTTAACATTTTAAAAGGTCTAATACAAAGAAATAGAAAGTAAGGAAATAAAATTTATGGTCTTCTGGAATACATGAAGTGAAAAACATTCTATGAATGAGCAAGTTCCATCTCAAAGATCTATAGCTATTGATTGACCTAGTAGTTGTACAACATTGAATGCTGATAACAGAACTTTGGTTAATATGTTTTTAACTTTTGCTTTCTGTCCACATGTTTATCTAGAGAGAGCATTTGCTATTCTGTTGATATAAGTATGTATCCTTTTCCTACAAAGTTTACATTCAAGAGGCAAGGAATTAAAATATGCCTAGCACAAAAGGTACAAACTCCAGTTATAAGATAAAAACATACTAGGGATGTAATGTACAACATGATAAATATATAATGAACACTGCTGTATGTTATATATGAAAGTTGCTAAGAGAGTAAATCCTGAGTTCTCATCACAAAGAAAAAATATTTTTTTCTTTTATGTTCTATCCGTATGAGACAGTGGATGTTCATTAAACTTACTGTGGAAATAATTACATGATGTATGTAAGTCAAACCATTATGCTGGTACACTTTAAACTTACACCGTGTGGTATGTCTACTGTACCTCAATAAACCTGAAAGGAAAAATAAAATAAAATACACCTAACATCTTATTTTGCATAGTAGTCATAGCCCTACGTAAAGTAAAGCTGAAAGTTTTACATAGTTCCATTTCTGATAAGGTGTTTTTGTTTTTGTTTTTAATTCTAAAATTACAGCAGTAAAGGCCTTCCAAAGCAATGAGATACTGCAATATATAGGTCATTTGCATAATAAATTTGAAAACTAATACCCCATGTATTTTCAGAAAAGATAATAATTTTCCCACATGACCTTATAACAACATTCTAATGCTATACAACACTTCAGATTTCTTTTACTTATAAAGGTTCTATTACTTAAAAGGTCCATGTCCCTGTGAGAAATAAAAGCCTTCATATTCTAGATTATATTCTTTTGTTCCTTCTTCTTCTAATGCCTTAGACATTAGACCCCTGCACCTAACATTGTAGGGATTAAAAATTAGGAAAAAGTATAACAGCAATGCAATTAGATAATTTGGCTGAAAGCTGTTTGATTTGTTTCCTATGATTTTCTGCATAAAATACAAAACTGTGGTCCATGGCAGAAAATAAAATAGAATTAGACAAGAAAAAGTCAAATATACCATAAATTCTTAAAAACACACAAAATTTGAAAGGTGCATTTTGCCAAACCACCCCCTTACCAATCCCAACTACATATGAAATATCAGGGATTTAAAATATTTTAAACTGAATAATTTGTCATTTTAACCAAATTATCACCCAAACCAATTGCTGTAACAAGTCAAGAATCATGATGATGATGCAAGAGTCGTACATTAGCTCTGGGCACAAGAGCTACCCATGACTTGAATCTGGGCTAGTGAGACACTTGATATACACATTATCTTTTTCACTAGTACTTGGTCAAACCAAGGAGCTTCTTAGAAGAAAAATACTCATATATGCTTTATGGAATAAGTCTAAGACAGACTCAAACTCAGTGGTAAAAACTACTCACAGCTGATGAATATACCTGCTAATACGTAGTCATTGGGAACGGTAAGTCATAACTTGTAGAAAAACCCAATGTTTTCCATGTAATAACTTTTGCTGGAAACTTTACTGAGAAGCTTCTACTCTAGGAAGCTTAATGAATATAAGCAGAAGAATACTAGCACTTAGAGTGGAAGTAGATGTAAAACCCGTGCAACCACAATGATCAGACTGCTTGTCCTTTTTATAGAATCATTAAAATCACCACAGTCTTAACAGCCACAAAATGAGCCTCTTAGCATTTGGAACTTTCTCACGTGCCTGAACTCTTGTCCTGACACCGATGTTCAGAAGGTAATATCTGGTGGTATGAAAATAACGAGCACAGTGATTTAAACAAGAAAAGAGCATTTATTGCTACATATTAAAACACCACTATTTTTGGTTCCTATTAGCACCAGCAAGAAGACAAATTTTCTAATTAGCAGCTGGGCTATAAGAACTGTTGCTGGTAGATTTGGAAACTTCTGGGTTGCATAATTGGAATACAAAGGTAAAGAATCTCTGAATTCTTGTAAGCGAAGCTAGGGAATTGTTAGCAATAAAGAGACAAGAATTACCACCACATTTCCAGATACTGAAGACCATTTTAGGTTTGTGTGCATAGAATTGGCTCACTCAAGGTGAAAAGTCTCCCGTCTGTGTGTTTTGAGTCTTTGATCTTTAAACATGACCTAAGTAGTCATAAACATTACAGAGAGGGGAGCACAGCGCCGCATTGTCCCTTCCTGGGATACTTTTCCTTCTCCTTTATGTCACTCCCTGCACCCTGAGATCTTAGAGACTTTTCCTGTGTTACACAATAACTAGAGGATGAGGGCAGGAGCAGCACTGCCCTGTGGGTTTTGCTTGTTTTTATCAGGATACTTAAAGGAATATTCTTCCCAGTAGACACATTTTCTGGGCAAGAAAATTACCTACATTCATTTCAGAGAGAAAAAGAGAGAAAGAAACAAAATTACAGAGCCAGGTAACCACTGTCCTGAGGGAATTGTTGTTTGTCAACCTCCCAGTTGTTCCTCTGGACAGGCGGAAACTCAGAGAGACTCGCTCCACTTTCAATTGTGGGAAAAGCTTATCTATGGCAGCTTATAAATTATCAATGCTCTATACATACTTGATGTCATATTTTTGTCTTTCCCTTCAAAACTCTATCAGGTCTGTCATGCTTCATGGCCACAAATTTAAGAGGAAAGCAGGAGAAGGAAAGAGGAATAAAATGGTAATAGACCTGCAGCGACTTTATAGTCTATTCTCTTCTTCCATTTCCCTGCTGCCAGTCATGTAGGAATTATGTCATAAGAGTTCTAGAAAAATCAGTAATACCTGGTCCTACCTCTATGCAAGGTGCTTAGTACTTGAAAGATGACAAAGGAACCCTCAGATAGTTTTCAAACAGGCAATGGATAACACAAGTTTGATATTAAAAAATCCTACTTAGTTTAAATATATATATTTAAATACACACACACACACACATATATATATATATATATACACACACACACACATATATAAAATGTCATGACCTTAGGTAAGGTCAGTATCGAAAGCATCAGAAAAGGTTTGAGAGGAGCTGAGTTTTAAGAGAAGCTGTGTATAGGATAGGGCTTTAACAAGAACTATATGTAGTGAAGTTGGAAGTTTGGGCTCAATGGGAAAAAGTAAGGAAATGAGGAGAGAGAATGCAGAATGGTTTCAAGGAAATAGTCTGATGGAAAGACCATCAAAGCAATATGTGCAGTAAAATATTAAGCCAAAAGGAAATTATAACCTGGACCTGAGTGACAAAAGGGGAAATTTGCACATAATGGGGAAATTTATACATAATACAGAAATTGAGACATCATTGGAGGAATTTTATCAGAACAAGATGATTGAATCTGAAACTTAAGACATGAACTGATTATAATGTATAGCATGGGATTATAGAGCAGAGAGAAAGAACACAAAGAATCCAGTAGAGGCAAGACAGATCAACCAGGATAATGACAAAATTAGAAAAAAAAGAACGAAAGATGCATAGATCAAATGTATATGACTTTTGGAACTGGTTTGAATGTAGAAAGCAAAGGAGAGTGTGGAAAGAAATCTGATACCCAGGTTTTGAGCCTGGCTTACTGAAAGAATGTTAGTGGCAAGGGGAAGAGGAAATATGTGAAGTGAAAACAACAAGTTCAGTTTTTGATATCTTGATATTAAGAAGCTTTCCAAACAAACAGAAAGGTCGAGCGTGCTGGTTTGAGATTTAGAAACAAGGTCTGGACCAGCCTTAGAGTTATGGTAATGATATGCACAGAAGCAATAGGTAGTAGTTGTAGAAATGGATGAAATTCCTATGAGACAGAGAATGCAGGACCATACATAAAGGAGACCAATAATAGAACCTTGGTCAGGCATACATTCAGGAGCTGGGAAGAGAATAAAACAACAAAGAAGGAAAGGGTGGAATGTCCAAAGTATAAAAGGGGAAAAAAAAAAAGTTGAAGAGACTCCATATTCTCATGTACATGGGACTCAGTATTTCTAGGACCTATTGATGGCTTTCTAATTTTAAGGAAATAAAAATAAACAGTAAACCAATGAAAAATATAAAAATAACTAATCCAGATCAGAGTTGCTAAACAACATATCCACACATACAAAAGTAGCATGTGCCTATTTTCTTAAGTCTTGCATATTTTTGGATTTTGACCACTAACATTTTCAAAGACTATTAGGACAAGATTTTTATAAAATATTTGTTCCTCCTTTTCATTTGTCACCAACAATCCCCAGGATACATGGCTGAAGGTGAGAAAAGGCATGGTAAAGAAAGTGCCTTGGCATAACCCAGTGTGCTCATTTTATTTTTTCTTTCAAGAGAAGGTAATGAATAACAAGTAAAATGGTTTAAAACATTAGAAAATAACAATAAAGAAAAAAATTTAACATCGTACTGGATAAAAAAAATAGGTGAAAAATCAATTGATGTGAATTTAAATTTTCTCCTTAAAACTACAAATCTGCATCTCTAGGAAGGAGTTCTGATAGATAAGATTTCAAACATTGTCCTTCTCCACAAACTTGGAGGTGTCCTAGGAGCCAAACGAGCATTCAGCAGGACACACGATTCTTTTCACCACCAATGACTCATATTCAGAAACACAGGACAAAAGGAAAATTTTTAGAAGATGTAAACTTGATTTTAACCAATTATCTATATGCTTCTCTACAGTATCAGCCAACATTTGAGGTAAATTTTCTGCAAAGTTACAAACATCAGCAGTCTTTTGACTTTTTGGTAAGAGGGAAAGACTTGTAATTAGCATTAAGAATCTTTTTGAAACACTTTCCTGTGATATTTTACCCTACCCTGCAGGACACCATTATGGTGGTATTGTCTTTAAAACATGATTTAAATCTACCTAAGAAGATTTACACAGGGCTTAAAGAAACTTCTAGTTATTTACAACATGCAAAAAGCAGGCGTGTGCAGCTACCTGTGAAAAGACATTAACACAAAACTGGGCAGTACCCTAGGATGGAAGCCTGCAATTTTATAGTCAAAAAAAGGTAATAGTCCATTTTATAGAAATGGAAGGAAACACTTATAAAAGTACCAAAACTGTGCAAAATGATTCTATCCATGAAACCATTAAGAATAATAAAAATATAATTTAATTTTAGATTGAATTTTATAATTGTTCAAAGATTGGAAGCTAATTAATTTGGGGTACTTGGCCACTAGTCTTAGCAAATATTTGCTAATACTATTTGGCTTCTTATAGCCATGGAAATAATACTAGTGGGTGTTAAAAACAAGAGAATAGACCCAAAATAGAGTCACTTTTGCTAAGCCGTATGTCACCAAATGAAGACTTGATTACAGTTTCAGCTCTCTCAGAAATGGAATCTTAAAACAGTCAATCGGGAATCACCTGATTAGTTAGGTGCCTGATAGACCCCTGCCATCCCCTAAAGAACCCACTTCTTTGCCTAGTAGGTCTTGCTTGTTCCAGCTCCCTTATGGCTATAAGAGTCCTTCATTTTGTAAGAGCTCTTTGGAGCTCCTTTCTATCTGCTAGGTTAGATGCTGCCTGATTGGAATCAATTTTTGCTCAAATGAACTCAAAGTTTTTAATATTCTTCACTTTATCTTTTAACAGTTCTGATGTCAGAAGAGGGACCTGAAGGAGACTTCTTACAGCCCCCAAGAGTAAGATATAGTAGATACCTGTTGAACCCCTTGAGCTGGCTGCTTCTTTGCTGCCTCTGGAGGTGGTGGGTAAGTCCTTCTTGGATCCTAGCCCTGCAGTTTTAGCATAATGAGCTTGCAGATTTTATTTGAGCATTTCTTCTTCTAGACTGGTCCTGAAACCAGCCAGAGTCAAACTAGGTTGGTCTTAAAAAACTGGATTGGGTCCGACTTAGAAGCTAGACTGGGTCCAGGGTGAGAGTGGATTTGACTTAAACTAGACTGGGTCCAGTGAATAAAATTTTATTTTAAGCCTGAAAAAACAGATTAGCCTTACCAAAGATAATCTTGAATTACGACAGCCATGGTGGAGAACTTGCAACTATCTTAGATAAGCTTATCCATTTAGGAGATGCCCTAGAGTAAAAGGGGCTCAGCCAGGCACTCATTGCAAAGGGTAGAGGTATTTTTTTGCCTCTGTGGTTTCTGGTGACAAGGATGAGACCTGCTGGGACATTGCAAAGGGTAGAGGGTATTTTTTTGCCTCTGTGGTTTCTGGTGACAAGGATGAGACCTGCTGGGACACCCCCACTTGCTCCAGAACCTGCAGATGGCATCCTGAGAAAACTGCAGAAAGCCAGCAAAAGGTGAGAAGCCTCACAAAAGTCAGCTCCCCAACATCTCTGTGGTGCCTGGTTGAGAGAGGAAGCTAAAATTTGATGTTGTTCCTTCCTTTCCAAATTCAGATTGGCAGAAAACACTTGTAAGATGTATTATGACTTGTGAATTTGCTTTCAGGTACCCATTGGTTATCGATCTTTTCTATCCCAGAAACAGCTATTGCCCTCTTTGTCTCATATTGTGTCCTGAGAACCTGGTTTGGCAACCATGAAGTTGGGGCCCCAAAACTATGGCCAGACAGAAGTGAGGGTTGCATCCCATTTGTAGCCAGGACCAGATCACACCTAGAGCTGGATGTTAATGGCAATGCTCAGAGTTGTTGTCCACTGCCACTCCTGCTGGCTAATGCAAGCCTGTGCAAAAAGAGCCTCTAATCCATAAGGATGAAGAGATGGCCACGAGTTGTGTGCAGGAGATGAGGAACACTCTGCTCTGACAGTGATAGGTTGGTAAATAGTTAACAACAAACTCTCCAGAAAAAAAAAAAATTCCTGATTTGTAGCATTTTTTCCCCCACAGCATAAATACTGCTACCTGTGTAGATGTCATGCTGCCACACGTGAACTGGGATTTTTCCACAGGTCCTCCTAGACTAACAAGATCTTCAAAGAATTAAAACAAAAAAATTTAAAACTATTAAAAATATAATTACAAACTTGCCAGACATTGCTCCATGTTTGGTAAAGAGTGAGCACCAAACCAGAAAAAAATAACTCCACCTTCTTAAAGGCAGAGTAAAAATTCACAGACGTCTTTATCACTGTGGGTGCATGAAGCTGAGGTGTGCTTCTGGGAATAAGCTAAATGGAACACCCAGCATCATGTCTCTGCCATCTCCTCAGTGTCATCAACTTTCCAGGAAAAGAGGGAAATCACTACAGATTCCTCTTGAGCCTAATCCCATCACCAGAGCCTCTACTAAGAACTTCAGCCTATCATCTTCTCATGAAAGAAGACGAAAATTTTCTTTCTACTTAACAGCATACATATTTTTTTTCTGGTATCCTTGCCTTAATCTTGGGGAAGGAAAACTTTAACCTTCACCAAACTGATAAAGGAAAATAAAGGAAGGAGAGGAAGACATAATCTTTTTCTAGTTTGTGTATATCTACACAATACTCCTTGACCTTTCAAGAGACTCAGACTTCTTTTCTATGCTCCCAGAAAAAGCAGGTAGAAGCTGTTAACTACATGTGATTTTCACCATATTGGCGTAGGGAGTGAAGAAATATCTGGCTCTGTAGATGTGCAAAATTTACAATTGGCACAGAAATAATTCATCCAATGAATAGAAAGAGTTGTTTAATGAATGGGTGTTAGGTATATGATGAGCTTAATAAAGAATGTGGGAGATCAAAATAAATACTTTGACTCAGAAATGTAAAAGGAAGAAAAATCTACCAATGATGAAATGTATTACCTATCAATCTTGATATCCATCTTGTATTACAACTATATCCAACCCGTTCTGAAATGCTAACAGCTGCAGCTGTGCCTTGGATTAACTTCCTCAGCATGGCCATGGAACTCTGCACATTCTAGCACTCTGGTCTTGGATAGATAAATTTTGCTCCTATCTTATCTTGATAAGTGTGTGTTTATCAACATTATCTAATTGAATAGATACCATAATATTGTCAATAGAAGTATTGCATAGAGTATGTATGACGTAAACTAGTGTCTGCCTGTATGTTTTCTTACTTAGTTTACAAATAATAATAAAGCCACATGTAACCATTAACATACCCCTTAAGCTCCTTGAAGCCAAGGACTGTGTGTCTTTTCACAGACACATCTCCAACAACTAAAGACGTTAGAACAGAGAATGATTATTGAATAACAGAGAATACTGAATCTTCCATACAATCTCTACTGCTTGACATTTTTTTGGAGGGTGGGGGGGTATATTAAAGTATTATTTAAAATACTCATTCCTTGGAATAAACATATTTTATCTGGGATGAAACATTTATCATAATGTTTCCTGTATTGGTCTGAGCATGGGAGTCAACTAAGGGACATTTTTTTTTCCTTAATACAGAGTTTCTGTCATATTGATTCAATATTTATACACATCGACCCTGGGAATCTGCATTTAACAAGTGCCCCAATGACTATTATGTTATAGTGAGCCTGAGAAATATTGCTTTATCAAACTGACTCACTGTAACCAAGCCAAGTAAAGGACTCTGAGGAAAGAGGAAAAGCCTAAGCCAGAAGGGCTGCTCAAGCATGATAAATCTGGTTGAATCTTGACAACAGAACAGAAATCAATAGCCAGAAGAAAATTACTGGCCCACAAGAAGTAATGATGAAGTATAGATCACTATTGCCCTGGACCAACTTGCCTATTCCTGTACACACTGTTATGCTGAAGGTTTATGCATTTCTAATCCCACAAATTTGATTCTCATCTACCCAAATTTGCCCACTTATGCTTATATCATCTGTGGTGTTCAGTATGTTGTTTTTTATAGTTTAGGAGCTCATAAATGGTCAACTGTTGACCATTCAACCAATGATCAGAATCTGTTAAAGTATCTGTAAATCTCTGAATACACACTACCTCAGAGCCATGGCAGGACTCTAGAAGAATAACCATTATCCCTTCTATTCTGGAAGCTTTATCTGTTTCTGCTTACGACTGCTCAGATCTGTCTAGACTTTAAAGTTTTGTCCAGATACCTAATGATGGTCATATCCATCCAGACAGAACCTTAGCTGTTCTCTTCTCAATATTTATTTCACTTAAGATGTATTGTTTCTCTAACTGCAACTTAAAAGCAAGATATCTTTGTAACAATTTTGCTTTGTACACAGTTTTCCAGAAAATGAAAAAGCAGTCCAGATTTGCATATGATAACTCTGAAGAGTTGCACATCTATACCCTTCCACAGCCAGCTTTAGGTATAAAAGCTTTTATAAGGATTCTGAAATAGCAAGAGAACACCAGCTATTGCTCTAATGAATAAAGGCAACCGCTTGACAAACTTCTATTGATATTTATCACTGCTCCATATTCCTGTAATCTATAGGATGGCCACTCAGCATCTGAAGACAAACTTATCTGAGAAAGTCAAAATAATACAGCAATAACTACATCAGCCTGATGCAGACTTTAGACATTCCAGGGCAGGTGGTTTCAGAATGAAAAGTCTATTAAAGGAGGGAGGCAATTTGACCATGATCTAATTTTGCTTCACTTATTTTCCTGTGAGTGGTTTTCTACCTTATTGTTCTTCATGCTAATAGGGTCGTGTTCCTCTCATTTGTCAGAATCGCATCAAATGAAATGAGAAGATTTTTAACCCGTTTATTTGTTGATTGGTTATATCAACCTCTCTCACTAATAGGCTATCTCAAACTACAGCTGGCTGCATTTGATAATATAATCAGCAGTATGTTCCTGCCTTAAAATTGCAGAATAAACCAGATGACTTGCTATGGTCCCCTGTCTGGTATAAGAGCTTTGACAAATGTTAGGCTGCTTTATGTTTGCATTTAAAAACAAGGAAGGAAAATGGTGTTTATTGAAAAGAATCACTTAGGAGAAGTATAAAGTTATGTTACTCTGGGATAAATTGAAGTGATTTTAAACAGTTGTGATTGCCTAAGGAAAATGAAAAAATATGGAGAAAAGATTTTAAAGTTTTCTGTTTTATCTTGAGATAAATAGATAATTCAAACAAGCTAATATTTAGTCATAAGCCAACACCAGTATTAAAACCAGCTTAAAAACCATGGTCTTTATCCTTGTATCACATCAAACTGTTCATAGCTTCTTAAGAAATATTTACTTAAATCTACAATGAAGGAAAAAACATGTTAAATGTCTGAGAAGCAGCACAGGAAATAGTAAGGATTTAATGCAAAATTTTTGAAAACCTCTTTAAAGATCATCAAATGTAGTTTACAGGTTAAGATTTAAAAGCCTTCACAGGGAGAAATGATTTTAGCACATTACTGTCAAGTTTCATTATCCCTAAGCAACGTCAAACAGCTAAGCAAACAGCTAGACGATTCATTTATGATCTTTCTGAATGATGGAAAAATTCCCACTGAGTCAGTTAAACTCTGGCCAAATTGTTTCTTGGGGAAGCAAGGAGAGCATTTCAATTCCAAACCACTATTCCCATACTGTAGGGACATTAAAATGAAAATTTGATCTGGGAGGATATGTATGTGAGGTATTATTTGGGAGCCTAGAAATAAATGCAGTGGTCATTTTAGCAGAACCTATTCTTTGGTAAGTTGGGGTCCCACCAAAAATTTAGATGTAAGAAGGAAGATGGAAAAGGGTTAACTTTTATCTTCCATTCACTGGTCAGATCTAGATTTAAGTGTCTCCTTCAAATTTCTCTTTCTCTCTCTCATCTTTTATTTTTCTGTGACTGAAAAAGCAGCCTTAACCGAGTATCAGGAGCATGTACAAATCATTTGTCAAGGGGCTGCTGAAAGGTATTGCAAGTTATTATTGAAAAATCTGGACAAAAGAGTAGTATTGTATTGATCTTCTACCTGAAACAGCGTACCCATGTATCCCAAGCATTAAAGGCATTAAGAGCCTTATCCTTACACTTAATTTTGAAATATCAGAATTTGTTTATTTTTAAAATAACAATGAATTTATTATCATATTTTTTATTTATAATGGTCAAAGTAATACCTGTACAGTACATAGTTTAAAAGGGAAAATAATGATAAAAGGCTTCACAGACTCATTATTATCTAAAATCTCAACCCTGGAGACTCTTACAGAATTTGAGGTGTTTGACCCTTATTCTGGCTAAGTAGCATTTTATTTAGGAATGTGCTTGGAATAGAAAGAAATATCCTGGAAAATCTGAAGGTAATGAATGAAAAATATATTTATGCCTAAATGCATTGCATTTTTTTATGAGACTCTAATATTGAAGAGAAATCCCAGGCCTAGCATATGTTCTAATACATAACCACAGAGTCCTAAGTGCAGGATACACCTACAAGGTTGTCCTACAGGGTAAGAGTCATGTTTCCAGAGAGTCTGATGTGACCTCACTTTCTCAGGCATTATTTTCATAATATATTCTTCTTAACTGAATCTTAAAAACCTAAAATCTGCAGCTGTGTCAACCTTCATAATCTTCTGAATCATTTAGAGAAGTAAATAAATGCATAACGTATGAGAGTGTTTATATCTGATCTCATCCTCCATCAATTCTTATTAACCTTTGTCAAAATAGTGATTATGGAAACAAGCAGTCCTTCACTTCCGCCTTGTCTCCTTTCCTTTCTCCTATTGTTCTTGTTAATATGACCTTTTTATTTTTGTTGTTAAACCTGTATTTAATGTTTTCATCAATATGGCTATGTGTATATGGTTCATTGTTGGTCCAAATTTGTACACTATGATTATACTTCCTTTCTATGTAAGTTTTATATTTCTCAAAGAAAATAACTGTCCCTTTATTTTCCATCTGCTTATTCTCCTTCAAATCTCTTACATAGCTCCTGACATCAAACTTCAGACAGTCATTATCAGTTCCATTTTTTTCCTTCTGTCTTCATGTTCTTATATGGCCTAATTGCCTACCTTAGTCTGCTACTGAGACTAGGGTCCTTGGAATGCCTACTTCTCTTTCGTATGTTGGATTCCTTATCTCCTGAATCTTGTATTTTACTGTTTTTGTTTTCTTCCTCATTTTGGTGGAACATATCCTCTAGTGGCTTCTTAAGTAGAAGCGCAGAGAAGCTTAATATTTCTGAGAATGTGATATCAATAAGATATCCCAATATTACCTTCATACTTGATTGATACTTAGGCTGGGTATAAAAATTTGGGTTAAAACCATTTTACTCAGAATATTGAAGACGTTATTCCTTTGTCTTATAGTTTCCAATACTATTTCTGAGAAGTCTGAGGCCATTTTGATACCTAGTTCTTTGTATGTGATTTGTTTTTTCTTTCTGAAGTTTGTGAAATCTTCTCTGTATCCCTGGTGTTTATCTCTATACCTTCAGATAGATCTTTGTGCTGAGGACTCAGACTTTTAGGATGTACAGGTATATCTTTCAGTTCTAGGAAGCTTTGGGGGAGGTGTTTTTGTATAATACCCCATTCATTTTCTTAGTTTTCTCTTTATAGACCTCCCATTAGATGGACTTTCAATCCCCTGAACATATACCATAAATATCATATTATTTCTCTTCTATTTTTTATCTCTTTGGTTCTTTATTCCAAGTATTGATATTTTCAATTAGAAAAACTAGAATGATAAACAAAAGTATATTTTAAATTGTTACATATTTTTGGGATGGGAATAGGGAATAAGGAGTATGGGAAGACAAAACACATATCATTGTGTGTGTGTCATGTATGTATCTTTCTAATAGTTTGACATTTGAATGATATAAAAAATTATAGTTAAAAAATAAACTTCAAACATAAAATACAATAACAAGCAGTTCTTGCTACATAACAAACACTATATAAATGTTACCTATTATTTTATCAGAGATCCATCTGGAAACAGAAACTCCACTAGATATTTTAAATAGGAATGTATTTAATTCAGAGAAATGGGTTCTTAATATTATGGAAAGGCTATGAGACATAGATTAGATAAAGCCACCCCTAACTTTCAGGAAATAAGGAAGATATACGAATCTCAGAAAACCATGATTGATGTATGCAGCACCAAAGCAATTTCCACAAGAGAATGCTTGAAAGTCACTGGCAAAACTGCACACCTGCTGCCTCTTAAAATCACATTCTTGCTTTCCAATTCTGAAGTAGCTGTAACAGCTTTAGTTGTTCTTCTGCCTTCTGAATCTGAATCATGAAAGTGCCTCTCATTGGCATTGAATCTGCTGGTAAAGATTTTGAGAAATGAGGTTTCCCAGCTTCCAGCTCCTATGTTACAGGAGAAAGTATAAAGGGAAAAGTGTGGCAAAAGGCTATGTGACACTATTATGAATATGACTATTTTTTAGTATTAATATTTTCTTTTGAAATATTATTCTGTTCCCTACATTGTCTCTTTTTTCTCTTTAATCATTTTTCTCTGTTTATAGCTCTTTTAGTGTTGCTGTTGTTGTTTATTTCCTCAAACCCTTGGTAACTCTTTCTTAGTGAAACACTAAAAGCCTCCATAAGCTCTGTGTACATGGATGGGACTTGTCTCCAGGTGAATGGAGATTATTTTTAGGTGGTCTGTCACTGTGAGTATATGGGCAGCCAGATAGATTTTATGCTGGGAACTACCAAATGCCAGTATCTTCCTCTATGTTCTAAATGTTCAGTTTCTCTGTTAGGTGGGTCCTCCAGACTTCTCAAGGGAGTGGATAGCCTGAATGACAGTAAGGCTGTCATTAACAATGGTGGGATTGGTACCTCACCATTGAGTATATAGATATTAATGTAATTTCATTTTCAGTAACATACCTCATTCCTGCCCTCCTCTCTACTTGTTTCTGAGTTTGGAGGCTCTCTGCAGAGCCAGCTTCATGGGTGCACCACCCATATAGTTGCACTTAGAAGGACCCTGTACTTTAATTCTCTACTGTGGCCATCTTGAAATTCTTCATTTTTGAACAAGGGTCCCACATTTTCATTTGCACTGGGCCCCACAAGTCGTGTAGCTGTGCTTGGCTCTGTTTCAATTTCTGCCAAGTCTGCCTCCTGACTTGTGCAGGGACTAAAGATGGGTAGTTATGCAGGCTTTCACAAACAAACAAAAAAACAAACACAAAAAACCAGACCCCCAAGTGTCTGATAACTCCAAGTACAAGTCTTCCTGAGGCTTCACGGGTAATCTCCTCCACAGATGCTGTGTCGTACCTTCTTCTGCTCGCTGAGTCACTCAGTAACTCCACTGGTTCTCACATCCTGTGGTTGGGGATACTGATGTCTCCTAGTTTTATTGAAGACCAACTTTGTAGTTTTTCTGTTTCTTTTTTGCTTACTCCATTATTTTGGGGGGTCATTTTAGAAAGCAGAAGGGAATAGAAATTTCTGCTTGCTGTCACCTTGAAACCAGAAGCCCACATAACATTTTTACAGTGGTATTTAGAAACAGAAAATTTAAGAGGCTGCCTCAACCTGACCACAAGACTGAAACACATAGTTTTGAAACATATAGCCAAAGGTGAGGTCAATTATCTTTTTCCGTTATTTCAGCTGAATATGTTGCTTGCTCAATGTGTTATAAATATTATTTTTTAGACATCCTTCCTTATTGAAGTGAAATAGCTAACACATTGTTTCAGAAGAGAATCGCCCTCCGCCCAAATCCAAATGGTTTCTGCTAGTCTTTGCAGTGAATGATTTCCCGATTTCTAAGCTAAAGGCTTTAGCCATTTGTGGCATGTGTTTTCATTTTGTTACTTATAACCCACTTCATTAAAAACATAATTTAAAGTATTTATAGCACATAAAACAATTAAGTAGTTTTTAAAAATATAAAATTACGTTCATGAAAAGAATGTGGAAGATTTTAGAACTATGAAAGCAAAGATTTCCAATGATTGATCATGATGTTAAGATCCTCATTTCCTGAGAACCAGAGCAAAAAAAAAAGTTAGTTACATAGTTCTAATTAGCCTCTATGATGGCAGATGATTTGCTCTTTATGCAGCCAACTCCATTTCAGGATTTTTTCAGTAGATACCTCTCAAATCCCGTAGTGGGAAAGACTAAATATTTGCCTCTGTATAAAACCGTGGAGGGGCATATTCCTCAGTGGCTGTCTGCTATTCCACATTCCCTAACCCAGAGGTAAGCACCGTAGTGTGGGCTGTTTGTTTTTAGCAGACCTCAGTCTAAACTTTGAGTTATTTCTCTTTCCTTCTATGTATGCATGTACTTAATTAGTTTGGACTTCTAGTGTACCAGTAATCTTTGGGTTAGTAACATATCATTAATCCATGCATTTCTATCTATTTAGTTAGTTATTTGTAATACTGTAACAAGCACTCTTGAAGCCAGTATCCAAATAGAGTCTAGAACCTTAAGAATAAATTTGATCTTACCATAGAGTTCATGGAATAAACTCTACCTCATCCTCCGGCCTCCCCTGTAACCTGAATGCTGTATCCACCATATCCAAATAAAGGGCACATCCTGTATCCTTTATTTAACTTATTACAAATATATGTATTCCTAAAATGTGGAGCACAGAAGTAGGTGTCCCTGTGTGTCTGTGTGTGTTCTTTGTTTTAATTTTATGAAAAGTGATTATGCTACGCTCAATTCAGGGTACTTACTGTTTCTCTTTAATATTATACAGCTAAGATTAATTCATGTTATTGCATGTTTCATGCATTTTTACCATTATATAATATTATATTATACAAATATACTTCTTTACCCCTTTCATTCATTAATTCAGCCAATATTTATTGAGTGTAAACTCTCTTAAGCACTATACATGCAATGGTAAACAAAACAACTCTTTTCTATCATTTTGAATCCCAGCTATGAGGCCAATGCTATCATGTCTCCCAATTTCTCTTCCTTTAAACTTATAGAAATTGTCTGGTAAATCCACCTACACTACACTATTAGTACACGCATGAGCAATAGTCCAAAGCAGTGCAATGTCAATGGTGGAATTTCAGGTTGTGGCACCAGGCGAAAAAAGTGCTGGTGAGTGAAGGAGATGGTTCCATTGCCCTTCAGATCTCACATCTTAGGTAACCATCTATGCCACATTCTTTTAATCAACCGTACCCCGAGTAAAATCTTTCAGTTTATAAAAGAACACATAACCATAGCTAAATTGAGATTACATTTAAGAATTGAAAAAGCATGCAATCACTAAATAAATCCTCAAAACAAAAAAAGGACTTTGAATCTAGCATCCAATATACAGAGTAGGATGTAACAATTACTGGTGAGTATATTTCAGCATTCACACAAAAAGAGAAGGAAGGGGGCTTCCCTGGTGGCGCAGTGGTTGAGAGTCCGCCTGCCGATGCAGAGGACATGGGTTCGTGCCCCGGTCCGGGAAGATCCCACATGCCGCGGAGCGGCTGGGCCCGTGAGCCATGGCCACTGAGCCTGCGCGTCCGGACCCTGTGCTCCGCAACGGGAGAGGCCACAACAGTGAGAGGCCCGCGTACTGCAAAAAAAAAAAAAAAAAAAGAGAAGGAAGGAATAACAGCATACTCCTTTGAAGCTAAATACATTTTTCCTTTTCTCAAACTATGTGAGTACCCTCTTCACCCTCCCTCATTCTAGACTAGTTTACTGAAGAATGGTGCCTCTCCTAAAAAGTAGCTTTAGAATAGTTCATTAAAGTGGCCCTTGTTTTTCTCCTCCTTCACGAGAATTGTCTCTACTTCTGACATCATCTTTCTATATTGTTTGCTTCCAGTGATTCTCTGATTCTCTTACACAATTTGTCACCTAGTATCTTCCCTCCCACTTGTGTCTCCACATACTGGCCTCCTCAGAGCAACACCTACTCCATTCTGAAAGTGTTTGCAGCAATACCTCAGCCCTGCCCCGGAGATTACAGAAAACTTTGGCTATTACAACACGTACATTTAAAACCTAGCCACAAAAATTTTTAACTTTTCAGGCTGGCAACGATGTCAAGCTAAGTACACAACACATTCTTTCACTCCTCACTATCGTTGAGTTTCTTTTCTTCCCTGTTATTACTTTCTTGGTACCTTCTTAAATCCTGCTTCTAACCCTTTTGTGCAGGTTCTTTAGATTTTCTCCATTATCCCACTTTTATGTTCCCTTACTTTTTCTAGTTCTGATTTCTCTGTCCCTGAAAACCTCTTTCTTCAGGCTGTTTTCATTTTACTACATCAGAAGTGGTTTTTCTATTTTACATAATCTTGTTATACGAATGCTAAGTTATTTTTTAAAGTTTTATTTTAAAAGCAAACATCTTGACAACTAGTATGTTCTTCTAAAGGAGCATATATAGACATGAAAATTTCAAAAACTGCTTGAGAAGTTTCTCAAAGCCATAGGTTGAATTTGTATCATCTCTTTTGGAGTTAATGTCAAAGTGATTCAAATCAAGATGTGCTTCTTTTCTTTTTTTTTACAGAAGTATTGCACATGTCTTATTAAAAGAGGGAATTCCATTTTAAAAAATAGCATATGCAGTAATAATATTTTCTAATGAGAAAATAAAATAAGATTATAACTTAATCTTCACACTAGGTAACTGTGAATAAGATGCATACTAAGTAAAGGTTTAGAGTTACTTTATACATTGGTATGTATTGATTTAAATACCTCTCTCTACCCAAGTATCCTCAAAGATCCAGGGAGATAAAACTGATATAAGAATATATTTAAATTCACATGTTCTTCCAAAATATTGTTGACATTTTGGATGACTGAAGATGTTGCTAGCCTAAAACAGAACACTTGTGTGTCCATATTTTGTTTGTGATAAAATATTGTCATTTTTATGTGGCCATATGTATTTACTGTTTTCTTTGAACACTCTTTAAATCTAAACTATTTTATTATACCTGGATAAATAAATGTTGTAATAACATTTTATAACAATAATAATATTACAATAATTTTACTATTTTAAAATTTACTTTATCTCAGTGGGATCCAATTTAGCAATTTTTAAATGAATGGATAATTATTTGGTGTCAAGTCTATAAACTCTTCACCTTGCCTTGCATTCCAAGGGTTTTTTAGCATTTTTTCCTAACATTTTTCTATAGGTTTATATTTTACATTTAAATCCATAAACCATTTTCATTTAATTTTGTATAAAGTGTGAAGTTTATGCTGAAATATATATATATATATATATATATTTACCTCTATGGATGTCTAATTGCTCCAGCTTCCTTTTGAAAAAGCTATCCTTCCCATACTGAGTTGGTTTTGTACCACTGTCAAGAATCTGTTGGGGGCTTCCCTGGTGGCGCAGTGGTTGGGGGTCCGCCTGCCGATGCAGGGGACGCGGGTTCGTGCCCCGGTCCGGGAGGATCCCACATGCCGCGGAGCGGCTGGGCCCATGGGCCATGGCCACTGAGGCTGTGTGTCTGGACCCTGTGCTCCGCGACGGGGGAGGCCGCAGCAGTGAGAGGCCCGCGTACCGCAAAAAAAAGAATCTGTTGGGCTGGGGGTGGTGGTGTGATGAATTGGGAGATTGGTATTGACATATGTACACTAATATGTATAAAATGGATAACTAATAATCTGCTGTATAAAAAAATAAATAAAATTAAATTAAAAAAGAATCTGTTGGGCATATCTGAGTGGGCCTGTTCTGATTACTTAATTCTGTTCCATTGATATATATCTGTCACTTAGCTAATACCACATTGTCTTCATTACTAGAGTTACACAATAAGCCTTAACATTGGATAAAGTTATTCCTCCTACTTTGTTCTTCTTTATCAAAATTGTGTTAGTATCATTCTGTTTTAAATGAGGGACAAGACAAGGATGTCAGCTATTTTAATTCCTACTCAATACTTTAATTTCTAGAGGTCCTAGTCAATACAAAAAGAGTAGAAAACAAAATTAAAGACTTAAGAATTGTAAAGGAATAGAAACTTTTTCTTATTTCCTGATGTTGAGAGTATTTATGTTGAAAATCCAAGTGAATCAGGGGCAAAATATATACAAATTGATAAGAAACTTAAGCAAGACCACTGGGTACAAAATCAACTACAAAAATGTAGAGCATTCCCACACCCAAGTAATTAATAAATACAGTAGAAATGAAGTCATTCTCAGAATCAACAAAAATGCTAAAGTACTCAGGAATGAATCTAACAAATACCACACAATTCCTTTCATAGAAATATTGTAAAGATCATCAAAGGACAGAAAAGGTGCTTGAAGAAATGGAGAAATGCAAGTAAAAGATGATAATATTCCCCCAAAGTAACCTGTAAATGTAACTGATATTCTAATCAAAATTCCAAGTTATTTAAGGAATTTAGAAGTCAATACTTAAATAAGAATAGATGTGTAAAGGACAAAGAATTGTAAAAATAATCCTATGGGGACAGGATTCTAGTGTTGGGACAACTATCCAATCAGGTATCAAGGCTTACTTACTGTAAGTTATATTAATTAAGAGAGTATGGTATTGGTGTAGGCAGAAACAAACACACTTCTGGAACACAGAGATAGGCTTGTGTGTGAAGAAGTGACAAAATTAATGTGTGGCACAGGAGGCATTACAAATTATGTGGAAAAGATAAACCAGTTTCAATACATTGCAGTGGAACAACTGGTTTTCTATATAAAAATAAATAGACCTATGTCCCAGCCTCACACTATGTGCAGAAAGAAATTCTAATGAATCAATAACTTAAATGTACCAAAGCAAAACTTTACAACTTGTAGAATAAAATATAAGAGCATATTTTAATGATGCTTGGGTAGAAATAACTTCTTAAACAAGATACAAAGATTATAAATTCTACAAGGGAAAAAGATTAGTAGATTTAACTGCCTTAAAACTTAATCTTATATTCTAAAAATATACACACAAAAAATTTAAAGGGTCTTCCCTGGTGGTGCAGTGGTTAAGAATCCGCCTGACAATGCCGGGGACATGGGTTTGAGCCCCAGGAATATCCCACATGCCATGGAGCAACTAAGCTTGCGTGCCACAACTACTGAGCCTGCACTCGAGAGCCTGCGAGCCACAACTACTGAGTCTGTGTGCTGCAGCTACTGAAGCCCGCACGCCTAGAGCCCGTGCTCCACAACAAGAGAAGCCACTGCAATGAGAAGCCTGCACACTGCAACTAGAGAAAACCCGAGTGCAGCAACGAAGACCCAATGCAGCCAAAAATAAATAAATAAAATAAAATAAAAAGACTGGGTGCTAGCAGACAATAAAGCAATCCATCAAAAGTCTCAGGGAAAATTTTTTTTAAATTTAAAAGACAAAGCTTTGGTCTTGGAGAAGATATGTTAGTATACAACTGTCAAATGATTAGTATTCAGAATTTATAAATGACTCCTAAAATTAATGAGAAAAAAGAAAAGCAGACCATTAGAAAAATTTGAAAAGCATAAGAGCAGGCCATTCACACAAAAAATCCAAAAAGAAAAAAACTAAACTTCACAAAGAATGAGAGATGTATAGTTTAAATACATATATACAATTTTTCAGGTCACAGATTAGCAAAAGTCTTTAAGTCTGACAAAACAAAGTTTTGGAGAAGCCATGGAGAAATGGAAATCCTCTGTAGTGCTTATGAGTTTGTAAATTGGGACAAATATACTATAGAGCATTTTGATAGCAGCAAGCAAAGTAAATGTGCATTAATGTGTGTATCCTTCAATAAAGCAGCTCTACTTCTGGGTACATAATGCAGATAATTTTTGCACGTCTGTACCAGAAACCTATTACAAGAATCTTCATTGTCTTATTGTTTCTTAATAACAAAAAAAAAAAGTTTTAAAATATCCATTAACAGAAGAATGGACAAATAAATAGTGATGTGGTAATACTGAATACAGCAATTAAAATAGTTACATAACTTAACATGGACAAATCTCAAAAACAGAAAGCTAAATTTTTTTGTTTTTTGTTTCTTTTTTTGCGGTACGCGGGCCTCTCACTGTTGTGGCCTCTCCCGTTGCAGAGCACAGGCTCCGGACACGCAGGCTCAGCAGCCATGGCCCACAGACCCAGCTGCTCTGCGGCATGTGGGATCTTCCCGGACCGGGGCAGGAACCCGTGTCCCCTGCATCGGCAGGCAGACTCTCAACCACTGCGCCACCAGGGAAGCACCAAAAGCTAAGTTTAAAAAGTAAATGGCCTAGCAATGAATTGAGCAAACCTGCAAAACAAAGTCATATAACTGTCTATGGATACATTTCATTTTAGTATTGATATAAAACATGGATAGAATGATAAATACCAAATTCAAGAAAGCAGCTATTGCTCAGGAGAAAGGAATTGGGATGAGAGAGACGTGCATGAGGGGACTTTAGCACTACCTGTAATGCTTTAGTATGTACAAATATTCTGAGGCAAATAAATCAAGATATTAGGATTTGATGAAGCATCAAAAGGCAAAATGAAATGGGTATAACAAACCATCAAAACAAGAAGTCAGGTAGGGAGATAGAATCAGGATGTGTTTTAGCATGAAACCCAGAAAACATGAAGCAATTTCTGATGGAAAATGGGAAGTGAAACCAGGAAAAATTCTCTGAGGTGTGGAAACAGTACCACAGGCTCTTTGTGTAGGTTACATGTGACATCTGATAAGTGAAGGTTCCCTTTGCTCTCACACTCAAAGAGATAAGGTGATAAGGTGCTAGAAGATCTTGCAATAAGGTCTTGTAATTTTTAAGATCTTTGTAATTTTGCCAACTTTGGGGAATTTCATGATCAGGGCATATTATGACACCTGGGAATGCCTGGGAAATGCTAGTATCAGACATTTGTGATTGGTGCCTGCATGCAATCTATTGTTGATATGAAAAATGTCAAAGCCTCACCCACATAGCAACTAGGAAATTGGGAGAAACAACCCATTATTACTCCATCAAAACAACCATGGTAAGTAGGGAGGCCAATTGACCATGTGTCACTAAAATTGTCCAGGACCATTTCAGAGTACTTGAATTCAGACAGAAAGAGTAGACTTTAAGGAAATGTGTACACAATTCACGAAGCTCATTATCATACTCCTCTTTACAGCTGTGAGACATTGCACACAGCAAAGTGCCTCCATGAACTGTTCCACCTCTTACGGTATCAGCTTGAAGGCCTGAGTTATTTGTGTCATGTGAAAAAGGCCTAGGAAATATTGGATCCCAACTATCTCTTGCTTCTCTCTTCTCTGAATAGTCTCTTCCTGCAGTGCACATGGTGAAAGCCTCTCCCAGAGAGAGTAATGAGATTGGGAGATGAATTAAGTCATTTATTTTTCCATTCCATCATGAAACAGTCCAACACGACTGCTTTCAACAAGCAGTCAATTGGTCATGTGACCACTAAGCAGTCCTCATTCTCTCTCAGCACATCTGAATTTATTCACGAAGGCAGAAAGCATCATCAAAAGCCTTGGATGAGGCTACGTGAAATTCAGTAGGCCTGACGATGCTTCCGAAAAAGCCTTCCTATATGTGTAAGCTGCGTATGCATTCTGCAGGATAACCTGTAATAGACAGGAAATATTGACATTCATGACGCAATGGTCCATTCTGCCTCCCCAAAGGGGCTGACTTCAAAGCCATGATCACCTACAGAGACCAGAAAGACCCAGAAAATGTGAAGTGGTATTACTGATGCTCTCACAATGCCTCCAACTCTGTATCTAAACATCTCTGATTCTCAGTAGGTATAATTTAAAGTGGTTTTTCAGAGACTTCCCTGGTGGCGCAGCGGTTAAGAATCTGCCTGCCAATGCAGGGGATGCAGGTTCGATCCCTGGTCCAGGAAGATCCCACGTGCTGTGGAGCAACTAAGCCCATGCACCACAACTACTGAGCCTGTGCTCTAGAGCCTGCGAGCCACAACTACTGAAGCCCACATGCCTAGAGCCCATGCTCTGCAACAAGAGAAGCCACCGCAATGAGAAGCCTGTGCACCGCAATGAAGAGTTGCCCCTGCTCAGTGCAATTAGAGAATGCCTGCGCGCAGGAACGAAGAACTAATGCAGCCCAAAATAAAAGAAATAAATTTATTTTTTAAAAATTGGTTTTTCAGATAATATTTCAGGGAAACCTACAGGAATTTTTGTATCTTCAGCACACTTTCTATCCTCCTCAATATGCCACTCACCCGTGAAATGTTGCTGCTTTCAAGGGTCAAATGTTCTTGAAGACTGAGCCTACCTTCCAGATAAAAACTTTTTTTACATTTGTCCCACTCATGTAATCTCTATTTCATTATCAGGCTGTGAAATTTCAGCTGCTTCCTTGAGTGACTTTTCAACTGGTCCTAAAAGAAAATCTGTATTGCTGACAGTTGATTGCTTACTTGGCAATCTCTTGTCCTTATGTTTCATAGCAATGGGAAATACCACTAAAAAAATGGTCATTTTCTCATGCAGAGGTGAAAATCCACATTTAGAATAAGAAAATCCCTAAGCATCCCCATGAATATGAATGCTTACCCATAATATATTCCCATCAACCATTCTGGGGCAAATATTATCTGATATGCTCTTTGTTTCTGTGACACTTCGGACCTGTTCAATAGCCATAGTTTCCGAGTTAGTAAGAATTGATAGAGTTGATTTTAGATTTTGAAATAAGCTCTTAGACCTTAAAGTCTCCTTGCCCACAGCAAAGGCAGATGACAAACTCTATCTGGGAGGCAACAAAGCGAAGAGTCTACTGTAAATTAAATAAGATAAAGTATGCACCCCCAATTCTTAAATAGTATACAATTTTCTATTCTCTGTTTAAACTACAAGCTCAGGAACAAACCTCTCCCTAAATTTCTTTGTTACCACCCAGGAGCACAGGAAATAAAAACGTATTGTCTGGGAGATAACCAGTCTAGTGTGGCGGTAAAATTCAGTATGGACAACTTTAAGAATAATGACTCTAGAAAGAGTGAATAGTTTGCTATTAAAGAGTTTTTCTTTAAATTCTTGAGAAAGAAGATTGGTGGATATAAAAATAATCTGGGAAAACCTTGTTTATAGTCAATAAGAAAATCTGGTCTTTCCTCAACAAAATTTTAGGAGTTTACTTTGAATTCCCCAAATTTAAAATTTTACTTTATATTGATTATTGTGAACTGGTTATTGTTTTATGTGTAGACTGAATTATTACAGCCAGTTCTCTGTCTTATGCATAGAACAATAAAATGGAACCCTAACCCTGCCCTAGGAGGAAGTATTTTAGACATCACTTGGGGAATAGCTGAGTATCTATCTTTCTCATGTATGATCTCTCATTCACAGCAGGGTAGTATGAAAGCCAATGTCTGTAGAATTGTAGGTGTTAAATTGGGAGTATTTAATATGGATTTAAATTGTTAGTTGTTAAGGAGTTTAAAGTAGAAATTGGCCCAGAACATATATTGTGATGCCCTTTTATGAGCTTACATTGATATATGTCTTAATTCACAACAGAAGAAAAACCATTTGGAGCATATGCTAATGCTTCACATATGAATGCACATGCACACTGTGTATACAAATTCACCATTAGAACACAGCACCATATATACATACATAATCACCACAGCATTCAGTCAAGTCTACGTTGCCTTTTTAAGTCAAAGATATAAGGACAAGCCATGACATAAGTATTATGATAAGAATTTAGAGACACCCATTTTCCAGTTCAAGACGGTAACTTAGAAAGATCCTGAATTCCATTGTAGCTCTATTTACAATAACCAGGTCATGGAAGCAACCTAAATGCCCAACCATAGACAAATGGAAAGAGAAGATGTGGTACATATATACAATGGAATATTACTCAGCCATAAAAAGGAACGAAACTGGGTCATTTGTAGAGATGTGGATGGACCTAGAGACTCATACAGAGTGAAGAAAGTCAGAAAGAGAAAAACAAATATCGTATATTAACGCATATATGTGGAATCTAGAAAAATGGTGAACCGGTTTGCAAGGCAGAAATAGAGACACAGCTGTAGAGAACAAGCATATGGACACTAAGGGGGGAAGGCAGGGGGGCAGGGTGGTGGTGCTCAGATGAATTGGGAGACTGGGATTGACATATATACACTAATATGTATAAAATTGATAACTAATAAGAACCTGCTGTATAAAATAAAATAAAATGAGTCTTAAAAAAAAAAAAGAAAGATCCTGAACTCACCTTCTCGCATGAACACACTGAATCTACAGCTACAGTAAGGAACAACTTCCTTGAAAAAAAAAAAAAAAGCTAAAAGCTAGATAAGCAACTCCTACACATTAGATAAACAAGAAAAAAATGCATATTAAAATATGTAGGAGAGGCTGAGATATAATGTCACCATAAACCCCACCGCCAGTGCAGTGACACACAATTAGGAGGGAACTAAAAACCCAGAGCTTCTCCTGGAAAAGCAAAGGGTTTGAACTCAACACAGCGCCCTCCCACTTTTAAGTCTTGCAACTGAGAGATGAGCCCCCAAAACATCAATATTTGAAAGCCACCAGGGCTCATATTCAGAGACTCTCAAGGCTATAGGCAACTGAGAAATGGCTCTTAAAGGGCTTGCATGCTCAGACTCACTCACCCCAAAACCAGTGCAGAGGCAACTAATTGAGAGGATCCCAGACTTTATGTGAAATAGGCTTATTTGCTTATCTTAAAGTGTCAGACTGAGGGACAGGCATCTAATTTAACACACACACAGGGGTCTGCTGGGGTATGCTCTGGAACAGAGGCTGGCAGGCATCATTTTACACTTTCTCTGTGTCTCTCTCCAACCTTGCTGGCGTCTCCCAGAAAGGAGTTTATACCCTCATCTGGCACCCTGATTTTTGCAGCAACTTCTAAGGGACACCCCTAGATGACCTGGTTTTAGTGGCAGGTGGGGCTTATGCTCACAGGTCCCACGGGCTGTAACCAACAGAGAAACAGTTTTCAACCAGTTACCACCCGCAGGGCACAGCAAGAGACAACAGACCCGGGAGCCCAGTGTTTCTGTGAAAGAGGTCTATGAGCTTGTCTTCATAGCTGTACTCAGAGGGGCAGGCTTCTAATTAAACAGAAGTCTAAGAGCTGATCGTAATCCTTTCCAGAGACCTCTGAGGGTAGGTGCTGTCTTCGTGCTTTTCCTTTGCTGTGCTCCAGAGCACCAGTATCGCCTGTATGGGAGCTTACACGGGCATCTGGTTCCCCTTATTTATGCAACTGCCACCCAGGAGACACCCCTCGATCACCTGGCTCTGGTGGCCAGGAGAGCTTGTGTTCCTGGGCCCTAAAGGACTGTAGCTACCACAGAGACAGTTCTTAGATGGCTACCATCCCCAGGGCACTGCCCAGACAGAAGACTATAACACACCACCAGTGTTTCTGTGAAAGGGGCTAACTTGCTTGTCTTGGAGCTTTGGCATGTGGGGCAGGGATCTAGTTTGGCACGCATCTAGGGATCCACCGATACACTCTTGTGATGGAGGCCAGTGGACACCATCTTTGCATTCTCCCTCTGCCTTGCTCCGGAATTCTGTCATCTCCTGAAAAGGAGCTTGTACACTTCATAATTTTCAACTATTTCATGCTGGAAGTACTTTATCCGGCTCTTCTTTTTGCTTGCTTCTCAGACTTATGGAGACATGAGGTAACCCATATTTTAATAATCTCCTCTATTAAACAATTTTATGTATAATAGTGACTTTAAGTTAGTAACCTAAAATGATACCACCAAACGGAAAAATTCAGAGAATCTTTAGAGTGATTAATATCGGGTTATGAGTGAAAATAATGATACTTAAACTTTACTGTAATAGCTGATTTTTTGAGTCTAAAATCTGCAGTAATAAAAATATTAATTATTATGATAGAACAATATATTACTCTTTGAATGTGAAACATTTTTTACATCTTTTTTTCTCATTTGAAATTTATAAGTTAACAGTACCTATTTTCGTTGCTTCCAACTTTGCAATATTTGCCCCTTTCCGTAATTTTGCAAAAATTAGCTACACTCATGTTTGTTAAATGGTCTTTCTGATGACAATGAGGAAAATAGATTCCAATGATTAGATCATATTATACTAGAGGGCAGTTGTTCTACTCCTCTTTATGAAGTGAATTACAAGGTATTTGCTAGAATGACTTCAGATGTCTGTCCTTCTTGCAAAAAGATGATGCTCAACTCATACAACTCAATAGCAAACAAACAATCCACTTAAAAAATGGGCAGAGAACCTGAATAGACATTTTTCAAAGAAGCTATACAGATGGCCAGCAGGTACATGAAATGGTGCACAGCATCACTCATCATCAGGGAAATGCAGATCAAAACCATACACCTCACACTTGTTAGAAAGGCTTTAATTTTAAAACACACACACACACACAAGAAATGATGAGTATTGGTGAGGATATGGAGAAAAGGGAACCCTTGCACACTGCTGATGGGAATGTAACTTGATGGAGTCACTACAGAAAACAGTGTGGGGGCTTCTCAAAAAATTAAAAATATAGCTATCATATGATACAGCAATTCCACTTCTTCTGGGTATTTATCTGAAGAAAGTAAAAACTCTAACTTGAAAATATATATGCAACCCTCTGTTCATTGCAGCATTATTTACAATAGCCAAGACACAAAAACAACCACCTAAGTGTTCATCGGTGGATGAATGGATAAAGAAAATGTATATTTATATAATGTAATATTATTAAACCATAAAATATAAGAAAATCTTGCCATTTGTGACAACATGGTTGGAACTTGAGGCCTTATGCTAGGTGAAATAAGTCAAACAGAGTAAGACAAAATACAGCAAAACAAAAATCAAACAAATCAAACAAACAAAAAACGAGCTCATAAATACAGAAAACAGATTGGTGGTTACCAGAGGAGAGGTAGGGGAGAGAAAGAGAGTGAATGAATGGGTGAAAGGTACAAATTACCATTATAAAATAAATAAGTGCTGGGGATGTAATGTGCAGCATGGTGACTGTAGTTACCAATATTGTATCACATATTTGAAAGTTGCCAAGAGAGAAAATCTTAAAAACTCTCATCACAAGAAAAAAAATTTGTGTGGTGACAGCCATTTACTAGACTTACTATGGAGATCATTTCACAATATGTGCAAATATGGAATACTTATGTTGTATACCTGAAACTAATATAATGTTATGTTATATATGTCAATATTACATCAACTTAAAAAAAAAAAAGATTAGCACTTCAGTTTCTGCCTATTTTGGGTCATTCTCCAATGATTTTAAGTAGTTATGAAATATGTTGCCCAGAGTTATAATTGTTATCTGCAGGAGGACTGGTCTGATACAGGATTCTATGATATTTCTAAAAAGAGAACAGAGCTCTAAGTATGATTTTCTTTTAATTTATTCTGCTTGCAGTTCTTAGTGATTAAGTCTATGCTAGATGTCTCTCATCAGTTTTGGAAATTTTTCAGCCATTATCTCCTCAGACTTTCTCTGTATGTTATTCTATCTTTCCTCCTTTAAAAACAAACAAACAAAAACCCTCTAAATATCAGGTCTTTGTGTCCCATATGACTCCTTTACTTTTTTCTGATTTTAATCCTTTTTCTCTCTCTCTGCTTCAGTCTGAATATTTTCTTCTGACCTATCTTCTGCTTCACTAATTTTTTCAGTGTGTCTAAATGGCTATTAAGTTATATATTAATTTTCTAATTTCCATTATCATATTTTTCAGTCATAGAATTTCCTTTTGATTCTCTTTATAGTTCCCAGTTTCCTATCATGTTCCTCATTTTATCGTATAGTTCTTAAAAACATTAATAATCATTATTTTAATTTTAAACTGTATAATCACACCAATATATGGATCTCTCATGTGTCTGTTTCTGCTATTTTTTATCTTGGATTTTGGTCAAGTCTTGCAATTTTGTGTACTTACATGTTTTTAATTCAGTCTGAAAATACATGTTTTAAAAATTTAAAGCTAATTTGAGGTCATTTATATATAATAATACAGATAATTTGATGAATATTAACATTTACTAAAGAAGATTTCTATTTCTGGACACTCTCCCAGTATGTAAATCTTTTGGTCCCCAATCTGTACTGTTTACCAGGGCCCCTCCTCCTTTTTGAGCCTGCCAAAACATTTTCTTAGCTTCTAAGCCTCTCAGCTGCTGCATTCATGTTGGCAAATGCCTCAAGGAAAAGAATGAGCCAATGTCATAACACATCTCTTGTTTTCTTTTATGTTCAGACTCTTGACCCTGAAAGTCCTCGGTAATGCTCAGTAAAATAAATTGCTCAGATTTTTATTCATAGTTGATAGGAAGCTTGGGGCAAAGAAGGTGCTCTGCTATTCCAAGATCTAGACTCAAGGGATAGATGTGCTGGCATAACATTTTAAAACCTCTTTCTGAAACTTTGCAATCCAGAAAAAAATTTTGTAATCTTGCCTTTAATATATATCACTGGTTTATGTCTTAGCTAATGTATATTACTTGGTTATAAAAACAATACAAATTTAGATGTAATGTGATGTTCAAATTAATCACTATATATGTAAATATGTATCTTTATAGCTTCCCAGATAATCAAAGGAATCGTATTTGGCAAATATTCATCTTAATGCTGCATTTGATTCTATTCCGTATCTCTTTGGTTTCATGTGAAATCAGATCAAGTAGTCATTCATTTAACATACATGTGAATGCTTATTATATACCAGAAACTCTACTAGATAATGGTTAGTTAAGACCACAGGGAGAAATGTCAGGATGGATAAAGAGAGGTGGAAGCTGAAATTTAATATTTTTAATTTGTGCAGCTAAATAATCCTTATAACGCTATTCCTTCTTACCACAGTTCCTATTAAATTTAGAGCAACCATAGTAGAAACATTGTATTAAGATATTTGAGTAATTGAATACTGTTTATTTATGTGTGACCATCATTTTTTTATGGTGCTTATTCCAATTCATCAATTATTTTCTAACAGTAAAGAGAGAATCAAAATACTCCTTACTACACAAAATTTTAGAATGTAGTTTTGTGGATTTGAGGGGTAGGAGGAAGGTGGAAATTAATGCTTTCATATTGCTTTCAATGGAAAATATAAATACTATATTAAATAATAGTTTATGCATTTTGAATTCCCATTAACAGATATCAAATGGTATATTTTAATTTTATTTTAAAATGATAAAAATTTATTCAGTTTTGTAAATTGAACATCAAACCTCTATTAAATTAAATTTAAATAAGTGAATCAAACACAAATGGAGAGAAATCACAGCAACTCTATTAACAGAAAGGGAATGAATTCTGGAATCTATTGATTTTTAGAAAAATAGTGCTGAGTAGTAGCTGGACAGCATTCTGGGCACTTTTATTTCGGCATCTTCCCAGAAGTCCTTGCAAATGTCATTTATCTCAATGCACGCAGGTTCACAAGAACTTCTAGAGATGAAGTACTTTTCTCTTCCTGCTTGTATTACACAATGAACCATTGTACTTGCATCATCTTACCTTATCCACTCTCTTTTTCCATTCTTCATTATTATTCACCAAGTCAGATTCCATTCCTTTTCAGAGACTCCATTCTCACTGTGTCAAGCAGTCTTCATGCCAATTTATAGTCTTCTCCTCTTTATTACAACTCTAAATTTCCATAAGGTGAAGTCTAAAGAAGATATGAGCTTTGTTTTTTGTATAGTTTTAATAGCATAAAATACTTTTATAAAGTTCATGTCAGAGCCTACTCTAATACTTGCATTATAGTCTAATATACTTATCACCATATTATCTTTATTTTTCTAGGAATATTATTTCAACGAAATTTCACTGAATAAAGAGTTTTTAATATGTTAGTTCTTCTACCATAAAAGTTAGAGACACTTTTCAGAGACTTACTAAGGGCTCTTGCTTAATAAATTAGTCTTCAGTGAAGGTATATCGCAAAAATATCTCGAAGTGTCTGGCAGAAGTATGAATTAATAAAGCACGTAAACTTAGTCTGGATTATATCATGACAGAATAAATTTGAAAGTCATTTATTCTTTGTATTTTGGAGTATTCAAACTTTATCTGATAAGCTATGCTTGCTCTCTTATCTTCAAATACTCACTACCAAGTTGCAGAACATGGATGCTTCCAAGTTTTCCATTTTAATTTTCCAGCTTAAAACACTGACAGACTGAGTTATGAGCATGTTTTCCCCTGATGTCATGATTACCATTATTATTCTGCAGTTTTCTCTTCTAAACCTCTGTTTAGTTTCTAATTGAATAAAAATTACACTATTTTAATCTACTTGAAATTTACATTTTAGGGGATTATTCTGCATTATTAGCTGGATATTCAATACCCTTGTACTAATAATAAATGAAACAAATGACAGATTTTACTTTTTCCTTCAGAAAAGTTCTTCCTAGCTATTGTTTGATCACTCATGGATATCATCTTCACACAAATTGTTACTGAGTAATCATGTGGTTTTATGTATTAATCCTGTGTTTTGGCATTTAAAGATCTAAATCCTTCATGTGCTGCTGTCATTTGACTAATGTACTTTTGATGAGACTATAATTAAAGAAATAGATTTCCCTTAGCTCTCATTTAGTCTCTAAATTTAAGTCCCTGTATCATCCCAAAACCAAGAGATTTTTTACATCTTCTCCACTTTCCTGTGGCAGCCACATATACTTTAAATCAAATTTGGAGACCTTTATAGCAAAACCTAATTTTTCTCATTAAGTCAGGTAGATATGAGTATACATTAATTTTATTGAATTTAATTTTTATATGATTTTTAAAGTAAGGTCATTAAATCTCCTAAATGGGATCAAATTGCTGAAATTATATGATGGTCTGACATATGTCTAGTGGATGAGATAATTTAAATATTTTTGCTTTTTATATCTGAGGTTTTGGTTTCTCATTACTTCTAATTTTCCCTTTGAGAGAAAAACTATTGAGGTTTGCTAAAGTGTTGCCTTCTCTCCTATGTAATTCTCTCATATTCATGTAATTCTCTCATATTCATGCAATCAGTGTGATCTTTTCACCATAATTATCTCCATGGTGGAGCACAATGAAGAAGAACTGGGCCCCTAATATCCACTTGTTTTCTCTGACACTATGGTGCTATGTAGTGCTATTCCTTCCCAGGGAATAACTCCAGCCAATAAAATGATGATGATGACAAAAATGACAATGACTGCAACCACAATTTAGTGAATACCTTCCATGTATCAGACACTGTTAAGTGATTTACATAAATTATATCATAAAATCTTCTCAACAATACCTACTTTAAAAGGTAGATTGCTATTCTTATTATACAGTTGAGAAGCCTGAGGCTCAGAGAAGTTAAATGATTTGCCCAGGGTCGCATAGCTAGTAAGTGTAGGGCCAAGATTGGAACCCAGCATCCATCTGGCCCTAAAGCACATTGTCTCCCCTTTATTTAGGTGGTTTTCCAACTTGAACCATTGTCACAATCTGCTGGGGGTCACTTTTTTAAATGCAAATAATCATGCATTCTAATTTAACTGTGGGCTTTGCCTAGACAGATGTTTGAGGCAGGAGCAAGGAGTTCTCTTTTCCAGGGTTTTTAGGAGATGCTTTCTTTATTCTTGGGTTACCCCTGGGAAAACATTAAGATTTTTCCAGGAGGTGTGAGGCATAAGTAGCTTTAGGTGAATCATTTTCCATTCTAGATTTTCTAAAATTGCTCTCTTTGCCTTATTCCCTCTCATAGAAAAAAAGCATACTTTACCAATCCCCAATCTTAGTATGGTACTTTCCCACACACTATAAAATCTAAGACCAAAGAATTTTTTTAAATGGAATACGTTAGGTGTTGATAAAGTGAATGACTTTTATACCTAGGTTAAAAAAAATTTTTACAAGTGTAGTCATCTCCAATTCTTTGATTTCAACAAAATTGAGTTGTCAGTTATTTTTAAATGATAGGTTATTGTGTCATTTTTTACCTATAACTTGGATGTTCAAAGAACTGAATTCCTTCTTGTAAAAAATCTTTCATTTCTATCTACTTATTTATGTGAGAAAAGTTTCTTAATCTCTACATATATGAAAATGAAATTTAATTGGTGATAAATGTGTCTCATTCTGCCAATATTATTTGTCTATAGATATATGAAAATAAATCTTATATAGCTCATTAAAGGATGTGTTTCCAAAAAAAATTAATTTTGAAATTTAATAATTATGAAAATTTCTAAAATATTGTTTAGTTCAATCGTGAACTAATAATAGGTATAATAAATAAACAGCCCAGAAAAAAATTGTTATAATCCACAGTCTACAGTTATAAGAAATTTAAAAATGATATTGATATACTTATCTATACAAGTCATCTTTTTTAATTGAAGTTAGTTGACAAAATATTATGTTAGTCTCAGATGCACAGCAAAGTAATTCAGTTATACATACATATATGTATATATCTATATTCTTTTTTTGATTCTTTTCCATTATAGTTTATTACAAGATATTGAATATAGTTCCCTGTGCTATACAGTAAATCCTTGTTGTTTATCTACTTTATATATGGTAGTGTGCATCGGTTAATCCCATACTCCTGATTTATCTCTCCCCCTCCTCTTCCCCTTTGGTAACCATAGATTTGTTTTCTAAGTCTGTGAGTCTGTTCCTATCTTGTAAATAAGTTCATTTGTACTATTTTTTAAGATTCCACATGTAAGTGATATCGTATAATGTTTATCTTTCTCTGTCTGACTTATTTCACTTAGAATGATAATATCTATGTTCATCCATGTTGCTGCAAATGACATTATTTCATTCTTTTTTATGGCTGAGTAATGTTCCATTGTGTGTGTGTGTGTGTGTGTGTGTGTGTGTGTGTGTATCATATCTTTATCCACTCATCTGTTGATGAACACTTAGGTTGTTTCCATGTCTTGGCTATTGTAAATAGTGCTGCTATGAACATTGGGGTGCATGTATCCTTTTGAATTAGAGCTTTTGTCTTTGCTAGATATATGCCCAGGAGTGGGGTTGCTGGGTCATTTTTTTGTCTGTACAGCCATCCCTCAGTATTCACAGTTAACTTGTTCCAGGACCTGCCACAGATACCAAAATGTGCAGATGATTAAGTCCCATAGTCAGTTCTCCGTATCCATCATATCCATGATTCTGTATCCACGAATTCAGACAAATGAGGAACATGTAGAACTGTAGTGTTTATTGAAAAAAGTCCATGTGTAAGTCAACCACAGAATTCAAACCCATGTTGTTCAAGGGTCAGTTGTATTTGCTAAAGTTTAGTGATAACACTAAATGAAGAAAAAATTCATGGAAATTTTAAGGTCTATGGTCCAGATACTTATACTTGTTTAGAAGAAAAAGTATTTAATTTTAAAATTAATCCAAGGACATGTCAGAAACTCAATGAAGAGGAGATTGTGTACTATACAGCTACCATTTTTGGCACTGCTATGTTTTAATCATTTTAGCCTTAAAGTTGTCATGATCACAATCACTGACACTGGGTCAACCACCACCACTTTTATGTACATGTTACCAAAAAGTACAAAGCCACTTAACAATTTAAGCAGTATTTACTTTTATCTGTCTGCAGTGTCATCAGGAGAAGAACATCCCTTACTCTGCCTAAAATATCCTAAATTACTCTGGTCATAGGCCGTGATATTAATATTGAAAAACATATATTGACATTTTCAAATTGTACCAAACTATTTTCCAAAAAGGCTTTGTTCCTGTTTAATCACTTCAAAAGCACATTGTGCTATTAAGAAAACAAAAACTCTACCAAAAGGACAGTCTTTATTCAAAACTAAGAAGTTAAAACTAAATGTAAAGGACTTGAGGACAAAGTTAGCTTTGCTGAAATTAAATACTCTGTATCAGAAATAGCTGTTATTTCAAAGTATTTCCTTTTTATTATTAAAGATTGTGTCCAAATCATTGAAAATTTATGCCCTTAGTAAGACTAAGAATCAAGTAGTTTCTTGAAGAATAAAATATAGAAAACCTAGGTATTTCATTCTAATTCCTAAAACTTACTTTTTAAAATAATGTTCATATTTAGTAAGTGCTATTATATGGTTAAACTCACTTTGTTTATTTAATCATATTGTAACATCAGAGAAAAATTGTGACAGTGGAGTTAACCATACAAGAAAGACTTTATTTGAGACTATTGCAATAGGAGTCAACACTACTGCAATAGGAGAGAGAGACTGAATTCAACTTCTTTGAAACAAAGCACAGGAGCGTTTTCAAGCATTGGGGTGAGCTATGGAAAAATACAGGCAGATGTTAGCGGGGAGGCTGATTAACTGATTAGGCCATCTGTGTTTGAACATTGGTGTTTATAGAAGTTAGATTTTTACCCTTCTACAGAGACTGAGAGGTAGGGACCCAGTCTTTCTTGATGATTACATTTCCAAAGGATGTTTCCCAAGTCCTTGAGAAAGACATTGCTGGGTTGTAAAACAGGCAAGAGGCTGGAAAAAGATTTACATCTCAGAGACAGAAAAAAGAATTTACAATTGCAAGTTTTCTAAAATAAATGTTCTAAGAAAAGGGCAGTTAGGGGCCTGTAGTCAGGAAGAAATCCGTCTAAAGCTTAGTCAAACTGAGGGGAAGAGTAATACTGTCTTGGTCAATCATAAAAAAGGTGATTTTGGCTGTTGAAAAAATCCAGCAAAAAGATGGCTCTTCTTTATCTGTAACCATGCGTATGTCAATTGTCTTAGGACAGGGTGAACCAGGTGATTTACCTGGTGGAGCCTGGGAATTTTTGCCAGTTAAGATTGGTGATGTAGCTATAACATGCCTCTGTGACCAACTCACTGTAATAGATCTCACCATGAATAAAAACAGGGACTCTTGTTACAGAGGTGCTTTATATGCTCTCAAGCATATGATGGTTACAGACCTGGAAGTAAAGCACATCCTGGCAACCCAGGGATGTTGGCTTGCCAGGATGTGAAGACAAAGAAGCCTGAGCCTGAGATCTCCAGACCCCTTTCTCAATGCACACCCTCCTGCTATTACTATGCTTTAATTTTTGCCCGTGATAAAGCTGTTCTGTGACTGTGAGCTGAGTCTAGTGAGCTCTTTCAGCAATTGAACGCTTATGGTAATTACCATGTAATTAATACAGGTATTATATGCTTATACATTTTGATTCATATATAGAAACTATCTCATGTAAATTAAAGAGAGATTACTCATTTTAATTAATAGAATTTATCTTTCAAAAGATTTTGATCATGATAGTTAATAAATGGTTTGTCAAATTTGGACCATCTATATATGGATTGATTTCTGCACACAGACTCCAAAATGTGTATGTATTAAGGCCTAAAAATTTGAGACTGAGTTTTATAAACTAGAGACCTCCAGGCCAAATTTAGAGATTTTACATATAAATCCTGATTGCCTCCTTCATTTGAAAAATTGGAAGATCTGGCCAAGTGAATATTGCCACCTGGTATATTGGCTTCCCTCTTTATACCAGGCATGGCATTTTCTGTCTACCATAGTCCACACTTAGCCTACTTCACAAATTTATATTACCAGCCTAGCTTAGAACCATATGGCAACTGATATAATGCCATTCAAAGAATATCTGAAAGAGGTGGGGAATTTTAGACTAGAGAAAAGAAGCCACAGGAATGACATGATCACTTTCCTCAAATATTTCAAACATCTTTACATGGAAGATGTAATAAAAATATTTTTGTGTTACCCCCATTAAAAATTCTGATACCTTAAATCTCTATAGAACCTTATCTCATTTATTCTTCATGTCTATAAGAAGTGCCAAAATTCTTAAATCCATTTTATAGATGAGAAAACTCAAAAAGATTAAGGAGCTTGCCTATGATCACAAAACTGGGAAAGGTAGAGAGCTTGGAATTGGACCCAAGTCCTTTGATCTCGAGGCCAACTAGCAGACACAAATCCAAATGTTTAGGCACCAGACAAATAACACAAATATGTGAAGGACCAGGGAGCAACAGTGGGGAATAGTGGGGCCTGTGGAACATTGGAGAATACCTGCATCAATTAAAATTTAACATAAAACAAAAGCAATGATGGGCGAAAACATATTTGCCTTTGGATATGGACTGGAGCCGTGGGTCTTGAATTTCTGTTTTCTACTATATGCTGCCTAGATGTTACTCCATAGCAGAACAGTCTAAAATTGAGTTTACTGTTGCTGTAGGTACTTAAACTACGTAGGGATGATGTACTAGGAAACAAACTCACAATGAATTGAATTAGGAGACTTTTAAAACTTTCCTGACTCTAAAATCCTATGAGTAATTTTTTTAAGATATGTTTCTAGTAGTTATAAAATATAGGATGACCAAGGTGAAATGTGTATCCTATTTAGTTCCCAAAAGGACTGTGTTATACGCTACTGAACACAGAGGTAAAAGAAGTTACACTGACATATCATGTTTCCTAGCAGTTATAACACCCTACTTATTCAGCCCCGGAGATTGGCACTGGGTAATTGTACTGATAAAGGTAACACTAGCTGTTATAACAGATAAATCTCAAAATACGGTAAGTCCCCTACATACGAACGAGTTCTGTTCTGAGAACACGTTTGTAAGTCCAATTTGTTTGTTAAGTCCAACAAAGTTAGCCTAGGTACCCAGCTAACACAATCGGCTATATAGTACTGTACTGTAATAGGTTTATAATATTTTTCACACAAATAATACATAAGAAAACAAACAACAAGTAAAGAAAGCATTTTTAGTTTTACAGTACAGTACCTTGAAAAAGTACAGTAGTACCATACAACAGCTGGCATACAGGGGCTGGCATCGAGTGAATAGGCAAGAAGAGTTACTGACTGGAGGAGGGAGAAGAGGTGGGAGATGGTAGAGTTGAAGGATTGTCAGCAACAGGAGATGGAGGGCAAGCTGCAGTTTCACTCACGCTTGACGTGGATGGAACACATGTTCACATCTTTGAAAGTTATGTTCACATCTTTGAAAGTTTGCAACTTAAAGGTTCATATGTAGGGGACTTACTGTATTAGTTTTCAAACACAATAGAAGTTTATTTCTCCTTCAGATGACTTCCAAAATGGGAGGTCCTGCATGGTGGTGGCCCTTGCCCTAGTAGTGATTCAAGGACTCAGTTTCCTCCCTTTCTTTCCTTGTCTGTGTGTAGTCCAAAGATTGCCCTGGAGATCATCTCCTCTCCAACCACCAAACGGTGAAAAGAATACAAAGAATATTGCACCTAGGAAGTTTTTATGTGCCATATCTGGAAGTAATGCTCAACACTCTTGTCCATATTCCACTGGCCAAAACTCACATGGCACACCTAATGCAAGAGAGGGTGGCAACTGTAGTCTGACTGTGTGCCTAAGAGGAAGAGGAAATGGGTTTGGTGAATAGCTAGTCAATTTCTGTCACAGCAACGCTCAGGCTTATTTTAGGCTAAGCATAGATTGCCAAACTTTTAAAATCTACACAATCAAAAGAGCTCACCTTTGCATAAAGTTATTTATACTTGTCAACATGGTTTTACATTCAATATTGCAGGTGATCCTCACAATCATCCTGTATGAGTGAACTAATCCTCTATTCGCCTCCTCATTTCTGAGCTATGATGCGAATTTAGGCACGTGACTTCTACAGTGAGAGATATTTGGTTTCAAATCCCACTGCAACCACTTACTAACAGTGGGTGAATTATATTACTTCTCTGAATCTATCATTTCCTCTGTAAAATGATTATAATAGAAATAATGTCTAATATTGAACAATTATCATGTGTCAGATGCTGATTTTAATGATCTCATTTAATCCTAAAAACAATTCAATGAGAAAGTTCTGTCATTGTCCCCATTCTACAGATGAGGAAACCAAGGTACAGAAAAATTAAGTGACTTGGGGGTCACAGTAGCTAGGGATTAGTAGAGCCAAGATTTTAAGCTAGGCCTGTCAAACTCTCAATCTCTGAGGGCCAATGCTCTTAACCACTTTGATATTCTCTTTTTAGTAGAATACATATTTTGCAAGGTTGCAAATGGATCAAATTTTTAAAATAAAGGAAAATATGAATGAATGAATGAGTGAATGAATCCTCATTTGTCTTATAATGTGACCAAGTGGGACTAAACAAATAAAGATATTTGATCCCTGTCACCTCATCAGAATCTTCATAATTCAAAAAGTAAATAGCCCTGATAGAGAAGTACAACAATGTTCATGTGTCTTTATGACTTTTACTAGGTAGTTCTACTGTTAGCATAAGTGATTAATAATATAAGTAATGAAAGAAGTTTGGTTAGCATTCTTTTTTCTGTCTATCTAACTCCTTTTTCAAGGTACATGGTGACATTTTGTGCTGGTCTTTAAGAAATATTTCAAATACACTAACATTAACTTGTATTTTTAAAAAGAAACACTTCTTAGCAACTTTATAAATTTGGTATAGAAACACCCATTCAGAGCAAAACATGACAGTGCTGCAGTAGCAGTGATGATTATAAATGATTTGCCTACAAAATGTGACTCTGCAACCTTGAAATGGTGCCACCAGGGTATATTATACATATGGCACTGATGCCCACAAAAAGATTTGTAATTACCAAGCACATGTTACAGGATATAACTTCTTGCTGTGGGAGAAATAAAAAATCTTGTGTCTCTTAGCTCAAGCGTGGCTCATATCACTTTAATGTGTGACAAAGGTACTATATACTCAATTTTACATGTTACCTCTGAATGTCAAACAATGCCCTGGAAATGTCCAGTGGAATATGTGTGCAAACCCCAAACAGGAGGTATATCACTCAGGACAAATGTTTCTAGGTATCATTCCCAGAGAAAAGGCTATTACATTTCCTTGGGGAATGAACTAAACTTTTTAGTTGCAAGAAGCAAAGCTAAAAATAAAAATGCTCCTGGAGAATAAGTCAGGAATAGGCAGCACTTAAGGACTTTGAGTACGTTTAAAGACAAGGCACTGTTTAACAAAAGATAATGAGATGTCCTTATCCTTGATAGTCTGAGGGCAAATGGAAAAGATAACCAGAAATCTTCATAATCTGGGGCCCTAGAACCCATATCTGTGGGGAATCATGTCACTGTGTTCTGATATCAATTGAATCTGTGACTAATTCCATAGTGCCTGCCTCATAAAGGTGCCCTGGAGGGATGAAAAAGTTAAGCTTCTCAAACACTTCCTTTACTCTTTCTGAAGCCAAGATGGGTGCTAAACCTCCCAATTTAAGAGATGCTAACTTCCATCTTCAAATGGATCATTATGCACAAATAATCTTTCCTCTTCATCCTCAATTTTCCCCTCAGTCCACTTTTACATGGTCCTAGGTGTATGGAGTTCTCACCATAAATCTGAATTAAATAGATCAAAGACAGAACTGCACAGATTCTCTCACCTTTACCAGTTCCTCTCTTAAATTTGCATTTCTGAGTTGTCATTTTATAATGCAAGATAGGAAAGATAAAATGTTAACCTTAGAACATAAAATGAGAAAATGAATATAATAAAAAGTTTTCATTCCATCCATTCATGCCACAAATATTTATTATGTGCTTACCGTGGACCCTGAGTACTGCTCTTGCTGCTGGGGATGTAGCTAGGAAATAGAGCATGCCTCTGGCTTCATGCAGCTCTCAGTCTGCAGGGAGAGAGAGAACAAAATTAGAATCCGATGTGCTAAGTGCTTTGAAAGTACAGGGAAAAGGGGCAGAGATGGATGCAATGGTGGGGGGAAGATCTCACTGAATAGGTGCATTTTGATATGAACCATCAAAAGGGGAAAGTACTTCAGGATGAGGGATGAACCAATAAGAAGATTCTAAGCGGAACGAGCTTGTCACGTTCAAGCAGCAAGAAAGTCAGTGTGACTGGAGCTGAGTGAGGTGGGGGATGGGGAGGGTGGTGAAAGATGAGTTGAGAGAGAGCAGAGGTTAGATGGCAGAGTGAATATTAATTATCTTCTTCTATGAAGCTGGTCTTTAGTTTTCTCTGTCTCCTCTTTGTAGAGATCTCTGGTCTTTTTGTGACGACAACCACTGTTTTCTATGTGCTTTATACACCAGGGTAGAAATATCTCAGCCTGAAGAGAAAAGATAAAGCACTAAAAAAAGACATCCTGAAGCTATAAACCAGAACTATAGAACCATTACTACAGAGTGTCTACCAGAGAGCCGACTAAGGAGTCTTATGGTAAAGAGAGTCATTTTGGGTTTACACTACACCGCTAAATATTTGGAAAATGAACTATTATTCTACTTCTGTATTTGGCACTCAAATATGTATGCTTTAAAATTACTTTAACCTTTCAGACAGAAATAGCCTAATGCCCTTCAAAAGAAATTATACTATCACAAATATGCACTTACAAAGTGTGTTTTCTTCCCACATTCTCTATCAGATTAAGTGAAGTCTTTAAAAGGCAACTCATGAAAATGTACATAGTGATGCTAAGCCTTCTGCTGCCCTTTCTGATCAGAAAGACAATGCAGCCATATGCCGAACAGGATGGTCTCCAAATGATGGTGCCTCTAAATACATTCAACCCCTTTTCTAGGTGAAGATTAAAATCAGCACAGTGTAACTCTTTTGGTTTCTTATTCTGGAACATACACAGAACTAGTCCATAAATGTACCTCATTTTCATAACTGCATTACCTATAGAAGCATCATGAACATTTTGGGAAATGATATTTTTCCTCAAACCTTTAGACTTAATGGACATTTTAGAATAGAAGAAAATTGAAACTTCAAGTTGTGTCCTTACTAAAAACATCTCCCTTTAATGAAAAAGTACTCTATAAAGCTAATGTTTTTCTATTACTGTGTACAATTCCTTTCCCAATTTTTTAAAACCTAAAACTTCTAGGCTATAAGATTGCTATATAGTAAAAAAAGGCGCCCAACTTGGAGCCTTGCTCTAATCTTGATACTATCCCTTACTGATGGTTAATCTTGGGCAAGACACTAACTGCATCCTATAAAACTGTGAAGATTTGTTCTGCCCTTTCAAGAGTTGTTGTGAATATATGAATGAATGAATAAATGAATATTTTCCTCTCTGAGATATCTCTAAGAATCCTGGATGACTGGATATGGTTCATTCTTCCTGGTATCTGTTTGTGCTTGAAGCATTCTCTTTATGCTTAGCTGTTCATACGCATTCCACTGCCCGAAACATGCTTGCCTGCAGCTCACTCTTCAGGTCAGCTATCCTGAACTGCAACACTTTTCTTTCTTTAATTCTTAACAGCAATTGGCACAGTCTATCATATAATAGTTGCTAATAAAGAAATGGAATCCAAATATATCAATGATTCAATAATTCCACTTTACAGTATAACATTTGTTAATTAGAAGAAAGATGATATATTTTTATAGATCTATTAGCTGAATTATCCTAATCACCTTTTCTCTTCATTCATCTATCTACTGCTGATGAATAAGACTGTCTGAAATGATAGAAATGTTCTATATCTGCGCTAATACCTCAATCACTAGCTTCCTGTGGTTACTGAGCACCTAAGACTGGTGCTGGTGCAACTGAGGAACTAAATTTCTAATTTTAGTTAATTTTAATTAATTAAAATTTAAGTAGCTACATGGCTAGTGATTCTTGTATTAAATAGCGCAGAGCTATACGAAAGTCACAAAAATATTTTTAGGGGCAAAGCAAAGTTTTCATGGCCACTTGGATACTTAAAACCATTTAGACATGGAACCTGCCTGCCTATGTACGTTGTGAAATTGGCTTCAGGTTAAACTCTTTGTCTATAGCCATCAATTCCCTTTTTAAATAATCTACACAGAACAGACTAGCGCACCTGCTTATTGGTTGCAAGTACTTTTCCATTGGGGGTTAGCAAAGAAAATGTACCAGGGATGAGATGTTTTTCTGTAGCTAAAGCTTCCATTTTCAGGGAAGACATTTTGAGCATCTTAATGATCACTGATTTTCAGATATGACTTCAAAAAATACTTTGAGATGAATTTTTAGACATAGCCACAAGTAAAAAGAAGTTAAATGATTTTCCAGTGACGCCACAGGGTCGTTGGTCTTCTGGAACTAAGGAAGAAATATTTGAGCCTGGTAGTCAATGAGTATTTTCAAGAGAATTCCATTTTTGTCTTCTTTGGGAGAAAGTCACACATGGAGAGCATTTGAATGTAGGTCTTTGTTACTACATCTTTTCCCCCAAAACAGAGTCAAAATTTAAAAGCTGTGGTCTTTTTAGCAAAACCTGCTTCAGGATATAAAAACGCCATGAATAAAAAAAAAAAAAACAAAGATGGATTAAATACCCTGAGGCCCAGCAAGATACTTAAAAGATGATGAGAAAACTTTGGTTTGACAAGAGCAAACACAATAAATTTGGGATCAGCTATATAAAGTATGACCATATTAAAATTCTCCAAACCTAGATATTTTGACAATGAGAAGTGGCAGTCTAAGTAATTACACTGGGAATATAGGTGGAAATTGGAACTATTTTGAGTAAACACAGATGTATGATCACCCTAACTTTTTGGAAGCGTGTGTTCTAGATCGACATTAATTGTTTGACGGTAGTATGACAGTCTTGCTCTGTAGGACATGTCCTTGTTCCCTTAAAAGACTCATTACTTCATCTCACACCAGTCAGAATGGCCATCATCAAAAAATCTACAAACAATAAATGCTGGAGAGGGTGTGGAGAAAAGGGAACCCTCTTGCACTGTTGGTGGGTATGTTAATTGATACAGCCACTATGGAGAACAGTATGGAGGCTCCTTAAAAAACCAAAAATAGAACTACCATATGACCTAGCAATCCCACTACTGGGCATATACCCTGAGAAAACCATAATTCAAATAGAGTCATGTACCAAAATGTTCATTGAAGCTCTATTTACAATAGCCTGGAGATGGAAACAACCTAAGTGTCCATCATCGGATGAATGGATAAAGAAGATGTGGCACATATATACAATGGAATATTACTCAGCCATAAAAAGAAATGAAATTGAGTTATTTGTAGTGAGGTGGATGGATCTAGAGTCTGTCATACAGAGTGAAGTAAGTCAGAAAGAGAAAAACAAATACCATATGCTAACACATATATATGGAATCTAAAAAAAAAAAAAGGTCATGCAGAACCTAGGGGCAAGATGGGAATAAAGACTCAGACTTACTAGAGAATGGACTTGAGGATACGGGGAGGGGGAAGGGTACGCTGTGACAAAGTGAGAGAGTGGCATGGACATATATACACTACCAAACGTAAAATAGATAGCTAGTGGGAAGCAGCCACATAGAACAGGGAGATCAGCTTGGTGCTTTGTGACCACCAAGAGGGGTGGGATAGGGAGGGTGGGAGGGAGGGAGACGCAAGAGGGAAGACATATGGGGACATATGTATGTGTATAACTGATTCACTTTGTTATAAAGCAGAAACTAACACACCATTGTAAAGCAATTATACTCCAGTAAAGATGTTAAAAAATTAAAAAAAAAAGAAAAGCTCATTACTTTCTGAATTGGGTTTTTCAGGAATTGGGTTTTTAAGTCAGTAACAGTTTTGAAAGTTCCACTATGCAGCTGTCTTTTTTTTTTTTTTTTTTGCGGTACGCGGGCCTCTCACTGTTGTGGCCTCTCCCGTTGCGGAGCACAGGCTCCGGACGCGCAGGCTCAGCAGCCATGGCTCACGGGCCTAGTTGCTCTGCGGCATGTGGGATTTTCCCGGACCGGGACACGAACCCGCGTCCCCTGTATCGGCAGGCAGACCCTCAACCACTGAGCCACCAGGGAAACCCTATGCAGCTGTCTTTTGAGGAATGTCCTTCATAACCCTAAAGCTCTGTGTCCAAGTTAGTGATGGAGTCTTCTGATATTATAATACCTGAAACACATCCTCTAGGACAGGCCAGGGCTACATGGAATATTTAGATCAAGGGTTGGTAAACTTTTCTGTAGAGGGCCAGATAGTAAATATTTCACATTTGGTGGTATATGGTCTCTTGTGAAACTACCCAACTCTAGTTGTAATATGAAAGCAGCCATAGGCAACACATAAATGAATGGATATGGCAGTGTTCCAATAAAAACAGGTGGTGGGCTGATTGACCTAGATATACTCTAGCATAAGAGACATAAAAGTCAGTCCACATTAAGGTTCCCTATATTGCCATAAGGCTTCCCCTCACACACTATGCAAGTCCCTCCCTCCCTCCCTCCCTTCCTTCCTTCATTCCTTCCTTTGGTTTTTTCTTTCTTCCTCCCTTCTTTTATGTTTTCCTTTCTCCTTCCTTCCTTCTATCTTTCCTTTACTTCTTTTTCATTCATTAAGAAAACATTTAATGAGAACAAACTCCACACCAGGCGTTAGGATTTCAGAGACAAATAAGATACGTTTCTTACTAATTTTTTTTAATAAATTTCTGACATGCTGGGCAAAGGTATGTGATATGGCTTAGTGTTGGAGAAATTGCAGCCCAAGGTTATAGGACAGCTGAAACAGAGACAGCACTAGACCTCATTGACCTGACTCAGTCCACTGCACCATCCTTCACTGCTGCAGCCTGGCATATGTTTGGATGATCAAGAAAAACAGTAGACCAACATCAATCCATTTTTAGAAGGCTCTTTTATAATTTACATTCTATACATAGGAGAGTTTCCTCAATCTCCCAAAGATGATTTTTATTTTTAATAACACTAACATAAAATAAATAATAAATGTTTCATATGGCATTAAATTTTTATCAGAAACCACTATAATTATGTAAAACAATATAATGGCAAAGTAATTAGCACTTCCAATGTTTTTATGAGATTCAATTAAATATTCTGCTCTAAGTATACACTAATTAGTAAGAACATGTATGCAAAAGTGCTTTGTCTCTCTGCCATTCTATGTTTTTTTTCCTAAATGATATTTAGCTTAGACCTGCATATTTTCCTTAGATCTAATTCCTAAAAATAAAACAAATTATATTTCAATGTAAAGTTGAGATTGATCTTTGTAGAAATGATTTAACTTCTGCTTTGCAGTGGTATTAACCACGCTTAGATCACCTGGCCCTCATCCTGTGATTTATCTCACATATGAAATGTATTTAAAGTAGCTTCAACATGTTAAGACAGAGATAGAGCATCTCCGGCTCACTTCATTTCATTAAACTTAAACATAATTTCTTAAAGAAGTTGAATATAACATCCAGGTCAGGGTACCTTCTTCTAAGTTTTCAAGGTATATTACACCACATACCTCAAAGAATATTACCTCATTGTCCTGGCATTCATGGAAATATCTGTTATACAGGATAGAAAATATTTGTTCAACTTACCCTTACTACAAAATTAATTAGGCTATTATACAGAATAAAATGCCAGACTTTGCATTAATGTCTTCCATAATTCTCATTTGATCTTCATTAAAACCATGTGAATGAGTATGGGGAAATAAAACTTACTTGGATTTCTCAGTGATCTTGTAAAAAAAAAAAAAAAGCAAAAACAAAAAGTTAGCTTTCTGAGACTTCTTTCCATTTAAAAGCAGAGAAAAATTACTTTTCCTCACCCCTCACCTATGGAATGTCCAGCTACTCATGTAGGACAATGGACCTGACTCTTATTGCATTGCTCCAGAGTAAACACTAGGGAAAGAAGGGATGATACACTTGTTATTTACTGTGAAGTAATAAGAAATCTGTCTCTGACCCAGAATACCTCGTGTGTAAATTCAGGATAAAATTAATATGAATGAATATGAAAAACCCAACAGTGAGATAAATCCTTTATACAGTTGAGAATTCGGACACTTACTAACATATAAGGAAGTCTAAGTTAACAGATCAAGTATGGAAACTGATATCCCTCTGTCTTAATCCATTTGGGCTGTTATAACACAATACCAGAGGCTGCATGGCTTATAAACAACAGAATTTTATTTCTCACAATTCTGGAGGCTGGGAAGTCCAAAATCAAAATCCTGGCAGAGTCAATGTCTAGTAAGAACCTACTTCTTCATCGGTGGCTGTCTTTTCACAGTAACCTCACACAGTGGAAAGACCAAGGGAGATTTCACTGGTGGCTTTTATAAGGCCACTAATTTCATTCACGAGGGCTCCACACTCATGATCTCATCACCTCTAAATGGCCCACCTCCTAATACCATCACTTTGGGGGTTAGGTTTCAACATATGAATTTTAGGGGACACAAATATGCATATCATAGCACCTCACATCACTGAGACTGCAGTTTCCTTTTTCCTGGTTGTTGAAGTGATAAGAAGATTCCTGGACCACCTTCCTCTTGGCTCCAGTTGCCTGCCCTTATCTCAAGGCTTAAGCCTCCTCCCGCCTCACTGCCCCATCTCCCCTACCTTTTTCTCCAGCGCTTTTGGGCCCTATTGGCTGTTTTTTGGTCTCACGCACACTTGCACCTGTATCCTTTCTGCATCACTCAGGTAGTCATGCCCTTGGTGTGGATAAAATGTCCGCACTAAGTTTCCCACCTCTCAGCATTGCCACACTTTCCTCCCTCTTGCAGATGATATTCATTCATTCATTCTTCATACAACACATGCCTTGGCTAGTTTTGTTTCTGCTTGCTTGCGTCTTCTTTTTTTTTTTTCCTTAAAGAGCCTCTCCTACCTCTCTGCATATTCCCTTCTTTATGGTACAGGTTCTAAACATTTTATCCACAATTCTGAAATCCAAAATTTCCTGAAAACTGAGATTTCTTTATTGATTGGTTGGTTGGTTGGTTGTTTTTACCTGTTTGCTAGCAAAACTCTCCTGATCTGAATTTATTTAAGGACGAAAACTGGCCTGAACTGACAAAAGGCTATTTAGAGAATACTGTATTTCTCCAACTGTAGGCAGATTGGATAGGGGGCCTCGAGAGGAAGAAAACCAGACATAGCTTTCTTAACATAAGAGGAGTCGTTTTAGGCCTAAACTACTGCGTGACCTAAGCTTGGCCACAGTGCTTGCCCGTGCAGAAGAATAGGTCTCAGTAGTTAATAATTTTAAGGGAACAAAAGAATGTAAGAACCAATAGCTAAATTACCAGGCCAGGGAAATAACTATATCAGAGAAAATAAATCAATTGTAAAGACTCCCAGTTTGGTTTCAAAGTAAAGATTAGCCTGAAGCATATTCTTGAACTATTTGCAGGATCCAAACTCCCTCAAGCACTCAACCACCAGACTAACTAAAACCTAAGGAATGAAGATATAGACATTTGCTGACCCTCAAGACTTCAATCATTAGAGCCTTGATTCTGTCAACCTTTGCCCCAATTCTACACTGAATTCTCCTTGGCTCAGCCCCTTCATGAATATGCATGAACCCTTAGCTTAAGACTTCCCCAATTTTGCTGTTTGGGAAGACGCTGCTTTGGGAAATATCCCCAATGTGCTTCAGCTAGCCAGAGGGCTGAGCAAGGGAGCTGGGGTCTTCATCGTCCAACTCCAGTCAGTCACTGGCTGAGGGCTTCTGGGGTGTCATCTCAGGTGCTTCTGGCCTGTTGTGCAGGTGGGTGGAGCAGGCTCTGGCCGTCTAAGAGTCTTAGGAGGCAGTTGCTGGCAGAGGAAGCAGACCCTTTCCCAAGGGCCCCCAGGGACGTGGGTGGGGTAGCAACTCCCAACCATCCAGAGGCCTGCGGTGTGATGGAAGCCAGCAAAGCTACAGCCCAAGGGCCTGCGTGCAGCCTGGCAATATGCATGAGAACTGCCTCACCTGGTGCGTGTATTGCTGGAGCCTATAATTCAGAAACGTCTCATTCACTTAGCGTGATTAGTGCGCAAAGCGTGCCACATACGCGCCTTTTCCAGGTAAATGCAGCTGAGTGATGAAAGCAGCCACATTAACCACTTTGGCAAGACTCCCAAATGATTTACACATCTCCCTGCTTTCTCCTTATATTCTCCTTACTTGTTGCAAGTAATAATAACACTTCCTTCTCCCACTCTTTGGCTTGGTTTTGTCTTTTGGCTTGACACCCACCAAGAGGCTAACCCAGTTTTCAGGTAACACAACCTGATGTGTATATTTGTACATTTCACGGCAGCCCCTTCATATGCTTACTTTAGAGTGCTGCCTCTGATCCCCTGGGCTTGAGAAGGGGATTCTGCAATCTATACTATAATCTCCATATTTATCATTCAAAAATGTTAGAAATAGTTTTGGTTTCCAAAACACAGCTGGCCCAAGGGGTTCAGAGAAGGGATTGGGTACTGCACTCCCTGACACCACCCCTTCCAAGGAGATGAGCTGTGTCTCAGAGCTGTTTTCTAACTGTGTCATGCCTACTCAACTGAGCATGAAACGCTGTTAGGCCTTCTTACCCCTATGTTAAAATTAAATTCAATTTTCTGCTTATCTGACGAGAGTTCTGGAGTGAAGATAAAGATCTAAATACTTTATAAAAGGGTCTCTCCATTCAGTGGCAGAGAAACAGTGCTTTCTGAAGGGAGAGAAGACATCTTGGAATTAAATTCTGGATGGTGATGCTGACTGTGACTGCAGACTAGGGATCTGTTTGAACCTCAGTCCTCCATTCTAGGAGAAATCCAATACCACCCCTGAAATTCCTCTTAGGATTTTAGATGTTAAGACGTGTTTAGTCCAGTGGTAAACTGGGGAGAAAATGCTGCATCTAAAGGCATTCAAATCCAATTAAAAAGAGTAAACAGCCTTCTGATGACAAATTGGCAAATGAGCCACCACTTTGTGAGCTGCCTAAAGGGACTACTGGTGACAGTTGATAATTGTGTTTTTCTCTCCTGTCGCTATGGATGGTAGATATTGATCTTGTTCCTTCATGATCTTCCTTCTTTCATTGACTCACCTGTCTTGCTTTCCTTTGATATATATCTCTTTCTCTTTCTCAGTGCCCCGTCCTCACTCCTTTGTTCTCTTGTGTCCCCCTAGCAATCCACTATCCTGTCTCATATGCCTCTCTTTACTCCACGTCTCTCTCTGTGCCCCTGGCTGTTTGCACATCCTCATCCTGATCTCCTGTGGCCATGGCCTGCAGCATCTTGAAGTAGGATTTCAGTCCCCAGCCAGAGATTCAAGTCAGGCCTCGGCAGTGAGAGCGCTGAATCCTAGCCACTAGACCAGGTGGCCGGTGACAAGGCCCTGGTCCGTATAGCTTTGCAGAAAATGAATTTCCACAAAGAAACAGAAAATAGTGAAACAAGGGTTTATTAGGAGGAAAAAGAGTACATGCGGATAGACACACCAGCGGGTTCAGAGAGAGTCGCGCCCTTGTGGTAGTTTGAATCACTTATATTGGGCATTTCTTCTGGGTCTCCTTTGGCCAATCATCTTGCTTTGCTTGGTTCTGAGTCCGTATTTGGTATATCTCAGGGTCCTCCCACGTGTGCGTGCTCATCTCTTAGCCAAGATGGATTCTAGAGAAGAGGCCTATGGGTAGGTTGACATCACTCCCTTTTTGACCTCCAAGGAGTTTTTCTGCACATGTATAATTGGGAATGTCTCCTTGACCTCGAGAATGAGAACTATGTGGTCTCTTATCTCCTCCTCCTCATCTGGGAGTATCTGTCCACAGGGGACAAACTCCTACTGTTCAGCCTGGGGCCCATCTATCTCCTGCCTCAATCCTGACAATAATGAACACAGTAAGCCCATTTATAAGTTTATTTATTGAATAATAATTGTTAAAAAACAAAATTCACCTAAGAAAATTTGAAGATCTAATTGACTCTATTGAACAATTCATGAATTGGGTGGTATCCCATCTAATAAATAGAAGAGCACTCCAAGAGATTGTACAAAATGGAAGGTTTTTTTCAATAGGCAGAAGGAGGGTGATGCAAGAAGATAGCAGCAGAATAAAAGAATGGATTGTTTCAAGCCAGGCCTTCTTTAGGAGTAAGGGAAAGGCGGGGTCTTCATCATGCAGATGATCTCACTGGTGTTGATCAGGAAATTTCAGATTGACTGTTTAAAGGTCACATTCCTGGGAGAGGCTGAAACAGTAATTAAGTCATGTTTTGCTGTCACAGGGGAAAATGACTCCATTAGGGGCCTTTTTTTTTTTCTTAACAATAATATATAATTCTGATTGTAATTTAACATGAAACTGAATGGAAAGATTTGTTTTCCTCAAAAAATTTTGTCCTTCGTCTACCCCTGCACCTCTATTAAATACAATCTGAATCTGGCTTTTGAGTACATGTATTTTTTTTTCTATTGGTCACTTATTCTTAATTTACAGAAATTACTGTTTTCTCTTATTTAAGATTTAACTCATACTAAAACCTTTTTTTTTTTAAAGAGAAGCAACTGTCCTCTTCTAAAGAGTTAACTATAATTCACAGTTAACGGTCTTTCTTTTTTTTATTTTTAACATAATAAAGAACATAATTGAAATGTCCTTGGGAAATCATATACATTAATTTTTTCCGGCCAGGAATTTCCCTAAAGCAAAATTCCAGCACAGGCAAATTTACTTTCATATACTTGTTCAGTAATCTAGAGAATTTCATTCAGAGAATGAGCAAATATTGACTGCCCACCATGGGAGATAATTAGGAAAAGGGTGAAACTGGGATTTGGGAGAAGAAAATGGGGCTTGAGCATGTGATTAAGCAGGAATAGAGGTCTTTGCAGCAGTTTTCAAAGAGAAAAAGGAGGCAGAGAGGGCATAACTTGGGTCTTAGAACCTTCTTCCTGGGTGTTGGGAAGAGCAGAAGACTTGAGTCCTACAAAAGTTGCTGGTGGAGCCAAGTCTAAGAATTCTGCTTCATTCTAGGATCCTCTGGTGAATAACTTGTGTTCAGGAATTTTAAACACACCCCATTTTCTGCTAGAACATATGTGCTAAATAAGATAACACAAACATGTTATCTGAAGCATGCAAGTTATTCTGTAGCCATGCAGTAAGGTTGGACAGAAGAAGTTGGGAGACAGAAGTTAATAACTCTGATTTGTAAAATTAGAAAGAGATTGATGTCTTGGAGGGAAGAAGAGACTAGAGGAGAGGTGGGGTGGAAGAAAATGCCTCTCACAAGGCATAGTTTCGTTGACTGAAATAAAAAACTCACAACCTGGGAACTGTGAGTTTCACTTTTATTCTGGAACGTTATTGAGGACTATAGCCCAGGAGGAGGCAGCTTCTCCGATAGCTCTGAGGAACTGCTCCTAGGAGAGGCCCCTATATATATATATTGGCTAAGAAGTAGGTGCAATCAAGCATACATCTCAATAGAAGTTTACTGTAAGTCAGAAGAAACAGATTTCTCAGTTAACGACTGTAGTGTCTTTCTAAGTATAGGAAGATGCAAGAATTTGGGTTCATAAATCACTTTTTTTTCCTAAAATATAACTATCTGAGGGGCTGTTTTGCCAAAGCACAGAGTGCCTCATTGTGTCCTTTGTCCTGAATTCCTTTCAGGTGTACTGTAGGTCAGGGACTGCAGTGCATAACGACTTAATCCTTGTAGATCTGGATGGTAGGCAACATTCTTTGTTTTACAGTTTCTACAACAAAGCACAATTGATTTCAAGCATTTCTTTGATAATGAATAAAAAGAAGAGCATGAGCAAAGGATGATATGAAAACTGCATCTCAGGACCAATTATTACTATTTAAGTTATGTACAAGTTACTGATAACCTCTTTATTTGCTGTGTGTGGAGGTCGTTATTGTCTTAGTTTTAGCAAATGTTTAAAATATTTTGATTCCCTTTCATGACCTTAGTTATTCTAACATTAATTATCCCACTAAGGTTTTTAGTTCCTCAACGTAAAGTTCTCTTGCTACAGGGGATTTCAGAAATGTAGTCTTTACAATTGTTGTTGGTTCTGGAAGGAATACTGGACATTTGATTTAAGGAATTTAGGAGGACTTTATCGGTGTAGGATTCCTAAGAAGCAGTTACCCAAGTTTTGTTTAATTGCCCCAATTATGGAAAATTCACTGACATATAGACAGCCCGTTAATTTTCAGATAGGGATATTTGTTTGAAAATTTCCCTTACAGCAGTCCAAAATTTTCTTCTTGGCAACTTCTTCTGCCCTCTGAAGTAATAAAATAAATCTGTGTCCTTTCCTAAGAGATGACAGCAACTTTTATGCTTGTGGTGAAATTTCCTTCTTTTAGTAGCAGGTTTCCTGTGCATTCCTTCACAACATGCTATTTTTCATGACCAATATGATATTTTTATTACTATAATACCATTATATCCAATATTGTTGCAGGAAGGGAGACCCCTTCCGGGGCCCAAGAGTGGGCTCTCGTCTAACACTTAGAAATGAATTGTCTGAGGAGATACACGTTCTCACAAAGCAAGAGACTTTATTGGATAGGGGTGCCCGGGGGTGGGCGTGGAGAGCAGCAGGGTAAGGGAACCCAGGAGAACTGTTCTGCCACGTGGCTCGCAGTCTTGGGTTTTATGGTAGTGAGGTTAGTTTCTGGCCAGTCATATTGCTTGGCCCATAGTCTGACTCAGGATCCTTCCTGGTGGCGCGCATCTCTCAGCCAACGTGGACTCCAGTGAGAAGGACTCTGGGAGGCTGGTCATCTCCTCTCTCTTTTGGCCCCTCCCAAATTCTCCCGGTAGTTTTTGGAGGCAGCACCATGCTCCTTATCAGGACCTCATGGAGTGAGACAACTCAGGCAAGCGGGCCTGGCCAAGGTGGGTAATTTCGGTCAACAGTTCCCTATCAATACAGTTCAGCCGTTTCATTTAATCTTCTTTCTTTAATTTCTCTCTCTGATCCCTCTTCCTTCCCCTGCCCTGGCTCCAGTACTTGTCATTCATTCTCCCAGCCTTTCTGGAACTCCTAGAACTCCCACCTTTGTCCCTGATTATTCCTCCTCTCCTGCAAACTAACAAATGAGAGCCTAGGCCTGAGTCTGACAGATGGCTCCTCTGAGGCAGGTGGACGAGCAGGAGTCAGGCCTAGGACAGGCCACCTCTGGGTCAGGGAGAGAAATTAGAACTGTTGTAACTCAGAACCACCAGCCTGAGCAGAGGAGAGCCCCAGAGGCAGTGCCTCTAAAAGATCCCTTAAGGGAGCTGAACAGAGTAGGAAGGTGCTGGAATCCCAACGGACCAGCCACATCTGAGCCTGCAGCTCTGAGGCCCCTGGGAGCCTGGTGTTGAAGTCAGAGGAGCCTGGGAGCCAGAGGGATATCTGACAGGGTTTATACATTTCATATTTGAAATGCTTTAAGAACATGGATTCCCTGATTTTTACAAAAACAAATTCTGACACAAAAATAATAAAATACTAGTGGTAATATTGGTAGATCAGTGTCTTGGGAAATAACACAAACTGCAGGAATGAGAGCTACTTCCTTTCCTTTTGTAGTCACTCCACTCCAACAGAGCCTTCCTACCTGCAGCCTTCATTCATTCATCAGTTTCATTCTCTGTTCCTAAATAACAGGATTTCAGTCCCATTTCCTGGCTACCTTGTTTTAATGTATAACACATTTATGTGACTAATTTTGGTATTGACCTAACAGCTATTAGGTATTCATTCAATGAAGACTTAGTGAAAGTAGACAGTCAGGCACTGGGCTTATTGTTGGGGATTCAACAGTCAATGAGACAGAGGGTCAAGATAGGGTGGTTAAGGGTCAGGATGATGGTTAAGCCTGTAGGCTCTGGAGTAAGGCTGACTACATTCAAGCCTAGCCCTTCCACTTTCTAGCTCTTCTAGCTTTTATGTACTGTTTCTGTGCCTCAATTTTCTCATCTATCAAAAGGTGATAATAATAGTAATTATTAATTAAAAATCTTATAGGGCTATTATGAGTATTAAATGTCTTCATAGTCATACATGTAAACCACTTAGAACAGCACTTGGCAGACCCTAAATATTTAATAACTGGCATATGTTAGTATGTTAAATGGGTCCTGCCCTCAAATTCTTTATAATTTAGTAAATAGAACAAGAATTCCAGACAGTGATAAACTGATTGGAAACTTTGGCTAAGGTCATTTTGTCAAGTAAGGATCTACCAACAGCTATTTCTCAGTCATTATTTTTTATTTCTCCATCTAGTCCATGAAGATATCTCAAGATTGGCCAATGACATTCAGATGCCATTGCTTAGTACATTATGATTACTGACACTATGTGTGGAATATAAAGCTGTGCGATACCTTTGAAAAGGTGTGTATCGGCTGTCAAAGAGCCTGCTATTAATTTTCTGTGAAAAGTTGGACAATATCTTAGTCGGCTTGGACTGCTATAACAAAATACCATAGACTATGTGGCTTCAAAGACGGACATTTATTTCTCACAGTTCTGGAGGTTGAGAAGACCAAGATCAAGGTGCTGGCAGATTTGGTTCCTGGTAAGGACTCATTTCCTGGCTTGTATACAGCTATCTTCTCACTGCGTCCTTACATGACATTTCCTCAGTGCACGTGTATGGAGAGAGAGATATCGCTCTGTCTTCCTCTTCTTATTAGGGCACGAATTTCATCATGAGGGCCCCACCTTCATGATCTAATCTAAATCTAATTATCTCCCAAATGTTCTATCTCTAAATACTATCACAGTAGAAGTTATGGCTCCAAAAAACAAATTTTGGTGGGGACACAAACATTCGGCCCATAACAGGCAAGTTACAAAACTTACCAACAGGGCTTCCCTGGTGGCACAGTGGTTGAGAGTCCGCCTGCCGATGCAGGGGACACGGGTTTGTGCCCCGGTCCGGGAAGATCCCACATGCCGTGGAGCAGCTGGGCCCATGAGCCATGGCCGCTGAGCCTGCACGTCGGGAGCCTGTGCTCCGCAACGGGAGAGCCACAACAGTGAGAGGCCTGCGTACTGCAAAAAAAAAACTTACCAACAACTCAAATTCTTCATCTGCAGAGTGAAGACCAACAATACTAATAATACTTAATAGGATTGTTGTGCGTTTGCAATGAGATACTCTATATAAAGCCCAGTTCTCAGTATCTCAGAGGTTCTTTTGAGTTAATAACCTATGTGCATAATAAATTTCCAAGAATACATCCTGGAGGTAGAAACATGTATTCTATATTCTATTAATTTGCTACCTCTTGGTGGGATTACACATTGGTGTCATCTTGCTGGACATGCACCAAATTTAACATGCTAGCGATCAGAGCAGAAAACCAGAAAGAAAACAAATCCTTGATGACATCATTACATTGCTGAATTAACTGATCCCTGAAATCCCCCCATATTTCTTGTTACGTAAGATAATAATAAATTTTGTTTTAGGTTTTGCATTACTTGCAGCCTGAAGCTCTCTAGTTTATAAAAAGGCTTTGCTATAATAAAAGACAAGTTAAATTCAAAGTGAAGAGAAATAGTAATAAACATGATGGCATTGTGGCTATACTTCCAGTGTGTGATTTAAAGGAATATTTCTGGAGTACCTCAAGTTGTCCCAGGTATCCAGGCACCCTCTCACTTTCCATCCTCACAAGCGCCTTCTGAGATGGGTATTTAACATACAGGGAAACTGGGTGGTGAAGAGATTGAATAACTTGACCAAAACAACACAGCCTGGAAGTAAAGGAACTGGGAATCCAAGACTGCCTGACTGAGCCTGGCCTTCTCTCACACAATATTTTGCTTCCAAATAACATAAAGATTTTCTTGGTGGCTATAAAAAGGCCAAAATGTTAATGCAAACATGTATTTCCACAGACCAATATTTCAACAAAGACCAAACAAGTGTCTGAATGTTATTCAGTCTCTAATAATAGTCTGTATCTGGCATACTCTTGTCTTCTAGAACAGGGGTCCCCAACCCCTAGGGGCCGAGAACTGGTACCGGTGGTACCCGGCTTGTTAGGAACCAGGCCGCACAGCAGGAGGTAAGCAGGGTGGGGGCGGCGAGTGAGGGAAGATTCATCTGCTGCTCCCCATTGCTTGCATTACCCCCCCCGAACCATCCCCTCCCACACCTCATCCATGGAAAAACTGTCTTCCATGAAACTGGTCCCTGGTGCCAAAAATGCTGGGGAACGCTGCTCTAGAAGTCTTCAGTAAAAGTGGAAATGTTCCACATATGTCAGTCCCACAACATCCCACCTATGTGCCCAAGGCTGTCTGCCACTCACAAACACTCTCTTCTCCAGCAGGAGACTCCCATTGGTCTGCAGCACCTGAGGGTTATGGTGACTACTGGCAGGAATCTTTGGATGCAACACTGAAGCCACTGAGGCAGCCCAAGTATTTTTTTTTTAAGCAGAGGTCTTCTTAGAAGCCCATATGATTTAAATTTATTTATTTATGGCTGTGTTGAGTCTTCGTTTCTGTGTGAGGGCTTTCTCTAGCTGCGGCAAGCGGGGGCCACTCTTCATCGTGGTGTGCGGGCCTCTCACTGTTGTGGCCTCTCCCGCTGCGGAGCACAGGCTCCAGATGTGCAGGCTCAGTAGTTGTGGCTCACGGACCTAGTTGCTCTGCGGCATGTGGGATCCTCCCGGACCGGGGCATGAACCCATGTCCCCTGCATCGGCAGGCGGACTCTCAACCACTGTGCCACCAGGGAAGCCCGACCCAAGTATTTTTGAGAATACTTCCTTGGCTCCCAATAGTCACAGGATGCCTACTTCAATATTTTAAAAAATGCCTAAGCCTCACAAAGAAAAGGATCCATTTCTTGAAACTACAAAATAAAGCACTAATGAAAGACAATATTTAAGATCAATTAAAATTCTATTTGACAATATTTGAACAGTAAGAAATATTGAAATGCCTCTCAGCTTCCATCTACTAAATAGAATTGTGCTCTCAAAAGATGCATACATGGTCATTCTCTAAGGATACTGAAATAATTCTTTGATGCACTTGCAAAAATTGTGTGGAAAGATGATACTGAGGAGATTAAATTTTATGCATCTATCAACTGCAAATTAATAGAATATAGACTACTGAATTAACTCCCAAGGCATAGTAAAGATTTATAATTAGAGCTTCATTTTAATAATGAAGTTCAGAGGCTAGAGAAACTAAAAGTATTAGATCACTTGATTTTGAAATTTAAACAATGAATTTCTGAAACGATGACAGCCTCGTTTCTGTACTGTCCCTTCAGATCATGACTGGCTAGATTGCAATGTTTAAGCAGCATTTTCCTGACTGTACATAAAAATTTGTTTGCTTCTCTTATGTTTCTAATTTGTCATGACTGTGCCAGTCTCACTTTTTAAGTTTAATATGTAATTTCAAAGCAGAAAATCAACTCTAGTTTTTATATTAATTATGGGAATTACCCAATTTTTTGTCCTCTTTCCCTCTCTCTCTATCCCAATAAGCCAGAGTGGGAAACCTATGCCAGAAATCGCCACAAAGAATTCCCTTCATTGGTAATAGATGTGTCATGTGCCCATGTCCAGACCAGTCATAGCTAGAAGAACTATGAGGTGGCCATAATCAACATTCATCTCCTGTGTCTAGGGGCAGGCTTACAAACCACTTAGGCCTCCGGGTACCTAAACCATTGTGCAAGGACAGCCATACTTGTCTATGAGATGAAAAAGAAGCTACCAGGACTTTAACTTCAAGGAAAAACCAAGAAGTGGGGAGAAAAATGCCACCTGTTTAACAAGTAAGAGCCTTATAGTAACACTTTCAGTATTTTGAATACTGCCCAGAGGATAATGAGACAGTGTCTCCCCTTAAAATTTAAAGAGGGATATTTACTATTTATAGAGAAAAATAATTGGCCAATAAAATCCATGGAATCTGTTCGCATTCGAGGTGCAGGTGAGAGGGCTGGGTTGAATTGAACTGTTGACTTCAAATATAAAAGTGCTGCTTTGCAGAGGATAATGGCTGGTTGTTTTCGTTTCACGCACAGGTCATGAATGGAACTTGAGTTTACATTAAGGTATGAGGTTTTGGAATAAGTGACAGAAGAATTTCTTGAGCACTTTCGCCATCACAAATCAGAATAAGTTGCTAATGGAGAAACAGTGTCCTATTCCTTTGCCAATTTCTATGAAAGAATAATTTCTTATTTGCTGTGGTTTAAGTATGATTCAAGAAGTTGGGGTTAGATTGTATTTCAAGTCCTACTAGTCCTTTAAAATAACTCTTAGTCATTTGAAGGCTCCTTGGGTGAAGTGTTGATGTTCAAGTTTCCCTTCATGAATAGCACTGGTATAGGAGCAGTATAGGAGCACTGGTATAGGCTGCTGGCAAAACAATCACCAGAAAAGGGTGGGTTGCTTGCATTTAAACACATTTGTGAAGGCATATATTTCCACACACTTTCATTTATCTTTCTCATCCATTACACTGCTATATCAGCAAAAGTAGCAGTAAATATATATATTCTTTTGTTGTTGTTGTTGTTGTTTGTTTGTTTTTTGTTTTTATTATTTTTTGCAGTACGCGGGCCTCTCACTGTTGTGGCTCTCCCGTTGCGGAGCACAGGCTCCGGACGCGCAGGCTCAGCGGCCGTGGCTCACGGGCCCAGCCGCTCGGCGGCATGTGGGATCCTCCCGGACCGGGGCACGAACCCGTGTTCCCTGCATCGGCAGGCGGACTCTCAACCACTGCGCCACCAGGGAAGCCCCCTATATTCTTTTTTTGATGAAATACAAATAGGTGCTGGGTGAAGAGGGCTGTCAATAAAAAAAAAAAACAGTGATATTCCATGCTTGGTAACACCTGAGAGGATGCTGAACACACTTCTGACCACCCTGGGAGCTTCTCTTTGTTCTTAAGTAGTATGTATTAGATTCTTTTTTCGCAAAAATATTTTTAAAAAATGAAAATGGAAACTGACAAATAAGACTGGAGAGTATAATTCAGCTCATCTAGTTCACGTCAGAATTCAGATTCAAAATATTTTTAAAGGGATGGAGAAAATAAACGTTCAAAGGGACGTATGTCTAACTCATCTAATATTCCATTAACAGAATGCAGAAAATAATGTATTTACAGGAAGTTATCACCCTGCCCTTACATTCGTTCAAACACATTTCTTTCTGTTTTTAGTTTCATGGACAAAAGGTGGCTATATAATTACCTACCCCGGGAAAACCACAGCCTTTCATTACAATCAAAGTCAATGGGGACTCAGCCAAAGGTTTAGCATATTCCAGGCCCTGTCAACGCTTAAAAAGAAACTGGATAATTCCCATAATTAATATAAAAACTAGAGTTGATTTTCTGCTTTGAAATTACATATTAAACTTAAAAAGTGAGACTGGCACAGTAATGAAAAATTAGATACATAAGAGAAGTAAACAAATTATTATGTACAGTCAAGAAAATGCTGCTTAAACATTGTAGTCTAGCCAGTCATGATCTGAAGGGACAGTATAGAAACAAGGTTGTCATCGTTTCAAAAATTCATTGTTTAAATTTCAAAATCAAGTGATCTAATACTTTTAGTTTCTCGTTACTAAAATGAAGCTCTAATTATAAATCTTTACTATGTCCTTGGGAGTTAATTCAGTAGTGACATCATGTATTCATTATATATACTATGATGCTTTATTGCATATTATATTCTGAAAAAATTAATTTTGCTTGTGGAAGGAGACCATGTTTCAAAACAGTAGGTCAACTCTAGGTCTTTTGAACTGGGTCAACCATATTTTATGATTTTCATCAAGATTGCCTCATATGTAGAGAAAATGAAGTTCCCAAAACCAAATCCTATTTAGTCTGAATATATGAAACGTACATGATCCATATCACTAAACATTTAAAAGGTTGTTCCAGAATCAAGTATTTCTATTGCAAAATCTTCTCTCCTTCTTAGTTTAGTTGTGGAGATGAATTAGCTGGTTGTGTATAGGAACTGATCAAATGTATCTGTTCTGGATAGTCGTATACATAGTCTTGCTGCAATATTTTCCTTTAAATGCATTCTTGTCGCCTTTGACTATCAGAAAGATAAGGAAGGAAGAGAGGAGGGGACTGAGAGAAGGAGACAAAGAGAGAAAGAGACAACTATGCATGCATGTGCCCTTACTACTAACCCAAACCTTCTTCAGTCCATTCCGGCTGGCATCATTATTGATTTTATCTGCAGCTGCTGCCTTAATTGAGCTCATCCTGACTAATCAGGACAGATAGGCAGTAGGTGGAGTTGGAACTAATATCTGAGTGATTGAGGTGAGCCCTGGGCATCTGAATATTCACTGAAAGCGAGGCTGCTTTTACTCATGACCTGTCTTTCAGCCTAGTCTGCATAATTGTATAACCGTTCTTAAAAGGGATGCTTAAAGAGGAATTGGGCAGTTTCCTTGCCCAGGTCTCTTCAGTTGAAGACTTGCAAAGGGCTGCTCCACTGATAAGCTTTGTGAAGCCTCCACTCTGGACAAAGTAAGGGAGGAGCTATTTTTCTGGACAACACCCAACACCCTAGGCACTACCTAGAGGCCACTTTTCAATGTTGCCACCCACCTGGCTCTACTTTATTCTCCAGGCCTTCTTTTCCAATCCCCTTTATTCCCTTCTTTTCTATCTTAAAAAATATATTAAGTACCTACTTTGTGTCAGTCATTGTGCTAGATACTGGAGAAATCAAGGAGAAAAACTGCCATTCTTGTCTCAAGCAAGTTTGAGATGAGTGAGGAAGACAGACATTAACACATCACCAAGCCAATTGCCCTTACCCTGGTCTACCCTGTGCAATGGGAGGCCAGAGGAGAGAGACCTGATTCTGCTTGTGGGGATGGTGTTGTTAACAAACCAGGTTCTTTTTGCCTGATGCACAGCAAGCCAAAACACTGAGACAACGAGGTTTACAGAAAAGTAAGGGTTTACTCACAAGGCAGCCAAGCAAGGATACAGGAGAACTAGTCTCAGATCTGCCTCCCTAAAAGTAAGGGGCTCAGGGTACTTACGGGATAAAGAATAAAGCAGCAGGGCAGGCGTGGAAAGCACGGGGAGCGTGGGGAAATGTGATTGGAAAAATGTGGGGTAATCATCATTCTGCACAAGTGTAACTAAGCTACAGGCCTCGGCATATTCAAAATGGAGGTGTTTAGGAATATCTGAGGGTGGAGCTTTTGGCTCTCTGAGGTCAAAGGATCACCTAGTGGACGCTTGCTCATGCCTACTTGGAAGGTCAGTGGTCCTATCCAGTCATAACCAGCTCAGCTTGAACTAGACACAGCTGATTCCAAGTTCTTGGAAAACAGCTCTGGCAAACATTTTATTGTTTAGGCTACACCACCTGGAGGACATGCAAGTCTTAAAACAACCTTGATTATGCCATGGAGCAACTAAGCCCCTGCGCCACAACTACTGAGCCTGCATTCTAGAGCCAGTGAGCCACAACTACTGAGCTCGTGTGCCACAACTACTGAAGCCCACGTGCCTAGAGCCCATGCTTCACAACAAAGACAAGCCACCGCAATGAGAAGCCCAAGCACTGCAACAAAGGGTAGCCCCCACTCGCCACAACTGGAGAAAGCTGGTTCACAGCAATGAAGACCCAACGCAGCCAAAAATAAATAAATAAATAAATTTATATTAAAAACAAAGAAAAGAAAATGAGTGCAGAGATATGAACAGGGATCAGATTTTAAAAAATAACTTGATTAGTGAAGACAGGTGATATGGATTTGGCTAATAATTACCCACGGTTTCAGTGTATCAGGGGTGGATGGAGAGAGGGTAGATGAAGGGAATGTTAACTTCCTAAAATCCCTTTTCTGGCTTCCAGCGGAATGTGGTATATGGCCTAAATCTCTTTGGTGACCCCTGAGGCTCCCCATGATCTTCCCTCATCAGGTGCATCCCTGCCTGGCCAGCCTTCCCTTGGGTTCTCTCATGCACTGGGCTCTTTCTCAGAGCTTTTGCACGTGCTTCTCCCTCTTCAAGGGAAACGTTTGTGCCTACTTGTCCAGCTTAACGCCCAGCCATACTTTGGATTTCATCTTAAATGTTATTTTTTCAAAGAAACTTTCTCCGTTTCTCCAATTTATATTAGCTTTCCTCACCTTTGCACCCTCTGGCCTTGATCTCCTGAGCACTTGGCACAGGTTATAATTATGTGGGGTTTTTTGTCAAGGGCTGTGTTGTTCAAGATGGTAGCCACTAGTCACATGAGGCTATCGAGCACCTGGACTATGGCTCCTCTGAATTGGGACATGCTGTACGTGTAAAATACACTTTGACAACTTAATACAAAAAGAGAACAAAATATCTCATTAATAATATTTAATACTGGTTACAGACTGAAATGATTTTGGTACATTGTGTTAAATAAAACATTATTAATTTTGCCTGTTTTTTTTTTAATGTTGTTACTGGAAGATTTAACATTAATATGATCTTTCTTGTCCTTTCCACTTCTGCCTTGGGACTCCTCCCTCATCCTTTGGTTCTCAGCTTGAGGCACTTCCTCAGGGAAGGTTTCCCTGTAGGACCACCCTGTCCCAGCTGCTTTTGTGCAGTATTCCTCCAGTATCCTGTTTTGTTTTGTTTTCTTTCAAAGCGTTCACATTTGTGTGACTATTTGATTTATCTGTGGTGCCTCAGCTAGACTGTCAGCATCATGTATGTCTGTTTTCCTCACCACCTATCCTCTTGGCACATACTTAGCATATATACTTGGTGAAAGAAGTAAGCAGTTGAATAAATGAGTCTGGAGCTTGGGAGGCAGGTTGCAGCTGTTAAGTTCAGATTCACATTTGGATAGCACTTTCCTGGGTCAATCCTGAGTCCTCCGTGTTCCCTTGCATCAAGAGCTTACATGATTACCTGCACTTCCAAAACATCCCTTGAGGGGGATAGGAATGACTATTCACTTACCTTCCCTGAAGGCCCACCCAGGTACCTCCTGTTTCTTTCCAGCTTGATTTTCTAATGAGCCAAGCTGAATTTTGCAAGTCTTACATGCTGAGAATAAATAACAGGTGATTTGGCAGATTTAGTGAAGGATGAAATAGAATATTTTGGCAATTAATTATCTCAATTTTGAATTTCTTTTTTTACTTTTCTTTTACATGTAATTCATGAACTATGTCAATGAATTCAAAAATTATTGCAGAATCCAGCTACCCAGAAAGTTCACATTAGAAGAATCAGCATTAGAAATGCTAGGATATGGAAATATAATGAAAGTAGACCCTACATTTTATCATGAATAACTTATGTGATTCTCCTATTAACTATTCAATGGATTTTCACTTCTCAAGCTCTTAGCCAGTGTGAGTTATACTCATTTCAAGCTCTATGATGTTTAATTTGGTTAGCTTTGTCTTTAAATACTAAACAGCTGGTTTTGAAAGCTGAACTTGTTTAACACTCAACAACCAGGTTGAAGAGGGAACTGCTGTTTGCTATGCATGGGGTATCTATATTCAATGATAAATCTTGGTTTAAACTTTAATGTAACACTTCAAAAATAAATAGGGAAAACTGCATAATTATCCCAAACACGTGTACTTGCCTGAGCGATAGTTTAACACATGCAACCTGGCTGCAATCTGTACAAAGAATATCTTTAAATGTTTAATGTGGCACCTCATGGATGGAAAAGTTACCATTATAATGTTGTTAAGATTGTAGTTTTTCCCTGTTGGTTGGAAAACAATTCTAATTAGGCCAATGAAAATGTTGGGTACAAATTATCTACAAAAAGGGAAAACTAAAGATCCTGTATTTCTTTTAGCTCACCTAAAAGCAGTGCTCTTTGAAGGTGGGAAAGAGTAACCTTGTGGATGATTCAAACCAATTCAGTATGGTTACCAAAAAAAACTTATTACTAACATTAATGATTGTTCACTATTATCATAAGCAATAATATGTTAAGACTTTTTTTACACTGTCCAAGTCATCTTTGCTCTATGGAATATCTCTTGTTTGTATTTATCTAGATCTCTTCCTCTTCTACTGCAGAAATGAATGCCCTAGGTATTGTGGTGGGCATTGACCTAGAGGGAGTGGGGGGCTAACAGAATTTTTCACCTCTTGTCCATGTGACTGATCCAAGCAGGTGATCCAAGTTGGGACAATGCAGTTCCTTTATGGGGACTTTTCAAGGTCAAGATGCGAAAAGAGAGCCTTTTCCCTCTGGTCATAAGCTCTGGGAGCATGAGTCAGATAAACCCAGGGCTATGTTTTTGTTTTTGTTGTTGTTTTTGCCACATGGAGAAGATAATTTGAGGGAAGGAAAATGATAGAAAGATTTGAGAGGGAGAACATCCAACTAAAGAGGTCTGAGTCCTTCATTTCAGGTCCAGAGGTCAGGTCCACATCTGCCTTTTCAGCAGATGGGTTATATGAGCCAATAAATTTCCCATTGTCCATTTTAGCTGGTTCACTTGGTGATTCAGTCACTTGAAACAGGAAACATCATGACTGATACATCACATTAATAAGGCAGCAACTCAATAAAAAAAAATGAAGAGGCCACTACCTTTAGTATCCTTAAATCCAAATACACAAATGTGGCTTTCACCATCATTCTGTTTCTTTCAAATAAGTTTACTTTCTTAAAAAAACAAAAGCAAAAACAAGCAAAAAACCAAAAACACCTCCACAAGACTTCAATGAAGTAATTAATTGTTGCCATTCTTAATTATGAGAATTTTAATTTTAAAAAATTAAAAAACAGCATTTTATTCAACCTAATCTCTAAAAAGGACCTCCTAATAGGCAATCAGGACTGTCAAAGGTAAATATTACATCGTTGATGTAAAGTGGAATTTACATCTGAATATTCTGCTGTGAGTTGTCAGAAGCATTTGCCATGATGTTTTTCAAATCCTATCACCTTGAAGCAGCAGTGTCATCTGTCTTTGCTTATAGCGATTTCCATGCAGTGACATTAAGAACAAACTTAATTGACAGTCAGTAGGAACCCAAGGGCAGGACACATGATCAATTATCTAAACACGCTTGTGGTTACCGGAGAGAATGGAGTTCATGAATCTCATATAGCAAGGTTTTTATGTAAAAAGAGTTTTGTTCTTTGGTGGCATAGAGCTATCACCTGAACCTGAGTTATTTTTATTTCAAATATATATTAAATGAAAGTTCAATAAGCTTTCCCCCTTTTGAAATCTGGAGAACATTACTGGTGCAAACTAACCCTAAATAGAATTACCAATATTAAGAGTGATAGTTTCCGTCAGCTCTTTTCTGAGTATTACTTTTTTGATAGAAGATTCTTGAAGGCTCCATCCTTTATTCTCACAGGTTCTGTCACTGTACGGTCACAATTACATTTCGGGAAAGGAAGAGTCTCTAGAGTGGAGATTGGATTCTGGCATCCTTTTTCCTAGATTCCAAAGTTATTGGATGTCAAGTTTTTGCTCTAAGAAGTCATTTGTAATAGAGATAATTAATTTGCTTTACCAAAGTGAGTTATTTTGAAACAAATGATTGATAAGTTGTCTGGGAAGAGCTTGCTTTTTTTTTTTTTTTGCGGTACGCGGGCCTCCCACCGCCGTGGCCTCTTCCGCCGCGGAGCAACAGTCTCCGGACGCGCAGGCCCAGCGACCATGGCCCACGGGCGCAGCCGCTCAGTGGCACGCGGGATCCTCCCGGACCGTGGCACGAGCCCGCGTCCCCTGCATCGGCAGGCGGACTCCCAACCACTGCGCCACCAGGGAAGCCCAAGAGCTTGCTTTTTACTTGAAGAATTCTGGATAGTAAGCAACATACTCCAGTCATGGAGGCAGGCTTTGGAGCCTGGAATCAGACAGACTTAGGTTTGAATCTCAATGCTGCCTTTTACCAGCTGTGTAACCCTAGGCAAGTTTCTCAACTCCTTAATCTCTTCATGTGTAAACTAAGCAATGATAGTACCTCCCTCATAAGATTGTTCTGAGAATTAAATGAGATAATGTTTGAAAAGAGCTCAGCAAAGAACTGAGCACAGAGTAATCATTCAATGCATTGTATTCCTTTAAGAATCGTTGCATGTTTCTTTCCAAAATTAAGTCTAGATTGATATATGTATCCTGATGAGAACTGGTTCCAATTGTTCGAAGTGTTAAAAGTCCTTTTAAAGTCCTTTTGGACATGTGTATCCTATAAAATTTGACAACAGTTTAGCAAGACTTAATTTGTGTATATCATAGTTAAGCTTCCTTTCTTCTTTTTATCATTGTTTGGCAGGGTCCCAGAGGTGGTGATAAACAATTCAGAATTTCTGACAGTCTGATAAAACTAGCGCTCATTACAAAACGTACATCTTTATTATAGTTTTGAAAAGTATATTTTATTCTAAATATTTTTATCTCTAAGTTTATATACTTTATGTTTTCATGAATCAATTATTATTACCTATTACATGTTAGGCACTGTGGTAGGTAATACGGTATGGACCTTGTCCCCAAAGAACAGCCAATCTGGGAGAGGTTTTGATTCGGGCACATATCTAACCACAGTAGCAGTCAGTAAGAGAGAAATGAAAAGTGCTGTGGAAGTTCAGGAGCAGCAGAGATTTACTTTCAGCTGCAGACGTGAAAGAACGAGCCACTGTTCGGAACAATAGTCCTCAATCTTGGCTGAACATTAGAATCACCTGAAAAGGTCTAAAAAACAAAAAACAATGTCTGTGCCCTCCCCCAGATCAATTAAATCAGAAACTCTGGGAAAGGGTCCCAGGCAGGCATAAGTAATTTAAAAAATCTCCCCAGTTAGTATAGCTAGTTAGTATAGTATAGTTAGTTAGTATAATATCTAACTACTTTTGAGAACAATTTTCCTAGACGTAGAAGCAGTAGTTTAGCTGACTGATTGAAATAGGGGTTGGTGGAATTTCCAGGTGGAAACGTTAATGCCCACAAAGTCAAGCATATGAGATGGAGCAGAGCACATGGAGAATAGTGAGTGACATGGTCTGGTTGGCGTGTAAAGAGTGTTCATGTTTTAAGGCTGTGTTGGGACCAGATTATAGGGAAATATGAATTTAGTGTTAAAAGCATTTAGCTGTTATTTTGTAAGACAAAAAGAACCATAATGACATGATCAGATTTGTATTTTAGGGAAGCAGTGTGAGTAATCTATGATATGTCATCCTGTTGATCACTGTTTGACTTGGCACCCTTACTGTCTTCGTCCTGATAGAAACATGACTTTGCTTCGGTATCCCAGACATCGCTCACATGACTTGAGGGAATATGACTCTATCTGCCTTCCTCCTGGAATGGATTCTTGTTAGTTTAAGTAACGAATAAGTAATGAATAGCTTTCACCTGGCAACTCTTTAGACCCCAGAATCAGGCTTGTGAGTGAAATTGGCTCAGTCAGATGGAAGGGAAGGATTTATTTTCAATGAGAACATGCTTTCTTCCTCCTGCTAGAACAAGGACAATTGTTTTAATTTTCACATTAAGAATCTTTGTCCACAAAGAAAATTAGACTTAGGATGAAACAATAGAGCACAGAGGTTGAAAGAACCTAAGTCCTTATTGATATCATTGGGCTGTGGATTAGGTTCTACTCTCCTCTCCCTCCCTTTCCTCCATACTGCCCCTGTACTTGCAGTTGCACAAGGTAATAATTTCCTTATTGTTTAAGACAGTTTGAGAAACAGTTAAACAACCAGAATCACCCTCATAGATCCAAGGGAGTTTGGGTGGAAAGGGATAATAATGTATTCAAGGTTTCAAATTGATCAGGAGAATGATGGTACCATTAATAGAAATAGCAACGTGGGGAAGAGGAGCACATAGTGGTTCTTGTCATGTATTTGAGGGGCTGCTGGGAAGTAGGTACAAACGTCCGGTAGACTTTTGAATATGCTGCTTTGAGATTCAGAAGACAGGATGAGACAAAAGAAACATATTTGAGAGACAACTGTATACATATCTGGAATTTTAAAAAGTAAGTGAGAATCCCAAGACAGAGATTGGAATAGCCTGGGCTTACCAACCTGCATCTACAAAATCAATTCACATTTGCATTTATGTTCTTGTTATGGTATCTTATCTCTTCCTCGCCTGCCTAAGCAGGAACTTAGCTGTGGATCACTGTGAGAACGATTTCTGGGAGTCCCTAGAGGGAGAATCACACAGAATGCCAAGTCTTCTTACCCTAGAAGCTTAGGGGCTAGAGGGGTCCTAGTCCTACAAGGTGAGTCTGCTCTTTATCAGAGTTCTGTGGTTTGTCAGTTGAACCTCAATGCAATTTTGTACAGAGTTTCACAAAAACTCTAGGAATTCTTTCATATTCTAGGCCTTACCTTCTCTTGAAACTGCAGTTTTTCTTAAAAATGGATTCTTCAGGTTTTAGCCTGTGCCCCTTCAATCACAGTACCTCACACTCAGTCCAAGGATCTAAATCAACCAAAGAAGCCAAACCATTTCTTCCAGTTTTCCCTTCTTTCCCCCCAATCCCTTCTCCATCAAAAGAGTCTCCTTTTCTTAACAGTTATAGAACAAATATTCATTCATATAAGTTACTACAAATAGATACAGGGTGCTGGGGGTTAATTAGGGAGAAGAAAGTATCTGATATTAACAGCTGATTGTACAGGAGTAATTAGCTTCCAAGGTGACCCCAAGTGATCCCTGCCTCTTGTAGTCCCTCCTGCATTATATCAGGGTTGGACTGTGTGACCAGAGCATATGGCAGAAGTGGTAGTATGTCACTTCCAAGATCAGGCTATAAAAGGCTGTGGCTTCCATCTTATGTTTTAAAAGTTAGGAGATGACTGGGGAGTAGAGACATGGAAACAATATGTGCAGTTGTTTTTTGAATAGTTTGTTAGTTGTAATTTCAGGGAAATTAAATTTAGGGGAAACAGTGTAAAATAAAAAATATAGTATTTTCATTTAAAAGTTTAATTTTATATTATTTTATTATATTTATGTTGTGTTGGAATTGAACTACTTAAGCTATTCTATTTTGCATTTGAAAGCAGACACAAAGTAGTCCTACCCCAAAACATATATAGATATGAATTATGTATGTTACATAGATATGAACATACTATATATGAATTAATGAGGTATAAATCAATAAGGCTGTAAGATATTAAGTGTAGTGTCTTTTAAAATAATTAATTAATTATATTTATATATTTGTCTGCATTGGGTCTTCGTTGCTGTGCGCAGGCTTTCTCTAGTTGCGCCAAGCAGGGGCTACTCTTCGTTGTTGTGCGCGGGTTTCTCATGGCGGTGGCTTCTGTTGTTGTGAAACACAGGCTCTAGGCACGCCGGCTTCAGTAGTTGTGGTGCACGGGCTTAGTTGCTCCGCCTCACGTGGGGATCTTCCTGGACCAGGGCTCGAACCTGTGTCCCCTGCTATTGGCAGGTGGATTCTTAACCACTGTGCCACCAGGGAAGTCCCGAAGTGTAGTATCTTTAATGCGTATTCCAATGTTTATTACCACGAAGACTTCATTACACAGTCTCACTGTTTTTAAGGAATACAATGGTGGATATTACAAGAGTTACTAAAGGCTTTAGAGAAAATATCTTGAACATTCATCTGAAAGAGGACTGGTCAAGTATTTTGAAGAATGTCCTCTGATGTGGGTTTTTTTTTTTTTTTTTTTTTAGCGGTACGCGAGCCTCTCACTGTTGTGGCTTCTCCCGTTGCGGAACACAGGCTCCGGACGCGCAGGCTCAGTGGCCGTGGCTCACGGGCCCAGCCGCTCTACGGCATGTGGGATCTTCCCGGACCAGGGCACGAACCCATGTCCCCTGCATCGGCAGGCGGACTCTCAACCACTGCGCCACCAGGGAAGCCCTGATGTCGTTTTATATGGTGTTTTTCTCATGATTGGACTGGGTTTGTAGGTTTTGGGGAGGAAAACCACAGGTGAAAATTACCATTCTCATCATACCATATCAAGGATATAGCTATTAACTACTGATGTTAATGTTTTTCATTTTTAGGGATTTCCGTTTGTTCAGTGTTCAGGACTGTGTAATCAGAGACTCATATATTGATGGGGATGCTAGAGCCTAGAAAGTAGGAGGTTTTGATTGGAGTTACACCCAGGCTGAGGGCTATGTGGAGGGTGCTGAATCATGGAGGAAAGGAGAAAATGTTTGACTAAATGTTACCACAGAGAAGATGCAGCTGCTGTGGGACCACCACCCACCCCTGAGGCAGAGCAAAGGATCGAGGAATCCTGGCTTCTCCCATTCTCTGAAGCTCCAGCCATTTACTATCTCCCACTGGCTGAGCCTATGCGGATGCCAGTTGACAAGAGAGGGAGGGAAATGTAATGGTCCTAGTAGGCAGGACAGAGCAGGAGAAGGAGAGAGTATGGCTCTAAGCCTCAAACAGGCAAAAGACTGGTACTGCTTGTAAAGGGATGTGGTTTGTGCCATGAAATAAGGGTGAACAATTTATGATGGAGCCAAAGAAAAAGATTAATTTCCACTGGGGTGAGAGTGCAGCTGATAATGGCCTATAGAGAACAATGTGTTTACAAATGAATGAGGGCTGATTTGGGAACAAAAAGCAAATTTGACTATAAATACAGCTGCCACTAAATTTTAAGGAGCTTGATTATATCATTAGAAGGAGGTTTTACGTCTGCAAATTTAATTTATGTGTAAGGAAAAGTATAGAAATTTTATATGGAATATAGTAATAAATTGGATGGAGATTTGTAAATATCCAGAGGAACAGCCTTAGGAAGTGACCTCTAAGTTCTGTCTCTGTGGCATGGTGTTGAACTTGATTTCACCTCCAAGAGAAATTCCCACTAAATCTGAAACCATTGTTTCTTCATTTGGGAAATGGAGTTTATATAACTTTCATATAGCTCATTCACACTGAGTAATTACATTTTAAATAAGAAATAACGTGAGACCAAATTCATTACTAATGCCGGACTTCAGACTAGTATAGACCATGATTCCAGCTCTAAAATGATCATGTGGTCTTAAATACAAAACTGTATTTATCTCTATAAATAAATACGAACTCCATTCACCTTGAATTCAGCTGAGCTATCTTTGGCAACTAGCACCTAGGGAAGATTGTAGCTTTTTGGTTTGGGTATTTTTTTATTTGATTTTAGTCATGGGACATATTATCTCAATTATCTAAATATAGAAAGTAGGTAGGACAATAATCCTTTTTATGTGATTTACCTATATTTTTGTGTGATCACTGAGTAAATCTGGCTTATACATGATTCTAATGAAGAGCTGCTTAAGATTCATTGTGTATTTTACATCTACAAAGAAGAAAATTGCTCATCTACTCATATTCTTAGATCCTATGGAAGAGGGGCACCTTGCCTCCCAAGTACCAAACACTGCAGCCAGTTCTACCAGAGCTTCATTCTTTGGGTATAGAACAATCTTTTCTTTAAAAATACCTGTAGGACCTATCACGCCTTAGATAATTGTTATCCTTCCTTACCTGAAACTTATGAATATCATTTAAATACTTTCTGAGGAAGATAATGAAAATTGAGACAGGTACATGGAGTAGTAGGAGAGGGGAGAAATACAGCTGGTGAAAAGAAAGGGTCTTACTTCGTTTAAAAAAAAAAAAAAGGCAAAGAATTTCAAATCCTTCAATTTGGCTTAAGACCAGTCTTGCATACGTTCTTCTGAAACATGATTTTCTGATTGTGAATTGCCTTCACATCTTACAATAACAGTGGGAATTTTAAAATAATTATTATCTTAATAGCTAATATCGGAATCATCTTAGGAGGGAATTATCTTTACTAGAAAAATTCCTTGATCAATGCCTATGCTAGAAGAAAGGCCCACAGGCCTGCACATGGGTGGGTCTCAAGGCTTCTGAGCAGACAGCTGAATTGTTCTGCCTAACCAAAGGAGATTTTGTAGCTCCTAGAACTGTAGAACAAGGAAGAATTAGAAGATAGAACTAGTTGATAATGGCTTTATGGTCTGTAATGTGGTCACTCTTGTTGACCTCCAATTCTCCAGTAAGATCTACTAAACTTATAATTATATATGTGTATTTAGTGAAAACAAGTGATGGGAGTTTCATGTCTGGGGTGATGTAGTATAAATAGAAACACTGTCTCCACTTGTGGGGATCCAGAAACTAGAAGAACCCATGAACAGGGATGCTCCAAGAGAATTTTCAGAAATCTTGAGGTGCACTCTGAACTTGTACCAGCTAGGGAAATGGTGAAGGAGTGTGTGTGTGTATGGAGGTAGGGGTGTTGAGTTAAACTAACTTGGCTCAGAATGGCACAGGGGACTCCAACTGCCATCTGGGTTTCACTGCTTGCAAGTTATGACCGTCCTGGCCACTCCTTCTACACACTCTAACTAGGAGAAAGACAAAAGAAAGAAGGTGAAAGTGCAGCATAGGTCTGAATCTGAAGGAGCTAAGGTGTCAAGGGCTAATGTGGGCAGTTGAGGACAGAAAATCAATAGTATGAGTCAAAGGTTGTGGCCACTGGCTCTCTTCAGAATTCGAGCGTACTTGAACTTAATACTCTGCTTCTCATGCTTTTCTCATTTTTCTGCATGCCTTTTCCCCACCACAAGTCACTGGTTTGTTGATTGTTCACGCAGGTTACTTGAAAGTAATAATAACCATGTGAACAGTAATACTTTATTTTGTACAGATAGTTCCTTATAATTTGCTAAACATTTTACAATCATCTCCTTTGAACTTTACAGTAACCTTGAGGATACATAGGATTTTATTATTATTGTCATTTACAAATAAAGAAAGTAAATTTCAGACAGGTCAAGTACTTACTCTCAGTCGCACAATTAGCAAGGGTTGAAGTCTTTTTTAAATAGCTTTATTGAGGTGCAATTGACATAAAATAAATTGCATATATTGAAAGCATGCTATTTGATTAATTTTGACATATGTATACACCAGTGAAACAATCACTTCAATTAACATAGTGAATATATCCATCACCCCCAAAAGTTTCTTAGTTTTGCTTTATAATCTCTCCCTCCTGACCCTTCTGCATTACCCCAACTCCCATTTCCAGGCAACCACTGATCTGATTTCTGTCTCTATATATTAGTTTGCATTTCCCAGAATTTTATATAAATTAAATCATACAGTATATGTTCCTTTTTGTCTGTCTTCATGACTCAATATATATATTTTGAGATTCATCCAAATTGTATGAACATCGATAGTTCATTTCTTTAATTACTGAGTTGTATTCCATTGTATGAATACACACAAGTTGTATATCCACTCACGTGTTGAAAGACATTTTGTTTGTTTCCAGCTTTTGGCTATTCCAAATAAATCTGCTATGGACATTCGTGTACAAGTCTACGTATGAACGTATTCATTCCCTTCTCTTAGGTAAATACCTAGGAGTGGAATGGGTGGATTATACGGTACGCATATGTTTAAATTTTAAGAAACTGTCATAATGTTGTCTAAAGTTGTTATTCAATTTTACATTCCCACTAGCAGTGTATGAGACTGCCAATTGCTTCATATTCCTGCCAAAGCTTCTCATAGTCAATCTTTTCATTTTATCCACTCTAGTCCATATATAGTTGTATCTCATTGTGGTTCTAATTTACATTTCCCTAATGACTAATGATGTTGAGCATTTTTTCATGTGTTTATCTGCCATCCACATATCTCCTTTGTTGAAGTGTCTGTTGAAATCTTTTGCCTATATTTAAATTAGGTTTTTAGGCACATTATTATTGAGTTCTTTATATATTCTATACACAAGTCCTTTAATTATATGTTTTGTAATTATTTTCTCCCAGTCTGTGGCTTGCATTTTCATTTTTCCTTTTTTTAAAAAATAAATTTATTTATTTATTCATTTATTTTTGGCTGCATTGGGTCGTCGCTGCTGCGTGCGGGCTTTATCTAGTTGTGGCGAGCAGGTGCTACTCTTCGTTGTGGTGCGCGGGCTTCTCATGGTGGTGGCTTCTCTTGTTGCGGAGCATGGGCTCCAGGAGCACGGGCTTCAGTAGTTGTGCTCACGGGCTCTAGAACACAGGCTCAGTAGTTTTGGTGCACGGACTTAGTTGCTCCATGACATGTGGGATCTTCCCAGACTAGGGCTCAAACCCGTGTCCCCTGCATTGGCAGGCGGATTCTTAACCACTGTGCCACCAGGGAAGTCTGCATTTTCATTTTATTAACAGTGGTTTTTTTTGGGGTTTTTTTTTTTTTGCGGTATGCGGGCATCTCACTGTTGTGGCCTCTCCCGTTGCGGAGCACAGGCTTCGGACGCACAGGCTCAGCGGCCATGGCTCACGGGCCCAGCCGCTCTGCGGCATGTGGGATCTTCCCGGAACGGGGCATGAACCCGTGTCCCCTGCATCAGCAGGCGGACTCTCAACCACTGCGCCACCAGGGAAGCCCATTAACAGTGGTTTTTAAAACACAGAAATTTTTTATTTTGATTAAGTCCAATTTATCAATTTCTTTCTTTATGAATTATGCTTTTTAAAAATTTTAAATTTATTTTATTTTTTTATTTTTGGCTGTGCTCGGTCTTCGTTTCTCTGCGAGGGCTTTCTCTAGTTGCGGCAAGCGGGGGCCACTCTTCATCGCGGTGTGTGGGCCTCTCACTATCGCAGCCTCTCCTGCTGCGGAGCACAGGCTCCAGACGCACAGGCTCAGTAGTTGTGGCTCACAGGCCTAGTTGCTCCGTGGCATGTGGGATCCTCCCAGACCAGGGCTTGAACCCGTGTCCCCTGCATTGGCAGGCAGATTCTCAACCACTGCACCACCAGATAAGACCCCTGGCAGGAGTTCGTTAGACCCAACCAAGTTGTCAATTACTTGCCGCGCAGTCTTAATTTGGATGTTTGGTGGTCATCTGGGTGGATCTTTTCAAGTCCAAAGAGATAGAGCAATAGGAGAATGAGAAAGACTGAGGGGGAAAAGCCTTGGCCTCAGTGCGCTTCTTCACGGCCAGAGAACTGGTCTCTGCCAGATCCTGCAGGCGACGTCAGCTGCCACTTAATGGGCTACTTGAATCTCCATGGCTCAGGATAAGGCCCAGCCACCCTTCAGAGGGGAGCCATAGCCCCACAGGCGGATCGAGATTATGGCCTTTGAGGCCCTGCATTGGGTGCCAGAAAAGATGTTGCAGGAAAGAGAGTGGGGTGCGAGAGGATGGTCACATCCCTAGTCATGTCTGACTCCCTGGGATGGCCGCCAAGTGTGGGTTCTTGGCTTTGTGCAGGCAAGAATTCAAGAGCAAGACATAGTAAAGTGAAAGAAGGTTTATTCAGGGAGATACACACTCCATAGACAGAGTGTGGGCCATCTTGGAAGGCAAGAGGCCATGAATTATGCTTTTCACATTGTATCTAAGAAGGTTTTCCCAAAGTTACAATATTTTCTCCTGTAGGTTTTATAAGTTTTAGGTATTGCATTTTAGTTTATCATCTATTTTTGAGTTAATAATTTTATATATGGTGTGAGAAATGAGTTGAAGTTTTGCAGGGTTTTTTTTGTTGGTTTTTTGCATTGGATTTTCGATGGTTCTAGGACCATTTCTTGAAAAGACTATCCTTTCTCCACTAAATTGCCTTTGCAGCACTACCAGTTTAATCGTTCTCAGGCCTAGAGTAGGAAATGAAAGCTTAAAAATCTATGATTTGAGACTCTTGGATTGAAGGATGTAGTGCTTTTAAATGATTTCCCCATTTCATAAGAGTCTCTTTAGTCAAAGACCAGAGTTCTCCTGTCAACATTTATTATAGTCATCAACTTTGGGGCAGAGTGTCCAAGGCACTTGTGAGTAACTGTGATAATTAAAGTGTCTATTTCCTCCTAAGCACATGTCAAACTTTCATCTGTCAGTCAGACAGATCTAGGAGGCATTGTGACCTCAGCTGAGTAAGCCCTATTATTATATACAGAAAGGACTCATTGAGATCATCACTGTCAGAGAAGTCAAAGGACAATATATAAGTGGGAGAATGTAATGCTTGATCTGATCCAAAGCAATTAATATAATTTTCTGTTTAAGTTAAATTTGCTGATATGACACTGGTGCAAGGTTTGATTCATAAGGATTTGGTTTAAATCCTAATAAAGGGAAGAAAATTAATCCAGAAAGAATAAGACCTAAAAATATATTATGATGGATTTCCTTATCATTATTATTATTAATATAACACAGTTAATTATATTCTTAGTAATATAGTAATCATTAATATGCTGATACTACAATCATTATGTGTCAATTTTGATTTGAAAAGGAATCACTGAGACTTTGGTTATTGGTGATTTATTATTTCTCATTTGGAGTTGAGGAATGGCTCATTTTACCCTACATAGTCAAAAAACTTTGTTTCAGTGCTTACACAATGAACAAGAAGTAATGTGTTCTCAGTGTTTTATGTCACCATTGTTTCTATGTCTCTAAGAGAAGAAAGACATTCTCTTTTTGAAACCAGAAATATATCCTGCCTGAAGTAACTTGAAAACTTCCTCATTGTGAAGTCTGCAGGGACATCAAGGATCACAGAGATTTCTGTTACTCAGATATATCTTCTCCTTCGTCCCTTAGTGTATTTGTGGCTACACTTCCTACAGAGAGGGACAATTTTACAATCATGACCAAGGGTTGCTTCAAGATTTGTTGAACATATAGATGTTTCATTCATTTTGAATTAATTTTTATATATGGTATGAGATCCAAATTAATTCTTTTGCACATAGATATCCAGCTCTACAAGAACCATTAGTTCAAAAGACTATCCTTTCTCCATTTAATGGTCTTGGCACTCTTATTGAAAATCAATTGACCAAAGATGTATGTATTTATTTCTGGACTCTCAAGTCTATTGAGAGCCCAGAAACAAATATATATCTACCTTATGCCAATAGTACACTGTTTTTGATTACTGTAGCTTGGTAGTAAGTTTTAAAAATCTGGACGTATGATTTCACTCTGTTCTTTTTTCAAGATTGTTTTGGATATTTGGAGTCCCTTGAAATTATATATGAACTTTAGGATCATATTTTTTGTTTGCTATATAAACTTTGACTTAATTCCTATCTTCAATATAATTCCCCCACCCTCATCTGTGCCAGAGATGCTCTATCTACTGTCCAGGAAATAAGCCTCCAGTCCTCTTCTGGGTAGGGGAATAGTAGTTGCTAGCTGCATGGAATCAGGAAGAGTCTCTAGGTGTCTGGCTGCTTCTACTTCTTTTTTAAAATATACATTTTTAGCTTTTATTAGAGGAAAAATAAAAGGAAGAAAATGAATTCTGAGAAAACTTCTTGACCCACAGAGCTTGAGGTTTAGCGTCTGATTGCTTTCCTATTTTATTTTGTCAATAAAAATTTTTTCCCTTACTACCTCTTAATCTAACTTTCAGTCAATCTTTATATGTTTAGTACCTCCTTTAGGCTACTTTCATAAGTACCTGATGCCATCGATTTCTGAGTTTTTCATGAATTCTGGAACAAAATGGAAATCGAGTTGCTTATTGGTTCTCTCCATTGTTGACTTAGGGCTCAGCTTTCTTGTATCCAGGTTAGTGACCCCATGTCTATCTGCTTTCCAGCATCTGAAATGTTGCTGTTATTGTTTCCTCTATTCCTGTCTTTTTGTCTGTGGGGTTTTTTCCTTTAAAAAGCCTCTTTACTGTCACTTTTAGGGTTCAGGAAGGAGTGAACCTAAATGTGTGTGTTCAATCTACCATTACCATCTTTTACTGGAAGTCTCCTTAGCAATGGTTTCTTTGTGTAATATATTTAGAACGTCCTTCAATATGATTACATTCTTCTACTACACAATTTTTAATAGCTGCATTATATTCTATTGTGGGAATATATGATCATTTATTTAATAACTTTCTTTTGGGTCATTTCCAATTTTTTAGTTTTAGAAGCAATGCTGTGATGAACATCTGTGTAGAAAATTTTGTACATGCCCATAAGTATTTCCCTAAAATAAATTCCTAGAACTGGTATTATTTAATCAAAAGGTACACACATGTATTAAGAATTCTGATATTTATTGATAACCCAGAAGAGTGGTTTTATTGATTTCATGTCTACCAGCTGTTTATGAAAATGTTCTTTTCCCACACACTCATCAACATTAGGCATTATCATTTTAAAAATTCCCTTATACTCTTATTTTTTATTTTTTCAAGTTGGAAGTGAACTCAACACAATTGGTTTTGCTATAATGTAATTATTAGAGAGAATGGATTAAAATCCATTATTCTAAAACTGAATATATTATATTTGGCAGAAGCCTCTAAATTGTAATCAATTTATATTAAAAAAATAAAACTCTCCGTAGAGCAGATCATTTGTTTTGGTTGTTTAGAAATATGTATTCCTACTAAGTTTTCTAGCAATTTCAATAGGGGACTTTCTTACTCAATTAGATATTCACTGAGGAAAAGTAAAACTTACTTCCTATGGAATTGGTGGAAATTTTATAAATCCTACTTAAATAATTGTGCTACTCACTGTAGAACAAAATGTTAAGGGACTTGATCAATCATTTGTTCATGTCTGGAGCAGATCTGGGACTCTTTTTTTCTGTATCTGTTAATTTAGGGGAAATACCCTGGCCTTGCTTGAAGGTATTCCTTTGGCCACAGCAGAAAAAAATGGAAAGACCATGTATTCAGGAATGAGTCGTAGTTAGCTGCTCCAAAATTTCAACCAGTAATGTTAGCCTTATCTGCTGTTTATTTGGCTTTTAAAGAGTATGGAACTGTTCATAATAGCACTAGAGAATGCCTGTGAACAAAGCTGATTCCCTCCTGTTCACATTTATTAAAATCCTAGAGACAACTAGCAGTTATGAAAGATTGTTTGAATGACAGGCAATTCATCAATCCCAAGTGAACTGTGACTTTCAAATACATTTTTAATTGCTGAACCCTTTCTTTACATGAAATTTTGGCTTGACTTCCCCTCACTTCTCATAAGGTGAGCAATCTCCATCAGATGGAAATGCCAAGAACACTTTGCTAGCCCTCTGAAAGAGAGGCACTTAATTGAGCGTCTCCTTCTTATGATTGTCAAAATGTTTGGAGAACAAATTTTGTAACTGTATGTCTCCTTTCCAACTTTCCTTCTGGTGTAATCCACTTATTGTTCTGTGGTGATGACGAGTTTATATTCATATTTTCTCTTTTATTTATATGTTCTGTGGTGATGACGAGTTTATATTCATATTTTCTCTTTTATTTATATGTTCTCTTTTATTTATATGTTGTCAGCTTCTAATTCACTGAAAAACAGGTTAAAAAACAAAGGAAAAGAAAATTTTTAAAAAATGGCACAGACAATGGGGACCCCTCAGAGATTCCTAAAAAGAATGATGAATTAATTACAGCTGTAGTTTAGAAAGATATGAATAATACAGGTAGCTTTGTCAAGATAGATTAAAGAGGGGACTTCCCTGGCAGTCCAGTGGTTAAGACTTCGCCTTCCAATGCAGGGGGTGCCGGTTCCATCCCTGGTCAGGGAGTTAAGATCCCACATGCCTCGGGGCCCAAACCTCCCCCCCAAATTAAACAGAAGCAATATTATAACAAATTCAATAAAGACTTAAAAAAAAAAGGATAGGTTAAAGGGGAGTTCAGACTGGAAGCAGAACGACAGACTAGGGACATTATAAAAGCTCTTGGCCTCCAGGGGTTCACAGCCAAGAAGAGGACTAACCCTGTATATCGGACAGGTTAACAGTCACAAAAACAGAAACCATTCTTGTTATTTCAAACAGAGGGATTTTAATGAAGAAACTTGGTTACAAAGATGTTGGAAAACCTGGGAAGCCAAACATGAAATTGTGAGGCAACCCAGAGTTTAGCCACAACAAGAAGCACTACTCTGAAGGGAAATAGAGAGGAAGGAGGTAATGTGACAAAGCCCCAGCTGCGGCAGTTTGACTGGAGCTGCACTCATGGTGAGGACTGTCTGGAAGGTGCTAAGTCGTGGAGGAAGAAGATGTCTGATGAAGTTTACTACAGAGAAGATGCAGCTGCTGCAGTGGGGACCACCACCCACCCCTGAGGAAGACAAGGGAGGGAGAAATGCCCTGGCTTCTCCTTTCCTCCCATGCTCCGGTCCTTCACAATCTCCCACTGGCTGTGCCTACCTGGATGCCAGTTGACAAGAGAGGGAGGGAAATGTAGTGGTACTACTAGGCAGGACAGAGCAGGGAGAGGACAGAGTATGGCTCTGAGCCTCAAACAGGCAAAAGACTCGAAATGCATGGAAAGGATGTGGTTTGTACAATAAAATAAGTATGAACAATTTATGATGGAGCCAGAGAGAAAGATCAATTTCTACTAAGGTGAGAGTGCAGCTGACAAAGACCCATAGAGAACAATGTTTTGCAGATGAATGAGGGCTGATTTGGGAACAAAGGAAAGAAATTCGATTATAAATATAGGTGCCACTAAATTTTAAGGGGTTTGGTTGTCTTACCAGAATTTTAAAGGAGTCTGAGAGCATAAATCCTTAGATTTTCGAAGACATTTTAAAGTCTACTGTCAACTTATGCATGTAGAAAAACACATAGAAGTTAATTAAAAAAAACAAAACGGATGAAGATTTGCTAATATTCAAAAGAAAAATGGCTTATGGAATTGACTTTTAAGGGCCCCAAAGAGAGGGACCTTGAGCTTTACTGTGTGACATTCAGCTTGATTACAAGAGAGTTGAGTTCTGCCACTGTACTGAGACTTTGGGCAGAGCTTTTGGCCTTCCTGTTGCTTGCAAAACCATTGAACAATTATGGGCGCATTTTAAATGCCCAGAATTACCACAAAGAACACGAGACTAAACTCACTGTTAATGCGAGACCTCAGACTATATACCATGATTCCAGCTCTGAAATGATTATATTGTCCTAATATCATAGCCATATTTATTACCATACATAAATATCAACTTTCTTCCCTTTGAATTTGACCAAGCTGCCTTTGACTGCTATTGTATGCTTCTTCAGCTTCTTTGTTTAGGTGTATTTTTCATTTGATTTTTAAATCCTGGGATATAGTTATCTCATTTTCTAAATACAGATAAACATGCACAAAATTATTATTTTTTCACTATTTATACTGAGTGAATCTATCATGTATGTGATTCTATTGAAGGCCTAACTATAATTCTTTATGTGTTTCTATATCTATAAAGAGGATACTTGCCCTGACTTCTAGGGTCTTAATGTACGTACTATTCTCTTCATTTTCTCATATTTTGCCCTACATGACCCTAGTCTATTCAAGAGCTCAACATTTAATTTTGCAGACCAGATTTTCTAAAATGTTTAAGGATTCCATTTATTTCTGGGCTTTTTACATTAAATACTTAAACATTTATTGTAAGATTTCTAAGCAATTAGTCTTGACAAAAATAACACCATCATTCTGATATTGAGTAAAATTCTAAAAGTTTTGTAACTGGTTAACACAAGGATGTTCCAGAAGACTCATTTGGTGAAGCCTATTCTAGCAGCACTTCAGGTTTCCATAGTAACTATGGAAAATCACTGGGGCCCTCAGTTAAATGCCATTATGTACAGAGTAGAGCCCTAGACCTTTTAGATCTGGGGGAAACCTAACTGGTGAACTGTTTCTATCTTTACATGTGAGGGAAGAAAATAAGCTTCTTTTTCTGATATTTCATTATTGAGACATTTTCAACAGTGCTTTAGAGTGTCATCCTTCTCTCTTGTTTTCTTGTCACAGTTTATATAGACTGTCCTGGAATATAGTCTGGTTTGGTGCTTTCGCCACTCTAAGAATGACTACTCTTCTGTATATCTAAAAATCACATTTGAAATGAAATTATGACATACTGAGGACTATTTAGTGTTTTATCTTGAAGCCAGAAGAAAGAAATTTTTATAATATTTGGATTCTGAATATCGGCTGGTTTGAATTCTTAAATCTTTCATTAGAAAGTTGATTAGTATGAAAAAAAAGTTGATTAGTATGAATTACAGGGGTGATGGTGGGATAGAAGGAATCTAATTTCATCAGAGCTGCTTAAATCCCTATCCAGGTGGGTCTAATTCCCCACACAATTAAGATGAACAGAGCTAGCTGCTCAAGTTTTCCTGGTGGTCAACAATACTATGGAACTGTTCTTGAATGTATTCAGTGCTTTTGTGGACTCTACTTCGTTCTCTCTCTTTCTCTTTTCTCTCTCAAACTCTCTGCTTCCCTCCCTCCCTCTTTAATAGAAATCATATATAAATACAGGTTAAGATGGACTTTTAACAGGGATTTCATATTTCATAAACCTTATAAAAAGAAGTGTGACATGCTAATGCAATTCTTTGCTGGGTACAAGCAGACATCTTATAGTCCTGAAAGCATTAATACAGCTTTCAAAACAGAGAATGGTGAAATCAGGCCCGAGGCAAGGTCACCCTGACCACTCTTCCCAGAAGAAACCCAATCTGGGATCTCAGGTGTTCTCTATGGGGAGTCCTGGATGAGAAACACCTGGGTGCCCTGGGATGGGAGGCCCCACCTCCCAGGCTAGTCCATAAAGAGCTTGGCTCACCGCGCATGTGGAGCAAGCCTCACCCCTCGTGGAAGACGCGCTTTTCTACGTGCTCAGAGGCACAGTGGAGCAGTGCCTTGCCCCAGAGGCCGTCCAAGAGGCCAAAGGCTTGCAGCAGGGTGGGCTTCTGGAGCTGAACCTGTGGCCCCAATCTGACATCTGCCAAGGTATGAACACAAATGTTTTTTTCCTAGTATCTCACAAAACTTTGAGATGTGTTATAGTTGGTGTGATACCATGGTAATGAATTTACCCTTCAGTCTTTTCATTAGGGATACCTTCCAAAAGAGCTGAGAAATATCCCTTCTTAAAGAGCATTATACTCCTCTTGCTTTTTTTCTACTTTTGCATTATCGTGTCTTTGGAATGTTTCTATTCTCAAGCATTCTGTGGGCTGGGGTCTCACAAGGTAAATTGGTTTATGCTTGGGGCTATAATTAGTTACCTTTAGGTCCCGTTTCTATCTCTTAGAAACTTGTAGGTATCTTTCATCTGCCTAAGGCCCTTCCCTTATTGTCCTTGTTGATTTACACTGTTTTGTTTCAATCATTTGACACAATTTGTTTCACTGTTTTTGTATCGCTTACACGTATTCTAAAAATTACTATCGTAACCATTTTTAAGTGTATAGCTTACCGGTATTAAATATATTCACATTGTTGTGCAACTATGGCTACCATCCATCCCCATATCCCTTTCATCTTGTAAAACTGAAACCCTATACCTATTAAAAAAATTCCTCATTCTCCTCTCCCCTGAGCCTGTGGTAACTATCATTACACTTTCTGACTTAATGATTTTGACTAAGTGCCTCATATAGGTGGAACCAGACAGTTTTGTTGTTGTTGTTTTCGTAACTGGCTTATCTTATTTAGCATGAAGTCCTCAAGTTTCATCCATGTGGTAGCTTATTTAATCTCCTTTGTTTTTTGGGAGGATGTGTAGGGGGTCAACTGGTTCAAGGGCCCGAATGAGAGACGCTAAAGTGCCACTGTCTCTTTGGTTAGGTTCTTAACCTTTAAAAAAAATTTTTTTTTAAGTCTATAACAGTTTCATTGTCGCTCCCAACACCCACTCCCCCAGAAACCCCATTGCAGGAGCCTGTTTTTATGGGAAGTTCTTAAAACTCCTAATCATCCCCTACTCTTCACTTTCCACCCCATTTTTTTCTCTGTAGTAGGGTATTTTACACTTGATTACATATCCTTCACCCTATTCTCTTCATCCCATCACCCCCTAAATAGGTCTTGGGAGAGAGGCTAGGGGACGGTGGGGGGGAGGGGCAGGGGAGAGGGGCAGAGGTGGAGGAAGAGTGGGAAAGATGTTACTTCTTCTGTTATTGATATTTATATGAAAAAAATTTTTGGTGGCAGCAATCTCCCTGTCCCCATCACTGTTAGAGGCCTAATTTTATACCTATAAACATATTAAAAAGCAAGTGAGACTTGGATTACCATGCTGATACTGTCAAAGTTTAATTAACTATATATTCTCTATGACTGAAGGGCTTATGGGGGCGGGGGAACAAAGCTTGATTACCTTTCTTTCAGCCAGAAGATTTCTTTCAGCTGTACTTTCTAGAGCTGGACTTCTAGTATCTGACTCACTGTACTGGTAGCTGTAGTTTTAGCAGCTGAGTTGAGTCCAAAGGCTACTTTATAAAGATGCTCCTTGCCTAGGAACATTCTCAAGTGGGTAGGGTATCTACATTAAAATAGAGAAGCTAAATTGCTCATTTTGTGCCGGAGCCTTTAGCCTTACCACTAACCATGCCATGAAAGGACATTAAGGTAACCCAAGAGTGGAGAAAAAAGAGGGCTCTGAAAAAGTCCAAATTAATTTTTTAAATGCATTCTATGACTAAGAAACATTTTAGACTTGGACTCAGTACAAAATTTCAAAAGTTAAGCTCAATGAGCCATAATAGGGGCTAATCATAAAATTCTTAACTGTAATAGCATTTAATTACTGCAAGCTGTAGTAATGCTAACAGCAGTGAGATGCTACACCACTATCTTTTCAAACAGTAGAACTGTCTCAAGTACCCTACAGAATAATTACACTTCAAATTGCTCCCTAGGCTTGAGACCAAAAGAGAAAGAAAAACGAAGTAAAATCAGGCAAAGACAGAAAGCTTTCACCTTCTGTAGTATTTTTTAAATCTCAATTTATTGACATGATATAATTGGAGTTATAGCTGAATTCCATGAATTCAGATCTGGGGAATGAAAATTCATAGGCTTATTCATGTTAAAAACAGAGTAATTTGTTCAAAATATCCTGCTGAGAAGAAAATTGCCTTATGTCTTTGAGGGGTCATAATAGTTTTCACAGTGTCTACAATAACCCCATTGCAGGACATAACAGGTAATTGAAAACAAAAACTGAATTTATTAAGTCTGTTGGTATCAAGGTTAAAGTAGTGGAATGAAATATTCAGGTTAAGTGATGCTATTAATGCAATGCCTTCACATGTGGTACGTCTAGCACATTAATACTTAATATGGCACTTAGGCTTTTTATATAAAGCTTCCACTCTCGCTTGTAATTTGAATCTTTTTTAGAAGATAGGGCATTTTTTCTACATGAAAATTTTTTTCTAAAAGCCTTTTAACTGTAGGTTAAACAAGCAATTGTGTCATGATCAAAGAGAACCAAAATTAACCTGAGGGATAAATCATTACTACTGGCAAACACGTGAGTTTATTGTCCTATCCAGTAAAATAAAAACATACCATTTTCAAACGTGTCAATATCGGTAATACATAGACTCATGGAAGCAACCATATCAAACTCAAAAATTGTATTAAGGCTCTATTTTCTCAAAACCTTGGGAGAAGGAAATAGTTTGTTTTTCAGGCATTTAGAAAAGAATACGTTCCCTCATTTTCCTCCATCTTTTCCCTCTCCTTGCATTCCATGTTTGCCCACAGTAATTTTGTTTACTCTTTCCTATTGTCCCTCTTCTCTTTTCTCCCTCTCTCGTGCTCTCTTTTCACATTTTACTTCTGCAGCTGCCTTCTAAATAAAAGACAGAAGCATCAAATTATGTAATGTTTATTCAAAGTGTTGATGAGATCTCAGGGTCTTCAGTATTACACAAATCAGAGCCAATGAGAAGGCACCAATCTTCAAATGTTCTCATTCCTATTCTGTATCTCCAGTGGTAGCCACAAATATTGTTGAATAAATTAATATTATTTGATCAGGCTTAACCTCCTAAGTAGACTCTCATTCCAGTCTTTATTCCCTCCAGTCCAAACTGTATGTTGCCATGAAGAATTTTCAGGCACACAAATTAGCTATATCCTCAGAAATACTTAATGGGTCCCCATCAACCACAATAGGGCCACCACCCTTGGCCCATTAGGCTCATCACTATAGTGCTTTGTCTACAGGTCTAGTTGCTGCTTCCTCCCCTCCCCTTGTTCTAGCCTTCCCCTCTCTGACTTTGATTACTCCTTCTTTTCTCCCTGCTGTCTCATTCTTCCCCCCACTTATCCGACTCTTTAGCAGTCTTCACATTTCAATTCAAATTCTCCCTTCTCATGGTAAGCTTTCATTAATACCTCCTGCTTATGCAGACTAAAGCACAATTTTTTTTCTGCGCTCCCACTTCATTTTGTAGTACCCACATATTGACATGTGTTGTAATTCCACTGGCGTTTCCCTGCTTCTCTTTCACATAAGACACAGGCTTCTAAACTCTTTGAGAGCAGGACAGGGATTTGGATTCAGGTCTTTTTGACTTGAAGGGTCACTATGTTTGGGGTCATATTGAATGTGAGAAATCAATAGCAAATGGAGAAATTGCAGGAACAACTGCAATTTCAAATTTAAGTGATTGGGCATATGGTGATATCTTGGATCAAGAGAGAATATGGAAGGAGTAGGTTATGGGTGGCAACATTAAACACCCATAGTGAAGGATCTGAATAAAGTGTGAAGAATGGCTTCCCTAAGAAATGCTAGCATTTAAGGCATGAGGACTGGAGCTCAGAAGAAGGGAAAGATGCAAGGATAGAAGCCAAGGTGGGCAGATTTTGAAGAAAAGAATTATCACTGGAAAATGCTTTAAAAGTCCATTAAATTTTGGGACTGAAAATAAAGCAGTGATAAACAGAAAATCATTCCAAAGAAATCTCAATATCTAGGGTGGGGCAAATCAAATTATAAATTCTAGAGTGAAGTGTAGATGTACTATATACGTTACTAAGTTTGGACCTGAAAGCGGGTTAGAAATGGGAGTTGTGTGGTTGGTGCAGGACATTGCCTTGAAGTGAGAAATAAGTGTACGTGAAAGTATTTCTAATGTACTTGTAGGTTGAAGGAGGGAGCTGGAAGGGATGAAGGGTTTGAATGTACAGAAAAGAAGAAGTATAATTGAAGGAACTAGTGTGCAGAGGAAAAAGAAGGGGACAGGATGCAGAGCACAAATGGAGAGTTTGGCCTGGGGTTGATTTTTTTCTCTGGAGGGATAGATGGGATACTGGCTGAAGATAGTTATGTTTGAGAAGGAAAGGAAAAAGATTGGATAACTTTATGACTCAATTCTGAATTTTCTCTTGTTAAATGGAGTGAACCCTTTTAATTCGGGTGATATCATAGGTGCCTATTTCTTTGATTTGCCGTTTTGGGTTTTGTGATGTCAGGGTGGGCACTACCTTGCCTTGGTTCAGCTTATGAATCTCTCGGTGGCAATTCTTATAAGTCTCAGGAGAGCAATTATGTTCTGCAGCTCAATTTAAGAAAGCAATTAAGGGGTACTAACATACCACACAAGCATTTACCTCCAGTTGTGATATCTGAAAGTTTACAAAAATTCTTATGCAGAAAAATAATTTTTTCTAGACTATTTAAGTAGTCATTAATTCAGTTAAAGCAAGCAAGCTTTGCACTGTGTCTCTGCTTACTTCGGGACTTTTATTGCACAGTGAGTTTGGAGATGTGCATATAATACTTGGCAAGTGTTGAAGAGCTCAGGAACATCGGTCTTCATAGAAGTCGAGTGGCACACAATTATGACCAAAAACCCCAATGTAGCCCAGGGATCTACATGAGGAAGTCAGCATTTTTGTCCTCTTAAATCTTTGGGCAGTGTAACTTTCTGTAGGCCATATTTTAATTCATATTTTAAGGAATATATGCATTTAATTCTGCATAATTGCATAGGGCATAGTTATCAATACTCCTTCAAAATCTTCACTATGATTAATTCATGAAATCCTTGCCTTCATGAGCTCATGAGCCTTCTACTTTTAAGTATAGTCTACTTTAAATATTTAATAGGTTAATGAAAAACCTTTTGAGCATTTAGTTTTATAAATGGATTTATTTGAACATGTATTAGAACTCAACATAAAGAGAGCCTTGGGATTAACTTTTTTGGCAAAATTATAATAGCTGCTATTTATAGAGTCCCTACCACATGCTAAAAGCTTTGCATTCATCATCTTATTTATTTGAACAGCCAGTGTCTAATCTCACTGTGGTGTCAGTTTGAACTTCTGTATGTTGACTCTTCAATTCTTCTGTAATGAGAGAATTAGCATTTTAAAAAATTCCTCCCAACCTAGCCCATGGTTAAGCCAGAAAGAGAAACTAAATAATTGCTATCCAAATAAAGCAACACATGCAATGAAGCAATACTTTCCTTCACAGGACTGTGAATTAATCACTAGAAAGTGATTAATGCAAGGTTATTTAAAAGTGTTAAATAGGCATTAATAAAATGTGAATGAATTAATTCAACATTGTGAATACTACACTTTTGATTATTTTTTTTTTGTTTTATAAATTTATTTTATTTTTGGCTGCGTTGGGTCTTTGTTGTGGCACGCAGCCTTTCTCTAGTTGTGGCGAGCGGGGGCTACTCTTTGCGGTGTGCAGGCTTCTCCTTGCAGTGGCTTCTCATGTTGCAGAGCACGGGCTCTAAGCGCCTGGACCTCAGTAGTTGTGGCACGTGGGCTCAGTAGTTGTGGCTTGCGGGCTCTAGAGCGCAGGGTCAGTAGTTGTGGCGCATGGGCTTAGTTACTCCGCGGCATGTGGGATCTTTCCGGACCAGGGCTCGAACCTGTGTCCTCTGTATTGTCAGGCGGATTCTTAACCACTGCGCCACCAGGGAAACCCTACACTTTTGATTTTTTTAAATGTTATACATAGCCTGGAATTACTTGGCTCCTTCTTCATACTGCTTGTGAGGTTCAGATTTTCTGGTGGTGGTTGACAGAATAGTGTAAATTCATAGTTCTAGTGGTTTCTTCTTTTAACAGAGCAATATACAATTCACACAGTATTTGATAAGCACCTCTGATATATCTGCAAGGTTCTGTGATAGGTCTCAGAAGGGAAGACGCTAGGGGTAAGGGTTAGGGATTGGGTAGGAAGGATGCAAAAATCAATAAGATATATTTCCTGCCAGTGGAGTTGACACACTATCGTGTGGGAAAAAGGGATAAAACAAATGACTATGGCACATTTAACAAATGCAGAGTAGTGACCAATGAAGGTACTGAAAACACTACCATTTTTATGATTCTATATTTAAAAGTTAAAATTGCTTTTTCTTAAAAAAAAATATTTTAAAGGATGCAACGAAGCATGAGAAAAAGTAGTTATATATTCTGCTTCATTTCCCTTCTTCCCCTCTCCACCACCAAGAAGTGCTGTTTTCAAGGATGGAGTCACTCCAGGAAGGGCGTTTGTTAGCACTGGAACTCCTTTCCAAACTGACCCTCCTATTTTCTGTTACAGCTGGCATTTGCTAAGGGCTTTACAATCTAGATGATAAGCCAATTAGCAATTAGGCATTAATGACTCACTGCGGCAGCTCTTAGAGAGAATATATTTACAAATTTATAGGAGCTTTCTTTAATCAAAAGATTGGCTGTGGTGGTAGTATTTAGTGTCCACATGGCAAATCCATGGGGAAATATTTTGGAGATGAACTGGGTTTTGAGTGCTCTGTCAAGAACGATGAAGTTCTGAGATTTTGTCCTCGACAGCTAACGAGTTAGCCCACCACAATTAAACAGAAGCTGGCGGAAATTCTGAGACTCCTGGGGCAGACACAGGACAAGTTATGTGATAGGCCTCACAGCAGTAGCGGTAGCCAGTCTCACTGATTTCTCCTGCCATTTCCCGAGGCCCAATTCCCATAGGATGATGTAACAAGCTTCTAGTGATGCCTGCACACCTGATGGATCATGTGACAGGAGAGGTACCCCAAGCCCAGGTAACCCAACTTTTTTTTTTTTTTTTTTTTGCTATACGCGGGCCTCTCACTGTTGTGGCCTCTCCCGTTGCGGAGCACAGGCTCCGGACGCGCAGGCTCAGTGGCCATGGCTCACGGGCCCAGCCGCTCCACGGCATGTGGTATTTTCCCGGACCGGGGCACGAACCCGTGTCCCATGCATCGGCAGGCGGACTCTCAACCACTGCGCCACCAGGGAAGCCCTAACCCAACTCTTTTATTACACGTTTTCTGGCAAGTAAACCTGCCAGAACTTTGCCCCAGAGGAAGACGTTCTCCTTATGTTACTGGATAGTAAGCAAACCTGCGTTCTGCCCTGGAGAGAGAGACTGTCTTCCTCATCCAAGGTATTTACTGGATAAATGTGCTTGAAAGAGTCCAGAACAGAAGGGCAGTTCGTGCCTCTGCACTGAAAACATGCAGAAACGCACAACACACTTGGAAAACTGTCTCCTGGCACTCTGTATCGAGTTGCTTTTCAACAAGTATCTCCTATTACATGGCAAGCAATGTTCTAGGTGCTTTAAAGAGTACTTACAAACATCCTCCTTTACTTTCCCAATGACCCTTTTGCATGTTTTATATTCCTACTATATTTTCTATTCCTATTTCATAGATGAGCCTGAGGCTTAGAGAGATCAGGTTACTTGCTTAGTTATAAACAATGACTGCCCCTGATGAGGTTTAACCCCAGGCTTCTCTGACTCCCATACCCATGCTTTTAATTACTACACTCTCCCACTGAAAAAAAGCAACCTACTTTAATTTTCTGTATGAATTTTGTTGACAACCTTAAGGACCCCGCAGGAGCACCATCTAACTTGAAGGTCTTCATGCAAAAGGTGATTATACATAGCAATTCATTAAACAAATAAATAATATCCCTCTTTATATACATACTCCATTAACTAAGTTCATTTTTTAAAAAAGGGAATTAGTGAAAAAAGAAGACAAGAAAATATCAGGCTCAATTAAGTAAAGAACCTCTGACAAGCCTCCAGTTTGCTTCATGTTTTACTAGTTTAGTTGTTAGATTAGTTCTCTGGTAAATATTTCATTTTCACTTGGTTCATTACTTTGTTTGGAATAGTTTATTGCTGTTAAGGAATTAGTAGAATGATATAGTCTTGACTCACTAGCTACTAAAATATGATCTGTGTTTTTGACCACCCAGGAGTGTTGAAAGTCACTTAGTAAAGGCCCCTAGGGTCCCACTTTTGTCCTGCTGTCTGTGTGCACATGTTTTATGCACCACTCCTAGGACGTGCTCTGTGTGGCAGTAACACTTAGGCTGCTCTCTCTGCCTCCAGTGTTCTCCTCCCATAGTATTCTATGATCTTCAGCTTCATCCCATGAAGGTGTTTCTGATCTCTCCCACAGATTATAATCTTTCCTCTGATGAACTTAGATTTTACTTTTCCTTTTCATGGGTCATCTTGACTGTGTATCTGTTTTATCCACACAGTCATAATATAAACTTCTTTTGGCAGTAATGGGTGTCTTATCTCTGTGTATTGTTACATTGTATAAATTATAATTGATGTAATGTAGCCTTGAGGAGGCCTGTTTATGCTTCAGAGGAACTGGCAAGGAGGACATAATGAATGCAATGTGAAGCGGGCAGATGTTTCCCTTTTGTGGGAAAGGGCTAGGTCCCAGGTCCTTCTGCAGTGTGCAAAAAGGGGGTATGTGCTCGCTTCCTGTCCTGGCGCACCCATTTTGTTTTGTTTCTTGAATTAGATATTTCCTGTTGAGAGTTTGAGGGGAGCTCCTTCATATGTTACTGGCTTACCTGAAACATTCTGGATCTTGCTTTGCATCACTTGTTCCAAAGTCTCACTATATGATATACCAAGCCAAAAAAAAAAAAAAAAAACAAACAAAAACGTCTGTTCTCAGTGTTGTCTCTGTTAAAAAATATATTCTTTTAATAATTAGTACTAATTAGTGTTGTGAGCAAACGGCTGTCCATTTTCTTCCTATTCAAAGTAGATGACGGGTTATACTTCAGTTCTTTGTATGCCATGCTCTCTGTGACATCAATCCAAAATAAGCAGAAAAATAAATGGAATGTGTGTGTTCACATAGATGTAAATATAAAGTTTTTCCATGACCTTTCCTTTTTCTAATATATGTATTGAGTGTAGTTTTGTATCTATAAATGTAGGTTTATGCATATCTGTGACATGACATTGATATATACACACATACACCTCAATTCTAAGATGCATATTTTTACACATTAAAATGTTTTCTGATACTAGCATGCTTTTTACATTGACTCATATTTCATGTAGTGTTTCTTCCTCTGAAAAGCTATTAACTGACGGTGCCTTTCACAATTGATACCTTCTTAAGGACAACTAAATAAATCACTTATATAAGGAAGAGGCCAATTGGAAGAAAATGACTATAGTCTGTAATGGGAAAGAAGCCTTTTGCCAGAGTTAAGCACCCAAATACAGCTGCTATCCCCTGAGGTTTCTGAGTAGGAGAGGTAGGGTCAGTGTTTCGTGTCAATCTGGCCTTAGTACGAGATGGCAAGTATTTCTGGGGCTGCTGTAATTCCAACAACACAATCTTCGGCCTTACATCACAGTATTCTTCGTTGGCATTAAAGCTGTTTCATCTCTGGCAGAGTAACATTCAGTGGGTGGATTAGGAGCCTTATCTTACTAAGATCATCAACATAAGGAATCAATAGATGAGTGACTTGTGCAAATAGTACCTGAGGGAGGAACACACTTTTCCCCGAAGTTTCTGGGGATGATCCTAACACTGCAGATGGTGAGGTGGAAGAATTTTTCTGAGTATTTTTCAAGCTCAGATTAGGTCCTAGGGGGAATGAACAATTTACGTTCAGCTGTTTTTTTGGTTTTTTTTTTTTTTTTTTTTTGCGGTACGCGGGCCTCTCACTGTTGTGGCCTCTCCCATTGCGGAGCACAGGCTCTGGACGCGCAGGCTCAGCGGCCATGGCTCACGGGCCCAGCCGCTCCGCGGCATGTGGGATCTTCCTGGACTGGGACACGAACCCGTGTCCCCTGCATCGGCAGGCGGAGTCTCAATCATTGTGCCACCAGGGAAGCCCTGTGTTCAGCTGTTTTTGTTTTTAAAGCAATAGGAGGAAAACAAACAATTTTGTTCCATTTTCAGGTATAGAAATTGATGTAGAATGTAAACTTTGCTGAAAACACCTAAATGAACAGTGCCACACTGCTTGTAAAAATCCAATTTTATTTTTCATAAAAGATTTTACTCACCTCTGATACAATGTGTATATTTCAATCACATAGGCAGAGAGGACATTTTTTTCTTCTGCAATAACATTCTTTTTAAAAACGGTTACTTAGCAAAGAAGCACTTTTCTAGTCTTCAGTTTCCCCATCTGAAAAATGGTGAAAATAATAGTTCCTACTTCAAAGTTCGTTACAGAGAGTGGATTATACAATGAAAGTAACGTACTTGTCCTGGTGTCTGACCATAGTAGATTTCAGTAAATAATAAATAGTTGTATGGACATACTTTTCACACTGATGCAGTTTTTAGGTGCTTTCACAACTTGTATGTCCATCTCTCCCTGGTCAGCAGAGCATGCAGGCATGTGCCAATGAAAGCTGGGCTTTGGTCTTTTCTAGTCCATGTATCCCTACTCTTGGCAGACAACTCCCCTGATTCTGTCTGTAAGAGGCTTATTTCTAGGATCCAGAGATTAGACTGTCCACATCCAGCTCCGTGGAGGGTTGGTTTCAGTGGCGTTTCACAGTGAGATGGGTCACCATACTCAGAGCCAAGCTCGTAAAAACCACATTCAGCTTCTATTTTATCTTCCAGCCTTTCTCCATCTTGTGATGAGCAAGCAGCACCTGCCACCACTGGCACCTCACCCAGTCTCTTTCCATCTCAAAACGCAGTGAAGCTTCTCTTCTCTGATCTCCTTACACTGAATCAAATCATTCTCATTCTTGTTGATGGTGGAAAGTGAATTAAATTGAAGTCTGGAGTGCAGCTGCCTGTAGATGTGACTCTGGGGTTTTTTTGCAAAGTGATGTCATCAGCGAACAGCTAACATCTTTCTTCCTGGTTTTGTTTGTTTGCAATTTGCGTTCAGAAGGCATTAAACAAGAGCCTAGAAAAAGAGAAATATGCAGAAGCTGACAGTAAGAAGCAGATCATTGACACCCCTATCGCAAATCCCTTTTCTTATCTATTTCTCTGAATGGAAAGGGAAGACAACTCCACACTAGCAGTTACACCTTGGCCAAATAATACGGAGGCAAGCTTCCATCCAGTCTCCTAGGGTAGACACAGGGAGCTCATTCAAGATAAAGAACAATTCCTCGGACAGGTTTTCTTCCACACCGTACATGCCACTAGCATGAATGGAAAAGGGTAGTCAGGGGCCTAACGTATTGACTGCCATTCATGTTCCAGGAGCTGTTAGATGTTTACATTCTTAAAAATAATCAATTACAGGTGATTTTTTTTTCAGACCCCTGAGGCAGCTGTGGGGTAATGCGTGGGAAACACTACCTGGGAAGTTAGGAGACTTTCACTAAAGCTGGTTCCGCCACCAAAGACCTGTGGGATATGGCACAGACCCTTCACCACAGTCAGCACAGTTCCTTTGCACAGTGAAATGGTTGGGTTTGTAAATTTTATTCTGAGGATAACAAAGTGGACACATGCTGGGACCACTTTATGACCTGAATGTACTTACCAGTATGTCATTTTCATTCTCAATTATTTAGAGAATGATTAGCCAGTTGATGAGGTTTGAGCTTTTTGATTATTTTCCTCCTGCAGCTCACTTTTGGGTCATTTCAGCACTCAGCAGTTATAACACACACACACACACACACACACACACACACACACACACCAGGCTGAGGAAATCATAAATATAGGAACTTGAAGTCCATCTAACTCCTGTAATAACTCTGATAAAAGGGCCTCAGGGGAAAAAACTGAAACCCATGATTACAACAAGATTTGGAGATTAAGATTTTGGCAAGGTTCAGAAACATACTTTTACGTGTTCTATTGCAATTGATAGGCAGGTAATGGCTGTAACATAAAGGAGAGTTTAAGAGGCAGGAGATGCATAATTCTTAAATCCATTGAGAGACCTGTTATGCATAACTTTGATTTCCAAATTTATTTGATACAGAACTAAAAACTAATTATCATTCTTGAAGTGCCAGCAAAGCTTATGGCTTATGATAGATGGAGTATTTTTCGTATCTATCGGGACAAGCCTTTTCCAGGAAGCTTAGAGTAGTCTAAACTCTCCCAGTAATTAAAGAAACATTATCATTATTGTTATCCTAATTAGCCACATTGTATATTTATAGAGTACACAAACAAAAACCCCATTTGGGGGAAGGAAAAAAACCTAACATAGTTACTTTGTGTCTGGCACTTTGCCCAGCTCATTACACATTTTATTTTATTTTTAATTCTCAAAAAAGCAGTAACATCTATAGTGCCCAAAACTATTGTCTTCCTTGAATGCCAGTGGGAAGGCCGTTGTTCTTCACTACACTTTAGTTCTTCCATTCATTTCCCTGTACCTTTCTTTATTCTTCCCTGGACTCCTTGGTCCTAGTTGTTGATATTCAGTCCCATTCTTCTTTCCCCTTCCCTGTGCTGCTTCTCTGTAGTTCTGAGTCGGCCAAAGGCTCCTGTGGGTGTCCTTTAATTCCACTGGTAACTTTTATAGCTAAAACTGTTGCAGGCTGCTGGCATAAGTTAAATCACATTTGGTAATATGTATGTTATATATCTGGAAACAGGGTTATACTCATTCTAGAGCAATTAACTAAATAATTGCACTGGCATAAAACAGCCTTGTACAATTCTTGTAATGAAATAGATAATTTTAACTAGAGCTCCACCTAAAACTTCCAGGGAGTGCTAAAAAAAAAAAAACTGGTCTATTCTTGCTTCAGATCAATTAAGTGTCTCCGAAGCTTTTTTATTTTCTCTTTTACAGGAATTGTGCTGGCCTTAATCACTGTTTTTGAACTGGGAGTCTTTGGTCTTTCATGAAATAAAAACCAAGTGCTCTTTGAGTTAAGCGAAGTATACAATGGAGAAAGCAAAACCTGCACCACATTTTATTCCTCTAATTTCTTTTTTTTTTTTTTTTTTTTTGCTAGGGCATTTTCCTGGCTTGTTCAGCACTTCAGATCAGTCAGTGCAAAACGGTGAGTGCAAAAAGAACTGGGCAAGTCGCCCTGTTCTAAGGTGTGACATTGGAAAGAATTTCGCAAAGGAGAGGAGGAGGATGTTTCTGGTCTGGTATTGGTGTCATTTATATCACTGTCTCATCCTCCAGCTGATCTAACAATCAGTTGGGTAGTTAGAGACCCAAACCTGTGTGCTCAGCTGTGTGCTCTTCTACAAATAGGAAAAACGACAGGTATCTTGCCCCTAGGAGTTTATGGTATAGTTGGGGAGTTTAGAGGATCCCACACACATAATAAGAACAAGCTCTGCAGGAGAGCTGGGGGTAACTTACGTAGTTGTTGCTGTTCTTTAATGGTTATTACAAGCTGATGGTGTTCAGAGAAAACAAAACGAGCTGAGCAGCCCATGAAGTTTACTTGGGGCTGGAGATGAGCCCTAAAGAATGTGGCAAACGATTGAGAAAGAAGAGTGTCTCTAGCAAGGAATCTCTTTTTCCTTTTTTCCTCGTGTCTTCTCTCACCTCCTCCTTTGCTGTGAAACTGGGCAAACCAATTGGTAAGGCAGAGTGGAGATGCCTTTATCTGGTAGTGTTTTGTAATCTGAGAGCATTAGTTTGAATTGTTTGTTTCTACCTGGCTCTGACCTTTACCTAAATCTCCAGTCTGTCATCCATAAAAGGAAGATGATAATAGCACTTATCTCTGAGGGGTCTCAGAGGATTCTTTGATGTTCTTTATTCACTGCATACATGTGTTTTCAGCACTTAATTCTAGGTCCTCTGCTAGGCTTGGGGAATACAGAGGTAAGCATATTGATAATGTTTTTGTCCTCAAGGAGCTTAGAGTCCAGCAGAGAGGATAGATGCAATTATATAAAATCCTCTGCACAGTTCCTGACACATAGCAAGACTTCAGTGAGTACTGGGGCATATCACTGGCTATTTTCAATAATCATAGTAACCCAGTGGGGAAATTTAAAATAGAAGAAATACCCTCAGCTTTCTGCCAACACAATTGGACCAGCCAGTGGTATTATGCAAATTCAATATTCTATACTGTCATTAGACCTCCTTAAAAGCTTCCCAGTATTGAGTACCATAATATGCTGCCTTTTTATATATGCAGTAATACATTAGGCTGGACTGCACCTCCTTCAACAGAAATTCAGCCTTTATATTTGTATGATCAGTGACAGGAAACTGTAGAGCGTAAAGGGGTTCCTCATCTTTGGAACTGAGATACCTGTTATTTTCTTGACCTTCACTATGAATAAAGTGTACCCAGTCATCCAAGCCTTTGGCACTCAAAGATGTACCACTATGCAAATGACACCTGGGGACATACCTCAATCCAATATCTATTTAGTATACAATTTTTGTCTTTTCTCCATGTCTTGTCTCCTCCCACAAGTCCCTGTCACAGAGTCCTAAGAAGCAGGAATCTGAATCTGATTCAGAGGTTAGTGTGCACAAAGTTTATTAGAGAGCGTGCTAGGGATCGCACCCAAGGCAGAGATGGGAAGAAGAGAGAAAGTAGAACTGGGCAGAGGGAAAACTTGGGCTGTGGAATTGTCTCACTGCAATCCTCAGCCAGCCCAATGGGAGCTTTGAACCTGGAAGGTTGCTTCAGAGTTGTCACAAGCTGAGGCAATGTTGCTGGGCCTTTATATACCCATGTTGGTCAGTCATTGGACGAGGGCTATCCCGGGAGTAAGGGCATGGCCTTGGGTGGGGTGGCTGTCTTCAGCCAAGGTAGCTCCCTACGAGGGCTGGCAGAGCAAGTCCCTTATTCCTGAAGAGGGGTCAGAATGGTGCATCACAGCATCTACCACATATACACTCTTCCCTAAAAGGCAAATTTAGGGTAGCAGCCCAAGTGATTTACCTGTAATTTTTATGTTCTACCATGAGATTGCCAATGCCTGCGTAAAATGATTATGAAGCTGGTATTCAGATACACTTAGGTCCTACAAGAGCCTCCATTACAACAGAAACTTGACACAATATTGAGACTTGGATTCTCTGAGATGTGTAGTTGTTGGGGTTAGAGAAGAGACTCGGTGTTATCCAGATAATCAACTCACTTCTACAACTAATCGTTTTACCCGTGTTTGGTTACATAGTTAGAGCTGAAACTTTGGCTCTTTTATGAGCTCTTTCTTGGGCCCTGAGTCAGCATTCTCATGAAAAGGTTATAGTCAAATTAGGCAGTTGCCTATCACTTACTGCCTTCCCTGTTGCATGTGTATTCCTCTTAATCTTACTTACATTAGCAATAAATAGCTCCTAGAGAGCATAATGATACTTTTATTTCCATCAAGCACTATGATCACTGGTTCAGCCATATCACAATATAGGCCTCCTGAGTTTGATTATTTTCTTTTAATTTGTTACCTTACATCTGATATATTTTAGTTCCAATTCAGAAATGGAGAAATCTTATTTTGTTTAAAAATTTGTTCTTTAATGTTTTTATGCTTTTTAAAAGTAAAGGAGCTATAAGGTAATACAGTGGAAGGGGGGAATAAATTACACATAAAAAATCTATTTCCATGTTAATGAAGTGTGCTTTTGGAGAGAGAATAGATGATACTTAAATTTATTTCCTTCAAAAAAAGGTGTTTGTTAAAAATATAAATGTGAGATTTCTAGTTAGTTACATTTTTCTATTTATGTCTTAAAGGAAGTGTTTTGTTTAAAATTACCAGGAAAAATAATCCACAAACAAAACAAAACAGATTAATGACTGGTTACAGATTTAAGACTCCATTTCTTATTTTAAACCTAGGGCTGTTGTTTTCAAACTTTTTAAAGAATTGGAGTATTTTTACTCCATAACTGTAATACAACTTGAAAACAAATTATTTTATTTTAATAAGCAAGGATGCCTACTGCTCCCCCCCTCAACTAATATTCTTTTTATTGCTTCCTTTCTGTACTTAAACTTTTGAAATTTTTCAAGTATATACAAATTGTAAAGGATAAGATTATAAAACCTCTATGTATCCATCGCTCAGTTTCTCCAGTTATCAACTCATGTTTAACCTTGTTTTGCCTATACTACCCACTCGCCCTATCCCTGTCCAGATTATTTTAATGTTATATAATTTTCTGTAAATATTTCAATATGTATCTTTATAAGGTAAGTACTTTTCAAAACACAGAACCACAGACCTATTATTACACTTAAAAATTAACAATTTTCTAGGAGTATTAGATACCCAGTAAGTGTTCAAGTTCTTTGAGTATGTCAAAAAATGGTTTCAAATCATCAACATTCAAATAAGACTCGCGCATTACAACTGGCTGATATAACTCTGAAGTCTCTTTTGCTATGTAGGTTTCCTCTCCATCTCTAATTTTGTTTCTTACAATTTCTTTGAAGAAACCAAGTCATTTATTCTGTATGGATTTTGCTGATTGCATTCCAATGTGTCAATCAACTGTCCCACCTATTTCCTGTAAATTGGTAGTAAAATCTTGAATTGATTAGATTTAGTTTTAAGTTTTGGACAAGAATACTTGAGAATGTGTCATACTTCTAGGAAGCATACAATATCCTGTTAACTTTTTTATGATAACAATAGCCATTAATGATTATTGCCTAGATCCATTATTTATGGTGTTAAAATATTAAAATTCTATCGCTCTCACTTCATTTATTAGCTGTGATACTTCTGTAAATACTTCTTATCAACTATTTAGGTATCTTAAGGTTCAGTTTGTATACAGATTCAGTTTGCATGATTCTTTATTTACTAGTTCAAAATAACAATTGGTTCCCAACATCCTCTAGGTATAACCAGTAAATTTTATTATCTACCACATACTATATATTTTTGATGTGTCAATCCATAGAAGCTGTTACACGTATTGATGTTTAATTGTCCTATCTTCAGCCAACGGAAGCCTCTTTAAGTTGGTTTGTACACCCTTTTGACTCTTCTGTAATACTCTTTAGTAGCTTCCTAATTTTCTGGTACAACAGGAAGTGCCAGTTTCATTTTATACATTTTATATTACAAACCTAGAAATCTCCAGAATTCCAGGAAATGGTATTAAAGGTAACAATTTGGGTGCTAGGGGTTATTTGCTTATTGTTAAAGTTATTGCTTTTGGTTTGGTCATTGTATCTAGGCTTATTAAGACAGAAAAAGCTCTGTTCACTGAATAAATTATATCATGAGTTCTAACTGATACAGTCTACTCACTTAAGACTACAGAGTTTTTATTTAACTGCATCGATCTTACATATATGTCTTCTTTCTCATGCTGAAAATCTCAGTTCTCAAAGAAATCAATATAATCATTCATTTACTTTATCCCATGATACACACGCAATGAACTCATAAAATACAAACACTACCGCAGGCAATGTGATTAAGATTTTTTTTTCCAATTCCTTTTGTACTCAGGTTATGTCTCACCTGACATACATGGTAAAAGTTGCTGTGTTTCAGAGTCACTTAAAATAGTCCTATTTTGCTACAAGCTCAATACATAGTTGGGTTTATTTGCTTTGCTTTAGCTTTGTAGAATTTGCCTTTTAAAAAATTTTATGTGTATATTCATTGTTCCAATGTAAAATCTATAAACAACGTAAATTCAGAGAATAGATTCTATCTATCTTCCGGACCTTATGCCTTACCTTCCGTATAGGTAAACACTTTGAAAAAATTTTAATTGATCCATCAAAACCTTTTTTTTTCTTGGTACTTAGGAAGGTTTGCGGTTTTGTTCCAATGATTATATTAATACTTTTTTTAAAATAACGATTAACATTTATTTAATTAATTTATTTATTTTGGGGGGCTGCCTTGGGTCTTCGTTGCTGCACGCGGGCTTTCTCTAGTTGTGGGGAACAGGGGCTACTCTCCATTGCGGTGGGCAGACCTCATTACGGTAGCTTCTCTTGTTGTGGAGCACGGGCTCTAGAGCGCAGGCTTAGTAGTTGTGGCACATGGGCTGAGTAGTTGTGGCACTCGGGCTCTAGAGTGCAGACTCAGTAGTTGTGGCACATGGTCTTACTTGCTCTGCGGCATGTGGGATCTTCCCGGACCAGGGCTCGAACCCGTGTCCCCTGCATTGGCAGGTAGATTCTTAACCACTACACCACCAGGGAAGTCCCACTAATACTTTTATATAATAACCACAGTCCCTTTCTTTCTAGATGTTGTCCTTTGGCTTCCTACTATGAGTGCTACTGAAAGTAGCTAATGACCTATTTCCCTCTCCCCATTCTCTACCAGCATTATTCTTTCTCAGTTAATAAAAATAATCATTTCCTTATAATTATCTACTTTTCATGTACTCTCCCCATTATTCACCTCTTTCGATAGCTGTGTTTAAGGATATATAGCCATTACATACTATGCTTTCTCTACTATAAACACCATTTAGCTTTAATTTTTCAGGCATATATCCATTTAATGTTCATTGCTAGTCCTAATGTTTTCACTCTAGTCATTTTGATTTTCAGAAGCCCATCCTTAGAAAATGCCTGAGGAAGGGTTTATAGGCATAATATTCTTAGAACTCTTGAATTTTCATAACATTTTGTCATGGCTTTTGTAATTGAAATTTACGCGAAATATTAAATCATTGGCTCACATTTACTCCCTGTGTTTCTTTTTTTACTAAACTGTCTTCTGTCATGAACTGTGGCTAGAGACAATTTGATAATCTCATCTTTTTTTAAATTAGTAACTTAGTATTTTCCCTGGCTGTCCCATGGACTCCATTTTTTTCTTTTTTTCTTTAAGGTTCACCATATTATTAGTGTATTTTTCTATGTTGGCTGTTCTGGTTGTAATGCCAAGTTGCTGTTTATTTTGAAGTTTATCAAATTAAAATTTTTAGTGTTCTATTTCATTGTAGTTCTTTGCTTGCCTTTTAGTATAATATCTTTTGCTTCCTCTATTTCTATCACTGTCTCTTGAATCTTATATCTTCATTTTTTTATTTTTAGAATTTTCTCCTCATATGCTATTTCTCTTAATATATTATCCCTAGTATTCACTCTTATGTTCTTCTAGTTATTTATTTCTGAAATAGTTTTCTTTAAGGCTTCTCTGTATTTTTCCAGCTATCCAAGACTTTTCTCTAGTCACCTAAATTGAGTTTTGTACATCAGATATGTCATTACTTCATTATTTCCATAATTTCTTGTAACTTATTTTGATGTGTTAAATTATAATTTTCACTTTTTCAGGAATATCTTTCTGATATGCATTCATTTGTTTATAGAACCATTATTCTGCACCTTATTTTTTATTGAAGTATAGTTGACTTACAATACTGTGTTAGTTTCAGGTGTATAGCATAGTGATCTGTACTTTATTCTTTAAACATATTTTGAATGGGGTTTTATCGTAAACCTTTTGCTACTCATGTCTAAATGGGATCGTTTTTCCTCTATTCTTATTAGAAGATGGGCCAGGATAGCTCTCCTCACCTTAGAGCTTAAGAATTACTTCTGTTATTCTCACAAGGTGTTCAAAATTATGGCCTTGTACTTTCTGTGATATGGAAGGCCCTCCTCTCACTTCCACTTTTATGGGGACCTTTCTTTTGTCTCTCTTATTCCTCTCGTTCAATTTGGTTTCTATTTCCAATAGTTTCTTCTCAGTGAGACCTTTTGTCCTAGAAGAAACCTTCATCTAGTTTCCAGAGTTTAAAAGACCCAGACCATTCCACCACCACCTGACTTTATTGTGGTTCTTTTCCTCTAACCTGCAGTCTTTGGCTGCTGCTCTCAGCTTGGCCTGTTGAGCATCCTGGTTAGTACTGTTAATTTTCTGGGTCTTCGTGCCATTGGAAGTCTTTATTTTTCCTTCTTCCTCTTCTACAATTGTAGATTGCACATGGGTCTTGTTGTTGGTGCCTTATCTCTCAGTTTGTATTTTCAGGTTTGGGAGACACCTTGCAGCTGCTTTTTTGCAGAAGTGCATTGAGACTTCGGTTTTAGTATTCTTGTTGCTCTGTCAGTTATCATGGAAGGGGATGGGATTCAGATAGATATTCAAAAACTTTTCTGCCATCATCATTTTCCCAAGCCAGTATCTTAAGCCTGAGTTCTACTCAACATTTCCGAAAGAGAAAAACTGTATGGAAACTTTCCATCAAAAACTGAGTTAGACAGTTTTTGATGGAAAGTTTCCATACAGTTTTTCTCTTTCAGAAATGTTGAGGTAATTAGGTAAAGTGATATATTTCTGTAGGGGAAAAAAAAAAAAGTCTGTGAGAATAGTGTTCTAGGAAAAAAGAACATATAAAAAGAAACCAGTCCTACATCTTAGTAAGAGGAAGAGGAGAACGCAGGCAATGTAGTTAGATTTGGATGTGACAGTCACCAGTATCACTGAGTAATTTTCTAGCCGTTTCAGTGCTGAGCTCATTGTAGGCACCTGGTGAATTTCATGAATGAATAATTAAAATCATTTGAGCCTTGGTAGCTTCCTTGCTGCATTACTCTGAGAGTAACAAAGAATATGTGTAAAGTGTTTCACACGTCACTGTCCTGCCGTCGTCACCTTAGGTCTCCTGATGACAAATGAGCATGTTTATGTGTGAGGGTTCATGCAGGTACGGAGCATCCCCACTACTGAAGATCTGTGTTCATCATGGCTTTATATGATAATATTTAAGTAAATTGTAGGTTTTTTAAAAGTTAGAAATATGCCTTCATGAGTGACATATTTAATTTTGAAATTGCTGACAATCCCAGGCCTCTGTCATGGGGGATCCTGGCTAGTAAATTATCATTGGACCTCAAAAAAATCTCTCTGACACATCAGCAAGGCTTAGAAACAGCAAAGACACTTAACTGAGGCTTTTGGTGGAAGCTTAACTGGAGCAATGATAGGACTGGTGATTAGGAACAAGCAGAGGAAAAAATTGCCAATTTTTTGGAAAAGATCAACAATCACAACAATTCAAAAAATGAAGGCTGACAGCGAATTGATTGCTTCACTCCACTTCCACTAACCATAAGGGCAATAAATCTAGATGGAGGAAAACAACTGATGAATGCTCAGGCTTTGCCTGAGAACAATCCACTTAATAGAAGCCAGGAATATCTTTTCTCTGTCTCAGTTTTAGTTTCTAGATTCATAGACTAGGTTCAGATCAAGCAGAAAGGTGAGACAACTGCTTATGTTTTTTCTTCTACCTTTCAAAACTTATACTCCATTAATAGTTATTATAAAATATTGGCCGTATTCCCTGTGATGTAAAATACATTCTTGTAGCTTACCTATTTTATACATAGTTGTTTGTACCTCTTAATCCCCAACCCCTATCTTGTCCCTCCCCGCTTCCCTCTCCCCATTGGTCACCACTAGTTTGTTCTCTGTATATGTGAGTTGTTTCTTGTTTTTTTTGCTTATTTTGTTTTAGATTCCACATGTAAGTGATATCATACAGTATTTGTCTTTCTCTGTCTGAATTATTTCACTAAATATGATACCCTCCGGGTCTATGTAAGTTGTTGGAAATGGCAAAATTTCTTTTGTTATGACTGAGCTGTGTGTGTGTGTGTGTAGTCATAGCTTCTTTATCTGTTTATCTTTTGATACTTAGCTTGCTTCCATACCTTGGCTATTGTAAATAGTGCTGAACACTGGGGTGCATGTGTCTTTATGAAGTAGTGTTTTCATTTTCTTCAGATATATACCCAGGAGTGGTATTGCTGGATCATAGGGTAGTTCTATTCTTAATTTTTTGAGGGGCCTTCCTTCTGTTTTCCACAGTAACTGTACCAATTTACATTCACACCGACAGTGTACAAGGGTTCCCTTTTCTCCACATCCTCTCCAACATTTGTTATTTGTAGGCTTTTTGATGATAGCCATTCTGACAGATGTGAGGTAATATCTCATTGTGGTTTTGCTTTCTCTTTCTCTGGATGTTGAGCATCTTTTCATGTGCCTGTTGGCCGTATGCATGTCCTCTTTGGGGAAAAATGTCTATTTGGGTCTTCTGCCCATGGGCAAACTGCTGTTTATGGCAGAAATGTTTTTTTAAGGTAACAGGTCGCTATCCTCAGTGCTATGTCTTTATGCTTCTTACCTCCATTTGGAGTTTAATTTCAATAAATGAACAAGGTGGGAAGTAGGGGAGGTTGATGATGGTTTAAGCATTGTGACAGCTGTAAACACCTCAAATGTGGTGCTGTATATAGGGGCTGAAGTTACACAGTACATAAAAAGCAAGATTCTTACAAGTTCAAGACTTTAGAGGAACAGAAAAACAGGCATGGAGAAGATTTTCCTTAGCATAGTAGAAATATAAGGATGAATGCTTGATAAACACTGGGAATTAAACAACAACCTGGGCCCTTAAATTTGCCACTGGCTTTAAGGCAGAGAAAGGAACTATAAGCACGTAAGTGGGAACTGAGCATAATCATGGTAAATTGTCTACACTATCTGCCAGCAAATGTTGCATCTGGATAGAGTTCTTTTCATACACAGGTAAGTAAATAGAAAAAAACAGCAAGGTGAGCCTGTAAAAACAGCAAGGACGGCAACAGCAGCGGCAACAACAAAGCTGCAGAATAGGAAAATGGGATTATTACAACTAGTGAGAAGCAGAACATGCCACTGAAAATAGTCTATTTTCAGACTTCATGAAAGAACCAGAAATGCAACATCAAAATGTTGTTCTGCTTCTTCAAGAGTTTATTGGAAGGAGAGAAGAGATTTTGGTGAAAAGTTAAAATAAACAAAGGGAGATGGTAAAATGGTTGCAAAAAAAATGAAAAAATGCAATAGCAAAATCAAAAGCTACATTGGAGATATAGTATATACTAGAATGACATTGTGGAAAATAAAATCAATGGAGAACTTTACGTTTGTTCTTTAAGAATATAAAGGAAAAGTACAAAGAGATTAAATTAATGTCACAATAGAGACAGTAATAACAAAACAGAACAAAGATTCAATCTAGAAATTAAAGGTACTTCTGAATTAGATATTAGAATAAAAACCATATTTAAAAATACAATTAAATACATTACCGAACTTTAAATTTTATTTTTAAAATATCTGAGAGCGCAGATTTAAAGACTTCCCATACTGATGTAAAAGTCAAAGGAAAGAGATTCATATCCTAAACCCATTCCATCAAAAGTTTTTAGGAAGGGTAAAGAAAATTAAGCACTCATGAGTCAGGGTAAATGATTATTGATTACAAAGTAACACAAGTCAGGTGGGCCTCAGGCTGTTCCTCTGTAGCATAGAAAACATAATAAGTGGATCAGGATATTCTGGAAAAAAAAAAAATTGGGAGGGGTGCAGATTAACCAGTAGTGATTGTCTTTCTTATGTAAAGGCAAAAAGAATCTATAAAGTGTGCAAGGACTTCAAAAGGAAGATACATTATCTACATATTTTTCTTAATAAAGACTACTGAGCATAATTAGTCAAAAATGAATAACTTCACTATGAGATTGTCAAGCTAAAGTGAATCTTTTCTTGTTTATTTTATATAAAATTATATCTAAGTGTCATTAGGTGGCTTTTGTAACTTGGATCCAAACCTGAGGTCTATAATACGTCACTAAATCGTTTCTTTTTTATAGATAATTTTTTTAAATGGAAGTATAGTTGATTTACAATGTTGTGTTAGTGTCAGGTGTACAGCAAAGTGATATATATATATTCTTTTTCCGATTCTTTTCCTTTATAAGTTATTACAAAATATTGAGTATAATTCCCTGTGCTATACAGTAGGTCCTTGTTATCTATTTTATATAAATCATTTATCTCAATTTCTATACCTTTTCCTGAAGCAGAAAAATGTCATATCATTTATTCCACAGTTAAGGTGTAATCTCTTGCTATCTTTGAAGACTACCTCAAATAATTTGGTTCCAGCTATAGATAAGTACGTATGCATAAATATAAAACTTGGTAAGTGTATATAAACACAAATATATACATTAATATCTATACGTTTAGATAGGTATAATTATAAACAGAACTGCTATATACAGTTGAATGATTGTGACTGAATGGGCAGGAAGGGACTGGAGTCTGGTCCAATGTCCTCTCATCAAGGAGCACCCTAGGAAAGGGCTGTGTCTACATGAAGAAAGACAAAGAGGTGACTTTTCCTGGTCAGCATTTCAAACCTTGTGCCCACAGGGCTGTACCCCTTCCTAATCCATTCTCCCGGGAAGGGTGGGATATTCTAGTTGTCATGAAGCCACCATGTAGACCACCAGTATGTTATACTACAGGGAGAATTCTTAAATAGCAGCTTCTCTCCCTTGTACAAAAGTTGTGAATAAAAACATAAAAGCCATTTTGACCACAAGAGAGCTTGAGTGATGACTTTTTACATCTTTAAATCCATATTGAATAACCTGGGTTATGCATTTTAATTAATAAAGAGTAGTAAACAAACCACTGGCAGATTTTTACCTATGGCTAAACTCATGTCATAGTCCAATTAAACCCAGTAAGTGTCCCTGAGGTAACAATACTTTAAAAATCACCACTACATGTACTAGTACATGTACTAAAAATACCCTCCTGTCTCATGTGACAGACCGAAAGAAGGGAAATTTAAAGAAATGAAGGGGAGGGGGAGACATTACACATAGAACTGAAAAAGCCATGTTGAACTAGGAAAAAACAAAAACTATAAGGAAATAATAAAAGTAGTATCAGTTCTTCTGTCAGGTGATACTCTTGAAAATTTCTAGTTTTATTCAAATTGTAAATAAAAATCTATACCGTTTTATACCAGTATAAAATCATATGTCATATATTAGAACTCTCAAATATTTTCAGAACAAAAAGATTAGAAGTAATTAAATCCATGTGCTATTTTCCAAGGTGAAACTAGGGATTTTATTTTCTGTACTTTGAGATAATCTATAATTTACCGAATCTTATTTCTTTAAAGCAAAATATACACAAGTGCACTTCATTTAAATTTTTTACAAAATAGGAAACTTGTGGCAAGACTGAAGAAATAAAGAAAATTCCCTCTTATAGAACTGATTTCAATGCTCTAGGACCACTGCTGCTCTTCTATTGTTATTTATACAATACTTAGCTTATTCTTCATTTACACTCACAAAGAAATTCCTCATAATGAAGCTCTTGTACAAATAATGTCTTACAGAAGAATAGTTAAGGTTCTTTTTTTTTAAGATTTAATTTACTTTGGTCCTTAACAAGCTTGCTAATAATACTTTCATCTGAATTTATAGGAATCATACCTTGTACTTAAATGTTTTTTTTCTACATCTGGAAATTGAAAGATTTTATAAGCATTGCCTATTATTTCTCACAACATTTTTGTGAAGTAGAAAGCAATAGTTTTTATCTCCATATTAGCTGAACCAACTGAGTTGAAAAGATTTACCTCAGTCAATGGAAATGCAGAAGAGGAACTTTCTAGGCTCTGGCCACTAGCCAGGTCACTAATGTGCCGGAAAAAATAATATGGGAAAGACATTTTTTCCTTAACTTTGATTTTCAAGCTCCCTAGGGACAGACTTGTTCTCCTGTAGCCATCACCAGTGAGAGTTCATTCCATATGCCTGCCTGAGAGTCCTCTTAGCTTGACTAAATTTTAACAGGCTTCTTCCTGACTCTAGGTCCCCGACCTCCCTTTCTTAGAGTATTTACTTTAGAAAACTTGTAAATTACAATTTATAGTTTCTCTGCCTGAGATGTAAATATTCTCCCAGTCTCTTGCCAGTTCAACCCAGGAGCGTCTTTCTCAAGGACCTGGTATCCAACCTTTTGAAATGTAAATTGTTGAGAAGGGAAGGTAGTGCCCCTATTTCTCAGTCTCTGTGGGAAGATAGGAGCCTAACTTCAATGAGGGCCAATTAGGAAACAAAATGCCCTGATCCCATTGACCAAGCTGCCCTATAACTTTCTTCAGTACTTTTCCACTAACTCTCTCCTGCTTTGTGTTTCAATGGAGTTGAATTCAGTCTCTTTCACCTATTTCAAGAGTCTTTAGAAAGTCTTCCTTGCCTGTTTTAATTGTGTGGTAGTTTTTTCTTTGACATGTCATGTAATGTATAGTTTTTGAGCCTTACATCTTTGCATCTGAAAGGACCAAATCTAGGACTCTGACTACTCTTTCTGAAATAATGTGTTAATGGAGCAATGAAAGACCATCTCCTTGAGGGGATCCAAGAGGGAATAACAAAGAGTTGATGTGACACCAGTATCTCTCATTTTTTCTTCAGTGTCAATGTAGTATTCCTGTTGAGAAAAGTTTCACAGTATTAAAATGTAAACATTTTAGTCAAACTCACATTTTTAATATGTCTACTGAGTGTGCAATATTGAAGAAAGTTCACCCCAAGACATTTAGAATTATAGCCTTTCAACTTAAAAGTCATCTGACAGGGCTCATGTAGCATAGTTTGGGTAGTTTTCTATTTCAACTTTTAGCTGCTTTTCTTTATTACAAGACTCTTTTTGGTGGGGGAGGGGTTTAATCTTTGGTGGGACTCAGCAGTGATAAGAGATCAAATTTGAACTCGGTACTCTATATTGAATGGAAACCTGAGCATTTTATTCAGATTCATCACTTTTGTTGCCTTGAATTTTGGCTTGTTGTCATTTCTTGTTTGAGTGCTGCATAATATAAAAGAGCTGTCCTCACAGGTTCTTGGATGTTTAAATATGTTTCTGTTTTGGCTTTATACTTGAAGAACTTGGCGATGTATTCAGTCTTCGGTTCTACTTTCCTAATAATTCGGTAAACTTCTACTCTCTTCACATTGTTTTACTGTGGCAGAGTCTGAAGCCAGCCTGAATTTTTTGTGTATATGTGCACCCTTCCCGTATAATGTTTTGGTCTGCATACCCGTGTTTTTAATGGCTTTAAGTTTAGTAACTTCCCTTAAGTTTCAGTCTTGTGATTTTTCCTAAATGACTCTTTATCTTTTTTTTAAAAATAAATTTATTTATTTATGGCCGCTTTGGGTCTTCATTGCTGTGTGCAGGCTTTCTCTAGTTGTGGTGAGTGGGGGCTACTCTTCGTTGCGGTGTGCGGTCTTCTCATTGCAGTGGCTTCTCTTTTTGCGGAGCACCGGCTCTAGGCGCACGGGCTCAGTAGTTGTGGCTCGTGGGCTCTAGAGCACAGGCTCAGTAGTTGTGGTGCACGGGCCTAGTTGCTCCATGGCATGTGGGATCTTCCCAGGCCAGGGCTCTAACCTGTGTCCCCTGCATTGGCAGGTAGACTCTTAACCACTGTGCCACCAGGGTAGCCCTCTTGCTTTATCTTTAAATGGAGATGCCTATTATCTGAAAACTAGCAGTGGGTAGAGGCTAGGGAGGGAGATGAGCTAGAGGCTGTTTACAGTCTTTACTTGGGTTTATTGTCTCTTATACCTGTCACTAAATCCGATTCTTTTGACTTAGGTGTATTTCTTCCTAATTTTCCTTTGGGTCACAGCAGAGCCTTGTAAATCTAAATTGCATTTGGCGATCACTTAGAACCTGTTTCCTCTCCCTCTGTCACTTCACTTCTTCTCTTGTAGCCTCCCTCCATTAGAAGGCAGGATAGGAGATATAAAATATCTTTTTGATGTTTTTTTCATTTTCTCCTGCTTGCTTTTCGACAGTGTCAAACCTGTTCTCCACAAGGACGTCCCCACCTCTAAAAGCCCACTGTACATATCTTCTAGGACTGACACATACTTTTGAGGTTCAAGGAGGTATGTGCTGGTAGTTAGCATGGCCTTTTACTTCTCTCCAGCTTTTGCTATGGCCAGTGTGTTCCATAAATTGCAGTTTAGGGTTATGACAGTTTCTTTGTTCCATTTGAGAGAGATTCCCCTCTCTGTTTTTCATTCTGTTGTTTTTTGATGAGGGTTGAGAGGGAAATGGATAATAAAAAACATTTTGTTTTTGTTACTGAAGTTCATGATTGTAATTTTAATATTGAGTTGTGTAATTATATGAAATGCTTAATTATATGAAATGCTTATCTCCCCTTCTAGACTCTAAGACTGATGAAGACAGGGACCATGTCTATTTTTTTGTATATTTACTCAGGCAATGCTTCCTCTAGCCTCCACGTTAGAGCAGTCATCCATCCTAGCCTCTGAGATTCTACTAGGTCCATTTTATGTTAAGCCTTCTTTGCCCCTCTAAGGTCCTTCTGTGAGGTCTAGATTTGGTCCAAGAGAACTATGCACGTTTCTTCCATGGGGGTTTAAGTCAGCACATTCTTAATACTGCTGCAGATACGCCTCCCCTTCAGAGTCTACCAAGGGAGAGTTAGACACCAGGGAATACATTACAATCTGTCTCAGTGATTCTCCTAAAGCTCCTTCCTTTGGTTAAAGGTGAGTGGAGAGAATCTCCCTTTGAAGTGGAGGGACCAGCCAACTGTACATTACTAGCATTCTTTAAAATATACTATACAGTTGACCCTTGAACAATGAGGGTGTTAGGGGTGCCAACCCTCCAGGCAGTCGAAAATCACATATAACTTATAGTTGGCCCTTCATATCAGTGGTTCCTCTGCATCCCCAGATTCATCCAACCACAGCCGTGAATTGATTGCTCTTGAAAAATATCTGCGTAGAAATGGACCTGCCTTAGTTCAAGCCCGTGTTGTTCAAGGATCAACTGTATATGTTTATATATAAAAATCAATCTTTCTATATTTTTCTATTTATATTATATACATCTCTTAATATATAATCTATCTCTACATAATCTCTAAATATATATGTAAAATACCTCACTGTACATAATGTAGAATGTTTAGATTTATATATAATCTCTTCTATTATAGACTTTATATATACCAATGATATATATTTAATAGGTTTATGTACTATATATGTTAGATATATATAGGTATAAGATTATATAATCTTTATCAAATCACTTAACCTGTCATCAATATTTTCATCTTGGTGAACCACTTGAGTGTAATTTACAGACATCGTGACACTTTTTCCTAAATTTTTCACATACATTTCCTATCTGTAAGGATGCTCTCCTAGATAACCACAAAACAATTTTCACCCTCAAATTTAACATTGCTATACTACTACTATGTAACACAGCCTAAATTCGCATTCCTTAATACCCAATAATGTTCTTCATAGTTTTGCTTTTTTAAAAAAATGTAGAATATAATTTTAAAAATCACTTATTAAATTTGTAGTCAGATCACTTTTGGTCTTCATTCTAGAATAGTTTTCTTTTCCTCCCTCCCTCCTGCTTGCCACCCCCCCCCTTTTTTTTTTCTTTTAAGACATTGGCATTTTTGAAAACCAGTTGTCTGGTTTTGTCTTGTTTTCTCATGTTAAGCTTCAAGTAGACCTTTTTGAAATGAGCACTACATAGACACAAGTGTGTGTACCTTCTGCAACATCACAGTAGGAGAAACATAATGTCTGTTTGTCACATTATTAGGGATGATCTATTAGATTGTTAAAGGAGTACCCTAACAGGTCCCTATTGTGCACTTTTCTTTTTGTAACTAATAGGTAATCTGGTAGCTTATACTTCAGACAGTGTGAATATCCTGATCCCAAATCAGCTTTCTCCTAAATATTTTAGCATTCACTAATCATTATTGCCTGAATTGATTATTAAAATGGTGGTTGCAAAGTGAGGTCCATTCTTTTTCTGCCATCAGTAATTTATTGTGGGCACTTTGGCACCTATATCTGGTTTTTTAGCTTTTAGTGCATTAGCCTAAACTGATACAGATAGAATTTCAGTATAGCATCCTGACATAAATTGTTGTTATTAATATTTTTTTAGAGCAGAGACTTCTGCTACTTTTCATTATAAACATTCGAGGACCTAGCACAGTTACTTCCAAATGAAATGTGCTCAAAAGACTGAATAAGTTTGACTAGATGTGAAAATATTGTACATCTATGAATATATATCTTTGCATTAGAATTTTACACTGGCCCTAATTGATAGAAAACCCTAGGTTAAAATAATACATGAATTTGGAATTTCAAGAAGCTTTCTTGATTGTGCCTAAAGTATTTGACAATTAGGAGGTAGTGTAGTCATGGGTAAATACAGGTTTAGACTTAAACCTATATTTAAGTCTGTGTGACCTTGAGTTATATTCCTTAAGTTCTCTATATCTCATTTCTGTAATATTTAAAATGGACTAATAATACCCACCTCTCAGGAAAGATTTAAGTTAAAATGACATAATGTAGAAATTGTTTGGCATGATGCCTGACACAAGGCCATGCCTGAAACAGGGCCCTTGATAAATGGTGGCTAATATTATTTTTGCTACCGAATAATAATAAATGTACTGCTCTGTCAAGTATACTAATTATGTATGCTATTGAGTGTATACAAATACTATATCCAATTAACAAGTGAAATATAAACTAAATGTCAAAAATTTGACTATGCTGGCTCTTCCATGATACAGATATTTGTAAATATTCTTTATGAGCTTTGCTTATAGCAGATATTTACAAATTAAATCATATCGTACGTTCCTAAAAATACAGCTTAGCCCCTCTCAAGTCATGACATGTAATTTTTTCAAAAGCCTTTCTAAAGAGACAAATGCAGGTTGTTTGAGGCTTATTTTCCCAAACATGGTGTCCTTTGACTCTCCTTATGTATATCTTCTTACTAAGACGTCCAGATTCACTTTGTCTCTTTTTCCCAGGAACCCAGCACTCACAATTTTTTATAGCTCTTTTTTCTCCTATAGCAATTTCACCTTACCACACTGTGTGCACTGCTCTCTGAAGAGTTAAAACAAAGTCCATCTGGTATCTCATAACAGCATGCCTGTAGTCCATCTTCATTTTATCATAAATTATCTTATCACGCTGCACAGAGTCCTTGCAGTGTTCTGCCAAATTGAAACAATCTTTCTGAAGCCCATCCCTGGTCATCTGTTCTTAATGGTTTTGCCTTCACTTTGAACAGGGTTAGTGCACCTTAGAGCAAAATCATCTTTGAAGCCGTGGAATTTTTAATGACTCCTAATGTAATAGAGTTCACTATGAAAGACTTGAATGGTAATATTTATACAAATCATATCTAAATTAACCTGGCTTCTCAGGCTAGAAAAACCTTCAAGAATCATTCCCCCTCTCCCTGGATGAAAAAGTCTTCAGAGACTAGGGTAACCATTGGCAATGAGCACTGAATGATCCACCTGGAAATCAAGGAGGTGGTGCTGGTAGAAAATTACATTTAATTGGCCTTGTCTGGCTTTTCTTTGTTTTTCTTTTGGGGAAATCATGATGTGAATAATTAAAAAAAACGTTTTGGCAAGGGATATGCTGGTACATGTGCATGGTACATGTGTGAGTGCAGCAGGATATTAATACAGAGAACTCCAAACCCTGAGACATTTTCTATTAAATATATTTTTCTGTGATTTGTATATAGCTGAACTCAATTAAATGTATTGCAGAACTTAAATGATCAAGTCTAGATCTTTTTAAAACTTACCTTTGAGAGTAAACAAGGTTCTGACTTAACAGCACCACCTGATGCTGGCTGTCTGCTCTGTACACCCAAAGTGAGGCTGCCTGTGGATGGGCCAGTGAGTGGGTAATACTGGATCATGCTGGAGAGCTGGGTTCTAATGTATTAAAAATCTTTTAGTGTAGGACAACAAATTCTGCTAGAGGAACCAATATGTGATTTGTGTATGTAAATACTTGGGAATTTGAATACATCTTTTTTTATTGTTATCTTTTTGATGTTGAATTTTTCTTTCAGTCTCAGAGTTGGTTTGGGGGGAAAAAAAATCTGCCAGGTAGCTTACCACCTACTTCTGGCAGAAGTATGGTTGGCCATCCTGAGGCTGTGATTTTGATTAAGATCTCAGGCTTAAAATGCCACCATGTGGCTGGTGATCTGAGAACAGTCACCTTACATGTAGGAGCACCTTAATGGGCAGACGGGGGCAGCCATTTTTCCTAGGCTTTTCACCTTCCTTGATTTGGACCCCATGGAAGGAGAAAGAGGAGAGAGATACAGGCCAAAGTTATAGTGAGCTTGGGCGCAGAGAGGGCGTGGGGACATCAGATGGGCAGGACCTTGGTTGGGGTTTTCCTGTCTGTGTACATATATTCAATCCAGAAGGTACACAAAGATTCTGCTGCCCAGAGTGGCTGGTATGAACCTAAGAAATTACTCATGTCTTCACTCTATCTAGTCTCTGGTTCAGATATTTGATTTGATTACTGCCTTCTTATGTCCTGAGATGGTGCCTCTTTTTTTTCTCTCCTCCCAACCAGTTTTCAGGTATGGCTTGCATTGTACTGACATTGTTAGTCTCTATAGCCTCAGGATTTCCTTCTCTTGCTCTCCATTCTGTAGATCCCAGTCTTGATCAACTTTAAGTCCTAGGTCAGAGCCTGGCTGGGTCATTCTCCATCATGGCAAAATAAGGATGTGTGAATTCGGTGGTAAAAGTCAGGACAGGTGTCCTTTCACTCGTATACCTTCTCCTCCTGTTCAGATAGGAATTGGCATTGCATACATTTACATTGCCAGAGCTATGAATGCCATCTTCTCCTTTAACCTATGGAGAGGGAGGGGGAAATAGATATTTCAGAAACTGTGGCATCCCCTGCCTGTCTTTACTGTAGTGGAGTCTAGAGTGAGTATTTATGCTGTTAGGTTAAAATTGACTTTGAAACTAAATAATTTATAGTATTGCCAAATCTAATGAACTCTTTGGCCCATTTCTTGGTTAACTTCCTTCCCTTTGTCCCTTCTTGAGATACTTTTTTCCTTGGCTTTTGTGATGATACTTCCATATTTTCTCCTCTCTCATATCTTCTTCTTAGTATATTTGCTTCTTTTCCAAAACTAAAACTTTAACTATTGAAGGGCCCTTGGGCACTGTCCTAGGCTCTCTGTATTCTCTCTCCTGATGTCATCTCCTCCTGTCCTATAGCTTTGCATTTTTTCTCTATGCTCATGGCTCACAAACTTATGTCTCCAGACCAGATTTCTCCCTTGAGTGGCTTATCCTAAACTTAGACCTACCAGTTTATCTCTTTACTTTCCCATCTACATCTATTCCATGAGCAAGTCTTGCCATTGCCCTGCATATTTCCCCCTCTGCTATCCCACTCTATCCTAAAACACCACCATCGTTCCCCTAAACTGCTACAAGTCTAACATGTTTTCTTTTTTATTCTTTATGACCTCTAGTAATCCAGTATCTACACAGAAATCAGAGTGATTTTAAAAAAAATTCATTTAGATTTATGGAACTCTCCTGCTTAAAGCATTTTACTGGCTTAGTGTACCTAGACTGAATAGGCTTATTGTACCTAGTGGTCTATAAGGCCATGTCTGACCGTGTCTGACCCCTGCTACCTCATTGGTTGTATCTTGTAAGACTATCCCTTAACTCACTACTGTCTAGGTGTACTTCCCTCCTTTCTGGCCTTTCAATTTACCAGACTCTTTCATACTTCAGTCTTTACACTTGTAATTCCTTCTTTTTGGAAAACTTGACTCCTGGTTGGCACCTTGTTTCTGTTTCATACGTGAGATCTATCCAGTTTATCTGAAGTCTACTCCACACCCAGTTATTCTCTCCAGTCTCTTTATGGCCTTTCTTACTTGTGCTCTATAATTACCTACTTGCTGTTTATTTTCCATTCATTCATCTCCACACCCCACCTCCCGAGAATGTAAACTCTGTGGACACGTAGTGCTTGGCTGCCTTGCTCACAGCAGTATCCCTTGTTCCAGCAGTTTCTGACACATATAAGGTGCTCAATAAAATTTTGATGAATGAATTCATGGGAAGTTATACATGGCCACATCTGGCTTCTGAAGGATAACAGTCCATTCTTTCCTTTCAGTAAAACTTTTTTCTTTCTTTAGAAGGGGGCAGTGCTGAGAGAGTATAAGCAAACAGAAGCGGGTAAGGGTCCATGGAGCTCTTTGTCATGCTGAAAAAGATTGTAGACTAAATATATCTGGAACCCTCTGTATAGGGGGCTTCTTGTTCAACTCCACTGCAGGTTTTAATGCATTTCTTCTGTTTCCTCAGACCACAAAAATGAAAATTCATGGCTTAGTACGACCTGAAATAAGGATTCAGCTGCAAGAAAATGATCATCAGAGTTAATGAGGGGTTAACAGTACAAGCCAATTTTTGTGAAAGCCAAATATAAACACTGAGCCCAGGTTGTAAGTCCAAAATCCAAAACACTCTGTAAAGTTAACAGTTTTCTTGAAAGTTCTTGGCAAACTCTTTTTGCAACAAACCCTGATCTGAACTTATATGAGCCAATTTCAAGTTTTTATTTATCCAAAATCATATGTTTCCCTGGAGAAATGTTAAAGTTTTTAGTCAATATAAGATATTTGTAGCTCATGTACATGAAGGTCCAGATCTCTAGAATGCTTTGAGGGGCTTTTGAAATGATAGTCCCATGCATTCTGAGCTGGACTCAGTGTGGGTTTTTTTGTGGTGTCCCAGAACTACATTATATTGTTCGATTTAAAATATTTCCCACTTCCTTTCGTCACTTGTTATTTAAGTAAGCATCTATTAAGGTGCATGGAAATGTTTTTGTCCAGGAAATTAAAACATACAAGCTTCTGACTAATTTATTTGGAGAAGGAAAATAAGTTTCCTTTTAATAAGTGATATCCAACACGATTGAGGAAATTGCAACAGATAACTGGTAGCACATGGAATGAAACAAGATAGGTAGTAATAAGGCAGATCTTATAGTCTTAATGGCTTTTCAGACAAATGACAGGTGGTGACAAGATTTTGAGTGTGATCCATGTTGAACTGGCCATCACTAATTATCAGGTATTTTGTTTGTACTTGGCTTTCATACCGATTGGCTTACAATATGCCACATTCAATCAACTGCATATTCAAACTCAACATTTTCCAACCCTGACAACTCTTCGTTAACTCTGACCAGCATTTCACTGCAACTGAATCCTCATCTATCTGAAGGGGAGTACCTGAGGAACCAGCCTTGTTTCAAGTTCTACTGCGGGATATTTATGTCCTCAGGTGCTGCCACCGCAATTAGTCAAGCCCATGTTTGCTAATTCTTATTTCTAAGGCTCAGGACTGCATGTTCGATAGCTGATAGATTGTTTGACATCGGGTACTATTGAAAGCAGTGTTAGTTCCAAGGACAAAATAATAGACTGTCAGTGCATTTTATTTTCTTTCCTATACCTGGTGCTTTGTTCTTTTTCTGCTTCTTCAGTCTGTCTCTAATGGACCCGGTGAACTTAGAAACCAGCAGTTAAAAATAGGAGCTTTCAAGGACAAAGAAGAGATGACTCTAGGTTGGTAAATATTATCTGTCCTAAAGAAATGGTAATACAGTGTTTGATACAGAATATGTAAATAGAATTTGTGAGTTCTAAGTGTGCATAGATGATCTCCTAGATGGGGAAAAAAATGCTTTCTGTATGAAATACAAAGAACAGTTTACTATTTCCTACTCTTGCAAAATATACAAGAATAACAAAAAATTTCTGCCATAAATTTTTTTTTTTTTGCGGTACGTGGGCCTCTCACTGTTGTGGCCTTTCCCGTTGCAGAGCACAGGCTCCCAACGCGCAGGCTCAGCGGCCATGGCTCACGGGCCCAGCCGCTCCGCGGCACGTGGGATCTTCCTGGACTGGGGCACGAACCCGTGTCCTCTACATTGGCAGGTGGACTGTCAACCACTGTGCCACCAGGGAAGCCCCTGCCATAAATTTTAATAGTACTTTTTTGAGGTAAACACATTTCACTGTACATAGATTTTATCTTAAACACCTCAATGAGTTCTGATAAATGTTTGTAACCATGTAACCCACACCCCTATCGGGATGTAGAATATTTTCATCAACTCAGAAGTATCCCCTTTCTAATCTCCCACTCTCAAAAGGCAAATACTTTTCTGATTTCTATTACCGTGGATAAATATTCTTCTATTCTCAACTTTATATAAGGAGACTTTATATAACTTTATACAATCATACAATGACTTGTATCTGACTTTGCTCAACATAGTGTTTTTTGAGACACATCCATGCTGTTTTATGTATCTGTATTTGGTTTATTTTTATTGCTGAGTAGTATTTTACTGTACGAGAATAACAGGTTTATTTTTTAAAATCTGTTGATGGACTCATGGGTTATTTCTAAGTTCAGCTATTATGGATAAAGCCGCTTGAACATTCTTGCACATTGTATAGCTATTGTATAGCTATGCTTTCATTTTGTCTGGATGAACACCTAGACGTGTGATAGCTAGGTCATAGGGTGAGTGTATGCTTCACTTTGTAAGAAACCATCAAACAATGTTCCAAAGTGATTGTATCATTTTACCTTCCCATCAGTAGTGTATGAGGGTTCTAGTTGCTCCACAAACTCCTTACACTAGTAGAATTAGCCACTCTACTTAGTGCTTTTACATTCTGACGGTTTTAATTTGCATTCTCAGACGACTGAGCCTGGAACATCTCTTATGCACCTTCTCTGACATGGGGTAGGGGAAGAAGGGGGGTGCAGTTTACAGAAATAGGTAATACAGGAGGGAAAAAGGGGAAGGCAAAATTTTGTTTTGGGTATATCAGACAGTTGGAAATATGGCACTGGATTTCAGAAGAGTTGGGAGACACAAGTTTAGGAATCCATGACATGTTAAATGTGAAAGCATTTGGGTCCTAGTAAAAGGACCCAAATCCAGTTTTATAATTCCACAAATTGTCGCAAAATAATTCTCTCTAGCCTTTCTCCTTTCCCTCTCTGCCCCATTAGAATGAGAAACCATCTGGTCAGGGGAAGAGAAGGCTTTCATTGTGTTGAGGATATATATGGGTCTTTTTTCTAACTCTAAAATATGAGAGGCTCTGTGTCATTGATACCCCTAAAGGAGAAGAAAAGAAAGGATACGGGCACACCTCATTTTATTGTGTTTTACTTTATTGCACTTCGCAAATACTGCTTTTTTTTTTTTTTACAAATTGAAGGTGTGGAAGGAACAACCTGATGTCAGATGATTGTTAGCATTTTTAGCAATAGAGTATTTTTAAAATATGTACAGTGTTTTAGACATAATGCTGTTGCACACTTAATAGACTACCGTATAGCATAAACATAATTTTGTTATGTGCTGGGAAACCAAAAAATTTGTGACTCACTTTATTGTGATATTTGCTTGACTGAGGTGGTCTGGAAGTGAAACCACAATATCTCCAAGGTATACCTGTGTATGTTTTCCAAAGAACACGACCTTTCTAAATCAAAGTCTGGGTGTTCATAATTACTCCTTTCCAGACCTCAGAATTCCCTGGGAAAGAAGACCTACCAAAAAGTATATGATGCTCTGTGGTCTGGGCTCTTTGAAAAGTCCCAGCCCTGGTCCCTTTCTACAAACTTAACTCTCTCCCACAAAGTTATTCTATCTGGAAGTGGGTAAGTGAGTGGTTCTCTAACTCTGCATATCAACAGATCCCAGATCTCTTTTTGAGATTCCAAAAGAAAAATTCATGGGCCTCCAGAGATCCTGATTTACTAGTCATGGGATGAGATCTGGGAATTTAAAGTCAAACACCACCGGTAATTCTGAGGCAGATGAGCTACAGACATATTTTAGGAAAAATTAGTGTTGATGAATAGAACTATTAGCTCTAGCTTCCTCTTGTTCATTCTTCTTATACTTTGAGTGTGAAGGTGAGTCTGTTAAGATTTCATATCCTATTCTCCTATTCATACACAGTTCTTCTCAGATTAAAATGTCATCTTCCTTTTAAACTTATAGTTAATAATAAGTTAATACACAATCCATTTCATCTATTACAATGCTTATCTGAAGCCATTCTATTGAGCCTTAGGGACCACTTTTTTCAAATTTCTCTAGTGCTAAGCCACTAATCTGTGGCTTCAGAAAGGACCCACTCTTCTTTTCCTAAATTTTTATTTCATTGTGGTAAGAACATTTAACATGAGATGTACCCTTTTAACAACATTATAAATGTATGATACAATCCTGTTAACTGCAGGCACAGTGTTTTACAGCAGATCTCTAGAACTTACTCATCTTGCAGAACTGAAACTTTATTCCTATTGATAAGCAACTCGCCATTTTCCCATATCCCTTGCCCCTGACAACTACTGGTCTGCTCTCTGTTTCCATTAGGTTAACTATTTTTGATACTCTGTATAAGTGACACAGGTTATATCTGTCCTTTTGTGACTTGACTTGTTTTACTTAGCATAAAGTGCTCAGGGTTCATCGATGTTCTATATAGCAGGATTTTCTTCTTTTTAAAGGCTGAATTAGGTCAGATCCACTCTAGATAATCTTCCTTTGATAAACTCAGAGTCAACTGCTTTTGGGGCCTTACTTACATCTTCAAGGTCCCTTTGGCCTTGCCATGTAAGTAACCTAATAACGGAAGTAACCTCCTTATCCACAGTGCCAACTCCACTCTAGAGGAGGGGATTAAACAGAAATAGTTAAACCAGGAGGCAAGGATCTTGGGGTCCCTCCTAGAATTCTACCTACTACCTCTCCTCCTGATGGCTGCTTGGTGATGTTCTTTGTTTAACATACAGAACTTGCTGAGCGTTGCTGGGTGATAAGTACTCAGAAGACAGGTAAATACAACACACAACCTACAAATGACTTATTTTAAAAACAATGGAAATTTAATGCTACAAATATGAGGAGATATTTGGTGTTACTTTTTAGTATTTGCAGGGAACTATTTTTTTTTTTTTTTTTTTTGCTCCAGACGTGCAGGGAACTATTTTTATGTAACCAAATCCTACTGCAATTCTTATTTGACTTCAGGTAGTTCAATCCCACAAGTTGTTCTCCTCACTGAAAAGACAGTCTCCTTTAGGACAGAAATCAGGAAATACCCTTAATGATGGATGCCTATTGAAATTTTTAAAGAAAACTAAATGCTTACATTGTTTGCCTAGAGAAAATATTTCTGGAAGTATCTCTTAAGATTCCCGTTGAGTTCCTTAAGTAACTTAATATTGACTTTTCAAATATTCGAACACCTTACAAATGCATATTACAGAGTAGTTATGCGGAAGTGAACATCTTAAAGTGGAGGGGGGAGGGAAACAAAGAATAATCCAGAGAGAAATAGATCTTTTATAATTCATTCTTAATTAGCATAATGTAATAAAATGATTTGATTAAAATGATTTCTCTCAAATTTCATCTTTTTATTAAACAATTGAGTAGAGTGATTAAAATACTGATATTTGCAAGAACTTTGAGTAGCGCTAATTTCTTGGTTTTATAAGCTTTACACTTGGCAGTGCCCAGCAGCAACTCTTAGCTTCACTCTTCATGTGATTCACCTTATAAGGCAAAGCTTGAATTTAGGAGAAGGCAACAAAGATCAGCAACAAACATGTAAAATAAGTAACCCTTATGAATATTTGAAAGTCTCGTACATAACACTTTAACAGGTTTAGGGAAGGATATAAAAGTACCCAAAGTATTATCCACTGTTTTGTCCCTCAGCCAGTGCAGCTCACATCACTTCTGTAATACAGGATAGTTGTAGAGATTCATTGACCTGTGGTGTGCGTGTATGAGGGTGAGGGGGAATCATTAAATATGCGAACTGAGAACGGGTATTAGAAAGTGTGCTGCAGTGTTTGCTGGTGGCTTCTACTAACAGTAAAGATCACTTTATTTAGCATCTCTTCTTCTGGAAGAAGAAAAAATAAAAGAAGGAAAAGTTGGAACACTAAAGGAAAAGAAGGAAGAAGTTTTGCTCTTACCCTTTACTGATTTATGGGTGTTCAGTGGGCTTCAGTAGTCATGGAGAATCAGAGGCCCAGGGCAGGCCGAAACTGGTAGGGATGAGTGTGAGTCTTGAGGCTGGAAACTGGCCATGCAAACCAAAAGCCCAGAGAGTTCTCAGAGCCAGGGCCCAGATGGGGTGGGACTTCTGGGCGTCTCAAAGGGCCGCGGCAGAGTAATACCTCTGGCTGCTCTAAAGAGAAGCAGGGGACATGGAGCATTCAATTACTACTTGCAGAATTTCTTCTCAATATAATAGATACGGTCTGGTGGATGTAGTTCATACTTGTATTCGTGTTTGCTGAGGAGTACGGATTGGATGGTGGGGGAGAAGTTTGATTTTCTTAATTTGCACAGGCTAAGAGGCAGGTCTTCTCCTTGTAACTGGTGACAGCATGATAAACTCATCTTGTGCTTTTTACTCCTTTACAACCAGTTACTATTTCAATAACAAAACCCTGAAGTTGGTGTTCTTTGGGAGTTGAATTATTGAGTCTAATTATAAAACACTCATTGTAATAGATTTAACATAAAATTTCTCTTGTAGAAATTACAGATAGTGATGCAGTATGTGGCTAAACAGTCTCCAAAGTGCTTGTTCTATCTTGTTACTACCAAATGCAGTAGCTCAGCCTGGAACAATCCCACTTGAAAGGAAGAAAAACTAGTCTTTTCATCAAATATTTATTGAACCCTTACTTAGGATACTGTTGGAGGAGCTTAGCATAAAAGGAAAAACCCATAGTTTTTGCCCTCAAAGTGTTTATAGTCTCATGAAAAAGCTATCCCCTATGTGTACTTACCCCATAATTAAAAAGAAAATTTAATATCTTCAGGGATTTATTTGTTTAAAACAGAACTATGAACACAAAGAGACAGCAAGTATGATCTCTAATCTCTATAGAAAGCATCCATATTCCACCTGCTGGTCTAGGTATACTTTGATAGTTATTGTATTTGATAGAATGACAAAATCTCAGGTGTGCAAAATGTAGGCATTTATTTAGCTCATACATTTGAGGGGCAGCTGGAGTTGGTTGATCTAGGCTGGTGCACCTGGACAAGTCTGCATCACATATCTCATCTTTCTCCTGGGTCCAGGGGCTACCCTAGACGTGTTCCTTCCATGGCAATGGCAGAATATAAGAACACTGATTGGCACACCATCACATTTACCTAATTCTATTGGCCAGAGCAGATCGTATGACCTAACCCAAATCAAGAGGTAGAGAAGTAACTTACCCTTCTAGAGGAAGGAACTGAAAATCATATGACAAAGAGCATGAAGATAGGGAGAGCTGAAGGATTAGGACCAGTAATACAACCTACTACAGGTATTAACTTAATCCTGGCAACAACCTAAATTTAAGAGCGGTGTGATGGAGAACATCTGAAGCCAGAATGTACTGAGTCCACTGCTGGCTCTGTCCCTTACTAGCTAAACGACTTTTGGCACTTACTTAACCCATCTGTGCCTCAGTTTCATCATATATAAAACGGAGAAAATAATTTTATTTACAGTATATGGTGTCGTGAAGAATAAATGAGTTTGTGTGCAAGGTGTTGAGAATAGTGTTAGATATATAACATAATAGTGTTGATAGCTAACATTGCTGGAAAGTCTAACTGGTCACAGAAGCATGTAACTTGATGTCAACAATAATGGACAGAACAATTGATATCTTAAATCATATCTACTCCTGTTCTTGATCTTAAAATCTCTGGCTCTGTTCTCCACCTGCTATTTACAATTAGCTTTTTTTGCCTTAAAGGTACTGTTACATTTTACAATAAAAAACAATATAGCCCTGTTAGTTCATTAATAAGTTACTGAAAATTTCCACTTACCATCAGAAACAGTTTAAGATATATCATTTAGTTCTTATGAAAAGCTCTATTTGCAGAAAATATGCTCTCCATCCAAATGTTAGATGTTTCTTTTTATCTCTAACTCAGATGGACCCCACATTAATAAGTATGTAACTTGGAATTTTCAAATTTGCAGAAAAGGTATAAAGATTTAATGTTCTGGAATCTTGCATGCAGGTTTTTGTATTTGAGGAGAAGCTATTTGTTCTTGTGACAAAATACGGAAGAGGATATTTATTCAATCACCATATTATTTGTAGACCATCTACTCTCAGATAAAACTTGTAGTAGGTACAAGGAACACAGATGATTTAAAACATTGTTCTTGTCTTCAACGAGTTAACCATCTAATGGAGAAATTTTTTTAAATTAAATGATTATTATACAGTGTGATAGGTTCCAATAATTATCCACACAGTGTTCTGGGCACTTTATCTAAATGACAAGGAGGGAATTTGGCAAAGCGTAGGAATGAAGCGAGCAGAAAAGGAGTACGCAGAGTGGAAAGGACAGGGACTTATGAGGCAAAGAGAGCAGTGGAGTGCAAGTTTAGGGGCTCTGGCAATAAAATCATTGGGATACATAGAGTACTAAGTTGTTGAAACAGGAGTAGTGAGATGACTAGAGAGAGGCATGGATCAGATGTTTAAGGACCTTGGATATCATCCTGAGGATTGTGGACTTTATTTGAAAACGTTGGGCAGCCATTGAAGATTTTTAATACGATCTCATGTACATGTTCTCATGATGCTTCTAAGAGCTTTCTGGGGATGGATTGGCAGAAAAAGCAAGACTAATTAGGAGGCTGTTGCCTCCAGATAAGTAAGAACTAATGGAATCAGATGCAAGACACTGACAATAAGAATGGGGAAAAGAGGAAGAATTCCAGAGATATTAAAGATCTGGGCATAGAGAAGCAATTTACTATGTACTAAAACACCTCCTTTTGGGATTTGTTATATTAAACAGGAGGGTAATGATATGTCATTTGAAACTTCACGTACCTTCCAGTTGTTATCTCTAGATCTACGGAAAACATTTTAGGAGTTTAGCAATAAGCACTTGCTACCATAAACCAAGGGTGGATATTATACGTAGGCTATTTGAATTGATTGGACGAAAATCCAGATTTATCAGGTGATAAATAGTACCTTTACCTGAGGTAAAGTACCTTCACTTAACCAAATCTGGTCCATTAGAATTTTAGTATTTAAAGGTAACCACAGAAACGCATTGTACAGATGAGAATAGTGAGGTCAAGAGACATTAAGGAGTTGTCAGTGATAAAGTGCTACTAAAATCCAAGTAGTTTAACTTAGTTTGCAATACCTTCTGTCACATCATACTACTATTTTATTTGCAAATTATTCTTGGATTAAATTGTTTTTCTTGTAATCCTTGAATGGGTCTTTAATGATCTGTTTTTATTTAGTTTCAACATTTTATCCCTACTCGTTTTTTTCATTTTGTGTTTTTAGTTCCACTTGATGATTTTCCTTTAATGGAATAAAATTTTAGTTTTACCTTGTACTGCAAAAGAAATGGAGAGAAATAAAACTTTTAAAAAGAATAATTTTAACCTCAAATGCATCCCACAGTAACTTGATATTGGAGTACTTCTAAATAAATTATAATTAATTAAGCATGCAAATACACTACTTTAAGTCCTCAATTAGCTACCTTAACTGAAACAACTCTGCTGAATAGCACATTTTTTAAAGGCATTTTCCAAGGTGTTACATTTTTCACACCAGAGACAAAGATTTATGTATTACTCTTGGAAGAAAGAATATGGTAGCAGTTGATTGTTCAGGAATACAAATGTTGTAGCATGAATTACTAGCCTCTCTAGACCCCAGTGTCTTCATCTATTAAATAAACTGCCTGACCTAGAAATTTATAAAGGTTCTCCACTTATCTAAAGTCTTGCACTCATTCATTTATGAACTGTGATCTATAACTCATTTTGTCCACAGGATACTATATATTTCTCCCAAGTCTTTTTTTTTTTAATATCAACATCTGCACCCATGCCCCTATTGCAGCCCTATTGCATCTCATTTTCTGTGTTCCATGAAATGGCTAATCACTTGGAGATTCCACTTCATTAGCATGAAAAAAAATCCCTCAAATTCTGACCTGCAGATGCATCCTCAAGGGACCTGCATGGCCAATCTCTCTGGTTTTTTTTTTCTTTTGTTTAGTTTCTTGTCTTCATTTAAATAACCTTCTAATAAAAGCTTTCCAGATTATTAGGTTGATCCCTCATATTTGGGTACTGCTGCATGATTTCTGTGCCTGTGTTACATTTTTAAAGTCACACCAAAGTAAGAATGAAGAGCACACTGTCCCTGTACCCTTAGGGCTTCCATTCTGCTTCCATTCTTTTCGTCTTACTTTAAATGTTTACTTTTTTACCTTGATACAGTCTAAAGTTAACCATTTTCCCTCTCCTCCTCCAAAACAATGTAAATATATTGGAAAGCTTTAAATGTAATGAATGCTCTTTTTCTAACTTATAGGTTAGCATTGTTCCATTTGTTTTAAAAATCAACCTCTGGGCTCTACATGAAATGAAATGCACACATGTCAAGAGTACATTGGGTGAGTTTTGACAAATGTATACACCTTTCCATTCCAAAAATGGGCAGAAGACCTAAATAGACATTTCTCCAAAGAAGATATACAGATTGCCAACAAACACATGAAAAGGTGCTCAACATTGCTAATCATTAGAGAAATGCAAATCAAAACTACAATGAGATAGCATCTCACACCTGTCAGAATGGCCATCATCAAAAAATTTACAAACAGTAAATGCTGGAGAGGGTGTGGAGAAAAGGGAACACTCTTGCACTGTTGGTGGGAATGTTAATTGATACAGCCACTGTAGAGAACAGTATGGAGGTTCCTTAAAAAACTAAAAATAGAACTCCCATAGGACCCAGCAATCCCACTACTGGGCATATACCCTGAGAAAACCAGAATTCAAAAAGAGTCATGTACCAAAATGTTCATTGAAGCTCTATTTACAATAGCCAGGACGTGGAAGCAACCTATGTGTCCATGGACAGATGAATGGATAAGGAAGATGTGGCACATCTATACAGTGGAATATTACTCAGCCATAAAAAGAAACGAAATTGAGTTATTTGTAGTGAGGTGGATGGACCTAGAGTCTGTCATACAGAGTGAAGTAAGTCAGAAAGAGAAACAAATACTGTATGCTAACACATATATGTGGAATCTAAAAAAAAAAAAAAGTCATGGGTTTTGTTTTTTTGCTTTTTTTAACATCCCTCAAGTTAGTCACTATTGTTAGGTCAAATCATATGTAATTACCAATAAGGTTCAACCTAATTTTTAATATACTTGAATTCAGATTTGTTTGCAATGCTTTTAGCTCCTTTGCTCTTTATTGCTTCTTTCATTCTGTGTTCAATTTTATTTTTCCAGAAGTACAACCTTTGGTCTGCTGTGTATCCAACTCTAGTTTTGAGAGTTAATTGTCTTTCAGCACATTTCAAGATACTTTTTTTCTGCTGTCCTTTTCCATTGTTGTTGTAAGCCAGCTGTCAGTCTAATTGTTACACTTTTTGAGTAATTTATCCTTTCTCTTTAGCTGCTTTTAGATCTCTTACAATTTCATATAATCATGTTATTGTGAGTTTATTTTTATTTGCTCTGCTTCCTCTCTGTTGAACTTCTTGAGTTGGAGGAGAGATTTTCCATCAACTCTGGGAAATTGTTCATTGTTTCTTCAACTGATAGCCTCCATTTTCTCTATTTCCTCCTTCTATGTCTCCTTTTCGGCTAATATTCGGCCTTATTTTATCCTTTCTGTCTTTTAATCTTTATTTCAAGTCATAACCTCTTTATTTCTTTATTTTGCATGCTGAGTGATATTCTCAGTTACATATTTATGTGTTTGTTTATTATGTCAGACGTTTAACTTGCTCATGGAGATTTTAATCAGTGTATCTGTATTTCTCTTTTTACAACTTCCATTTTTTATAATGTTTTATCTCTTTAGTTGTAAGAGATCTATAAGGTCTCTTATAACTAAAGATTAGTTATAAGATTTATAATCTTACAGTTATAAGATTAGTTATAAGAGATCTATAAGATCTGTTTTGCCTTATCTCTTTAGTTATTTTAAGCATACTTTATATCTCTATGTTAGTTTCCTAGGGCTGTTGTAATAAAGTACCACAAACTGGATGGCAGAAACAACAAAAATTTGTTGTCAGCAGTCTGGAGGCCACAAGTCCAAAGCTAGTGTGTCAGCAGGATTGGTTCCTTCTGAGAGCTGTGAGGGGAGAGCTGTGTGTGTGTATTTTAATTAATTAATTTATTTTATATTTAGGCTGCATTGGGTCTTTGTTGCTGTGTACGGGCTTTCTCTAGTTGTGGCTCACAGGCTCAGTTGCTTTGCGGCATGTGGGATCTTCCCAGACCAGGGCTCGAACCTGTGTCCCCTGCATTGGCAGGTAGATTCTTAACCACAGTGCCACCAGGGAAGTCCCAGACCTCCTTCCTAGCTGCTCATGGTTTGCTGGCAAGTTTTGACATTTCTTGGCTCATGGAAGCATCACCTTGATCTCTGCATTCATGTTCATAATGGTTCATGGTCTTACCCCTGTGTGTACGTCTCTGTGTCCAAATTTCCCCTTTATATGAGGAAACCAGTCCTGCTGGCTTAGAGGCCCACCCTTTCCAGTAAGGCCTCATCTTAACTAGTTACATCTGCAATGACTATTTCCAAATAAGGCCACATTCTGAGGTCCTGGGAGTTAGGATTTCAGTGTATGAATGTTAGAGGTGGGCATGGAGGGAACAAAATTCAACTCATCACAGACTCATTAAAATTATGCATCTAAAGTTTGAGATCTTGGAGTGTTAATTATCTCGTTTTCATGTCTGATGATAGATTGCTTCCTTTAGGTTTTGAAATTTTTGAATGTGAATTTGAATTTTCAATGAGGGAAGATTGATTTTTCTCTGTGGGCGTAAGACAAAGCCTGGGTGGTTGAAGGGTCATTCACAGCAGTACTTCTGCTACAGGCAGGCTTTGGGGTAACACCGCTTCAGGGCTATTTTGTCACTGTTATTAATTTCTGGCCTTGGGTTTTCTTGCACCACATGTCTCATATAAATTTGTCCTCCAAACTTGTGAGAAAAAGCTAGAGTTAAATTCTCTCTGAAGACTTTTTTTCCATTGAGAGCCGGGGTGTAGAGAGCAACTTCCTTGACTTCTCCCTGGGCTCTAGAGCCAAGATTATTTTAATTCCCCCTTAACTAGGATTACGGCCTTCAGGAGGACCAGGAATTATTCAAGATTTTCAGGCCCATGGCCCCTCCTCAAGTCCCCAAGGTCTCATATGTCCCATGGGGATAAAAAATGACCAATCTCCAGCTATTCCTAAGACTCCAGGGCTGCCACTTTGGTTCTCAACTTTCTTTTCTCTCCTGCCATCTGAGGATTTTCCTTTTTCTCATTCTTTTAAACATCTCAAACATCATTTGTAGGTTATATTTCACTCCACATTCATACATACCAGTGGAGGGAGGATTTCTTCTGTGGCCTTTTCTCATCTGCTGGAAGCGGAAGTCCTAATCCCCTCTTATTGAAGAGTTGAAGATAAATGTCCAAAAAGGATTTAAGGGGTGCTAAGGAGGTAGATTGGGCAGGTCCGTGTGACTGGCTAGGTTGACCATGGGGTGAGTGAGCTGGTAGAGTCAGGGTTGATTCCCTAATTCCAGTGGGCCAGATGAGAAAATAGTGGAGCTGTTCACAAAGAGAGGTTAGAGGTATAAGAATAGAGGTTAGAAGTATTACAGTGAATTGGTCTTTAACCTGTAGGGTTTGATGTGTCTATAACATGTCTAAATAGATATACTCTGTAACTTGAATTCAGAGTTCTGGAGCTAAGCAGAGGTCTAGGCTATAGATGCAGTTCTGGGAGTCTTCAGAATATTCTATGTGCCCCAAGTATTCAACAGATGTGTTTTGAGAGCAAGCAACGTGGTTTCGGAAAAAATACATTGCTTTTCATAATTGTATAGTAGCTACAATTTATTAGGTATATTGGGCTAAGTATTTTATCTGTTTTTTTTTGGGGGGGGATACGTTGGGTCTTTGTTGCTGCCTCTGGGCTTTCTCTAGTTGTGAGTGAGGGCTACTCTTTGCTGTGGTGCGCAGGCTTCTCGTTTCCGTGGCTTCTCTTGTTGAGCACGGGCTCTAGGCGTGGGGGCTTCAGTAGTTGTGGCACACGGGCTCAGTAGTTGTGGCACGCAGGCCCTAGAGCACAGGCTCAGTAGTTGTGGCGCACGGGCTTAGTTGATCCCAGACCAGGGACGGAACCCGTGTCCCCTGCATTGGCAGGCAGATTCTTAACCACTGAGCCACCAGGGAAGTCCCTGGGCTAAGTACTTTAGACAAATCTTTGCTACAATCCTATGGGATAGGTATTTCCTAAGGCTTAAAGTCATTATGTAACTTGTCCAATGTCACACCACTTATAAGTAAATGCTGGAGCAAGAACTTGTACCTGAGTCAGACTATAAGCCTGTACTGTGTGTGGGCCACTGCGCTCTGTGACTTTTGATTTACTTCTCCAGATAGTGTAAATTATTTCTGCTAGGCAGCTTGATATCTATATTTGATGGAATTGGTCATTCAACAAGTGTTAAATATTAAGATGTTAGTAAATAATAGGCAAAGTTCCATGCAGTTCTTCATTCTATCCAGACCAAAAAAATAGGTAAAGATCTCTTGGGAAGTAGAAATTAAAGAATTTTTTATAAAAAAAAAAACCTGATGTTTATAAGTCTAAATATAATAAAAATCCATTTGTACAGAATGGTTGACAAAAAGTGTGTCATTAATATTTTTATAGAACTGTTACAAAATGTTCTAATATATCACTTATGAGTCTCATGACAGGCCAGTGAAACAGCTATTCTTATTAGATAGAGACTGAGGCACTTAGGTACATTAAATAGTTGCTCCTCCTTTTTGCATATTAATACAGCCCTGACATTAAAAGTATAATGCTCGTACATTAATATATTGGAGCAGCTTATCAAAGAAACAATACCCAGTCAAATTGTTATGTAAGTTTTAATCTCCTAAAATCTCCCAGGTGATCGATTTTTCTTTTCCTTATAAGAATGATGGTTTTCTTCTCACAGAGACTGAAAACTTAATTAAACTTTAGTTGTTTAGCCAAACTACAACACAATTTCATTTATTAGAAATGATGAATCATATTCATAACTTGACAGCATTAGGAAATGAAAATATATTATGCAATACTTTAGGAAAAGTAACTTTTATGAAGGGAAAGCAGTCCTCCAAAGAAGGTTACAAAAAGAAATACTAAGTGTAGCATTTATTTGTTTGACCATTTTTAAAAATTTACTAGCAAGTCAATATCATCCTAATAACCCATTTACAAGTGACTGTTACTAATGAGAGAGCTTGGCCAACTGGCCCATCAATCCATACAAACAGCTAGAGCCTGAAAGAGGGGTAACGTTTTGAACACTTGGTCTGAATTTACCACAGTAGGTTTATGTAAAAGTGCCACCAGTGGAATGATGTGTGTTTGCTTTACAAGAACGAGGTCACCTATAGAATCATATAGGAGTATCTTTAAGTGCCACATTTATATTAGGCAAAGCACTGCTCTAGTAAAAGATGCACTGCACTGTTTGGAAAAATATTTTAACATTATATAAGAGATGAAAGGAATATTTTTGATACACTTTGCATACTTAATTCTGAATTATTTATAGAGATTATAAATGACGTTAAATTACAAAAAGACATAACTATATTCAGTAAATTCAGCAGGGGTTCTGGTTTACAGCAAGAACACGACTAGTAAAAAAAATAAATCAATAAAATCGTGATGTCTTTTCATCAGAGTGAGAATAGCCTAAAAGATAAGCACTTTAAAAATAGTTCCCTTTGATTTACTAATTGCATTGGACAGAAGCATGACAGGAAATGACAGAATGAGAGTTAAAGGTTATTTTGGGCTTTCTGTAAAAAGACATCAGTGCTTTGGAATGAAAGTGCCAGTCCTTTACTCTGTGACTGGAGTGACTTGATTCACTAAGGAAGGGGCCTCCTTGAGATGAAAGAAATGCTGAAAACTAGTAGAATTAGAATTGAAATTTTTAAAAGAGATCAAAGAATTTCTTTATTAAAAACAAAAACTAAAACAAAATCAGGAATCAGCCCCATTACCCATTTGCTTCAGAATCCTAGGACCCCAAAGATCTAGTTCAGTTGAACTGACCCTTCATTGATTGTCTAGTATACAATTCTAGGGGCTCTGGTACAAGTAGTATGGGCAGCAACCAGATAGGTCAGGGTCAGTCCATGTCCTCAAGGATTTTACTTTCTAGTTGAACAAAAGCAGGGCAGAAGTACAATAATATAAAGCACAAAATGAGACATTTCTCAAGAGTTAAAAGCATAATATTGCAGAGTCAGAGGAGGGAGAGATTTCACTTAACCTGGTGAAGGTAGTAAGAAGGAGGGAAGATTTTTTAGAAGTATGTGTGTGGGTGGGGGAATCTGGGAATAGTGTAGGTTTTGTGTGTGTTTGTAGGCAGGGAGATTGGAGAAGACAGAGTTGAAGAGACAAGAGAAACATTTCCTTTGCAGAGACTCTGGGAATGGAATTAAGAGACCCGAAGTAGAACTGTGAGATCCTGTGGCTGGTCCAGAATGACATCTCAGATTTTTAAGAACATTTTACTCAGTCTTATGCTAAAGGCCCCAACTATAATATGGCTGGGTGACTGAGTGATTCCACGGTTGAAGTAAGCATTTTGAGTAGTAAAACTATGGAGGAAACAGCAAGGTGTGCTGTCAAAACAGCAATGAGATTACGATTCAGATAAGCAGAGATTGAGACACTGTTTCTACCACTTACTAGCTAGCTGATCTTAAGCAAGTTTCTTAATCATTGGAAGCTTCAGTTTCCTCATAAAAGAAAGAATTTACAGGGCCTATTCTGTTTTCTGGAATAGACACATAGCATTTGCTAAACTTAGTCATAATATATGTCATATATAGACTCATATAATATTTATATTTTAATTAATACTATAGTTGTACTATTAATACCCTGTTACTATCTTTTTTATCCTGATAAAGTTACTTTATCATCCACTGAAGTAATAGTTTAATACTTTTCAGGTGAACTGAGGAAACCACTGTACGGTCTTAAAGGTAATTGATTGTCATCCTTACTGTAATTAGGAATTAATTTAAGAGATTGACTCAGCATTTCCTAATCTGTATATTATACAATAAAATATGATAAATCCAAAGTAAAAGGAATCCTGTTTTCTCCTTAGTGAGGTCACATAGTGTTTACTTTTTAATGTCCTACTATATCATCTTAGTTTTACGTGAGTGCAGTAATGATGGCCTCATTGGAGCCCAGGTACCCCTCACAGGAGCATGATGGAGTGTGGGTTTCCCTTGTCCCGAATTAGACTCTTCTAAGGGGTTCCAGGAGATTTTTCAGGCAGCCAGATAGTGTTCATATATAGTATCAGGAGCATTTTTAAAATCCTTTTTCTCCTTGAATTAGAAAAGAACATTCAGTAGCCTATTTTGAATATCCACGTCATGCTAGCCATTAAATGCCCATACTTTCCACTCTTCCCCAAAGCAGTGTTCTTAAGCAAAACGCCTGTGTGGTAAAGTGGGTCATGATTTTATGGAAGGATCTGAGTTACGCACAATTTAAAAATAATAGATCCCTAAGACTGAAGGCATTTGACATTCTCTAGACAGGGCTACTTGAAGCTATAGTGTGGTGGTGAAAATAGATCTTATTTCCTGATACCTCTAAGGTTCTATATGGCTCCTCTCTGACTCATTCAAGGAAGTGGCATGTTATCCTATAGTAGATACTAAAGCTTTTCTAAGATCAGATTTAAAGAAAATGGATTTAGGGTTAATTAAATAGGATTTTCATGAGAGTTTTATGAAGATCTTCCTAATATAAAGCAGTGCTTTTTCTTCTTTTTGAATTATTATTTTTTTAATGGGCAGAATCTATGCTCTAAATGACAGCTTAACCCGAAAATGTAATACATAAATCTGATTGAGGTGGTAGTGCTCTGCTAAGGCTTGGGACCCCTTTGCTTGTTGTTTTACTCCATTAGTTCTGCTCTAAGAAAATACCACAGATTAAGTAGCTTATAAACAACATAAATTCATTTCTCACAGTTTTGGAGGCTGGAAGTCCATGAACAGGGTGCCAACAAGGTCAGGTGAGGGACCTCTTCCAGGCGGCAGACTTCTTACTATATCTTCACATGGTAGAACGGGCAAGCAAGCTCTCCGGGGCCTCTTTTATAAGAGACTCGGCTGTGTGTTTTTTTCCAACATCACCAAGCAACTAACTCATTCTGACACTACCCACAGACAGCATCAGATCCCACGGGTTAGGGGCTTAGCCCCACAAGAGTGCCTTCACTTCAGTCACCAATCGAAAATCTAGGTTGCTATCTATGCTTCTAATGGACTGGCTATAAACTGAAGGTTTCCATGACCCCTCACCCCCAAGTTTAATTGGCTAGAGAGGCTCATAGAGCTCAGACATTTACTTATATTTACCAATGTATTATAAAGGATATTATAATGGACACAGATGAACAGCCAGGTGAAGAAGCACGTAAGATGGGTTCCAGAAGGGTCCCAAGTGTGGGAGCTTCTGCCTCCATGGAATTAGGGTGTGTCACCCTCCTAGCACATGGACGGACGTATTCACCAACATGGAAGCTCATCAACTGTTGGTGTTTTTATAGAGTTTCTTTAGAGCTTAATCTGTAGCCCCTGTTCCCCTTCTCAGAGGTCAGTGTGTGTGGCTCAGTGTTCTAGCCTTCTAATCACTTGGTCTTTCTGGTGACCAGCCCCATCCTGATGCTCTCTAGGATCCCCATCCTAAGTCACCTCATTAGCATAAACTCGGGTGTTCTCAAAAGGGGCTCCTTATGAGGAACAAAAGACATTTTTCTCACTCAGATTTCAAGGGTTTTAGGAGCTTTGTGCAGGGAGCTGGAGATGCAGACTAAGTTCGCGTCTTATAACACAGGTTCTAATCCCATTCACAGAGGCTCACCCTCGTGACATAATTGCCTCCCACAGGCTCCACATCCTAATACCATCACCTTGGTGGTTAGAATTTCAACTTACAAATTTTGGGAGGATACAAACGCTCAGACCATGGCACCTGCTTTCTAGACTTTAAACTCTGAAGTTAAGGACAGTGCTTGGGAAGCCAGGAAAACTCAAGGTTTTTTTTCTACAATCTTTTTCACTATGTGAAGATCACATACCAGGATTAAGTAATCAGTGTTTTTATAAGTCATGAGTAAGGAGGAAGAAGAGGTAACTAGAGTCCGCAGGTGTATGTGATAAACAAAGTGACAAAGGGGGAAGATTTGAGCAGGAAACATTGAGAAACTATAGTAGGAAGCTTTCTGGTTCTTGCAGATTGGGCTGAAGCAAGCAATAAGGAAGAGGGAATCATGATAACATTTAGTAAAATTATACAGCGTGCCGAGAATACTAGTTATATTTAATCTCCACAATATTGCTCTGAGATAAACATCTCATCCATTCTGCAAACTGAGAAGTTAAGGCTCGGGGAGTTTAAATGACTTGCCCATTATTGGTAAGGCGACAGACCTTAGATTTTAACCTAAATCTGTTTAACTCCTAGCCTAAGATATTTCCACTACATTGTGCTAAATCAGAGGAGAAGTAGGGCAAGGGGCAGAGAGTAGGAGGGATTTGCTGGCATTGATGGTCACTATTTACATCTCAGTTTTGTTTGGGGCTGTCGCTAAAAGTAGTACCTCCTGGCAAGGGAATGCAGGTGTTACCTGGCTAGTATCAGGCTAATACGAAAAGACTGCCTCTTTGTTCCAGCTGTCAAGCCTGAGCTGCAGCTTCGTCATCTCACTACCTGACCTTGCCCAGGCTCCAGGGAGAGGAGTGAAGGGCTCCCCGTGAAATTCTTAGTGCTCGTTTAACTGTCAACACATTCTTTCAATACTCTCACTGTGACTCAGTACAAGCTAGGACTATAAGATAAACCTTTCACTTTTTAAAAATACTCTCCTACCTTATGAATATTCAGGTTCACAGGGTAGAATCTTAGAGTTGGGAGTACCTTCAGAGGTTCTCATCCCATCCTGGATTATAGCCCAGGATGCTGAGTTATCTGCTGTGGGCTAGGCAGTCTGGGGATGGAAGGGAGCTCTGATTTCATCTGGGGTGGTGCAGACAGCAAGGACACAGATCTAGCTGTAGTGTCCCCAGATACTGGGTTGGGATAAGGGTTTAGACCGAGGAAAAACCTAGCAACAGAAAGGTGGGCCCAGGATGAGGACCTAGGATATTAGACAACTTACCGAGGGAATCAGGGATATGGGACAAGACAGGGATCTAGGTACCAATTCTAGAATACAGATAGGTCTAAGCTTTTTTTGAAGGACAGGAGTCTGGTTAAGAGTATTGCAGGCCAAGGCTGGGGAAACAGAGCAAATGTGGCTCAACACTGAGTGTTAGATTTGGTCCCTGAGTTCCTGGCTGTTGGTTTTCAACAACAAAGCGGGACAAGTAGTTGGTGGGCTCAGCTTCCTGTTTGCTGAGCCTGGCAGGGCCTAACATGTCTTCTTAGGCGGTGAATGAGCAGGGCCTTTATTCCGGGTGGAGTGACATTCACATCCTACCTCTACTATTTAATATGCACTTGGTGAGTTATTTAACATCACTATTCCTCAGTTCCCTTTATGTGTAGAAGGATAACGCGTATTTCAGAGGGCTGCTGAGAAGATTAGATAAGAGGCGAAGTGCTTAGAGCACACAGTCAGGGCTGTGTATTTATTAATACAGTTTATTGATGACACACTAATGTTAATTATTACCTAGATCAGCTGCTAGACTGAGGTAACTGATATTTGTGCTTGGTAGCAAAAGCAAATCTAATGAATAAATGGTGAATAAATAACACGTGCCTCTCTCCTGTGTCTTGGACAGAATTTGCTAAGAGATCATGGCATTCTTCCCTAACAAACCTGTAGCTTCAGAAATATTCTCCTTAAAGAGATGTAATCAGTCCCTACCAATCAACTGGGGCTAGAAATCGATTTGATCTCTCTGTCCTGATCGAATGTATGAATTCCCTCGCAGCCCCCTTGAAGATGAACATCTAGCTTTCTTTTATAAACCTTTTACTGTCAGTGAGCTTATTGCCTCCTAAAGTCATCCATTTCATTGTTAGATACCCCTGAGTATTAAACAGTTTTGGTGGGGAATCAATAGCTACGTATTAATGTATTGAACAAAAATTTTTAAAAACTGAATTTTAATTTATCTCAATCTCAAGAAAAAGGTTTGCCTTTACTACCATATCATATGTACAGGTATATATTCTTTTTTTTTTTTTTTGGCTGCGTTGGGTTTTCGTTGCTGCACGCAGGCTTTCTCTAGTTGTGGCGAGCGGGAGATACTCTTCGTTGTGGTGCGCGGGCTTCTCTTGTTGCGGAGCACAGACTCTAGGCTCTTGGGCTTCAGTAGTTGTGGCTTGCGGGCTCTAGAGTGCAGGCTCAGTAGTTGTGGCTCACGGGCTTAGTTGCTCCACAGCATGTGGGATCTTCCCGGACCAGGGCTTGAACCTGTGTCCCTTGCACTGGCAGGCAGATTCTTAACCACTGTACCACCAGGAAAGTCCCAGATATATATTATTTCTTATATGAACATCCATCAATTTTTAGGTTCATACTTGCTGATATTCAAAGAAGTTGTCAGATGTTTCTTTATAGGTGTTAATTTGCATTTAGCAGCTAGCTTTCAATAAAAGGTTCGGTGTTCTTGCAGATATGACTGACATTTATTCTTGGCAAGGTAAATATTGTTGTAATGCTTTCTTATTTATTTATTTTTTTACAATATCACACACACTCACAAAAGTAGCAGCAGTAGACAAAGAAATGAACTGGTTCAACTTTCTAAAATATTTTTGAACTGGTGTACTTGTGACTATAAAATATGAATTTCTGATTTAATTATGAGGTTCAGTTACTTCTAAAAAAAAAAAAGGAAAGAAAAAAAAAACCCCAAAACAAACCGAAAACCAAAGCCAACTTCAGAGCAATGAAAAGACACCAACAGGCTTTTTGTTGCTGTTTTTTTCCTCTCGTTTATACAGATACTAGGTCTGCTCTTCAAATATTTTAAGTAGACAATATGGGAAAAATGCCTTTTTTAAAAAAAATGTTTTATGTTGTTGCTGTTACCTCTTCATGCCCAGTGTAAAACAGTTTCCAACATTCAGTCACCAGTCTAGTTCCGTTTCTCCTTTGACTATTCCCCAGACAGATCCGTATCTACATGACAGTAAAAAAATAAAAATAAAAATAAAAAAGCCAGCTGATTTGGCCTTTTCAGTAGAAATGTACGTAGAATGTTTTTACTGACATTTAGGTAGAAATATTTGGGATACTGTGTATAACATTTTTTCCAAACTAATGGGAGATGAAATGATAACAATAGTAAGCATTTATTAAACATCTATATGTCAGATGATTAAATACTTACCTCTGTTTTAATCCATCTAAAAGGTAATGTGTATAATCTTCATTTTTACAGAAGAGGAAACTGAGGCTCAGAAGCCTGAAGCCACTTGCCCAATGCCGCTCTATTAAGTGGTAGGCTGGGGTGGATTTGAATCCAGGTCTGCCTGGTACTGCTAAAACTCCTTCCCCTCACATTCAACCATCCTGACTCTTACCCAGGTTGAAGGAGTGTTGATTGAATGTATGGGCCTGGAAGAGGAAAGGCAGATCAGGCCCTCAAAGGCTACATTTCATACAGGAATCACACATGCTGCATATCTGATGGCACATGCTGTATACATGAGAAAAAAAATTCTTAAAAGGGAGAAAATACTCTAAAATGAAAGAAGTTCATTCAAAACCATGAAAGTCCTGAGATTCTTTATCTTCGCAGAGTCTAAGATCTAAAACAGAGCCATAAGTAACCTTATGACTCCTCAGGAGGGTTCTTCTTCTATTCATTTTACAGCTAGCTGTCTGTGGTTTTATTACAACTTTAACTGGCTAGAGCCTTTAATTATGGTTAGGTGAATCCATTTGTGTGAAATAACAAGCATGAACTTTCTTCCACTTTCAGAAGTGAACATTTGTGCAAATTCAGATTGTCTTTTTTTATCTGGCCACTGTATTTTTCACTTTAGTCTCCGATTTCTATGTAGTTTGTGTCTTTCAGACTTTATATTATTAGCTGTGGAATGTGACAGGTATAAAGAAGGCACAACGTAATTTCATTATTCTTTGAATCAGTTTCGGGCACATCACTTTCTTGGCTTTAAAAAAAAAATCTATATGATAACTTGCAATTTAATCTTCTGTTTTAAATGTCTTCTTTCCTGATGACATTCCTCCAACTGCTTGTTTCAGCGTAAATGCTAAAGCAGATATCAAATTTCTCATTGTGTGTTCTACATTTTACTTTAAAAATGTAGATTAGAAAAATAAAACCTCTACCTAATTCCGAGAAGATGGCATCAATGGCAGCCTGATTTTTGGTTCTTCCTGAATTCCTACATAAAAATAGAGACTGGGCTTCCCTGGTGGTGCAGCGGTTGAGAGTCCGCCTGCCGATGCAGGGGACACGGGTTTGTGCCCCGGTCTGGGAAGATCCCACATGCCGCGGCGCAGCTGGGCCCGTGAGCCGTGGCCGCTGAGCCTGTGCGTCCGGAGTCTGTGCTCCGCAACGGGAGAGGCCACAACAGTGAGAGGCCCGCGTACCGTGAAAAAAAAAAAAAAAAAAAAAGCCATATGCCCCACGCAGATCAAATCTACACCTTGTACATATCTTTCCATTTTGGCTTCGGAGTGGTTGGTTCTGTGACAAAAATGGCACGGTTCATTGATTGAATTGACTGTCATGTGATGAAGTTCTCTGATATTTTGAAGAACATAACCATTTTTAGTATGCTACTTTTTACAAAATAGGTATAATTCTTACCGACTAGTGGCAGTTTCTCTTCGTCTGCTCCTTTTTCCTCTGCCTTTATCTTCATACTGAATCTACCGAAAGCTCCAGCAGCAGGTCCAGGCCCACCCAATTGTTACGGCAGTTCGGGGTGGAGCAGAAGGATGTTGTAAGCCTTAGCCTCAAGACAATATCTGATGGACCAGGGATAGCCCTGGGGTCTGTGCATCTTCCAAGTCTCTCAGTATTTCCCATGTTTCTCGTTAGCCCAGTTCTACAATTGAAATCCTTTTTAAAATCCCATTCTATTTTTGCCCAGTAACCCTGCTTAATTTTCCCATCTCATGAGTTGGAGTCCTCATTTAGATTTGTTCCACTAATATAGTCTAGTTATTGCTGGCCACTCTTCACCCTCCTACTCAGTTTATGGGTGAGAGTGGATTATGTTTCTTGCGCCCAAACCTCTGTTTTACTCAATGACAATATCTATTGCTTTGCCAGGAAGCGTCTGCTCTCTACCCTCCTGATAATTTGGATTCCTTCAGCCCTCTTAACCCTGCACCAAACACTGTTCACCTGCTTGTTGCTTCAGCGTGGTACATCTTTAGGATACTATGCCTTGCATTTCCAACTAGCGTTTTTGGATTCCAACCCAGGAACTGGTTATTTTCCTTACATTTCGGCTTGCCTCTAGTATGTTTCATGCAGTAGTCTGGTATTTGTGTGACACAGCACTAGGAAACAAAAGCTCACTATGTATCTGTATGAGCTTTGTTGATTAGTATTTGTATGAATAACAAGAGGTAACTTGTCTTTTCATTTTCATACTGTGGCTAAAGAAAATCTATGTTTTTGTATGGAACTTGAGGTGTTCCCCATGTTAAGAACTGTGAAGTTTCTGAGATTTTACCCTACTTGCAAGCTAACATGTTTGCTTGCTGTAGTTTCATCTATACTAGCAGAAAACCTGAGACTCCTGGGTCAGAGACAGAGGACTCTATTACAACAACAGTGAGTGGAATGAGCATCGTGTTTGCATCTGCTCCCCTGGGTAACACAGAGAGACCCAGGAGAATGCTGCAGGCACACGGGCTGCATTATAAGTGAGGAATCCTGAGCTAGGATACCTGAATCTTTTACAATGGGCAGTAAGCCTGCCTTCCTCTGGGCCTGTCTTTTGACCCAGAGGAAGATATTACCTTGATTACATGGGACAATAAAGAAACTTGCCCTTTGCTCTGGAGAGAAATGCTGTCATTACCTTCAAGTTTGTTCTCTCTATAATTGTCCTTATAAAGATAGTTTGGGACGAAGGCAGTCAATGCCTCTTCTCATAACACCAGATACCCATGAAGAATTGTCACCCAACAGCCCATACTTCAGTATGGAACACAGTGTACCAACTCAGTTACCTTGCCCAACTTCTCCAAAAACATTATCTTGAGAGTGCTACTCTTTGATAGGTTAATCCTATTATTATTCTTGAGATGCTTCCATGATTTTTCTGACTTCCTAATACAGGCCTTTTTTTTTTTTTCCTAGAATGACCAAGAATAGAGGATCTAAGGAAATCCTAAGAGCAATAATGTGTCTTTTAAATCTTAGCGAGCTGTTACCTTCTCTCTTAACTAAACAACATTGCCTTGCTTCCTTCTCCTGTCAAGTGCCTAAGTCTCTTGAAATGAGAACATGTACTGCAGTGTAGCTGAATTCATTGCTTTTGATCCCTCAGATTGACTGTGGGAGTATAGGAAGTGCAGACTTCAGTGGCAGAAATCTGGTGACACAATATATTTTCACTTCCAGTGGGCTATCTCTTTTATCTCATCACTCTGTCCTTATTTTATCTGGAGTTGGGACTGCTGAGTGGAATGTCTATACTGAGCTAGGTGCATGCTCTTATGAATTCAGGTATGTTATTTACCTAACTCTGTCACTAACCTGCTATATAATTTTAGGTAAGTCCCATTACATTTTTAAGCTTCAGTTTCCAGATCTGAAAAATGAGAGGCTTGGACAAGATCAGAAGTCAAGAACTCAAATGCCTGTGGTCAGGGCCACTGGGTGAGCACGATTCCAGGGTATGATAGTCCCATTGTTGTCTATATTAATGGAAAACCTTGATGAACAGTGCCTTCTAGAGGTGTGCAGCTTGGGGTTCCTGTCTACAGGAGAGCCAGACAGTAACACCATTGTGTTAATAGGGCCAGGATATAATAAAATAGTGTCACAGCCTGTGGCCAAGCCAGAAAGGTCATGTTCTTTCTAGAGGCATGCCAATCAAAACTTAAAGGGGTAAGAGTGTATACTGTGGTATAGATGGTCTTCAGAACTCCTACCCAGGTTCTACATTTTATAATTTTGTTGGTTTGTTGCTTTTATGGGAGATCTTTATTTCTCTTTGTTTCCCCTTTGAGGTGTAGTCCTTTCCCTGATGGGCACAGTTACCTAGAAAGTAAGATAAGTAAAAAAGAAATGAGTGGATAAAAGCAGATGAAACACCATTCTGGCTCAGAGAGAAGCCACGGTTCTGTTTTCCAAAGACTGGATCCTAGACGAGCTGTATAAGAATCACCTGGTGAACTTAAAGTAATCACAAAACCTACTGAGTCCACACCTACTGAATCAGAGTCTCTTGGGTGAAGGCCAGGAGGTTTGTGTGTTTTCAAGACTCCCTTAAGTGATTCTAAATTGCAGCCTGGGCTGGGAACCAGTGACTGTGCAGAAGTGTCTGGGAGGAACGGAGACTTTCTCATGGATCGACTCCACCTCCATTATAAACTGCACACTCTGAGCAGAGACTGGGCGCCATGGCATGGAGCAGTTCAAGTTAAAGGCAGTGCTGCTTTCTCTAAACAGCTGGTTTAAGAAGCACAGACGCTCACATCAGCACAGGCTTGAGTATGCTTGTCAAACTGTATTTCCGTTTCACTTTAATGGGTGATGGATCTTGGAAACTGAAGATTGGCTAAGGATTGGCAAAAGCGTTTTAAATGCCCAAGTAATAGTAATTGCTTCGCTTGAATTCAATTAACTTCCTTTTGGCCCTCAGTTGTTTTACTTTTTGTAAGTTTCTAGTTGGTCTATCTGAGATTTGATGCTTATTAGGGTGTGTGCAGAATTGCACTGAAAAGAAAATGTTCCTGTTCAGATTAAAAACCAGGCAAATTTATTCTTTAGTTTCTTATGTCTGGGTCTATAAAGTGCAACTGAATTGGGTGCAAGACCATAAAATTAGCTCCAGAAAGTTCTCTAGAAGATACCCTGGTGGCAGATAAACAGCAACCTATTCCTGCTCCTTAGCTCATGGCTTGACTATGTGATGACATGCAGTCATTCCATGGACCCAGTTTTGCCAGCTAGCCTGGGGACGGTATTCACGTGGCGTTTTTGTCACCAGCAGCCTCCTTGGAGCCTGTGGCAGACACTGTATCAATCATGTCATCCTTTTGCACTGAGCCTTGATGTGGCCTCAGAAACCCTCTGAAGTGTGATGGAAGGCACCACTACCAATTGACCAGAACTGCCTCACACAATGATCTGTAGTGCGGTGGAGTAGGAAAAGTGGGGAGAAGAAGGGAAGAGACTCTGTTTCTGACCTTGAACAGACGACTTCCTCTCTCAGCATTTTGTGTTCCTCACATATGAAATGAGACAGCTGGTTCCTTTTCAGTTTTCTTCTTTTCCTTTACTTCTTGTTAGTGTATGGCTTTGTTGTAGTTAGAGGTATCGGTTAATGGCTACTGTTCGATCATTTTTAAATGGAAGCCAGCTTATTACCTACCTATTTTTACTTTTTCAGTTTAACATTAGATTATCTCTGAGACCTGTTTGTTTTAAAAGAGCAACATCTATGACCTTGTATGTTATCTGCTGTTGTTATACTACAGCTTAGGCATCTGTAAATAAGTGTAATACTTCGTGATGGAGATGGGTAGAAATAAATTTATATGAAACTCACAATTAGCTACTTAGAATAAGGTGTCCTTGAGAAAAGGAATTCATTTGCCCTGAACCTCTTTTTCTCACACCTTTTCAATTTTCTAAAATCGAAAATATCTAATGTTCTACATTATGATTGGGTTGGCACTTTTTCTGTTACAATCAGCTCTTAGGTTGTTGACCGACTTCCAGACAGAAACTTCTAAAGCTGGAAGCTGACAAAGTAGAAAAAGAATGGAAAGCCAGAGGTAGTGCAACAACTTATCCAGGAGTTCCTCCTGCCTTAATTAGCCATTGACCCAGGGCACTCTTCTCTCTGCAGTGGAGCTGATCACGCCCTTTTAATGAAGCACTTTGGTTGGGGAGGTCTGTTTCATCATGGTGGGGAGGGTTAGTTTCACTACCTAGAGTCTGTTTGGCAGCACTTACTGAGAGAACAGTGTCTTTTGAAAAAATTTTTTTTATCCTAGAAAAGATCAGTTTAAAGGTAAAAACAAACCAGTACACTAAATCTTACCCATCAGCTTCTACTATAGGTGATGACGATCTTAAACTGATAAAACCTTAAAGTTCTCCCTTTAAATCTAAAGGACCCATGAATAATCCTTTTTTTAAAGATGTGGTGCATGAATAAAGTGCTGTGCTCTTGGAGAGTGTTATTCAAAATACAAAAGTTGTTATTCATAATATCTCTTTTACTGTAGAAAATACATGCTTACTAACTTGGGCTGCAGCTGTTGTTAAAAGAAAATCTGTAGATAGAGCAAAAGGGCAAAAGGGTGACATCTGGCATAACAGACTTTCTAAGACGGTTTCGGCGCAAAGCCTGCATTAAACAGCAGAAGCAGGAAAATCTATTGAAATAAAAAGAAAAAATGAGGACAATGCAACATTGACTTCTAATCTTTAGCAAAACCGTTTAAACCCAGTGCAACCGTTTTGTTGTTGTTGTGACTTGAAATGGGCCATCACCTCTAATATTGGCTCTGAAAGACAGGAGAATATGAACGTGATATTTTCTCAAGTGGAAGAGGCTGAGTCTTTTCATACATTTCCAACCACTGTATACTTCACCTTTTCACCTGAGTGAGTAGCGCACAGAAATGTCCACATTATTACAGGATCTCCTCCACTTGACTTGTTTGGATACTTGCTAATCGTAATGCATCAAATGCTGATTGAAGTAATAAAGAATATATATCATCTCCAAAACAACAGAGCCATAGAAATTATGATCCCTGTAGCTTGAAAAGAAAATAACATACTGCTTGATACAAACAAAAGACAAATTAGGATAAAGTTTCTAAATCATGTAATTACTCAAGACACTGAAAGATAAGAATCATTATAGAGAATTACCTTTGCAGAAAGAAGGTTTAAGACTAGCAATTTCATGGGCTTCCTTTTTGCCTAAACTATATTTTGCCTGTATCATCTCAGCTCAACACTGAGTGGGGAAGTGAGAGGGAGGCAGGTGTAGAGCTATGGATTCTGGATGATCAACAGCTAATTGCTTGACAGCTTTAAGGCAGTGATTCTGCTGGATTCTGCGTGACTGAGTCCTTTGGTTAGTTCTGATCTGAGCAGTCTCAAACGGTCTGTGCCTGTTGCTTTTGATATGCATGCACATCTGTGAGGTGATCAAGCCATGGCAACAATTCTGTAAAAATCAGCCTTTGTGTTTGGCTTTGGACCCCATTCAATTACACTGGAGCTTGAACTTTACTGATGTAAAGGAATTACACTGTCACCCCAGTTTCTCACATGGAGATGAAAGTGAGGATGTTATCTGTGGTAAGACCTTGATCTGCACATGACTAGATCTCAGTGGGAGAATGGCATGTGAATTGGAAACACAATATGGCCCTTGAAAGCTGTTTATAAATAGAACCTGTGTTGCCTTACATGATTTATAGTCATGATTCCAGAGATTGAGCAATATTTGTTGGTTGAGAAAGAGAGAGAGAGTAAACTAACAAATAACAGAATGCTACTTTAAGCAACAGGTATATAAAAACCTTTTGGGGGTAGAGTTTCTGGGCCCGGACATTGGGCCTATAGAATTTTTGTTTCTAATGTCCCATTAATTCTAATAGGAAAAATGTAGGCCCCACTATTTGATTATTTTAAGTTAAGGAGAATTAAAAAATAGGAGACTGGGGAAAAAGTATGAAATGAAAGGAGGATGAGGTGCTGAGAACTTCATTTAGAGGGGATATATCTACAGCATCATTAAGAAATTTAATTCTTTTGAATGTCAGGTTGGCCTGATGATAACCATGGATTTAAATTTTTTCTCTTGTTTATCTGTGAAAGTGGTTACTCCTTTAATGAGTTAGCTAGGGTTCCAGGGTCTTGCCTCTATTCTATTAGACTGGGTTTGGATATAAAAAAAAAAAAGTAGATCCAAAATGGAAAAGAATCAGAGTCGGGCATGGATGAGCGTGAATATTTAGAATTAAGGAGGATGTAGAGAGGAATGACTAATGGCATAGGCTCTGAGACAAGATTGTTTCTAATCCTAATTCTACCACTTACTGTCTCCATGAATTATTATGCCCAAGTGTTCTTCTTTGCCGCATGAGGATAATATGGATAGATGTGATGGATGATGCTCAAAATTTATTCTACTTTCTGTCTAGTCTGCCTTCCTCTCTGCAGGGTAGAAAACTACAAACTGTATCTCTGTCAGTGTTTGCTCCTCCCTGTAAAGGATGAACTTTTACAGGAATTGTTCTTCTGCCATAAGCAACTAGAAAGATGGAGAAAATTTATAAAAACGAATGTTTTTTTTAAAAATTGGACAACAAGCACTGCCAGACTGTGATCCCTGAGAGAAGGGGAACAAATGAAGTGTTCTCTGCCCAAGAACATTTCCCAGGTCACAGCATGGGGAAGGGACACCAAAGAAAGCCTGATAGCCTTGCTAAATCGAGAAGGTAGAGACTAGAGTCCAGGGAAGCCAAGGTAGCTATAATTTGCAAGATCAAATGTTAGAAAGGAGAAAGCCGTAAAGAGAGAGAGCACCAAAGATTTTAGGGGGGTCTTGTTTAGTCTTTGAGTAGTACTGATTTATGTAAATATGAGGTGAAATATCATGAGGCTGGGGGAAATTAAAAAAGCATTGGAAGTCAGTTGCCAAACAATTCCAGAAACATATAAGGCTAGGAATGCATCACATTCCTTCCAGCCACAGTGGCTAAATTTAATAATACACAAACCACTGGAGAGAGTACTCAGAAAGGTCATGCTTTAGTAGTGAAGATAGATTATTCCAGAGGGAAGACTGCTCTGTGCATGCAGGGGAAAAAAGTTTAAAGCCACAAAAGGATCAAAGTGAACTAAGTCACTTTATAGCAGGTCACAACAAAGTTGGACATTTTAAAGAGAATACAATAAAACTAGCATTCATTATCTTTAAATTTACAATGTCTGGCATCAATGAAAAAATTCCCTGGCATGCAAAGAAGTAGGAAAACATTACCCTTGACCAAGAGAAAAATCAATAGAAACAGATATAAACTGATAAAAATGATGGAATTGACAGAAAAGGATCCCAAACAGCTATTATGAATCTTATTAATTTGTTTAAGAATGTGAAAGAAAAAATTAAACATTAAGGAGACCCAAGTAGAATTTAAAGCAATGAAAATACAATATATGAAATGAAAAATGCACCAGAGAGGATTAATAACAAATTAGGGATGAAGAAATGATCAGTGAACTTGAAAACATAGCCCTAGAGATGATTAAAAAGGAAGCATGAAGAGACAAAAAATATTGAACAAAATTTAAAAGAGCATCAGCTATCTGTGGGACAATATGAACATGTCTCACAAATGTTTGAGTCCTAGAAGGAAAGAAAAATGGTTGGGTAGGGAGAGGGCAGAGGACAGAAGTATTTGAAGAAAACATTGGCCAAAAGTTTTCCAAATTGGTGAAAACTTAAACCCTTGGATCAAAGAAGCTCAAAGAACCCCAAGCCGAATAAAAGTGCAGAAAGCTACGTCAGTGCACAATATAATCAAATTGTCCAAAAAATGTTATAAGAAAAATCTTAAAAGCTGCCAAAGGCACAAAATGTCATTCAAACATGAAGACAAAAGAAAAATATTTTTCAAACAATTGGAAGCGAAGATAATTGTTTTCCAGCAAACCTGAACTACAATGAATGTTAAAGGAATTTCTTCAGGCAGAGGAAAATTGGTAACAGAAAAAATACGTATAAAAATAAGTGAAAGTGGCCAGAAATAGTAAGTATGTGAGTAAATACAAAATACATTTTTATCTCAATTAGAAAATCTCTCAAAAGATAAAAAATAATTGTTAAAAGCAAAATAATATATTGTGGGATTTATAACACATAAAAGTAAACTGTATGAAAGCAGCACAAAGAATGAGAGAAGAAATGGACGTACACTGCTGTACTGATATAAACAATATTGAAATTATTATGTGAGGCAGATTGCAGTAACATAAAGGTGTGTTTTAAAGGTTGTTGTAGAGCAACCCCTAAAAAAACAAACAGAAATGTATATGGAAAATAAGCCATTAGTGGAGATAAGTAGAATCATAATCAAATACTCAATCCAAAAGAAGCAGGAAGAGGAAAAAGGAATAGTGAAAAATCCAGGCAGTTAATTAGGAAGACAAACAGCAAAATAACACATTGAAAATACTCATAATCACAATAATGGTATAGTCTAAGCACTCTAAATGTATTAAGAACAAGAGATTTTTTTACCAGGGGAAAAAAAGAGACATTTTATAGGTAAAAGGGGCCAGTTAAAGAAGGTATAACTGTACTAAATGTATACTCTTTCAAAGAATAGTGCTTTCAAAATACATGACCCCAAAACTGATAAGACTGAAAGAACAGAGAGATCTATACCTAGAGTTGAAGATTTCAGTACTCCTCTCTCAGAAATTTATATGACAAGTAAACAAAAATAAGCTAGGATATCTCTATGGACTGAATGTTTGTGTCTTCCCCAATTCGAATGTTAAAGCTCTAATCTCCAAGGTGATAGTATTTGGAGATGGGGCCTTTGGGCGGTAATTAGGCTTAGGGTTAGATCTTGAGGGGCCCTCATGATGGAACTCACGCCCTTATGAAAAGAGGAAGAGAGAGACACAAGATCTGTCTCCACCGGCACCCACCAAGGAAATGCCGTGTGAGCACATAGCAAGACAGTGGCCACGTGCAAGTCAGGAAGAAGGTCCTCACCAAGAAGCAAATCTGCTAACACTGTGATCTTGGACTTCAAAACTGAGAAATAGATTGTTGTTTAGGCTATCCAGTCTGGCATTTTGTTAGAGTGGCATAAGCCAACTAAGACAGTGACATTAGATTTTCTGATTCATGAAGCTGGTATAGGCCTCCATTTTCTTTAGATATTCTTTTTTTTTTTTTCTTAGCAAGGTCTATCATTTTCAGTGTGAAGAGTATACAGAATTTTCACATATTTTGTTAAAATTTCCGTATTTCAAATTTTTGGATACCAATGTAAATGCTATATTTTAAATCATTCATTGCCAGGATGTTTATAAAAATACTATTCTTTTTTTTTAGGAGCCATTTTTTTTTAATGGAGTATAATTGCTTTACAATGTTGTTAGTTTCTGCTGTACAGCAAAGTGAATTGGCTCTACATATACATATATCCTCTCCCTCTTGAGCCTCCCTCCCCCGCTCTGCCCGTCCCACCCCTCTAGGTCATCACAGAGCACTGAACTGAGCTTCCTGTATTGATTTTTTTTAAATAGATCTTTATTGGAGTATAACTGCTTCACAATACCATGTTAGTTTCATGTACAACAAAGCGAATCAGCCATATGCATACACATGTCCCCATATCCCCTCCCTCTTAAGCCTCCCTCCCATCTTCCCTATCCCACCCCTCTAGGTCATTGCAAAGCATGGAGACAATCTCCCTGTGCTATGCTGTTTCTTCCCACCAGCCAACTGTTTTACATTCGGTAGTGTGTATATGTCGATGCTACTCTCACTTCACCCCAGCTTTGCCCTCCCACCCCATGTCATCAAGTCCATTCTCTATGTCTACCTCTTTATTCCTGCCCTGCAACTAGGTTCATCAGTACCTTTTTTTTTTTTTTTAGATTTCATATATATGCGTTAGCATATGGTATTTGTTTTTCTCTTTCTGACTTACTTCACTCTGTATGACAGACTCTAGGTCCATCCACCTCGCTACAAATAACTCAATTTAGTTTCATTTTTATGGCTGAGTAATATTCCATTGTATATATGTGCCACGTCTTCTTTATCCATTCATCTGTCAATGAACACTTAGGTTGTTTCCATGTCCTAGCTATTGTAAATAGTGCTGCAATGAACATTGTGGTACATGTCTCTTTCTGAATTATGGTTTTCTCAGGGTATATGCCCAGTAGTGGGATTGCTGGGTCTATAGGTAGTTCTATTTTTAGTTTTTTAAGGAACCTCCACCTTTCCAGCATTTATTGTTTCTAGCTTTTTTGATGATGGCCATTCTGAATGGCATAAGGTGATACCTCATTGTAGTTTTGATTTGCATTTCTCTAATAATTAGTGATGTTGAGCATCTTTTCATGTGCCTCTTGGCCATCTGTATGTCTTCCTTGGTAAAATGTCTATTTAGGTCTTCTGCCCATTTTTTCACTGTATTGTTTGTTTTTTGTTATTGAGCTCCATGAGCTGTTTGTATATTTTGGAGATTAATCCATTGTCATTTCGTTTGCAAATATTTTCTCGCATTCTGAGGTTGTCTTTTTGTCTTGTTTATGGTTTCCTTTGCTATGCACAAGGTTTTAAATTTAATTAAATCCCATTTGTTTATTTTTGTTTTTATTTCTGTTACTCTAGGAGATGGGTCAAAAAAGATCTTGCTGTGGTTTATGTCAAAGAGTGTTTTTCCTATGTTTTCCTCTAAAAGTTTTATAGTGTCTGGTCTTACATTTAAGTCTCTAATCCATTCGGAGTTTATTTTTGTGTATGGTGTTAGGTAGTGTTCTAATTTAATTCTTTTACATGTAGCTGTCCAGCTTTCCCAGCACCACTTATTGAAGAGACTGTCTTTTACCCATTGTATGTTCTTGCCTCCTTTGTCATAAATTAGGTGCCCGTATGTGCGTGGGTTTATCTCTGGGCATTCTATCCTGTACCATTGATCTATATTTCTGTTTTTGTGCCGGTACCATATTGTATTGATTCTTGTGTATTTATTTTATAACCTTCGATCTTACTAAACTCACTTATTGGTTTTAGTAGCTTTTTTGGTAAATTCATTAGACTTCGTTTTTACTCAATCATTTATCTTCTATTAAAATCAATTTTATTTCTTTCTCACCAATTTCTATGTCCTTTTTTTTCTTTTTCTTGGCTTATTGACCTCAGTAATAAAAAGAAACAAATCACTACTGATGTATGCAACAACATGTAAACTCAAAAGCTTTAAATTAAGTGTAAAAGCCAAACACAGAAGAGAATGTAGTATGATTTCATTTATATGAAATTCTCAAAGGTGAAACTATAATGTTAGAAAGTAGATCCATAGTTGCCTGGCACTGTCGTGGCAGGAGATGATTGACTGGGGAGGAACACCAGTGAACATTTTAGGATGATGGGAAGGTTATATATCTTGGCTGTGGTGGTAGTTAAACAACTGTATAATTTCTCAAAACTCATTGAACTCTATACTTACAGTGGGAGAATTTTATTTCAGGTAAATTGAATCCCAATAAAGCCACTTCAAAAGCTGCATATTCCAGTCTCACGTGCAGCTAGGGCTGTGGGTATGATAAAAGTTAAACACTAAGATACATTTCTTGAAATTTAAAAGGCTGAAGTGAAGCAGATGATGTACTTTTGCTTTTTCTGCTGGCCAAGATGTATTGGAGGCATTTCATTTGTTCTGTGGCAGCATTAAGCAGAGTTCACCATGTCCAGTCATTTGCTTTATAGGTGCCAAGTGGCAGACATGGGACATCCATTCTGCTAGTGCAGACCATAGTTAGCATGGAATGATTCCTAGGCTGGCAGCTAGAACAGCTTCTAATTTATGGCGGTTCTCTGATTGTGGCAGCCACCTGGTTGTTGTGGCTTCCTGACCAGTGTTAGTTTTGGGACCAATGATTTTCTGATCTTAGAAGAGGCAGCACTTACTTTGGCTTTTGGAACGGTTCTCTTTTGATTCTATAAGCTATATAATACCCTATAATAAAAACTCATTTAACTTAACTAGAATGGAGTTTGTTCTTTAACTAAATGCTAATATAGTACCCTGTAGACGTATTGTGAGAAATAAATGAAAGTAGGTATGTAAAAAAAAACTTAATATTGCCCGGTGCTTAGTAAAGAACTCAATAAATATGTATTGTTATTACTGTGATCTGATGCTAAGTGAACACATGGTGGGCAAACCAGCTTGGGAGTATAAAATAGTTGACTTTTTGCTCATTGTCTTAGTTTGGGCTGCTATAACAAATTATCATAGACTGAGTGGCTTAGAAAACAAACATTTCTGACAGCTCTGAAAGCTGGAAGTCCAGGATCAAGATGCCAGCAGACCCACTGTCTGGTGAGGACCTCTTTCCTGGCTGATAGATTGCTGCCTTTTCATAGAATCCTCCAGTCACACAAAGCAGCAAGCTTTCTCATAACTCTTACAAGGACGCTAATTCCATTCAAGAGGGTTCTGCCCTCATGATCTCATCCAAATCTAATAAACTCCCAAAGGCGTTACCTCTTAATACAATCAATTTGGGGGTGAACATGAATTTTGGGGGAACACAAACATTCAGTCATTAAGATTCATCTATTCAGAAGTTTTTCAGTCTGTGCTAATTTGCATTATATGATCTGGCCCTTTCCTACCCGCCCTAATCCCATCGTCTACTGCTCTCCAGCTTGCTTATGGGACTCCAGATAAACAGGTCTAATGCCCTGTCTCAAATATGCTAAATTTATATCTGCCTGAGGGAATGAATGCACAATACTAACTTAATAGTCCTGGGGATCATTTCTGAATCTTAAGTAAGTTCAAGGGGCAGATGTCTTATATCCAATAACCCTCAAAAACCCTGGAAATTTAAGTGTTGGCGTTTGATTATAAATCATACAAAATAAGAGATGATCCAGAAGATGGAAGGTTGGCAAATGTCATTCTGATTTCTTTCAAAAATAGGGGAAAATTACATTTGGAAAACTATGAAGTGACAGTCCTAATGTAAATACCTAGCAAAGCTATTTAATGGATGTTTTAAATGGGTTTGAATGGTTGGAAAAAATATATTAGCAAGACATTAGTTTATAGAGAAAAACTTCAGCCGGGTGAAATGTGCCCCTTTTTTTTTTCTTTGGCGGTCCGCGGGCCTCTCACTGTTGTGGCCTCTCCCGTTGCGGAGCACAGGCTCCGGATGCGCAGGCTCAGCGACCATGGCCCACGGGCCCAGCTGCTCCGCGGCACGTGCGATCTTCCCTGACCGGGGCACAAACCCGTGTCCCCTGCATCGGCAGGCAGACTCTCAATCACTGCGCCACCAGGGAAGCCCTGGTCTTTCTTTTTAAGGGATGGTTATATGACAGGTAGGTTAAGGGGATGCTATAGACATACTTCAGCAAGGAATGTGACCAAGTTATAATATCCTTAGGAATGAGATGGAGAAATGGAAGCTGGCTCTTAACACAATGCAATGACCTATCTGACCCAGTTCATCTAATGTGGGACCAATTAGTGAGTGCCCACTGGCAGGCTCAACCCCATCTAAGGCTCTGAGACCATTTCTGACCCAGGTCAAGATTTAGGTCAGTAATTTAGTGACTTAGCATGCAAGTCAGCATGATATCTTGTTTTCCCAGACATCTTGCTTGAAATCTTGATTTGGCATCTTGGAGTCATTTTTGATATCCCTCTTACTTATGTTCATTGTCTGTTAAGTATTGATTAAATTTATCTTATCCAAATCTTCCCTACAGTCATTTGTCTTAGTGGCGATCTCATTTTCTTTCAACTGTTGCAACAGCCTTCTAACCAGTCTTTTTGCCACGGGGGCTCTGCTTCTCCCAACTGATCCTCCATCTTGTGGTCAGTTATCTTCCTAAAAGTCAAATCTGATCATGTTACACTCCTGATTAAATATCCCAAACAAAATAAAGTGAAAACTCCTTCATAACTGACCTAGATCTGTATTTCTAGATTTACTTCCTGTGTCTGTTGGAGTACTCAAACTTTCCAGTTTTAAAACTTACTAAAAAGCTGCAGTAATCAATACAGTGTGGTCATGGCACAAGGCGAGACATATAGAGAATGGAATATAATTGACAATCCAGAAATGAACCATACATTTATGGTAAACTGATTTGACCCAGGTGCCAAGACAGTTGAATGGGCAAAGGATAGTATTTTCAATAAAATTTTTCAAGCACAATTGAATAACAACATCCCTAAGAGTGAATTTGGACCCTTATCATATACAAAAATTGACTCAAAATTAATCAAAGACCCAAATGTAAGCGCTAAAGTATAAAACAGTTTGAAAGATACATAGGTATAAATCTTTGTGACCTTAGATCAGAAAATGGTTTCTTAGATATGACAACAAAATCAAAAGTAATCAAAAAATAGATAATTGGCTTCACTAAAATTAAACATTTTCATGCTTTAGAGCACATTATCAAAGTGAAAATATAACCCACAGTATGGGAGAAAATACTGTATATCATGTATCTGAAAATAGACTACTATCCAGAGTATATAAAAAGTTCCTATAACTCAACAATAAAAAATAAATTGAACCCATTAAAAACTGGCAAAGAATTAAATAGACCTTTCTCTGAAAAAGACATTTATATAGCCGATAAGCATGTTGATGCTCAACATTATTAGCCATCAGGAAAATGCAAACCAAAATCACATCCCCGAGGATAGATGCACTTCAAAAAGTCAGACAATAACAAGTGTTGGTGAAAGTGTATAAAAAATGGAACCCTTGTGCATACATTTCACTTTGCTAGTAGGAATGTAAATGTTGCAGCTGTTTTGGAAAACAGTTTGGCAGTTAAATGCGTAGAATTTTCACATGACTCAGTAATTCCACTCCTAGGTACATATTCAAGAAAAAGAAAAAGATATGTCCAAAAACGTGTACCTAGTATTCATAGCAGTGTTATTCATAATAGTCAAAAAGTGGAAAAAATAACAAAGTATCCATGAAGTGATGAATCGATCAAATATGGTATATCCATGCAATGGAATATTTTTTGGCAATAAAAACCAACAAGGTGTTTATACATCCTAAAACATGGACCACTCTCAAAAGCATTATGCTAAGTGAAGGGAGTTGGTTACAAAATGCCACATATTGTTGATTTCATCTATGTAAAATATTCAGGATAGGCAAATCTATAGACATAAAGTAGATTGGTACCTAGAACTAGTCAGGGGGGTGGGATACTGCTAATGGGATCTGGGGTTTCTTATCGGGGTTATGAAAATGTTCTAAAATTAGATTGTAGTTATGGTTCCACAACTCTGAATATAATAAAATACACTGAATTATAGACTTGAAATAAGTGGTGAATTTTATGCTGTTAGTTATAGCTTAATAAAGCTGTAATGAGAAAATAAGTTTTTACTAAAGTGGTTAAAGATTTGGAGAAAGGTGAGAGAAAAAAGATCTTAAAATTCCTTTCTCCTTACAATGTGTGAGAATGAGGAAATGCAATAAAGGCCATGAAAAATGTTTTATGTCATCTTTCTACTAAGTAATTTTCCTGGCATCTCATTGAGGCAGAGAGATGAAAGCTATCTTCAGTAACAAATGAAAGAAAAAGAGCAAAAAACTTTAGCAAATCATCTAATTTCCTGAAGAGGCTGACTGCTTCCTATGCTGTCACAATAACAAAGACAAGAGTACGCCCGTCATGTAGGCAATAACCCAGTATTTCATGAAGTATTTTAATTCCTAGACTTTACAGGATGTTTTTAAGTTTCAGTTAGGTTAGAAATTGTCTTAGAGATCCATCCGAAGACGCTCTTATTGTATACACAAGGCTATTCGTGAAGCTCTGTTGGCCAAGCAGAAATAATCCAAATACGTATCCATCAAAGGAGCTGGTTGAATAACCTATGCTACATACACACAGTTGAGTATTAAGCAGCTATAAAATAGACTGAGGAATATATGTACCATTGCAGGGCTATCTTCAGGATATATTCTTAAGCTAAAAAGCTCAGTGGAAAATGGCGTGTACAGTGTGTTATCACTTACCTAGGAAAAGAGGAGTGGACAGAGGTAGCAGTTTTAAAATAAATCTTATGTAGACTTGACTTTTGAATTGTCTAAATATTTTATCTGATTCTAAAACAAAGTTTAGAGACTAATCTTAGAGATTAAAAGTAAAATAAAATTAATGGACAAATCATTTAACTATTAAATTTATATTTTCTAAATGATCGAGGGAAAAACAAAACCCGTTTTTACTTCAAAGGATTCTAGTTACGTATTTTGGCATATGTCAACTGGCTTTTTATGGTTCAGTGACCTAAAAAGATTTACTTAATGCTTTCATTAGAATTTTTTACCTTACAGAACATGTATTAAGTGGCTGCATAGTACTAATTTAAATTTATCTGATTTAAACCTCACAATGACACAGAAGTGTTATGATCTGCTTTTTACATCTACTTTGAGACATTGAATGACCTGCCCAAGATCAGTTCGACTCACCCAAGGTAGACAGCTTGACTGTGTAGTCTAATGCTCTTAACCAAGACCATACTGCCTGTTATTAAATTGATATTAATCTAAAGGCTATATAAGCATCATAATAGGAACTAATACTTAGACAATGCATGGTTCACTTTTATTATCTTTTCCATTAAGGGAAACCTTTTACATTTTACACATCAGTTCAAGTAAGAGTTGATTCAGCTAATTCTCCTACCATAAAACAGGTAGGCGTGAAATTTGAACATGTTTGTAATATTCAAAAGCATAACATTATAAAAGAAATGATTAATCGATAAAAGTGTAAATAGGACTCAAATTGTTTAATTACTATCTACAATTGTTTACTAATTGTTTTTTAATTACTATCAAAGGGGTAATTTTGGCCATTTTATAGATACATTTTGATTAAACTTCTTGGGAGCAGTGATGTCTAATGTATATTCTCATAACACCTATTACAGTGCTTTATATAAGTAACAAATGTTTGTTCAATTAATATATGAAAACTTGCTACAAATAACAGAATCCAGATTCTATAAGAAACAATAATCAGCTTTTAAATGAGTAAAGTTGATAGCCAAACTCATCAATTTTCCTCCATTTTCATTTTCTTTTTGCATCACTTACTCATTCCTTTCAAAAACGTTTGTTGAGCAGAGTGCAGCAGGCTCTGTGCATTGGCTGTCCCCTGTAGAGCCCTCTGTATGCCTCTTTCACTAGCTGAGCGTTCTACCTCATCTGGAGTCCTTTAAGGACAGGCCTAAGAGACTGAGTCAAAGGACAGGTGGGACTTTCTTTGGCTGACTCTCTTAGGCAGAAATTACTAACTCACATGCATACAGACACCTGTCAGAAAATCTAAATAAGTGCAATGGGCCAGGTAAAGAGACCATAGGGTGTATGGTGGGTTCCCAACAAACTGGGGACAGCAACATTGCAGATCTCTCTGTTGTCACCATGATAGATTGTGGGAGCAAGGTTATAAGAACTTCCAAAAAAGATGGGAAACTGGATTTTTACTTGAAATATTATAATCTGGAAATTTTGACAGTGAAAAAAATAAAGCAAATTACAAAGTGGAGAGCAAAAATTTTAAAATAACATGTGAACCCCTATGTAGTTCTGGCTGAATAGAACCTGCTTGCTGACTGAATTTGGCCTGTAGACCAGCGCCACATGGACCTCTGCTTTACAATATGTTCTGAATATCATATCCTTGTCTAGCATTCCATCTCTTCCCTAGGGGATGAATACTGGGGAAGTTTATACTGTTTAGGAAAGGCTTCAACTTGTAACCAGAGTCGTGACCTTATTCTATGATCTCACTAGGATAGTAGCTCAAAATACAATAAACCCAGCATCCATACAAAATCTACATAAGTTTTTATAAATTTTCTCTTCAAGACCCAGAAGCATAATCTTATAGCCTCTTCACACATGTGTAAAAGTTGTTTTTTTCTTTAATATTCCCCAATACTTCAGACTTCTGTTTCAGTCATTTGTACTTTTTTGACTTTGTTCTTAGAAACTAAGCACACTCAAACTCGAACGAGAGTTTGATGAAGAAGAAATGGTTTTGGAACGCATTAACACTTTCAGGCCTGTGGCCTGATTTCTGTTTCTTACCTGTTTCAAGCAAACGCAGTATCATTGTCTATTTGAACTGAGACTTTGCCTTAGTTTTTTTTTTTTTTTTTTTGCGGTACGCGGGCCTCTCACTATTGTGGCCTCTCCCGTTGCGGAGCACAGGCTCCGGATGCGCGGGCTCAGCGGCCATGGCTCACGGGCCCAGCTGCACCGCGGCATGTGGGATCTTCCCTGACCGGGGCACGAACCCGTGTCCCCTGCATCGGCAGGCGGACTCTCAACCACTGCGCTACCACGGAAGCCCCTGCCTTAGTTTTTGAACTTAAGACTGTCAGTTTTTAGACATTAGGAATGTTGTAGTTGGTCCTTTATGCTAAAAACTCTAGAGACTAAAGTCATAGGTAAAGACACTAGAGTCATAGGTAAAATAGATTGAGGAATATATGTACCATTGCAGAGCTATCTTCAGGGTGTATTCTTAAGCTAAGAAAAGGCTTCTTTTCTCATGCCGCTTATTTGCATAAAATGAAAACTGTCCGGCTAGACTAAGAAATTTGAACTTAAGTTTCTTCCTCCCCATTTCAATTTGGAAGGAATATTAGCACACAAGCAATAACCCATTAAGAATGAGGAGTGGTGACTGATGTCTGACAGCCACTGGTCAAGGAAGTAATATCTCTGGTGAAAGGAATCATCAACCTTAACTGCAAGAATATAGGTAGAACACTGTGGTAGATGTTGGCCCATTCAATATCCAATTTACTTTATTTCTAGTGTGTCTTCTGTACTTCAGAGGGTAGACAATAAGACTTCCTTCAATACTAGGACTTGGGATGTAATGGGAGGTCTCTCAACTAGATGTACTTTCCTGAGACTTGAATTTGGAACTATGGAGAGGCTGGGATACATCTAGCAGAAAAAATGTGGCTCTGGAGCCAGTTGGTTGTCATAGCAACACCCTAATTCTACAGGCAGCTTCTAACTGAAGCAGGGACAGAAGTTCCCTTGGTGGTCCTGTTCTGCACTGTAGTTTGGGAACCATTCCTAGACACTCAGACTCGAGTCTCTTTCTTCAACCCTCTTAATTCTATAAATCACCTAAAATCCTGTACTAAATCCCTTTCAATATAGTAAAGTTGGAGTGAAGTGTTAGTCACCTACTAAAGTGTCCTGCAGCAAGGCTAAGCACTGAACCTCAAAAGAAACACCGTGACTACATTTCTGGGTAAGGTACTGTGTAAGAAGAGAAAGTTAATTTGAAAGTGAAGGCAAAAGTTCAAGGAGAAGGATTCCTTGACCAAGCCTCTTACTGCTCATTTCAGAGATTCTGTCTCCAATCATCCAATCATGTTGAAGGAACTTCTAATCTCCCATTACTAACCCCTGGTGGTGGCAGTGGGGAGAGTAGTATAATTGTGATTCCTTGGTGACTGGCCAGTCATGTACCACACAAGATCCCCTTGTGCTATAAATTTCAGGGTCTCCGGAGCTTTTCCCATTTCAGAAAACTGTAGGGATAGCTCTGACAGTCTGAGCAGGGACTCACATGTACCCATTTGGTAAAGGCTCAGATATTACCTGAAGCCTTAGCTTATATCACCACTAAGAAAATAGTATGCCCAAATCACATATAAAAGCTTGAGACTAGGGAATCTCTAGGTTTGTTTTATATGCTTACCAATATGTCACCACTGAGCACCATGCAAAATGTAGGCCCTATCTCCCCAGGAACCTGCTTCAACAACTGTGTTCTTTCTCTGGATCACCAGTCTCTCCCCGCTGTGGGCCCTTCCTCCTCAACCTGTAAATATGCTTAGTTCTTTTCCACATTAAAAAGATTCAACCCATCCTCAATCCACACAATTTGCCAATATCTTGCCTTTCACTGTCTAAAATTCTTAAAAATGCAGTTGGGGGTATCCTGGCTGAGACTCTTGGCCCTAATCATTTTGAAAAACTTAAACCATAGACCCTAGAAACTTTGTCATTTCAAAATAGCAAGCAGATTTTTTAGGGGCAAAATAAAATGGTTTTTTTGTTCTGGAAAAATATTTAATTAGACATCTTTGTTAGATAAATATAAAGCAAGCATTTCCCTGTTGTTCTTGTGGAGAACAGAACACTATTAACCCAAATCTGATATTTTTTTGGACCTAGAAGTTAAGTATTATGTTGGTAATACAAACTGTTCTGTATTTCTGGAGTAGATTCACATCTCTGAGACGTTCTTTGCCTTTGTTAATGTGATGGGAGGAGATGAGAACTATTTTTGGTCCTGAATAAATTTAGAATGACCAGTATTGCAAAATGCTGCTTGGTCTTGGGGGAGTTGTGGGCATTCTTATCCAAGAGGTTAAGGAAAGAGATAAATAGTTAAAGAAGTTAGATGCCTGCAGAAAGGACATGGAATTGTTACGAGGTGGATTACCTGCACCTGGCATTGAAGAGCAGTTGAAAGAGGGAACCGGACTGGTTCCAATACTCAATGTTATATAAATCTGATTGATGCAGAAAGTACTGATATTGGATAAACTGTCCATAAGGAAAGACTATGATCCTATGAATGGGAAGAATATTTTCTCTAAAGGTGGAAAAGTTTTCTCTATCAATTATTCAACATTCTTGAATACACTTCATTCAAGTATTATATAACCTGGCACAGGAAATGGGGATTTAAGGTCCTGAGTGGCAATACTCCAGTAAAAGTGGTGTCATGGTCTGGCTTTTACATACCGTTCACTAAAATGAACCAGGGCTTATTGGGAAAAGTCTGCTTCCAGGACTGGGACAGAGAAAGTACAAGATGAGCCTGGGAATTTTATTTTGCTAAAAAATAAGAATGTGCTAATAGAAGGGTGGGGACACGTCAAAGGGTGTAGAATCCAGCTCCAAGTGGCTCCCGATGGTCAAATATGGCATAACTTGAGCATCAAAATAAAAAAATGACAGTATTGATCATAACCAATTGAATAAAATAATAATACATGAGTTCATACTGATATAAATAAGTGAATAAGTCAAACATTTGATCATGAGTAGGATATTCACATAACCTCAAAATACCTCCCCATAAAAAACCTGATTACAAAGAGATAAAGAGTAATTTCACAGCTACTATCCAGGCAGATATTAGTTTAATCAAGAGAATCAAAGCTAACACCACTAATGATGGGAAAAATGGAAATCATGTAGCACATAATAGATGAAATAAGAACACTGTATCACTTCTGTGACATTCCTGCTCAAGATGCAGAACCTGAACCTAATCATGAGGAAGCAGCAGATAAAGTGAGGAACATTCTACAAAATAAGTAGCCTATAATCTTCAAAGGTATCAAGTTTGAAAACCAAGGAAAGACAAACAATTTCAAACTGAAGGAAACTAAAGAGAAATGACAAATGTGTGTGATCCTGGACTGGATGTCTTTTGCTGTAAAAGACATTAAGGACATACGTTAAAGCTTGAATGGGGTTTGATCATTAGATGGGAAAACTTTATCAATGCATTTCCTGATCTTGATGGTTGTGTAGGAATCGACAAATAAAACACAAAAGGTTAATGTCATCCCATTTTATCAGTGGCCAGTAAGGCCTGGATATTTGTGTGAGAAAACGGTGATGTACACTCGTTGCTTCTAGTTCTTTACCTCTCATTCATGCTTTAACATATCATAAGTTTTCCTTCTTTTCTTTCTTCTCCATTTTTAACTGCTCACCAAGGACTGCAGTAAAACCTTGGCTAACCGAACTTGTCCCACATAGCTTCTGTGTGATCTTAGAAACTTTACCTCACTAGTGCCTCAGTTCACTGTAATCTGTTACCTGGGAAAATAATATAATTGTGGTTGAGACTTAAATACATATAAAATGCCTAGAATCTCTAATGATTAGCAATGTTGAGCACCTTTTCATGTGTTTGTTGGCAATCTGTATATCTTCTTTGGAGAAATGTCTTTTTAGGTCTTCTGCCCATTTTTGGATTGGGTTGTTTGTTTTTTTGATATTGAGCTGCATGAGCTGCTTGTATATTTTGGAGATTGATCCTTTGTCAGTTGCTTTGTTTGCAAATATTTTCTCCCATTCTGAGCGTTGTCTTTTCATCTCGTTTATGGTTTCCTTTGCTGGGTAAAAGCTTTGAACTTTCATTAGGTCCCATTTGTTTATTTTTGGTTTTATTTCCCTTTCTCTAGGAGGTGGGTCAAAAAGGATCTTGCTGTGATTTATGTCATAGTGTTCTGCCTATGTTTTCCTCTAAGAGTTTTATAGTGTCTGGCCTTACATTTAAGTCTTCAATCCATTTTGAGTTTATTTTTGTGTATGGTGTTAGGAAGTGTTCTAATTTCATTCTTTTCCATGTAGCTGTCCAGTTTTCCCAGCACCACTTATTGAAGAGGCTGTCTTTTCTCCACTGTATATTCTTGCCTCCTTTATCAAAGATAAGGTGACCATACATGCATGGGTTTATCTCTGGGCTTTCTAATACAAATCAAAACTACAATGAGGTATCACCTCACACGGGTCAGAATGGACATCATCAAAAAATCTACAAACAATAAATGTGTGGAGAAAAGGGAACACTCTTGCACTGTTGGTGGGAATGTAAATTGATACAGCCACTATGGAGAACAGTATGGAGGTTCCTTAAAAAAAGAACTACCATATGACCCAGCAATCCCACTACTGGGCATATACCTAGAGAAAACCATAATTCACAAAGAGTCATGTACCGCAGTGTTCATTACAGCTCTATTTACAATAGCCAGGACATGGAAGCAACCTAAGTGTCCATCATCGGATGAATGGATAAAGATGTAGCACATATATACAATGGAACATTACTCAGTCATAAAAAGAAACGAAATTGAGTTATTTGTAGTGAGGTGGATGGACCTAGAGTCTCTCATACAGAGTGAAGTTAGTCAGAAAGAAAAACAAATACTGTATGCTAACATATATATGGAATAAAAAAAAAAAGGTTCTGATGAACTTAAGAGTAGGACAGGAATAAAGACACAGACATAGAGAATGGACTTGAGGACATGGTGAGGGGGAAGGGTAAACTAGGGCAAAGTAAGAGAGTAGCATTAACATATATGCACTACCAAATGTAAAATAGCTAGTGGGAAGCAGCCGCATAGCACAGGGAGATCAGCTTGGTGCTTTGTGACCACCTGGAGTAGTAGAGGGGTGGGATAGGGAGGGTGGGAGGGAGGCTCAAGAGGGAGGGGATATGGGGATATACGTATACATATAGCTGATTCACTTTGTTATAAAGCAGAAACTAACACAACACTGTAAAGCAATTATCCGCCAATAAAGATGATAAATAAATAAATAAAAATGCCTAGAATCGTTCTTGGCATAGGTTAACTGCCCAAAAATGTTAGTTACTCATTATTATTAGAACTGTCTCCATCCCAGAATTCTTGCCTGTAATCCAGACCTATATATTCAAGTGACCACTGGACATTTCCACCCGGCTGTCCCACAGACACCTGGAACACAGAATGCCAACACCTGAGCTCTGCACACCAGCACTTGTTCCCGTTCTTCCCACACCTGTTTTCCCTATCCTCATGAAAGCCTCTGCCAGAAACCTGAATGCCACCTTTGACCCTTTCCTTTTTTAAAAGAAAAAAACTTATCCTATTCAATGGATGACCAAACAACGTTAATTTTAATATCCTTTTATCTATTCCCCTCTTCCACCTTCCTGATTGTCACTTAGCTCATCATCTCATTACCTCTCCCAAGTTTTTGTTCATTTGTTTCTTTGTTGGGTGTTTGGGGGAGGGGGTTGTTATTTGTTTATTTTCTGAATGAGATGGAAGAACTCTTAAAGTAGAGGTATTCGTACAAGGGGTCTGACAGGATTGGAGGGTGTGGGTCTGTCCATGTGCCAAGACATCCAGAGAATCTGCAGTAGCCCAAACTCAGGTCTTTTTCAGAAATAGGCAGAGAGGAGTTCAGTTCTGAACATTGCAAAGCTAACTGATACCTCAGTCACCACGGAAGTTTCCTAGAATGAGCTGAGTTGCAGGAGGGAGTGCGCGGGCCCCGCCCACAGCTCCCCTGCCCGCTTCTCAGCCTGAGAGGTATCGGGAGGGTGGTCCCAGGACAAGTCTCCTGTCATCCATAAACATCTCACTACTTCTACCACTATGCCTGAGATACCAACTCAGGTGTGGAGCTAGGGGTTAGGTCATCACTCAGGATGAAACCCCTCACTCTCTATCCTGTTAATGACTGCAGTCTACCTAGTTTTCCTGCTTATCCTTGACTGTCTCCCATCATTTTTCTATCCTACCTCAAAAATAATCTTTCTAAAATGTAAATATGAACAAGTCCACCTTCCCCCCTTTAATGAAGTCACACTGTCTTTAACATAAAATACAACCCCTTAGTATGGCTTCCAAAGACCATTCTCTCCAGCTTTATGCTTTGCTCCCCTTCTTCCCCTTCTCTTGGCTTAATATAGAGTTCTGAACTAATCAGGGTATCCACAAGTGCCATCGACTCTCTCTTAGATCTTTGTGCAAATGTTGTTCTCTCTGGGCTGCTGTTGCCCATATTTCTTGCTTAGCTAACTTTTGCTCTCATTTGAGACTGCGCTCATACATAATCACCTCCAGGAAGCTTTGTCTGAACCCTGCAGTGGGTTACATGCTCTCCCGTCTTGTGCTTCTTTGGCAGCACTCACTACATGGTTTCATAGCTGCCTACGTATTCTCTATTCCTGCATTACACTGAAAAGCACCTGAAGGCAGGGACTCTGGATGTGTGTGGATGTATGAGTCTCTTCAGCTCTTACATTGTATTTCTAGTGCCTAGTACATTGACAGAAACATAGAAAGTATTTTTTAAAAGATTTTTGAGTAAGTGAATAACACCAGCTGTACTAGTGACTTTCTCCCTAATTCTACATCGTTTTAGACTGCCATCTATTTATAGCAAATTGACAAATCATTCAATTACAATATATTGACAAGTCAGTCAATGTTTACTTTCTATTCCCAGTGTCTGGCTTTCAATAATTACTCAATAAACATTTTAAAATATGCAGTTTTTAACTAAGACATTGAATCAGATATTAAACTGTTCTTTAAAATTATTTCTTTAAAAATGTATACTTTGCCTATAAGATCTGGACCTTCTAGAGCCTTTAAGATGCCAGCTACTTTTTAATGGCTCACTCATTAAAGATGAAAATGATTGTCTTTGTAATTTTTCAGGGGTTCCTTTTCTACCATGTATGTCAGTGGCATTGGAACAGTTCCCCACTCCAGCTTAGACTAATGAGTTATTTTCTATATATTTCCTATAGCTTTATAATCATCCAAACTTCACATGGTACCAAAAAGCAACTAGTGCATTTTATACCACAAGAGTTGAGTTCATAAAACAGAAAACATAAAAACAATCGATAAATCCTAACAATGAGTCTCTTAAAAGTATTTTATAAAAGCTCAGAGGAATATCTCCAGGAAAATGCAGACATAGCTTTTAAAAAGTTCTAGGTTTCTAGCTTGGGTGTAAATTAAGCCTCAATGGCTTTAGTTTATGTGATTAAAAGAGATACGACTCAAAGATATTTATATATTTTCAATGACCCTGGATTGGTATTATAAGTATTAATATCTAGCTTATAGGGTACAGTAAAATAAAGCACTAAGCATGGAATCACCAAGGACTTCAACAATGGACCTGTTTTTGGCATTTCTCCCCAATGATACAGTATTTGATGAAAGTACCTTTACATCTAGGATCTTTCACCACTCTTAGGAAGTACTGACTCCACGGGTTAGCTCTGTGCTGCCACTATAGCAGAATCAGTCAGTTTGCATCCTCAGTTGAATGGTTTCCACTAAAAAATGACTGGGATGTAGCAGTAGAGGCATTCTTTGAACTCCATGCTATGACTTTGATGCCTCTATCATCTCATATACATATTGAAGGTTAATGTTTAGTTCAGGCCCTGGGTGACTAGGACGATAGAGGACATTTAAGACATCAGTAGGTTATTATGAAAACCAAGCTTACAGAAGAAGAAAAGTAGATGCTATTGTATCTAATGATCTTTGCCAGCACGACAAGATTCCCCAAAGTTGGAAAACTGACCCTGCTCCATAAGCAAAGGACATGGCCCATTGACTCTGGAAGGATTCTACAGTCAGAGGTCACCACACTGGAGCCTGTTTACATGGTCACTAGCCTGCAAATAGGCCTACAAGTCCTGGATGTTACCTCTAGAGAGAGACGTTTAAATTATCAGAATCATCAGGAGGTGAAAAAAGCCCACTATTCTATCCCAGGATTCAGGGGAAAAAAACCTGTACATATCATCAATGGGTAAGTTAGCTCATCTCTAAAGTACCTTCCCAACTTAATGTTAGGGCAGCTCGAAGTGCCCATGGTGCCTTCCTGAGAATATCCACATTTGTGAAGAAAGCATTAGATAGATTGAATTCTTTGTAACTTCAAGTCACTTACTCTGAGACTCAAAAGCAAAGTAGGATTTATCAGTAAGGTAAAGATGTTAATACAAACATCACAGTGTCTGATTATAGAAGCACCCAGTGGGTGGTATCCTTCATTATTACTATATACTTACATTTGTATTTCTTGAAATACTTTGATAGTTCTCAAAGCCTCTTGAGCAACAGGGAGTATTATTATCTGCTTAACAAATACATTCTTGAGTAATCATTTCCACTAAGTTTCTTGCAAAGCTTTGCCATTTATTTCAAATGTGAACCTGTTGACAGATGAATGGCCAAAGTAACTACAGAAGGAACATCGTATCCTGCGTCTACCCAGAGTAAAACGACATGAAAATAAAAAGATGTAAAATAAAAATCCATGTGTTTATTTTAAACTATTTATTGAAATCTGCCTATAAAGTGCTCACCTTAATATCTGTAGGGCAAGAGAGGCTGCTCCTCTATAAGTGTGCAGTCCAATGAGAAAGATTAGATATTGCTGAGATAAGGGGACTAACATAAGACTTAGGAACACTATTTCTTCATGTCTGTTTTATGTCACAAACCCCCTTCTGAACTATGACTAAAGTCAACTATGGAACAAGCTATATAGTTTGTTTTGTGTGTTTCACTGTTTAAAAAAAATTCTAGCAGAGGTGATAACTATAATTTTTTAAGAAAAATTATGGCAAATTTGGTAAAAAGTAATCACAGCAAAAGTCTGAATCATGTACTACAATCAGACAGAATGCATGATTTTGTGGTTGGAAGGCCTTAGACAACTCACATTTATTATCTTTTGGTTTTCTCATTCGTAAAATATAAAAGATAGAACTGTGCCACTGTCTTTTGCATGAAGACATATGGGATTAAAGAGATATATAAAGTAAAAGAAGAGAGACAATACCTTGTAATGTCGATATTATTAACATGAGGAAATGAAGTTTCAGGAAGACTAAATACCTTGTAAAAGGTTATACAAGGGACTGGCTGAGTTGTGTCAAGGTTCATAGACTGTTATTACCATTTTCATCGTAGAGATATACAGGAAAAGGTAATTCTTGCATTTCGCTGTCTTTACAGTTTTTATATAGCAGCTACCATTTAATTCCTGTGTATGGTATCTGTACAATGGTTCTGACTTTCTTTGTGCATAAAAATTTTCTGGTAGGCTTGTTAAAAATGTGGATCGGGGATACCCTTATCCTCCCACACTGATTCACTGTATCTGGTGTGGGACTCAGGAATCTACATTTTTAACAGCCACTCCCAGGTGATTCCGTCACAGGTGATCCATAGATCACCTTTTGAGAAACACCTATTTCCATCACGTGGGGGATTTTAACAGAAAAGCAAGGTATCTTTCAGTTTTATTAGAACCTAACATACTGACAGTGTCTAGGTCCTAGCAAAATACCTAGTTAAATATGTCATATCAAGCTGAAATGACCTCAAAGTTCAGTCTGATCCTATTTGGATGGATTTGAACTGAGCCCCCCACAAGATTTAATACATATAATTATATGCATATATACAAGGTAGATGCTTTCTGTGGTAGAAGAAAGCAGGAAACTATCACTGATCAAAGAGTATTATAATTCTTGAATTTTCAGCTAGGTTTGATACTAACATTCTTAAAGGAAATGTATTATATCACTGTTTCTTTTTGATCTACTAAATTGATATCTCTGGATTAGGTTTTTTAAAAGTGTGTAAATTTAATTCTGTGAAACAAAGCAGAACAAAGAACTTTGAGGCCTTGAGGTAATCTTTCCACACGTCTTTGCTTAGGCCACTCTTTAGAAATCATAGAGGAAGGTGCTCTATTTATGCTTTTGTAAATCTTCTACTCTGTCTCCTCATTAAATTGACTTCAGCTTTAAATTGATCTGCGTAGCATACAGCCATTAACTTAGACAACCTAAAGTTGTCTAATCATCCTTTGCCTAGTCCAGAGCTGGTAATAAATCAATGGACAGAGCAATTGACATTTTTTTTTTTCTGGTTACTGAAATTCCTTGCAGTCCTTGTCAGGATAAACATCAAAGGGCTAGCAATTTTTCTGTTTGTTTTTAATGCCACAATGGCAAAATATTTATGGTATTCTGGGAATGTGTAAGAAGAATATTAAGTTCAAAGGCAAAAGAAGAGGCCAGACTAGGAGCTTTTCTACCTGGATCAGAGGTTTTTCTACCTGGATCAGAGATGTAGTCTGTGTGGTCAGAAAACTAAACATTTTTCCAGAAAGTGTATTTAGTGTCATTTGCACTGTATGGATTGTTGCATGGTTGATGAATGATGTGACCATTAAGATGCTACACTCCAAAATGTGGTAGGCAGGCATTTTTTTCCCTGGAGAGAAAAAAAGAAAACTACGAATTTGTACAAATGTATATCTAGAGCCTTAATAGACTCCAGGTTAACAAGGACCTTGAAAACTACTAATTAACTAGTTTAATTATCTGATGATGGGTCTCTACTTTTAATTCTAGAGTAGTTCATCTTTGGAACATTTTTTTTCAAATTATATGCTCAATCCTTTTTTTTTTTTTTTTTTAAGACAAATAATCTCTTTGTGCTATTAGTTTTACCTTCAGCTAGTCTTTTAAAGATCAACACACTTGTCATGTTTACAGTTGAATGCCGAGACCAGCTGTGAATTAAGCAGAGACAGTGGATTATGTAGATTAGACAACCTGGCTACTCAATTCCTATTCCAGGGAGTGATCCTGATTTGAGGGTAGCTGGGGATATTGGGAGAAGCTCTGGGTATGAGGTGATTTATATCACAATTGTAGGTCTGTCCCTTTACTTTGTAGGGGAACACTTTTATTGTGAAACTGAAAGTTTGGGTCGGACCAGCTCTTAGTTCCTTGCCACCTGGAAAATCTTAAGATTCTATGATTTTTGTGGATTCATGCAAATCTTTAATATCAGTAAGTCCCCATGGGTACTATAAATTTATCTTCTTGTATAATATGTGCAACCTTTGTCAAGTACTCTTGGATGTAGATGAATCTGGCATAATTTTTAAGTATTCTACTTTACCAGCACCTCATTGTATTTGGGTAAGGCTGATCCCCCTAGATGAGAGGCAGAATCTCTTGTGGGTAGATCAGGATGATTTGTAAAAGTCCTCACCAGTTTCTTTCAGAATGCAGTATCAGTCGCTTTCTGTCCCTTATTTATTCTTATTCTTCCCTAAGAGATATGACTGCATACTTAGTGCCTAGTTCAGGGCAATGATTCCATCCATGGACAATTTTAGAGGATAAATCTAGGTGCTTCTCTCTTTTCTGCCTGCAGGGAACTTTAGACTGGGAAGAACCTATTAAAGAAATCTCTTGGAGGAAGGCCAACCATTGTTTACACATTTATAGTAATAATATTCCTAGGTCCCTGTCACAGCTTATTTATGGTTGCTCTTAACTTTTCAATATGCGTCGTTCTACATGGAAAAGGCACAAGCAAATACCAGAATAACAGTCCCTTTGTTATTTTTTTTCCTCTAACTTCCTTACGCCCCCTCAACCAATTATAATAACCTGTCTCTACGGATGTTTTTTTTAACACTTCCTACTTTAGTATTAACAGTAAATTTAATTAACATGTTGTTTACCCACACGTCTGTTTCATTGATAAGCATCTCAGAGTATTGGACTCAAACCACCCTTGCAGCACCTGATCATAGCAATCCCCCAATGATGAGTCTTCATGTATCACTGTCTTTGATTTTTAGTCCTTGAGATATTTTAAAAAAATCCTGCATAGCTGTGTTCTTAGTTAACATTTCTTGAGTATATTTTTGAAGTAAGGTATTTTATGGGACTAATTTTTTGCATCCAGTTGTACTCATCTAAAAATCAATTGTCATGATTTGCTAAGGGTAAACTCAGCCTGCTCATTCCCCATTGATTTCTGTTACCCTAAGTTCATAAATTTCTTTTTATTTCTGTTTTAATTTTTTTTCGTTGCTTTGCTCAGATTCAGCGATATTATTTACAGGAATGCTCTCTTAGGAAACTCTTATTTACAGATTGACAAGTGAATATTCAGAAAAATCAGGTATTCTCTTTATATTCCTTTTTAGGTTGGTTTTAATTATATCTGGCTCATTTTTAGTGGTGTTATAGGGTGGGAGATGAAAGAAGGTTGTCAGTTCCTTGGGGACCAAAACTGTGTCATTCATTCATATTCCTCACAGAGGTTTAAATAGCAGATATTAGCGTTTCCTACAACTCCCAGTAGACCGTAAGCTCTATTGGCATGGAGATCACTTTTACACACGGGACCCACAATGCCTAGCAAATATTGGCTGGCTTTCTCTCTCTTTTGCTCTCAATCTGTGTATTATTCACATGAGCATATGTTAATTGAAATTTTTTTCACTGATGGATAATTTATTTTTAGTGAAATGCACAGATCTTAGATGCAGAGTTTGATAAATTCTGACAAATGCATACACACATGTAACCCACGTCCTATCGAAATACAGGACATTTTCATTATCCTAGAAAATTTCCTCATGTCTCCTCCCAGTTACAACCTCCCTGACAGAAGCACTCTTCTGATTTTTTTTCTAGTATGTACTAGTTTTGCCTGTTACAGACCTTCAAACAGTATGAACTCTTTTGTGTTCACATTTTACCAGTTTTTGATGTTTATCCTTGCAGCTCATCCGGCAGTATTTTCTTATTGTTAACGGGCATTGAACATACCAGAATTTTAAACCCATTCTCCTGTTGTTGGAGAATTACTATTAGTTTGAAACAACTAGCATTGTTTACAGTCTTTGGTTATCGTGAATTAAGCTGCTATGAACATCCTATACAAGTCATCTGTGTATGTGCATGTGTACCTATATTTATTTCTCTTAGACAAATACCTAGAAGTAGTGTTGTTAGGTCACAGAGGTAAGTATATGTTTATGAGAAACTGCCAGGTTGATTCCCAAAAAGATTATACTATTTTATGCTCTCACTAGCAGTGTGTGAGTTCCAGTTCCTCCAAATCCTTGCCCACAATTGGCATTGCCAGTCTTTTTAATTTTATCCTAATAGAAATATACAATGGCACAGCCACTTTGTAAAACAGTTTATGGTTCATCAAAATGTTAAACATAGTGTTACCATATGGTCCAACAATTCTGCTATGTACATAATAAGAAAAATGAAAACATACGTCTTCACAGAAACTTGTACAGGTACATTCATAGCACCATTATTCTTTTATTGAAGTATTATTGATTTATGATGTTTCAGGTGTACAGCAAAGTGACATTTTATATATATATTCTTTTGAAGATTCTTTTCCATTATAGATTATAAGATATTGATAAAGCTCCCTGTGCTCTATAGTAGGTCCCTGCTATTTATTTTATATATAGTAGCGTGTATCCGTTAATCCCAAATTCCTAATTTATCCCTCTCCTCCTTTCCCCTTTGGTAACCGTAAGTTTGTTTTCTATGTCTGTGAGTCTATTTCTGTTTTGTAAAGAAGTTGTTTATATCACTTTTTTAGGTTGTGGTATATATATATATATATATATACACATACTTATGTATACACCACATCTTCTTTGTTCATCTGTCAATGGACATTAAAGTTGCTGCCATATCTTGGCTATTGAAAATAGTGCTGTTATGAATATTGGGGTGCATGTATCTTTTTGAATTTGAATTTTCATCTTTCCTGACTATATGTCCAGGAGTGGGATTGCTGGATTACATGGTAACTCTATTTTTAGTTTTTTAAGGAACCTTCATCCTGTTCTCCGTAGTGGCTGCACCAATTTACATTCCCACCAACAGTGTAGGAGGGTTCCCTTTTCCCCACACCCTCTCCAGCATTTATTGTTTGTAGACTATTTGATGATGGACATTCTGACTGGTGTGAGGTGACACCTCATTGTAGTTTTGATAGCAGCATTATTCATAATAACCAAAAATTGAAAACAATTCAATGTTTATCAACTAATGGATAGATTAAAAATGAGGTATATTCATACAATGGAATATTAGCAATAAAAAGTAATGAAGTATTAATGCATATTACAATATGGATGAACCTTGAAATCATTATGCTAACTAAAAGAAACCAGACACAAGACTACGTATAGTATGATTCCATTTATACAGAATGTCCAAAACAGGGAAATTTAGACAGAAAGTGGATTTACAGTTGTCTAGGTCTTGGGCGGGGAGGGCAATAAGGAGAAATGAGGAGTAAGACATGGCCATGGGATTTCTTTCAGAGGGGACAAAATGTTCTAAAATTGAAAGTGATGATGGTTGCACAACCCTGTGAATACACTAAAAAACATTGAATTTTGTACACTTTAGATTGGAGAATTGTATGTTCTGAGAATTATATCTCAATAAAGCTGTTTTTTCCAAAAAGAAACTTATGCAGACGGGGAATAAGTGCAAAGGCCCTGAGGCAGGAAATGCTTGGTGTGACTGAGGAGTAACAAGAAGTCCTGGGTAGCTGGAGCAGAGTAAGCACAGCAGAGAGAGTAGTGGGAGAGGAGGTTGGAGAGGTAGGCAGGGGCCAGGATATATAGGGCTGTGTAGTCCATGAAAAGGAGTTTAGAATTTATTATGAATGTTGTAGGAAGCCACTGGAGGGTTCTGGACAGAGAAGTAGCATGATCTGATGGGTATAGTAAAAGATCACTCTGCTGCCTGTATGGGGTGAGAGCTACAGAATGGGAACAGGGAGAACAGTTAGGAGGCTCTGGTAGGAGTCTTAATGAGAAATGGTTGTGGGCGGGACCAGAATGAACTCTGGGATGGTCATGAAAAGTGGTTGGACTTGGGATGTATTTTGAAGTCAGAACTTACTGGCACACTGAATGTTTGATGTAAGGGAAAGCAAACCATTAAGGAGGAACAGGTGTATATCTGTGTGTATATTTGGATGTGCATTCTGCTTTGTAATAAAGAAAAAGCTGACTTCATTATTTTACTTTGTTCTAAAGGCACAGTATTTTATTTGGAAGAGAAAACAAAATGCTCACATTTCTGTCTCTGCAAACTCTTGTTCGTTGGATGGGCATATTCACATGAACTCCGAGAATGTTCTTAATATTGTTGATGTAAGAAATAAAGTACCTATAAAGTTCAAACATATAGTGTTTTACATAAATAGTAATGACCTAAGAGAGAGTGCTTTGTGGAATCTCATATTTCTCTGTGAAAATTTCATGTTGTAGTCCTGTACTGAATGTTTGCAATTGATCACATACTTATTTTTACTTAGTTTTTAGACAATTGTTTTTTCTGTTGAGTGTTTTTTGTAGCCATTTTTACCTTTTCACATGGCTTCTTACATCTTCCATTTATATATTAAAGCTGATTCTACAAGTCTAAGTCCTATTTAAATTAAATCCTCGTTCTCTTTATGTAATCATTTCATAGTTGGCCTCTTTATAGCACTGAATTTATTTTCTAAATAGCATTATTAAGTACAATTTACATGTGGAAAAAGCATCAGCAACATTCAGATTTTGTACTTTAAGTGACCATTTACATGTGTGTTGTACCTTGCATGCATAGTTGTGAAACCAAGAGAAGATAGCCACAAAATTCATCAAGTGCAGTGTTGACTGCAAAAATCACAATGAGCTATAAGCCAGTTCATTTGTGTTTCCATTAGGATGCACTGAATTGCATAATTATGCTATTGTTGTTGAGTGGTGAGCTAACATAAAGGTGCCTGTGGTTATTGCTTAAGATTGTTATCAAGGTAAATAAAGGTCTTAAATATTCAAAATAGGGCTTCCCTGGTGGCGCAGTGGTTGAGAGTCCGCCTGCCTGACGCAGGGGACACAGGTTTGTGCCCCGGTCCAGGAGGATCCCGCATGCCGTGGAGCGGCTGGGCCCGTGAGCCATGGCCGCTGGGCCTGGGCGTCCGCATCCTGTGCTCCGCAGCGGGAGAAGCCATGGCAGTGAGAGGCCCGCGTACCGCAAAAAAAGAAAAAAAAAAAAAATCAAAATAAATTAGTCATCCTGAGACTCTTTTATTGTTGTAGATTTGCAGGCATTTCAGAAAATTCCTTTCTTTTGAGGTAAACCCTAGCTTCATCTTTCTCGTTCCCTATGTCGCTACTGTGTGGACAGGCAATCCTTCCAGTAAGGTCTCTTTTCTGGTTTTAACGATAGCAAAGAGTTTTCTAATTCCCAGAAGTGGCTGATATTACTGACTACAGTTCTCATCCACAAGACATTTTGGAAATCCAGTGATCTGGCCCTTATTCATTCAATGTGGGTAGGGTATAACCTTTGCAATCAATCATGCAGTATGGCTGACATTAAATGCTGCCTGCCCACAAGTCTCCTGCGGCTCCTTTCTCCAGCTCTATTTTTATTTCCACATCAGGAACGCTCTCCGAGGATGAAGAGAGTATGGTGGTGGCTTGTGACTGCCAGGGTGTTGAAGCGGGAGAGCTGCAAGCACTCCTGCTCTTACTCCGTGGATAGACAAGGCTGAGGACAGTTCCTGTTGCCCACAAAGAATTTTAGCTGGAGCTAGATGTCGGCAGGCTGAATCAATCAATCAGAGAAGGCAGGTGCTAGGGATTTGGAGGTGAATACTAAATAAAGGGAAGAGAAACCCCAGGGAAGGGAGAGAGCATAAATGTAAATGGGGCAGTTGCTCTTTCCTGTACCAAGGAAACATTGTGCTATGCTTCCTGCACGTAGCGGGGGGCTGCAGATCAACAGTTAACGACACAAGTAAAACGCTGGCAAGCTTCCTGACTTAAGCAATACTCCACAAATGTTCAACAATATGAACAGCATTTATTGTTGTTTTGTTATTCAGTCTGATTTTTCCTCATAATGGAGATAGCTTGCATTTTCTTAATTACATCCCATACTGACCAGTGGTCTACAATTGGAATCAGCAATCCAGGAAGCGACTGGTCAGTTTACCTCACTGAAAAGCACTTGGAAATAATCCACACAGGCATCTAGTCCTGCCCTAACTTGGGCTCCACTCATGCTTTGCTCACACAAGCTATGATCATTAAGTTATATGCTTATAGGTCATAACTATACTGAGAGTAAATCCTTATATAGGTACTGTAAATGCCTGTCAATCAAATGTGAGTGTAAAGAAAAAGTTATATATTTTCTCAGCAGCTCTTTTAACAAACTAAGTGGGAGAGATGGTCTTGTTAACGCTTCTCAATTTTTTTAACGTTATATGACATGCATGAATTAATGTATCCAGCCATATCTACTTTTATAGATGTAGGAGTAGCAATGGTAATAGATCTCAAAGTATCTATTATCAATATTGTGATTCTCATTTTTGACCACTGAGTGAGTTGAGAGATATAATTGAAAGTTGACTGTCTTCTTGACAGGTAAGTCTAGAAGGCCACCCTCATTGTTTATAATGGATAAACCCTATTATCTCATGGTTTTCAGGGGTATTAATTGTACTTGATGTGTATGGTTCCAATGAGGAAGATGTAATATATGGCATTTGGTACTAGCTTAATATAAATCTTTATCATTTTACCACTACACATATTTTAGTTTTCCAAGGGGGGGAGAACAACAGTGTTTGTTATAAGAAAACTCTCTTACATAAATTAACATCTTTCAACTCCCAATTCCCAATGTAATTACAAAAAGCTTTTAAAGAAATAATCTGGTTATAAGGTTAGCTCTTATCACAGCCAGAGATCTAAAACAGGTGGAGTTGGCAAGACATAGGCAGTCATGGACTTATTTTTATTGATATATAATTCACATAACGTAAAATTCACCATTTCAAGTGTGCAGTTCAGTGGCTTTTAGTATATTCACTGTGTTGTGCAACTGTCACCACTATCTAATTTCAGAATATTTCCATCACCCCAATTAGAAAACCCATAACCCCAAACCTACTAGCAGTTACAATTCTCCTCTTTCCCCTGCCAATCATTAATTTACTTTCTATCCCTGTGGATTTGCCTATCCTGGACACTTCATATAAATGGAATCTCAAAATACATTGCCTCTTGTATCTGCTTTCTCTCAGAATAATTTTTTCAAGTTTCATCCATGTTGTAGCATGTAACAGTACTTCATTTCTTCTGTGATTAAATAATATAATAGTGTGGACATGACAAATTTTGTTTATTCATTTACCAGTTGATAGACATTTGAATTCTTTGAATTTGGGGGTTATTATTGAATAATGCTTCTATGAACATTCATGTATAAGTTTTTGTGTTAATATATGTTTTCAATGCTCTTGAGTATATACCTAGGATTGGAATTGCTAATTCAATGCTATGGTAATTCTGCTTTACTTTTGAGAAACTGCCAAACTATTTTCCAAAGTGGCTGCACCATTTTACATTTTCACTAGCAGTATATGAGAATGCCAATTTCTCTTCATACTTGCTAACACTTTTTCCTGCTTTTTTTGATTATAGTGATTTTTTTTTTTTTTTTTTTTGCTGTATGCGGGCCTCTCACTGCTGTGGCCCGTCCCGCCGCGGAGCACAGGCTCCGGACGCACAGGCTCAGCGGCCATGGCTCACGGGCCCAGCAGCTCCGTGGCATGTGGGATCCTCCCAGACCAGGGCACGAACCTGTGTCCCCTGCATCGGCAGGCGGGCTCTCAACCACTGCGCGACCAGGGAAGCCCTATAGTGATCTTAATCTATACAAAGTGTGATCTCATTGTGGTTTTGATTTGCATTTCTCTAATAACTAATGATGTTGAGAATTTTCTCATGTGCTTATTGGCAATTTGTATAGCTTCATTGGAGAAATGTCTCTTCATTGATGAACCCTTGAAAATCGGATTATATGTCTTTTTATTGTTGTGCTGTAAGAGTCCTTTATATATTCTGAGTACCAGACCCTATATAATTTGCAAATATAAAATTCTAAAATTTATAATTTGCAAATATTCTCTCTTTCAATGGGTTGTCTTTTCACTTAATTGATAGTGTCTTTTGACACACAAGTTTTTTTTTAATTTTAATAAAGTCCAATTAATTTTTTTCTTTGGTTGCTTATGTTTTTGGCATTACATGGAAGAAACTGTTACCTAATCCAAGTTCGTGCAAATTTACACCATTGTTCCCTTCTAAGAGTTTTATAGTTTTAGTTCTTATATTTAAGTTTTTGTTTCATTTTGAGTTAATTTTTATATATTATGTGAAGTAGGAGTCCAACTTATTTATTTTGCATATGAATATCTAGTTGTCTTGGTCATGAACTTTTTTTTTTTTTTGCGGTACGCGGGCCTCTCACTGCTGTGGCCTCTCCTGTTGAGGAGCACAGGCTCTGGACACGCAGGCTCAGTGGTCATGGCTCACGGGCCCAGCTGCTCTGCGGCATGTGGGATCCTCCCAGACCAGGGCACAAACCCGTGTCGCCTGCATTGGCAGGCAGGCTCTCAACCATTGCGTCACCAGGGAAGCCTGGTCATGAATTTTTAAGAGAGCAAATCCTTAGTAGTTTGAATAACTCAAGTGACTCCTAGGCTGATTCTGTGTCTTATTAGTTGTGCTTAATAGTTTGAACCCTTGAAAACTGTAAATAAAAATAGTTTTTAAATCATTTCCAATTAAACAGAAAATTTGAAGGACAGGAGAAATATAATGAAAAAATAGAAATCACTCATGCATCTAAAACTTAAGGCTAACCAGTTTAACTATTTTGCTATATGTATTTCTATCCTCTGTCTATGCATTCATATCATAATGTGCATACTGTTTTGGAAATCTCTTTTTAATATAATATGAGCATTTTACTGTGGCAATTTTTAAAAATTTTATTTACTTATAGTATTAGATTATGACTGTACTATCAATTTCATTCCAATTGTTATACTTTTTTTTTAAATGTCTCAAGTTAATCTTTTATTTATTTATTTATTTTTGGCTGTGTTGGGTCTTCGTTTCTGTGTGAGGGCTTTCTCTAGTTGCGGCAAGCAGGGGCCACTCTTCACCGCCGTGCGTGGGCCTCTCACTATCACGGCCTCTCTTGTTGCAGAGCACAGGCTCAGTAGTTGTGGCTCACGAGCCTAGTTGCTCCGTGGCATGTGGGATCCTCCCAGACCAGAGCCCGAACCTGTGTCCCCTGCATTGGCAGGCAGATTCTCAACCACTGTGCCACCAGGGAAGCCCCAATTGTTACACTTTTTAAAAAAAAGAAGTGTTACTATGAGTATTCTTTTACCTTAATGTATTCATGTGACTCTGATTATTTTCCTACATAAATTCATAGGATTTGAATTTCAGTATCAAAGGCTTTTGAGTGATATTGACAACTCTCTAGAACTATTCCAGATGATGGTGGTTATTGTCTCCGGCATTTCTTTTTTATTCTTCCTTAGGATTTTCATCTCTCTGCTTACATTGCTCATCTGTGCTTGGATGCTATCTACTTTATCCATTAGAGCCTTTAGAATATGAATCATAGTTTTAAATTCTAAGTCTGAAAATCCAACATCTCTACCATGTCTGCTTCTTTTTTATATATATATATATATATATATATATATAAGTTTATTTATTTTTGGCTGCATTGCATCTTCGTTGCTGCGCGTGGGCTTTCTCTAGTTGTGGCAAGCAGGAGCTACTCTTCATTGTGGTGCATGTGCTTCTCATTGTGGTGGCTTCTCTTGTTGCAGAGCATGGGCTCTAGGCATGCAGGCTTCAGTAGTTGTGGCACTCAGGCTCAGTAGTTGTGGCTCTCAGGCTCTAGAGCGCAGGCTCAGTAGTTGTGGTGCACAGGCTTAGTTGCTCCGCGACACGTGGGATCTTCCCAGACCAGCGCTCGAACCCGTGTCCCCTGCATTGGCAGGCGGATTCTTAACCACTGCACCACCAGGGAAGCCCTACCATGTCTGCATCTGATGCTTGTTCTGTCTCTTCAAATTGTGTTTTTGCCTATAGGTATGCCATGTAATTTTTTTCTTGGTAGCTGAACATGGTACTGGGTAAACTGTTATGAATAGGACTGTAATAATGTGGTAGTGAGGGAGGGGAAGTGTTCTATAGTCTATAATTAGGTCTCAGTCTTTCAGTGACCCTATGCCTCTGGACTATGAACTTCCTGTGTTTCTCAGTTTTCTTTCGTTTTGCTCAGGTGGGACAGGAAGGCTGGGGGTGCTGGAGATAGGTATTTTCCTTCCTCCGGGTCAGCTAAGCTCTGATAATACCAGAGTTTAGGCTCTGATTAACTCGCTTACCCTGAAGGCAGGCCTTGTTAAGAAGAACAAAGTGCCTTGGTATATTTTAAGTGGTTCTTTTTCCCCTCCCCCAGGTGGAAGTACCAGGAAATTTTTCTCTGATATTTACTGTGGGAACCTGGTCAAACTCCTGCAGGTAAATCTCACAATGTTGTGGAGGTCTCCTTATGACTAGGTTCTCCTAGAGTTTTTGACTCTCACACTTAGCACACTGTGCCTCCAGCAATTCATCAATTACAGTTCAGGTTTCCCTACCCAATCCTGGTTCCCAAGGCTGTTTCAGCTTAGGAGTCTCTACTCTGGTAAGCCACTCCTCCTTATATTTGCCTGCCTGTCTTTCCAATCAGGCCAGCCATTTCCTCAGTGTCTTCCCCTCTCCTGTGGTTCCATAAAAATTTTCAGTTTTTCAATGTGTTCAGCTTTTTACTTGTTATTAGGACATAGTTGCAACTTCCAAGATCCTTATATTGCAGAACTGGAAACCAGAAATCAGTGATCAACTTTGAATTCTTTTACTAGGAATGTAGGATTTACAAAAGATAGGTAGGAAGAGAAACCTAGCTATCCTTTACTTTAAATGGAAAGAAGGTTAAGGAAGATGGGTCAATTGAATTTTTACTTTCAAAGAGATAAGAAAATAAGTGTAGCCATTGAAAGAAATATTTAGAGGCATAAGATTCTCTAACTTAAGAGCTGAATGAGGCAGCATTATAAGTTTTCCGTGGTCAGGGCCTAGATGTCATTTCTCTTGTAAACTCTTATAACATAGAGCAGTCAGTCAGAAAATACTGATTGGCAACCGGGAAGAAATTATTTTCTTACAGCCATGGGCTAGTTACCTCAAAATATCTGAGAAGCATAGAGCCCCCTCTAAGGAGGAATTCAACCATGGTTTAAGGGGATGGGCAGTATTGTGGGCCTAGGTTTTCTACAGTATGGTTTTTTCCCTGCCTCCTGCCATGGTTAATTAGACAAGTGGTGAGCAGCCAGTAGTAGGCTGCTCAGGATCCCATGATATGGCCTCATACAAATAGATGACTGGGTCAGTTAGATTCTACCTCTTAGAAGATTGACCTGGGAAACTTTCTGAGACTAATGTCATGAAGAGGAAGGAGATGACGCTGAATGAGTATATTGCCGAGGACATAAGGTAGAACAGGAACATAAGGCATGATGACAAACCAAAGGCATGAGAGAGAAGAAGCCATTAATTAAGCAGAGACTATGAGAAGGTGAAAAAATAGAGTACAGGGCGCAGATTTTCACGGTTAGAAGAAAAGATTGGAACAGATGTCAGAAGAAGAGATTGTCATCTACGTATTCCTACTGGTAGGATTTCTTAATTTGCTTTGGATCCAGAATGCTACTCTCAATAAGGTCCAGGTCTGCTTTAGCTCCTGTTTCATGAAATTCTACCTCATTTACTGTTCCATATGTATCTTTTAATAACCTACCCATCCAGCCCTTACTTAGTTACCTTATTGCAACAGAAAGGTCTAAACAAAGCAATATATATGGACTTTTCTCCATTTTATCTATTTTTATGTAGATAAAGCTTGAAATATTTCAATGTCTAAGACAAAAAAATGCTGGATAATTTTCCATAAACTCATTAAAAGGGAAATCTCCTTTAATTCAGAATACTTGAATAATATTTGACCTTCTTAAATTGATTTTATTACCTAGTTGTCCATTTAATTTATATTGCTTATGTTTAAGTTAAAACTTATTATATGTTTTAGAAGAATGTATCTAATAAGAAGAAAAAAATAGTTTCTATTAACATACTTCAGACTATGAGCAGCTTACCAGTTGGGATTTAAGAGTTGTTCCCAAAGGCATTTATTTTTTAAATTAGTAGTTGGCTTATGAATTCCTTAGGCTTTCCTCAGGGACATCAATATAGGTCTGTTTAGAAATACAATAGTGGTTTGAAACTTATATTTTTAGCTTATAAACCACAATTACTGAATTTTTATACAAACTAAATTATGCACAGTAAATTTGCTTTATTTTTGTTTTTGCTCCTAAAAGATATAAAAATTGAACAAAAGTTAATTTATTTTTGTTTTTCCAAAGGCTTACCTTTATATTAAAATAACTCAAGCCCCATAAATACAGTACCTTAATATTTTGATAAAGTATCATTTGGTCAACTAGATCCCTTAAGCAGTGGACATCTATCTTTGACTAGACGTCTTTAGTGATACTATACAAAGTTAATACTGTAAGAAGAGCAACAGAATAAAAGTTCACAGGTATTTTGACCTATCTTACAGGCTCACTGCCAAAAAACACATGAAAGCAAAGGAGATGCTCAGGTGGGTTGGTGACCTGACACAGTAAACAGAAAAATAGGAATCTTAATTGTTCATAATACAAATGGTTTAGATGAGAGGAGAAGAGGGGGTAAAAAGTAAAAAGGCAAGCTGAAAGATGTGAAAACAGTTGGAAAAAATGGAAAGAACCTTAGACATAATCAGTATACTTGAGGAAAATTATATACTATGTCCATAAGCCTACTCTACAAAAAAAGAAGGGAACAGTATGATTCATAAAGCGATATTCAATCGCTTACCCTATAATTTTCTTAGCACTTATTAATGCAAAGTAATGGAGAGGTGGAAATGTTCTTCTAGCTCTAAAAGAGAATGTAGACATCTGTTTATATACAATTAAACAATGATAATAAAATTTTCTTGGGACACTATGATAATTCTTTTTTTAATGTTTCATGAAGGAAAAATTGGCTTTTTCTTCCAGTATTATGGAAAAATAGATATTCTAAGAACTGTTTGTCATACAAAACATCATGCTTCAGGAAAGTCAATCATTTACCTTAAAATATGATAGATTAGAATAGTCCAGAGCACCTATCATAAACAAAAGCAAATTATTCTTATGAAATATAACTTCAATGATGCCTTTCAAGATTACTATAGATGCAATCAGCCAAATAAATGGTCTTAATAAAATATAGGAAAAAGCCACCCACCATGAGAGAAAATCAGAAGAAAATTTCAATTGCAGAAATAGAGCTCAGAAAACATTAGATACTAAAATCATCAAAATATATTTTTTAAAATGAATATGGTATTTAAGAAATAAAAGGCAAAGTTAATAACATGAAAAAGGGAATAAGGACTATTACAAGTAGTTAGGCAAATTTGAAAACACCTATAGCATTTAAAATAAAAACATAAATATTGACATTTAACACTAAAAAATAAAATAGTTAAATAAAGATTAAATACAGCTGAAGGGAAAATTCATGAGCTGAAGGGAAAATTCATGAACTGAAGACAGACCTGAAGAATTAGGCAGACTTCAGTTTAGAGGCATGAAGAGATCAAATTTATATAAGAGAGGTTAAGAGTCAAGGAGAATAAAATAAGTTCTCTCGTTTGTCCCAGTGTATTTCTAGATATAATATATAGAATGAGTCAGTCAGTATTCAAAGTGATAATAGCTGAGACCTTTTCAGAATAGATGAGAGACGAATATTCACAGTAAATTCCAAATAGGATAAGTAAAAACAAAGCCATATCTATGCTTGTAGTAAAATGCAGAAGTCAAAAACAAAAAGAACTTAAAAGAAGTCAGAATGAAAAGAAAGATTCCTACAAAGTAATGACAATAACCTGATAGGAAACTTCTGAATAGTAATAATGGGAGCAAGAAAATAATAAAAGATTTTCTTCAAAATATTGAGCGGAAAAATAAGTGCTAAAATAATATTGTGTACCTATAAACAGTTATTTCAGAAGACAGCAAAATTAAGGCAGTTTAAAAAAGTAAAAATGAAAGAATATACCAGCAACAGGATCTGTAAAAAGAAAATGATCCCAAGAGGAAGATGTGAATGCAAATAAGACTGAAATTCATGAAGATGTGGAATGAGATTAGTAAGCGGTGAAATTTCTGTTAGCAATGAAATTAGTATTATTAAATTATATATATATATTAAAAACTTATTGTTTCTAATAATTTTGGAATTTTAATAAGAACAAGAAAGATGTTAATTAAGTTTAGATTTTAAGTATGCAAATTGAATTTTTAAGGTTGCCCACAAAAAATAATAGATTAGAGCAGAGGTCAGCAAGCTTTCTCTGTAAAAACAGCAAGTATTTCAAACCTTGCAAGCATATATGGTCTTTGTAATAACTATTTAACTTTGCCACTGTGGTATGAAAGCAGCCAGAGACAACATGTAAAGCAATGAGCATGGCTGTGTTCCAATAAAACTTCATTTATGACAATAAGCAAGGCAGGGTTGACCTGTGGGCTGTAGTTTGCTTATCCCTAGGTTAGACGGTATAGCTATCAAACAAATAGAAATATGAAGCAAAATAAAAAATAACAGATTTACCAAACTTTATCCATCTAAATGTGGGAAAAATATAGAAAAGAAACAAGATTGGAGAAATCAAATGGATCCATAATGACAAAGATAAGTAGAACCAATAAATATAAACAAATTAAAGTACCTAAAATAGAGAGATTGCTAAAAAGGTACAAAACAAAATCTGATTTTATACTCTTTACAAAAGAACAAAACTTGAAAACTAAAATCTTAGGCCACAGAGAGTTGAAAGTAAATGTAGAGATAAACCAAGATACACCAAGAAAATACTAATCAATAGGAAGCTATTATATCTGTATAAATTTTAAAGGAAGTATACTTCCAGACAAATTTTTAAAAATCATTGTTATAAAGAAGATAGGACAGAATAATAAATTGTAAATTCATCAGGAATATATGAAACTACTAATAAATATAAGCAAAAAGTGATAGGATTACAAGGGAAAAAATAGACAAATGCCATCACGATAATGGAAACTTTTAATATATTTCACTCAGGGATTGATAGAACAATCAGAAAAATATTAGCAAAGATATGGAAAATTTAGCTATAGGGACAAATGTATCTAATGAATAACTTTAGAACTTATTTTGTGCTGTGAGGAAAGACCCGTCCATAAAAGCAAGTCTCAATAAATTTTAAAGACTATCATTTTTACCACATTCATCCACTTCAGGGCTGTTAAGAAACAACTTAATTGCATAGCCTTGATAACAAAACAATTGTTAATTATGTCCATAATAATTTATATACTCAGTATGTTGTCAAAAGTCCTGCTAGTGGTTTTCTTGAAACATATAAAATCTGATTATAAAAATGTTTGTGGAAAAGTCTGACCAATAATGACAATTTTGAGGGAAAAAAAAAAAAGCTTACTCTACCAGAAATTGACTTATTGTGAAGCTTTGGCAATCAAGACAAATTGACCAAACAGAACAGAATAAAGAATCTAGAAATAAATCCATACATACATAGAAATGTAATATATGATGTAATATCATTGCAGATCACTGGGGAGAAATGAATTGTTCAAGAAATGGTGTTTGAAAAAAGTAGCTCACTGTGTGAAAAAATAATATTGCATTCATACCTCACAGAAAACACATGTGCACATGCAAACATAACTCACATAATAATTTCAAGTGCATACATTATCTAAATGTGAAATCCATATCTTTAGATGTTTTAGAAAAATATATAGAAAAAGAATTTTATGTTTGCAAGTCATAGAAATATTTTTGAACTTATATTTCTGTCCTCTAAACACTCAATAATACTTACATTTGCTAGAACTAAAGAAATAAGTTGCTTTACTTCTACATTTGGTAAATGCCTGAGGCACAAGCCTAAGATTATATTTACATGAATGCTTCACGGTGCAACACTTCATAGTACAATTGGGCAACTCCCCGCTATGACATAAAGCCAATTGAAAAGACAGACGGTTTTTGCAAGCAAATATAAGACTGCACAGTGACAATTCTCTGAGTGGTAGCAATGGCATTTGAAAAATTATACAACATTCTTGGGATATATACAGTGAATGAGTTTGATGAGTAACTCAGAATTGTGATTATTAAAAACACTTCTCCCCCGAATTATTTTACAGTGCTGATGGCCTGGTTCTTTTGTAGGCATCTGTCTTGTGTAAGTAAAATGCTGCCCAGAATTTAGCTGCATGAGTAAAAGTTCACCATTTTTACCTTTGTTAATTTTTCACGAGCCTGTAATATAATTTCAGGGTAGGTAGGGAAAAACTTCCTACTTCAACTTTAGTTGTTGTCCCACATTTTGTTTGAATATTTTGACATTCGAACAAAAAAGAGAAGAAACAGTGCAGGTGGTAGAGCAGCTTTTATTTGTAGATAGCTAAAAGATGAAAGAAGATATGCTAGTCTCAAGCTTAAAGTAACAGAAGCTGAGCAGTAGAGTTGGATGCTGAATAGGACTTTTCCTGGCCTCCAGATGTAAATAATAGGTTATGTAAAAGGAGAATCAGACTGAAATCAAACTTCTAATCTGTACATTAGAAGTTGGAAGACCATGGAATAACAACTATGAGACTCTTGGGTGAGAAGGTCTGAACGTGAGAATCCATTATTCTAGTTAAGATAGCATTCACTTGTTAAGGGGAAAGAAAGTTACTTGTTAATATACAGTATTCAAAAATTATATCAACCACATACTTTAAATGAGGAAAATACTTGGGTAAAGATTCTGACCAAGTTGAATCACTTTGCTGTACACCTGAAAATAACACAACATTGTAAATCAACTATATTTCAATAAAAATTTAAAAGAAAACAAATAAAAAAAATTTAACCAAGTAACAAATCCCAAAGGAGACATCAAGAGAGGAGATGATAAAGAAGAAACAGTAATGAGCAATGAGCCTTCTACCCCATTGTGGATAAATAAATACATTAATAGATGGATAATGTTAAATAATGATGAGGCAAATGAAACATTTACAAATAATCTAGGACAGGAAGAACTAGAAGATTTGGTAAAATCTACAAGCTGAGGTGAGAAGGATAATGATGAAGTAAAAACCTTTACTAAGGGCAATTTTAGAGTGGAAAAAGTAAAGATATTTTTTATAAGTTTTATCTTTTGGGCATAAGAAGAGGCACATTGTTGGAACAGGAATGGTGAGTGCCTTATTTTTATGTGATAGTTGAGAATAACTGCCAAATTATGTGTTTTATTTTTGGAATCCTTTTTGCTTTGTTTTCACTTGAGTTTTTTTTCTGCTCATTTTTAAAATATTGAATATAGTTGATTTACAATATTAGTTTCAGGTGTACAACATAGTGATTCAACATTTTTATAGGTTGTATTCCATTTAAAAACTCTTGTACACTGTTGATGGGAATGTCAGTTGGTACAGCCACTATGGAAAACATTATGGAGTTTCCTCAAAAAAAAAAAAAAACCACTAAAAATATAACTACCATATAACCCAGCAATTCCACTACTGGGTATATAGACAAAGGAAATGAAAACACTAATTCAAAAAGATACATGCACCCTAATGTCCATAGCAGTGTTATTTACCATAACTAAGAGATATGGAAGCAACCTAAGTGTTCATCAACAGATGAATAGATAAAGAGGATGTAGTATATATATACAATGGACTATTACTCAGCTATAAAAAAAAGAATGAAATTCTGCCATTTGCAACAATGTGCATGAACTTAGGAATCTATTTTCTTGGTAGAAAAAGTAAAGAAGAACTTTAAAATTAACAAAGGGGATAAATGGGATGAATCATACCATCTTGATCATACCAGCTAACATATAGATCAATAAAACAGGAAGGCATGAAGGATGATAGTGAACATAAATTAGAAGAAATACAGCCAAGTATATAAGATATTATATTAAATGTGAATGGCTTTAAATCCCCTTAAGTCAGAGATTCAGTTTGGATTAGAATGCAAAACCCAGAAATACACACTTCACAAGAAGTGATAAAGGCAGGCTGAAAAAAAAGAAATTGGGCAAAGAGACACAAGGCACTGCAAATTCAAGTAGTCATAGCAATATTAATATTAGACAATGTGGTATTTAAGAACACTAAACAATATGAAGAGGATAGGAGGGAGCAGTAAAAACTATGATTCATGAAGAGGATGTAATAAACACAATCCTGTATGTCTAAATATTAGAGCTGATACAGAGAGTAAAACTAATTTGAAAGGCCATGTTGCTCAATTATGATGAACGAGTTTAACATATTCCTTTTATAGTTGGAAATACTTAACATAAAAATTAGTAAAGTCATGGAATAATTGAATGAAATAACATCTATATATACATAATACATCAAGATGCAAAGTTTATATACTTAAATATGAAATGATGGTACATATTTGCATATATCCATGAACAATTACAAAACTAGATTCTTTACCTCAAAAAACAAAAATAATGCCACAATTTCTTTTCAAAACATAATAAAGTTTAAAATAAATAATGAAATTAAGTGAATGGTGACAAAAATGTTAATATCCTAGAAATTAAGAAACACATTCCAGATAATCTTTGGTTTAGGGAATATAAAAAAATAAAATTACTTTCAAGCAAAAAAAGAATAAAAAGGAAAACATTTCACCACAAATTACAGGGCACAAAGAAAAACCTATAATCAAAAGAAAATCAATAAGCTTACATACCTTCATTAGAGTAAAAGAATATTACTGTGTATCTCAAGCAATTGGGAATTGCATAATAAAATAAACATAAACAGAAAGAAAGATTAATAAATACAAAAGCTAAAGTTAATAAAATATAAATAAATAACAAAGAAAAAGTGGTAGCATTATACCATGAAAAACTAAATCCCAAATTAGACCTTTGGGAAGAAAAAGTGTTAAATACCATATCAAAGGAAGAATTTTTAAAAAACAAGAGAGTAAAAATATACTTGATAAGTAATGAGAAAACTCACAAATATTGAAGATTAATAGATCATAAGAAACTATTCAATTCTATGGCAAGAAATTTTAAAAACTAAAGGAGATGATCAAACATAACCCCCAAAAGAAAGAAAAACTTGACTAAATGATGAACATAAAAGAGATTATAATGATTAAAAATTACCATTAAAATGAAATAGGACAGGTGGATTCACATGCAATTTGTATCCAAATTTTAAATATAAATTCCATGTTACTTAAACTATGTCAAACTATTGAAAATGATAAATAATTCTTAATTACTTTATGAAGGCTATATAACTTTAATATAAAAGATAATATATGCAATGCCCCAATGAAAATGACAGGCAAAGCTATCTGATTAATAAGTTGTAAAAAAAAAAAATATTATCAAAGAAAACTCAGTAATGCAAGAGTGGCTCAATAACAGGAAATTTGTCAACATAACTCAAAATATCACTCTTGTTGGATAAAAATAACATGATTATACCAATAGATTCCAGAAAATTCTTTGAAAGTCAACAGCCTACTAATAACTTTAAATAAGATGAAAAAAATAGATTCAGATATAATAAAGGTTTTTCAAGAAAAATTTATATCATGAAAATATCATTCTTATCTGAATTAATGTGTAAATTTAATGATATACATAGAACTTCATTTTGTAATGATTGAAATATATGATTTTAAAATTCAAATGTAATTTCCTAAAGATAATTAAAAACTATAAATACTAAAGGGAGCCTTGCCTTTCCAAATTACAGAACTATAAAGCTACTGTAATTAAATCAATTTGATATGGGGACAGAGCAGGGAAATTAAAAAGGACAACACCATAATAATATCCAGATATAGTCTACAGTATATATGATATCTTTGTTATCATAGTAAAAGTGCTATTTAAATTCAATGTGGGAAAAAATGGCTTATTTAGTGAATGGCGCTGGCACAGTTGAATATATATTTAGAAGAACATAAAATTATTAACTTCTGTCTCACATCATATATTAAAAATTCAAGAAAAAAGTAATGACCTTTTTTTTTTAAGGGAACAATCTTAGGGACATATTCAGTAGCATGATGGAGTTTGGCTCATAACAGCCTGCATAAGACAATCATGCACATCTTTTCCCAGCTCCGTATTCTGGGATATCATGTTAAAACTTGAAATTGGCAGTGGTCGAAAATGTACATCACAGAAATTAGCAAATGCTACAAATCAGGGCTTCCATTTCTACCCCACCTGGAGCCAGTTGTTAAACATTTATCAACATATTACCGTGTACATAAAATTGCCTAATACAAGGCTTGAAGGATATCTACATATATACTTCTCTATTCTAAATTTGGGAAACATTCTTAACAGGAAAACTACAACTGAAAAACAAAACCCAAAATACTTGTCTATTTCTCCTTTCAGTTCCATCAGCTGATGCCTCATATTTTTTAGTTGTATACATGTTTAGGATTATTATGGGTTTTGGAGAATTTACTTGTTCATCATTATATCATGCCTCTATCTGTGCTAATCCACCCTTTTCTTTAGTCAGCTTGGACTGAAATTAATATAGTTATTCTAGCTTTCTTTTGATTAGTGTTAGCATGAGAAATCCAGTGTAATTCTTACCTTTGTTTCTCTGTAGATAAGAAAAGTGTCCCCTTCATGCCCCTGGGTTTTTTCAAGATTTTATTTTTGTCTTTGGTTTTCTGAAGTTAGAATATGAATATGAATATGGAATACATGTTTTTGTTTGGTATTTATCCTGCTCTGTGTTCTCTGAGTTTTCTGAATCTGCAGTTTGGTGTTTGTCGTTAATTTTACAAAGTTCTTAGCCATATAACTTCAAATGTTTATTTTGGTCTGTTTTCTCTTTTCCTCTGGTATTCCAATTATGTGTATGTTACATCTTTTGACTTCATCTCACTGTTCTTGGATGCTCTGTTCTTCCCGCCCCCCCCCCCCCCCGCATATTCTTTATTCTTTTGAATTTCAGTTTGGGAAGTATCTATTGATCTATATTCAAGCTCATGAACTTTCCTCTTGACGTCTACTCTATCGATGGACCCATTGAAGGCATCCTTCATTTCTCTTGCAGTGGTTTTGGTTTTTAGCATTTCCTTTTACTTCTTTATTAGAGTTTTCATCTCTCTGCTTACATTACTCATTTGCTTTTGCATATTTTCTCCTAATTCCATTAGAGCCCTTAAAATATTAATAGTAATATTTAAAATTTTTCTAATCTAACATCTGTATTACATCTGAGTCTGGTTATGATGCTTACTTTGTCTCTTCAGACTATATTCCTTCTTGCCTTTTGTCATGCCTTGTAATTTTTTATTGAAAGCTGGACACATTGTAGAAAGTAATAAAGTAAATAGTCCTTTAGTACAAGAATTTATGAATTAACATATCATTTTAATTATTACAACATATTATTAATTATTAATATAGTAACATATTTTAATAGCTAAGAGTTGGACTAAAATAGGAGTTACAGGTTCCAGAGGCTTCAGATTTTGCTAGTGTCCTTGTTTTTATCTTCGCTTTTGACTTAAGACTTTCCTAAGTACTCCTCCTCAGAGAGTTTGTGTGTTATAGATTTTTCAGATATAATCCACTGTTATTACACTGGAACCCTGTTGGTGTGCTGCTAAGGTATGGGGGAAGATGAGTGTTCTATAATCTTCTAATTAAATCTCAGTCCTTCAGTGGACTTATATTTTCAGGACTGTGATACTCATAAACTGTACTCCAGTGGTACAGCTTTGGTTTTTTTTTCTCCTTTGCCCCATTATTCCTGAATCTGTGACCCCTGATTGCTATATATCCCCTGCCCCCTAATTAGGTGAGACAGGAAGGCTGGAGGGAGCTGAGTGGGAGCGATTCCCTTCCCCTAGCAGAGCTTTTTAAGTTATTTCCTCTGGAGTGTAGGCATTTGTTATGGACAAGTTTCTGGGCTGGTTTTGCAATGGCTGCTCTTCCCCTCCCCCTGCCAGAGCCACTGGGGATCTTCCTAGAATCCTCAGCATAAGGACTTGGTGGAATTCTGGGAGAAGCCCCAAAAGCGTGGTTGCCCCTGGAGTTTCTCATTCTTCACTTGTTCATAATCAGCCTCCAGTAATTCATCAAAATTACATTTAAATGTTCCTATCACCACATTATTGCTCTCTAGTAACTTCTGCTCCAAGAAAGCAGATTTCAGTTGCTGTTTCTTCCTTGAGGCACCTGTCTCTCCAGATTTTGGGCTGATAGTTTATCTGCAACTCTGGTTCTCTGATGGTTCCAAAAAAATTGTTGATCTTCAGTTTGCATAGCTTTTTCTTGTTGTAAGGATGGGAATGATGCCTTTCATGCTATTTGAATGTAGGAGCTGAAACTGGAAGCTGTATGATTGAAAAAGAATCTTTTGAGCATATAAAAATATAGAACTTTAGTATTGCAAAAAATAGCATAGGCAAAGTTAATTTGAAGAAGACATAGCTTTTGGAAATATCTATTTGCAACCTACCTGACAACCAAAGGGGGGACATTTCTATACGATACAAAGAAGACTTACCAATAGACGAGATAAAGATAGGCAAACCAATAGGAATGTGGTCAGTTCAGAAAAAGCAAACCGAATGGCCAATGAACTTATGAAAAATTATTAAATTAATTAATAGTTGTGTGAATGCAGACAAAAGTAACAAAACTTGAAAATTAATATAAAAAAACTCAGGCACTCCTACATTCTGGTAGAAATATGAATTGCTGCAAACTTTTTGGCAAACAACCTGGCAGCAATCATTAAAAGTCCACAAACCTTTAGCCATAGATAACTCAGTGTTTCATAACTATCATATAAATAAAGGCAAATTAAGGTATTCACATGGATGTTGATGGCATATAACTGTTAACAATGTGAATGCTTGGTGCTAGAAAAATGCTTACATAATAATGAAACAGCCAAACTATGGGATATTTTGCACTAATTTAAATGAACAAATGAATTACAGCTATGCCTGTTGAGTTGGAGGGATTGCCATAAAGTATTTATGAATAAGAAAAGCAGAATGTAGAAAATATGTTTAATATTTTAACTTTAGAAAATAGCAAAAAGGCATACATACGTAGATCTACATAAAGATTTTGCCAAAGTTGCAGATTCTTTTTACAGTATGATTTTATTATGGCAAAATAAGCAACTGAGCAAAGGGGATTTTTAAAATATCCCTTTATATGCATGAAGATGCTTGTATAAGTTTGAATAAGCAAGTTGAGATGTATGGAAAAATACACACAAGACATGGGTTTGCTTGTGATAGGAAGATGGGGTGGGAGAGGGGACATGGAGCAGATAACAAACTTTTTTTTAATATATCTTTGTACTTCTTCACTACTTTCAAGCTTATATTATAGTAAATTGGAAAAAATCAAATATACAAGTTCTAAATTAAAAAATATATATACAGATTTTACTGAGTATATCAGTCTGGATTTGCTGAAGATACCAGTCACAAGTATTAAAGGAACAAGGGATTTAATATAGGAATTAAGTGTTTCATAGCTGTGGGAGTAGCTAAGGGAAGGATGGTCTGTAAGCCTGTATCTAAAAGATCAGAGAAAGTTACTAGCCACTTGAGCAAAGATACTGAGTCAGTTCCCTCATGATCTCCCTAGAAAAATGTTGTTTATTTCAATTCTGCTTTATCTTAACACTAAGTTCTTTCACTTATAAACTCCATTAGTCATAGTTCCAAGCTTAACCAAGATGACATGGCACAATCCAGCACAGTCTACCCTTTTGTCAACTTGGCACTCATACAATCCTTTTAAACTTTCAAATGAGGCTAATAACCACATCATGCATCTGACTAATAATTATATCATATTATATATTATAACTGTATTATATATAATGTTATATATATATAATGCAAATAGGTGTACGTGTGTATGTATATAGATGCAAGAAAATACATATCACTATAATAGTCCTTATTTCTGCGTTGTGGTCACATAGGCATAAGGTGGTATTACATCTTCCTTGTTTTACTCCTCGTGCCATATCACCTTAATAATTGGATTTGTCATGGGCTATTGGACTGAGGGCCTGAGGTCCTTACTGACTGTTGGCCAGAGGCTTCCATCAGTTCCTTGCCAAGCAAACATGGCAGCTTTCTTCCTCAAACTATGCAAGCTGGAAAGACGGTAGAGTCTAACAAGATAGAAGTCATAATATCTTGTAACTTAATAATGAAATAGCAACACATTCTGTGAGAAACTAAATCCATTACTGTACCCTACTGGTTAGAAGAATGTCACTACATTCATTCCACGCTCAAAAGGAGTGGATTGCACAATGGCATAAATATCAAATGGTGGGGATTGTTGGGGCCGTCTTAGAAGTCTGCCTATCACATTGGGCATACTTCTTTCTGCCACCATTGTATATTAGCAAGCCAACTGCACCAGTCACTAGAGTCACCACTTTTTTTGTCTGTTAATTCTATAGTACAAGGAACTTACAGTGACTAGGTGGTATTCTTAGCTTTTAGTTTAATGGAGCCATTATTTTATCTCCTTGCAGAATCATTATTTTATTGGAAACTTAAATCTCTAAATCAGCAGAAAACTTTCGAGCAGGGAAGACAAATTCAAATCTAGCTTAAGTGTTTAATCCAATAAGAACAGATCACTGCCCCTTTCATGAAAGAAGTATAATTAACCTGCTGTCATATAGCTGTCTGCCCCCAAACCCCTACAGTAGAATACTATTATACCAGGGGCTCATGGTTCATCTCTACTGTTGGTAGGTCAGGCACTCAGCATTGATATAGCCAAATCAATCTTGTTAAGTGGACGCCCATGTTTCTGAGTGTATCTATTTCAGCTCTACATTTTAGTACAAGGAACATGACCACAGGGTGTCTTGAGGGACCCTCGGTTAAACAGCATCAATCACCTGGCTCTCTTAAGCCCTCTTTCTGAAAAGTAGATCACTGTGTTATTTTGTTTCCCCAGGAATTTGTTAGCTCAAACCTAGTGTCCAGTAATCTCTAAGATGTTTGTTTATTTCTTTTCTAAAGCACAAATACCCCAGTAAATGGCTGCGGGTTCTTTTGGAAAGATCTAAATAGTTAATGTACAATATACATTTTTGGCAGTGTAGCTGTATCCTCACTCAAGGGAATCAAGCCTCCTTTTCATTTAAGGTGCTCTGAGCCTGCAAACCACTCAAGTCTGGGAAGTGAATAAGGACCACGACTATTGTGATAACGCAAGTCAGGCCTCTACTCACCAGTCCCAAAGGCTTGTGCTTATACAAATCAGGTAGATTTAATGTAGTAGTCTTTTCATCTCTATTAGTCCTAGGAATATAATTATTAAGCCACAGACAAGGATCTCTACATGTCTACATGTCCCTCCTACCCATTATGGTAACCATGCCTACCTTGACTCTGGTAATTAAGTTCTAGATGCAATTAAATTCATCATGTGGCTCCTCACCACTTCAGAATCCCACCATCCTCATTGTTTTCTGGGAGTCTGCTCCACTGATAGCCTCTCTCTGTCATTCCTGACTTGCAAAGAATAGCCATTAAAGGCTTTCAAGGTTGCTTGTTTCCCCGTCATCACTGTATTTCTGAAAAACTTGGAGAAAGGGGTGGGTGTGAGCAGTGGAACAATAATTCCATTCCTATCTCCATAAGCCTTTGGATACTGCCTTCTTCAGTTCAGTTTGGCCACCACAGGGACCCAGTTGTAGTCAATCAAACAAGGTGTTATAGTTATTCCCAATTGTTCAGGGTAGCACGGTGAATCCAAAATCACCTGTCAGTGATTCATATAAAAGAATCCAGCTGAATCATACAGTGTATTTCTTCTTCCCTCTTCTAACATCCTTACTGTTCATTCCCAAAGATAACTTCCCCAGTTTCCACTGATGTAAATTGTCAAAATATTGCAATGTTTTTGGTATGTGTAATATCACCTCCAGAGTAAGACTTTTTTTTTTTTTTTTTTAAGGCTTGAATCCATTTAAAGGTTTAGAATCAATGAGAGGTGATGGAGTGGGTTGTTATGAGAATCAGCATTTCTCCCATAAGGCTACAGGTTCTTTAGTAAGAGAAGCTGAATTTACTCAGACAAAGGAGGTTCCTACTAGGTGGAATTTGGGGTTTCAAGGTCCTCAGCTTCATTGGAATTTATCCTGATATCTCTATCTCAATCTTTAGGGTTTCACTCCTTCCCAATCAGTGTCACAGACATACTATAAAAAACCCCAAGAAGTTATGAATTTGACTCACATTTTAATTCAGCCACTGGCAGTATTAGATTTTGCATTTGGTTTTCAAAACTTTCAAACTTGCAATAAAAGCAATAGGGAATCTTTCAGGGTAGTCATAGGTGTTTCTGGTTCCTTACTCAGGATTTGAGATGGGAATTTAAAGCCTTGACCTCATCATTTACTTTTCTCCAACTTTTCCTGTGCAGTTAAAATAGCCAACCATCTCCCCATGCCCCCACTCTGTCCTTATATTTTATATTATCATGATTTTTCTTTTTTGTAGGTAGGTAGGTACTTGGTCACCCAAAGTTGTAGGCACCTGACTCCAGGGGATAATTTAAGAAACTATTTTACAACTGTATATTGTGGTCTATATCATATTTACCACTGACATGAGGTTATTAGTGCCTTTAAATCTAATCATGTTATAGAACCAATTCTAGATTACCATCTTTAAGATTCTGTTCCCCTGGATCCACTTTTAGTACCCAAAGCGATATAAGTCTGTCCTTGTCCAGGAAAACTGAGCCACTACAAGTATTACAGGAATAAATGGTTTAACATGGGAATTGAATTTATACAAATTTGTGTGTAGCTGGTAGAGATTTGTCTACAAAGCTGCAGCTAGAAGATAAACTCTCTTTAATCACTTCATTCTGAAGCACTAGCATGAGTGAAAAATCTTGCAAGATGTTTGAGAAGTTATACACATGAAACCTCAAACTGGGAGCTCACGAAGAGATTTGAAGAAGCACCACAGTGAATGAGGTCATCATGTTTGATTCCCATGGCCTCCTAAGAATAATGGCTTCTACCTCACTTCCACTTTCCAAATAGTTTGTGAGATCCACTCACTGGCAAATGTCAACGTGAAACCACACAGAGAAGGGGATTCTGTGAAATAAATTTCCCAAACTTGAATGGAAGAAGTAGCAGTTGTGTCAGGTTGTCAACAGACAATCCAGAACAACCTAGTTCTTTTCTATCTCTGATACAGTTTTCTAAATGCCCAAAGTCTAAAAAATCCAGTCATCCTTAGAAACACTCTATATTAGAGTGTTGAATTCAACCACTATTTTTTTGAGTGCTCTGTGTCGGATATTACACTTAAATATGGGGATACAAAGATGAACAAGTCAGATTTCTTCAAAATCTCATAGGTTAGCAGGGAAGGAAAATATGGCAACAAAAAAGTGGTTTTTATTGGAAGGATACTACTAATAATGACATAATTCAAGGTAAAGTGAAGAAAAATGGATTTTTGGCAGGCGAGCAAAGTGAAAGTCATTCTAAGCAAAGATGTCAATGGGCATATGTTCCGAAAGATGAAGTATTTAGAGGAAATTCAAGGATATTTGTATGGATGGAAATTAAGAGTTCCAAGAGGCAATAGGGGAGATTAAGTTGGAAAGCAGGCAGAAGTCAGAAGAAACACATATAAGAGGTTTAACCATTTTCTGTAGGAAATTGAAACCAATAAAGAGATTTGAGCCCCAGAGATTTGTATAAAAATCACTCTTATAAAAATAAAGTGGAGGAATTGGAGTGGGTCAAGGCCAGAGGCAGAAAGGTATTTTAGGAGGCAAATGCCATAGTCTAGGTGAAAATTATATAAATGCTGTGGTAGTTGAAGAGAGGAGAGTGGTTTCAAAAGAGGTTCCACTTAATTTAGTGATTGACTGATGGGATCTGGAGATGTGCAGGGAGAGATGATTAGGCATAACCTTTCTAGCTCTGGCTTGGTTAACCAGATAAACAGGTAAAGGCCATTAGCTAAAGTGGGAGCTCAAACTAACATGTTCTTCTGTAAGAGCTAAACTGTGGAGAAATATCTTGATCCATTTTATTACTTTGAAATGGAGCTATTTTAAAATTATAAAATGTATAAAATGTTCCATGGTACATAAAAAGAACATACTTTAAAATGTCAAAATAAGAAATATAATGTATATGACAATTTAGCTGCTCAACATGACCTTTCACATCTGTCCGTTAGAAACCCTTGTAAACAGTGTGCTGTGAATGTCAGAAAATGTAAACAAAGGTGTAGGAAATTTATGGAATTTAATCTAAGCCATTCACTTTATATAAGTCAAGGCATATTTTTTTCATTTCCTTTTTTTTTTCCTTTCTCTCTCTCTGCCTTTTGGGTTAATTTATAAACTCTGTGTTCACAGTCTGCATCTTCATCTTATAGTTCTCTTGCCACAATGACTAACACAGTTCTGTTCATAAGTACACTTTCTGAATAAATAAATGAATCATTTAATTAATAAACACATGAAAAGAATGACCCTATCACAAAGTACTGTTTACAGCATTAGATTAGAGTTGGGAGAACCTGGGTCCTCAGTTCTGTCACTTTAGCAGGTGACCTAATTCTCTTTGAGTCTCAGTTACGTTACCTGAAAGACTGATTACTTCATATTTTGAATTTCTATTTTCACGTGTTTATTTTTAGGAATGCCCTGCTTGATAGGATAAGCAATGTATCCTATTTTTGTATTCTCAACAATTAGTCTAGTACCAAGCATATGATAGATGCTTAATGAATAATAGTTGAAAGATTAGTTTATTAATTATCAGGAGTGTGAAGGAAGGTTAAGGTCTGGAAGGTGGGGTCAAAAACAATATCTTGAGGATCTGTAGTACCCAAGAGCAAGAAAAGATCAAAAACTGAGGTTTGAAAAAGCAATAATAAATCAATGGTAAAAAGCCATGGGGTAAGTTTGGAATACCTCAACTCCAGCGGAGCAAGCCTGCCCTTGGGATCAAAAGGAAAAAGGAGGCTTAATCTTGAGCAGGAGTGATTTGCATCTGGCCTGTTTTAGGTTTTTAACTAGTTGTGAGAATTTTTTAACCAGTTGTGCTAGGTTTTGAGAAGGTAATGTAAGAACTAATTAGCTGGAGATTCACTGGTTCTGGGTTGTTCCCATTTGTTTTGCCCTGGGGGGTGGTGTGGAGTGGTGTAGTGGTAGTGAGTGGAGGATAGTTAATGAATTGGAAAAGAATGTTTTTCTTTCAACTCTTATCTTAAATGTATTTTTCAGAGTCAGAAGCATTCTATGGTTAAAAATCTACGCAGGTTTCCACCAGTATCTGTTCAGATCATGTCCTCATAAGGGTGCCTGTCTGAGGCATAAGAATCTACCTCAAGCTCTGTTTGCCAAGTTATGACCCTGGGAAGAGGAAAGGGAGAAGGCAGACACAGGAAGAGCGGTGTTTTTAGTCGATCTGCCCAACAGGAACCTTTTCTCTAATTTGCATAAGGGTGCTTATGTCCTGGCCCTAAGGGTACCAAAAGTACATCCAAAAATCAATAACACTGGTAATAATAATCACCAGTGTAGATTCTGATGACATAAAGTACTTCAGGTTTCTCTATGTAATATTCGTAATATTTATCACATGGAAGTTCCACAAACCTGATGCTGGAGAGAATAATAAATCATTTCCAGTAACTTTATGCATAGCAGCTACATAATATCTTGGTACTGACTGCATTCTTCTGAAGGATCCACAGAGAAATAAGAAACCCGTATGCAAGCATTGACCTGCTACTGTGAGATATTACCCCTTGATCTTTGTGAGAAACTTTTTCTAATTTCCGTAGCTTAGAGACATGTTGATGAGCAAGTGACTGATTAAAAACATTTCTTATTGAATTTGTGCACTTCCTGAAAAATTAGCTAGGATAAAATTTTAGATTCTTGAATATGTGATGTTTTAGAGACTTTATAGGCGGGGTTGATTAGCAAACATTTTTCTCTTGGGTTTTTTGTCTGTATCTAGTTTTCTCAGTCTTCATTTTGATTTAAAAAAAAGGAAAATTTCAAACCAGGCAAATATATCCAAATATTCTCAAATATTTAAGCCAACTTATGACTTGGTGGTACGTAAGATGGCGAAGATGCTTTAAAATGTATTTATTGGATTCCTGTTTCTACTTAAGACAAGGAATATTTGAACTGGGAAAATCGTAATGGCCATAAACCTAACTTGCCACTTGATGAAGAGATCTCTTCTTTGTCCTCTTCTTGAATACTTTCTATGAATGAAGTGGGAAGAGGTGGGGTCACTTGTTTCCTATATGTCCTACGTGCATTGTTGGACACCAGTAATTCCTCTTATTTTGAACTGAAATTCTGCCTTCCTGAGGATTTATCACTTTAGAGTTCTTCTCACCTCTCTTCTTCTAACCTGAGGTACTCAGCAATATTTTCAAAACAGCTAATATTTCACTAGGTCAAAACAGTTCTAACCTGAGTTTTTGTCTCTTCCAGCCTGAGTAATTGCAAGTCTGCCACCCATTCTGTGTACCATCTAATTTCCTGTTAAGTTCATACTCTTATTTCTCTTCCTCTTGCCAGTCTTTAGTTTTGCAAACAACCCCTTAAAAGACTGCTTATGTTTGAATTCCAGTTCCACTCCGTACTAGCTCCATGACTTTGGATGGTTATTTAACCTCTTTGTGCCTGTTTACTTATTACACATAAAATATTCATTTTACAAATATTTGTTGAGCACCTACCATATACCACGCAATCTTCTAGGTGGCTGAGAAATAGAAGTGACATAAACAGAGTACCTCACTCTCATTCTTATGATGGCTCCTGGCACATGGTAAATGATATTAGTTATGTGTGCATGTGTTTGTGTGTATTTGTGTATGAAGATGGTGTCCAAAGTAGTCAAACTATGTCAGACATACTCTCACTAGTGCTGAATACATCAAGATTATTACCTTCTTAAAGTTGAATGAATATTACTTCTTTGAAAGTAGCATAAAATTGCTTTAGTAGCTGGGTTAATTATTGTTCTTGTTAAGGTTAAGGTCAACTGATACTTTGTTATTACTATTTTTTTAAAATAACACTGAGTGCTGTTATTGGTAAGTATAGAAACTCATCCGTGTGTGGGGTGCAAAGCCTTGGAGAAGCCCAGAACCTATCCTATGTGTATTTGTACATGGGACAAAGTTTCCTTGACCTCCTCTGCCTTCCTTACTGCCAGCTCTGCTTCACTTTGTTTGCCTTTGACCCTCTCCACCAGCGCAGTGGTTTGCTGAAGCCAACTTGTACCTGCTGTTCAGCTGATTGTGGAAAATTCAGGAATTTTACAAGCTGGTTGAAAGCTACTGTTGGTGGCTATGAAGAGAGTATTTACATCACAGAAATCAGCAAACCCTGCACATCAAAATTTTTTTTTTTTTTTTTTTTTTTTGCGGTATGCGGGCCTCTCACTGTTGTGGCCTTTCCCGTTGCGGAGCACAGGCTCCGGACGCGCAGGCTCAGCGGCCATGGCTCACGGGCCCAGCCGCTCCGCGGCACGTGGGATCCTCCCTGACCAGGGCACGAACCCGTGTCCCCTGCATCGGCAGGCGGACTCTCAACCACTGCGCCACCAGGGAAGCCCTAAAACTTTTTTTTTTTTTTTTTTGACTCAGCTCACCAGCACACAGCTCCAGCCCCAAAATATTTGACCAGTGTTTCATTTTTGTGTTTTTAGTTGTCAGTTGGACTCTGCTTAAATGTTTACTAAGTGAGGTTTTTGGCTGATACATGTTAAACTGTACCTTCCATCTAGAATATTTTTATTTCAAGACAGGAAATTTTTTTAAGATGAAAAATCTTTCAAAGTACATAGGAAAAAATTTTGATGGTGGGAGGGAGTTCCTAATTACTTTCATGAGGACAGGAGTCTTTGTTTTTGTCACTGATGTATCTCAACCACCTAGAAGGTTATATAGTACATGGTAGATGTTCGATAAATATTTGTGAAACAAACTCATGCTTTACATGTAATAACTAAACTGAAGCACAAAGTTGTTAAATAACTGTGTGAGGTCATGCAACCAGTACAGAGTGGAGCTGAAATTGAAATATAGGCAGTTTCTTAAGCTGCCTTTTCTCAAAATGAAAAGAGTTAAAACAGCTGGTCTGTGATTTATTCACATTCCACCCAAGGGGGATACCCTGAGGGAAAGAATAGAAGGTAGGTGACCACATCAAATCTCCTTGTCACCTGGAACTTTGGGTAAACAGAGCAATAATATTACCCAAAAGAAAGAGACTGTATGTGTTTAGTATTCCTGAAAGGATGCTGCTTCTAGGGCACGTAAAGCCCTGGGCAAATATTTTCCAAGGATTGGGGGATGGGAACCCTGCCTATATAAATAATTTGATTACATAACGTGTAACAAAATTAATTAGTACTCATGATGTATAGTGATATACTGATGAAAATTTAGAGTAATGAACAGAGAAGTGGTACTTAAGTATTTGTTTATTTTCTGATCAGAGTACATGATGATTCTTCATGGTATCCAGATAGTACCTCTTTTTGTTCACATCCAGGAGCAATGTTCTTCATGTTCTTTCTTGTCAAATGTGCCCTTCCTGACAAATTTTCTATTTCCCGCACAATAAAAAGGTAATGATACTGTTGTTACAATGTCATGGGTCTTCAAACCTTATTTATATTGAAAGAATATGGATCTTATTGGTTCTACAGTTCCCTAAAACCATATATTTATTAGTCTGGTTGCATCATTATGCAGGGTGCTATAGTATCCCTCATGCACCCATGAATATGGACCTCAAGGGCTCTCTTTAAGGTTGTAACTGGGCTTTGTTGTTGATACCCACAAACGTAAGACTTTCATTCATAGAGTGTGCAGGAAAATGTGAACAATAATTTACTTCAAATATAGACCACATATTCCAACCATGTGTTCTTTTGAACTCCTCAGGCCATAATCACTGCACTCCTATGATGAGACTTCAGTCACTGTTGACCACAACTCTTTTTTCTATTCACCAACACCAGGGAATAATAGGCAGGAGGTCATGGGTAGAGAAAAAAGAGAGATTCTATTTGTGCAAGGAATGCTTGTCATTTGTCCAGTTCAGCTTAAGACTGGCCTAGGAGAGCATGATATCACTACGTCAATCAGATGCAAGTGAGGACATTAACTGCAATGGCCCATTAGTGTTGCAAAACAATGATTGAAAAATCCTTGGAAGAGATGGTTGTAACTACCTGAGGGGACTTACATGTGGTATAGAACCTGCAGAAGCGGTAGAGTAACTGCATTGTGTGCCAGCACTAGGGGACACAAGGTAAAGGATGCCTACCACCACCTCTACCACTCTTGGGTACTGAAGCCCATAGACAGCACCATGGTCAGGACATAGACAGGTGAGAGCTGACACATGGGCCTAAACAAGCAGCCTCAAGCCCAAGGATCAGAGGTGGACTCTCAGAAATTTATAGCCCTGTACTTGTCCTGTGTCCGACATGAGCGAGAGTCACACAGAATCAATGTATAAGCACAATTCTGGTAGCCAAATTTCATGAGATGTAATGAAAGAAATATTCTGTCCAGTGGAAGCAATCTGTTTATAAGGTCACCCTCCTGGAACTGGGGCCCAGGCCTTGGACCGTGGAGCAACATCAAAACCCATAAATCTCAGAGCTTCTCAGGGCATCTGGTCCATTCCATGTGTAATATAAAGGTTCAGAGAGAGCTCCAAAGAGAAGAAATGGAAACCATGGCACATGTAGCTCCCTACCTGTAGGGAACTACTGGTTCCAGGCAGTCCCAGCCACTGGAGGGGACTTAGAAACTTTTGTGGAAGACATTTCTAGCAAAGGGACCCAGATAGAATCTGGTACTGGCCAAGGGCATCTTGATGAGACAGTACTGCTGGTCTCAGGCAGTCCCAGCCATCAGAATGAGACAGAAAATTTTGAGTTAGGTTCTCCTGGTGACCAGGATCCATGTAGAACAAGATTTGAGCTTAGGGCATCCTGCCTGGATGGACTACTTCATATAGTCCCAGACACTGAAGCGGAACTTAGAAAATTCTGATGAAGGGACTCTAGAGTCCTCTGAGGGACCTGTCCTGGGGCAGGGGCTCTGCTTGGTAGGTCTGAGGGTGGAACTGTTCCCTGGCTAATGGATTATTTCATAAACTTAGAATCTATGAGTCATGGCTTCCTGGAGAAGTCCATATAAGTGTTATAACTCTCTAGGATATTAAATGGAGATGTTTCACAATTAAAGCCTACTTCTATATGAAGTAACCCCGCAGACTTCACTTTTAGAGATTTATTTTTCATCTATTATTCTGGGCCAAAGGTTAATGTTTCACATGGCAGGATAAGACTCGGGGAACTGCCCTTGATGTCCTAGGCATCTTTCTGCTCTGTGGAGTCTCTTGATTATCTGCATCCTTGAAATTACTAGTAAAACATAATGCCTGGTAAAATCTCTGATTTGTTTAAGTCTGATTTGCCAGTCAGATCTTGTATGTGACTCGGATGGTAAATAGGGTTGATATTTGGGGGTATGAACCATGTACTTGGTGGAACATCAGTTGCCTACTCATCTGCTTCACTCAGAAGTTGACAGGTACCAAAGCAAAAACTTTGTTCTTTTCTTTCAGCGAGGGAAGAAGGGAAGAGTGAAGAAGAGCTGTCCAGTTTCTTTTTTTAATTCTATATTTATATATACTGAAAAAATTATGTATGTGTACACCACTATGTATGGTGATGGATGTTAACTAGACTTATTGTGGTCAATAAGTCTAGTTAACATTCATCACCATTCATAGTTAAAATTGTTTTTTCTTGTGATGAGAACTTTTAAGATTTACTCTTTTAGCAACTTTCAAATATACAATCCAGTAAAATGAACTATAGCCACGATGCTATACACTACATTCCGCCATGACTTATTTATTTTATAACTGAAAATTTGTACCTTTTGCCCATTCCCTCATCCCCCGCCTCTAGCAACCACCAATCTGTTCTCTGTATCTATGAGTTCAGTGTTACTTTTAGATTCCACATATAAGTGAGATCATATGGTCTTTTACTGTCTGACTTATTTCACTTAGCATAATGCCCTGAGGGTCCATCCAAGTTGTTACAAATGGCATGATTTAATTTTTTTATGGCTGAATAATATTACATATATATCATATATATATATATATATATATATATATATATATATATATCACATTTTCTTTATTTCCATCATCATACACTTAGGTTGCTTCCGTATCTTGGCTATTGTACATAATGCTTCAGTGAACATTGGAGTGCATATATCTTTTTGAGTTAGTGATTTTTTTTCTTCAGATAAATACCCAGAAGTGGAACTGCTGGATCATATGGTAGTTAGATTTTTACCTCTTTTGGGAACCTCCATACTGTTTCCCATAGTGGCTGCACAAATTTCATTCCCATCAACAGTGCACAAGGATTTCCTTTTCTCCACATCTTTACCAACACTTCTTACTTCTTATCTTTTTGATAATAGCCATTCTAACAGGTGTGATATCGCACTGTGGTTTTGACTTGCATTTTCCTGATGAAACCTTTTCATGTACCTGTTTGCCATGTATGTCTTCTTTGGGAAAATGTCTATTCAGATCCTCTGCTCATTTTTAAATTGGACTGTTTGGTTTTTTGCTATTGAGTTGTGTGAGTTCTTTATATATTTTGGATATCAACCCCTTATCAAATACGTGATTTATGTTTTATCATTCATTGGGTTGCCTTTTCATTTTATTGATGGTTTCCTTTGTAGTGTAGAAGCTTTTTAGTTTGATATAGTCCCATTTGTTTATTTTTGTTTTTGTTGTCAAATCCAAAAAAATATCACTGCCAAGACCAATTTCAATGAACACACCTACCACCTATGTTTTCTTCTAGGCGTTTTATGGTTTCAGATCATATGTTCAAGTTTTTAATCCGTTTTGAGTTAATTTTTGTGTATGATGCAAGACTGTGGTGGTTTCGTTTCATTCTTTTCATGTGGCTGTCTAGTTTTCCCAGCACCACTTATTGAAGAGACTGCTCTTTCCCCATTGTATATTCTTGGCATCTTTCTTGTAAAGTCCTTGACCATATATGTATGGATTTATTTCTGGGCTCTCTATTCTGTTCCATTGATCTAGGTGTCTGTTTCTATACCAGTGCAATACTGTTTTCATTACTATAGCTTTGTGATATAGTTCGAAATTAGGGAGCATGATACTTTCAGCTTTGTTCTTTCTCAAGATTGCTTTGGCTATTCGGGGTAAGATCTACCTAGCTTTTAAATTAAGTATTCCCAGAGAAATATGCTATTTCTATTTATATGGCTAGCTGGCAAATAAATTTAGAAACACCTTCCAATAGTCTATGTTAAGTATAGAGACATTGCACTCAAAATTCAAAGCATGCATCACTCTATCAAAATAAACTGTATACTTCTTCTACCCAACCCTTCCTCTGTAAAGGAGAATTATCACAGCAAAGCCCAACTTTTTCTAAATATTTTTGACTTTAAGGCTACACACTTTTAGGACAAGTTATCCAAACAGAGGTGCTGATTTGTATGAGTAAAACTCAGCCAAAATCTCTGAGTTTATATGACTTCACAGAAGTCAAGGTGATCATTTTTGGACACTGCAAACTTAGCTTTTTGAATCCTTGAGAATAATTTATTAATTAGGCTTAATTGATATGTAATGTCCATTTTGAAGAACTGGCCCGAACCATAGTTATTAACCATTATAGTTTAATGGTGTTTACTGTAAATTTATTGAAACTTCACCATGTGTTAGGCATTGCTCTAAGAACTTTATGTGAAATATCTCATTTTATCCTTCCAGAGACACTTGAAGTAAATACTTTTATCCCCACTTTACAGATGAGGAGGCTGAAGTATGAGGAAATTAAATAGCTTGCATGGTACATAGTTGGTAATTGCTGTGAGTGAAACAGTTCAGATTGATTTCAACATGCAACCAAACTTCAAGCTCAGGATGGATGTGGCACCCCAGATGTAATAGCTGAGTAATTATAGATGATTCTCCTCTAGCTCTTTATATCTACATCCTAAGCTGAAGGAATGAGTCCAGAAATTCAGAAGGACTAAAAGAATGCACTTAGGCCACTCTCCTTATCTGGTAAAATTTTACGGACATGGAAATAATTATAAGTAACATATATATTTTTACTTTCTAGCAAACTACCTCCTCCATTCCCAGGTTCACACTACATTTGGAGGAATGGCCTAGAAGAGAGATAGGATGGAGTGGTAAGAAGGTGGTGGTTTGCATTGAGTTGATGAGTTCTGTCCCCTTCTCTCATTTACTGGTCAATCACACTTATTAATAAATACCTATATTTTATAACGATAGGAAGGTTTTGATATTTGGTATAAAATATGATACCCTTCCAAACTTTATGCATTTAAAAATAAAGAGAAAAAGTTGAGTATAAGAGTAAAAAGTTACAGAATTCTTTTATTATTATATAAACCACCTTATTAAATTATGGTTGACATGTAAAAAGCTGTACATGTTTAATGTATACAACTCAGTGAGTTTGGGGATAAGTATATACCCATGAAACTGTCACCACTATTAAGGCCATAGACATATCCATCACTTCCCAAAGTTTCCTCCAGAGTCTATTATTTGTCTGTGTGTGTGTGTGATATGAGCATTTAATATAAGATTTACCCTCTTAGCAAATTTTAAGTATTTGCTAGCCATAGTTAGCTATTATTTTTAGCTATAGGCACTGTGCTAATATATAGTAGACCTTCAGAATGTATCTAGCATAACTGAAACTTTGTACCCTTTGACTATCACCTCTCCATGTTCTCCTCCCCCCAGTTCCAGTAATCACCATTCTACTCTCTTCTTTTATGAGTTCAACTAACTATTTTAGACTCCACATATAAGTGAGATCATACAGTATTTGCCTTTCTGTGTCTGGCCTATTTCACTTAGCATAATGTCCTCCAGATCCACTCATGTTGTTGCAGATGGCAGGATTTTCTTCTTCTTCAAAGCTGAATAATACTCCGTTGTATGTGTATACCATATTTTCTTTATCCAATTATCCATCAATGAACATTTAGGGTCTTTTTTTTTTTTTCCATATCTTGCGTATTGTGAATAATGGGAGTACAGGTATCTCTCTGAAATACTGATTTCAATTCTTTGGATTAATAACCACAAGTGGGACTGCTGGATCATATGATAGTTCTATTTTGTAATTTTTTGAGAAACCCCCATGCTGTTTTCCATAATGGCTGTACCAATTTCATTCCCACCAACAGTATACCAGGGCTCCCTTTTCTCCACATCCTTGCCAACACTCGTTATCTCTCGTCTTTTTGATAATAGCCATCCTAACAGGTGTGGGGTGATATCTCATTGTGGTTTTCATTTGCATTTGCCTGATGATTACTGATAAAACCCACTTTACTGTATTTTTACATCTTATTGAAAATACTCCCCTATGTGTAAGATGCATCTTTTATATTACTTATGGTCCACACATTATAATTTACTCGTATAAATATAACCTTACAAACTTATACTTTAGTTCTTAGTTTATAACTTACTTTAAATTATGTACATTTTTATACTTTTGTAATAGCAATAATGTTTTTGTTTTTTATCCCTTCTAAATAATGTGCCTTTATTCAGAAGCAAAGGTAGTTTCCCATCAGTTTTTAGTGGGTGGATGCTTTGCATTACATTTTAAATGTTGCTTTGGAAACAGGCAATTAGTTATAAACCAGGCCTGCCGCCATCATTTACTGATGAAGAAACACTGATACTGAGTTTCTTCTTTTGTAAATTTGAGATAAGCTGTCTTCCCAAAGACATCTTGATAAGAGGAATCAATGTAAATTGTCATTTTGACAGGCCGTACTTTCCTGTTTGTTTACACATCTGCTCAAGGAGAAAAAACTATCAGATATTTTTGCTGACAACGATAAACAAGAGAGGGAGTCTTGAGTTGGCATCTGAGGACAGCCTGTCAGGGCCGAATGGAAATTCAATCCCCATTCCAATGAATGTCATTGCCCTACAGGGGGTGCCATTACGACAGCTGATCTGTCCCCTGAAGTTTGAAGTCCTTGCTAACGACATGACTGTAATTCTTAGACCTGTCAACAAGGACCTGACATGCTTTTTCAGTCCAGTAGGGTACTGTGAGCTATTTTCATATGTGTGTTTTCAGGACTGTATACCTATTTTGAAGTGACTCCGTTCTGTGGTTGGTAGGAACACCAAGGACTGTTTAGTTCCTACCAAATGATTTGGAGAAAGAGCTAGTTCATGTTAGAAAGTGAGAAAAAAGTGACAATTTTTACTACAGATACCAAAAAACTTAACTCAGGGAACAATATTATAATAAATACCATTTAATTAACTATAAAAAACATATCCAGAATGTCCTCTGCCTTCACAAGTACCTATCCCACCCAGCTCATGGCCTTAGTCTTACAAAATAGCTTTGTTACCCCTGCCTCCTCTTCCTTTGTAGGAAGTCAACTAGCTCTGAGTTTGGCTGAAAAACATTACTCTCTTCTCTATTTTCTCTCTTCTCCCCTCCTTGTGTCAGAAAATATCTAATATTTTCTATTCATCATTACATTAAAGAAATGCTGATGTATTTTCAGAGACTCAGTCTTCAGAACCAATGTATCAGAACCAAAGGAACTGGTAGTTTTATTCTTAAGTCAGATTTTTATTCTTAAAGATGATTTAAGATCAATAAAATTGATCAATTAAATCCAATTAAATTAACTCAGTTAAAACCAATAAAAGAAGTATAAATATAACCAAAAAATGATTTGAGAATTTTAGAATAAAGAATCAAAAAAAAACTAGGGCTTCCCTGGTGGTGCAGTGCTTAAGAATCTGCCTGCCGATGCAGGGGACACGGGTACAAGCCCTGGTCGAGGAAGATCCCACATGCCATGGAGTAACTAAGCCCGTGCACCACAGCTACTGAGCCTGTCCTCTAGATCCCATGAGCCACAACTACTGAGCCCACGTGCCACAACCAATGAAGCCCACGCACCTGGAGCCCGTGCTCTGCAACAAGAGAAACCACTGCAATGAGAAGCCCAAACACTGCAACAAAGAGCAGCCCCCGCTTGCTGCAACTAGAGAAAAGCCTGTGTGCAGCAATGAAGACCCAATGCAGCCAAAAATTTAAAAAAATAAGTAAAACAAATAAATTCTTAAAAAAAGAATCAAAAAACAATTAGTTGAACTTTTCCCCAGTAAAACAGAAATGACAGTGTGTTTAACTTGCAAAATAACCTAGATTTTCCACTTTAAAGCCTGAATGAAATATGTGGTAAGACAAAGTAATAAGTGAAAGTGACTTGCCCAGATTCTGAAACTTAATAAGTACTAAATAAATGTTGATATATGAATGATGGCCTCTGACTTCTGCTGTTTTGACTAAAGATAAAATCCTAAAAATTTATTATGTGTGTGCGGCTTGATTTTTCTTTTATTATTATTCTAATGGTATGACAGGACAAAAATTACAAGGATATTCAAAACCCAAGATTATTTTCATGGCTATTGTGGTTTTATAAATTAACATGGACCACTGCGTCATCAGTAGAGCTACGGCATCCATACCAATTGTGAATACTGACTCTGTAGATTGAGCTTGTCACAATCAGTTTTCTCATCCCACGGCCTGCTTGGCTGAGTTAGTGTAGACATGGCCCACGGAGTACAAAGTCTTTCAGAATCTGATGTAAAACTAAAGAAACCCATGACAAAGAGACCTACAGTATAAGTATTCTGAAGTTATTTTTGTTTTTCTACATTATTCCCCTTCTCACTTGTATTCTGTTTAGGGGCAAAGTATGATATAAAAAGGTAGCCAAGAATTAGTTTTCATAGTCCTTTCAATTACTATACTAAAAGTGATTAATTTTATTTATTATTACTTTAACCAACAAACCCCATGGGATGGGTTTCAATAAGGATGTGCCTAGTACCAAAATTCGATCTTTTAACACTACACCTTTAGTAAAATATTAAAAAAAAAAAAAATCCTGACAAAGAATTACTCTGATCTTTTTCCTTTAGACTATTAATACAAATTGATTCTGGTTTCCTGAACCAGAATTTTCCTTGGTTTTAATCCATTTTTGATAGCATAAGAAAGAAAACAGCTCTTTCTAAATTATTCACCATGTTGTTTAATGAGTGAGCACTGCACAACGTGATGGCTCCTGAAAATCCATTAGTCTATTGTGAAATATATAATTATAGACTACTATGAAAATAAGAAATTTTTATTACACATATGCATCTGACAACCTGCAATTAGTTTTAGACTCTCTAACATATGTTTTACTTAATGGTGAGCGATTATGCATTATCATTTAGTTATGGATAATTTCAAATACTCATCTATTTTTTTGTGAATCTAGAAATAAAAGTAAGCATTTGTCAAGAAGCAAAAGAGTAAGCTTTTTCTGTTTTTGCCCAGTACCAAGAATTATTATGAAATAAATAGTAATAAAGTAGCTTTCCTTTGAGTAAATTGCTGAATATTTTTTACCATATATATCCTGCTGTTACATTTATGAATGGTGCTGTTCTTTTATATGAGTTATTCATGAGTAATTTTTCACATAAAGAGGAATCAATAGTACAAAGAACTGTAGAAGCTGTTATGAGTTGCATTAATTAAATACCACTTTTTTCCTGAGTAGTCATTCTAAACACTTAGATTTCATCAATCTACCCTAATTAGAAGAATGTATAATCAGGTTACAGAACAAATTATACTTTTTAATGTAACAGTACCTGACCATCCTTGAATAGTTCTTTTGTTATTATATAATGTTTGATGAATTCCCAAAGTTTTTCTACTTGGTGGTTTTGCTATATCTCATAGATAAATTTCTCATAGATAAATTTTCTGTTTAGAAAAATGATATCTGAATAGGAAAAACATGAAACTTATGAATCCATTTCTTCTCCATATAACAAATGAAACTGCCATCAAAATACAAGGCCTTACGGGACTTCCCTGGTGGCACAGTGGGTAAGAATCCGCTTGCCAATGCAGGGCACATGGGTTTGATCCATGGTCCGGGAAGATCCCACATGCCGCAGAGCAACTAAGCCCGTGTGCCACAAGTACTGAGCCCGCATGCTGCAACTACTGAAGCCCACGTGCCTAGAGCCTGTGCTCTTTAGCAAGAGAAGACACCACAGTGAGAAGCCTGCGCACTGCAGCGAAGAGTAGCCCCCGCTCAATGCAACTAGAGCAAGCTGGTGCACAGCAAGGAAGACCCAACACAGCCAAAAAATAAATAAAAATTTTAAAAAAGGCCTGAGAAATGTTCTTGATTGTTTTCTCATCCTATAAATCCAGAGTGAATGGGATTAATGAGTTAATATTTCTAAAATCAGAATATTTTTATTGAGATTTGTAAGCAAGGGAAAGAAATTTAATATTCCTTGTGACATCTATCTTGGTATTTATGGTTTAATTTGCATTTTTGACAGGATATATTGCTTAAAAAAAAGCAAATCCACACATTATAAGATGTAAGTAGAGTGATTGTAATTAAGTTTGGGCTGTGTAAACGTTTGCTGAAAGTAACTAACACCCTAAAGCAGATTTTTTTTTGTAAAAGAGGGCTAGAATTATCTGCTGTGGCTGTCTTTGAAATATAAGTGGCCTAGATAACTGTATTGCTTCTCTGTTTGTTTTGATGAAACCTTAACTAGAATGCTAGATGAGTGGCACGTACTGAGTAAACTTATTGTTGTAGGCAGAGTAATGGCCCCAGAGATGTCCATAACCTAATTCCTGGAACCTATGAATATGCTACTTTATAGGCAACAGGGATTCTGCAGATGTGATTAAGTTAAGGTAGTTTGAGATGAGATTTTCCTGGATTTTCGTGGTGGGCTCAGTGAAATCACAAGAGTCTTTATAAATGGAAGAGGAAGAGGGAGGCAGAAAAAGAGAGAGGGAGATGTGACCAGTGAAGAATAGTCAAGACATGCATGTGGTTGGCTTTGTGGCCACCTAGGAGCCAAGAAACGTGGGTGATTTCTGGATGCTGGAAAATTCAAGAAAACAGATTCGCCTTCATCCTCCAGAAAGGAATGCAGCCCTACCAACACCTTAAATTTAGCCCCATGGGACCCATGTTAGATGTCTAACCTACTCACATCTGTTTTCCTACGTGGTAAGTTAAAATCGTAAGATAATAAATTGGTGTTGCTTTAAGCCACCAAGTTTATGGTAATTTGTTATAGTAGCAATAGAAAACTAACATCCATTAACCACAACAACCATATTCTGACAGCAACCTTTAGTAATAATAAAATAGGTGGTATTTATTGACCTTTTATCATGTGCCTGCAACGTAAGAATTTTGCAAAAATTATTTAATTTAAATCTCACAAAAAACTTATGAGGTTGGTACTATCATTAGCTCCATTTTAGAGATGTGAAAATTGAGGCTTCAGTTAAAATGTAAGTAAATAAGTACTGCATAAGCTTTCCAGAAGTCTGATTTCAGTCATTTCTCTCTGTCCTTCCTGTCAGTTAGCGATGGGATAAACAGAGTCTTCTTTCTCTTCAATTCTGGTTATTGAAAATCTTTCCAAAAGATTTTCTAAGTTTAACACTCATTTAACTTTAGTCAAATATAATGAACACAATTTAATATTTTATAAGTGAGCATCTTACAGTACCTTAAGATTATAATTAAAATCACCAATTCTTAGTGGGTAGAAATGTAGAGAGACAAATGTCAGGCCTTGGTTGATTCTATACTTAACTGTATGTCAAACCTCAAACAAATCAACGTTTTCTTGTCCCTGCTGAACAAAACAGTGCGTCACTTAAGTTTTACATTATATAGATTTCCATCATCCAATACTGGATATTTTGATTAAGGTAATATTTCCTTTTTTCATTCTTTACCTGAATCCATCCTGTTTGTTTTTATCCCATTATTAATTTGAAAAAGCTAATGTGTAACATATTTATCTGAGAACTATAAAGCCATATCGTATTTAACATGTATCAAGTATCCTGTATTCCTAGTAAACTTGCCTGCACAGGAATTGTTTCTTTTACTTAACGCCTCCTATATTTTTCTTTACATTTTTAATTCTTCCAGATTTGCATTTTTACCTATTTGTCATTTGCCTTCTGAATCTGATTAATCAAATCTACTTACTTTTCCTAAATAGTTTTTTTCTTCTTCTCCTTCTTGGTTTATATTGTGTACAGTTGTGGACAGAAATTATTTTTCTTGGACTCGTTTCTCATTTTCTCTACAATTTTTAATATGTTAATACCATTCAACTCCTATTTTTCACTTAGATAATATCTGATGATGACAGCTGTTGTAGTATAAATTGTACACAAGGTCGTTTAAAATGCATTTTGATGATTGCTCCTTGTGCACGAGGCAGGGTGTTAAAGCTTGTCCGTCTTCACTCAGATCTTCCTCCACAGAGCTTAAGCGGGTTACAGATTCCAGCCTCGTGACACAAGAAAAAACAAACAAGTAGCAAAATAGTAAAACAACCAATCGCAAATGTCATCTCTTACAAGCTGTGAAATAGTGCTAATAATAATTATTATCATGATTACTAAGGGGGGAGCCACAAGACCCACACTGCTTATTTTTGGTCACGTGCCCAGGGCTGAAAGGTACACAGAGGTATTTGGAACTCTGACATAATTCTTCCATCTGCTTCCTACAACCACTGCAGGTTTATAAGACAAAAGGGGATTACAAAGGAGAAGGTCAGGCCCAAAACCAAAGCAAAACACTTAGAAATATCCAGGATTTGGACCCCAAATTTCTCTTCGGAACTTCAGGCCCCCATGAATTAGTTAATTAGTTGTTCTCAAAGTGTGATCCCAGTTCTAGTAACATTAAAATCACCTGGGAACTTGCTAAATGCAAAACCTCCAGTTCCACCTCAGACTTACTGAATCAGAAACTATGAGGAAGAAGCCCAGGAATTTGTGTGTGTGTGTGTGTGTTTGTTTTTTTGCGGTACGCGTGCCTCTTACTGTTGTGGCCTCTCCCGTTGCGACACACAGGCTCCAGACGCGCAGGCTCAGCAGCCATGGCTCACGGGCCCAGCCGCTCTGCGGCATGTGGGATCTTCCCGGACCAGGGCACGAACCCGTGTCCCCTGTATCAGCAGGCGGACGCTCAACCACTGCGCCACCAGGGAAGCCCAGGAATTTGTGTTTTAACAGTCTCTCCAGGTGATTCCGGTACACGTCGATGTCTGAAAACCTGTGGTGTAGATCCTAGGGGAGCCGAGAGGTCCTTTCTCAAGGACTAGGCTTGTTTAAGCAATTTTGATGATGCTTCCTTTTTTGTTGACTGTACCCCAGCTCTCTGTTATCCTTCAGAGAGTGGAGTGACCTTCCAGGGCAGAGAAGCAGCCACAGTGCAAGCAAAAAACAAACAAAAACAAATTAAAAAAAAAAAAACAAAACACTAATAAGACCTCATAGTCCTAAACACTTATAATTTCTTTTCACTCTTAGAATTCTGTTCCCCAACACATAATGGGCCAGAAGAGTTCTCAAAGTGTGGCCAGTTGGACATATGATGTTGCTGTTTTATGACATGCACTAAAACATCAGAGAAATAAGTTAGAAATGTCAATAAATTCAGGTTTCCACAGATGACGGGTCCCACTCCTAACAAAGTTACTGCCTTTGAGTGAACAAACAAACAAGAAAACAATCACCCTCATTGTTGCCAATTTATCCTTTAAGGAGTACTTTTGTGGCTTTCCATGCAGAATGTACTATACAACCACAGCACACCCACCAAATCCCGAGGCCAGCTACTTGATGGCTGCAGACAGCTGAAAATTTGAAACTGAATAATCCGTGAGGTGTGGTGTTTACTAGGAACGAGTACTCTATTTCATTAACTAATTTAAATACCTTTATTATGACCCTTAAGAAGTTCTCTGGTTTGGAAAATTGCAATTTGATGACAATTCAAATATTCTAAATGCTATGATATGTTCAGTGCATGTGATAAATTCCTTATTTCAAATTTAAATTGAGTTGTACAGCTTTCATTAATAAAACACTTGTTTCTCACTGCTACCACTAAATATTAAACATATTCTAAAATACTAGTGAAAAGAGAGTCAGTTTTTAGCTTTTCAGAGTTACACATATGTCCCCATTTGTCTATGTCTAGGATTTCTGTGAACATTCCTCTTTAAGGTGGAAGGAAAAGGAATCCTTTAGCAGCATTTAGGATGAATCCTTGTCTGTAGCTAAAATAAAATATGTATCTTTACTTGGTAAAGTTCTGTGGAGGACTTTTTCAGATTTTTAAGGGTAATAGTAGTTGAGAGGCACTCCCTTTTTGCTTAAAGTATTTCAGTAGCTTCCTACTCGATCGTCCTTGTTCCATTTTTTTTTCCTTGTAATCCACCTTACTACTAAATAAATTTTTCTGCAACTTTTAAAACCTTACTTTCATTAAACCCTTCATAGTTTTTCATTGCTTGTGGGCTAAGTCACTTTGACTTCATCTCTTATTCTATTGTTTCATCTAGATTTTGGAAAACTCATGAGCATGAGTATGCATGCTCATGACAGATCTGGTCCTGTACCAGGAAGTATACAAAGCCACAGTATCACCATGGTGAATCTTCTCTTGGAGTGTCATTTTTACTCAATAATAAGTAGTTTAAATAATAACAGTTAATTCATGTTCACTTAAAATAAATCAAGAGTATTTTATGCTTGTACAGTACTACTTTGAGCTCTGTTTTAATTCTTCTGTGAAAATGTTTGAGATGATTTGCACTGTACAAACTTTCCATTCCATCCAGCCATGCAGAAATTGGCATTATCTCCCCTTAAGGTTGTCTAGATTCTGGCTCTCTAGGTGGACTCCACTCACCAGTGACAGTCTCTGATTCTCCTTTTCATCAGGAGGATTCACCATACTGTGCTACCCAAGAGTAGGTGATTTACCTAGAAACTTACAGATTCCTTCAACTCCTCTAAGTAGCCAGATTTACTTAACTTGCTCAGATCACCTTGATTTGTCCAAGCTATTGAACAAATAGCTGACGTTGTAAGGATTTCAGGTTATACTTCCTAATTACTAAGATTCCTCCTCTTAATCGTGACTGGAATGGGTTACTAAACAAAATAGAAGTTTTATAAAATATATTTCATAAAACATGTAAGATGATGTTGAATGTGACTTTTTTTGGTGGGGAGAGAGTGGGGGACTCATAATTCTGAGTGAAGTCCCAAACTAATGACGAAGAGATAAGTATATCCATATTCTACAGAAAGCACAAGATTGCTGCCATGTATTTCTTCCAGGGCTGATTAAGGGGCAAACAAAACTTTCTGAGAACCTCACTCACCATGCCATTTGGCCTACAGCAAGAAGGTAAAACTAGAGAAACATTGGTTAAAGAAGAAGGATACGTTAGAGTAGTGAGTCCTTGATCTAGGAGGAGAGTGCTGGGGTGGTCTGATAGCCTCCCAACCCCAAGGTTTTTAAGAAGCTAAAAAATTCAACATTATGGAGGTAAATTTTACATGTATACAATAAAATGCACCGCTTAAAATGTATACATAGTTTGATAAATTTTGATAAATATAATTACTACCCATGTAATCACAACCACAATCAACATGTAGAACATTTCTATCACCAGGAACGTTCCTTTGTGCACTCCACTGTAGGTCCTAGGCAACCACTGATTTGCTTTCTGTCAATTTAGATTAGTTTTCTCTTTTCAAGAACTTCATATAAATGAAGGCAAATAGCACGTGCTTTTTTTTTTCTGTCTTCTTTTGCTCAGCATAATGTTTCTCAGCTTCATCCATGTTGCCTGTATCAGTATTCATTCCTTTCCATTGCTGAGCAGTATTTCATTGTATAAATATATTACAATTTAATTATTTACCTATTGGTAGATATTTACGTTTCCAGTTTGGGGCTACTATGAATAAAGTTGTCATAGACATTCATATGAGTCTTTGTGTGAACAGTAATTTCATGGGTCTGTGTAAATGGACTGGGATAGCAACACTGTATGTTAGGTGTATGGGTAATTTTATAAGAAGCTGTCACAATGTTTGCCAAAATGCCATTATATATTCCTACCAGCAGTATATGAAAGTTCCAGTTGTTCCACATTCTTAGCGGCATTTGATGTCATTAAAATTTTTGTTTTTCATTTATATTTCTGTCTGCTGTTCTGATTGGTTGATTTCCATTATTCTATCTTCCAGAGCACTTATTCATTTTCCTGCATTTCTTTTCTGCTATTTATTGCATTTAGCTTCGTTTTCATCTTGGCAATTGAGTCGTCTAATTTTGGTTGGCCCCTCATAGTTTGTAGTTCCTTGTCACAGTGATCTGCATTTCTATCAACAACCTTCTGAATTCCTTCAGCATTGTTATTACCTGCTTTTTGAACACGCAGTAGACTGGAGAGGTTTATTTCATTGTTTTTTCTTTCAGGGAAATTCTCTTGTTCTTTTAATTGGGAGTGGTTTTTATAAGTGGTTTTACTTATATTTATGTGACTCTATGAATTTAGGAGAAACAGTTATCCATTGTGGGTTTTTTTTTTTGAAATAGTTATAGACATTGTGACATTTTATTCCTAAAGACTTCAGCACGTATCATCTAAAAACGAGCATTCTCTAACATAGATACAATAGAGTTATAACACTTGGGAAATTTTAAATTGATACAATTCCATGATCTGATAATATATTTAATATTATTACCTAATATGAGTCCTTATTCAAATATCCCCAGTTATTTCAATAATGTCTTTCATTGTATTTTTAATCATCCAAGAGCCAGTGAAGGATTACACATTGTATTTAATTACCTCTTTTGTGTCATTTAATCAAGAGCAGTTCTCCAGTCATTTTCAGTCTTTCATGACATTGACATTTTTGAAGTCCTGGCCAGTTATTTTGTAGAACGTTTTGAATTGAATTTATCTGATGTTTCCTCAAGATTAGACTCAGGTCATGCATTTTTTGGCAGGAATATCACAGAAATGTTGTTGAATCCTTCTCAGTGTGTCATATCAAGAAGTGCCTGAGGTTGGTTTGTCCCATTCCACTGTGGTTTTGATGGGCTGTTTTTATGTGGGAGCATCCCTGGGTAGTCTGCATGAGTCTAGTATTTTTGGTGCGAGGGCTGTTTTTGGTATGGATGGCTGCTACATCTTTCCTCAGAGTGTGCTGGCCATTATCCCCTTGATAGGGGGTGTAAGTGGTGTTGTGGTGACCAGAGCCTGCACTGGATGTTGGGTGGGGCCTCCTCTTTGTTCTGTGGTTGCCACAGCCCTGTCTGGTGCAGGTCTTCTCCCCAGTTATTGGAGTAGAAGCTCCCAGATCTGGTTCTAAGCTGTGGTCATCAATCTTTTAAATTTCATTATCTCAGTGATTTTTAATTTGCATTTCCCTGGTGAGTAATGATGTTGAGTACTTTTTCAGGCTCTTATTGTTCTTTCACATATTTTCATGTGAGCACCTGCTAAAATCTTTTGTCCATTTTTAAATTAGATAGTTCGTCTTATTATTTTGAATTGTAAGAGTTCTTTAAATATCTAGATACAAGTTCTTTGTCAGATATATGTATATATATGGTGTGTGTGTGTGCATGTGTATATAAATATCAGCTTGTAAATTCTTATAGAACTGTTGGTATTTTAACTGGGAAAATTGACATCTTAACAATATTGAGTCTTAACTATACTGATACATTAAATTGGTATGTCTTTCCATTTATTTAGTCTTTTAAGATATCTCTCAGCAATGTTCTATAGTTTTCAATACATAGGTTTTGGACATGTAGAAAATTAATCTGTAAATACTTCATTTTTTGGATGCTATTGGAAGTTGTATCATTAAAAAATCTTATTTTCTAGTGTATAAAATTATAGTTGATTCTTATATTTTAGTCATATATACTGAGACATTTAGTAAATGCACTTAGTTCAAGTACTTGTATTGTAGGGTTTTTTTCTATATACACAGTCCTGGTTCCTGAGAATAGTGACAGTTTAAGTTTTTTCCTTTCAATTCTATATGCTTTATTTTTTTCTCTTCTTGTATAATTATAGTTGCTAGAACCTTCAGTAGAATATTTATTAGAGTGCTGAGAGCAGACTTCCTTTCTCCCCAGCTTTATTGGCATATAACATTGGAACATTATATAATTTATATATATAACTGACATATAACATTGTAAGTTTAACACCCATTGATTTGATACACTTATATATTGCAAAATGATTACCACCATAGTATTAGCTAACACCTCTATCATGTCCCGTAATTACCATTTCTTTTCTGTGGTGAGAACATATAAAATCTACTCTCAGCAACTTTCAAGTATAAACTACAGTATTATTAATTATAATTGCCCTGCCATACATTAGATCCCCAGAACTTATTCATCTTATAACTGGAAGTTTGTACCCTTTAGCCAAGCAGAGTTTCACTTGCCTTACTCCCAAAATTAGCAGGGAAACAGTCTTTCACTATTAAATACGGCATCAACTGCAGATTTTTCATAGATGCCTTTGGTCAGATTGAATTTTCCTTCATTCTTAATTTGCTAATAAATTTATATAAGTGGTTGTCCAGTATATTCACATACATCTATTGAGATAATCATGTTTTCTCCCTTTATTCTGTTAAGATAGGGAATAACATTAGTTTTCAATTGTTAAATCATCCTCAAATTCCTGGAATAAATGCCCCTTGGTCATAATATTTTTTTTTTTTACATATATTGTGGGTTCAATTTGATACTTTGTTAAGGATTTTTGCATTTGTGTTCATGAGAGATAGTGACTTTGTAGGTTTCTTTTCTTGTAATGCTCTTATCTAGTTTTGGCACTGGAGTACTCCTGACTCCGTGGGATGATTTGGAAAGTGTATCATCCTTCTCTATTTTCTAAAATAATTTGTATAGGATTGGCTTTTTATTTTTCGGTATAAATGTTTTATAGACTGCAACAATGAAATTATCCTGAAGTTTCCCTGTGGAGAGAGTTTAATTAGCCTTTTAAATTCTTGATATATGGCTATTTATACTTACTATATCTTATTTCAATTTTGGTAATTTATATCTTTCAAGGACTTTATTTTGTTTAAACTGGCATAAAGATGTTCAAATTATCCTTTTAATTTCTGTAGTATCTGTATTGATATGCCCTCTTGTATTCCTGCTATACGTCATTTATGCTTCCTTTTCTCTTGATTAATCTAGGTAGAGGTTTATCAATTTAAATGATTTTTCTAAAGAATCACCTTTCATTAATTTTTCCTTGTTTTTTCTTTTATTGATTTATTTGATTTATATTTCCTTAATTTGCTCTTCTTTTGCAAGCTTTTTAAGATCGATGCTTAGATAATTTATTTTAGATCTTTATTTCAATATAAATGTTTAAAGCTATAAAATTCCCTCTAAGTACTGCTTTATTTGTATCTCACAATTTTTTTTACATGTTTTCTTTCATCATCATTTGTTCAAAATATTTTCTAGTATCTTTTATGACTTCTTTGATCCGTGGGTAACCTAGGAGAGAGTTGTTAATATTCAAATTATTTGGCAATATTCCATGAAACTCAAAAACAAAAATAAGGTTTCTAACATAATTATGTTGTAGTTAGAGAATCTAATCTGTTTGAATGCAATCTTTCTGTATTTACTGAGACTGCTTTTAGGGCCCAACAGATGATCTATCTATTTTGGTGAGTATTCCATTTGCACTTGAAACATAATTGGAAAGTGCTGTTCTATGAATGCCAATTAAATCAGGTTAGTTGATAGTGTGATTCAGTTCTTCTTTGTACTTAATTGTTTTTTAAATTATGATTTCTAATAATTCCTGAGCAAACAGTGTTGAAGTCACCAGTCAAAAATGGATAAGCATATTTATATTAGTATGTCTTTGGAATGAATTGCCCCTCTTATTACTAAGAAGTTTGCTTTTCTATCCCTGGTAAATTACTTGTCCTGAAATCTACTTTGTCTAATGTTAATATAACCACTCCCAGCTTCCTTTGATTAGCATTTTTGTAGTTCTCTTTGTTCATCCTTTTACTTTTAGTCTATATATATCTTTATATTTAAAGAGCATTTCTATAGACTGATGTATATTTTGGTTTTGATTTTGATTCAGTCTAATAATTTCTACTTTGATTATTGTGTTTGGTTCATGTATATTTAATGTAAAATTTTATATAGTTGAGTTTAAGTGCCAAATAATATTCATTTTCTATTTGTACAATTTTTGCTGTGGTTGTTCCTTTGTCCCTTGGTTCTTGCCTTCTCTTGGATTATTTTTTGTCTTTCATTTTATATGCATTACTGAAGTATAAGTTATAGCTCTTTATTTATTTTTTATTGGTGGTTTTAGAGTTAACAATAAGCTCCTTTATCCTATCAGAGTCACCCTCAAAATAATATGATACCCCTTCAGATATAGTGTCAGAACCTTAGAAAGTTTGCCCCTAATTCCTCTTCCATCCTTTATGCTGTTGTTGTAATACCTTTTATTTCTACCTATGTAATATTTCTGTAATGTTATTATTCCTTCATCATGTTCTTTTAAATAAATTTTAAAATGTGGATTTCATTTATATTTACACACATAATTACCATTTCAGAAGCTCTTGATGCTTCATGCAGATCAAAGTTGTCATTTGGTACCATTTTTCTTCTGCCTGAAGAACTTTCTGTATCATTTCTTGTAGTGCCTATTTGCTGGTAGCACATTTTATTTTCAGCTTTTTTTGGTCTGAAAATGACATTTTTTATCTTCCTTTTTTTTTCTGAGTATAAAATTCTACAGTAACAATGTTTTTAGCACTCTAAAGAAATTATATTTCTTATGGATAGCATTGTTTTTGAACAAGGCTCTGATCATTCTTGTCTTTTTCATATGTATTTAATTGTCTTTTTTTTCTATGATCACTTTTAAGATTTTCTTTTTTTGATTATGCATGCCTTCGTGTGGCTACTTCATACTTTACTTTCTTCTTGCTTTTGAGTCATTGAATTTCCCAGATCTATGGGTTTATAGTTTTCATCAATATGGAAAATCTTTGGACATTATCTCTTTACATAATTTTTTCTGCTGATTCCACCTTTTGTCATTTAAATTACACATCTGTCAGACTACTTTAAATTGTCCCATAAGTCACTGTGGCTTTGTTCATTTTTTCTTTTAGTCACTTTCTCTCTGTGTTTCAGTTTGAATATTTTTTATTGCTATGTCCTCACAATTACTGATTTTTTCCATCAGTGTATAATCTCCTATTTTGGCTATCCAGTGACTTTTTCATATATATCTAGTGTATTCTTTACACCTAGTTTAGCCTTCCTTGTAAGGTGCAAATCTTGTGAAGTCTCTCTTATCTGCTCTGATTATTGGATCAAATCTCTCCACTATGCCTGATTGGTACTTGAATACCTTCTAGCCCAGTTTGATCTCTGGGAATTATTCATCTTACAGCTCTCCATTAGCTCTTTGCTTGGTCTTTGGAATTTCATCCTATGCCTGATAGCTTAATATTCAAAAACAGACTAGAAAAACCACCTTAGAGGTTTCTGGAGTTCTTTCTCTGTATTCTCACTCCTCTCTGTATTCTTCCTGAAAAACTGCAGCTGCCTCAGCAAACCCAAGCCCTGATTTCTGCCTGAGCTCAGTGAAACCCCCAAACTGTGCTTAGGTTCCCCTTCCATGTGCTGCAGTCCACAGTGTTCCTCCAGGCCAAAAGTCAGGGAGAATGAAGGATACCTCATTTGTTTTTATCCTCTTAGAGATCATGGTGTTCAACTCCTAAAAACAGTGATTTCATTTCATTTTTTTTTTTTTTAACCAGAGTTCTGGTTGTTTACAAAGTTCAGGCAAGACCAAATTACTTACTTTAATATGGTAGAAGTCTCAGAAAAGGACACACAGTAACAAGTCAAGAGGCCTCTTTTAAAGTTTCAAAATGACAACATTGCTACGTGAAGGGGGAGCCTTCAAAAGATGTTTGGCGAAAAAAAAAAAAAACAGAAAAAAAGTCATTTTATATTTGCATCTCTCTAAGTTCAGACTGCTCAGTAGACTAGGACTTTAGGTGAAAATGCTTTAAAGATTTGGCGGTGGGGATGCATTTTCTAAACAAGGGAAAACAATTTGAGCAGAAATAAAAGTAGAAAGGACACTGATGTTTTTCAAGTTCACAGGAGACTGACATGCAGAATCTTGGTTTGTATCAGAGGAATCAGCAACTTCATGTTCTGATTTAACTCCCCGATAAATTGGATGTGGTTTGTTTCAATATTTACATCACTTCTGTCAAGTTTCATAATATCAGCTTGGATATCTGATCACATTTTGATGCTCTTTTAACCTCTCTTTATACTTTGAAAAACACAAGAGTTACTATTTCTGGGGATTGGTGGTGGGATCAATAAAACCACTGAGAAATTTAGAATATTGCTTTTCTGTGGATCATTTCTACAGGGGCAAGAGAATCAATCACAATCAAAAATTTTCTCACCACATTTCTCTATAAGCAGAATGTGCTGAATTGAAATAAATCTTGTGATAATTTAACTTGGACATTCTGTGTTTCTGGCCTCTGAACTATTTTCTTTTTTTTTTTAACATCTTTATTCGAGTGTAATTGCTTTACAATGGTGTGTTAGTTTCTGTTTTATAACAAAGTGAATCCGTTATCCATATACATATGTCCCATATCTCTTCCCTCTTGCGTCTCCCTCCCTCCCACTCTCTCTATCCCACCCTTCTAGGTGGTCACAAAGCACTGAGCTGATCTCCCTGTGCTATGCGGCTGCTTCCCACTAGCTATTTTACATTTGGTAGTATATGTATGTCCATGACACTCTCTCACTTTGTCCCAGCTTACCCTTCCCCCTCCCCGTATCCTCAAGTCCATTCTCTAGTAGGTCTGCATCTTTATTCACATCTTGCCCCTAGGTTCTTCACGACCATTTTTTGTTTGTTTGTTTTAGATTCCATATATATGTGTTAGCATACGGTATTTGTTTTTCTTATGCTGACTTACTTCATTCTGTATGACTGACTCTAGGTCTATCCACCTCACTACAAATAACTCAATTTTGTTTCTTCTTATGGCTGAGTAATGTTTCATTGTATATATGTGCTACATCTTCTTTAACCATTCATCTGTTGATGGACACTTAGGTTGCTTCCATGTCCTGGCTATTGTAAATAGAGCTGCAATGAACATTTTGGTACATGACTCTTTTTGAATTATGGTTTTCTCAGGGTATATGCCCAGTAGTGGGATTGCTGGGTCATATGGTAGTTCTATTTGTAGATTTTTAAGGAACCTCCATACTGTTCTCCATAGTGGCTGAACCAATTCACATTTCCACCAGCAGTGCAAGAGGGTTCCCTTTTCTCCACACCCTCTCCAGCATTTATTGTTTGTAGATTTTTTGATGATGGCCATTCTGACAGGTGTGAGATGATATCTTATTGTAGTTTTGATTTGCATTTCTCTAATGATTAATGATGTTGAGCATTCCTTCATGTGTTTGTTGGCAATCTGAATATCTTCTTTGGAGAAATGTCTATTTAGGTCTTCTGCCCATTTTTGGATTGGGTTGTTTGGTTTTTTGATATTGAGATACATGAGCTCCTTGTAAATTTTGGAGATTAATCCTTTGTCAGTTGCTTCATCTGCAAATATTTTCTCCCATTCTGAGGGTTGTCTTTTCGTCTTGTTTATGGTTTCCTTTGCTGTGCAAAAGCTTCTAAGTTTCATTAGGTCCCATTTGTTTATTTGTGTTTTTATTTCCATTTCTCTAGGAGGTGGGTCAAAAAGGATCTTGCTGTGATAGATGTCATAGAGTGTTCTGCCTATGTTTTTTGCTATGATTTTTTATAGTGTCTGGCCTTACATTTAGGCCTTTAATCCATTTTGAGTTTATTTTTGTGTATGGTGTTAGGGAGTGTTCTAATTTCATTCTTTTACATGTAGCTGTCCAGGTATCCCAGCACCACTTATTGAAGAGGCTGTCTTTTCTCCACTGTATATTCTTGCCTCCTTTATCAAAGGTAAGGTGACCATCAGTGCATGGGTTTATCTCTAGGCTTTCTATCCTGTTCTATTGATCTATCTTTCTGTTTTTGTGCCAGTACCATACTGTCCTGATTACTGTAGCTTTGTAGTAGAGTCTGAAGTCAGGGAGTCTGATTCCTCCATCTCCTTCTCAATATTGCAATATTGCTCAATATTGTTTTTCCTTCTCAGTATTGCTTTGGCTATTCGGGGTCTTTTGTGTTTCCATACAAATGGTGAAATTTTTTGTTCTACTTCTGTGAAAAATGCTGGTGGTAGTTTGATAGGGATTGCATTGGATCTGTAGATTGCTTTGGGTAGTAGAGTCATTTTCACAATGTTGATTCTTCTATCCAAGAACATGGCATATCTCTCCATCTCTTTGTATCATCTTTAATATCTTTCATCAGTGTCATAATTTTCTGCATACAGGTCTTTTGTCTCCTTAGGTAGGTTTATTCCTAGATATTTTGTTCTTTTTGTTGCAATGATAAATGGGAGTGTTTTCTTAATTTCACTTTCAGATTTTTCATCACTAGTGTATAGGAATGCAAGAGATTTCTGTGCATTAATTTTGTATCCTGCTACTCTACCAAATTCGTTGATTAGCTCTAGTAGTTTTCTAGTAGGATCTTTAGGATTCTCTATGTATAGTATCATGTCATCTGCCAACAGTGACAGCTTTACTTCTTCTTTTCCAATTTGGATTCCTTTTATTTCTTCTCTGATTGCTGTGGCTAAAACTTCCAAAACTCTGTAGAATAATAGTGGTGAGAGTGGGCAGCCTTGTCTTGTTCCTGATCTTAGTGGAAATGGTTTCAGTTTATCACCATTGAGAACGATGTTGGCTGTGGGTCTGTCATATGTGGCCTTTATTATATTTAGGAAAGTTCCCTCTAGGCCTACTTTCTGGAGGGTTTTTATCATAAATGGGTGCTGAATTTTTTCAAAAGCTTTCTCTGCATCTATTGAGATGAACCTTTGGTTTTTCTCCTTCAGTTTGTTAATATGGTTTATCACATTGATTGGTTTGCATATATTGAAGAATCCTTGCATTCCTGGGATAAACCCCACTTGATCATGGTGCGTGATCCTTTTAATGTGCTGTTGGATTCTGTTTGCTAGTATTTTATTGAGGATTTTGCATCTATGTTCATCAGTGATGTTGGCCTGTAGTTTTCTTTCTTTGTGACATCTTTGTCTAGTTTTGGTATCAGGGTGATGGTGGCCTAGTAGAATGAGTTTGGGTGTGTTCCTCCCTCTGCTATATTTTGGAAGAGTTTGAGAAGGATAGGTGTTAGCTCTTCTCTAAATGTTTGATAGAATTTGCCTGTGAAGCCATCTGGTCCTGGGCTTTTGTTTGTTAGGAAGATTTTTAATCATTTCAATTTCAGTGCTTGTGATTAGTCTGTTCATATTTTCTATTTCTTCCTGGTTCAGTCTCAGAAGGTTGTGCATTTCTAAGAATTTTTCCATTTCTTCCAGGTTGTCCATTTTATTGGCATATAGTTCTTTGCAGTAATCTCTCATGGTCCTTTGTATTTCTGCAGTGTCAGTTGTTACTTCTCCTTTTTCACATCTAATTCTATTGATTTGAGTCTTCTCCCTGTTTTCTTGATGAGTCTGGCTAATGGTTTATCAATTTTGTTTATCTTCTCAAAGAACCAGCTTTTAGCTTTATTGATCTTTGGTATAGTTTCCTTCATTTCTTTTTCATTTATTTCTGACCTGATCTTTATGATTTCTTTCCTTCTGCTAACTTTGGGGTTTTCTTTTTCTTCTTTCTCTAATTGCTTTACGTGTAAGGCTAGGTTGTTTATTTGAGATGTTTTTTTTTCTTAAGGTTGGATTGTGTTGCTATAAACTTCCCTTTTAGAACTGATTTTGCTGCATCCCATAGGTTTTGGGTCATCATATTTTCACTGTCATTTGTTTCTAGGTAGATTTTGATTTCCCCTTTCATTTCTTCAGTGATCTCTTGGTTATTAAGTAGTGTGTTGTTTAGCCTCCATATGTTTGCAGTTTTTACAGATTCTTTCCTGTAATTGATATCTAGTCTCATAGCGTTGTGGTCAGAAATGATACTTGATACGATTTCAGTTTTCTTAAATTTACCAAGGCGTGATTTGTGACCCAAGATATGGTCTATCCTGGAGAATGTTCCATGAGCACTTGAGAAGAATGTGTATTCTCTTGTTTCTGGATGTAATATCCTATAAATATCAATTCAGCCCATCTTGTTTAATGTATCATTTAAAGCTTGTGTTTCCTTATTTATTTTCATTTTGGATGATCTGTCCATTGGTGAAAGTGGGGTGCTAAAGTCCCCTACTATGATTGTGCTGCTGTCGATTTCCCCTTTTATGGCTGTTAGTATTTGCATTATGTATTGAGGTGCTCCTATGTTGGGTGCATAAATATTTACAATTGTTATGTCTTCTTGGATTGATACCTTGATTATTATGTAGTGTCCTTCTTTGTCTCTTATAATAGTCTTTATTTTAAAGTCTATTTTGTCTGATATGAGAATTGGTACTCCAGCTTTCTTTTGATTTCCATTTGCATGGATTATCTTTTTCCATCCCCTCACTTTCAGTCTGTATGTGTCCCTAGGTCTGAAGTGGGTCTGCTGTAGATAGCAAATATACAGGTCTTGTTTTTGTATCCATTCAGCCAATCTATGTCTTTTGGTTGGAGCATTTAATCCATTTACATTTAAGGTAATTATTGATATGCATGTTCCTATTACCATTTTCTTAATCGTTTTGGGTTTGTTATTGTAGGTCTTTTCCTTCTCTTGTGTTTCCTGCCTAGAGAAGTTCCTTTAGCATTTGCTGTAAAGCTGGCTTGGTGGTGCTGAATTCTCTTAGCTTTTGCTTGTCTGTAAAGTTTTTAATTTCTCTGTCACATCTCAGTGAGATCCTAGCTGGGTAGAGTAGTCTTGGTTGTAGGTTTTCTCCTTCATCACTTTAAATATGTCCTGACACTCCCTTCTGGCTTGCAGAGTTTCTGCTGAAAGATCAGCTCTTAACCTTATGGGGATTCCCTTGTGTGTTATTTGTTGTGTTTCCCTTGCTTGTTTTAATATTTTTCTTTGTATTTTATTTTTGATAATTTGATTAATATGTGTCTTGGCATGTTTCTCCTTGGATTTATCCTGTATGGGACTCTCTGTGCTTCCTGGACTTGATTATTTCCTTTCTGATATTGGGGAAGTTTTCAACTATAATTTCTTCAAATATTTTCTCAGTCCCTTTCTTTTTCTCTTCTTCTTCTGTGACCCCTATAATTCGAATGTTGGTGCGTTTAATGTTGTCCCAGAGGTCTCTTTGACTGTCCTCAATTCTTGTCATTCTTTTTTCTTTATTCTGCTCTGCAGTAGTGATTCCCACTATTTTATCTTCCAGGTCACTTTTCCGTTCTTCTCCCTCAGTTATTCTGCTATTGATCCCTTCTAGAGAATTTTTAATTTCATTTATTGTGTTGTTCATCATTGTTTATTTCCTCTTTAGTTCTTCTGTGTCCTTGTTAAATGTTTCTTGTATTTTCTCCATTCTATTTCCAAGATTTTCTATCATCTTTACTATCATTATTCTGAATTCTTTTTCAGGTAGACTGCCTATTTCCTCTTCATTTGTTGGCTTCTGTGGGTTTTTACCTTGCTCCTTCATCTGCTGTGTGTTTCTCTGTCTTCTCATTTTGCTTAACTTACTGTGTTTGGGGTCTCCTTTTTGCAGGCTGCAGGTTCGTAGTTCCCATTGTTTTTGGTGTCTGCCCCCAGTGGCTAAGGTTGGTTCAGTGGGTTTTGTAGGCTTCTTGGTGGAGGGAACTAGTGCCTGTGTTCTGGTGGATGAGGCTGGATCTTGTCTTTCTGGTGGGCATGTCCACATCTGGTGGTGTGTTTTGGGGTGTCTGTGGCCTTATTATGATTTTAGGCAGCCTCTGTGCTAATGTTTGTTCCTGTCTTGCTAGTTGTTTGGCATAGGGTGTCCAGCACTATAGCTTGCTGGTCGTTGAGTGGAGCTGGGTCTTGGCGTTGAGATGGAGATCTGTGGGAGATTTTCATTGTCTGATATTATGTGGAGCTGGGAGGTCTCTTGTGGACCAGTGTCCTGAACTTCACTCTCCCACCTCAGAGGTACAGCCCTGATGCCTGGCTGGGGCACCAAGAGCCTGTCATCCACACGGGAGTCCTTAAAAGACCCACAGCAGGTCCACGCCCACGAGCATCTTTCTGCCTCTCTCGGCAGCTACAAGAGCCGCAGCCTCTGAACTCTTTTCTTTGAGACCTTTCTCCTTCTCTTTACCTATGTTAATTACTATCTAGGGCACAGGTAAAGTTCTATTTCACCTACTGAGTCTTTCCTGACCACTTCAGTGCACATTGATCTCTTTGCCCTTGAATTTTTAAACCATTTTATGACTTGCATATAATTGATTAATTAACTGTTACATATTATTTAATTTATGCAGTGTTCTTTTTCATATCTTCACTTGAATGAAGGTAATTACTATTTACTTATTTTGCTTATTCATTCAAGTGTTTATTAGATATCTGCTCTGGGCCTGGCATTTTGCTAGGAGATGATATCCATTCATGAAATGAAAAGATAATGGTCCCCACTCTGAAGCAGGTTGGAATGGCAGAAGAAATGTACATCAAGCAAAACATATGCAAGTGTTGATAATAAATTGTGATAAACTCCCTGATAGAAAGGAATGGGGATCTATTAAAGAATAATTTTAGGTGAGACCTAATTAACTTTGAGTGGTTAGGGAAAGTCTCTTTATGGAAAGGATATTTCAGCTGAGATATGAAGAATGAAAAATAGTTATCTAGGCAAAGAGTATAGGGAAGAACCTTGTAGGCTTTAGACATGACATGGTATAAACTCATTTGTTGGGGAAGAGCTTGACACGATGAAGAAAGTGGAAGACAGATTGTGGCCAGAGCACAGCTGACCTTAGTAAGGGATGGGTTTGGAAAGGAAGGCAGAAGCCTGATCTTCAGGGCCTTGTAGCCACATTATGAGTTAATTGTATTCTCATATCTATGGAAGTTCCTTAATCATTGTATTTTGAATGGAAATGAATGCAGGAGGCAGAACATTACTTAAAAAGGGGAATGATCTAAATCCTCAAGAGTATAAGGCAAAGGTAAATGTGTCTAGAATAGTAGTGCTCAAACTTTAGTGTTAATCAGAATAATCTGTGCTTACTAAAAATGTAGATTTCTGGCCCTCAACTTCAGAGATTCTGAGTCAGGTTTTCTGTGTTTTGTAAGTACCCAAGTGAATCTTTCTGGTATAAGTAGCTGTGACTCCATTCTGTGAAATATAGGTATAAGCAGTTCATCTTTTTCTTTAAAAAAAAAAAATGTTACAGTAGGAATGAATACAAGTGACATGTCAATGGAATAAAAGGTGTAAGGTAGGTCTGTAACTATAAGAATTTGTTGTACAATGGAATGTGGATATTAAAATCCTGAAATATTGAAAGTGCAGCTATTAAGCTCAAAGTTGCAAAAGTCCCGACTTAATTTCTCAATATCAAGGAATTTCTCAATATCAAGGAATAGGTGGTAACACGTGTTCCTTTGAAGACAGTAACTATGCCTGATAGAACTTTTCATCCTGCACAGTATCTGCCGTAGTCTTGGTGATTTACAAATGTTGAATGCATGCATGAATGCATCAATGGGTATTTTCCTGATACTTTTTGCTTGGAGAAGAGATAAGGTACTGATAGATCTAATAAATGATGTACTGCTACTTGGAATAATTTGAATAAAATAATGTCTGGAAGAGAGCAATGATTAACTGAAAGAAAATAACCTTCAGTCTATATTCTCATAACACTTCATAAATGTTTCCTTTATCTACATCTATAAAATAATCATTATATAGTATCATATATCTTATTTCTTCTACTTGGACTGTGAGCTCCTCCAGGGCAGGAGCTGTGCTTCATTTATCTTTATTACATATAGAGTTACCCATTGTGTCTTCTTTGGTTGGTGCTAAAAGGGTTTATCTTGAATTGAGTTATTAATGAAGATATTGCAAATATTTTGGCACCTGGATTGGGGCAATTTTTGAAAGAAAGAACTTTCTTAATACTTCTTAATTCTTACATTGGCACTCTTTTTCCTCCTCCCAACCTACAGTGGGATCCAAGGGCACAGAAGTTGACTACACAAGCACCATTGGTGGAGAACAGCAGTGCTCTCCAAATGTAGAGTTTTGGTTAGGCACAGATGCTAGGATGCTGCATTTGAGTGACCCTGAGACTCATTTAATATTTCAGATGAACTCAAGTTAAAGATATGTTGATATCTTGACACCTTGGTGCCAATAGCAGTAGGATAAGCCATTATTAGATGGAGACAACCTTCTTAGTTTGTGGATTGAAGAGCTGGGGAAAACACATTAGTTGGTAAAGAATGATCTCAGAACTGAGAGCTGGGTGGTCCAAAGCAACAATGTTTGGAATGATTTGGGATTTGCATTATCTGAACCCAGAGCTCTAATCTGGATGATGGCAATGGAAAGATAGTGAGAGACATATGGTGGTGTCCAATTTGTAACCCCGGCAGGCGCCATTTGTCCAATGGAGATTGCTCCACATATGAATATTGGAGATTGAACCACACTGGAAGGCATGGGTAATAGAATCTTGCTCAAGTGAAAATGTTTTGTTAGGAGGGAGGCCATAAGAACTGGTTTGTTTGTGGAAAACCAGGAAACTAGGCAACTTGAGGTAGAAATTATGCCAAATCAGTGTCTAGCAAAAAGCTTCTGGTTAATCTTGCTTCCCTGACGTATTGATATGAGGGTCACTTTGTGTATGTAGATGGCAACAGAATGTGCATAAACATTTCACGTCAACTGCACTTGTTTTGATCATATTATAAGGCTGACCTCACCCTTTTTTTATGTTACTTTATTTATTTTGGGCTGTGTTAGGTCTTCGTTGCTGTGCGCAGGCTTTCTTTAGTTGTGATGAGGGGGCTACTCTTTGTTGCAGTGCGCGGGTTTCTCATGTGGTGGCTTCTCTTGTTGTGGAGCACAGGCTCTAGGTGCATGGGCTTCAGTAGTTGTGGCTCATGGGCTCTAGAGCTCAGGCTCAGTAGTTGTGGCACACGGGCTCAGTTGCTCCGCGGCATGTGGGATCTTCCCAGACCAGGGCTCAAACCCATGTTCCCTGAATTGGCAGGCGGATTCTTAACCACTGCACCACCAGGGAAGCCCTGACCTCACCCATTTTAAAGCAAGCAGTACACAAAAACAGTATTAACTTGCTTGGTTAAGAAATGCATTGCCTTGACAGCCTTAGTGTTATTTTATAGAAAAGCTTGTCTTTTTTTTGATGCCACTAAACCTTATTTATGAAGAGCATTTTCAGTTTCTCTTTAAGAACATCTTCAACGGATGATTTTATGTCAGCTGGTGTCAGGCTCTTCAACAGCTTCTTCTTAAATTTAATTTTCATGTTTCCTTTCCTTGCTCCACTGAGCCCTTCCTTAATTATCAGATTACAGTGTTCAGCATGATTCCTGGAATTGTTCGTTTTGTCAACCAGAAAGGAAACAGACCTTTGATATATGTAAGACTGTGCCTTCTCGTTTAATGATTCTCCAATTAGTGTCCCAGTCAATCTCGGGAACTGTATCTGAAATAACCAGTGAGCAAGTTTTCCTTCTTTGCTGCTTTCTGATCTCTCTTCCACTACCAGCTTTATCCATAAATTGTAAAGTGGGATTTTGGTGAAATAGTCATTTAGTGTCACGTGTGAATACCAGATCATTGTGATTAGCTCTTTTATTTAGTAAGTTCTAATCTCTCTTTGTGTAGAGCTCAGTGTGTACATGTCCTGCTCTTTGCCCTGAAGCATGGTGAATTTTAATTTCATTAATTAGGTAAGCAGGTGTTATAGGCTGCTGAGTGCGCTGGAGAGTACCTTGGCCAAAAAAACAAGGCAGTATGTCTGGCTGGATTCATGGATGTACAACCTGTGTAGGCCTGTGATCAGAAGGGCCCTGCCTTTGATTTAATGCTTTGGTGGTGTTTTGAAATTCTTAACAGTTATCTCTTTCAACTTGTATTTTGTAAGTGAACTTTGATGGGACAGTGGAGCATGTGTGTGAGCAGAGGAGAGTAGCACAAAATGTGTGCCCACCTTTTGGCTCACCTCATTTGCACATAGTGTTTGGGATGCCCCAGGAGCACAGAATTCTGGTGGACCCACAATGTATGAATGTTCAGCAATACAAAAAGTGAGTCCAAGGTAAGCATGTTCTATCTACAACTGAGAAAGTGGGTGAACTGACAGCCTGGGGCGCTGTGCTTTCTGTTGGAACCAGAATTTGTTTCAAATGCAGGGGGAAGGCAATGGTGTTCTAATATGAACAACTGTAAAATAATAGAAAATATCTAAGTTGGTCTCTACCTCCATTTCCTAGCACAGAGCTCCTAAGTGATAAGAGTACTAAGAGCATTTTTTCTCATATTTTGTCTTTGATCCCAGTTCTCACACAGAGCTCCTAAATCCCTTGCAGTTTCTTGGGTGATTGCAGTGTCTTTTGTTCTAAGGAGTCCCTCTTGGTGGACTCCTGGAGAGCTTCAGAACAGGGGCTGGTCGCTAGAAAGAGCCACTCCACCATTAGAAGCTTGGAATGTTCAGCTCTACCTCTCATCCTCCAGGAAGAGAAGAGGAGCTGGAGATTGAGTTAATGATCTATCACGCCTTTGTGATGAAGCTTCTGTAAAAATCCAAAGTATAGGGTTTGGAGAGCTTCCAGGCTGGTGAACACATCCATGTGCTTGGAGGATAGCCCTCCCCTACTCCACAGGGGCAGAAGCTCCTTCCTTGGGACCCTTCAAGACCTTGCCCTTTGCATCTCTTCCATCTGCATATTTATCTATATTCTTTATGATATCCTTTTATAATAAACTGGTAAACATAAGTAAGTGTTCCCCTGAGTTCTGTGAGCCATTCTAGGAAATTGTCAAACCCAAGAGGCGGTCATGGGAACCCAAATTTATAACCAATCAGTCAGAAGCACAGGTGACAATCTGAAACTTATAATTGGCTTCTAAAGTGAAGGTTGGGGGCAGTTTTGTGGAATTGAGCCCTTGACCTGTGGGATCCAGATAGATGGCATCAGAATTGAGTTAAATTGTAGGACATCCAGCTGACGTTGGTGTGAGGAACCTCCCCCTCCAACATAGACAGACACATTCAGAAGTGTCAGAGTGTTCTGTGTGAGTAGTACAGGAGAAACACTAAGAGTGCTTTTCCTACACAATCACCAAGGAATCATATCATATCCTTTCTGACTCATGTTACTTCCCTGTATTAGCCAGCTGCTTTTGCTGAAAATGATGACATAGAAGGAAAAGGAAATAGGAAAACCATAGTTCTTTTCCTTTCATTACTTCTAACTTGTCAGTAGGCTTAAAGTAGAGTATTGATAGAATGTGCGCCTATCGAGAAGTGAGATAAAAACAGTTGAGTTTTGTGCAGTATTTCCACTGTTTTAAGAACAACATATATATGCATGTACAAAGCTACAAAATATGAATTGTGTAATTTTGGTGATTCTGCCATTGAGCTAAATGCTCTTCTATTTGCATTGAAAACAGGCATTGCGCAATATAAACAGGAATGGTAAAATTCATGCTAATAATCAAAAATTTAAATTCTTCTTAGAATGACATTTGATAGCAAATGAAAAAAACACTGTGACAGGTCAGGAGAAAGATGAGGAAGAAAGGAAAAAGCTTTATATGTTAGCACCTTTAATGACACTTTGTTGCAGCTTTTCAGACAAGAAGCACCAGATTTTCATTTTACTCTGGGCCCTGCAAATCTTGTGGGCTGCCCTGTGGAATGTTCTCAGGATCACTTTTTTTTTTTTTTTTTTTGCGTTACGCGGGCCTCTCACGGTTGTGGCCTCTCCCGTTGCGGAGCACAGGCTCTGGACGCACAGGCCCAGCGGCCATGGCTCACGGGCCCAGCCACTCTGCGGCATGTGGGATCCTCCCGGACCGGGGCACGAACATGCGTCCCCTACATCAGCAGGCGGACTCTCAACCACTGCGCCACCAGGGAAGCCCAGGATCACTTTTATTTCTGCTTTCTTTATCATAGATCTCCAAAAGGTGTTTATAGCTCCAGGAAGGGGCTGAGAGAGAGACTTCCCTGTGTAACCCCCCCGGTGTCAGGCTACATCATGTAGGCTGACGACTCTGGCCCATGGGGGTGGTAGTCTTTGTAGAAAATTCGCATCTTCCAGAGATGGAGACTCCATCATAGGAGAGGCCTTACTCTGTGAGTCTTTTTGCATTCCCTCTCTTACCTTTTTCTTTATTCACAATTGATGGTGGCCACACAGCACCTTGGTTGCCAGAAGCCTTTGGAGTCAAAAATGAAGAGGACTTTTTGCTTGTTTGGATTGCTGCATCATTTCTAGGTTACCAGTAGCTAAGAACACACAGTTGGACTTTTACAGTGATTGACTGGTACAGCACAGCTTTTAGATCTCAAGGCACTGAGCCTACAGCAGCATCACTGTGTGAGTGTGTGTGTGTGTATGTATGTGTGTGAGGGGCAGGGGAAGGGAAGAGGGAGAGAAAGGGAGAAAGGCAGAGGGAGACCATGCATGTTTCAGTAGTGGCAGAAGACTATAGGGAATAAAATCCTTTTTCTTCCTTCCCACTTCTCTACAACTAGCCTTCCCAAACTATGAGAAATTTCGAAGCTTATTTTCTTCATTTGAAGACCATAGAATATATATTCTAACTTTTAAAATACTGATTTATTCTCATAAAGCTATGCTACTTTGGAAAATGTATGAAAATGAAAGGAAAAATGTCTATAATTCCATTATAATGTTTAACCAGTATTAACATTTTGGTGCATTTTCGTTTTGTCTTTTTCTTGCTTCTTTCCTCTTATCCCCCTCTTTCCCTCCTACATTCTAGTCCTTTCCTTCTTCTAGTCCATATGTGTGTGTGTGTGTGTATGTGTATATATATATAACATAAAATATATATATTATATCTAAAATATATATATATTAATATAAAATTTATATATATATAAAATCCCTCCCAAAAAAGTGGCTTTATATTCCTTATATAGCTTTGTCACCTGCCTTTTTTTCTTAACATTGTGAGCATTTCCCATGTCATTAAGTTGTCTCTGAAAACATTATTTTAAAAGTTGCATCAAAACAGCCCTTATGGGCTTCCCTGGTGGCGCAGTGGTTGAGAGTCCGCCTGCCGATGCAGGGGACACCGGTTCGTGCCCCGGTCCGGGAAGATGCCACATGTCGCAGAGCGGCTGGGCCTGTGAGCCATGGCCGCTAAGCCTGCGCGTCCGGAGCCTGTGCTCCGCAACGGGAGAGGCCACAACAGTGAGAGGCCCGCGTACCGCGAGAAAAAAAAAAACAAAAAAAAAACAGCCCTTATATAGATGTGCTATAATTTACAAATCAGCCTCTTATAGTTGTACACGTAGGTAATTTACAAATTAGTCTTCTGTGGTTGTATATGTATGGATGTCTACATCTACTTTTTAAAAAATATTTAGAAAATATCATAGAGAATAGTTATGTCTACATTATCTATAAGCAATGACCAATCTGGTACTTTCTGCAGTTTTAATATTTAGATTACGGTACAGTCAGTGCAATCAATTGTGTGGTGAATGAGAATTTAAAGTAACCAAAAATAGGATAGATTCAGTCAATTTGATATCCGTGAATAGAACAGCTTCAGTCATCACAAGATTAATCACTAAGGTGTTAACATAAACCAGTAGAGAGACTTCAAATTAAGGACTTTCTAACATTTAAAGTCTCACCCCATTAGCCTTTCCATGCAAGTGCCCTCAGGCTTTCGAGGGCATAATTGCATGTGGTTTAAGAAGATTTAAGATGAGGGTGATCCACTCAGCAGAGAGCAAACTTGACCATTGTTATCTTACTTTAATTAATTTCTTTATTCTCTTTCAGTTCACTCAGTACCTGAATCAGAAAAAGTAAAATCGTGTTCTTCTGAGTTGAGGAAACAATTGAGTTATAAAGTAATCTGCTGAAGAGAGGATCAAGGACTGTAAAATTTAGAATTCCTAACAGGTGGACCTGAATTGAAAGCCCTTTTACACCAGGTTTTTCATGCTTCAGTGGCAGACTTTTCTTCCAGGTTCCCTGGATTGTGCCTTTAACCCCTTGGGGTTTGTGAACATAAAGCTTCCTTCCTTTGACTTACAGCCTAGGCTAGCATTCTAAAAATGATTGGGTTCAAAAAGTTCCTCCTTTTTTAACTCTGTAAGAATTTAAGGCTCTTTTAGAAACCAAATCCTCTCGAGACGCCTGAAAAGTGTTCTCTTTTTCCATAGCAACCCTTTTATTGCATGTTGGAAACTTAGTTAGATTATAAGTACTTTTGCACCTGCATTCATTCATTTACCTGAAGAGTATTTATTGACTAATTGACTACCTACTAAGTACCCAGCATCTATAGCCTGTTTCCTCTTGGAGCTTATTCTTTGGGGGAGAAACAGACATTAATCATATGACCAAAATGAAACAATAACTGTGAAAGATACTGGAAGGAGAGGTAGTTGGTGCTATAAATGCTTGTAATAGAGAGAGAATAGTCACACACAGAGTAGGAGGCTTCTATGACATTGAAAGATGAGAAGGTGTATGCCATAGGAAGGGATGGGGGAGGAAAGAACATTTCAGAAAAGGGAACTGCACTGGCAAAGGCTGTAAGGAGAATCAGGATAGCAAGGACATAAGAGTGTGTGACCTGATCAGTTTCACATTTACAAAAGATTTACACAGGCTGCAGTGAGCTAAATAGATGGGTCGCTAGGTCCTAAAGCTGTGATCTCTGGTTTGGTGGTGAAATAACTACTATAAACAAGCCACAAGATGACACAGATTAATCATATAAAAATATTGTTAAAGCCGTCCAGTAATAACACACTGTATTATTCACAATGCATTTTACTCAAAGATTGAAAATATAATGGGGAAAAAAAAGAAAATTGCACCACTAAAGGCTTTATGGGACAAACCACATTTGACACACAAATAACTTATAAAGTCTAGTAAGAAAAGACAAAGTAACTTCAAAAATGTTCCATTTAATAACACAATGTGTCAGACAAGGATGGTGGTGGTGAAAAAGGTATGAGAGTGGCACTCTCCCTGTAAGGGTACAGGGCCACTGCGCTAAAGGAACTGAGAGTCTAGTGGTGCAGACACATGATCAAGCCTCTACAGCACACTCAGGCATGTTTTAAGACAAGTGAGCATGCAGGAGAGAGTGTCTGCCCTAATGGTATGGGCCATCAGCCAGATTTCATGGAGGATAGGAAGCTGAATCTGAGTGCTGAAGAGGGAAAATTCTCGAGGCAAATGTGAGAAAGAAAAGCAAAAAGGACAAAAGAAACAGAATGAGTGAAGGCATTATATTATGCTAAGGAAATTGCTCAGTACTACAGAGCAGTGCTTTTGTCCAAAAGCTGGTTTAGGATTGCATTTTCATGTGTCTAACAAAATGAGAAAAATGAGGATGACGAAGAAGACACACACATTTTCAAAGACAAACAGATTTCCCAGGTACTGGGAACACAACAACGGACAAAATCTGCCTTTATGAAGCTTACATTCTACTGGAGAGACAACCAATAAATACATAAGTGAAAAGTGCTTTCAAATAGAAGTGCTTTGAAGAAAAGTAAAGCTGGATGAAAGAAAGTAACTAGGGGAGATATTTTAGATACTGTAGTAGGCGTTTCTGCTGAGGTGACAGTTAGATGGAGAAAGGAATGAAGTGGGAAAGTGAGCCATGCCACTATCTGGACAAATATCTGTTCCCGATAGAGGGAACAGCAAGGGCAGAAGCTCAGAGGCAGGAAAATGCTTGGCACGTTTAAAGAGGAGTACAAAGAACAGCTGATCCAGAGTAAAGAGACCGAGAAGGAGAGGGTAAGATAGGAGTATGAGAAGATAGCTGGGGACTGGATTATATAGGTCACATCTCTGCCTCACATTTTCTTGTAGCAGATCAAGATAGGGAACTTGGATTTTATTCTATGTTGAGAGAGAATAAATCTAGTTCTGTGTTTCCCTGAGTATGTTCTGTGGAATACCCGAGGTAAGAAATGCTCTTTTAAAAATATATTTTACAGTAAACTAGATTATGAAGTCCAGCCTGCTGTGTCCCCCTGGGGCAGATTCAGTATGTGTCTTAGATGGTTCTTCTCAAAAGAAAACCTGGAGCAAGGACGTAGTTTGCCAGTTGTTTTTTAGAGAAATGAGCCCAAGGAACACGAGTGAAGGACTGGGAAAGGGAAGAGGAATGCTGAGCCTAAGGTGCTTTATTGAGCTGATAGTCAAAAAACAGTATCTAGAACTATGAAAAACCCCATTTGGGGTATGACCAATGGAGAATGTTATCTCTTTAGTGCTGGACGTTATTCTTTCGTTAATAATTTGACTTAACATTGTTTTTTGGAGTCATTCCACATTTTCAGTTTAGAGTCAATTAAAACTGCCCAGTCTTTGTCCTGTGGTAATGTGGCAGCTCAATCACGTGAAGCTGGAGATGCTGAGTGGATGTCCCGGGAAGCTACCAGTAACTGAGTCACTTTGGTCAAGTCACTCTTGACTTGGAGCATCTCATTCCTATTTAAACTTAAAGGGCTTGGGATAACTCTGAGATTGTTTTTATTCATTTAGTATTTATATGAATTACTTTTAAGGTATAGCTCCTCTTCTGTATTTGTACAGTATTTTTAAAAATACTTAAGTACTTTTAACCTAATTAAGCTTTACCTTGTTGAAACTGGAATATTAATTGAGCACTTTGTTGTCTTTTGTATCCTATTTCTGATTGTGTATGTCCCTCTTAGCTTCATTATACATGATAATCTCATCAAATGCCTCGAATATTTCTATATAAGATATTGATAAACACAGGACATGAAACTTCTTTCAGATTTTGGTCCTGGGGGAGAACATTTCACAGTCCTATGTACTATGATTGAGCAAATACGAAAGTAAAACAGGCAGACATTAATGTCTCATGGAGGAAACCAATGTACCTAAATACCAAAACAAAGTAAAGCAAAGTTTTTTAAAAATCCTCAAAATAAGTGAGTAGTATAAAGTAAAATAGGAGAGCAATTAATTTTTCTATGAATAACCATCTTTATGAGTAACAGTGGCAAACATTAAGACATCCAATAGTTTAAAATCTAAGAGAGTTTCATTCAACATTTCCTATTAGATAGTGAGGTTTTTTCAAGAAAGTTTACAGGAGTTTAATTATTCTCCAGAGCGTAATATCTGCCAAAGAGCTCACTACTCCTTTAAATTTGGTTAAACTCCCTATGGAGTAGTAATATGCCACCTTTGACCTCCATTTTAATGGAAGGATTTCATTAATGCCTTTTCTTAACTACTGCTCTAATTAATATGTACAAGTCAGAAGAGATGATTTACACTACTTGATTTCATAAAGAAGAGGAACTAAGAAATCATGAAATAAAAGCTTTATCTAAGTACACAGTAGGACGCTCGACGATGCATACTGAAAGTGAATTTCTCATCGGGCAGCATCCAGCCAGAATTCCAGTGCCAAGCGATTCCACTGGCAGAATGTAGAAGATGTGTTTTCTATCATCAAGAGGCTCTGCTGAAAAGAAAGCCCAACAAAATGAGAAGTGTTTGAATGAAGGCCAGGTGAAGAGAAATGCAACTTCTATTTTATAGGGACTGTCTTTAAACACTCCAACACCATTAAAGGCATTTCAGTCACTCTGGCTTTATTTTAGAGTCTTTGCCTCACAAATAAGCAATGGGAGAAAGATTGGTTACTCATACATCTTTTATACCATCTCCTTAGGAATGGTATCCAAGGCAGACTCCTGTTCTTTTCCCCCTGAAAGTCAGTTTGTGACAATACCAATCAAATAAACTTAAAAATTCTAAAAATTTCCAAATCTCACCTTCATTTTGTATTTTAGGATTGTAGCAACATCTGCCAGAGAAAACCCTGAATATAAAGAAGAGAAAGAAATATGTGTTGTGATCACTCAGGTGGGGGTAGAATTGTACAGATTTTATTTTTGGGAAAGTCCATACAGTATTTACTGAAGAAGCTACTATATATAATTTCCCTTCATCTATATTCTGAGAACTAAGTTTGTAACAATTCCATATTCCTCTTCTTTTAGTTCTGCCATCCTTATCTGGTAATCTGTAAAGGAGTCTTAAATTAGTTTTCTGTCTAAGATGATAATCTCCCATGGAATTTTCAGAAAAATCCACATGAAAACCTTCGACTTAATCCAAAAATGTGTTATTGCTAGTTGCTGGGGATGATTCATATGTGATGAAAACATGATTCCTCTTCTCATGGACTGTACAAGTAGGATCAGTAAGGGAGAAAAATAAGTAAGTTAAAGATAAAGCAGAATGTGCTAAATGTTGATACACAGAAACCTAGTAATTGGGAGGGAATTGTGAGGAGAAGGGGGTTTGATTCAGAGAATCTTCATGAAGGAAAGGACATTTGAGTGGGTCAGAAAAGGTTTGGATGGAGAAAGGCCAAATCAAGTGGAATGATCTGAGCAGAGGCAGAGAAATTGGAAAGTGTTGACTAGTTCTACACAATGGAGAAGAATCTAGATTGTCTGAGGTGTAGGATTTTGAGAGGAAGACTTGGGGAATAAAACTGGAGAAACTGGCTGGAGTCAGATCTCAGATGAGTGGAATGAGGCAGTGGTGTTGTGACTACAGTGTTAGTACATGCAGATATTTCCTCAAAGAAATGACATGAGCAAAGATATGTTATAGGAAGATCAGTCTGAAATGTGGAGTAGAGTGGATTAAGGAAAAGAAAAGACTATGGCAGGGAGAACAGTTGGATATAAATGCAGTGGTTTCAGGTGACAGTGATAAGAACTTTAGGCTGGGGACAATGGCAATGTCAATAATCTGTTATGAATCCATTGAAGTTCTTGTAGCTCCACAGGCCTGACAACTCGTTTCTAGAAAGGGATTGGTGAACCTTGAGAGATTCTATTTTTTATACTAGAGGATAAAAATTTCTAAAGATTAAAAAAATTGTAGATGCCATCCTCACTCTCCCTTTAGATAATTTAAAAAAAGATTCATTTTCTTCTAATAGGCTATGTATATGAGAAATACAGCCCAAATGTGTCTTTAAGTATTCAAAACATTAGGATCAGAGCTCCGATAAAATGTAGGCCTTTTACTGTTTTTATGGATTTTTGTATTTCAATGCAGAAAGCCTGACGTACTCTTATGATCACATCTTGTCTTTGTGAAGGAAGTCTCCTTTTTGTCTCTGCTAGGGCTGATCATAGTATTTGAGGTATATTTTACACAGTACCACTCAGTGAAAATCATATGCTATTGGGAGTCCAAGTGCAGCAATTCCAGTGACATTGATTGATTTTGTACAGGTTCCTATGAAGAAAATACTTCACCCAACTCAATTATTCTGTTAATATTAATTTAAATGCTGATATTTACAATGTTCACAATTTAAGCATAAGTGAAACATCCCAAGGTTTCTTTATATAACCCGAAGAATTATAAAAGGTGACTGATGCCATACGTTTCCATTTGAATAGTTGTATATGGATAATCACTGAACTAAATCTATTCCTGCTGTTACAATGTGACACTATCATCATTCCTCAGAAGTTCCTATTAAAAAACTGTAAGTGAACCATTAAGCTTTGGCTCAAGGGCACAATAACCCTCACATCAATATAAATCAACATAAGTTAATGGAAAATTGAATTTGATGTTCAATACATTGTAATTCCTGCCTCATACATCCCATGACTGTAGATTTCCTAAAATGGGTTAATTTTATATGATGAAATATCATACTAGACATAAAAACTCTTGTATTCTTTTATAACTATTATTTGGGAGTAGGAATTATCTCATTTCTCCTCTAATAGGTGAATTTTTTTTTACTATGTTTGAAAGTAATTTTCTTGAATAATTTGTTTTCATAGATATACATAAAAATTAACAGTTGGAAATTGGAGAAATGGAATCAACCTGTACTTTGCAGTTTACACAATATTTCATTTACTTGTCATAACGATTCTACTGTACTGGATTGTATACTGTCCTCCCAAAATTCATGTCAACCTAGAACCTGTAAATGGCACCCTATTTGGAAATAGGGACTTTGCAGATGTAATCAAGTTGAGTTTAGACTGAGTTAGGGTGAGGTCTAAATCCCGTATGACAGGTGTCTTTATAAGAAAAGGGAAATTTCAATACAGAGACACATAGGAATAATGCCATATGATAACAGAGGCAGAGACTGGCATGCTGCATCTCCACAGGAAGGACTGCCAAGGATTGTCAGCAACCACCAGAAGCCAGGAAGGCACCGGGACGAATTCTCCCCTAGGACCTTTAGAGAGGGTGTGATCCTACCAACACCTAGATTTGGAACTTCTAGGCTTCAGAACTGGGAGGAAATAAACTTACGTTGTTTAAAGCCACCCAGGTTGTGGGAATTTGTTGTAGCAGGCCTAAGAAACTAATACATCTAGAAAGAATTTTACTCGAATTGATTGATAAAGCATCTGTGGAAGAAATGAGTATTTCTGACTGCCTAATTAGTGAGAATGTTTTATATAATTTATTATGTAATAATAATCTGCAAGGCAGATATTAGTATTTACATTTTAAAAACTAAAGAGGCTCCAAAAAGTTAACGTTTACTGCTGTCACTCACGTCTTTTCATTTCAAAGCCTTGAGTTTTTTCCCTTACTTCAAGCAGCCTTGTGAAGTAGTGCAAACTGTTAACAGGAGGAGTTCTAGCTCCATCTGGGTACCTGTCTGTAGGAGTTAGCGTACAAAGGATTTGTGTTAGGTGAGATGTCAAGTAAGCTAACTTCTAATTCTTTTCCAATTCTGAGGTCCTAGAAAAGATCCACCGGGTCACACAGAATTCTAGAATACTATTGGATTTTAGAGCCCCTATTAAAACCCAGGCCTCTGAAGCAAAACACACAGACTGCATCCCTGTGGAACACATGAAGTGGAGAGGCAGCACTGCTGAGAACTAGTCATTCAGTTCATTGGATCCCTGATGACTTTGCTGTACTCTGTAAAGGCACAGCAAAGGGTTCTTGTTCTGTACATTGCCAACTGAGGTAATCACTTTTAAAAGTCATCAGTTTCTAAATGGAAATTCTCATATATCTAAATTCTTCTTTATTACGTATCTAACCAATATCAAAATTCTTAACATAAAAAGTACGACTGGACTATGAGTCAGAAGACCACAATTCTAATTTTGGGTTTGCCATGAATTAGCAAATGATGCAGTCTCTTTAATTCCATAGCCATATCTATAAAATGAGACAGAGATCATTACTCGTTCAGCAGACATTCATTGAGCTTCAGTATGGATCAGGCACTGAGAACAGCCCCCTTAACGATAGAAGGCATAGAATGGAGAAGGCAATTATGTTGATTGGTGTTGTGCTATCTGTATTTTGGTTAAATGTTTGTATCATTTCCTATCCTGACATTCTGTAATGTTTTGTATATATGGGAAAAACATTTCCCAAACTATATACTACTGTTGTATTATTTAACCAGAACCACTTCAAAAAGATCTTTCTCTCCATTTGTTTTTCATTCCCATAGATATTTGGATAAGAAAGATAGGGCCAACCATAACTTACTGACAAACACAAAACTGTTCAATATGGCAGAGTCAAAATTTAAAACCAACATTTGAGTAAATATTTATCAAGTATATTTAAGTATGTAGACTATCCCAAGTTAGAGTGGTAGCAAATGACACAATTTCCAGATCAGAATAAAAACAAAAAAGAATTTTTAACCACCTCGAGGCTCAGGCTAATTTACAAAATGAAAGGAGAACTTGTAAAATTTGAGTTAACACTTCAGGTCAAATTGGGCCAAACTGAAGGCTTACAAATGATGTTTTTCTTCAATTTATTTTATTTGTTTATTTTTGGCTGTGTTGGGTCTTCGTTGTTGCTGCGCACAGGCTTTCTCTAACTGCGTCAAGCGAGGGCTACTCTTCATCTTTGTTGTGGTGCCCGGGCTTCTCACTGCAGTGACTTCTCTTGTTGCAGAGCACAGGCTCTAGGCACGTGGGCTTCAGTAGTTGCAGCACGTGGGCCCAGTAGTTGTGGCTCGCGGGCTGTAGAGCACAAGCTCAGTAGTTGTGGCACACGGACTTAGTTGCTCTGCGGCATGTGTGATCTTCCCAGACCAGGGCTCGAACCCATGTCCCCTGCATTGGCAGGCGGATTCTCAACCACTGCACCACCAGGGAAGCCCCACAAATAATGTTTAGATGACATCTTTCCTCATAGTTCCAAGATTCCTGGTATATGAAGAGATTGAATTCTCGTTGCCTTCATGAAACTAAGAGTTAGAACAAGAAGGTAGCTGAAGAAAAAATCATTTAGTTTAATTCCTCAGATAAAATGCCTGAAGTCTAGAGTGGGTTAGAGACTTGGTCAGCATTTACCTCATAAAAAAGCCAAGAATATTCATGAAGGACACTGTGCATTCCCATCTTTATTCAGGTTGAATATAATAATCTATTTTCTGTCCATTAGTCTTGTAAGAGGAAGAAGTTTTTTTTTAAACTACTTTTTCCATATGTCTGTATTTATCTATTGAGTGTTATACATTTTGGTATAAAATTCAGAGAACTCTTCTGTAACTCTTCCCAGTATAACAATACCATTTTCTGATCCTTCAGTCAGAAGGATCAGAATTGAATTTGATTGAGTTGGGTTGAGTTAGATTAATTCAAGAGATTCTCCCTCCCGCCTCCCCCTACCTCTCTGTCTGTCTCTCTCTCTCTCTCTCTCTCTGTCTCTCTGTCTCTCTCTCTCTGTCTCTCTCTGTCTCCTTCTTCCTTCCCTTCCTCTCTCCTTCTGTCTCCTTTCTTTCCGCATAGATACAACTGTTGTGTATATTTCATAGCTACTTGTTGGCATCTTTCTTACTTTATATTCATTTGGGCAGTTTACGCTTTTAACTTTAGATATGATGAAATACCATAAGAAAAAACTATTAAGATTTTTTCTTGCCTTTTAATGAAAAAAAATCAGAAATCATAAAACAAAATCTTTTTAAGACAATTTGCCCTACATAATCAGCTCGAAAGTTTCAAATGGCTCAGTAGCTGATCATACATTTTCAAATCTAAGGCAATCAATGAATAAATCCAGGCTGAGATCAGCTTGAACTTACTTCATAAGCCAATAGCCACATTTCACATACAGATAAAAATCTGATTATGAAAAATAGTATTCAGTGAAATGTATCACTTGAATATGCCCAAAGATTGTATTGACTATGACTAAATGTTTACATATGTATCCTGGTAAGATGGCATATTGCCAACAAAATGATTTGGCTATGTTTTCAATTTGTCTGTCTTTGGAGTTTCCAAAATCAACTGACTGAAAGATTATTATCATAGCTAGTCATTTAATGACTGAAAGTTTTACTTAAATTCACATTTTAAAGATAAATCTGAATCCAGTCAAATCATTATAGATTCACAACTGTGGACAAACTTCCCCAAGCTTAATGTGCTAGGAAACGAAGACTATTACTATTTTAATAAAGGTCTTCAAAATAAATGTTAAATAAGGAAAACATACATAGATTGCCCAAACCAGGTGGAAATCATTATCAAAATAGCCTTTAAATGATATGTGAAATTGTATATCTTTAAAAATAGTAGATTGTAGATTTTACATCAGTAACATCTTTGCCATGTTAAGTTTTTCTAATTCAAAAGGAGAGTATAAAGTTGACCCTAATAACCTTGCTGATATATGGGTTAGAATATAAAATTCATGGCCTACTGGAAGATGTCAAGATTTTATTATAATTGACATTCTAGCCCTGTCACTCTGAGTATCAGGCAAATCCTTCAACTTGGTGTTGCTTCACTTCCCTCTTCTGCAGAAAAGATTTAGTAATAATTCCCACCCACCTATTAGTGTTATTACAAGACTTATTGTGACACCTGGCACAACCTAGGTCCTTAACAAATGTCAGAAACACTGATGAACATGTGTTGAAGAGTTAAAGACTAAAGCAGTATGTAAATAATGTGTCTATCTACCTAAATATTTATCTATTTTCTAAGTATTGAGCCAGACATATATGCTGCTTCAGGTTCCCTGAAGCCCTTTTGAGTACATTTTCTCTTAATTTCGTATCTGAAGCAACAGCAGGAGATCCCTGAAAGAGGCACTTGATGCCTGCATGCCCACCCAGCTCCAGGGAACACCTGGTTTCTTTCAGCTTTCACTTGGGACCATGCACTGAAGTGTAGAGTTCAGTGATTTGTAGATGAGGTTAATACACCTATGCTCTTAAGACAGGTAATTAATCCCTTGACTTTTACAACAGTAAACACACATAGACATACATGTTATTTTACGTGCTTAGATATGTGAAAACAGAGGTCAAGGGCTGTGAAGAGATTTTTACTGTATTTGAAAACCAAGGTAGTTTGCTCGAGTTCTATCGATATTGTGTTGAAATAAGACCTATGACTTCTGGGTCGGAAAACAAAATGTTATAACTCACAGCCCAGCAGGCACCATGAGCTTTATGTTCACATTGGTTCCCTTGTCCCCAAGTCCCACGGGAGTGATGCAGCACGGGTCCAAGTGGATGCTGGGTGCAGAATAGGTTTGTGTCACAGCTGAGGAGTATCAGACTTTTATAAGAGGACTTCAAATCTGCTTAACTTTTGTCCCAAAGGGAAACATTGTGTGTCTTTCAAGGCTGCTGACTATACAAACATCCTTGAAAAGATAGTGCAGAAGAAAACCTTGTTAGTTCTCAGGCTCTCAAGATGTGCAGAAATGAAGGTCCCATTGAGAACTGTATTGTGAGAGGAGGTTACAGACATCCCTCATCCCTAAATACTTCAATGTATATCTCCTAAGATTGAGGACATTCTCCTTCATGGCCACATTGCCATTATCACTCCTAAGAAAATTAGCATTAGTAATCAATTTTTAAAAATTCCTTGTTAAATTTCCTCTTTTGCTAGAATCTTTGGCACATGCAAGTATATATAATGTGACTAACTTACTAATTCATTAGTGTTATATTTAGAGTTCTCTAGTGAGAAGCGATCATTTGTAAATACATTTAAGATCCCTGCTGTATCTGATGGCATCGTAAGAAAGGGTTGAATAGGCAAAACTTGTTTTTGCTAGGAAAGAAATAAAGTGTGATGTTGAAACGTGGTTGCAAATACAATAATAGCAACATCAATAATAATAGCTGGCATTTTATACAGCTCTTATTATGTACTGGGCACTATGCCAAGGTTTTACATCATTTACTTAGTTCATTCTTGTTAGCAGTCCTATGAAGTTTTCATAAGATGAAAAAATTAAAGTAACTTTCTCAAGGTCAGTGAGTAAACGGCAGAACCAGGACCTGGGCTCCGGTCTGGATAATTCTGCAGCCCTTGCTCTCAACCACTATGCCATATTATACTGTTCACCTTCTGCTGGCATGAGTTTGCCAGTGTGTGCTTGCTTGTATTCCATTAGCACAAATCATTTCCACAAAGATATCCACCCTTTGAAGGTGGGCCTATATATCTCTTGGCTTTGGTAGCTTCCCTTCTAGAGGCATCACCATATTTAAGACTTTTACATCTTTACTGTGTTAAGTTTTTCTAATTCAAAAGGAGAATAAAGTTGACCCTAATAACCTAGCTGACTTATGGGTTAGAATATAAAATTCATGGCCTACTGGAAGATGTCAAGATTTTTTTATAATTCATTCTAGCCCTGTCACTCTGAGTGTCAGGCAAATCCTTAAACTTTGTGTTTCTTCACTTTCCAGAAAAGATTTAATAATAAGTCCCACCCACCTATTAGTGTTATTACAAGACTTATTGCGACACCTGGCACAACCTAGGTCAAGAGAGAGGCAATGTGGCATCAGAAGAGACTATTTCAAAGTCATCAGAGACCTGAGGCCTGGAGTCAAACAAAACAAATTCAAATCCCAGCTTATCACTTACCTTGTGGGAGCTTGGCGGGTCAGCTAACCTCTGTATGATGACTCTTTTGCAAAACGTGGATGATACTGCCCCTCTGTCCTGGAGCAAAGTCAAAGATAAAAGCATGTCATGGATGATTCTTCACTAAACACTCCCCTCTGGGGAGCGCCCGACCCCAGCTTCCCCAGAGGGAGAGTCAGAACAGCAAGAACAACCAAACTTCAGGCATGGGGGTCGCTCAGTCTCAGGACAAATGAGTATGTACAAGGCCCCAGAAGACTGAGCGTCTCATTTAGCCTGTCCCTGGCTCCCTTCAGGCAGCTCTGATAACAAGCAAAAACCACAGATATGAAACAGCATTGTTTATTGACTCTGTGGGTGAATCAACGGGTGTCCCGTGCTCAGAAACACTCCTAAGAACACTGACTCAAACATTTCTCCTTCGTGACTATATTCTTTTTCGGTGTTAAATACTTTTTAATGAACTCCCCAGCCTCTGATCTTGTGGAGTGGATGCAGCCGCAACTGACTTTGCCTCTAATTACTGTTCACTTCATTTGCCTCAGTCTTGCCCCCTAATATGCCACAGACATAAGACTTCGGGGGAGGAGTGGGGACTCCCACTGCCAGTGAAACTGAGATTAGCATATGGGCAAAAGAACTCCAGTTTGAACCCCTGGTCTAACTCCAACCATGTTCTGGGCTTTCCTTGCCTTTATGGTTGATCAGTTCTGCCTACTTACAAGTGACTAACATTAGAAGAAGGTAAAAGTTTCCACATGGTCCACTAGCTACCACTAGAGTTTTTCTTTCCCCTCTGTGCTCTTTATGAGTATACAGGGATAGCTGCTTCCGAAGACTATTCCCTTGGGGGTGATTTCAACCTCCTTCAATAACAAAGGATCCTGGGAGGTACCTCCTCAGAGAATAATCTCTAATAAAGTTTATTGTTCTCCGTGACTGGTAAGAAAACTCACAATGCTTAACCCCCAACTTGGGGTGACTTATGCCTTCTCGCAGTCATGATGGCCTTTCAACACTCCTGAAAATCGGATGAGGAAATCTTTCCCAAAGGACCACATGGGGAAATGTCATCATGAGTTTGACATGTTGGATTATTCCACGATTTTCTTCCACGAGATTCTGGAACACATTACACAAATGAAGGTACACCACAACCACCAACACAGGTTTCCCACAGCAACTTCAGTTACATATGTGCTTGGCATACATTTGATGACTTGGATTCCAGGAATGGACTTTTAAGAGGAAAGTCGAGGGGCTTCCCTGGTGGCGCAGTGGTTGAGAGTCCGCCGGCCGATGCAGGGGACGCAGGTTCGTGCCCCGGTCCGGGAAGATCCCACATGCCGTGGAGTGGCTGGGCTCGTGAGCCATGGCCGCTGAGCCTGCGCGTCCAGAGCCTGTGCTCCGCAACGGGAGAGGCCACAACAGTGAGAGGCCCGCGTACTGCAAAAAAAAAAAAAAAAAAAAAAAAAAGTATAGGCTTCTGGAATTGCTACTGACACTGCAGAAAAGCTTTTGAGCATTTAGAATCTTTTACCTGCCCTCTAAGCTTGGTTGTTTAAGAATATGCCTGATGTCATGAGTCATTTCTGCAATGTTTTCTCCTATAATTTAAGAGGCACATAAATTCAGGAGCAAAGCACATAAATTCAGGCCACAATAAAATGAAATGGTAATTGATACACACACACCCCCCATTACTGCTTAATGTGATATAACTGAACATGTACACATCTTCCATAACAGGGCAATTTAAATTCTTTATATATTTTAATCATGTCTGGAAGAGATGAAATGGTTGAATTACTATCAACTTCTTTTTTAAAGAAACTATTTAGAAATAGGTAACAAGTGGATGTATTGGGCTGTGTTTCAGACTGGAACGGTTGCTGTTTTCTTTTCAGTTATTCCAAATTTATTACCGTGACTGGAAATAACACTCTACGAAGGGGACTTCCCCTTGTCTCTGTGTATGGAGAAGATGAGTGATATTTTCATGTTGCTACATTTCATGTTTCTTACGATTGACTGATGAGGATTTCATTTGCTGTTGTTTTTTTCTCCAGTTCCCATCAGTTTGAAATAGATGTTGAAAGGTGCCCCTAGGTATATCTTGTTTCCTGTCGACCTCTTTTTTGCCTCCATGTTTCTGTGCATGTCCTTATTAAATAAATGTTTGTAAAAGTAGCCTTACCATTCTGATTTTCCACTGCAACTTTACTAGATAGATTCTTCATCATTTATTATCATCTACCGAACATGCCTCAAGCCTTTTATTTGAATCCCATGATGCTTGCTCAGGGGAAAAATAAATGAACCTACTACTAACAGAAGCTTTAAAGGGATTTGGCTTTACTTGGTGCATGATTTCTTCTTTGTGTTTTTCAAGAGGAAGAAACAACCTGTTCTGGAGGGAATTACCAGCTAGATTTTAATTTGCACCTCTTTCCAGAGTGCCTGAAATTCACACATCCTCACCCAAGTTTTCTTAGCTTTATTTAAAAAGCTTGGCTTAAAAAATTCTTCACTTGCATTTTCTTTTCTCCATCTACTGTCTGACCTAAATGACACAGAACAATATCTTAAGTGGCTGACTCTAGGGTTCATTTCACAATGGAGTACACTTAGCATCCAGTCCAATGACATTTCAGAACTTCTTTCATATTGGTCTTCCATTTGGGATCATGCAGAAACAATACAGCTGGGTTCATTCCAGCCTATTCCAGGAAATGTGGCTCCTAAGCATAAGTGGGCAGTAAAATACCTGTTTACAGTAAATGCGTACTTTTCGAATAGTTCATAAACACTGTCAAAGTAGAGAGAAAAATATTCTGATGAAAAAACATCTGTTCATCCCAGAGAATTCCCCTCACTCCTCTATAATTCCCACTGGGGATTGTTCTGAGAACTAGATTCATTTACTTCTTGATTGTCATACACTTTCTCTCAGCAAAATTGTGAGCCAGACTAAATTTTAGGTTTCAAGGGTTCACAAGTAAGTACCCTGCACTCAAAATAAAGAAGCAGTTTGTTAGCTCTTTCTCATGCAGCTTGCTCCACTATGTCTTATTGTTAGTGCTGTGCTTGTTGAAAACACAGGTAAAAAGTCAATCAGGACATCCCTATTAAAAAGCTATCTATATGTCTATTTGTTTGGCAGATCATTCAACAATGAGGCTGTGTAGCCTGTTACAAACCTTGGAGGTGAGATGTTTTTCTATGATGTGGTGAACATTTTTAATGTTCTCATACATCTGGAATTTGTTTTAATGTTTTCTTTTATCTCCATACTAGAAACAAATGTTGGGATAAATAGTTATGACTCTCTTTATGACTTTATGCTATGTAATATGCTATGGTACTGAAAGGACACCACCGGGAAGGAGTATACATTAACATAATTAGGTCCATTCTTTCATGCAACAAATTATGTTATGTGCATACTATGTACTAGGCACTATATGAGATATTGAGAGACATGGGGTGCACAAGGAAATTTTTTCTTCAGGGCTTTCTCAACAAAAGGGAGACCAAAAAGTGAGTCAACAGTGACCAAACAGAGTGAAGAATGTTTTGTTAGAGCTATGAATTGTTGATCTGGGAGCACTGCAGGAGCAACTAACTCAGCCTGGGAGTAGCATCTCAGGGAAAGGACAGATGACACTGATCATTGAAAAACAAAGAAGACTTTCAGGGACCACTGGGGATAACAAGCTTTGAGATAATGTAAACTAGAATGTAGAGTATGTGGTGAAAGAAATTGGAAATAGATGGGAGATAGAGTTGTGATAAAGGAGACTGTAGAGGGAGACAAGCCACTTCATGAAAGGACACCAATATGATTTAAAGACTTAAGGTATTAGTCTGAGAGCTCTGGGAAGCACTAGGGATTGTTTCTTTCCCGTTCTCTTCATTCCTCTCTCCCTTCCTCCCTCGCTCTGTTCTGTTCTATTCTATTCTCCCTTCTCCTCCCCTTCTCCTCCCCTCCCCTCCCCTATATAAAAAAAACCATGCATCATTACGAGGTAAAATTTGAAAAAACTTTCGAGGATCTATATGCTCATAAAACCATCAATGCAATTAAAATAATGAACATATTCATCACCCCTAAAATCTCCTCCTGCCCCTTTGTAATCTGTTTGCTCACTGTAGGTTAGTTTGCATTTTCTAGAAGTATATATAAAAGAAATGATAGAGTATGTACATTTTAGGTCTAGACTTTCAGCATAATTATTTTGGTATTCATCTATGTTGCATAATACTGTATGAATATGCCACAATTTGTTTATCCATTTACCTACTGATGGGAATTTGTGTTGTTTTGTTTTGTTGCTATTATAAATAAAGCTGCTATAACCATTTTTGCACAAGTATTTGTGTGCAAATATGGTTTAATTTGCCTTGAGTAAATACCTACAAATGAAATAGACAATATGATAGGTGCTTTGTTTTTAAGAAACTATCAATCTGTTTTCTAAAGTGTTCCCTTTTACATTTTCTCCAGCAGTGTGTGAGAGTTCTAGTTGATTCACATCTCCACCAACACTTGGTTTAGTCAGGTTTTTAAATTTTAACTATTTTAGTGGATATGTAGTGGTATATCATTTTGGTTTTAAGTTGCATTCCACTAATGCCTAATGATGTTGAACATCTTTTCCTTTGCATATTTGCCATTGACATATCTTTGGTAAAGTTTCCATTCAGATCTTTTGATCATTTGCTTTTTTTTTCCTTATTATTGATTTTAGAGAGTTCTTTATATAGTTTGGATACAGGTCCTGTATCAGAAATGTGATTTGCAAATCTTTTCTCCCAATTTGTGACTTTTTATTTTCTTAGCAGCATCTATGAAAGAGCAGAATTTCTTAATTTTGAGTATAATTTTTTAATATTTTCTTTTATGGGTTATGCTCTTGGTATTCTAAGAAGTCTTTGCCTAAACCAATGTCATGAAAATTTTTTGCTGTGTTTCTTTCCAAAGTTTTAAATTTTTTTAGTTTAATGTTAAAGTATTGATTGATTTTTAGTTAGTTTTTATATTAGAGGCTTTTCATCAGGTTGAGGAATTTACCTTTTTTTTTTTTTCCAAGTTGCCTGAGAGTTCTTATGAAGAATAGACATTAGATTTTGTCAAATGTTTTTTCTGCATCTATTGAGATAGTCCTTTGTGGTTTTTTATTTAGTTTGTTGATGTGGTGAAATACATTGATTCTCAAATGTTAAACCAGGCTTGTACTTTCAAGATGAACCCAACTTGAGCGTGATGTAGTAGACTTTTTATATATTTTGAATTTGATCTGCTAAAATGTTAAATTTTGCATCTATGTTTATGAGAGATTTGGGGTTGTAATTTTCTTATAACATCTTTGTCTAGTTTTGATATCAGGGTCATGTTATCTTAGAATAAATTTGAAAATATTTCCTCTTCTTCAATTCTCTATTTGTATAAATTTGGTATTATTTCTTCCTGAAAATTTGGTATCCATCACAACTGAGGCTATCTGGACCTGGATTTTCCTAGTGAGAATTTTTAAGCTGGAAGTTCAATTTACCTGCTATTTAGGGCTGTTCAGATTATTTCATTCTTCTTGTGTAAGTTTTGACAGTTTGTGTCTTTCAAGAAATTGGTTCATTTCATGCAGGTTACTGAATTTTTTGTGTACTTATGTTTATACTATTTCCTTATCTTTTTAACATCTGTAGAATCTGTAATGATGTCATCTCTTTAATTTGTGATAATGTGTTTATTCTCTTTTTCCTCATTATTCTGGTTAAAAGTTTACAAATTTTATTGATTTTTTTCAGAGAACTAGCTTTTAGTTTTATTGATTTATTTTCAATATAGTGATTTCTTCTCTTTATTATTTCCTTTCTTCTGCTTACTATCTAGTTAATTTGGTCTTCTTTTTCTAGTTTCTCAGGGTGATGCTGAAGCTACTAATTCAAGATCTTCTTTCACTAGTGTAGGCATTTAATGCTATAAATTCCTCTCTATTGTTTTAGCTTCTTTTCACAAATTTTGTTATATTGTGTTTTCATTTTAATTCAATTGAATAATTGTTAAAATTTCTCTTAATTTCTCCCTTGATCCCAGAGTTATTTTGAATGTGTTGTTCGGTTTTCAAATTTGGGGGATTTTTTTTTTTTCAGATATTTTTCTACTGTTGCTTTTTGATCTGATTACGTTTTGGTTTGAAAATATGTTTTGCTTGGTTTGAATAATTTTAAATTTATTAAGATTTGTTTTATGCCCTAGAATATGGTCTATCTTAGTACATTTTCTGTGAGTGCATCCAAGTATTTGCATTTTGCTATAGGATGGTGAGGATTTCTGTAAATGTCAGTTTGCTCAGGTTGGTTGATAGTGCTGTTTACTTATTTTATTCTTACTGACTGTCTACTTGTTCTGTCAATTAATTGAGAGATGGATTTTGAAATGTGTGACTATAAATATGGATATGTCTATTTCTCTTTGTAGTTGTGTTGGTTTATGCTTCATGCATTTTGAAGTTCTGTTATCAGTTGCAAATATTTAAGTTTCTTGGGTCCTCTTAACGAATTGATTCCTTCATCCATATGAAATAATAACCTTTCTTTTTTCTACACTGGTTATATTTTTTTACTGTAAAATTCATATTGTCTGATAATATTTTAATCATTCCAGCTTTCTTTTGACTTCTGTTAGCTTGACATATCTTTTCCTATTATTTTATTTTTAATTATATCTTAATATTTTAAGTACATTTCTTGAAGATAGCCTATGGTTGAATCTTGTTTTATTATCCAATCTGATGATCTCTAACTTTTATTTAGGGTTTTAGATAATGCATATTTAATATGACTTCTGATGTGGTTGGGTTTAAATCTACCCTTTTGCTATTATTTTCTCATTTTCCCATATGTCTTTGTTTCCTTTTCATTATTTTCTTCCTTCTTTTGGATTGAATAATTTATGATTCCATTAAATCTCCTTTATTTTCTTAAAAGGTAAATCACCTTGTTTCTTTTCTTTTTTTTTTTTAGTTGTTGCTTTGGGTTTATTGTATACATCTTTAAAATAACATAGTCTAATTCTGACTAACTTTGAACATTATTCCATTCACATATAATGTAAGAATTTTATAATACTTTACTCCATTTCCTTCCTCCTGGTCTTTTTATTATTGTTGCCATAAATTATGTCTACTATGTTTTAATCTCTTAATACTTTATTATTTTCTCTTCTTGGGTCATTTATATTTCAAAGAAAAGTGATTATCTTACATTTGCTCACATATCTACCATTTCTAGTGCTCTTCATTTCTTTATGTAGATCCAGATTTCCAGCCAGCATCATTTTCCTTCTGCTTGAAACATTTCTTTAACTTTTTTTTCTTAAGTGAGGGTTTGCTGGTAGTGACTTACATGAAATTTGTGTATCTAGAAAAATATTTTAATTTCTGAAATACATTTTCACTAGCTAAGGAATTCTAGATTGGTAAATTTTTTTTCTTTCTCTAATTTAGAGATGTTGTTAGTGCTCTTCTGGTTAGTATTATTTCTGATAAGAAATCTGTCATCTTCATTTCTCTGTACACAATTTGTTTTCTTCTCCCTCCCCCAACCTGGCCTTCTTGATTTTTAAATTTTTCACTGGTTTTAAACAATTTGTTCTTATATATCCTGATGTTGTTTTCTTTATATTTCTTATGCTTGGGGTTCATTAAGCTTGTTGAATGTATTTGTTTGCATTTTCCTCAAATTTGGAAAAATTTTTACCGTGATTTTTATCGATATTTTTCTGCATGCACACCCCACTTCCTCTGGGGACTCCCATTACATCTATGTTAGACTGCTTGATGTTACTCCATAGTTCAGAGAGTCTCTGCTCATTTTTTATCACTCATTTTTCTCTGTGCTTTATTTTGAATAATTTTAATTGCTAAGTTTTAAGTTCACTAACCTTTTCTTTTGTTGTCTTTAATCTGTTATTAATCCCATTCAGTATATTTTCATCTCAGATGTTGTACTTTTTCTCTCTACAAATTAGGTTTGAGTCTTTTTCATATCATCTGTATTTTTGTTTAATATATTTACTATTTCCTTTACTGTCCTGAACACATGGAATATAGTCATAATAGCTGTTTTAATGTTCTTGCCTAAAATTTCTATCATCTGCATAATGCAGTTTTTCATTTATTGATTTTTCTCTTCAGTGTCGTTTATATTCTCCTGTTTATTTGTATGTTTGGTAATTTTTTATTAGATGACAGAAATTGTAATTTTACTTTATTGACTGTCGAGGAATTTTCATTCATAAAGTATGTTCTTGAACTTTGTTCTGGGTCATAGTTAAATTACATGGAAATCATTTAATCTTTTTGGAACTTGATTTAAATCTTTGTTGGGCAGGGCCAATCTAAAAAAAAAAGAAAAGAAAAAATGGTTCTGGAATCTAAAAAAAAGAAAAGGAAAAATGGTTCTGATGAACCTAGGGGCAGGACAGGAATAAAGATGCAGGCATAGAGAATGGACTTGAGGACACAGGGATGGGGAAGGGTAAGCTGGGATGAAATGAGAGAGTAGCACTGACATATATACACTACCAAATGTAAAATAGATAGCTAATAGGAAGCAGCTGCATAGCACAGGGAGCTCAGCTCGGTGCTTTGTGACCACCTAGAGGGGTGGGATAGGGAGGGTGGGAGGGAGACACAAGAGGGAGGAGATACAAGGATATATGTATATGTATAGCTGATTCACTTTGTTATAAAGCAGAAGCTAACACAGCATTGTAAAGCAATTATACTCCAGTAAAGATGTTAAAAAAGTAAAAAACAAAAAATAATAAAAATAGAGTTTACAAGGACCAAATGGCATAATTGAAAACAGGTTATGGTATAACGTTAAGTTTTTAAAAGCAGTGTACTGAATCATTTATATTATATATTACTAAGTGAAAAAAGAAACCTCCTATAAAACTCTATATTTAGGAAAGAAAAGGGGTAGTAGAAATATTACATAGCATTTTACCTATTACATAGTAAAATCACAAGCGATTATATTTCTTGCTGTTTTCCTGTACTTTCCGAATTTTATTTGATAGCATTATTTTTATTATGAGAAAACAAACTTTTAAAGTTTTTTAGACCCTAGAATAAATAGTATTTGATATTAGTGAATAAATATGAAGCAGGGGATTAGGTTAACTCTTGGGACTGGGATGAATAACTAATCTAAAACGTACTGAGGGTAAAGCAGCTCTGTGAGAGAAAATATTGTGTTTATATATGAACCTTTTGAATTTGAAGTACTTGAGAGATACTTAGGTAGAAATATCTAGCAGGGCATTGGTTTCAAGCTTCTGAAACTCAGAAACAAGCTGTTGGCCAAAAATACACATTTGGGAGTCATTGATTTTATTTGAAGTTATAGGTTTTGGTGAGGTTACCTAAATGTCATAATTATTATGATTTTATCATGATATTTTAAATTTAACTCCCTAAATGGGCAAAGTACTCTATTAAAATAATAATTAAGCAAATGCCCTGCATATTTGCTTTATAATAAATTACAGAATAATTATGTATATTTTTTGTAATGTAAGTGCTTTCAGCATCATAGTGCTGTTGGTTAATTTGGTCATTCCCCAAGTATTAAAAAGACTCCAAATTTAGAAACAGAGAAAAAATTGTAGAATGATAGTGCCTTATTAAGAAGTTTTATATATATCAAACCTTTGGATGCCCACTGTACTCTAAGCTTTTTAAAATCCAATCAATCAAATCAATGTGTCTGAATTCTTCTAGCACAGAGTCTGGTACATAGTAGAAACTCAATAAATATCTGTTAAATATGTGACAAAGACTGTGTAGCAGTTGAACGAGACTGGAGATTAAGTATATATAGAAAATAATATCTACCTGGCTGTTGTTTCCTGCCCACTTTTTCTCTTTCCTTCCTCATTACACACATTCTCTTTAACCATTTCATGTAAAGACTGAAAGAATGAAGCATGTTTTTTCCAACATTTTACTACGTGTATTTTCAGACATATGGGGTAAAGTTGAAAGAATTTTACAGTGACTATATATATATATATATATATATATATATATATCCACCATTAAATTGGTTTTTACTATTTTATCATTGTTTTAGTACATTTGCTTTATCATATATCTATCCATTTATCACTCCCTCTATTAATCCTTAGTACATTTTATTTCTTGGTACACTTCAAGTAAATTGAAGATATCAGTTCAACTCCTGTTAAATACTTCAGCGTAAGTATCTTTTAACTAAAATTTTTTAAATGTAATAGCTTTTTAAGATAAAATCTACATGCAGTGAAAAACACATAAGTGTACACTTGCTGCTTTTTGACAAATATACAGCTCTGTAACCCAAACTCCTATTAAAATATAGAACACTACCATCAACCCAGAAAATTCTCCCATGCTCCTTTTCAGTCAATCCCCTCTGCCACTGTTTCAGAGGAAACTGCTGTTCTGATTTATTTCTACTACAGATTAGTTTTATCTGTTCTAGACCTTTTAATAAACAGGGATGTACATATTCTTTTGTATAAGGATTCTTTCAGCACATTTTGAGATTTATTTATGTTACATTATCAGTATTTCATTCTTTTTTATTGCTGAATAGTATTTCCAGATATGAATATTCCAGTTTGTTTATCCATTCTCCTATGGAAGAATTTGTGGCTGTTTTCAGTGCCAGGCTATTATGACTAAGCTGCTCTGAACATTCTTGTGCATGTTTCTTGGTCGGCATATATTTTAATATCTCTTGGGTAAATACCTAGAAATGAAATTGCTGGATCATAGGGCATATATATGTTTACTTTTTTTTTTTAATAAAACTCCAGACCTCCCTTTTCTAAAGTAGTTATACCATTTTATATTCCCACTAGAAATATAGGAGAGATACAGTTGGTCTACATTCTTACCTGGCCTTGTCCAGGTAAGACAAGGCCTTACAGAAGTGTAGTCATATCTTGTTGTGTTATTAATTTGCATTTCCCTGATGATTAACAATGTCCAGCACCTTTTCAGGTGCTTATTACCTATTTGTATAATCTTTCGTGAAGTGTCTTTTCAAATATTTTACCCACTTTTTATGGAGCTTATTGAATTGTGGGAGTTCGAAACTAGAACAGATATTTGAAGGGAGAGTCAACATTTTATGTGTTGTATTTCTCCCTGAAACTAGTGTAGGGTGTTGCACATGAGTGCTCAAAATATTTGCTACTTAGTCTTAATTGGAAATAGACAATCCTAAAACGATACACATAATCTGCCACTTTAAACTTTGAAAAATACTTCATATAAATATTGTGCCATTTACCAAACTCCGCTCTTGAAAAAGTAAAGAATTTAATTGGCTTACTCTGTCATGGTTTGACAAAATTTTTTGTTTTTGCTTTTATTTATCACTTTGTTGAAGAGAGCACTTTGTTTGAGAGAGAAGCAGCTTTTTATGTCCTGGAGTAGACTGTGCCGGGGTTGTAATTTCAGTGCTATTAAAACCTTGGAAGGGAGAGATTTTTGCGGTCAGCCTCCTACAGCCTTCAGAGGACCAGCTGAGTTGTTAGAAATCTCAGAGACGCCTGAGAGTTCTTTGTGATAAAAGTGTAGCAAGACAAAAAGGCTTTGTTTTAAATGAAGTTTGCTAATCTTGACTGAATGTTTAATTATAGCTGTCATAAGCAGTGTTACAAGCAGGGCACACTTTAGGGGAGTGGTTGGACTATGGGAAACATGATGCTCATTCAGCAGTGGCAGGCTTTCAGTAGAGACGAGGTTGGCTAGTTGGCTTTTGCCTCTCAGAAGCCTGAAGGACCAAGTACGACATGATTCTGGTGACACTGAGCCTGAGGCAGCATAGCCTAGAGGACTTGGACTTAGTTACAGCATTGGATGCTACTTCTGCCACTTACCTGCTCATTGGCCTTTGGGAAGTTACTGAATCTTTCTAAGCCACATTTTCTTGAAGATGGGGACGGTGATAGTGCTTATATCAGCAATGTGTGAGAACTACTGAGATGATACCAGTGAAGTAAGTCAGACAGAGAAAGACAAATATCATGAGATCGCTTATACGTGGAATCTAAAAAAATGGTACAAATGAACGTGTTTACAAGACAGAAATAGAGTCACAGATGTAGGAAAACTTACGGTTACCAAGGAGGAAGGGGTGGCGAGGGATAAATTGGGAGATTGGGAATATATTTACATATAAAATAGATAACCAACAAGGACCTACTGTATAGCACAGGGAACTCGACTCAGTACTCTGTAATGACCTATATGGGACTAGACTCTAAAAAAGAGTGGATATATGTATAACTGATTAACTTTGCTGTACAGCAGAAACTAACATAACATTGTAAGTCAACTATACTCCAATAAAAATTAATTTTTAAAAACTCGGTTATAGAAATCTACACTCTATAAATGGTACCCACCATTATTATTTTTGCTATTCATAGTAGTAGAAGTAGTAGCAGAGCGGCAGCAGCAATACTAGTACTCCAACTTTAGGATGGATGTAAACACCAAGGCTTTCCCAGCAATGTAGTCATGGTGACAAAGCATTTTTATCTTTCTCTTTAATTTGCACTTACTTAGATAGAGATATTACTGACTCATCTTGAAGCCTCTCTTCCTCCTCAAGTATCCAAATCAGTTGCCATGGCCACACTTTCTTCCTCACCACAATTTTAATTCCTAGATTTTCTCTGCCTGCCTTCCTTTAGAAAAATCAGCACTTGGAGAGTCAACACCTCTGGTCATTGACTTGCATTGTCAGCACTTCCCCACCCCTGAGGATCATAAAGCCAGAGGGAAATGAAAAACTGTACCTTATCAGAAAAATGCAGAGGCTCCTGTCACAATACTTCTTCAGGTTTGCAATTAAACCTGGCTCGAGGGGAGAGGGATGTTTCACAGGAACCAGGGACATTCTCCCTCAACAGGACTGTGGTTTTCTGATGCTCATTTAAAGCAGAGACAGGAGAATTCAGAGCAGGTACTTTGAGTGACCAAGAGGCAACGAGAGGTTTCTGTTTCAGAGGCTTCCCTGCCTCTCTGCTTTCCAGGCTGGGGTTTTGAGTTGTGACATTGTGGAGACTTCTTCTGATGAACGGACCGCATAGGTATCTTTCCTTAACTCCTAAGGAAGTAAACTCGTTACCTGCAGCTCATGCTTGAGGTTTGGCTCAGCATGAAATGCAGCAGGCTGGACATCCACATGAGAGATCAGCACGATTCTTCCAGAGTCCTGCCACCTTCGAGTGTATGTTCAGAGAGTGGGAGAGGAAGAGGGGGTAAGTGGGCTTCTGCTAACTCACTCTCCCCGGGCTGGTGTCAGTACAGAGCCATACCAAGAAAACTTTCCTTTCTGACTCCTCTTGATTCAAAATTTTAATACAAAGCAAAAACTCTTCTAATAATCCAACTGAAAATTGTTGTGGCCAATAGAGGAAGAGGTTAATTGAAGAGATTTCTTCCAGTCAATAAAACTGCTAGTAAGATTGTGTTTTCTTTCTTTATATCTTTTAAAAATAATTATGAGAATTTTCTTTCCAGCATTTAATTATGTCCTGTCGAATTAGGAACAAGGAATCTGCTGTTTCCTTTCATGACCCAGAACTGGCTATTATAGAATAACTATGAGAAAGAGACCTTAATATCCAATGAAGAAGAAAAGAGTAAATTACATGTTAATTTGGCCCTGTGCTTTCAATAGCTTTGCCTGAAGGATTTTTCAGCTTAAGATAAAACAATAATTCAGTCATTAATCTAGTTTGCTTCTCCAACCTTTTCCCCCTGCATGGTGGTATAAGATCTACTAAAAGTGGTAAAGTAATAATCCAAACCAAGTGGTAAAGAATAATCCATCTGGAAACACAGTATCCCAGAAAATAACTGGGTTTTTCTTTTAAATATAATTAAGAAATTAGTGTCCTTGGAATTAAGATGATCAAAATTGTACCTGGCCTCACTGGATACTTTCTGGTCTACAATAGTTAAGACTATCAAGGAAGGTCTTTTTGGTTATGAAAACAGAATGCACTTAGATCTGAGGGAGTGATCAAATTCCATGACAACTGCATTAATAACCTTCTTCCTGAAGGGGATACTAGAGGCTGCTGGCTGCCATGTGGATGGCATGAGTCATTTATTCATTTATTCAGCACCTGGTGTTCCCAAAATAAAGCTTTGAAGACAGTAGGAGCGAGACCAAAGTGAGAGGAGATAGGAAAGTGCAGTTGTGCCCAGAGTTAGTTGAAGCTCTGTTGAGCCTCAGGTCCCCCATCAGGTGGATTATTTTAGAGCTTAAAATACAGGTCTCAAGGATGTAGAGGGCAAGGGTTGTAACTCTTTTATTTCTCTTCTTGGGGTTCTAATCAGGGGTATGGTTTTTCATTTTACCTTGGTGTTCAGAAAATACTAATTTCTAAATGTACAGTGACAACTGGGATTACCATTGTTCTTTAACTTGAGAATTAAGTAGAAGACTAATTCATATGAAAGTAATATAACTTAAAAATAGTGACTGATGCACTCGTAACATTCTACTCATCTGTTCATTTGGAAAGAGTGGAGCTTTATTCTGACTTTTAAGTTTATTGTGGAATTTATGAAAGATTTGCAAATGCATTAAATAAAACTAAAAATAATCACCCTTAATTTTATCAGCAAGAAATAATATCTGTTAATATATTGGTATATATACTTCTAGTCTTTAAGTTTTAAGCACATGTAGCCATTCTGTTAAGCAGCCCAAACTTGGTAGAGCATGAATGTGAAAACTTTTATCTTTCTTCTATTATTACGTATCTTCTAGACTATGTGACTGACCCCCTTAACAAAAACTTGTGTAGATTCCAAAACTTTCTGATCATTTCCCATTATTAAAACAAATAAACAACAAGAAGCAAACACAAAAATAGACCACTGTCTTCTCTGGTTGAAGTCTCCCATCTCATTTCCCAGTTAAAGCACTTTAAGACATGTTTGAGATGGGGGCAGGGGAACATGTACTTCCTGCCCCTAGGAATTTGTATGGAAATGCCTTTTATCTCTGGGCCAGAAAGAGGGAAATGATACAACGGACTGACCTCACTTAGGGGATGAACGCTCCAAGTTACCCATAAAGCCTACACTCCTGATGACTCTTTCAACTCCAACAATTAATTATTTTGCTCCCCCTTCCTTATTCTTCCCCTTCGATAGACTAGGTGTCAGGATGGTAGAGGAGGGGAGCTAGTGAAGTGGTTGGAGTAGTGGAGCTTACTCAGCTATCTCAGTAATATCTGAGGGAGGTTTCTGACACCGCTCATTGGTGTCTGTCTTGGGAAAGTTTGGTATTTGGAGACACTGCCCACAGTTTGTGATCCTAGCAGGCAATCCTAGGATTACAGAAAAACTCCTACTTAATATCCAGTTACATGTGTATATGGGGAGTGAATGTAATGTGTTGACACATGTTAATATACTTTTCTCGTTTGCCTGTGTTCATACATGCTCTTCTCCAGCCAGCTTAAAGCATCCTTCTGCCCAACTTTTTTCTTTTTGGCGGTACACGGGCCTCTCACTGTTGTGGCCTCTCCTGCTGTGGAGCACAGGCTCCAGACACGCAGGCTCAGCGGCCGGGGCTCACTGTCCCAGCCGCTCCGCAGCATGCGGGATCTTCCCGGACCGGGGCACGGACCCGTGTCCCCTGCATCGGCAGGCAGACTCTCAACCACTGTGCCACCAGGGAAGCCCCTTTCTGCCCATCTTGATGGTGGTGTGTGTATTTGCGGAGGTGTGTGGGGTGGGGGGGTGGAACAAAGTGTTGCAGCAAGCAATCAATGAGAACCATTTCAGCTTCTAACTTCCAAAATAGAATTTGACAACAAAGCACCAAGCTTAAAGCCAGGCACTAATATAGAGAGAATATTCTAAATTTATTATATTAAGAATCAAGTTATAAGGACTCAGATTTATAGGGTGTCTTGCATAGTATAGTGATGATATTCCTTTTGCCTGTGATGGCCAGGGCATGAAATAGGCAGAGTAGGAAAATGAAGAGAAAATCTAGCCCTAGCAGGACCCAAAGGCTGCATCAAAGAGAATGGGGAGAAAAGCCAAAGAAGGGGTTTAAAGTATGTGGCTCCCAATCCCTTTTCTTCACACTTTGACTTAGGGTGTCAGAGGAGTTTCTCTTGAGAAAAATGCCTGGAGTTTTTATCCCAATTTATGTTTAGAAGAAGATTGTCACAGATGGGGCCTCCAGAAATAACCTGGGGGGTGACCACATCAATTAAATTCAGTAGTGCAGTCAACTTAGGCAGGAGAAAGGCCAGACTTTCTGAGATGTTCTGAGATGTCCCCAGTTCTTACAGGCCAGGTATGGGATCCACACTTTCCCATAGTCCCCTAACACTGACTGAGAGTAGCTGTACTGAGAGATGGTGGAGCTTTTTTGAAGCTGCCATGAATAGAGGCAAGTTAACCTGGAGAAGCTTCTATGACATACAGTATAGGACAGAGGAGACAGAGGGGGAAGTGTAGAGAACAGGAGGCCTCTACTCTTTTTCCAGGACCATGAAGCATTGATGTATGATCATCATTAAGATCAATCAAATGAAGGGGGACAATACCTTGAATTCTGCCATCAGGACACACAGTACAGACATACCTATGGTGGGTAGCAGCACCAAAGCTCACTACACATATACAAACTCCCTCCCCATAGCCCCCGGGGAGGACACAATAAGTTCCACAGATACCACACATCATCACCAGCACGAGAAGGTAAGGGGAGGGTGATTTAAAATCCTAGACATTTGGCTAAAGACCTGAGCTAATTAAAGAGACAGTTGAGATTAGCACCAGACATAAAACCTAGTTTGTTTGTTTGTTTTTTCCAACTGCTCAGTGTCTGTGTGTGTATAGGGAGGTTTGGACTGTAGACTTCAGAATTGTTTATAGTATTTCTTGTAAAAATACTATAAAAAGAACATCAAATTTATTCTAATTATTCACTATTACAAAAAAGCTATGTTTAATAATGTCCTAAATATACATGTAAGTACTCATAAGCAAGTATGTTGTGAAGGTATATTTTCAGACATAGAATTCTGCAGCCAAAGCTTATATGCATTCTTTATTTTGGTGACCTTTGCCAATTCCTTATCGTGAAGGCAACAGCACCAACTTTCACTGCTCACAGTACTGTATGAGAAGGCCTACCTTCCCACTCCCTTCGTGTTTTGGGCAATGGCCAATAAAGCTGAAAATGCTAATGACCCAGAACTCATGCTTAACTCTTTAGCTCTTTAACAGAGAAATTATTCCTTCTGTTTACCAGAAGTCATACAAAGATATTCACTGCAGTTTTTTTTACAGGTAAAATGTTTGTAATGTGAAAAATTGGATGTAAACCAAGTATCCACCAACAGTAATGGATAAAGGGTAATACATTCAAACAGTGGCGTGCTGTATAAAAGTTAAGAGGAACGTATAGGACAACATAAATGGAGTTCAAAAACACAATAGGGAATACAAAAGCAAGTTTCAGAAAGTAACACACTGTTATTTATGGATATGTGTATTATTAAATTGTTAAAAAGAAGTACTGGAGATATATCACCTGATTAACCATAGCAGAGGAGTAGCCTTAGGGTGGGAAGGGAAGTGTTGCAGGGTCATACAAGCAAGAATTCTGCTTCATTATGTTTTGTTTCTTTTATTATTACATGTTATTGTTAATCTTTAACAAAATAACAACATTAACCAATTCTGTGTAAGAGGTATATAAAGGCTGATTTCTTCTCATACATTTTTGTGTGTTTTTTCAAAAAGAGAAGAAATTCAGGTCCCTTAGTTCTTAGCCTCTTAGGAGTACATTAACCCAACAGCACCTAGGTTTCATGCCTATTATTTTATAAATGTTAAACATACAAAATAAAGTGTTTAAATCTGCTGAAGTCCTAAGGCTAATATTAACAGCCTTGTTCTCCTAGATTGCTCTATTTTCTTAGACTATTTTTCTTTGCCTAAGTGAAATTCAAAAAAATATTTTGAGAGTGGTTATTCATTTTCCATTATTAGTTAAATCATATGTTTATCTCCTTTGCATTCTGAAAGTGGTAATGAAGAATTGCTTCTTCACATAGTAGGTAGTCATATTCTGATTGATTAATGGATTGAGTGAACTTTTTAAAAGAAAAATTTGTAGGGCCTCCCTGGTGGCACAGTGGTTAAGAACCTGCCTGCCAATGCAGGGGACACGGATTCCAGCCCTGGTCTGGGAAGATCCCACATGCTGCAGAGCAGCTAAGCTCGTGCGCCACAACTACTGAGCCTGCGCTCTAGGGCCCGTGAGCCACAACTACTGAACCTGCGTGCCACAACTACTGAAGCCCACGCACCTAGAGCCCATGCTCTGCAACAAGAGAAGCCACCGCTTGACGCAAGTAAAGAAAGCCCATGTGCAGCAACGAAGACCCAATGCAGCCAAAAATAAGTAAATAAATTTATCTTTACAAAAAAGAAAAATTGGGGGCTTCCCTGTTGTTGCAGTGGTTGAGAGTCTGCCTGCCGATGCAGGGGACATGGGTTCGTGCCCTGGTCCGGGAAGATCCCACATGCCACAGAGCGGCTGGGCCCATGAGCCACGGCCGCTGAGCCTGCGCGTCTGGAGCCTGTGCTCCGCAACGGGAGAGGCCACAGCGAGAGGCTGGCGGACCGCAAAAAAAAAAAAAAAAAGAAGAAAAAGATAAGGAAAAATTTGTAGCCAACCAAACCAGTTCTGGACTAGAAACCAAAATATGTTGGGAGCTTTTGAAGTGGGTGTGGACTCTGGCATTTGTGTTGCATGTGTGAAAAATTCTCTGTGGAGTTACAAATAAATTGCCAGTTGTCTGTCCTTTTCTATCACATTTGACAAAACCACCTTGTTTTATGTACATTGTTGGGGCTGCTGACTGAAATGTCCAGAAATAGATGGACACTGAGAACCTAATTTAATTTTAAAATGCTGAAGAGGGAGCCCATAGACCGGAATAATGACTCAGCTGGTGTTCTTCGAAGGGCTCCTTACCTGTACCTACAAGATTTATTGAGTATGGTATTAGGTTTGTAGGGTACACAGAAAGAAATGTGTTACATTTGTTTTGTAAAGGCAAGAGCATGGGTTTGTGAGGTGTATAGGTAGCTATAACTAACCATCCACTGCAACAGACCCTAGCCCGCATCCTCAGTTCTGGTGGGTTGCTATGCAAAATAGTGGTTCAATTTGACATTCCTACCCCTGGAGTATGAGAGCTCCTGTTGGCTACCGCTTCCTTAGCATTTAATATACTCAGACTTTTAAATTTTGGCAGTTAGAGGTATTTCTTTACTGTTTTTTTTTTTTTGCATTTCCCTCATTACTAAGGGGGTGTAGCGTTTTAGAAGTTTATTGGCCACTTGGTTTCCTCTTCTGTGAATTGCAGCTTCATATACTTTCTCCATTGATTTGACCTTTTCTTACTGATTTGTAGTTCATTGATATTCTAAGTGAAAATCTTTTAACTGTTATATATATTGCCAACTGTTCTTGCAGTTTTTAACATGCCTTTTAAACTTGTTTATGGGGTCTCATGCGGAATTTTTAAATTTTGGTATTCTCAAATTTATCAACATATTTCCTTCATTGATTATGCTGTTTGTGCCCTGTTTAAGAAATTCTTTTCTATGTCAAGGTCATAAGGATAGTCTTCTATAATTTCTTCTGATGGTTTCAAAGGCTTCTTATTCTTTGTAGGGTTTTTTTGTGTGTTCATTAAGGTCTCCAAAATATCTGGATCTCATTTCAAAATACAGTTTTCGAGAAGGATCTAATGTTTTCCATATGGAAATCCCATTTACTTATGCCATTTACTAAATATCTAACATTTCCCCATGATGTTTAGTTCCATTTCTATTATATATACCAGGTTTCTATATATTTGGGGGTCTATTTTGATATTTATTATTATTTTCTAAATATACAATTTTTCATAACTTTCATTATGATTTAGTCAACCCAGGTACTATGTAGTAGTGTGACTTTTAGTTACACATATATTTTTAAATAGTTCTGATATTAGCTATTTCTGATTTAATTGTTAGGTGATAATACAGTATGGTCTTTACAAGAGCTATTTTGGGGGATTTGTTGAGACTTTATGGACTAGTGACTGGTCAGCTTTTGAACATTTTCATGTGCACTTGAAAATTAGTTGAATGTAGAGTTTAAAATATCTAGTAGATACAGCGTGTTAATGTGTGTTGTTAAAATCTTCTATAGCTATAGTAGCTTTACAAATGTTCAACCTATCAGTTTCTAAAAGATGATTTAAAATATTCTGCTTGGATGGTGGATTACTGAATTGCTCCCTGTAATTCCATCAGTTTTTGCCTTATATGTTTTGCACAGTGTTGTCAGTTGCATAGAAATCAGGGTTCCTGTATCTTCTTTGTACATTACTATCTTCATTATTATACACTGTGTGCTTATCTTCAGTGAATTTTTGTTATTATTTTGTTTTCCTTTGCAAATTGTCTGAATGTGAAGTCAATCCTAGACAGTGGTTTTCCATTTCCCTCTATCTGGCCCCATGGGTTCCATGATTTCTGACCTGTTTTCATGTTAACTTCTTGGCTTTTGGTCTTGGTTAATTAGTGTGTAATTTCAGTTTCTTGTGGTTGATTCTTTTTTTTTTTTTTTTAATCCATGGCCCATGTGAATCATAAGGTGCTTAGTTTATTCTCAGAGTCAGTTGGTGGACTTTTTCAAATCCTGTATCAAGTCCCTCTTACTAGCCCTTTGTGTTTCTCTCTATCATGCTGCTAGAGCTCCTATAGCACTGGGAGCGATTTGGGCTGTTCAAATGTCCTTTTCCACAGCCCTCAGCATTAGGGTTTGTATGTACCTGTAATAGCTGTAAACAATTTATCTGCAGCCTCTGATCACTACTCTGTGTATCTCTGTTATTTCCAGCTCCTGAGTTTTCAAGGAGCTCTTTTCAGTTTTAAGTCCAGCTATGTATTTTCAATTTTTAAAGGCAACTTTATTATATTTCATCTTGAATTTCTATGTGACTGTCTGGTGTGTGCAAGTGTGTGTGTGTGTGCATGGAGAGGAAGAGATGATAATTCCAAGCGACTTAATCCCTTATTAACTACATAAACCCAAATACATAGGAGTATTTTTTGCATGTAATTTTAACAAAAAAGGCATCATTCAACCATTAATGATTCTCCTGGTCCTAGATACAATCTAAAATACGTATTTTGAATAGTAGCGTAATAGTACATAGTAAAGATTAAAAAAAATACTTACATCTACCATTCCCCTATTAATAGATAGAGTTTTACTTTATTGCTGCTACATACAATGCTATAGTAAAAATACCTTTCACTTATTACATATTTGCACTTTTAATCTACAGAGTAGATAACCAAAAACAGAATTTCTCGGTGTAAACACATATATTTTATTCTACTCTATCTTAATAGAGATGTACATTTTCCAAAATTTTTTGTTTTTGTTTTTTCTGTGAAATTTACATCCTTCTCAACAATATTTGATTCTGTTCATTTCTCTGCATCTTTTCAATACAGGGTATTATTGCAGTTATCAATTTTTGTCAGTCTGATAAGTGGAATATGGGTTCAATTGGCATTTCCCTGACTACCTTTGGGATTGGGCATCATTTCACAGAAATCATTTGGATTTCTTTTTCTATGATTTTTCTGCTTGTATCCTTTACCCCATGATCATTTTTTAAATAAATCAGTCACTCTTTGTAAAATGGTGCTGAGAATGTTCATGTGGTCGAATGTGTGCATTTTATTTGATTAAATCAGATTTCTTATTAAAGAAGTTGCTTCCCACACTGTTTATTCAGATATAAATTTTTTTATCATTTGATTCTTTTGAGTCTGTCTTGAAATATATATATTTAAGGGTCTTTTTGGTCAGATAGCCGATTATGATGGCATCATTTATTTCTTATGAATGAGAAAGCTGACTTTGACTAACAATACTTGGTGCTATCAAAGTAAATCATTTTTTCTCCTGAATAGAGTTAAATTTTCATCCTTTTTCCTCCTCTTTCCCTCCCTCATCTTTTTTCCCATCATATAAGTCTGGGGTTACATCATACTATTCCCTAATTTTAGGCTCTGGCCCAAGTCCCCAGGCCATTAAGGGTCCTCTAAATTACATCATCCACTTCATTAAGAACAGTGGTTCTCCAACTAATATGCATCAGAATTATCCAAAACTCTTATTAAAACACATATTGCTGGGCTCCATACACAATTTCTGATTTAGCAGGTTTAGCATCATTGTTTTGGGTCAAACAATTTGCATTTCTAGTAAGTTCTCAAATGACGGTGATGCTGCTGTCCCAGGGCCCACACTTTGAGAACCATTGGCTTAGAAAAATGGCCTTTAACTCCAGAGTCACCTAGAGAGCTGTTAAAAGATTTGGATGTCTAAGTCCTACCCCAGATTAGTTAAATTAGCTTCTGATTTAGATAATGCTTCCTTGGCTTTATCCTGAAGACAAAGTCCATATTCAGCTCTTTTAACATGTGGAGATGGGGAGGGCCTGATTGTCCAAGCTTTCTGGAAGATATTGATAGTTTTCTAATTAGTTATTCTGAACATCATTGTATTTTTTAAACTCCTGTTCTTTACACTTATTGCTTCTAAATGCAGAGTTTCTTACCATCCTCATTTGGAGGAACATCTCACACCTTTGTCAGTCCTCTCCTGTACATATATTAGAATGTGCAGTGCTTTGCTCTGGTTTCAGCATCAATCTGAGCCCATCTGGTATTTTAAAAGTAGGTTTATTTATATTTGAGACTTGGAGAAAAAAAAGGATAATTAAAAATAACAAACAATAATAGCTGCAAACATAGGTGCTGTTATTATTAATTCTTTAGAGATAAGTAAACTGAGTCTCCAAGGATGCAAATAGTATGTTCAGTTATGAGCAAGTGTAATTATGAGCCCCAGTTACATACCCAGGCAGTGTGACTCCAGACGTGTACATTGAATTGTCCTAGTAAACCTGGATTCACTGTTAAGTAAACTGGCAGAATGAGCTATTTCTCACTCTTGTGTGAATTTATTTACTAGGTAGCAGACACATAAGCTGGAAAACCCCACCCCCTTGGATAAGGGAGGTCCTTCTTGGTGGGTTCACTGAATGGGGCCAGGAAAGAGACAGATGTGCTCGACATGAACACAGGTTTAAGAGACACAGAAGCCCATCTATATCTTCTAGAAATTCCTCAGCATTTCTGTCCTGCTGATGATATCCTCTCTAGAGTCCTAGCATAATTATAAAATTATGATTCTTATATGTCTTCCTTCACTTTGTGGTATGTTGGGAGGGGACAAAGCTAAATTTGTACTCAGTTCACCATCCTGAAAGGAAGGAGACCTGAATTTCCAGCTTTAATTCTGCAACAAATAGCTCTATGACCTCGAGACAAATAACTTTATCTTACTGGGCCTGATATTTTTCTTCTGAAAAAACTTGAAATAGGTGATTTTTAAAATTATTTCTAATGCTAACAGTACAAAATGGAATGATAAAGCTCCAAGTATGACAAGTGAAATCTTGTAACAACACTGAACTGTTCCCATATCATTATTCTCAGATTACTTATGTGTCTCATTACAGTGAATTATTGTGATCATGCAGTAATTTCTCAGCCCCCCAAAGAACAATTTGTTTATCTGGTTTTTATAAAAACATTAGAAAGAACAAAAATCACTCCCAAGCCAAAGCCAAAATAGGAGATAGAGAATCTCTGATCTCAAGATGCTGTTAGTCAAACAAAGGAGAAAAGAAATAATTCCAACTCACTGTATTTCAGTTTTACTGGAATTTATTAATGCATACATAAAGTGTTTCGTGGTGCATAGTTAAAATTGCTATCTCTATGTCATATATTATCAGGGTTACTGCTATTAGCAGAATACATTATATTATGAACCTCTCTTCTGTTTCCAGGGAGATGAACTGACAGTGGCATACAGATATCTCCAATGGCAGGCAACGTTTCTTTGTGTTTAAAATACTTTATGAAAGAACCCCCGGTCAAGAGAGCACTTCTAAGCATATTCATCTATGAATAGATACAACTTTATTTTTTAATATGTATAAAGCTCATTTCATTAATGGCTGAGTGTCTGAGGAACTTAGATAACAATTTCAAACGTGACTGTCTTAATCTCCTTCCAAGATATATGTATGCTCAGGTAATTGTCATATACTTCTGACTTCTAAGGACATCTATCTTTTGAATTCTTCATGTGTGTTTTCTATAATTTGCGGAATAGGAAATACATTTTGTACAGTGGCAAAGAGTTTTCTCTTGGAAGTTCGTCTTTCATTTTAAAAGTCTTTTCCATAAGGTAAATAATGGACTGAAATACTAAGCAATTTGGGGATTAGATCAGAATTAAAATTTAAAATAGTAATAGTTAACATTCACTCCCTTTGGTGAGTATTTATTTTATTTAGGTGGCTGATACTTTGGCTGTATCCATGGCTTCAGTATTCAATTTCATTAAATAAAAGTTGTATAAATAAGGTCATGATGTCTTAATTTGGGTTCCAGGAAAATAGACTCTGAGCCTGAGATTTGCATGCAGTAAGTTTATTGGGTGAGTGCTCTCAGGAATGATACCTGTGAGGGAGTGAGAAAGGCAGGATGTGCGGAGGAAGAAATTGAACGTGATGAGGCTACAGCATAGGCCACAGTCAAGTCCACAGAGAGCTCTGGAGCTGGCATGGCCCTTCAGAGTTGTGAGTCAAGGCAGAGCAGCCATGTCTTTGTACCCTGCATGGACCAGCCATTGGATATGGGCTACCCCAGAGAGGGAACACAACCTTTCATCAGGGAGCTCACTTCTGCAAAAGGTGATTTCCAAATGAAGAGCTGTGAATATTTTGTCTAGGACTGAAAACTAATCCTCTGAGACAGGTATGGCATAGGAGGACCAGAGTTTTACAGTGTTTTCCACAAATTACGGCAGACACATTAGAAATTTTAGAAAGACTACAAGTACTAATGACAGTGGTGGATTTCCACTTAGTAATTGCATTTAAGTATGAAAATGTATTCCAAAGTTATGCATATAAAAAATATGCTTTTCCAAAGGAGCTCAAAATTTAAGTCATCAAATTTGGCTTATTCAAGATGTTTCTAGTAATGGGATAACTAAGAAGAAATATGCAACCTGAGTAGAGAACATAAATAAGTATGGGGAATATACTGTATATGAATTTATGTAGATCTTTTTACTACATGTGTTTGCAGAGGACGTGATATATTCTGTGTACTCTATGAATGTCTGAAAGGTTTTCTGATAGTTGTTTGCTTGACCTCGTTTTAACCAAGTATTAAGTTTGACTAAAGCAGCCTACATGCATATATATCTAGAATCCAACCCTGCCTTGAAAGTCCACACCTTCAACAGTCAAAACCCATCACCTCTTGACTGTATTATTGCAGTAGCCTCTTTCCTACCTGTCTTCCCATCCTTGCTTCTAATATAATTTGGTTTCAGCACATCAACCTATGTGATACTATTATAATGTGAGTAAGATGATGTAACTACTTTGCTTAAAAGCCTCTCCTGGGTTCCCATCTCACTCAGCATAAAAGCAGAAGTCCTTACAATGGCCTCTAGGACCCTATATGATCTGACCAATGACCTCTCCTCCTACTCTGCCATCATATGCTCTGGATGCGCTGGCATTTTTGCTTTTTCCTGAACATGCCATGTTTAGGGGATTTTGCACTTGCTATTTCATCTGTCTGGAGTGGTCCTTCTCCAGATAATTCCATGGCTTGTTACCTTACTTCCTTCAGGCATTTACTCAGAAATTATCTTCTTAGCAATTTTTCCCATATATCCTACCTAAAATTTCTATAATCCTTTCCTACCCCAACACATCTGGCTTTTTTCTTTGACTCCCTAACACTTGCCATTACTTAGCAAGATACGTATTTTATTTATCTTGCTTGATGTCAATCTCCATTGCTGGAATAGAGAAGGCTAGGATTTTTGTTTTTTTCATTTATTCCTCTAGCTGTAACATTGAAAATTAATGCATAGCACGTAATAGGCCCTCAGTACATTTTTAATGAATGAAAGTAGATTTAGATGAGAAATGTGAGTATATACGTAGTGCTTTTACACAATTGGTCCCCACTGTCAAGTTGCTGCCTGACACAGCTAACACTAGAAGGAAGAAGAAAAGACTTTCTATGGGATCTGCCTCTTCTGTTTCCTCCAGAGACTGAGGGTTTTCAGAACGGCAAGAGACCTTCTTTAAGTAGTGTTAATTATGCTCTGGGCCTTCCCACATGAGCTGACCAGAAAGTTTAAAGGAGAGGTGGCTCTCTAGAATCATGGAAGCTTGTTTGTACCCAGCTGTGAACCCATGAGACAACATTGCTATCCCATGAGTGTCAAGGAGAAGAACCTCAGGGCTGATGGGAACAGTAAAAGTGTCATACTGCTTATTAAGAAACGAAATAATTTTTCTTTCCAAAATAACTGTTCCCTAATTCCTGTTTAAAACAGGACATGGAACTCCAAGATCAATTTTTAAAAGCTTAGGTCAAACCCAGAGTCTGCTTTCTATGAACTACTCTCTGAAATCAATATCTAACAAATATTTCAATGTCATCTGCAACTTGAATGTAGCATAGATTCTTAAGGAAGTTGTAAGAGAGATGCCTTAGAATGTCAACTTATTTTCTTAAAGGATGCTAAACTTTGGTTTTCAGTTTGCATTAAAAGTGACTTTTTTGTAACACCATTGGGTGTCAAATGCAAAGCATGCTTCTTACATGTGACATCTGTCAGTTTTATAAATCCCACAGGATCTGCTGCCAGATGTCAGCTCTTCCCCTAGCATGCTTCCAGTTCCTACACAACATCAGAAAAATGATGTCTGACTACTGGTAGACTACCTTGAGGCATAGGGGGAAATTGACTGAGAACAAAGAGCTTGGCTGTTGACTATGTAAGGCGCATATGAGTTCTGTCCTCTCCATGTGTTACCCGTGACCATCATAGTTACAATCACCTCAGGACTCCTAACAGTGAGGAACTCTGAGACAACTTTCAAGAGCACTGCAGGTATTAACCAGCCTGTGGCCTCTTCCTTGAGGATCGCTTTGGATGCCATTCTAAAGCAATCCAATCTAGTACGCTCCCCCTGCATGTCTGTGCTGACAGCGAAGCATAAGAGATGGCTTACAGCGTGTTTCTTCTCAGTCCTGAATAGTAAATATGGATCTTCTTCTACTTTCAGTGAAAGTATCTTCTCTACTTTCAGTGAAGCCTCAGAAAAACCAGAAGAGCTTATGGCCCACTAGGATGCAGGTGGGATAGGCTGCTAAGCACCTCATCACTGTGGCTAGGTACCCAGGAGCAAAATCATGATTTATACATTTTCCAGTCTTCTTTGGCTGCAGAATTTTGAAGTTTGGGAGCTCGGCAGAGATTGGATTTGGATAAGCATGGACGCCAACACAGTATTTAGATGCCTCCGATATTCATTTGCATGGTCTGTCTGTGCTATTCTCTCAGGAAGGGTAGAAGGCAACTAAGCAAGTTATTTTATTTTAAAGCAAAAAAGAGAAATCATCAAAAGGCAGTCTGGCTTTATTAAAAATGGAATTACTTAAAAATGGGATTTCAGTGCCCAAGAGTGGCACCAAGATAGGGTGGTCCACTGTCTATCTGGCTTGTCTGTGAGCACGTCCTGGTCTGTGGACACTGTTGTGGCATCACACAGCCTGCGTGGGCTGAGGGCTTGTTAGGACCTAAAAGGGGAAATAGAACCCACCATGTCTATGCACTGGCTGCTCGAGGACTTCTAAGTCTAAAAGCATTGCAGGTAGACATTTGCCAGTCAGAAGCTGAAGCGGGGCGGGGAATGCTCTCTATTTGTCACTCTGCTCAGCCATCAGAGGAGTTTCTACCTCTGTGCGGGATGCCAGCATGTCCCAAAGGAAAGTAAGCATTTTACCCAATCTCATGGAATTTTGTCAACATAACTCCAAAACCCTAGAGGTTGAGATGATTTGTTTGCATTCTGCTCTGAATGTTTTGCCATCAAATGGACAAAGTCTAATGTGGTAAAATGTGCCAGTGTTCCGTTTGAATATTAAGCCAGAAGTGGCAGAATGACCTCTGCCTGTACCAGCTCATCTATTGCTTCTCCAGGAAGCCCAGATTGTATGAGCAGGACCCACTAAACCTCGCTCCCTCTTTCTCTGTTAAGCTTCTGCATATCAAAATAGCACAGTTTATAGCGTTCCTTCTTTTCCCTTAGTCCCAATATCTCAAGTGTGGGATGATTGGGTATCTTAGTGGTACAGGGCAGTGAGTATGGAATACCTGGGAACACAAACTGTACACAGGGTTCTACACATTCTGTGTGCTTTGGACCAAAAGTGAAGAATAACAACAGAACAGGGATGCTGTGAGGATTAGAAGGGATTAAAGCAAAGCCTGGCTGGAAGGCACTGCTGGCCATGTGACTTTCTGAAAGTATTATGAGCGTCTCAGATAAAAGGGTAAAGTGGTCACAGTATCTCTGAGAACACTGTGTTTCTCATAGGCCATTTAACTGTATTTCCCGGTTACAGACTGCATGGAAATGACGGGAGAATTTTCCTGCTGTTTGCAGAAAGTAACAAGGAGCCAGTTTTCTAATATGAAGAGATTAGCTTGTTGCAGTTCAGCTTCCCATGCCCTGCCCTTTTATGCGGCAAGCTTGAGGTTTCTCATCCTTGCCTCTATGGAAGGGCTCAGATATAGTCTAACTTTTCTGTTGAGCATCTCACTGTAGCTGCTGATAAAAGCCACAAAGGACACAAAGACAATCTCATGAAAATGAAAAAACAAATTATTCTGTGTACCATAGACTGGGTAAAAGGCGGAGGCATATATATTACTTTGCCCTGCCTTTGAATTGCTAGCCTATCAAAAGTCCAAAGCTGAAAGTTGTATCTGTATTCATGGTAACTTGGGAATGTTCCTTGCACTGAGGCATCATTTGACAAGGAGATAACAACCTGCATTAAGAAAGTGAGAGCATCTCTTCGAAGACTGGCAGGAATGGTAATGGAGCAGTGTGCCGTGCAGATGAAAATCACCCTTCAAAGCGAGAATGGTATTGAATTCTCTTTGGAGACAGGGTGAAAGTGTTGGTAAATTGCAATTGCATTAGCTTTGCTTTTTGTCCAAAATCAAATGGGTAGAACAGAGTATCCAATAGAAGGGACTAGACTTTTGTGGATTGCACTGAGGCGGGTCTACGCTCCTTCCTGGGCTCATGCCATGCTCATCTCCAGCTCCTGGTCTTTGCTGGTGCTATTTCCTTTCGTAAAATTCTTTCCCAGCCCATCCTCTCATGCAACTACCATCCATCCTTCATACTTTGAGCCAGTGGCAGCTACATGTTATGTTCTGTGTCCCACCACTAAATTAAATTTGTATATATGTGTATTATTCACGTTAATCCTGATCACAACTCTGTAAGGTAAATACTATTATTGTTCTCAATTTACAAATAATTAAATTGGTGCCTTAGAAATCCAATAACTTGTCCAAGGCCATTCAGTTTGTGAATGGAGAAATCCAAATTTGAATCTAGGCCCTCTGACTGCTCCTGCCCATACTCTTAACCATTATACCACACTGCTTCCCATGGTAGGCCAGATATCCTTACATGCTCCTAAAGCCTTCGCCATCAATTCCTGCCCATAGCCATATGCTTTCTTTTCATTCCAATTGCATTGTTTGCAACATTCATTCCAGTACTTGACCTTATGCTGTCATAGATGATTATCTAAGGTGTTTATTAAAGGAAACTTTTTCCCCATAAGGTTACACAGTGTTTAAGAGAACTATATATTTTTTCATATAACACTGTATTTTTGTACTATGCTAGCCTGATAGCATACTCAACACCTAGTAATTGAACTAAATAAGTCACTTAATACAGTTGCAATAAAACGATAAAAGATAAAAAAAATACTACATTCCTCATTCTGAGACCCATTTTGCTAAGCATTACTAAATCATGGCCATGGAAACTTCCACCACATCTATATGATCACCCCTTTAACGTGTCAGGCTGATCAGAACACTGTAGAAATTCAGCTCTGTTGTGTAGGCAGGGCAAGAGAGTACATTTCTGAACAACAATTCAGTAGTTGAATAGGTCAGAGGGCTGTCAATTTAAGACACTAAAGTGATGTGCTGAAAACAAGCCAGAAGCAATGTAAAAATCAACAAAGACATCTGAGAAATAGCTAGAGTTGACCAGGCCTTCTGGGCAGGTCTGCCAGGCAGAAGTGCTCTAGTTTATCCATAAACCAACCACTACTACAGAGACCAAACAGAAGTGATGTAAGCCTAACACCACTTAGGTTCCTTTTATTGAGGCTTAAGGGACACATAACAAGATAATCACTTTTGTATAATTGACGCTTCTGAGTGTGCTGGTCATCAGTAAGCCTGTAGGCTAATTCTGAGCCTCCTGGGCAGCACCCCTGGCATAGAACAAATAAGAGGACAGTTACCATTACAGAAGATGCTCCATAGTCGAGTGATTAAGAAAATCAAGTCTGTAATATGAGACTGCCTGCTTGACCATCGCTTACAGATGTGAGAACATGCACAAGTTATCCAACCGCTCTGGGCCTAAGTCCTTATTGCAAATTAGCACATAGTAAAAAGAAGGCATATCGATTAGCTTTTTTAAATAAGTTGATGCATACACCTTTCTCAGCACAGTGGCTGGCTGTGTTAAGTATGTGCTCAGTAATGAAGAGAAGTGGGAGTGAAGGATGTATGTGGCAAATGTGGGCAGAATAGGGTATAAAACTATTCATTTATTCAGTAAGTGTTTATTGAGAATCTAGTCTGGTAGAATCTAAACAAAGTCAAACCAAGCCCTACTTGTATGGGGCTTAAACTCTAGTGAAGAAGATATACCATAAACAAGTAAACACATAACTGTATCATCCTCAATTATGAAGAAGTGATCTGAAGGAAAATTAGGAGACTGAGAGAGAAAGAGAGAGAGAGAGAGAGAGAATAATGGAAGAGGACTTATTTTAAATTGGATGGCAGAGACAACTTCCTTGAGGAATAACATCTAAGGTGAAATTTTAAAGACCAAGAGAATACAACGATGACAGCAGGGTGGAGTGGAGAAGCCATCCAGGCAGAAGGAGTCCCATAGCCTAAAGCCCTCAGGAAGGAAAAAAATCTTGACCTGATCTATTAGCTGAAAGAAGGTTAAAACGATGGAGCCAAGATGGAAAGGGAGAGTGACTCAGGAACAGATTGGAGGCAAAAGAACTGGCTGGTGTAAGTTTGTTCACGGCTTTGTAGGCTATAGTGAGGAGTTCGGATTTAACAGGAAGGGTAATGGGAGGTTATTGAAAGGATTCAACTTAGGTTGTCTGCTTTATGGTGAATGGGTTGCTGGGACAAGAATGAAAGCAGGAAGACCAACTGGGCAGCCACTCTAGTAGTCCAAGCTAGAGATGATCGTGGCTTGAGCTTGGGCATGGGTGGAAGCAGTGGGTAAGAGGAGAGGTAGACAGAATTGAGATGTATTTTGGAGGTAGCACCTATAGGGCACACACACAAAAGCCACATTTATATTTGATATAAAAAGGGATATAGGTTGATAATCCCAGTCAAAAGCATGTCAGTTTTAAATAGTGTAATATAAAGATAGCTTAAGTCACTTTTGGTCTGCAGCCAATTGTATTTAGAGGTTTTATCAATCCTAAAATACGCATTTAAAAAATCGATCTCACTGAAATCAAGATTATTTGTACTTGAAGACAGATTAAAGGAAATGCCATATCTGTCATTTTTTTTAATGGCATGAGAAATTCCCAGGTTTCAAATTGGTAACATTTTTTTCCATGTGTTACTTTAAATTTCTCCAATGAAAGTTTCTTTCAAAAACTCTTCAGGCTCAAGCTGAACGGGACCCTAGAGCTGTGAAATTCAGAGTTTCTGATATCAAAGCACACTATAGGGCACAACAAGAAATGTTGTGTACCAAGCATTTCTGCTGTAAATTAATTCCCATCAGTTGAGAAAGCAGGATAGAGCTGTCCAAGAAAAAAAAAATGTAGTGCAGCCCAAAAACTCAAAGTTGTTTTTTATCTCCTGTTACAAAATTATTCAGTAAGGAGTACGTTTTCAAGGCATTTATGGGGATTGGGCAGCTGGGTCCCCTTGTGATGTTCTAAAATTTCACCCCCAAGAGTTTAACTACATTCATAATAACACTGTAATTATTTTCTGATTTCAATCCATATTTTAATTTAGCAATACTGTATTTTGTACCATGATTAACAATTGTCTATGCACTAGTTATGGGGCAACTCACTTGTCCTGTTGATGTAAATCTTATCCCTTCGCTGTATCATCAGATGGCATAGCCTTTCTGAGTTCGTGTGAGATTTCTAGAACTGTGGCCCGGGAGATTTCATCCATGCATCCTGACTAAGAACTGACTCTCCAACGCCAGCCGAGCTGTGGGTTGCTGCTGAGTCACTACAGCTGACAGACCCATCTGGATGATAGCCATCACAGATACAGAATTCATATTGAGCAAATGAACTATGTGATACAGGTGACAATGAACTGAAGTGGCAATCCAGAGCCAGCCATACACATAGACTGAATAAGCAGCTGTCTCTTTACTGCGATTTGAAATATCCTTAAAGAACACACTCCCCAGGCTTGGCTCTCTAGCATCTTTTCTCGCTTGATGCGACCATATTGGCTTACATGACAACATTACTCCGAGTTACGTTATTAAAGACGCCACTAAAATGCATGTTTCTTAGAGAAAACTGTCTTTAGGTTAGTAGGCCCTACCTATACCACAGAACCAGCTCCACGGAAAAATATGTTTCCGGCATCCTTGGGTTATCCATAGGCACTTTTCTGAACTCTTACCTAGGTGACTTGCTCTTTGTTTCCACGCTTCTACTTTAATCTACTGATTTAAGTTTAGGTGTTACTTCTAGTTCTGAGGTTTACAAGAACATCTATAAAGAAGCCTTTAACATCTAGAAATAATTATAATAAGTTACTTTATCAGATAATAAATAATTTGGCCGTAGTCTGGTCATGATGGAATAGGACAGTTTTCAGGTATAAACTGATGACTGTGGTAGAGGAAGGAGAGTCGCTAAAAATGAGATACTAGGGGACTGAGAATCAGGGAATAGAGAACGTAAAGGATGAGGGTGGTGGATTGGGACAGTTAGGAGTTGAAATGTAGGCACAGAGTGGTTGATTGAGGAAGGCTTGTTTAACACAGGAAGTAGATAGAAGAGGCTCCACAGGTGAGCTTTACTTTTATCAGGATTGGAGCTACAGAAATATTTATGAGTTCTACAAATAGATGGATAAAACCAAAGCATGTTTTCCAGTGTCTTCTAAAATCTGTTATTTGGAACATCAATTCCGTGAGATGCTTTATGAAAATAGGGTTCGATGGATTAATAAAATTAGGAGATGCTGTACATTCAAACCTCCTATCAGAAATTCACTTGACATGTTAGCATATGGGAGGTTTTGAGATGTTTCCATTATAAAAAAATGATTTGATTTGTTTAACTTCTTTTTTCCCAAATAAAAGATTAAATAACAGGAACATAGTTTGACAAATTGTGCCTGCGCAATTTAAGGAAGCAAAAAAAAAAAAAAGCTTTTATGAGTAGGTACTCAAGTGACAAGTAAGAATCTAAACCAAGGGTTTCCAAAATTTTGAGTTCTCAGCTCTAATAATGCTATTATATTTACTTTTAAGTTACATACATGTTACTATGTTCTAATATATTATGTACATTTTAGCACACATAAAATAGAAATCCAGAAGATGAGAAAAATGAGAACATTTTAAATGTCATGTTTATTTTATTTTTTGACTGTTTGAAGACATTTTCCTCTTGCCAAAATATTTAAATAATGACACTTTTTACTGAACAAAGTGATTAAAGTTATTAAATGTATATATATTTTTTCTATTTTATTTTATTTTTAACATCTTTATTGAAGTATAATTGCTTTACAATGGTGTGTTAGTTTCTGCTTTATAACAAAGTGAATCAGCTATACATATACATATATCCCCATATCTCCTCCCTCTTGCATCTCCCTCCCACCCTCCCTATCCCACCCCCTAGGTGGTCACAAAGCACTGAGTTGATCTCCCTGTGCTATGTGGCTGCTTCCCACTAGCTATGTATTTTAAATTTCGTAGTGTATATATGTCCATGCCACTCTCTCACTTCTTCCCAGTTTACCCATCCCCCTCCCCGTGTCCTCATGTCCATTCTCTACATCTGCATCTTTATTCCTGTCCTGCCCCTAGGTTATTCAGAACCTTTTTTTTTTTCAGTTCCATATATATGTGTTAGCATATGGTATTTGTTTTTCTCTTTCTGACTTACTTCACTCTGTATGACAGACTCTAGGTCCATCCACCTCACTACAAATAACTCAATTTCATTTCTTTTTATGGCTGGGTAATATTCCATTGCGTATATGTGCCACATCTTCTTTATCCATTCATCTGTCGATGGACACTTAGGTTGCTTCCATGTCCTGGCTATTGTAAATAGAGCTTCAATGAACATTGTGGTAATGACTCTTTTTGAATTATGGTTTTCTCAGGGTATATGCCCAATAGTGGGAATGCTGGGTCACATGGTAGTTCTATTTTTAGTTTTTTAAGGAACCTCCATACTGTTCGCCATAGTGGCTGTACCAATTCACATTCCCACCAGCAGTGCAAGAGTGTTCCCTTTTCTCCACACCCACTCCAGCATTTATTGTTTGTAGATTTTTGATGATGGCCATTCTGACTGGTGTGAGGTGATACCTCATTGTAGTTTTGATTAGCATTTCTCTAGTGATTAGTGATGTTGAGCATTCTTTCATGTGTTTGTTGGCAATCTGTATATCTTCTTTGTAGAAATGTCTATTTAGGTCTTCTGCCCATTTTTGGATTGTGTTTATTTTTTTGATATTGAGCTGCATGAGCTGCTTGTATATTTTGGAGATTAATCCTTTGTCAGTTGCTTTGTTTGCAAATACTTTCTCCCATTCTGAGGGTTGTCTTTTTGTCTTGTTTATGGTTTCCTTTGCTGTGCAAAAGCTTTTAAGTTTCAATAGGTCCCATTTGTTTATTTGTTTTTATTTCCATTTTTCTAGGAGGTGGTTCAAAAAGGATCTCTCCTTGATTGATGTCATAGAGTGTTCTGCCTATGTTCTCCTCTAGCAGTTTTTTAGCATCTGACCTTAAATATGGTCTTTAATCCATTTTGAGTTTATTTTTGTGTACGGTGTTAGAGAGTGTTCTAATTTCATTCTTTTACATGTAGCTGTCCACTTTTCCCAGCACCACTTATTGCAGAGGCTGTCTTTCCTCCATTGTGTATTCTTGCCTCCTTTATCAAAAACAAGGTGACCATATGTGCGTGGGTTTATCTCTAGGCTTTGTATCTTGTTCCATTGATCTATAATTCTATTTTTGTGCCAGTACCATACTGTCTTCATTACTGTAGCTTTGTAGTATAGTCTGAAGTCAGGGAGCCTGATTCCTCCAACTCCATTTTGCTTTCTCAAGATTGTTTTGGCTGTTCAGGGTCTTTTGTGTTTCCATACAAATTGTGAAATTTTTTGTTGTAGTTCTGTGAAAAGTGCCGTTGGTAGTTTGATAGGGATTGCATTGAATCTATAGATTGCTTTGGGTAGTATAGTCATTTTCACAGTGTTGATTCTTCCAATCCACGAACATGGTATATCTCTCCATCTGTTGGTATCATCTTTAATTTCTTTCATCAGTGTCTCATAGGTGTCTGCATACAGCTCTTTTGTCTCCTTAGGTAGGTTTATTCCTAGGTATTTTATTATTTTTGTTGCAATGGGAAATGGGAGGGTTTCCTTAATTTCTCCTTCAGAATTTTCATCATTAGTGTGTAGGAATGCAGGAGATTTCTGCGCGCTAATTTTTTATCCTGCTACTTTACCAAATTCATTGATTAGCTCTAGTAGTTTTCTGGTAGCATCTTTAGGGTTCTCTGTGTACAGTATCATGTCATCTGCAAACAGTGACAGGTTTACTTCTTCTCTTCAGATTTGGATTCCTTTTATTTCTTTCTCTCCTCTGATTGCTGTGGCTAAAAATTCCAAAACTACGTTGAATAATAGTGGTGAGAGTGGAAAACCTTGTCTTGTTCCTGATCTTAGAGGAAATGGTTTCAGATTTTCACCATTGAGAACGAGGTTGGCTGTGGGTTTGTCATAAATGACCTTTATTATGTTGAGGTAGGTTCCCTCTGTGCCTACTTTCTGGAGGACTTTTATCATAAATGGGTGTTGAATTTTGTCAAAAGCTTTTTCTGCATCTATTGAGATGATCATATGGTTTTTCTCCTTCAATTTGTTAATATGGTGTATCACATTGTTTTTCATATATTGAAGAATATTTGCACTCCTGGGATAAACCCCACCTGATCATGGTGTATGATCCTTTTAACGGATTCTGTTTGCTAGTATTTTGTTGAGGATTTTTGCATCTATGTTCATCAGAGATATTCACCTGTAGATTTCTTTCTTTGTGGCATCTTTGTCTAGTTTTGGTATCAGGGTGATGGTGGCCTCATAGAATGAGTTGGGGAGCATTCCTCCCTCTGCTATATCTTGGAAGAGTTTGAGAAGAATAGGTGCTAGCTCTTCTCTAAATGTTTGATAGATTTCGTCTGTGAAGCCATCTGGTCCTGGGTGTTTGTTTGTTAGGAAGATTTTTAATCACAGCCTCAATTTCAGTGAAATCTCGGAAGGTTGTGCTTTTCTAAGAATTTGTCCATTTCTTCCAGGTTGTCCATTTTATTGGCATATAGTTGCTTGTAGTAATCTCTCATGTTCCTTTGTATTTCTGTGGTGTCAGTTGTTACTTCTCCTTTTTCATTTCTACTTCTATTGATTTGAGTCTTCTCCCTTTTTTTCTTGATGAGTCTGGCTAATGGTTTATGAATATTGTTTATCTTCTCAAATAACCAGCTTTTAGTTTTATTGATCTTTGCTATTGTTTCCTTCATTTCTTTTTCATTTATTTCTGATCTGATCTTTATGATTTCTTTCCTTCTGCTAACTTTGCAGTTCTTTTGTTCTTCTCTAATTGCTTTAGTTGTAAGGTTAGGTTGTTTATTTGAGATGTTTCTTATTTCCTGAGGTAGGATTGTGTTTCTATAAACTTACCTCTTAGAACTGTTTTTGCTGCCTCCCACAGGTTTTGGGTAGTTGTGTTTTCATTGTCTTTTTTTCCCCAGTATTTATTTATTTCATCTTTGATGTCTTCAGTGATCTCTTGGTTATTTAGTAATGTATTGTTTAGCCTCCATGTGTTTGTATTTTTTACAAATATTTTCCTGTAATTGATATCTAGTCTCATAGCATTGTGGTTGGAAAAGATATTGATATGATTCCAGTTTTCTTAAATTTACCAAGACTTGATTTGTAACCCAAGATATGATCTATCCTGGAAAATGTTCCATGAGCACTTGAGACGAAAGTGTATTCTGTTTTATTTGGATGGAATGTCCCATAAATATCAGTTAAGTCCATCTTGTTTAATGTATCATTTAAAGCTTGTGTTTCCTTCTTTATTTTCATTTTGGATGATCTTTCCACTGGTGAAAGTGGGGTGTTAAAGTCCCCTACTATGATTGTGTTACTGTCGATTTCCCCTTTTATGGCTGTTAGCGTTTGCCTTAAGTATTGAGGTGCTTCTATATTGGGTGCATAAGTATTTACAATTGTTACGTCTTCTTCTTGTATTGATTCCTTGATCATTATGTAGTGTCCTTCTTTGTCTCTTGTAATAGTCTTTATTTTAAAGTCTATTTCATCTGATATGAGAATTGCTACTCCAGGTTTCTGTTGATTTCCATTTGCATGGAATATCTTTTTCCATCCCCTCACTTTCAGTTTGTATGTTTCCCAATGTCTGAAGTGGGTCTCTTTTAGACAGCATATATATGGGTCTTGTTTTTTATCCATTCAGCCAGTCTATGTCCTTTGGTTGGAACATTTAATCCATTTACATTTAAGGTAGTTATCAATATGTATGTTCCTATTACCATTGTCTACATTGTTTTGGGTTTGTTACTGTAGATCTTTTCCTTCTTTTGTGTTTCCTGCCTAGAAAAGTTCATTTAGCATTTGTTGTAAAGCTGGTTTGATGGTGCTGAATTCTCTTAGCTTTTGCTTTTCTGTAAAGATTTTAATTTCTCTGTCAAATCTGCGTGAGATCCTAGCTGGGTAGAGTATTCTTGGTTTTAGGTTTTCCTCACTTTAAATATGTCCTGCCACTCCCTTCTGGCTTGCAGAGTTTCTGATGAAAGATCAGCTGTTAACCTTATGGGGATTCCCTTGTGTGTTATTTGTTGTTTTTCCCTTGCTGCTTTTAATATTTTTTCTTTGTATTTAATTTTTGATAGTTTGATTAATATGTGTCTTGGCACGTTTCTCATTTGATTTATATTGTATGGGACTCTCTGCGCTTCCTGGACTTGATTAACTATTTCCTTTCCCATATTAGGGAAGTTTTCAACTATAATCTCTTCAAATATTTTCTGAGTCCCTTTCTTTTTCTCTTCTTCTTCTGGGACCCCTATAATTTGAATGTTCATGTGTTTAATGTTGTCCCAGGGGTCTCTGAGACTGCGTCTCAATTCTTTTTTCATTCTTTTTTCTTTATTCTGCTCTGTGGTAGTTATTTCCACTATTTTATCTTCCAAGTCACTTATCCGTTCTTCTGCCTCAGTTATTCTGCTATTGATTCCTTCTAGAGAATTTTTAATTTCATTTATTGTGTTGTTCATCATTGTTTATATCCTCTTTAGTTCTTCTAGGTCCTTGTTAAACCTTTCTTGTATTTTCTCCATTCTGTTTCCAAGATTTTGAATCATCTTTACTGTCATTACTCTGAATTCTTTTTCAGGCAGATTGCCTATTTCCTCTTAATTTGTTTGGTCTGGTGGGCTTTTACCTTCCTCCTTCATCTGCTGTGTGTTTTTCTGTCTTCTCATTTTTCTTAACTCACTGTATTTGGGGTCTCCTTTTCACAGGCTGCAGGTTCTTAGTTCCCATTGTTTTTGGTGTCTGCCCCCTGTGGCTAAGGTTGGTTCAGTGGGTTGTGTAGGCTTCCTGGTGGAGGAGACTGGTGCCTGTGTTCTGGTGGGTGGGGCTGGATCTTGTCTTTCTGGTGGGCAGGACTGCGTCCTGTGGTATGTTTTTGGTTGTCTGTGACCTTATTATGATTTTAGGCAGCCTCTCTACTAATGAGTGGGGTTGTATTCCTGTCTTGGTAGTTGTTTGGCATAGGGTGATCAGCACTGTAGCTTGCTGGTCATTGAGTGGAGCTGGGTCTTAGCGATGAGAGGGAGATCTCTGGGAGAGCTTTCACCGTTTAATATTACATGGAACTGGGAAGTCTCTGGTGGACCAGTGTCCTGAACTCGGCTTTCTCACCTCAGAGGCACAGGCCTGACACCCAGCCGGAGCACCAAGACCCTGTCAGTCATACAGCTCAGAAGAAAAGGGAGGAAAAAAAGAAATAAATAAAATAATTAAAATAAAAAATAATTATTAAAAATAAAAAATTGAAAAGTAATTTTAAAAAAAAGAAAGAAGAGAGCAACCAAACCAAAAAACAAATCCACCAATGATAATAAGCACTAAAAAACTATACAAAAAAGAAAAAAAAAAAACATGGACAGACAGAACCTTAGGGAAAATGGCAAAAGTAAAGCTATACAGACAAAATCACACAAAGTCCATCACCTCAATTTCGGGAAGATTCGTTGTCTATTCAGATATTCCACAGATGCACTGTACATCAAGTTGATTGTGGAGGTTTAATCTGCTGCTTCTGAGGCTCTGGGAGAAATTTCCTTTCTCTTCTTTGTTCGCACAGCTCCTGGGGTTCAGCTTTGGATTTGAACCTGCCTCTGCGTGTAGGTCGCCTGAGGGCGTCTGTTCACTGAGACAGGACGGGGTTAAAGTAGCAGCTGATTAGGAGGCTGTGGTTCACTCAGGCCGGGGTGCGGGAGGGGTACGGAATGCGAGGCAAGCCTGCGGTGGCAGAGGCCGGCATAACACTGCCACAGCCTGAGGCGCGCCGTGTGCTCTCCTGGGGACGTTGTCCCTGGATCACAGGACCCTGGCAGCGGCAAGCTGCACAGGCCCCCAGGAGGGGAAGTGTGGATAGTGACCTGTGCTTGCACACAGGCTTCTTGGTGGCTGCAGTAGCAGCCTTAGCATTTCATGCCTGTCTCTGGTGTCCACACTGAGAGTCACAGCTCACGTCCATCTCTGGAGCTCATTTAGGCGGCGCTCTGAATCCCCTCTCCTTGCACATCCCGAAACAATGGTCTCTTGCCTCTTAGGCAGGTCCAGACTTTTTCCCGGACTCTCCCGGCTAGCTGGGGCACACTAGCCCCCTTCAGACTGTGTTCACGCAGCCAACCCCAGTCCTTTCCCTGGGATCTGAGCTCCGAAGCCTGAGCCTCAGCTCCCAGCCCCCACCTGCCCCAGTGGGTGAGCAGACAAGCCTCTCAGGCTGGTGAGTGCTGGTCGGCACCGATCCTCTGTGCGGGAATCTCTCCACTTTGCCCTCCGCACCCCTGTTGCTGCACTCTCCTCTGTGGCTCCAAAGCTTCCCCACCCCAGCCCCGTCTCTGCCAGTGAAGGGGCTTCCTAGTGTGTGGAAACCTTTATTCCCTCACAGCTCCCTCCCAGAGGTGCAGGTCCCATCCCTATTCCTTTGTCTCTGTTTTTTCTTTTGCCCTACCCACGTATGTGACGAGTTTCTTGCCCTTTGGGAAGTCTGAGGTCTTCTGCCAGCATTCAGTAGGTGTTCTGTAGGAGCTGTTCCACATGTAGATGTATTTCTGATGTATTTGTGGGGAGGAAGGTGATCTCCATGTCTACTCCTCTGCCATCTTGAAGGTCTCTCCTTCCAGTCTTTTAGATAAAAGTCTCAGCCTCATCTGGCTAGACCAGAATGTCATAGATTGCCTCATGAGCTGGAATTCTTACATCCCAAGAGCTCAATATCCCAGGTCACAAATGATGAAGAGGACTGTACAGGCATTCGCTTTTTTGTGATCCCTTTTCTGATGGCTGCAAACAAGCCAAAGGAGCTCCAAGGCAACCCTGCCGACTCTTCCAAGTCTAAATATATTTCTGTTTATTGAAATTCTTGGTTTAAATCCTGGTTTAAAATGTATGCTATAATGAGTCAAAGGAGGGGTTCTAAGTTGAGTTTATTTCCGTATAAGTTTTAAATGACCATATGAATAAAGGTAGCCTGATATATATAAAATATAATACAAATGGAAGATGGCATTGAATTACATTAACTAGTGCCTATAGGTGTAATATGTATTATACATAGGGTTAAGAACAGCATTAGCAATGGTGGACATGAATCCATATTTTAAATAAGCTTCTAGATTATTTACATAGCTTGGTCTTTTTGTCTGATCTGGTAATAACACAATATCCTTTGCTGTGGTATTTAGAGAGCTGTACCCAAAAGTAGAGGTGTCTTATACATTGTTCTTTAGTGGTATTCTTTTAAGACTTCCCAGACATTTCAACAGGGTTGGTATAGTTAGAATTACACAATATAATTACATCTTCTTAACTCGATATAATAAACTGCAAAGCATTAAATATGCTAAAAGCAAGTGGAAGATAGAGGTATCAACTGTCAATCGCCCTTACCTTTCCTTCAGAATGCTCCAGATATACAAATAACCTAGGACTATTGAACATGTAGGGTAACAAAGACCAGGGCCCATCTGAATATTAAATATTAGCAAAACATAATTCTTATATTTTTATATTGAAAAACACACATTTTAGTATTTTCTTCTTCCACCCTCCAGTGGATTGTCTTGCTAACCTTTTGGACTACATGCAGCTCATTTTGGACTCCCTCCCTCCTGTCCATATTTCTAAGAATTTCAACTTCATTTCTAACCTATGTCAGGCCTGTTCCATTTCTCAGGGGAGTATTGTTTTTTAACACATGGGCAAATGAAGCCAAAAATCAAACTTCATTCAGCCACCAGGACTCCTTCAGGTGTGTTTTAGAATCCCTTAGACATCAAGTATTCTGAGTTAATTTTTCAACAGAATTTAGCAGAGAAAGGTTTCTGGAGGAGGTAATTTTGGATCTTGATGTGCAACCAGATAAAATGACAGGGTTTTCAAAAAGGAATGGAATGATATTCCAGGAAAGAAGGACTATCAGAGCCATTTTCTTTTACATGGCAATGACCTTATGGGACATTATTACTTTAAAGTAAATGTGTGTGTGTATGTATGTGTGTATACATACACACAATGTTTTACCAGAGTGAGGCATGTGCAGAACTTGGAAATTAAATATGCAGTAGATTTGCCCAGACTTCTAGTTTTAGGATAGTAAACAATTCTATTGTTAAATCAATCACATTAAAACTTGTTTCTTTCATTGCAGTAGTCCCAGTATTCTTTAAAGTAGTTCTGGAATATGGACATCTTCCTGTTTCATGCACTTCTCTGTATCCTGGAGTGGCACAAGGGTGGCTTATGCCCATGCATTTGTGTTGTTTAACACGCACTGAGTTCCCATACAATGACATCTTTCCTCTTCACTTGGAAACCTCGTTCCCCTGTGCTTGATCCTGCTCATTCCAAATGCCAGTGGTAACAACTCAGGGGGAAGAGCCATGATTCTTTTGCCTATCTTAGCAGTGTTGTCTGTAATATCATGTGCAGTTAGAAGGTCTGGATTTTTCTCTAAATTCTTAGAAGTATCTGTGGACATGACATACACACCCTAAGTTAACCCCCAATGATACATACCACTTGTAACCCCCTGCTCTTGAGTGTGTGTGTGGCAGGGGAGACCTGTGTCTTGCTTCTAACCAGGTCAATAAAGCAAAGGTGATGATGGGATTTTACTTCTGTGATTATGTTTCATTATCTGAGACTATTTTAGCTGACTGGAGACACTTTTCTCCCTTGCTGGATTGAAGTCAACCACCATGTTGTGAGAAGGCTATATGGCAAGGAATGATGTGCAACCTCCAGGAGCTAAGAACAACTCCTGGCTAAGAGCCAGCAAGAAAATGGGGGCATCAGTCCTATAACCACGAGGAGATGAATTTTACAAGCAATCTGAAGAAACTTAGAAACATATCTTTCCCCAGTCAACCCTCCATATGAGAATCAAGCCCTGGTTGACATCTTGATGGTAGCCTTGCAGAGAACCCAGCTAAACTGTACCCAGACTTCTGACCTACAGAAACTGTGAGAAAGTAAATGTGATATGTTTCAAGCTGTTACACTGTGGTAATCTATTACATAGTAAAAGCTAGTAGAGTGGAAAAGTAGCCAGGTTTTAATTTTTTTAAGCATCTACAAACCTCAGTTTTTCATCGGTAGACTGAGGAGTATGAAACATGACATTCTTTCTTAATCTTTGCTTTAAACCCTTGCCTCCATTTGATAAAATTGTACACTGCTCTGGAGATCACTCTACTTCCTCCACTTCTGTAAAGAAGTAACACCTTCTATTTTGTGGAATCACCAATAAAAAGAATATACAAATTATCTGTGGGCTTACTCCACCAACCTTGTAGTTCTAGACAGTTTTACTTTCTAAGCTTGAATGATAAAAAATAATGGCTAAGAACTTATGACTTTAAATGAGCTTTTCCAGACTACATGTGGATTCATCCTACCTTGATATGGACACATGCTCATTACAAATCATTGGATTAGTGGAACCGTAAGGTCCTTTCCAACACTAACACTGTGATTTTGTGGTTTAAATTTATTCTAACCCATGTGATACCAAAACAAACAGTGTCTAGGATACTCAGCTTCCCAGTCACACTGCCTGTTTTCATACCATGTGCTCTCCAGAAAGGATCTGATGTTGTATGTTTATGACTAGGTGATTTTGATCAGTCAGTGAACCACACCTGTCAGTGGCTATTGAAGTTTAAGCCTAAACTCTACTTGTGGAATGAAGGCATCATCTCCTTTACTGAAGTATCCTGAAGAAAGGAAAACTGGATTTGTGGCCTCTCTGAAATCATAGCTTGAAAGCAGTGAACAATTCCACCAACACATAGAACTGACTCTAAGGATTTTCCTAGGATTGTCTGATTATTTACTTGCTATTCAGAGCATCATCTGGCCTCTACTCACTTCAGGAACCTGCACCCATCAACTGATCATATAAATATGCAGTGACAACTCTAAGTTTTCATATATAGCTGTTGCCTGGTGGTACACAAATCATGTCTGTCCTACCTTGGGTGGTATAGTTAGGATTAGAGTTTGCCTCTTTTAATTATGCATTTTATTTGGAGATTAAAGTGCACCATTTATGCATAAATTGGTACACAGTGATTCAGGATTGGTGAAGAACTAGAAAGTGAAATCAGCCGAGAACTCATGTGCTTAGTAAATTTCCTGGAGGTTTCAGATCCATATTTTAAAACAAACAAAAATATGCTGGTAAATTTGGGGGTAGCCTGTCATATCATCCTAGATTTGATTCCTGGAGCAGACACTTACCAGTTAAGTAGCCTAGAGCAGACAATTTTATATCTCTGCACCTTAGTTTACTTATGGTTAAATTACAGATTTATGACTGTAACAAAATGAAGAATTTTAATTTTCTTAGTAGCTAGTGCAAAGAGATTTTTAGATTACTGTGGCATAGAAGAAAGTCCAACACTGGGGGCCTAGGTTGCCAGAGGAAAAAAGACGCTACATTACATAATCGGGAGATTGAGAAAGGAGGGTTGGAAGTGAACATACAGGATGAGACAGATCAGGAGAAGAGGTGAGTCAAATGAGGCTGTATGTGAAGGAGCCAAACTCTCCTCTGTCTTACCAGTGACTCCTTTGCTAAAATCTCTATTGCTCAATAATTCTTTCAGTGTAAATGGATTTGTTTTCCTGGAAAATTTAAAGCAATAATGTTTGTGAGGAAAGAAAACAGATGCAGAAAAAACAAACCTCTGATTTACATAGCATCAACATCTTAATGGTATTGTGAGAGCAAATCCTGATAGGGTAAGTAAAGTGCTTAGTGCAGCGCTGGGCACACCTGCCTTCAATAAATGGTAGCTACCAGGCCTGCTAATCACCACCTTGTGTTCAGGAAGATCACAACCCCTGTACAATGATAAGTAAAATTTCCTTTTAAACACACAGTGATGCCAAAGTTATATCAATATATAATAACAACAATTAAAATTGCAAGCAAAATAATATATTCAGCAACACATATTTTAAGTGAGAAGCACAGTAGCCCTTTGGGAATGAAATCTTAATAGAAAATTAGAGGATAGGAATCTTTAATAAAAGAAAGATCAAGCAATCCCAAAGAATATGTAAGAAGGGGCAAAAATCTCTTATTAATCAAGTAGGACATGGTGGATTGTCAGTGAATAAAATCTTAATTTGCATCATAATAAGTAATGTTGAGTTATTGGTTTCTAAGTTTCTCCTAGCTACTCAATGATTTACTATGTCTCACATCAATACTTTTAAAAGAAAATTTCCCAACGTTAAAATATGTCACAGCTGGTTAAAAAATATTCCCATCTGGCATCATAGTTGGAGTTTATTTTTATGCTAAGCCATGGACATGATAAAGAAGAGTTTGCAAAATTGCCTGAAAATGATAAAGTGGTGGTTAAAAGAAAAGAGAATAGCCACAAGGAAGGCAAACTTTTAAAACTCTCATATAGTGCTGCTAGGAGTAAAATTTGTTCAAGTGCTTTAGAAAAACTTTTGGGAAGTATCTTCTAAAGTTCACTGTATATCGATCCCAAGAGACTTGTATAAGAATATTCTTAGAGTAATTATTATCAATGAAAAACTGGAAACAATCTGAAAGTCCATTGACAGTAGAATAGATAAGTAAATTGTGATATTTTTTACAATAAAATACTATATAGCAGTGAAAATATATGAACTATAGCTATTTGCTACAATCTGAATGATCTTATAAACACAGTATGGGATGAAAGAATGGATATTGTAATTCCATTCCAAAACTTCAAAAGAGATCTATGGTTTGAAATCAGGATAGTTGTTGGGAGCAAGAAGGGTTTATAATGATTAGGGAGACATATTTGTAGGTCATGACCAAGGTGAGGCTCTATGGGTGGACTTACTTTTTTTTATTTTTTTTGTCTATTTTTTAAATTGAAGTATAGTTTATTTACAATAGTATATTAGTTTCAGGAATACAACATAGCAATTCGGTATTTTTACAGATTATACTCCATTAAAAGTTATTACAAGATAATGGTTATAATTCCCAGTGCTATACAATATGTCCTTACAGTTTATCAATTTTATACATAGTAGTTTGTAGTTCTTAATCCCATACCTCTAATTTGTCCCTCCCCTCGTCCCTCTCCCTTTGGTAACCACTAGTTTGTTTTCTGTATCTGTGAGTCTGTTTCTGTTTTGCATATGCATTCACTTGTATTATTTTTTAGATTCCACATTTAAGTGATACCATATATTTGTTTTTCTTACGTTTAGAGATAGCAGGGACAGTATGTATATATTTTTATCCTTGACAAAAGAAGAAAGAAAACATCCAGATGCTTAGATTTTGTCTAGAGTTCTAGATTTTTAGGTTTTTAGACATTCAATTTTTTGTGATTCTAGGTTTTTAGGAAATCAATTGTACTGGACTATGATGTCAGCTCAGCATCACTGCCAGCGATTCTGGAATTCGCTTGCTTGGAATCCCCTTCCCCATATAATTTTGGATAATAGAATACCAATGAGAAGCACTTGCTTTGGGAGGCAGAAGAAAAGGAGAAGGCAGGGTCTGCTGGCAGCAGTAGTAGAATCACCCACTTTGATGCCTTATTAGGTTGCTTGGGCTGCCATAACAAAATACCACAGAGTGGGTGGCTTAAACAACAAGTATTTTTTTCTCACAGTTCTGGAGGCTGGCAAGTCTAAGACCTGCAGTGTGGGCTCACAGGTAGGAGATACAGGAGAGCCAGCAGTGCACATGAAGTCTGAAGGCAGTCAGCTGACAAACTCCTTCTTACTCAGGGAAGACAATTTTTTAGTTCTATATAGGCATTCAACTGATTGAATGAGGCCCACCCACATTATGAAGGGCAATCTGCTCCACTCAGAGTTCATTGATTTAAATGTTAATCTCATCTAAAAATACCTTCCAAGTTAATATATGAAATTAACCATCATGACATCCTACACTTAAATGTAAATAATCTAATGTATGTTTGGGCATTAACTTCTAATTCCTACTCACAGAACAACTGGCTCTATGCTTGGACAGGTCTGAGTAAAAAGATGTGCTTGTCTTATTCCTAGTTTTTTCATCCTAGTTTTGCTTTATCTTTCTACATCTTTTGTTAACAATAATAAAATTTCACTCCCTTATATGCTGTATTATACTAATTTCAAGGAATATGTCTATAATTATGAGGCTTACACATTATTTATCGTCTTCATCAAGTATTTGTTTTTAAACTTCCTGGGCAATCCCTGCTACTGTAATTGTGGCACCGCCCTGTGACAAGCTAGAGGTTAAGGAAGTGCTCAAACAATGTGTGCTAATGCCTTCTGCAGTTTCCTGTCTGGGGTACACCTTTACTTTCTGCCTCTGTGATGTGATCATAAGAAGGATTAGCTATTTTAGCCTGTCTTGCCTCTAACTGAAAGGAGAACAGATTCTCTAGGTTGGCTTGTGACTACACAGCCACCCTTTTTCTCTTTGCTTTCTTTCTCCCCAGGCACCAGGGACTTTGCTCTAGTGTGGAGAACTCAACTGTTGTTCTAATGAGAGCAGTCATGTCAACCTGAACTTATTTCCCTTATGGGATGGATTTACTAACTTAGCCAATTAGGGACATGTACATGTACACACATCTCATGTGTTTCTCATGAGATCCTTGTGAACAAGAGAAGTAAATGAGGACTGGGTGTGAGCATAAATATAAGAAATTACAGTTGATTGAAAAACCATGATCAAAGAGTATTGATTAAGGAATTGATGTCATCCCAAAATGCGTGCTGTATGTATGGCTTGTCATAAAGTCAGTCTTCTCCAGTTCTGTGATTGCTCTGCCCATGAACGGAGGAGAACTGTTTAAGATGCTGTATCCTGTTTGGAGTCTAGTGGGAGATACTACATACAAAAGATAATAATTTAATAATGTTGTGGGTACAGTAATAAAGACACATATGTGGGGGTACTCTGGTGGCCCTGAGGGAGGTACCTCCTCCACATGAGCAGAGTTGGGTGGAGAGAAGTGAGGGTCAGTCACAGCTTACTTCAGTAGGTCAATCCCAAACTGAACCTTGGTTTCTATATTTCAGCCACTAGATATATCCAAGTCTTAATACCAAACACCTATCAGTATGACCTTATTTGGAAATAGGACCTTTACATTAAGGACTGCAGACCCTAAATCCAATGACTGATATCCTTATAAGAAGGGGAGAGGCCACAGACACACAGGGAAGTTCTTGTGAAGATGGGGGGGGGTCATGCAGTCCCAAGCCAAGGAGCCACTCAAGACACCAGAGGCTGGAAGAGGCAAAGGAGGACTTACCTCTAGAGCCTTTGGAGGTAGTGTGGCCCTATCAACACCTTGATTTTGGAATTCTGGCTCTAAAAACTGTGAGAGATTCCATCTCTGTTGTTTTAAGCCACAAAGTTGTGTTAATTTGTTAGAAGATTCCAAGGGAACTAATAGAGGCTTTGGTATGAGGAAGTAGGCTGCTGCTGTAAAAAACATCTAAAAATATGCGAGTTGCTTTGGAATTGGATAATGGGTACAGGCTCGAAGAACTTTGATGTGTATGATAGAAAAAACCCAAACTGCACTGAAGATCTGATTAGTGAAAATAATGACATTGAAGGCTATTTTGATGAGGGCTCAGAAGGAAGTGAAGAGTACAGTAGAGAAAGTGTCTTGTCTTAAAGGATACATATAATGTCGTGAACAGAATGCTGATATAAATATAAACGTTAAAGTTATTTCTGGTAACGATTCAGTAGGAAATGAGGAACATGTTATTGGAAGAAAGGTGATTCTCATTATAAAGTGGAGGAGAACATGGCTGAATTGTATTCTACTGTTGGACGGAAAACAAGTAAAATGCAAAAGCAAAGAGAAGAATTGAAGAAGGAACTGCTAAGCAAAAAGGAAGCAGCACTTGATGATTTGGGAGGTTCTCAGGGTACCCAGGTTGCAAAGGATGCTAAAATGAGGAAATTCATTGCTGGGAAAGCATGCTCTGAACCGAAGCCTGAGGGTATGGCTCGGAAACCTTTTGCTGAACAGACTAGGTATGTGACTCAGGTGTCTGACTGACCAATCCAGCAGGCACAAGTAATAGAGATGGGGTTATCCAGGAAAGATCTGTGGAGGACCTCCCGTCTAATGGTGTGGATCCCATGACATAGATGGTAGGCCTACAAGGTTTTTGAGAATGTTGAAACACTGCTAGCTTGGACTGAAGGGGACTGAGACAGAGGTACAGAGCAGAAGGCTCTGTGAAGACGGAGGCAGAGACTGGGGTCATGCTACCACAAGCCAAGGATCACCAGGGGCCGTCTCAAGCTGGAAGGAGCCAGGAAAGATCCTCCCCTAGAGCCTTGAGCAGGAACATGGACCTGCTGACACCTTGATTTCAGACTTCCGGCCTCCAGAACTGTGAGAGAATAAATTTATGTTGTTTTAGGCCACAAAGCTTGTGGTGATTTGTTATGGCAGCTCTAGGAAAGTAATTTATTATCTATTACTCTTTTTCTGGTTCTGCCAATGCAAACGAGGGGATCTTTCACCTAAGCTCTGGCTCTGAGTACCTCTAACCCAGCCCCAGGCATATTTATTCTACCCTTGGCTATTCCCAAGGAATAAATTCCCCACCTCTCTCCTGTTAACTGTTTCTGTGAACAACATACAAAGCATTATAAATTGTAACAAAGCCTCATAGGCATCAAAATCTTATCATCTTGGCAACAATTAATTAGAGGTCATTTTAAGTGTTTTGAAAGACTTTAAAAAATGTACAGTCATGATGATAAATAAAAAACTACAGCTTCTTGTACATACCCTATTGGTGTAGGGTAGGGAGAAAAGAGCAGAAGGGCTGGGCATATTGGAGAAAGGTAGTGACTCTTTGCAGTCAATTTTATGGATGTTATATTCACACTCTGATTACAACAATATATTATAAACTTATGCATGGATAAATCTTTTAACTATTAGAGTAAAGTTTATGGAACAACAAAGTACTAATGATAGTTCACTTTCTGGATTCCATCATGTGTCTTATGCACATAATAATTGTAGCAACAATAATGATTCCCACTCATATTTAACTTCACAGTTTGCGAAAGGTTTGTTAACAAATTATGTATCTAGGTGTCTACAAAAATGGATTCTTACAACAACTCCTTGTGGTACACAGAAGTGTTGTTATCTCATCTTACAAATAAGGAAACTGAGGCATGGGCTTTCCAAGTTCATAGAGCAAGTATCAGAACATTGACCAGAAAACAGGCCCCCTGATTCCAGCCAGTGATCTTTTGGTTTCTTTCTGCTGACTTTGGAAAAGGTGACCAAATTAAATGAATCTAATAAAGTTACAGGTTTATATATTTTTACCTATTCTTATTATGTGATTTGGAATTTTAAACCTAAGAAAAGCAATGTGCAAACCTCTTTGTTTAATGGCTTGCTTCTCTGAACATATGCTTTGACATTTTCTATCTTGATAATGAAATGAAGCAAAGGATGCAGATAAGGTGCATTTAAATTTATTTCTTTGTGAAGATACGGCATACTACCACTAGTGGATGTGGTTTAAGGAGAAAATGCTCATGTTGTGTTGGACATAGGATAGTGATTTTTTTACAATCTGAGAGGATTAAAGAGATTGTATTTTTTAATGTTATCTAGGACGTATGGATGGAATGAGGTTGACCCAGAAGGGCAATCTATTATCGCTAGAAGGCCAAGGAAACTTCCAGGAAATAATTTTAAAATATTTACACACTGAGTTCCCCTAAATCTTTAAGGAAGGAAAATGATTCATGATTCGATGCAATGAAAGACCAATGTGTTTTATGCTAGTGATTTGGCAGTTTTACAAAGATAACAATGAATATGGACACATTTTGAGGGAACATTCAAAAAAGTCCTTTAAAATTAATTATTCAGTTTTTTAAAAGAACCATTAAGGAACTAATAGTTTAGCAGAATTAATACCTGGAAAATAATCTCCATCTAATAGAAATTTGCTTCAAATGCAGAGTGCTTCTCAGAAAATTGCTAAAAATATGATAAATTAAGCATACCGATAAATTAAGCATATTTTCTCCTCGCTACTGCTGATGTTGGTGCAATCACATATTTCCAGAATAACCGCTGTTATTAAGGATACTTGCAACATCAAGGAGCTGAAAATACTTGTCTTTGGAAAATGTATACTCATGAACCTGAAGGAAGTGGTTAGTCATGCTGTGTGATGTATTTTTATATACATATGTAAATGCACATAACAAGATGAAAGCACCAACAGCATTTGGATGTTTAAATTGACAATATAGACTTGAGAGTCAAGAAACACAAATGTTAATATTGTTTTATCAACCTTGACACACACGATGTTGCCTAAGGAGCTTTTATGAGATGACTGTCACTAAACACAGACCTCTCGAGTGGGAGGTGAGAGTACACACTGATGACTTCAGAAGGGCTTACTTTGTGAATGTCATTGGGCCTGCTAGTGTAGGAGGTACTCTACGAATGCCTGGAGACCTCAAGGATGTGAAATGATCATCTTGCTTTTCCTTACTCCTAATCTGGGCTTTCTGTCCTATCTATGATGAATGGCTAGTTAACATTTTTTCATTGAATTGGTTTGCTCTGTAAAGTAAGTCAAAATTCAGGTAATGTCAGTTTACCTGATTAAGGCCTTGACAGTAGGAGAAAAGAGAGTCAGACCGTTTGTGTTCACATGTTCAGTTGTTTTTAAAGACCACATGTGGCCATCCAGGTTTTGGTTTTGGTAGTCAATGTGTAGTTTTGCATTGCAAAAAGATTCAAAGTTTCAAAATCAACGCCATTAGCGACCACTAGTTTTTGTAGTTCCTATATGAATATGCCAGTAGAAAAGATAAAAGCCCTATTTAAACTATCTAAACTAGAGGAATCCAAAAGAGATTTAGAAATTCCTATCTCTAAATTGTCTGCTATCATCACCACTAACAACTGAGGCACCGCAGTCTGGTGTCATTGTCCTGTCATTGTTTATTTTTCTTCTGACTTCTATTAGTCCACTTATCTTATTTTGGGCACTAGGATATTGCCTAGAGTCTGCCCTCTTCTTTCTGTTTCTGTTTATAGAGCCAAAAACTTCTCTCCAGGGCAGAGCCTTTCTTTTTCCCTTTGTCCAAGTTTGATGAGCTCACCTTATACACATAACTCTCCAGGCAGCTTTGCACAGTGGATGAGGGGGAAAATTGGTGGGAATGTGTTTGGTAGAAAAAGATAGTAACTGCCCAGTCCAAATCACTCTTATGAGATTTGGAGTTTGCTGTCACAAGGCTAAAGCTCACGATAGGAAGAGAATACCAAAAATACTCACAGAGGCCCACGAGCTCCTAGGGAAGACTGACCGTCTTCCAGCCCATCATCCTGAAGGAGCTGATGGGGAACATTCAGAAGAACCTCATGTGTTCTTGGTGCTACTCTTTGACCTCAGTGTGGGTTTTTTTCAATTTTATTTATATTTTTATACAGCAGGTTCTTATTAGTCATCCATTTTATACCCATCAGTGTATACATGTCAATCCCAATCGCCCAATTCATCCCCCCCCACCCCCCCTGCCACTTTCCCCCCTTGGTGTCCATATGTTTGTTCTCTACATCTGTGTCTCAATTTCTGCTCTGCAAACCGGTTCATTGGTACCACTTTTCTAGGTTCCACATATATGTGTTAATATACGATATTTGCTTTTCTCTTTCTGACTTACTTCACTCTGTATGACAGTCTCTAGATCCATCCATGTCTCAACAAATGACCCAATTTCATTCCTTTTTATGGCAGAGTAATATTCCATTGTATATATGTACCACAACTTCTTTATCCATTCATCTGTCGATGGGCATTTAGGTTGCTTCCGTGACCTGGCTATTGTAAATAGTGCTGCAGTGAACATTGGGGTGCATGTGTCTTTTTGAATTATGGTTTTCTCCAGATATATGCCCAGGAGTGGGATTGCTGGATCATATGGTAATTCTATTTTTAGTTTTCTAAGGAACCTCCATACTGTTCTCCATAGTGGCTGTATCAACTTAGTTCCTGCCAACAGTGCAGGAAGGTTCCCTTTTCTCCACACCCTCTCCAGCATTTATTGTTTCTAGATTTTTTGATGATGGCCATTCTGACTGGTGTGAGGTGATACCTCATTGTAGTTTTGATTTGCATTTCTCTAATAATTAGTGATGTGGAGCAGTTTTTCATGTGCTTCTTGGCCATCTGTTTGTCTTCTTTGGAGAAATGTCTATTTAGGTCTTCTGCCCATTTTTAAATTGGGTTGTTTGTTTCTTTAATATTGAGCTGCATGAGCTGTTTATATATTTTGGAGATTAATCCTTTGTCCGTTGTTTCATTTGCAAATATTTTCCCTCATTCTGAGGGCTGTCTTTTCATCTTGTTTATGGTTTCCTTTGCTGTGAAAAGCTTTGAAATTTCATTAGGTCCCATTTGTTTATTTTTCTTTTTATTTCCATTACTCTAGGATGTGGATCAAAAAAGATCTTGCTGTGATTTATGTCAAAGAGTGTTCTGCCTATGTTTTCCTCTAAGAGCTTTATAGTGTCCAGTCTTACATTTAGGTCTCTAATCCATTTTGAGTTTATTTTTGTGTATGGTGTTAAGGAGTGTTCTAATTTCATTCTTTTACATGTAGCTGTCCAGTTTTCCCAGCAACATTTATTGAAGAGGCTGTCTTTTCTCCATTGTATATCCTTGCCTCCTTTGTCATAGAATAGTTGACCATAGGTGCATGGGTTTACCTCTGGGCTTTCTATCTTGTTCCATTGATCTATGTTTCTGTTTTGGTGCCAGTACCATATTTTCTTGATTACTGTAGCTTTGTAGTATAGTCTGAAGTCAGGGAGTCTCATTCCTCCAGCTCCTTTTTTTTCCCTCAAGACTGCTTTGGCTATTCGGGCCCTTTTGTGTGTCCATAAAAATTTTAAGATTTCTTGTTCTAGTTCCGTAAAAAATGCCATTGGTAATTTCATAGGGATTGCATTGAATCTGTAGATTGCTTTGGGTAGTATAGTCATTTTCACAATATTGATTCTTCCAGTCAAAGAACATGGTATACCTCTCCATCTGTTGGTATCATCTTTAATTTCTTTCATCAGTGTCTTATAGTTTTCTGCATACAGGTCTTTTGTCTCCCTAGGTAGGTTTTTTCCTTGGTATTTTATTTTTTGTGTTGCAGTGGTAAATGGGAGTGTTTCCTTAATTTCTCTTTCAGATTTTTCATCATTAGTGTATAGGAATGCAAGAGATTTCTGTGCATTAATTTTGTATCCTGCAACTCTACCAAATTCATTGATTAGCTCTAGTAGTTTTCTGGTGGCATCTTTAGGATTCTCTATGTATAGTATCATGTCATCAGCAAACAGTGACAGTTTTACTTCTTCTTTTCCAATTTATGTTCTTTTATTTCTTCTGTGATTGCCATGGCTAGGACTTCCAAAATTATGTTGAATAACAGTGGTGAGAGTGGACATCCTTATCTTGTTCCTGATCTTAGAGGAAATGCTTTCAGTTTTTCACCATTGAGAATGATGTTTGCTGTGGGTTTGTCGTATATAGCCTTTATTATGTTGAGGTAGTTTCCCTCTATGCCCACTTTCTGAAGAGTTTTTATCATAAATGGGTGTTGAATTTTGTCAAAAGCTTTTTCTGCATCTATTGAGATGATCATATGATTTTTCTTCTTCAGTTTGTTCATACGGTGTATCACATTGATTGATCTGTGTATATTGAAGAATCCTTGCATCCCTGGGATAAATCCCACCTAATCGTGGTGTGTGACCCTTTTAATATGTTGTTGGATTCTGTTTGCTAGTATTTTGTTGAGGATTTTTGCATCTATATTCATCAGTGATATTGGTCTGTAATTTTCTTTTTTGTAGTATCTTTGTCTGGTTTTGGTATCAGGGTGATGGTGGCTTCATAGAATGAGTTTGGGAGTGTTCCTTGCTCTGCAGTTTTTTGGAAGAGTTTGAGAAGGATGGGTGTTGGCTCTTTTCTAAATGTTTGATAGAATTTGCCTGTTAAGCCATCTGGTCCTGGACTTTTGTTTGTTGGAAGATTTTTAATCACAGTTTCAGTTTCAGTGCTCGTGATTGGTCTGTTCATATTTTCTATTTCTTCCTGGTTCAGTCTTGGAAGGTTATACCTTTCTAAAAATTTGTCCATTTCTTCCAAGTTGTACATTTTGTTGGCATAGAGTTGCTTGTAGTAGTCTCTTAGGATGCTTTGTATTTCTGTGGTGTCTGTTGTAACTTCTCCTTTTTCATTTCTAATTTTATTGATTTGAGTCTTCTCCCTTTTTTCTTGATTAGTCTGGCTAATGGTTTATCAATTTTGTTTATCTTCTCAAAGAACCACGTTTTAGGTTTATTGATCTTTGCTATTGTTCTCTTTGTTTCTATTTCATTTATTTCTGCTCTGATCTTTATGATTTCTTTCTTTCTGCTAACATTGGGTTTTGTTTGTTCTTCTTTCTCTAGTTCCTTTAGGTGTAAGGTTAGATTGTTTACTTGAGATTTTTCTTGTTTCTTGAGGTAGCCTTTTATTGCTATAAACTTCCCTCTTAGAACTGCTTTTGCTGCATCCCAAAGGTTTTGGATCGTCGTGTTTTCATTGTCATTTGTCTCTAGGTATTTTTTGATTTCCTCTTTGATTTCTTCCTGATCTCTCGGGTATTTAGTAACGTATTATTCAACCTCCATGTATTTGTGTTTTTTAAGTATTTTTTTCCCTGTAATTTATTTCTAATCTCATAGTGTTGTGGTCAGAAAAGATGCTTGATATGATTTCAATTTTCTTAAATTTACTGAGGCTTGATTTGTGACCCAAGATGTGATCTATCCTGGAAAATGTTCTTTGCACACTTGAGGAGAAAGCGTAATCTGTTTATGGATGGAATGTCCTATAAATATCAATTAAATCTATCTGTTCTATTCTGTCATAAAAACTTGTGTTTCCTTATTTATTTTCATTTTGGATGATCTGTCCACTGGTGTAAGTGAGGTGTTAAATTCCCCCACTATTATTGTGTTACTGTCGATTCCCTCTTTTAGACCTGTTAGCAGTTGCCTTATGTATTGAAGTGCTCATATGTTGGGTGCATATATATTTATAATTGTTATATCTTCTTCTTGGATTGATCTCTTGATCATTATGTAGTGTCCTTCCTTGTCTCTTGTAACATTCTTTATTTTAAAGTGTATTTTATCCGATATGAGTGTTGCTACTCCAGCTTTCTTCTGATTTCCATTTGCATGGAATATCTTTTTCCATCCCCTCACTTTCAGTCTCTATGTGTCCCTAGGTCTGAAGTGGGTCTCTTGCAGACAGCATATATATGGGTCTTGTTTTTGTATCCATTCAGCAAGCCTGTGTCTTTTGGTTGGAGCATTTAATCCATTCACGTTTTATGGTAATTATTGATATGTACGTTCCTATGACCATTTTCTTAATTGTTTTGGGTTTGTTTTTGTAGGTCCTTTTCTTCTCTTGTGTTTCCCACTTAGAGAAGTTCCTTTAGCATTTGTTGTAGAGCTGGTTTGGTGGTGCTGAATTCTCTTAGCTTTTGCTTGTCTGTAAAGCTTTTGATTTCTCCTTCGAATCTGAATGAGATCCTTGCTGGGTAGAGTAATCTTGGTTGTAGTTCTTCACTTTCATCACTTTAAGTATATCATGCCACTCCCTTCTGGCTTGTAGAGTTTCTGCTGAGAAATCAACTGTTAACTTTATGGGAGTTCCCTTGTATGTCATTTGTCATTTTTCCCTTGCTGCTTTCAATAATTTTTCTTTGTCTTTAATTTTTGTCAGTTTGATTACTATGTGTCTCGGCGTGTTTCTCCTTGGGTTTACCCTGTATGGGACTCTCTGCGCTTCCTGGACTTGGGTGGCTGTTTCCTTTCCCATGTTAGGGAAGTTTTTGACTATAATCTCTTCAAATATTTTCTCAGGTCCTTTCTCTCTCTCTTCTCCTTCTGGGACCCCTATAATGCAAATGTTGTTGTGTTTAATATTGTCCCAGAGGTCTCTTAGGCTGTCTTAATTTCTTTTCATTCTTTTTTCTTAGTTTGTTCCACAGCAGTGAATTCCACCATTTGGTCTTCCAGGTCACTTATCCATTTTTCTACCTCAGTTATTCTGCTATTGATTCCTTCTAGTGTAGTTTTCATTTCAGTTATTGTATTGTTCATCTCTGTTTGTTCTTTAATTCTTCTAGGTCTTTGTTAAACATTTCTTGCATCTTCTCGATCTTTGCCTCAGTTCTTTTTCCAAGGTCCTGGATCATCTTCACTATCATTAACCTGAATTCTTTTCTGGAAGGTTGCCTATCTCCACTTCATTTAGTTGTTTTTCTGGGGTTTTATCTTGTTCCTTCATCTGGTACATAGCCCTCTGCCTTTTCATCTTGTCTGTCTTTCTGTGAATGTGATTTTTGTTCCACAGGCTGCAGTATTGTAGTTCTTCTTGCTCCTGTGTCTGCCCTCTGGTGGATGAGGCTAGCTAAGAGGTTTGTGCAAGTTTCCCAATGGGAGGGACTGGCGGTGGGTAGAGCTGACTGTTGCTCTGTTGGGCAGAGCTCAGTAAAACTTTAATCCGCTTGACTGCTGATGGGTGGGGCTGGGTTCCCTCCCTGTTGGTTGTTTGGCCCGAGGCAACCCAACACTGAAGACTACCTGGGCTCTTTGGTGGGGCTAGTGGTAGACTCTGCGAGGGCTCATGCCAAGGAGTACTTCCCAGAACTTCTGCTGCCAGTGTCCTTGTCCCCACAGAGAGCCACAGCCACCCACACCTCTGCAGGAGACCCTCCAACACCAGCAGGTAGGTCTTGTTCAGTCTCCCCTGGGGTCACTGCTCCTTCCCCTGGGTCCCGATGCATATACTACTTTGTGTGTGCCCTCCAAGAGTGGAGTCTGTGTTTCCCCCAGTCCTGTTGAAGTCCTGCAATCAAATCCCACTAGGCTTCAAAGTCTGATTCTCTAGGAATTCCTCCTCCCATTGCTGGACCCCCAGGTTGGGAAACCTGACGTGGGGCTCAGAACCTTCACTCCAGTGGGTGGACTTCTGTGGTATAAGTTTTCTCCAGTCTGTGAGTCACCCACCCAGCAGTTATGGGATTTGATTTTACTGTGATCACGCCCCTCCTACTGTCTCATTGTGGCTTCTCCTTTGTCTTTGGATGTGGGGTATCTTTTTTGGTGAGTTCCAGTGTCTTCCTGTCGATGATTGTCCAGCAGCTAGTTGTGATTCTGGTGTTCCCACAAGAGGGAGTGAGAGCACATCCTTCTACTCCGCCATCTTGGTTCAGGGCCCCTAGCAATTCCCGACCTCAGTGTATTTTGATGCAACTGAAGAAGTGACATGATTAGTTACATGTGCTCCTGTCCAGATGGTTTCCTCCCCACACAGCACCAAAGACACCACGACCCTCTTAGAAAATTCCAGCATTAACCTCACCATGCCCGATATCTGGATTTCTGTCAGTCACACAAGAAGCCCAAGATACTCAAGTCATCTCATCACATGGATGCTCATTCTTGGAATATCCTTTAACTAGCCCACATCTCCCACCTTCCTCAACCCCAAACCCTTCTTCTTCGCCCTCTAGAATATACAGTCAGTCATCAGAGATGTCCCCTTCATACTTCACTTCTTCTCAGAATATTGCCTTCCTCCTCTTTCTCCAGCTACAATCTGGCTCTCCCTAGAGATGACTTAAAGAGTTGTCTTTTCAAGTAGTGTTGGTTTTCTCTCTCATGTGCTTCGTACTACTGGGTCTGGAGTTTAGATAATGTTATTTCCTGATTCCTCTTGTTTCTTTAAGACCTTTTTTTCCTTCTGTCCTCCTCCAAAACCCCTGATTTCTTTTGAAGTTGTTACCAAGAGATTGCCCACTACCCAGACTTGTTGTATCTAACAAACCCCCAGATCACTTTTCTTCATTTCTTGAAGATTTTACCACATGATTCACTCCATTAGTACTTTGTCACAATTTTTGGTGATTCTGTATTCATGCAGATGATCCTGTTAACCTCCTGACTTTTTAGTTCCTTGTTCTCCTTTTTGACTAGAATCTCATTCCCTACTTTATATCAGCTGCTCACTCCCATGGGGTAATCCTAGACTTTGTCATTACTAGTAATAGCTCTCCCTGCATAATCTCAGTTTGAAGCACCCCACTCTCCAATTCATCCTTCATATCTTTCTAACACATTCCTGCTGTTTCCTTCCCCACACAATTCATCCACTTGTCTGGGATCTTCAGTCTGTTGGTCACATGGTGTTTTCATGCCAAACATTTTCTCAACTCCTTAAAATTCTCATATTCCTTCATCCAAACTTAGATTCTGTAGTTCATATTTACACTTGCCTGTTGCTTACATCTTCAATTCTTTGGCCCCTTCCATTGCATCTTCTTATATGCCTGCAAAACCCAACTCCAGTCATATTCAATTTTTAGCCTCTTTTGCATCTACTCATGTCTGGAGAAAAGTGTACACCAATATTCCCTGATCTTAAATAAATGAGCATTATCCTCAAGTTGGATTCTAGCTCTGTCCAGCAACCCTTTACATTTCCTTCATAAATTTTCTCTTACTCTCCTAGATGACTATTTCACTTCTTCTTCTTTGTCAAACATCCATTTCTACCATTCTCTTCTTTTTGAGCTATCAAAATTGCATGCTATTTGAACATAGAAACAATCAGAAGGGAACAGTTGCACAGGAACATCTCCAAATCTACCCATCTACATGTGTAGTGATGATGGAGGAACTCCCAGTGACACTATCTAAGGGTAGGGCCTTGATAAAGGCACTGGGTTCCATCCTTTCTGCCTACCACAGGACATGGCTCCTGTAAGAGACCCTTCTCTCCTGCAGCACCCATTTTTTCTTCTTATCTTGTCATTCCCATTGGCAGATAAAGAAGCTGTAATATCTCTCATCTTTTAAAAAAACTCCAATTTCCTTTTTTGCCCTTAACATTACCAATTACTTAAGAGATGTTCTCAGCTCCTCTCTAACCCTTTGCTAAGTCCAATCAGTCAGTTATACCTCTTTCATCTATTGTTTCCTGCTGCCACTTAGTTCAGTCCCTTATTAACATCTCACTGAATAATTCAAATAGAGTAACCCCTGTTACCTTTGCCTCTCTCGGTTCTTTAGCCCAGGAAATAGCATTGGGTTAAATCAACACATGATGAATATATGCAGATTTCAAGAATTGAACCTTTTAGGAATTTTTTGTTAGGTTTAGTATCTTAAGAAACAACTACTATTATGTCATATTTTTCAAAAGCTTTATAAGGCTACTTACTGCTTATTGAAGAAAATCGGGATTTCTTACTCTGGTAAAAAAAAGTCCACAATGATACTTTCTGATTTATATATCTTGATGACCTTGCTGAATTAGTGACCATTTCTTCAATATGTCCTGTGGACTTTCTCCATTCCCTTTCTGTATAACTATGGAAATTCCATCAATCCTTTAAAAAAATAAAAGAGTAAAACAATTAGTAATATAATAAGCATCCATATTCTTGCCACTCATAGTGAAAAACAGTTAATTTATCATCTTTTATTGCAAAATTTTTACTTGTCAAAAGGAAAAGAAATCGTTGTGGAAAGAGTAAAAGGGTCCTTAACCACCACTTCTGGTTGCATTCTTCCATATCATCCCCCTCCATAGTTCACACTGTTGTCAGTGTTTGTGTATATTTTCCATGCTACTTTTGTTTCACATCTATAAAACATATATATGGTTGAGTGTGTTCTCCACTTTTCTCTTTTCTGGAACAGAATCAAGGGATGGGGAGTACTGGGGCAGATTTCTGCATGAACTTACCTGTCATATGGACAAAGAATTATCTATCCATCCTTTAAGGCCCAGAGTTACCTATCCCTTAAGACCCATTATCCTTCTTGTCATGTAGAACTCCCATGCCAATGTATTTGGAAACCTTTTTATGCCATGTACCATGTAAGTTATATATATATATATATATATATATATGAATAAATATGCTTCTTGATATTGGCATTACCTTTTATCATCCCTGAGACTATCTTTACGTCTGCACCTGCAAATTGCATAGCAGAATATACACCTACACCCACACTTAAAGCCCCATGCATGCATTTATATGTGTGTGTGTATATATACTTATATATATCCCTCTGTTCACTTCTTTTACTCCAAATATAAAAAAATAAAGGAATTAACAATAGAATGGTTGACTAAGGAACATCTAATGCTTCAAATTTCAGTAGGTGCTCGTTATCTAAGTGATGTGCCATACTGCTAATTCTTCATCCCTTTATTACACATGGTACTAGTAAAAAGTAATAAAGGGCTCTTAGCTACTTGAAGTGTTCCCATAACCTATAGGAACATCATTTGTCTTGGTGGCAGCTAGGAAAGGAGCAAAGAACAATTTGTCTTTTTTTGACTCATATTTCCACTTAAGTGTAGAGATAAAAAGCAAGAGACAGCTTGTACTAATTAGGAGGAGAAAATTTAAGAGAATATTGCTCTTGGCAGTGTTCAAAATACCAAGGTCAGACATGTACAGCCTGTAACTCTTTGCCTCTCAAGAGAATAGTGTATTGAGTGAGAGGATTGCATGGTGGCATCTTTTTGGATTTTATGACAATGGCCTAGCAGCACAGAGTCAGGAGGTTAAATGTCAACTTCTTAAACGGTCACTGGGAAACCATAAGATCCTGTTTATTCTTTAAAGATAGTTCTTAAGAACATTAATTCTAAGCCTGAAAGATTAATACATCTGTGTCTACTGCTCCCTTGGGGTGCCATTTATTTGCTCTGTCGCTTAAAAATGGCTTAGACAATGAGGTTCAAGGTCTACTTCTCCTTCCACTCCCACCTCCTTATACATCATATAATTCAGCAATGTCATAACTTTTTGACTGACTTGTGGTTCATTTGTATGGAATAACCAGTTCCTGATTATGCAGTTTCTTGTCTCCACCAAAAACCGCACCTCCTAGAAAAATCAATCTGTTCAGTGTCCTTTTTCACTTATTGGCAGATTAAGAAATAAAATAGATGTTTGGCAAAGACTAATATTTCTTATTTTGTTAATCTGAAAACCCAGGCATTCCCATTAAATTGCTCATCAGTGCCATTAATTTCCTAGGAAATAATTAATTAGCCAATTTTGTGAAATGTTCTACAAGATCAATAACACAGTACTACTAAAATGACCTTAACTAATTGAAACTAAATCACACCTGTCAAAATAAATAAAATATGTTTTGGAATGCAATTTCTTTAACTTCTGTACATATTCGTTGAATTTCTAATTTTGATCTCTTAGGGTCTCCCTTTTAATTGTCAGGTGGAGATCACTAAACTCTAAGCAGAATTAAACACAAGTTTTGTCTCCATTTGAAACTGTTAATAAAATCTGTTATTCCTCTTTGTTCAAAGGAGGCTTTCATACAATTCCCTTCTTGTTTTTTCTATTTGGCATTGCAAAATAATTGCAATATGCTTAGGGTAATTACACACTGTCAGGACAAGGTCCTTTTATTGTTAATATAGTCAGGTAGGCATCTCAACATGTAAAGCACAAAGAGGGAGAAATCCCATAAGAGGTGTCTACTGCTATGTTTCTTAAGAATTACATTTTATTCTACAGAGTGTAAGCTCCATGAGGGTAGTAGTTCTTTTTAGCTTGTTCATGACTGTGTACCATTGCCTTGTCCAGTGCTTGATATAATAAGCGCTCAATAAACATTAGCAAATAAGTCATGCTGCTGCCCTTGTTTATTCAGACTAAATTATCTAAATTCTAACATAAATGTTGTAAATATCTGGCCTTTAGTGTTGTATGCAAATAACAATATCCCCATTTTAAGTGATGTTTTATGAGTATTTTACTTCTTTTATAATGCTAATCGAAAGCAATTGACAACCTTCTACATAAAGCATCACTTAAAACTATGTTTTAGATTCTGTCATAATTCATCCACAATAAACTCCATATGTGATAGATTGGATTTTTTGATATAAATCAGGAATAAAAGAACATCATGCCAGGTGGATACCATTCCTTCCTCTCTCTTCAGTTGGAAAACTAACGTAAATCCTATTTCAGTGGGCCAACAAGAAAAAGAGATTAGCTCATAACAGAGAGCTATTGCTTTTCTTCACCTCTATATTATGCTTGGATTCTTCCATTTGAGATACAATGGAATTTTCCTAGTTTTTTAAGGCTTTTATTCAGGTCTCAAATCTCTGTGTCTGGTGTGTTGTCTAACAGACTGCCATTTGGCTTTTCTTTAGCGAAGCAACTTTTGAGAATGCCACAGACTCTAGCTTTTCATGCTATATTTAGAAGATAATTTGCTGCACATTCTTGGATTGATTTTGCCATCTCAGTTACTTTGTGAGAGATAATTGACATTCTTTGTGCTATGACAACTGTATGTGATGGATTAGTTCTAGTGGTTGACACTGGTTAGCTTCATATCAGTGACAGAAATTCATGAGCAACCAGATTCAAATCCTATGCAAGACACAAGAGTTTTCCAGGAATATAGCCAGACTGAACTTAAGCAAAAGAGCAAACACATTCTCTCTTTAAAGAAATCTTCAATTTTCCAAAGTCATGAAAAAGATGAAAACTCAGTAGACTATTAGTAAAACAGTATCCGATGATCAGCATGTATTATAATTGAAAATTTTCAGGGTATAACTACAGCTAAATATTGTGGTACTTTTACATCAAAGCATTAGAACCTTAAAAGATATAGCTAAAATCACTTTTAGAAATTGATTGAGTATAATTTAGCCTATGAAAAATTAAAAATTATTTCAAAAGGATTCACAAGAAACATTTATGTTTTAAGGAGTGCATGATGGGGACATATTCTGCAGAAAATTTCCTCTTGTAATCTTCAAGATTAATGAAATACTGATAGAAATAATGTCTACTAAAACATTGAATGGCAGAAGGCATATCATAGAGTTAATACATTTTGAGGGACCTTATGACTTTTATGAGTTGTAGTTTCTTTTGTGATGATTTATCTAGGTGCTTATCTCCTTACATTTTATACTCTCAAAGCTTATGTTTCTTTAGTATTCCAAGTTTAGATATAATTTAAAGACATAGTCTCTGTATTGTTCAAAATAAATGTTATTCATTATCTTTCACTTAAGTGGTTTAATATCTTGCACCTCCTCTACACTGATCTGTTATTGCTTTATTTATTTCTCTGACTGATAAGTGAGAGGGCTTAGTAATGTATCTATACATTAATGACTGGAGAGAAATGACTTGAGCCTGAACTATCCAATTGCAAAGTACAATTTATGTTTCCAAAGTGTTCAAACAATAGAGAGAATAGTTTACTAATACACAGACCCATTATTTAAAATGGATCAATGCTACTTAATTCACTGGTCAAATTTGTACTGTGCTTCTGTTTTACTTCCAAGTTGGCCAGATGATCCAGCTTCACAAAACTTCAGAACCATCTCTCCATGCTTTTTTTTCTGCAAAACTATTTAAACACAGACTTCATGGGTCTTGATTCCCCTGAGTGTATCTTTGGACACCAACCATATTGCTCCTTATTGAATCTTATCTGTCTAACTGAACCAAATCACCATAAAAGATTTTTCTTACTTTCAAGTATTTTCTTATAGTAGTTTTCAATTTAACTTTCCTGTTTCTCTTAATTTATATTTTCTTCACTCCCTCCCTTCTCTCTATCCCTCTCCCTCACTTATTTTCCCCTCCCTCCCTATCTTCTTCCTTCCTTCCTTCCTTCCTTCCTTCCTTCCGTTTCTTCCTTTCCTCCTTTCCTGTCTCTTTCTTCCCCTCCTGTCTTTCTCCCTCTCCCTCCCTACCTCCCTTTTTTCCATTAGCTCTTCCTTAATCAGTTCATTCATCCTAGGTTAGGGCCTTTTTGTATCAAGATGTATTCCACAAAACTAAATTCTCATTTGCAACATTCCCCAAACTATATACATGGAGTATCTTTTCTGTGTTCCAGTAAATTCGAGATAGCAACATAATTTACTCAGAATTACAGGTTATGTAATTTAGCCCATGGTAGCTAAATGATTCTAAACACTGATAGGGTTCATTTGCTGAAAATTCCTTCCTCGGTAAATTATTGATTTGCTTAATTTTATAAAATAGTCAGTATGGTGAATTTCCCCATTTTCAGAGGCATATCTGTTTTCATCATCTCAGTTTTTATTATTAGAGGAGCTATTGCTATAGGAGTCTAAATATGGGTTGTATAAAGTTGTTTTATAACGGATAGCAATTAACTAGGGAAGACTTTGGTAAGGGGGTACATAATTCAGATATAACATGAATATGTTTTGCAGACCTAATGTACAACATGGTGGCTATAGTTGATAACACAGTATTGTATGCCTGAAGTTTGTTAAGAGAGTAGATCTCTACTGTTCTCACCACACACACCCACAACTATGTGAGACATGAATGTGCCAGTTAGCTCGGTTGTGGTAATCATTTCGCAGTGTAAAGGTATACCAAGTCATCATGTTGTGTATCATAAGTGCATATAACTTTTATTTGTCAATTATACTTCAGTAAAGCTTGGGGGGAATTAGTAAACATTAAAGAAGCAGATATGGTAGATGCATATGGAGAAGTGTGCTCAAAGAAGTGACTAGGTATACTCTGGAATAGAAAGGAGTAAGTCTGAATTAAGAGACCATTGTTGAGGGTGGGTATTGTTTATTCAACAGCAAGGGCTGGAGAAAATATTCAAGTAATTTGACCTGGGGGACCTAGAGTATAGATAGCTACACACACACACACCTTACACTCATGTACACACACACTCTGTGTGTACATCAGGAAAGCACAGAGGAGAAACGTCAGTTGTTGAGAATAGTTTCAGCCTCAGTCTGTACTAAACAGTCAGAATAGACTGGGTTTCCTTAAGAATTAGAGATTCATGTAAACAGAATTAACTCAGGTGACCTAGCTGTGGTCACTACGATGAGAATTTAGACTTCTCTCTCTAACTGGCCTGCCCCCAGATTCCTCACCTGGAAAAGCAGGTAAATTTCTACAAGCTGAATATGAGGTGAAACCGCCAGTTTACTCTAGAGGTGCGCAAAATTCAGACTTCTTATTCTGTCTTGCTGCCCCAGGATTTCTTACCTTGAAAATTAAGCAGATTTCTGTATGCTATATACAAACTGAATTTGGGGTGAAATCAAATTCAAAGGAGAGGAGAAAGTGCTGGGGTTCTAAGGCTTCAGTGATGATGGTGACTACATATATATTTCTTTAATTACTGGGGTGATGATATGAGAGAAACTCACCAACAGCTATGGTGGGCCTCGATGGAGGACTTATGTGGGACATGCTTGTGATGGTTCATTAGGGAAACATAATTGGCAGATAACATAAAGCCATTTATGCACTATTTTTCTGAATAGTACCTAGATTTTCTGGATTTGTTCAATAACCTCAGTTTCAGTTTTGGACTACTCTAGATTATTGCTTAATGTTAGTCAAGGTCAGTTTACAAATAAAGATTAAACATGTATAGAAGTGCATTCAATTTTAGTTCCAGAATTTTTCTTTCACTAATGTATTTTTATTTGAAGACAACTAGCACAAGAAATCATTATAAGCTGGCATGGGACGGGCAAAATTTGTTTTTATTAGGACTTTTGAACTGTTGCATTACCATAAGTAGAACAATTTTATTTTCTTGAAATTTGCAAGTTCCTTAATTTAGCATGACCAAAGTAGCCACGTTAGTTACTGTGGTTTAAATCCAAGGCCAGTAGAAAAAGATCTTTGAAATTTTTATTTTATTTTTTAACTTTTTATTTTATATTCAAGTATAGCTGATTAACAATGTTGTGATAGTTTCAGGTGTACAGCAAAGTGATTCAGTTATACATATACATGTATCTCTTCTTTTTCAAATTCTTTTCCCATTTAGGTTGTTATATAATATCGAGCAGAGTATTCTGTGCTATACAGTAGGTCCTTGGTGGTTATCCATTTTAAATATAGCAGTGTGTACATGTCAATCCCAAACTCCCTAACTATCCCTTTCCCCCACCCTCTCCCCCATAACCATAAGTTCATTGCCTAAGTGTATGAGTGTGTTTCTGTTTTGTAAATAAGTTCATTTGTATCTTTTCTTTTTTAGATTCTGCATGTAAGCAATATCATATGATATTTCTCTTTCTCTGTTTAACTTACTTCACTCTGTTGGACTTACTTCACCTAGATTATGGCAATCTCTAGGTCCATCCATGTTGCTGCAAATGGCATTATTTCATTCTCTTTAATGGATGAGTAATATTCCATTGTATATATGTATCCCATCTTCTTTATCCATTCCTCTGTCGATGGACTGAAAATTATAAAAACCCAGAAATATATATATGCTCAATTCCAGAGATCCTATATATATTAATATTTCTATTCCTTTGTCTATCTTCTGTTCATCCTGGAAATGAACTTATAATATATTTGTGTGTAAAAATGATGAGGCACTAAGTGAATTTTACTGGATGTCCCTTGCTTACTCAGTGTTTGTGCTGGATTTGGAACTTCCCAGTGCAGCAACTCTGCCTGTACCATAAAGTACCCACAGTGACTTGATGACTTTTGTTGTTATTTGCTTTTACTGATTATGTAGACATCATTCTCTCAGACATTCATCACTGTAATGTAAATAAGCATCTTTTTTTAAATCTAAAGCTCCAGTACTTTCATTTGATCAGAAATCCCTTAGTAGCAACTTAACCTGGGTTGTGGAAGTTGACTCAGCATGAAAACCTGTTTCTGCCATTCAGCCCCTGTGACCTGTCTATGTTCTAAAAGGAACATTCAATTACTAGTACCCTTCCTATTTTCTAACCTTTTGCCCATTGTGAGTCAATGTGAAAAAAGGTCCAGTGTTCCAAAAAGGAAATCATCAGTCTGAAATGTATCCATCAAGTGTAATGTAGCTGCCTGACCAGCTATAGGCATAGAAAAGAACAACTCCCTGCTGTGCACTCTTATCTGAGAAAAGAGTTGCTGACATCTTTTAGTCTTTTCTCTGTGGGAGCTTATTTCCTTTTTCTCCATCCATAGCATTTCTAAGATCCACATCCAAAGACAAAGGAAAGGAGCAGAAAAAAGACAAATGTGAAATGCAATTATAAGCCACATCTTGAAATCTACACTTTACTAGCAAGAGGCTAACAAGGCAGAGGTTCTATGGCCTCCTATCAAGGTTCAGTTTCAAAAGGTGACCGGATATGCCTTAGACTTTTGCCGTAACCATTAAGATCCTACCCATCAATTTCAAGCATCAAAACTGTAGCCCTCACTTCGTCCTAGAGTGGCATGGACATATATACACTACCAAATGTAAAATAGATAGCTAGTGGGAAGCAGCCACATAGCACAGGGAGATCAGCTCAGTGCTTTGTGACCACCTAGAGGGGTGGGATAGGGAGGGTGGAGGGAGATGCAAGAGGGGAGGGGATATGGGGATATATGTATATGTATAGCTGATTCACTTTGTTACACAGCAGAAACTAACACACCATTGTAAAGCAATTATACTCCAATAAAGAAGTTAAAAAAATAAAAAACAACTGTAGCCTTTTCTCTGATCTCAATAACAGATGACTGGGATGTAGCTTATAAAATACAATTGACAGCCTGAGCTAAAGTTGAACACAGTAGTTTGCACCCCTGAAGTTTATGAGTGGTTGCCTACCTATGCTGGGGAGCAAGAGGACACAGGTCATGGTTAAATGCCCTGAACAGGACAAGTGGGCCTCACACCTTTTTCCGAACATTACTCTTCTTCCAGTATTACTCCTAACAGTGAATGGAGGCCGAAGAGTAACCTGGAAACCAACTGTAACTCTTCCCTCTCCCCCGTTTTCTCACATCCAAATTCCAAATCTTATATAATTAACTCATCCATTTACTTCTCTACATCCTATTTTCGAACTCATGCCACAAACGTATCTTGCCTGGAATCCTAAAACTGTCCTTAGTTTTTAGGAAATAAAATTCCTGGCTTCAGTTTTGGTCCCTTCTGATGTATACTCCACTGCAAATCAGAATGATCTTTCTGAACAGCAGAAATCCTTGTAATTTTCAATGTCGCTATTGTCCTCAAAAGCCCAGACTCCCTAACATCCTTATCTCTCATCAGTCCCCCTTTCTCTGTACTGAATTAAATGCCCCCGACTCTCCCGTCCTCTACCCTTATGTTTGGACATATGGTCCCCTTTTCTTGTAACATATTCTTGCCTGACTGGCTTGCTCCCACTTATCTTTTACGTTTCAGTCTTCCTTGATTAGTCTCTTCTACTACTGCCCCTTTAGTTCCTCTCTCATAATCTTCATTTTACTTTCTCGTGATAACTGTAAGTATATCTTCACCATGAGAATGGATGTTCCACGATGGCTCTGAGGGCAGAGGAAGTAGCACAGCTTTTGCTTACTATCATATGCCCATGACTCCATAATATTTGCTGAATGAGAGGATGAATTAACTTTTCCACACCCTCTGAGATCCAGGGCCATGAACGGTCAACTGAGAAGTGGGTTTTCTTCTCCTAGCCTACCTGGAAATTGAGGGAGTGGTTGACAGGACGAAACACAATGAGAGAATGTCTTTGCCTATCCCTCAAAGAGAAAAAATAGATGGGACTGCTTGTCCACAGAGAAGATTGAGCTCCTTTCGGGAACATTACCCCCTTCCAGGCTTTGCTCTCAAAGCTTCAGATTGGGGAAAGAGGTGAACATGGGATAGGAACTTTAATTACAGCCTGATGTAAGCAGAGAACTCTGTACAATTAGGATGTATAAGTAGTTCAAAAATACCAGAAAAAAGTCCCAAGCTTTCAGGAAGCCTAAGAGAATACAGGGTTGGCAGAATTGAAAACATAAACTTCTTCTACATTTCCTCTTCCATGCTCAGTCTTTTTTTTTTTTTTTTTTTTTTGCGGTACACGGGCCTCTCACTGCTGTGGCCTCTCCCGCCGTGGAGCACAGGCTTCGGATGCGCAGGCTCAGCGGCCATGGCTCACGGGCCCAGCCGCTCCACGGCATGTGGGATCTTCCCGGACCGGGGCACGAACCCGTGTCCCCTGCATCGGCAGGCGGACTCTCAACCACTGCGCCACCAGGGAAGCCCCATGCTCAGTCTTTTTAATATCCCTAATTCTGACCGGTTGGCTGACCTGCTGACCAGCCTTTCTTCCTTGCTTCCTTCCCTCCCTCCCTCCCTCCCTGACCACACAGTTATTGTGAGCCTACAGCATGCTGGGTATACTTCTAAGTGTTGAGGATACAATGGTAATGAAGTAAAAACAAAATCAACAGACTCATGGAGCTCATATTTCAGTGGAGACAGTAATAAGTAAATAAATGTGTAATACAATGTCAGGTAGTGATAAGTCCTCCGAAGACAAATAAAGCAGAGTGAGGCATAAAGAGTGACTAGATTTAGGTGTGGGGAGGATGGTGAGAATAGGCTTCTAGACGTAGGGGTCAGAGCAGAATCTCTGAGAAGATGTCAAAGAAAAATTGCACTGGACAGAATTAAAAAGGCAAGAGAGAGTTTATTCAAGACTGTTGCAGTGGGGTCAGGACTATTACAATAGAGGAAACAGAGTGAATTCTGCTGACCCAAAAGGCAGTAGAATTTTTAAGCACTGGGGTGAGCTAGTGGAAAGTACTGGAGGATATTATGGGTAGGTGGTCAAGTGATTTGGCCCTCTGTGTTTGCTAATTTTCCCTTATAAAAATTAGGCTCCTGTCCACCCACAGAGACTGGAAGATAGTGGCGATAGTGGTGCCACCTTCCATGATGATTACGTATCAAAGGGGTGGCTCCCAGGTCCTTGAGAAACACATTCCTCAGTTTTAAGACTGGCTAGGGGTTGGAAGATTTACGCCTCAAATGGGACTGAGAAAGAATTTAACGTTGGAAGTTTTCTAAAGTAAATGCTCAAAGAAAAGGGAGGTCAGGGGTCTATAGTCAGGAAGAAACCCATGTAAAGTTTAGTCAAACTAAGGGGAATATTAAAGCCATCTTGGTCAAAGGTAACATTTGGGCAGAGACCTAGAGGGAAGTGAGAGGAAGAGTCCCGAACGGACCTGAGCACAAGCACTGAGGCTGAGGCAAGAGCAAGTGCAAAGGCCACCACAGAGCATCAAGCTTGAAGTCAGAGGAGCAATTAAAACAGGCCTATAGGGCTCTAGTGGAGTGAGCAAGGAGGGAAATGAGCTGGGGCTGAGTCCAGAGAGCTGGGCCGAGACCAGACCATGGAATTTTTTCAGGGAAGAAGTTTGGAATTTATTGAGGACCCTGGGAAGCCACTGGAGAATTTAAAGAAGAGAGTTTCATAATCTACATGTAAGAGGACCTCTCAGGTTGCTGTATGCAAAATGAATTTAGGGGCTGGAGGGCAGAAGCAGGGAGACTAGTTAGGAGGCCACTGCAATAATGTGAGCATGAATCTTGGACTAGGGTGGTAACAGCGTCCTTAGGGAGGCTTGACATACATGAAGATGTATATTCTTTGCTTAAGAAATGGATAGAGAAAAACAGGATGAAGGGAGGCTCAAAATTTTTGACCTGAGTGACTAGGTGAATATTGTTGCTACCAGGGGATGGAGAAGCCTGGATAGAGAGCAGGTTTGGAGGCTGGTGGGGGATATGAAAGGAAGATTTCAATGCTGGAGAAGTTAAAACTGAGGAGCCAAGAAGGTATGTCGCCTCGGCCATTGCATATATTACCCCGTAGCTCAAGAGCAGTGTCAGAGATAGAAGGTATTATTTGGAAGGAATTATTTGGGAATCACTGGAGTGTAGCTAGTACTTAGAGCCAGGCCAGATTTCCTTCAGGGTATGACAGTGAGAAGAAAGAGAGAATATTTATTTTTCAAATTTACTCTTATCTGGCAAGGTTCTGTTTAGTGATTCAGCCCAGCATTTAAAAAAAAAATCAATTTGGATTAATAGTTACTCACTTTTTCTTTCAGTAAACGTTTCTTCTGATGCATCTAGGGTTGAACTGTAGACTAAGCAAGTGCTTGAAGGCAATAGCAAAGCAAGTGTCTTAGTCTGTTCAGGCTGCTATAACAAGGTACCATAGACTGAGTGGCTTAATAACAACAAAAATTTATTTCTTATAGTTCTGGAGGCTAGAAGTCTGAGATCAGAGTGCTGGCATGGTCAAGTTCTGCTGAGACCCCTTTTCCTGGTTGCAGACTGCTGACCTCTTATTATATCTTCACATGGTGGAGAACAGAGAGAGGAAGCAAGCTCTCTTGTGACTTGTATAAGGGCCCTCATCCCTTTCATGAGGTCTCAACCCTCATGACCTCTTCCAATCCTAATTACCTCCCAAAGGCCCCACCTCCTAATACCATCACATCAGAGGGTGGGGTTACAACCTATGAATTTTGGGGGGAAACAAATAGTCTGTCCATAACAGCAAAGGTGCTGAATATGTTTTAAAGAATGCATTGATGTTTCAAAAATATATATGAAATAGGAATAATTGGACAAAGTAGCATTGTGTTTGGCTTTTACAACCTCATTTTACAAGTTAGTATTTTTTAGAATATGCATATACTTGAGATAGAAGACACGATAATTTTCAGCCTTAATACTGCCTTGGCCAGGCTCTGAACTTGGTACTGGCCTCTATAAAAAACAAATGTCAGCTCACTCTGTTCATTTTTTCAAATGTGTTTTTGAATCCTCTTCTTAGCATTAAATAAAGAAAAAGTGGCTATGCACAAATGAGTCATGACATGCTGCATTAACTGGCAGTGCTTTTACTTCTTTATTAACTTTAATCAGTGGTAGATGAAACTCAAGGGATTTTAAAAGTCGAGTAAACCCAGAAGAGCTTCACAAAGAGAAAATCTCCAGACAATACCCTATTATTTTGTCCTCAAATATTTGTTTTTTCTACACAGTTACTGAGAAGTTGTTAAATACAAGGTCAGACAGAGATACTGAGTGCCCACTATATGCCTGGCCTGGTTCTGAGTGCCAGGGTTATGGCTGTTGATAAAGTGGATAAAAGTGTTTGCTTTTATCGGAAAAAAAACACAAATAAAAGGAAAAGTGAAATTTGTATGCTAAATGGTAGTAAACACTATGGATAAACATAAAACAAGGTTGATGGAATAGAGTGCTGGGTTGTGGGTGGGTTTGCAGTTGTCCATAGGATGATCAGGGAAGGCTTCATGGAAGGGATATTTGAGCAAAGGTGTAAAGGATGTAAGGGAACAGGTCACGTAGACATCCAAAAAAAGAGCATTGCAAGTTGAGGGAACAGTGATAGCAGGGATTTCAGGACTGAATCATGGATGGAATGTTTGAGGGACAGCAGGAGCCAAGTAAGGGAGAGGGAGAGCAGTAGGTAATGAGGTCAGAGAAATAGTGGGGACCAGACCACGTACAGCTTTTAAGTCATTGTGGTGATTTGGCACTAAATTGATGGAAAACCACTGGAGGCTTTTAAGCAGAGGAGTAGCATGAGCTGACTCACACTTTGAAAGGATCATTCTGGCCGCCAAGTAAAGAACTGATATTGGGGCAGGGGGCAAGAGTTGAAGCAAGAAAAATTCTGGGAGGTTATTCCAATTATACAGGTGAAGTAATGATTAGCAATGACAGTATACCATGGGGTTAGCAGTGGAGGTAGTGAGGCTTGACCAGAAATATTTTAGAAGTACAGCTAGTAGGACTTGCTGAAGGATTGTATGTGGATCGTGAGAGAAGGGAGTCAAGGATGACCTCAAGGTTTTCAGTCTATAGAATTGGAAAAATGGTGTTACCATCTACTGAATGGCTGTAGGAAGAACAGGTTTGAAGATGAAGATCAGATGAAGATCCTGAGTTTGTTTCAGGACACTTTAAGTTTGATATGCCTACTAGAGGTCCAGATGGAGTTATCAAGAAGGCAGTTAGATATGTGAGTCTGGAATTCAGGGTTGAGGTCTAGGGATATCTGTTTAGGATTCATCTACCTCTACCTGGTATGTAAATGAATGAATGTAAGCAAACAAATTGTCTAAGGACCGAAGCCAGGGGTGCTTCCTCCATGTTTAGAGGTTGGAAAGATGAGGAGAAACCTACCAAGGAGAGTGGAAAGCCGTGATATAAGGAAGAAATTCAGCAGAGTGGTGTCCTGGAAACCAAGTGAAGGAAGCATTTGAAGGAGTAATCAACTGTGTCCAATGATGCTGACAGATCTGGAAATAAGAACTGAGCATACACATTTTGCATTTAGCAACATGGAGGCCGTTGGTGACCTTGACCAAGTAGTTTCAGAGGAATTGTGGGCAGAAGCCTAGGTTTAAGAAGGAATTGGAGGAGAGGATGTGTTGGCATCATGAATGTAGAGAACTCCTTTGAAGAATTTTGTTGTAAAGGAGAGCAGACAAAGAGGTCTTGACTAGAAGAATTGAAGTCAGTAGAGTTTTGTTTGTTACTTTTTTTAGATTAGAGAAATGCATGTAATGGCTACGAACTGGTGGTCAATGAAAGACAGAAATCTTGGTGCTACAGGAGAGAGAGGGGAGAAGGGAGAATTGCTAGAGCCATGTCCTTGAGTAGTGGATTAGGCCTGGGATTATGCTCAAGCAGAGAAGATGCCCTTAGCTAGGACATGATACTGAGGGTCTCTCCCCCGTGTTCCCCTCTTTCTTCCTCTGAGCTTCATGCCTATCTCTTCTTCCCTCCCTCCTTCTCTATATTCCATACCCACCCCCCCACACACACATCTTTTGTCAAAAAATAATTTAGGAAGTCCTACTGGCAATTTTAATCAATTAATTAATTAAGATATGAAAAAATGGGAGTGAAAAAACCTATCATGAGCTTGGCTTCTTCAGGAGTAAATAAGAGTGAGGAACTTAGTATCTAAGATCTCTAAAAATATTAAAATCCTATCAACGTGTAATATATTACTTTAGCAACTTTATTAATAATGGAGTTAAATACTAATTCAAAGATGACCAATTTTTTGTAAGTTTGACTCAAGTATGTGAAGCTTAATCCGTTAATTTTTTTATGTAGAACATGCTATGCATTTTCAAAATGTTTAGGGTAAATATTTCTGTTATACCATCATGGTATGGCTTACATATGATTTTTAAGAATGTTTAATAAGGAATAGCTTTACATGGGATTTAAAACTTTTTCTTCTCAACTCATTAATTTTTATAAATAAAATGAAGTATACAAAATAGTGATAACTACAAAACTGAACTATGCATAGAAAGTAACTACACATGGAACTTTTAAATAATCTCTTAAACATTTTTATTCCATTATCTTCTTTAACTCTCCAGGACAGTGAAGCTAATGTGAATAATATTGGAATCGAAGTTCCCTTGCAAATGAGAGTGAATGTATGAATTGTTCATTATATGCTAAAATCTAAAATAGATGAATTTTTGTCATCCTTTGACTGTTCTAAGTGGTCCCTCTGGAGAGCTTTCTCTCTGTCTCTCTCTCTGGTCCATAATGAGCTGTGAATCCTATTATGTCTCTTAAAAACTTTCACTTTCTATGAATTTTCTGAATTTTCTTACAAACTTAAGACTTCCTTAATTTACTATAATTACCAGCAAAAAAAATCAATTTCAGATTTTATTTGTAATAATTCAACATTACCCCCACAGATTCTCAGACATACCCGACGTATGTGTGACCCTGATGGTTTCTCTACAGAATGACTGGACGGTCAGCAAATCTTTGACTCTGCTAAGTACTCACAACACCCAGTACAATGAGATATTGGTTCTTTCAAGCCTAAAGCCTGAAATACTTCAGCTATTTTTGTCAGCCCAACATATAAATGCCAAATAGTGTGGTCATTCCAAGACTGGGCTAGATATTGGGATTGGTTCTTAAAATGTGTTCTGTGTCATTTAATTATGTTGCGTGATCTCCATTAAAATCAAATCAAGCCAAACCAAACCAAAAAAACTGTCAAAATTATGTTTTGAGTCCAGCTGTCACTCTCTTTTTCCCCTTCAAAGCCAAACTCTCTCCCTGCACCCTCTGCTGAAACTGCTTTCCTCACCACTGATCTCTGAATTGCCAAATCCAGGGAGGACTCTTTTATCCTTTTCTCTCTTTCAACCTGGGCATTTAATTCTGTTGTTCCAAGCACATCTAACCAAACTCTTCTTCCCTTTGCTCTCATGACATTATACTCTTAGTTTTCTTCCCATGTTTACTCCTCCTTTATTTTCAGGGTCCTCTAATACTGCCTTTCCTTTAATAGTGATATTTCTCAGAATTCTTCCTGATTTGTCAGAAGAGTGACCTTAGAAGTGCTGACTGCAGGTCAAAGACATGAGAGCTAAAACTTTACTTGACTAGCATTTTAATATATCTAGAACTTTGGTTATAATAGGACAAACATAAAAATAATTGAGAAGGTAATAAAGCAATAACTAGATCAGAGGAAGCTCAGCATGTGGTGTGGACAGAGTGTGGGTTACAGGCCCTAACATGATGTAAAAATAATAAAATACTTGACAGTCAGTGATTTGGACCATTGGATCCTCATCCCCTTAAATTGTGGAATTCATGATATAACAGCTATTAAATATTGTCCAGAGTATGTCCTCAGCTTGGTGAGTTGAGATGATAAATGTCTCTTTAATAGCAAGTCTTTTTCAACCCAAGAAATATATAGAATTAAGAATAGGAACGTTTAAGAAGTTCAAAAGCAATATATAATTGTTTTCATGTTAGAGAGTCTGTAATATTTAGTATTTTATATTACTTATACTATTTTAAAAATTTTTTTGTAGATAATTTTAGGCCAGTCTTAAAATTGCTATTCAAAATGGATAGTTATTTTGACTTGTAATTTTAAGTTGAAATCTATGGCACAAATTGGGTTTGGGTCATTCACTACTCATTCTAAATATATTCTACAGTATAAAAAATAGAAAGCTAAAACCTACATTTTCCAGACTCCCTTGCAGCTACAGTTCTATGTATAAATTAGATGCACTTGAATAAGACTTGGATTCATAACTGAATAACCTGAGGTTAAGGGGCATCCATTTTGGGGGCGGGGAGCAGATTGTAGCAGAAGCAGCATGGTTCTGGAGCCAGTAGCTGTAGAGGTAGCTTCCTGACTCAGCAGGTCGTAGCGTCCTAATCTGGCATCTTCCTAATGGTGTGGCTTCTTTCGAGTCAACACTGGGCAACACCTTCCTGATTCTTCACCAACCACCTTCACCTGAAGCAGCAGCAACCTGTTTTTGCATTCTCCTGTGTCTTTGAGCATGCTGTCCTCTGCATCTAGAAGGCTTTTTCTTTCTCTGCCTGAATTACATAAACTTGGCTTTCCAGACTCAGTCAGTGTATCAGCTTATCATGGAATATTTTCTTAACATCCCCCACCCTCACACCCTGCTGTCCTGGCTGTTAGGTCACCCATCCATGTATTCTCTTTTATACCTCCAACTTAACTGCCACACTCTATTATACTTCTGGTTTACTTGTCTAGTTCTTCACCATATAGTAAGAGCTTTGTGGACAGAAACTCTGTTTTCACTTTTGTTTTAGCTATGAAACCCTAGCCCCAAGTATGGTATCTGGCACATAGTAGGCACTCAATGTATTAATGAATGAAATAATGAGTAAATGGACATCTGAGTGCCAGTGAGAGGCTTCAAATGGCAATTTGGTCTTTCCATTAAAGTAACTATTTCTAAACACATATGTGAAAATATTTCCAAAAGGAGAAGTCTAATTACTCTGTAATTCAAATGAAGTAGTAATCTAATCCACTCTTATACAGAGCTTTCATGAATATCAGGCCCATGAAGCACCATTGAATTTGAATTCCCTAATTCTTTCTTTTCTGATAAGAGCCCATTAGCTTAACTGAAAAGGGGCCTTGCTGCCAGGCTCTGTTTTGGGATGAGGTGAACACTTTACTACCAAATGTTTGAAAATGGCATAGGTAAGGTAAAATGATGAAGAAGGCTTGTTTCTTTAGTAGCTTTTACAAGGTATGATTTACAAATCCTGTCTTGTTTGTTCAATTAGGACCAAAGGAGAAACAGAACATGGGCTCAGGTGGTTGGAAGAGTTTCTTAAAATGTTAGATTCAGATTATAGACATTTTAGAATTGTAGCACACTGATAAAAGGATTTTTCACTCCTAGAACTTCTACAGGTGATTTAGGTAATGATTGTAGTTTTTTATACCAACACTGTTGTCACAGGGGAAAGAGAAAAATGTAATACAAAGGAAAATTTGGTAGTTGTATCTGCTGATGACAATACCTGGTAAACTGAGTATAATGGGATTTTAATATATGAATTAATTAAGCTTGTTTATGTCTTCCAAACATTTAACTGAACAGGTATAAAGATAACTGGTAACCTTCTATTTTTCTGATGAAATACAATGTTTGTATGTGTCAAATGACAGAACATTCATGAAAAAAGCATGAAAGGGTTAAGATAGTTTCATCCTGCTATCCCATCTATAAAGCCAGGTCAAGGAAACTTTTAACCTAATATAGTTCCTATGGTACAAGGAAAATCTCATCTGCAATTTAAAAAATCCTTTTCATTTTCTATGTTTCTCAACTGGCTATTATTGGATATACATTTCCCATCAACAAAATAAGGGACCACAGCTTCTCATTCAGCATCCTCTAGTTATAGCTGTGAATCCTCTGACAGTGCTCTCATTCTGACTGGTGTACGTTGCTCCTAATATTGCTTTGGGCACCATTCATTCATTCAATAAATACATATTTTAGTGCCTGTTCTGTACCTAGCCACTATTGCAGGTACCGAGGAGTCAGTGGTAGAAAACCACAGACATAATACTCGCCTTTTTGGACTTATAGTTGGCAGCTGGAAAAGGGATACGTAACGTTAAAGAAAAGATAGTAATAAGTGTTATGGCAGAAATTAGCGGGGTAATGTAAGGAAGATTAACAGTAGACATGGTCCTTCATGAGTTCCCAGGTCACCCCATTCTTGCGCACTGTTGGGCCTCTCCAGGCTGCCCCATAAATTCCCTGTGATGTTGACAGTGTCCCCTTACCTCATGCTGGGCAGGCTTTTCTGGGAAGGTGAGCTCCTGGCCATCTTGCACCCTGCTTTCCAACACCTCATGTCCTCCAAGTTCCATCCCCTCTTAGAGGGCTTTACAATTATTGAAAGAATACTTAATACCCTAGTCAGAAGTATTTGCATTTGTATGACTTGAATTGTCCGGGCTTTCCTGAGAACACATGTGAATATTTACCTAACTATTATGAGACTGAAAGAGTCACTATAGCAGTGTCAGTGTCGCTTAGGTAGAGAAAGTAGCTCTGCCCCCAAACAGTGAATATGCCACTTGTTTGATGTGCATAAAGAACTAGGCAGATAATTTAGATTTGGGATGATTTACAGAACCCCATTAGCACCATTATATGGCCATTTAACTAAGTAACAGAATCATGGCAGTGTTCCAGGCTTATGTCAGGAAAATGGGTTCAAGTCTAGGTGCTGCTATTTACCATACATCCTGTATGACACTGTGCAAATTACATTTCTGACATCTAGGTTCTTCCCTGATCAACCCAAATAGAAACAGACGCTCTGCCTGACTCCGAACAGACTTCAAGGTTAAAATGGAAGTGTGCCTTAGAATTATACATTGATATTGTTTTTCCTTAAATATAGAATAAAATAATATTTGTGAGGGTGAACTCTATGTCAGGAATTACCCGGCGTAGGCAAAGCTGTCTTTATGTTGCTGATGAGACAGTGAACAGTAGGTAAAAGATTTACCCACAGTCACATTGGTAATAAGTTTTACTGGAATGAAAAATGAAGTCATTTGATACAGTCTCCTATTCTCTTTCTCTTAAACCAAGCAGAAAAATTTACAATGTGAGTTGTACTATATATTTTTAGAAGATTGGTATTCAAATACCTGTAGTCAGTGTCCTGTAAGAAGTGGAGGAGAACCTCAGAATAGTTTGGTTCCTGCTCTTATCACAAAATGGGTCTATTTTCACCTGATGTACACACTGTACTCTTAAAATTTCTTTTCAATCAAGAGTTCTTAGATTAACATGAATGAGCGAATGAATGAATGAATGCCCCTCATTTAGAGAGTCATAAGTTGGCAAAATTCTTTGCGAGCTAGCCAATGTTTTGCTCTCAGAAAGAAGGCTGCGTAGACTCCTATGATAATTTTCCAAAACATTTGAAAAATACTCAAAGACTTAGGAATGTTGGTTGGTGTATTCAGTATTGTCTCCAAGAAAACTCTCTCTCTCTTTTTTTTTGTAGCCTGAGAATGACTGTGTAGGAGGGATTCTGTGAAAGGACCTGTTAAATTTTGTTAAATATTCATTTGCTCATTTTAGCATCTGGATAAAGACTTTTTACATTTTGGAAGATACCTTCCAAAAGAAACTTTAATTGACTGGGTGAACTATCTTTCTCCCAACAAGAGGGATTAGTAAACTGGGGCCATATATTTTCTTGTATTGCAAAAACATAAAAAACACCATAAAGGGAAATCAAAGTAGTAAAGGATCGGTAGAACTGCTGAGATAGTTGTAATACTTTTTCAAACACTTTAGCATAGCAATATTGACTTTCTATACATATGTATGCAGAAATACACAGGTGTTTACAATCTCGGTATAGTTTGTAATGAATTTTAAAGGTGTTGCAAACAACAGCAGCAAACCATGAATGATTAGCATTCAAATCCAAGGTGGATAGAAAGTATGATGAAACAGCAAATTATACTTTTTAATAAGTGCATTGTTCTGCTGAAAGAGATTATTGTATTCACTGACAGCCAATTCTGTAGTGATGAATTACTTTTTAAAAACCTTTCCCTGTGATATTTTTGGTAAGCAGTTAACAAATTACTCAGCTAATTTTTATGTATGCAATTATAAATCTTTGCTTTAGTTATATTTCACACCAAGTAAACTGATACATGTTTTTGATTGTATATGTACCTTCCCTACCTTTTCTTTCATTTGAATTTTCCAAAATAGCATAATTTTCCCAACATTAAAGTCGAGCATAATTTGAAGAAATGGCAAGGTTGGGAGCAAAATCTTAGGTTTATACCTGATGTCCTTTTTAACAAGAAGCACTAATCAACATTTAGAATTCCATTGCTACCTTGTCTTCAAATAGTAGAGCATTTGCCATCGTCCCTCAAACTATGAGTAATTCAAGGGGAAATTTTATTTGGTACCTCTTTCAATCTTCAGGTCTTTAAAAATCAAGGAAAATTCTTTTATTTCCTATATATTTCTTCCCCAAAGTAGATTAAGCATAAGAGAAAACTAGCTTGTTTATTTTCAAAATGGAATCAATTAAAAGTTTACATGGTATTGAAGTTTTATGTTTTAAAATTTGTTACTTTCATTTTAATTGTTATAACCATCTCAGGGTTCCAGAGTATATTATCAATAATCATTACGGTTTTCTGATTAATCAATAGTTTTAGGATTAATCACTCTTGTAAGCTGTTTATTTTTGTATAAAACGTCTAATGACAAATGGGTGAAGTCAGAGATGATCTAGTTATGGAAATTTAAGGTACACAGGAAGGGTGCCCGCCAAATAGTCTCCTTCAAAGACCGGAAAGGGAAACTTTGGATATTTTATTTTTTGCTTTTGAGAGTTCTACAGTCAATAAGAAGTACCAAATGAAGTGTAGCTATCCAGCTAGCGGGGTCAGGGCTGCGACTTTCCAGATGCAGCAGGAGGAGAGAAGAGGCTCAGTAGAAAGGGTGGAAGGTTAGATAAAAGCTAAATGGTTTTACCTTAAAATTTTGCCTCCAGCTGCATGGAAATTTTAAATATAACTCCATATTCTTGACTGAATCATGCTGTCCTCTCACTCACATCAAGTTGTTTCGGCTTAATTTTTCAGAATACTTTTCTTATAATGAATTTCCATTATTCACCGTTGGGTGATTTCTATCTTGAGTTAATAAGAGGACAACAGTAGTTCTGTTTTAATGAGACCTTTTTTCTCCTGTAGTTTTAAAAAATAATGGCTAACATAAAGCATGGATACTTGGAATAGTTGACAACTTCTGTCCTCATGTATTTTACCAGTACCTTTACGTTCATATATATTCACAACTTCCCTCTACCCGCAGAGGCAGTTCCTAGAACAAGGGCTATTCTGTAGCTTTAGTAAATCCATAGTCTACCGAGGAATAAGAAAAAATGAAAGGCAGAATTGTCTTTTGTTATCTGAACAACCTGCCCAGTTTTCTCTTGATATTCTTTTATCCATTTTACTCATTATATGTCAGTAAATTATCACCCACAGAAAAAGCGATGAGAAAGTACAAAAAGGGTTTTGCTTCAAAATATATTTAGTTCTGTATAATTGTGCTTACCTTTGAAGATTCAGGTCTTATGTAAAGATTATTTATTTCTTGGGTAGTAAGGATTTCTTCTTTTTGGCCCTGCAGGAGGTAGTTCAAACTCATTATTCTGTGGATTGTTATTCACTGGAAATATGTTGGGTTAAGTAGAAAATTAGAGTCTCTGACATAGTGAGTTCCTCTCTTTTCTGGTCTGTGCACTCAGGAAGAGAGCTGCTTCCCATGCTTCCCTTTCTCCCCTGTGGAGCCCTTACTGGGATCTGGAACTGGAATGGAGATTCCACCTTCCTTCTTTCAATTGAATTAAGCCTTTCACTTTTGAGGAGGCTGTATAAGGTTGGTCTTTTTAAACAAGCTTTTACTGACAAGAGAATGCCTGAGGCCAGCTCATCACTAGACAATAGTAATGACTGCAGTTCAGATAATGATTTTTTTGGTCTGTTTGGGACCATATCTTTCACAGTGTCAATGCAAAAATTTCACTGGACAAAGTTAAACAAGCAAGGATGACTATTCTGGCTCTTGGAATTGGGCATAGAAGCTGAACTCAACTCCCCTGAAACAAATGATGTGAGTGTCTTTAAGCACTGGAGGACAGGAAGGAGGGGGATTGATCCATGGGATGTGTCCCGCACATTGAATATGCAAATGGTTCCTTTATGATTAGATCATCGGTGTTAACTAATTGGTGCCCATCTAAATTAGGCTTCTATCCTCCCACAGAAACTGGGAAATAAGGGCACTATATTCTAGATGATTACATTTCAAAGAGTTGGCCCCAAGGTCTTAGGAAAGTCGTTCCTGGGTTATAGCAAGAAGATTTTTTAAAGGGGAAGAGAAAGAATTGACAATGACAAGTCTTCTAAAGTAAATGCTCTAAGAACAGGATCGCCAGGGGCCTAGAGTTAGGAAGGAGCTTGTTTAAGTTTCATTAAACTGAGGGCCTTCTTGGTCAATAATAAACATAATTTCTGCTCGTACTGCACCAGCCATGAAGTCTGATCAGTTCTCAAACAATTTAAATATCTGTACTCTTTTGGCGGAAGCTTGAACTGATATATATCTCTATGGTCGGTCTATAAAATATTCTAAATAAGTGAATAGTGTAAGCTGAATGTTTTCAGAACATTTTAAAATTTATTGAAAACATTTTAAAGTACACTTTAAGTTCTTAAATTACACTCAATTTCATGTCACCATCTGTTTAGAAATTACAGCTCTTTCCTATCCATTAAAACAAATCCCCTAACACCTCTACTACATTTTTTACCACCTTCATTCATCAAAGAACTAATGATTTTTAAGAGTAATTCTATAATCTCTCATTTTTACTATTTTGGTTCCTCTAAATTAAAAATATACTATTGAGCCTGTGATTGTAATATAGCTGTAATATATCATATATATAACTCAGATATTTTAAACTTAAAATATTAAGTATTTATAATTTGAAGAAGAGAGCAAGCGAGCAACTAGTCTGTCAGAAAATTTAAGTTTGTGTGTGGACAGAGGACAGAATAAGTATTGTTATTTTAACTTTTTTTTTTTTTTTTTTTGCGTTACGCGGGCCTCTCACTGTTGTGGCCTCTCCCGTTGCTATAAAAATTACAGAAAATAAAATGTATAACTTACAAAGCTCATTTTTTTTACTTTAATGTTTGTGTTTTAATGTTTTATAGGAGCATTTGCATAGGATATGTACCTTCTTTCGTAAGAGAAAGCATGATACTGATACCTATTCTATAATTAAGTCATACTTTTAGAAAGTCTGTGAATCTACCTAATCTCTTTCAGCTCTGTATTCTTAATAAGTGAAAAAAAATCATTGGCAAGACTTAATTAAAATATTCAGGCAGCATACAAGCTGGAAAAAATTTAAAACTAAAAAACATTGTTCATTAAATACAAAAATGCAATGTGTGACACATTGATATATTAGAACTTCCACTGAATAAAAATGACTAGTGTAATTATGGGTAACACTTAAAGATAGTTAATTTTTGTTGGGGTAAACAAAGGGATCGATAGTGAAACTAGAAAGATATTCATCTTGGTAGTTAAGATATTAAAATCATGTGTAACTATAATGCAAAGCTATTGAACATTATATGGGTTAGAGTTAAATAATATATTGGATACAGAATTTAGAAATTGCTTTCTCTTATTCTGATTTTTTCTTAGTCTCATTCTCTCCCTCACTATATTATATACATGCATATAAAACACACACCACAAACACACATAGACAAACACATATACTTTGTGTGTACACACACATACACACACATAAATGAAGAACACAAATGTGTTTGTGTGTGTGTATATGCTAGTTAGCTATACACTTTCTACATTTTCCCAGTTTTGGCAGAAGAGATTGAAGTGGCAATCTAGAAAACATATAATGCTTTGGAATTATGTAAAGGGCATTTAGAGCCCAGGTAATAGAAGTGCTAGATTGCCTAGGGCCCAATAGGTGAACTCACGCTGAAGGAGGAGAAGCGGTTGTTTGTTGTGAAAGAGACAAGACATATGATGGAGAAGCTGCAACCTGAATTTGGGATTCTAGCAGGAATATGCATATCTTGTGTCCTGTGACTCTAGAACAGTTAAAATAAAGTATTTTCCACTATTTTAGCAGGGTAACCAAGTTTAGTGCCTTGAGGGAAAGCCTTCTGTTCACCCATAAAGATGCAAAACTATTGTGTCAGCAATAAAAGTTTGTAAATTTGATACATATCTATGATATATATTCAAAATTAGGGTAGAAGTATCCTTAAATCTACCTATATAAGATTGGTTTTAAAACACCTAAAATGATTAACGCAAGTCCAGAATTGGTTTTTTTGTTTTTGTAGAGTAGAATTTATTAAATGAATCAAATTTGTGAGGCAAAATAGCTAGGACAACTTCCCACTTCTCTAGAGGGAGGAATAGAATTGAAAATCAAAAGAGATTCTGAAATTTCTCTACCTGGAAATCTTTTAGGAAATCACATTGCCAATCCCTTTAGAGAAAGTCTTAACTATAAGGCAGGAGGAGAGAAATTCAGGTCAGGGATGGATATTCATCCTTATAAAGCCTGTGGCTAACAGGAATTACTTACTTTCCCCTTCCCACTCCCAGCTTTAGTGAGATGTAATTGACAAAATAAAAAATATATATTTGAGTGTTACAATTTGATGCTTTGATTTACATGTACGTTGTAATATAACCACAATTAAGCTAATTAACATATTCATCACCCAACATAGGTACCAATTTCTTCCTTCTTTCTCCCCTCCATCCATCCCTCCCTCCCTCCCTTCTTTTTTTGTGGTGGTAAGAACTCTTAAGATCTACCCTCTTAGCAAATTTCAATGATACAGTACTGTATTGTTAACTATAGTCACATTGCTGTATGTTAGATCTCCAGACTTTTTCATCTTGCATAACTGAAACTTTGACGAAAGGCCAGGATTTGGAATGCCTAAAGGTAGCAGGATTTCAGCTAACCGATTTTAGTGAGACTTGAGGTATTATAATCTCACTTGCACAGTGTCCTCCCAATCCACGTGGGCATTGGCACGAGATAGTCTTACTTTGTGAGGATTAGGTCAGAGAATGCAAATTAAGCTCTTAAGTGCAATGAATGTCAGGCACATAGTGAATTCCATAATAAATGTTTGCTATGGACGGGGTGGTGACAGTGATGATAAAGATAATAGTGATGCTGTCACACACAAGGGGAGGTTCTACCAATCAAGGGACTAAGGTGCTAATGAATTGCATTGCTGTCCTCTACTTTATCAGGACAGAATTCCCATGTGGACCAAACTGTTGTATAAGTTTTGTATGGCCTAAATGATAACTGCCCACCTTCACGTAAGTGAGTTATTGTCAAATGCCCTGGAAGAGCAAGATCAAATGTATTTGGGAGAAATGGGATGAAATTTTTTGTTGGGTAATAACCCTCCTTCTAAGTTTGCCAGGTTTGACCTTTCCACACTTCAAGCATTATGCCCCATTACAACATTTTTTATCTCTCATTTTAGGATAGTCCTTTAAACACCTAATCAAATCCCCTTTTCTCAGTTTTTAAGTCACTTTTTTATTCTCTTTGCAGAATCCCTGAGAATTACTGGACAACCTACTTGCTCAAATAGTATTTCCAATACTTGTAGTTGCTCATGAGGTGAACCCTTGGTAATCTATTCAGGATAAATAACTTATTTCCCTCTAATGTTTCTGTACAGATATTTATTTCATAAAAAATAATCCTTTTGATCAATTTTTGTGTTTTTTCTCCTTGATCTCTAAATACTTTTCTTAAAAATGGTCTTTCCATTAGGTCTTTTATCTATAGCATCCAACACAATGCCATGCATGTAGTGATGCTCCATAGATGACAGTTGAAGGAAAGTAGGCAGAAAAGAATAAAGGAGGGAAGGAAGAAAGGCGACAGGAGGGTATAAGTGTTTGCTTTTGTTGTGTAGCTTAAAGGATTTTGAGAAGAACCGCTTTTAAAATACATCTTCTCTAAAATATCTGAAATTTTGTCACTAAAATTTGTTTCTGAATATTGTATATTGGTCTTTTCACATACACCTAGAATGAGTCCTTAACACCTTAGTGAGAATTAGTTCAGGGGGATATTTTGTTTTTCCTCTTATAGGAAAGACTATAATAGTGTCAGAATACCTGTTTGTAGAATGACTATGATCTTGATGTCATTTATAAACATGGGAATTATGTCAACATAAAAGTGAAGTTAGGTTGGTTCATATGTGACCAATTCTAGGCAAAGAGCTGGTGTAGCAATAATTAGAAACTTCTGCAGGAAAAGAAAAATCCATTAGCTTGGATATTACACAGATAGGAGTCCTTTTGGCTATATTTTAAGACAATGGAAAATGAGCTCTTACACTGGCGATTCCTCTGCAGAAAGCTGAACCCATACTTTAACCAGCTTTCCCCTTTTGGTAGTTTGTTCATCCTCCTGTCCAGAGCACCATTTGCATTTGCATTGGCTCTGCACCTGTAAGCCAGCATTTCTACTTTATTGTTTTGTGTGAATTTTTAATGTCCTTGAAGCAGCCTCCAAACATGCTCAGTGCCTGCCTAGCTGTCCAAGTTATCTCTGGAGGTACCAATTATGGTTTTGGTTAGAGCCTCTGGTTACCAAGTAGATTAAAATTTGAATGATCTCGCAACACTATTTTTCCGGTACTTTAGTAACAGTAACACTGTTACTTTAGTATGATTTTGAAAATCATACATTTTGGGAGAAATACATATATTGGACTATAGTAGAAATTGTATTAAACATTACCAAGGTGTTAGTAGGGGACTCTGGGATGTTGTTTGGAGGAGAATAAATGGAAGGAAAAGGCACTGAAGTTAGAGACACAAATAAAGCAGGCCTTCTCAAATTTTAAATGCATTGGAATCAGCCCAGGATCTTGTTAAAATGCAGATTCTGATTCACTATGTCTGAGTAGGATCCTAGATCTTGCCTTTCTAACAAGCTCCAGGTGATTCTTGCTGCTGGTCTGGGGATGACAATTTAAGTAGCAAGAGTCTGAAGGACAGATAGCAATTTGAAGAGGCACCATCTAGCACCGGGCCAGTATGGAGCATATATATTTTTTCAGGTTATGATGTGTTTTCCTGACTCACACACAAACCAGGATCATTACTAAAATCTTCAGTTTGAAACTAATCAAGAGTAAAAAAAAAAAAAAAAGTTCGACCAACATCCATGTTCCTTTTACTTTTCTCAAACATGCACTTAGATAGCTAGGTTTATCAACTGGCTGTTAAAATATTAATACTCAGAAAGAGGTTCTTTTATCTTGTTTTAGAAACAGCTTAAGTTATAACTTCCAACTGTCTCCTGGGCTAATGAAAGAGGCAGGAAAGATAACCAGGTCCAATCACTTCTATTGACTAAACAAAGTGAGTTCCCTGCATTACTTTTAGTTCTTGACATTTCACTTTTACTTGTCTGGATTCACAATAACTGTGATGTGATTTCAATGACCTTCAGTACTACTAAAGGATGCCAGGGTATATTATAAGTTTGGGCTAGCATTTCAAAAATAAATAGGGACTATAGAAGCTTAAAAATACATTTCTTCTGTAAATTAACAATTTTGGAACCATATAAAATGTAGATAGATAATGCTTAGATATATGATTGCAGTGAAAAAGATCTACTCTTGACAAAAGACAAAATAATAATAATTTTTTTAAAAAGATTTTTAGTTATCATTTGTTGTGTTGCTTTACGTATGCTATCTTACCCAGCTCTCATGAAAATGTGTCAGATGTTATTAGCCTCATTTCACAGAGAAAGGAACCACGGCTTGGAGAAGGGAACTAATTTAATGTCACACAGCTAGTGAGTGACATGCCAAGATTCAAACCTAGATTTGCTTGGGTTCAAAATTCGTGTTCTTGATCACTAAGCTCTCAATCCATTTGGAGCCACTAAAACTTAGGTAGACATTATGTCTGATTTACATGTTATGATAAACAAAAAGAGCATGAAATTCTCTTTGGCATGGGTCCCTTCCTCTCTGGCAGTTACCAAAAGTCATTTTTGGAAATAAGTGGTGTGTAAATTTTAAATAAATAAAAATTTAAAATGTCCTCTACTCACCTCAAAGACTTTTTAAGTATATTCTATTTTTTTTGGAGGAGTGAGTGAGCCCATTAGCCCATGAACCCCTGCTGTACTTTGTGTCTCTGTTCTGTTGACTTTTGAAAAGCACCTGAAGAAATAAGATTCCCAGGGTTTGTAATAGCTGCTACTATAGTTGGTTCTTCTGCAGTCTTTCTTTGATTTGATTCACCTCATGCACTACTGGTAAATTAAAACATACTATAAGTATGATGTGGAGGTTATGTTGGTTCATGCACAATTATGTCCAGCCTGTTACTGTTTTGAAGCAATCAGTGGCAAGCTTCTCAAAATTAAACAGACCACTTTTGCAATACATAAAGAGCTTAAAAAAAAATAACAAAATCTCCAAAGTGCCTTCCTGTAGAGCAAAAAGTGGCTGTTTATTTTCTTCAAGAATTGCTATGCTTTCCACTATGTTCAGCTGTCTGGGGAAATACAGATGTGGAGACATTTCACCATGAATTAAAATAATGTAGTAAAAAAAGAATTCTGATGAAAAGTCTTTATCAAAAGTGTATGCCTTCTAGGGTCTATATCTGGAAGAAGGAAGCACAGGTAAAACATTGCAAAGAGTTTTCTGACAGTGATGCTAGTAGAGATTTAACTTTACTAGGATACTTTATTAGGGGTATTACTGTTTATGTTAGTGCTCTGGTCACAAAGTTCCAGTATAGACCCAGTTCTGTTTCTCCACGAGTCTTGTTACTTTTAGTGCTCAATTTTGCAAAATGTGAGATTGTTCAAGACAAGCCTGTTTTATATGAAACTAGGTTGAAGCAAAGAATGAACAGTTCTCACAAGTGCATCATTTTTCTTTCTCTAGTAGGTATATGAAAAAAAAATTTTTAACATCTTTATTGCAGTGTAATTGATTTACAATGGTGTGTTAGTTTCTGCTTTATAACAAAGTGAATCAGCTATACACTTACATATATCCCCATATCTCCTCACTCTTGCGTCTCCCTCCTACCCTCCCTATCCCACCCCTCTAGGTGGTCACAAAGCACAAGGCTGATCTCCCTGTTCTATGTGGCTGCTTCCCACTAGCTAGCTATTTTACATTTGGTAGTGTATATATATCCATGGCACTCTCTCACTTCGTCCCAGCTTACCCTTCCCCCTCCCTGTGTCCTAAAGTCCATTCTCTACATCTGCATCTTTATTCCTGTCCTGCCCTTAGGTTCTTCAGAACCATTTCTTTTTTTTTTTTTTTAGATTCATATATATGTGTTAGCATACAGTATTTGGTTTCCTCTTTCTGGCTTATTTTGCTTTGTATGACAGACAGATTCTGGGTCCATCCACCTCACTAAAAATAACTCAATTTCATTTCTTTTTATGGCTGAATAATATTCCACTGTATATATGTGCCACATCTTCTTTATCAATTCACCTGACGATGGACACTAGGCTTGCTTCCATGTCCTGGCTATTGTAAATAGAGCTGCAATACACATTGTGGTCCATGACTCTTTTTGAATTACGGTTCTCTCAGGGTATATGCCCAGTAGTGGGATTGCTGGGTTGTGTGGTAGTTCTATTTTTAGTTTTTTAACGAACCTCCATACTGTTCTCCATAGTGGCTGTATCAATATACATTCCCACCAACAGTGTAAGAGGGCACCCTTTTCTCCACACCCTCTCCAGCATTTATTGTTTGTAGATTTCTTGATGGCCATTCTGACTGGTGTGAAGTGATACCTCATTGTAGATTTGATTTCTCTAATGATTAGTGATGTTGAACATACTTTCATGTGTTTGCTGCCAATCTGTATATCTTATTTGTAGAAATGTCTATTTAGGTCTTCTGCCCATTTTTGGATTGGGTTGTGTGTTCTTTTGATATTGAGCTGCATGAGCTGCTTGTAAATTTTTGAGATTAATCCTTTGTCAGTTGTTTCATTTGCAAATATTTTCTCCCATTCGGAAGGTTGTCTTTTTGTTTTGTTTATGGTTTCCTTTACTATGTAAAAGCTTCTAAGTTTCATTAGGTCCCATTTGTTTATTTTTATTTCCATTTCTCTAGAAGGTGGTTCAAAAATGATCTTGCTGTGATCTTTGTCATAGAGTGTTCTGCCTATGTTTTCCTCTAAGAGTTTTATAGTGTCTGGCCTTACACTTAGGGCTTTAATCCATTTTGAGTTTATTTTTGTGTATGGTGTTAGGGAGTGTTCTAATTTCATTCTTTTACATGCAGCTGTCCAGTTTTCCCAGCACCACTTATTGAAGAGGTTATCTTTTCTCCATTGTATATTCTTGCCTCTTTTTGTCAAAGATAAGGTGACCATATGTGTGGGGGTTTATCTCTGGGCTTTCTGTCCTGTTCCACTGATCTGTATTTCTGTTTTTGTGCCAGTACCATACTGTCTTGATTACTGTAGCTTTGTAGTATAGTCTGAAGTCAGGGAGCCTGATTCCTCCAGCTCCATTTTTCTATCTCAAGATGGCTTTGGCTATTCAGGGTCTTCTGTATTCCATACAAATTGTGAAATTTTTTGTTGTAGTTCTGTGAAAAATGCCATTGGTAGTTTGATAGGGATTGCATTGAATCTCTAGATTGCTTGGGTAGTATAGTCATTTCCACAACGTTGATTCTTCCAATCCAAGAACGTTGTATATCTCTCCATCTCTTTGTATCATCTTTAATTTCTTTCATCACTGTCTTATAGTTTTCTTCATACAGGTCTTTGGTCTCCTTAGGTAGGTTTATTCCTAGGTATTTTATTCTTTTTGTTGCAATGGTAAATGGGAGTGTTTCCTTAATTTCTCTTTCAGATATTTCAATATCATTGTAAAGGAATGTAAGAAATTTCTGTGCATTAATTTTGTATCCTGCTACTCTACCAAATTCATTGATTAGCTCTAGTAGTTTTCTGGTAGCATCTTTAGGATTCTCTATGTATAGTATCATGTCATCTGCAAACAGTGACAGCTTTACTTCTTCTTTTCCAGTTTGGATTCCTTTTATTTCTTTTCCTTCCTTGCTTTGGCTAGAACTTCCAAAATGATGTTGAATAATAGTGGTGAGAGTGGACATCCTTGACTTGTTCCTGATCTTAGAGGAAATGTTTTCACTTTTTCACCATTGAGAATGAGGTTGGCTGTGGGTTTGTCATATATGACCTTTATTATGTTGAGGTAAGTTCCCTCTATGCCTGCTTTCTGGAAGGCTTTTATCATAAATGGGTGTTGAATTTTGTCGAAATCTTTTTCTGCATCTATTGAGATGATCATATGGTTATTCACCTTCTGTTTGTTAATATGGTGTGTCACATGGATTGATTTGCGTATATTGAAGAATCCTTACATTCTTGGGATAAACCCCACTTGATCATGGTCTATGATCCTTTTAATGTGCTGCTGGATTCTGTTTGCTAGTATTTTGTTGAGGATTTTTGCATCTATGTTCATCAGTGATATTGGCCTGTAGTTTTCTTTCTTTGTGACATCTTTGTCTGGTTTTGGTATCAGGGTGTTGGTGGCCGCGTGGAATGAGTTTGGGAATGTTCCTCCCACTGCTTTATTTTGTAAGAGTTTGAGAAGGATTCGTGTTAGCTCTTCTCTAAATGTTTGTTAGAATTCACCTGTGAAGCCATCTGGTCCTGGGCTGTACTTTGTTGGAAGATTTTTAATCACAGCTTCAATTTCAGTTCTTGTGATTGGTCTGTTTATATTTTCATTTTTTCTTGGTTCAGTCTTGGAAGGTTGTGTATTTCTAAGAATTTGTCCATTTCTTCCAGGTTGTCTATTTTATTGGCATATACTTGCTTATAGTAATCTCTCATGATCCTTTGTATTTCTGTAGTGTCAGTTGTTACTTCTCTGTTTTCATTTCTAATTCTATTGATTTGAGTCTTCTCCCTATTTTTCTTGATAAGTCTGGCTAATGGTTTATCAATTTTGTTTATCTTCTCAAAGAACCAGCTTTTAGTTTTATTGATCTTTGCTATTGTTTCCTTCATTTCTTTTTCATTTACTTCTGATCTGATCTTTATGATTTCTTTCCTTCTGCTGACTTTGGGGTTTTTTTGTTCTTCTTTCTCTAATTGCTTTAGGTGTAAGGTTAGGTTGTTTATTTGAGATTTTTCTTCTTTCTTGAGGTAGGATTGTATTGCTATAAACTTCCTTCTTAAAACTGTTTTTGCTGCATCCCATAGGTTTTGGGTCGTTGTGTTTTCATTGTCATTTGTTTCTAGGTATTTGTTGATTTCCTCTTTGATTTCTCCAGTGATCTCTTGGTTATTTTGTAGTGTATTGTTTAGCTTCCATGTGTTTGTATTTTTTACAGATACTTTCCTGTAATTGATATCTAGTCTTATAGTGTTGTGGTCGGAAAAGATACTTGACATGATTTCAGTATTCTTAAATTTACCAAAGTTTGGTTTGTGACCCAAGATGTGATCTATCATGGAGAATGTTCCATGAACACTTGAGGAGAAAGTGTATTCTGTTGTTTTTGGATGGAATGTCCTATAAATATCAAGTCTATCTTGTTCAGTGTATCATTTAAAGCTTTTGTTTCCTCATTTATTTTCATTTTGGATGATCTGTCCATTGGTGAAAGTGGGGTGTTAAAGTCCCCTACTCTTATTGTGTTAATGTCCATTTCCCATTTTATGCTTGTTAGCATTTGCTTTGTGTATTGAGGTGCTCCTATGTTGTGTGCATAAATACTTACAATTGTTATATTTTCTTCTTGGATTGATCCCTTGATCATTATGTCGTGTCCTTCTTTGTCTCTTGTAATAGTCTTTATTTTAAAGTCAATTTTGTCTGATATGAGAATTGCTGCTCTAGGTTTGTTTTGATTTCCATTTGCATGGAATATTTTTTCCATTCCCTCACTTTCAGTCCGTATGTGTCCCTAGGTCTGAAGTGGGTCTCCTGTAGTTAGCATATATATGGGTCTTGTTTTTGTATCCATTCAGCCCGTCTATGTCTTTTGGTTGGAGCATTTAATCCATTTTCATTTAAGATAATTATCAAAATGAATGTTCCTATTACCATTTTCTTAATTGTTTTGGATTTGTTATTGTAGGTCTTTTCCTTCTCTGTGTTTCCTGCCTAGAGAAGTTTCTTTAGCATTTGTTGTAAAGCTGGTTTGGTGGTGCTGAATTCTCTTAGTTTTTCCTTGTCTGTAAAGGTTTTAATTTCTCTGTCAAATCTGAATGAGATGCTTGCTGTGTAGAGTAATCTTGGTTGTAGGTTTTTCCGTTTCATCACTTTAAGTATGTCCTACCACTGCCTTCTGGCTTTAAGAGTTTCTGCTGAGAGTTCAGCTGTTAACCTTATGGGAATTCCCTTGTATGTTATTTGTTGTTTTTCCCTTGCTGCTTTTATTGTTTTTTCTTTGTATTTAATTTTTGGTAGTTTGATTAATGTGTCTTGCCATGTTTCTCCTTGGATTTATCCTGTATGGGACTCTATGTGCTTCCTGGACTTGATTGACTATTTCCTCTCCCATATTAGGGATTTTTCAACTATTATCTCTTGACATATTTTCTCAGTCCCTTTCTTTTTCTCTTCTTCTTCTTGGACCGCTGTAATTTGAATGCTGGTGCATTTAATGTTGTCCCAGAAGTTTCTGAGTCTGTCCTCAATTCTTTTTTCTTTATTCTGCTCTGCAGTACTTATTTCCACTATTTTATCTTCCAGGTCACTTATCCGTTCTTCTGCCTCACTTATTCTGCTATTGATTCCTTCTAGAGAATTTTTAACTTCATTTATTGTGTTCATCATTGTTTGTTTGCTCTGTAGTTCTTCTAGGTCCTTTTAAAATGTTTCTTGTATTTTCTCCATTCTATTTCCAAGATTTTGGATCATCTTTACTATCATTACTCTGAATTCTTTTTCAGGTAGACTGCCTATTTCCTCTTCATTTGTTTGGTCTGGTGGGTTTTTGCCTTCCTCCTTCATCTGCTGTGTATTTCTCTGTCTTCTCATTTTGCTTAACTTACTGTGTTTGGGGTCTCCTTTTCACAGGCTGCAGGTTCTTAGTTCCCATTGTTTTGGTGTCTGCCCCCAGTGGCTAATGTTTGTTCAGTGGGTTGTGTAGGCTTCCTGGTGGAGGGGACTGGTGCCTGTGTTCTGGTGGATGAGGCTGAATCTTGTCTTTCTGGTGGGCAGGACCGAGTCCAGTGGTATGTTTTCGGGTGTCTGTGATCTTATTATGATTTTAGGCAGCCTCTCTGCTAATGGGTGGGTTTGTGTTCCTATCTTGCTAGTTGTTTGGCATAGGGTGTTCAGCACTGTAACTTGCCGGTTATTGAGCAGAGCTGGGTCTTAGCCTTGAGATGGAGATTTCTGAGAGAGCTTTCCCCGTTTGATATTATATGGAGCCGGCAGGTCTCTGGTGCACCAATGTCCTTAACTTGGCTTTCCCACCTCAGAGGCACAAGCCTGACACCCGGCCAGAGCACCAAGACCCTGTCAGCCACATGGCTCAGAAGAAAAGGAGAAGGAAAGAAAAAAAGAAAAGAAATTATAGTTATTAAAATAAAAAATTTTTAAATTATTAAAAATAAAAATGTATTAGAAAGTAATAAAAAAAGAATGAAAGAAAGAAGAGAGCAGCCAAACCAAAAAACAAATCCACCAATGATAACAAGCACTAAAAACTATACTAAAGAAAGAGAAAAAAACCAGACAGATAGAACCCTAGGACAAATGGTAAAAGCCAATTATAGGGGCTTCCCTGGTGGCACAGTGGTTGAGAGTCCACCTGCCGATGCAGAGGACACGGGTTTGTGCCCTGGTCTGGGAAGATCCCACATGCTGCGGAGCGGCTGGGCCCGTGAGTCATGGCCACTGAGCTTGCGCGTCCAGAGCCTGTGCTCTGCAACAGAAGAGGCCACAACAGTGAGAGGCCTGCATACCGCAAAAAAAAAAAAGCCAACCTATACAGACAAAAATCACACAAAGTCCACCACCTCAATTTTGGGATGATTCATTGTCTATTCAGGTGTTCCACAGATGCAGGGTACATCAAGTTGATTGTGGAGATTTAATCCGCTGCTCCTGAGGCTGCTGGGAGAAACTTCCCTTTCTCTTCTCTGTTCACACAGCTCCTGGGGTTCAGCTTTGGATTTGGCCCCGCCTCTGCGTGTAGGTCCCCTGAGGTTGTCTGTTCTTTCCTCAGACAGGACAGGGTTAAAGGAGCAACTGATTAGGGGGCTCTAGCTCACTCAGGCCGGGGGTGGGGGGTGGATATTGAATGCAGGGCGAGCCTGCTGCAGCAGAGGCCAGCATGACGTTGCAACAGCCTGAGGCATGCCATGTGTTCTCCCAGGGAAGTTGTCTCTGGATCACAGGACCCTGGCAGTGGCGGGCTGCACAGGCTCCTGGGGGGGGAGGTGTGGATAGTGACCTGTGCTTGCACACAGGCTTCTTGGTGGCTGCAGTCGCAGCCTTAGCATTTCATGCTCGTCTCTGGGGTCTGTGCTGATAGGCGCGGCTCGCGCCCGTCTCTGGAGCTCGTTTACATGGTGCTCTGAATCTCCTCTCCTCGCTCACCTGAAACAGTAGTCTCTTGCCTCTTAGGCAGGTCCAGACTTTTTCCCGGACTCACTCCCGGCTAGCTGTTGTGCACTAGTCCCCTTCAGGCTGTCTTTATGCAGCCAACCCCAGTCCTCTCCCTGGGATCCGACCTCTGAAGCCTGAGCCTCAGCTCCCAGCCCCCGCCTGCCCCGTCGGGTGAGCAGACAGGCCTCTCGGGCTGGTGAGTGCTGGTCGGCACCGATCCTCTGTGCGGGAATCTCTCCGCTTTGTCCTCTGCACCCCTGTTGCTGTGCTCTTCTCCGTGGCTCCGAAGCTTCCCCCCCGCTACCTGCAGTCTCTGCCGCAAAGGGGCTTCTAGTGTGTGGAAACATTTCCTCCTTCACAGCTCCCTCCCAGAGGTGCAGGTCCCGTCACTGTTCTTTGTCTCTGTTTATTCTTTTTTCTTTTGCCCTACCCGGGTACGTGGGGAGTTTCTTGCCTTTGGGGAAGTCTGAGGTCTTCTGCCAGCATTCAGTAGGTGTTCTGTAGGAGTTGTTCCACATGTAGATGTATTTCTGATGTATTTGTGGGGAGGAAGGTAATCTCCATGTCTTACTCCTCCGCCATCTTGAAGGTCTTTTAAGTGCTTGAAATTTGTTGTGTACATGACCTTCTGCCACTTTTCTATGCAGCAATCAATGGCTTAAGCATTTGTTTGAACATCTTGTGGGCTAAGCCTTGGAAAAATACTTTAAAGGATGACTTTGTAATATGGGACATATAGTATTAATAAACTAACCTTTTACAAAGAACGTTCCTGACACCATTACTTTTGACATCAAATTAAAATACATTTAATAATGGATTACTACAGATGGCATTAGTAAGACTAAATATATGTATGGTTACATTACCTATATATGTATGTATATATTTGTGTATAAATGTATGTGTGTGTGTGTATATATATACATATAGTAAAAAGGCAGATCCACATAAGAAGGGATTTGCGTAAGAAAAAAATATTTTAAAAATTAGAGTTGTTCATGAATGGATTGGACAGCCTTGTAAGGTAACGAGCTCCCTGTCAGTGGAAATGTTCTGATGGAGATTGGATAAATCTCAATCAGAAACATCACAGCAGTGGCACCTACATTGTGTGGGATATGGGATGAGATAAACAGATAGTTATTTTCCAAAATAATAATAGGTATTATTTCTTGAATATTAACTACATGTTAGGCCCTGCACTAAATTTTTACACCCACTTTCTACCTAAGGAATAGATATTTTTATCCTCAGTAAGTAGATGAAGAAAATGAAGCCTAGGGAGGTTAAGTAACTAGCCCAAAGTGATAAGTATCAGAGCCAGCATTTGAATTCATGTCAGTAGAACTTCAGTTATGCTGTGCTGCTTCCCAACTTAATAATCAGTGCCTTAATAGGGCACTGATTCTACATGCCCTGTGTAATTAAGACCAGTTTTTGACGTGAGATATGAGCACTTTATATTTTTTCAACTGTTATAAGAAATTTTAAATAGTTGACATAGTATGGTTAATATTAATTTGCTTTATTTCAAAAGATGCAAAGAATAAGAAAAATTCAACAACTAAGGACAATATAAGGGAAACTAGAGAGAGGCATCAAAATTCCTCATAGCAGAATTGAGAATAAATATTGTTGAGTGAATGAGCGACTTTGATATTTTGTCCTAGCTCTTTAAAAGTATCCCCAAATAATTCTTATGGTTTCATATTCCAAACAAATTCAAACTGGCCTATAATTTTTGCTCCGATCTCCATCCCTTGCTATGCCACTATCTTGTCCTTCACTTTGGTTTCTGACCTTGACACAGATTATGAAGGTTTTTAGATTCCTACATTCTTATATACAATAATTGACCTTCTTTCATTCTTAGACTCTGCTCTTGACCCTGTATGTTATTTAAAGTTTACCTTTTCATCTCTGGTACTGTGTTGTGGACACTTTGTGACACATAAGGACTCTGTTAACTTCAGGTAAAAATATTGAGCTATAAGATTAGCTTTGAATAAAAAGTGATCATCAATGTCAAGTTTATTGCCTAAGGACTGTAACTGATTTTATTACAGTTCGTTCAAAGAATGTAAAGTGTATAAACAATCCAGGAACTTCTTAGGGAATGTAAATATTGTGTCACGTATATATCAATTTTGATGATGAAAATCAATATTTATGATAAAAAAGGAACAAAGTAGAATTGGAATTTTTCCTAGAATATCTAAATTGAGCACAGGGATTAATTAAATTTACTGCATTATTTAGTGTGAAGCAGTTATATTACTTAATCATATTAACAAAAAAGGAAAAGATAAATTTGTAATTGATATGTTTAAGTGAATAGCCTTCACATTCAGGATTCTGAGATTTTCACCCATAATCATTCAAAACACCTGTCTAGGATATTAAAACTATGTGAACATAGTGAAGCTCATCAAATATATCACCTGTATTCTCCAGCCTCCTTACACTTAGATGAGACGAAGTATATCTGGTTCTGGTCAATGCTCTTGGAAGGGAAGTGATTTTGTCACTTCTGGGCTGAGGCAATAAAATGCCTATATTAGGTTTTGCATCTCTCTTCCCCTGGCATAGGAATCCAAGCATGTCTTCTGGTCCCACTCTTCTCAAACTTTAATGTGCATACAGATCACTTAGGCATCTTGTCAAAAGGCAGATTATCACTTGGGTCCAAGGTAGAGGCTAAGACTCTGCATTTCTATAAAGTTCCTAATGATATCAGTGATACAGGTCTGCAGAGCACAATTTGAGCAGCAAGACTGTACATAAAACACCTTCAAGATAATAGAACCTTCCCCAGCCAGGGTCCCTGAATGACTGTGTGGAGTAGAGCCTTACACTAGGCATGTAGCATGAGTGTGATATAAATGTTGTATCTGCCACATAGAATATCAAAGGCAGTTTCTTTCTGCAGAAACTGACTTCTGTGAGTCAGTAGAGGTATAGAAGCCAAGTATAGACATGTAAATGAAAAAATAAGTAATTCCAGTTCATGGGTTCATAAACTGTAACAAATGTATCACGCTAATGCAAGATGTTAATAATAGGGAAAAATGTGTGTGTGGCAGGGTGAGAGACTATATGGAAAATCTCTGTACTTTCCACTCAATTTTTCTGTAACCCTAAAACTGCTCTAAAAAATAGTCCACTTATTAAATTTTTAAAATTAAAACCCGTTTTTCCATCTCTCCCCCACTCCAAAAAATAAAAAAAATTAATAAAAGTCAAATGCTAATCAGATAATGGAAGTGAAGAGGAAGAGACAAGTTCAAAGAATGTGGTTTTCTTAGGAAGGCAATAAATTCAGACAATTTAAAGAGCAGTATTCAAATTTTGCTGTAGATTAGAATCATTATTCTTAGCTTAATATCTACTTAATATCTTGTTTTATATATAAAACAAGAAGAGATTTGTGTAACTGTCCTTTTCTAAGACTACCTTCCCTCAAAACATTATGAAAATTAAGACAAATAAAAGAAATAAAATTTCAGTTAAAGTTGAAAAGGAGATTACTTTGTTGTGTAAAAGCGTATGTAGAAAACATGACTATGGGAACAATTTGGAAATACTTTCATATTTCTGAAAATGTATATTCTAAAAGTTAAGAGCTTCATACTTATAGCAGTTAGTATGCATTCAGGGTATTATGAATTATGAGAGTAATTTATTTTTGAAAATTATTATAACAGTGATAGATGTACTTGGAAAAAAGTTATAAAAATGTAGAAAGTATACTTTGAAAACTAAAAGCCTCCTCTACCTTCACATTAATTTCTATTCCCAATTTTATTCTCCAGTTTTTGAAGGTTACACTCCTCTAACACTAAATTATATATTTGTATCTCCATTGATTATTTATCAAAATTAAGGATGAGGAATTTATTATATTTACATTACCTCTCCTTCCCTTCTTCCAAACTTTGTCATTTTTTTATATTACTATTTTATTCCTGATTGAATATTTGGAATTTCATATGGTTCAATTTAACCATGAGGGTTGAGGACTCATTTCTATATGAATATATAATTCATATATGTTATCTTTTTTAACTTTAAATTGAATATGGACCATAAACTATTTAAGTTACAGTCTAAACTTGACAATGTATGTTGGTTCCCTATATGTAAAATTAGGAGATTCACACCCCTCATATGTTTCACCTCTTCTTTTTATCCTACACCTCATTGTTCTTTTAGCCATGATAATATTTTAACATTGTTCAGATAGATGACATTACCAGCCTATTTTATGACTATAACACAACCTATGCTATAACTAAATATATTCTGTAGTTTAATTCTAGAACTTAAAATCAAATTAATAGATTTTTTAAAATAGAGAAATGCTACCTTTACTCTACAGCATTATCCCCATAAACTATATTACAGCTTGTTTCAAGCATCAATATAGTTATTATCTCAATTTAGAAATGTAGAAGTTGAAATTTAGAAATGTTAAATAACTTTCTGGTGTTACATAGGTAAGTGGTGGAGCAGAATAAAAACCAAAGCCTATCTCCCTCTAAATTGTATGCTCTTTAACTACTCCATGCACTTAACTATTTACTACTTCAAGAACATGGCTTCTGACACTTTGGTTTGCTTCACTGCTCAACCAGCACAGTACTAAAGTACTGATGATCTCTGTATCCTCTTTCAGTTTTAACAGTGCGTAGCTCTGATTCACTACTTACTGTGGTTAAGAAATAGTTACTGTTTAAATATTACTATAGACTAAGCTTGATGCTATGGGACTGAATAGCCCCTTGAAAAGCACAACATCACCACAGTAGGATTTCTTTTTCCTGATGAAACACATGATACATAGCCAAAATGTATCACGCTTTTTATAGGCTGTATTTATTGCATGAATATAGCTATAAAATAATTTTTCTTGTTTCTACTTAACTTCCAAATATAAAATCATTTATATTTTCCCCCAAGATAAAGGGTCAGCAATATACTATATATTGAGTATTAAACTTTATAAAAAGGGACACATTAAATCAATGGTCAAACTTTGGACATAATGGACATTTTTGATAATTTTCTATCTTTTAAAACTATCTCCCCTTGATACTTTTTCCATATCATTGAAATTTCAGTGTATATTTCCATTTCAAGATGGAAAACTGAGTAAAATGGCAGTAATAATAAATGAAATGCAATTTTGGTCATAGAGATGGGGGCATGGCATGAGCTAGTTGGGGACTTATCCAATTCCTGAAAGAATAACAGAAGATAAGACTTTGCCAAATTGTCCATCTTAAAATGTATATTTGAATTCTGTGTTCTCTTTATAACATAGCTATGACTGTTTCAATATAAATACACAATTTAAATTACTTGCCATCAGATAGAATTAACAGTCCAAAAGTATGTCATATTATGCTGTGTTTTTTGTCCCAGATCACTCTAGGTACGTTCCAGTTTGAGAAATATATAAATAGAACTAGCATCAAGAACAGTTGTTTCACATGCTTAATATTGGTTTACTAAATAATTTTTTAAAGAGTCTATTTCTTAGGACTGCATAGCCTGGCTTTCCTTTCCCTTTCGCGTTCCTCAGGGATTCTTTGACAATAGCCTACTCTTTTCCCATGGGCTTCATCAAAGTTGCATTTATAATTTAATTGCCTGCCATCTCACTTTCCAGGGTCTGTTTCCTTTAATATATTTGGTGGAGGAATTTCTTTTTGTCATACCTCTGCCCCTTCTTTTTTCTGCCATAGCTAGTGTTTCTGTTCTTGTCTAGTCTCTATGAGTAACTCTGAACTTCACTGCTTTGTTGCTAATTAGCCCCGGGAGCTCTAGGCCAGCCGTCTATCATCTTGTAGCATCATGATGCCCTTGGCAGATGCTGTCTAGATTGCTCTCTCATTTACTGCAGTATCCCCACAGTACAACTAACACAGAGGTATAGAGAGTGTAACAGATTATGATGAAAATGTAGAAATCCTGGGAGAAATTACAATGTAGTTAAAAGAGCACTCTTTATATTGGATACTAACTATAACTTTTCATCTGGCTAAAATAAATTAAATCCATGGAAGGGTTCCCTCAGCAGAGCCCTTGTGTTTCTCCCTTCCCAGTTATAACTAGCTCCCTACCTACCTAGCTCTCTGTGCCAAAACAAGAAAAAAATTGTGAGACAGTAGCATTATTTTACATTTTTCTCAAATATTTTCTGTTGTCTGCTTTAATAGAAGGCAGCTGGATTCTCATATCTACTTCTGCTTTCAATCTGTTGCAATATTATACAACATGTGGCAAATCTGGAAAACTCCACTGAACACTCACAAGAGAATAAAGACTGAAAACACCAAATAATATATTACTATTATTATGGAAATAGATTGGAACTTGCAGATTCCTAAAAGGATCTTGGGGATACATGAAGGTTCCCTTGAACACAGTTTGAGAACTACTGATAGAGAGCATTTAAAACAGTGCCTGTCACAGAGTGAATCTAATTGTAAGAATTAGCTATTATTATTAACTTTATTTCTAAAGCTAATAAAAGTACCTTAGCTTCTATCAGTCCACATTTTCAGTGCCCCCTGCCTGTACCAATTCTATTTCCTTTGCCTCCCTGGTTTCTCTATTTTAGCCTCTTTCTTTGGCTCTCCTTTTCAGTCTAGCTTTTCAAAATTGGAGACTTTCTTTTGAGCTATTCTTTGTTGGACTTTAGTTGCCCTTTGAATGTTACATCTGTTATATACTCACTCTGGTAAATATGTGTACGAGGCACCTGGCCTTGCACTCCATTATCCTACCCCTTGGTATTCAGACAGGCCTACCTTTCACCTGGTCTTCCACCTAAGGGAGGAAACCCTGACCAAGAAGTAGGTTTAGATACGTCACCTAAATGAAAACTCTGAAGCACAGATTAGGAGCTATAGTGGACCCAAATGAAGACAAGTACTTTGCCCAGGGTTGATATAGTGCCTCTATATAGTCTGATACAAGGGCTGAGATAGGACCAGGTGGTTAAGAAATGGAGGAGGGAAAGGGAAAATAGGCAAGAAGAAATTGAAATGCTCAATATATTATGGAATAAGAGGAAATGAATAATAATTATTCATGACCTAGGATTAGGCAAAGATTTCTCTGACATGACACCAAATGCATGATCCATGAAATTAAAAGAATAAACTGAACTCCATAGAAATTAAAACAAACAAACAAACAAAAAAAAACGATTGGTCTGCAAAAGATCCTGTTAAGAGTGTGAAAAGGCAAAGAGGATGAAAAGTTCATCGGCAACTGGGGAAAAAAAAATCTGCAAATCACCTATCAGGCAAATTGCTTGCATATGGAATATATAATGAGGTCTACAAGCGCAATAGTAAGAAGACAATTCAATTAGAAAATGGATGAAGTAACTGAACAGACACTTCATCAAAGAAGATATATGGATGGCAGATAAACACATGAAAAGATGTTCAACACTGCTTGCCTTTAGGGAAACAAAAATTAGAATCACTGTGAGCTGTCACTACACACCTGTAAGAACAGGTAAAATAAAAAATACCGATAGTGCCAAATGCTGGCAAAGGCACAGAAAAACTGTATCTCCTGTACATTGCTGGTGAAAACAAAAAAGAGTAAGGTAGTTTCCTAAAAACGTACCATATGACCTAGCACTTTCCTCCCTCCTTCTCCCCTCCCACTTCCTACCTCTTTTCCTTCCCTCCCTCCCTCCTTTCCTTCCCCATCCTCCCTTTGTTTCCTCTCCTCTACTCTCTTCTCCCTTCCTTTCTAATCAAGATTCATCCATCAGTCTTGGTTACTCTGTCTTGGGCAGGTAGTTATTAAGTAACTGTAATACATACTTAAGTTCTTTTAAATAGGCATATATTCAGCATGTATCAAAAAGAGGTTGGCTTCAAGTAACAGAATTATTTACTCATGTAAACATAAGTCTAAATGGCAGACAACTATTAGTATCAGCAAAAATTCAATGGCTTTAGCTCCATTTCTCTGTGGTCCTTTGCTTGTCCATTAGGTTTCCCTATGGCTTTATCACCATACCCCATGGTGCTAAGAGGAGGAAACAGAGTTGCTTAGATAAACTCTCTTAAGAGTGAGAAAGTACCCTTCCTAGAAGAACCCAGGAAACCTAGCCTTGGGTCTTAATGTTCTAGAATGAGTCACATATCCATTTCTCAATCAGTGCCTTTGCACAGGAAATTTCCAAGTCTGTACATCCTTAAACCAAACACTTCATCAAGGCCTATGAGATTATCCTGACTGCCTTCAGTGAATCGGAGCTTACCTCTGGACCTGGGAGTCAATCCCTCAAGCTGCATATTTACTAATGGTGGGCAAATTTGATAAGGATGTAGATAAGAAAACCACAATGTCAGTTGTACAACATGTAAATCTTTTCTTGTGCACATTTTTAGAGGAAGCAAAGCCATTATATCAATCATGTAAACTATATTTTAGAAGATGACAAAAATATTTAACCTTGCCCTACAAGCTGATATTCTATTAAAATACTACATTTGCTTATATCAAGCCAAGAAAAGTCACGTCAGAGAACAAATGTGAAACATTCACCCATTTGTGAATTTTGTAATATCTGTGCTATCCACCAAGTAGCACTTAATGTTTTTGACAATTGAGATGTCATCTTTATGGTAATACGTATAATATATTTTTGCAGTAAGTACAATTTTCTGGCTGAGCTATCCATCTAGAGTCATTATTGACTGATGATAAAAAAATATTGCTTTGTAATAATAAGGCTCATTGCCTTATTGGTTTCTCTTTTCTTCAGGTCATAATAAATGTGCTTAAAGACATGGGGCCAAATTTTGCGTAGATTTCAGTTCTGGCATAAAGTTTGACTAAAGACTTTTTCCTTTCACTAACTAGCCTTATTTAGTGACCCAGGCCATCCTTGCTTTGTGATTCAATGTCAAGACACAGATTTCCCAGTGGGTAAGATAACAAATCAAACAAAAGTAGACTTGAGACAGCAAGCTGGGTGAACAAACCTGTCTTGACTAGTGGTACCTTCCAGAAGATTAACTACCTGCCTTATCTTTTCAGTCTGTCTACTTTCCCCTGGATTTGGGCCAGTTTGAGTCTTTTAATATTCTCTCTGTCGAGGTGCCTGAGGACTAGTGACAAAAGCTCTGCTCTCTAAAGATCCTTGCAGTAACTGTGCATACGTACATACACAATACATTTTGAGTGAGACTTAATATATTTAGAACAGAAATCTTGGAGTTGCTCCAAGGGAATCATGGAAATGAAATGGAATCTTTCTCCTTGTGACTGTCAACATTTTCAGCATGGTCACTTCCCTTCCGTGTTAGCATCTGTTTTCACCTTACCTCCTGCTTGTCTCATTTTCCACTCTGTCATTACTTCTTCAGTCGGCCTCTCAACTCTGAAAAGAAAGACCATAAATCTAAATGAATAACATTTTTTTTTTTACAAATTCCAGTATTCTATATTAGTGATTCATTCTATCAGTATTTATTGAGCACTTCTATATGCAAGGCTGGGGAAGGTGTTTTAGAAGATACAAAAACGAGACATAAAATTTCAAAAAGCTTAGCTAGGTATGGCTTATTTCAGGCTTAAAAATAAATGCCAAGTGAAAGGAATAGATAAAGCACTACGGCTGCTTAGGTGAGTGAGAGTGAACACCTACATGGGGAGATAATGGTATAGAAATACATCCTATATGATCTAGGGCTGGGTTGGGGAAACAACTTCTTGCCCCTAGATATTTTTTCCATCTACTGTTTGATGCTCAATGTGCATTGTGCTACACAATTATCACTCTTTAATTATAGGTTTGATCTTGACTCAACTACTCATTAACACTTAAATCATTCTACCTCAGGGCAAACAACTGGGTGAGTATTACTTCAGCCCACTGTTTTATTCCTTCTCTCTGGCTCTCAGCAAATAAACTCTTGAAACTGCTGCTCCAGTGTTACCCTCTCTGCTCTAGAAATATCTTTAGTGGAGTAGTTTCTTCTTCCTTTATGTTCTTATAGCATCCTACATATTTCTCTATTACAGAATATAAAGTATTTTACTATAGTTACCTATTTATACATTTCTCTTCCTTATTAGATGGTGAGTCCTTCAGGCCAGGGATGAGATACTAAACTAGATACTAAAAAATACTATGTACACTATAAAATATAATAGTAATTACTCACAATTGTAAATATCAGAAAAAATTTTAAATTTATTCTTTATACTATGTGTTGCTAACATATGATTATAACTAATGGATTTTTATGCCAAAAGATGTTGAAAATATAGAAATAAAAAAGAAGTAAATAAAAAACCACCAATAATTGTATAACAGAGATGATATTATTTACATATAGATACATATCTACCCAAATTTATATGTGAGGACTCTCACATAGACTCCTGTCATCATGCTGTGTATGTGATGTAGTACTTTCACTTTTTCTGCTAAAAGCTTTACTGTGATCTTTTTCCAAAGCCACTGAATATTTTTAAAAGATAAAAAGAATCCTAATGAATGCACATTGGTGTACCTCATAGATGTGCCATCGTTTATTTAGACATTTAAGTAGTTTCCAATTTTTCACAGTATTCAAAAATACTTTGATAATCATTTATTAATTAAAATGTGCTAGACATACTGTTAGCTAAGTACTCTTCTAGACACTGAAATTTATGTGCACAGAACTTTGTATACATTTTGATTGTTTTTGTAGCATAAATCAACAGAATTAATGTTATAGGCTGAAGGTCATGCTGACATTTTAGGGGGTTGATACTCCTCTAGAAATGTAATAGTTTGTGCTTCCATAGTGATATATAAGCAGCTCCTCTCCTTACTTGGGCAATTTTTTTTTTTTTTTCCAGTACGGGTTAGATTACGGGTTAGTGTTAGGGTATGAGTTAGGATTAGGGTACGGGTTAGGGTACGGTTTAGGGTTAGTGTTAGGGTTAGGGTACGGGATAGGGTTAGGGTACAGTTTAGGGTATGGCTACGGGTTAGGGTTAGGTTACGTGTTAGGGTATGGGTTAGTGTTAGCGTACGGGTTAGGTTTATGGTACGGTTTAGAGTAAGGGTTAGGGTTAGGGAATGGGTAGAGTTTAGGGTACAGGTTAGGGTACAGCTATGAGTTAGGGTTAGGGTAAGGGTTTGGGTTAGTGTACGGGAGAGGGTTAGGGTACATGATAGGGTTAGTGTATGGGTTAGGGTTAGTGTACTTGGGCAATTTTAAGTTAAAATATAATGTTATACTCATTATTTGTGATGGAGATAGCAATAAGGGTAAGGATTGGGAAAGAATAAAGTAATTTAAGAGTTGGGAAAATAAGACTGTTGTGAAGAGTATTATTTCAAGTTGCAGTTTTATTTGGTTAACCAAAAGTATGAGTATGAGTTATTTTTGTTTCTTTTTGTCAGATTTTTTTCTTACTTGTTTTTAAAAATGACCAAGATAGAGTTATGTGTCATAATCTCATACTCATGGTTATGTCCCTTTCTCATTGTGTTTTTTTCTCATTACAAAGTATACTATTAATCATCATGTATAATCCTGATAGTATTTAGAGGGAATTTTAAAATTCAGTTAGAAAACTTGCTTCTTCATCTATTTCTCCAAGGCGTTTCTAGGTTCCACCCGTTGTATGGTTCAATAATCAGAAATAGAATCCCCTTCCAAATGAGGTAAAAGATTTAGGTAATTTGCTGCTCAAAAATACAAGGACAAATTTGGCATTGAACCAAATTGAATCAATACCTTCTTTTCCTCATTTTTTTTCTCTGAGTACTGGAAGAGAAACTTGGGAAGCTATACTTAGGGACTAAAAGTTACATGAAAGCCTCTCCTTCAGGGAAGGCTTGAAAGAAACATCCCTTGAAATTTTTCTCTCTCCCTCTTCCTGTATTTTTAGTTACTTCAGGGCTCTGAACCGGGACCAAGGCCTGGGGATTCAGTCATGACTGTGATCACGTTTGTCAAAGGTCTGTCTTGTGTCAATCTCTTCAAAGAACTAGTGTATTTATTTATCCATTGTATTGCTTTTTTACTTGTCAGTACATTAATTTAAGCCTATACCTTTATTTTACTTTTCTTCTTGTTTTGAATTAAATTCTTAGTAAATTTCCTCCATACCTTTTATTTTAAATAATATAAACAGAATTTAAAAATTTTTTCTCTAAGCACGCCCTGGCCATATTCATTAATTTTTATGTATTATATATTATATTATTTTAATTATATTCTAAATTGTCTGTATTTGCCACCAACAGACAACCCAAGAGTTCACCAACCCAAGTTTAGTTCACCAACCCAAGAGTTGAGGGATGTTTTTTTTCTTTAAGGTTAGATTTTTAGGTTTCCAATTTGCCTGATGTGTATGTGTTTATGTGCAATTCTGTTAATTGCCTGATGTATTAAATTATTGTCAGAAAATGTGATTATCATAATTTCCAATTAGGGAATTTGTCAATGTTTTCTTTGTAATCTGTGGTGTGACTAACTTTTAAAAATACTTCTTGGACATTTGAAAATAACTTTTGTTCTTCACTGGTAGGGATCAGTGTTTGGCCTATGATTTGCATATTTAAAAATATTTTTTTATTTTTATGTATTTCAGTATTCCATTTCTTGGCAATTGAAGATGTAGACTATTAGGTGTCCATTAGGGCATGCCTTCTATTAATATAAAACAGCTGTAAATCGTTTAATATTTTGGAGTCCTGACTTATACCTTGTATAAAGATGATGATCTGGGAGGTTTGGGCATTAATTAAGTGGAGTAATTACTGTGCACACAATGTCCCTGAGAGCTGGCAGAACAGGCAGGTAGGGCAAAGACCACGGAGAGTCCCACAAAAGTATTGCTTTGCTAGGTTGACTCTTTAGTGTATTCCAAAAGTGATAGGCCTCATGAGGTAATAAAAGGAATTGGGCCAAAAGTCTGCTCTTGAGGTATCTTCTGATGGAATTTTAATGGAGAATCTTAAAAGAAATCATTATTTTGTCAAATTTTTGCAGCAAGAAAAGAATGAACATTTTCTATCACAGTTCTCTCCTCACATTATCTCAAGCTTTCTTCACTATTAAGACTATATATATTTTTAGAAACTCCCAATTTTCTTCCCTATAATTTCCCCACTTTTTTTTGTATCTCACAACTACTCAAATGCCTTTTCTTTCTAGAACCCCAAACCTTCTCATCTCCTACAATTATAATATCATCTTCCATGTGTTCATTGCCAATTTCTCAAAAGACCACCAGAAAAACCTGATTACACAAAGATGTACCGCAGTAAGGGAAACTATCACTTTGTCAAAATTTTGGTAATAACGTCTGAAAATGGGGAAATTAGGAAAAGGTATCTGTTGGGATTCAGCACCTGGGATGTGTCCTTGTAAGATGGATCTGACAAGGAGGGAGACTTATCTCGACTAGACAAAGTGTATGGTATAATAGCTTTGGATTGGTGGACAAAATGAGAGTCTCGAAATTAGTCTTGGTGAAAAAGCTGTCTGGTTGGGTCACAGTCTTAACTTCCAGAACAGTGTTTCATATAGGTTACTTTGCTTAGTCTCAGTACTATTTAACACAGGAATGAAAAAGTATGCCTCCGGCCCTAGTATTGTTTAACCCAGAAATAGGGTATTATGCTGGTTTTAGTTCTCACCACTCCCTATTTAAAATGCCACCACCGGGAATTCCCTTTGGAGGTTTAGTGGTTAGAAGTTAGTGCTTTCACTACTGTGGCCTGGGTTCAATCCCTGGTTGGGGAACTAAGATCCTGCAAGTGTGGCACGGCCAAAAAAATGAATTAAAAAATAAATAATAAAATAAAAAGCCACCACCAACTTTCTTTCTATTACCATCATCTCCTTTTTTTCTCTAAGAACCTCTCATCTTCCTTTGCTCTCAAGATCTTTTCAACTCCTCTTTCTCTACACCACCTTTAATGTCCCCTTGCCCTCAGGAACACTAAAACAGTTTAGGACAGAAAGAGGTCTTATAAGTGAGGGCACTATTTCTAGTCTCAGAAATTGCAAAAATAGTCCCACAAGTTGCCAAAATCATTCACTTTCCTTCTGACTACACTTCTTAATCTGTTACTCTGCTCCCACATTCTTATTTTTTCCCCCCTGCTTCTACTCACTACTGTATTCTTTGGATGTGAATTCCAACACCCCACCTGCCCCAAACCACCCACAGAAAAATGAGTGGCAACCAGGCAAGAGGAGAAAGTAAAATATTGATTCCAAATAGAGTCATGAATAGTAAGCATCCTGGAAGCTTTATTAAAAAACTTTTTTTTTCACGATGAATAGCCATTTCCCTGTTTTATCTTTTGGTTTTTCTTGGAGGTGATATATGAAAGTACTTGGAAAGACTTCTTGTTATAAAAGGAGAAGAAAAGGCCAAAATATAAACTAATCCCTGAAAGAATAGCACTGAGGTTGTACTGAAACAGATTACAATATCATTGTCCTGGTTTTATTTATGCATTTTTACAGGAAGGTGTAGAGGGAAAGCAGTAAAGTGGAGAGCCATTGCTTTATCCTTACTATTCTAACATGCTTCTCTCATTTATTTTTTATTTTTAAATTTAATTTAATTAAAAAAGTATAATTGACATATAATACTATTAGTTTCAGGGGCACAACCTAATGATTCAATTTGTATATATTGTGAAATGATCACCACAATAAATCTACTTAACGTTCATCACTATACATAGTTACAAAATTTTTTTTCTTCTAATGAGAACTTTTAAGCTCTATTCTTTAGCAACTTTCAAATATATAATACAGCATTATTAACTATAGTCACCATGCTGCACTTACAGCACCAGGACTTATTTATTTTATAACTGTCAGTTTGTCCCTTTTGACCACCTTCACCCATATCACCCACCCTTCACACCTTGCATCTGGCAACTACCAACTTGTTCTCTGTATCTATGAGTTTGTTTGTTAGATTCCACATAAGTGAGGTCATTTTCTCTTAATGTAGGCATTTATCGCTATAAACTTCCCTCGTAGCACTGCTTATGCTTCACCTCATAAGTTTTGATATGTTGTGTTTTCATTTTCACTTGTTTCAAGATATTTTTGAATTTGCCATTGATTTCATCTTTGACCCACTGGTTTCCAGGAGTGTGTTAATTTCCACATATTTGACCGTTGTCGTTGGAAAAGGTACTTCATATGATTTCAGTCTTTTAAAATTTTTTTTTTTTTTTTGCGGTACGCGGGCCTCTCACTGTTGTGGCCTCTCCCGTTGCGGAGCGCAGGCTCCGGACGCACAGGCTCAGCAGCCATGGCTCACAGGCCCAGCCACTCCGTGGCATATGGGATCCTCTCAGACTGGGGCACGAAACCGTGTTCCCTGCATCGGCAGGCGGACTCTCAACTACTGCGCCACCAGGGAAGCCCCAGTCTTTTAAAATTTGCTTATACTTGTTTTGAACCCAATATCTGATCTATCCTGGAGAATGTTCCGTATGTGCTTGAGAAGAATGTATATTCTGCTGCCCTTCGTTGAAATGTTCTGTATATATCTGTTAGGTACATTGGATGTAAAGTATAGTTTAAGTTCAATGTTTCCTCATTGGCTTTCTTTCTGGATGATCTATCCATTGATCAAAGTGGATACTGTAATATTGTTTATTAGTCCCTTCAGATCTGTTAGTTTGTTTAATATATTTATGTGCTCTGATGTTACGTGCATATTTATTTACAATTATTATATCCTTTTGATGAATTGACCATTTTATCACTATTAATGACCTTTTTTGTCTCTTGTTATAGTTTCCTACTTAATTAACTTAGTCGATTTTGTCTGATATAAGTATAGATAACCTCTGCTCTCTCTTTTGATTTCCATTTGCATGGAATGGCTTTTTTCCATATCTTCATTATGAGAGTGAATGTCATGGAGGCAGCATGTAGTTGGGTATATTTTTGTTTGTTTCTCTTTTTTTTTAACCATCCTATAATTGTATTTTTTTAACATCTTTATTGGAGTATAATTGCTTTAAAATGGGGTGTTAGTTTCTGCTTTATAACAAAGTGAATCAGTTATACATATACATATGTCCCCATATCTCTTACCTCTTGCACATCCCTCCCTCTCACCCTCCCTATGCCACCCCTCTAGGTGGGTGGTCACAAAGCATCGAGCTGATCTCCCTGTGCTATGCGGCTGCTTCCCACTAGCTATCTGTTTTACGTTTGGTAGTGTATATATATGTCCATGCCACTCTCTCAATTTGCCCCAGCTTATCCTTTCCCCAACCCGTATCCTCAAGACCATTCTCTAGTAGGTCTGCATCTTTATTCCCGACTTGCCCCTAGGATCTTCATGACCATTTTTTTTCAGATTCCATATATATGTGTTAGCATACAGTATTTGTTTTCCTCTTTATGACTCACTTCACTCTGTGTGACAGTATCTAGGCCCATCCACCTCACTACAAAAAACTCAGTTTTGTTCTTTTTCCTGGCTGAGTAATATTCCATTGTATATATGTGCCACATCTTCTTTATCCATTCATCTGTCGATGGACACTTAGGTTGCTTCCATGTCCTGGCTATTGTAAATAGAGCTGCAATGAACATTTAGGTACATGACCCTTTTTGAATTATGGTTTTCTCAGGGTATATGCCCAGTAGTGGGATGGCTGGGTCATAAGGTAGTTCTATTTTTAGTTTTTTAAGGAACCTCCATACTTTTCTCCATAGTGGCTGTATCAATTTACATTCCCACCAACAGGGCAAGAGGGTTCCCTTTTCTCCACACCCTCTCCAGCATTTATTGTTTCTAGATTTTTTGATGATGGCCATTCTGACTGGTGTCAGATGATGTCTCATTGTAGTTTTGATTTGCATTTCTCTAATGATTAATGATGTTGAGCATTCTTTCATGTGTTTGTTGGCAATCTGTATATCTTCTGTGGAGAAATGTCTATTTAGGTCTTCTGCCCATTTTTGGATTGGGTTGTTTGTTTTTTTAATGTTGAGCTGCATAAGCTGCTTGTAAATTTTGGAGATTAATCCTTTGTCAGTTATTTCATTTGCAAATATTTTCTCCAATTCTTAAGGTTGTCTTTTCTTCTTGTTTATGGTTTCCTTTACTGTGCAAAAGCTTCTAAGTTTCATTAGGTGCCATTTGTTTATTTTTGGTTTTATTTCCATTTCTCTAGGACCTGGGTCAAAAGGCATCTTGCTGTGATCTTTGTCAGAGAGTGTTCTGGCTATGTTTTCCTCTAACAGTTAGATGGTGTCTGGCCTTACATTTAGGTCTTTAATCCATTTTGAGTTTATTTTTGTGTATGGTGTTAGGGAGTGTTCTAATTTCATTCTTTTACATGTAGCTCTCCAGTTTTCCCAGCACCACTTATTGAAGAGGCTATCTTTTCTCCATTGTATATTCTTGAATCCTTTGTCAAAGACAGGGTGACCATATGTGCGTGGGTTTGTCTCTGGGCTTTCTATCCTGTTCCATTGATCTATATTTCTGTTTCTGTGCCAGTACCATACTGTCTAGATTACTGTAGCTTTGTAGTATAGTCTCAATTCAGGGAGCCTGATTCCTCCAGCTCCGTTTTTCTTTTTCAAGATTGCTTTGGCTTTTCGGGGTCTTTTGTGTTTCCATACAAATTGTGAAATTTTTTGTTCTACTTCTGTGGAAAATGACAGTGGTAGTTTGATAGGGATTGCACTGAATCTGTAGATTGCTTTGGGTAGTAGAGTCATTTTCACAATGTTGATTCTTCCAATCCAAGAACATGGTATATCTCTCCATCTATTTGTATCATCTTTAATTTCTTTCATCAGTGTCTTATAATTTTCTGCATACAGGTCTTTTGTCTCCTTAGGTAGGTTTATTCCTGGGTATTTTATTCTTTTTGTTGCAATGGTAAATGAGAGTGTCTTCTTAATTTCTCTTTCACATTTTTAATCATTAGTGTATAGGAATGCAAGAGATTTCTGTGCATTAATTTTGTATCCTGCTACTTTACCAGATTCATTGATTAGCTCTAGTAGTTTTCTGGTAGCTTCTTTAGGATTCTCTATGTATAGTATCATGTCATCTGCAAACAGTGACAGCTTTACTTCTTCTTTTCTGATTTGAATTCCTTTTATTTCTTTTTCTTCTCTGATTGCTGTGGCTAAAACTTCCAAAACAATGTTGAATAGTAGTGGTGAGAGTGGGCAACCTTGTCTTGTTTCTGATCTTAGTGGAAATGGTTTCAGCTTTTCACCATTGAGGACGATGCTGGCTATGGGTTTATCATATATGGCCTTTATTATGTTGAGGAAGGTTCCCTCTATGCCTATTTTCTGGAGGGTTATTATCATAAATAGGTGTTGAATTTTGTCAAAAGCTTTCTCTGCACCTATGAGATGAACCTATGGTTTTTCTCCTTCAATTTGTTAATATGGTGTATCAAGTTGATTGATTTGCATATATTGAAGAATCCTTGCATTCCTGGGATAAACTCCACTTGATCATAGTGTATGATCCTTTTAATGTGCTGTTGGATTCTGTTTGCTAGTATTTTGTTGAGGATTTTTGCATCTATGTTCATCATTGATATTGGCCTGTAGTTTCCTTTCTTTGTGACATCTTTCTCTGGTTTTGGTATCAGAGTGATGGTGGCCTAGTAGAATGAGTTGTGGAGTGTTCCTCCCTCTGCTACATTTTGGAAGAGTTTGGGAAGGATACATGTTAGCTCTTCTATAAATGTTGGATAGAATTTGCCTGTGAAGCCGTCTGGTCCTGAGCTTTTGTTTGTTGGAAGAGTTTTAATCACAGTTTCAATTTCAGTGCTTGTGATTGGTCTGTTCATATTTTCTATTTCTTCCTGCTTCAGTCTCGGAAGGTTGTGTATTTCTAAGAATTTGTCCATTTCTTCCAGGTTGTCCATTATATTGGCATACAGATGCTTGTAGTAATCTCTCATGGTCCTTTGTATTTCTGCAGTGTCAGTTTTTACTTCTCCTTTCTCATTTCTAATTCTGTTGATTTGACTCTTCTCCCTTTTTTTCTTGATGAGTCTGGCTAATGGTTTATCAATTTTGTTTATCTTCTGAAAGAACCAGCTTTTAGTTTTATTGATCTTTGCTATTGTTTCCTTCATTTCATTTATTTCTGATCTGATCTTTATGATTTCTTTCCTTCTGCTAACTTTGGGGGTTTTTGTTCTTCTTTCTCTAATTGCTTTAGGTGTAAGGTTAGGTTGTTTATTTGAGGTGTTTCTTGTTTCTAAAGGTAGGATTGTGTTTCTATAAACTTCCCTCTTAGAACTGCTTTTGCTGCATCCCATAGGTTTTGGGTCCTGGTGTTTTCATTGTCATTTGTTTCTAGGTATTTTTTGATTTCCTCTTTGATTTCTTAAGTGATCTCTTGGTTATTAAGTAGTGGGTTATTTAGCCTCCATGTGTTTGTATTTCTTACAGATTTTTTCCTGTAATTGATATCTAGTCTCATAGCATTGTTGTCGGAAAAGATACTTGATATGATTTCAGTTTTCCTAAATTAACCAAGGCTTGATTTGTGACCCAAGATATGATTTATCCTGGAGAATGTTCCATGAGCACTTGAGAAGAATGTGTATTGTGTTGTTTTTGGATGGACTGTCCTAAAAATGTCAATTAAGTCCATTTTGTTTAATGTATCATTTAAAGCTTGTGTTTCCTTATTTATTTTCATTTTGGATGATCTGTCCATTGGTGAAAGTGGGGTGTTAAAGTGCCCCCTCTATTATTGTGTTACTGTCCATTTCCCCTTTTATGGCTGTTAGTATTTGCCTTATGTATTGAGGTGCTCCTATGTTGGGTGCATAAATATTTATAATTTGTATATCTTCTTCTTGGATTGATCCCTTGATCATTATGTCATGTCTTTCTTTGACTCTTGTAATAGGCTTTATTTTAAAGCCAATTTTGTCTGATATGTATGAGAATTGCTACTCCAGCTTTCTTTTTTTTTTGTTTTTTTTTTGTGGTACACGGGCCTCTCACTGTTGTGGCCTCTTCCGTTGTGGAGCACAGGCTCCGGATGCACAGGCTCAGCGGCCAAGGCTCACAGGCCCAGCCGCTCCATGGCATGCGGGATCTTTTCAGACCGGGGCACGAACCCGTGTCCCCTGCATCGGCAGGCAGACTCTCAACCACTGTGCCACCGGGGAAGCCCCCCAGCTTTCTTTTGATTTCCATTTGTATGGAATATTTTTACCATCCCCTCACTTTCAATCTGTATGTGTCCCTTGGTCTGAAGTGGGTCTCTTGTAGATAGCATATATATGGGTCTTGTTTTTCGATCCATTCAGCCAATCTCTGTGTTTTGGTTGGAGCATTTAATCCATTTACATTTAAGGTAATTATCGATATGCATGTTCCTATTACCACTTTTTAAATTGTTTTGGGTATAGTATTGTAGGTCTTTTCCTTCTCTTGTGTTCCCTGCCTAGAGAAGTTCCTTTAGCATTTGTTGTAAAGCTGGTTTGGTGGTGATGAATTCTCTTAGCTTTTGCTTGTCTATAGAGATTTTAATTTCTCTGTCAAATCTGAATGAGATCCTTGCTGGGTAGAATAATCTTGGTTGTAGGTTTTTCTCCTTCATCACTTTAAATATGTCCTGACACTCCCTTCTGGCCTGCGGAGTTTCTGCTGAAAGATCAGCTGTTAACCTTATGGGGATTCCCTTATGTGTTATTTGTTGTTTTTCCCTTGTTGCTTTTAATATTTTTTCTTTGTATTTAATTTTTGATAGTTTGTTTAATATGTGTCTTGGCGTGTTTCTCCTTGGATTTATCCTGTATGGGACTCTGTGCTTCCTGGAGTTGATTATTTCCTTTCCCATATTAGGGAAGTTTTCAACTATAATCTTTTCAAATACTTTCTCAGTCCCTTTCTTTTTCTCTTCTTCTTCTGGGACCCCTATAATTCGAATGTTAGTGCATTTAATGTCATCCCAGAGGTCTCGGAGACCGTCCTCAATTCTTTTCATTCTTTTTTCTTTATTCTGCTCTGCAGTAGTGATTCCCACTATTTTGTCTTCCAGGTCACTTATCCATTCTTCTACCTCAGTTATTCTGCTATTGATTCCTTCTAGAGAATTTTTAATTTCATTTATTGTGTAGTTCATCTCTGTCTGTTTGCTCTTTAGTTCTTCTACGTCCTTGTTAAACGTTTCTTGTATTTTCTCCATTCTATTTCCAAGATTTTGTATCATCTTTACTATCATTATTCTGAATTCTTTTTCATGTAGACTGCCTATTTCTTCTTCATTTGTTAGGGCTGGTGGGTTTTTGCCTTGCTCCTTTATCTGCTGTGTGTTTCTCTGTCTTCTCATTTTGCGTAACTTACTGTGTTTGGGGTCTGCTTTTCGCAGGCTGCAGGTTCATAGTTCCCATTGTTTTTGGTTCAGTGGGCTGTGTAGGCTTTCTGGTGGAGGGGACCAGTGCCTGTGTTCTGGTGGATGAGTCTGGATCTTGTCTTTCTTTTGGGCAGTTCCATGTCTTGCGGTGTGTGTTTAGGTGTCTGTGGACTTATTATGATTTTAGGGAGCCTCTGTGCTAGTGGATGGGGTTTTGTTCCTGTCTTGCTAGTTGTTTGGCATAGGGTGTCCAGCACTGTATCTTGCTGGTTTTTGAGTAGAGCTGGTTCTTGGTGTTGAGATGGAGAACTCTGGGAGATTTTCGTCATTTGATGTTACATGAAGCTGGAAGGTCTCTTGTGCATAAGTGTCCTAAACTTGGCTCTCCAACCTCAGTGGCACATCCCTGACACCTGGCTGGAGCACCAAGAGCCTGTCCTCCGCATGGCTCAGAATAAAGGGAGGAAAGAAAGAAAGAAAGAAAGAAAGAAAGAAAGAAAGAAAGAAACAAAGAAGATAAAATAAAATAAAGTTATTAAAATAAAAAATAATTATTAAGTAAAAAATTTTTTTAAGTAATAAAGAAAAAAAAAACGGGCAGACAGAACCCTAGGACATATGGTAAAAGCAAAGCTATACAGACAAAATCACACACAGACGCATACACATACTCACAAAAAGAGAAAAAGGGGAAAAAATACATATATATATCATTGCTCCCAAAGTCCACCTCCTCAATTTGGGATGATTCGTTGTCTATTCAGGTATTCCACAGATGCAGGGTACATCGAGTTGATTATGGAGATTTAATCTGCTGCTCCTAAGGCTGCTGGGAGAGATTTCCCTTTCTTTTCTTTGTTCGCAGAGCTCCTGGGGTTCAGCTTTGGATTTGGCCGCGCCTCTGCATGTAGGTCGCCTGAGGCCATCTGTTCTTCGCTCAGAAAGGATGGGGTTAAAGAAGCAGCTGCTTCGGGGTTCTGGCTCACTCACGCCGGGGCGAGGGAGGGGTACGGATGAGGGGCAAGCCTGCGGTAGCAGAGGCCGGCATGACGTTGCACCAGCCTGAGGCGCGCCATGCTTTCTCTCGGGGAAGTTGTTACTGGATCACAGGACCCTGGCAGTGGCGGGCTGCACAGGCTCCTGGGAGGGGATGTGTGGTTAGTGACCTGTGGTTGCAAACAGGCTTCTTTGTGGTGGCAACAGCAGCCTTAGTGTCTCATGCCCGTCTCTGGGGTCTGTGCTGATAGCCGCAGCTCGCGCCTGTCTCCGAAGGTCCTTTAAGCGGCGCTCTTAATCCCCTCTCCTTGCGCACCAGGAAACAAAGAGGCAAGAAAAAGTCTCTTGCCTCTTCAGCAGCTCCAGACTTTTTCCCCCGACCCCCTCCGGCCAGCTGTGGCGCACTAGCCCCCTTCAGGCTGTGTTCATGCAGCCAACCCCAGTCCTCTCCCTGGGATCTGAGCTCCGAAGCTGGAGTCTCAGCTCCCAGCCCCGACCCGACCCTGTGGGTGAGCAGAGAAGCCTCTAGGGCTGGTGAGTGCTGGTCAGCACTGATCCTCTGTGCGGGAATCTCTCTGCCTTGCCCTCCGCACCTGTGTTGCTGCGCTCTCCTCCGTGGCTCTGAAGCTTCCCTCCTCCACCTCCCCAGCAGTCTCCGCCCGTGAAGGGGCTTCCTATTGTGTAGAAACCTTTCCTCCTTCACAGCTCCCTCCCTGAGGTGCAAGTCCCGCCCCTGTTTTTTGTCTCTGTTTTTTTTCTTTTGCCGTACCCGGGTACGTGGGGAGTTTCTTGCCTTTTGGGAAGTCTTAGGTCTTCTGCCAGCATTCAGTGGGTGTTCTGGAAGGTGATCGCGTCTTACTCTTCTGCCATCTTGAAGCTCTCCCCATTTGTTTCTTTTTTTAACAACTTTATTGCAGTATAATTGTTTTACAGAGTTGTGTTAGTTTCTGCTGTATAACAAAGTGAATCAGCTATATGTATATCCCCAAATCCCCTCCCTCTTGCATATACCTCCCACCCTCCTTATCCCACCCCTCTACATGGTCACAAAGCACTGAGCTGATCTCCCTGTGCCTTGCAGCTGCTTCCCAATAGCTATCTGTTTTACATTTGGTAGTGTATATATGTCAGTGCTACTCTCTCACTTCATCCCAGCTTACCTTTCCCTCTCCCCATGTCCTCAAGTCCATTCTCTATGTCTGTGCCTTTATTCCTGTCCTGGCCCTAGGTTCATCACAAATATATATATATTTTTAGATTATATACATATGTGTTAGCATAGGGTATTTGTTTTCTCTTTCTGACTTACTTTACTCTGTATGACAGACTCTATGTCCATCCACCTCACTACAAATAACTCAATTTCATTTCTTTTAATGGCTGAATAATATTCCATTGTATATATGTGCCACATCTTCTTTATCCATTCGTTTGCGATGGACACTTAGGCTGCTTCTATGTCCTGGCTATTATAAATAGTGCTGCAATGAACATTGTGATACATGACTCCTTTTGAATTATGGTTTTCTCAGGGAATATGCCCAGTAGTGGGATTTCTGGGTCGTATGGTAGTTCTATTTTGAGTTTTTTAAGGAGCCTCCATACAGTTCTCCATAGTGGCTGTATCAATTTACATTCCCACCAACAGTGCAAGAGGGTTCCCTTTCTCCACACCCTCTCCAGCATTTATTGTTTGTAGATTTTTTGATGATGGACATTCTGACTAGTGTGAGGTGATACCTCATTGTAGTTTTGATTTGTATTTCTCTAATTATCAGTGATGTTGAGCATTTTTTCATGTGTTTGTTGGCAATGTGTATATCTTCTTTGGACAAATGTCTATTTAGATCTTCTGCCCATTTTTGGATTGCATTGTTTGTTTTTTTGATATTGAGCTACATGAGCTGCTTGTAAATTTTAGAGATTAATCCTTGTCTGTTGGTTCGTTTACAAATATTTTCTCCCATTCTGAAGGTTGTCTTTTTGTCTTGTTTATGGTTTCCTTTGCTATGCAAAATCTTTGAAGTTTCATTAGGTCCCATTTGTTTATTTTTGTTTTTAGTTCCATTTCTCTAGGAGGTAGGTCAAAAAAGATCTTGCTGTGATTTATGTCATAGAATATTCCACCTTTGTTTTCCTCTAAGAGTTTTATAGTAAATGGCCTTACATTTAGGTCTTTAATCCATTTTGAGTTTATTTTTGTGTGTGGTGTTAGGGAGTGTTCTAATTTCATTCTTTTACATGCAGCTGTCCAGTTTTCCCAGCACCACTTATTGAAGAGGCTGTCTTTTCTCCATTGTATATTTTTGCCTCCTTTTTCAAAGATAAGACAACCATATGTGCGTGGGTTTATATTTGGGGTTTCTGTCCTGTTCCATTGATCTATATTTCTGTTTTTGTGCCAGTACTATACTGCCTTGATTACTGTAGATTTTTAGTATAGTCTGAAGTCAGGGAGCCTGATTCCTCCAGCTCTGTTTTTCTTTCTCAAGATGGCTTTGGCTATTCGGGGTCTTTTGTTTTTCCATAGAAATTGTGATTTTTTTTGTTGTAATTCTGTGAAAAATGACATTGGTAGTTTGATAGGGATTGCATTGAATCTGTACATTGCTTTGGGTAGTATAGTCATTTTCACAATGTTGATTCTTCCAATCCAAGAATGTGGTATATCTCTCCATCTGTTGCTATCATCTTTAATTTCGATCATCAGTGTCTTATGGTTTTCTGCATACAGGTTTTATGTCTCCTTAGGTAGGTTTATTCCCAGGTATTTTATTCTTTTTGTTGCAACGGGAAATGGGAGTGTTTTCGTAATTTCTCTTTCAGATTTTTCATCATCTGTGTATAGGAATGGAAGAGATTTCTGGGCATTAATTATGTATCCTGCTACTCTACCTAATTCATTGATTAGCCCTCATGGTTTTCTGGTGGCATCTTTAGGATTCTCTATGTATAGTATCATGTCATCTGCAAACAGTGACACTTTTACTTCTTCTTTTCCAGTTTGGATTCCTTTTATTTCTTTTTTTTTTCTGATTGCTGTGGCTAAAGCTTCCAAAATTATGTTGGATAATAGTGGTGAGTGGACAACCTTGTCTTATTCCTGAACTTAGAGGAAATGGTTTCAGATTTTCACCATTGAGAATGATGTTGGCTGTGGGTTTGTCATATATGGCCTTTATTATGTTGAGATAAGTTCACTCTATGCCTACTTTCTGGAGAGTTGTTATCATAAATGGGTGTTGAATTTTGTCAAAACCTTTTCCTGCATCTATTGAGATGATCATACGGTTTTTCTCCTTCAAGTTGTTAATATGGTTTATCACATTGATTGATTTGCGTATATTGAAGAATCCTTGCATTCCTGGGATAAACCCGACTTGATCATGGTGTATGATCCTTTTAATGTGCTGTTGGATTCTGTTTGCTAGTATTTTGTTGAGGATATTTGCATCTAGGTTCATCAGAGATATTGGCCTGTAGTTTTCTTTTTTTGTGATATCTCTTTCTGAATTTGGTATCAGGGTGATGGTGGCCTCGTAGAATGAGTTGCAGAGTGTTCTAATCTCTGCTATATTTTGTAAGAATTTGAGAAGGGTAGGTGTTAGCTCTTCCCTAAATGGCTGATAGAATTCGCCTGTGAAGCCATCTGGTCCTGGGCTTTTGTTTGTTGGAAGATTTTTAATCACACTCTCAATTTCAGTGCTGTGATTGGTCTGTTTATATTTTCTATTTCTTACTGGTTCAATGTCAGAAGGTTGTGCTTTTCTAAGAATTTGTCCATTTCTTCCAGGTTTTCCATTTTATTGGCATACAATTGCTTGTAGTAGTCTCTCATGATCCTTTGTATTTCTGCACTGTCAGTTGTTACTTCTCGTCTTTCATTTCTAATTCTGTTGATTTGAGTCTTCTCCCGTTTTTTCTTGATGAGTCTGGCTAATGATTTATCAGTTTTGTTTATCTTCTCAAAGAACCAGCTTTTAGTTTTATTGATCTTTGCTATAGTTTCCTTCATTTCTTTTTCACTTATTTCTGATCTTATCTTTATGATTTCTTTCCTTCTGCTAACTTTGGGTTTTTTTGTTCTTCTTTCTCTAATTGCTTTAGGTGTAAGGTTAGGTTGTTTATTTGAGATGTTTCTTGTTTCTTGAGGTAGGATTGTATTGCTATAATCTTCCCTCTTAGAACTGCTTTTGCTGCATCCCATAGTTTTTGGGTCATCGTGTTTTCACTGTCATTTGTTTCTAGGTATTTTTTGATTTCTTCAGTGATCTCTTGTTTATTTAGTAATGTACTGTTTAGCCTCCATGTGTTTGTATTTTTTACAGTTTTTTTCCTGTAATTGATATCTAGTCTCATAGCATTGTAGTTGGAAAAGTTACCTCATATGATTTCAGTTTTATTAAATTTACCAAGGCTTGAATTGTGACCCAAGATATGATCTATCCTGGAGAATGTTCCATGAGCACTTGACTAGAATGTGTATTCTGTTGTTTTTGGATGGAATGTCCTATAAATATCAATTAAGTTTATCCTGTTTAATGTGTCATTTAAAGCTTGTGTTTCCTTATTTATTTTCATTTTGGAAGATCTGTCCATTGGTGAAAGTGGGTGTTAAAATCCGCTACTCTTATTATTGTATTTGCTTTCGATTTCCCCTTTTATGGATGTTAGCATTTGCCTTATGTATTGCAGTGCTCCTACGTTGGGTACATAAATATTTACAATTGTTATGTCTTCTTCTTGGACTGATCTCTAGATCATTATATACTGTCCTTCGTCTTTCTTAATAGTCTTTATTTTAAAGTCTATTTTGTCTGATATGAGAATTGCTACTCCAGCTTTCTTTTGATTTCCATTTGCATGGAATATCTTTATCCATCCCCTCACTTTCAGTCTGTATGTGTCCCTAGGTCTAAAGTGGGTCTCTTGTAGACAGCCTATAGATGGGTCTTGTTTTTGTATCCATTCAGCCAGTCTGTGTCTTTTGTTTTGAACATTTAATCCATTTACATTTAAGGTCATTATTGATATGTATGTTCCTATTACCATTTTCTTAATTGTTCTGGGTTTATTTTTGTAGGTCTTTTCCTTCTCTTGTGTTTCCTGCCTAGAGAAGTTCGTTTAGCATTTGCTGTAAAGCTGGTTTGATAGTGCTGAATTCTCTTAAGTTTTGCTTATCTGTAAAGGTTTTAATTTCTCCATCAAATCTGAATGAGATCCTTGCTGGGTAGGGTAATCTTTTTTGTAGGGTTTTCCCTTTCATCACTTTATATATGTTCTGCCACTCCCTTCTGGCTTGCAGAGTTTCTGCTGAGAAATCAGCTGTTCACCTCATGGGGATTTCCTTATATGTTATTTGTTGCTCTTCCCTTGCTACTTTTAATATTTTTTCTTTGTATTTAATTTTCATAGTTTGATTAATATGTGTCTCAGTGTGTTCCTCTTTGGGTTTATCCTTTATGGTACTCTCTGTGCTTCCTGGAGTGGATTGACTATATCCTTTCCCATGTTAGGGAAGTTTTCAACTATAATGTGTTCAAATATTTTCTCAGACCCTTTCTTTTTCTGTTCTTCTTCTGGGATCCCTATAATTTGAATGTTGGTGTGTTTAATGTAGTCCCAGTGGTATCTGAGACTGTCCTTAATTCTTTTCATTCTTTTTTCTTTATTCTGCTCTGTGGTAGTTATTTCCACAATTTTTATCTTCCAGGTCACTTATCTGTTCTTCTGCCTCAGTTATTCTGCTATTGATTCCTTCTAGAGTCTTTTTAATTTCAGTAATTGTGTTGTTCATCACTGTTTGTTTTCTCTTTAATTCTTCTAGATTCTTGTTAAACATTTCTTGTATTTTCTCCATTCTGTTTCCAAGATTTTGGATCATCTTTACTGTCATTACTCTGAATTCTTTTTCAGGTATATTGCCTATTTTGTCTTCATTTATTTGGCATTGTAGGTTTTTACCTTTCTCCTTCAATTGTAACGTCGTTTTTTGTTGTTTCTTTTTTTTTTTTTTTTTTTTTTTAATGGGTGGTGCTGGATTCCTGTCTTACTCGTTGTTTGGCCTGAGGGGTCCAGCCCTGACATTTGCAGGCAGTTGGATACAGCTGGGTCTTGGTGCTGAGATGAGGACTTCTGGGGGCCCTCACTCCAGTTGACATTCCCTGGTGTCTGAGGTTCTCTGTTAGCCCAGCAGTTTGGACTTGGAGCTCCCACCACAGGAGCTTGGGCCCTACCTCCCCTCTGGGAACCAAGGTCCTGCAAGCTTTGCTTTGCGGTTAAAAAAAAAAAAAAAGGAGGAAAGAAAATAAAATGGAGCAGTACAATATCGAAGAATAAAAAACAAAATAAAATTGGAAAGATAAAAAATATATTAGGAAAAATAAAACTGTAATTGGAAAAAATGCAACAAAGTAAAATAAAACCACAACCAAAAAAGGAAAAAAACAGGAAAGAGGGAACAAGCCAAAAGGAGAGATTGCTAACAAAGTATAAAGAATAAAATAAAATTAGAAAAATAAAAGATTAATTAGGAAAAATAAAAATATAAAAGTATCAACAACAATGAATCAAGAAGGTAAAACAGAACCCCAATCTGAAAGAGGAAAAAGGAAAAGAAAAAGAAAAAAAAAGAAAACCTTGGCTATGGGGCCGGAGTTTAGGTGGGGGTGGAACTTAGGCAGGGGTGGGGTTTATGGTGGTGTGGGACCTAGGCGGGTGGGGTGGTGACATTGGAGTGTGGTGCGGGGCCTTTTCTTAGGACCTGCACAGAATGGGAGAGGCAGCACATGGAAAGGAGGGCCTCTGGAGTGTGGGGTTCCAGAGTTTGGAGGTAGGACAATGAGTGACGGTGTGTGGGTGGGGTTTAGGCCCAGCGTGTTGGAGGGAGTCTCCGAATGTAGAGGTAGGGCTCTGGGTGGGGATGTAGGGGAGGTGCTTGGGCTCTAAGCTGCAGGAGGGAGGCTCTGAGGGCAGAGGATTAGGCCCGGGAGCCCAACAGGCTTCCCTGTGCCTAAGTGGACAGGGAAAGCACTGGCCCTGTTCCCTTCTGTTCCTTTGCACCCCTCCCCCACTGTATCCCCCAGGGTCTTCCCCATCGCCGCTGGACCCCTAACCGTGGGCGGGTCCCTCTGAGTGTGGGAACTCCTTCCCTCCCGCAGTCATTCCTCAGGGGTCCTGGTCCCAGAGGTCCAGCCTTTACTTTTGCTCCCCCTTCCATCCCTCCCACTCCCTCAGGACCCGAGTGGGTGGAGGGGGCCTAGATGGGCAGAGGATCAGGCCTGGGATCTCTACAGGTTCCTGGGAGTCCAAGTGGGCAGGAGAAACCTGGCCATGCTCCCTTTTGATCCTCTGCCCTCCCAATGACTCCCCAATTTCCCCCTTCGGGTGTGGGGTCCCTTACCTTCCCCCAGCTGCCCCTCAGGGATGCCAGTCCCATCCCACCTCCACTTCTCCTCCCCCTTCACTCCCCCCATGCCCTTCGTCCTACCCCATCGCTGGGGGTTCCTCCTGTCCCCTTAGGTGTCCATGGTCCCCCACCGGTGCCTGGTAGGTGCCATTGTTGTGAGGAGACGCAAATTCCACGTCCTCCTAGTATGCCGTCTTGACTCAGCCTTTTCTTCTCTCATTTTTAAAATGTTGAAAACTTTCAAACCTGTAGAAAAATTGGAAGAACAATGCAATGGGTCTGTATATGCTCCTCATTTATATTCAAGAATTTAAACATTTTTGTAGAATACTTTAACCTGATATATTTCCACATATATTTCCTAAAAATAATTACATCCTCCTACATAGCCAGAATATGTCTATCACCATTGTCATTATATTGATGGTTGTGGGAGTGGGTGTAGAATTAGTCTCATTTTTCTATTCTACAAAAAAGATACCTCACTAAAGAAATAAGTAGTGCTTGGTGCTTTACATTTAATTAAAATAAAAAATATAATAGGAAATTCAGGTTTCTTCACTCAATGAATATTTTGGAGTGATCTTTTCTCTGGACATAAGATTTGAGAAGATTTTTCCAGGTGATTTTGGTTGCGCAGGCTCAGCGGCCATGGCTCACGGGCCCAGCCGCTCCACGGCATGTGGGATCTTCCCAGACCGGGGCACGAACCCGCATCCCCTGCATCAGCAGGTGGACTCTTAACCACTGCACCACCAGGGAAGCCCTTCTAGGTGATTTTGATACTCATATTTAGTTTTGAAAAGTGAAAACTGTATTTTCCTCTTCATTTATTTCCAGCTTCATTAAGGTATGATTGACAAATAAAAATTGTATATATTTAAGGTGCACAATGTGATGATTTGATATACATTGTGAAATGATTACCATAATTAAGCTAAAAACATGTAGGACTACATCAAACTAAAAAGTTTCTGGGGCTTCCCTGGTGGCGCAGTGGTTAAGAGTCCGCCTGCTGATGCAGTGGACGCGGGTTCGTGCCGCGGTCTGGGAAGATCCCACATGCCACGGAGCGGCTGGGCCCGTGAGCCATGGCCTCTGAGCCTGCGTTTCCGGAGCCTGTGCTCCACAACAGGAGAGGCCACAGCAGTGAGAGGCCTGCGTACCTCAAAAAAAAAAAAACAAAAAGTTTCTGCAGAGCAAAGGAAGCAATCAACAAAATGAAAAAGTAATCAGTGGAATGGGAGAAAATACTTGCAATGCAGTATTTTTCTAGTTGTGATTCTCAGATGGCTACAGGGCTCACAGCAGCCTGGGCAGAAAGCTTTTTCTCTCCAAGGCTCAGGGATCGTCAATAGAATGATCATAGACAGAAGAGGTTGAAAGATCCCTAGAGGATGCTAATAGTTAGAAGTTGACAAGGTGAGAAGGAACCTACCAAGGCTACTGAGTAGGAATTGTTAGTGAACTATAGGGATACCAAGAGATAGTCAATCCCCAGGAGGCAAGTGAATAAAATATATAAGGGTGGGAGTGGAAAGCAATATCAAATGTTGTTGAAAGGTCAAGTTAAATGAAGGCTGTGAATTGTCTTTGGCATATTGGAGGTCTCCGGTGACCTTAATACAAAAAGTTCTAGTTGAGTGGTAGGGGTCAAAGCTTGAATGGATTTGGTTTCAAAGGGAATCAGAAAGGAAGAAATAGAGACAGAGGGTGTGGACAACTCTTTTGAGGAGTTGTTTTATAAAGAGAGTGAGTAGAGTACAAGGGGGCATGTGTCAAGGGAAAGAGTTGTCAGGTGGGAGAAATTACAGCATATTTATATGCTGATGGGAATGCTGCGGAGAAAGGAAAAATTGGTAATGTAGAGAGGGGGGGTCGATTACTAGAGTAATTTCCTTGACTAGGTAGAAGGGCTTGGATCTAATACAAAGTGGACAAAAGAGAATTCTTATAGATACATTTTTAAAGTAATTTGTACTGTAGTCTGAATATATTTTCAGATTTATCTTCCTAGTCATGGATTCAATTTTCTGAAATGGAAAGCTGCATTTTAATTAGTTTATCAGACAGTCAGGAAGCAGAATACATGGATACAGGTACACATAGGCTGTCAGACATGGTTATGGCAGACTGATGAAGTCCTCTTCTTATTCCTTATATATTCTCATTAAATTGGAAGCAAAATCATTAGTTCAGGGAGAGCATTAGGAGAAGGTGTAAAAGTGGAGAGGGTATGAAGTAATCTTCGAAGAAGGTGAATAGATGAATTAGATAAATATACTGGGAGAGGGATAGAGACATGCTTGTGGTTTTGAGTCTGGGCAGCATTTTCATCTATGACATCGCCCAGAGAGAGTAAAGCTCTTTATAAAGACCACAGAAGCTGCAACAATATGAGAAAATTGGTGAGAAGTATTTTGTTCTTTCAAAAAGGAGGAATGGGGTTCAAAAAGGATGACCTGAGGGGAAAATATGTATGCTTAGGGCTCCTAGGGCTCCCATTCTCCTTGAAGAAGTAATGTTTCACCCAAAATAGAGGATATATGTTTTGTGAGAAGACTGAAAAGAGTAGAACTAGAGGTCTGCATTGGAGAATGTCAGTGGGACCTCACTTCTTGTCAGCCCTTGGATGCTATGTTCGGATATGAAACCTCTTATTAGGGTCCTCAGGTTCTTTGTATGTACTCCCATCTCTCTAGTGGGTGGATCTGGACTCTTTGCAGCTGAGGATTGGATACCACCCTGTTAGTAGGGCTGATTAAAGACTTGCTAATCTTGTGATTTAAAGTATATAAAGTAATGAAAAACTTACTGTACCTTCAGCTTAAATGTCAATAAGATCAAACTAATGTAAAAGCCCAAATTGAATCTCTGTCATCGTGTAAACTATTTAACATAACAAATTCCTCCTGAATTTGATATATTTTCCCAGGTGAATTTGATACCCTTCCCATTTTGCCCTGCCAGGTGAAAGTTTCCATTCTATAATCTTTCCAACTCTCAATATACTAGAATGGTTCATAATGTTGTCTTTCCTATTTGAAGATCAAAAATTAAGTAATCAGCTGATTTTGAGACTGAAATGCATATGAAATTTGTTATCAAATTTTGGAGATAGAGACCTTAACCTTTGAAAGAGAGGCATGATAGTCTTGACTCAAAGAAGAGCTAACTCAGAGACAGTCCTTTAAGCTATACTAGGAATCCTTCACTATAGGGATCTCTATTAATTAACCTATGTTAGTTAAGGGAGACGTGGTTGTGTTAACAGACTTCAACATCTCAATGACTTTACAGAATAGAAGTGTGTTTCTTGCTCACTTAATAGTCCAGGGAAAATGTTTCAGTTGTGTTGGCCTTTTTTCAGATAGTTACTCAGGGACCCAGACATTTTCCATCATGTGCTTCTGTTACCCTTAAGGTCTTATAATCATAAACCTCCCACGGGAAGACATGGGAAGAGGCCGGAGGAGCCCATGAAAGGATTTATGTGCCAGATACATTCATCATTTTTAATCATAATCTGAGTTGGCAAGAACTCAGAAACATGGTCATAACTAACTGCAGGGGAACCTGGAGAACATAACTTAGTGGTATTTCTAGGAAAAAGAGGTAAATGATTTTGGTGAACTGCTTAAAGCCTCTGCCATACTAACGAAGGAAAGAGTGACTGTGGCAAAATAAGGACATTGCTGAGGATTTTGTTTATTGGAAGTCGGTTATAAGAGAGATGCTCGAGAGATTTCTGACTTTTAAAATATAAATTTTTAAGAGCTTTATTCTCATGTGTTTAAGAAGGAAAACTGGTAGTGTAGGAAGGCAGCTCTTGGTGAGAAATTTATAGTTTGGATCACTTTCACTTCTTAAATTTAGCAGGAGAGGAGAGAATTTAAAAGATAACAAGAAATCAAAACCCAAATTGGAGAAATGGGTGTCTCCAAATTTTTTTTTAATTGAGGTATAATTGATATATAGCATTATATTGGTATCAGGTATGCAACATGATGACTCAATATTTCCATGTATTATGAAATGATCAACACAATAAGTTAACATCCACCACCATACATAGTTATAATTTTTTTCTTGTGATAAGAACTTTTAAGATCTATTCTCTGAAACAACTTTTATATATGCCATACAGTATCATTAGCTGTAGTCACCATGCTGTACATTGCATCTCCATGACTTATAACTGAAAGTTTGTACTTTTGACACCCTGTATCCATTTCATACCTCACCACTGCCCGCCTGCCCCCACCTCTGGCAACCGCCAATCTGTTCTCTGAATCTATGAGCTTGTTTTTTCCTTTTTTTCTGTCTTTTTTTTTTCTTGGTTTTCACATATAAGTGAAATCATACAATATTTGTCTTTTTCTGTCTGAATTATTTCACTTAGTATAAGGTCCTCAAGGTTTATGTTGCCATAAATGACAAGATTTCCTTTTTTAAAATGGTTGAATAACATTCCATCGGATATATATATACCACATTTTCTCTATCTATTCATCTGTTAGTGGATGCTTAGGTTGTATCCAAGTCTTGGCTATTGTAATAATACTGCAATAAAAATAGGGGTGCCTATATCTTTTTGAGTTAGTATTTTTGTTTCCTTCAGATTAAATACCCAGAAGCGGAACTGCTGGATCATATGGTAGTTGTAATTTTCTGAGGAATGTACATATTGTTTTCCATAGCGGCTGCACCAATTTACATTCCCACCAACAGTGCATAAGAGTTCCCTTTTTTCTGCATCCTTGCCAACATTTATTTCTTTTCTTTTTGGTAGACATTTTAACTGGTGGTAGGTGATATCTCATTGTGGTTTTGATTTTCATTTCCCTGATGATTGTGATGTTGAGCCCCTTTATATGTGCTTGTACCTGTTGTTCATCCGTATGTCTTCTTTGGAAAAATGTCTATTCAGAGCCTTTGCCCATTTTTTAATTGGATTTTTTTGCTGTTGAGTTTTTTAAAAAATATATTCTGGATATTAAGCCCTTATCAGGTATATGATTTGCAAATATTTTCTCCCATTCGGTAGGTTGACTTTCTCTTTTGTTGATGGTTTCCTTTGCTGTGCAGATCTTTTAGTTTGATGTAGTCCCACTTGTTTATTTTTGCTTTGGTTGCCTTTGCTTTTGGTGTCAAATCCAAAAAATCATCACCAAGACCAATGTCAAGGAACTTACCACCTATGTTTTCTTTTAATGGTTTCAGATATTACATTTAAGTTTTTAATCCATGTTGAGGCAATTTTTGTGTATGGTGTAAGATGGTGGTCCAGTTTCATTCTTTTGCGTGTGGCTGTCCAGTTTTCCCAACACCATTTATTGAAAAACTGTCCTGGAAACTACTGTATATTCTTAGCTCCTTTAGTCATAAACTAATTGACCATATATGTATGGGTTTACTTTTGGGCTGTCTATTCTGTTCCATTGATCTATGTGTCTTTTTTATGCTAGTACCATACTGTTTTGATTACTATAGCTTTGATATATAGTTTGAAGTCAAGAAGGATGATGGCTCAAGCTTTGTACTTTCTCAAGATTGCTTTTGAATATTCAGGGTCTTTTGTGGTTCTTTATAAATTTTAGGATTTTTTGATCTATTTCTGTGAAAAATGCCATTGAAAGTTTGATAGGAGAAATGTTCTAATCTCATTTTTTTACATGTAACTGTCCAGTTTGTCCAGTACCACCTATTGAAGAGACTGTCTTTTCTCCATTGATTAATTGACCATAAGTGAATAGGTTTATTTCTGGGATTTCTATTATGTTCCACTGATCTATGTGTCTCTTTTTGTGCCAGTACTGTACTGTTTTGATGACTGTAGTTTTGAGTACAGTGTGAAGTCAGGAAGTGTGAAACCTCCAGCTTTGCTCTTTTTTCTCAAGGTTGCTTTGGCAATTCAGGCTCTTTTATGGTTCCATATGAATTTTGGGAATATTTGTTCTAGTTTTGTGAAAAATGCCATGCATCTTTTGATAGGGATTGCATTAAATCTATAGATTGCTTTGGGTAGTATAGATATTTTAACAATATTAATGTTTCCGATCCATAAGCACTGGATATCTTTCCATTTATTTGTGTCTTCATCAATTTTTCCCATCAATGTCTTATAATTTTCAGTGTGTCTTACGTCTCAAGTTAGTATCTTGTAGGAAGCCTATAGATGGGTCTTTTTTTTTTTTAATCCATTCAGCCACTCTATGGACTAAATTCTCCAATCAAAAGACATTTACATTTAAAATAATTATTGATAGGTTTGTACTTATTTGCATTTTGTTAATTGTTTTCTGGATGTTTCATAGTTCCTCTGTGTCTTTCTTCTTCTCTTACTCTCTTCCTTTGTGACTTGATGATTTTCTGTAGTGGTGTGCTTAGTTTCTTTTCTATTTTCCTTTTATGTATCTAGGTTTTTGCTTTGTGGTTATCATGAGGTTTATGTAAAATAATTTAAGTTTGAATGCAATCTACAGCTTTTTATATTTTTATTCCCCCCCATGTTTTATAGTTTTGATGTCACATTTTACATCTTTTTATCTTGTGTATCCTTTAACTAATTGTTGTAGCTATAGTTATTTTTATTACCATTGTCTTTTAACCTTCATACTAGCTTTATAAGTGATTCAGCCACCACCTTTACATTATTCTGAATTTTACTATATATTTAACTTCTCCCATGAGATTTATACTTTCATATGTTTTCCTGTTACTAATTAGCACAATTTCATTTCAGCTTAAAGAAGTCTTAACTTTTCTTGTAAGGCTGGTTTAGTGACAATGAACTCCTTTATCTTTTGCTTGTCTGGAAAACTCTTTACCTCTCCTTCAACAGCTTTGCCAGGTGGAGTATTCTTGATTGGAAGTTTTTTTTTTTTTTTTTTCTTTCAGCATTTTGAGTATACTGTGTCACTCCCTTCTAGCCTACGAAGTTTCTGCTGAAAAATCTGCTGATGATCTTATGGGGGTTGCCTTGTGCATAACATAAGTTATTTGTCTCTTGCTGCTTGGATTCTCTTCTTGTCTTTAACTTTTGACAGTTTAATTATAATGTGTCTTGATGTGGGTCTATTTGAGTTCAGCTTTTTTGGAACTTTCTGGGTTTTCTGGAACTTTCTGGGTTTTCTGGATCTGGATATCTGTTTCCTTCCCCAGGTTAGGAAAGTTTTCAGGCATTATTCAAATGAGTTTTCTCCTCTCTCTTCTCCTTCTGGGACCCTTACAATGAAAATGTTGGTCTTCTTGATGTTGTCCCATAAGCCCCTTCAACTATCTCTACTTTTTTTCATTCTTTATTCTTTTTGCTGCTCCTATTGTGTGAGTTCCACCACTCTGTCTTCAATTCCATTGATCCTTTCTTTTATTTTATCTAGTTTGCTGTTAAATCCCTCTAGTGTATTTTTCAGTTCAGTTATTATATTCTTCAGCTCTGTGACTTCTCTTTGGCACTTCTGTATATTTTCTATCTCTTTGTTGAAGTTCTCACTGGGTTCATTCATTCTTCTCCCAAGTTTGGTGACCATCTTTATTACCACTATTTTGAAATTTTTTTCAGGTAAATCACTCATCTGTTTCATTATTGACTTTTTCTGAGGTTTTATCTTGTTCTTTCATTTGGAATATATTCCTATTTCTTCATTTTCCTCGACTCTCTGTGTTGGTTTCTATGCACTAAATAAAACAACCATCTCTCCCAGTCTTAAAGGAGTGGTCTTGTGTAGGAGATGAAACTTAATGTTCTACTCTGCCTTAGCTCTTGGTTGTCTGTCAATCCTTTGTGATTGTTCATGAAGCCTGTTTTATTTTTAGTGGCTCCTTGTAGTTGAGGGTGTGCCAAGACCTGTCAGTGGAGGGGAGGATCTGTCAGTACCTAGATTCAAGTGGTTTGGAAGCCAGGCCCTCAGGCAGCAGCTTTTAAAGTACGTAAATACATGTAGTCCTGTGGGGTCACAAGCATAAATCTCACTGGCCACCAGGGCCAGGAAATCTAGAGGAGTCTTCTGGGTGGCAGTTACAAAAATCAGGGTGCCAGACAAGCAGTCTTCCGGGACATGCTGGTAACCTGGAATGAGGCAGAGGGAGAGCACAAATGTGGCATCCACCTACCTCTGTCCGTGCTGTTCTTACCTCAGTAGGCCCCTAGATGTGTGCTAAACCAGATCCCTGACCTCAGAATAAAGTTCCAGGTCAAGCAAATAGGTCTCTGTCACAGAAAGACTGGGTGCAGGTTTCAGTCTCCTGACTGTGCAGTGCCCTGGGGATGGTAGCCAGCCAAGAAGTGACTCTCCAATTATTGTAGTCCCATGGGACACATGAATGCCAGCCCTGCTGGCCACCAGAGCCGGTGATCAAATGGTGTCCCATGGGTGGCAGTCACAAAAACCAGGGCACCAGACATGCATAGGGCTCTTCTCTGAGAGATACTGGTGCTCTGCAACATGACAGAGGGAGAGTGCAAAGATAGTGCCGGCCCTCTGAGGTCTCTGGAAAGGATTACAGTCAGCCCTTATATGTGTGTTTAATTAGAATCCTGTCCCTCAGGTCATAACTATGAATATAAGCTAATAGGCCTTTTTCACAGAAAGACTGGGCTCCTGGGTCTGTTGCCTCTTGCTGGCCCTGGGAGTGTTGACAATTAAGAACTCTTTCTTGGTTGGTTAATAGTGACAGTGATTGAGGCACTCATGAAAGTACATACTAGGGAACACAGTTATAAACTCTACCTGGAGTTTCATCTTTGAGGAGGTAGCTTATGAGCTGAGTTGTTCAACAAGCATCAAGAATTAACTCTGCTGGTGATATGCTAGATGGCCTGAGAATACAAAATTAAATAGAAGGAGCATTTGTCTCTTGTCTGAAGATTTACAATCTTGAATTAATAGTTTGAATAGGAAGACACAAATAGTCAATAAGGTAGTAAGGCTGATAGCCAATTTGCTGAACTGTTAAAATACCAAATTCTTCCATACCAGGGTAAGTAGCAGCTAATCCAGGTACTCCTTAATTTGTTCTCTACTCTGTCCTGCCTCATTATCACCCCCAATCCTGTCTTCCATAGTGCCTGAACTTTCCTGTGTTCTAGTAACTAAAGGTTTAATACTTTTATGCACTCAACATTTTACATATAATCCCAGGGGATGCACTTCACCAAGGGGTAAAAAAGTTTCAAGCCTTGAAGTAGCAATGAGAATTTGGTAATCTGCAGTTAAAGGCCAAAGTGTGAAGTTCAAGTTGGGGAAGAGAGGGAAATGGAAATGAAGAACTCATAAGGATAATATAGACCCACAGAGAGATATTAAGCAGATATTTTTTATAAAATGATAATTTTGACCAACCTTAGTATATAAGCACTCATTGATGTGTGTTGAACTAGCTATTATGATGCTAATGAATTATTATTAGTAACATATACTCTTACTTTGCATATGTTTTTTGCTGTTGCTCTTTCTGTTCCTGCCAGCTAATGAGTTTGCATCCACATTTGCAAGATGGCTAATCCTTGTCTGGGATCTTATCTGCTGATGAAACAAAAGAAAATGAGATGAGGCACACAGAGGAGATTGAGCTAGAGATGTAGTTTCCATAAGCACAAACCTCCAACCAATGGGAGGAAAAAAAGAAAAGCTTCATACATATAGACTTGCATGCAGGGAATTTACCTCCTTAGCTATACAATTATAAAATCTATTATGCCAATATTACTCCACTTTTCAATAGGTGATTTCAGAATTATAGACATGAGCACTGAAAAATCATTGGGAGGGGAAAAAAAATCAAACTTGGTTGATCTGGAGTGATTTTTCCATTTCACTCAGAACATTTTACCAAACAGTATCTGAATATTGACAAATAGGTTTACTCATCAATGTGCATAGGCATGAGATCACTAAGAAGTTCTGGATTAAAAAAGGGCCAGTAAGAAAGATTGGCTATATGAAAATATTGAGAGAATTGATTCCCCATTGCTTCCTTCCTTCCCAAAGAGAGAATGTATTCCTTATTAATGGATGATTATTACAGGTCAAATAATAAACACCCAAAACAGTACCTGAGCAAATCAGTGTTTTATTTTTACATCATAGTTTACTGTTCTTCCTGACAGTCCCTGCATTGTAGATTCTGTCAATTATAATTCCTAACACTATGTGTATAATGTTTCTTCATCTTCCATTTTAAGAGTAACTGAGTAATGTTATTTACTTCCATCACATTTTAGTCTTCATATTCTTCCAGCAGCAAGCTCCAAAATCAAAATCTAACAATCAATAGAATATGTATGCATAAAAAAATCCAAAATTTATACCCTTTGAGACATATGGGAATAAAATTTTCATATTCCCAAAGGTCTGCATTTTTTTGGCATTGAACAGGGTATTACAATTTAACACAAAATCAGGTGACATTTAAAATACTATTTAATATTTTACAACTCTTTCTCTACTAATACAGATCATCTTAATGTGATAGAAATGTTTCTTGCACAGCATCATCTGGGGGGAAGCTTTGCCCCTATGGTGTTCCTCTTCTCCATCCCTCTTCCTGGGGTTGGTGGTGGTGCCTCCCCATCGCAGCAGCTCAGGGAGATCCATGCAGGCAGTCCTCTTCACTCTGAATGGGCAAGCGCTCTGGAGGAAGAACAGATTCCAATTTCTGCCAGCGCTCTGGAGGCCACAGGATGTGAGTAGCATGACCATGCAGGAGTCCCAGGGAAACCTGAACTCATGAGAGACACAAAGTGAGAAAGATGTTCTTTTATACAGGATCATCATTAATATCTTGAAAACAGAATTTGATCCGGGTCTGATGTTCCATGGAAAGATAACGATGATGATTAAGAGAGTAAACCCTTAGTGGCATTTTTTCTAGGTGCTTTATATATGTAAGTTCCTTTAATACAACCATTTGAGGTAGGTACTGATATCCCCTTTTTGCATAAGAGAAAACTATGTTCAGGGAGGTTAAAGCACTAGCCAGAGGTCACATAGCTCTCAAACCACAGAGGCTGGCTTCAAGGCTGGGCAGTCCAAGTTCAGGGGCTGCACCCTTAACCTCTATCGTCAGTAGACTGGTTGCTTAACCCCCGGAGGCATGAATCTGGTTTACATTCTCAGAATTTCCTCCAGCGTTCCCAGTATCTCAGAGAGACTTTTTCTTTTTCTTTTTTTTTTGGTAGAAAATCAGAGATACCTTAAAAATATCTATATGTTGTAAAAAATACTGTCCCACATACTGGATGAGCAGCAGAAGTTAGGTGTGAGACTGGGTAGGGTGCCTCCACCGAAAGTACACTGAGCAATTTGGATCTACTGCTCACGGGGAGAGGTGGGAAACCAAGGGGAAAAAATCCAGTATACGGTCTTCTACTGATGATGGTTCGACTTATGACTTTTGACTTTATGATGGTGTGAAAGCAAGACGCACTCAGTAGAAATCATACTTCCAATTTTGATCTTTTCCCAGGCTAGCAATATACGGTATGATACTGATACTTTCTTGTGATGCTGAGCAGTGTCTTTGAGCTGCACAATTACAAGGGTAAACAATTGATACACTTACAACCATTTTGTTTTTCACTTTCAGTACAGTATTCAATACCTTACATGAGATATTCAGTACTTTATTATAAAATAGGCTTTGTGTTAGCTAATTTTGCCCAACCGTAGGCTAATGTTAAATGTTCTGAGCACGGTTAAGGTAGGCTAGACGAAGCCATGATGCTTGGTAAGTTAAGTTTATTAAATGCATTTTTTACTTAAGATTTTTCAACCTTCAGTGGGTTTATCAGGATGTAACCCTATCATAAGTGGAGGAAAATCTATATGAAAATCACTGCAGATGGTAAAAGACATACCAGGATGGAAGAGGAGGCAAGGGAAGGGAACTTCTCCTGGAGGATATAAGACTGAGTCCTGAGAGGGAGGGAGCCCTTAAAGACATGTCAGGGCTCCCTAGGGACATGAACTGCAGTGCTCCAAAGAACGTAGCAAAAAAAAAAAAAAAAAAAGAAAAAATGTAGCAAACTGGTTTAAAATGCAGATCAAGGCCCTATACTCAAAGATTTCCAGGCCCTCCCTCAGACCTGTGAAGGGTAATCTGTGCCTTTTGTTGGTGCTATCAGGTAATATTTTAATGGTATGCAGAAGCTTACAAAACACACTCATTGAGTGCCATCTATAAACCAGATACTATGTGTCCATTTTATTTTCAAATGTTTTTCCTATAAATTGGAGCTCCATAGTAATTAACATATGACACTGCTTTCATTAAAGTTCTTCTATTTATATGCATTTGAAAAAACACACTGCCCAAAGACTTAGAGCTGGATGTCAAGGGAGACACTTCCAAATAGATAACCAGAAACATTAAAAAAAAAAAAGTAAACATTCACAACATCTTGAAATACAAACAAAATAAGCCCAAAGGGTACCAAGAAGCCCATGGGCCCAATAAAGGAATTTTTCTTCAACTTGTTACTGTAAAAATCAAACCTACAGAAAATTTGAAAATGTTGTATAAAAAACAGCTCTATTCACCAAAATTCACCAGTTATTTACATTTTGCTGCATTCATTCCCCTCTCATATGTGCATATATGTATTTCTACACATATACTTTTTCCTGAAAACATTTGAAAGTTGTCATTATGCTGAATTTATCCCCCAATACTTCAGCGTGTATCACCTAAGACACTTTCCTACATGAACACAATACATTATATGCAAGACATTTAATATTGATACAATATTACTTAATATACAATCCATATACAAACATTTTCAATTGTCCAAATGTGTTTCAGAGTGATTTTATTTTTTTAATTTTCAACTGAGGATCATAAATTGCATCATGATTGTGACTATGATGCTTCAGTTTCCATTTGGCTTAATCTAGAGGTTCTACATCTGTAATTGCCCGATTTTTTTCCCCTCCTGATTAGAGTCAAGTGTTCTTGGCAAGAATACCATATAGTTGATATTATATTCTTACCATTTTATCACATCAGGAGGCACAAAATATCAGTTCACCTCATGTCATGTGAAGTTTGATCATTCGATTAAGGTGAGGTTGACCAGGTTTCTCTTGCAAACCAATCAATCATTTTCCTTTTGTAATAAGTAATCAGGGGGATGATATTTTGAAATGTAAATATCCTGTATGTCAACAACATATCATCTCACTGCTCTCTGAAGGAAGCTGGTTTCTAAAGCATCTAATAATTTTAAAATCTATTGATTATCCTGCCTGAAACAGGATAATCAATTATCCTTTCTAAATTTGTTATTTATTTTACGTTTATTAGCTTCCCTTCTTCTCTTAAGAAGTGCTGTCCCCTCCAACCTCAAATGCCTATATATATATATATATATATATACATATATATATATGTGTGTGTGTGTGTATATATATATATATATATATATATATAGTTTTTTTTTTAATTGTGGCACACAGGATCTTTTAGTTGTGGCTTGCGGGATCTAGGTCCCTGAACAGGGATCAAACCCAGGCCCCCTGCATTGGGAGCACGGAGTCTTAGCCGCTGAACCACCAGGGAAGTCCCCAAATGCCTATCTTTTAACATAAAAGATTCCTTTTTAAATTCAAAATCTTACTATAATTTGGTTTGTTTGATACTCAGATGTCCTACATTGGGCCAGTGGGAGTCCTTTGTTCATTTTTGGATATGTCTCCATGAATCTTTGAGCACTTCCTAACTTTTTGGTACCATTAGGTGTTGTGGGCTTACCTTGTACTTTATACCTGTTCCCTCTGAAATTAGACATCTCTTTAAAGAGCCTTGGTTTCTTTTATCAAGGAATGCTACTTAGAAATCAAGATCTGGTACTAGATGTGCTCATTGCTCCTGGGGGTGTCAATCTTCTATGCCATTTCAGGGGATAAACATAAAAAGCCCCAAACCACAGGATTCTCTCTTACCTTCATGCATTCCCTATTTCTGTCTCCCTTCTTCCAGAGTGAGCACTCTGTCTCCCCATAACAACCCATTTACACTATCCTAAAATACACAAAAAATAGTTTTGAGATCACTATACTATCAATACTACCAACAACAAATTTTCTGAGTAAAAATCGAGATTTCTTTGCAATTACTTTGGTCCTTAAAATAGATCTCATTTTAAGGGTGTATTGGCAGAGTCCTGTATTCAAAACTTAATTGAATTCAGTCTTTTTTTCTTCCCAATATACAGTTATATTTCCATTCGATATATAGTTAGGCCCATTTGTTTCTATTTGTATTCAATTTTAGAGTTTGCTTTTGTTATCCTTTTTGATTCAATTTAACTTTTGAATAAATATTTAAGTGGTTTAAGAGTAAAATTATTCTTAAAAGGTATGGCATGCAGAATAATGTCCCCACACAAACTCCCAAGGTGCATATCCTGATCCCCAGAAGGTGTGAATATGTAATGTTCCAGGGCAAAAAGGGAATTAAGGTTACAGATGGATTTAAGGTTGCTGATCAGTTGGTCTTAAGATAAGGAGACTATCCTATAGGATCCCATGGATACAAATGTAATCACAAAGGTCTTAAATGTAGACCAGCTAGGCAGAAGGGTCAGATTCAGAGAGAGATTTGAAGATGCTGATGCAGAACAGGGCCATGAGCCAAGGAATGCAGGTGGGCTCTGAAAGCTGGCAAGGAAACAAATTATCTCCTAAAGCTTCCAGAATAAAGGCAGCCCCGCTGATACCTTAATTTTAGCCTAGTGCCCATTTTGGACTTTTGGCCTCCAGAACTGTAAAATAATAAACTTACGTTGTCTTAAGCCACTAAACTTGTGGTGACTTATTACAACAGCAATAGGAAATAATAAACTAATAAAAAATACACGGACGTTCCACTCCCATCTGCTACCTTACCTCTCTAATAGGCTAACTATATTAATTAGTTTCTGGTTTATCCATTTTTTTCCAAAAAAGAAACCCAAATACATATTTTTATCAGTTTTTATCTATTACATTCTTATTTCCCTTTTTTCTCATACTGAAGGTATATATTCCCTTTTGCATGGTACCTTTATTCTTAACAGCATATCCTGGAAACCACTTCCTATCACTTCATAAAGAGGGAGCCTGTGGCTTTTACAAAAGCCCTATCCCACATCCAAGCGATTCTGATTAACCCCACTAGAAATCTAGATCTGGACTTTCCACTTGGCTTCACACCAAGAAAAAAGGTAAACCTAACCAACTTTAAAAACTCTCTTGAATATATCTGGAACTCCTAAGTAACCATTCTAACCATATTAACTGCAGAAGCCTAGATCTAAATGGTCTGTCATGCTGCCGTTTTTTTAATCTATTTTTGTTCTTGTCTGGGCTCAGCTGAGCTAGAGAACAGCTGGTCTCCATCCCCTCCACAATAACCCTTTTTAGATTTGATAGCTGCTACTCAGTTGTTCCTCAAGCCTTTATTTGCTTTTCCAAATTGTTTAACTTTTTTCATAAGGTTGATCTGCCAATCTTTTAACTTGGCTGAACTCTTGCCAATATTTTTGCCTGATTTCTTAGTTTCGGAGATCAATTTTTACAGAGTGATTAAATTTTTTTAAAATCAACATTCAGTTTACCAAAACCTATTATAATTTTATTCCAAACATTTATTAGAGATGCTACTCTAACTTCCTGAAAAAAAATGATTCATCTTCATAATTATAAATAATGGTGAAAATTCCCACAGATGGATAATGTCAGTATCATTTTTAAATATGGTATGGGAATGCAAAATATAACTGTTTTTTAAAGACTGAGATTAAGATAGAGAGTGCCTAGTCACTCTCTTAGCTATCTTGTCACAGATCTTTTTTTTTTTTTTTTGGTTGGTATGTACATAGACATGCAAAGAACACAGTGAATTTAAAAGGGCATAAAAATCCAGAAATATATTAAACTTTAAACAATTTAAAAGTTCTCTTCAGGTACAGCTTTGGTGTCCACACATACTGTGTTAGGCATGGTCTTCCAGAGAAACAGAACCAATAAGATGTGTGTATATATAGGAAGAGATTTATTTTAAGGAATTAGCTCACACAATTATGGAGACTTGGTGAGTCCAAAAATCTGATGCAGAGGGCCAGTAGGCTAGAGACTCAGGAAAGAGCTATAGTTTAAGTAAGTTCAAAGGCCATCTGCTGGTAAATTCCTCCCTGGTTGGGGGAATGTCAGCCTTTTGTTCTTTTCAGGCCTTCAACTGACAGATCTGTAGTATGTGGGTGTGACTTATCCAACCTGCTTTCAAAGTCCACCCATCTAAATGTAAATCTCATCCAAAACCACTCTCGCTGAATGATGTTTGACCAAACATCTAGGCACCTTGGCCCAGCCAAGTTGACCCACAAAATTAACCATCATACCTACAAATATAATCACCTCTGACAAACATATTTCCTCTGTGCTTACTCAGTGTCACACACAGTGTTTATTTTCGGGGTGATGTTCCAAACGACTTACTTACACATACTGACTCATTTAATTCTCACAATAACCCTGATGCAGGTACTATTATTGTCTCTACTTCATAGTTGAGTAAACTCAGGTATAACAGTACATTTTTTGAGCTGAGGCTTTAATGCATGCCCTCTGGCTCTCGAATATCTGTATCAGGATCATCACCATATAATTTATTATACAAATGAGACACTTCTGACAGTCAATGGGGGCACTTTTTAAATTAAGTAAGGATAGTAATTTGTTCAAGACTGTCCTGGACAAACTAAGGTACGGTCACCCCAATCATACTACTTCTTGATATTCCTAGGTCCCACATACTTTCCTGAAACAAGTAGATTTATCAAAAGGAAATGCACATTATGGGCAGAAGTGTGTTCCCCCCAAATTCATATACTGAAGCCCTAACCCCTAGTACCTCAGAATGTGACTGTGTTTGGAGATAGGGCGTTTGAAGAAGGGACTAAGATAAAATGAGGTCATTAGGGGAGGCCCTAACCCAATCTGATGGTATGCTTGTAAGAAGAGGAGATTAAGGCACACAAAGAGGTAACAGGGTTGCACGTAGACAGGTGAAAGACCATGTAGGCACACAGCAAAAGGACAGTCACTTGCATACCAATGAGAGTGGCCTTGGAAGAAACCAAACTCACCAACAGTGATCTTGGACTTCTAGGCTCCAGAACTGTGAGAAAATTTGTTTAAGCCATGCAGTCTGTAGTATTTTGTTACGACAGCCCTAGTAAACCAATACAGACATAAATAAAAAGGAACACTGTGCTGGAAGCCAGCTCCTGAGATGTCCCAATATTCATACAAAATAGGGGAACAAAGGAAGAGGATGAGAAAAAAAAGGAAAAAAAATCTGTTATTAAAGAGCGAGAGAGAAAGAGAGATGCTTACGCATGTATTGAACACAATTTTTTTCAATAGCTTAAATACTCTGACCAACCAACCTAATATTTTATTGGGACTCAACGCTCCCCTCTCTTTGCTCGTTTGTGTTCCCTGTGTAGATGTGTCTCCTCCAGTGGATTCACAGTATTTTTAGGCTTGAGGAATTCACTTTTACAGTAAATTTTAAAACACAACACCAAAAACACATTAAACATTATAAACCCTTAGCAGACCATTGTATTTTTAGTATCTACTGAATGAGAAAATAGGTCCATTTACATGTATTAATGAGCCTCTTACAATAACTCCTTTGCCCAAAGATGGGGAATCAAGGATCTAGAATATTTGTCACCAAACTATTTTGATTGTGTACCCCACTAGCAAAAATACTTGAGAATTCACCTTTGTATTTATATATTTAAAATTGTATATATAATATATAAATATAAAATTATATAATATATAATTATATAAAAGTATATTAAAATTATATATACATATGTATTAGTATTAACACTCTATAAAACCAAATGTTAGTAAAGCTCAAATTCTTATTTTTCAGATCCAAAGTTCTACTTATTTATTTATTTATTTTGCATCCAAGGGATCACTATAAACACCCCCTATATATTCCTGCTCCCCTCTTTAGAAATCCCTTCTCTGGCAAACACCAAAATTACTGTCTGGAAAGTGATCAGTGCTATCAGTCAACTGGCTTGTTTTGTCCACATGCTGCCAAGGGACCACATGGACTAAATTTACAGTGAACTACCTGTCTTTGATCGAATTGGCTCCACTAAGAAGTTATTTTGGCATCTGGCAGACACAGCCTCCATGGGCCCAGCCTTTGCTTCAGGTGCCAGGGGCACAGGTGTGTGTCACTCTGGTTCCCTCCACCCATTCCCACAGGGCTACAGTCTACAGAACACTCTTCTGATTCTTGGCTTCAGGGCACCCTCTGTTGAAGGAAGAGCTTGCAAGGACAGTCTGTGAGTACTGTGGTAAAATAATAAAAATAAAACCAGTTACTTTGTACTGGTCATTGCTGAGCAAGGACAAACATAAGCACATGAGTCTAGAGATAGGACAGAGGGGAAAACACAGAAAAGAAGTTAAGGAAGGAAGAAAGAAGATGACTGTTAATGTGAGCAAACTCCTTTTTAAAAAGATGTTCAGAACTAGAGCCAGGGTCAGAAGAAGACCAATATGAAAAATCAGGTGAAGCATAAAACTTCCAAGTTTATGTGATTAAAATGTTTTCTGAAAAGGACAATGTTTCATCCAAGATTAGGAATTACTTTTCAGCAACAAATATTTGTTGAATGAGTGAATGTTCATTAAAGAGGAAAGCTAAAATCTGGAAATGCTATATTTTCTGATCTGGGCATCAAGGAAATTCCCTAACTTATCTTAGGAGAAACATCCATAGTTTGCTAGAAAACAATATTAAGTGACATAAGAGCTTTACAGATGATGTGCCACCGTGGATTGACCACAAACTAGTGCTACCAAAAAACTGTGATACAGTTCTTGATACAGTTCTTTGGTCCAGTCTCAAAAGAATTTTTTAAAGTTACAGTATGGAATTTAAAACATATACATGAAATACATAGATTTTAAATTTTTATATTTACTGCCTCTTAAGAATTTTTAAATATATTACACAGGCAAAGAAAATTGGTTTGGATTGCCTCTGGTGACCACCATTTACCTCCAAAACAAATGAACAATATTAGGGAGGAGAGAAATGTATAATGACTGGTCCTCAGTCTCCTGGGATGAGTACCGTTGGCTTTTGAGTAACAGACCAAAATTCTGGCTACTTGTCCTCTTCCACACATTAAACTTTTCCTGAATACAACATCCACCTCAGTCTGCTCACAGTGGCAGCCAGGGAACACTGCTCACTGCTGTATTGACAAACTCTTTCTGGACTGGAGTACCACAAAAGAGGATGTTGTCTTGATAACTACTGATAAGACCAGAGATGCAAGTGGTACCTGGAGAGCAGGACACTGGAGAGAAACATGGCACTTCACTCAGGGCCCGTGCTTTGGTACCGTGCATTCAACATGATGCTGCAAGTGGAGAGCGCAGGGCAGGTTCTGTGCACTGGTGATCAATCCCGAGGGAGCAGAGCACTGTACACCAGTTACTAATCCCGTGGAAGGACTCCAACTAAATGGAGGACAGCATAGATCATCACAGTGCCAGCCACAAGGAACAGACGTCTAACATCTCACCCACTGCATCTTGGTGTCCGTCACCAAGGAAAACACAACGCCATCAAGCGCTGGATGGAAAAGTGCAACGCTCACACAGAGAAGAGACAGAGCAACATCGGCTTCCACTGTGGGTGTTGCTGGTACTCAGCTCCACAGAGAAGGATGCCCTGATAGTGCAGAGATTTGCCTCCCTGGCCCTGCCTCTGTGGTCACCATTTTCTGGGACTGTCAGTGTTACACAACAACAACACTCAAGGCAGGTACTTAAAAACAACCTAAAAGACTAAGCGAAAGAGGTTGAGGAGAACAAAATAGTTCCTTTATCAGAGAGCATAAAAGTGAGCTCTCTTGAAATTATGAACAAAAGCAGATGCGTGGTCTAAGTGAATCAAAAAGAATTAGAAATAAAGACAGGCAAAAACATACCATATGGAAAAATAAGCAACGGCACTGTTTTAAAATATTATGAAAAGGATATTTTTGTAAGTCTGAAGGATAGAAATGATAGCACCTACTTTATTTTTACACATGGATTAACATATACAAACCTGAGGTTTTCATTAACATTGTTTGATACAGTAGACAAGGGTCAGAAAGAGAGTAGTAGTGGCTTGTCAACCAGCACACGTTCCCAAGATGCTTATCTACACAGTGTTGAGCAGATAAACATAGTCCTCTAAACAAAAACATGTAGGGAGACTGCTTGAAGTCTAAGCAAGCACTGACTGGCATCTACTCAAACACAAACTAGGAATGGCAAAGCTTTGGTTGTAGAGGTGAATGAGAGGCAGGAGGGTCATGTACTAAAGAATTATGCAGAAGACAAACAAGGAAAGTATCAACACTCCTAAGACCTAAGCTGGTGAGCAAAAGAATATATAGGAAGAAAGGAGGGGAGAAGGAAAGCTCTAGAAAAATGGAGAAATAAGTTAGAACAGAGGGGAAGCAGCAGCAGGTAAGGTAAAAGGCACAGAGGCAGTGGTGGCACACTGAGAAAGCTTTATTTGTGGGGAATGGACCACTTCCATTGCCCCCCTCCCACAGGGACCCTAGTAGCAGCACCAGTTATGAGAACACGTCACCATCCAGAAAATCCCAGCGCTGTTCTCTTTCTCCTCCCTGAAGTGACAAGAGGAAGGGTCCTTGTACCTGGGAATATTTCCCTTGGATGAGAACGCTTTCCTTCCTAAAGATGTATAATACAGGCTCACAGTACCTTATCTACAATTCCAAACTCCAAAGAGCTCCGAAAGTTCAATTGTTTTGTAACTCTCTGGTAGCAAAACCAGACATGACCTAAACTGTTAGGAAATCATACCCTTTATTTATCCCCTGCAGTGTGCCTATTCATAATTGTTGCTGCAGAAGTATTAACGTGCTTGATTATAGAAGTTGCCCCAGACTCTGCTGGGAACGTTATGTTATATGGCATAGATACTGTTTAGATGCTGTGTGTAGACACTGATACCACCTTTTCAACATCCAAACAGTCTGATTTCTGAAACACATTTGCCCTCCAAGTTTTAGATATAGTATTACTATAATATCTGCAAAGATGAATATCTACCAAAGAGGATAAATGTAACCAGAGTTTTGGGCTCAGTCCTAGGTGGGATGGGACCCCGTCTAGGACCTCACCAACTGGCGGGAAAGACAGATGTTTAAACAGAACATCAAAATACAATCCAATATGACAGACATATAAGGAGCCAAGTGCCCTGGGAGCAGAGACTGCAGTCAGGCCTTGGGAAGGTTCCACTGAGCCGATGCATCTAAGCTGGCTCCCAGGGATGATGGAGACTTCCCTCTCCTGAGGGTAGACCTTTACCCAGTGACATCCCCTGCCAGATTTCTGTCTAGAGCATTCTCCTAATCCTCCTTGCCCCCCCCCCCCACTGAGTTGCAAAATTGAGACGATGTGATAGGTTGATACAACCCAGTACTTTGCCATCGAAAAGGAAAGTCATATGCTTTACAAAAGATTCAAAATGAGATTCTCTCTTCTAAAGACCTCATTCTAGGGCAAGTGTTTTCCTTCATTATCAACAATTTTAACTTTAATCATTTCAAAGCAATTTTCCTGTTCAAGACTGAGCTTTAATCAGAATGTATCTTCAGGTCACTTCATGGCCTCTTCAGGATTCTCTCTAGGTAACTACAGAATCATGCATAATCATTCCCGTCCCCCCCAACCGCGGCACCTTCAGTAAATAGTTCAACATTTTATGCAGAAATAGAAACAAAACAGGCCTCTAGGGTTATCTCCAGCTAATTCTCATGAATTAATTTCCCAGGATTAATGTTTATGCACCAGTCTCTTCACCACATAATTTTGCAGCTTGATTAAGCAGGTGATGAAATACTTGAATATAATTTGGGTAGTTAGAAACTCACAGTATCAATAGACCACAGTGGAGGATGACATTACTGATGATGTCTCATTGCTTGCTTCTGTTCTCTCCAGTAGCTCGTGTCCCACATGCTATTTTTATGTAGGAGATAAAACGGTTCATATAAATACATGAGGGGAGGGGCGTAAAAGTCTTTATTGTTGTTGACATTGATTTAAACCATATTTAGGCCACTGGGCAGACAGCTGCTGAGACAAACCAGACTGCCATTGGTAGGAGAGGATTTGGGACAACAAGGTATCCAGTAGCCGTTGCCAGACCTGCTGCTATGGTGGGTGCAGTCACATCCCTACCATGGTTACCTCTGTTCATTTGGGTGGTTACCTGGCATCCAGTCTCTATCTTACCATCTCTCCCTACTTCCCATCCCTCTTTTATTCTTTTTTCAAAAAAAAAAAAAAAAGAAATCGAGGAGACTTACAAAACAACCAACCAGGAACAAAAGAAGATGAATAAAAGTGACAACTACGAGAGCCAAGATAGTTGCTGTGGAGAGCACACTTGGTACGTAGCATGTTTTCTTCCTCATGGTGGCTCTCAGATAGCTAGCTTACACAGCTCTCATAGAAGAGGGGGAAGTGTCCCAATTTTTAAGGGAAGCTAAGTTTTTATCTGATTAAATTTCTGCAAGCTATTTCTCACATGGGCTCTGTCCCAGGATACTCGAAGCATCAAAATGGACAATGTGCATGGAAGTAGGTTCCACCTAAAAGACAGTAGGACAGTTCAGCTTACTGGCAATCAGCTGTTCTGCCAAATGATTGAGGCGATGTCGTCTTGTATGTAATCTAGAGACCTAACTTATTCCAATGATAAGTACTTAGATTACCTGGCAGCACAGATAGATAGAATGCCCTTTAAATGATCTTTTCTAAATATTTCTTTCATCTGTGTTTTTGATATACAAGATCTGTTCTGTATTGTTTGTGGCTGGAGATAATTCCTGATCCAGAAATCTGGCTGTGTATCTACAAATGAAGGATGAGCTGGAATTGATGATCTACTGCACTCAGCCCTTTTCCTCATCCCAGAACAATATCTTAGTGGTCAGCGCTATAACTACTGTTCTTAAATTTAAGCTTACCAAAATCCAAAGAATTGTGTTGATAAGGAAAAAAGAAATTATGCAGTATAATAAAAGGTAATTGAAAGAATGGTCTAAACCCTAGCAAAACTGGCTTCTCTAGAAGAAATATCCACCAGGTATTTGAAGTGATAAAGGTACACATGGTGAAGCAGGTTCTTAAGGATCACTGAGATCATTATAGGTATGGGTGTGGCGTGTGTGGTACCGCCCATCTCAACCACCTTTTTGTGTCTGTACAAGTCTTGGTGAGAAGAAATGCCTTCATCCACTGCCTAACACCCCAAGCTGGATGGTCCAGATGTTCCTTCTCTCCATTGCCAATAGCTGAGGGTAGGCACATGACCAGGGCTCAACCAATTGGATACTCACATCCAGGGCTATGAATGTGAAGGGAGCGATGCAAAGGCACAGGAATAGTCAGAGATTACTGGCAGAGAGGAGAGTGCCAGGAAGTGTGCAGGGACACCAATTGCCAAACCCATCATCCTGCTCCTATGTGTGACATAAGGGTGTCCTATGTTGCTAACTGTCTAATTCCCAAGGCCTGTTTTCATCCCACCCATTCAGTGATATCCAATATCGATATCCTTCCAATGACATCTTTTCTACTTAAATTAGGGTGAGTTTGTGTTATTTGCAACCAAGATACCTGATGAATATACTGCCATGGAAATCCTTACACATGAATAATGTTTATAAGGATATTTAGAAATTAGGTCTAATCCCCAGTCCCACAGGTGAGGAAATTGAGGCTCAGAAATGCTGCCCAGTCAGTTAGGGCTGGGACTCAGCACTGGCTCCTAGTTCAAAGCCGTTTTCACCATACCTGTTAGCGATACAAAGCGTAGAGCCCTGGAAACTGTAATGTTTGGCATGGGGCCCTGCATTGATGCTTTCTAAACCTGCTTTCTCCCCAGGGAATAGTGAGGCCTTTCATTTTCTGCAGGAAAAAAACCAAACATTGCACATTAAGGTTTGTACACATCCATGCCACTTTGGGAACTGTTGCTGATTTGTAGCAGCAGAACACATTACAAGTCACCGGGCTGTAAGGAATGCTTGCTGGCGGTGACAAGAAAGGCAGTGCTTACTACAGCAATGCGGTTATGTGCATGTGCATAAAAGAGCCTGGAAAACGAAGAAGTGGGCAAATCAACACCATAGATACATAAAAGCCTACAAAAAAAATTTAATCATAACTATTATTCTTAATATATTTACTCTTCAAATTAATAAGGGACTTAAATATTTTTTAAAAGCCTACTATGTGAAGAGCACAGGGCATGATGTTCTAAATGTACCAAGATGTATGAGCCATAGACTCTGGCCTTGAGGAGCTTACAACTCAGATGGGAAGATGGCTGTCACAAGCTTGATCCACAGGATGTGTTTGGCAGAAGCAGAGGTTGCAGGAGATGAGAGTGATCTGGTGAGCAGCACAGGCCATTGAAGGATTAGGAGGAGATATATGTCCAACCCTGTAACAGGGGATGCCACCTCTGCCCACAGTCGAAGGAAAGAAAAAGCAAGGCAAGAAAGTGGAGAGCAAGAGAACAGTCAGGAGATTTTTTGCAATGGTGCTGCCAAGAGATATGATTGTGTATAAGAGAAAAGAAACGAAAGGAGCCTTCGGGAATGAAATCCACATTTCCTGGCACGGTATGTCTGGTCCTTCATTAGTGGACCTCCGCTTTATGTCTCAGTACTCCTCAACTTGTACCAGAATCACTCCCACACCTCTGCACATACTGCTTTCTCTGCCTCCTGAAAGGCTTTCTTTCACTGTTTACCTGGATAAGTCCCCTTCATCCTTCCAGACATATCTTACATGGTACTTCCTCCTGGAAGGCCTCCAAGCCCTCTTGCCATTCTCTGCAGTCTGGGCTTACTTATGATAACTAGTAATTACCACCCTGTACAATGAGGGTCTGTTTAGTTCTTTGTATCTTACTAAGTATGAGCTTCTTGAAGCAGGCACCGTCATATTCTAAATCAAGGGAATGAAAGTAGAAAGAAGCTCAAAAAATGTTGACTGATTAAATTAATGAAACAGGAGATGATGTGGATTTAGACTAGATATAATTTAGCAACTGACTGGACCTGGGAGCTGAGAAAAGAACAAGGTGTAGAGATAGCTCATTTCTCACCTGCCTGGAAAGATGGTAATGCTATTAATAATAGAGGGATCACAGTAGAAGGAGCAGATATGGGAAATGATGAGTTCAGTTTTGGATTATCAATCTGAGGATCCTGTTGAATGTCACGGGAAGAGATCCCGAATGCAACTGAAAATTCTGTGCAAGAGTCCAGACAATGGTGGCGAGTAGAACTTAGACATTCAGGAATCACCCAATTGTACCCACAGGAATTAATGTGCTCACCTAGAGAAGAAAGTAAGAGTGCTAAGGACACAGACCTGGGGGGACATTGCATTTCAAACGTAATGCTAGGAAGCTGTCAGCTACATGCAAGCATCAATACATTTTGCTGAGCAGTAACACACCCACCTCCAAGGCTTGTGAGACTTTTGCACAAGTAGAGACATACTGCTCTCAGCTTGTAAAAAGGTAAGCATTGACAATAGAGCAGAGATTAGGGGAGGAAATAGTTGTAAGTCACCTTTAAAACTGCAGTTGCTATTTTTTTTTTTGACTGTGCCTAGAGAACATGTAAAGATCCAGAAAAAACCTATTAAAATTCTGAAAATGATGTTCACCTAGTGTGGTTATACATTTGTATATATGTATGTAACTCATGGACTAAATATATAATATAAAAACAAATCAGCAGACTGATCAAAATATCTCCTCTAATGGAAATAACTGTTTTGTTACTTTTAAACATTTTTCTTTCAGAAGAGTAAGTAAAATGCTTTCTAAGATTTTTAGCTGAGTTTTAAATTAATTTCACACTCTTAATACCACTTTGGTCAGAAATAAATTGTGTGAACCAAAAACGCTACTTAAATGGCTGTATTATTTATGAGGAATAATACTATTTATGGAGGGTAATTATAAATCTTCTAGTTTAAATATTATGATCTATTTATTTTTAATCAGGTTCACTACTAAGTAAATAAAAACAGAAGAAATGTAAACTATTGAATAGATTTTTGCTACTTTTATTAGTTGTAAAGGATCTTGTTGCCTTCTTGAGAAGTCATCTTGTTAGTATAGCTTGAAGCAACAAAGAAATAATGGTGCTGTGATCATGTTAAAAGCACACACACAAAGAAAAACTTAACTATGTGAGGTGATGGGTGTGTTAATTATCTGGATCTTGGTAATCATCCCACAGTGTACACGCATATCAAACCATCCCTTTCTACATTTTAAACATATACAATTATATCTGTCAGTCAGTTATTCCTCAATAAAGTTGGGAGGGGGAAGCATATTGCCCAATGTCAATTCTAATACTGATATTAAGTTCCTGAATTGCCTCTATGGTTTTTTTGGTTAGATTTTGAGCTCCTGCAAATAATAGTTTTCTTGCTTTTGTACTTTGATTACAGTAGCTAATTCAGAGAAATCTCTCGAGGGTTATCCGACATTCAATCAATAAACATGCTAGCACAATGACAGGAGCTGGGATGCTCTGTATGAGAGAGCAATTGCAGTATATTGAAATTAGGGTAAATTTAGTCTTTTGACTTTGACTGTGCACAGTTATTGTCTGAAAGTTAATTACTGACGATGTTTAAAGTTCAAGTTTATGTAATGATAGATGATCCATGTCAAAGATGGCATAGCAACAATAAGAAAAATACTGGTCGGATTACTAAGAAACAAAAAGAATTCCTGAGAGCTAACTATGGACCGTGTGTGGCTTATTTACAGAAACTTTCTATATTCCAAACTATGAATGATTCGAAGTCATCTCTCTTCTCTCCATATTGGCTGTATACACACACACACACACACACACACACACACACACTCGCACACACCTTGGAAAAGGTTGATAAGTTCAGTAGTAGCCTAAGGAAAATATAACAAGGGCAAATTAATTTTTCCAGCGCAAAGTTACAAATTATCTTTGATCTGACACTATGGATTATACATGACTTTACTCCACTGACTCAGATAACTGAATGCTGGCTCTAATTTATAAATTCTTAGTGTTGTACCAAACAATTATGTTGTTTAACATATAGGTTAATGTTGAGAGTACAACAGGCTGATACGTACTGTTAAAACTCTTGGTGCTTTATAAATTCAGAGATAATGTTAAATTGTCAGGACTTCAGCCCAAAGAGAGACTGGGCTTAGCCTTGTGGCCCCACTGCTGGAGACACACACTGCCCTGGGGAGAGGAACAGAGACTTGGCTGACGATGAACGTTTCCACATATCTGGTGCTCTGTCTTCATCTCTGTGCCAGCTTCCCAGTATTAAGAAAGTGTCATCAATCATCTTCCTTACCAAAGTGGGGGTGGAGTGCACAAAGCACCAGGAGTAGAACCTGCCCTGCCTTTGGATGAAGCCTTTTCATGAGGATTCCTGGCCATATTTAGCCCACTGTAGCCAGTACTAACAGCATTTGAAGCAACAGTTCCAATTAGCTTTCCCTTTCCTTTTAGCACTTCCCCCCACCGCCCCGGCTGGCTTTTCCGTATCCTCTTAAACCTGAAAAGACAACTGCTTCATTACTTTAAAAATTTTTTTAACACAAGAAGTTGGAGGGGATATCTCAACCCAAACAAATTTGTTAAAGACAGAGTCAAAAGAGATGCTCTCTAATCATCAAAAATCCTGATGGTTCAGTATCAGTAGCACACTGTCCATGTTCCTGAAATAACATGATCCACAGGTGGTCCAAGGGCAGAGGAGTAGAGTAAGTAAGCATCGGTAGCAGAGTGCTGAGAACGTAAGCTTTGGAGTCAAGAGGTCACGGTGGGATCCATACTGGAAAAACGAATAGCTGCACCACCTTCGGTTAAGTGACTCCACGTCTTTCAGCCTTATTTTTCTCAGTGCCGAAATGGGAACAAAGATATCAACTTTGCAAGGTTGCCACAAGAATGAAAGGGTGCAAAGTGCACAGCTCTAGGGCAGAGCCTTGATACATACTAATTACTATGTTACCCCATAGTAAATCAGGTGCAGAGGAAGCCTGAAGTATAATAAAATAACACCAAAAGAGAAGAAAATGAGGTGTCGAAAATAGCTACATTATATTGTATCCCATTGTTAACCATGAATAGTGTCCAATTAGGGGTTATGCCTTTGAGAAAAAATGTTTTTGGTTAGCTGATGATGTCAGTTTATAAGTACAAAAACGACTGCAAGAATTCTGGTTCCAATAAAGTTCCTTCTTAGGAGCTCTATCAACAATGGCAATAAAACATGGGTGCTGTTATGTTTCATTTTTTGATACAAGGCTAAACTTTGAAGGAGCTTTTCTATATACTGAGATGAGCTCAATAAAAACAAAATCCTCTGGATTAAGGTAACATCCCTAAGAGACTTCTAGCTCTGGTAAAGACATTTGCAGTAATGAAAAACAGAGGATCAGAGGACTCCATTGTTGCTTTAAATTACATGTGTGACAGATCACAAAGAATTGCTTTTAGGTAAATGAGCAATATTTTCTTGATTTCCTCCCACTCTTTAACAGCAGTTAAAAGGTCCCCGGGAAGTATGAATTTTCTTAACAAAATAACACTGCACTATAAATGGTGCCAGTTCCTGACCACTGACTCATTCCTTAACGTTTGCTGACTTCTGTTTACACGATTCTGTTAAATAGTGACCTTAAACATCAGTGGCCTGTCTTCAGTCTCCATCTTCCTCTGTAATTTTCAACCCTGCTGATCATTCCCTGCTAGAAAGTCACCCCTGGTGATGACTCTACTTCCTAGTGCTCTAAAGGTGCTCCAGTTTTGCTGGCTTATCATCATCCCAATTTCCTGAATCTAGGTATTCCCTGTGGTTATATTTTTTCTCTTTATATGCACTCCCTTGGTAAGCTCATCCACTGCCGTATCTTGAACTCTCACCACTTTGCCAATAACCCTCAAATCCCTATTTCCAGCCTTGCCCTTTTTCCTGACATCCAGACTTGATTCTCAGTGGCCTGTTGGACACTCCCAACAAGAAGTCCTCCTCATTATGCAAATATGATGTACACAACACACCAGCTCATCAGCACTTTCCCCCAAGTGAGTGTCTTACCCTGTTTTTTTTTTTTTTTTTTTTTGGTACGCTGGCCTCTCACCGTTGTGGCCTCTCCCGTTGTGGAGCACAGGCTCCGGACGCGCAGGCTCAGCGGCCATGGCGCGCAGGCTCAGCGGCCATGGCTCACAGGCCCAGCCACTCCGCGGCATGTGGGATCTTCCCGAACTGGGGCACGAACCCGTGTCCCCTGCATCGGCAGGCGGACTCTCAACCACTGCGCCACCAGGGAAGCCCTCTTACTCTGGTTTTTTTGATTTGGGGATCTCCCTGTTGCCCAGTCTTAACTGCAGTCTTAGAGCCATAATTAGACTTCTGGTTTTGCTTCACCACCATCTTATTAAAATTAGTTGCCAGATTCTTCCTTGCTTGAATCCCTCTGCTCCTTCCCATTCTCACTGCCATCATCCAGGGACAGGTTCTGATTTCCTCTTCCCTGAATGAACACAGTAACCTCTATTCCAAACTTCCCAGTTCCAACCTTGTTTTGCTCCAGCTGCTATACATACTGGTACCAGATTAATTTTCTTAAGCTTGGCTTCAATCAGATAATTCCCAGGATTATCACACTTCAGTGGTTCTTCACGGCCTACTCGTGTAAGTAAAAGAGGAACGGCCTAGCATGCAAGACAGTAAGAGGCCCACTTACCTACCTTTCCAATCTTTTCTCTCACTATTCCCTTATCATGTACCCTACACAAGCTCCGTACAGGTTCTCCAGGGTGACTTCAGTGTCCATCAAAGCTTGAGAACTAATGCCCTAAACTACCAAAGTGAAATGGTCACAACAATTTCCTGGCTCCTCTGCACCTATGGCTTTACTCTTGCCACTCCTCTAAGCATCCTTCATCACCACCTCCACATCCTCATTCTACCCCTCCCTTGACTTCCAGCAACATTTTCCTTTTTTTTTTTTTAATTTTATTTATTTATTTTTGGCAGCATTGGGTCTTCATTGCTGCGCAAGGGCTTTTCTCTAGTTGCGGCGAGCGGGGGCTACTCTTCGTTGCAGTGCATGGGCTTCTCATTGCGGTGGCTTCTCTTGGTGCAGAGCACAGGCCCTAAGCACATGGGCTTCAGTAGTTGTGGCACGTGGGCTCAGTAGTTGTGGCTCACGGGCTCTAGAGCACAGGCTCAGTAGTTGTGGTGCATGGGCTTAGTTGCTCTGCAGCATGTGGGATCTTCCCGGACCAGGGCTCGAACCCGTGTCCCCTGCATTGGCAGGCGGATTCTTAACCACTGCTCCACCAAGGAAGCCCTCCAGCAACATTTTCCATACAGCTTTTTAAAAATGACTCTCTTCCATCCTCAATGCTATAGATTTCTCTCTTGTTACCTTATTTATAATTACATATTATGCCCTATCTTCCCTAGCTGACTATATGGTCCTCTAAGGCAGACCCCTGTCTAATATGTCTTTTTATTCCTTACTCAGTGTAGCATTTTATCCATGATGGGCACTCAACAAATACCTTCTTCATAAACAATACAATGTCAAAAATAACCACATTCCTTAGACAAGACCAGTTTAGGAAAGAACCATTAACTGTGTGGCTGACAACATGGACCTGTTTATTAATTGTAGCATGAAGTATATTTCACAGCATTGATTACTTCAAAATATAGATCTTTTTTTGAGCAAAGAACTATATCTTTAAAAATAAGTTTTTAAGATTTTATACTTCTTGGCAAAAGAGTCAAAGCTTGTATACGTAAACGGGTCTAATTATTGCTTTATGTAAACAAACTACCTATGGCACATTGTATTTTTCAAAGATGACCACACAAGTACCTCACAACTCAAATGCTCCTCTGCAATGTAATCTTTCCACCCCACTCTCCCTTTAAAAGGTAAAGTCTATTTCTTCATCTGGTTGGGAGTGGGCACCTGTGACTGCTTTGATCAATTCTGGGCATAGCCCTTAAGTGGTCTGGCAGCTTGTGCTTCTTAGAAACTATCCATCATATGAGAATTGTGACTCTGTGAGATCACCATGCTGTGAGAAGCCTCAGAGAATGAAATGTCACATGGAGAGAGAGTGAGAGAAAGAACAAAGAACACCGAGGCACCAAACATCTCAGTGAAGATGTTGAATGTGGGTCCTCCAGCCCTTCCCACTACAGTTGATGCCACGTGAGTCAAACACAAACCACCTAGCTGAGTCCTTCCCAAATTCCTGATGCATAAAATTGTGGGTAAAATAAAATGGTTGTTTTATACCAGTAATTTTGGTGCAGTTTGTTACACAGCAATATATAAACACTACTATCACCACTTTGGACATGTAGAACTGTGTCCATGCAAATACAAACTTAAAATGGTATGCTGACAAAGCAGACAGCTAATCTTACAAACAGTAAACTTATATGTTATACAACCTAAGTGCTGAAGAAAACCTAATACTGACCAATTTATGAATTCCCCTTTAATTATGTCCTTAGCAAAAAATTAATATGAAAAATGGATTACATATCTCTAATATTTTCCAAGTCAAGCCTCCATTATGGAAGGTACACTAAAGAGTACATTAAAAAATAAGCTGAAGACTATCAAAGAAACATAGGATATAAGTAAATAATTGGAAAAGTTTGCAAACATGTATTCTGGTAAGTACATTATTAGTTTATATGAATTATGATGTATCCCAACACTAAAATTCTACATAGCCATTAAAAATGATGATATAGCTATACTGACAGTAAAAATGTTCAGAATATGTTAAATGGAAAAAGCCAAGTACAAAACTGTGAATAACACAATCTCATTTTGGGCTATTTAAAAAAAAATAGTTATTTGTCCCCTCTTCCCTCAACGCCCAACACACATACAGATCTTTTTTCCTGCGAGGAAAAAAAGATTAAAAAGGATGCATACTGGGCTCCCCTGGTGGCGCAGTGGTTAAGAATCTGCCTGCCAATGCAGGGGGCATGGGTTCGAGCCCTGGTCCAGGAAGATCCCACATGCCGCAGAGCAACTAAGCCCGTGCGCCACAACTACTGAGCCTGTGCTCTAGGGCCCACGAGCCACAACTACTGAGCCTACGTGCCGCAACTACTGAAGCGTGCGTGCCTAGGCCCCGTGCTCCGCAACAAGAGAAGCCACTGCAACAAGAAGCCCACACACCACAACGAAGAGAGTAGTCCCTGCTTGCTGCAACTAGAGAAAGCCCGCACGCAGCAATGAAGACCCAATGCAGCCAAAAATAAATAAAAAATTTAAAAAAAGAAAGATGCCTCTCGATGTCATTATCCTTAGGGGGTTATATTACAGTTCATCCCTATTTTCTTCTCTTATTTTAAGGTAGTAATTCTTAAACTATGCTCCCCAACCACAGAATCAGTATCACTTGCGAACTTGTCAGAAATGCATATTTGTAGCCCCTACCTTGGTCCTACCAATCAGAAAGTCTAGTGTGGGGTTCAGCATTCTGTGTTTCTATACCCCTACTGGTAATTCTGATGTATGTGAAAACATGGGAACTACAGCTTTACTTCTATTTTCTAATTTTAAAAAAGTGAATGTGTTTCCTTTATAAAGAATTTAAAAGGCCATTTTTAAAAAAAGAACTTAGGTCCCATTTGTTTATTTTTGTTTTTATTCTCATTATTCTAGGAGGTGGGTCAATAAAGATCTTGCTGAGATTTAAGTCAAAGAGTGTTCTAAGTTTTCCTCTAAGAGTTTTAAAGTGTCTGACCTTACATTTAGGTCTTTAATCCATTTTGAATTTATTTTTGTGTATGGTGTTAGGGAGTGTTCTAATTTCATTCTTTTACATGTAGCTGTCCAGTTTTCCCAGCACCACTTATTGAAAAGGCTGTCTTTGCTCCATTGTATATTCTGGCTTCCTCTGTCATAGATTAGGTGACCAGAGGTGCATGGGTTTATCTCTGGGCTTTCTATCCTGTTCCATTGATCTAAATTTCTGATTTTGTGCCAGTACCATATTGTCTTGATTATTGTAGCCCTGTAGTAGAGTCTGAAGTCAGGGAGCCTGAATCCTCCAGCTCTGTTTTCTTTTTCCTCAAGATTGCTTTTGCTATTCAAGGTCTTTTGTGTTTCCATACAACTTGTAAAATTTTTTTGTTCCAGTTCTGTGAAAAATGCCATTGATAATTTGGTAGGGATTGCACTGAATCTATAGATTGCTTTGGATAGTATTGTCATTTTCACAATATTGATTCTTCCAATCAAGAACATGGTATATCTCTCCATCTGTTTGTGTCTTCTTTGATTTCTTTCACCAGCATCTTACAGTTTTCTGTGTATGGGTCTTTTGCCTCCTTAGGTAGGATAGACATTTCTCCAAAGAAGACATACAGATGGCCAACAAACACATGAAAAAATGCTCAACATCACTAATTATCAGAGAAATGCAAATCAAAACTACAACGAGATATCACCTCACACCAGTCAGAATGGTCACCATAACAAAATCTACAAACAATAAATGCTGGAGAGGGTGTGGAGAAAAGGGAACCCTCTTGCACTGCTGGTGGGAATGTAAATTGATACAGCCACTATGGAGAACAGTATGGAGGTTCCTTAAAAAACTAAAAATAGAACTACCATACGACCCAGCAATCCCACTACTGGGCATATACCCAGAGACAACCATAATTCAAAAAGACACATGCACCCCAATGTTCATTGAAGCACTATTTACAATAGCCAGGTCATGGAAGCAACATAAATGCCCATCCACAGACAAATGGATAAAGATGTGGTACATGTATACAATGGAATATTACTCGGCCATAAAAAGGAATGAAATCCGGTCATTTGTAGAGATGTGGATGGATCTAGAGACTATCATACAGAGTGAAGTAAGTCAGAGAAAAATAAATATCGTATATTAACGCGTATATGTGGAATCTGAAACAGTTGGTATAGATGATTTACAAAGCAGAAATAGAGACAAAGACATAAAGAACATATGTATGGATACCAAGGGGGAAAAGGGGGGGTGGTATGAATTGGGAGATTGACAAATATACACTATTTTTCTTTTGAATTTTAGAATTTTATTTTTTTATACAGCAGGTTCCTATTAGTTATCCATTTTATACATATTAGTGTTAACACATATACACTTGATACTCTGTATAAAATAGATAACTAATGAGAACCTACTGTATAGCACAGAGTGCTCTGTGGTGACCTGAGAAGAAAATCCAGAAAAGAGGGGATATATGTATATGTATAGCTGATTCACTTTGCTATACAGTAGAAACTAACACAAGATTGTAAAGCAGCTATACTCCAATAAAAATTTTTTTTTAAAACTTAGTAAAAGAAAGTTAAAGATGGTATGTACATTAAGTTTTTCTCTCCTTTATATTCTATTTATTTCTTTTATTCTCCTTTTCATAAATTTTAGCTTTTCTTATTTATTTTTAACTCATCTCCCTGTACTTAGTTCCCAGTTCACTGATTATTTTTTTTTTTTTTGCAGTACGCGGGCCTCTCACTGTTGTGGCCTCTCCCGTTGCGGAGCACAGGCTCCGGATGCACAGGCTCAGCGGCCATGGCTCACAGGCCCAGACGCTCCGCAGCATGTGGGATCTTCCCGGACCGGGGCACGAACCTGTGTCCCCTGCATCGGCAGGCAGACTCTCAACTACTGCGCCACCAGGGAAGCCTGATTTTCTTTTTAGCTTTGTTAAATCAGCCTCTTTTACCTGTCCATTAAGTTTTAATTTCAAACTGCTGTACTTTTCATTTCTAATGGTTCTATTTTGTTCTCTTTCAAATCTATCTACTTTCTCTCATAGTGATCTCATTTTCCTTTCAGGATGTATCCCTTCTTTTATGTCTTTAATTCTTATAAGCATACATTTTTATTAGTCTCTTTGAGATCATTCACGTGGTCTATAACTTTTGATTTTGACTTGATCTTTAGAGAATTGTTTCATCTGTACATGTCTCAAGAGATAGGTTGTACAAGTGTTTCAACATGGATTTGCATATATTTTTGCCAGGTACCTGAGGAGTTTCTCTAGTCTAAACCACTTTGTTCCCTAATTTCTAAGTATAGAATTTCATGCACCATGCATGCAGTGTAAATTTAGACTATACACTCTCCACAGTGAGAGCCTAGGCCTTCTTTTCTTTCTTTTTGTTTTTTGGTTGTTGTTTTTTGTTTAATTGTCATTCAGAGTCCTGAGACAAAACAAACTACCCAAAGTATAAGGAAACAACTAACTAAAGTTTGCTTGTTAGACTTTCCCTGAAGGGGTCAGGCCTTTAAAGCCCAGGCCTTCTGCAGAGGTTTCTGTCTCAACTCTCAGGCACACCTCAGCTCACACAAAGCCACATCTCCTGTCATAGGATGCTAGGATCTGTATCTGGTTTGGTAACTGCCCAAACTGCAACAGCTTCACATCCTGAGTTCACTTCTCTTTGTTTTCTCTACAATTTTTTTTCTCAAGGTCAACTTTGTATTATATTCGGCATTTTTAAGTGTTTATAGGAGGGAATTTAACATTCAGTCTGCCATATTGATGGAACCTCCACATTTTCTTTAATTTTGTTACTATATTGCTCTTGCAATTAATTTTTAAAAACCTCAGTTATTGAAAATGGGCTCCACTTAATATAGTACCTTTGATTCTAAGCTATAGATTATTAAATAGAACCATTGTGTTGATTTTAGGAACTGAAAATAGTCTTTTATTAAAGAAAGTAAGTCTCAAAACTTGATGATTATATAAGATTTCATATTTAAAAATTTTAATTTTCTTGGTATAGATTATCACTGCAGGTATAAATAGCTCTTTCTAGGAAGAAAACTCTGAGGAACTTGAACCAGTGTGAAAACAGCTAGAAGCAGGAAATTAAAATATTGCTTAAGGGCTTTCCTGGTGGCGCAGCGGTTGAGAGTCCGCCTGCCGATGCAGGGGACACGGGTTCGTGCCCCGGTCCGGGAAGATCCCACGTGCCGCGGAGCGGCTGGGCCCGTGAGCCATGGCCGCTGAGCCTGCACGTCCGGAGCCTGTGCTCCGCAATGGGAGAGGCCACAACAGTGAGAGGCCCGCGTACCGCAAAAATATATGTATATATATTGCTTATTCCTATGAAAGGCAGGAGATTCCATTAGATAATGTAAGTGCCAGTGTAACCAGTTAGTGATGTATTAGTTGCTAGCAGTATGACAATCTATTAGTTTAGCAATATAGTACAGAGGAACCAGCAGAGTTCAAGAAATAGGACAGAGTAGGTTTGAATCCTATATCTGCCTGTTACTAGCCATGTAAATTCAGACAAAACTTTTAACCTAATATTAATAATACATTCTTTTAAAGTTGTGATGATCAGAAGGCAGAAGTTGCTTAATAATTTATTTTATTGCTCTTGTTATTGATAGCAGTCTGGGCCTTAGGAGAGACTGAGGCTAAAAGCAGTGTTTCTCAAAGTGCAGCCAAGACATTTGCATAAAACTCTCCCAGAGTGCATATTTGAAGGTCCATTTTAAACAATTCTTACTGGTGATGCTTCTCCACGCTCAAGCTTGAGATCAACTGGCTAAGTATGTAAAAGAATTTTTGTGAGAAAATACAAGGCATGTCAAAAAGAACTGAAGTTCCATTTGAGACAAAGAAGAATGAAAAGCAAAGGTACATTTTATGAACTATAGGATATGCACTAAATGGTCTGCTTCTCAGGAAGGGCAGGGGTTTAGTGTGCTCTAATGCAAAGTGATCTCCCATCAGAAGAGAACACGAAAGAAGAAAAATGACAGCTATCCCAAACACTCTAGTCCGAGACACCATCATCTTTTACTAGGACTATTTCATTAGTCCCCTTTGGTTTCAAAGGTCGCCTTGTCAGAAAAGCTTTCTATGACTTCCATATTTAAAATAGCACCATCCGGTTCTCCTTATCCTGTGCTACTTTTCTTCAGAGCATTTATCAATTATCACGTGAGATTGATATATATCCACTCACTAGACTATAAAACTATGAGAACAAGGACTTAATTTTGTTATCTGCTGTATCCCTCGTGCCTAGAAGACTGCCTGGCACACATCAAGGGTCAAGAAATACTGAATAAATAAATGAATGGGCTTAAGGAAGTCCTCTCTTCCTTTTGGCTTATTAGAGAGGATAGGGGATTCCTAGAGAGAACAGGAAAATAATCCAGAGAAGGACCAGAAAGGAAGATGTCTTGTGGATGTTGGGCAAACCCAACCAGGGTCATGAGTTTGATGTGGAGGGGAATCTCACACCAAAGGGAGAGAAAGGAAGAACTTCTGCGCTCCTGGAACTCTTTGACAGAAATCAGTTTCTTGTAATATTAGGTCAAACCAGTCCTTCTGGAATAACAGCAGTAGCAATGATGCAAGGGAAGCTATAGAGACCCTAGCAAGTAGGAGGTCATGTGCTCATTATGGATGCTTCTCTTTTGAGGGACCATGGGTGGGCCATCATCGCAATCAGGTGCTATGTTTCCTACCTGGGATGAGTATCCCAAATATAGAAGAATGCAGGCATCACCATTTCTGATGTCTAACCCTGGAAGAAAAAAAATATATAAAACCATTTCCCTACAGATTTGTGAAACCCTGGGATACATAAGAATTAAGTTTTTTTCTTTCTTTTTCCAGTTCAAGCTCTGGCCTTTGATGAAAAATCACATGTAAGTGAATAGCTGGCTGAAAAAGAGGAATAGAGTAGAATTTGTTTCTCTGGATGGTGACTTCTAATTTTGGAATGATTGGCTCCTGGCAGGGACAGAACACAATCGCAAGAAGACAAGGAAGAAAGTGTTTGGCAGCCTTGCCCACTGGATAAAGATGTTCTAAACCCAGATAAAATCAGATACAAAAGAGAACAATAGATGTGATATAGAAAAAAGAACCACATGGCAGAGAGTCTAGTAAGTCTCAGGGGAATATTAAGGGGAAGGGAAATTAAGACTAGTATTTAGGTCCTTATTCGTCTGTGAATCAGAGAATAAATTCTGACACAGAGGAGTAAATGCGATCTCTTAGATATTATTAAGGCTTTATGAGAAAGGTACTCAGGACTGAACACGCCACTGGTTAAGAGAGAGAGTGCGTGTGTTTGGTAGTTCCTCAAAAAGTTAAACATAGAATTGCCATATGACCCGGCAGTTCCCCTCCTAGGTATATATCCAAAAGAACTGAAAACAGGTACTCAAACAAATACCTGTGCATGCATGTTCATATCAGCACTATTCACAATAGTCCAAAGTGGAAACAACCACTAATCCACTAATGAATGAATGGATAACCAAAATGTGATATATGCATACAATGGATTGTTCGTTATAAAAAAGAATGAAGGACTGATACATGAACATGGATGAACCTAGAAAGCATTGTGCTAAGTACAAGAAGCCGGACACAAAAGGTCGTATATTATATGGTTCCATTTATATGAAATATCCAGAATCGGTAAATCCATAGAGATAGAAAGTAGACAGATCATGTTGCCAGGGGCTTGGTGGAGGGGAAAATGGGGATTAGTTCCTTAGTGGGTGAGTTTCCTTTCAAGGTGATGAAAATGTTTTGGAATTAGCTAGATGGGCTGATTGCACAGCATTGCAAATGTACTAAATGCCATAAAATTGTTCATTTTAAAATAATTTCAAGTTATGTGAATTTTATCTCAGTAAAAAAATAGTCTCAAAGGTGAAAAATATTTCTTAAATAAATTTTTTAAAAGACAGTGAGGGGTGGGGAGAGGAGGAGAAGGAGTGGCAGGTGGTACATGATAGAAAGGGATATGCTTATAGGAACAGCCCAGACCTAAGAGTAGCAGCATAACGTGGGGTACTTCACAAGGCTAACAGCGTAGAGACACGCAGAAGCCACCAGATGATCAAAGGAAGACACAGACAGCCCAGCCAGACAGACCATTAAGAACAATGCTTTCTAATTAAGAATGCAAAATATAGAGACAAAAGATGAATGATGTATTCCGATGGCGACCTATACCCTGGACACTGCAAAGGTTAACTAGGGGAGCAGATCCAGATGGATTCAGAGTGGACTGAGTAATCGTGCCTGAAACACATCTATTATGACATGACCGCAAACACAGGAGAACCTAAAAACGCATAAACTTTACACTAAAATGTTCATTACCTTAAAGGAATGTCTTATTTATCTCATTTAGTGGTTGAAAGGAAACTCCAGTAGAGCCCTACCAAAATATTTTGTTGGCTTAAAGTGCTATTCCATGGTCTGGAATTTTAACTAAAACTGAACACAGAAAGATTTCTAAGAAATCATCTCGAATAAGATACTTGTTACTTGTGAATATTATTTGGAAGGAAACTGCTAAACACAGCATGTTGTCTTTGTACAGTAAGCTTTCCTGTTTAATAATTTGGAAGGCTTAAATTTTTTTTTTTTTTTTTTTTGCTAAAATACCATGGCTAAATGTATATCTTTTTTTTTTTTTTTTTTTTGCAGTACGCGGGCCTCTCACTGTTGTGGCCTCTCCTGCTGCGGAGCACAGGCTCCGGACGCGCAGGCTCAGCGGCCATGGCTCACGGGCCCAGCCGCTCCGCGGCATGTGGGACCCTCCCAGACCGGGGCACGAACCCGTGTCCCCTGCATCGGCAGGCGGACTCTCAACCACTGCGCTACCAGGGAAGCCCCTATATGTTAATCTTTGTCAAAATATTTGTTATAAAAATGTTGCCTCTCAGTATTCTGCCTCTCAGAACCATCAGCAATTTCCATTTGAAGAATTTATCAGTAAAATTCCATGAGGAGTCAGCAGGGTCTGGGAATTAAGCACAAGGGAAGATGCAGAGATTGAGTTCCTATCCAAACTCTCCACCATAAAGTCACTATGTACTGGCAGAAAGAGCCAATATATAATTTGCAAAATACACTGAAAATAAAGTATTAGAAAAGTGCCTAACAAAGACAACATGTTCTCTGCAAAGAGAAATCCATCATCCCTAACTGCTGCCTGATGGAATAAATAGGTTTAGTCATTGAGATATTAATGTTATGTCTCAATATAAAACGTAAGTTACATTATCCCTTACTATTGGCACTTACAAAGTAGTTACCCCTAAATATATGAGTCATATTATATCATTATAACTCTACCTTTAGAATCCAGAATTGTAAAGGATAAATGGATGGATAGATAAGTAATCTTCTCCCCAGTTTAGACACCACTACAAGATCAGAGTTTACAGTATGTGACAGAGACTGCTACTTGCAAAATCAACACGTTTCCTCTCCTTATTACAATAACACTGATTTTCTTCCTGTGGCAATATACCAGTAAAGACTGCGTTTCCCAGCCTCCTTCATTACCAAGTTTGGTCAAGGAGATGAAAATGGAAGTTAATGGGTAAAATTTCCACAAAGGCTTTTTAAAAGGGGGCTGAGAGGATACCGTCTCTCTTACCCTCTATTGCCTTCCTCTTTCATCCTTCCTAGAATTCAGAAGTGATGGCTGGCATCAGAAACTCAGCAGCCAGAGAAATGGGCATAGAAATTTCAGTTACCTGCCATTAGGACTAAAAGTTGTGCTCTAAGGATGGCAGGGCTGGAGGACAGATGGAGTTCTGGACTTCTTAAGAGTGGGAGAAAGCCACATGGATTTTTCTTATATACAGTTAACTTTAACCACAACTAATACACACATTATGTATCCAGTATTCACCTCCTCACCTTTTCACTCCACCATTCTAGGCATAAGATGCTGCGTAATTCAAAGCTATAATGTTTGCAATTCATTTGAAGGTTTTCACAAATATCCAAGTACGGAAAGACACCAGCACGTGCCTGGATAGTCTGTGGCCTTGTGTCCATCTAAGCTACTTCGAGAAATACCTTGAATTCATATTTTTTTAAGTAAATGCGAATGACATAGTAATTGTTCTTACATACTTGCAATGAAGGGTGAAGTGCTTTGACAGCTGTCAGTAAAGTGTTGAATAGACTGTGGCAGTGAAAGGTGAGGAGATTTAAAAGCCCTTATTCTGGGCTTCCCTGGCGGTGCAGTGGTTGAGAGTCCGCCTGCTGATGCAGGGGACACGGGTTCGTGCCCCGGTCCGGGAGGATCCCACCTGCCACGGAGCGGCTGGGCCCGTGAGCCATGGCCGCTGAGCCTGAGCGTCCAGAGCCTGTGCTCCGCAGCGGGAGAGGCCACAACAGTGAGAGGCCCGCGTACCGCAAAACAAACAAACAAACAAAAAAAAAATAGAGGAGGAAACATTAGTGAGAACTGTTTTTTTGTAAGTTGGGGGAGATCTGAGAAGGTGTACGTGCTGGGAAATAAGCCAAAAGGAGGAAGAATGGAAAAGGCCAAAAAGGGCATAATTGATAAAGTATGGTCGCTGGGACATGGAGGAGATAAATTCTACAGCAGAGATGGAAGAATCAGTCTAAGACCAGAGGCACGTCCTCTCTATCCATGTAGCAATTAAAAGTCGAGAGTGAGGGGAAAGAAGAGTCAAAGATCACTCCCAGGCTTCTGGTATATGGCAGTGGTCTATACCTCTTACCTCAAACCTCCATCAATAGGTAAGAATAGGGGCAACTACAGGCATGTTTATTGGTATAAAAATAGGAAGTTTGAGGGCACTTATTCCTCAGATTTCTCAGTGAAGCAGCAATGAAGCCATCTTTTTAGAAGGGTTAAGGGTAAAGTAGGGATTTTGAAGATATTTGGGGCAAACTCTGACACCGGATTAGGGAAGTTAACAGGGATACATGGAAAGGGCTGCCACTATGCAGCTGAAGAGGAGACGATAAATTTGGGTTGACAGTACCAATTGGATTCAACAGTTTGGTTTTCTCCACTGGCATTCAGCAGTCCTGGTATAGGGACCAAAAGGTGAAGGGCAGGTTTAATCCAAGGCTGGACGTTGGCAGAGAAGTATGATAGGATGGGTAGGAACTGGGGAGTTGACAGTGCTGAAATCGACACACTTGGAAGTTAGGCTGCGTGGTGAGAGAGAAAGGTGTTAGCACTTTAGGTTTAAAAGGAGGGGGTGGAAGTGATGAAAGGACTTCAAGAGTATGAAGGGCAAGAGGAATTAGAGGGAATAAGGGAGTGTGGAAGCCTCCAGGATAAGAAAGAATTATGTTTCTGAATCCTTCCCTTAGGGAGGGAGAGAAAGGGCCGGGAATAAAAGGCAGACTTATCTGGATGTGGTTCCAGACTGAGACGGGCTCTTCAGTGCAGACAGTAGGTCAGCTCAGGGCTTAAATGAAAAAGGCAGAAGCTGCAAGAACAGGACGATGGGTGCAAGCACCTAAGGGCAGTCAGGACACACATTAAAAATGCTAATATTTGTCTGGCACCCCTGAATAAAAGAACGAGGCTGCCTGAAGCTGTCAGTGACTGCTGACAAGGCGTCCTACTCCGTGACACACATCCCAGACACCTATCACTCATTCCAATCTATTCACTGCCTGGGCAACAGAACACACTTGATTTAGGAAAACTCTGCCTTAGGAAACATTGAAGGTCAAATCAGGGAAATCAAATTACTACTGACATAGCTCAGAAAGGTAATGATGAGAGGTTCAAAACAAAGATAATAGGATCTAAATCCAAGCAAACACTGAAGTAGACCTAGGAGAAAAAAGCAAGGATAGGATATAATGTAAGAATCTATGACTGTTGTACTGATGGCCTTGTGTGCCATCTGACGTGGGCCTCGTGGTGCAGGAACGAGTCAGCACAGAAGTGAACCCAACATGAAGGTGACATTTAGAGTCCCTGAATTCAGGAATGAGTATTTCAAGGTGGTAAGAAGTAAGGCTTTCTCCTACTAATTTTAATTACCCATATAATACACAACCAAGTATTACAGGCAATCAGGAATTTTTTTTTTAAGATAAGTAATTTAAAAGCTGTAGAGTTTTTACAAATGAAATAATAGGGCTCTGGAAAAAAAATCCAACCCATTGTTTAAATACAAAAGTTCACTTCTCAGAATATATCCTAACATTTTTCTCTTTGGCAATTGCGCAAACTAACAGAAAGTCTGGGATGCTTATAAGAATAACCCTTTTTTGGGGCTTCCCTGGTGGCGCAGTGGTTGGGAGTCTGCCTTCAGATGCAGGGGACGCAGGTTCGTGCCCCGGTCCGGGAAGATCCCACATGCCGCGGAGCAGCTGGGGCCGTGAGCCATGGCCGCTGAGCCTGTGCGTCCGGAACCTGTGCGTCCAGAGCCTGTGCTCTGCAACGGGAGAGGCCACAACAGTGAGAGGCCCGCGTACCGCAAGAAAAAAAAAAAAAAAAAGAATAACCTTTTTTGTGTGTCGGTAGAATATAAGATGCTTTATTCTGCTTGAACATCTTTGAAGGAATGATCAAAGAAGCAGAATTGTATTTGTATTGTCAAATGACCTTGGTCTGTGATCTTCATAGAAAACAAACAGCTTTAAATGAGAAAAAGCTGTCAGTTTGGCCATATTACAATACAAGAGCTCATCACATGCTCTATCCTGTGGTTCGGAATTATAGCACTCTTTTATGTAGTTACCCTGTAAATCACTACCCACTATTTATGGTATTTCGGCACCTCTGGCCAAAATATCCAGTAAATCAAATTGAGGATGAAATATTTTTGGCATAAGCCAATTCAATATGTTCTTGCTCCTGACAGCTGTAAAACCAGAGAGTTATTTTACATTTCAGGATTTGAAGTGTAAAAAATCACAATTTTGGATGACCGGATACATTCCAACTGAAATCCTGGAAACCTCATGATGTCTGGGAAATTAGCTAAGAGGGCCATAAGCAGATCATTGTTACTGGATGAAACCCACAGGAGAATCATAGTAAGGGGCCATTGACTAAGAAACCAAAAGTAAGAGATTATAAGAAACAAAATTTTAAGAGATACCCAAACTGGAATGAAGGCTATTACAGGATGATACAATACAGATATATTGGTTTATTCTAGAAAGTCAGCTAAGGTGAAAGAGTCAGAGTCCCAGGTGAGTCTGGTAATTATACTAACAAAACATTTATGTAGAAAGTAATCACTCTTATTTAAGCCTGTTGTAACAATTAGTAAAAGAAAAGAGGACAAAAGGGATGTGCTAAAGCAAGAATATAAACACTAATGAAACATCAGCACCACAGGGGAATACTGTTATAATTGTTTGAGGTTTTGTAAGTAAAAGTGACTCTGTCAGTATTATTATCTGAAAATAATTTAATGAAGCCACAGGATGATTTACACACATGCACTAAAACAATTTAAATTCTGGAAAATAAGATGTAATGTAGTCTTTGCTCTACTACTAATGGCTGAGAAATATACTGACAGCAACCAGAGGTGGGGAGCTGGGCCCGTGGCCCTTCTGTTTTTATGTGAGCTGTCTTGTATTGATAGGAACATAACCCTTGGAAACTCAAAATTTATGCTGAATATTTCTGAAATCTTTTAAGTGCATTTCTCTTAGTGGTTGTGACTACTACTTTAAAACAACACAGAAATATTTTTTGATTCATGCCACTCTGGTTTTCCAGAATTGGTGGCATCCAAAGGTGAACTTGCGTTAAGTACCTAGGAACCCAGATTTCTACTTTTGACTCTGGATTGGCCGCAACTGTAGAACCAACTGGTGCTTTGGGAGGGCTTAGCCCTCCCTCTTTCTCCCAGTTGTCCCACTGCCCCCCAACACCCAACACTAATCAAGATTAATACACGGGGGCTTCCCTGGTGGCGCAGTGGTTGAGAGTCCACCTGCCGATGCAGGGGACACGGGTTCGTGCCCCGGTCCGGGAAGATCCCACATGCCATGGAGCGGCTGGGCCCGTGAGCCATGGCCCCTGAACCTGCGCGTCCGGAGCCTGTGCTCCACAACAGGAGAGGTCACAACAGTGAGAGGCCCGCGTACCGCCAAAAAAAAAAAAAAAAAAAGATTAATACACGATACATAAAAATAGTGTCTGTTACGCAAAATCAGTTTCAGGAAGAGTTCTCTTGCTTCCTGTCCAATGGAATCACTACCCTAGGCCCTTCCTACATCTGGTGTCATCACTGAATGGCAGTTGTAGTACACTGGTCAAATACATGCACCTGGGCATCAGATAGACTCTGGCCTATACCAGAGACAAGCTAAAAGGGACTGACACCGTCTCTTTCTATATGTGTGTGACCTTGGGAAACTTTTAACCTCCTTAAGTCTCAGATTGTTTAGGGTAGTTGCAAGGACTAAATGAAATAATGCTCTGTGAAGTGCTTGGGCAAGTAGGAAGTACTCAATCAAAGCCAGTCATTTTTAATATTACTGTTACCAGTATTATTCATGTTTCTTGCAATTTTCCCTTGCAAATTGTTTATCCAATGAAAAATTGACAATAACCATGAAAATTTACAGGAAATGAAGATATAAGGTTTTTTCTTACTAATAAGCAGTACATAGTACCCCACAGGTACTCTTATTCTATTACTCACTTTGAAAATTTCATGTGTGAGGAATCATAGGACCATAAGTTATATTATGATGAGAGGGACTAATTATTAGGAAATGAGGTTTTCTGGAAAACAAAAAATTCTGATTAGAAAATGAGTTGTCATCTGTTACGGACTGAATTGTGTTCCGCCCAAATGCATATGTTGAAGTCCTAACACCCAGTACCTCAGAATGTGACTATATTTAGATGTAGGGTCTTTCAAGAAGGGATTTACTTAAAATGAGGCCCTCAGGATAAGCCCTAATCCAATCTGACTGATGTCATTTTAAGAAGAGATTAGGAGAGACAGAGCGATACCAGGGGTACATGAGCCCAGAGGGACAGCCACGTGAAGCAGCAGCAAGAGGGCGGTCATCTTTGAGTCAAGGAGAGAGGCTTCAGAGGAAACCAACCCTGCAAGAACCTTGATCTTGGACTTCCAGCCTCCAGAAGGATGAGAAAATAACTTCTGTTTAAGCCACCCAGTCAGTGGTATTTTGTTAGAGCAGCCCTAGTAAATTGATACACCATCTATGGGTAACCAACTAGCAAAATAACAGTATGACAAAAATCCCCCCACAATTCTAAAACATGTTGAAGGTCATTTGATTATTTAGAGAGTATTTCAGTCTCTTATATTGTCTCAGAGTTATCTGTATGACCATCAATTTTCATTTTACCAGCAAAGAATGGAAATCCTTGCTATTAGAGAATTCTGGATAACAATTTATTTTAACAAGTATTGATTGAGTTGTAACCAAACAGAAAAGCCTTGTACTCACTGGTGAGGACTGTATGTAGCGGGAGAGAATAAAGATAAGTAAGAAAGTATTCAAATACTTTACAATATAATGAGAGAGAGAGAGAGTTGTAAACAACCATAAGATAAGAATAAAAATGCTATAATAAATGTGAAGACCTAGGGATTTGAAAGAACAGCTGTGTGAAGAATTGATTTTTACCTCGGTACACTGATGAAGATTTAGTTGAGAAGACACATTTCAGCTGGTACTTAAAAGATGAATAGGATTTCAACAGGTGAGAAGGAAGAGAGCATTCCAAGGATAAACAGCAGGATAAAATTATTTTGGGATATTGGGAAAACATAGGTAAGGGCAATGGTCAGATAAATAGAATAGGGTGAGGATGGAGCAATGGAAAACCTGAAGGGTTTTGAGTAGCATGGTGGACTAATAACAAATATTAATAGAGGGCAAGTCCTTCAAGATGGCAGAGGAGTAAGATGTGGAGATCACCTTCCTCCCCACAAATACATCAAAGATACATCTACATGTGGAACAACTCCTACAGAACACCTACTGAATGCTAGCAGAAGACATCAGACTTCGCAAAAGGCAAGAAAGTCCCCACATACCTGGGTAGGGAAAAAGAAAAGAGAAAAAACAGAGACAAAAGAATAGAGATGGGACCTGCACCTCTGGGAGGGAGCTGGGAAGGGGGAAAAGTTTCTACACACTAGGAAGACCCTACACTGGTGGAGATGGGGGGTGAGCAGCAGGGAAGCTTCGGAGCCACAGAGGAGAGCGCAGCAACAGTGGTGCAGAGGGCAAAGTGGAGAGATTTCTGCACAGAGGATTGGTGCTGACCAGCACTCACCAGCCTGAGAGGCTTGTCTGCTCACCCGCTGGGGCAGGTGGGGGCTGGGAGCTGAGGCTTTGGCTTCGGAAATAGGATCCCAGGGAGAGGACTGGGGTTGGCTGCGTGAACACAGCGTGAAGGGGGCTACCGTGCCACAGCTAGCCGGGAGGGAGTCTGGGGAAAAGTCTGGACCTGAGAGGCAAGAGACCATTGTTTCGGGGTGTGCAAGGAGAGGGGATTCCTTTCCTGTTTGCCCACAGAAGGCAGAGCACCATCTAAACAAGCTCCAGAGACAGGTGTGAGCCACAGCTATCAGCTTGGACACCAGAGATGGGCATGAAACGCTAATGCTGCTGCAGCCATGAAGAATCCTGTGTGCAAAGCACAGGTCACTATCTACACCCCCCTGGGAGCCTGTGCAGCATGCCACTGCCAGGGTCCTGTGATCCAGGGACAACTTCCCCAGGACAACACACGGTGCACCTCAGGCTGTTGCAACATCATGCTGGCCTCTGCCACTGCAGGCTCACCCCGCATTCCAATTAGAACTACCGTACCCCTCCCTCCCCCCGGCCTGAATGAGCCAGAGCCCCCCAACCAGCCGCTGCTTTAGTCCCATCCTGCCTGGGTGGGAAGAGACGCCTTCCGGTGACGTACACACAGAGGCGGGGCCAAAACCAAAGCTGAGCCCCAGGAGCTGTGCGAACAAAGAAGAGAAAGGGAAGTTTCTCTGTGCAGCCTCAGGAGCAGCGGATTAAATCCCCACAATCAACCTGATGTACCCTGCATCTGTGGAATACCTGAATAGACAACGAATCATCCCAAAACTGAAGCAGCAGACTTCGGGAGCTACTGTAGACTTTGGGTTTGCTGTCTCCAACTGATTTGTTTCTGATTTTTATGTTTATGTTAGTTTAGCTTTTAGCGCTTGTTATCATCGGTGGATTTGTTTATTGGTTTGGTTGCTTTCTTCTCTTTATTATTATCATTATTTTTTATTTTCATTTTTTTTTAATTTATTCTTTTTCTTTTTTTCTCCCTTTTACTCTGAGCCATGTGGCTGACAGGGTCTAGGTGCTCTGGCCTTGTGTCAGGCCTCAGCCTCTGAGGTGAGAGAGCTCAGTTCAGGACATTGGAACACCAGAGATCTCCTGGCCCCACAGAATATCAGTCGGCAAGAGCTCTCCCAGAGATCTCCATCTCGACACTAAGAGCCAGGTCCACCCAATGGCCAGCAAGATCCAGTGCTGGACAGACCATGCAAAACAACTAGCACCAGGAACACAACCCCACCCATTAGCAGAGAGGCTGCCTAAAATCATACTAAGTTCACAGACACCCCAAAAAACACCACCAGATGCAGCCCTGCCTACCAGAAAGACAAGATCCAGCCCCACCCACCAGAACACAGGCACCAGTCCACTCCACCAGGAAGCCTACACAAGCCACAGAACCAACCTCACCCACTGGAGGAAGACACCAAAAACAACAGGAACTACAAACCTGCAGGGTGCGAAAAGGAGACCGAAATCACAGTAAGTTAAACAAAATGAGAAGACAGGGAAACACACAGCAGATAAAGGAGCAAGGTAAAAAACCACCAGACCAAACAAATGAAGAGGAAATAGGCAGTCTACTTGAAAAATAATTCAGAGTAATGATAGTAAAGATGATCCAAAATCTTGGAAATAAAATGGAGAAAATATAAGAAAGGTTTAACAAGGACCTAGAAGAACTAAAGAGCAAACAAACAATGATGAACAACACAATAAATGAAATTAAAAATTCTCTAGAAGGGATCAATAGCAGAATAACTGAGGCAGAAGAATGGAGAAGTGACCTGGAAGATAAAATAGTGGAAATAACTACTGCAGAGCAGAATGAAGAAAAAAGAATGAAAAGAATTGAGGACAGTCTCAGAGACCTCTGGGACAACATTAAACACACCAACATTCAAATTACAGGGGTCCCAGAAGAAGAGAAAATGAAAGGGTCTGAGAAAAAATTTGTAGAGACTATATTCGAAAACTTCCCTAACATGGGAAAGGAAATAGTCAAGTCCAGGAAGCAAAGAGAGTCCCATACAGGATAAATCCAAGGAGAAACACCCCAAGATACATATTAATCAAACTATCAAAAATTAAATACATAGAACAAATATTAAAAGCAGCAAGGGAAAAGTAACAAATAACATACAAGGGAATTCCCATAAGGTTAACAGCTGATCTTTCAGCAGAAACTCTGCAAGCCAGAAGGGAGTGGCAGAACATATTTAAAGTGATGAAAGGGAAAAACCTACAACGAAGATTACTCTACCCAGCAAGGATCTCATTCAGATTTGATGGAGAAATTAAAACCTTTACAGACAAACAACAGTTAAGAGAGTTCAGCACCACCAAACCAGCTTTACAACAAATGCTAAAGGAACTTCTCTAGGCAGGAAACACAAGAGAAGGAAAAGACCTACAGTAACAATCCAAAACAATTTAGAAAATGGGAATAGGAACATACATATCGATAACTGCCTTAATGTAAATGGATTAAATGCTGCAACCTAAAGACATAGACTGGCTGAATGGATACAAAAACAAGACCTGTATATATGCTATCTACAAGAGCCCCACTTCAGACCTAGGGACACATATGGACTGAAAGTGAGGGGCTGGAAAAAGATATTCCATGCAAATGGAAATCAAAAGAAACCTGGAGTAGCAAGTCTCATATCAGACAAAATAGACTTTAAAATAAAGACTATTACAAGAGACAAAGAAGGACACGACTTAATGATCAAGGGATCAATCCAAGATGAAAATATAACAATTGTAAATATTTATGCACCCAAACTAGGAGCACCTCAATACATAAGGCAAATGCTAACAGCCATAAAAGGGGAAATCAATGGTAACACAATCATAGTAGGGAACTTTAACACCTCACTTTCACCAATGGACAGATCATCCAAAATGAAAATAAATAAGGAAACACAAGCTTTAAATGACACATTAAACAAGATGGACTTAATTGATATTTATAGGACATTCCATCCAAAAACAACAGAATTCTCTTTTTTCTTCTGACATACATACACTAATATGTATAAAATGGATAACTAATAAGAACCTGCTGTAAAAAAAAAAATAAAATTCTAAAATAAAAAAAAAAGAAGAAACAAGAAAAATCTCAAATAAACAACCTAACCTTACATCTAAAGCAATTAGAGAAAGAAGAAGCAAAAAAAACCCAAAGTCAGCAGAAGGAAAGAAATCATAAAGATCAGATCAGAAATAAATGAAAAAGAAATGAAGGAAACAATAGCAAAGATGAATTAATTAATTAAGTGTCCATCGACAGATGAATGGATAAAGATGTGGCACATATATACAATGGAATATTACTCAGCCATAAAAAGAAATGAAATCGAGTCATTTGTAGTGAGGTGGATGGACCTAGAGTCTGTCATACAGAGTGAAGTAAGTCAGAAAGAGAAAAACAAATACCATAGGCTAACACATATATATGGAGTCTTAAAAAAAAATAAAACCTAGGGGCAGGACAGGAATAAAGAGGCAGATGTAGAGAATGGACCTGAGGTCACAAGGAGGGGGAAAGGTAAGCTGGGACGAAGTGAGAGAGTGACATGGACATATATACACTACTAAATGTGAAATAGCTAGCTAGTGGGAAGCAGCCGCATAGCATAGGGAGATCAGCTCGGTGCTTTGTGACCACCTAGAGGGGTGGGATAGGGAGGGTGGGAGGGAGATGCAAGAGGGAGGGGATATGGGGATATATGTATACATATAGCTGATTCACTTTGTTATACCGCAGAAACTAACACAGCATTGTAAAGCAATTATACTCCAATAAAGATGTTAAAAAATATTAATAGAAACAGCAGTAGGAGCAGCAGCAGAAATTTGTCAGGAATAGTAGGACTAGTTAAGTAGCTAATGCTTATTTAGTACTCACTACATGCCAGGCACTTAATAAGAGTTTCATGTTCCTGATCTCAGTTATTGCTTAAAAACCACTCTTTAAGATAGGTACCGTCTCTGATTTTTAAAATGAGAAACCAGGTTCAAGGGAGTTAAGAAACTTGCCAGAAGTGATACAGGTAATAAATGGTAAGTTGGGGTTCAAACAGATCTCACTGACTCCAAAACCCATTTACTTAATTCACATGAATATTTTCTCTCTGATATGAAAAATAGGACATCATATAATCCATCTTCTCCACATAGTTGTATCTACTATTTTTTTCTTTTCTCTTTTTTTTTTGCAAATTACAATGCTGCACATTGTAATCAGTCTGAAAATATATTCCAACTTTTGTTTTTATGAAAAAATGTTATTAAAAATTTAAAAGGCAAACTTAAAATATATCATTCTTTCTGGTAAGGAAATAAAGGCCTATCTTCTAGGTCCTTGCTACAATGAGAAGAGAATAGATCCTAACTCAGCCAGTTTTTCCTAAAATTACCACCTGGGATGGTTTGAAGATATAAATGGTAGGAGGTTGGGTTAGGGAGTTGGAGCACAGAAGTGTGTGGGCAAAACAATTTTATGAAAATAAAAGCTTTTCATTCTTCACTATTGTGCTTCTCATGCCATTAAAATCTGGAACTTGGTACAACCTGAGTAGAAAATACTCAAGCTGGGGTGCTGGCAACCTTGGCAAACCTGTCAAAGCTCTCCTTAGCTCTGTCCTACTCACCAAGTCCTCCTTAAAAGGAAGATTTCCTGGTATGTAGTATATCGCAGTGCTTTTCTAAAATAGACATGCTAACTGAAAGCTGAAAAAACACTTTTATAAGTAATAAATAATAAAATGGCTGATACACTATATAGTCTGAAACTTTAGTCATTGGACCATAAACGGGGATGCTAAACTGAATTACGGTGAGGATTTTGAGGTATTCACAAATAGGGACACAAGTTATGCATGTGTGTAAACATTCCCCTCCAAGCAGGGAGGAAGGCTGGAAGTCACTGTCACATCAGCTAATGGAATAAGCCACCACCAGTCTGATGCAAAAACCTGACCCAAGACTTTGATCCTATAGTTGGTATGTACCTGCCACAGGACAATCGTACTCACAAGCAAACTGAAATCCACATGTGTATGAGTGTCCGGTTTTTAATTTTTTGAGACTGATATTTTCACTGACCAAAGGGAATAAAAAGGAACAGGTAGTGACTCATCCTTTGGGGTTATTATTATTTTTTATGCTCTTAATGAATCTCTGTTGATTAGCAATCGAAGCAGTTCTTAAAAATGACTGATGGAGAAAGACACAGCCCATACGTCTGACAATGTTTTAAAAAAATGCTTTCTGTCAAAAACATATTAAAAAACACCCACAGCATTGAGATATACTTACTGGAACCTTTATTTTATAGTCTCTGGTTATGGCCATGGAGACAAATGAATTAGAAAACAGAGGTAATTATAGAGATAAACCATGGAACCCTCAGCTTCAATCTTGAATGATTCCCACATCCAGGAATAGATATTCTGGATTAGTAACAACAAGGAATTTAGGAGGGAAACACTACTTAGCAAATATTTAGCGCACACACTTGCAAATGCTTAGTAGAAAGGACTTATAAATAATTTATAGAATTATAATAGTAACTGAAGTGTTTATGCTAAATTTTGATATCTTTGACTAATATCATTTCTAGTTATTTTCTGTTCCTTACGCAATTCTTATTAACAACCCTCAAAATACTGTAGAACACATGATATTTGAACTGATCCGTGGTTGTCAAAATATCTTTTCATGTGTTAAGCATGCAGAGTATTTTGAGATTTATAACTATAAAACAGATTTCAAACGGTCACTGTTTATTTGGTTCGAAGTTTTTGTTGGTGCGCTATTCCATGTGAAATAGAATTATGCTTCAGTAGTTTAAGAAGAACTATTAGCTGGATACTTCCCATATCCAATTCTCCCAAACTGAGCTTAATGGGGAGGCTGGGGGAGGAACTACTGTCAGACTCAACCCCGTAACTTCCAAACTGATTCCTGTCAATGACATCTTTCCTATCATTAAAAAATTTTACTGAGTTGCACTCAGGAATATTCTGGAAACAAAGTGTCTGTTTGTTGCAGTGAAGGAAAGCAATCGTCAGGGACACTGATATACAATAGTATAATAGTACACTGGTAAAACTTCTTTTAGAGTAATATTGTAGATTCCCTGAGGAATAGTGGTGCGGACTCTTCAAGGTTGCTAAGGATGAGGGGAAAATGTCCTCATCCTTTTTTTGTGTGTGTCGAAAGAGGTATTTTAAAAATTAGATTCAGAAAAGAAAAAAGGCATTCCAATAATCTCAATAGTTTCGTAAATGTGTTTTCAGAAATAGAGTTCTTACCCCTCAGGCTCTTTTTTAATGACTACCAAATTCACAAGAACTAAGCCTCTTCCTAATCAATAATTGTCTGACCCCTCCCTTTTCACCCCCAAATTACTAATATTAAGGGCATCTATACCTGTGAGTGGCTTATCACGACTTGGCTGTGAGATGTTAAAACCTTCATGACCTTGACTCAAGTGAAAGCATTTCCAAGTACAGTGCATTTAAGTAGACCATTATACTGGATGACAGGGCTGAGACTGAGGGAGTTTGAGAATAGTAAAGCTCCAAGCCCCTTGGGGTAGACAGATAAAATGAGGCAGAACCTGGGGCTTCCCTGGTGGCACAGTGGTTGAGAGTCTGCCTGCCGACGCAGGGGACACGGGTTCGTGCCCCGGTCCGGGAAGATCCCACATGCCGCGGAGCGGCTGGGCCCGTGAGCCATGGCCGCTGAACCTGCGGGTCCGGAGCCTGTGCTCCGCGGTGGGAGAGGCCACAATAGTGAGAGGCCTGCGTATTGAAAAAAAAAAAGAAAAAAGAAAAAAAAATGAGGCAGAACCTATTTAAACAACACGTTTGTTATAACTAGTTGTGGTGTTTTCAAAGTGTTTGCTCTGGAAACTATGCTGATTATGCCAGGGTTCACCTTATCACTGCTGCCACAAAAGCATTTCAGACAAAGGTCAGACTTGCCCATCTCTGTTTTATACAGAGAAAACCAAAGATGACAATATGTATAAACAACTGAATCCAGGCTCCCATTTTTCATTAACATGTGCTCAGTTACTAAACACATTCTTGTTCTAAATATTTTGCTTTTCTACTTTCTTTAAGAAGCCAATATTTTGGTAAATGTTGGCTTTTGTTACTATATGTACGAAACAATGTTTTCTTGGTCTAATATCGGTTGCAAATATTTGGCAGACTTTATTAATAATTAGAAAATTCTTTTCTTTTAACTTACATGGTATTTGCCTTCTACACACATTTTTAAAAGAATATTCCTATTTTATAATATTCTTTAAATATTATAAATTAATTTTTAGATCTTAAGAGTTAGATTAAACTATTCAACAATAATGAGAGGGGAAAGAAATTATCGTTTGTTGACCATGTCTGCTATGTTTAAGCACTGTGCCCAGAAAGAGATACAATGACCTTGAAATGAACACTGGCTAGTGGAGAAGGCAATATGCTAGCACTAACCTGGGTACCTTGTGACAAGGGTGGCAGCAAAGCAAAGACAGTGCTGTGAGACCACAGATTAAAAGCTAGCCTATTCTGATTGGGATGATCCCCCAAGAATTCAGAAAGCAGGAGATATTTAAACTGAATCTTAAAAGATGAATAGTAATAGTACTGGTAATAACAATAATTACAACTACTGCTACTACCCCTTACATAGTTCTTGCTATAGGCCAGGCATTGCTCTAAGAGCCCTATGTATATTATGTCATTTAATTCTCACAATAATGCTATAAAGCAAGTATTATTATCCCTATTCTTCAGATGAGGAAACTGAGGTTCAAAGAGATTAAATGACTTGCCCAAGGACACACAACTAATAAGTGGTGGGGCTGGGATTTGATCCAGATGATCTAACCCCAGAGTCTGTAGTTCACAACTTGTATGGCAAACTGCCCTCCTATAAAAAGTCACCAAGGAAGAGAGTCAGCAAGCCAACCTAAACACAGGGAATAGTAACAGAGGATGAGTTATGAGATAAATGATGGTGCTATCTTCAACCACTGGGCTGCTTGAACATCTCCCTCGCCATGTGAGTGGATATGTGAAATATACAGCACCCCCTTATTCTTCCCACCATATGCCTCCAATTCAGTTCTCTTGAGAGGAGAGAGAGAGAGAAAGGGAAGAAAAAGATTGAAGAAAAGAAAGCACACAATGGAAATCCAGTTTATCTGAAAGTAATTATTATATACATAGTAGAATATTAAAATAGGAGTTTTGGGCTGAAGCACCAACACAATAATTAACACATTCCAAAGGAGGAGTTAGACCATATGCTGAATTCCCAAAGGAGGATTCTAAGAACCAATTATGCAATTCTTAAATGCCACATCCCCATTCAACTTCTAGAGCTGGAAATTAGGTAGGAGAATTTTTTTGGAGAAAGTTATTGGTAAGCTGTGAATTCAACTCTGGAGGATAGGAGATGTCTACCCCTTACCTCAGACTGGGAAGAGACTTCAACAGGACCTCATGGAGACCTCAATATTTGTCCCCTGCAGTTTGATGGGCATGTGGATTGGTGTCTGACTCATGCACAAGATACCTAAATGCCAAGTGATTGGTTAGTTCCATTTATGGTAGAGCAAAAGGAAGATTGCTCAGTTAAGAATTACCAATTCCCAGCATACACTGGGGTTCCTAATGTGTGAGTCATTTCTTTGGACTAGATGTGGGCATTTTGGAAGAGAGAATCAGAATGGGTCATATCCAAGACGACCATCTGGATAGGGTCAACAGATCTCAAAAACTGGACAGACCACTGCCTTTCTTAGCCAGAAGAGAGACGTTTTGCCCCATTAAAACAACTGCAGCAGGGAGAGTCTACACAGAACAAAGGGAAGCTTTCACAATCAAGTCGCTTTAATCCCACGTCCCCAAGTTCAGAGAGCAGGAATGCTAGCCTAACACTATGGTATTTATTAAGGAAGAACTTTCCTATCCTTCCCTCCATCCCAGTGATCCAAACCCAGAGGAGTCAGAACCCGATATTACCAAACAGGATGGAGAAGCAGAAAGCCAGGTGGTGAAACAGACAGGAGACCATGGCAGGGAAAGGGATAGTTCCTGTCTCTGGGAGCCCTGAGCTTGGAGCTCGAGGGGAGAAACTTTAAATAAAGTTTAGAATATTAAATATTACATGGCTTGGAGATTTAAATTATTAAATTGAATCTGTGATTTTGCCTAAAAAGTACTATAGCACATATTATTATCCAAGAGTGTCCAGAAAAGTCACGAGGCCTGCCTGAACATGTATCAATGGGCAAGGAAAAAACTTGCTACATAGAGTGGATGTAAGGGGATTTAAAGAAAATTTGTTTCATAATTACATTTAACAAATTGCGCTTAGTCCACAAGGCAGCTACATATGTGACAATCTCTGCACTGAGCACATGCACACATGGAATTCTGCTCACTTCTATTCACAATGTAAAAGGTGGCACAAAGAGCTTCGGGGTCTGAGCTCTGGAGCCAATTTGCCTGAGTGTGCCTCAGTTTCTTTATCTGTAAAACAGAAGTAATAACAGTGTATACTTCTTAGTGCTGGTGGGAGGATTACATGAAGCAATAAGCGGAAGCATTTAATGTAGTGCCTAGTAAGCACTCCACAAATGATATCTGCCATGCTAGTTGTCGTTATCATTATTAACAGTAAAAGGTTCTTTTGGACCCACCTTACCTGCAAAGAACAGCCAGAGCAGGAAGCTCACCAGTATCATGTTTTATCTAAACTTCTAACCACTTGCGAATCAACAGACCCAAATACTGCCACTGCCGCCCCTCCCAACCAAGACCAAGGTAGTAAATCCAGCCACAAAAAAACAAACGTAAGAATACTAACTGCTAATGTTTACTGCGTGCCTGCTATCACCACACATTGTACTCTGGGCTCTGCACACATTCTCTCATTCATTCCTTCCCACACCCCTGGAGGTGGCTACTCTTATTATTGCATTTTCTTCTTGAGAAACGAAGACTTAGAAAGGTTAAGAACCTTGTCCACAGTAACAACTGTGTGTGGTTGATCCAGGATATACGGTTATTGTCAACATTTTCATCAATTTACGGTAATCAAAAAATTATTTTGCTAATGAAAACTAGTTTCTTTTGGGGGCCAGATATGTAATATGCTACATGTTCATAGGGATTTCACTAAAGACTACTAGTAACTCAAAATAAAGCAATGCAACTTTGATGAAGAAGCAATCCTTCTTTAGTCATATCAAAGAAGTATCTTTAGAATATATTGGACATGATGAAGCAAAATCAAACAGACTGCCCTTTCATTTCAAGTGAAAGGTTTTCATGTTAGAGCACGTACAAAGCCAAACAGTAATTAAACACGTATTGTAACTGATCGGTTCACCCTTTAATGGGTGTGAATAAGAAGAGGTAGCAATTTAAATGAAGTTAAAGCACAATATCCAATCACGTAAACCCTTCTAAAAAGTCAGTTTTTCCTTCATGCCTTCTTTTAACTTCTCTTAGCCTCAGGTCCCTGCTATTTAAAATGGGGATTATTTAAATGAAAGTATATATATACATATAAAAGGAAAGTATTATGTACATATAGAGGAATTAAAGTATGTATATACATATAAGAATGACTTTTTTAACTGTAAAAGGCTGCAAAATGTTAGCATTTGTTTGTTATGAGATACTACTGTATTTTAATATACAGAATATCATCAAAAATTTAAATATAAATATTTAGCTGCCCAAATGTATACAATGCTTGAGATACAGAAGGTGCTTCAAAATGTTAATTAATAGATGCAGATGCTCTTAGTTCCTTACTAACGGCACGAACGCATCTAGCATTCAGAAATGAGGTGAACGGTGACCTCATACGTTTGTTATTATGATAATGAACTCTACCTAGAGCCTCTGTAGTTTAAGGAAACACAGGAGAGAGAAGCTTACAAAGACACACAGTATATACAACGGTTCTGAATCTGGAATTCAAACTCGTGCTACTGCTTTTATAGCTTTTATCTTCTGTGAGCACATTGGCAAATGTACAACTACAACCATGAAAAGTGACATTAAAAATAATACCTTGCAATAATTAGGTGAAGGATTATTGACATGCTCAAATATTATGGTGTTTATGTCTTGAGTATGAGATGGAGAAACCTATTCATTAGAATGAGATAGATAAAAGTGCCATCACTAATAATGTATAATGTATTCATTATTCCATTGTTATTAAGTATCTACTATGTGCCAGGTACTTAAATTAAGTACTGGATAAAAGAGTGGCCCCTTTGAGGAGTTCTCAATTAGTTAGGAACACACACGATCAACCAGCACTTAGGAAAGAGTATGATATCTGCTGGGAATGCGTAAGTTCTGAAGGCCATAGGAACCCATGAGAGGGATTTTCTTGGAAGAGGTCCCTGTGCAAAGTGATGTCAAAGCTGAGCCTTGGATGGTGGGGGAGGGGCGCTGTACTGGGAGAACATGTACGATGGCAAATGTTCAGGGAGCTGGACAGCATGAAGAATTCAGTGACCTGGGCGAGTGCGAGTGGGGAGGCGCAGGCAGAAGAGGTAACCAGGGATAGATTATAAAATGCCTTAGGAGCTATGACTCCTCAGGAAACACTTTAAGAATCCTGAATTTCCCTGTTCGTCAAACATATTCCTTTCTTGCCTGCTATTATTATTAACAATAGCTAGTTGCTTTTTTAAAAACTTCAAAATTTAATCAAAAAGAAAGAGTGTAAGACCTAAAAGAAGCCGTTCTAAATCCTTTTCTAATCAACAATAAAGAGATCTTTAAAACTGCACCTCGGGCTTCCCTGGTGGTGCAGTGGTTGAGAGTCCGCCTGCTGATGCAGGGGACACGGGTTCGTGGCCCGGTCCGGGAAGATCCCACATGTCGCGGAGCGGCTGGGCCCGTGAGCCATGGCCGCTGAGCCTGCGCATCCGGAGCCTTGCTCCGCAACGGGAGAGGCCACCAAAAACTGCATCTCTCCACTTTTGGTAATGTGCATTATGATTTGCGAGCTTGGAAAATGGTACTGATTTCAACTTCTCTTAGAAAGAATGGACAGATAGCAGAAAGGAGCCTTTTCCTTTGGCCTTATACTAGTGTACCTTTATAAAGATTTTATACTCTGTCTACGAACACCAGGAACTCATGGAAAAATTAATGTTCCTGAAGCCAAATCATGGACTTTTAGAAACATCTCAACAGTTTCAATTTATTGATAGACAATGATTTCCTAAGTGCAGAACAAGCACCTACATTCTCCCTGCCTAATAAATGGCTCAGGCATCTGGTATAAGAGTTGCTAAATGGAAAGGAGAAACACTCAAGTACAATGGACTCCAAATCTTTGATACATTATCAATTAAGATTGGATTTGCATGCAAGAAACAGAGCCCCCAGCCCCCAAAACAGTGGTTTAAACAAGATACAAGTTGTAATTATGCTGGTGGGTGCTAGTATGACAGCTCTACAGGGTTATCAGGGTTTAATCTCCTTCCATCTTATTTTCTACTACGGTAGGTGTTATTCCCCTCATAGTCACCTCATAGTCCAAACTAGCTGCTGAGATGCCAGGCATCACATCTGGAGTTTAAGATGTAAGAGGAAGGAAGAAGGTGAGGAATGGCATGTCTTTGCCCTTTCAAGGCACCCTCTGGGAAGTTGTACACAGTTCTGCTGAAATTTTATTTGCCAAAATTTAGTCATGAGGCTCGAGCTAACTACAAAGAGAGTCCAGGGAGTGCAGTTTTTTAGACATGTGGCAAAGTGCCGAACCGAAAAAGTGTGTTTTTCTAAGTAAGGAGGAAGGAAGGAAGGATAGATGGATTTTGGAAGGCAATTTTCAATCTCTGCCATAAGTACACACGCATGAGTTTAAAAATGTGAGCATTTAACCCCAATATATGTTTATTTATAAATTATATACACACTCTATTATACTATTAGTTTATAGAATTTATAAAATCTGGACAAAGAATTTTGTTAAAAACTAAAATTAAAAATATAAATAAAATTTCCTATACTGTCTTTTTAAACCTCAGGGGATTGTAATGTATACATCACTTTAAAGACTACTGCTCTACAAAGTAATCAGTAAAAACACTTAGATTCTACTTCTTCAGATTGTCAAGGAAATAGTCACGGAATCTAGAAAGTCTATATGGATATGAGCTATTCCCCAGTTTATTGAGGAAAAGCCTATCTCCACTGAGAAAAGTGACCACTCAGACAGCTGGGGTAATTCTGAGCATTGGCAAGACTAGAAAAAAGCCTCAGCATCACTGCAAGAATCAGAACGTTAGCATGCAAAAACGCCAGTCCTATAGAACAATGTGGAAAGCAGAAACAATATAAATTACTAGGTGTTAGTACATGAAGACTTTCAGGTTATCTTTGTATATTTCTCTAAATGGGGACTTGTTTCTAAAAATGAAATTATACCAATGCTTTTGGAAAGTACAATGGCAGTATGTATCCAAAAGCCTTACAAATGTTTTTATTTCATGAATAAAATTCTAAAAATTAATCCTAGGGAAAGAATCTGAGATGTGGTGATATATTTATAATGCATTTATAAATAAAGATGTGCATTGAAAACCAATGTATAATACAATATAATAATTAGAAACAGCTTATAAACCCCAAAATAGGCAAAAATAGTTAAGTGAATTATGATATAGCCATACAATCAAACATTCTGCAAGTACTAAAAATTGTATTTTCAAAGACTTTATGACATAAAAAATACACGATATAACATTAACTGGGGAAAGAAAGTTATCTTGAAATAAAATGTAAGCATGTAGATTCTCATAGTTAATAAATATTAAAAAGAAACCTATAGGTTTATAGTGCTAGGCAATGGAGAGACACATGGCTTCTGGGTTGGAGAAAGGGTAGTTTAAAGGACATTTAGAGAGTCAATTTTACTTCACGTGGCAGGAAATGTCTAAATTATAATTTAGATAGTAATTATTCATATTGTAGTAACAGTGTATTATCAAATAATGCATTTGAATCTGAATATGCAGAAGCCATACGTATATTATTTCAAGGTAACTTTCGGAGCATTAAGTAAACGTTCATCAAAATAAGGTATGCTATTTATTTAAACTGTTATATTAAACAACAGCCATTATGCTAAACTTCAGATCAGACCAAACCTTTTGCAGCTAAGATTCAGCTCCAAGAAAGTAATGGTTTTACTTAGAAAAACTGCTAGGACCAAACTATGACAGCATAAATATATCATTAATATAAAAACTTTTCAATAGCTAAACACTACAAGGATTACCTGGTTTAAGTTTCCAAGTGCAAATTCAATCTGAAATGATATTGTCAAAAATCTCTGTGGTCTAAAGGATTTTTTTTTTCTAACATCTACAAAGAGAGTGTACAGTTATAGCTTCTACTCACTGATCTGGGCCTTCAGAAACACATCAATACATGCAGTACATAAGAAGCAGCTGTAAGAGATATTTTTGTCAATACAAAGCAAGGTCACTGCATTATAGGAAGACTCAGCACTGTTTATTTCACTTCCAAAAGGGATTGTTCAAGGGCAGATTCTAAAAGAATGATTCTGAAGAACACTGAAACCCCTGGAAGAACAGGCAACTTTGGAGAAAACTCAGAATACCTATTGGGATATTTTTGGATTATGTTACAAATAAAAGCAAAGAGTGTATTTTAAAATATATATTTTTTGCATATATCTTCACGTAACTAAAAGTCCTTATTTCACAATAGAAAGAAATATAACTACCATAAAGAAAATAATAAATCAGTGGCAATTAGAGTGATTCATTCTGGAAAATTTAAGATAACACAAAATAAGGAAAACTTGCAACTAAATGCTGACCAAAACGTCAATTCAATTTAATGAGGTTCTGCCCCACATTAGATACCTCGCTGGTTGCTGAGATACACTGTTAATGCTTCTTTAATACTGTGCTTTCTCGCTACAGAGCATATTACTAATAGGGAATAGGGCCAGTCTAGGGTAAGGCCACTTAGGCATTTACCTCGGGAACCAAATTTAAGGGTCATAAAAAAAACCCTTAGATTAATATTAATCAAGATACACGATACTTTAATGAAATATTAAAAAATAAAACTAATGCAAGAAATGCATGATAAAAATATCCAAATTTTAATATAGATAAGACCTGTCAGAGAGCATGTACCAAACACTACTTATTTCAAATGGAAATGATAAAAAAAAAATTGCATGTCAAAAAATGCTTATAGGGGGCTTCCCTGGTGGCGCAGTGGTTGAGAGTTCGCCTGCCGATGCAGGGGACACGGGTTCGTGCCCCGGTCCGGGAAGATCCCACATGGCACGGAGCGGCTGGGCCCGTGAGCCATGGCTGCTGAGCCTGGCGTCTGGAGCCTGTGCTCCGCAACGGGAGAGGCCACAGCAGTGAGAGGCCCGCGTACCGCAAAGAAAAACAAAAATGTTTTTAGGTACTAACTTCCAGTTATAAAATAAATGTCATGGGGACATAATATATAGCAAGGTGACTAACGTTAATAATAGTGTAATTCATATTTGAAAGTTGATAAGAGAGTAGACCTTAAAAGTTCTCATCACAAGAAAAATGTTGCACCTATGTATGGTGACAAATGTTACCTAGACTTACTGTGGTGATCAGTTTACAATATACACAAATGTAAACACTGTGTATACTGTTGTGTATACACAATAGTATACACGATGTAAACATCAAGTCAGTATGTTGTATACTTGAAACTAATATATGTAATATAATGTTATATGTCAACTATATTGCAATGAAAAAAGAATTTAAAATTATAGGAAAAACGTTTTTAAAATGAAGAGAAGATAAACCTTTTTCATACAATGTCTAAGACTTTAGGATCTTCACATAATTCTCTCTTGAGAACATCAAGATAAAACACCATCCAGAATATTTCAGCTTTGTCCCTCATTAAGAGACAGAAAGGAAACCATGTGTAAGATAAGGCGGGTCTTCAGAAGAAAGCCATTATGGAAAAATAACACATTGGTATTTACAAAGCAAATCTCATTCTTTATGATGGATGGTTACAGAAAGAGAAAATTTTTTTAGAAATCATTATGATACTCCTTTAGAAACATGCATTTAATATTTGGCTGACCTCCTTTTTTTCATTGTCTAGACATTTCAACTTATTTCCCCGCGCTTTTCACAAACAATCTTTTTGAAAGCCAACATTCAAGCCACTCTGAGAGGCCTTGAGGAAATAAGATGAAATACACACAAGAAACAAAAGTAAGAACACTGACTAGAAAAAAGAATAGCCCTGATAACCAGCCAGTGCTCCAGGAAATTTTCTCTGGAACACTGAAACAAGATCTAGATGTAACATAATATGTTATAATAAGGTAAAGAACGTAACTGCAGAGTTGTGATATATCAAATTAAAAACTAGGAAACTCTGATATTTAGTGAACTAAAGACTAGTTCGCTTAAACCTGTACTATATTCCTTGAATGAAAATGGTCACTTCCAAATAATTCAGTGATTACATGTAACACTTAAATACTTCATTTATATTAAATGTTGGAAGATTTTTTAAAGTAAATTAATACTATTTTAAAATAAATGAATATATGAATGACTTCAGAAGATTATACATATCCAAAAAATTGATTAAACTCTGAGTTGCTCTATTCCACTCTAGATTCTCATCTGATAAATTCTCATCTCCTTGATGAGGTAAGATTATTGAAATTGCTAATTCCTAATTCCCACATCAAATTTTCTCAATCAGTATCTCTAGGGTTAGGACACGAGAAACTACACTTTTAAACAGCACCCCTGGCAATGCTTATAAATCCAAGTTTGAGAACCATTGCTGAGGGTAGAGTTTTAATTTGGATTTTTAAAAATAGGCATGATGGAAATAGTTCATGGGACAAATTCTGAGGTTTAGTACTATAGAAATGGTCAGCTATAAAGCATTTTATAGGATTTAAGATCTCTTCCTCTGATTCAGTCGAACTGAGGTTGACTGATGGTAATTACAATAGCTTGCTTAGGTAATTACAATAGCATAACTGGCCATTATCGCAGGGAAAAAAAACAACCTTAAAAAGTGTGTTCCAGGGCTTCCCTGGTGGCGCAGTGGTTGAGAGTCCGCCTGCCGATGCAGGGGACACGGGTTCGTGCCCCGGTCCGGGAAGATCCCACATGCCGCGGAGCGGCTGGGCCCGTGAGCCATGGCCGCTGAGCCTGTGCGTCCGGAGCCTGTGCTCCGCAACGGGAGAGGCCACAACAATGAGAGGCCCGCGTACCGCAAAAAAAAAAAAAAAAAGTGTGTTCCAATGCTTCACTGCCTCAGTCTTGGAATGTCTAAGTAAAGACTACAGTGTTTTGGTGGGTTTTTTTTTTTAATGTGTCAGTGTCATACATTATGAAAGCTTATGATTACTAACTTACTATTTATATATAAAATAATTTTATTTATATTTTTAAATCTTGGTTTCAATTCTGTTAAAAAACAGAAAATGACTGTTAATGTTGCTATTGTTTTCAAATCTAATATTTCAAGATATTTGGACCCTCAGTCCTCCATTGACATGGCAGCATGGTTGTTTTAGCAGCATGAAGATCCTCTGATACACACTTTGCCAACACTTGAGGGAGGCAGTGGTGGAGGCAGGCGGGCCCACCTTTAGGCAGTCAAGGAGGAAAGCCCCACTGCGAAGAGATGTGTAGGAGAGAAGGGACAGCTTGTCTAAAGAGGCTGGTAGTGCATATATGTCCATGCCACTCTCTCACTTCGTCCCAGCTGACCCTTCCCCCTCCCCATGTCCTCAAGTCCATTCTCTATGTCTGCGTCTTTATTCCTGTCCTACCCCTAGGTTTTTCAGAAACATTTTTTTTTTTTTAGATTCTATATGTGAAAAAAAAAAAAAGAATTAACAAGATATCCTGAATAAACAATGTAAAAAAAAAAAAAGAAGAGGTTGGGCTGAGAATACACCCCCATCCATCAGTGGGAAACAGAAGGAGAACCGAATCTGAAGCAAATCAAGCATCCTAGATTATAGACTACTAATGCTAGAACAGATTTAAGGGAATATATAAATAAGGCCCTTCATTTTACCAATGAGAAAGTAAAAGCAGGGAGCAGTTAAGTAAATTGTTAGATCCTTTAAAAGAGAAGATCTTATGGATCACCACAGTAACACTGTTTATTATGGTCTCCATGAAGTCTCTTTAACCCGTAATGGAAAATGTAAGCTTTCCCTCCATAGTAATTATACTCTATGGGCAATGGTTGATCAATCTTGGGAAAGTTGAAGGTAAAGGGATGAAAGAAAATACTGCAAATGTTCCCTAAACGGATCGCTTTTTTTGTAAATCAAGTTACGTTTTAAATCTCCGTGAATATTTCTACCTCAAATAGTCTACTTAAGGAGTCAAATTAGCTTTCAAACTACCTACTCAAATAAAAGACTACTCAAAAAGATCTAGATGTTAGGGCTTCCCTGGTGGTGCAGTGGTTGAGAGTCCGCCTGCCGATGCACTGGACATGGGTTCGTGCCCCGGTCTGGGAAGATCCCACATGCCGCGGAGCGGCTGGGCCCGTGAGCCATGGCCGCTGAGTCTGTGCGTCCGGAGCCTGTGCTCCGCAACGGGAGAGGCCACAACAGTGAGAGGCCCGCGTACCGCTTAAAAAAAAAAAAAAAGATCTAGATGTTAGAAAAGGAATAGGAGGAATTATAAGTGATCCATGGTGGCTTCCCTCAATCAGAATACTTTTTTTCATTTTCTAATTCATAACCAAAAAGCTGAGATTCAGTTTATTTTCATTACTGAGCCCTGCAAATGGGCACTTGCCATCTGACATTTAACTCTTATGACAAGATCCCACACAATGTTATAATGGAACTATATATGAAGAAGCCCATGCTTCAGTGAAATGTGGAATCCTAAACTATCAGAGCAACGTCAAGATATCTTAATTTTCTAACAACCATACACAGGAATCATAACTTATTCATGACTGATGGCCCTTAAATGGACAGGCATACTGGGACATAACAAGGACATGTGATAGCACATCATGTGTGATTTTTCAAAGAACAGCCAAAGGGAAATGGCCGTGGAGGTGAGTACCTTTTGTTTGAAAGTTTATTTATGTGTGTGTGTGTGTGTGTGTGTGTGTGTAGTTAGGGAAACAAGAAGAGAGATGAAATAGAAGAGAATGTGAGCAATAGAAGAAAATCGTGTCTGAACATCACTATAATGAATAGTCCTTATTCAGGAGAGTTGAGCCACTTTACAATGAATGTGGATGGACAGATGGAGGCCCAGCCATCCCTACTTCCTGTCATAAAGGCTCTGGAGTGCCAGCCAAGCTTCCCAGTAGACTGGTATTGAGTTTCTTTCTACAAAATTTGGTGCACAGAATAAAACCACCATCACATGTATTACAGTATCAGGGAAATTTTTCCAGCTACCATTTTTCCAAACTTTCTCCAAGCTTACACATCCCTGTCAAGTAATGTCTCTCTTTTTGAAGCCGGTCTTTAAAAATGGAGTCAAAGGGTAAAAGATATCAACATTCAATTCACAGTGCCAGAGAAGAAAAATAACGTAATGATTTTCCAGTTCTTTTTGTATATTTTACTATGTTTTAAATAATCATAATTCACTTAATATAATCAGTGAATATCACTGCTACTCTAAGATGAATAATATCTTATTTCAGAGATGACTAGGGTTAGCTACACTGTGTTTGTTCAGAAAGTTCAGATTTAATAGCCTGTAGATACAGTTTTTCCATCTACGAACTGCACTTTTTGTAGAAATCTGTCAGCTTTACTCGGCAGCTATCTCTACCCAAAGGCATATCTATTCTGGATTAAATGTCAGTCCTCCCTTCTCTTCTCCCTGCTTTTCTATGGGTACAGAAATAGTTTATAGAAAGTGAAAAGTTATTTTTGGATCTAGTGATATTAACTTGGATTTTGAATTTTGGAAATTCAGTTTAAGATTCTTTTCAGTGTGCACATCTGCTACTGCTCAGTATAAAGCTAATAATAATCAAGCTCTTAAAATAATACGCTATAAAAACTAATATATCTCTAAAAGAACACTAATATACAAAAAGAAATTTTCATGGTACCGTAACATATTTGCAATAAGAGCCTTTTGCTGGTAATTGGAAGATTCGGCTTCATTTCACTGTTTAATTACCCACAAAACTGTTTATTGCCCTATATATTCCTCCAACAAGAATATAATCCTTTTAATGTGCCCCTCAGAAAACCAGGGAACATGGCATGGTTATAGCACATGCTACTCTTTTCAAATATTAGAGCCAAATTTTAATCTGACCTTTAGGCTCTGACAATATATTCTAAAATTAGTATATATCTGAACTAAAAGGAGTTATTATTTGAAGCAGAATGACATAGCTATGGGGTTAAGACATAAATAATAATTGCAACATAAACTATGTGTCTAAAATATTAACTTTTAATTAAATATGACTGATACTCAGTTTAGTCTATACAATTATAGTTTTTTAAACTCTTGAAATATTTTGTTCCTAAGTGTACTAAGTGTGATTAAGTGTTGTGTACTTGTGTATATACATTTGAAGAGATACTGTATTTTCTTTTTGAAGCTTATAAATAAATTTGACAGTTATAAAGTACTAATTTTTTGTTTAAAAGGTAACTTTTTCAGTCATTAAGATAAAAAAAATTAGCTTCCTTTAGTACTTTCTAGGCAAAAATCATTAGAGAGTAGTTAATAGTTACTTAGAGTATTGTTTAAAAGACTTTAAGACTTAAGTATTTCAAATTATGATTGTGTAGTTCTAGACCTGTGGTTTAAATTTATGCACACATGCACACATATGAACATTGTGTAATAGCCAAAATGGAAATGTAGCATCTGTTCGTCTCATTTATTTAGCACCTACTGTGTGCTGGTCACTGTGCTAGACATGGGGCTACAAATATAAAAAGATGTCTCTTCTCCAAAGGAACCTAGAATCTAGTGGAGAGTCAGATATCTAAACCAACTGTCACAATGTGAGATGCAAAGCTGTAATGGGCTCATTACAATGTGCAGGGGGCACAGAGGGAAAGAGGTGGGTTTAAAGGAGAAGCAGAAATTTGCTGGGTTGGATATACTAGGGAAAGCATTCTCTGTAGGAGGAACAACACTGGGTGCTAAGGCAGGGAGAGGCATTAGAGACCATGGAAAAGATTTGGCTGGATAAGTACAAGTCACTCATTAAAGTATCATACATTGGCAAGACATTGAGGGAGATAATACATTGGAGGATTCTACTCGCCATCTAAAGAAGCTCAGGTTTTATGTTATAGGTGAAGAGAAGCTACTGAAATAATAACAGAAGAGATATGGTAAGATCTACATGTAAGAAGCCTGCATTAGCAGCATGGTGAATGACAGATTTAACAGCATGGTTAAAGGCAAGAAGGCTACTTAGGGGACCACTGTCAAGATGAATTAGGGTAACAGATGTGAAGATGAGAAGGAGACTCAGATATGAGAGGTATTTAGGAGGTGAAAAACAATAGGCTGTTGGGCTAATTAGATGGTAAATGAGGAAGAGGGAGAAGTCACCAGAGACTCCTAGGTTTCTGGCAGGGATCATGAGGGATGAAGATGCTGTTCTCAGAGGCAAAGCAGGAAGAACAGGCTGGTGGCTGGAGTGGGAGAAGGGGGATACAGCGACATCCGTTCTGAGTGGGTTTGCTATCCCTATGAGACTTACAAGTCATGATATGTAGTAGGCAGTTGGACTGTAGCGTACACATTTTGAAGCCCAGGTGGAAGATATAGGCTGGAGGTCGTGTTTGTGCCTCATCTGCTTTAAGTGCTATTTTGATTCACTGGCTGCAGGTGAGTTTGCTGTGAAGTGTGTATAATGAGAGAAGACGTAGGCCAAGCACGGAACTCTGAGAAACAATCATTCTAGGATAGGCAGACCACAAAGAATAAATATTAGCTAAGTTCATAACATGGAAATAATCCTTAGAAAACTTAAAAATTATACTCATGCACATTTCTATTCTAAATGCCAACTGTTAATTTAAATTAGAGGTCTTGTTTTGATTACTTCCTCTATATAAGAAATTATTAAGGCAGATGACCTTAAATACTGAGAATTTTAAAAATTATCCTTTCCAATGAGAGATACTGGCCTGCACTCAGCTTTGGGTTTTGGCTTTTGAAGAGAAGGGCTATGGAAAGGAAACCAAGCTAAATCAATAAGTGTGATGATCCCTTTCTGTGGCCTTTCTTCTTCCCTTTTCCAGGAGAATTGCATATATTTACACATATTTATTGCATTTACTATGTACCAGGGAGTGTTTAAGACATTATATGCAGCATGTAACAAAAGATATTAAAATCTCTGCCTGGGGGGCTCAAATTCAAGTGTGGCAGAGGGATAATAAACTAAACAAATCAGTTAAATTATATAGCATGTGAAACTGAGACAGATGTAGTGGAGAAAACAAAGTAGAGAAGAGGAATAGAGAATTCAGTGCTGGGGAAAGAGTTGAAATCAAGGCTGGCTTCATGGGTGCACAGCCTATGCAGTCACACAGGGCCCCAAGATCAGAAGGGCTCCACGTTGGGTGCAATGCTTCACTCCCACTGTCTTGAACTTCTTTTTTTTTTTTTTTGCGGTACGTGGGCCTCTCACTGTTGGGAGCTCCGGGTGCGCGCAGGCCTAGCAGCCATGGCTCACAGGCCCAGCCGCTCCGTGGCATGTGGGATCTTCCCGGACCGGGGCACGAACCCGTGTCCCCTGCATCGGCAGGTGGACTCTCAACCACTGCACCACCAGGGAAGCCCTGTCTCGAACTTCTTAATTTTTAAACAAGTGGCCCCTTAAATGATACAATTGGTCCTGGTTGTAATTTTCAATATGGTGGATGAGGAAGCCCCTTGTGAGTGTTATCTTTCCTCTGGCTCATCAGATATATTCTCTACCTTTCTCTGAACTCTTCTGTCCCAGGAGGCTGACCACATGGACTGTATCAGGGACCTCCTTTGCCCTCTGGCTGAAGATTTGGTCCCAATAATAGGGCGCCCAAGCAGGAGTTCAAGAGGTCACTGCTTCTCTCAAGATATCCTGGCTACCCACTTCTCTTGTCCTATAGGTGCTACAACTGCTTCTACTCCTTATCCATCTAAGGCCCATCTGCTTACCAGGCCTGGCATATACATATGCCTCCTGTTCTACCTACTCCCTGCCCATACCTTCATTAGACCTTTCTTAAACTTTTCTCATTTGAGTATGCCATGTGTGTCCTGCCAGTACTCAGGTTGAAAAACACCTCGTTAAGAAGGTGACACTTGAGTAGATTCTGGTGAGAGGTGAGGGGGAAGCAATGTGGCTATCCACAGAAGACAATTCTAAGCATTGGAAACAGCCAGGATGCTAAGGGAGGGGTTACCTGGTGAATCAGAAAGGGTCATCCGCAAACAACAGCCTGTAGACAAATCCAGCTGCTGCCTGTTATCGTAAACAAAGTGTAATTGGAACAAAGCCACATCCATTCATGTGTGCATTGTTTATGGCTATTTTCATGTTACAAAGTCAGAGTTCAGTAGTTGTGACAGAAACCACATACCCACAAAGCCTGAATTATGTACCATATTTTCCATTACAGATAGTTTGCTAATCCGTAAATCAGGGGAACAGGAAGGAGGCCGGAGACTTTGGAGTTTAGTGGGTGAGGGGGAGAATTATAGAAGACAATGCCACAGAGGAAATAGGAGGACAGATGATTTGGGGCCTTATGAGTCTTACGGAATGATTTTTTTTTTTTTTTTTGCGGTACACGGGCCTCTCACTGTTGTGGCCTCTCCCGTTGCGGAGCACAGGCTCCGGACGCGCAGGCTCAGCGGCCATGGCTCACGGGCACAGCCGCTCCGCGGCATGTGGGATCTTCCCGGACCGGGGCACGAACCCGTGTCCCCTGCATCGGCAGGCGGACTCTCAACCACTGCGCCACCAGGGAAGCCCTGTTTTGAGGCAAGAACTTAAGTTTTACCAAGATAACTATGGTTATTGCCTTAAGCAAGGATAAAAGCTGAGAGATGGGGCAGGGGGAGGGGACACCACTGCAATAAGCCAGGAATCAAGTGATGATAGCTTAGTAGCAGCAGAGCTGCTGAGAAGTGGTCAGAGTCCACCAAAGTCATGACAGAGCCAAATTAATTTGCTGATGGACTGAATGTAGGGTGTGAGAAAAAGGAGCTGGGCCACAATTTTCTTTCATGAGGAACTGCAAGTGTGGAGCTGTCGTGAACTGAGGTGGGGAAGTTGGTGGAAGGGGAGAGGGATATAGGGTTAGGGGTGGGAGTCAGAGTGGCTTAGCTCATGAGGTCAGACATTATGAGCTTTCAAGTTTGATTGAACATCCAAGTAGCTATGAGATAGGAGGAAAATGTGTTGTCCTCCTATCTCATAGGAGAGGTAAGGAAGAAAATGTTTCAAGAAGGAAGGAAGGTGGCTCTACTAGAGCAGGAGAAGGCTCTACTGCATTGGCCTTTTACTGCTCAGTGCAGCTGCAGGTCCATGACGATGAGGTTGAAGAAGGGACCACTGAAGTCAACAACTTGGAGGTCACCGATGAGCTTCACAGGAGCAGTATCTGTGGAGTGCTGTGGATGAAAAGCCTGATGGGAGTGGGCTTAAGAGAATAGGAGGAGAGGAAACACAGGCCAGAGTACAGACCACTCTGAGTTTGGCAGTGACGAAAATGAGAAAAATTGCTAGAGTTAATCTCTGTACTCAGCCTCTTTTTTTTTTTTTTAACGATGGAATAAAAACCAGCATGTTGGTATGCTGTTAGGAAAGATCTTATAGACAGGAAAATATTGGTGATGCAGGAAGAGGTGGAAAGAATTGCTCAAGCTATGTCCTTGTAGGTGAAAGGGGATGAGATCTAGTAAGCACCAGCCTTAGCGACCTGCAGGGAGACATCTCAGGGCATGTGACACTGTGCTATTTAGTAAATACTCAGTCAATCAATATTGACTTTCAGTCTTCCTACAATGAAACCTTCTAATGCTTTGTTAACAGTTAGGGCATTAGTATATAACCAAGAGCTTCAAGTTCAATTCATGGTTTTGTCACTGATGAGCTCGGAGACACCCCCACCCCCAAACAAGACATCCAACCTTTCCTTGACTTAGTTTGCTTTTAATTATGAAATACAGTATCTACTGGTCATTGTAGTGCCTGGAAAATTAACAAGTTATCTAAGTAAGCCTAGCCAGGCACCAAATCTCTCTGATTCTTGCTCCTGTAGAACTCCAGATAGAGGAAAAAAAAAAAAAGAAAGGTACTTGTAGGCTCCAATGTCTACCTAGCAATAGCCACGTACAGGTCTTTTCATAGGGTATTATTCCCGCTTGTATATCTTAAATTTCCTCCAAATGAAAGATATTTACTCTCCGTGTCTTAACACCCTCTACAATTAAGTTTAATTTCTGAGAAGACTTACCTTTTATATAAACAACATACGTTTATAACCTTCTAGTTGCCATTATTTCCACAAGGTTCTCACATGCTGAGCTTGACTACAGATTCTAAACATACCCTGTTCATCCTTGGAGATACAGCTTAAGTATCACCACCACTGGGAGGCATTCCTGGGTCCCCTTGAGGAGAATATCTCCTTCTCTGTCCCCACTGCACTCTGTTTACACCTGTGCTATGTCACTGACCCAGCTGTAATCTGTTGACATTTCTGTCTCCTCTTCCAGTTTATAAGCACCTTATCCTATTCTTCCCTGAGTTGTCAGTGACTGGCACAGAGTAGATAGGAGATAAATATTTGCTGAATGAATGAATTTCAATGTATACATTTCCGCATGGAGGCTGATCAAATAACATGGCATGATACACAAGGAAGGAAATGGACTAAATGGGTCCTAAGATAGGAGGCTTGTGTAAATGTTCACAAGAAAGGGAGACTCGTGGTACGTATTACTTACCAGCTCAGAGTGTGTTATGAAAAGACTCTAGTTTTCAAGGACTGCTTTGGTAAAGAGTCAGGAGACATTTTCTTGACTCAATATTAAAAACAGATTTCTGACCTGTTCTACTTCCTCTCTTGGTAACTATGTTAAACAGATTTAGGGGTTTATTTCCTTAAGAAAATACACAAATGCCTTTGACCACCTTTTATTTTAGGAGAATATTGACAGCAATCAACTATTGAAGCCATAGCTCTAATACTCTCAAATAAGAAAGGAGATAAATAAATCGAGTTTATATAATGTGAATTTTCAGCATTGAACTTCCTGGCAGAAGGAAAGTTGACTTATCACTATTAGATTCACTCTTTCCCAGCCTAGTTACTCTTTGCCTTGCTGTGAGGTTTCTGTCTTCAAATTCTCCATTAGGCTTTTTAATAGACAATCTGCTTCAGCATTTTCTGAGGGGAAAAAAAAAAAGCTTCATTTCCCCCCCAGAATGGCAGTTAAACCTTCCATTTAATATGAAATCAAGTGGAGATATCTGTGCTTTGTCAACAAATAAGCAAACAGTTTTATTTTTCTCATTATTATCTATTTATCAGCCTTGGGGTAAGAATTCACTTGCCTTTGTGCCACCTTGAGAATTCAGTCTAATTCCCCCACGTCCAGGCCTAAGATAGATTCATTACCTTTCTGTTAGTGTTTATCTGCATCTGCCTCAGACGCATGCTGTTTATATCCAGTATTGAACCACCCTCCACATTAAGTTTAAATTGGAAACATTTTTTTTCCCAGTGAAGATAATCTATATCTCACTAGTCTCCAGGAAATATAATCATTCAGCAATAGATGAAAATGTTTCAGAGCCATGAAGGGCTTTGAAGCCAATGTCTTCCATTTACAGAGGCTTGTGGAGGTAAATACACTGAAGGTCAGAAATGAAATGCCCACACTGATCACTATGAAGTCGGAGGCTCTTATCTACTACTTACTGCTTTTAACTTATTAAAAAAAAAAAAAAAAGAGCTTTTGTTGTCCCCATCTCCCAGGAGGGCAACTCCTGGGAAGGAAATAAGTGTCTAGAAGATACCAGACCACAATGAAAGGGAGAAAAGAAAGCTCTGGTTTTGTTTTCCTCTGAACACACAACAGAATTGGTTTTCTGTGTGCATTTTATTTTTGTTCTGTGACATGATTATTTGAAAATCTCTCACAGCACTCCGTACCTTGGAAATCTGCAAAGGTCTGTTGACTACTGTAACAGCTCTGACTAAACACCCATTTCTTAGGACAAGTGTAGAACACTGCATATGGTAATCGTAATCAGTGCCTCACAAGCGTCATGCAGACCCCAGAGGAATTCTGGGCCCAACAAACCATAGCAGCCAGACCATAAGTCAAACCAGATTTCTGTGTTACATAAATAGGCCTACTGGGGTGAAGGAAAAAGAGAGAGCAAATATTGCAATGCAGTAATAGCAAGGAAATTAGCGAATTAAGAGCATTTGCTGGTGGATCACTGAGAAGGGGAGCTGTTGGTTGCATCAGAATAGCTCTCTCTGGACAGCTGAGACTCTAAGGTAGTCCACTGTTCAGCCAATCAGATTTTAAATTGTTGGTCTCTGCGAATATCTCTAACAGTGTGAGACTCCAGAATAAGTGGTTTCTCCATCTGTGGAATACTAGCACTCCACCAGAGAAACAAGAGACTGCTTAATAGAAATCATGATATCTGGAGGATGGAGATGGTTTAAAAAAAAAAAAATAGAAAGAAAGGAAAAAGAAAAAAAGGAAAGTATAGCCATTCCTCTTTATCTACATCACATCAAGCCCTGCTGAATAAGTACAGCATGAAGCTTTCCATTGATCAGTGATGCCATTTCCATGACAGAAAAATTTTGAACTCTCCACCTAGATTGAGATATAGAATTAGACCCATCTACACTAGTTATAAGAAATCAAGAACAATATAATAGAATCCTTCAAAATGATCTCCAAAATTCAACATATTCTACTGGGAGATCCATATCACCGTAAAGCTGAAGTAGATATGCATCCACTAAGTACCTCTCAAGAGATTTTGGATTTTTACAAAAGTAACTTTCATATCTAGCAGATGCTTGCTCTATGCTGGAACATACTATGTGTAAGTGGCTAACCTAATTTACACATATTGTCTAATTCCATCATTACCACTACCTTATGAGGTAAATACAATTATGAATCCAGCTTCACAGATGAGAAGCCTGAGGCTTAAAGAGTTTAAACAAACACTTAACCATTAATTGGAAGGCTGAGCTCTTAACCTCTATTCCATGCTATCAGTCACAACCTGTTCATTTCTCTAACTTCTGATCCCTGGTGTCACAGGGACAATTGTCAGGTCTGTCTAGCATACCTCGTGTTGTTTGTGCCAAAGCGAAATACTGCTCCTGGCCAACAATGGGTCCACACCCCATCTCCTAGCACCTGACACACTCCTGAATTTCTATCTAGACCAAGGTCCTAGAAGCAGAGAATGTTTTGAATTCTGTCTCCAACAAAGCTATTGTCCTTTACTTTCCAAAGAATCAGGAAACTTGACAACTATCTTAACAGCTATTTTAAGACATTCTGAAAGATTTAATTGCAACTCATTTTGTTTGCTCCTAATGCATTTCTAAATTTCATTTCTCCTAAAAGTTGTAAAAAAATAATAATAATAACTTTTCAGAGGTTTTACCAGGAAAAGAGACTTTTGGTAAACGTACCATTTTTCTTCCATCATTAATGTGCTTCCAAGTGCTACAAAATGGACAAAATACTTGAAATAGAGTACAGCTGAAAAACTCTGAACTGTTAAACTTGTGGGTTTACAAAAACAATAAATCCTGATCACTCAATCCATGTAAGAAAAAAGATCACCACCATCACAGTAGGATCATTACTGGCTGCAAAGTGACAGGGTCTGGGGCTGATGCATGCTTCACTTGAATAGCTTATCACATTGCCTCAACATCAAGTCCCCTTCAGACTTGCCTCAGTGTCAGGGTTACCCTCAATCTCAAAGTCACCTCTGCTTCAAAATCTTGTATTTATCTTTCACTCTTTTGTATCCTTCTTGACCTCCACACAAGCACTGAATCTTATTATTTTTTCTTTAAGTAGCTTTGTCTGGGAGGGCACAGGTCAGGGGCAGGTTGGTAGGAATGGACTAGTGGAGTCTTCTGGAGGTCTCTACGGAAATCTGAACTGCTGAATTGAGTTAATGTCCAAGTGTATTTTGGACATATGCCCAGAAGCTAGTAGACAGCAGGGTCTTTTAAAAACAACACAACACAATTACCACAAACACAAAGCAAAAAATAAAGGCAATGTTTTGCCCTTATTCTTTGCCCAATGTTTTGCCCTTAGGAGAGAAAGGGAGACCATAAAAATGCATTGTACTTCACCATGTATTTGATTTTAGAAACATTTTCCCCATTTCCATTATTAATAAGGATTTTTTTTAAGTTTAATTTTTATCATTCTCTTTTCCTATAACACTGTATGCAATAAAACCATCCTTTGAGCTGGGGAATAGCTCCATGGTAACAGATTCTCAAACACCAGCTCAGGATGGAGCTTTCAGTGTGTGATCACAGTTCAGCAAAGGAGGATAAGGAAATGAAGAGTTTCTTTCCTTCCTTGGGATAATATCCTGAGAAAGAAATCTGCAGTCTCAGGAGGTAACTGGGAGGCGGGGAAGGAAAATATGGTCAAGTGACAGATCACGCTTAAAATGTTATTAAACTAGTTATGGAATTTCAAGGTTTGAAATAAATCCTTTATTTTAGTTCCCTAGAGAGATGAAAAAAGCATTTCCTACTGAAGAGAGCAGAAAAGAACTCTTTACCATGATGCCACACTTTCCAGCGCATACAGAAATAGACTAATTCATTCACTCGCTCAAAATTCACATGCCTAGTATTTGCAAGCAAAGCCCCGTGGTAGGTAGTGTGCTAGGGTCCAAGCCTATGGGTTTTTTTGTTTTTGTTTTCGCGGTATGCGGGCCTCTCACTGCTGTGGCCTCTCCCGCCGCGGAGCACAGGCTCCGGACGCGCAGGCTCAGCGGCCATGGCTCACGGGCCCAGCCGCTCCGCGGCACGTGGGATCCTCCCGGACCGGGGCACGAACCCGTGTCCCCTGCATCGGCAGGCGGACTCTCAACCACTGCGCCACCAGGGAAGCCTGTGTGGGTTTTTATATGGCAAGTCTTTGTGAAAAAGTATTGTAAAGTGTATCCAGACAATGGACTATTATTCAACGCTAAAAGGAAATGAGCTATCAAGCCATGAAAAGGCATGAGGGAAACTTAAATGTATATTACCAACTGAAAGAAGCCAATCTGAAAAGGCTGCATACTGTATGATTACAATTCTTTTTTTTTTTTTTTTTTTTTTTTTTTTTTTTTTTTGCGGTACGCGGGCCTCTCACTGTTGTGGCCTCTCCCGTTGCGGAGCACAGGCTCCGGACGCGCAGGCTCAGCGGCCATGGTTCACGGGCCTAGCCGCTCCGCGGCGTGTGGGATCCTTCCGGATCGGGGCACGAACCCGTGTCCCCTGCATCGGCAGGCGGACTCTCAACCACCGCGCCACCAGGGAAGCCCCGATTACAACTCTTTGACATTCTGGAAAAGGCAAAACTATGGAGACTATAAAAAAAGATCAGTGGTTGCTGGGGCAGTGGAGAGCAATGAATAGGTAGAGCACAAAAGATTTTTAGGGCAGTAAAAATACTTTGCATGATATTATAATGATGGATACATGTTCTTATAACATTTGTCCAAACCCATAGAATGTACTGCATCAACAGTGAACCCTGAGTTAAACTAGAGACTCTGGCTGATTATAATGTAGTAATGTAGGTTCATTCTTGGTAAAAAAATGTAGCATTCTGGTGAGTGATATTGATAACTGGGGAGGCTTTGCACGTGTGGAGACAGGGAGCATACGGGAGACTTCTGTACCTCCTTAATTTTGTTGTAAACTTAAAACTCCTCTAAAAAACTGAAGTCTTTAAAATTTGTTTAAAACCTTTAAAAAGTATTATATGCAGAATGATTTGAATGTTCTCATCTCTAACTGACTGTTCTAGAAGCTGGACACCAGAAGTCCACCTGAACATTGCTCATTGGGAAGGATGGTCTCCACTTTGGGATCACTTTGTAACACTGACAAGCAACCTAGTCTTTACACAAACTTAATAACTTGTTTGTCAAGTTCAACCTAGCCTCAGGGATTTGGAATAACCGGGTTTAAAGCAGGGGAATAGTGAATTAGGGGACTGTTCCAAATAAGGGACATTTAAAATCCTCATCATTGTTGCTGGACAGTGATCCTGCTTTAAGAAACTCTGGGAATATTTTATATTTTGAGTTGAGATAGGCCTTAAGTATATGGATGCTTCTAAAGTGCTTTAGGGTGTTTAATACCATTTGTTCTTCCAATCTTGTTTGCACTATTAATTTGGTTAATGGGTTAGTAATCCTTTCTTTATAGATACCAGGAAAGTAAACTTGCAGCCCAGCACTTTTCTAAATTATTACATCCTCTGAACAAATGGGGTACAGATTAATGAGGTTTTCCTCAAAGCTTTGAATTCACAGGAGGCTTAAATGAAACGACACATCCTCGTTTCCATTTAATGAAAATAACAATCAGGAAATGTAAATCTGACTTGATTGCAGGGTAACAGAGCTGGATAACTACGTGCCAACATTGAAATCACCTTCAAAGTCTAACCCCTGGCAAAATGAGAGGGCTCTGACCATCCACTGACAGTGCAACTACACAACCGTTTGAAGAGGAACAGAAAGTGACATATTCTCCTTTCTCACGTGCAGTCAGGCTCACACTATTACATAAGTACTTATAACCTTACTGCATATTAACTAAAGACAGTTTCTGATTGCCAGGGCTTTAATTCGTTTAGTCATAAAACAGCATAAGAACCTCTCCTCCTCCAAAATGCCAAAAATTCCTATTTATATGATTTCACCCAAAAGAAAATGAGTAGAAGAGATAATATAGTTACACAAAATGTTTTCTACCGCATCAGCATAACATGTTTAAACTTTTCAATAATGCATTGGTACTGGGAATCCTCATTACAAGCCACAGTTAATTTCATTTCAATAAAACTTGTGTAAAAAAAATGTGAACTTACCAAATCAACAAACATCTATTTTGAAATGATTGCTCATAAAGTAGCACTTAATTACAATAATAAAAAATTCAAATGTAGGAGAAGTGAGTATGTCAGTGAAAGAGAGTTATGACTCCAAAGAGGAAAAACAGATATCCAGCTTCTTTTCTGTGTTACTAAATCACTTGGGGAGAAAATGTTAGTATTTAAACGTAGCACCACTACCCCCGAACGTGATACTCATAAATCCATCAAACTCAAAACAAATGCTACTATTATTTTACTTCTAATCTTCTAGCCAAACAAGATGTGATTAAAAACATTAAAAAAACGATATAATATCTTTGTGATTTCCTGTAAGGATCCAAGGTGACAACATGAAGAGACTGAAAACTACACCATTTCAGTAAAGGCTCAAATCCGAATCCCAAACCTCAATGTCTTCACCTGTAAAATGAAGAAATACTGCTGACCTAGACATTCTACTGGTATAATCTTAGTGAGCAATCTGAAGGGAAAAGACTTAATGTCTGTACTATAGTGCAAGATCAAGGTGCCAGATATTCTGTAGATTTGAAGGGTGCATAATTGCTATGCAAAACTGGGTAGAAGAAGAGGAACAGTTTCCTCTTCCCTTCATAAAATATTGTATGCCTACAATAAGTCAAATCACTAAGGTTAATGATGAACAGAAGTTTCTGACCATAAACATTATCATAGGAAATTAAATACTTATAGAGGAAAGTGACAGACCTGTTTATACCCTAGAAGAGAAGGCAAGATTTCCAATGAGATCCCAAGTTTGCAAAAATTGTTGGGTAGGCTGAAACAGTTATCATGACTCTCAATATATGCCCATTAAAAATGATGTTGGAGGGAGGCAGTATGGACAGAAGAGAATGCCAAATATTTTTCAAATGACTTTCCCCAACCTGACATTACCATGATTATTTAAGAGTATAAATTCAGTATTCAGTGCCTTGCCTATAATTAGGGTATGCTGTCACTAGATGGCAGTAATGGTTAGGGTCATTACTACTGGGGATAAATTCATTCATTCAAGAAATCTCTAAAGTACCTACTAAAAATTCTGTTTATATTATATAAAGCTTACTTTTATATAAATCTTTACATGACAACTAAGCTGTATTAAGACAACAAATTCCATAGTCGTGGAGAACACATTTTTTTAAAAATCTGAATAATGAGATTTACCTTATTTCTGATTCAATCCCTAATCATTCTTATATGTTAATCAGAATATCCTTAGTAACTATTTTGAAATCTTTTTTGGATTTTGGCCCTTCCAATGGTTGATTCTCAAATCTGGGAACAGTCCTGAGACAGTGTATTTTGGTATCATAAGCAGTTTCTATCAATAATATTCTATTTCTTTGAAGTATTCTTCCATTTTACCTACAGGTTTCTTATACTGCTAAAATTGTTATATTAATTTGAAAGGAAGGGGTTAGTTTATATTTTAAGTCTTCTTAGGAAGTTTAAATGTATATACTTTAATTTTGTAATAATTGATATACAGTTTTTCAGTTATTTTTATAATATTTGGTATAGAGCACACCAATAAAAAGAATACCCAAGGCCTCATCAATATATATCAGAATTAGATAATGACAAATATTGTTTAGGCTATCTATGCTTCATCCCGACTCCATTCTTTGCTGCCCCACCAAGAGGCAATCCCTATCCAGGCTTTTGTGTTTATCATTTTTTGATTTTTTTTTTTTGGATTTATTTTTTTAAATGTTGGTTCTTAACTGATTTTAGCTCAATTTCATTTACTTCCATTGCTGATACATGCAGATTTTTTTTCCAGCATCTTCGTGTGCATGTGTGTGTATATGTGCATGCACACACTTTAAATCCATTCCACCTTTCCTAATTTTCTACGTTTCTCCCTCTTGGTTCCTTTGCACTGATTATGTTGTACAATTTCACTTTTTTCTTTTATTGGCTTGGCAGTTTACATCTACATGTACTCCTTTAGTGATTTGCATAGAAATGTAACTATGCATATTTTATTGATTTCTTCCTTTCCAATTCTTTTATTTCATTCCTTTTTCTTGCCTAAGACCTCTGCTACTAGGTGAACAGAAGTGATGGCAACGGATATCGTTTTCTTCCTGATTTTAAAGGGAATGTTTCTCAACTTTTACCTCAGAGTAGTATTTGTTGTTGGCTTTTGGTAGATACATTTTATTAGGACAACAGGGCCCCCTTCTATTCTTAGATTGCTTGGAGAATTTCTACAATAATGAATCAAGGTAAAATATTAGCAAACATTTTCTTCATCTAATGAGAAGATCACATCCTTTTCTCCATTAATCTGCTAATAAAGGTGAACTACATTTTATATTTTCTAATGTTAAATCCTTTGTTTATGTAATAAACCCATGTGGTCATGAGAGATTACTTTTTATTTAGCGTTGGACTTGGTCTACAATATTTAAAGAACTTTAAAATTCTTTAATAATTAAAGAATCTTAAATATGTTCATGAATGAGATTTGTTTTAATCTGTGGAAATTTCTTACTTTCTTCTAAGTCTAGAAGGCATTAAAAAATAATTTTTGGCGCACTTTTTCCACATCTAGTTGTAGTGCTATAAACGTGCTTCAGAACTTACAGTTTCCTACACTTCCAGAAGCAAAACTCATCAGGAAGGTTTTTGTTTTTTAATTTCTGGCTTTTCTGCTCTTCCTACAAAGTTCATGGCAGAGCAATTAATGTCATAAGACTGTACAGTAAAACTCCATCATTATTACTTGGTAAAAAAGAAATATTCCATTCGGTATACTATCCTTTCAGACCAAAAGAATCCCTAAGATCATTTCCTAAGATTCTTTTCTGGGGGCTGGGGAAAAATCTATATTATAAATATCTCAAAACAAATCTAAATTTACTACAAAAAGAAAAGTTTATCAATTAAATCTAGACTTTTTTTTCCCCTAATTGCTCTGATTCACTGTGAGGAAATGCCCCAAGGGGATCAATCATTTGGGGATAGAACTAGGACCCATCTGGATGCTTTTGGAGACCTAACCTGCTCCTTTGAAAAAAGCCTTTGGCGCAAGGTTGACCAGGATGACATCCTCTGGCTGAAAATGGGGATATTCTCTAAGGAAAGGCCTTCTTGGTGAGGAGTGAATGTAGCCAGTTTGGAGGGCTGACTGTCAAAAGGAGTTTCATTTAATCATAACAACATAATTTATGGAGCACTTTCTGTGGGTTGGCTACTGTGGCAGTGTCTTCTCCACATTATCTTTTCTAACCTTCACAACAACATAGGAGACAACTGATGCTACTTGCTCTGTTTTAAGGATAAGCAACAGACAGTGGGTTACAGAAGTTGTGCAACTTGCCCCAAACAACCCAAACTGGAGGAGAACAACCCTGGACTTGAAATCAGGTAATTTGTCTCCAAAGGTGATGCTGTTCCTCTCTCAGATATCAGAAATTATAAACTTACTATTTATAATTTATTATAAATTATAAATGATCTTACCCAGAGATCATTAGGGTAAGAACTTTACAGCTTTAGCTCTATTTTACATATCAATTTGAGCCTCCGTTATATGTTATATATATATGGTCTATGTTATACCAGTTACTCAAATGCAGGTATAGTTTCTTCTGCTATGGAATGAAGTCAGAAAAACATGGATGTAACATTCTTTCATACGCAATTTTCTAACATTTTCCCCAGCAAGAATTAGCAGCTAAACACATCTGAATACAATACTGTGCATGACACCCAATCATCTCATTCAATCCTTCCTAACTCAGGTTGGCTACACTACCTATGGGAAGGGCTCACTGTTTACTTCTCCCACACACTGCTTCATTTTGTCTTTTTTCATAGATGAACAGCCTCAATCCTTCCTTCTGCCTCTTTCATCAAGCTACCTTCCATATTTCTTCAACACCAAGTCCTGGATAAACTATAATACTCATCTATTTATGAAACTGGAATTGAACATGCCTTTTCAACTGGGCTGGTATTTTTACTAGTTTTTTTAAAAACTGTTTTTGGTAGTGTTCTGGTTGCAAAGTTTTCAGTGGTCTATCTTAAGTCTATTTTTCCCTATAAACTTGGCTATTTTTGGTGTGTGGTCTTACAGATTGTGGGTATTTTCAAGCCTACATATATCATGCTATGTCAGAAATTCTGTATTGCTTGGTTATAATTTATTTGATATATAATTATTGGTTCTGATAATTTTATTAAATGATAGAATTTGTTGTGACTGTATTGGCTATTGAGTTATCTACAAATAGAATAAATTAAACACTTCCAAATAACATAGAGATTATTTAAATGAATTAATTGGTGAAACACAAGCTAAAGATAGGCTATTTCCAACTATTTTATGGCTCTTAATAAACATATTTGACTCCAATCCTGAAGGGCTTTATTTGCGAAGTATTAGTGAAACAATATAAATGTATGTGACCTAGAAAAGTAGTTTTTCATTTCTTATTTGGGAATAGGAGATTTTTTGGTGGGGATGGAGATAGGGAATAAAAATCACACTCATTTTTAAATCCCGTTAAACTATGTTTCCCTTATGAAAATTGAGAATTTACATGTGGTTGTTCAGTTCTTCAAGAGAACATGCTTAATATCTTGATTTCTAGTCTCCTATAAAGAAAACACAATCATAACTAATTAGAAATTCTGATGAACTTGGCGAGTTGTAATCAGAAACTTCAGGCAGTAAGTATTCAGAGGGTACGACCTGGTGTTTGAGTTCCCGGTGCTCATGATGAAACCTCCGTCAGTTTTCATGCTTAATTGGGCCGCTGGATCCTGTCTGTATGAGGGGAGGAAACAAGGTCTTGCTTGTTTGGCATTTAAAATGATTTGATTAATGATTACCTGGAAGCATTAGAGTATTATGATGCCATCAGTATTTCCTGTTTTTCTTGTGCTAATATTTATTTTGCAAGATGCAAAACTGGTGTTTCAGTCTGTCACATAATTTATTTATCCTATTAAGCCATACTGTTGTTGCTTATGAGTCAGGGAGACTTACCTCAATATAACCTTACCTACTAGAGAACAGGTTACCTATTTTAGCGAAGTTGACAATTGACCAGAGACACAAGCAGGTGGAACGAGAAAGAGACTTCACACAAAGGAGAAATTTCTCAAACGTAAATTTTAAAAATGCTTTTGATATGGGCTTAAATTGTTTTTTTCAATTTGATTTGGAACTTACATGTGTACCTGAGGATTTCAGCCTTAACCCTCTCAGTCTCATTCATGCCACCCTCTCCCTCAGAATGATCTCATCCATTTTCATCTCTTTGATGATGACTCTCAAATCCAGATCTCTTGTTACATCTCTCTCTCTCTCTCTCTCCCTCTACTCAGTTATACAAGAAAAACACCTAAATATCCCTAAATATCATCTCGACTCCTCTTCCCTCCTATGCTTATCCAACTAATCAAGTACAATGTAAAGCTGACCTTTGAACAATGGAGAGGTAGGACTGCTAACCCTCCATACAGTGAAAAATCTAAAGAGGAGTTTACAGTTGGCCCTCCACATCCATTGTTCTGCATCCACAGATTCAATCAACCACAGATGGTGTAGTACTATAGTACATATTTGGTAAAAAAAAAATCCACATATAAGTGGACTCATGCAGTTCAAATTCATGTTGTTCAAGGGTCACTGTATTTTGTTTCTACCCCAGTCTATTTCCAATGCCATTCCCTTGGTTCAAGTCAGCAGTTAGAGTGGGGAGAGGACTGGAACAATCTCAGCACTCTCCTAACCAGTCTTTCTACTTTCATCCAGCCCCACATTCATGCTTTATGATACTGCCAGGATGATTTTTCTAAGGCACACACTTGTGATAATGCCCCTATTCTGCTTAAAAACCTAGCATTTTCGGTGTAAAGCCCTAAGCATGATGTATAAGGCACTTTATGGAGTTGATCTATGCTTGCTCTCCTATCAGTGCTTGAGGAGAATTTTATTGAATACATATTATGTGCCAAACACTGTTCCAGATACTGAGAATAAAGCAGTAAATTGGTATATAGTCTCTGCCCACCAAGTCTCACTGTTAGTGAAGGAAGGTAGAAAACAAATATATGAACATGTATTTTCCAATTTTAGGGTTGAAAGGTGCTATGAAAAAATAAGACATTACAGAGAGTGGGTTAGAATGCTGGTTTATTATAGACTGCTTGGGGAAGGCATCAAAGAAGGGGTGGTATGTGAGTGGAGCCTTGAATAATAAGCAGAAACATGTGAAAACCAGAGAAAATCCTGATATAAAGACTCTGGTACTGACATGAGCTTGATATATTTAAGGGACAGGAAAAAAAAAAAAGCCAAAACAAAAAATATGAAGCCAGAGTGTTAAAAGGGGGCCAGATGCACAGGATTTTGAAGGTCATGATGCAGAGTTTGAATTCTATTCTACTTGCAATGTAAAACCACTGGAGGGTTTTAATTAGAGAGAGGGGTGACCTGATTTACAAGATTAAAAGTTTCCCTTATCTATATGCCAAAAACTGTAAGACACTAATGAAAGAAATTGAAGATAATGTAAATATATGAAAAGACGCCCTGTGTTCATGGGTTGGAAGAGTTAATATTGTTAAAATGTCCATACTACTCAAGGTCATCTATAGATTCAATGGAATCCCTATCAAAATTCCAATGGCATTTTTCACAGAAATAGAACAAACAATCCTGAAATTTTTATAGAACCACAAAAGACCCCAAATAGTCAAAGAAATCTTGAAAAAGAAGAACAAAGCTGGAGGTATCATGCTTCCTGATTTTAAACTATATTACAAAGCTATAGTAATCAAAATAGTATGGTACTGGCATAAAAACAGACACATCAACAGAACAGACTCAAGAGCCCAGAAATAAACCCATGCATATATGGTCAACTAATATTTGACAAGGGAGCCAAGATACTCAATGGGAAAGGACAGTCTCTTTAATAAATGTTGTTGGAAAAATTGGACAACCACATGCAAAAGAATGAAACTGGACCCATAACTTACACTATTGACAAAAATTAACCCAAAATGGATCATGAACGTAAACGTAAGACTCCAAACCATAAAACTCCTAGAAGAAAACATAGAGAAAAGCTCCTAGACATCAATCTTGATAATGATGTTTTGGATATGACACCCAAAGCATAAGTAACAAAATCAACAAGCGGGACTACATCAAACTAAAAACCTTCTGAACAGCAAAAGACACCATCAACAAAATGAAAAGACAATCTATAGAATATGAGAAAGTATTTACAAACCATATATCTGATAAGAGGTTAAAATCCCAAATATATGAGGGACTCACATAGCACAATAGCAAAAAAACAAACAAACAAAACCAAATCTGATTAAGAAATGGACAGAGGAATTAAATATATCTCTAATAGTTTTTCCAGAGAAGATACACAGATTGCCAATGGGTACATGAAAAGATTCTCAACATCACTAATCATCAGAGAAATGCATATCAAGAAAGTCAAAACCACAATGAGATCACCTCACACCTGTTAAAATGGCTATTATCAAAAAGACAAGAGATAAGAAGTGCTGGTGAGGATGTGAAAGAAAAAAAATTTTTTTTGCACTGTTGGTGGGAATATAAATTGGTACAGCCACTATGGGAAAAGTATGGAGGTTCCTAGAGGTTCCTAAAAAACTAGAAATAGAATTAACATTTGATTCAACAATCCCACTTCTGGGATTGTTCTGAAGGAGGTGAAATCACTATTTTGAGGAGATATCTGCACTCCCATGTTCTTTGCAGATTAACAATACCCAGGATGTGGACACAACCTAAGTATCCATTGTCAGATGAATGGATAAAGAAAATGTGATATGTGATCTTTATATGTTAAATATAAATATGATATATAATGATACATATGTGAAATATAGTGATATATATACATATATATTTTAAAATGGAATAAATATAAAAGAATATTATTCATTCACAGAAAAGAAAATCCCCCATTTATGACAGCATGGATGGAACTTGAGAGCATTATGCTAAGTGAAATACATCAGACAAATACTGTATGATCTCATATGTGAAATCTAAAACATCGAACTCATAGAAACGAAACAGAATGGTGGCTTTCAGGGGCTAAAGGGTGAGGGAAATGGGGAGACGTTGGTCAAAGGGTACAAACTTTCAATAATAAGATGAATAAATCCCGGGGATCTAATATACAGCACGGTGACCATGGTAGTTAACAATAGTGAATTGTACACTCGAAAGTTGCTCTGAGATTAGAGCTTTAATGTTCTCACCTTAACGATGACAAAATGATAATTATGTGAGGTGAAGAATGTGCTAACATTAGGTGGTAAACATTTCACAATATATATGTGTATCCAATAATCACATTGTGTACCTTAAACTTACACAACGTTCTATGTCAATTATGTCTCTATAAAGCTGGGGGAAAAAATTTTAAAAAATATCCCTTCAGCCTTTTTCACTTCCTCCTCTCTCCTCATATGATGCTGTAGCCATGCTGAACTACTTTTGGTCCCACAAAGCTCCAATGCTCTCTCTCCAGGCTTGTGTGCATGCTGCTCCCTCTGCCTAGAATATCTTCATCCACACCTGCCTTCCTCTGTCTCTTCCTGCTGGCTTCCATTTATCCTTTGGACCTCTCAGTGCAGACATTATTGCCTGGAGGAAGTCTCTGCTCCCTCCCAGAATGAGACACGTATCCCTCCTCTACGCTTTCAAGCTTCAGTTTCATAGCAGTTATTCCAACACGTTGAGATTCCTTAGCTGTCTATCTCCCTCACTAGCTCATCAGCTTCTTGAAAACACACATTGCCTAGGCAATTCCTGTTTATTCTGCACCAGCACAGAGCCCTGATGTAGAGCAGGCATTCGAAACATTTTCTGAATGAATATAGTGACTTTTTAAAGTAATAGTGGCTATTGAGTGCTTACAGGTAAAGATGGCTTTATGGAAACAAGCATAGAAGTAGGTATGCTTAAAATGTTTCAAAGAAAATAAACAGAGTATGCTCCAAAACTCCTTGTAAATGTCCTGGTTCCTCTTTGTCTCATAGCACAGTTTCTTAAGTACGTCAGTAATTTTGGTCCAACCTTTTGAATGCATTTTCATTTTCTCAGCACACATTTCTAAAGTACAACTGTATTCTCCAACTCTTCTTTACTATTTTTCTAAATTATTTCCTTGATTGCCAGTGCTCTCTCCTTGTTATTTCCTTTACCTTCCTAGACTAGTACTCATTCTTTCCTAGTTGCACCTGTCATTTTACGCCCAGCCTCTTAAGCTCATGAACTGCCACACTCCTGAGCCATTCCGTATCATCCGGTGTGGCAGGAATGACCTCCAGCACAGGGAACCCTCGCTTGCTCCCTATCACCCTTTGTTTGCATACAGGCTTGTAATTCAGTAGTCAGCTAATTCCTACGTAAGGTCTCCTCCTTCATTTTCCCACTTCATTCTCCATCTTCTGGCCACAGCATGTTTGTATTTTCACTAGATAATATGAGGTGAAGAGAGGCAGTGAAATGCAAGTGAATCCATTTTGAGCAGCCCTCATAAAAGGATTTGATGGAAAACAAGGATGAAGTAATTGGTTTAATGGATAATTATAAACTGTCAGTGGATGTCATCTATCCATGTTATTTCTGGCCATCATTTAACATGGATAATTGGAAAGAAAATGGACAGAAGGGGGAAAAATTCAGAGATAAATGAAAAGAGAGAGCAAGAAGTGAGAGAGAAGTTATAGTACAATACAGCTCAACCAAAGATTGGGTGGAGACTGCCCTGGATTTGAAGCAGTTTCCACTGTGTTTCTGGATGGGGAAACGGTGCAAATCTGTGGATAAACATCCATCTGATGTTGTATTTATCTGCTGTACTGATTATCTAGTGTACTATAGACTAAAGAGTCAACAGGTTGACTGTCTGAACCATTCTGCTCTATAACGGTCTTATTTGTTCAAGTAGATATGAGCCACTGAAGAGTCCCCAGTCCCCAAATGCTCACACAAACAGACGCACACACATACACACACAACTATATGGCATATATGTAGTGTTTTCCTAATCCCAAAGGGACCTAGAGACTTGAATTTTTTTCTTAAGAAAATCTACAAGAAAAATCTAATAGTGCTCTGAAGTCTTAGGCACTTTTAAGTAAAGCAATAGCTAACTATTTTCTGTGAACTCAGAGGATGGAGGGTCTCATCCTTAATTCCCTTATAGCTAATATGAAGCCATCTGTATTTATGCAGGGTCATTCCTGCATTAACGCAATCCTCTGTGTGCAATGTGCCCCTCAATATAATGGTGCTCATTAGCAAATGTACACTTCTGTGAATATTTATTAAAAGGTTTAAAAAAATTAGCCTTTGTTTATAAGTAGAAAACATCAGTGAAAACGTATTTTATTTCATGGACTTTTATGAATACATTGATTAACAATGAGGTGTGCCCTCTCCCACCTCCCCGTCAAACCTCATAGAAGTTCAAGTCCTTACACTGTCAAGCATTGTCTTGTTCCTGTCAAAATCTTTTTGATGTGTTTGGTGGTAGTAGATGTTTCCCGAGTTATTTTTATATATACAATATGGCAAATGATCCTTTTGAACTGCTCTGAATCTTCAAAGGAAGGTATTGAAAGCTGTGCTTATTTGGGTAATTATTACCTTAGGGATATGTAGAAAACGGCCATTTTTGGGTGAAGGAGGTTTACCTGAAGGCATTGTGTTATCAGGTAGATAAAGCATTCCTGGAATATCTGACCCTATAGAAGATATTCCAGGAAGATTTGGGGCTCCTGTGCAGCACACATCACTGTATGGTGAAAAGAATATCCCTCTGGCAAAATCACCATGTAATTAATATGACTCCCACAGAGCCGATTCGTCCTTGGTAATATTTACACACTTGCTCCGTGGGCCTGTGCTATACTCCTAGGGTCCATCAGGGACACCTAAAGTTGGCTTAACCATTGAGACCTGGGCAGGAGACTGAAATGCTGATAGTAAGAAGGGGAAGAAAACATGACAAGGGCCAGGGAAACTTCATCTCTGGAGGATTCTAATGGTAAATAACTTGAATTTCCCTAAAGAAGGGATTGCTGTTTATGTGATTTTATGGCAGAATTACTTCAAGTTGGGAGGTGAGATTAGGTCAAGAAAGCCACTGTGGGATTGAGATACTGGAAGAGAACCTCATGAGTAGGATCCAGTGGAGCATAATTATTGATGCTGTTATTAAGTAGGATGAGGGAGTTGCCCCGGACCTCCTTGCTAGGCAGCAATACCCCCAACCAATTAGGCTATCTATACCTTTGAGAAATAATGAGAAAAAAGCAAGGCTGATCCTAATAGGGGAATATGGGGCTGCTAAATAAATAGAAAAGGCCTTGGAAGTGGAGATTTAGAATGGCAGAATGGTGAGGAACAGGGACCACCAGACTGCCTGACACCCAGCTCTGCCAGTTAGCTGTGTGCCCTCGGGCGACTTACTGAACTTACCCGGATCCCAGTTCCCTCATCTGAAACAAGGACTAACACTGGCAGCCACCTGCTTCCTTAACCCACAGCTGTTCCACAGCTCACATTTCTACCATCTCACCCCTCACATGGCCAGCTTGGCTGGGTGTCCATCAATGAATGTGATGCTGAGGAGTCAGCAAATTCTCTCTCAAAAGGAAAGATGCTGCTTCAACATTTGTGGTTTCTGCTGGAGGGGGCCTTCTGTTCAGGATTCTTGGCTTTGGACAAAGCTCACCAAGGTTCTATTCAATAGCCAGGGCCTCTTGACTACTGTGAGATAGGACCAAGTCCGTCTTGACTCCCTTGCTCCTGTCATTTGAAGCACCACACAACCCCTAGGGTGTAGATCAGTGGGAGGGGAAAACTCAGACTTCCAGTCTTCACACTCTTACTGGTAGGAGGTCTCAAGCACAGCATTCTAGGGACTAACTGCAGTACATTACTTGCATTGAATTGTGTCGAGGGAAACCCTAGAACTAGAACTATCTGCCGTTCTCATTTCTTCCTTTGTCCTTTCAAATGTGTGTTACTCCTGAAATAATTACAAACATAGAATCTTAGGAAGTAATTCTACTAACATGTGTGAATATACATATATACACATACACACATAAATGTGAACACATACACATATGTACACACATATATGTGTGTGTGTATATATATATATATAGATATAGATAGATAGATGTACATAGATAGTCCTAAGGCAGTATATATTTTTCAAATAACAAGACCTAAAAAGGTTTCTGGTCATCTTGGAGCAAGGTTTCATATGAGACTGCCAAGCAGAAAAAGTGGCATTATTAGTTTAGTAGGTGTATGCTAGAAAACCAAGGATTTTCAACTGTATAAACAAATGAAAGTTTGAACCTTTCAATATTTCAAGGTCTCTATACTGACAAAATGTTCACAAGCTGCCTGAGGCTATAATCTTGCAACTGCTTTAAGCAAAGAGCTCTAAATCTATCTCTTAATTGGCTGAGACACACAGAAAATTCCGGTTATTTCAGAAAACAGTTAAAATCATTCATTAGATCACTTTTTTCTGAAGGTAGCCTGAACCAGCATATCAATCGAATATTATGGAATACTTTACATCGGGGGTCTTGTCTATAAGGTTAAAAAAATCAGTCATTAAGTGTCAGGTGCAGAAATAGATTAAATTTGGAAATCTGGCCAAAGGCTGTCTTCTAATATATTGCTGTACAAACAATTTTCCTTCGACTCTATTTTCAAAGAGCTATAAACATAAAAACAACAACCACAACAAAAAAGCTATGCTAATATTATTACACAATCTAACCTGGTTGTCCAGAAATGTATCTAGCAACCCAGCCATCCAAACTAAGAGTTGTACGTGAGAAGGGCCAGCATATTCAATCATCCATTTCACCTGGGAGTTAGATCTTCCTGGAGGCCAATCAGGCAACCTCAATGGCAACTGACCAGCCTGCTATTTTTTTCAATTTTTAAATTTTCTGAAGATTCTGCACTCGTAATTTTAAAACTATTTTTCACTAGAGTTCCAAATCATAACATTGGGGAAAATAATTTAAAAATTTCTATGAGTAGTCATTTAAAAAAGGGTAGTATTGGAAACATTTATTTTCTGTATCTTTTGAAATGAAATTACTTCCTTTTTGTCTTTGATAATTACTTCCTTTGTTGCTGTTTGAGATGGTTTGTATTTAAATGACACGTGAGCCCCGTAAAAATATTGTCTAGCAATTTGTAGTTTCACCAAGTTTAAAGACAGCTAGTCTACAGAATGGTGGAAAGCGCTTTGCAAGGGAAAAGAAAGTGGAATCAGGGATTGGTAAACCCTCGGTTACCCAAAATTCGATCTTGCTCTTTGGCTAGCTAGAAGTCGAAACTGATAGGGACAGAGTAAAGGGACAAAGTAGATGGCTAAATAGTTAATCCCACTAAGGGATCATAAGTAAAGAAAAAAATATGGAAGACCCCTAAGTTAATGATCACTTAAGAAAGCAGGCTTGCCTAACAACAAAACCATGCAACAGAAGCATGAGACATGCCCTCAAACAATAAAATAATTGTAAAATGAGACCCACATCCTGTCAGCGAGGTCAGTAAGTTAATGATTCCCAGGACATACTCCTCTGCCCACACTAAAAACAAAAATATAGGGAAAAGATGGCATTAGACTAACACCTGAGACGATTTACCATTTTTAGCATATGTTACCGCCTTTTTGCTCATTTCCATTGTGCTACGACAGTCCCGGATTGACCATGTAGGGACAAGAAAACTCCCCCATCTGCTGTGGAGGAGGAGCTGATGGTGGAAGCCTGCTGTCTACTCAAAATTGAGGAAGGAAGAAGGTGGTCTTCTCCCCCTCCCCATTCTTCCTTTGATTATGAAACTGTAGCCCACTAAGTTCTCAGGGCAGCATCCTCTTGCCCACCACTTGTAAGCCTCACGAGCATCCTATTCTAATAAATCACTTCCTGTCTATCACTTTGCCTCTCTCCTAATTCTTACCGCACTGAGACATAAAGAACTGGAGCTCCTCAGAGCCCCCCAAGACACATTTCTGTGGTTTCAAAACTGCTTTTCAGCACTGCAAATCTCACCAAGCAAGGATGGAAAGGGCAAAATTCCTATGTAAATATAGCACTAAGTGAATACTCCCAGCTGCCTTTCCACATCCCAAAGCAAATGATCACCTATAAAAATATTATTTTATCTCTAAAGATAATTTTTATTACTTTTACTTAGATGTAAACAAATTAACCATCATTGCATGATAAAATAATTTAAATCTGTTTTAAAACCTTTTTTTTTACATTTAAACACATATGTATATGTATGCCCATGTCTTTAGAGACTAAATTTTAAATTGTAAACAAAAATTCTAAGTGTCAAGAAAAATAGCAAAAGAGCTAAATAAATCATGGAAAATCCATAGGATAGAATATTATGCAGCCAATAAAAATCATACCTCCTTCATTGATTATTTCATGATATAGGAAGTTGCCCATAGCGGGTCAAATGGAAGACATAAAACTTTACATGTTGTATTGCAATTTTAAAATAATAATGCATGCATATAAAAAATACTAGGACATTAGTGTTAACCATTTCTTGATAGTGAGATTATGCATGTTTTCTTACACTTTTCTGAATTTTCCAAATTTTTTACTGTGAGCATGTAAAGCTTAAGTCAATCATGTGTATGTGTGGTTCTGATCTAACATTAGCTTGTATTTGTTGCTTAAGTGTGAACAGTTTCAAATACAGTAATGACGGAGGGTCAAGTTCATTGTTAAGGTTAACGTCACCTGAAATAGAAATATTCTATTTAAATTCCAAGTAAATACCTGAGAGAATTGGAAACCTAAAGAAGGAGGCAATTGTATGAAATGTTTTCTAGACCTAAACTGGATAGAGAAACCATTACTAGAGAAAAGGCCATGCAGGTTTCATTCTGTCATTCCACCATATAAAAATGTATGTTGAATTTAAACTCTCAAACACATTTGTCTTTAGTTCAAAGCCACTCCTAGAGGAACCCTCAAATACTTTCCATCTTGTTCAAGTGCTATTCTTTCATAACTGAAAGTGCTGAAGAAAAAGATATTCTGTTTTTGGTGTACCTAATGTTATCCTTCTTTACTTGAAAACAAAACATTAAGTGTAAAGTAAATGTACAGTTAAAGTAAAGCAGCTATCAGAGATGAAAAGAACTCAGTTTTCTCCTACAGGGAAAAAAAAAAAAAAAATGGAAGCTGCCCTTGAGAAGGAAAGCTATCTCTCCTTTAGAATACCATGCCCACACATCAACCTGGTTTTGCACAAGCCCAGAGCAACGAAGTCAACTTGCTATTGAAAAACAAAGTACACACACACAAACAACAACAACAAAACACCCACGAAAAAATAACTTCTTGAGGAAAGAACTTATAAACCTCAAAACAGAGTTAAAAGTCAAACTCTGGCCAATAATAAATTGTCTAAAATTAACAAAAAAAATAATAAAATCAATAATAAACAGTGACTGTGCACGTGTAAATTATCTTTAACCTATACCATGTGTAAGTTTAATGAACACCTAAGTACTCTAATCAGAATTCACACTCCGTAGTTAGCATCTGAATATCATTATCAAGAGTTCACAGTCTAGGGATGGCTGTGTCATACACTTCAAATATCACCAGTATATCTGTACCACAGGGTCAGAGTAATGTTAAAAGTAACTATTCTAATAAAATGAGTGGTATTTGAGAGGTGGGTTCCTAGAAAAACTATACAGATATCTCTGCCCTTCCATGTACGAAACTGAAGAACTCAGCGGGACAAGTAGCGCTCAAGGTGTAACATCTCTTGTAGCTGTGTGCCCCTTTAATGGAGGACCCCATCATCTATCTGAGAAAACAGAGGGCCTGTGATCTTGCCACCTTTATTATCTTGCATCTTCTTCCGAGGGAAGCTTGCATTAAAGCTAATTGTCAGGAGTTCCTAAGTGGGCAAGGAGTAGACTGTTTTTATGCCTGCATGCTAATAAAAGTATGGCAGGATTCAGACTAAGATTTGCTTTCATTTTAATATAGGGGGAAAAACCTGTATCTCCCATTTACCTTCAATTTCTGGAAGTTACTGGTATTTAACACAAAAGCCTGACAACTACATAACTCACCTCAAGGGTCACCTTCTCGGCCAACATTTCCCTTTTCTCCTTTATGCTTCCCACGGTACAGGGTACTGTATTTATTATATCATACTGCAGAGCATTGACTTTTTTTTTTTTTGGCATGTATGTCTTTACTGATTGTGTGTTTCTTTACACTTAAAAGTTTAGAGTAGGGACCATTTTAACTTCATCCCAGAATGGTGCACTTCAGTATTTGTAGTTATAAATTTGACAGTGGCTCTATGTGAAACTTTAGTTAAAAAAAAAATAGGGCGCACATATGGTCATCTTATCTTTGATAAAGGAGGCAGGAATGTACAGTGGAGAAAGGACAGCCTCTTCAATAAGTGGTGCTGGGAAAACTGGACAGGTACATGTAAAACTATGAGATTAGATCACTCCCTAACACCATACACAGAAATAAGCTCAAAATGGATTAAAGACCTAAATGTAAGGCCAGAACCTATCAAACTCTTAGAGGAAAACATAGGCACAACACTCTATGACATAAATCACAGCAAGATCCTTTTTGACCCACCTCCTAGAGAAATGGAGATAAAAACAAAAATAAACAAATGGGACCTAATTAAACTTCAAAGCTTTTGCACAGCAAAGGAAATCATAAACAAGACCAAAAGACAACCCTCAGAATGGGAGGAAATATTTGCAAGTGAAGCAACTGACAAAGGATTAATCTCCAAAATTTACAAGCAGCTTATGCAGCTCAAAAACAAAAAAACAAACAACCCAATCCAAAAATGGGCAGAAGACATAAATAGACATTTCTCCAAAGAAATATACAGAGTGCCAACAAACACATCAAAGAATGTTCAGCATCATTAATCATTAGAGAAATGCAAATCAAAACTACAATGAGATATCATCTCACACCAGTCAGAATGGCCATCATCAAAAAATCTACAAACAATAAATGCTGGAGAGGGTGTGGAGAAAAGGGAACCCTCTTGCACTGTTGGTGGGAATGTAAATTGATACAGCCACTATGGAGAACTGTATGGAGGCTCCTTAAAAAACTCAAAATAGAACTACCATATGACCCAGCAATCCCACCTACTGGACATATACCCTGAGAAAACCAAAATTCACAAAGAGTCATGTAGCAAAATGTTCTTTGCAGCTCTATTTACAATAGCCCGGAGATGGAAACAACCTAAGAGCCCATCATCGGATGAATGGATAAAGAAGATGTGGCACATATATACAATGGAATATTACTCAGCCATAAAAAGAAACGAAATTGAGCTATTTGTAATGAGGTGGATAGACCTAGAGTCTGTCATACAGAGTGAAGTAAGTCAGAAAGAGAAAGACAAATACCCTATGCTAACACATATATATGGAATTTAAGAAAAAAAAATGTCATGAAGAATCTAGGGGTAAGACAGGAATAAAGACACAGACCTACTGGAGAATGAACTTGAGGATATGGGGAGGGGGAAGGGTGAGCTGTGACAAAGCGAGAGAGAGGCATGGACATATATACACTAACAAACATAGCTAGTGGGAAGCAGCCATATAGCACAGGGATATCAGCTCGGTGCTTTGTGACCGCCTGGAGGGGTGGGATAGGGAGGGTGGGAGGGAGGGAGATGCAAGAGGGAAGAGATATGGGAACGTATGTATATGTATAACTGATTCACTTTGTTATAAAGCAGAAACTAACACACCATTTTAAAGCAATTATACCCCAATAAAGATGTTAAAAAAAAAAAAAGTGAGGGCTTAGCATCGCTGAAAATTCCTGGGAATGTCTCAAATCCTTTTCCACGTGCCTTCTTTTCACCAGCACACCATTCTGAGCTGTGGGCTTCTTGGATAAAAACTTTGTATCCCTGTGCAAATATCATAGGAGCCCACCTCATGTGCCTGACAATCACCTGGTCAGGCCATATTTGAAAGATACAGACAACAAATACATGAATGCAACCCCTCTAGGCTATTGCCACCCCACAGGCTATTGTTTCCCATGAGGGGAAAAAGTGAGTTTGTAGCGATACTAATAAGCAAGACACAATTATTTTGGAGACTTTGGGAGCAAGCAAACCTCCCACTCATACACATTTCCTACACTATATTTTTTCCCTAGAAAAAATAGTGTAAATCTTGCTGCTCCAGTAAGACCCCATAAATCGAATAGTTTCTTTAGCCCGTTAATTTAGTGAGAACATTCTATACCAAAAATAATATTGAGGAATGCTGCTGAGAAAGCTGCAGAGCTAGAGAATGAACATTGCTTCTAGAATAGGATGTCTTATATTATATAAGCTTCATTCCATAAATATGTTTGGCAGAAGTGTCATTCTGCATTATTTTTGCTACAATATGTGTTATTCTGAGGATCTGTTATAGTGGTGGCTTGCAGATCCACTACACTAAAATTTCCATATTGACAGTTACAAGAGAGAAAATAATCTTAATACCAAATAAACTGCCAAAAAAGATATGGTTTGGTGGTTGTGGGTACAGTCTCTTATTTCAAAATGAATAGATTATTTTAATTTTAAGAGGCAGAAAATAAGTCTTTCCTGTTCTAAGAGTTTGACTTGTTTTTCATATATTGTTCTGCTAGTCTAAAAAAGGAAACCTAACATTTTCTAACTGATGGACAGCAGTGAATTCTTTTACTGAGAACACCCACACTTAAAACTTCTTGGCAGTTTTTAAGGCAAGGCTGGGTTAGAAAGAAGATGATGAGAGTATGTCAGCTTAACTAAGATGAACATCTGGCTTCTAGAGGCACCAAATGAAGGCAAAAATGTAGGATGTAAAAAATATTTTGTCATGTAAAAGTTTTTTGATGGAGAAACCTAATGGACAGAGAATCCAAAAGCTTTTGTGGATTAAAAAAAAAAAAACAGAGTTAAAATTTGGTGTTTTTACATGTGAGTAAATATAGATCTTAAAGAAACTAGTTTTTTTTTTAAAACAAAATTAGCAAATAGAAGACACTGAACAATTCAGAATGTTGTCTTCTATTCAAGAAACACCTACTTAGCACCTATGCCATATAATGAACGCAGCATTGGAGATATAAAGATGAAGACAATCTCTTAGGATATACATGCATCATCATTTACTTCTGTTGTAAGTTAGTCAATGTTTTTATCCTCATTGCTCTGATATTACTCTTATCAGTTATCCTTTTTCAATGTAAAAATAAACTAAAACAGAGCAAAGCAAAATTATTTTTATTTCTTCCATAATTTAGAAACTTCTAAGACAATGGTTCTCAAATTTTAGTGTAGAAAATAACTTACTTGGACAAAAGAACCCTATTGAGAGAGTCAGGGGTGGGACCAAAGAAACTACAGTTTTATACAAGCCCAGGAGAGGGCTGTAACATAGGTGCTATAAGAACCACCACTTGAGATACCATCACTGCCCTAAGAACTGTAACAGCGTCTATTCTTTTCCAACATGTTGGAGGTTCAGACACTGAGCAGGGCATGACTTGGAATGAAGCATGGCACAGGAAATACTGTACTTCTAACTCATGGGCATTTTTGGTCATGTGCTACTCTGTGTAGCTAGCTCTGAAACTCTAAACAGTTTTCCATGGGCCGTGGTAACAGCAATAATTACTATTGTTCTTTCCACAGTAAAGGAAACAGAGGAATAAATTTCCTAGGGAATTTTCTACCCAAGAAGTTAGTAACAGATCGGAACTTTGAGGTCAATGGTTTTTTAAACCACAGGTTGGCTGTAAAGGAAATACATGGAATGAGTATTTCCTACAAGCTTTTTCGCATGAGTACTACTAAGAGCATATCCTCTAATGCTAATTAAATAAAACTGGTAGGTCATATTTTTCTACTTTTTGTACTGTCTTTAAAGTCATCTTTGATACACGATTTATTTATCTGGCTGGCCTAGATATGAATCTCTTTAGGAAGCTCTGAGATCTCCTTGTTCCCTTTTCTACTTCATTGTATTTTGAGTGCCTTGCACCAAAGCTTCAGAAACAAGGTTGATATAAATTAGTATTCAGAAAATTAAGTGTACTGTTTAATTCCTGTAATTGAATTAGAAGCTGACTCTCTGGATTATTTCTCTATACAGTAGATGGAAAAATGATACTGTGTTTAAAAACACCAACTGTTATGGTTTACACTGGTGCTATAAAGAGATGTGACAATTCACCACAGGAAAAAAAGAAAAGTACTACTTAAAAAAACCATCTTCCCAATGTCTTTCTCTGCAGATGTAGAACTAACTCCCAGGTAGACATCAAGAGTATATTCAGAGGTAAACTTTCAGACATCGATCGATCCTATTATTTTGGGCACCTCCACCCTTTCATGTCACAATTCTTCAAGCCCACAACCTGCCTAACCCCTCACAATACCTCTCCCTATGGTCAGTGCCCCTTCTCCATTCTCACTGTGGTTTGTTCTTAATTAGGAGTCAGTCAACTGATTCCTGGTAAAGTGTAAGTTGATTAAAAAAACAGTCTGGAAGCCTTACCTTAAACCTATCTGCATTTAAATGTGACTTTTATTTACCTAAACTCAAGTGTACCTATCTTATTTAGAGAAGGAGGCTGCCTTCACCACACGCTTCTAGTTCCTCACAGCAAAGGGGCAGGTGCCAGGCTTCTGCATGAGTCCCTACCTCTTATGATTTGGCTTCTCTGTCTCCTGAGTTTACAAGCTGCATAAGACAGTAGCTCCACTAGTGTGGGCTTATTATGTGTTAATGCAGGATTTTCGGTAGGAGACTAAAATGTTTGAAGTTAGGATTTATACGTACACACCATTTGTTAACCTTGCAGAATGTAAGGATAATTTTGATCATGATTTTATAGGAACTCACGGATCACTGAAGAGGCTTTTAGTTATATATACCAGGTTTGACATTAATACAGGGCAAACCAAAAAGTTGTATGCTTTCCTCAGTAATGTATATGATCCTGTGCTACAAAAATCATCCATTTATTAAATTAGCAGTTGAAGAAATGTGCTCCTTTCTTTTTTCTAATAATGTTGAACATCTATATTCACTACACTAAGTAAAATTCTCAGCCTAGTGCAGCCTATGTTTTGTTCCACATATTGCAAATATAAGCTACATTTTTCAAATAATTTTAAATGAATTGAATGCATTGCTTTTCAGAATGGTAAAAAATAAATTACCAAATTTTAATTTGCGATTATGGTATTATTAGTTATCAATAACATCAAATATTAGTTCAATATATTATTTTTATTTCTAAAATAAAGATATTTTATAATTTATTTCAAGAAAACCATCCACAGGATATGTTCCCAAAATGAACTGAAATACTCCTTTTCCACATTCAAATAAAATTTAGGCAAGATATAAATGGAACTTATCTGACAACACGTTATGAATTGTCAAAAATCTTGATCCAAAATAAAACAGACCCATATAAAATATTAACAATAGCCTTTGCCTGAAATAAAACTTTAAAGAGATAATTATAAGGGAAGTCAGCCTAATTATACTTATTTTAATAACAAAAAGTACATATAAAGTTTCATTATAATTATATACCTGAGGTGATCTGCTATATAGCCCTTAAACTTCTTTGAAAAATTAATAGGCAATATAAATCAAATTCTTTCTTCCAATAAAGGAGAATAATCACTTTATTCAATTAATTTAAAGGTACCTTCTTTGAATATGAAATGGGAAAAGATTAGCTTGTTATCCAAGTTTCTTTCTAACCTGGTTGTGGGTAGAAGAGATGAGACCTGAAGATTAATTTATAGGGTTGAGTCCACCCAATAAGGACCTAAATGGGGTATGGTTGAGTCCAAGGCAGAAAAATCTCCACTCCATTCAGCCTTGTTTCAGTATGACTCCTTGGCCATCTCTGGCCTTTAAATCCAGACATATACCAAAAAAAAAAAAAAAGATTCTGAGACACTCACTGGACTTATAATTTATGACTGCAAACATATTTTAAGCCTGAGGTGGACAGGGTACAAACTCCAATCCTCAGGAAGATTATATATTCAAAAACAGACAATAGACATGACTACTTTCGATTAGAATTAACAATACAGGGAAAATCAACTACAGCGTATAAGAGTCTACCTGGCCGTATGATTCTAACAGCTTTAGGAGGCTTTACCTTAGCATTTCCAATTGACAGCTTCATTTCCTGACAATGTGTTATTTGCTTAAGTGTGTTAATGCAACTCCGTTGGGAAAGGGGAACAGATGAGCACCAAAACCATATAGGTTATTTCCAAACTTTTTTTAAAACAGTGTTTTGATGGTCTTTAAGGCAATTTGACCAAGTAGTCCCTTTAAGCCATGTTTATTTTAACACAATGTTTCTTCAATTAAAAAATATATATATGAGAAAGTTCTGTTTATATTCATATAGACTCAACACTTAAGCTAACAATAGGTACTCAGCCAGATATCTAATTTAAGAGCACCAGATCCTCCAGAAATTCTTGGTTTAGACTTGCATTAAATCTTGAGTGATGTACAAAACTCTCACTTGCCTTGGATAGATAATATGGCCAGGTGGTATTTTCAGGAGTGTGGAGATTTGTTGCCTCCTGGGACTAAGAGAATAAAGAGGTTTGCAAAACAGAGGTATAGAAAGAACAGAAGAGACCCTGAAAATAAAACTTCAGAAAGGATAACAACCCAGAAGCCTTAGTGAAGATAAATAAATTTCAGTGCATAGGTTCAAGTAATAGAAGAGGAATAAATAAGGAAGAATCGTGATTTTTCCTGGGAGGATATGAGCTAGGGATGGGAGTACTGGAGTACATTGGGGTTGGCATAGGAACGGTGAATTTCAGAGGAGTATATATGCTAACATGTTTTCTTGTTCCCTATCTTGGGTCTAACTAGCTTAAACTCAGCTATCAGAGGATATACAGAACAGGGAAGACCGTAACATGCTCTAACTCCGGAACAAATAAATCTTTTCTTCACAAGGACCTAAATGAATCATGAGGCTGACAATCGAAGAATTAACCCTCCAATTTGCCTTTCCCCTGGATGACTTAGGTGACAAAAATTAAACAGGTAATATTCCTCTTCAATGATAAAATTCTTAAACTCCTAGAGTGTTAGTTAATGAATAAATACTTAATAGCAAAACCTATAAGCTCCTTCAGCAATGGAAAGGTCTTATTGTACATTTTTAAGTATCTGGATACACAGACTCAAAGCTCATGATATGCAAAAACGTTTATATTTGCCTTTTAAGATGCTCTCTTCATAATCTTCCTCTGAAATGGTGAACAGAAAATACAAGTGTGCAGTTTCTTTCAGGTCTACAAAATGAATAAACAAATCATAAAGGATAGCACAATTTAACTATCAAAGTTTTATAATTTATTATCAGTAGCCAAGCTATTAAAGTTTCCAGTTAAAACTAACAATGCAAAAAAAGCCATGTAAAAGTCATGTAACTTTTGCATCTTTTTTTGCAGCTTCCTCCATCACACTGAACAGCATCTCTCCCCTCCCACTCCACATTCAATCTGTAATCAAGACTCTTTATCTTCTAAAAAAACTCTTGATTCCACCTCTATCTACCATGAAGTCAGTATCTCTGAACTGGGCTACTGCCACCTAAAGGATCAGCCAGCATTTTTATCTACTTTTTTCCCTCTCATCTGTTCTCTGTGATTTCACCAGAGTGCTCTTATAAAAATGTAAATCCAATCATGCTGTATCCCTGTTTAAAACTCTTTAAAGGTTTATCATTGTTCTTGGATAAATGCAAAACCCCTCAACGAGGTCCCCAGTCCACACAGTGGTCCTCATACTTGACTGCACACTGGAATCGCTCAGAAAACTTTAATAAAAACTCTGATGCTTAGGTCGCACCCTCAAAGATTCTGGTGTAATTAGTCCGGGATGGGCCTAGGCAGCCAGATTTTTACAAGTTCCACCGAGAGCTCTCCTGTTCCACCAGGGCTGAGAACCAGTGCTCTAGAGTTCAATCATCCGATGTGGTAGCCACTTACCATATGTGGCCATTATGCACTTGAAGTGTGGCTGGTCTGAATATTGACATGCTGTGACTATAAAACATAAACTAGATTTTAAAGACAGTGTGAAAAACAGTAAAATATCTCAGTAATTTTTAATATCGATTACATGTTGAGATAGTACTTTGGAAATACTGAGTTAAATAAAACATTATGAAAAGTAATTCCATGTTCTTCCACTTTTTAACATGGCTAACAGAAATTTAAAGATTACCTATGTGGCTTGTATTCTATTTCTAGCAGACATCACCACTGAAGAGCCTCATCGAGCACTACACTCCCCCTCTCCTGCTTTGCCCCTCGCCTTCTCTTAGTTTCCGGTATTTTTCTTCTTCTCACCACGAGGTCTTTGTATGCTCTCTGCCTGAGCTTTATTCTTTTCCTTCTTTTTTGTTTCTAGTTAACTCCAAGTTATCCTCCAGATTTCATCTGAAGGGATAATACACCACACACCCTTAACATGGGCATCTCTCTCTCCCACACACATATTTCAGAGACTATCATGTCCATTTCTCCAATGAGTAAGCTCTGCAAACACAGGTTAATATCTGCTTTTGCATGACTCAGATTTAAATATCTGCTGAATAAATGATACAATACCAGAAGCAAAAGTAGAGAGACTATCATATTAGAAATACTGAATCTACAAAACATTTGTCCATGTGCCAGAGAGTCCGTTGCTAATATGTAAAATAAACTTTAGATAACTTTGTGGATTAGAACACGTATACTCTTCACCTCCCACAGTGATACCCTGGGAGTGTAAGCTAATTATGTACACATATATTCATATATACATACACACATTTCTGTACATATATATTTACATGTATACTTGTGTTATTAAGGTTATTTTTCATATTTTAATATTTTATTGCTAAAATCTATTCACAGGGATAAAAATCTGCTGTATCATGGCAATAGAAACTTTATTTTTTATAAAGATACTAAAGAAAAATACTACTTTCTATATGAACAGAAGGAAATATCTCAAAGAATGCTGCTTGATTCTTCAGAAAGTCTGTCAACATTTCAGAGTGGAAAGCATATAATTCTCCAACATTTTAACAAATAATCCTCTTTGCCTGAGTAAAATTTGCTCAAGAGTAACCTCCCTCTATGTTCTTTTTTAATGTGAATCATTGTTTAGATTTGGAGTTTACTGCCGAATAAATATATGAGTTCTATTTTATTATAGTTTGAAGAGGCAATGATGATACTCAACACAAGAAGAGACTTGAAAAAGAGCTAACGTGACCCTCGTCCCCGGTCTTACTCTACAAACCAAGCTGAGGAGTCTCCGTCAGCTCCTTGCTCTGCTAAACTGGGTCTCCCTGAGGGAGGTCAATGAGGTGTAAGCCTTCTTCATTTTCTTCCTGATTTGCCCATTACCAAGATCCAATTTTTCCTATTTTAAGAGTGTGTGATATAACTCCCAAGAGGGTGATCAAGGCAAAAGTATCAAACTATATGGTCACTGACCTAGTTGGAGAAATACTTTGTCCTACATAATCTCCAATAACTGAATTCAAATTCTCTTTTGAAACAGCAGAAAAATTAACCTTCTCCTCATTCTTCATTAAATGAGATTCAGCTAAATATGATGATTTAGGTCAGAAGTCAGTGAACCTTTTTCATAAAGAGCCAGATGGTAAATATTTTAGGCTTTGGGGGCCCAATGGTCTCTGTTGCACATATTCATCTCTGTTGTCATGGCATGAAAGCAGCCACAGACATCAGGTTAACGAATGAGCACGGCTGTGTTCCAATATAACTTTACTGCAATATAGGTGGTGGGCTGGGTTTGGCCTGTGAGCTATTGTTGGCTAATTCCAGATTTAGAAGAAAAGTAAATGGCTCTAGAAAAGTAACCATGGACTCATCAAAAGGAAACTATGCAGACAACTTCCCAGCTGAAATTTTATTACAATATTTAATTCTTAGAGGTCAATGTTTTTTTCTTATAACTGCATCTTGCTTTACATATGCTTGCATATATGTTACCTGATGACTTCTAACAAGAACTCTGTAAGGTAGCTCTTACTGCTTCCCATTCAGTAATTGAGGAAATTGAGGTCAGCTATATGAAATGATTCTCTTAATATCATACAGGCATAGGAAGTAGAGCTGGAAGCCAAACACAGTTCTAACTTGAAGTTTAGTGTGTGTGTGTGCATGCATGTGTACTTCTCCACTGGAAATCTTAAAATTTTAATTATATTCTCCTGTTAAATAAAGTCTTAATACTTCTTAAATCAGACACTTAACCATATTTGTAATATATTTTCTAATACATGAGATTAGAAGTTATATTTTGTCAGAAATAAAGTCAATTATAATTTGTCATTAATTCCATGATATGTTCTTTTTAGAGGATTAGATTCAGATGTAATACATAAATTTTGGTATTAAAATTACAACAGGTAGCAGAAGAATTTAGAATGTTCAATTATGTCTGAGGTCCTTTTGACCCAAAAGCTATTGGTAAAAAGAGATTAAAAGTGAAAGCGTGTGTTTTAACCAAATATCCTTGAAACAAAACTTACCATCTCTTAAAAATCTGCATCAATGTAATCTCCCACTTATCACTTTGTTATTTTTCTATAGTATATCTTCTTATTATATATTTCTAGTTCTGTTGGTGGTGATTTAGCATTAACATGGCTGGGCTTAGAAATGGTTCCTGTAAACTTGAAAATCAGATTTCCCACTCTCTGCAGTGGTAAAGAATCCCATGGACCTTTTCCAGTATTAGAACTATACAATCAGTTGGGAGAGCAAAAATGAGCTCTAACACATTAGATTTTCCACACAACTTCCCATTTTATTACTAAATAATCAGAAAATAACTGGCTTCTACTATATATAAAATAGATGACTAATAAGAACCTACTGTATAGCACAGGGAACTCTACTCAAGACTCTGTAATGACCTATATGGGAAGAGAATCTAAAAAAGAGTGGATGTATGTATATGTATCAATGATTCACTTTGCTGTACAGCAGAAGCTAACAAAACATTGTAAATCAACTATATCCAATAAAAATTTTTTTTAAAAAAGAAAAGAAAAGAAGTGACTTCTTCAAGGCCACATAGCACAAGTGGTGAAGCAAAGGTAGAATCAATGTCTTGCATCCCCTATTAGTCTTTTCAAGATAATACCTTGGATCACCAATGACAGAAATGCATATTTATCAATATAAAGTAACTATAAACCATATAGGCTTTATTTTATTGGGGCAATGTCTTATTGTCCAATTGGCTGTTATCACTAGGTACCTATCATAAGTAAAAACCTTTAATGATGGAAAGTACTGCAACAAAATGTCTTTACTCTGATCTGTAATAACACCTGTTTGGTTCCACATAATTTGTCAATTGTACATTGATATTTCTCTTTTTCATATGTTTGTACCTAGTTTTTCAAAGATACTTTATATTCCTTGAAAGAGAGAGGCTATCTTAAGTGTTTTTTTTTTACATTTTCCACAGGGCAGCCCAGACCTTGGCACGTAAGTCCTTTTAGAAATGAAAATGATGAATTCAGAAAAAGGATACTTATTACAAATATTGCCATCATGCACAAAAAACTCAAAATGGCTTAAAGACTTAAACATAAGACATGACACCATCAAACTCCTAGAAGAGACGATAGGCAAAACATTCTCTGACATAAAACATACTAATGTTTCCTTAGGTCAGTCTCCCAAGGCAATAGAAATAAAAACAAAAATAAACAAATGGGACCTAATCAAACTTACAAGCTTTTGCACAGCAAAGGAAACCATAAAAAAAAAAAAAAAAGACAGCCAACGAGAAAATATTTGCAAATGATGGGACAGACAAGAGCTTAATCTCCAAAATATACAAACAGTTTATATAACTTAACAACAACAAAAAAAACCCAATCAAAAATGGGCAGAAGACCTAAATAGACATTTCTCCAAAGAAGACATACAGATGGCCAAGAAGCACATGAAAAGCTGCTCAACATCACTAATCATTAGAGAAATGCAAATCAAAACTACAGTGAGGTATCACCTCACACCAGTCAGAATGGGCATCACCAGAAAATCTACAAACAACAAATGCTGGAGAGGGTGTGGAGAAAAGGGAACCCTCCTATGCTTTTGGTGGGAATCTAAGCTGGTACAGCCACTGTTTGCATGGATGCAAAACAGTATGGAGGTTCCTCAGAAAACTAAAAATAGAATTACCATATGATCCAGTAATCCTACTCCTGGGCACATACCTGGACAAAACTATAATTCAAAAAGATACATGCACCCCTATGTTCACAGCAGCACTGTTCACAATAGCCAAAATATGAAAACAATCTCAATGTCCATTGACAGATGAATAGATAAAGAAGATGTGGTACATATATACAATGGAATACTACTCGGCCATAAAAAAAGAACAAAATAATGCCATTTGCGGCAACATGGATGCAACTAGAGATTATCACACTAAGTGAAGTCAGAAAGACAAATACCACATAATATCACTTTTATGTGGAATCTAAAATATGGCACAAATGAACCTATATACAAAATAGAAACAGACTCATTGACATAGAGAACAGAGTTGTGGTTGCCAAGGGGGAGGGGAGTTTGGGGTTAGTAGATGCAAACTATTACCTTTGGAATGGATAAACAACAAAGTCCGAATGTATAGCACAGGGAACTATATTTAATATCCTGTGATAAACCATATGGGAAAAGAATATTAAAAAAGAATGTATATATCTGTATAACTGAGTCACTTTGCTGTACAGCTGAGATTGGCACTATACTGTAAATCAACAATACTTCAATAAAAAATAGTATTAAATAAAAACAAAACAACAAAAAGAATAATGCTGTATTTTTTTGCACATTACCTACCAATATATATTTCTTAACTACTGTAAGTTTTTATATTTGCTCAAATATTCCATGATGGAAACAGCCACATAAAAAGAAAGTAATTATTTTAGTCTAATGTTCCTAGAGTTATTTTTCTAATAAATTGTATTGAATACATGGTTACTTGAATCTAAAAGTATATCTTTCAGTAAAAAGATCAGATGGATTTTTAGTTGCAATTGGACATTTAAAAACATTTACATGCTAGCTAAACATTATAATTTGCAGGAGTATTATGCCTTTGGAAACACATGAAAGTTCAAATAGGACCTGTTCTATCTTCTTCCAGAGTGAAGATGCTAAAAATAGTGTGGGCTTAAGTTGGGCCACAGTTTTGTGAAATTGCTATCACTTCACTGGAAAGTGGAGGAAATGAAACAAGTCTGTTGGGTGGGCGGGGAGGGCCTGTGTAGATGATGGATTGGCACTCATACATCACCACTTCAGTGCTGTTATACCAAAGGCCTTTTACAGCTTATAGTTAAACTTAACACTAAGCGTAATCCAAATATACAACACCTCATTGTACTTGTATTACCGTATGCAAATATAAATAAAGTTGCCACAAATTGGTGAACAATTAATGAGATTCGTTGCAGGGATATTTCATCACTGAACGCTGTTCTCCTGCCAACTGAGACATGATGTATTTAATTTAAATGACACCACCTGCTCCCACCTCTAAGTGAAATGAAAAAGCCGCCAAAGGGCATGTTGGGAATTTACTTGCAGACTTCCTTTTAATCAGGCATTTCTCCATAATACTGAAAGCCAAAAACATCATGAAAAATAACACAGCTTTGTAAGTCGATAGTTGAATTTGGAGTACTCGCCAAATAAAAGAAACAGGATATACAGGATGATATTCTACAACAATACTATTCTTTTCTTGCTGTGAAATTACGTTCTTACTCTAAAGAAAAAAAGAAAAGATGTGTATGAAAATCCAGTACTGCCTGACATGACAAATCAATAAGAAGTGACTTATAAGAGAGGAAAGTGGAGTGAATGTTTTCATTTGTCATAGTTACCAAGATAACGATACTGTGAACTTACGATTGTCTGAGGAAAATGTTTCCCTAACATTAATTGGAAATGTCTCAATACTCTCTTCACCCAGTGAACTACCAACATGTTATCGTGCACATTTTCCTAGCAGGTAAGATGAGTTAGAGGATGGACAGGTACTGTTCTAAGAACCTTGCAGGACCTTCCTTATATCTTTCCTCTTGATATTCAGTCCCCTCTCCTGAGCAATTGAACTGCTATTTAACGTGAACACTGGAGGGTGTAGGAGGGTATTAAACAAGTGTGTATGACAATTTCTTATCTAGGGAGTCTGTCAAATGAGGATCCATTTTCCAAAGTCATCAAGTTGCTAAGGATGAGTATTATGCTGTATAAAATCTGCCAAATTATTTTCCCATTAAGTCATGCTTTCATTCCTAGAAGTCTCAAGATGATGTCCTAATTAAAAAGTGATGTCGAAATCACATTTGAACTGCTAATGTTTATAAAATAATTTTTAAAAAGTACTAAGCCAAACAAAGAGATTCACACAGAAATACACACTCTTCCATTCATTAGCAGTCATTCACTCAAAACATTTTTCTAAATACCCTCTACACACCAGGTTCTAGGTGCTAGGAATAGGTCAATGAACAAGACAGGCAAAATCCTTGCTCTCATAGAGCTTACATTCTGATGGGTGATAGGAAACAAATGTCTAATGGCAGAATGCCATGAACAATAGAGCAGGTTAAGAGAGAAGGGTATGAGCTTCTACATAGTAGTTAGAGCAGATTTTTCTGAGGAGGGACATTTGAGCAGGTATGTGGATGAGCTGAGGAAGGGAAACAAGCAAATATTGATTACACTGCATGCCATACCCTCTTGCCTGCTCAAGGACTTCACTCTTGCCGATGTGCCCTCTCCATTATTTATTCCACTTTCTTCCCCACTAGCATACAAATATGCACTAATATCTCCCATCCTGAGAATAAAAAGATAAATCGTATTTATTTTTGACCTACTAGTTCCCTCTAAAAACCATTCCACACCATTCATCTATTTCCCTTTGCAGCTGAAATCTTCAAAATAGTTCTTTCTACTCAAAGCCTTCTTTTCCTCCAATTTGTTCCTGAACCCACCCCAAGCTGGTTTTGAGCTCCATCACTCAAGGAGATAGCTCTTCAGAGTCATCAATAACTGTCTTATTGCTAAAGTCAATCCACAGTCTCCATCTTCCAACAGCACTTGACACAGTGCATTCTCTTGAAATCTTTTCCTCTTTTGGTTTTGAGCACACCACCCTCTTAGCAGGACTGACTACCCATCTCAGTCTTCCTGGCTGGTTCCTTCTCATCTTCCTGACTTGGAACATTGAAGTGGTTCAGGCCTCAGTCCTGGGGACTTCTCTTCCCTATTTACACTCACTCTGCATCATCCAGGCCATGTTTTTAAGTAGATTAATGACTTCCAAATGTATCTGCAGCCCACAGACCGTCTCCAGATTCAGGTATCCAACTGCTTACTCGACGTTTCCACTTAGTTGTCTAATATGTATCACAAATAAAATGCTTCTAATCTAATTCTTAATTTTGAGATCCCACATATACTTGCTACTCTCACAGTCTTCCCCATTGCAGACTGTGTATTGCAAAGATGGCTGCCACAATAACATCCACTGGATGTGCTCTTCTTGCCTTGACATGCCTTCCATTGAGTGGTAATGTGTCTGTCCCCTCTTCCTTTAATCTGGGTGGAACTTTGTGACTGCTTTGTTCAATAGAATATTGGGAAAGTAGCCTTATGTGATTTCTAAGACTAGATTATGAAAATTCCATGCACCTTCATTTGGTTTTCTTGGGTCACTCGCTCTTAGAACCTAGCTGCTTTGCTGTGTGGAAGCCCAAACTGGAGACTACCCGGAGAGGCCATGGGTAGGTGTTCCAGCTAACAACAAAGCCGAGGCCCTAACCAAAATCTAGCATCAGCTGTTACACATGTGAATGAAGACACTTCCAGATAACTCTAGTCCCCTATCAGTGAGTTGTCCCAACTGAGGCTCCAGATACTGTGGAACAGAGACGAGGGCTCCCTCCTGGGCCTTGTTTGAATTCCTAACCCATTGAACCTCAGAGCAAAATAATATGGATATTTTAGGTCACTAAGTTTATTACAACAATAGTAACTAGGATGGATTTACCAAATGCTGAGGCCAAAATCCTTAGAGTTGCCTTCCATTTTTCCTTTCTCTCATACCCACGCTCAATCTATCAGCAGACCCTGTGAAATCTAGGTCTTCCTTTGAAATACATCCAGGATCTATGACTTCTCACCACTATCCCTCTTGTCTTGACTATTACAGACACCTCCTAACTAGTCATTTTTTGCTTCTATCTTCCCTCTTATACTGTCTACTCTCAACAGAGTAGGAAGATTACTCTTCTAAAAGTTTAAGTAAGATCATGTCACTTCAATGCTCAAAACCTTGCCATGGCTTTCTTCGTGATACAGCTTAAAAGCTAAAGTCCTTAAGGGCCTACAGAACTCTTCATGATCTGGACCCTCCACCACCTTGCTAATTCTTATTCTCCTACCACTCTCCCTGCCTTGCTTGTTGCATTCTAGGTACACCAGTCTCCCTGCTCTTCCTTAAAAGCACCTAGCACTCTCATGCCTCAGGGCCTTTGTACTTGCTGTTCTGCCTGGAATACGCTTCCCCCAAATAGCCACGTGGCCACTCACTCATTCCCTCCAGGTCTTGCTCACGAGTCATCTCATCAGAGAGGTCTTCGCCAAGTAGTTTACATAAAATAGTGTGTCTTATACCTATCATTTTCTATTCTTCTTATCCTGATTTCCAATCTCCTAAATTATTATACATTTGGTTTTTTGCTTACTGTCTGTTTTTCTCCTATTTGATGAAGGCTTTCTGAGAACAAAAATTTTGTCTTGTTGAAAGCTCTAGTTCCCAGGACTGGGGTAGTCCCTAGTACAGCAGGAACTCGGTAAGCATTGCTTGTTGTTAAAGACCGTTCCAAGCAGAGAGACGATGAAGTGCAAAGACCCTGAAATAGGAACTAACTTGTGTGAGAAACAGTGTGACCATGACAGAATGTGTATGGGGGAGAGTGAATCAGATGAGGTAACAGAACAAATCAAAGGCCAGATCAGGCAGGTCCTTATAGGCTACGATAAAGACTAATGGGAAGAAACTGAAGGACAGTGATGCGATCTAATTGGCCTTTTAAAAATATAATTCTGAATGTCTGTAGAAAATAGCCTGTATGAAGAACAGAGGGGAAGCACTGCTAGGGAGACTAGTCCGGAGGCTTTTGCAGTAATTCAGACAAGCAAGAGATGATAGTACCTTGAACTGTGATAATAATGACAGAGGACTCCAAGGTGGTCTGATACAAGATATATTTTGAAAGTAGACTTGAACAGACTTGATAGTTTAGATACAAGATAATAAGAACAATCAAAGATTACGCCTAGATTTTTGGCCTTAGCAAGTGGTTAAACAGTGGTACTGTTTTAGGAGTAGTTTTACTTTAAACAAGGGTCCTATTTTCATAGGATGGATTCAGAGTTGGCAAGCAAGTTCCAAAGCAATGTTCAAACATACGATAGTTTAGATGAACAGAAGTTCTAAGAACTGATGGGTAAATTCTTTGATCTCAGAGACCCCTGGAGGCAATACCTAACTGGAATAAAAATATACCAAGAGATTAATAGTGACACCCACACATAACAGAGACCTGTGTGTGCCACTGTCTTGAAGAAGCACCCCTGACACCTGCATACACAGATGGCCTAACTGGACACCCTGAAGACTGACAGGATTTATATCTGGCAGGCGAGCCATCAAGAAAATTTCATAGACAGACTTCTGTCCACAGAGACACACCTCTTCAGAACATTTACAGATACTCTGGGGGAAAAAAAAAATCACACTAAAACCCTAATATGAAACCACTCATACAAAGAAGTACTCACATGTCTTTCTCCCAACATGCACATAAAAGAAAACAAATTTGTAGGGCAGCTGCTGACCAGGGCTAAAAAGGAATGTAAAATATTGAAACATCATAAGAAGTACAGCTCTGTAGGGAGCAGCCATTAAAATGGGCTCTGCTGACTTGGTGTTATCCCAGCAGAAAAAGCAAGCTGACCTCAACATCCTTTCTCTGCTCTTCCTTTAACATATTAGTCATTCAATTTCCCCAAAATATTTTGGCAGTGATTTTTCTTTCTCCTTCAGAAGTAGAAATGAAAATTATTACTACATTATCTTTAGTGATAATTTTATATATAAAATTCATAACTATATGTATACATCTATATATGAATTTTTTTAAAAAACATTGATCCTCTGGACTTTGTCCTGTTTTTGAGGTTTCCAGTAGCCAAAAAATAAAATAATTTTCTTTTCCCAGTTTGAAACCAGCTGAGAGATAGACGAAGAAGATCAAAATGCCAGCTTTCTTACTGACAAAGCTGATCAAAGAATGTGGCTTAAAGATGCCACCCTAGTGATCCCTCTAATACCTTCTAATCCCCCTGAATTGCAGTTTCCAGCAATGTTGGACAATTGCCAGTCTCTCAGGGGAGACCCTGGACTGAAAGCTCCCCGAGAAGCAGAGAATGTCTGTATTGCTGAAAAGAGTGATTTGGGCACAATCATTTCCTTCTGCCAAACTCCACTTTAAAAAGAAGCCATTCCTCCTGTCCTGGAAGGAGCAAATAATGAGGTGGAGAGAAGAACACACCTTCCTCACAGGCACAGGCACTCTCCTGGAGAGTGGAGTGGAAATTACCTTCCTCCATGAAAACATGAGGAGTTAGGAATAAATGTTCCACCTCACCCTCCAAAGTTGGAGGAGGGAACTAAATTTTATCTTCAACTGTAGAGCTGGATTTTTACCAACATCTACATAAAGCTTCCGCCTTTCATTTTTCTTCACATACATGAATGAGGCAGCTGGCTGGGCAGAGACACAGAGTGGTTTGAAACCTACCCCCTCCATCTATCACTTTATGAAGTTCAGCAAATAAACTGTCTTCCCAGTACCTTTTTTTTTTTTTTTAACCTGAAAAGTGGCTATACTATCTCCTAGGGTTTTGTTAGAATTAAATGGAAATAAATTTGAAAGGCTTGGCATATGAGTGCTGAATTAATGCCACTTTCTTCCTTTCCCTGACTGATTCAGTACTAGGACAGGGATTAAAATTTGTACTGAACCAAATTCCACAACTTTATTCTAGACTGTGTCACTTGGTTGACCTCCAGAGTCATGGGGACTAAACCTTAGGCTTATGTAGTCTTGTTTTCAGTGCTGATGAAAGATTACTTTAAAAAAGAATACATCTTCCTTTTTTCTCACCTAGTGCTTAAATTCTTTCAGCTATTTCTTTCTTCTGTTTGTTTGTTTTTAGTTAAGACATTTAAGACGTGTCTTTAAAGAAAATGCAACAACAACAAAACAAACCACTACCACAAAACACACATCCTCAGCATCCTGATGACTCTACCACAGTAGATGACCATTGCCATTTCCATCGTGGGACACAGTACTTTCCAGGTTTACTTATACTCGGCATGTGGAAAGGAGAAGAATGTTTTGATCATAAGATGAAGATCCTACAGAATCATACATATTGAATTAGAAAGAACTTTATAATTCCAACCCTGTAATTTAAAAAATTACATACATATAAAGTTTAAATGACTTGATGTTACACAATTAGCAGTTAACAACAGGGCTTGGTCTTCTGACTCTCAGATCAGTGCTCTTACCTCTGGTTCAGACACAGGGAGCAAAACATGGAGGAGGGGATGCACTTGGGACTCAGGGGTGACTAGAGACAAGTGCTTTGAGAACAGAGAGAACGAGATGACTGCAAAAAGTGGCCAGGACATTCTGAAAACAAACCTGCCTAACTTTGTGATGGGGTCCCAAGCAAAATATGCTTTGTGATGACATTGTGCTCCTGAGTTTGCTATTTGTACCTGGCCCTGCTTCTTATCCTGATCACAGAAGCAAGCTAGTACAGTTGCCTTGGCTGTTGACTCAACATTTGTCACAGGATTCCATATTCTTCTACTTTGTGACTAAAAACCTAAAGCAAGCACACCATTTGTAAAAATCAGTATCCCAGCATGGGTTAAATAAGAGATATTGAGCAAGTGGGCTAGAAATAGGCATGGGACTTCCTTTCCTGTATGAGTAATGATGAACCCTGTCATACAATTGTCTCCTGAGGGCAAGGTAGTGTGCTGACAGTGCTTTTTCCTAACAGCCCTGATAACCAATTCAAGCATAGGCATAGCAGCCATAGAGAAACATCTGCTGAGCCAGAAATATGAAGACACATTAAATCTATGACCAAAAGAGAAGACAGCTCTGGAAATACAGGCACTCTGGGATTCAAGCCTATATCCTGCTTTTTAGCCCCAGAGCTGATGCTCTGTGCATTGAATCAGGCGATCAGTCTAAGACCGGTTATGCATCTGGGAATTCAGTAGGAATTAACTAATATTCAGGAAGCAGCTACTAAGTTCCAGGCTCTGGGATACAGAGGATAAGGCACCTTTCTTACCCTCAAGAACAGCACTACAAAGCAATGCTCAGTCTTGCAGTGAGGCAGAGATAGATGGACTTAGAACTCATCCAATGCTCCCCCTAGAAGCCAAAGCACAGAAAGGTAATGAGTTCAAGGCAGTAGCAGAAACAGAACTCCAGTCTCCTGACTCCTGGCTGAGCGTTGTTTTTTGTTTTTGTTTTCCGGTACACGGGCCTCTCACCGCCGGGGCCTCTCCCGTTGCGGAGCACAGACTCCTGACGCGCAGGCTCAGCGGCCATGGCTCACGAGCCCAGCCGCTCCGCGGCACGTGTGATCTTCCCGGACCGGGGCACGAACCCGCGTCCCCTGCATCGGCAGGCGGACCCTCAACCACTGTGCCACCAGGGAAGCCCCTGAGCGCTGTTTTTAATGCACGAGCTCAAAATGAAAATACACTTTATTTGACCATCTTTTCTTTTCTTCAGGGTTCAAAATCTTTGTTTCTGACTTTTAGAAGGAGGTTTGCTAGCCAAAACTTTTTCACTGAACCATGTCCTCATCCTATGATAGCTTAAAACAATTTCAATTTGAGAGATTCCCCCCAATATTAAAAATATACCCTATGCTGTATCACAGAATATATTTAAAAGGAAGAGGAAACCATTGAAGCTAGATATGAAAGGACTTGAACAGATTCTGCATACCAACAGGAATCTGATGTCACAACCCACAGCTCTTGTTACCTCATAAGCAAGACCACAGGTGAAAGGACAGGGTTTCTTCTTTGAATATTTGATTAAAATTATTTATAGGGTGCTACCCAAGACCTCCAGAAAATATTGCATTTGCAAAATATACATAGCAGAGCTAAATGCCTTAACCCACATTAGCTGCTCTCTTAATGAGAACTGGAAGCTCAGCAAGTAATGAGTTAATTTACTACAAGCCCCTCTCCCAGAAAGGTCCCCTTCAGTATCTCATTTTCCTCACCCCCTATTAGTAAAGAACTCCTAGGTAAGTATTAAAATGCAGGGATCTAGAGAGCTTGGCTTCTCAATTTAAAAGGTAAGAGCAAGGTTATCTTTCATGATCCTTTTGCTCAGGGAATAAGTTCTGTCTTTGCTTCTGTCTCAGCTCATGCAAAAAAAAAAATTGCTATGAAACTTAAATTACCATTATCTTTTTGCAACACACTGAAACATCTAAATGAAAAAAACAAAAAACACCACCTCTAAATGGACCATCTCACCTAATTTGAATCCTCAGCAAAATCATATGATATGCCATACACAAAATACCAGAAGCGGCTTGAGGGGGGAAATAATGTTAGTTTTAAGAAACTGCCATTGTATAAGGATAAAAAGCTACGAGAAAAAAAGTTCAAATTTTTAGTGTGAATTAAAATATACTTTGTATATCTTTCTTGTCCTTGCTTTAACTAATTCAGAAAGATAAAATTCATCTTATTTTGAAACATTCAAGTAAATCAAGCCTGAAAATTAGTTAAGAGAAGAAGCAATCAGTCAGACAACACATTTCTGTTGTGCTAGAGAAAGCGCATGCCTGTAAGTGTGAGCACACTAGGTACTAGTGTAAGAATGCCTAACGTTTTACACACCTATATTATACATTAGGAACTAATTTATTCATCTGATATTTATTCGTTACTCACCATTTGGAAGACACTCTGCAAGGCCCTATGGGAGAGTCAAGTTATAAGATAATCCTTGACCTCTTAGAAGCTGAGATCTACTAACAGAAGTAAAATACGTGTGTGAATGCCTACAGTGCGTGACTGTGTAAGTGTCATGTCTGCCTCAAGAAATGCCAAATCACCTAACATAGGTTATTTGTTTTGAAATGAATTCCTGCATTTGCCTATGAAAAATTAAATGATCAGGAAGACAGATTTAAAGAATAACTACGATCCCTGAAGTAACAGAAGGAGGGCAAACAATGGTTATTTAAGCAAAAGAAATATCAAAGCACAAGGTATGCTTTGCAATTAATCACAAAGTCTTAAGAATTCTTGGACGTCATGGAGTTTATGCCTAATTTTTATTAAGCAAAATATAAAATATTGTGTTTGATTCTAACCATACCATGACACAATACAGAAAAAAATGCACATACATTTTAAAGTTTAGGTGCTATAATTAACTATACAGAGCGGTGAAAAATCATCTTATTTTGAAACACTCAAAGAAAGCAAGCCTGAAAAATAATTAAGAGAAGAGGTAAGCACATAACACAGATCTGTTGAACATTCACCCTGTGCCTGCCATTATGGAAGGTACAGAGAAGAATCAGAGGGGAAGCTCCTGGAGGTAGGGAATATACCTCATTCACAAGTCTATCCATAGTGCTTAGCACTGGCCCAAAGGAGATAATCAGTTAGTACTTTTAGGAAATAAACTCAGAGGAATGAATGACTGAATCCCTAACTTCTGGCATTTATGTTATTTTCAACCTATCCCTAGAAAAATAGCTTTCCAATTGCAAGTTGGTACAATAAGATCAATGCTAAAAAAGGTTAGAACCCAAAGAGAAAGGAAAGAGAAAAAACACTCAGAGTTGAGGAAAGATGGTTACATAAACTGAATATCATCTCTCTTTCTGAGATACCTAGCAGTCAAGGAAAAAAAATTTTGCAGTTCTTATTGTCTGACTAAAGGAGAACACCAGTCTTCAGAGAAAGACATTTTCTTGGAACTATAAGAAAATTTTTTCTTGTGGAAAAGGAACTCTGGGTAACTTAATGGGCAATGATGGCAATACCTTCTTGCAGAAGATGGAGAAATGCTCTTCCTGTGGTCAATTGTTTTAAGTGTCTTTTGATAAAAACTAAAAGAATGGTAATAAACTGTAACCCAAATAAAGCATTTTTATTGGTAGCTAAGCTTGTTGCTTTCTGGTGGTGGTTTTAACATAAAGTTGGAGAAAATGTAGAGGAATAAGTAGTGACTGTGACCCGTCTCAAACACCAGTAGTTTCCCTGTTATTCTATTGGCAGGAGCTAGACAGTAGTCACTTCAAGGTTGAGGTCTTGGTGAAGAATGCTCAGAGAATAGGCTCCTAGGCTTGTTCACTGAATAAGCTTTAAACATACATGTGGTAAGCAGAGTTGGGAAATAAAGGCCTGAATTCGAGGGTGTTAAAACCAGTTTTTTTAAAAGGGAACTCTTTCACTAAAACCAAGTGAAAAGGAACTTTAAAGACGATTCAGTACCTTTTAAGTTGTTTTTATTTCTGAAATTCAGGTCAGAACATATCTTTGAGACTAATTTATTGAGGATATCATAAAACCAATTTACCTTAAGGTTTTTTAAAAGATATTAAAATTTTTCTATTTTTATATCTTTGAACTTATTTTTGGAAGCACTTCATGTAAAGTATGAATTATCATCCATGTTTAATTATCATCCATGTTTAATTTCCCGAATACTTTAGTAAGGAGGAACATAGTAGAGTCACATTTACTCCAGGAACTAAAATATATAATTTCTAGAAGAAAATATTGAAGATGACAATTTACTGTTTTTCTTTACTATAATTTTATTACACCAACTAAAGATAGAAAATGTTCAGTAGTAGCATGTGCAGGCAAAGTCAAGGTACCACAGGCCAAGGAGATTGGCAGTATTGACGACTTTGTCTGAATTACCAATTCTACTGGCTGAAGCTTTGCTGCAGTTCACCCAAGAGTCTCTAAAATAACCAACTTAGCAGCAATATATGCCAGTCCAACTCCATTGTACATCATCCAATGACAATGAGGGTGGATTCTGAAATTCATTTCCATAAAAGTTCCCTGAAATTGTGCTCTAAATTATCTTAACACGAAATTGACCTTAAAGATTTGCTAAAATATTAAATGCATAATGTTTAAAATATTTATTAATCATGTATTCTTTATTGCAAAGTCATATCTGTTCAAATAGAATTCACACACTTGAAAGAGGAATCTGATGGTTTCTTCTCTGATCCCTGTTTTCTTATAACTTCCAAGTTTCTAGTTTGTTGTGGCTGTATATTCCACAAATGAAGCATTTATCTAATAGAGATCATCAGGAAATGTGAGGAAGTATTAAGTGAGAAATCTGAGGAAACAGATACAACTGGAGTATTAGAAGCAGTTTGAGAATGAATATGACATTACAGAGAGTAAATAATCAAGCTCCCTCCCACCCACAGCTGAATGGCCTGTGCATCTGATCTAATGATGTCTCTTTCCTGTGTAAGCTAATTTTTAGATTTTCCCATGGATCTGTAGAGAATTTTTGAATAACCAAGTAGGAATGAGAACAAAACCAGAAAACATGCAGACACAATTTAAGCAATACAAAATTTTAAATTTACAAAATTTATAAAGTGTCTCCTGTGTGTGCATACCCACCAACTCCTTGATAAATTATAATGAACTATGGTCTCACCCCACAAAGTTCATATTCTTGTTTGAATGAAAATATATTTATATAAACCATTTTTCTCATAAGAAACTTTCCCTAAGATAATACTTTTAAGATTATCATAGTATTTTTACTCACTGTCACAAGGGGCATCTGTACATTTTCTTGAAAACGATGACAGGTTAGCACCATCTGGCCCCAACCATTGCAAGACTCATGTAACTGGATATTAACCAATCGTAACTTCTTTACATGGTGCAGTTGGTAAGGGTAGAATGCCAATGATGTAGGGTGAAGGAGTGGCTCCCAAGATGAACCTGGTCTGTTCCACAGCCTTAGGCCACTATTTCATAAATGGGGGCCACCGGGCATAGGGGGGGTACCTTAATAGGGAATATGGATCAAGTATTTTTTAAAATCCTAATCAAATAAAATCAAAGCACATGGCTTACAGTCCATGATTTGATAGATTCGTTTTTTATGTATGGATGGCAGCAGGCTATTATCTGTGATTCCTTTAACTCATTGACTTTGCTGTACATAGTTGAAAATGATGCCAGTCCTAGGTTTCTACCAGCTTTCTAGATCTGGCTAGAAAATCAAAACCATGCACATCTGACACAGAGAGCACACACGTATTAGCATGTTCTTTGTATGGGCCATAAAGACCACCAACTATATACAAGGTTCCTTCATTCAGTAAGTATTAATGGAACATCTGCTTTCTTCAAAGTGCAGCACTAAGAACCATGAGAACATAAAGCTAAAAAACAAAAGCTTGTCCCTGAGGAGCATGTAAAGAGAATAAAGTGCAAAGATATGTAAGGAGTAGCAGTAGAGAAATTACAAGGTAGCATGAGCACACTGAGTGGCCCCGTGCAATAGGACATACTTGCAGGCCAGTTATCTGTTCATGGATAACTAAAGGTATGCTCCTTGCCCTCAGGGAGTTCACTGTCTAGAAGGATAGACAAATGAATATTAAAAGTGTTCATTTTTCAATACCACATAATGTTATAGAAATATGCACAAGTACAGATTATAAACATAATTACTAGGAGATTCTCAAGATCAGCTCTACAGTGCTTTAATAGGGAAGGCTTCTTGAAATAGGCAAGTTCGGATCTGAGCCTGGAAGGACACAGGATTCGGACAGGTAAAGGGACAGCTCTGCAGAGGCATTTTGGGTGTTAAGAACAAAATAGATAAAAACCCTAAGGCAGGGGCTTCCCTGGTGGCTCAGTGGTTGAGAGTCCACCTGCCGATGCAGGGGACGCAGGTTCGTGCCCCGGTCCGGGAAGATCCCACATGCCGCGGAGCGGCTGGGCCCGTGAGCCATGGCCGCTGAGCCTGCGTGTCCGGAGCCTGTGCTCCGCAACGGGAGAGGCCACAACAGTGAGAGGCCCGCGTACCGCAAAAAAAAACAAAAACAAAACCCTAAGGCAAGAATCCATAGTAGGAGCTGTGCAGGGGATGGTGAGGATAAGACAGACAGGAGACGGGGGTTATAAAGTGGCTGTGAGCCATGAGCTGCAGAGCTTAGGGATGGTCAGTTGAAGGTCAACCTCGAGTATCAACTCAGAGAATGGACTCAATTTGATGGGCCACAGAGAAACACTGTGGGCTGAATCATTCCTGTTACAGACTGAGGTCTCTAGAAAGAAAGACTCTGAACAGTCTGGTGTTCAGGGTGTTTATTAGAGAGTGCCCTTGGGGTTAACACTTAGACAGCAAGGAGCAGAAAGCATTATGAAGCCCAGGGAGAAGTCAGCTGACTCCATAAGAAGCTCTGGAGCTGAAACTGGGTGTTTGAAAGATGAGTGAGTCACTGAGTAAACTAAAGAAGAGTGTCTCATTTCCCAGAGTTCTACAATTAACTTCTTAGTTGTACTGCTGTGAATCTACATGTAAACGCTCTTAAAATTAATGAAATAGGAGATACCCCCCCTTTTTTTATTATCCACATGCTAATAGACTTAAATATCCAGGATTTGGGTGGTAAACGCTCACTTTATGATCATGTTGTTGGAGATTTAATATTCATTTAAATGCTAGATCCTTCTTCTACCCCAATTACTATTTTCAGATGAAAAAAACATTCCGTGCAGCATTCCTAAAAGAACCTTCTCGACACTGACTATTTGCATAGCAAATGTCCATATCACAATGAACTCTGGTCCTAGGCTACTGGAGCAACACCTAACTTCACGGAGCCTCATGTCTAGAAGAGTAATAATTCACCTATCCCCCGTAGGATTGACAAAACCCCGTCAAAAGCCCCAGTACTTTGGAACTCTCATTTCTAATGTACACTGGATCCTCCTGTGGCACACTAGCTGTCCTCCAAACGCATTCTGCTATTATTCTTCCTGGGCACATGGTGGCTCATCTGGAGACTACATGTCCCAGCCTTTCTTGTGTTGTGGAGTAGCCATGTAGGTGTCGGTCAACAGGATATAAGAAAAGTGAAGCATGAAACTTCTGCTTATCTTCAACTTAAAGACAATCAGCGTTCCCCGAAACTCCTCCCCAACTCACTCCCATCAGGGGCTGGAATACAGATGAGGTAGCAGTCTAGTTTCAACTAGGCAGATGAGGACAATTTAGAAGATGGAAGTACAGCATGTAATGAACTGGGCCTCCAAATGACCTAAATGTGCAGAACAAAACTGTCACTCTAGGACAGAACTGTGACATGAGAGAGAAACAGACGTCTATTCTTTTTGTTTGACTGCCTAACCTTTATTCAAAATTGTACATTTATGGCTGTGTCAGGAAAAAGTACTTAGAATTAAATAAGGAAATAAGGTCATTGATGTCCTTCATGTTCCTTAACCGCTTGGAAAGAAGTTCAACTTAATTTCAAGTATCATCATCGATGCCATATGGAAGTATTTCCTGTTCTTGAAGAGAGTGCAAATTAAGTCAAACCAGTTTTAAGATAGGTAATTCAGATGAATAAGTAACAAAAGTACGCAGGAAGTGCTTTATCTATTACTGCCATAATGTAAATTACTTAAAGTTTAACAGAAAACTTAATAGAAATTTTCTGTAAGTAGAACATTTCTAAGACCAAGCCTTACCAGCATGGTATCTGATAACTTTTGGTTAATAGTATAAATCACTACCACAAGGTAAGCTCCATGAGAGTAGTGAATGGTTTGTTTGCCAAATACACAGAACCTAGAAAATAAATATTCCTGGTACATAATGGGCAGTGTATAAGATTGCCAAATGAATGAATGTGATTTCTTTCATGGTCTAACATTTGTAAAAAACCAGAACAAATACCTACAGAGAGAGTACTGAAATATTTTCATCTATCCTGAAATACATTAAACCTTCTCAAAATCAATCACAGTCTATTTGTTTAAATTACATAAAGAAAAAAAATCCCATGATTCTATAATTAACAAAACTTTTGCTATTGGACTTCCTGATTAAATTCAAGATTTATGAACAGTTGTGTCATTGGAAAAGTGAACTCCTAGAACTCTTAAGAAAAATGTAGAATATAAAATTGTATTCTATCAAATAAACAGTGAATTCCCTTATAATAATGGACTAATACTGGCCTTACAATCCTGGCTTGTTTTAAACATGGCTTTTACTGTATAGAGCTATGGGTTTTTTTTTTTTTTTTTTTTTTCATGGTACACGGGCCTCTCACTGCTGTAGCCTCTCCCGTTGCGGAGCACAGGCTCCGGACGCGCAGGCTCAGTGGCCATGGCTCACGGGCCCAGCCGCTCCGCGGCATATGGGATCCTCCCGGACCGGGGCACGAACCCGCGTCCCCTGCATCGGCAGGCGGACTCTCAACCACTGCGCCACCAGGGAAGCCCTATAGCTATGTTTTAGAGAGAATATTTGGAAACTTTTCTTAAATCTACAAATGAATGAAGTGGTATAATGCTAAACCCAGAGCACATACTTTATACCAGGTAAAAAAGATCAAAAAGACTTTAGGTTCGTCATTATCTAGTCTATTTTCAGAGCTTCAGTGAACTACTCTAGTAGGATCAACCCTTGCTAAAGTGGGCAAAACCATTAATTCAATAAGTCAATTAGTGAACCAGTTATCTTTGTTCCATTTTAAGCCCAAAGAATACACTCAACTAGGAATGGTTGCTATTGATCACAGAGGGATCCTAGTGAGTAATAAGATGGATAGGTAAATCTATAAAATTATTAGGAAAAGCTCAACCCCACTGCAGTGTTTAAGGTGATGAGTTCAAGTGTCAGTGTAAGTTTAAAAGAGTTAGCTCACATAGCACAGGGAGATGAGCTCGGTGCTTTGTGACCGCTTAGAGGGGTGGGATACGGAGCGTGGGAGGGAGACGCAAGAGGGAGAGGATATGGGGATATATGTATATGTATAGCTGATTCACTTTGTTATAAAGCAGAAACTAACACACCATTGTAAAGAAATTATACTTCAATAAAGATGTTAAAAAAAACAGAAACTAACAAACCATTGTAAAGAAATTATACTCCAATAAAGATGTTTAAAAAAAAAAAGAGTTGGCTCATGTTCTGGCTCTGACGTTCATCATTCAGGGTGACTCGCTTTAGACTTCACTATGCCATAAGTTTTCAATATGTTTACTGCAGACATTATTTCCCATCCCTTAACTCATAGAAACATTAACAGAATAACAGGACAAAATGCATTAAAATAGAATAGGGACTATGGAAGAAAGAGATGGTATGGATCCAAGATAGCATTAAACCTATTTTATTACTGAGAAGATTTATCCAGTTTCAAAAGTATTCCATGTCTCAGTCATTACTTCTGTGCTTTAGAAGATAACGCTCTTCATTCTAGGTTAAGCATGAAGAATTTTTAACAAATTTTCCAAAAAAAGAAAGAAAGAAAGAAAAATGGTCTCAAAAAATATGTATCCAATTCAAGGGATACTACACACTAAAATAGCAATTGATTAAGATAATAAAATATTTCTGTGCTCAGATCTATGACTGCCAATGTCTGGTTAACTTCCCAATACAGAAATGTGCTCCAATTCAAACACTTTTTTTTTTTTTAACCCCCCCCTTCAAATATCCTGGCATATTCAGAAAATATTAATCTTGCCAGAAAGTATAAGGGAATCTTAGAAAGTACTGGGTTGGCTAAAAAGTTTGTTCGGGTTTTCCCTTGACATCCTTTTCATAAGATATTATGGAAAAACCCAAACAAACTTTTTGGCCAACCCAATAAGAAGCATTCAGAAAAAACTGTTAAATATTTTCTTAGGATGAATTGCTCTGATAATCAAGTAGTCTCCATTCTCCACATCACTTTTTGGTCACTGTTGATAAGGTTTGTTCTGAGTCTTAGTGTTAAAATTTTGCTTGTGTGTACATTAAAGCCAGGAAGGCTCTAATTTTATACACTCCTTGTAGATACCTACTTTGGTTTCCCTCTTCTCAGCACCTTTATTCTTGGAGCTGATTCTTCTAGTCATCATGGAGTTCTGCCCCATTGTAATGCTGATACAGTTAGCTGCATTCTGTCTAATGCAGTATCCTTTTCATTACTCTCAACCCAGGAGGACATTTCTCTGTTTGGCCATGGAAAAACCAATTTGAAGGGTGTATCTGAATTGTCTGTGTATTTGAAAATCCTGTGGGTTTTGTTTGTTTGTTTTTTATTCAAACAGAAAGTCACAAAAATTATAATCATGCTCATCAGTTCACTCAGTGCCATGTCCTGCGTTTGTTTTACCCATCTCCATCTTGAACAAAACAAAAAAGAAAAAACATCCCCATCTCTTCCTAATGACTTTCCTTGTTAGTCGCGCCTTCCTTCTTGTAGTCAACCAGACACAAAGTCTAATTTCTGCCAAGTAAGTATAAGAAAATTTGAAATAAATTACTTAGGACTTACATGAAAACTACTGGTATTCCCTAAACAGTTATTCAGGAAAATCATTTAAATACATGTATACTTATGTTTTAAAAATGATTAAAACTCTATGTACAGAAATCTAAATTTATCCTTTGAATACTACCTTATTAATCTTATAGTTATTAAAGGTGTCATCCTACCTAGGAAAAAGTAAATTTTTAATTTCATATGCAAGTCCTGTCATCCTCACAGAACTGACCCCCAGCTACACCACTGACTCATTCTGGACCTTCCTTCAAACCAGATATAAGTCACAAGAAATCAGTGTAACTTCTGCTCCAGTTGATGGTATGCATTAGCTTAATATCCGTGTGTTATGACTACAACGGTTTCTAAAGCTGCACAATGCCTAGAGGCTTTTGCTTAAGAAAAAGTTACAAGCGAGTTGGGTGTAATATTTTCAAAGGGTTTTAATTTTACCTTAAAAAAAAAAAAGAAGATTGCCAAGGTAAAGACGGCAAATTGTAAAATAATGAATTTTCACTATAAAGACATTTCACTATATATTCCTCCCTCAAGTCTGCTTAAAATATATATCTGGAGAGAGACAAAAGCGATCAAGATACAGTAAAGACTATAAAATTTCATTTAAGTATGTTCTGTCGAGAATAATTTCATTTTTATTTTGTGCCCAGATCCTACACACACCTAGGAGTTTGACATGGTGGCAGAAGGCTGCGTAATAAGCCAGAGCATCCACCAGTAGCTGATGATCTCAGCACACGTGCTGTCATCCAATACTTCACATCTTTAGCCTGAAATTGTAACAGGGGCAGGGAATCAAGGGTTTCTTTATTTTAGGCAGCACTTTATGAAAGAGTGCAGTCACTAAAAGGCTAACTGTATCTTCTGAGCTATTAATTGACTTAGCTCCAGGACGACTGTATAAAACATATAGTGTAAGATCCAAGCAACTGTCCAGGGCTACGCACAGGGGGCATTTGGCTTCTTTTTGAAAAGTAGAACCGAAGGTAATCCCTTTGCAGCTGCAGTGCAGATGGTTTTCTTTACACCATTTCACTGAATACTAAACAGAAACTGGAAAAAGTTTGAAAACATAACAAACAAACAGCTGAGTGTTAGCTTAAATGCTCTTTGCATCTATCAGAGAGAAGCATTCAGAAACCCTGGGTGTTTACCAGATAGTTTAAAAGAAAAACAGAGATGTGAAAATGGAATAAAATGATTTTAAAATTGTACCTAAATATGGTTCTGTGTGGTTTTCTTCAAAGTAACAATATAATTAAATCTCTCTGAAACTTCAATTATGGGTGTCATGATTCATAATCCTCGACATCATCAAAAGTTTAGGTTTCCCTGAAAATATGCTGAGATGAGTAAAGCTAAAATCACCTTGCCCTAAAGGAGGTACTTGCAAATCATGGCGACATCCGTTAACCTTCATTCTTTCTCTTTGGTGCAGCAGCATAACGTACTGGCTTCCTTTTCAATAAAAATGTACCGTGAAGCTCGGTTACCATTTCATCTTCACATCGTCTATTCTACTGTGACAGAAAGAAAATACTACATTGCAGACTGGTCAGTAGGCAGGAAGAGAGCAAAGTCCTGTCAAAGACTGGGTTTGGCCTGTTAACATGCTAGGAAATAATAATAGTATATTAAGTCCACTGGAAAGCACTAAGATATTAACACTAAACACAAATCCAGTTATCTGAACATGCTTGATACTCTTCTAGACATCTGGGTTGCAGCAGTAACAAAGTACTCTCACGCATATAAATATACATGCATAGTATTTCATACATAACTAGAAAGAAGAACACCAAAACACTACCACTTTTAGTTTCTAATTATGGATAGGATTATGGCGAGTATTTATGGATAATTTTTCTTAACTAACTTGTTTTTGGTCAGATGCTGTCTGGACTTTCTAAAATAAACAATTAACTTTCATAGTAAAAAGTTATTTAAAAAACTATGTCATATACTTTATTAATAATAAGCAGGTCCCAACCAAAAGGTGGTATTACTTTATGTAAAAGTAACTTATGCATTTGGTAAATAGAATACTTTCTTTTTCTTTTGCGGTACGTGGGCCTCTCACTGCTGTGGCCTCTCCCATTGCGGAGCACAGGCTCCGGACGCGCAGGCCCAGCGGCCATGGCTCATGGGCCCAGCCGCTCCGCGGCATGTGGGATCTTCCCGGACCGGGGCACGAACCCGTGTCCCCTGCATCGGCAGGCGGACTCTCAACCACTGCGCCACCAGGGAAGCCCTAGAATACTTTCTTTGTGTTTCCAAACTTCCTCAAAGTCAAGTGTTTAAATGAAGAGCTCCTCATAACTGAAATAAACAATTGCTGCTTTTCTCTAACAGAGCAACTATGCAGTTCATCAGTTGGACAGTTCTTGAGTTGTAAACAGCAAAACGATTCAGTCAAATTATGTTCTGAAGCCCTACTATCCAATGAGATCAAACCCAAAATAACCTACATGAAAATGCACTCTTCCTCTTCTCTACTGCTCTACTCTTCCCCATATTTGTTTCATAAGCTTTTCACACATTTTGGCAAATAGCAATAGGCTTGCATTATGAAAAAAAAGCAAAGACAAAGCACGCCAACGCCAGCTCTGAATGGTTGGTCGCTGGTGTGACGTCATTTTTCCTAAATGTCTGCCACCTGGAGCCGGCATCCTCACTGCTCTGCCTTGCCAGCATCCATCTCATTCCCAAGTTCCAGCTAAAACTGTTTTGCTTATCCCTTGTTTACTCCTCTTAATTCCTTTCTTCTCACTTGCTTGCCTTTCGCTTAACTTGGTAAAACACTACCACGGCTGCATTTAATTATCTTACCAATGTTCAGCTAAAAAGGACTATACAGAATTCACATACGGCTGCTGCTATCAGTTGCAGCCCAATGAGTAAAAAGACGCTTCACATTTGAATCCTTCAACCAGAAAAGTTGTGCTATAACACACTGAAGAAATAATTGATTAAAATTTGATAGACTATGTTTCCAAAGAAGCCGGGAAGGTGATCTTAATATACTGGGAGGCATAGGATCCCTTTTTGGTTACATTAGTTACTAACCCGCCTAAAAAGAAATGCTGAATTGTTGACATGGGAATTAATGCTTAAGTCTAATACACACAGCTGCTTGTCAGTCCTTTGGCCGTGAGGAGGGCTTTAATGGGCCTCAAATATCCTAAGGCTGCTAGTGCTTCTCAGCAGCAGAACTTGAAGCTGGAGGAGAAAGAGTCTACGGTCTAATTCAGCTTGAGAATGGGTTAGTCATGATGAGAGACACCTTAGTTCATTACATAATACTGGGAAATTATTTGGGTCTCAAATATGTGGTTTTCTTCAAAATAATAATACAATTAATCTCTGTGAAACTTCAATTATGGGTGCCATAACTCATTATTAAAAGCTTATGTTTCCCTGAAAATGCACAGAGATGGGTAAAGTTGAAACCATTTCCATTTGCGTCAGGTCTGCAACACAGAACGCCTTGTACCTACCTAGGATGACAGGAGAAGCTCAAGTGAGGGCACAGGGAACAGAGCCTGGGGTGAATGAAAGACTTTCCAGACAGGTTTCTCATGATGCCACGCCCCATATGCTTGGATACTTTTTACTTGCTTGGCAGGTAATGATGCTTAAGTAATGAGACCAGTACAATTTATTAGTTCTTTGTTGGATTGTTAGTCCTTTTTCCGAAGGAATGCTATTACTTTTTAGCAATTTTCTCTATTCCTAAAACATTGCAAAATACTTTAAGTTTTGCACGAAATCCAAAAGTACCATAAGGTTTAATGAACAGAAAGACTCACTTTGCCAATTCTAGAATAACCTTAGCGACTAATAAAGACAATGTCACAGGAAATCCTAAAACTCACATCTACACGGCCTTAATGCCAAACATCAGTCTAGTGAGAAATGTGATAAAGGCTAATATATTCAGACACAAATAAGGGGTGGTAATTTATTATAAATAGCATACTGGGCTTATTCATCCAAGCGCCTATACAGGTGAAAGGTGGGTGTACAAAAAACTTTTCCTTTTCTTTACTGTTTATGTTTATTCTTATGATTTGTCATAAGTATTAGTTCAACTTGCATAAAAAATTTACTTCAAATTGAAAATCTTCTGTGTATTTTTTGTTTTATATATATTTTAAGATTTACCCTATGAACCCTTTGATTGCTATAGTAGTACAAAAATGTTATAAACAAAGCAAGAAATCCGGGGGGAGTATTATCATGCACAGCTGCTGTATTGACTGTTCAGCATTGATTGTCCCTTCTGGAAACAGCCTCCTGGTGTTGCTCATGGAAAAGCCACCCTTCCCCAGCTGTTAATACTTGTGGTTTGGGTGGACCACCTCCCAGCTTTAGGGTGAGCCCACCTAATAACAGTACTCTAATCCTCTGGCCAAAGAGACTGGCTCACATGTAAGCCAATGACATAAGCCATTTACCAAGATTCAATTTTGTAACTCTGCTGCTTCTTCTGCCTCTATTTCCATTCTCCAGGTATAATCATTGATATCAGTTTGGTACGTTTCCATCCAGACTTATTTCTCTGTCACATATATTTGTCAATAAAATATGCCTATACATACATATGTATATATACTGATATTTATGTATATACACATATAAAGTTTCTAAATAGAGTGGTAAAGTATATGAAACTAATTTACTTCTTTTACTTAACATATTTTCATTTTAGGGCAACAGAGGTAGCTTAATTTGCTTAATTACAGATAATATTCTATCATATAGAAAAGACATACTTTATAACATAACCAGCAGGGTATTCTATCCCACAGTGAGCTATGATATGCTGGCTAAAGCAATAACCTCATTTCTGAAGCACTATCATTACTTGGCACCTCAGGAATGCCATAAGATTTAGAAGTAGTCAATGCTGAGGGGAGAGTCCTGTTGAATAAATTGGGCCTGAGAAAAGGTAAAGAAACTCAGTAAAACTCAGGGAAAAAAAAAAAAAGATGTCATTTGCACCCAGTCTCACTGCTATCTTCCTCAGATTCCCACCCGAGAGAGCAGAATTTAACATCAGAAGGCTTTATTTAGCAGGAGGACAAAAAAAAAATCATACTTTGCTTCTAGTAAAACCAGGCTTACGTTGGCCTTGGAATTGAGCCCTAACTCCTGAATCAGGATTGGGAGTTTGGGATTAAGATCTCAGTTGACTCAAAGGAGATGGAAGTTGGTGGTGAATGAATGCAGGATCCAAGGAAATTACAAGTATGTAAAGACTGTGACCTAGGGGACCACTGACTGTTCATAGGCTCATATGTAAAACATGTGAGTTGGCCTTATCAAAGTCCAAAACTGCATGTGTTCATCTAACTGATAGTTAAACAAAGTTTCCGTATGTGAACCATAGCAACTAGTACATCCTAAAGTATTAATTCCCTAGGTCAGGACTCATGTTTACTTAATATTCACAAAAATTATGTTTTTATGTACACACAATATATTATATGCAGAACAGTTACTGAAGATTGATATCCCCTCACCCTTTACTTTTTCATACTTACTGAAAATTTAATTAACTGCAATGATTTGCTTAGTCTTTAGTTTATAAGATTAAGTTCCTCTGGGACAGGAACCACATCTGTTTTCTTCTGTAGTATATCCCTGGCACATATGCCATGTGATTGGCCTAACCAATACATTTGGTTCAATGTTATCTGTGAGCAATAATGAGTGGGGGAAAAAGGAGAAGAGAAAAAGGGGAGAAGAAATGAAAAAGGAAATGGAGGATAAAGAGCCTAAAGAAGAAAAGAAAAAACTCATTTCAAAATCAAGTACATTAATCCGTAATACTATTCCATGAAGATGAGATCTTTTTTGCAAAGTAGCTAAGAACAGGATGGTTTGAAGAAAGATTATAATGGCTCCATTTTGCTTTTCTTCTATTCTTGTCTAAAATTCTATATATAGACCATATTTCCTTACACATTTCTCCCTTCTCAAAAAGGCAGATCAAGCAAAATGCGAATTCTATTTTTATTATATCAAAATGCATGTATACTCATGTAAGTGGCATTTTCAAATGGTATTGAGTTTTTTGCCAGCTAGTTTACTTAATAAACCCCCCAGGAGACCTAAAGCACCATGAAACTGAGCAAGAGTTATGTAAAATCACTCTGCAGTAAAGTGTTTTTCCCCTTGCTTTAGCACCATCCTCTCTTTTCAGGATTAAGTACATTGTAAAAAAGTTGTCATAAAAATCAAAGGATATTGAGTACAAAGAAGTACATGAGTTTTTCTAACTTTCCCGATCATCTTATTTTTGTACCTTATTCAATAACTAATTCCCATTCTAAGTGGAAACTTCTCTCATTTGAGCAAGAGAAAACGAGGTCAAACTTCTGTTGCTTTTCGATTGAACCATTGTAGCAGGAAAAATTTACCATTTTGCAGCATTTACTTCATGTCTGTACTTCGTACGGTAATTCTTAATTGTCTGTAGATTTTGGATTATCTAAAAACATCAAGTTTAATCAAAATGGAGCTGCCAGGGAGAATGGGAGAAGAATGTATTACTGTAGCTAATTGTAGCTCTGACATAAAGAAGCTAAAGATTTTAATTCTGCTTAGAAAGATCAGAAATTCCAAGTAAATACTCAGGAATTTAATCATTTCCATATAGATACTGCCCCAGGCTAATTTAATATTTATTAAATCCTACTAAAGTACATTTTTAGTACTTTTTAAACTGAGTTTAAGATAAAAAAGAACACTCTAAAATTACACCCAAAGGGAAGCCATTTTACTGTGCTGTTTCCTCAGATAAAATAATTTCATCGAAACTAACTTCCTAGACAGAAAAATATTTTCTATACTTAATTCAGAACATAAACTATCTTTTATGCTTTTGAGTGTAGATTAACTAAAGGCATCAATCCCCAAGGAAACAAATAGCACAAGTATGTTCATTTGATGGGGCAGATTGGGCTCTCTGTGCTTATGCAATTAGCCAGGAAATTGCTACATTTCAATTTCACTGTATTCTTTTCAGGACCAGTTCTGGATGGAGAGTCAAGCAACATTCCAAATTCCATTCTACTTTTCCTCTAAGGGGAATTTTTCCAGTGTCACAGAAATGATGGTGTATAATGTCTTTATACGCAATTCCTATCTTTTTTTTTTTTTGGTAGACAACAAAATCTTTAAGGAGGGCCCACTCGAATTTTATATTTTGATCAGAGTCTTGCATATATTGGCATCTAAATATACTTCACTATGACTAAACAAAAATTAAACAGCATCTACTCTCAATTTAGTCCTCTCTAGGATTAAAACATCCATGACTTTGAGAAAACAGTTCTATGTAGCAGAAAAAAAATAAAATTATCAGAGTATAATATTCTAAGAATTAAATCAGGTAACGCTTTTGTCTAAAAATGCTATCACAAACCAATAAACTATCTTGGTTGTTAGTATATGTCCTGTATTTACCAGAAAAAACCTCCTGATTTCTTTTTCAACAAAAAAATTTGTCCAGTATTGAACTATGTATAATTAAAATATAATTTCATGTAGATTTCTAGTAATTTATTGCTCAGAAAAATTTAATCTCATTATAAACGGGTATTGTAAATATACAATGAACTCTATGACACAATGCAGTCACAGTACTTAACTTGCTAACAGGCATTTATTATGATGTTTAATCTATCTCTTCCGCACTGTGCTGGGTACTATGCAGGTTACAGAAATGAAACACATGGTCCTTTTCCTTTAGAAGCTTAAAATATAATTGAGATAATAGCAAGCCTCATAAAACCACACTGAATAATAATTGCTCAGCTGTGAGGTGCTGGTAAAAAGTGCTCTGGGAGTATGACACAGTAAATCAACGTGGACTGTAGGAGTCCACAGAGGGTTCATGCAAGAGCTGAGACTTGTGCGGGCCCTTGATGGAAAGAAGGGTGTAGGTGAGTCAAAGAAGAGAAGCAGCTTGGTGTCTGTCTGGGTAGGCTCAGAGGCCTGGGGGGTGGGGGGTGGGGTGGCGGGGAATGAGGCTGAGGTGGAACTGAGCAAGGCCTTCAAGCTGAAGCGGCTGCTGTGTGATCTGGACATTACTCTACGTGCAGATGTGAGGCACACACTTTGGCTCATCTGCAAAAGTATGTCCATTTGGGAGCAGGTGAAGAGTGCTCAGGAGGTCTGGCAAAAACACGGCAAAAGCAAGGAAAGGGACTCGATAAATGTGTTGAAGGAAGGGTTGCTTTTATCCACTTGCTTTCCACTGTTTCATCCACTTGGTCAAATCCAAGGCCCCAAGATCAAAAGTAACAAAAGCAGTGACCACAGCAGGTGAGGTTGTGAGATACTCATTACAAACTTAAACTGCCCAGTATATTTTTTTTAATAAGCAAGGCCCCAATGATTTTACTAATTAAAATGCCCCACTGCAAAGAATCCTGTGAATTTTAGAGCTAAAGGAGCTCAGAATGAGAAAGAAATGAATGATAGTGCAAATTAAAAGGAAGAAGAGGGTGAAACTCCTAGTTAAATAATCATAAACTCCATCATCCAAGTAAAACTGTAATCATTCATTTTAATGGTGTGCTTAAATTAGACTGGATGTGTGTTACTTAGATCAATTCCATAATATCCAATATTATGAATAGATAATTCTGACATACACACACACACAACCATAATAGTTAATGTCTAACTTGAACTAATATCCACAAAGACTGAACTTCTGACCATTAGCAAATTCATTAATAAAGAATATTTTTATTCTATTGTGTGTAACACATACTAATTATCAACTAAAATTACACATTTTCCTAACCTACTCATGAAAGCACAAGGTCCTGTTTAACAAATGGTGACAAGAAAGACACTGAGCTGAGCAGTATTAGATCTTCAGGCCTGTCTTTCGCTAGGTGTTCATGCTTGAATATATCTTACCGATTGCGGGCTTCCTCCTTCTCATCTATAACACTGATATGATTACTGTATCTCCAACATCCCCCTCACTGACTAAAATCCTGCCATTTTATGACAATAAATGATTATGATGCTGCTACTGCCTCTAATGATGCCAATTACACACTGACGCCTTAATTATTCGTCAGCCACTATCCTATATATTTTATATATACTCATTTAATCTTCGCAGCAACCCGTGAGGTAGATACTCCGGTTATTTCTATTTTAGAACAGAGGTTAAACAACTTGCCTAAAGTCAAGAGCTAACAAGTGGCTGACACTCAAACACAGGCAGTTTGACTGGGAGCCCACACTCCTAACTGATGCTAATTTACAATATCTGATCATGCTTTTCAGTGTAACTATAGAGTCCTTATCAATGAATTTACTAATAGTTCCATTTCTGTTGATATTAATTTAATTTAAATCTTTAAGTGCTACATCTGTAATTCTCTACTTATATATGCAACATTTTATAGGGATTTCAGTTATCATAAAATGTTTCTTAAAACAACCTTGTGCAGGATATTTAGTAGTTTTTTACGTTTTCATTTCATTTATGAGAATTTAGAGCTAAGACCTAGACATTTAAAGACTTCCCAATTACAAAGTTAAGCTGCGTTAAATCTCTAATAGAACAAGGAAAGGTAAAACAAACTAGTCACAAAGCCAATGGACAACGCAGCTCAGTTAGAAACTTCAGATTCCTGGCTTCTACTGTCGCCTAAATGTTTAGCCCTCTCAAATTCTTTCTGCAAGGTAGGTCTCTCTCCTGCCTAAGGTCCTGACAAATCAGAATTGATAAAATGAAATATAGTTCATCATTTTCTCCTCAAACCTACTTTTTCTCCTAAATTCCTTCTTCTGGTTAATGATATCAACAATTACTGATCCAAACCCAAAATTGGGGAGTCTATTCTTTCTCTCCATCAATCCCATGTTGTCACTCAATTCCACAAATCCTACCTTCAAAATATTGCTCACATCTGTTTATATGTCTCATTCCCATTGCTGTTGCTAAAAATCTTGAATCATCTGCAGGCTATGAAAGGTCCTCTGTGATTGAGGACCATAAACTCACCATCCTCATTCTACACCCTAGGCTATAACCTCACCAAACTATTCCTTATATTTTAGCACAAGTTCCATGCTCCTGTGCATGAAAATCTCTCTGCCTGGAATTCTTCTCTTGGTTATGAGCACCTCCTTATCTTAAACATCTCCTCCTCTAAGAAATTTTTCCTTTTCTGTCCCCATTCCCACATGAATTACTCTTTTTTTGTCCATGCCCATATTATGGTACCTTTCATATTGTAGTTTTACGGTAATATATTCCATTTGATGAGATTTAGTTCTAGGCCTTGTTTTTTTGTTTGTTTTTGCGGTACGCGGACCTCTCACTGTTGTGTAGGCCTTGTGTTATGAATATGTTTTCTTTAATCCATAAAACAGCCATGCAATGAAAATATTATCCCATTTTACAGATGAAATCCCTGAAATACAGAGAGATTAGAAGGCTATATAATTCAGAAGTGAAGGCCAGGTCTAAAATTTGTTGATATTTCCAAAATCCCATGCTCTTCCTATTTTACCACAGCACGTTATTATTTGTTTATACGTCTGTCTGCTCCACTGGCCATTGAACTCTTAAAATACAAGAAATATATCTTATTCACCATGGAGGCCTCAGTACCTGGTACACAATCTGGCACTCAACAAGTGTCTGTTGAGTAAATGAATGAACCCATGAATTGTTTGCCTCACTATATAAAACCTTGTTTTATTAAATATCATTTAAATAGAAATGCCAGTTTCATAAATGTGACTGATGGGGAAAGAAGATTTGAACAATGTTTGAGTTTTTAATGTAATTTTTATTGAGTTTCTCATATCCTAACTCATTAATAAAAGAAATAAAGAATAATATTGGTATGCTTCATCTCCCAACATTATTCAAATTGGCTTTTTTCTTTCTATAAGATGTTTGGGATAAATTATTAATCTGTTCTTCCAGAAAGGTAAATCCATTTTTCACACAATGACCTAAGCCCTGATTTATAAAAATATATTGCATATACAGTCTATATGTGCAATCGTATTTTGACTCTTCAAAAGGCAGTACTGGCCATCACTAAGTAATTTTTAAGGAATAGAGTAAAATCTGGAATGTTCTCTATTTTAAGAAGGCAAATTGTGTCATTTTTTTCTTACCCTCAACCTGTTGTAAAATAAGTTTATCCTAAGAATGGGGGCATTCTACTAAATAAATTCTATTTTATGGAATTGGCAATTGTGAGGCAAGTATACTAAATTCTTGTCATAAGATTATAAAAAAGTGCTTCCTGCCATGGCATAGTACAAAACTAAGAGAATATTGGCTTATTTGTCCCAGTGGCACCTCTATTCTTTTTTTTTTTTTTTTTTTTTTTGCAGTACGCGGGCCTCTCACTGCTGTGGCCTCTCCCGCTGCAGAGCACAGGCTCTGGACACGCAGACTCTGCGGCCATGGCTCACGGGCCCAGCTGCTCCGTGGCATGTGGGATCATCCCGGACCGGGGCAAGAACCCATGTCCCCTGCATCGGCAGGCGGACTCCCAACCACTGCGCCACCAGGGAAGCCCCCCTCTATTCTTTGAGAACAAAATTGAATGGGAAAAGTGAATGCTATGACAATTAATAGCCGCAAATGAAGTTCTGAAAAATTTTAAAGTTGCTCAGAGATCTGAAAGGCATTTGGTATAGAACTTTCATTTTCAAATGTTACGGCTATTCTTTCATAAAAAGGCAGGATCAAAGGTAATCAGAATTCAACCCTAGAGATCAATTAGGCAGAATTCTTTCTTTATGATATTTCTATCAAGCTATCCTTCAGTAATTGCTTGGAGAATGGTCTATCGATGGCACCACACAAATTCATGAAGCAGTCTTTTACTTATCCAACCAATACTTACAGAGCAATTTACTATAGGTCAGGAGATTAAACATTATCTCTACTAGTTTTCATTACAAGTATTATCACCTCAATTTTTTTTTTTTTTTTTTGTGGTACGCAGGCCCCTCACTGTTGTGGCCTCTCCCGTTGCGGACAACAGGCTTCCGGACGCGCAGGCCCAGCGGCCATGGCTCACGGGCCCAGCGGCTCCGCGGCATGTGGGATCTTCCCAGACTGGGGCACAAACCTGTGTCCCCTGCATCGGCAGGCAGACTCTCAACCACTGCACCACCAGGGAAGCCCTCACCTCAATTTTTTATACAAAAAATTGAATGTAGTTAAAAAAAAAAAAAATCAAGCTTGGAAAGGTATGAAATGAAAAACTAATGCCTCCTTCCACCCCTCTCAACCCCTAATCATTTTTTCCCCCAACAAAATTCTGGTTTCCAGTTTCTAGGCATTTATCTCTACAGAGATCCACTAATTATTTACACATGATATCATATTCAAAATAATTTTCTGTATCTTTAAAAAAGTACTTTAATATCCTGGAAATATTTTCATAGTTCCAAAGAAGTATATGAGAATATCTGTTTCTCCACATCTGCTCAAGACCTCTTCCTACTCTTAAAAGTGGAGGAACTTAAAGAGTTTTCATTATGAGTTGCATCTATCCAAAGTTACCATATTAGAAGTTAAAACTGAGATATTAAAAAGTTTAAAGTTATTATTCTTTTCCATTTTAACCATTTTTAAAATTTAAGTATAGTTGATGTAAGTGTTATATGTTACAGGTGTACAATATAGTGATTCACAGTTTTTAAAGGTTATATGCCATTTATGGTTATAAAATATTGGCTATATTCATGTTGTACAATATATCCTCATAGCTTATTTTATATCTAATAGTTTGTACCTCTTAATCCACTATATTGTCCCTTTCCTTTCCCCCTCCCCACTGGTAACATCTAGTTTGTTCTCTGTATCTGTGAGTCTGTTTCTGTTTTGTTATATTCACTAGTTTGTTGTAGTTTTTAGATTCCTCATATAAGTAGTATCATACAGTATTTGTCTTTATCAGACTTATCTCACTTAGCATAATACCCTCCAAGTCCATCCATACTACTGCAAATGGCAAAATTTCATTTTCTTTTTTATGTCTGAGTAGTATTCCATTGTATGTGTGTGTATATATATATATATATATATATACACACACACACACATATATATATACCCCATCTTCTTTATCCATTCATCTGTTGATGGACACTTAGGTTGCTTCCGTATCTTGGCAATTGTAGATATTTTTTAAATATTTTGAATTATTTTTAAATTAAATATTTTAAATATTATAAATATTTTCAATTAAATATTTTTAAATTAAAATGAAGATCCCATTACATATGAACATAAATAACATTTTGATAAGTAATCATAGTCTGAACTTTGAATTGAAGTTCAAAGATTAAGTAACCTACACTAAACAAAAAAAATTAGTGAAGCTAATGGCTTTGTTTTACATTTTTTATAAATCTTTTTAATGTTTAAGAGATGACAGCTGAATTTCCATATCTGGTTCTGCATTCACTCTCTTACAATATGTTGTTTTGCTTGAAATATATGAAAAGAAATTGGCCTCACATAGCAGGTATGTAGTTGGAAAAGGGAGGTGCACTTTAATAGTCTTTTTACATAACTGCAGATATTCTTCTTTGATAGCACACCAAAACTTGACAGTGGTAGTTTCTTAAAGAATAATTGCAATGTAGAATCTGAAATCCCGCCAAAGATCTTAATGTAATAGCTCTCTTACATTAAAATATATTTATTGGTCTCGAGGCATCCATATTGTAATATGTACTTTGAATGATCTTTACCTATGCATGATTTTAATGCATACTTTTGTAACATCATGTACTGGTCATTTGGAAATCCCAGTTCACTATATTATGCAGATCTTCCAAATGTTGTTTTATTTCATTATATAATATTTTAAAATAATTTATAACACCACTGATATTTTCACAGAAGTCCTTAAGAATTGAGCAGCTCTAAAGCTCATGGTGAAAGATATAAGTTTTCCAAAATTAAAAATAATGCTTAGAAGCATAATTTGATCATTGGAAACAAATACTATTAGTCATTTTCCTTGAAATGATAGGTTCACTTCATCAACTTTTGGGAAGATACCTGTCAAACACCAAAGTCTGGATAACCATACTGTAATTTATCAGTGAATCAAGTAAAAATGGTGTTACGATGTACAGTAGTGGCTAGTTCAGCTGGCAACTCAATAGCACAAGTACTTTTCCTCAGGATAGCACTGTACTTCAAACTGTAGCAAAAATGTGTACTTTTGATTTCATCACACAGAGTATTAAAAAGGACATTGTACCCAAAGGTTGAGACTTAATAAAATTAGTAATTTTACTCCTTCATCCAGGACATTCTTAAATGAAACTGGCATACTTTTCTTTTTTCTGCCAGTGTATAATGAAGAAAACATTAATACTAGTTCAACTTTGTGACTTGATTTGTGCTAAAGCACCAGTAGTTTTCCCACCATCGCTTTTGCACCATCAATGAAACTCAGCGAAAAAGGTAAATACTGCCTTAGCATTCTTATAAAAATAGTTTTGACCTCACAGATGTCTTAAAAGGGTCTTTGGGATGCCCAGGGGTCTGCAGACCACAGTTAGAAAACTGCTGCCTAAATCATCTCTATTTCAAAAGTAAGGAAACTATGACATTAAGTAACCTACCTAAAGACAAACAGTAAACAGGACAGCAGAAATTCAAACCCAGGCATTCTAACCCCAAGTTCCGGTTTCTGATGACTATGCAGCACTGCTTAGGACATATTGTTGCCAAAATTGTCACAAAGTTCTTTTCACTGAAATTTCACATTGGCCCTTGCTTTGCCCTCTGATATCATAATATACATTCATTCATCAAGTATTTAGATTGCTTCTACTATGAGCCAGGGACTGAGCCCCATGATGGGGATGCCAAAATGAATAAGGTATTGTCCTCACTTTCAAGGAGTTCACAATTGACTGGGGAGATAAATGTGTAAACAACTACCTGTAATGCGTGTGATAAATGCTATAGTAGTACTCCGTACAAAGTATTTTGGAAGCACAGAAGAGTGATTAATTCTGTCCAAAGAAGGGAGGAGGGGGAGAGAGTGAACAGGGGCTTAAGAGCGAAAGTGCATGTGAGTCGTACTTGAAGGACAAATACATCTTCTAATCCTTTTATTCACAGGATAGTCCTTCACATACTTGAATACAGCTACTGTGTGTCCTGCATAAGTTTTCACTTCTTTGAATTAAGTATTTCCATTGCTTGAAGAATGTATTATGAGGATGAATATAGGAAATAAATCCCCCTATTATGGGAAATGTCTTCTAAAAATATGTATCTATCATTCTTTTGCAAATATATTTTCCTTTTTTAAAAAAATATTTATTTATTTATTTATGGCTGGGTTGGGTCTTTGTTGCTGCACACAGGCTTTCTCTAGTTGCGGCGAGTGAGGGCTACCCTTCGCTGTGGTGTGCGGGCTTCTCACTGTGGTGGCTTCTCTTGTTGCGGAGCATGGGCTCTAGGTGCGGCGGCCTCAGTAGCTGTGGCACGCAGGCTCAGTAGTTGTGGCTCACGGGCTTAGTTGCTCCGCGGCATGTGGGATCTTCCCAGGCCAGGGCTCAAACCCGTGTCCCCTGCATTGGCAGGCAGATTCTTAACCACTGTGTCACCAGGGAAGTCCCAAATATATTTTCACATTTGTTAACATCAGCCTTTAAATAATCATGAGAGCCCGCTGATTTTGCCTAATATCTAAATAGCTTATGCCAAACCACAATTAGGGACAGATGCACAAACTAAAGAGACTGTTCACAAAATGCCCCAACCAGACTTTTTAGCCATCTTTCCTCTAATCTAGAGGTCAGAAAACTTTTTCTGTAAAGGACCAGACAGTAAATATTCTAAGCTTTGTAGGCCAGATGATCTCTGACATAACTATCCAGCTCTGCCTTACAGTGTGAAAACAGCCAGAGACAATATGTAAATGAATGGACATGGCAGGGTTCCAATAAAACTTTATTTACAACACAGGCAGTGGACCACATATGGCCCACAGGCCATAGTTTGCTGACTCCTGCTCTAAGCCATCTTTCCTTTTATGCCCTCCTCCTTTTCACTGTATAATGCAAAGAACGTTAGACTTGGAATCAGGAGAACTGGCTTTTAATTCTACCTCGCTCATAACCAGCTGGGTGATCTTAGGCAAATTGCTTTACTGCTCTGGCCCGTGTTTCTTTTATCAAATCAAGGATCTTTAGATTATATGATCAATAATGGCCCTTCCTAAATTCCAAAGAATTACCTCAAAGTAACTCTCTTCCCCACAGTATTCCTAATTCATTCCATCATGAAATAAACAGTGTGACCTTCAATGATATTAATAGAAACGTTTATCTCAAATGAAAAGAAGGCAGGTCTACTTCACTCTATAAAGGTAAAGTTCAATTATGAGTAAAACACTAACAAAACTGTCCATAAGAAAGCAACCAGGGACCTAAAAAACTCTGGAAATTTTAGCAAATCAAATAGGTTTGAAAGAACCGTGTAAAGAGTAAAGCAGAAATATAGTAGGCATAATATTCTTCTTCAAATGCTTGGAATCAAACAAAGATTAGAACTTAAAACATCCTAGGTCTGAATGATATTTCTGAGTCCTTGGTTCTGACCAATTTTAAGTTCTGTGCCTTCTGAAACTCTGTAATATGTTAAGTCTGTAAAGTCATTGCTAGTAATAACATTGAAGTAATATCATTTAGAGTTTATATCCTTGTGTAGTATATCATTCGAGCTCCCTGGCCCTATGAGATTGTCAAAGATAAATACTATTGCCTTTTTACAAATAAGAAACCCAAATTCAAAAGGACTGCCCTCCACCTAGAAGACTCTTGACATATGTCATAAAAAGGGGAGGGGCTAAAGCTAAGCTCCCAAATCAGCTTAGACAGTATATACTGAACACTGAAAAACAAACACCAAAAAATATTTTGTAAAGCATCATCTCCTTTGTATTCTAGGAGGAAGGAGAGTTTGGGCGAGTGGGATTTAACAGCTTACCAGCAACAAAGCACTGTAAATTTGGAAATAGTTGCCTAGCCTTTTGCTTTAGCTCCTAGCGTTCAATTTACCTAGTTTTTCTAAGTGCTTCAACCAAATGTAGATGCTTTATGAAGATAGCTCATAAAACGTACGATGGGGAGACGGGGAGTTCTATATTAAGACAACCTCGACCAGGAAGGATTTTAAAAGCAAAGAATATTCCTTTCAATTTGATTGGCTTCATAGACGAAAGCCATATTCTTATAAAAATAAAATACAAGCAGCTGTGAATAATTCAAATCACTAAATGGCATGAATGGATTAATATTTTAATGTTATACTTGCCTTTTATCCAGACACAACTTTGAACATAATAAATTTGGTTTCACAACTGAAACCCTCAAAATTCTGAGTTTGGTTTCTTTTTTTTTAATATGTATAATTAAATTCATCTTTGAAGGCTCCTGAAGGTCATAGAGGTCAGCAGAAATGTATTTTTATTCAAATGAGTCAATCTGTGGGAGGTCTCCACAGTTTCCTTCAAAGAAAACTACAAGGAGATTTGAGAAAGCAGGAATTCGAAGCTTGGTTATCCAAAGAGAAAGGCTAATATAGATGAGGAAATTCATCTCAATGAGTTTATTTTCCCTGGGTTTAGAGGATACCAAGGGGCGAACAGCACTGGAGCAAATCATATGTATGCCTGGCTCTCTTCCCTTTCACTCACTCTCCAACTGTTCACAGATTAAATAAGATTGTTTACCACTAATGTCCCAGGTTACCTTTTATGAGAGAAAGGTAAGAAAGGAATAATTTGTGGAATCCTTGGAAAGGAGAAAGGTACATTCCACTCTCGTGTGGAGCAAGTTGGGGGAATTCATGGTCTGACAGTGTGCACATGAGTCAAATGACTTCCTAAGCAATAGAGAGTGAGGCTACTCCGCTTTCCTGCAGCCTGCCTCCCTCTAGAAGCCCAAGTTCTCCTAAGGTTGTGGCCAGGAGAGGTAGCACGCAGGACAATGGTTGCATCTTATGTGGGAGTTGGTTTCTAAAATCAGCCTATTAGGCAAAAATAGCCTGAAATCAAAATACCCTTGAAAATCCCTTATATTTTCTTTAAAGTACAGTAGGTATGGTTTTCCAAACATAACCCTCTAATTATACATAAATACAATGTACTCGATAGTATACAGTTTATAATCAAGAAGTCCATCTTGTACGCCCCCAAAAAGCCATTGAAATATTTAAAGATTAGAATCAGTCTTGTGAGAAACTAATACCATCAGGCATGCAAGAAGCCACTTGGGGTCACAGTCTCTTGAAAAGGAATGCAGGCGAAAGTGCCTCCTCTTTGTAATGTTAGACCCCTTCTCTCCTCCTTCTGCTTTCATTCTCTCTTTCCTTCATTCAGCCACCCCTCTTCCTGACTAGTTATAGTCGAATTCAAGCCACCCTGGACACTAAGGCACTCCTAGGCATTCTGAGCCTTACGTGTATCAGTTTTTTATCGCCGCTGTAACCAATTACGCAAACTTAAAACAACTGATCATACGCAGGCTTGAAACAACACAGGTCTATTACCTTACAGTTCTGAAGGTCAGAAGGTGGGTCTGGTTGCTCTGGGTTTCCCACAGCCGAAATCAAGGTGTCCGCTGCCTGGCTCTGGGGGAGCATCCACTTGGAAAATGATTCAGGTTGTTGGCTGAATTTACTTCCAGGCAACTGTAGGACGGAGGTCCTACTTCCTCGCTGGCTGTGGGCCAGGGGTTACTGTCAGCTTCTAGAGGCCGCGCTTTGTCTCCCGGACCCCTTTCTCCGTATTTAAAGCCAGTGGCAATGAACTGAGTCCGTCTCACGTTCCACATCTCTAGACCTCTCCCTCACGCCTCCTCCCTTCTCTGCCCCTCTCTCCAACTGCATTCCTCTGACCGACTCTCTGGTCTTCCTCCTCTGATTTTAAAGACTCACGTGATTATACTGGACCCACCTGGAAAAACCCAAGCTCCTCGCCCTCTTTTAAGATCAGCTGATTATTAACCTTAACTGTCTGTAAAGTCCTTTCACAGCAGTTCCTAGGGGAGGGTTTGATTGAAAAACGTCCTCTTGAGAGGACACCTTTAGTATTCCGCCTACCTCACTGTAATGACAAATTCTTAGCCCCTCAAACACATTCCTTACATCCCCTAAATTATATTGCACATTTAGCCAGAACTCACAGGCGGCCAGGTTGGCAATTAAGATCTCACTGCAAAATGAAGAACCAAATGAAAACATATCAAAGAGGACTATTACAAGACGTTACAAATATTTGAATAAAACTTCAAAGAGTTGAAGTAGCGAGTATGAAAATAAGCATGCACTAAAGGAAGACCGACAAAAATTCTAGAGGGAAAGAGCCTTCAGAAGTTTCATTTGCTCTTTAGACATTTGGGGCCACTGATTTATTGAGAGGTGCCCAGGTGTTACTTTTTGCCAGGCGAAGTCTAAAGTGCTCAGCGCTTTGAAACAAAGACGTTTAAAGGCCCAGGTGAAAGTCCTTAACTGAATCTAAAGCTTCCAGCTGGGGTTTGAGATGCTTCCAAACTAACCTGACCGCTCTGTCATTCTGATTTGAGCCAGTGTTTGCACTGTACTGTCTTTATCCTTTCATATTCTTGGGTTTCGCTAAATGACCTCTGAGCAGAGTCAGCCATCCTGGAAGCCAGGGGTTCCCAGGAGCTAACACTTCCTTTGTCTGGGGCCAGTGGTCAGAGGTTTCGCCACTGTCTTCAGCAGACAAGCTGGCCTCCCTTAATTCTTTCATAGTCTGAAAGGGGACTGCTGGTGGCGTGTTTTGTAGCTTCTCTGTTGCTTTACCTGGTCTGGGGACCTTGGGTTGGCTCAGAACAATGTGAAACCCAAGCGTGCTCCGTACCTCCTCCCCACATCTACCAAGCACTGAGTTTATATCACATGACCTGCCAGTTAACCTTAAACAGGCATTTCATAGGTATTTGACACAGAATGGTGAAAATAGTGAAAAGGTTCTTTTTCCCCCACAAGTACCAGCAAGCAACTTAGAATTTTTCATAGAAATTCTAGGATCAAAAATCACTGAGTAGTAAGAAAATGGGGGAGGGGAGCAGGATTCAGTTTATTCTCCCCATCTAAAGGACATAACCACGTATGGTGTAAAGATGACTTTCTGACCTGAGAAGCTGATGTTAGGAACCAAGTGAGTAGGAGAAAGGACTAGACGTGTTTTCTTTGCTCCTTCCGGTGCATTCCTGACCTGTTTTCCTCTGGGAACTCTACAGATGATGTACAATGCCTGCCTCCTCCCCGCCATCCCCTATCTCATACACAAGATGTAATCAATACACCTTGAATGGCGCTGCTCTTAAATATTTAACTGAAGGGCCGCAGAAGGTTTTTTACACTGCTCACTCAAAATCATGGGAGATATTCCCTCCAGAATAAGGTAAAGTGGATCTCTTAGAAAAACTCTATCACTAAATTGAAGTATCCTTAATTATGTCCTTCTACCTACTGGCATTCTTAGACCATTTGGGGGCATGTCTGATTTCTAGCGACTTCATAGTATATTCATTGAGGCAAAACAATAATATTAAATCTTCAGCTTTTTCAGAGGTTCAATATTAGAAAGACCTTTTATAGCAATAGCCATTTCTGTGCTCTTTCAATAAAATAATTTATACATTATCCATTGCATTTTATATTACAGAATGCCAAATAGACAGACCTATGTGGTAAATTTCTCCTGGATTTCAATTCTAGCTCAGGAGTTATTAATTGGTATCTATCCCTATCCCCACCTCTGGTTTTATCTGGCCAGGAAAGACTCGGTTTTGGTTTGGTTTTAGTTTGAATTTCTTTGCATGGGGCAAACACAAGCTATACCATTCTCTACGGTTCACACCAAGCCTCTTCACACCTTTACTTACCAGCCTGTGCACTGTGGACCCCTGAGACGAATATGAAAGCTCTCTTGAGTTCAACAAGGAGAACTAGGTAAACCAAAGTATTTTCTTTTTTTTACTTTAGTTGCCAGTAACTTCAGAGTTAGGTTTAGTGCTCATCCACATTAATAAATCCATTTGAAGTTGCTTCTAACTTTTCCTCCGTATAATTTCATTGCTTGTTCTGAGTTTATTTCAAATTTCCTAGTTTTTACTGCAATTTATTTATAAAGTTTCCTCAAGCTTTTATTATAAATAATAAATCTTAATGATACTTTGTAAATCTGGGCCTCCAAAGAAACATACCAGATGTAGTTACCTCTGTAGTACACTCAATTTAGTACAGCCCTTTCCCAGCCTAGCACAGCAGTCTATCATTTAACAAATGGCCACCAGACATAAATCAGGCCTCATCTGCCATATTAACACAAAGAAGTTAAGAGGGGCTTAAGCCAATGTACACGTTACATACCTAAGGGGATCAGAAGGTGCCACTTTGGCATGCTGATTATTTTGAGCTAAAGGCACTTAAGAGACAGCAGATGTAGGAAGGGCTCTCTCTTCCTCCTTTATACTTAAAAGCAGGTCATACAATTTCCCATGAGAGAGATGACCTCCCTGTACCAGGAAGAGAACATTCTTATCACTGGAAACTGGGAACCTATGCAGAAATGGATCTATACAAACAAACCCACTAAAATAACCCTTGTCTTCCATTAGTTTCCCCCATACACTTCCTAATCAATTTCCCACAATTTACTGCCCCTAACTGAAACCCTTTGTCTTGTCTCTACAAATTTATCATTCTTTGTTAAAAAAGTATATAAACTCTCAGTCCTAACTGCTTCTTTGAGTCTTCCCTTTTCTTATGAGGACTCTCATGTGCCCAGAAAGTATTTAAAAACTTTCTCTCATTAATCTGTTTTATATCAATTTAATTCTCAGGCCCAGCCACAGAACTTAAGAGGACAGAAGGAAGATTTTCCTCCCCTACAACGAAAGCATATACAAATGAGCCCAAAACAGTCCTGCAAGGATGTTTCTAATCATTGTTCTAGCAACTGATCATAAGAGAAACCTGTGACAAAATAGCAGACAGTCACAGGGAGGAAGAAAGCTTTGTCTTCCTTCCTTCCAACTGTGTCACCATTACTGGAACAAAGAACTAAATATTTACGTTTACTGTTTTTGTAGTTTAGTATTCATTATATAATGAAAAACTTATCGCTGAATTCCAGTCAAGTTAAAGAAGAGAAACTTATGGCTTGTGACAGCACAGGCTATGAAAATAGACTAGGGTTGGGTTTGTCTCCTGCTACAAAGAGAATTGTAGGGGTTAATAAAATGTTAACAGAAAGCAATAGAAGAACTGATCACAGTAGGCAATGGTGAACCTTTCAGAGATCCTAACTTATTGAAGCAAACCAGAATATGGTTCCATGACACAGGTGCCTTTTGCCACCTGCCAGAAGTCCACTCCCTTACCATGTAACCAGTCAGTCTCAGAAGAACAGATGAGAGGTAAACACTGAGAGCCATCTGCAGGGTGGGCTTCAGGTGGAAGCACTCATCTGGAAATTTCTTCCTGACTATGGACTAGTCATCTGTGTCATGTGAGCTCATAATGTCACCACAAGACACCCCAGGAAGGAATAATTATGTAAAATAGGTAACTAAATCACCTCTAGTGCTCAGAGCAGAAGAAGCATTTGCTTCACCAAAGAAACAAGATAGAACAAAAGAAAACAAAACAAATCCTTATTGCAAAAGTCTCAAAAAAAAGTAGGGCTGAGGGACCCATTTTAGGGGTGATGCGAAAGAACTTGTCTGAATGGGGGTGGTATGACTCTATTATGGTATGCTGAGGAATAAAGGTGTTTATTACCTGACACCAAAGATGTGATCCACCAACCAAATATGGGGTATGGCATACAGACTCTGAAATTTTTGTCCTCAAAAGTCTCAGATTATCAAGCAAAGACTCTTAGAAAGCTGCCAAAAAGTCTCCCCAAACATCCAGAGACCCCTGGGACCAAGGAAAACCAGAAAGTGGAGAAAACAACCAGGGGTAGCTGAGCCAGGAAAATGAAGCTGTTTGGTTGTAAATTTCAAATTATTTCTCCTAACTGACATACTTGACTTTGTTCCCTAAAGATAGTTCTGAGCTAAACTTAGTAGCTATATTTTTATTCCTAAATCTTTTTTCTTTCTTTGTGAATTTAACTGGGCAATAATAAGATCTATTTTTATTGCATGTATGAAACTGCATTCAATAAATGCTAAATAATAGAAGGTTTAAAATCTTTTAATAATCCTGTGAATTATTCTCATTGTCTCTTTTCTCTTGTTCTTCTCATTTAACAAATCTTTCTTCAAATATATCACATTAGGGGGGTTGCTGTCTACCCTGATGGGTCATTGACTTTGTAGAGTATGGCATATGCTGAATTGAACATTGTAATTACATTTAGACCCAGGGCAACACCCAATTGTTCACTCTCATTTGTAGCTGGAAGCACCTACAAATGACATGTTTTAATGAATTACAGATCCTGTGGTGAGTTAATAGGATAACAAATCTCAGTCAGTATTGCATAAATTGGGGTGAGGAGAAGCTGAGCTCTTTGAAAACGTATGACTTGGTAGGATGGAATTCCTCTAGAGACAGTTAAGAAATGATAAGGTTGAATTAATATTAGCCCTTGTATTCTCACTGTTCTGTCAGCCTACTCAATTCATATGTTCCAGTTGACTGTTTCCCAGAATTTCTCTGAGGGTAAGACCTGAATGTACAAGTATTGTTGTAATTTGGAGGAGGGGGGGGTACATGCATAAACACACATGGCAAAATCCTCTCATGCATCATCAATTATTAGAGAAACCCCTTAAAAACTTCTGTGACCCTAGGCCTTCTATTTGTTGCCCTTGTACCTCAGGTAGCTGGTGTGGTATAATGAAACATAAAGCATTAATGAAATTTTTTTTATTTTTACCTATCAAATTGGAAAAAATGGAAAAGATTGATAACATCCAGTATTAGTAAGGATGCCTAGGGATGAAGGGAAACTCACTTACTGCTAATGGCCATGTTTATTGCCACCACCTTTCTGGAAAGTAATAGGATAATATACATTACAATTTAAAGGTAAAGGTACCTTTTGAATTGGTAATCTAAATTTGGGGGATTTTTTCATACACATTTAAAGGAGCATACATAAGGATTTCTGTACAAAGGTGTTTATTGCAGTATTGTCAGTAGAGGCACAAAGCTAGAAACAACCTGAACGTTCATCAATAGAGGAATGATTAAAGAAAACATGCTACCTCCATATTATGGAATATCATACAGCTATTAAAAAGAATGAATTGCATCTATAGGTATTGACATCAGGGGAATGAATGTGATACATTGTACAAAAAGGAGCAAGTGACAGAATATATGTATATAGTATCATTCCAGTTTAGGAAAGGGAGGGAGAAAGAGAGGGAGGGAGAAAGAAGAGAAAGGCAGGCGGGGGTGGGGGGAGAGAGAGAAGGAAACAGGTAAGTGAAGGGAAAATGCAAAAATCTGTTTCGGTGGGTGTGTATCTATCTTTAAATGAGCATAGAGAAGGGATGCTATGCTGAAGATAACTATCTAACACTGGTTACTCAGAGGAATGAGATGAAGAAGAGAAGGTGAAGTTGTTCATTTGTCTTTACATAGATAGTTCAGTATGGTTTTATTTGACACAGAGAACAATAACTGTTGTTGCCCACCTTTGTTTAAAAAAAAAAACAGTAATACAATCTAAAGAAGATAGGGTGATGTAGACCATGTAGGGACCTCCAGCTACTTTTTAGTTGGTTGAAGCTATAAGATGATTGGGGTGGAGTTGAGGGTGAAGACTAAAATGTGCTTTCTTTCCCAGCAGGAATTCCAGCATGGTTTGGACATGAAAATGCCCAGAAGGCCTGGCAATTCGGTCTTCAATTTCTACCTGTCAATTTCAATTTATAGGTTGGGGATGACTCATGGTGACAGACCAACAGACTATGAACATACTGGCTTTGGGGCCTAGACTAGGGGGATCCATTTTGTTTTTTCCTAATAAATAAATCTCTGGGAGAGTAAATGTTACCGCTCTGCCAGAAGAAGCCTTGGCTTAAGATATATACTTATGGTCTTAGGTTGAAATAGTAGTTACAATTTTTAATAGACTAATTCTTAGCCTCCTAAATCATCAGGTTCCGTCAGTAGTTATCTGGGCCTTCAATCATATATTCCTAAAGAATCTCTGAGCATGCCCTCCTAATAAATGTAAATTTATTTATAACCAATATATACGTTCTACTGTTGATCAACATTTTGACTTAATTTTTGATGAAATTAAATAGAAGTAGATATATTATTAGTTTTTCTTAATGCATCCCAATGGATTGTTCTTTGTGTTTCTTGTGACTTGTATACTCCTCTTTGGGATCTATGGTTTTACAGGTCCTAATGATTTAACTATTAAATGCACTTATAAGTTCCATTAGAAACATGGAACAGTTAGTTGGAGCTAGAAAAAAACAAAAAATCACAAGGAGAAATCTCTGTCATCAATTAATATAGCCTTAAATGTTTTAAGATCTAGTAATTTTATTTCCCACAAATACTTAACACTTTAGGTCTATTAGATGTCCTTATTAATATGACTGATTTAACAACACAATCAATATCACTGCATTCTTCAGTTCAACAATTCATTTCAGTGTTGTTGTTTGTCCCTTAAATCCCTTGATTTAAGCCATTTTAATATACGAACATACAGACGTAAACAAAAGATAAATTAGGAGATGTTGATTCACATAATGAAGGGATTATTTTGTTCAGTGAAAGACAGATCTTGGAATATCTTTAAATAACTAACTCCATTAGTTATTTGTAAAATTATGCTATTTATATGCATTAGTTATAGATAGACATCAGCAGAAACATCAAATGAACAAAGTAATCATTAGGTCTTGTAAACAATGCTTAGCCAATCAAACAAACAAAGAGAAAACAGAAGACATATTAGACTAATACAGGCTGTGCTAAAAGGTTAATTCATTTTCAACTTAGGTTAACACAAATTTCATTCTCTGTTGACCTGGGTATAGATTTACCAAAAATCATATTTATGACAGAAAAGATCAGTCCTTAAAAGTGTATGTGGGGTATGTCTCCCTGAACTGCTGCCTTCTCTTACAGCTTTCCTCTTACCCAAGTACTCAATTATATATACACCCAGATTAATGGTTTGAGAGAGTGCAGTGAAATTTAAGCACCACAATTAAGCAAACATATTTGAGTTAAAACATGACTTCATCATTGTCCCACTCATTAACTGAGCATCTACTAAGACAGACATTCCCTGCTTGTACACAACACTCCTTCCCTTGTTTTCATCTACTCTTTACCTTTCTCCATCTTTCTGTGTGCTTGTGGATGCAGTCTCTGATCGAGTATATTGATGGACTTCCCTAGTCCCTGGCTTTTGTTTGGGTTTAGCCAGTAATAGGCCAATGAAAAGCACTGAGAAGGCATAAGGGAATGAGGCTCTATTTCTGCTGGGTTTCACTTCTGCCATAGCCTGAACCCCTCAAAAGGTCACAGGTCTTGCCAGCAGTTCTCTCCTACAGCTACAATCTCAGCCACAGCTCTTTTCAGATCCTAGTAACCTCTCCCGACTTTTGGCCCTCAGACCCAGGAGTGATAATAGCTTCCCGCTATTGCTAGCCCAAGAGTGCTTCACCATCTTTGTTGTCTCTCCCTTATCCCTGCTCATATCTTTATAACTAGTCTCCTTACTAAACACTCCACAATTACACCAATGAAGTGTACCATCTCTTTCCTTATGGGATCCTGACCCACACATTGATATGCTAAGAATTTATTAAGAGCTCTATAACATATAAAAATAAATTAGAAATTGATTCTTTTCTCAAACAGTTTACAGTTTGGTACAAGAGATAACTGTGGTTCATCTGATATTGGTTAAGTTCTGTTTAGATATGATTGAGAAGGGGAAAAAAGAAAGGTAGAATATTCCATGGGATGACTTGTTATCTATATGCTGGCTTGAAAAAATTTAAATTTACATGTGACAGAATGAAACTGTATTTAGAAACATTATATCAAGACTTTAAAGTGTCTGTCTTTTATAATTTGTGCGCATACAATGTGATATTTGAAAGGGCAATTAAAAATTATGTGCCCTCGCCCCAAATGATTATTTCACATACACATTCTTTCTGTTTTTTTGTTTTTTTTTTTTGCAGTACACGGGCCTCTCACTGTTGTGGCCTCTCCCGTTGCAGAGCACAGGCTCCGGACGCGCAGGCTCAGCGGCCATGGCTCACGGGCCCAGCCGCTCCACTATATGCTTTTTTTTTAAACTTCTGCATACAAGCCCACAGGCTAAACTTTCTCTCAAAGAATACTTAAAACTATCTGGTATTAATGGAACTTTTAATTACAAATTTTAGCAATCTGGTGGGGATAAACTCAATTTTGGTAATATTTGATTATTACAAACAATTGGCTGGGTTCTAGCAGTGAGAAGGCACTAAGTGTTCAAGCAAAAAGGATACTATGTAATGATGTTTATTTAATTCAGGGGTCCATTCGATAAAGTAGAAAAAAGTAGCACTTTTACATGTATAATTAGCTTTAGATTTTAACGCCCTGGATTTTTTTTTTTTTTTTTTTCGGTACGCGGGCCTCTCACTGCTGTGGCCTCTCCCGTTGCGGAGCACAGGCTCCGGACGCTCAGGCTCAGTGGCCATGGCTCACGGGCCCAGACGCTCCGCAGCATGTGGGATCCTCCCGGACCGGGGCACGAACCCGTGCCCCCTGCATTGGCAGGCGGACTCTCAACCACTGTGCCACCAGGGAAGCCCCCAAACCCCTGGATTTTAAAGTCCATACCAGATGGATTAACAAGCGTTTAATACATGCTTCTCAATAGAACATTTACTTCAAAAGTTTTGACAAAAGGGCTTCCCGGGCTTCCCTGGTGGTGTAGTGGTTGAGAGTCCGCCTGCCGATGCAGGGGACACGGGTTCGTGCCCCGGTCCGGGAAGATCCCACAAGCCGCGGAAAGGCTGGGCCTGTGCGTCCGGAGCCTGTGCTCCGCAACAGGACAGGCCACAACAGTGAGAGGCCCACGCACCGCAAAAAAAAAAAAAGTTTTGACATTTATATGTTCTCAATATATGAACAACAGATGAGATGACTGAAAAGAGATAGCTCGTATCCTTAAAATTTATAATGAGAAATCTATGCATGAAAATTAACGATAGATTACAAAGCAGGATCTTTTGTCTATAGGTATTTATTTTTAGATAACTAGTAAGGCTAATCTAGAATCACTTAGTTTAATTAGACTTTAGACAAATATTCCCACATGAATATGTTCATGCTTGCTTTATAGCTTCCTGGCTTTCCTTCATCATAATAGATTTGCCATTCACACTGCATTTCAAATCAAATTTTACACGACTTCAGTAGACATATTATAGAATTAACAAATATGGAAATACTATTGCTTGAAGTCTTCTTTTAAGAACTGGGGTTTAGGGGGAAATTAATTTGTAGGTAAGAGCTACTGAGTACAAGTTGGATAGCATCTGGATTGGCAAACAGAAGGTGCTTAAGCATTTGCAGAAGTAACCGGAAAGAATGAGTCCATTATCAAATTACATCTAAGAACAGATTTAAGATTTTAAAATGTGCCTCTATCCCAATGGCCTGCTTTTCAAAAGGGTACAAACATAAATATGTCTTCGTCAAAATAAACACTAGGTCAGTAAATCTCAAATTCATAAAGTACACTCAAAGCTTTCAACTGTAGAGCCTCAAGTGATACATTAATGGTACAGACATATATTAAAGCACTTAGCATGAAAACCGTCTGCTGTAAAATAGGGCAGAAACACATTAAATATTCTTATCAATCTCAAGTCCAAAAGGGTTACAATTCAGGACATATGCAGGATCAGTTATGCAAAACGGGCTCAATAGCTTCTCCAATAATTTTCTCACTATTTAGAGATTTTTTTCTCCTATACTTTTGAATCTGATGAACAGGGAGAACAGAAAGGAAATATTTAAATAATTTAGTTTTGTTTATTTGGCTAGAATAGCAAATCGCGAAACCCTCACAGAACATAATTAGCTCCTCTGCACTGTGATTCCAAATCTCTTCGGATGCGGGGCCAGCTGACCAGATGGTGTGCCGTAGCATAATGCCTTTGAAATGGAGGCTTGAGTTCAGGTCCTCAGGCCACAGGACAACAGAGGCAGATTGTGATGGGGAAGTGACATATTCAACTAGGAAGGCCTGGGGCTGGCAAGTGCTGCTGTACACTGCAGCCAAAGGGCAAACCACAGGCCACCTTCCTCAGCCCCTGCCTCTTCGTATGTGGCTGCTACTGTGTTTTAGCCTTTAGTGGGGGTTGGAGGGACAGGTGATTTTGAGAGGTCAGAGACACAAAAGAGGTGAGGAAGAGGGGGAAGAAATAAGTTTCCAAAATACCCTTAACTGGCCATGCTGAAAAAGGATATGTGGACATTTGCGAAATGATAAGTCATTCCTCTAAATTACCTTGTATAAAAGGGAATTTCTTAAAAAATCTTCTTTTGCTCTTAATTAATGAGACTGATTGGCTAGCAGTTTGCTTTATGACTAAGTCTGACAGAGTTTAATGGAAGAGAAGCTTAATTGCAGAAAAAGCAATGGAAGAAATTCATTAGAGAAGTCTTGAAACCTGAAAATTATGGGCAAAGCAGACTACCCAAATGGAGATGGAGCAATTTAAGATGTCTTAATTAGATTTAAAACCAGAGCTTAGAAAAACTAAATTAGCTTTATCGAATCAGATAAAAAAAAATCTGAGATAAAATGCATGGTTATTATTGGATTACTCATGATGGTCTGTACAGCGTTGTGCTGGTGATGCTAAAAGTCAGCTTTTAGGGGGAGTAACAACAATAACAAGAAGACAAAGAGGATAGTGAGCGTGAACTTTAAATAGTACTGCATTCATTCCTAACATTACGTAAAGGTTTTAAGGAGATGATTTAGTAACTGCCTTCTGCCATATTATCTTGAAGAAATCCAAAAAAGGTAAGCAAAGAAAAGCTTAATTTCAAGTTTGTTGGGCAAAATGTTAGAAGAAACACACCAATTTATTATTTATTTGAGAGCCAGAAATTTATATAACACTGTGCGATTCAAAGGTGATAATAGTATGGATATGGAGGGGGCCAGCCAAACAGTTAACAGAATACTATAATTATTAGATAAGTATGGGGCATTAGGGTTAAAAATAAAGAGAGACTAGAGGAGGAGAAAAATATCTATAGTAAGTACAATCCTAAAGCTTGTTACTCGTTCATTCATATTTATTGGGCAAGTAAGTCTCAAGCACTATGCTGGGAATACATCTTAGAACAAAATATACAAGGTCCCTGCCATAGTGGAGATTAAAGGCTAGTAAACAGGATAGACTTTAAACAAAAATGACAGAGATAAATGTAAAGTACACATTGAAATAAGCACCACAAAATGTATAAAGCACCAAAGTGAGATGATGCTAGGGAAATAGGATTTGGATAGGGCCTCAAGGAGGAAGTGGTATCCACACTCAGACCTGAAGTTGGAGGAAGGAACAGCTAACGAGTGCCCAGGGAAGAATATCCCAGGCAGAGGGAGCCAGGACAGCTGAGGCCTGCTGACTGGTCGGGGAAGGTGAGGAGAGACAAGCCTGGAGGAGGAGGAAGAGGAGACAGGCCAGTAAAGATTGTGGATTTCACGCCAAGGCTTAGGATCTAAGTGAAGCATGAAGCCTTTGTATGGATTTAAGCAGAAAAGTGACATGATTAGATTTGCATTTTTAAAAGATTGCTGTCATTGCTGGGCCAACACTGTTTCCAGAAAGGTCTCTGGATCCCTAGAGCACACCAGTTACTGCATTCATTTAATATTCATTTGAGAAACATTTTTCAACATCTATTGTTTGCCAGTTCCACTGAAGAGGTGGGAAATGCAAAGATCAAACGGGCTTAGATTTTGCTCTCCAGAAATATAACAAATTATTAAATAAATATGATTTATTAGAGGTAAATGTGTATTTAGAGGCATGTATAAAATGCTAAGGGAGGGCTTCCCTGGTGGCGCAGTGGTTGAGAATCTGCCTGCTTAATGCAGGGGACGTGGGTTTGAGCCCTGGTCTGGGAAGATCCCACATGCCGCAGGGCAACTAGGCCCGTGAGCCACAACTATTGAGCCCACGCGTCTGGACTCCAGTCTGGAGCCTGTGCTCCACAACAAGAGAGGCCGCAACAGTGAGAGGCCCGCGCACCTTGATAAAGAGTGGCCCCCGCTTTCCACAACTAGAGAAAGCCCTCGCAAAAAACGAAGACCCAACACAGCTAAAAGTAAATAAGTAAACAAATGTGGGGTTTAAAAAAAAAAAAAAAAAGAATATTATTTAAAAAAAAAAATGCTAAAGGACAGCTTCCCTGGTGGCGCAGTGGTCGAGAGTCCGCCTGCCGATGCAGGGGACACGGGTTCGTGCCCCGGTCCGGGAAGATCCCACATGCCATGGAGCAGCTGGGCCCGTGAGCCATGGCCACTGAGCCTGCGTGTCTAGAACCTGTGCTCCGCAACGGGAGAGGCCACAACAGTGAGAGGCCTGTGTACAAAAAAAAAAAAAAATGCTAAGGGAAACAAGGGGAAACGTTACAAAAATGATATAAACATTTTTTTAATTAATTAATTTTATTTATTTATTTTTGGCTGCATTGGGTCTTCATTGCTGTGCACGGGCTTTCTCTAGTTGCAGCGAGTGGGGGCTACTCTTCTTTGCACACACGGGCTTCTCATTGCAGTGGCTTCTCTTGTTGCAGAGAATGCACTCTAGGCATGCAGGCTTCAGTAGTTGTGGCACATGGGCTCAGTAGTTGTGGCTCGCAAGCTCTAGAGCACAGGCTCAGTAGTTTTGGCGCATGGGCTTAGCTGCTCTGTGGCATGTGGGATCTTCCCAGACCAGGGCTTGAACCTGTGTCCCCTGCATTGGCAGGCGGATTCTTAACCACTCCACCACCAGGGAAGCCTAAAAGTAATAAACATTGAACTGTGTCTTATAAGGGGAAAATATTCCAGCCAGTAGCAATTGCAAAACAATGGAGGCATATAAGAGTATGGAATGGAATGGAGACAAAAGAAGTTCAGCAATGCTGAACTTAGAAAAAAAGTAAAGGCTGGGAAAGGTAAACCTGTGACAAATGGATGGGATGGATGGGGCGATTTTATGTGCTAACGGATTTGAACCTTATCCTATGGTTAATGAGGAAACTTGGATGAATTCAAGTCAGACCAGACACTGTATTTTAGAAAGATAATTATAGACCCATGCAGAAGAGTAACGAGGAGGAAGGTACTACTATAGTAACATGGAGGGTAGTTAAGAAATTTCTCGAGGAGGAAGGTACTACTATAGTAACATGGAGGATAGTTAAGAAATTTCTCGAGTAGTTCAGAGGAGAGATGTTGTTATGGACTGAATGTTTGTGTTCCCCCCACCCCCGCCACCGATTCATATGTTAAAATCTAATCCCCAGAGTGATGGCACTTAGAGGTGCCACCTGGGAGGTAATTAGGTCATGAGGGTGGAGCCCCCATGAATGGGATTAGTGCCCTTATGGGAAGAGGCAAGAGACCTGACTAGTTCTCTTTCTGCCATGTAAGGACACAAGAAGTCATCAGTCTACAACCTGGAAGGTCTTCACCAGAATATGACCATACTGGTACCCTTGATCTCAGATTTTCAGGCCTTAGAAATGTAATAAATTAATTTCTGTTATTTATAAGTCAACAAGTCTGCGTTCATTTTTTATAGCAGCCCAAGCTGACTAAGACAGATGGTAAAGGCATAACCTACCACAAGGGAGAGTGTGGAGACACCAAGGATGGACAGAATTGCTCTCCCAATTCTTTTATACTTCTATCTTTGCTTCTCCCACAACCACCTATGGCCAGGAATTTTACTGGAGAGCCACGGGTTTCCATTATATGCACACCAAAGACAATGTAAGAACCTCTGGAGTCAAGATGCAATGGGGGAGATTAGAAGAAGAGTCCTAGAAATGGAGCCCAGGGAGCCCCAGGCACAAATTTCCCTACTTCCTCATTTTGTCTAGGAAATTGTATGGCTTGTGTTTCTACCTCCGAACTCTCAGAAGCTGAAATTTTAAAGTAACGTGCGCCATAATTTTAGCATTTCAGCCTAAAATCCAAGAGAGCAGCTGATTCTGCGCCAGAACATGCTCAGACCTCTCTCTCTCACCTTTCTTGCCCCTCTCTTTCATTCATTGTCTTATATTATTTATTTGCATATCAGTCTTCCTTAGCATCTAGCACAGTTCTTAGCAAGCAGTACACACTTAATATCTGTTTAATGTTCATTTATAATGATAGCAATTGATGAATGAATAGATGAATGAAAATACATGTTCATTATTTATTTTTGTTTCAGTCTGAGAGCTTTGGAAAAGTATCAGTTCCACTCCCCAAGCCCCAGATTCAGAATTATCTTGGGTGGGGTCTGATCATTGGTATTTTTAAAAAGCTCCCAGGTAATTCTCCTCTGTAACCAGGTTAAGAACTCTTGTCCTACAAACTCCTGTTACGTTGTATTCTCAAATATTGCATTTCTATATGTTTCACAACATGGGCACAAAAAATGTTGCTTATCACACATACTCAGGAAATACTTGTTGAATTATGCCAATTTTTAAGAATTAAAATACATTCTATTAAATTAAAGTTATAGGATTGTTTCAGTAAGATTTAGAAAATTTTAGCCAGTATACATTAAAAAGGTTTGTTATAGAAATAGACTCACAGACATAGAAAACAAACTCATGGTTACCAAAGGGGCAAGAGGGGAGAGAGATAAATTGGGAGTTGGGATTAAAATACACACACTACTATATATAAAACAGATAATCAACAAGATTATCTGTTATAGAAATAGACTCACAGACATAGAAATAGACTCACAGACATAGAAAACAAACTCATGGTTACCAAAGGGGCAAGAGGGGAGAGAGATAAATTGGGAGTTGGGATTAAAATACACACACTACTATATATAAAACAGATAATCAACAAGGACCTACTGTATAGCACAGGAAACTATACTCAATATCTTGTAATAACCTACAATGGAAATGAATCTAAAAATTATATATATATATATATATATATCACTGAATCACTTGGCTGTATACCTGAAACTAACACAACATTGTCAATCAACTATATTTCAATAAAAAAAAAAAGGTTTGTTGTAAAGCTTTTAAAAATGTACAGCATGGGTGGGGGAAAATGTAATATAATATACGTAAAGCAACTGACTTTCTGCTTGTATTTTTGCACTAGCAACATATATTTTATTTTAAATATATTTCTTTTAGCCTGATTAAAATAAATGTAAGACATACTTACTTGAAAAAATTTCAGATAATAGAGAAAGTACAAAGAAGAAAGTAAAATTCATTCCTTTCTCTATTAATCACTGTAATATATTTTGGTATATATGGTTTTCCAATTTTGTTTCTCTGTAACAGGGCAATGAATGAGTCTTGACCCAGGATTACTGACCAGGGCTGAAAGTTGAGGTTAAGGAGATGCTAAGTTCCCAAGGGTATATCAACCCCACAGCAAAAAAAAAAAAAAGTGCTGAACTAATTGCAGGACTGAGAAATTGGAATGGAGTAATCTTAAATGATTATTACTACATGAACGAAGCCCACCTGAAAAGGCTGCATACTGTGATTCTGACTGGAGTTGACCCTTGAAGAAGTAGTGTTTGTCTAAGTCTGCACATATGTTTTTCATTTCTCATTTATTTTAATTTTGTTTTTCATCTTTTATCAAACAAAGAATGAAAATCTATCAGTGTTTTGCTTTTGTTTTCTATTAAGCATTCAATCTTATATTTTATTTTTATTATATTTTCTAATTTATCATACCTGGTATATATCTTTTTTTTTCTTCCTGAATTTATTGAACTGCACAGGTCCACTTGCATGTGGATTTTTTTTCACTAAATACATATTATGGTACCACATGATCCGAGATTGGTTGAATCTGTAGATGTGGAACTGTAGTTAAGGAGGGCCAACTGTAAAGTTATAGTAGGATTTTCCACTGAGTTGGGAGTCAGCGCTCCTAACCCCACCTCCACCCCCCAGTTGACTCTTGAACACCCCCCTCAGTTGCTCAAGAGTCAACTGTACTTCACATTCTGGAAAAGGCAAAACTATTGAGATAGTTAAAGAATCTGTGGTTGCCAGAGGTTGCGGGGAGAGAGGGACGAATAGGCAGAGCACAGGAGATGTTTAAGGGAGTGAAACTGTTATGAATGTACCACAATGGTGCATTCATGCTATATATTTGTCAAAACCAATAGAAAGGACACCACCAAGAATGAAGCCTAATGTAAACGATGGGCTTTGGGTGATAATGATGTGCTAATGTAGGTTAATCATTTGTAACAAATACACCACTGTGGGGCAGAATATAGACTGGGGGAAGTTGTGCATGTATGGAGATAGATGGTATAAGGGCACTGTCTATACTTTCTCCTCAGTTTTGCTGTGAATCTAAAACTGCTCTAAAAATAAATGCTATTAATTTAAAAAAATCAGTATATTTATCCATCTGACCTTTTGATGAAAGAGAATTTGCAAGAACCAAAAGAAATCAGAGAGGTATAATAATAAAGAGATTTGACTTTACTAAAACAAAAAGTATATTTGTCTATGAAATTAAAATGCAAACTACTATGTAGGAAACATACTTGCCCCCAAATATAACTCATGATTGATTAATGTACTTATTATATAAATCAATATTTTAAAAAAATTGAAATTTTAAAATGGACTAAGTTCATGAAAGAAAAAAATCCCAGATGAAACACAGATCACGAATGAACATATGAGAAAATATTCCACTGTGCTAGGAATCAAAGCAAAATGTAAATTAAAACAATAATATTTATCACTTATCAAATTAATAAAAATTAAAATAAGTGATAGAACACAGTGGTAATAAAGTACAAGTGAGATGGACATTCCCATACACTGCCACTGGAATTAAGTAGCAATAAACACGGCAAGCAATTTGACAATATAACAATATGCATTAAGAGGTGTAAAACTGGTCCTACTTTTAACCCACTAATTCTGCCTCTAGAAATTGGTTCCATGGCAATTTTCAGAAATGTAGAAAAGATTCATTTATAAAGACAGCTATTATAGCATTACTTATAAACGTTAAAAAATACTAACAAACTGAGGGTCCAAAATTAGATTATGGTACACAGGTAGAAAATAATTCATGAATTTAAATTCATATCTTTAGTGGTCTGAGAAATTTTTCATAATGTAATAATTTTAAAATATTTTAAAAAACTGAAAATATGTACATGTAAATATATAGAGAAAATAATAGTATTTAAAGATGATATAATTATCTAACTAGAAATTCAAAGAAAATCAATGGGAAAACTACTAGAAACAGATAGTATAATGTCTAATGAACAAATAAGTTCAGGGAAAAAAAAGATATATACCAGGCATGATAAATTAGAAAATATAATAAAAAATAAAATATAAGATCAAATGCTTAATAGTCAGGAAGCAAAAGACTGATAGATTTTCATCCTTTGTTTGGTAAAAGAGATGAAAAACAAAATTAAAATAAAAGAGAAATGAGAACTGAAAAACATATGTGCAAACTTAGACAAACACTACTTCTTCATTATCCATATAGCTAAACCATCAAAAAGAAAAAGGGAATACCCTCCATGAAAAAAATTTTTTAAAATATGAAAAACAACTTACTAAAGGAAAAATGAAGATAAACCATAAGCATGGAAAAAGATGTTCATCCTCAGAAAACAAATCAGACAGAAACTAGGAAAACAAAAAAATTCTTTTTTCCATTTAGATTGTTAGCAGTTAGGACATTGATTAAGTCTAGAATATGAGATTAAGTTCTCTGATTCCTTGGTAGAGTATAAATTGTACAGGGGGAAAATTAGTAATATTTGTCAATAGAAAGCAAAATTTAAAATGTACATGTGATAATCTTGACATTTCAATTCTGTAACTTATTTTAAGGGCATAATTTGGGAAGTACACATGAATTTATGTAGATAGATGATTTTTACACCAAAATTCAGGACATGTTAAAAAAAATATTCAACATCTCTTGTAAGTACTTCATATTTACTGAGTCTAAGGTACAAGTGGCAGCTCCCAAGCACACACGTGATGCACAGAGGAAAGGATGTCCCACGAGAAGATTTTGAACAGTGTGAGATGGGAGTCAGCAGATAAATTACTCTCCCTTCCTTCCTTGTCCTGAGACAATGTTTATATCGCCTCTTAGAACATGGTTCTGCAAAACTGAGTGATCAATTGTGCTAGATACTGAGCAGTGGGCAGCTCAATAAATCATCCCCAGTTTGGCTCTCCCGCCATCCTGTCTCACTCCCCTTTTCTCTCTCACTAACCCCCTACGATTGGACAAACCTATAATATTATGGCATATAAGCCTTTGCTTTACACATTACTATCTTAGGAATCCCAAGCTAAAGGAAAAGTGGAATTTCTCAATGTCCATCAATAGGAACTTAAACTATGCAGAAGTTAAACAGGATGAGATACCTTCAGTTGTACTGATACACAACTTTTATTGATCATATCGATCCAAGTTGTACTGATATTTCCAAAAATGTCCCAGCAATATTTCTGGTCTCACATTTTCTTCCAGAATCGTACCACTCTCCTATTAAGAGTTTGTGTCTACTTCCTCTAACCTTGAACCTAGACAGGCCCTTGTGGGTGATCAACCAATGAAATCCATCAAGACTGACATAGCATGGCTTCTGACGCTATGATATTCAAAGTGATACTTCTTCCACCTGGTTCTGTCTCTCTCTAGACAATTGCCTTTTGAACACAGTGACTACTTTGTGAGGAAACTGTTGTCAGATACTGTGAAGGGAATGAGATTTAACCTTATCTGCAAGTAAATGATTTAGACTGCCACAGTATGTATGTATTTATGTAGCATGTACATACATATATACATATAATATTTTGAGTACTATCTCTCTCTCTCTCTCTCTCTCTCTCTCTCTCACACACACACACACACACACACACACAGAGAGAGAGAGAGAGAAAACATGAGGCCTCAGGGTTAGAAACAAAGATAGTTTATTATTCACAGTAAAAGCAGCAACCAGAGCAACATCTTGCATGAATTTCCCAAACCCCCGTCCCTTCAGGGTAACATGGAGGAGGCCAAATGGTACCTGCCCATGCAGTGGGGTGCACTGTAGGAGAAGAACCTGCACATTAGGAAACTCTGATCTAATATAGGGCTGCTGGTGATGTCCAGTCCTCCCCTCGGGAGAGAGAGACCTTATCTTGGCTCTGGAATGTAAGGAAAACTTCTGGGGAAGGGAAGGACAGGTTTTTATTTTCACTATCTTGGGCTGTCTCCAGGGAGGGAGATGTCTCTAAGCTTTACTATCCTGGAATATCTCCTTATAAAATATTCTTATAAGGAAAATATTCTCCTTATAAAACATAAAATAAAAGTTGGCTGTAAATGCCTTTGTTCAGAAGACCTGGACCATGCAGAAACATGAAATATTCATGGAGAATTGTCTCTCAACAGGAAGCCAGGCCACATGGAGAGCACAAGTGGAGACATTCCAAAGGACAGGCCCAGCCAAGAGCCAGCATCAATTGCCAGATACATGAGTGAACAAGTTTTCCCAGGATTGCAGCCCCCAGACTTCGAGCCATCCCAGCTGATGCCACGTGGAGCATAGATAGGCTGTCCCCAGTAAGCCCCGCCCAAGATTGCAGATGCTGCTGTTGTTTTAGCCACTAAATTTTGAGGTGGCTTCTTATGCATTAACAGATTATCGAACAACAGGGGAAAATGTCTGTGACAACTTAAATTATACAAGCAGTTGTAGAACAAAATTATAACTTGGTTTCATTTGAAGATATATCTCTGAGTACATACATGCATACAGAGAAGTAGGAAGAAGACAAACACAAACATACACAAACACAAAAATATTATGATAATATACCAAAATTGTTCATTCTGGTGGGATTTGAAATTTCTATTTTATACATATATGTATTAGTTGATTTATTTTAAAAAAAACAAAGATATGTATTAGTTTCATTAGAAAAAAATTTTTTGCTTTTATAAAATAGTGTGTATACACCTTAATCTCTGGATTATGAGTTCATGAATTTTTATTCTTCCTTATAGTTCCTTCCTTCCTCCCAAAGTTTCTATAAACGGTAGGCATTGAGTATATCTATAGTGATGTGAGGTAATCAGGATAGCAGTGGGAATGCTTTCAGACAGTAAAAGCTGGTTTCTTTTAAAGTAGAAATGTCAGGCCATTTTCTATAGCATACGAGATGATAGGACCTTTAGGGGACTTTTAAAGAAGAAAGTGCTCTTCTATACATGAAGATAAATATGTCCTGTTCTATCATTATTTTGACACTTGATCTTGACTATCATGTTCCTATTTTTCTTTTCAGAAGTACCTTGTTAAAGACAGATTTAAGAAAACGCTAAAAATTGAAATTACAATTGTTAAAAATAAAATGGTAGACATAATTTTATCTAACTTTTTTCATGAAATAAATATTCCATTAAAGAGAGTTTCAAAGCAAAATAGTCAATAATGACTAATTATGTAGGTCATCTGGCTTTAAATATGAAATAGCCAAAGAAACTATAACTTCCATAGTGAGTAATAACCACAAAAGTCTATTGACTTTAGTACATATTAAAAATGCTGTTCTCACATTAGGCAGAATAATTTTTCTGTTTAAAACTGTGGGCTCAATATTTACTAAGGATATTATTAAATCAACTAAAAACAAGAGTGTATCTCTTATAATCATCAAAAAATAGCTCCAAATTCTTAAAATGAATTAGTGTTACTCAGATAGTGTATATATCTTTTAAATATATGCATTCTAATATTCTACAAGTATATAAGAATAACATAAATTTAGAAAGAAACAGTAACTACCTACTTCTTTCATTTAACATATTTATATTTTCCTTTTCAAAAAATTTTTGACAATTGTTATGTATCAGTGGGAAACATAAAGGACAAATTTAATATTAAACCCACTATACTTTACTAAATCCCTCTGGAATGAATCTGGAGTAGTAACAGTGAACACGTACTTACTCTGAGTAATTTTTGAAAATCCATAGGAAAGAACCATGTAGTCTTTTTTTATTATTAATACAAAATGCTGGTCTTTAAAAGTGTTCTGCATTAAAATTTATTGTGTCAAAATAATACAAATGCGTATTTTGCTCATCCGTCTTAATCATGTTGTAACTTGAAACATACACTTAAAATGTTACTGAATAGAACGCTGTATGACTAGACCTTGGGTCTCATGACAAATAGCTAATCTAGTCAAATGAAATAACAATAAAAACTAATTGATATGCGAACACATTAAAATTTCAAGATTATCACTTTACAAAACATATCTAACTCACACAAACTTTAAATACATTTACATAAAAATCAGCTAAAAGGAGTTTTTATCAAATGGTCAGACCTCAAATTGCATGCCACATTCTTGAAATAAAATGGTTTGCCTGAGTCTCTAGTAATTGTCTGCTTACTCATGTCTGTCCCCTACTAGACTGTAATGTTCTAGAAGACAGTGACTGTCCACATACAGCTTTGTATTCCCAGAGCTTAGACAAGGCGTGATATACGGCAAGTGTAAAACAATCTGCCCTTGAATAAAGAGAAAAGAAAATGAGGTTTCTATAGTTGTGGGGCTTTTTCCCCTAAAGAATATTCATCATATTCCAAAATCAAATCCATGTAAACAATAAAACCTAAGAAGGGACATTTACATTTTTGAAGGCCATTTCCATCATGATTTAAGAAAACACACCAACAGGAGACAGTCCAAAAACATTCAGTCAATCTGAGAAGACACACTTAGAAGATAACAGGCAAAATATACCAGTGTGGTGGAGAATCAAGGTCAATCACAATTTAGAAAGAGATCTTAAATGAGTACCAAAGTTTCTGCCTAAGAAGAAATAAGATTGTAACAGGAAAAAAAAAAGGTCAATTGAAGTTACATAACCTAAAGCCCTCTACAATAGACACTTCTATCTTCTCTATAAGACTACAATGTTTAGGATAATAGAGATCTAACACCCAGGCGGTGATACAGTACTGCAATGCAGCATAATAAACTCTATATTAGAATTGGGCATTCTGGCTCCACCTCCACCACTGCCAGTAGTTTGTGCAGGGGGGAAGTCAGATCACTTCTCAGGGCTGTTTTATACCGTGCAATTTGCAAGATGAATGAGACAATCTTTCAAACACCCAATTCTACACTAAAAACCATTCTGAGCAGAAGCAGACTCTGCAAAAGAAGGAGGATAATTCTTCATGATCCTAAGGGAACATTTGGTATCCCTTGTACCCTTAGCCATCTGTCTATTCAACTTGAATGATATTTCTATTTTCCCAGTCCAAATCTGTCCCTCCTCTTTCTTTCAAAACTCTGCCAAAACTCATCTTCTCCAAGGTTCCTTGCCAAACATCTCACCTTTATTTGATCATTATAATCAGTCCCACAATAATTCAGTTAGATATGCCACTCCTTAAAGTTAAAATTAGACATGAACTTGTCAATCTATATTTTAATTTATATATGGGCACCTATCTGGGTAATCTCTTTACAACTTATACTTAATATAGGAGCATTGACTAATCAATCAACTCAAGGCTCATAAAATAATGTGACAGACCCATCAATGGAAAACAATATGCTTATAGTAAACTGTATTTTTCCTGAAGTTTTAGAAAAAGTTTTGAAAATACGTGAAGTCTCGATCTGCTTTTTTCACATAACTCTTACAGGCTTTGAGTGGCTCATCCATTACAGCAAGTATTCTTCTGACTAAATGTACTTTCTTCCAAAACTACCAAATAATTGAACTTTCAGTTAAAAAAAAAAACAGTGAGAACTGGATCAAGACTACCACTTAAAAACACTCATCATCAAGTTGGTTAAAATGAGATTGTACAGAAAAGCAGGTTAAGGGACTTTATCTTTTTAAGGCAAGGGTTCCTTTTCCTGTCAAACTTTCAAAACAGTCCTCAGCTAAAAAGCGTGTAGAGATTTTAAAAGGTTATAAGTCCACTTAGTTAAGGGCAGAGTGATGCCACTGCCAAGACAGGTAGACAAAATGATGTTAATTTCTAAAAGGGAAACCAATCACCTAGAACATGCCCACTTAGAAATGAAGGCAAGACAGAAGCAGCCGTCCATGAGCCTGCTGATGTATAGTGAAGGTGACATTATTTTATCTGCTACAAATTCATGAAAAGGGAAAATCAGGGTATTTTCTTATAAAAGATCAAAAATTATATGTGTCTTGAGCAGCTAGCAAGACCTGACATGTCCAATCAGTTTTCTACTTATGAGAAATTGATTTGGAAAAGGGAGAATGTCCATTTTCTCTTTCTTTCTGGTACAAAAATAAATAAATAAAATAAAATAAAAAATAAAAAAACAGTAACGTATGTGAAATGAAGTTTTATATGAAGATATTCTTTGGAATGTTAGCAGTTAACCAACAGAGGCTGAGACCAGGGGCCTTTAATTAATAAGGAAAAAACCCCCCAAAAACCTCACTATTTTAGGTCTCCTAAATGCTAATGAAATGGCTTGATGTTCATTAAACAGGAGTGGTCTTAAGAGGCAAGGAGTTCTGGGATCCACCAGCTGTTTGGAAGAATGACTCTTCATTAACCTTGATGTAACAAAAACTACTGTCTCTGGCAGACATTCATCTGATCAATATTAAATCACACCATGTAACAGGTCAATGTGTTCAATTGTCTGGGGAACATTTAGCAGCTCACTCATCCTGGCAGACACATCTGGACACCTGCACAGGGTCATATTAAGGCTTTGTGGATAGCTATGGTGTGACATTGGTAACACTTTCTTCAAAGATTTCCAAATAAAAACTATCTCTGACTTGCTCTAACTTGACATTTGAATTCATCAGTGACCCAAGTGCTGGAGCAAACTCAAAACCGTTTCTTGAGGAAAATCTGGCCTCGACCACAAGAAACCTTTGGGTGGCTGGCCTGTCTAGCTTCGGGTACTGGCCTCACTCTGTAATTTTCATAATAGAATGAAAGCCCTACCATCTGTTTGATCACTCATAGTTTTGCCTTTAATCAGTACTATAGAATATCTGCCATCTAGGCTGTCTTCAGATAGTATAACATTGAGCTAATTGTTATCCAATTCCTATAAAAAATTTAACTCACATAAAAGAAATCTGAAAAAGAGAATCCAAGACAGTGGTTCTCAAATGCCAGACCAGTTGCATTAGAATCCTACCACGGACCTGTTAAAAAATCAGATGAGGGGCTTCCCTGGTGGCACAGTGGTTAAGACTCTGTGATCCCAGGGCATGGGGCCTGGGTACGATCCCTGGTCAGGGAACTAGATACCACGTGCATGCCACAACTAAGAGTTTGCATGCCCTAACTAAGGAGCCTGTGCGCTGCAACTAAGGAGCCAGTGAGCCACAACTAAGGAGCCCATGAGCTGCAACGAAGAGGCCCACCTGCCACAGCTAAGACCCAGCGTAACCAAATAAATAAACAAATAAATAAATAAACATTAAAAAAATAATAAGATGACTTGATCTCATCTTGAACTGCCTAAATCAGACATTCCAGGAATAGAGCCAAAGAACCTGTATTTTTAACAAGAACTTTATTTGATTCTTATGAATACTCAAATTGAAAATGACCAGTCTATGGGATTCAGAATCCAGTCAGTCCTCAGGGTATGCAAGGCTCTTCTGTCTTTGGATTCATTAAACCTCTGCTGAGATTAATTACAACTTCACTGTAAATATTAGCTTGACTTACAAGTGTTTCTTTCAATGTTACATCATAATCTTTTATTTTGATCACTATCACAAACAGCTATGTGATTTCTTCTTCTGCCTTTGCCATAAAAATGTGAAGAAGGACACTGCTAATACATCACTCAGGGTCAACTCTCTCTCTTTATAAGAAATGGTACGAATTCATTTTCCTGATTATAAAAACTATGTTATTCATAATATCTCTCTTTTCCCCTGGGCTGCCAGGAAGCTCAGAACCAAACTGATGCAGAACTATAGCAATCACACTCATCTTCACAGTAAGCATATTTGTTTCCTCCCTTCTCTTCTATCTCTTTTCCCTTTCAATGACATTTGTATTAATAGTTTTTAGGCAAAAACAAAACAAAACAAAAAACTCCCGAAGTTCTCTTGGAAAAAAGCAAGATATGAAAACAATCTCAAATAAAAATTATAGTGGTTTTATAATTTTTGTCCTCTTTGATTTAGATTATTAATTGGTATCAATTTGGGGATGGGCTTGTTCTATTTTTCTCCATGTATTTACCTGTACAGAAATGCTGTAGATCTAGATTAGTCACAAGCCATCCTTAGTCACTAAGAACTCCAGAGAGATGATTACTGTTTCCAAACTGAAGGTTTTGGAGCATTCTAAAAGAAATAAAATTCCTTGAAATAGCAGAGGGGGAGAGAATGAAAAACAATTATTAACCAGTTTGAAACCTATGGCCCATGGCCAATCCAAAGTCATGACTCAGAATTCAGCTTTGTGTATTAGAAATACCTGGAACCCACAGGATTAACTGAAGCCTGTTAGCCTAGCTAGAAGCCTGTACCAATTTGGAAGAACTTTGAAATCATTGTTCTGCTTTCTGATCACATCTAAGATCATTAGATCAACAATTTTGGTGTATAGATAGTCCACAACACATAAACAACTGGCTCATGTTCTTTTCCTTTATTGTTTCTTTCTCATTTAACTGGAAATGACTAGTGGGTTACCTCCTTCGATTAATGTAACAGGGGAATTTAGAATTCTTTAGGCCAAAATGACAATTTCATAATAAAACTGAGAGTGCTCATCAAAATTCTGTGGATTTCAAGGTCTCTTTAAAGGCTTTTAACTGAAATAACTGTACTATTAGAGAATTTAGAGTTTTCCAAAGTCTTTATTCAGTCTTTAACTATGGTAGTCTTGTATCTTTGCCACACAGAAAAACCTAAATGCAAAATTTTAGAAATTCAGGCAAAGAAAATTCTTAGAAAATATTTCAGAGCCAAAAATGAGATTAAAATGTTTAGTGCACATACTGATTTTTGCCAATAAAATTTGATATGTCAGTAAATGGTGCTGGAACAATTGAATATCCACATGCAAAAAGGTGAATCTAGACCAGACTCTATACTATTTACAAAAATTACCTGAAAATGGATCATAGACCTACATGTAAAACACAAAACTATAAAACTCCTTGAGGACAACACAGAAGAAAATCTAGATGGCTCTGGGTACAAAGGAGGACTTTTAGATAAAATATGAAGCCCATAATCCATGAAAGCAATCATTGAAAAGATGAACTCCATTAAAATGAAAATTTCTGCTCTATGAAAGAAACTGTGAAGAGAATGAGAAGACAAGTCACAGATCTGGAGAAAATATTTGTAAAATACATGTCTTATAAAGGACTGTTATCCAAAATATACAAAGACCTATTAAAGCTCAACAACAAGAAAACAAACAACCCAATTTAAAAAATGGGCAAAAGACCTCTCAACAGACACTTCTCAATGAAGATACATAGATGGCAAATAAGCATATGAAAAAATTTGTACATTACTTGTTATTAGGGAATTACAAATGAAAACAATAATGAGATACCACTATACACCTAGTACAGTGGCCAAAATCTAGAATACTGACAACACCAAGTGTTGAAGAGGATATGGAGCAACAGGAACTCTCATACATTGCTAATTGAAAAAGAAACAAAAATGGTACAGCTACTCTGGAAGACAGTCTGGCAGTTTCTTATAAAACCAAACATACATTTACCAAACAATCCAGCAATCACACTCATTGGTATTTACTCAAATTAGCTGAAGACTTGTGTCCACACAAAAACCTGCATATGGATGTTTATAGCAGCTTTTTTCATAATTGCCAGAACTCAGAAGCAACCATGATGTCCTTCACCAGGCAAAAGGATAAATAAATGGTGGTACATCTAGATAATGAAATTTTATTCAGTGCTCAAAAGAAATCACCTATCAAACCATGAAAAGACATGTGAGAACTTAAATGCGTATTACTAAGTGAAATAAGTCAATCTGAAAAGGCTGCACACTGTATGATTTCAACTATATAACATTCTAGAGAAGGTAAAACTACAGGGATAACAAAGAATCTGTGATTGTCAGAGATTAGGGAGGAATGAGAGATGAATTTGGTAGAGCACAAAAGATTTTTAGGGCAGTGATACTATTCTGTGTGATACTAAAATGGTAAACACATGTTATTATACATTTGTCAAAACTCACAGAACGAACGTACAACACCAGGAAGTGAACCCTAATGTAAAACATAGACTTTGGGTGATAATGATGTATCAGTGCAAGTTCATTGATTGTAGCAAATGTACTACTCTAGTGTGGGATTTTGATAGTGAGGGATATGGCACAGGGAATATAAAGGAAATTTCTGTACTTTCTGCTCAATTTTGGGTAAACCTAAAACTGCTCTAAAAATTAAAGTCTACTAAAAAACATGTATTTTTTGAGTAAAATGTCATGCAAATAAAATCTTAACTATCTCCTTTCCCAGGGGTATAGTTTTTCAGTTTGAAACTTAGTATCCAAGTTATTAGAGACTGTTCTTCACAATCACATAGAATTCTGAATTATAAATTTATTACTTGATCTTATCTACCATGGACTTAAATGGCTGTTATATTTTTAGCCTAAAATATTAATATTAGGAATTCATGAACTAATCTGCAACATGAATCACTATTTATTTTTGCTATTGTTATAATCAACATTTAGTCTATTCCAAATTGATTAAGTAGAGCTCAACATCAATGTTTAGGCTGGTCAGAATAAACAAATCAACTGCTGGGCAGCATTGTTCTATTGTGTAGAATAAGCAAAGTAAACAAACTGGATTGGGGGGAAAAAAGGAAAATACAAGAGGACTAAACCACCTAACTTATAAGTTACACATTTTCTACTTTCCCTAACATTTCTAAAATATTCCATTCATTTGAATATGCTATGAGTAAAGAGGTAAGTGGATAGTAAATATTATCTTCCATAGAAAGGCTTTGCATATATAGTGTGTTCTTGGATTCCCTGATATTAGTTAAAATAAAATGCCAAGTTGAGGGTAATATTTTTTATTGGCCAATTTAACGTTGACAGACACACTTATAGAGTTGAAAAACGTACTTCCTGGAAGCCAAAGAAAAAATTTCTTATTCCCTGAAAGCATGTCTGTCACTACTGTATAGTTAGTACAATAAAAATATTATCAGAAGCTTGGCTTTGAGCTTGTAACTGGATTAGGAGTGGTGTCATTTTCTATACAGATGGAGAAAAATAATGTATCCTTTCACTGATGCTACAACTGTACTGACAGTTCACTAATACAGAGATTAAAGTTACAGTACCTGCCTTTACATCTGTCATCAACAGCTCCAAAATCATAATGTGCTCTCTTTTAAACAAAGTTTGTAAGTGAACTTACCTACTTCCTTTGCATTTCTTAAAGCCATTTTGGAAAAAAGAAAACCTAAGAAAACTAAAACAGAGGTTAACTAAATTTCCTTGTTTGTTTAAAAAAATCAGAGTAGGGCTTTCAATTTTGAAAGCTCAAATAGACACACTTACATGGAATTAATCAAATAATATTAAGGAATTAATCAAATAATATTAAGTCATAATTTTGGGATTCTAAGAACTATGTCAAGCAACTCCATTCTACCAAGTCTTTTTACCCTTTACTATTTTCTCTTCAATTTAATAATCCCATGTGCCTTGATCTACCGACCACATCCTTCCTTTTTAAACTGCCTATATTCCGTTCAGGGGATATTTTCTAAATTATCTAAGTGTTTAAATACCCAAATATTTAATATATAAATGTTCACCTGTTATTATGCAATTTATATAACATTATTTGGGATATTCAATTGTTTCACTATTCTTTTTTTGTTTTAATTAATTAATTTATTTATTTTTGGCTGCGTTGGGTCTTCGTTGCTGTGCGTGGGCTTTCTCTAGTTGCAGTGAGTGGGGGCTACTCTTTGTTGTGGTGTGCGGGCTTCTCATTGTGGTGGCTTCTCTTGTTGCAGAGCACGGGCTCTAGGCCCGTAGTTGTGGCATGTGGGCTCAGTAGTTGTGGCTCGCGGGCTTAGTTGCTCTGCAGCATGTGGGATCTTCCCAGACCAGGGTTCAAACCCGTGTCCCCTGAATTGGCAGGGGAATTCCCAACCACTGCGCCACCAGGGAAGTCCTGTTCCACTATTCTTATCCATGTTTAACGTAAGTGCTTTTACTTCAGTATTTGAAATTTATATATTTAAAAGTAAATTTTAGCTATATCCTGTATTACTTATATGAGACTTTAAGGACAAGAAGTGCATATTTGCATGCATGTGCACACACACACACACACACACACATTCTTTATTCATTGTTGGGTCCAGTAAGTATTAATTGAATGAATGAAAAGACAAATTAAAACAAACCCTAAATGTGAACCATCTTCTTAAAGTAAAAACTAAGACAGACTTTTCTGAAATTTTTCCAAAAAGAAATGTAAATATACTTCCTGTCCTTCAGCATTTTCACATCTTGTCTCAATTCTCCACTGTTATCCTTCATTTCATTGTTATCAACTGCATTCAGTCGGCATTCACTCTGAGTTCTATTTCTTAATTATAAACAATTGTTTGAAGCTCTAGCTATGGCTGATGTATTTTTACCTTACAAATGCTATTCTCTTGAACTTCCTGCTGGAAGAATGTTAGTAACAGATGGTGGAGCTTCTTGAGATATAAAATGGGACTTTGCATATCAATGCAAATCTGACAAGTGACTTAATCACAAAAGACACTCTCCTTCAAAAAACAATCAGCTAGGCAGCAGGGATGAACCCAAAGAAAAAAGTCATCTTAGACACAGACTTTTCTGTATTTTTCTCTTTTCATTAATTAAGCAGGCTCACAGTTAAAGCAGGTTTCTATTTATAGGATTTAACTTGATTTCAGCTTCAGTTTTCATGGGGGAAATAAAGCAAGAATCCTGCACTTATTCCTCAAATTAATTATTTTTCAAGGAGTATGTGGGCATCAGTGCACTTAAGTATAGATTAAAAAATTTATACAAGGCAGAATTACTTCAAAAATCATCTAGGAGGCTTCCCTGGTGGTGCAGTGGTTGAGAGTCCGCCTGCCGATGTGGGGGACACGGGTTCGTGCCCCGGTCCGGGAGGATCCCACATGCCGAGGAGCGGCTGGGCCCGTGAGCCATGGCCGCTGAGCCTGCGTGTCCGGAGCCTGTGCTCCGCAATGGGAGAGGCCACAACAGTGAGAGGCCCGCATACCGCAAAAAAAAAAAAAAAAAAAAAATCATCTAGGCATGTCAAGGTGCATCTAAGTATTCAGAGCTATGAGAATAAAGGGGTAGAAAAAAGGCAAAAGTGTCTCTGAAAAAAAGCCATTAAAGGATTCTGAACAGCAAAGAGATTTCTATAATTTTGCGGAAATATTTTAAGAACATAACTGACATGCTTTAAAATTGTGGTTTCTTCCAATAGCAAAGCCTGATCACAAATCCTTATCCATGAGTATCTATTATATTTGTTGTTTTGGTTCAAACTTAAGGCTCTTTGCTATTATTGTACTTCGGGTGATTTCTTAGTGGCATAAAGAGAAGAAAAGATGAAAACCATTAATTTCATCAAGAAGCCTAAGTGACAGGAAGGGAAAGGGAGGTAAGCACAGTGTTAAGAGTCATGTAAATATCTGGAAGATGAGAGCAAGGATTAAAAACACAAAGGCAGTGGTTGGAGAATATTCACAGTATAAAGTAGAGGCAGAGAGAAGAAAAACCGAGCCACAGAGCAGACAGAACAGAGCATCTCCTCCTCTTGGCACAGTCCATTCATTCTGTGCCAACGGGCTCTCCCTTTGCCATCTGAGCTCTCCCGTGGGTGCTCTTCCCTCTAACACCCCACCTTCTTTGTGAAACCTCCCTATTCTTATCTCCTCTTTATCAGAGTCTTAACCATCATTTCTAAAATAAGAACTTGCCAATCTTAAAAGGTTACTCTATGCTGAGAAAAATATTAGTGAAGTATCAATACATTAGTCTTTGAGGGATATTGACATTTGACTGAGAGTTTCCCTGAGACACAAAGCCTTAAACCTAAAGCAATGAATCTCACATCTTGGGCATTTCACATCTATTGCTTGGTTCTTGGGAGATACCAGTGTTCCCTAAATCAAATCATACATGTGCCGCTGCCTGTTTTTCTGTACACTGGCCATGGAGTATTTTACAAGATGTTCAAAGAACCCAAAATGAATGAAAAGGACCTCAAGCTACAATTACCAATTGCAAATACAATAATAAATTTTCATATACCAGAAAAATTACACTCCTATGTACACTACTGGTTAAAGGAAATTTTATTTAGATGAGATCTTTTTATTCACACCTCCTCAACTAGTAACCTATTCCTATGGCAACTAATTATTACCATGTGAGTGCATTAGTCTGCACAGGCTGCCATAACAAAATACATAGACTGGATGGCTTCAACAACGGAAATGTATTTTCTCACAATTCTGGAGGCTGGAAGTCAGAAATCGGGGTTGGATTTCTGGAAGTCAGAAGTTCTGGTCAGGTTCTAGTGAGAGCTCTCTTCCTGGTTTGCAGATGGCTGCCTTCTTGCAGGGTCCTCACATGGCTGAGAGAGAGAGAGAGCTACAGTATGTCTTCCTCTGCTTATAAGGGCACTAATCCATTCATGAGGGCCCAACTCCCATAATGTCATCTAAAACTAATCACCTGCTAAAGACCCTATCTCTAAATATAATATAATCACTTTGGGGGATAGGGCTTCAACATATGAATTTTGGGAAGACACAATTCAGTCCATGGCAGTGAGAGAACACTCCTTAAAATAAAAATTAAAAAAATGTATGAGCAATAAAATAATGTATGTGTATGTGGGGAGATTTTTATTACCCCAAAAATCTTACCACGTATTTTTTTTTTTTTTTTTTTTTTTTTTGTGGTATGCGGGACTCTCACTGCTATGGCCTCTCCTGTTGCAGAGCACAGGCTCCGGACGTGCAGGCTCAGCGGCCATGGCCCACGGGCCCAGCCGCTCCACGGCATGTGGGATCCTCGTGGACCAGGGCACGAACCCGCCTGCCCCTCAACCACTGCGCCACCAGGGAAGCCCCCTTACCACGTATTTTTTTAAGAAGAACTTTCTGTGAGTTTAACTGCTCCTGAGTATCTTTTCTTTGGCTTCATCTCTAGATTTCACTTTGGATCAAGCTGAATGGCAAGGCCATTCCTGTGCACATGGAAGCAACCGTCAATCCAGGTTCCTCCAGGCTTTTGTTTGAAAGCTCTTTATTTTAGCAGGTGAGCCTCAAGCTCTTAAATTTCAAAAATAAGCATGACTCCACTCAAGTGCTGTTCTCAGAAGCTGGTTGGTTTCTGAAATGCCTGAATTCATTATCCTCATTTTGAGGTTTCCGAGGCTGACATTTCTCAGCCCCTCACCCGCACTGCTCAGTCACAGCTCTGTCACCCTAGGAGCTCCTCGTGGGTCCTTAGGGCTCCAGATGAAAATAATCAACATACAGAGCCAGAAAACAGAGCAATTAACTAAAGGCAACTGACCTTCAAATAGACACAAACTCAAACTGAAAAGTTTCTATCCGGAGATCTTTTTATTTTGAATACGAGATTCTTGTGAATTAAAAAAAAATGTGTAACCGACTTTAAAATTCAGTGATAGATACAGACAAACATGAGGTATTGGATGAGCAAAACTAAGTCAAGCTGAGAAAAAGAACACCTGGTGTATATTATGTTGGCTAAGGGTTTCTTTGTTTTTCTTATTCCCCTAGCCCATTTTTCTGTTTGAAACAAGAGGCATGAAATTTGTTGATTCAGTCATTACAGCAAGAGTAGCTATGTGAGATCAAGACAACCCTCTGAGCTAGTTTCGCCACAAGAACCCAAATCAATCACCCCAAGTATAACTGTAACCTAGTAGGTTATATCATTATAATTTTGATCATCAAAAGGGACTAGAGGGTTCAAATCATAGTACAATGATTGCATATTGTATTCCAAACTGCAGTGGTCTAATCTAGACATGCATTAAACCTGTGAGTGTTAGGATTTGGGCTGGGCAAAGAGAACAGACACAAAGGTTACTCAGGCATGTTTTATCTTCAGAAAATCTCTAACAGTAGGATATATGAACCGGCATAGGGCAGACACTGCTCTGTTTATGCAAGCAGTCAGCCAGCCACTGTCCTTAAATGAATAATTGAATGCACAGAATAGCCACTAAGCACTGTATTTGGTGCTTCTTACACATACAATTTTCCTTGAATCAACTAGCTTATCTCCATTATTCTTTCTACAGTGTAATCAATTTTTGTTTTGGAAAATAGCCAAGTTTTAACAAGTTCTGAACTGAATATAAAAAGAAATTTTTAAAAAGGAAACAAAGGGACTTCCCTGGTGGCACAATAGTTAAGAATCTGCCTGACACAGGAGGGGACACGGGTTCAATTCCTGGTCCGGGAAGATCCCACATGCCATGGAGCACCTGGGCCTGTGTGCCACAACTACTGAGCCTGTGCTCTAGAACCCATGAGCCACAACTACTGAAGTCTGAGCACTTAGAACCCGTGCTCTGCAACAAGCCACCGCAATGAGAAGCCCACATGCAGCAGCAAAGACCCAACGCAGCCAAAAATAAAATAGAAATTTAAAAAAGTAAAAAAGAAAATTTCTGGAAAAAATTTTTTAAAAATAAGGAAAATTCCAATTATTTTAATAGTGTCTTGATTAAGACGCTCTAAGTTTTTCTAAGACAATTTTTTTCCTAGGGTATGCAATCATGTTTACAATTTAAATAGTTTCTTCAGTGGTCATATACAAACCACTTACATAGATACCAAATAGTGGAATTTCTGCCCCCAGAATTCAAAAAAATCATGTGGGTAGAAGCAATTGTATGTGGGGCCATTAAAACTTCTAATAAGAGAAAATATGTATTTAATTAACATACTTTCTCATTTCTCCAATCTAATTTTATAATTTAAAGTCTGATTCTATAAATTCAAATAATTTGTAAGTTATCTGAAACTCATTACATTTTTCAAAACTCAACCAAAAAAGAAAAAAGGCAGAGTACACATAACTGTAATAAAAATGAGAACGTTGGATTTTTAGAATGAGACATGTCTTAGGGTCCCACTATATCTAAATAACCAACAATTAAAACAAAATGAAAGTTCAAGCATTCACAACATTTTTGAACTATGTCTAAATGCTATGTGACAACAGGTAAAACTATGGGCTCCTCTAAGCCACTGTTTATCAAGGCATGGCTTGACCTTACACTAGAACAGCATTAGTTTGACTTGGGGAATACTTGCTGAAATGCAGCTTGCCAAAACTCACACAAGTACTACCAAATCAGTATCTCATGGAGGATGGGAAATCTCTATTTTTAATCAAGCACCACAGGTGATTTTGACACACACTAAACTTTGTAAAACGGTGCTGTAAAATTTTAGTTACGGTTAACAAGGATTCGGTTTAGAGAGCTTCAGAATGGAATCAGAAGCTTTGGCTCTATCCCTCTTTCTGTCTTCTCAGGGAGATGTTTTCTTTTAACCCCTAGATTTCAGGTCATTCTGTACTAAATGAGACTTTGTATTCTTAACATCCCAGTAATACCTTGGTAGCACCAATATCTTATAGTCCTACCTCTGGCTCTCTATACAAGGAAGGTATTTTTTGATGTCACCAAAGATTCCTACCACCCTTATTTATACTATGTCCTTCTTCCAGGTTTCAGCCAGCCTGGTCCACTTACCTATCACAAAAGCCCTGTGCTCCATCTATGAGAAGCCTTGGCTGTTTCTCCTTGTCCTGTTTGCTTTGGTTAAATCACTTTTTTTTTTTATCAGCTTCTTTTATTGTTAGCATTAGAGTGTGAATGTTTTAGAGCAAAAACCTACTTAGTTGAGTTTTATTTTATTTTCCCTACCATCTTTTGAATTAAAAATTATTTCCAACTTTGAGGTATAACTGACAAATAAAATTGTAAGATATTTTAAGTGTACGATGTGATGATTTGATATTCATATTGTGAAAGGATTCCACTCATCTAGTTATCAACACATCCATCATTATATATACAGTTTGGGGGATGTGGTTGATGAGAACATTTAAGTTCTACTCTCTCAGCTAATTTCAATTATACACACAGTGTTATCACCTGTAGTTACCATGTTATGCATTAGTTCCTCAGACCTTATTCATCTTATAGGTAAAAGTTTGTACCCTTTTACCACCCTCCCCCTATTTCCTCCACCCTCCAGCCCCTGGCAACCACTTTACTACTCTGTTTCTATGAATTTGACTTTTTTTCTTTAGAAGCCACATATAAGAGATACCATGCACTATTTGTCTTTCTCTGTCTGATTTATTTCAGTTAGCATAATGCCCTCAAGGTCCATCATGTTGTAGCAAATGGTAAAATTTCCTTCTTTCTCATGGCTGAATAATATACTTGTGTGTGTGTGTATGTGTGTGTGTGTACATATATGTGCATGTGTATATATAAATGTGTGTATATATATAGATACACCACATTTTCTTTATTCTTCACTTATCCCTTCATGGACACTTAAGTTGTCTTCATATCTTGGCTATTATGAATAATGCTGCAATGAACATGGGAGTACAGATACCTGTTCGAGATAATGGTTTTGTTTCCTTTGGATATATACCCAGAAGTGAGATTGCTAGATCATCATTTTGTTTTTAAGGTGGAATGCATATCACTCTCTCATGACATACTTCCTGGAAAGTGCATCATGCCATGAGCCTAATTTCAACCTCTAATAGCCACTATAAGCAGACAGTCTCTTTTTTTCAAAGATGTCCTTGTATATGTTCCACTAACTTCTTATTTCTGAACCAGGAGGCACCATTAGAGCTAAGCTCATTCACAGATCAGAAATCCAATTATCCATTTAAAAAAGATGTATTAAGTGCCTGTAATGAGCCAGGCACTGTTTCGTAGCAGTGGCCCCAGAAGACATGGTCCCTGACCTCATGAAGCTTAATTTCTATTAAAGGGGATTAAAAAAAGAAAGAAAATAAAAAAGTAAAATAATATAAGATAGTGATAAGAGTTATGAAGAAAATAACAGTAATGATAGTGATTGTGTGTGTGTGTGTGTTCCATTTTAGATTGGGTGCACAGAAAAATCTTCTCTGAAGTGGGGAAGATAAGGAGCCAGCTACAGAAAGCTCTAAGGGAAGAGAACTCAAGGAAAAATATCCAGCTAATACAAAAGACCTGTGGCCTATTCAAGGAACTGAAAGACCTGAGTGGTGCAAAGCATAGCGAGGACTGAGATACAAGAGCTGCATGGTGTGAAGCCCCTGAAGGCCACGGTCAAGTGAGTCAGAGAAAATACTGTGGGGAAGGCTTTTAATTCCAAGAGCAACAAGAGGCCACTGAAGTGTTTCATGTAGGAGAGGGACCTGGTTTGAGATGACCCCAGCTGCTATCTAGATACTGGAGTTTAGAAGATGAAGAAGGAAAGGCTGTGGGCCAGTTAGGGAGCTCTTGTGGTGAGACATGATGATAACTTGGGTTAGGGAAGCAGCAGCAGAGGTGGATGAAAGTGGGCAAGTTTAGGATATGATGGTGGTAGAACTACTAGGCTTTGATGGTGGGTTGCAGGTGGGAGTGATAAAAAGAGACATTAAGGATGCCTCCTAACTTTTTGGCTTGAGTAACTGGGTAGATGGTGATATCATCTACTAAAATCTGGGAAATCTGAGGAAAGAAGATGGGAGTGGGAAGGAACAAAGAATTTCTATCTAGACATGTTAAATTTGAGATGCTTATTGAATATCCAAGTGTGATAAGATCAATCTGGAGATATAATTCTGAGCACCAATGCATAAAAACATCTTTTAAAGACATGGGATCCATTTTCTTAGGGAGAGTTTAAATAGGGATGAAAGATCAGGGTAGAGCTCAGGGGCAGACCAAATTCAGAGGTCTCACAGAGAAAGATGAAAGTGAAAAAGAGACTGAGAAAAAAATGGCTGGTTGTACAGGTTCAAGAAAGCTAAGAGAAAAGAATTCTCAATATGTTTTAAAGAGGAAGTGGTCAGCTATATCGAATACTGCTGAAAGGTTGAATAAGAGGAATACCTCGGAAAGATCACTGGTGTTGGCAACACTAAAGTAACCCTGGCAAACCCTGAGACAAATGAGTGAATTCTCTCTTCAAAGCTTAGGCATCTAGCTGGGCTGCAAAAGAAAAGGATCGAAGAAAGGTAGCATGGTAAAAAGGAAGGAGATACAAAGAAAATCTTAGCACAGGTTCAGACCCTTATTAGATTTTAATCTAAAACAGTCATACAAGAACAACTAACAATAGAATTAAAAACAAAACAAATATAACATACTATCTGGCACATGCCTAAATCAGTCCAAAGATGGAGCTTAGAATTTATCAGCACAGGATAAAAATGTTATTGCTCCTAACTCAGGAGACATAAGGAGATTTTTGAGAAGACTTCTAATTAATTATTGAACAAAGAATAGCCAAGCAAAGTCTACTAATGCACTGCATCTGTGTAAGTACTCCTAGGAGGACTTACCACTCCACTCCAAACAGAAAATAACAGTAATGATACAATCTCCCATTTGTTAAACAGCCCAAATCATCCTTTGTCATTTCAACTGCACTGAATTTGAATCTGCATAGATTGCAAGCAAAAAAATGGAATCTTGAAGCCACATAAAATAATCACACTTCGTCTTAAAACAGAACATATTAATCTTTTCTGGCACTGCTCCCCCACTGAAACCACATATCTCAATGCTATTCTTCGGGTGAGTCATGCTGTAAAGTTTCCAGTTGACTTATCCACAGAGAGATGGCACCACATGAAACAGAGCCCACGGAAACTTCAGAGGGAAGTGAGCCTTCGTGTCTTCACCTTCTGCTTTGGCTCTGACTTCAGGATATATTACACCAAGACCAGGGCTGAAATCCAGAGCTCTGAAAGCCCAGCAAGTTGCAAGGATGAACCAAGGCTCTTTCATACTCAGTTATTTAAGTGATTCTCCAAATTACATCCCAAGATCTGCTTTCCTCAAAGCGTGGTTCTTTTGCCACATTCACCTGGTCGTTGGTGCTTAAAAAAAAAAAAAGCAAATCCCAAAGCCCCACTTCACACTTATACACCAAAATCTGCAAGGGGGAGGCACAGGCAGCTGCATTTCTAATAAGCTCCCTTAGTGTTTTCTAGGTACTCTGAAACCTGAGAACCCTTATCCTAATTTGTGTACTGTGAGATGATACTGCAGGATTTTTGTAGGATAAGTTTTTTCACCTTTTGTTTCATTCTCCAGATCATTTTACACCACACTGCCAGATTATTGTCCCTAACTTGCTGTTGGAATCATTTCTCTACCCTGACCAAAAGCCTTCTGGATGCTTCATGAAGAGTAATGTCCAGACTTCTTTTTGTGATGTTCAAGGTTCTTAGTCATAGCTTCAGAATTTGCCCTTCCCACAGTTGAATTTTCACCCAAATAAAATTGCTCAGATACCCAGTACCTGTCCTACAGGATTCTACCTCTCTGCTTCTAACTTGCTCTTTACTTCTAGAAAGTTACTTTCCCATTTGCCCACAAGCCCGAATCCTGTCTTTTCTTTGAGGTTGAACTCATGGAAGCCTATCCATTTCTTTCCTGCTGGAAGTAATCATTTCTGTGAACGTCATAGTGTTTTCTCTCTGTCTCTTGCTACAGGGTGTACACTTTCTACCTTTTATTATATGATAGTGTGGATTATTCTTTGGTCTGCCCAGCACCCTGCAGAAGCTGGGAACAACAGCCCCTTTCTCTATGTTGGCATCAACAAAATAAGGTTTCCATGGGACTGTCACAATTTCTATGTAATAATGGCCACATTAGTTGATCTAGAAGTAGATGCCTGATACAAACTATGGCTCCATAGTGTTCCACCCCTTGACAATGATTGATTGTTCCAGGATGGGCACCTTGGGCCAGTCATAGCCCTTTCTCATCTAGATTTTGTTCCACAGGTCATAAGTAATTGGTTCAGGATTGGCACATGACCCAAACTGAACCTCTGGATTGAGAGTCTGAGGTCAGAGTATTCTCTCCTCTGGCTCCAACTGTGCTGTGTAACACTGGGAAGCAGTCCACAGCTGTGACCATGGGATTGGGCCTCCCCCAGTTTAGAAGGCCTTGGGATGGGGGAGACAGGCATCTAGTCAGGGTGAGGCTGGAGGCCACTTCAAAGTGTTATTCACCATCGCCCTCAGGGACAAGCAAGGGGACCTTGTGACACTTTGGGGGAGCCATCACCGCACAAATAATTCCTCTGCTTGCTAGCTTATTTCTACTGCTTTATTAGTTTTTCTTTGCATGGTGATGTGGAGGTGAAAGGTTCATGCTACATTTATAAAAAGTTGAAAGTAATATTTGCAAAAGATAGTATTTATTTTCCCCAAATTTTTCCTGATGCCTCCACACTTTCTCTTTCTTTTTGTCTCTGAAAAGTTATTAGATTGCCTCCTTTGGGGAGGGGTAGGGAAGAGAATTTTGAGAGCAGGAGAGATCTGGACTGCTACGGCAGAAGGAGGGGCTTCTACTGTGGGTTAAAAGAAATAGGGGCTAAGAATATAGAATGTATAATGAGCTTTGAAGACATTATAATTTACTCTAGGCCCAGTTTATTTTCAATTGAGCAGGAAGAATATATAGAGTATATTTCCCATGCATCTGTAAATGATTCTGCTTTGCATGATTCATGATGTTTTTGGCTGGTTTATTTTTAAACCAGACTGAAGTTATAGAAAAGCACATTCAAACAGATATACTCATCAAAGGATCATGGTAATAGTCCCCATAGCCATGTTGGAGCCTTTCAGGAATTAAAAACAGAGAGTATAGAAAATAACTTCATAAAGAAGGCAATCTTCCTGAACCTAAAGGATAATGATATATCAATTTAGGGTAATGTCCTCATACACAGGCATATCCTATTTAAACCCTTTTCATAAAGGGGCCTTTGATTCATATTCTTCCTTAAAACCAAATACTAAATTTCCTTTGGTAAAACAAACAAAAAAAGGTGTTATGGACAATGGACTCCAAAAGAATGAGGAGTGAGACAGTTGTGGGTAGTGACAGAGTGAAGAAGAATATAATAAAAATTCACATTAATACAATATTGTTATGTGAAATACATAAAGGCTGTAGAGAGGCTTCCCTGCAATCAAATAGTAGTTTCATCTAAAGGGAAAAATACTTCAGCTAAAGCATGGTAGGTTTTTGGGGTTTTTTTTTCCAAATTAAAATGAAGTATTGTGTGACTATAATAAAATCAAATGAGAACTTACTCTTAAAAATTGTTTAAAGTTCTTATAAAGTATACTTTTGTGACTCAACAGTATAATACTATTTGAAAAGATGTAACAGTTAACCAACAATGCCCATTTGGGCAAAAAAAGGTTATTTAAGTACCATGCACTTTGATGAATGACCTTTTAAATGGCCTTGCCCATTTTGTACTATTAGTTTTCAGTCATTTCAGGGTAATGCACTGAATCGGAAAACAACAGCCCATGGAAACCATGCCTTTAGATGTAAAGAATTCGTTCATTTAATGGCATTACCATTCCCTATGCAGTACATAAATTTTCTTTGTTTGAAAGACTGAACAAATACCTTTTTTTTTTTTGGTTTGTTTTTTGTTTTAGTGTCAAAAGAGGCACACAATTAAGTTTGTTTTAAAAGCCTCTGGACCAAACATTTTAAGATTAGAACTTTTCCTTGACCAGAGACTAGATAATTCCATAATGACTTGGAGAAATGACATAATCTATAATCTTATTAGTTTATTTTTGAAGTGAAACTTAATTTAGTGAACAACCAAAATAAAATCATGGCTCATTTGAGAGGAATCTTTCATTTTCCTACAGCTTCTCAGCAAATACTAGGCAGATAGAGTTTAAAGCCTCTGCAGGAAATAGGCAAATACATTTCACAAAGAGGGAGATTTAAGTAGCTTTGAAAATGGTTCAGTTAAAGCTCTTCAACTATAAATAAAATCACTGGAGGTCTATGTAAAACTTTAGCCTACTGTTGTTGTTAGTCTAAAGTAAATTCTAGTTAATAATTATTATCTTTCTGAAAATCAGGTTTAGTGATTAAAAAAAGACTAAGACCACAATTCCACAACTTGACGAAGACTTATAATTTCCCCTTTCCTTACACTGATTTTAATATTGTAATTTTATTTAAAGGTAAGATCAGTTAATGTAAATTGAAATTAGTGCAAATATTCTACATCATTCCTTCAGCGAACCTAACAATTTCTTTTTGCTTTTTAAAACTATTTAAATTTTGAACTATATCCTACATGTTTACATTTTAAATAATAATATTAAATAACAATAGTGAAAAAGAAATTTTTAAACTTTCTTTTCCAACAGTGAGTTTAACAGTCAAAGTATTTACATAATTTATTTCCCTCTCATTAGCCTCTGCATTCTTGGATCCACTGTCACCTTTTGAAATACGTGAGAACTTTAGAAAAAGAGCAGAGAAGGCCTGTGAAGTCGATGGGTAGTGGATCAGCTGACATGGATGCTAAGTGTAAGAGAACAGAATTTTCATGGAATAATACCTGCCTTTAAGCTTTAATGAGTCATGAGCAAGGCTCAATTCTCTCTCCCAAGGTCAGAACAGCAAGTCTAATCAGTATGACGCAGCACAATTCTCACCAGATAGCCAGGCTGCCCGCTGCAATGTCTCTACAAGTACTTTGCAAACTAAAGAAGCTTGGAGACATCATATTGTCACTTCTTTTGGTCTTCCACATAAAGGTGATGACAATAATATCACTGTGATTTAAGCTTATCATGCTTAATTTTAAGGATTGATCCACCATAGGTGAGCGTGAAGGCAGCTCAGTATTTCAGCTGGGGAACTTTTCTAACAGATGTGGTGAGTTAATTCCAGTCAGTGGAGTCTAACATGCATCCAATCAATTCCTGGTTCCTAAGGACTCTCAAATCAACACACTTCTTCATATTTTTTATTATTGCCACCTTAGTCTAAGGACTAATCATCTCCCACTTGAACCAATAATATCATTGAGTAATTGCATTCTCTACCTGTAGTCTATTTGCAATCTAATCTTTCATTCATAATCTTCCCAGATCAGTCTTGCTGACATGGCTCTTCGTAGTCATTACCTTCCTGAGCAAAAAATTTAAATGGCTTTTTAGTGCCTCTTAAATTTGCATGTATGTAGTTCAGGATATGATATGCATAAAGCCTTCTACAGACTCTTTCTGTGAACAACTTTATGGAAACTGAATCCTCAAACTGTAAAAAGATTTACTTTTATAAAAATATGTAGTAAGATTTAATTCTTTAAATACTTAAAAATTCAGTTCTATTCAAATAATTTTTAAATAATTTTTATGTTCATTAGTAGTTATTTTATTTTGCCTTTTGATTTTAAAATGTACTTTAGATATTTTACAAAAAAATTTATAAAAATTTGAAAAAATTTACTTTCCAATTTTTTTCATTTACTTTTCATTTACATTTCAATAAATATATATTCAAATTTTCTATACTCTAATTCAATTAAATATTTTAATCCTTTATATAATTATTAAAAGTAAAATGCAAATTATGTGAAAATCTTTATTATAGCAAGATAGTGATTTTGCTAAACTGGAGGTCAGAAAAATTTTATGAATAAACATATAATAATTTATGAATTACATGTGTTTTTATATTACACTTCCAAACATCCCAAGCCTTCCAGCAGAATATACAGACTTACAAAAATTAAATTCAGTCATCTTTGATATGTTTGCTGCTTTTAGCCATGTGTAGGTATATTTATCAAGTGAAGAGAAAGGAACACATTTAACAGTTTATAAACTTGATTTACAGCTATAAAATATTTAGATACGTGGTATGTGGACCTCCATGCCCTAAGCCCCACAAATATTAGAAAGAGACCTGCTGTGAGTAATGTGTAGTCTTTTAATATTTTTCTGTAGTTATTAAAAATATTCTATTACATTTCAGACATAAATGGTATACAGAATAATATAATGAACAGCTATATACTCACCAGCCTGCTTAAGATTTGAGACAGTATCAGTAATCTGGTGTCACTGTACACCCCTCTCCAACAACATTCACTCCCATCCCTTCCAAAGGTAAGCACTATCCTGAGGGTTTTTTTTCCATATATATATATATATATATATATATATATATATATTGGAGTATAACTGCTTTACAATGGTGTGTTAGTTTCTGCTGTATAACAAAGTTATTCACCATAGGTATACATATATCCCCATATCCCCTCCCTCTTGCATCTATCTCCCACCCTCCTTATCCCACCCACCCCTCTAGGTGGATACAAAGCATGGAGCTGATCTCACTGTGCTATACGGCTGCTTCCCACTAGCTATCTATTTTATATTTGGTACTGTATATATGTCCATGCTACTCTCTCACTTCATCCCAGTTTACCCTTCCCCCTCCTCGTGTCCTCAAGTCCATTCTCTACATCTGTGTCTTTATTCCTGTCTGGCCCCGAGGTTCTTCAGAACCATTTTTTTTTTCTTTTTTTTAGATCCCATATATATGAGTTAGCATACGATATTTGTTTTTCTCTTTCTGACTTACTTCACTCCATATGACAGTCTCTAGGTCCCTCCATCTCACTACAAATAACTCAATTTCATTTCTTTTTATGGCTGAGTAATATTCCATTGTATATATGTGCCACATCTTTTTCATCCATTCATCTGTCGATGGACACTTAGGTTGTTTCCATGTCCTGGCTATTATAAACAGAGCTGCAATGAATATTGTAGGAAATGACCCTTTCTGAATTATGGTTTTATTAGGGTATATGCCCATAGTGGTATTGCTGGGTCATATGGTAGCTCTATTTTTAGTTTTTTAAGGAACCTCCGTACTGTTCTCCTTAGTGGCTGTATCAATTTACATTCCCACCAACAGGGCAAGAGGGTTCCCTTTGCTCCACACCCTCTCCAGCATTTATTGTTTGTAGATTTCTTCATGATGGCCATTATGACTGGTGTGAAGTTATACCTCATTGTAATTTTGATATGCATTTCTCTAATGATTAGTGATGTTCAGCATCCTTTCATGTGTTTGTTGGCCATCTGTATATCTTCTTGAAGAAATGTCTATTTAGGTCTTTTGCCCATTTTTGGATTGGGTTGTTTGTTTTTATCATATTGAGCTGCATGAGCTGCTTGTATATTATGGAGATTAACCCTTTGTCAGTTGCTTTGTTTGCAAATATTTTCTACCATTCTGAGGGTCGTCTTTTCATCTTGTTTATGATTTCCTTTGCTGTGCAATACCTTGTAAGTTTCATTAGTTCCCATTTGTTTATTTTTGTTTTTATTTCCATTTCTCTAGGAGGTGGGTCAAAAAGGATCTTGCTGTGATTGATGTCATAGAGTGTTCTGCCTATGTTTTCCTCTAAGAGTTTTATAGTGTCTGGCCTTACATTTAGGCCTTTAATCCATTTTGTGTTTATTTTTATGTATGGTGTTAGGAAGTGTTCTAATTTTATTCTTTTACATGTAGCTGTCCAGTTTTCCCAGCACCACTTATTGAAGAGGCTGTCTTTTCACCACTGTATATTCTTCCATCCTTTATCAAAGATAAGGGGACTGTATGTGTGTGGGTTTATCTCTGGGCTTTCCATCCTGTTCCATTGACCTATATTTCTGTTTCTGTGCCAGTACCATACTGTCTTGATTACTGTAGCTTTGCAGTATAGTCTGAAGTCAGAGAGCCTGATTCCTCCAGGTCCGTTTTTCTTTCCAAGATTGCTTTGGCTATTCAGGACGTTTTGTGTTTCCATATAAATTGTGAAATTTTTTGTTCTAGTTCTGTGAAAAATGCCATCAGTAGTTTGATAGGGATTGCACTGAATCTGTAGATTGCTTCGGGTAGTACAGTCATTTTCACAATGTTGATTCTTCCAATCCAAGAACATGGTATATCTCACCGTCTGTTTGTATTACCTTTAATTTCTTTCATCAGTGTCTTATAGTTTTCTGCATACAGGTCTTTTGTCTCCTTAGGTAGGTTTATTCCTAGGTATTTTATTCTTTTTGTTGCAGTGGTAAATGGGAGTGTTTCCTTAATTTCTCTTTCAGATTTTTCATCATTAGTGTATAGGAATGCAAGAGATTTCTGTGCATTAATTGTGTATCCTGCTACTTTACCAAATTCATTGATTAGTCCTAGTAGTTTTCTGGTAGCATCTTTAGGATTCTCTATGTATAGTATAATGTCATCCGCAAACAGTGACAGTTTTACTTCTTCTTTTCTGATTTGGATTCGTTTTATTCCTTTTTCTTCTTTGACTGCTATGGCTAAAACTTCCAAAACTATGTTGAATAACAGCGGTGAGAGTGGGCAACCTTGTCTTGTTCCTGATCTTAGTGGAAATGGTTTCACTTTTTCACCATTGAGAACAATGTTGTCTGTGGGTTTGTCATATATGGCCTTTATTATGTTGAGGAAAGTTCCCTCTATGCCTACTTTCTGGAGGGTTTTATCATAAATAGGTGTTGAATATTGTTGAAAGCTTTTTCTGCCTCTATTGAGATGATCATATGGTTTTTCTCCTTCAATTTTTTAGTATGGTTTATCACATTGATTTGCATATATTGAAGAATCCTTGCATTCCTGGGATAAATCCCACTTTATCATGGTGTATGATCCTTTCATTATGCTGCTGGATTCTGTTTGCTAGTATTTTGTTGAGGATTTTTGCATCTATGTTCATCAGTGATATTGGCCTGCAGTTTTCTTTTTTTGTGACATCTTTGGTATTGGTATCAGGGTTACGGTGGCCTCATAGAATGAGTTTGGGAGTGTTCCTCCCTCTGCTATATTTTGGAAGAGTTTGAGAAGGATAGGTGTTAGCTATTCTCTAAATGTTTGATAGAATTCACCTGTGAAGCCATCTGGTCCTGAGCTTTTGCTTGTTGGAAGATTTTTAATCACAGTTTCAGTTTCAGTGCTTGTGAGTGATCTGTTCATATTTTCTATTTCTTCCTGGTTCAGTCTTGGAAGGTTGTGCTTTTCTAAGAATTTGTCCATTTCTTCCAGGTTTTCCATTTTATTGGCATATAGCTGCTTGTAGTAATCTCTCATGATCCTTTGATTTCTGCTTGTCAGTTGTTACTTCTTTTTCATTTCTAATTCTGTTGATTTGAGTCTTCTCCCTTTCTTGCTTGATGACTCTGGCTAATGGTTTATCAATTTTGTTTATGTTCTCAAAGAACCAGCTTTCACTTTTATTGATCTTTTCTATCATTTTCTTCATTTCTTTTTCATTTATTTCTGATCTTATATTTATGTTTTCTTTCCTTCTTCTAAGTTTGGGGTTCTTTTTTATTCTTTCTCTAATTGCTTTAGGTATACAGTTAGGTTGTTTATTTGAGACTTTTCTTGTTTCTTGAGGTAGGACTGTATTGCTATAAACTTCCGTCTTAGAAATGCTTTTGCTGCAGGTTTTGGATCATCATGTTTTGGGTCGTCATGTTTTCATTGTCATATTTTTCTAGGTATTTTTTCATTTCCACTTTGATTTCTTCCATGATCTCTTGGTTATTTAGTAGTTTATTGTTTAGCCCCCATGTGTTTGTATTTTTTTTTTTTTTTTTTCTGTACGCGGGCCTCTCACTGTTGTGGCCTCTCCCGTTGCAGAGCACAGGTTCCGGACGCGCAGGCCCAGAGGCCATGGCTCACGGGCCCAGCCGTTCCATGGCATGTGGGATCTTCCCAGACCGGGGCACGAACCCGTGTCCCCTGCATCGGCAGGCAGACTCTCAACCACTGCGCCACCAGGGAAGCCCGTGTTTGTATTTTTTACAGTTTTTTTTTCCTGTAATTGATATCTAGTCTCATAACATTGTGGTCGGAAAAGATACTTGATAGCATTTCAATTTTCTTAAATTTACCAAGGCTTGATTTGTGACCCACGATATGGTCTATCCTGGAGAATGTTCCATGAGCACTTGAGAAGAAAGTGTATTCTGTTGTTTATGGATGGAATGTCATATAAATATCAATTAAGTCCATCTCGTTTAATGTGTCATTCAAAGCTTGTGTTTCCTTATTTATTTTCATTTTCAATGATCTGTCCATTGGTGAAAGTGGGGTGTTAAAGTCCCCTACTATGATTGTGTTACTGTCGATTTCCCCTTTTATGGCTGTTAGCATTTGCCTTATGTATTGAGGTGCTCCTATGTTGGTGCATAAATATTTACAATTGTTATATCTTCTTCTTGTATTGATCCCTTGATCATTATGTAGTGTCCTTCTTTGTCCCTTGTAATAGTCTTTATTTTAAAGTCTATTTTGTCTTATATGAGAATTGCTACTCCAGCTTTCTTTTGATTTCCATTTGTATGGAATATCTTTTTCCATCCCCTCAGTTTCAGTCTGTATGTGTCCCTAGGTCTGAAGTGGGTCTCTTGTAGACAGCATATATATGGGTCTTGTTTTTGTATCCATTCAGCCAGTCTATGTCTTTTGGTTGGAGCATTTAATCCATTTACATTTAAGGTAATTATTGATATGTATGTTCCTATTACCATTTTCTTAATTCTTTTGGGTTTGTTATTATAGGTTTTTTCCTTCTCTTGCATTTCCTGCCTGGAGAAGTTCCTTAAGCATTTGTTGTAAAGCTGGTTTGGTGGTGCTGAATTCTCTTAGCTTTTGCTTGTCTGTAAAAGTTTTAATTTCTCCATCAAATCTGAATGAGATCCTTGCTGGGTAGAGTAATCTTCGTTGTAGGTTTTTCCCTTTCATCACTTTAAATATGTCCTGCCACTCCCTTCTGGCTTGCAGAGTTTCTGCTGAAAGATCAGCTATTAACCTTATGGGGAATCCCTTGTATATTATTTGTTGTTTTTCCCTTGCTGCTTTTAATATTTTTTCTTTGTATTTGATTTTTGATAGTTTGATTAGTATGTGTCGTGGTGTGTTTCTCCTTGGAATTATCCTGTGTGGGACTCTCTGTGCTCCCTGGACTTGATTAACTACTTCCTTTCCCATATTAGGGAACTTTTCAACTATAATCTCTTCAAATATTTTCTCAATTCCTTTCTTTTTCTCTTCTTCTTCTGGGACCCCTATAGTTCGAATTTTGGTGCATTTAATGTTGTCCCAGACATCTCTGAGACTTTTCTCAATTCTCTTCATTCTTTTCTCTTTATTCTGCTCTGCAGTAGTTATTTCCACTATTTTATCTTCCAGGTCACTTTTCTATTCTTCTGCCTCAATTATTCTGCTATCGTTTCCCTCTAGAGAATTTTAAATTTCATTTATTGTGTTGTTCATCATTGTTTGTTTGAACTTTACTTCTTATAGGTCCTTGTTAAATGTTTCTTCTATTTTCTCCATTCTATTTCCAAGATTTTGGATCATCTTTACTATCATTACTCTGAATTCTTTTTCAGGTAGACTGCCTATTTCCTGTTCATTTGTTTCATCTGGTGGGTTTTTACCTTGCTCCTTCATCTGCTGCATATTTCTCTGTCTTCTCATTTTGCTTAACTTACTGTGTTTGGGGTGTCCTGTTCACAGGCTGCAGTTCTGTAGTTCCCGTTGTTTTTGGTGTCTGCCCCCCGTGGGTGAGGTTGGTTCAATGGGCTGTGTAGGCTTCCCAGTGGAGGGGACTGCTGCCTGTGTTCTGGTGGATGAGGCTGGATCTTGTCTTTCTGGTAGGAAGGACCACATCCAGTGCTGTGTTTTGGGGTGTCTGTGACATTATGAGTTTAGGCAGCTTCTCTGCTAATGGGTGGGGTTGTGTTCCTGTGTTGCTAGTTGTTTGACATGGGTCAAACACTGGAGCTTGCTGCTCATTGAGTGGAGCTGGGTCTTAGTATTGCGATGGAGATCTCTGGGAGTTGGTGGCCCAATGTCCGGAACTCTGCTCTCTCACCTCAGAGGCTCAGGACTGACAACCAGCTGGAGAACCATGACCCTGTCAGCCACATGGCTTCAGTCACTGCTCTGCAGCTTCAACTTCAATAAGTAATTTCCAATATTTTCCTTCAAATTCATCTTCTATAACGTAAGAGGTATTATCTTATCTTGAGGGTCTTTTTATTTTTTTCCAGAAATGAAGAGGTCACTTTACAAACTTACTCAACCCGGAGCAACTCGCTGCTCCACACGCCAGCAGGCAAGGCCTCGAGTTGGAACTGGAAGCCACTACCAGCCCTATCCTGAGTTTTTTATTGCTATTTTAAATATCAAGTTCTTTAAAAGTGTGTTTTCTGTTTGTTGATGAGGTCTAGACCTGTTTGATCACTGTATGTGATTGCTCTTATACTAATAAACTTGCAGAACTGTCTTAGTAATTCTGCAGATGCTTCTTACATTTTCTTTTTTTATTATTAATTAATTAATTTATTTTTGGCTGCTTTGCGTTTTGGTTGCTGCACGTGGACTTTCTGTAGTTGCGGCAAGCGGGTGCTACTCTTCGTTGCAGTGTGCGGGCTTCTCACTGCGGTGGCTTCTTTTGTTGTGGACCACAGGCTTTAGATGCACAGGCTTCAGTAGTTGTGGCAGGTAGGCTTAGTAGTTGTGCCTCATGGGTTATAGAGAGCAGGCTCAGTAGTCTGGGCACACTGGCTTAGTTGCTGCATAGCATGTGGGATCTTCCTGGACCAAGGATACAACCTGTGTCCCATGCATTGGCAGGCAGATTCTTAACCACTGCTCCACCAGGGAAGTCTGCTTCTTAGATTTTCTAATTAGACAATAACATACTTGAGAAAAGAAAAAAAGAAACTCTGGAATTTTCCTTTCCTATTGCCACATCTCTTATTTCTTTCTTGCCTTAATGTGCACGGGCAATGACCTTTGGCACAATGTTGAACAGAAGTGGTAAGAGAACCTTTTGTTTGTCTTGTATGATTTAAAAGGGAAAGCTTCTAACATTTCTTCATTAAGTATGATAAGTGTTGTAGGCTGATGATATTGTTTTAAGAAGTGGAATGATGTGATCAGAATTCTTTTCAGAAAAATTCTTAGTGATAGGAGGATGAGTTGGAGCAGAAATACCTAGGAATCATGTTACAGGAATCAATGTTCTTCAGTGAAAAAGCCATGGGGCCTGTGATGCCCTATCAATAGAACACACCACATGGTTCTAATTCTGACCACTGAAATAAAGAACTGCATTTTCACTTGCTTGATTCACCAAGTTAGAAAAATTGTAACATAACACAAACCCACATGGGTCTTCCAATGGATAATATCTAAAACTGTGGTTACTGTGATTCATTACAGGCTCCATTACACAGAAAAAAGTCATCCAAGTCACTGACAATCAAACTGATCTTTTAATTCTCTTGCAAGTTTTCTTTTTCAGGAAAACAAAACAAAACAAAACCAATAAGATGCTGCCACAAAGCAAAGTCATTTTTATGATTACCCAAAAAATCTTTAGGAAAATTAAAAATTTCTAAAGAAAGTCATCTCCCAGAAGCTCAGTCAAAATACAACGTAATTTCCATAGTTTTGTGCTTGCATATTATGAGAAGTAGAGCCCAATTACTCAGTAAATATTTCATAAGTAAATATCTATTTAAATGAGGAAATTCAATCTCATACCTTGAATCACTGTATATTCAATAGCTGATTTTTTCTCCTTGTATTGTCTAGGCTAGGCAGTAGAAGATTTTCCTTCTCTTTTGGGCTTCTTATATCTTCCATTTTATTTTTCTATGTAGACATGTGATGTAGACACTGATTATGTCTTATAAATAATACAATAAGGATTTCAATCCCACTTAAAAAAATTTGAGAACTTATAAAATTGCTAAATTAATAATACTGAATATATTTCACTAAATCTTGTTTCCTGACCCACTGTCAGTAAATGTAACATTTCTGGTGTAATGGACATGCTTAGTTCTAAACTAAATGGCCCAAAGGAACAGTATCTGCCATAGCAATGAAGTCTAATGACAATTCTGCTGACATCTCTCCTATCTGAAAATGAAATCATGCAGAAAATGATTTCTACACTAGCAGAATAATTAAGACAGAAACAAAATTTGATTTGGTAGAAATGGAAGCTTAGTTTGTCTCTGTGTTCTCTAGTTGATATTATGTTTCCATGCTCTTTTTAAAAAATCTTATATATTTTTTGATGTTCTAACTGTATTGTAATTAGAGCCAACCAATAGCGATGCTAAACCTTAGGTACTTTTGTGGTTTCTTGTTTCCTTTTCTTTTTTTCCTTTTCTTTGTTTTGAATATTGCTCCAGAGGATGGGCTCTTTTCTGAGACTTAACTATCTTTGGATATACAGATATTTTAATTATTATGGCATTTCTTTCCATTGCCTTTGGCCTTTTTATGAAATGCATGCCTTTGTCTACACTAGCCAAATAAGAATTATACCTGAGTAAAATATGTGGGGTTGCTAGGTTCTGGCGCTGTTTAAAGGAATTGTGAAAAACAATTGAAGGAAAACCCCAAGGTAAGGTTTTATGATTTTAGGAACCAAGGGACTTTTGTCACAAATATTTTTCTATAAATAGAGCTTGCTTTAGTTCCTAACAAAATTTTTAATGAACAAAAGCATGTACCACAAGGAAACAAGAAAATACAATCAATTAAAGTCCAAGTAACATGTTTTAGAGAAAGTGTGAACAGAACACTTTCCTTGGATCCTGTCAACGTAGTCTAATGACCTTTTTCTTTATTTGAAAATGGCTAATTTTAAGTAAAAGTTATTCTAGCTGCTGAAGAGAATTTACACAAGGAAAATACTACAGTTCAACAATACATAAAATGAAATGTCAATTCATTCTCATATGTCCACAAGATTATTCTGCACTGTATAAACAGAGTGTTTTCAATGCAGCTGAAACATATTAACCACTCCAGGTGTAAACCACTTCATTCACAAAACATGCAGCATCCAGAGTGTTTTATGCAATACAAGATTGCACCAAATAGTTATTATTTTCACAATTTCAGAACACTGTTCTACCAAATCCTCCCAGAAGATTTCATAGGTTTTTCTTATGAGTTTTCAGTACACAAATGTCTATTCCTCTAAGAGGCTCTGACTTACACCTCTACTTAGACTGCTGTGTTGGTTCTGCCCTATTATTTGTCTGCCTCCTTGCAGGTAGGCCTTATATACCTCAGTCACTGTTGTATCTATTGACCATCTTATGATCTTCCTAGGCATCAGGGCATCTCTTTATGACAGTGGCCAAAGGACTGGGAATACTCACAGGCTTAGTGCACTCCTTATTATCCACAACTTGAATCTCTGTCCTTATACTCTTTGAATCTTTTAAACATCTCCCCAAATTCCATTCCAACTCAACCTTTTGTCAGTTGGTCTCAAAAATGTCATAACTTCGCTTCCCTTTCTCTTCCGTTCAGACTCCTTCTGTCTCCAAGAATCTTGTTTTGCTACCCTAGTTAATCTCATAGTGTATTTCTTTTTTACCAAAGATGTATAACATAGGGAGAAAATTCAAAACAGGCATGACTAATAAACCTCTTTGAAAGTTCACTTCCCACACATTACCTAATCTAGCACCATCTTTGTAGTTAACACAATCCTCATCTCTCCTGATCCACTCCGCCCATTGGAATCCCGGCCAAAATCAATTTGGATAATTGGTAGATGCTCAAAATGTGTACTGAAGACATAAATGAAAGGCCTGCATGATATGAACTCATAAAGCTTACTTTTGCTCTCCTTGACTTTTTCAGTACTTTTTTAAAAAGTAAAAAATGTTTTGAACCTCACTAAGTTCAAAAGGAATTCTATGGAATTTTAATCTTAATTTCAATGCTTTCTTCTAGATTATCATTTTCAGATCATTAGCTCATTTAATTAACAAACAATATTTCTAATACTCATTTATTTGAAAACTATCATCTATTAGGCATATTTCCTTCAAGAAAACATTCTAGGGGTCTAGTATTTTATTTAATTAGGCATCTATGAAGTAAGAGATTAGGTTAGCTCTTTTCCAAATGATTTGGAACTAAAAAGAATTCATATTTAGTACAACTCCCAGTTTCCACTCTCAGATAGAGGCAGTATATCATGCATAGTTTCTTCACCAAATTGTTCAGTCCTGCTTCATGGTTCCTACAACACAAATTGTTAACAAGGTGATACTAAGACCACAAACCTAAAAATCAAAATACTTTTATACAGCATGGAAAGGTTATCTTCACCCTGAAATGTTGAAGCCAAAAGTTTTTTTTTTTCCTTAATATACTTTGCTCAATAAAGTTAAAATAAATTATTTATTTTAGATACTAAAAACCTAGAATTTCTATTATGACATACATCAAATCATTATACAGCAAGCAGTGAACATATTTCAGTGGTTTGTGACTTAAAACTAAATTAAAAGAATAGAAAAAAATTCAAAGGTAGGAAATGTACAAGATAAATGGAAGCCATGGAAAGGGTCCATCTGCGTTTTCACCAAAAGGAATGGACATCTATGAGATCATTTCCAATATAAGTAATTAAATAAATATTTATAATAAATGGAAGAAAGAACTGCTGCCTGCACTTTTAATTTATGAAGAGTCTGCTAATCTGAAATAGTTAAGAATCACTATTTGAAAATTCACAGCTATGGAAGATGGTGGAGTAGAAGGACATGAGCTCACTTCCTCTTGCAAGAACACCAGAATCACAACTAACTGCTGAACAATCATCAACAGGAAGACACTGGAACTCACCAAAAAAGAGACCACACATCAAAAGACAAAGGAGAAGCCACAATGGGATGGTAGGAGGGGCAAAATCACAATAAAATCAAATCCTATAACTGCTGGGTGACTGACGCACAAACTAGAGAACAACTATACCACAGAACTCCACCCAGTGGAGTGAAGGTTCTGAGCCCCATGTCAGACTTACCAACCTGGAGGTCTGGCAATGGGAGGAGGAATTCCCAGAAAATCAGACTTTGAAGGCTAGCGGAATTTGATTGTAGGCCTTTGACAGGACTGCGGGAAACAGAGACTCCAATCTTGGAGGGCACACACAAAGTAGTGTGTGCATCAGGACCCAGGGGAAGGAGCAGTGACCTCATAGGAGACTGAACCAGACCTAACTGCTAGTGTTGGAGGGTCTCCTGCAGAGGTGGGGCGTGCCTGTGGCTCACCGCAGGGACAGGGACACTGGCAGCAAAAGTTGTGGGAAGGACTCCTTGGTATGAGCCCTCCCAGAATCCACCATCAGCACCAAAAAAGAGTCTGTAGCCTCCAGTGGTGGGTCACCTCATGCCAAAACAACACGGAGGGAACTCAGCCCCACCCATCAGCAGATAAGAGGATTAACGTTTTACTGACCTCTACCCACCAGAGCAATACCCAGCTCTACCCACCACCAGTCCCTCCCATCAGGAAGCTTGCACAAGCCTCTTAGATAGCCTCATCCACCAAAGGGCAGACAGCAGAAGCAAGAAGAACTACAATTCTGCAGCCTGTGGAACAAAAACCACATTCACAGAAAGACAGACAAAATGAAAAGGCAGAGGACTATGTACCAGATGAAGGAACACGATAAAACCCCAGAAAAACAACTAAATGAAGCGGAGATAGGCAACCTTCCAGAAAAAGAATTCAGATTAATGATAGTGAAGATGATCCAGGACCTAGGAAAAACAATGGAGGCAAAGATCAAGAAGATGCAAGAAATATTTAACAGAGACAAAGAAGAATTAAAGAACAAACAAACAGAGATGAACAAAAAATAACTGAAATGATAAATACACTAGAAGGAATCAACAGCAGAATAACTGAGGCAGAAGAATGGATAAGTGACCTGGAAGACAGAATGGTGGAATAAAGAAAAAAGAATGAAAAGAAATGAAGACAGCCTAAGAGATCTCTGGGACAACATTAAACGAAACAACATTCACATTATAGGGGTCTCAAAAGGAGAAGAGAGAGAAAAAGGACCCGAGAAAATATTTGAAGAGACTATAGTTGAAAACTTCCCTAACATGGGAAAGGAAATAGCCACCCAAGTCCAGGAAGCACAGAGTCCCAGGCAGGATAAAGCTAAGGAGAAAGTTGCTGAGACACATAGTAATCAAACTGAAAAAAATTAAAGACAAAGAAAAATTATGGAAAGCAACAAGGGAAAAATGACAACATACAAAGGAACTCTCATAAGGTTAACAGCTGATTTCTCAGCAGAAACTCTACAAGCCAGCAGGGAGTGGCAGGACATATTTAAAGTGACGAAAGGGAAGAAGCTACAACCAAGATTACTCTACGCGGCAAGGGTCCTATTCAGATTCGACAGAGAAATCAAAAGCTTTACAGACAAGCAAAAGCTAAGAGAAGTCAACACCACCAAACCAGCTCTACAACAAATGCTAAAGGAACTTCTCTAAGTGGGAAACACAAGAGAAGAAAAGGACCTACAAAAACAAACCCATAACAATTAAGAAAATGGTAATAGGAACATACATATCAATAATTACCTTAAATGTAAATGGATTAAATGCTCCAACTAAAAGACACAGCTTCACTGAATGGATACAAAAACAAGACCCATATATATGCTGTCTACAAGAGACCCACTTCAGACCTAGGGACACATACAGACTGAAACTGAGGGGTAGGAAAAAGATATTCCATGCAAATGGAAATCAAAAGAAAGCTGGAGTAGCAATACTCATACCAGATAAAATGGACTTTAAAATAAAGAATGTTATAAGACACAAGGAAGGGCACTACATAATGATCAAGGGATCAATCCAAGGAGAAGATATAACAATTATAAATATATATGCACCGAACACAGGAGCACATCAATACATAAGGTAAATGCTAACAGCTATAAAAGAGGAAATCAGTGGTAACACAATAATAGTGGGGGACTCTAACACCTCACTTACACCAATGGGCAATCATCCAGAGAGAAAATTAGTCAGGAAATACAAGCTTTAAATGATACAGCAGACCACATAGATTTAATTGATATTTATAGGATATTGCATCCAAAAACAGCAGATTACACTTTCTTCTCAAGTGCACATGGAACATTTTCTAGGATAGATCAGATCTTGGGTCACAAATCAAACCTTGGTAAATTTAAGAAAACTGAAATCATATAAGGCATCTTATCCAACCACAACACTATGAGATTAGAAATATATTACAGGGGAAAAAATGTAAAAAACATAAACACATGGAGGATAAACAATGTGTTACTAAGTAACCAGGAGATCACTGAAGAAATCAAAGAGGAAATCAAAAATTACCTAGAGAAAAATGACAATGAAAACGCGACAATCCAAAACCTATAGGATGCAGCCAAAGCAGTTCTAAGACAGAAGTTTATAGCAATACAATCCTAGCTCAAGAAACAAGAAAAATCTCAAATAAACAAACTAACTTTATACCTAAAGGAACTAGAGAAAGAATAACAAACAAAACCAAAGTTAGTAGAAGGAAGGAAATCATAAAGATCAGAGCAGAAATAAATGAAATAGAAACAAAGAAAACAATAGCAAAGATCAAAACAACTAAAAGCTGGTTCTTTGAGAAAATAAACAAAAATTGCTAAACCTTTAGCCAGACTCATCAAGAAGAAGAGGGAGAGGACTCAAATCAATAAAATTAGAAAGGAAAAAGGAGAATTACAATGGACACCACAGAAATACAAAGCATCCTAAGAGACTACTACAAGCAACTCTATGCCAATAAAATGAACAACCTGGAAGAAATGGACAAATTCTTAAAAAGGTATAATCTTGGAAGACTGAACCAGGAAGATACAAAATATGAACAGACCAATCACCAGTAAAGAAATCGAAACTGTGATAAAATCTTTCAACAAACAAAAGTCCAGGACCAGATGGCTTCACAGGTGAATTCTATCATTTAGAGAAGAGCTAACACCCATCCTTCTCAAGCTCTTCCAAAAAATTGCAGACAAAGGAACACTCCCAAACTCATTCTACAAGGCCAGCATCACCCTGATACCAAAACCAGACAAAGATAATATAAAAAGAGAAAATTGTAGATCAATAGCAATGATGAATATAGATGCAAAAATCCACAACAAAATATTAGCAAACAGAATCCAACAGCACATTAAAAGGATCATACACCATGATCAAGTGGGATTTATCCCATGGATGCAAGGATTCTTCAATAGACACAAATCAATCAATGTGATACATCATATTAACAAATTGAAGGAAAAAACCATATGATCATCTCAATAGATGCAGAAGAAGCTGTTGACAAAATTCAACACCCATTTATGATAAAAACTCTCCAGAAAGTAGGCATAGAGGGAACCTACCTCAACATAATAAAGGCCATATACAACAAACCCACAGCAAACATCATTCTCAATGGTCAAAAACTGAAAGTATTTCCTCTAAGGTCAGGAAGCTAGTCAAGGATGTACACTCTCGCCACTATTATTCAACAGTTTTAGAAGTCGTAGCCATGGCAATCAGAGAAGAAAAAGAAATAAAACGAATACAAATTGGAAAAGAAGAAGTAAAACTGTCACTGTTTGCAGATGACATGATACTATACATGGATAATCCTAAAGATGCCACCATAAAATTACTAGACCTAATCAATGAATCTGGTAAAGTTGTAGGATACAAAATTAATGCACAGAAATCTCTTGCATTCCTATATTCTAACAACAAAAGATCAGAAAGAGAAATTAAGGAAACAATCCCATTCACTATTACAACAAAAAAAATAGAATACCAAGGAATAAACCTACCTAAGGAAGTCAAAGACCTGTACTCAGAAAACTATAAGACACTGATGAAAGAACTCAAAGATGACACAAACAGATGGAGAGATATACCCTGTTCTTGGATTGGAAGAATCAATATTGTGAAAATGACTATACTACCCAAAGCAATCTATAGATTCAGTGCAATCCCTATCAAATTACCACTGGCAATTTTTACAGAACTAGAACAAAAGTCTTAAATTTTGTATGGAGATACAAAAGACCCCGAATAGCCAAAGCAGTCTTGAGGGAAAAAAAACGGAGCTGGAGGAATGAGACTCCCTGACTTCAGACTATACTACAAAGCTACAGTAATCAAGGCAATATGGTACTGGCACAAAACCAGAAATATAGATCAATGGAACAGGATAGAAAGCCCAGAGATAAACCCACGCACCTATGGTCAACTAATCTATGACAAAGGAGGCAAGAATATACAATGGAGAAAAGACAGTCTCTTCAATAAATGGTGCTGGGAAAACTGGACAGCTACATGTAAAAGAATGAAATTAAAACACTCCCTAATACCATACACAAAAATAAACTCAAAATGGATTAAACACCTAAATGTAAGAGCAGACACTATAAAACTCCTAGAGGAAAAGATAGGAAGAACACTCTTTGACATAAATCACAGCAAGATCTTTTTTGACCCATTCCTAGAGTATATGGAAATAAAAAACAAAAAGAAACAAATGGGACCTAATGAAACGTAAAAGGCTTTGCACAGCAAAAGAAACTATAAACAAGATGAAAAGACAACCCTCAGAATGGGAGAAAATATTTGTAAACAAATCAATGGACAAAGGATTAATCTCCAAAATATATAAACAGCTCATGCAGCGCAATATTAAAAAAACAAACAACCCAATCCAAAAATGGGCAGAAGACCTAAATAAACATCTCTCCAAAGAACACATACAGATGGCCAAGAGGCATATGAAAAGCTGCTCAACATCCCTAATTACTAGAGAAATGCAAATCAAAACTACAATGAGGTATCACCTCACAGCAGTTGTATGGGCATCATCAGAAAATCTACAAACAACAAATTCTGGAGAGGGTGTGGAGAAAAGGGAACCCTCTTGCACTGTTGGTGGGAATGTAAATTGATACAGCCACTATGGAGAACAGTATGGAGGTTCCTTAAAAGCCTAAAAATATAATTACCATATGACCCAGCAATTCCACTACTGGGCATATACCCAGAGAAAACCAAAATTCAAAAAGACACATGCACCCCAATGTTCATTGCAGCACTATTTACAATAGCCAGGTCATGGAAACAACCTAAATGCCCACTGAAAGACGAATGGATACAGAAGATGTGGTACATATATACAATGGAATATTACTCAGCCATAAAGAGGAATGAAATTGGGTCATTTGTAGAGAGGTGTATGGGCCTAGAGACTGTCATACAGAGTGAAGTAAGTCAGAAAGAGAAAAACAAATATCATATATTAACGCATATATGTGGAAACTAGAAAAATCGTACAGATGAACCTGTTTGTAAGGCAGCAATAGAGACACAGATATAGAGAACAAACATATGGACACCAAGGGGGGGACAGTGTGGGGCGGTAGTGGGATGAATTGGGAGATTGGGATTGACATGTATACACTGATGTGTATAAAATAGATAACTAATAAGAACCTGCTGTATAAAAAAATAAATACAATAAAATTCATTTAAAAAAGAAAGAAAATTCACTGCTATGTACACACATATAGAAATATAAAATTTGACTTTTATGTGATTTCCTTTTATAGCAAGCAGAAAATTCATCAATATTCATTGTAATCAGTTACTTTTGAGTGCTGGCAAAGAACATGGCCACAATAGAAATGTATTAATGTCATCTACGTGGAAGTAGGGATGGGAAAGGGAAAGGCTAATGTCTTTCATAGAGCAAAAGAATTACTAACAGAAGTTCTTTCTGAATTTTCTAAGCGATCATCAGAGATCTTTAATACACAATCCAGTGACATCAAGTAGTAATATGCACTGAAAAACACTTCTAGACAACAGTCTTAAAGGATACGAACAAAATATATTTCTCAAACTAGAAATCTGAGCTAAAGTCATACGTTAGTGAATCCATATTATGATGCAATAGGGCATTTTCTATCATTGTGCAATGATGATATACTCAAGAGGTTTGGCACAGAGATTTTCCATGGAGACAAATTCATAACTGAAACATTTCCTACCCAATCATATCTGTGATATTTTTCCCTCTGGCCATAGCACCATAAAACATTTTTAAAGAATTTAGTCAGAATAAAACTTAGAAGTCATTTACTTTACTCACCTTTATCTTATTTTTTTGACTAATTTGGTTTCTTCTGATTATAAGGTAATAAAAATTTGTTGCAGACCTTTTAGAATATAGCAAAGTACAAAGGTATAAAAAAGAATTGACCATAATCATAACAACTGGCACAATTAACATAATACTGTGTATTCTCTTCTTTATTTTCATGTATTCACCTAAAACAATATCATGAACATGATGTTATTAAAATTCTTCACAAATATAGATTGTTAACAACTGCCTAATAGTTCATCCTCTGGAGGAAACATACTTTAATTGTATTCCTATTTTAGGTTGCTGAGGATGTTCATTAAAACTTTTCTAGGGCTTCCCTGGTGGCACAGTGGTTGAGAGTCCACCTGTCGATGCAGGGGACACGGGTTTGTGGCCCGGTCAGGGAAGATCCCACATGCCGCGGAGTGGCTAGGCCCATGAGCCGTGGCTGATGGGCCTGCGTGTCCGGAGCCTTTGCTCTGCAACGGGAGAGGCCAAAACAGTGAGAGGCCCGCGTATTGCAAAAAAACCAAACAAACTTTTCTATATACATAATCAAAAGATTTTATATATATATTTTTAAAAAAATATATTATTAAATTTTTAGTAAACATCCTCAGCAATGTAAAATAGGAGTACATTAAATAAATTATATATTTATATATGTGTGTATATATATATATAATATATGCTCATTTTACTAAATAATCATTTAAGATGAATTCAGAGGAGAGGAAATTCATCCTCTTATACATGAGGAAATGTAGACCCATACAGTTATGTGACTGATGAGGTCCAAAACTAAGGTTATCTAATTTTCTGTTTTACTCTATCCATGTTCATAAAGGAGTCTACTAGTTTATTTCCATAATGTCATCCTCTACAAGTTAAAAGCGCAGATGTTGGATCTCATTCTGTTTTGATGCATTCTATTACTATAACTTAACATTGGTATCTTTAAATTCATAATCCATTATTCATCTTTCACTCATAAAACTCTTTAATTCCCTCTCCAGCCTACATATAGTGGCAATAAACCAAATCAGAAAAGCAAATTCAAATATTAAGAAATACATAGGAAATATTAAAAGAAACTAGGAAAAAAAAAGTAAGACATTCTTTTCTTATTTTTCACTAGATTACAAGTAAAAAATCTATTCAAATATGGAAAAAGCTCCATTGTGATTACCCATAGGCAACAATTTAAAATAAACTGAGGAGATGCTATGATATAGTATAATTACAATTCAAAGAGTTAAAGCATATTAAACAGATTTGGATACAATTCTGAAGTTATTTGGGAGAGATATGAAGGGCTGATTTTTAGATAGGATGTTTACTTTCTGGAAAAGTGCATTCCCTGCTTCCAAGGGGAGAAGTGAATCAACAATCCAGAAAGCCTGAAACTGAACTGACCTTCCACAGACAATCTCCAAACATATTGATGGATAAGCCAAAAAATCCAACTGAGAATTATTGGAAAAATGTAACAACTTTCAAGTGTATATGCAGTGTAAGATTCAAGATTATTCTGGTTTTTTTAGAATTGTAAAACTTGAGTTTTTATTTCTGGGAATTATAAAAATATTAAAATAATTTAATTATTCAGATAACCATTAATTAATAAAAAATAAGAAATCTCTATACTCAAACATCACAACTTAGCTTTAAATAAAAATTGTAGGTCTTTAATTCAATTTTTTCCCCTCTGTCCTTTTAAAACTTATTTGGGAGCATCATTATTAATTATTTTTCCTAGTCATGAATGTTATTGGAACATAAAACATGAGAGCTCACTGTAAGGGTAAAAATATATGTACTAAAACTCATCAAATACAAGTAGGTTAGTATATGATGTGACAAATGTTTTCCTTCATCCTAGTACAGGTTCTTCATTTAATTTTGACAAGTAAAAACAATATGAATTAAGTGAATGGAAATTTATATTTAGTCCAACTTATGAACCAAAAGCCATTCTGCATCTATATACTTATATCCATTTAAAAAAAAAGAAAACAACCACTAAATTTCAAAATGGTTTTGTGTCTCAGACTCATATTACTGGTTCAAGTTATAATTAATGAGTAGATTTCTTTTAAAAACTTGATGTAAACCAATGGCATTAAAGTCCTGCACAGAATGTATTTGTCAGTGTTTTGCATATCATAGTTTCTTACTGTAATAAACACAATGAAATTGGCCTTCCCACATGGTTCTCACTTTTTATTTTTATTTTTTTAAGATATAAGTGACAGAGGATATTTCCATACGTGATATATTTTCAACTTTCATGTGTCTACTTATACTTCAGTGGTTCATAATACTATTATTAAGTACACAGCAGGAAAGACAGCCCAGAAAGAACTACACAATAGATATGATACTGAAGGTTATGTGCAATTCCCAATATTCTGGCTATCAACCTTATCCTTTTTCTCTCCCAAATAAGAAAGCATCTGGAATACGAGTGACTGAGAATTATACAATTATATAGATAAGATTGCACTAGCTTTATTTACTAATAAAGAAAAAGCAAACCAATCTCAAACTTTAGTACTTTATTATTAGTAATTATTTACCTCACACCCCACAACTAATAACAAAACAACAACATTTTTAACACCTCATTTCAGAGTCACTACCCTACCAATTAAAACCCAAACTAAAGTTAACATTTTAATGTGGACTTGGACAACATGCTACATTTAATAGATTTAATCTTATTGATTAGAGAGAAATAAAACTGCTTTTAGGTGATTTATTTTCACTTTCAAGTTGCTACTAAGCTTCTTCATGACAGTCACTTCTACTATACTCTCTAAGTGATCTACAACATTTCCAATCTGTTCATTCCATCTTTGATATACCCTACAACGATTAAATTGCATTTTTATAATAAGTACTACTCAAAAGCAAGAAAGACCTTAGATGTTTTTCTTATCGTCACTGCAGCTAGAAAAAAGAAGAGGGGTCATCACCTAAAGTTCCCTTCCACTTACGCACAACACTTATCCAACCTCAAGTCTCTTGCTATACTTTTAGCCAAAAGTGAGTCAAGTGACTGCTTCTCCTGTGACAATAATAGTGGTCCCTCATGATAGGTGAAGGAAATTGTTTTATAGAGACCACCAACATTTAGTTTTAGACAAAAGGATGTGGATAACTTTTTTTGCAAACCTATCTAAAGGTGCTCAATGTTAACTTCTACATACATACAAGTATGGCTACATCTAGATGTAGGAAAATCTAACGGGTTGAAGATCCAAGTTTTTAAAGAGACATAGGTGACCAGAAATCAGGTGCAGTTTCCATTAACTAAAATACTCTTCACTTTATATAATGATTTGTTGCAGGGGTTCATAAATAGAGAATTTCTGTACGTATTCAAAAATGAAAAAAATTATAATATATGAATTTAGTCACATATTTTATGGAATGTAAACATGGTATAAGGAATGTGGGCATTTCTGTTATAAATTAAAAGCTGAAAAATGTTAGTTACCAATATGATTTCTATTATACATGAGTTTTTAACTAATTACTCAGAAAATTGATGTCTATAGGTCTTTTACACATTATTTCTGTTAAACACTAACTAAAAACATAAAGTACAAAGCATTTATGTGAGGAGAAAACAACCATTGCCACTGGGATCAGGTAGTCAGCTGAAAGCATCTTTTGGCACTTTATTGAGTTGTCGAAGTTCTTTTCTAGATACACACACACACACACACACACACACACACTGACAGCTTATATTATCTATATGATATTTAAAAGGAAATTTTCAAATATAAACTGTTCCACTATAAAATTCATGACTACTCTTGGCTGGGCTACCTGAGCAACCTGTGTGACATACTTTTGTTCCTACATTTGAAATCCAATCATAACAGTAATAAGAAGACTTACCGGCCCAAACGAATTACTGTCAAAACTGTGTCCATGATGATCACCTTCAACCCAGATGTGACCACGGGGGACTTTGACATAGCGGTTTTTGTGTCCCATAGTTCTAGAAATAAACAGCATAACCATTGAGAAAAGATCAGAAAAGACAGAGATCAAACAGTTAAGCATACAAATTCAGGAAAGGTAAAAATACTACTGTAAAGATGCAACGGATTATTATAGGTTACATGTAAGGCTACTCTTGAATTTTCTTTTTAAATAAGATGTGGTTAAGACCCTGTAAACCTATCCACAGTATTTTTTTTCACGTTTCTGTAGGTAGGAATTTTGTGCTCAAACAAGATGCACTAGTACCAGATAATGGTTTGCTACTTAACTTAATTCATAATATCCTATGTTTTTATAAAACTCAATAAGCCCCAACAAAATGCGGATCTATTTTATTTCTGACATCTGCTTTTACCTCAGTGGTCAACTGGGCCAGCTGCAATCTTCATTTTTTTAGTCAAATAAACTTCTCAAACCAACTGACAGAATTTTCATAACCTCTTAATACTTTGAAATTCAGAATATATAAGAAAAAAAAAACCCTAGATGATCTCTTGTCAAATATAAGCTATCAAAGTCAACTGAAAATTTTTGGTTAGCACCATTCAATTTCATAAATAATTCTTTTTTTAAAAATTTTTGGCTGCGTTGGGTCTTCGTTGCTGTGTGAGGGCGTTCTCTAGCTGCAGTGAGCGGGGGCTACTCTTTGTTGTGCTACGTCGGCTTCTCATTGTGGTGCCTCCTCTTGTTGCAGAAAATGGGCTCTAGGTGCGCAGGGCTCAGTAGTCGTGGCTCGTGGGCTCTAGAGCGCAGGCTCAGTAGTTGTGGCGCACAGGTTTAGTGGTTCTATGGCATGTGGGATCTTCCTGGACCAGGGATCGAACCCATATCCCTGCATTGGCAGGTGTATTCTTAACCACTGCGCCACCAGGGAAATCCCATAAATCATTCTTGAAAGTGAGAAACTTTTCAACAATTCTGAAGACAATATTTAGAGAGCAATGATCGATGATATACATTTAGTGGAACATTCTGTCTTCTTAAGGCTGACAAGGAAACCAAGTAAGGAAAGGCTCTCTCATACTGTGTTGGTGGCAATGTAAAGTGATACAATTTTTTTCCTATTTTGCCATTGGGGGCCCATTTTTGTCAAATTTATTAATAGACTAAAATGTATGTGCTTTTTGACCTAGTTATTTTACTGATAGAAATCCATTCCAAAGAAATAATCAGAAATCTGGACAAATATTTATTACCAGAGATGTTCAACACAGGCCTTTTGTAACAACAACAACAACAAAAAATCTTTCTAAATAATCAACAAGAGATTGGTTACATAAATTATAATATAACTAATTAAATAAATGGGATGGAACTAGATTAAATATTATCCCAAGCCTATAATAATAAATTCTTTTCAGGGAAGAGACTATTTTTTTCTTCTTCCATTCCCCAAAGAATTCCAGACAATGTCTAGCTTAAAGAAGCTTCTCAATAAATAATATTTGAATGAATAAATGTCAACCCCAAGTCTATAGACTTAACCCCAGAGACTGAGCTTTATACACTGTCCTTTGAGGTGGAGTCCCAATCAGACCATTTCTGTTAGTAAGTTGTATATATGCAGAAGAATACATAAAAAAGGAAAACTGTACATAAGTTGGTGCTATAGAAATTGAAACTATTCACTATCTAGAATGGTTTTTAATTTTCAAGATAATTTCAGTGTTGAATTGCTTTGCTTTAGATCACTAAATCATTCATGCAAGGTGTTGTGACCATTAGAAGCCCACAGTAAGTAAATGACTGCTGTTTAATTTTAATTACTACTGGGAAGAAGAGTTGCAGCTTTTTAAAGAAAAGCAGAGGGCTTCCCTGGTGGCGCAGTGGTTGAGAGTCCACCTGCCGATGCAGGGGACACGGGTTCGTGCCCCAGTCCGGGAAGATCCCACATACCGCAGCTGGGCCCGTGAGCCATGGCCGCTGAGCCTGCACGTCCGGAGCCTGTGCTCCGCAACGGGAGAGGCCACAACGATGAGAGGCCCGCGTACCGCAAAAAGAAAAAAAAAAAAAGAAATGCAGAAACAAGCTGAATACATCATACTGTCATATAAATGTTCCTCAATTAAAATCAGTCAATTATTTGTTGACATCACTAGTTATTTTATCATGAGATTCCTTCTAAGAACTAATATCCCACATCAAGTATTAATGATGGGGAGAAGACCCTTTTACTTAATTGTTGGCAAGGCACATTCTCCTAATAAGTCCAAATATTTGTTTACCTTATTAAGCTGGCTAGTTTGGCTAAGTACTTAGAAAGGAAACAGTTACCTATTTTGTCTCCTCAAATAACCATTCAAGCAGAAATATGAAATAAAACCGATCATTTCTGCAATTAAATGGTAGGTTCTAAGTCAAGCATATTCTTCGGAAAGTGAATCTGATATAAAACTCAGATTCAGTTTCAATGTCATATACACCAAGGAGTCAAGATACTTGTGATAGAAAATAACAGTATCATAAAATTACCAGTGACAATTGCACATTTCCTTGCATTGACTATCTTATTTAAAATTTTTAAATACATCCAACTTCCCATCATTTTCTAGCCCCTTGCAATGCTTTATTTTTCTTCATTGCACCCACTAACACGATATCTACTTCCTAGTTTATTGGTTTATTGCCTATCTTTCGCCCACTAGAACGTAAATTTTGGAACTTTGTGTTTCATGTTCACGAGAGTATTCCCAGAGCACAAAAGAATGCACCATACAAAGTGCTCAATAAACATTTGTTAAATGAATGACCAAATGAATGTATAACTGAAGAATGAAAAACACTTTCACAAAGGTTGAATAATACAGAAGAGAGTGCATAGATTCTGGAAACAGACTAAACCAGTTTTAATCTTTATGCAGTTACAAGTAATCTTGTGCAAATTACTTAGTTTCTATCTCCATTTGTCTACCTTTGAAATGGGATGGATTAGACATGCCCTAACTGGATTGAGATGCAGGTTAGTAGTTAGATGAGAATATAACCGGAGAGGTTGTTATACAGCATGGTCTCTGCAATCAGCCTATCTTGGCTTTGATGTCTGACTTAACACTTCCAAGTTTATGTAATCTTGGAAAAGTTGATAAAACACAAGCGTCGGCTTCCTCATTTGCAGAATGGGGCAAATAATAGTACCTAAGTCAAAAAGTGGTTCTATGGATAAAAGTGGCATGTATTAAACACTTGATAAGTGGATTCTCTTACAGTTGAGACTTTTTAAGTAAAGCACTCAATCTAGTTCTTATGTACAGTGAGAACTCAGTAAGCCATAGTTATTACTGCTATTATCTTCCTTTGTCCACTGTTTTCTTTCATTTTATAATTCAGAATGTGTTCAGCCTCTACTGTCTATTAGCATCAGTCTTTTAAAATTACCTGAGTTATGCTTCAATAATTTCTTTCCCTCACATTTGCACTGGGGCTATAGATTATCTTTAATGGTACAGTGAATCTTATTTTTCTTTTATTCTTATGCCCTTCTGGGATATTCTAAAACTTACATGTGAAAACACAATCCACCTGTTTGTACATATGCAAGCATGCAGAGAGTAGCAGGTGAAAGCACAATCTATTTGTTTTCACTTACTAATCACTTACATATTTGAATGTTGCTATGCTAATAGAGAATGGTTCAGCTAGTCACTAGACAGGGTGTGAAATAACTCTTTGAGCTGTAGAACCCTGCTAAAATTCATGCCATATACACATATTTAATTTCTCAGGCTTCAATCTAACTTTAAAAAAAATGACACAAAGTAGCTTTAAAAAATATGACATTAAAATATTGAGCTGGTTCCTTTTAGGACTGCCAAAGAAATATAATACTTCTAATAGAATCTCTGTAGAGAAGGAATTTTAAATAGCTTTGTGCTCCTGAATTCACATAAAAGAAAGACAAGGTAATCTTTTAGGCGATTTAACAGTTAAGTGAGGTGTCAGCCTACAAGGCTGTATGTATCTATGGCTTGCAAATAATTTTGGTTTTGACTGTCAAAAATGAGTTCTGTATGGTATTCTAACTACCTGTCTACAAAAAGGCATTTTTAGTACTAGCTTTACCAAGTTACCTAGGTCTTACAAATGGAATGAAGAATGATTTTTTCCAATTTGATTTGACCTTGAAAACAATGGTTTATTTTTTCTTTTTTAGGTCTCAGTGTTTTGAGTGTCATCAGTTGAATACAAAATTGTCTATGTAATCCTTGATGTCACAGGAAGGAAACAAATTTATATTTAAAGTATTTCCCAAATACACACACACACGTTCTGAATGTAGGTAATTAGTATTAATAATTCATAATTGATTAAGGTGTTTTTATTTATTTATTTTTCAAACCATTCTATTGAATTTTTTTCATTGTCCAAAGTAGTGGCTGCCCTGAAGGTGTTTACTGGACACTCCCTGGATCCTAGACCCCCTGGGTTTTCACTGTCCAGAAGGGATCAGGAGTATAGAGCTCAGGATTCAGTAAGATCAAGAGTTGGAACTAGATCTCTTTTATCATCATTAATAGACTGACTAGAAAAAAGTAATCTACCATCAGGAAAGGAAAATGAAAAGGCCATTTGCCTATCTAGGGTGACCTCTGGAAGGGAAAAATTCTCTCTTGAGAGTCCACATCCTGCTCTCAAGGTGAGACGGGTTCAAATTCACACTGCTTATGTGGTCTGGGATAGTCAAGAATTAAGTTTAATTGGCTCCAGGAATCTGGCAGAAGGAACTATAAATCTCTTCAGGGATAATCTCTCATTTCAGAGTTTTCAAGGTTTCTACAGATAAGTCCCAGTCAATAGGCACTCACAATCCAAAAAACAGAACTCACAAGGAAATAACCAGCATGAATGAGTCAGAACTCATTAACAAACAGCAGAATTTGACCACCAAGGACTTAAACTGCTGGATTTCTCAAACATAGAATATAATTTATACAAATTCAAATATTTTTTAAAATTAAAAAAGGGAATTAAAAACATGAACAAGGAACAATATACATTTTTAAAAGACAGATATTTGAGAAAAAATCAAACAGCTTCTAAAAATTAAAATATACTATTAAATAGGTGGATTAAAAAGCAGATGAATATAAATGAAAGAAAGAAGAACTGGAATATATATCTAAAAGATTACTTAGACTTTAGCACAGAGAGGTAAAGAAATGAAAAGTAGGAGAGATGGAGAATATTATTAGAAAATGTAATATAAGTGTAATGAGAGTCCCAAAGGAAGAGAATAAAAAGGAACAAGGAAGAGATAACATTTGAGAGATAGTGATAGAGAATTTTCCAGAACTGATGAAAGCACGAATTACAGCTTCAGTAATCAAAGTGAATCACAAGTAAGATAAATAAATGGAAAGAAATCACACCGTGATACATTGTAATGAAACTGCAGAACACTAAGGAACCCATCTTCCCTAAAACATTTTTGAAAAGCTGCCGGAGAAAAAAGAGATTATCTTCGAAGGAATAGCAAACTGACAGCAGAGTTCCCTTGTTAGGAGATAAATATAATCCAGCAATTTTAAGTGTACAGTTCAATGAGTTTTAAAAATCTACCCAAGCCCATAATCACTAGATCAAGATATGAAACATCCAATCACCCAGAAAAGGCCCCTCATGCCCTTCTGCAGGCAGACCTGCCTCCCTCCATCCTCGTCTCCCAGCAACCACAGCTGAGCTTTTTGTCACCATAGTTGTGCCTCTTCTAGAATTTCACATAAATGGGATCATTCTATATGCACTCTTTGATTTCTGGTTTTCTTTCTTTAATGTAGTCTATTTGCTTTTGAGATTAATCTGTGTTGTTGCACATGTTAGTCATTTGTTATGTTTTTCTTAATAGTATACTGCTATAGAGATATACCACAATTAGTTTATCAATCAATAGTTCAAGGACACTTGGGTTCTTTCCAGTTTTTGGCTATTATCAATAAAGCCACCATGAACCTATAGGTGTTTATGTGGATACATGTTTTCATTTCTCCTAGGTAAATATCTACAAATGAAATGGCTGAGTCCTATAGTAACCGAATGTTTAGCCTTGCAACATGTCAGACTGGCTTCCAATGCAGCTGTACCAACAATGTGTGGGTTCCAGTTGTTCCATACACCACTAACACGTGATAATCACCATTCTTTTAAATTTTAGCCATTTTAGGGGCCTACCAAGATTATAACTTATACCATGATTCAAAACATAAGCCACAAAGCAGTCTATTGTATATATATAGCAGATAACAGTCTAAACTACCATAGACAAAATTTCACAAGCTGGAAACATCTGCAAGAAAATAACTGGTGAATGGAGGAATAAATAAATGAACGAATGTCAAATGTTGCTAACTGCAGAGGTGTTCAAAGGATGATATTGTTTTAGGCTGGAATAGTCAGAAAAGGCACTATGTGTATTTGAATCCAGATATGAAGAACAGATAAAACCTAAAAGGTAAGGAAGATAGTGTGGGTTTCAAATCCCATTCGCTTATAGAAAAAAAAGATTTCTTTTTCCTTAGTACATTATTTTCTGGAGATATACCACTGTAAATTAAGGGAGATATTTCATAACTCACTTTCTAATGAGGACATTCAATTATTATAATTGTATAGAAAAATTAAACATATTTAAATTATTTTATTCTAAAAATGTATTATTGATTTTTCTCTTATATATTCTATTTGTTATTACCCAATATTAACTTAGATCATATTGAGTCAAAAAGTTTAAGGTAGGGCTTCCCTGGTGGTGCAGTGGTTGAGAGTCCGCCTGCCAATGCAGGGGACACGGGTTCGTGCCCCGGTCCGGGAAGATCCCACATGCCGCGGAGCGGCTGGGCCCGTGAGCCATGGCCGCTGAGCCTGCGCGTCCGGAGCCTGTGCTCCGCAACGGGAGAGGCCACAACAGTGAGAGGCCCGCGTACCACAAAAAAAAAAAGTTTAAGGTAAATATATTATTGAATTATATATAGCATAATTATAAACATTATGTAAGCTATCTGAATATATAAAAGATAACTCCACAAAGTAAATAATGTATCTAACTTACATATATTTAAAATTAGTTTTTGCTAAAATGATCACCAATTACATGACATGTCAAAGGTGTAAATACCATAATCAGTTTACCTACTGTTAACTGGATCTTATCATGTAATATATACAGTGATTCATTCCATGCATGTCTTCCTAGCAAACAAATTTAAATAGAACAGTGAACTTGTAATGCATAATTTTATTTTTCAAAAAAAACCAATATGTATTATAAATGGTATTGTTGTGTTTGTTTACAGTTTTCTTTCAAAATGATTTCCTGGGTGTCCACATCATTCATCGTTTAGTTCCACAGGTTTTTCCCACATGCTAGTTACAGAAGGGGGCGGGATAAACATATTTCAGTGCTTTCTTAACGTAAGGTCCAATAATACTTAGATATTAGAGGAACTATGAACAATTTTCCATCTGTTTGTTCTGATCCCAGTCTTATAACTTTAACTTTTTAGTATTAAAAGGAATGGTTACTATTCTCTTTATTTCCTACAAACAAAATTAATGAGCCTTGGATTAATTACTAGTAAAACAAAAAATAAATGCCTCAGAGCTAAAGAGATCACCAAACAATGGCTCTTCTTTAAAAATATTTCTTTAGAATAGGAATAATAGACAATTTTGAAGCTGGAAAGCAGTGTGGCAGAGGGAAAATTAATATAGGTTTTCAAACTGGCCAGACTCTGGTTGAATTCCAGTTCTGCCACTTCCTACTTGCATGGCCTTGAGCTCATCAGTTGTAATAGAGGATAACGCTATCTGCTTCATAGAGGCGTGATGACATATGAGATAAGGCATGTAACATTTTTAGAATAGTGTCTGGCAGAATAGACCCTAATAAATGGTAAACTTCATTATCAGAATTAGGGAATAAGCTTAGCTGTTCTTATGATACAATAATTAAGGCAGCTAGAAAAAAAAACTTCTCTAATTCAAATTAATTCCACAAATAGTTATTACCCAGTGGTATCAAGAACTGTTAGGCACTAGAAATGTAAACATAAATATGACACAGACCTGCCCTGGAAGAATTTTTAGCTTAGCTAAGTAAATAGACTATTTTTTAAGCATACAATTTCAACTCAAAGTGGTAAGTCAATGGTACAGGTGCAAAGAGGGCAAAATAAGGAGCTGGGCAAGAGATATCCAACTCAGCTAGGGTTACAGGGTAGTCTTCAGGAAAAGGTAATACGTTTCATATATTATAGCCATATTTCTGAAATTATCAATATCCATGTATTACATGATGGGTACAAATTATCAGCATCCCTAAACCACCAAATTTAAGCTAAGGAAAAGGTACATAATAGTGCAATTGTGGATGAAGAATGTCACCTGCCATATCAGTAAACAAAGGATTTTGCGGCCATCAAACCATCAGCCACTATAGCCGCTCCCAGACTGTGCACCCTGAGAGGACTCAGGATAGAAAAGCAGGATACTGGCCCTAGATAGATATGGTACATGTCAAAGGAATGATTTCAATGAGTCCAGACAGACTCTGGTATCTTCCCACACATAGAAAAGCGCTAAATTCATTAACTTGAGATGTCTGGCTTTCTTTAATTAACAGTAATCTTTTGATGCTCTGACTGCCTGGCTTTTGTTGCAAAAACTCCTATATATCTGGGCTCCTCCCTTACCTCTTGGGAGCCGTCCCTCAGCTCTATCTGAGAGGCTGCCTCCATGTTTGAGTCCTCAGAAAGTTGGCCAAAGAAAACATAACTCTCAAATTTTAGGCTGTGCATTTTTTTCAACGGACACAACCAATTAAAAAAATCAGTATTTAAAAAAATAAAAAAAGAATCTGAAGGCTTCATGTACAAGCTAGGATTGAGGAAAGCCTTTTTAAGCAAGACTAAAAACCAAAAGTTATAAAATATACAAATATCTGAATATTTAAGAATTAAAAACTCTTTTGTACCATACAAAGTCAATAGATTAACACTAGCTTTGGGAAAAAAAAAATTGCCCAAATGCCATACAAAGGGAAAATATCTACACCATAAAAATAACTTCATAGTCACTCACATTAAAAAAAAAAAAAAGACAAACAATCCAACAGAAAATGGGTAAAAGATATAAATAGGCAAGTTACAGATGAGACGTATGAAAAACCACTCAAATTTGCTAGCATTCAGGAAAATACAAATTAAACACAAGATACTACTTTATAACCAACAGCTGAAAAATTTTAAAGAGCTTTAATACCTACTGGTGGCAGAAGTATAGGAAAAGTATACTCTTTCACATTACTGGTAGAAATATGAAGAGTTATAATCTTTTTGGAAAGCAATCTGGCAACATCTATAAAATTTTAAAAATTCATTTGCCTTATGACCTAGCAATTCCACTCCTGGGATTCAATGCCATAAAAATAATTGTATAAGGACACAGGTACAACAATGTTTATTACAACGTTGTTCATTATGGCAAAAAAATTGGAACCAAAGAAAATTACTAAAAACAGAGGAATGGTTTAATAAATGATGGAGGGCCCATACCATAGAATACTGTACAACCCATAAAAAGAACAAAAATAAAGCCATTAACTGACTTGAGATTTTTCAAAAAGTACTATTGAATGATAAAAGTAGAAAAGTACATATGATATGTTTCCACTTTTGTGAAAAAAATGTTGACAAAAAGTCAGTATATATATAAATGTGAATATAGGAAGCACTGTTTCAGAATAAAGAAAATCATATTGGGGATACACAAGAGGCTATAGACCTGAGTGAGGGATGGGGAAACTAATACAAGAGAAAGGAGAAAGAAGGAAGAGCAAAGACAAAAAAGCAAAAAAAACAAAAAAAAGAAAAAAAGGCATTTCTAAATAACACATTATGATATTACCATATTCATGCCTTCATGTAAATTTTAAGTGGGTTCATATCAAAGCTAACTACAATAGACAAAATAGAAATATATTTATATGTACATATATAAATGCAAAGCATAAAAGAAACATTTAGAGAAGAGCTAAAAAGCATGGCTTCATAGCAGTTCTAGCAGAAACTAGACAAAAAATAACAATAAAGAGTAAAATAAACACTACTTTATAAAAGCCAGAAGTGTTAATTGGGTGTAATATTTCCAGGCGTCCTCCCATCTTGGGTCTTTCCTCTTAGGCTGAATACATCAGCAGATAAATGTTGCAGGGGGACAGGGACAAATGGTATACCAGTTTATGGAAATATCCTTCATTTTGTTATACTTAAGGGTCCTCAATTAGCCACTCACTGCACTAAGTAAAGGATCTGTCAAATGTTAGTTCCAGTAGGATGCCTATTAACATAAATCATTTCTATTGAAGTAATGATTATGAAATGTCTTCATACTTAGAAGTCCAAAAAATTTGGATTCAGTCCACAGATGCCGAAGGTATAGGGCAGGCAAATTTTCACCTCTGCCCTCTTAGAATTTTCAGCTGAGCCTGAGAAGTAAACTGACAGAAACTGATTAACCGGAGAAAAGCAAATTTGGCCCCAGATGTGGAGGGCCAACTGTCCTGCGCCATTGTATATAAGGGACTTGAGCTTCCCTGGATATTGGTATTTGGGGGGGTCCTGGAACCAATTCCCCTCCGATACTGAGGAATATACTTGTATAAATATACACAAATTTATATAAACTTTATGTTACACAGGAGCCCTCATAAGGAATGAAGACACAAAGAAAGGCAGAACCTACATGATTTTTTATAGTTGGCTGAACAGAGAGGTAATTATGGAGAAGTAAATGAATTATGTGCAGAGGCTAAAGGAAGATAAGAATTATCATAGAAGGTCCATTTGTGTAGAATTCTTTGGGTCTCAACTTCTTGTCCTTGATGATAATAATGTTACTTTGCTTCTATTACAGAGGACATAACTCACATGAGAATTTCATCTCCTGCTTTTAAGAAAAAACAGGGAATAGGATTTGCTATTTTTCAAGTCCTTTTAAATCAAAATAATCCTTATGCCAAGGTGGCATATTTTGGAGTGGCATATTCTGCCACCCTTCACAGGCAAAAGCAAACAAAAAATATAAAACACAACAAAACCGCCAAACCAAATACGAACAACAACAAAAGAAACCATGTTCTCGACTTCCTGAGAGACGGCTCCCCATCTGTGATTAAAATTAAAAGAGAAAGATATAAGAGTGGGGGGTACCTACTGATGGGCTGAGGCTGCTCTAGTCCTCCCTGACATAAAATTCATAAAGAATCAAAAGAGAGCCTCTAGCTGCAAAATCAGTTGTTTTTCCTGGGTTCATTTTAATGAAAAAACTTAGCCACCATTCAACATAGTCATTAGAATGAAACTTATCCTCTGTGGGGTGGAAAGCTCTGGAAACCTTCTGCCTCTGCACTCCTGTTTCAGAGTTGATGACTTAATGTTTTTAAGCCACTGTTTAGGCCTTCTAGGACACAAAGAACAGTCTAATCAGGGCATATGAACTGACCAATTTGCTTTCTTTTCCTCTCTTCTTTGTGGAGGCCTGCAATTTTATTTTTTAAGAATCTGTTCCTCTGTTAACTCTGCTCATTATTTATTGCCTACAATGGTTATGGAAATATTTGATCTTCAAAGTGTAGCATGATGCAGTATCTTTATTTTTTAACACCTTTATTGGAGTACAATTGCTTCACAGTGTTGTGTTAGTTTCTGCTGTATAACAAAGTGAATCAGCTATATGCAAATGTATATCTCCATATCCCTTCCCTCTTGCATCTCCCTCCCACCTTCCTTATCCCACCCTGCTAGGTGGTAGCAAAGCACCGAGATGATTTCTCTGTGCAATGCAGTTGCTTTCCACTAGCTGTCTATTTTACACTTGGTAGTGTATATATACTACTCTTGCACTTCGTCCCAGCTTCCCCTTCCCCCACCGCCTGTGTCCTCAAGTCCATTCTCTACGTCTGCATCTTTATTCCTGTCCTGCCCCTAGGTTCATCAGAACGTTTTTTTTTTATTCCATATATGTGTATTAGCTATTTGTTTTTCCTTTCTGACTTACTTCACTGTTGGACAGACTCTAGGTCCATCCACCTCACTACAAATAACTCAATTTCATTTTTTTTAATGGCTGAGTAATATTCCATTGTATATGTGTGCCACATCTTCTTTATCCATTCATCTGTCGATGGACACTTAGGTTGCTTCCATGTCCTGGCTATAGGAAATAGTACTGCAATGAACATTGGGGTACATGACTTTTTTGAATTATGGTTTTCTCAGGGTATATGCCCAGTAGTGGGAGTGCTGGATCATATGTTAGTTCTATTTTTAGCTTTTTAAGGAATCTCCATACTGTTCTCCATAGTGGCTGTATCAATTTACATTCCCACAAACAGTGCAAGAGGGTTCCCTTTTCTCCACACCCTCTCCAGCATTTATTGTTTGTAGATTTTTTGACGATGGCCATTCTGACTGGTGTGAGATGATATCTCATTGTAGTTTTGATTTGCATTTCTCTAATGATTAGTGATGTTGAGCATTCTTTCATGTGGTTGTTGGCAATCTGTATATCTTCTTTGGAGAAATGTCTATTTAGGTCTTCTGCCCATTTTTGGATTGGGTTGTTTGTTTTGATATTGAGCTGCTTGAGCTGCTTGTAAAGTTTGGAGATTAATCTGTGTCAGTTGCTTCGTTTGCAAATATTTTCTCCCATTCTGAGGGTTGTCTTTTCATCTTGTTTATGGTTTCCTTTGCTGTGCAAAAGCTTTTAAGTTTCATTAGGCCCCATTTGTTTATTTGTGTTTTTATTTCCATTTCTCTAGAAGGCAGGTCAAAAAGGATCTTGCTGTGATTTATGTCATAGGACGTTCTGCCTATGTTTTCCTGTAAGATTTTATAGTGTCTGGTCTTACATTTAGGTCTTTAATCCATTTTGAGTTTATTTTTGTGTATGGTGTTAGGGAGTGTTCTAATTTCATTCTTTTACATGTAGCTGTTCAGCTTTCCAGCACCACTTACTGAAGAGGCTGTCTTTTCTCCATTGTATATTCTTACCTCCTTTATCAAAGATAAGGTGACCATAGATGCGTGGGTTTATCTCTAGGCTTTCTATACTGTTCCATTGGTCTACATTTCTGTTTTGGTGCCAGTACCATACTGTCTTGATTACTGTAGCTTTGTAGAATAGTATGAGGTCAGGGAGCCTGATTTTTCCAGCTCCGTTTCCTTCTCAAGATTGTTTTGGCTATTCTGGGTCTTTTGTGTTTCCATACAAATTGCACACTTTTTTGTTCTAATTCTGTGAAAAATGCCATTGGTAATTTGATAGGGATTGCAATGAGCCTGTAGATTGCTTTGGGCAGTGCAGTCATTTTCACAACATAGATTCTTCCAATCCAAGAACAATCCATCTGTTGGTATAATCTCTAATTTCTTTCATCAGTGTCTTATAGTTTTCTGCATACAGGTCTTTTGTCTCCTCAGGTGGGTTTATTCCTAGGTATTTTATTCTTTTTGTTGCAATGGTAAATGGGAGTGTTTCCTTAATTTCTCTTTCAGATTTTTCATCATTAGTGTATAGGAATGCAAGTTTTCTGTGCATTAATATGGTATTCTCCTACTCTACCTAATTCATTGATTAGCTCTAGTAGTTTTCTGGTGGCATCTTTAGGATTCTCTATGTATAGTATCATGTCATCTGCAAACAGTGACACTTTTACTTCTTCTTTTCTGATTTGGATTCCTTTTATTTCGTTTTCTTCTCTGACTGCTGTGGCTAAAACTTCCAAAACTACGTTGAATAATAGTGGTGAGAATGGGCCACCTTGTCTTGTTCCTGATCTTAGAGGAAATGTTTTCAGTTTTTCATCATTGAAAACGATGTTGGCTGTTTGTTTGTCATATTTGGCCTTTATTATGGTGAGGTAGGTTCCTCTATGCCTACTTTCTGGAGAGTTTTTATCATAAATGGGTGTTGAATCTTGTCAAAAGCTTTTTCTTCATCTATTGAGATGATCATATGGTTTTTCTCTTTCAATTTATTAATATGGTGTATCACATTGATTGATTTGCATATATTGAAGAATCCTTGCATTCCTGGGATAAACCCCAGTTGATCATGATGTATGATCCTTTTAATGTGCTGTTGGATTCTGTTTGCTAGTATGTTTTGAGGATTTTTGCATGTAAGTTCATCAGTGATATAGGCCTATAGTTTTCTTTTTTTGTGGCACTTTTGTCTGGTTTTGGTATCACGGTGATGGTGGTCTCATAGAATGACTTTGGGAGTCTTCCTCCCTATGCTGTATTTTGGAAGAGTTTGAAAAGGATAGGTGTTAGCTCTTCTTTAAATGTTTGATCGAATTCACCTGTGAAGCCATCTGGTCCTGGGCTTTCATTTGTTGGAAGATTTTTAATCACAGTTTCAATTTCAGTGCTTGTGATTGGTCTGTTCATATTTTCTTTTTCTTCCTGGTTCAGTCTTGGAAGGTTGTGCTTTTCTAAGAATTTGTCCATTTCTTCCAGGTTGTCCAGTTTGTTGGCATATAGTTGCTTCTGGTAATCTCTCATGATCCGTTGTCTTTCTGCAGTGTCAGTTGTTACCTCTCCTTTTTCATTTCTAATTCTGTTGATCTGAGTCTTCTCCCTTCTTTTCTTGATGAGTGTGGCTGATGGTTTATCAATTTTATTTATCTTTTCAAAGAACCAGCTTTTAGTTTTATTAATCTTTGCTCTCATTTCCTTCATTTCTTTTTCATTTATTTCTGATCTGATCTTTATGATTTCTTTCCGTCTGCTGTGGGGTTTTTTTGTTCATTTTTTTCTAATTTCTTTAGTTGTAAAGTTACGTTGTTTCTTTGAGATGTTTCTTGTTTCCTAAGGTAGGACTGTATTGCTATAAACTTCCCTCTTAGAACTGCTTTTGCTGCATCCCATAGGTTTTGGGTCATTGTGTTATCATTGTCGTTTTCTTTCTAGGTATTTTTTGACCTCCTCTTTGATTTCTTCAGTGATCTCTTGGTTATTTCATAGTGTATTGTTTAGCCTCCATGTGTTTGTATTTTTTACAGTTTTTTTTCCTGTCATTGATATCTAGTCTCATAATGTTGTGTTCAGAAAAGATACTTGATATGATTTCAATTTTGTTAAATTTACCAAGGCTTGATTTGTGACCCAAGATATGGTCCATCCTGGAGAATGTTCCATGAGCACTTGGAAAGAAAGTGTATTCTGTTGTTTTTGGATGGAATGTCCTGTAAGTATCAATTAAGTCCATCATGTTTAATGTGTCATTTAAACCTTGTGTTTCCTTATTTATTTTCATTTTGGTTGATGTGTCCATTGATGAAAGCGGGGTGTTACAGTCCCTTACTAATTTTGTGTTACTGCTGATTTCTCCTTTTATGGCTGTTAACATTTGCCTTATGTGTTGAGGTGCTCTTATATTGGGTGCATAAATATTTACAATTGTTACATCTTCTTCTTGGACTGATCCCTTGATCATTATGAAGTTGGCCCTCTTTGTCTCTTGTAATGGTCTTTATTTTAAAGTCTACTTTGTCTGATATGAGAATTGCTACTCCAGCTTTGTTTTGCTTTCCATTGGCATGCAATATTTTTTCCATCCCCTCAGTTTCAGTCTGTATGTGTCCCTAGGTCTGAAGTGGGTCTCTTGTAGACAGCATATATATGCGTCTTGTTTTTGTATCCATTCAGCCAGTCTATCTCTTTTTCTTGGAATATTTAATGCATTTACATTTAAGGTAATTATCAATATGTGTGTTCCTATTTCCATTTGCTTAATTGTTTTGGGTTTGTTATTGTAGGTCTTTTCCTTCTCTTGCATTTCCTGCCTAGAGAAGTTTCTTTAGCATTTGTTGTAAAGCTGGTTTGGTGGTGCTGAATTCTCTTAGCTTTTGTTTGTCCGTAAAGGTTTTAATTTCTCCTTCGAATCTGAATGAGATCCTTGCTGGGTAGCGTAATCTTAGTTGTAGCTTTTTCCCTTTCATCACTTTAAACATGTCCTGCCACTCCCTTCTGGCTTGCAGAGTTCCTGCTGAAAGATCAGCTGTTAACCTTATGGGGATTCCCTTGTATGTTATTTGTTGCTTTTCCCTTGCTGCTTTTAATATTTTTTCATTGTATTTAATTTTTGATAGTTTGATTAATATGTGTCTCAGTGTGTTTCTCTTTGGGTTTATCCTGTATGGTACTCTCTGGTCTTCCTGGACCTGATTGCCTATCTCCTTTCCCATGTTAGGGAAGTTTTCAACTATAACCTCTTCAACTATTTTCTCAGACCCTTTCTTTTTCTCTTCTTCTGGGACCCCTATAATTCGAATGTTGGTGTGTTTAATGTTGTCCCAGTGGTGTCTGAGACTGTCCTCAATTCTTTTCATTCTTTTTTCTTTATTCTGTCCCCTGGCAGTTATTTCCACCATTTTATCTTTCAGCTCACTTATCCGTTCTTCTGCCTCAGTTATTCTCTTATTGCTTCCTTCTAGAGAATTTTAAATTTTATTTAATGTGTTGTTCATCACTGTTTGTTTGCTCTTCAGTTCTCCTAGATCCTTGTTAATTATTTCTTGTATTTTCTCCATTCTGTTTCTGAGATTTTGGATCATCTTTACTATCATTACTCTGAATTCTTTTTCAGGTAGGTTGCCTATTTCTTCTTCATTTATTTGGTCTTGTAGGTTTTTACCTTGGTCCTTCATCTGTAACATATTTTTTTTTTCATTTCTTTTTTTTTTTTGATGGGTGGTATTGTATTGCTGTCTTACTGGTTGTTTGGCCTGAGATGTTATGCACCGGAGTTTGCAGGCAGTTGGATAGAGCTGGGTCTTCGTGCTGAGACGAGGACTTTTGGGAGGTCTCACTCTGATTGATATTCCCTGGGGTCTGAGTTTCTCTGTTAGTCCAGTGGTTTGGACTCGGAGCCCCCACCACAGGAGCTCGGGTCTGACCCCCAGCCTGGGAACCAAGATCCCACAAGCTTCGTGGTGTGGTTAAAAAAAAAAAAAAAAGGAGGAAAGAAAGAAAAAGGGGAGCAGTAAAATATCAAAAGATAAAATAAAATTGGAAAGATAAAAAATATATTAGGAAAAATAAAACTATAATTGAAACAACTGCAACAAGGAAAATTAAAACCACAAGAGAAAAAAGAAAATAAAAAAGGAGTGGGGGGGAACAAGCCATAAAGAGAGATCACTAACAAAGTATAAAGAATAAAATAAAATTAGAAAAATAAAAGATTAGGGAAAATAAAAATGTAAAAGAGTCAACAACAATGAAATAACAAGGTAAAACAGAGCCCCAATCTAAAAGAGGAAAAAAGAAAAGAAAAAAGAAAAAAAAAAAGCCTTGGCTATGGGGGCGGAGTTTAGGCAAATGTTGTAACTTAAAAAGGGGCAGGGTTTAGGGTGGGGCGGAGTTTAGTCGGGTTGGGGGATGACGTTTGAGCGTGGGGCGAGGCGTCTGCTTAGGACCTGCTCACAGAAGGGGAGAGGCAGCACGTGGACAGTCTCTGGAGTGTGGGGTTCCAGAGTTTGGAGGTAGGGCTCTGAGTGAGGGTGTGTGGGTGGGGTTTAGGCCCAGCACATTGGAGGGGGTCTCTGAGTGTAGAGGTGGGGCCCTGGGTGGGGATGTAGGGGAGGGGCTTGGGCTCTGCGGCAGGAGGGAGGCTCCGAGGGCAGAGGATTAGGCCTGGGAGGCCAACAGGCTTCCCGGTGCCTAAGTGGACGGGGAAAGCACTGGCCCCGTTCCCTTCTGTTCCTTTGAGCCCCTCCCCCTATCCCCCCCAGGGTCTCCCCGTCACCATTGGATCCTTAACCATGGGTGGGTCCCACAGGGTGTAGGAACCCCTTCCCTCCCCCAGCCGCCCCTCAGGGGTCCTGGTCAGGAGGGCTGGCCTTTACTTTTGCTCCCCCTTCCCTCTGTTCCACTCCCTCAGGACCCCCGCGGCTGGAGGGGGCCGAGGTGGGCAGAGGATCAGGCCCAGGATCTCAACAGGTTCCTGGGAGTCCAAGTGGGCAGGGGAAACATGGCCATGCTCCTTTTTGATCCTCTGCCCTCCCAATGGACCCCCAATTTACCCCTTTGGGCGTGGGATCCCTTCACCTCTCCCAGCCGCCCCTGAGGGGCACCAGTCCTGTCCCACCTCCATTTCTCCTCCCCCTTCATTCCCCCAACGCCGCACGTCCTACCCGGTCGCTGGGGGTTCCTCCCATCCCCTTAGGTGTCAGTGGTCCCCTACCGGTGCCTGGTAGGTGCTCTAGTTGTCATGCAGTATCTTTTTTTTTTTGCGGTACGCGGGCCTCTCACTGTTGTGGCCTCTCCCATTGCGGAGCACAGGCTCCGGACGCGCAGGCTCAGCGGCCATGGCTCACGGGCCCAGCCGCTCTGCGGCGTGTGGGATCTTCCCAGACCGGGGCATGAACCTGTGTCCCCTGCATAGGCAGGCGGGCTCTCAACCACTGCGCCACCAGGGAAGCCCCATGCAGTATCTTTTGAAATAACTTTACATTTAGTTTTTTTTAATCACTGTTTTTTTTAAGTGTTAATTACCTACCAATAACATTTCAGTACACAACTATATCACAAGGACCAACTGGATTTTGGTTAAATTCAAATTGAGATCCTTCTTTTTAGATGATCAATATTGCAAAGCAGTAGAACTAACTAATCAAAGTCAGCAGGGATTAGTTTAGTCATCGGTCATTTTCCAACCAAATATTCCTTAATATGTCTTTATTTAACACTTTCATTCAAACAAAGTACTACGGAGAGAGAATATAATGATTTCTTAAAAGAATTTCCATACTAGATTACACATTCGACAGCTATAGACTATTCTTCATAAAATATAAATATGAATCAAACAGGTTTTATGAAGTACCAAATAAGGAATCTTGCTAATTTAAGTCCCAATTGCTTCAGCCTACAAGAACCTGTATTATAATCCACATTATAATGTTTAGAATGCCAGCATTCATATATAAATAGGTGAGTGAATCGTTGGAAAGTCACAAAAGATGATGTTTTTCCTTCCCTAGTCATAGAACTATCACATGGTGGCAGGGCCCTTACCTAGGAATTCTCTGGGCTGCAAAGCATGAACGAGGTTATGGGTCGAATACCTGGAGGCCATATGGTTTGCTGTAAACATAAAGTTTACTTAAGGCTTCCTAGGATATTTTGTTTCATAATTACCTTTGAATATTTGCTACCAATGACCTAAGTTTCAGGGAAGTAGACAGCAATTTTATCTGCTTCCAAGAAATGTGCTCTGGAGTAGAAGCCTGACTTTTCCATTGTGGAAGAGAAAATACAGGGAATGTTCAATTCAGATAGAAAGAACAGGAAATCACTTTTAATGAGGTCTTATTAAACTTCTAATGCAACCCAGAATAATATTAAACAGCATAAAATTGACTTCTATATCCACTGAGTTCGTATGGTGAAGCCTGACCTGTAAGAAACTGGATTCATGCGGATAAAGTAAATCTTAAAAAGATGTAATTTTTTTCATCTTGTTGTGAAGATATAAATTGACGAGTAAATCCTCCCTTCATAGACACATCCTCTTGATGTTCTGCCATGTAGGCCAATTGCTATCCTCATAAAGTAAATTTTTAAATAATATAAATCACCTTGTGAAACTTTGAAACCAGATGGAAAAGCCACAGCTAAAAGGAAAAAAAAAACATTTTTATTTATACCTGGGGTCCAACAACTACTTGCGTCCTCCTTAGCTCCCACACTGGTCCAAACCACCAGCATCTCCTTCCTGGACTCCTGCAGTTACCTCCTCACTGGTTTTCATGTCTCTGCTCTCCTCTATCTTTAGTCATTCTCCATACAAGTCTAATCATGTCATATTTCTGCCGTGTTGAAAAATTTCCAGGGGCTTCCCCTCACACTTAGAATAAAGTCCAAATTTCTTACTGTAACCTACAAGCCCTTACATCCAAGATTCTGGGCCTTGGAACTATAGATATTTTGAACAAGATATTTCTTAGCCATGAGGAGCTGTCCTGTGCAATTTGGGATGCTTAGTAGTACCCCTGGCTTCCACCCACTAGATGCCAGTAGCGTCCCTTTCACAGCTGTGACAACCAAAAATATCACCAGGCATTGCCAAGTTGGGGGCAAAGTCTCCCCCTCCAGGAATCACTGCTCTGCGTGATGTGGCCCCTCACTATGCCTCTGTCCTCATCTCCTCTGGCTCACTCGACTTCAATCACAGCAGCCTCTTCCATGTGCCTCCCACAGACCAAGAGCCCACCTGACTCTGGCCCTTTTCTGCACTTCCTGTTCTCTGCATGGAATGCTCTTTGTGTTCTACGTCCCTGCTTAAATGTTCTCTCTCTTTCCCTAAAACAGCTCCGCCCGCCACCCTCTACCCCTTAGCATACTTTTCTGCATAGCACTTATCTGCTCCTTAGCTTAATAATCTATCTCACTGTTTACGTGATTTTTGTCTATCTCCCTGACTTGACAAAATTCCACAATGCCAGAGACTTGAACTGTTTTGTTTAACACTGTCTTCCTAATTTCTAAAACAGCGCCTGTCTATATTTTCCATAGGTGTTCAGTAAGTATATACTGACTAAATGGGTGAACAAGTGTGAATTCTGGTAGTAGTCCTCTTTAGAATACTGTAAACAATTTGTGGTTGCTGTTTCTCTAATTTTGATAATAGCTTCATATAATATCCTAAATTGAAGAGGATTTTAGAAGTCTTCAGGTAACACAGTCATTTTACAAGTAAGAAATTTGAGGCCTGGAGAGGTTACTTTGTCAACAATGATTAGACTTAGTTTATCTTAATTGACCTTTAAAAATCAAAATGATGAAAACCAAAATTTTTCAGGGCTTCTCTTATAATCTTCCTTTTGGGTATTTTACTCTCATTAATGGACATTTCACTTACAAACTAAACTTTTAGAAAATATGAACTGAATGTGGATATAGGCATTGAGTATAAGATCATTATTTAAGAAGGCTATTAGTTGCCATCTTATTAAGTAAAGATGATTTGTCTTAGATATTTAGATAGGAAAATCACTCAGTAACATATCAGATTGTAAAAGGAATCAATGAGAGAATATCAATGGCCTATAGTTCATAGAAATTGCATTAATTTAAGGTTATAAACTAAAATAATTCGGAATATGTAAAGCATAGAATTAGATACTTGGCATAAGCACTATTTGAATGGATTCATTTTATGGACTTTATAGACTGATTTGCATCAAAGTTGTAGGACTACATGGGGAATAAACATTACTGAAACAAACATACACTGTAGTTTATGATAATTTTTAACATGAGTAGTGAGATTCATTCCTATCAATTCAACTCAATTTACATTTATTAAAATGAGCATCTAAAATAGTACACTATTTTGGAGGGTTCAGGAAGATTAAAAAGCTAAGAATGGCAAAGCGTCTGACCTAAAAAACCTTATAATATAATATAATACAAGAGATGAAGTAAGTACATGGAAATCACAACACAAACGGAATCTGATAAATGCTGGATTTGAGACATAATAATGATGATAATTGACTACTATCTGTTGAGTCCTTATTATGGACCAAGTAGTAGACTAAATGATAGTAATTTAGACTTTCTTAAGCAAAGAAAATAGTAAAGGATTTGAACACTGATACACAAAAAACTGTGTACTTAACTACTATTCTGCACTCCTTTAAGAAAAAAATTAATTCTGACTAGGCTGATCCTGATCTGGGATGTTAGATGATGATAATTGCATATCTACTACTAACAGCTTTCCCTCCTACAAATGATCAGCCTATAACCATAATACCTAAAAAAAATAAATAAAAAACAAAAATACACCCAAGTTTTTGGAGCTGATTATTCCCAAATCGAAATTCTGCATGATTCCCTTGTCATAAGCATTCTATCCTTAGCACAATATTATTAATCTTCAAGTCATGGTCAAGTCTGTGATTGCCCTGTAGATTTATTTTGGATAGGATATTAGGATTAGAGAAGTTTCACTTATTACTTATCCTTATAATTATATTTTTTAAAACTATCCTATTACTTCTTTCCCATAAAAGAAACAAAAGTAAAAAGGATGAATACATTCATCATTTCCCCTAAATTTTCAATTACAATAAATTTTTTCTGGGTAGTTGTGTCTAATAGACATTTAGAGGAGCACACAGCTAGTCTTGGGAGATCTGGAAAGGTACTGCACAGCAAGTAATATCTAACACTAAGAGACGAATCAAAGGTAGCAAAAAGAATGTTAGGAAAAGGCATTTCAGGCAAAAGGAAAGCATGTTCAAAGGCAGGAAATGAGAGAGCAGAAAGTGCCTCATAGGTTAATATTAGAAGAACTCTTGAGTTCTGTAGTTTGTCTGGAGCATGGGTATGATGGTACATATGGTACCATATTTCAAAGAGATTAGAAATCCTCTCATCCAACACATTCCAGATTGATAAGTGTCAGGTAATCTTTTTTAAGTTGGCAAGGCAAGGAATTATACCAAAATCTCATACATTCATTTCTTAATCATATCATTGTATTATAAAACATATAATGCCCAATTAATTCACCAGTCATTTGAGATAAGAAGTCATTCTCTTTGGGTATAAGTGCACAAGTTGAAATTCTGAGAAGTCTTTTATAAACCATACTCATACTACACTGTTTATAAACCCCAGTTTTAGTTTCTTTACATTGGAGTGAAAACTTAAAGATATTTGTGACAAAATCTGAATACAGAATCCTTCTAGACTTTTACAAATTCTCCGCAGGCTTTCACAGTTGTCTCACCACATTTGACAGCCATTTAGAAAAGAAAACTCATTACAAGTTAGTCTTTCAAAACATCTGAGAGTTTTTTTTTCTTTTCCACGTTTCATCAATTTGTATAACATTTAATTAAATTAGATGTGTACGATAATAGGTATAACTAGCATAAACATGCATGGGAATAAACACAACTGATTTCTTTTAGGCATACATTTTAGCTGGTGGGAACGAAAGTACATAGTATTATAGAGTATAACCTTTTTTTTGTTTGTTTGTTTTTTTGCGGTACGCGGGCCTCTCACTGTTGTGGCCTCTCCCGTTGCGGAGCACAGGCTCCGGACGCGCAGGCTCAGTGGCCATGGCTCACGGGCCCAGCCGCTCCGCGGAATGTGGGATCTTCCCGGACCGGGGCACGAACCCATGTCCCCTGTATCGGCAGACGGACTCTCAACCACTGCGCCATCAGGGAAGCCCCTAGAGTATAACCTTTTAGCTGTGAGTATTCTGGGTTACAGGGCTCAGACAAATGTTTTACAGAAGGAATAGAGAGCTTGAGTGAATCAAGCTTGTCCAACTGAAGGCTTCATTTAAGAGAGCATCTGTTTAGTTCAGTGTGGCAGATCAGCCAGACAGGAGGATGCAACACCAAGGAAAATGAAGGTTGGAGAGAAGAACCAGTTGAGCCTTGCTCACAGTGCTTGTGAGCAAGCCTCTAGAACTAGGGAGCTTATTAGGAAAGGCAGTAGGAGCAGTGCTTCAGAACATGGACTCAGGAGCTAGTCTGCCTGAGTGTGAATGCTATCTCTCTATTCATTAGTCATGTGACTTTGGGCAAGTTCCTTATACTATACAACTCTTAATAGTCAATCAGTCCCCACAACTTAAAAAAAAAGTCCTTATTCCTGAGATGTTGTTAGGATTAGAAGAGCTAATATTGTAATTATGTGCTCAAAAGAGGCACTCAATTAACATCAACTTTATTATTATTATTATTTTTTTTGCGGTACGCGGGCCTCTCACTGTTGTGGCCTCTCCCGTTGTGGAGCACAGGCTCCGGACGCACAGGCTCAGCGGTCATGGCTCACGGGCCCAGCCGCTCCGCGGCATGTGGGATCTTCCCGGACTGGGGCACGAACCCACGTCCCCTGCATCGGCAAGTGGACTCTCAACCACTGCGCCACCAGGGAAGCCCTCATCAACTTTATTATTATGCCAAAGTGTAGAACAATAAGTTTCTAGATATACCGTCCCAGGGCATAATCATGACTTAATATGTGCAAAGTACTTTGAATAGGGCCTGGCATGTAATTACAGTTTTGTATTAATTTGTTGTTATGAGCCGTTTATAAGTTTTAAATGAAAGAGTGATCAGGTTTGCACTTTAGAAGGAACCATGCCAACAGTGAGTGGGAGAGATTGGGGAATGAGGTGGGGGTCAGATCAGGAGAGAATGCTTGGTAGGTGATAGGTGCTGGGCTAAGACACTCCCAGGGCGGACAGGTAAGAGGACAAGTAGAGGTCAGGACTTACTCATGTGACAGAACTGGGAGTGCTGGCTGCCTGATTGGATGCAGCTTAGGAGCGAGAGGGAGGAACTGAAGACATTTATCACAGATGCTTTTTTCCATGCAGCTGCACTCAAATACTACATCTCTTTTGGTTTATGGGTAAACTCAGGAAAGTAGTAAGAAAGTCAAAGCATGTATTTCTAAGAAATTCACAAAATCAGCTACAAAAGGAGCAAAAGCCTTATCTTTATCAACAGTCTCTCTGCATCCAGCAACCTCAGTGACCAGAATTAACTGACCCCTTTCTTATTAAGCCATCAGACTTCTCTCTCCCCTTCAAAATTATTTATACTTTAGTATCACTAAACCATGCAGGTAGTCTGAAGATCCAGACATGAGAAGTCTTGTGGAACAATTCTTTGAACATCTTTCTTTTAATATGAACTTGCTGGATAACTGATTTAGTGTTCATTCTGAGAAAACTCTGTACAACAAAGTCAAGTAGCAAAATCATTATGCTCCCTCTATTGAAATGTGAAAGCTTTTGAGGATGTTTCAGATTTTTCGGTGTACAATCTTCCCTAGAATTAGGCAAATATTTATGCTTAAAGTGTAATTAAGTTTTCTAAAAACCACACAGAGGGAGAAACATACCCTAACCTTAAAGAACTGCCAACATGCCCTCTTTATTATGTAAAAGACAAAAACTAATATTTGGCTAAATAGGTAACCATGTAACTACAGAAGCCCTGTTTTCAACTTTTTATGCATAGAAGCCTTTTCATATGTATTTGGATTCCTTTTTGTTTTAGAGAATTTAGATAATAGGGTAACAATTTACACAATAAAGCTGGGTTTATGGAGTAGTAAAATAACTGTATTCACAAGTGAAATTTAAGTTCTCAGTTCAGTTAATTTAATAAACATTTATTGAGTACTCTGTAGGTGCCATACACTGGGATATAAAAATGAAAAAAGATACAGTCCATTTTTTCAAGGAACTTCAAATTTAGTGGGAAAGATGGACGTTAATCAAGAAATCATTTAAAATGTAATATCATGTGTGACTGACAAGGGATTAAGTTCCAAAATATACAAACAGCTGATATAGCTCAATATGAAAAAAACAACCCAATCAGAAAATGGGCAGAAGACATAAATAGACATTTCTCCAAAGGCATATAGATGGCCAACAGACACATGAAGAGATGCTCAACATCACTAATTAATAAAGAAATGCAAATCAAAACCACAATGAGGTATGACCTCACACCAGTCAGAAAGGCCATTATCAAAAAGTCTACAAATAATAAATGCTGGAGAGGGTGTGGAGAAAAGGGAACCCTCCAACAGTATTTGTGAGAATGTAAATTGGTGCAGTCACTATGAAGAACAGTATGGAGGTTCCTTAAAAAAACTAAAAATAGAGTTACCATATGATACAGCAATCTCACTCATGGGCATATATCTGGAGAAAACTCTAATTCGAAAAGATACATACACCCCAATGTTCATAGCAGCACTATTTACAATAGCCAAGACATGGAAGCAACCTAAATCGACAGATGAATGGATAAAGAAGATATGGTGTGCGTGTGTGTGTGTGTGTGTGTATCGATATATAATGGAATATTACTCAGACATCAAAAAGAATGAAGTAATGGCATTTGCAGCAACATGGATGGACCTAGAGATTCTCATACTAAGTGAAGTAAGTCAGAGAAAGACAAATATCATATCACTTATACGTGGAATCTAAAAAAATGATACAAATGAACTTATTTACAAAACAGACTCACAGACATAGAAAACAAACTTATAGTTATCAAAGGCAATGGGGATGGGGATACAGATACATGCTACTATATATAAAACAGATAAACAAGGATCTACTGTATAGCACAGGGAACTATATTCAGTATCTTGTAATAACCTATGATGGAAAAGAATCTGAAAAAGAATATATATATATATATATATATGTATATAACTCAATGACTATGCTGTACTCCTAAAACTAACACAACATTGTAAATCAACTATATTTCAATTTAAAAAGATGTAATATCATAGCTATGCTAAGAACTGTGAAAGAAAGGAACTTGAAGCCACAAATACTTATAACAGAGGAATCCGACCTAGTCTGGGAGAATGAAGGGAGGTGTGAAGAGAAAGTTAGCTTCAGGCAGATTGAGAGCATATGCAGAAGTCCCATGTCCAAAGGAAATCCAGGACATTTGGGAGACTGAAAGAAGGCCAGAGTAGCAGGAAGGCAAAAGGAGTGGGAAAGGAGAATAAAATGATGAAAGAGTGATGAGCAGGGACCAAACTGTGCTGCACTCTGCTGGGAGAATTAAGAATTATTGTCCAATGATTTTCTTTATTCAGTTGATTAGGTGCCTAAATAAATAGTTTAGCTAAGGTAGATGAAATAACTGCATATTTAATCACAAGGAAATGAGTTCATGTTTCATAGAAATACAGTTTTTAATGGCCCTAAAAGAAGTACCTGAGCAGAGAGGACTGTGCAGCAGGACAGGGTGTAATGAGGTTACAGGACTTTCACCTAAAGGTACTGGAGAAAATGTCTAACGCGCTGACACCCAGAGAACAGTGCCGTGAAATTACTCTACTTCTACTGCCCAGGAAACACGGAGGCTAGGCTCTGTTAAGGTAAAATCCTGAAGAAGGAAACATTCACCTCTATAGCCTTTTGTTGGTGAACATCCTTCTCTTTGAGAAACCACTCTCTGGTCTAACACGAACTATCCCCACCTCCAGGCCCTCTTGAGTGCCCCTCCGTCCTGATGCAGCCCTCCGAAAACAAACTCCCAATCCATTCATCTAGCATTCCGTCCCTCTCCATCTTCCACCTGCAGACGCCTAGGGCTTATTAACTCCATCTACCATTCCCACTATTCAATCAACTATATCTGTATTTTGCAAGGAAAGGGAAGGGTGGGTTCTTACTCTCATGAATTTGGAGAAGAAGCCTTACCTTCAAGAAAAGTAGCAGTGCTAAAAAAAGAGTGATACAGGGGGCTTCCCTGGTGGCGCAGTGGTTGAGAGTCCGCCTGCCGATGCAGGGGACACGGGTTTGTGCCCTGGTCCGGGAAGATCCCACATGCCGTGGAGCGGCTGGGCCTGTGAGCCATGGCCGCTGACCCTGCACGTCCGGAGCCTGTGCTCCGCAACGGGAGAGGCCACAACAGTGAGAGGCCCGCGTACCGCAAAAAAGAAAAAAAAAAGAGTGATACATTAAATCAATCAGAGTGCCAAGGAAGAAAATACTAGTATGGGCCAAAGCTAAGAGAACTTTTAAGTATGGAAACTTGAGTTAAGCCTTAGGCTTAGAGAAGGAGACTGAACTCTCGGGGTCATTCTAGAGTAAGTAACCCAGGCATGAAAACACAGAATAAAGGAATGATGCATGTCAGGCTTGGGATAAAGCATGAAATACTAGGGAAAATTTAAAAACTATCATGACTGCAACAGAGCATTTACAGGGAGAGTAGTGATAACAATAAAATAAGGAGAGAAAAATCTTAATGAGCCCCAAACACTACAGTGAGGAGTTTGGTCTTTTCCCCTGTTGGTATCTGAGATCCACAGGGAGTAACTTGATGAGAGCTGTATTTTAATAAACTACAACAATGAACCTTGTAGTGTTTATCCATGCATTCAACACATATTTATTCAATTCCTATAATGCCACCAAACACAGTGCTAGGAGCTAGGAGGATACACAATAAACCAGTAAGGAGGATATTCATTAATGTAAGCGTTGAAAAGTCTGATGTAGTGATAGAAAGGAGGTATCCAAGAGACTGTGAAATTTTTATCATAGATTAAATCATAAAGTCAAAAGAGGGGAATTAAAGGTGACTCCACTGTTGGAACTCTGAAATGATGAAACTATTGTATCAAGCAGAAAACTGGGTCATATTTGGGAGAAAAGTGATTAATCTCATCTATAAAAGTTGAGTTTCAGGTGATGAGTGATTTCATCAAGTGGGGAGGTCCCACTGACAAATATAGGACGTGATAATCCTCTCTTTTCACTCATTATTTTTGGTTGACAATGCATAATGCGTTTACATCAATATTCTGACTGCATGTTCATGTTAATGAGATTTAATAGAGAAGGTACCTAATGGGAGGATTGCAGAATGTGTGAAAATCAAAGATATTTAGGAAAGAACATTTTAATTTACTCTTAAATATATGTGAAGTATATTTATGCGTTTATGACTATATAATCACATATATGCATATATGTAAATAAATGTGTCTGTGTACACACACACAAAATATATATATTCATGTTTGTACACATTTCTTTCAACAGAGATGTAGAAGGTGGAGCATTTCAGAATCAAGCAGTGGAAGAGACCCAAACATTTATTCAAGACTCCATCCAAATTCCATCAATAATTCCACATAGGGGGCTTCCCTGGTGGCGCAGTGGTTGAGAGTCCGCCTGCTGATGCAGGGGACACGGGTTCGTGCCCCAGTCCGGGAAGATCCCACATGCCGCCGAGCGGCTGGGCCCGTGAGCCGCTGAGCCTGTGCGTCCGGAGCCTGTGCTCCGCAACGGGAGAGGCCGCAACAGTGAGAGGCCCGCATACCGCAAAAAAAAAAAAAAAAAAAAATTCCACATATACTTTTAAAAGGTATTTTTACATACTTTTTTATTATTTAAGGCAAGTCATAAATATGGGTTTTTATGAGCAACTAGAAGTCAAAATTATAATATACACAAAGCCACAAAAGAGGAAATGACTCAACTAAGAACTGCAGGCTTTCTAACCAACATTTACCTAAACTATCTTGCATAGCAAGATAAATCTAACAGACAGAAGTTATAAAAATGAATTCAAATTCAGCCTTAAAAGTAAAATTAAAAATACATTACAAAATGTAAATCAGACAGCATTATTTTATGCTAAAATTGCCTTTCCCTCCAAGGATTTTTAAGCACGCAAAACCCTGATTTTAGCAGTCATGCTCTAATTTCAATTGTGAGAATTATTCTATCTTCATGAACACAAAAACAGAAGAATAAAGAATAAATGACCTGTACCTGATTTAAACAGTACATCAGAAACTGAACAAATAAAGGGATCCATACTTGTAAATACTAAGTACTTCTAATAAACCAAACTGGCTAAAAGACACTGAAAGGGCAGTTTTGAAAAATCCTCTGGGGGCCGGGTATCAAATGGATGCCATGAAACAGAACTGCATATGTTTTTACTTACCCATCTTGACAGCAATATCCCTATTTTCTCTTCTGGCAGTACAAACAAAATATTTTCTCTAGCCTCAGCCACATTTATCAAGGAACAAAGAGGCAAATATTACTGCTATCTACTTTAACCTGTTTAATTCTTCAATTTCTATTCAGGACTTCCTGAAAAATTCATGTACTTATTTTCAGGCACTTGATGGAATAGTAAATATGTATCAAAATAATTTCCTCTTCTGAAATCACAGTAAATGCACTGAGAAATTTCTTCTCCTGGAAGGTAGAAAAAGTTCCTAGAAGAAGGTAGCTTTCTATAGCACATACAACGTTACAAATTACAAATATTGGTTAGGCAACCACATTCTAAAACGGTAGGTCTAGCCTTTGCTGAAACCCAGTCAAAATGCAAAAGAAGAAACAAATATACAAACAAACCAAAGACAAAAACTCTCAAGCACATGGAAATTGAAAGACGGCTGAATCATTTATTCCTCTCCTCTTTTTTTAAAATATGCAAGTTGGCTTCACCTAGCAGATTTTAACATGTGTGAATCTTTTGACCCAGCAAACCTGAAATTCTATCCAGCAGAAGGAATTGCAAAACTGCATAAGGACATACGTATGAGCATGGTCACTGAAACATAATTTGTAATAGCAAAAAAAAAAAAAAAAAAAAAGACAGACAATGTAAGTGTTGAACAATAAATAAATGGCTTACAAGTTATAATACATTTAAACGGTGGAATGCTGGGCATGGATTACAAATAATGAGTTAGATTTGTGATGCTATAGATAAAGTTCATGATGGATCTCAGATTGGAAACATGGAGTTACAGAAAACCCACGTTTTAGATTAAAAAAACCCAAAATACACCCAGGTACATATGTATGTGTTTTTATGAGAATTAAAAATTATAGAAGGAAACACATTTAAATGTTAAGATTGTTCATCTTGTGGGAGTCGGATAACGGGACATTATTTTAGGAAGAAAACCTCTTACATTTCTTTTATACAATTCAGTATTTGAATTTTTTTGAAATGTCATGTACGAACAAGGAAGCAAAAAAATATGTTGACTAAATGCCAGAGACTGTCTGGGAAGTAGTTGCCATTTGCTCCTAGATGATAATAAAGGTCTACAACCATCTGAAAATTGAGGTAAACACCTTGCCTACTGCCCTGGTACCCTGAGACATCAAAGCTGGGGCCCCTCCCAACCCATGCTATGAGTCTGTTAGTTTGCATCCATTTACTGACTACAATTCCCAGCACATGGCAATGGCAGGGAGAACAAACATGGATAGAGAGGGAATGGACAGGGTCATAGGACATTTTGGAAGGCTGAGATCCTCTCCTGATAAAGACATGCAAGTGAGGGGAGTCAAGAAGAACTCTGGGAGCAGTAACGTCTGGAAGTTGTAGTTTTACATGTTCTGTCACCAAAGACAATCTCAAGTCTGACTTAGGATAGCTAGGATATGTCTAGTCTTCCTCATAGTCAGATAAGAAGGAAACAGATGTCTTACTTCTGCCTAGGAAGGTCCTGGTAGATTAATAACCACTGGGTAATGGACAATAGGTGAGAGGCTATACACAGAGACACGAAGGAGCACAACACATAGAGAAGAGAGAACGCAATGTAAAGAGAGTGGCAGAGATAAGAGCAATACAGCCACAAACCCAGGAATGCTGATGACCAGCAGAAGCTGCAGGTGGCAAAGGACAGAATGTCTCCTAGAGCCTCTGGAGAGGGCACAGCGCTGTAAACACCTTGATCTCAGGCTTTTGGCTTCAGAATTGTGAGAGATGACGTTTCTGTTGTTTTAAGCCACCAAGTTTGTGGTAATTTATTTGTTCTGGCAACCCTAGGGAACTGATCCAACATTTTTTTCTTTTCATGCCCTTCCTTTCAAAGGTTATGAGTAATGATCATCACCCTCACCAAGTACTATATGTATGTCAGAAATAGTGATAAATTTTTTTACAGTCTTTATATCATTTAACCTTCCTAACAACCCTGCGAGGATGACATTATTAACTCATCATAGAGGAAGAAACTGACAACTAGAATTCAGACCCAAGTCAGTCTGATTTCAGTCTATCATCCTCCACTAAAAATACTAAAGAATAAGGGAGAGTATAAAGTAAATGAATACTTCCTTACCTGCACATGCATTAATAAAGTCTCTGGAAGAAGGGGGGGAAAGGGGGAAGATGGAAGGCAAGGTGAGAGGGTATCTTCCATTCTATTACATTATTAAAAATTTCTGAATCCTGTTAATGTATTGTATGGATATATTAAAAAATAACCAAAGAAAATAGCAGTTACCTAGTGAAAAAAAAGTTAAATCCCCAAATGAATAACAAGAAATTAATAAAAATATAAATTTATGAGCAAAAGAAACAATTTTGAGAATAGAACTAAAATCATACTGGACTTAGGAAACAAGGAAACAGGTCCCGAAAGTATTAGGTGACTAGCAGAGTACTGCTGACTTTTTGTAGTTATTTAAATAAAGTCAACTCTTTCCTACAATATGTGCTAATTCCCTGCCTTCTGCTCCACTCAGAAGTATCTACTGACAATACGCCAAGAGTGGACAACAGTGACTAAACATCCCAGTGTTCAATGCACAGGTCTCTCCCTCAGGCATCTCTCTGCTGTCCTTTTGCTGTAATACTTAAAAGCTTACGAACGTACCCTAAGAGACTGTAGAAATTAGGGGTCTCAAAACATAGATTATGAAATTATTATCAAGGGAGTTATAAATCTGTATTCTTTGGATGTTAATTAAGAAAATTGAAATTTTCTGTCGTAAGTGATTTTCATTTAGACTTAGAATTAGGAGAAGGGAATATTTATGATCTCTAACAGCTATTCCTGAACGTACAATTCTAAAATTTTAGTGCCTTTCACTGTAATCCTGCTATCTGAAATGCGTAAGCTACAAAAATGCCAACAAATAGGATTCTTATTGTTATATTCCTCTTCCCAGGATTCTTCCTTACTAAGCACTTCTTTTTTCATTAAAAAAGAATTTCTCTAATAATTTTCAAAAGAACAAGAAAATAAATTTTTATCAAAATAGTGACTCAATTTTTCATTATTATCAATTAGCACTTTATCACATCTTTACAACTACTCAATACGCCACCAATCATAGCCGGTGCTTCATCTTTTCCAGAGACACATGCAAACCCCAAAAGATAATTGAGTAGATTAGAGTGAACACCAATAAAATCTAGGTCAAACTTAATAACCTTCAAACAGCAGCAACCACGGTGCATACTAAATGCACCAACCATGAACAAGATGTTTTGATGAAGCCAAAACCAATTCAGGGACTTCTGAGAATGATGTATTTCCATATGGTGACTTTGTACGACTTTCTTTTTTCAGTATATTTACTTGCAAATGTAACACTTATTTCACTATTTTCAATACAGCATTTAAAAGGACTAACTGATTACTGATCATTAATCTTTGATTGACTTGCCCTATTATGACTCACTGAAATGAAACATTAGATACAGAAACTGGCTGGGGTAGAAAATTGTGGCTAAGGTACAGTCAACAAACCTAAACCTTCAAATAACCAGGATTTTAATATTAGGAATCACAAACGGAACTCAGAAAGAGGAGAATCAGCAAATAAATTGAGCCCATACTACCCAGGGCTTTTCTCATAGCGGCGCCAGTTGTTTTCAGGATCATTTACATCTAATTCTATGGAGCAGTGAGGGTGTGTTTTCAGCACCCTCAGCATGGCAAGGCCTTCAGTGAAGTGTTTATTTCATGGCTGTTCCTCCCGTGAATTCTCGGGAGGACCCTGAACCAAAGGTGCTCTTACAAAAACGGTTTTACCATGTATACATTTTTTTACCCACAAATTCACTGATCCCCTGAAAAAATATATTCTACAAGTACTTACTATGGACTAAGGTATTAGTGAAGATAAACAATTAGGTGCCTGTCTTGCACAGCGGGTCCCCCAGTTAGGGACACTGTGGGATGTGCTAAGTGGTGGCGACGTGTGAAGCCAGGGGCCTACAGGGGACAGGGTAGCTGATTTGTTCTGGAGAGTTCAGAAATTTTCACAGATGTCTTAGACAGAAAGGCCATTCAAGAGCTATTCTTTTAAAGGTTTTAGAAGTAATAATGGCTTTCTGCTTTCAGATGAGGTATCCCATAATTTACCCTGTATTATTGAGGTGACTGCCAGCTATCAGGTAAATTTGAAAGTCGGAATGCTAGGAATTGATCCTATGAGTTCTTACATTTTTGAAATAGTATTTTCATATTTAATATGCTTTTCTAAGCTTCTAGTTCTCATTATACTTGTAGGTTTTAAAAAAGAAATGATCACTATAGGGTATGTCCCGTTAATTATCATAGTTCTTACCCATGCCACACCTTTTCCCCAGTAACCGGTCTGAGTTTTTGTTAGAAAAAGTATTTTTACATAATTATAGACTTGCAGTTAGAAAAACAATAGAGAGAGTGCCCATATACCTTTCACCCAGATTTCCCTAATGTTAATATCTTACATAATTATCAAAATAATTGTATCAAAATAGGAAATCAACATTGGTTTAATACTATTAACTACAAACTTTATCCAGATTTCAACAGTTCTTCCACTGATGTCTTTTTTTCTCCTCTGACATCTTGACGTTTTAAAAACTAATTTAGTGAATGACCAGTTATTTGAGAAAGAAAAAGGAATAGGAATTAGAATTGTCAGCTTCTTAAATGAGACATACATGATTAAAAGTATTTTTTGTTTTATGTTTGAAATATAATTGTTCAATGGGATAAGCTTTGTTCAATGTTATTTTATGTGTTACTTATTATATAACCTTGGCTGAACTCTGACATAATAAATAGATGCACAGAAATATATTTTTCACATTCTCTACTCTCCCCTGTTATTTAAAACTAAAGGTAGTTCGTTAAACTGGGGATGGAAGGCTAAGTCCTGTCTGGTAAGGTTTCACAAGAGTGTAGCATCTAGAAGTGCCCCTCCTAGTAGGAGAGTGGTAGCTGCAGACACCCACATTGAGATCCACATCTGCTAAAAACACGAGCTCCTCCACTGTCTAACATCAAAGTGAGGTGATCTGCTACCAGCACCTATGCACATCCCTCTTCTAACTGTGCATTAGCTCTTATCCAATTAGCCAATAGAGGCCAATGCATTTTGCTTCAAATTACTATCCCTTTGAGGAATTTCAATGTAAAGGGCACATAAGAATTCTAGAAAACAGGCCAGGGAGAGAATGGCCTGGGATGACACCCCCTGCTTGTTTCTTCTTCTGTTCTCCTTTTCAGACTGGCAGCACTGGCTGGGATCACATTATATTTTCATGTATTCCATAATGTGAAAGTTTGAATCTTGGAATAACAAATGTGCTTAACTACCCATGGCATACCACCAGGAACATTATTTTGACACATATATGAAAACTGGAAGTATAAATTGCTCTGGCACGAGGAGGACACTCCATCTCTCCTAGAAGTTAACAGTAGACGACTTCAGTACAACTGGTCGGGGAGCCACTTTTTAGTAATTCTCCAGAGTCCTCAGCATTAGTCAGAAATTATCTTTTCTTGTAGTGTCATTTCTAAAGCACACACAGCTCTACTGAAACTTAGAGCCTTATTATAGATTGGGTTCATTAGGCAGAAAAAAATATTAACAGCTACAGTATTTCTTTTGGTTAAATAAGAATAAAGTTCAGTCCATTAGTATTTTCCACCACTCCCATACAACACTCACAGTGCCCAGATGCTATGAAAATAATAATTCCACTCTGCTCTGGAAATAGAAGCATTTATAAAATTGTGGAAATAATCGTTACTTACTTAAGAGGTTGTTAGGAGGCCTAGCACTCAGGAAAGAAGGTATGTGCTCATGTTAATGAACTGTACAAAAGTATGCAAACTTCAGGATTAAATGCAGTTCTACTTCTTCCATGGATAGTTGCATATAAAAATCCTAAAATGTTTGTCAGTTGTCTATTGTCTATTGTCTGTTTGGTCCAAAGGACCCTGGTAGTAAAAACAGATGCCAAAGTTATTAATTACGTTTAAATAAACACAGTAGAAACATATATACAAGATATAAAACCCTCAATCAACTTGGAGCTTGCTATAATTTATCACATTTTAGAAGGTTATTTTAATATAATTTACGTGAACCATCTAAATCTGTTTGACATATTCATATCCCTAGAAGAAGACTTTAAAAATTAAATGGCTTAGGACTTCCCTGGTGGCACAGCAGTTAAGAATCTGCCTGCCAATGCAGGGGACACAGGTTTGAGCCCTGGTCTGGGAAAGTCCCAAATGCCACAGAGCAACTAAGCCCATGTGCCACAACTACTGAGCCTGCTCTCTAGAGCCCGCGAGCCACAACTACCGAAGCCCAAGAACCTAGAGCCCGTGCTCTGCAACAAGAGAAGCCACTGCAATGAGAAGCCCACACACCACAATGAAGAATAGCCCCCGCTCGCTGCAACTAGAGAAAGGCTGCGCGCAGCAACGAAGACCCAACGCATCCAAAAATAAATTTATTTTTTTAAAAATTAAATGACTCAAAACCTGTAATAAACGTTTGAAGCTTTAAAGTGTCATTTTTCTCCTCTTCACTTACTCTGTTGTTTGGGTTGGGCTGAGGGGACCACAGAAATTAGTAAGACTCTGGTCTAAAACTGTGTCCTGTTTTATATTCTTCAAGCAGGATTTAGAATTATGAAAAATGCTACCACCCATTGTGAGAATACAAGGAGGCCCTGGTGCTTCAGATGTATAATATGAGCAAGTCATGTGATTTCTTGCTAAATTCTGGATGTAATGATTTTCTCATCAGTTTGACAGTCAAGACTCTCATTTAATGGGTAGAAGTTGTAAACTGGTGGAATTGGACTGATTTTCTGATTTTCCCCATTGCATGGCACAGTCAACAGATTAATTGTGTCAGAGTTTCAGCATTCCAAATCTTCACCTGGGAAGAGGCAAGCCTGGGGCAGTTGCTATGGTGACCATGCCCATGGCTAGGCCCCCAGGCATAAACACACTGCCCCACCAGTAACCATCTCTTGAATTTTAGTTCTTTGAGTATAGTAAGGACAAAGAATACATAAATGATGAATCATTTATTGATCATGAATCAACTTTACCTGATGAAGAAACAATGAATACAACTATTATTCTAGATTTTATTCTCAAGAGTAAGTAATTCTGTACTAATGGAGAAAATTTTGATTGCTTGACCATAAACACAAGAAAAAGATAAGTTCCTGTTTATTATAAAGTACCATTCTGAGAATTAATTAAAAGAAAGCATTTGATAGGGTCACTTACTAGCAAATTACCTTTCTATATAAAATCAAAGTACATGTGGATTTGGTGTCATTAATGCCATGAAAAAAGAAAAACAAATAGAAGATAAACTTTCAAAAGAAAAAGAAGATAGAAAATGAACTCGTAAAAAATGAATTCTTGAATACAGATATTACCTGAAAGTAGGCTTTACTATCATTTCACTTTTAAGGAAGATTCTACCTTTTGATTACTAGTGTAACCAAGCAGGACCATATGGGGCCTTCCTGGGACAGACCCCTCCCCCATATCCTCTTGTATAGCAGTATCAGATGCACATTTCCCGAGTTGATTTACAGAGGCTAAAACCCCCACCAAATGGAAGAATTAACTACTTGATGACTGTGAGCACATAGCCCCCAGGTCTATTAGAGCCTAAGGATTGATAATGTTAGCCCCCGTGACACCGCCCTGTTACCTCACCATGAACCAATCAGAGTATTGTGCATAAGCTGATCACACACCGGGGATTCCCCTCCCTCATTTGGCCTTTAAAAATGCTTTCCTGGCTCACTCCCTCTTGCGAGAGCGCCAGAATCACAACTAACTGCTGAACAATCATCAGCAGGAAGACACTGGAACTCACCAAAAAAGACACCCCACATCCAAAGACAAAGGAGAAGCCACAATGAGATGGTAGGAAGGGCGCAATCACAATAAAATCAAACCCCGTGACTGCTGGGTGGGTGACTCACAAACTGGAGAACACTTAAAACACAGAAGTCCACCCACTGGAGTGAAGGTTCTGAGTCCCATGTCAGGCTGCCGAAGCTGGGGGTCTGGCAACGGGGGTAGGAGTTCCTACAGAATCAGACTTTGAAGGCTAGAAGGATTTGATTGCAGGACTTAACAGGACTGGGGGAAACAGAGACTCCACTCTTAGAGGGCACACACAAAATAGTGTGCGCATCGGGACCCAGGGCAAGGGGCAGTGACCCCAGAGGAGACAGAACCAGACCTACCTGCTAGGGTTTGGGGGTCTCCTGTAGAGGCAGGTGGTGGCTGTGGCTCACCACAGGGACAAGGACACTGGCAGCAGAAGTTCTGGAAAGTACTCCTTGGTGTGAGCCCTCCCAGAGTCCTCCATTAGGCCCAACAAAGACATGGATAGGCTCCAGTGCTGGGTCGACTCAGGCCAAACAACCAACAGGGAGGGAATCCAGCTCCACCCATCAGAAGAGAAGAGGATTAAAGTATAACTGAGCTCTGCCCAACAGAGCAACACCCAGCTCTACTCACCACCAGTCCTGCCCATCAGGAAACTTGCACAAGCCTCTTAGATAGGCTCATCCACCAGAGGGCAGAGAGCAGAAGCAAGAAGAGTTACAATTCGGCAGCCTATGGAAGGAAAACCACATTCACAGACAGACAGACAAAATGAAAAGGCAGAAGACTTTGTCCCAGATGAAGAAACACTATAAAACCCCAGAAAAACAACAAAATTAAGTGGAGATAGGCAACCTTCCAGAAAAAGAATTCAGAATGATGATAGTGAAGATGATCCAGGACCTTGGAAAAAGAATAGAAGCAAAGATCAAGAAGATGCAAGAAATGTTTAACAAAGACCTAGAAGGATTAAAGAACAAACAAACAGAGTTGAACAATAAAATAACTGAAATGAAAATTACACTAGAAGTAATCAATAGAAGAATACCTGAGGCAGAAGAAAGGATAAGTGACCTGGAAGACAGAATGGTGGAATTCACTGCCATGGAACAGAATAAAGAGAAAAGAATGAAAGAAATGAAGACACCCTAAGAGACGTCTGGGACAACACTAAATGCAAAAACATTCACATAATAGGCGTCCCAGAAGGAGAAGAGTGAGAGAAACGACCCTAGAAAATATTGGAAGAGATGACAGTCGAAAAGTTCCCTAACATGGGAAAGGCAATAGCCACCCAAGTCCAGGAAGCACAGAGAGTCCCAGGCAGGATAAACCCAAGGAGAAACATGCAGAGACACATAGTAATCAAATTGACAAATATTAAAGACAAAGAAAAATTATTGAAAGCAACAAGGGAAAAATGACAAATAACATACAAGGGAACTCCCATAAGGTTAACAGCTGATTTCTCAGCAGAAGCTCAACAAGCCAGAAGGGACTGGCATGATATATTTAAAGTGATGAAAGGGAAGAACCTACAACCAAGATTACTCTACCCAGCAAGAACCGCTTCACATTCGACAGAGAAATCAAAAGCTTTACAGACAATCAAAAGCTAAGAGAATTCAGCACCACCAAACCAGCTCTAAAACAAATGCCAAAGGATCTTCTCTAAGTGGGAAACACAAGAGAAGAAAAGGACCTACAAAAACAAACCCATAACAATTAAGAATATGATAATAGGGACATACATATCAATAATTACCCTAAACATGAATGGATTAAATGCATCATCCAAAAGACACAGGCTTACTGAATGGATACAAAAACAAGAGCCATATATATGCTGTCTACAAGAGACCCACTTCAGACCTGGGACACATACAGACTGAAAGTGAGGGGATGGAAAAAGATATTCCATGCAAATGGAAATCAAAAGAAAGCTGGAACAGCAATTCTTGTGTCAGATAAAATAGACTTTAAAATAAAGAATGTAACAACAGACGAGGAAGGACACTACATAATGATCAAGGGATCAATCCAAGAAGAAGATATATGCACTCAACATAGGAGCACCTCAATATATAAGGCAACTGCTAACAGCTATAAAAGAGGAAATTGACAGTAACACAATAATAGTGGGGGACTTTAACACCTCAGTTACACCAATGGACAGATCATCCAAACAGAAAATCAATAAGGAAACACAAACTTTAAATGACACAATACACCACAGAGATTTAATTGATATTTATAAGACATTCCACCCAAAAACAGCAGATTACACTTTCTTCTCAAGTGCGCACCGAACATTCTCCAGGATAGATCACATCTTGGGTCACAAATCAAGCCTCAGTAAAGTTAAGAAAACTGAAATCCTATCAAGCATCTTTTCTGACCACAACACTATGAGATTAGAAATGAATTATAGGGAAAAAAACGTAAAAAGGACAAACACATGGAGGATAAACAATACATTACCAAATAACCAAGAGATCACTGAAGAAATCAAGGAGGAAATCAAAAACTACCTACAGACAAATGACAATGAAAACACAATGACCCAAAACTTATGGGATGCAGTAAAAAGAGTTCTAAAAGGGAAGTCTATAGCAATACAAGACTACCTCAAGAAAGAAGACAAATCTCAAATAAACAATTTAACCTTACACCTAAAAGAACTAGAGGAAGAAGAACAAACAAAACCCAAAGTTAGTAGAAGGAAAGAAATCATAAAAATCAGAGCAGAAATAAAAGAAATAGAAACAAAGAAAACAATACAAAGATCAATAAAACTAAAAGCTTGTTCTTTGAGAAGATAAACAAAATTGATAAACCACTAGCCAGACTCATCAAGAAAAAGAGGGAGAGGACTCAAATCAATAAAATTAGAAGTGAAAAAGGAGAAGTTACAAAAGACACCGCAGAAATACAAAGCATGATAAGAGACTACTACAAGCAGCCCTGTGCCAATAAAATGGACAACCTGGAAGAAATGGACAAATTCTTGGAAACTTATAACCTTCCAAGACTGAACCAGGAAGAAACAGAAAATATAAACAGACCAAACACAAGTAGTGAAATTGAAACTGTGATTAAAAATCTTCCAACAAACAAAACTGCAGGACCAGATGGCTTCATAGGTGAATTCTATCAAACATTTAGAGAAGAGCTAACACTCATCCTTCTAAAACTTTTCCAAAAACTTACAGAGGAAGGAACACTCCCAAAGTCATTCTATGAGGCCAGCATCATCCTGATACCAAAACCAGACAAAGATATTACAAAAAGAGAAAATTACCGACCAATATCACTGATGAATATAGATGCAAGAATTCTCAACAATATACTACCAAACAGAATCCAACAACACATTAAAAGGATCATACACCATGATCAAGTGGGACTTATCCCTGGGATACAAGGAATCTTCAATATATGCAAATAAATCAATGTGATATACCATATTAACGAAGTGAACAATAAAAACTATATGATCATCTCAATAGATGCAGAAAAAGCTGTTGACAAAATTCAACAGCCATTTATGGTAAAAACTCTCCAGAAAGTGGGCATAGAGGGAAGCTACCTCAACATAATAAAGGTCATATATGAGAAACCCACAGCAAACATCATTCTCAATGGTGAAAAACTGAAAGTATTTCCTCTAAGATCACGAAAAAGACAAGGATGTCCACTCTCGCCACTATTATTCAACATAGTTTTGGAAGTCCAAGCCCCGGCAATCAGAGAATATAAAGAAATAAAAGGAGGGCCTCCCTGGTGGCGCAGTGGTTGAGAGTCCGCCTGCCAATGCAGGGGACACGGGTTTGTGCCCCAGTCTGGGAAGATCCCACATGCCACCAAGCGGCTGGGCCCGTGAGCCATGGCCGCTGAGCCTGCGCGTCCGGAGCCTGTGCTCTGCAATGGGAGAGGCCACAGCAGTGAGAGGCCCGTGTACCGCAAAAAAAAAAAAAAAAAAAAAAAAAAGAAATACAAATTGGAAAAGAAGAAGTAAAACTGTCACTGTTTGCAGATGACATGATACTATACATAGAGAATCCTAAAGATGCCATCAGAAAACTACTAGAGCTAATCAATGAACTTGGTAAAGTTGCAGGATACAAAATTAATGCACAGAAATCTCTTGCATTCCTATACTCTAATGATGAAAAATATGAAAGAGAAATTAAGGAAACAGTCCCATCTACCATTGCAACAAAAAGTATAAAATACCTAGGAATAAGTCTACCAAAGCAGACAGAAGACCTGTATGCAGAAAACTATAAGACACTGATGAAAGAAATTAAAGATGATACAAACAGATGGAGAGACATACCATGTTCTTGGAGTGGAAGAATCTATATTGTGAAAATGACTATACTACCCAAAGCAATCTACAGATTCAATGAAATCCCTATCAAATTACCAATGGCATTTTATACAGAACTAGAACAAAAAGTCTTAAAATTTGTATGGAGACACAAAAGACCCTGAATAGCCAAAGCGGTCTTGAGGGAAAAAAATGGAGCTGAAGGAATCAGACTCCCTGACTTCAGACTATACTACAAAGCTACAGTAATCAAGACAATATGGTATTGGCACAAAAACAGAAATATAGATCAATGGAACAGGATAGAAAGCCTAGAGATAAACCCACGCACCTATGGTCAACTAACTACGACAAAGGAGACAAGGATATACAATGAAGAAAAGATAGTCTCTTCAGTAAGTGGTGCTGGGAAAACTGGACAGCTATATGTAAAAGAATGAAATTAGAACACTCCCTATCACCATACACAAAACTAAACTCAAAATGGATTAGAGACCTATATGTAAGTCGGGACACTATAAAACTCTTAGAGGAAAACATAGGAAGAACACTCTTTGACATAAATCACAGAAAGATCTTTTTTGATCCACCTCCTAGAGTAATGGAAATAACAAAAATAAACAAATGGGACCTAATCAAACTTAAAAGCATTTGCAAAGCAAAGGAAACTACAAACAAGACTAAATGACAAATCTCAGAATGGGAGAAAATATTTGCAAATGAATCAACAAAGGATTAATCTCCAAAATATATAAACAGCTCAGGCAGCTCAATATTAAAAAAAACAAACAGCCCAATCAAGAAATGGGTAGAAGACCTAAATAGACATTTCTCCAAAGAGGACATACAGATGGCCAAGAAGCACATGAAAAGCTGCTCAACGTCACTAATTAGTAGAGAAATGCAAATCAAAACTACAATGAGGTATCACCTCACACCAGTTAGAATGGGCATCATCAGAAAATCTACAAACAACAAATGCTGGAGAGGGTGTGGAGAAAAGGGAACCCTCTTGCACTGTTGGTGGGAATGTAAATTGATACAGCCACTATGGAGAACAGTATGGAGGTTCCTTAAAAATCTAAAAATAGAATTACCATATGACCCAGCAATCCCACTACTGGGCATACACCCAAAGAAAACCATAATTCAAAAAGACACATGCACCCCAATGTTCACTGCAGCACTATTTACAATAGCCAGGTCATGGAAGCAACCTAAATGCCCATCGACAGATGAATGGATAAAGAAGATGTAGTACATATATACAATGGAATATTAGCCATAAAAAGGAACAAAACTGGTCATTTGTAGAGATGTGGATGGATCTAGAGACTGTCATACAGAGTGAAGTAAGTCAGAAATAGAAAAACAAATATCGTATATTAATGCATATATGTGGAACCTAGAAAAATGGTACAGATGAACTGGTTTGCAGGGCAGAAATAGAGACACAGATATAGAGAACAAACGTACGGACACCAAGGGGGGAAAGTGGCAGGGGGTTGGGGTGGTGGTGTGATGAATTGGGAGATTGGGATTGACATGTATACAGTGCTGTGTATAAAATGGATAACTAATAAGAACCTGCTGTATAAAAAAATAAATAAAATTCAAAAATTAAAAAAAAAAATGCTTTCCTGAAACCCACGGGGGAGGTTAGGTTTTTTGAGCACTAGCTACCTGGACTCCTTGTACACGGCCTTACAATAAATGCTGCACTTTTCTTCACCACAACCCGATGTCAGTAGATTGGCTTTACTGTGTGCAGGCGAGTGGACCCAAGTTTGGTTCAGTAATACTAGGACATTTAAAAATAATTCACCAAGCCTGCTATATTTAAGCATTAGTTTTTCATAAAGTAAAGTTTATCAAATAAACTACACACATAAATATTTTGGCCACAGTTAATTTTTGGCTAATAACTGAAATATACTGTTAACACATTGTTAATTTGGTCTATATTGTGACTCAGAAGATCTCAGTTTTTAATTAGAGCACTATTTCTTATCACTATAACATTACAGTCTTTATTTAAGCTATCCTTTGAGGAAGACTGAAACTGATCTCCCAGAATTTAGGTTAATGAGAGCTCCACATCCCAGTGCACTGCAGATTATTTCACATTGTACCCTTCCTTCTAGTGATTGCCAACGGAAGTGCAGATTCACACTTGCCTAGGAATAGTCCCCCCTGGATGGATGTACAAGGAAATTAAAAGCCTACCCTTTTCAGTGGCTTTAAGGTAGCATTCAGTTCACCTTGTCACTTGGTGGCAAGTTTACCTAATTGATTCTTATGTGTGACAAAGTAACAGTTCACAGGATTATTTTAAATTCTGTCTTCTAAAACTTTTTTCCCTTCACTTTGTGATTTCACATGGAACACTGCTTTATTTGAATAGTCAGCCTTTATCAGCATGAAGCCAGGTTTTGTCTGATGAAGACAGGGACAGAGCTGCTTCTCTTTCTCCCCAGCGTTTCTTCAATCCACTTTATTAAAGCAAAATTGAGAAGAGGTTTCTGGTGACAACATTTGTAGTTCTTTAGGCAGATAAAAACGTGTAGGTATGGATGAGGATTTATTCAGTTTTATTTCTGCCTGAATATTTTAGAATCAATATTAATTTTCAGGGAAAAGATCGCTGGGATGTTAGAAGGCCTCTGGAGGTTCCAATTTGGTAGAACCTTTGCCAAAGGATTCCTGCAAAAGGTGCACAAGGGCACCATCTCCTCATGTCACAGGGTACTCTGGCTGAAGGTATCACATTTATCATATGTTTCTGTCACAGTGGGAAACCAGGCAGTTTGGTTTTATTTTAAATATCAAATATTCTAATAATATTAATAAACGATAGATAATAAGATCCTCACTTGGAGAACAGGATTCTCAAGTTTGAGAAAAATATAAAGATAGGTGTTGGCTGTTTCCCTTTTTTTTTTTTTTTTTTCTTTCTTTTGCGGTACGCGGGCCTCTCACTGCTGCGGCCTCTCCCATTGCGAGGCACAGGCTCCGGACGCGCAGGCTCAGCGGCCACGGCTCACGGGCCCAGCCACTCCGCGCCATGTGGGAGCCTCCTGGACCGGGGCACGAACCCTGCATTGGCAGGCAGACTCTCAACCACTGCGCCACCAGGGAAGCCCCCTAATGTGGACCATTTTTAAAGTCTTTAGTGAATGTGTTACAATATTGCTTCTGTTTTATGTTTTGGTTTTTTGGTCACAAGGCATGTGGGATCTTAGCTCCCCGACCAGGGACTGAACCCACACCCCCTACATTGTAAGGAGAAGTCCTAACCACTGGACCTCCAGGGAAGTCCCTGTTTCACTTTATATCACATCTATGTGTTATAATTATTACTCCAAAATAGAACTGCTATACAGTCAATTAAACAATTTGGAGAAATGCTTTTTTTATGCCTCTGTCCCTATACTGCCCTACAGCCTTACATATATATAATTCAAGAAAAGGTTAAGGATATTTTCTTAAGAGAAGCAAAAACGAAAGGAACAGTTGAAAAATTTTAACTCCATCTAACCATTCGTGACTATACATGATAATGAAGGCAAAGAATAGAAGCTGGCAGGGAAAGAAGGTCTTGTAAAACTTGTATTGCTGGGGTAAACGGATCATGGCACAAGATGTGGGAAAAACAATTATAAAAAATATTTTCGAGCTAAAGAGGAAGAGCAAAGGAAGACCAGCTTTTATTTTCTACACAGAGCTATTCAAACAAGTAAATTATGTTGTTTTTAGTAGGTTGAATGAACGGAAAATAAAGTTACACATAAGTTCAGATATTTGGTCTTAATCAGCAACTCTCACTTCAAGGGCATGGCCTCAAACAAGGACATCAGCCTTTATAGGCCTAAAGAGTATATGAGGAGCTATCTATAAAAATGAAAACAAACTCCAAAGGGTCCCACCCCCAAATACTCTCATAGCTCCACTTTGCTGTGGACTTTTAGTGCAGACACTGTATTCAATTTCCATGTAGATCTACTGACCTTATATCTGTGATAAAATGGTGTTAGGTTATTTGACAGCATTCAGAAGTTCTTTGTAATTTCCTGTTTTATTAGGTAGCAGTAGGGAAAAACATAACAATAATCAAGTATGGATACTTAAATGAAAGAACATTAAAAAGCTGGTGAACTTGGCTTTCTATAAAGTATGCCATGTAATTACCTTTTATTCATTCATTTCACAGTCTGTGTCCTATATTACTTAATTGCAAAGAAAAGAGCAGACTGCTCATGTGTACACTAACTGTAAGTGACTGAATGATCCTGTTCTCAATTCTTGAGAGAAAAAAATATATTAATGAAGACAATATAAAGAAGGCAAAAATAGGGGCTTCCCTGGTGGCGCAGTGGTTGAGAGTCCGCCTGCCGATGCAGGGGACACGGGTTCGTGCCCCGGTCCGGGAAGATCCCACATGCCGCGGAGCGGCTGGGCCCGTGAGCCATGGCCGCTGAGCCTGCGCGTCCGGAGACTGTGCTCCGCAATGGGAGAGGCCACAGCAGTGAGAGGCCCACGTACCGCAAAAAAAAAAAAAAAGAAGGCAAAAATAGGACATAATCCACAAAAATATATACTGCCCTCTTATAAAAACATGATTTAAGAACAGATAGTCTAAGAGCTAAGTTAGTTAACTCCCACACTTGATCTTACTCATTTTATTCATTAATTTTATTCTAAATTTTAAAAAATATTTCACATCAGATTCAAACATCTGCAAAGAAATATTAATGATGAAAAGCCAATTATTATAACCATTTTATGTGCAAGGGTGGGAGCTCAAGAGTAGCAAATGGACATTTGCTAAAAGGCTGTTCCACTGAAACTTGAAAACAACCATGTTCAAGGTGATATGTTTTCATCCTCCGTATATTAAAAATGGTCTGTGTTGATTTCTGTCTGAAATTGGTGATTACATAAGGAGGAGCACAATTTATTGATTTCATCTAAGAACTCAACACCAAAGTAATTTAAAAACCTAAAGACCTGCCTTTAGCCACAAAGATTATTCTTACTTCTGGTTCTTGTCAAGAAATATAATCATGATCTCTTTGATGCCCAAGTCTTTTAAATGTTTTATCATAAAATATAATATTCATGGAGGATCAGCTGAAGGATGTATAGTCCATTAATTTTTCTGGAGCCTTTAAGATTTTGCCTGGATTCTCTTTAGTCCATTAGAGACCTTGGATTAACTTTAGAAACTTGTACAATTTTTTTTTTCCCAAAATGTACTTTGGTACTAGCACCTAGAAATGCCATAATAAATATCTCTATGAATTTTATCATCACATTTTTTTTTGTACAGACATTGGTTAGGCCATCATCTTTTATTTCACACATAGTGTCCTTTTATGAGACCCGTGAAAAAAATGTTATTTACTTGTTATCCCCCAGAAAAGCTGTTCAGGGGACACTGTAAATATTTTAACTGACTGCGGTAGTTTTAAAACATGTGTGCAATTTCTTTGACATTCCTTCAATCTAATTTCCCTCTCTTGAATATGGCCTTGCTTTAGTGTCTCAGTTGTAGTTGGCAGAAAGTGACAGAAGTGATACTGCATGATTTGGGAGGCTAGAATATAAAAAGCAACACAACTTCTACCTGTCTCTCTCTCTCTCTCTCTCTCTCTCTCCTCTCACCCTCATGCCTTGGAGACCTTAGCCAACAAACAGATGTTCAGCTACCTGAGCCACTGTGCTGGAGAAACCACATGGAAGGACCATAGAGACAGACAGAGATGCTCAAGGAATGCCAACTGTTCCAGCCTCCGCTCTTTGAGTCATCCCAGTATCAAATGCCAAGTATTTGAGTAAGAAAATGCTGAGATGATTCCAGCCCCAACTTTCCACCTAAACTGGCTAATGCCAGGTAGTATAGAAATGAGCTGCCCACGTTAAGCTCTGTCCAAATTGCAGATTCACGAGCAGAATAAATGTTATTCTGGTGTGATAGGAGTAGTAATGGCCCCCCAAAGATGTCCATATCCTGCACCCTGGAGTCTACAGGTATGATAAGGGGAATTAAGGTTTCAGTTGGGATTAAGTTTGCTTGAAATTAGCTGCCCTCAAGATAGGGAGATTATCCTCGATTAACCAGGTAGGCTAATGTAATCACAAGGGTCCTTAAAAGGGGAGGAGTGAGGAAGAAGAAGAGAGTCAGAGGGAGATGTGAGTACAGAAGAATGTTCAGAGAGATGAAACATCACTGGCTTTGAAGATGGAGGTAAGGAACCATAAGCCAAGGAATGAGGTAACCTATAGATGTTGGAAAAGGCAAAGAAACAGATTCTCTGCCAGAACTTCTAGAAAGAAATAGGGTCCTACTTGATTTTAGTCTGACAAGATCTATGTGAGACTTCTTTCATCCAGAACTTTGACAATAAATTTGTGTTAAGTCACTAGGTTCGTGATAATTTATTATCGTAGCAATAGAAAACTATACACTCTTAAGCCTCTAAGTTTAGGGGGATTTCTTATCACTAATTCTATAATTGGAACAGGGACCTTGCTTAATTCTCAGTTTTGGCCTATAGGAAGTTCAAACCCAATCAATGAGCCATCTTGGACCACTCCGCAGGATCTCGTATCTCCACTCTAATTTTCCCTTTCTTTTGCTATGTTTTCTCCCTGGTACTATGCTTACTTTTTATATACTACCTCAAATCCTTTTAGAACAGGGCCAGAAATAAATAAATAAGATTGACTAAAACAATATATTTACCATGACCTATCACAAGTAGTGAAATAGACAGAATGAAAAGTATCTTGTCTCTAGCAAAAACCAAACCAAACCTCTAAAGCAGATCAACACCTATGGAGGGCATCAACACAAGACAGAAGCAAACATTTAATTTAATTTAATATTTTCTAAAATTAGAGAAATAAAGTATTTAACTCTTCAGTTTTTCAATTTAAGAACATGAAATAAAACTTCTTATTCAAACTACAATAAAAAACTATATATGTGTATGTATATGTGTACATGCATACACACACTTGATATATATACATTTCAGCTTTGTATTGTGTCTGCTTAAGAGAGTATAAAAAAGACAAAACTCAGGAGTTGACAGAGAAAGACATAGAAACAGAAGGAAAAAGGAGATGATTAGGAAAAAAAAAGTATGGTAGGGAGAGAGAGAGATCCTCACAGAGACACACAGGAGATAGTCAAACAGAAATTTAACAAAAAGAGGTACATTCAGAAAGAAGAAAAAGGCACTTTCATGACATAATTAACACTCCCAGCATATGGCTTTTTTTTTATATTCTTACTGAGGATTTCTGATATTACACTGGGTTTTAACATGATATCTCTCTCTCAACAATTACTCTATAAACCCGGTGCATCTGGTCTTTCTCTGGTCTTCTCAACTTCAGAAACCAAGTTCCCTGAAGGAAGCTGAGCCTCTCCCAGTTCCTGAGTCAGAGGTAACCAGGGCAGAGAGTGCAGAGTAGCAGCAATCACCTGACAACTACGATCCTTCCTGTTGCTTTAGGTGACTCTTCTGTACTTGTCTGCTCCACTACCTGCCACCTGGCTGCAACCATCTTTGTATGGACCACATCCATGTCACTAAGCTTCTGCCTCTCTCAGTTGCCCTCACCTGCCCTTACTCTTACCTGCATATGTGGTCTGGACAACCTTTTAAATGTGTACCTCTGTCTCTCCTATCTACTTAATGCTACTGGCTGGAGTCCTGCTCCAAAACATATGCATCATGCAAAGCCACTGTATGTAATGATCCAGCCATAGACTCTACCGGGTGGCAATTTTCTACTCCCTTTCAATATTATAATTTGTAATTTTGGACACCTTATTGAGATCTCTGTAATTTTACCCATAAAAGAAATGGCAGAAGATTCTCCTCACATGGAAGCAGAAGCAGAGTTACACTGCTTGTCAACTACAAGCCAGAAAAAGAAGCAGCAAAAATTATGCTTAGGTGTATATATTGTCCCATCTCTGCAGAGTTCCCTGATTTAGCAAAGCTATTTGCCTATTGGGAATCGATGTGTAAGGAGAACAAAGTCTTGGGAATTCTTAAGGATTGTATCTTTGATTTCCTTGTAACTCTGCAATGGTTGGTATTTAATGCCCACGAGATTTAATGACTACTGAAATTGCTCTCATTACCATAATCAACACAACATGGAAACTTGTGAAGCAGTGTATAGGATTAAGGAACACCAAGATATTTACCTCCATTTGAGAAAGTAAGGTCTCCTTCAATCTTGGACATCAGTAGGAATTCCTCATTATCCCTGAGATAGGTTCACCCATGGTCACATAAATGCTGCCTATAAATTCTATTTTGCATCAGTAGAGTGCTTCCCAGTTTATAAAGCACTTGTACGTTAATCATATAGAATGAAGTCTCTTTCTGTTCTGGCTGTTTCAGTATAAGTACAGAGTATTATTTGGAGATGATGTGCTTCACTGAGCCTGCACTGAATTGTTCACGCAACAGCTGTAAATCAAGGTTGACTATTTGAACCTAACTTTGCCTAATTCAACAAGTTCCTCAACATCTTTTGCCTAAGCAGGCTCATGACGTATAAGAATCTGCAGAGCTAGATAACTACTCATGACTGTCTCAAAATGATTAAATAAAAAAGGTTTTGCGTTAACAAATCAGGAATGAGTCACTGTCTGATTCTTCACTGATCAAGAAGTGACAGAGAAGGTGCCATGTACAAAGAGAAATGTCATAGAATGATTGAATTGTGAATTTCTTCTAGTTCCCCAAAATAAGAAAATGACCACAAAAGGAGGTGGTAGATGGGGGATGATAACTGCTATTAAATACTGGTTTGTCAAGAGAAACATTTATCGGAGTCTTGGTGATGGATTTAGTCTTAGCTCTGCAGAAGTCATCAGTCCTGGAGCTATTGAGTATACTGCTTTTAATCATTTCATTCTATTTAGGGCTGAGCAAAGTAAATCAGAAACCCCATTAAGTCAATATATAGTTAGTAGGTGCTTCAACATCGCATAACGATAAAACTTCATTAGTGTGCTGAAACCTTTACCTCCTTTTCCTCTGTGGTACAATTATTTGGAAAGATGGTGACTAACTCCTGTACCAACCAGATTCCTTCATTGTCTCCTGCTTCTTTTATTTTCTTTTACCAAGGTCATTATCCTTCCACTGTGATTTGGCCTTGGGAGATAGTAAACCTTTTGTTATCAATTGGCCCATCCTCAGGCAGCCTGTACCTGAAAAAGCTTTGTTGACACCACTCATGCCAGCAAGGGATAACGGTGATATCACCAGGAGGAGGAGAACAAATGTTCATTTAGTTCTCACCACGTGTCAGACAATTTTTTCACATTTTTATCACAAAAAACATACAGTAGGTTACATTATTATTCTCTTTTTTACAGAAGAGGACCGTGAGGTTTAGAAGACTTATGAAACTTGCCAAGGGTCACAGGAAGTGACACAGTAAGGGCTTAAACTATGACTTAAAACCCAATGCACTTAGTCATCCCACTAGTAATTTGCACTACTAGTAAAGTTTGAAGTCATAAGAGGAGATCCGAGTCATCACCATGTCACTCTCACCATACTGAAGCATGTAACCATACCATGCTGGATGATAAACTTAGCCCTGTGCTTTCCACATAAGCCAAATTATCCAGTATCATTACCTAGTTATTTCATATGAATATGTTTATATCTTCAATTATATTCTAAGTTCATGAGGAGCAACAGCTATGTTTACAAGTTAAAACTTCTTCTTTAGTGTCAAACACAGTGTTCTTCATAAAAATGGTCAGCATACAATGATTGAATCAATGGTATATTGTGTAATCTCAAAATACCCTCTGAGGGGCTTAAGGGGATAGGTTCCTGAAATCTGACGAGTGCAGTTTTTCCAGGGAGGGGAGGTGCTGAGGGACAGAAACAAGAGTTACTGTGGTCCAGGGAAGGAAGAGGGTGGGGGGATAAAAGGTGGGGCACTATGCTTAGGAAGAGCTCAGACAGACAAGCAGATGATGGAAAGTAGAGTATCAAGACCAGGATGAGAGCCCTGGGTTGGAAATACATAAGAGACATAGTTTATTTCATTGTGTTTTACAGGAGTGTTCCAAGTGCCTTGGGGACAAAGAAGAGCAGCAGGAAACATATGGCCTGAAACATATGGAAATGAAAGGATGTCACTAACCCCGAAGACAGGATGTCATTGGCAGCAGCAAAACTAACTCTTCTTAACTGAGTACAGGGTTCAGGTAATGTATACCTCATTTCCATTGACCCTTATTCCTGTCTAACTTATTCTCTTCTCCACCTTGAATATCCCTTCTCAGTAACCATTCCTACCATGTACCTAGTTGTTCAGACCAAAAGCCAAGCTAAGGAACTACCTTCCATTCCTCTTTCCCTCAGTCCCTATATCTAATCATTATCAAGTCTTTTGACTTGACTTTCAAAACATATCCAGACTCCTTCTACAGCAGTTTCTTTCCATTTCTTTTCTATCACCCTGGTTGAAGTTGCTATCATCTCTTATCTGGATTATTATAGCCCCTCACCCCCACTACCTAGCTTCCTGCTTCTATTCTTGCCCTCTCCTGTTAAGTCTGATATATACCAGCCTCATGATCATTTAAACATATTAATCAGATCACATAACTCCTTTGCTTCAAACAGTCTAGGCTAGCACTGCCATGGCCCACAGGCTTTAAGCAGTCTGACCCTATCTCCTTCTCTGGCCTCATTCCACTACTCTCCATATACTGTCATAGGACTCTGTTTTGCCTCCCTTATACATGCTGAGCTCATTAATAGCTTAAGGTCTTGCCTTTCCCTCTACCTTAAATACATCAACCCTGTATCTTCACAGGACTACTCCTTTCTATTAATCAGGTCTGGGCCACCTTCCCTGACTGCTTAAGTGCTCAAACACTCCTACTCTACTGAATCCAGTCAATGGATATCACCACACCCTCTTCTATATCTTCACAGCACCTACAGCTATCATTTATTTATTTATTTACTTGTGTGTGGTCTGTCTTTATGTCCTATTTTTAGATCCCACTTCCTTATGTAACTGAGCAGGACCCTATGGGGCTTTCCTGGAACAGACCCCTTGCCCCAGGTCCTCCTCCTTCTTCTTGTCTGTAGAAAAACCTTAGCCTCTTAGGCTTTCCCCGAGTTCCAAAGAGTAAATTTAATCAGAGAAGTGAGAAAATGCAGAAGAAAGGAAAACAGTCAAGCAAGACAAAACAAATAGTTTAGCCATGAAACAAAGTCAAGGACCTTTAGCTCCTCTTCAAGGGCTATAGATAATATTCTGAGCCATGTCCTTCAAGCTGTTTTGCTGACACTGAAACCCCCACCAGCTGGAAGAAGTTAAGTGTGTGCTGCCCACAAGCAAATAGACCCCAGACCAGGTGGAATCAGAAGGTTGATGGTGTTGACTCCTGATTACCTCACCACCAACCAATCAGAAGAATGTCCACAAGCTGATCACACACCCCACAACCCTCCTTCTTCACCCTGTCTTTAAAAATCTTTCCCTGACAGCCTTCGGGGAACGCGGGCCTTTTAAGCACTAGCTACCTGGACTCCTTGCTTGGTGCCTGCAATAAACACTGCACTTGCCTTCACCACAACCCAGTGTCAGTAGATTGGCTTCACTGTGTGTGGGCAAGCAGACCCAAGTTTGGTTTGTTAACGCTTACACCATAGTTCATACAGACTCATGAGAGTAGGGACACTTACTAATTTATCCACATTACTTAGAACACTAGTTACATAGTAAGGCTCAATAACTATTTCCAGAATAAATAAATCACACGAAAAGTCTTCTGTGCTTAAGCCTTCTCTGAAATTGCTGCTTAAGAATTTACTTTAAGCATGTTGAATACTTTTTTACATTCTCAGATGACAGCAGAGAAAATATCTGATATATTTGCCACAGCAAAAAAAGGGAGGATATGTCACCTATATTTTTCTTACACACATATTTTGAGTACTGTGGTCCTCCCTATGGAAATCTAACCTTAGAATTATAATGTAAGGATGAAAGAGATAATTGAAATAGTGTAAAAAATTTCATGTTGCCTTTCTGGAGAATGCAATAGCATTTTCTAAAATGACATATTACTATACATGCCCTCAGTAATAAGGGGAACCTGCAAAAATGTTATTTCAGAATATTATATCAGGGAAGAGCTCTAACTCTCTTCACTTTTGCCACAGGGTTTTTAAGATTGCTGTTACCATGCTTACTTGAAACAATCACAAATAAGAAGTGTGTGGAAACGACAGCTATATTAACTTTATCATGTACAGTTAAGTATTCCACACACTTGAAAGCACTGCTCCTTCGTTTTCACAGTGTGCTTCCTAGAGAAATAGACTTGGAGGAAGGGCCTGGTGGAGATAGAGCTGCGGTAAACTTGAACGGTACAGCCAGATGCCCATAGACTGGAGGCGGGTAACGAGGCATTGATCAAACACTGGGTTTTCTGGCTCACACCACAGGGATCAGATGAAATATCTAGAAGTGCCCCAGGCAGATGACCCAAGGGAAGGTGTGGTTAAGTCCACAAGGTTTGTCTTTGCATAATTTCCACCTCATTTAAAGACATCCTCCACCCCACCTATTTCTCCCTCTACTCCAAGACACTTTTCTTTGCAGTAGATACAAAGGGGGGAATTCCCTGAATTAAGCCTTCTTGTGATATCAGAAGAGAGAAATTATATGATGCTTTTGTAATAAGTATGTGCTTTTTAAACACAGGACTCTTAAAGGTTTTCAAAAAGCCTTCAGCCTCACTCTGTGCTTTTCACCTTTGATGCTAAAATTCCAGCCTGTATGATTATTGGTTCAGGAGATGTTTTCAGTCTTTCCTCAAATCTTCCTCCATGGATTAGGCCCTTCAGCCTCGACTACGTATAAGGCCAGCCCTGGCCCTAGAGGCTCTTTTTCAATAAGGAGAAAGAACAGATTCTCCCTCCTCAGACTTCCGTTCCTAATTAATGATGAAAACAAACAGAAAAAGCAAAGATGGAAAGAAATGGCATATATGACAAAGGTCCCCTCTCTGGCTGGACTACAGCTGAGAGAGTTACATATCTGAGGACAGGTTCAGAGTACTCTAAATTCCAGGAGTGACTTATAGCCCTGAGACTTAATGGCAAGAGTCTCTGTTGAATGATTCTAGTCGTTCTAACCCTGAGGTCAGGCAATTGCTCATACTGGACTATTTTACTTCCAAGATGGCAGTATCATTTGGTTCAACAACATACAACTAAGTGTAAGAATGGGAGTGGGAAGTAAGAATGGGAGTGGGAAGAAGGAGTTCACTTTCAGACTTGTTACACTTTGCAAAGCCAGTTCAGTTTAGCTCCTATAACCGGTCTCTCATTAGTGGAGGTACAAACTCATTTTATACTTTATCCTATGTCCTGGCAGAAGGGACCTTTGATGCTCTCATAATAACTCAGCCTCTGGGTCCTCCTACGGTGATTCTTGTCTAAGTGTCAACTGTACCAACAAGGATGCATACAAAGCCCCTGCTGGTTTCTACAAGAAATCCACATACATTTGGATTTTAAAAAGGCTTATTAAAAAACTGGGAACCCTAAGGAGTATCCTCCTGCCATCTGAGTAGCTCTCTTTATCTCACCAGCCCCCTTGACCCTTTCCCGCTCCTTTTCCTGCTCCTGTGCCCTCCCTTCCAGGCCTACTCCAGATTTGTCTCCTTCTTTTATGGTATCAGTTCAACTTTTCCTGGCTTATGATCTCCCAGTTTCCATGTTATCATCTATTAGGCAGATGGCAAAACAATTCAACAGGATCTACTCTCTCAAAATGCAGTCCGAGTTATCAGTACATGAGTCAACACACATTTATGGCCTATTAATCTACTTATCTGCGGTCAGCACTATGTTAGGTGCTAGCAGGGAGGGAATCACATTAAACAATGGCTCCAAAAAGCCTCATGGCTGAGGAATTCAGTCTGGTTGGGTAGGCAGACATTTCATTAAAAAAGCAACTCGGTCAAGGGACAGGGGATATTTTGACATTTGTGACATCTGTGACATTTTTTGAGCCAGACTGACTGAGAAGAAATAAGACAGGAAACACATATCTTTACTGAAAAGATACATCCAATGAACACCTTACTTTAAATGAAACAACAAGAAATCCAAACAGTCCCTCTAATATGAATTCATATATGTATGCCAATTACAGCTTACACATTTGAATAAAGTAAGTGCTGATGGAGTTTTGATCGAAAAAATTATTATTTTTTCTAATGGGAAAGAGGAAGAATATCCTTAAAATATAATACTTAGTTCCTACTAGAAGATGAGATAGCAGAGAGTGAGACAGAATGGAGATCTAAATGTCAGATGATTTTATATGCAAATCACTTTCCTTGAATCTATAAGGAAGTCTAAATATACCACTAAATTTAAGCTTCCGATAGTACAGATTCTGCAACTGGCATGGAGGTTACCAAACCACTTCACTCAGGAACACACAAATGATAGTCAGGGATTCTTTTATTTGCTCTTGAAGAGCAAAGCTTATACTGCTAGGTCCTCTAAGCAAAAAATGCTTAAGAGATGGAAGAAAGCTTAGAGCCTTGGTTTTCAACCCTGGTTACATATGAGAATCCCTTAGGGAGAGCTTTTAAAATGCTGGATCCTGGGGCATCACCTCCATTGATTTGGATTTAAATGGTCTGGCATGGAACCCAGCCTTTTTTTTTTTTTTTTTTTTAAATGTCCCAGGTAAGCTCTTAAGAATTACAGATTCCTGGGCTCCATTCCTGAGTATTTCCAATTCAGTTGATTTGAAATGACTTCCAGGAATCTTTGTTTTTAAGTGTCCCAAGAATCCACCTGCCAATGCAGGGGACATGGGTTCGAGCCTGGGTCCAGGAAGATCCCACATGCCACGGAGCAACTAAGCCCGTGCGCCACAGCTACCGAACCTGCGCTCTAGAGCCTGCAAGCCACAACTACTGAGCCCATGCGCCACAACTACTGAAGCCTGCGTGCCTAGAGCCCATGGTCCACAACAAGAGAAGCCACCACAGTGAGAAGCCCGCACACCGTAACGAAGAGTAGCCCCCGCTCAGCACGACTAGAGAAAGCCGGCATGCAGCAACGAAGACCCAATGCAGACAAAAATAAATAAATTTAATAAATTAAAAAAAAAATAACCTTTAACAAAAAATTTTTTAAAATAAATAAATAAAAGTGTCCCAAGAGCTTCTGTGTTTAGCCAAGTTTTAAAAACCACTGATCTAATGCAGAATTGCAGAAAGTGGAGTTGGCTGGTTCCGAAAGCATAAAGCTAGTACACAGGGCTCAAAATGTAATGTACTGGGAATCCTTTTGCTATCAGACAAAGGCTGTCCTAGGGCCCCTGAAGCCCTCATGATTTCCTGGGTTACCGGGAGAGCAATGTCCACAACACTATGAAGCAGTGAGTAAGCCTCCCCTTCTTGAACCCTCGGCTCTTAAAAGGTAGACCAGATGACTTCTCCTCTGTCCCTGCTTAAGGAAGACAAATCTCTCTCTCTAGAAAAGCATGCCCACAATAGGCGGCCATATAAACAGGCATCAAGGTACAGCTCAGTGATTAAATAAAGTGTGGGCATCTCACTGTACCCATTGTATCAACAGAGAATGATCTAGTGGGCTGTTACCGAATCGAAAAGCTGCCACCCCAAAAGCGTAAGTGCAACAAAAGAAATTTTACACAGAAAAGACCACTGAGAGTTTCGACACCCACACTCAACAGAGGGGAATCCTCTGCTGAATTTTGTTGAAAGGTGAAACAGAACCTGGCATTATAAATTCAATCGGACAAGATAAGTAGTACTACATTATGAGCCCACAATTGGCCCATAGTCTTATTTGGAAATAAAGGAGGTCTAATTTCAGAAATATCACACTGGAGTAACCATCAAAAAAGTTAAAAATAACATAAATATTGTGTAATAATATAGACAAATAAAATTTCACATGTGCATAGTTGGTGGTTATTCTTCAGAAATCACATAATTACAGTATCTCAGGAATACAAGGGTCTTCAGAGATTCAACTGCCCATCAACCCAATAGAACAAAGGACAACTGTGGTGAAGTTTACAGATTTCCAACAAGTATCATCTGATCCAGCTAGACTAAGGGTTAAGGGAGTTGAATAACCTACCCACATTTAATTCATTAGCTAGCTACATAAACGTGGGCAAGTCACAAAACTTTTCAGGTTTCGATTTCCTCATCTATGATATGAGTGAAGTGAACTTGATCTTTGAAATTCTTGGATCCAGTTATGCAAATGTATATCACTAAGTTTTAGTAATTTAGTCATTAAACAAAGAAGACAAACATCTTTAGACGTGTTGGCCCACCCAGCAGGTGACCTATAGAAGTCTGACATCCTGGAGTAACTCTCCTGACTATCAGGAAATGCCTCAGGTGTCATGAGAAAGAAAAACCACAAGATTATATTTTAGAGTACTAGATGGCTTAAGGAAAAAAATGGAAGAACTTAGAAAGTCTTTCTGACTAATATGCTTATAAGTGGGGTTTTAATCATGACCTCATCACATGTTGACAGTGTGCTACATGAAGAAAGCAAACCTGATAAAATACTTAGGGGACCAATCATCACTGTTGCCATTCATCCAGCATGACACAGGAAACTGCTACTATGGAGAATTACATTCAGCATAATCAGTGATAATGCTGTCTTTAAAATGGAAATCAGAACCTAGAGTAACAGCCCCCTTTTAGGTTGAATGCATTTCTCAGAAGAGTGGTTTGTGCATGTCTCATCTCCAACACAAGTAAAATATTTCATTTTATCCAGAAACCTACTGGGAGAAACATCCCATTTTCAGAGATATTCTGTTGATGACAGTATTATGGCTACACAATATATCAACTGAAGCACCACCAGACAACATGCCACACAATGTATGTTGCTCAGCATAATGTTTCTAAATCTTGGTTTATTTGCAGCTTTTGTGACTGTCTGGAAAAACTACTGATGGTCTCAAATATCTTCCTATTCTCTGGTGGTCTTTTGAATGAACAGTGCCTGTGATCCTTTTGCTCAACACAGCAGAAGAGATCTTTTCAGTTATGATTAAGTAATAGTTTGAAATTCTCATAATTATATTAATGCATTTAAGTATACAGTCAATGTTTAATTTATTGGTGATAATTCTATTTAGAGAATAAAAGAGGACACTTATCGTTCAAAGAGAAAAAAGAGCTTTCAACTTGTGAGTAATTGAAATAAATCACAATTTGGTTTTACTTACTGCATTCATTCCCCGCAGGCTTAATTTAAACACCTTTAAGATTTGAAAGTTTTTCCTGTACGCCTTCCTCATTGAGAAGGTAAAATCTAAACCTTAAAAAGTGTTTCATCACAGAGTCCGTGCACAATAGAATACAAAGGAAAACATAAACTCAGTTTCATAACAATGTATCTGCAGGTTTCTTAGCGTCCAACAGTGAGGAAACAAATTCTAATTCATTAGGTTTATTTTGTTCCTCTTCCTTCACAGAATTCTGAGTGCACTGTTGAACTCAATTTTTTTGTTAAAATGGCATAGCTACCCATTAGTAATTTTTTCAAAAAATCATAACTTGTTGAAAAGACTTAAGAATAAGTTCAAAAATACCACTAACTGAATACTAAATCTGTTTTATCAGTCTTGTTTTGGTGCACAGAATCTGTCGGTAATCAAATAATTTTTTAAAAACCTGTGGGTTACTCTGGATTATTTTTGTGGATAACATGACAAATTCTACTTCCAAGGTATAAATTCACTGTTTATTTTCACTGATGAATTGCATGTCATTCAAGAGTTAGGTTTCTTGCAATAAATATTAACATAATTAACATAATGTTAATAAATGTACATAATGTGGGAAGATCTTATAATTTTTCAATGGACTAGGAATCCTTGACATCCAAATGCTGAACTGAAATTGTAGAATAACTCATTAGGAAACAAGCCATAGCAGTGTCAAGATTTACAACAAATATACTGGATGTGTTCTAAAAATTAATATTAAGCTGCTATGCTTGGCTTAATTAGTTTTCTTCTTCATTTTCAAAGCATATCTGTCTGGTTTTATGAAGTTGGTCTCCAATCCCCTCTTCTACAAACCTGTCTAATTAAAGTTTAACAGCTGTGTACACTTTAGAAACAGAATAATGATTTTTCTCCCTTGAAATACTTAATCCTTTCCTAAAATATGATCCTTCTGAATATATATTTAAAAAGCAATGGACGTGGAATAGTCTTCCAAGAGGAAAACACTGACAGCTTAGGGTATCAGCACCATGTATTCGGTGGGTAGACAAGAAAGTAATACCCAAGCCAGAAAATCCAAGGCCCGCATGGGGCACAAGCAGATCTCTTCCTTCAGAAATAAAATGAGAGCTACACAAAACAACAAAGAAGTAAAAAGAAAATTAAATAAATAAGCAGAAGGTAAAAAATAAAATATAAGATTTAATGGGTTTTGTAAGATTTCTGGATATGACTCTACACATCCAACACCCAAATAGTATGACTAATAAGGTAACACCAGCTATTTTGATCAGCGTTACCACTTTATCACCACACATGCAAATATTTATTAAATAATTATATATGTGTGTGTATAACATAAATTTCTGAAATGATGACAAGAATTAGAGGACAAACAGACGTGATGAATCCTTGAATAGTACACCTTTACGTGTGAAATTAAAAAATAACAATACAAAAATCTGTTCAGATATCAGTACGAAATGCATACAATTTCACACTATCAGCTTTCTCTCCTCCAAGTGTTCTTGCCAGCATACCGAAGTGACCACCGTGGAGGCAAGTATCACGTGTATTTTTAGGCCCTTCTGATAGATCCTTAAAAAGAGTCTGATTTCACCTCACATCCTGCCATTGTGCTCTGTTTGTGGTGCACATTCAATTAATGTGTGTCGAAGAGGCACATTGATGCAAGAGCAAAACCAATTCATTTACAAGAGAAGAACTCTAAAAGAGGCTTTAGTAGAGCATGTTATTGTTCAAAATATTTGCTTCCCACCCCTGAGGAATGGTTGTATATACCCACCCTGCTGAAAACAGGCATGGCCATATGACTTGTTTTGGCCAATGACACGTGAGTAGAAATGATACGTGCCTCTTCGAAATAGAAGTGTTAAGGTCCATCCCATGGTTGCACCAGGCTTCCTCTTCCATCTCCCCTGTGACTATAAATACCCTGTCAGCCTGAGTCCCTAAGGGAAGGAATCACGGAGCAGAGCTTCACGCAGCCAAGTGAGAAAAAAGCTATTACAATAAACCATTGAGATTTGGGGGTTGTTTGTTATCAGCAAGTAAGTCAGCATAAGATGACTGACAGAGGGCCTGGACAAGCCTTTTCAATAATAAAGAAGCACATCCTCATCCCTCTTGCTATGCAGGGACAATCCCTGCAGCACTGATGCTGCTGGAGAGAGTAAAGGAAAACAGATGGCTGGGACTCATGTTCTTTACCACTTGCTTTCCTTAACCTTCAGCAACATGCATGAAAAACTAATGTTCAGCAATTTAGAGAGTTTACATTTTTAAAGATAAGGAGTTGGGACTGATGCTAATTGGACTAAGTTGAAATATTTCCGGAATAAATAGAATCATTTCACAGAGTGAGAGGCAGGATTGAAGTTTTATAAATATTGCACAGGAGCCTTCTGCAGTCATTAAATATGACAAATCCTTGCTGAGCCCATGTCTCAGTATGCTAGATTTCAGAAGACTGGACCCTGCTAAATGCTGGGCTCCAGAAATGAGTTGTTGCCCTTGACTTCAGGGTGCTCACAGGCAGAGAGACATATGTTCAAATGGCTGTAATACAATTAGATGCATTGTACACCTGTAAGATCAATAAAGTACTATGGTAACAGAGAAGAGAACAATCATTTCTGTCAGAGAAAGGGTACAGGATTTTGTTAAATGGGTCAGGGATGGGGAGGTCTGCCAAGCACAGGATAACATGTGAGCGTATGTAGAGAAGCAGCACATTTTTTAAAAGTCTGGAATAATACAACTCTAGTACACCGTGTATGTGTGTGTGTGTGTGTGCGCACGCGCGCATGCACACATATACAGCTATCCTTTTCTTTTTAATTGTTCCAGAGTGTTTTATTTTATGACTGTACCATCATGTCCTTAACTATACTGACGTACCTTTAGAAGGCTGCAGTCTTTTGCTATTATAAACAATGATGCCTTGGAAACACTCCTTTTCACTCATGTGCAAGTCCATCTCCAGATGAATTCATAGAAAGGGAATTGTTGAGTAGAAGTTACCCAGGCAAAAACAAAACAAAAGGAACAAGACAAAAGGAAGGGTGCTTCCTCCAAATGCAATGGTATGTGAAAAGGTGCATAACTGCTATGAAACTGCAAACTACCAGGGTGGCTAGAACTTACTGGAGAAAATGCAGCTGGAGAGACACTCAGGGGTCATCAGATCATGCCGTGCTCCTGAGTGCGGGAGACATAATAAGACTCACATTTTAATGAAATCATTCTTGTGGAAGTGTGGGGATTGGCTGGCAAGGGTATAACAGGGTAACCAGTTAGGATACAGGCACAGTAATCTGGGAGGAAATAACAAAGGCCTGGTAAATCATCTTTGGGGCACTGTGAAAGAAGGTTCTCCCTTGCTTGCCTCTTGTGCTTTCTCCTTTTGGGCACATCACATCCAAGGCCAATGTCTAAGATGCCTCAGGGTAAAGCAGCAGCTGTAGGGAATGACCCAGCGTTGGGATCCACCTTTCTACCCTGGAATGGGGAGAGATTCTTTGGGTGCTAATCCATCTACAAAAAGTTAGGTACGGACTGCTTCCTTCTTTTCTACAAAAAAATACCTATTATAGAATTTAAGAGCTGGAACACATGTCAGAAATCTTTGAATCTCATTTAGTCCAAGGGTCCTCAAATTTATTGTGAGCTGCTTTCCATTTTCCTAAACGTGTGAGATCTTAGGGAGGTCATTACAAAGAAAGTGGAAATGAATTCCTAAAACCTGACACTAATGTTGCCATCTGGAGATCACACTTTGAGAAACATTCTGCTAGAACAATGCCACCTTCCACGTGGTAGCTATGTTGCCTATAGAAAGTACATAGACATATGTATGGTCTTCTACAATACAATGTTTCTAGATTTTCATAGCTTTAAAATATTGAGAAAAACATGTTGGAAACTTTATAGTGAACTCCCATTTCTCTATATTCATTAAACTCATAGATTAGCATTAACACACTAATAGCATTAACTCATAGTAGATAAATGTATAAAAGTTATTTCAAAAAATTCAGGTTCTAAAGTTCTACATTTTGGACCTTTAATCGTCAAAAATAAGAGGAAATAACTTAAAAAAATACTTATCTCCTTAAATAATCTATGAGAATGAATTAAACTAAAAGGCAAACCACAAACTGGAAATATATTTGATCTAAATATGACAAGGAGCTAACATACATAATATATTCAAACTGAGAAGAAAACTTTTACTACCCTTTTAAAATGGCCAATTCTGGAAAAGACAGTTCTTAGAAAAGGAAATGAAAGATTAATAATTGTATAAAATATTCATTCTTTTTAGCAATAATAATAATAAATGAAAACAATAAGAAACATTTTTTTCACTTTTCTTATTAGCAAAGACTAAAATGATGTTAATACTCATTGCTGGCTCAATGCACAGTGAAATTTTCATACCTTGCTAGCAATGTGAAAAGTAAAACTTTCATTCAAATTTTCCTATATACTCCTTGATTCCCTTCACTTTATAACTAAGGATACTGCAAGTTTTAATAAAAAAGCATGATTTTTTTGGAAAGTCCTGTGAGAATACTAGAGCTCAGAAACATTATAAAGTTAGGAGTCATTTCAATTCCCATCATGCAGTGAGCATTCTCTTGATTTTAATGATAGCTGCATCAGATTTAGAATTCAGGCTTGATTTACATAATCCCCCCAAAATGGTCCCAGAAATCCATTAAAGGTCACCTTAGTTTCCCATACATATACCAAATTCTAATCCGCTCATTCGCTCCCTCTTCTATTATCATATTCCACGCTTTTGTAAAGCCTACTGCTTATTATACTTTCATCTCAAATAGAAAATCCTTTAGTTTGGCTTTCCATCTTACTAAACTCCATTCCAGTGTGTATTACTTACTCCTCTTCATGTTAGAGTAAAAGATTAAATAGCCATTTACTTTTTGATGTAAAATTACATCAATTATGTAAAACTGAAATTCAGACTGCGGAAATGTTCCTTGGAAGTATCAACACACCTGGAGGTGCAGCAGCATGGGACTCCGTGTTTATCACTTCCTGCTCCAGGCTGCATATTAAAATCAGGTATTGCATAATAGTCAGGAAGTAGAATTTCTTTGTGTAATAAGCAAAGTAGAAAACCTCCTGGGTTCCCAGGTGACCAGTTGCAGAAGCCTGAATTTAATGACTTGCTATTCATCATAAACCAAACATACAAGTTTCATCACACAATTTCCCCTTCTGAAAGAAAATATCAACAACTGTCAGGCTCCTAAGAATTAAGAAATTTTTAATTATTTTCACTCCGATTCTCATTTGAATCACAACAAGGATGATCAATTTCAAAATCTTATTAGTTCTGCTAGCATGAGCCATTCAGATTCTCACACAGGATCACTCTGTAGTAAAAAAACTAGGAAGACACCCCTTTTTAGTTTTTATTTTTTTTGTCCACGCCACTGGGCATGTGGGATCTTAGTTCCCTGACCAGGGGTCGAGCCCATGCCCCCTGCAGTGGAAGCTTGGAGTCTTAACCACTGGACCGCCAGGGAAGTCCAAGACACTCCCTTTTTAATGAATAATTTACAATTAATATTTCTGATAAACAAATATTTTCCAATTTTATAAAACCGCATAGACTTTAGTGTCAAAATCAACATTTTAAGTATGGGAATAATTACTGCTCGTGATTATGATGCTATTAAACACAGGGGTATCTATCATAATGAGTTAGATAACGTTTGAATGTTTTCCATAACACAATGAAATGAACTGAGGAACTAAATTACTTAAAGCAAATAGATCCCCTAGGTTACTAGCTCCTTCTTCTCTGGACTCTCAGTTTGGTCCAGCATAGGCAGACTGAGCTAAAATAAAAGCCAAAAGATAATTGGAGTTCTATGTTGGGCTTATAAGATGAGATATAAATAGCATGAGGGTAATATTCTGATACAGAGTTTTTCCAACTGCAGGGCTGTTCCTTTTGTATTAAAAGAAACTATCTGGGCAATGAAATTTATTCTACTCTTTTATGAGCATTGGGACTGCTCTCCAGTGAAGATGTTTCTCAAGGTTCCTATAGTATAATAGCTCTTCCCCATCCAGCTCAATTTTTTTTTTTTTTTTTTTTTTTTTTACGTGGGCCTCTCCCGTTGCGGTGCACAGGCTCCGGACGCTCAGGCTCAGTGGCCATGGCTCACGGGCCTAGCCGCTCCGCGGCACATGAGATCTTCCCAGACCGGGGCACGAACCCGTGTCCCCTGCATCGGCAGGCGGACTCTCAACCACTGCGCCACCAGGGAAGCCCAAGACAAATATCTTCATTGTAGAGGTCCACCCATGAGGCTTCTAGCAATTCCGCAAAGATCTCAAAGTAGCAACTCAGTATTTTCCCTCCCACTGCCCTCTGCCTCAACCAACATATAATCAAAGAACCCATGGCTTTTAGGCTAATTCTTCTCTTCTATTTAAACTATTGGCCAGGACTAGAAATAAGTTTTGTATTTTCTATTGATTTCCAAGTTAAGGGAATAAAAGTAGATAACACAGACCAAGGATTGGCAAACTATGACCTATGGGCCAAATCTAGTCCAACATCTGCTTTTGTAAAGAGATTTTTATTACACCATTCATTTTATGTATCATTGAGAGTCGCTTTCTTGCTACAGTATCAGTGTAGAGTATTTTTGACAGAGACAGTATGGCCTGCAAAGCCAAAACGATTTCTTATGGGCCTTTTACAGAGAAAGTATACTGATCCCTGCTGTAGGTATAATAAGAAACAAATATCACAACTGTGAAATATCTTGCCAACAGGTAACAATGTGCAGGAGGACGCAGGTCAAGATCCCAAAGATATAACATAGCCAGCCTTTGAGTACTTGCATGGAAAGTTTTAAAAGTGTTTTTTCTTCCACCTCCTGGATTCACTAAATATGGAGCTATGTCTTAACCTAGCAGTACAATCAAATTATTTCAACAATGACAAAAATATGATAATCTAAAATGGGCAAGACATTCTGCTAAGCTCTGGGTTAGCTCTGTGCTAACCAAATTATATCCATTATTTCATGTAGAAAATTAAATTAAATTTCATTACATTTTGATAGTGTGTTGAAATTCACAAAGGGTTAGTACATGTATTAATTTACCTCCTTTGGTCTTCAAAATAACCCTGAAAATAGAGAGACTTAAAAAAAAAATCAAAACTCAGAGAGGTCAGTAACTTTCCCAAGGTCACCTAGCTTGTGAGAAAACAGAGCTGAGATTGAATCTCCTATTATCTTAGCCCAAGTGTAACACTCTTCAACTTTGTCATGCTACCCCTTATTGTTCTTAGGCGTCTTTAAAAAAAAGATACTTTTATAAGAAAAAATTAACAAAAATTTTAGAGCAACCACAACTAATTAAATCAATACCTCAGACACATCTGCTCCCTACATGAAAATCTTCCTTCAAACATTTTAAAGAGGAACCACAGTCAATGTTAAGTTTAAACAAGGTTAGCTGAAATTGCACAAAAATAGAAGAACTATCTGTTCCTTAATTATTAAGTAATTATTCAGCCTGAAATATTCTTGAATCTTCCTGGCATGCTTCTTAAGCTTAGTTAAAAAGGTACTTAAAGACAATCTTTTTAGTTTCCTACTGAGATAATTATACTTATATGTCTTTTCAAAATATTTGACAGACTTACATTACTGTGAGCAGAGGAAAAAAATCAATATTTAGTTCAAAGAAGTGTACAAAAGTTAGTATTTGTCTATATTTTAACTTGGAGTCCACAACTTCAGAAAGTAATAATACTAAGAAATGTAATTAAGCCAGCAGCAAAGAAGGCTAATACACTAATGCAGCAGCCAGCTTCAGATGTGATGTACTTCCTGCCAGGAAGAAATCAGATTCCAAAAGAGCACTTCACATAATCTATCTGTACTGGGGGAGGGGGATGAGACTAATGGCAGAACTGAGGAGCAAAGTCCCAAAGCCAGCCCAAGAAGAGAGAAAAGGAGGTTAGTGAAAAGCAAAAAGTTAGAAACTGACTACTATCTTTTAAAGAGAAACAAGGAAATGTGGACGAGGATGGAGCCAGATCACAGCATCCTGCTAGGCTTTCTGTTGCAAAGATTTTCCCTAATTAAGCTAAGCCAATGGGTTTCCTACCTGAAGTACCCCAGTTATTTCACTCCATGAACTACCTAGAGAGGCCATGACAGTGCTAATATTTCCTTTTAGATATGGCGAGTTTAGGTTGAAGAACATTAAATAATGAGGATATCAGTTAATATTTATTTTCATGTTCTCCCCTTTAATTTTCTACAAATGGTTTTGTCTAAATCATAAATCATTGCTACCCAATAATACGCCTATGGTATCTTTGTGTACGTTACTCCTAGGACTATTATTTATTATTTAGGACTTACTAAATAAGCAATTCTGGAATTGCCATGTTCACAAATAAATACCTAGTATAGACATATGAGTATACTAGTATAACATAACATACACATTGGGAAACATAAATACTTACAGATATATCTCAAGTATATATTTTTCTTTATGGAGTATTCAAGGAAAAAACTGCTGAAAGATAAATATTTGACAAATCCTTTCAATATCCTACTATGAGACACAGATTAGAAGGATACACAGCAGATATACCTCTGGGAATTCAATTAGGGCTAAGAGAAAAAGGGACCTTTCCTTTGTTCTTCATACGCTCCAGTATTGTTTGAATTTTCTGTACTAATCCTGTATTACTTTCACAATTAAGGAAGAGGGTGGAGACGTCCTCTTCATCTCAAACATCAACCTGAAAGTTGTCTCCAACACAGCCCAACTCCTCAGGTCGACCAGATGCTCCTCCTCCAATGTTCCAGGGACCTTTGGTACATCTCCATGGGGGCAGTTCTTTCATTACATTGTATTTTTTTGTTTGTTTGTTTTTTGCTATTTTTGTTGTTTTCATACCAAACTGTAAGCTTTAGAAGGCAAGGACTATCTACGGCTTTTTATAATCTCAGAATTCTGCACAGTGTCTAGCATACAGTACTCTAGGCACTCAATAAATGATTAAATCATAATGCCTACTAATAATAATATCTAATATTTACTGAACACATACTTATGTGCCAAGCGCTGTGCTAACCAAATTATATTCACTATTGCATGTAATTCTCAAGAAAACTCTATGGAGTATGTACTATTATAATTTCTATTTCACAGACAGATGAGAAAAATTAAGTTTAGAGAATTAAGTAATTTGGCAAAGTAACACAATAAGAAGCAAAACTGGGAAACGAATCAAGGAAGTCTGAATTCATAGTTTGTGCTCGCAACTTCTACATCATAGTGAATGAATAAATGAATGACTATGCATGAACGAATAAATGTGGAAGAGTTTCATATCTAAAGAAGACTCCTCTTCAAGAGACAAGACGACTAAGGTAGAAAATGAAGCCAGAGAACCACCGATGGGGTTGGGGAGAATACCACATAATAGATGTTATCATTATTGGAAAAAGCAATTCAATCTAAATATTCTAGTAACTTCCAGCAAGTACTGCATCCTCCTAGGTGGAGGTATAAATACTATGTTAATCTCCCTATATTGCTAAATTGATTACAGAAACGGTCTCAACTTTAGAAAACCAAGATCAACATTTCTATATGTAAACTTAAGGTAACTATCACTTTGATAGTTAGAAAGAAATACCTATTGCTAGGGCATAGAGCTTTTATTAGCAATTCCATTTTTATTCATGGATATAGCAGTAGTGTGATAAATAATCATTTACAACTACATAAAAGAAAGAAATATTTCCAAAAAGGTATGGGTTACCTACCAGTCCTTAATTCTTGACTAAAGAAGAATTAAAATTCTTTAGCAAGAAGAAGGTAAAAATGTCCAGAATATGTTAATAATTTTTCAGGTTCACATCAGAGGGAAGCTGATGATTTTTCACAAATGTCTCTTATTTAGTGGTAAATAAACCCTTGGACAGACTCTGGGACACTTACTTTCACAATTCAAGCCCTTACCTATTAACTAACAGCATTGGTTAGATCCTAAGTACTAAGCAAGGATGTGCCACGCTATTTTGATTTGGAAAAATTCAGGGTTCAAATTAAACCAGGCTAAAGGGCCTTAGAGCATTCTGAAAACTTGCTGTTCAAGTTACCAACACCTAGGACCCAGTGTGTAAATATCCTTCCGTCCTCAGAAGCAACCATCTATCTGGCTCCCATCTGAGAATTATAAAATAAAACCATTATTTTCCATGCTCTAAAACATTGCCTTCACCAATCTTTATCAGGGTCCTGGACACAAGCTTCTTTTCGAGTTTCTTTTTCATTCTATCCTTCCTTTTAGGACAGATACATTCCTAATTACTAATCTACCAAAAATGCCATAAACCAATGCATGGTCTTCAAAGAGAGCCATATAGATACATTAGACCTCTATTATTCAGAGCTTCTGCACCAACCATAAAAAGAAGTTATTAAACAGGCATCATATTTAGTTTTACTGGGGAAAACTCAATTTAGTTCTCTTTTTCTTCCTATCATCATATGCTGGAACATAATATGTTCCAACCATCTGTGGTAGGTTAATATTGATTTCCCTATCTTCAATAGCGCATTGAAGACCAACAAGCTTTAAAATGTTTAATTTCTAGTGATTCAATGGATTTTCGTTTTTGCTAATAGCAGAAAGTTATTTTTAATAAATCAGGATGTTTTGACATTTCACAAAATAGTGTCTGGACTTGAAGAGGAATTATTATTTAAATATTTTGCAGTGAGAGAAGTCTCATGATTCTCTACCTCAGACTACTTTGCAATATCAATACTTGTGAGAGAAAGTCTTGCACTGTACTTCACAGCAGGGAAATCGCTGTGCTGTGAGCACAACACCATTGATCCCACCAGACTTAATTCCTCTCGAAGGCCACAAAGTGATTGCTTTCTATGAACACTTCTTGGAATTCTCCCGAACAAGGATGGCCACAAAGAAAACAAAATCAAATTATGTGAAGTGAATTAGAAAGTAGATTACATTTACTGCTAGGGTGACCATTTGGCGCAGTTTGGGCAGTTCAGTTTATGCTGATCATTCCAATGTAATAATTAATATCATCCCCTTTCACTCTCGAAAGCGTCCTAGCTTAGGTGATGAATTATATGGGTTCCCTCTTCACTGGAGACTAAAAAGACTATTCATTTACTTCATTGAGGTTGCTAACTACATGGAAGCCCAGATTCCACATGTCTGTAAAGTATATTTCATCAGGTACGAGGAGAAATGATGCTAGATTTCATTTCTGACTGGTCTGACAAAATCTGTGAAACAAAAGTACAAGTGTCCCAATAAAAAAGGCTTATGCCTTCGAAATTTCAACTGTGGTTCATTCATACTGACTTGCTGCAGTTTAGTGCTTTGTATTCATTTTATGCTTTTCTAAAACAGGGCTTCTCTGTGAGTCATAACAAATTAATGAGAAAAAGCAAATAACTATGAAAAACATTTTGGTGGAACTAATGGGTCTAAATATTACTTTCATTAGCTTTTGACTGTTCATGTTATAGATAAGTATCCCCGTTTGGGTTAACTTTATGACAATAACTAACATTCCTAGCTAAGCTATCCAGAGAATCAAGCAATTGCCTTGTGATTTTAATCAATGTCGACATCAAGAGAGAACATTCGGACCCCGGAAAATCTCCTCTTTTACTATATTAGAAACAGTCATCTGAATTCTTTGAACAAATGCTTCAACTCTACTTTTCACCTTGCCAATATAATCATAATGACAGTGATTACAAATAATGTGACTACTTTTATGAGTCACTCCGAAAATAACAAAGCAAAGTAGTCATCATTCATGTCATAAACAAGGACACTTAACTACTGTTAGAAGAAGCTAGATGTGATTTTTCTCAAGAGAAAAACACTCTGACCAGTTAATTGGGTCAGATTGCCTCGCTTTAACCTATTCTCACAGCAGGCAGAGTGAGTCTCTAAAAACACCAACGCAGACCTACTAGAGAATGGACTTGAGGACACGGGGAAGGGAAGGGTAAGCTGGGACAAAGTGAGACTGTGGCATGGACATAGATACACTACCAAACGTAAAATAGATAGCTAGTGGGAAGTAGCCGCATAGCACAGGGAGATCAGCTCAGTGCTTTGTGACCACCTAGAGGGGTGGGATAGGGAGGGTGGGAGGGAGGGAGACGCAAGAGGGAAGAGATATGGGGATATATGTATATGTATAGCTGATTCACTTTCTTATAAAGCAGAAATTAACACACCATTGTAAAGCAAAAACAAACAAACAAACAAAACACCAATCAGATCATACTGCTCCATGGCTCAAAACTCTCCACTGGCCTGCCATCCCACTAGAATAAACACCTGCCATCCTTCCTATGACCCACAAGGTTCTGCAAACCTCTCAGACCTAATCTTCTACCTCCATTGTCTTCCTTCCCAAAGCTGCAACATGCTGGCTGGCGTCTTGCAATTCCTTAAACTCACCCAACCAACATGTATCCATCTCAGAATTGCATTTGTTATTCCTTTGGGCTGAACTGTCCTTCCCCAGATTCTAGTATGGCTCTCTTTCCCCTTTCCTCCCTTAATTTAGAAGTCTGCTCAAATATCTTCTCGTTAGAGAGGTTTACAGTAAATATCCTACCTAAAATAGCAATCCCAGACCCTACCATCACCCTACACATCCTTTTCTACTTTATTTCTCTTCACAGCACTTCTAGCTCATGACATTGCCTTATGTGTTACATGTTCGTCTGTTTATTATTAGCTTCCAACCACTAAAATGTAAGCTCCATGAAGGCAAGAGACTTCGTCTCTTTTGTTCCACTACATCTCTCTGGCGTCTGGACTAGTGTTCTAAGTGAATAGTTCTAAGGCCTACACCATCAGTGAACTGATTACATTAAATATAACCTGATCACCCAGAACTATTTCCAAATTTTGTGTTGCCATGTTTTGGTTTCTGAATCTGAAGCCCACAGCTTTCCCACTGCACATGATATTTACATCAATTTCCTCTGAAAGGGTATTTCATGCAGTGTTGCTAAGAGTATAAACATACACAAACCTCTTGGGAGGGAAATTTGGCTGTATATATATTAGAACTAAAAACAACAACAACAACAGCAACACCAAAACATATGTCGACTGAATATTTCCACTTCTGGATATCTATTCTGTAAGAATAAACACACAAGTGTATGAAGGTATGTGTGCAAGGATGTTCATTAAAGCACTCTGCATTTTTCAAGCTTGTGTTACTTCTACAATTTAAACAAACAAAATATCTTCCCTAGAGAGTAAGGTCTAAGCAACTACTAAGGAGAGCAGATTACAGTCTAATTGAAAGTGAGGTTTTGGGCTCCCCTGGTGGCACAGTGGTTAAGAATCCACCTGCCAATGTAGGGGACACGGGTTCGATCCCTGGTCCGGGAAGATCCCACGTGCCGTGGAGCAACTAAGCTCGTGCGCCACAACTGCTGAGCCTGCGCTCTAGAGCCCACGAGCCACAACTACTGAGCCCGCGTGCCACAGTTACTAAAGCCCGCGTGCCTAGAGCCCGTGCTCCTCAACGAGAGAAGCCACCACAGTGAGAAGCCCGCACACTGCAACGAAGAGCAGTCCCCGCTCGCCGCAACTAGAGAAAGCCAGCAAGCAGCAATGAAGACCCAACACAGCCAAAAAAATAAAATAAATAAATTTTCAAAAAAGAAAGTGCGGTTTTGAAGGGTAGTGCTGAGTAAAGGGCTGCTAATCTCACTGCCAGAATCTGGGAGGCCTCAGGGTACCTGCCATACCTACAAGCCCTTTCCGAGAGGTTCCTTGTAATTACAGGGTTTGTACCAGGTAAATGGCAGGCCTAGACACAGCTGACTGGACCAGGGAAGGGCACCTATCCCAAAGGCAACTGATCAATTGGTTGACAGTGGCCTGTCAGGTGGACAGATTCTAGATCTATACCTCAAAGGGGCACGCTCAGATTTCTCTCAGGTAGTTTAAACATGGGGCACACCCAAGGAAGTCAGCAGTTGACAATGGGGCAAAAGCCAACTGAAACACAGACAAGACAGGCAGAAGCAATGTGACAGCAGACAGGGCACAAGTGTACAGAAACTGGAAGTGCTGCACTGCCATTCCTGTTCTTTAGTGAGGCTAGGCTGCTCCTGGGCTCTATCACCCTTCCTTCCCCAGGTAGCTTTAAAATGAGTGCTCTTTAAACTATATCTTACTCTCTATTATTGTAATCTGAAGGAGTTTAACTAACAGAACATTAAATTGAGGACTGGATTAAGCCTTTTAAGGGCTTAACCTTTGAAAAGATGATGGTTCCCTTTATAGCCTCTAATTGTGTGTAATTCAAAATAAAAATAATATAAAACCCACAGTAAGTATAACCAAGTCCTGATAAGTCCGATTTGTTTTTCTTTGGTCATTTAATAAAATAACAATTTTTTTCAAAAAAATATTTTTCTAGAGACCTACATTAGTGCTTAGCTTGCCTGCTAGGTAAACCAGTATTAACCAAGACAAAGGTGGGACTGGAAAGTCCTATCACAGACCAAAGCACCTTGCCTACTACAAGTTAGGACACCAGTCGACTAATGACTTCCAGTGGTAGACAGACAGTATTAAAAAAATTTTAATATGCTCTTATATTTTTAAAAATGGGTCACAGAGAAAAGAAGTAAGCACATGAGTAAACAGTATTTTATTCCCTAAATGTCCCTTAATGTTTTTCGATGCTGTTAGAAAATTATAGGAATATATTCAATTATTAATTGAAAGTCCAGGAAGGTTAGGATATTTAGGTACCAAAGATTCAGAGAAATGAAATTTAAAATTTTCTTTCAAAACACCAAATACAAAAGTAACTTTCTTCTAATCAATTATTTACTAGTCTTTAGAGGCCACACAGTAGAAAAGTTTTGAGCCTTGCCACTTCCATTCTTTATATTATTCATCGCTGCATGATAGAGGCATAGTGAAGGGGCCAGAAAGGGATGTATGTCCAAAGTGTCAGTCTGCAGGATGGAACAAAGAACCTAGACTTTGCACATGTGGGTTGCAGCAGTGGGGAAAAAAGGTGTAAACCTACTACATTCCCGTATCCCCTTTTCTCACCCTTCAATCCTGTACCATTAGCCCTCTTCCTAGATCAGCTTCTCCTCTGTGAACCCAATATTTACATTTACTGAGGAAAGCAAGAACCCATCCTTTTTTTCCAAGAGGTCTGTTGTAGGACTTCTGATTGCACAGAGGTTTCTTTTTTTTTTTTTTTTATGTCTGAACAAGCCTTGCAATCTCACGTTGTTGACTAGTCAGCTAGTAAGCAATAATGATACATCTGAATGAAATTTGTGTTACCTTTGGATTATACTATAAAATGTATCTCTTGGCATTCCTAATCCTGTTAGATTACTTTAGATGAAATTTTTGCCTACTTTATTGATCTTTCGTTTTGTTTTTTAATAGCTTTACTGAGGTGTAACTCATATAACATATGATTTACCCATTTAAAAGGTAGAGCTCATTGTTTCTAATATATTCATAAGAGTTGTGCATCCATATCATGGAATGTAATCAATAATATAAAGGAACAAACTATAGGTGCACAACACGGAGGAACCAAAAAACACTATGCTAAGTGAAAGAAACCAGGTACAAAGGACTACATATTGTATATTACCATGTAAATAAAATTTCTAGAAAAGGCTAACCTATAGAGACAGAAAGCAGGTCCATGGTTGTGTGGCATGGGCAATGGGGAATGATGGGAACCAGCGTTAACGGCAAATCGGGTGAGGGAATGTTTGAGGGTAATAGGAAGGCTCAAAAACTACATTGCAGTGAGGGTTGCACAACTGCATACATTTATATTAAAGCTCACTGAACTGTATATTTAAAATGGGTGAATTATATATATGTATATATGTATATAAATTATACCTCAATAAAGATTTTTTTAACATCTTTATTGGAGTATAATTGCTTTACAATGGTGTGTTAGTTTCTGCTTTATAATTGAATAAAGATTTTAGAAGAAAAAAAGACCAAGCAAATACTCATGGATATAAACTAAACATACCATACCTCGATAGCTCCACTGATACCATGCAGGCTATTAATGATTACTTAATCTGGACATGAAAATGTTTGCCATTCATTACTGCATCAGCAAGTTCTCAAACTGTTTGGTCTGAGGACACCCTTACACTCTTAAAAATAACTGAGGTCTCAAAGAACTTTTATGTGTATATTAGATGTCAATATTTATCATATTAGAAATTAAAAGAATTAAAAAAATCTTTAGTGATTCAATGTAAAATAACAATAATAAACTTGTATGTTAACACAAAGAACATATTTAATGAAAAGTATAGCTGTTTTCCAAAACAAGAGAAAAAGTAGTGAGAAGAGTGGCTTTTTTTTTTTTTTTTACATGTTTGGCAATCTTTTTAGTATCTGGCTTAATAGAAGACAGCCACACTCTCTTATCTGCTCCTGCCTTCAATCTGCTGCAATATCATACATCATGTAGCCTCTGGAAAACTCCACTGTACACTCATGAGAAATGGTAATGAAAAGGCAAATAACACCTTAGTATTACTAGGAAAGTAGTTTTGATCTCACAGAACCCCACAAAGGGTCTTGGAAACTCCTAGGGCCATCCTTTGAGAACTGTTGGTCTAGATTCTGCTCTAGACCATTTTAATTGAGGTTCATTTTAATGAGATTACTTAAACTGTATTGTCATTAATACAAGCTTTTTGGGAAAATGGGATCAAAAAACTTTCTGAATATAGTTTTCAAAGTTTATTGAATCCCACATTGTACAGACTTGGCTGTAACTTAAAGTAAGCAATCAATATGAGACATATCATGCTACATCAATATTTACTTGTTGAATCTCAAACATTATTCTAGACTTATCAGCAAGTAGAATAAATAAGATGTTACTACACATTGTTAAAACACCTGATTGTTACAATGTTATTTTTTAAAACTACTGTTTTTTTCACTGATTCAGAAGCTTCTGTTTCACATTCTTTTCCATCTTCCCCCATCTCTATTATAATAAAAGCTCCCCCTTAGTTCCTGTGTTTGCTTCTAAAATAACAAAATGTTATTGAATTTTTTCTAAAACGAACCTTGACATCATAACCTAAAACAATCATACTAATTTCAATACCTGAAAAACAGTTATTTAATGGTCTTTTTATAAAATGTGGTTAATTTCAGCTTAATTAATATTTATTTCTCTTGTGCTTCCCAGTAAAGGATAACAATACCATCAGTCAGTTTATTTACGTGTTATATCCTGAAATGGTTGATGATACTCACTAAAGAGGTACCAGTTCATTTGGAAAGTCTCCAAAGGTTTGAAGACTTCAAAGACACCTCTTTGGATTGAAATGTACTTTCCATGTGATGTGATTTAAAACTCAACAAAAATCTAGATATTTACAACCTAAACTCAATAAAAACAAAAAAAACAACAACAAAAACCAGTTTAAGTTCTTACTTTACAATATCTCCTTCAAGAGCAATCACTCTCTTAATGATCTTCTGTTCTGGGTTTTTAGGAGACCTAGAAAAAGATAAGGTTACATAATCAGTTGTGTCTGTTGTTTTAAGAAAATGAGAAGAAATTTTACAAGAAAATACGCTATATTAAAGTCATTACAGGATCCTTTGCAACCATGACATGACATCAGTCCTACTTAGGTCCCAAGTGAGATAGAGCTAAGAGTGAAAGAATTCTTATTTTAAACCTCTGAGGGAAAAGGATCACACTGAAACTTTTCAAAAACTAAAAAAAAAAAAAAAAAAAAATTTAATAAAAACCCAGAAGTATAAAGATTTTCATTATTAAATCTAAGTACCTGTAGGAAAGAGGATTCATACATAAAATAATTAGGCATTTCTTTAAAATGATAACATACTTAAGTTTCTTCATTTTATTTAAAATAAACAGAGGAGTTTGATTTAAACAAAGAAAACAACGAAGAGAGGAATTTTTTTGAAAAAAAAAAACAATTAGGAAATTCTTTTTTTTTTTTTTCCATGTTGGTTTATTTCTAACAAAGCACTTAGACCAGGCCCACCCAGAGGAGAGGATGTCACTTCCTCAAGGACTTGAAGTTTGGGGCTGTTCTTAAACCCTTGGTCCCTTGCCACATTTCCTACTTAAAGCTGCTTCTGACCCTTGTGCCAAAGGATCAGTTGGAGAGGGGCAGGGCCCAGCCTTGCTGGAGCCTTGTCACTTGTACTCGCATCTTTCTACAGAAGCACAGAGGACACAGTGTTTGAGGTCCCCCTAAACTCTGTGTTTTCCTTCCTCCAAGACCCTACCCTCTTTGGGGCATAATACTGGACAGCCCTGGAGAGAGAGGCACATGCAGGGAGAATCTGGGGTTCGGGTTTTAGGGTATGGTAGAGCTTGATGAGGAGGGACAAGGGGAGGAAATTCTTTTAAAGCACAACTAAGTTCAGCCATTTAAAGATTATGTAATTCAGAGTGCTAAGACAAGACTAAAAGAAATTGATACGTTCTGATGTACTTAATGCAGACATCATTTATTTTAATCTATGATTAGTAGCTTATGGTAAATGTTTACTTAAGGTAACACTATTTACTCAAATAAATACTCCCCTCCCCTTCTCTTCCCTCCTCCCCCCCTTACTCTATCTCTGGGATTCCTCACTCTAGGAGAAGCCATGTCTGTTTCTCAGCAGTCCTACTGAGAAGCTCATTTAGTGAGCAACTAAGGTTGGCCAACCTTCACGTGAATGAACTTAGAAGTAGATCCTTCAACACACTCATAGATACAGAGAACAAATGGGTGGTCGCCAGGAGGGAGGGGAGTGGGAGGTTGGGTGAAATAGGCAAAAGGGATTAAGAGGTACAAACTTCCAGTTATAAGATAAATAAGCCACTGGGATGTAATATACAGCAAAAGGAACATGGCCAATAATATTTTCATACCTTTGTATGGGTACAAATGTTTACTAGACTTACTGTGGTGATCATTTCCTAAGGTATGTAAATGTCGAATCACTAGGTAGTACACCTGAAACTAACACAATATTGTACAGCAACTACATTTCAATTAAAAACAAACAAATAAACAAACAAACAAACAAAACCCAGTAGATCCTTCAGTCCCAGTCAAGTCTTCATGAAGTGCAGCTGTGGCCAATAGCTTCATGGCAACCTCATGAGAGACCCTGAGCCATACCACCCACTGAAGCTGCTTCTGGTTTCTGGATCCTTAGAAAAATGTGTGAGATAATGTTTGTTGTTTTAAGCTGCTAGAGGTTACACAGCAATGGATAACTCAATCTTAGTATGCTCAATTTCCTGCCAATAACATTTTTAGTCTTTTGATTTAACATGTGTTTCAAGAAACAGCTCACATATCACATAAATGATCACCTAAGATGTATTTAAAAATCAGAGATAGATAAAAATATTTTCAATTCAAGTCACATTTTGAATTGAATTACCTTTAAAAAGGAAGGTAAATGGACAAATACTAAAAAGATTAAATACATTCAAAATGTAATACTTTGCCAAAGGAAATATGCAGTTTCAATAAGATTTATATTTCACATTATATCTTGCAGAGAAAACAAAATCATCTAAACCATTTGAGTCTACTTGTGAAACTTAGTGACATAACTTTCCACTAAATTAACTATTAATATTCTTTATTTTAAAAGGAAATTTGATCAGAGTTTTTGACTGAACTGTCCCCTTCACTGAATTGACTAAACATTATATTTCTATAAATTTAATGTCATTTAGGTACAGCTAGAGTGAGGGATCTGGGCACATTCAAGATGACAGAATTCATATCTTCTGTGCAGGGTTACTTATAGATCTTTAGAAAAATTTGCCCCCGTGTCTCTCTATTTAGATAACCAGAAATGTATAAAAAAAATTCAACCTCAGTGATCACCAAAGAATTGTATATGAAAACAATAGGACACCATTTTCCTATTATATTGACAAAGAAATAGTAATAATACTATTAATACAGTTTGTTGTTGAGGATTTAGTACATGTCCTAAAGTACAGGATCATGTAACATACCTTTTGGTAAATAGGTTAAGATTTTATATTCTCTTTAACGTATCAATTATGCTTTTAGGAACGTATCCCTATGAAATGGTTGTGGATGTATACAAAATTTTAGCTACATGGATGTTGTCTATTTTAAAAAAGAGAGAAAAAATCAACAAGAAAAGATTGGTGAAATAAATTATAGTCCATCCACATTATAAAATATTCTTCAATCATTAAAAATGACGTTATAAAAGAAATGTGGAAATGTCAACAGGATACATAGATTTAACATGCGAGCTAGAAAATTTATGTGTACCATGACCTTGCTTCAGTAAGTATAAAGAGAAAACGTGCATGCAACTGCACTGGGAAAAATTAGGAAGGATATAAAGCAAAAGGTGGGGGGCATAGTTCTGTGTTTGATAAAACACATGCCTGGATTTTTGGTTCAGATTACTGGGAAGTCCATTAGAAGATGACAAATATTTATGTCATATGATGTTAACTGAGAAGAAACGTTCCAAGACAGCAGTGAGACCTGAACTAATTATCAAGTCTCCCCACCTAATATTGACGCGCTATTAACATTAATGAAATAACATGAAATGCAACCCTTATCAGCGTAAAATAGTATTTATGCCACAACCTTTAAGCTTTTGAGATATACTTGAAAAGTATTTTATATTTTAAAATAACCTACATAGTAAGATCATGAGGCAAAATAGAATATACAAAGTGAGCTACCTATATAATTAAAGTCTTATGAATTACTACTTCAAATGTATCTATAAATTTTAATGTAATATTAATCTCATGAATCTAATCACATGGTTCAAAATTTTTAAAAAGGCTATTACTAACATTAATCCCATTACTGTTCAAAATCTATAACTATATTTTAATCATTAGGCTGTTGAATGCATTACTTGGATGTAAGTACAAGTGGTACAAGAGTTATTACAGATTTACACTGTGAAAGTCACTGAACTTCCCTTTGTCTACATTTTCTTGGCCACTTGCCTGTCTTCTAGAAGTAAGAAAAATAACAAGTGAAGGGTTACGCCTTACTTTAGGGACACGATGTATGCCGTGCAATAAAATTTGCATTAATTTTAGTGTTTTCATAATAAGCATTGTTTTACAATATTTATTTCTGGAGTCTGAATTTTAAGCATTCTGTTTTATGCCAAAGATTTAATTAGGCAAGGTTCTCCAGAGGTTTGGACAAGATGCCTAGAATCGTCTCTCTACTGCGTAGGTCTCAGTAGATGAGTTGGATGTGGCAGACTTATCTCTAACAAGAATGGTTGTGGGGAAGGGTGAAGGGTTAGCATAGACATAATAAGATTCCTGTGTTACGTAATGTACCTCTCCTTGAATTTCACTTCCTATCTTGATAGAAGTGTTGCCATTTTTACCCTGTGACAAGCCAACAGAGCCATGTCTTCAGTCTCATAACCTTTGTAGCTAATTTCATGTTCGTGTATGTTCTCAAAAGGTTGTTATTTTGATCCTGTTTGGAACACTGGGAAGGTACTCTGGAAAACTCAAGAGAGACCCTCTTGTGTTCTGTGGGAATGAGGAGATTAGCAAGTGTACCACCCTCTCTGCTGGTACACTTGTGCTCATCCTGATTTCAGACATATACCTGAACCCTGCGTCTGAGCACATTCACCCTTCTCCCACTTATAGTAAAATTCTAAAACCTCCCTCTGTGGGTTGTGTAGATTTTTATATTTATATGGTTCAGGATTGGCCCAGATTATTATAGAATTCATCTCAGGATTAGAAGTCACCTTGACATATATCACAGAAAGGTCTAAATTTTAACTCTTCATTAATGAGGTAAAACTAAGAACTAATATTCTAGGAATGACCTATAATAGACAGACTATTTTTTATACTGTTGAAAGGATGGACATGCATTAAATCAACTAATTTTACATCATCAAAATGGTAAAAAAAAAAAAGGATTGCTACTTTATTATCAAAATGAAAATGAAAAGTCCACACAACAGAATAAAAAGTCATGAAAAACCTTAGCAAACGATAGCTTCTCTTCTTTTCTCGGTTTTTTTTTTTTTTTTAATTTTGGAAAATATTGCCTGGGTTTCACATGATTTTCATAGGTTAGAGCTAGAAAAGGCCTATGAGTGTACCTAGTCCTTTCCTGGCAATATTCAGTCTCACCCATTCTCCATGGCCTAAGGGTTTCTGCTTGTGTCCTACAAATGCATGGACTGGCGCCTTGTGTCCTACAAATGCATGGACTGGGGGACATTGGAAATGGAATCTATGGTCACTGTTCCACCTTTGGTACAGACAGCTGCTGACTGTAGGCAAGCCCTGTAAACAATCTGGGTCTCATTTTCGGAGAGATAAGGCTAGATCAGAAGTCCTAAACCAGAAGTCAGACAATCAGATCTAGCTTGTAGAAATGTTTTGTTTGGTCCACACAACATTTATTTATTTAATTTTTAATCTGGAGCTGGCCAAGCAAACAGGAGACTTCACATAAAACTTCTAATTTCTTGTTCCTCTTAGAAAAATACAAAGATCTGGCACCCCAAGCCTACACTCTTCCATGAAAAGAGTCCACTGGATCTGAGAAGCAGATCCTGAGAAGTTGCCCCAGTGCCAACAGCTTGTTTCATGTGGGTCTCAGTGTCTGAGGACACATGAGTTTGGGAACCCCTAGAAATCTTGATGATTTCTTCCACCTCTAGCATCATATAACAACTGAGAGAACACATGAAAACTCCAGTAGAGGGTCTAACACAAAGTAGGAAATTGGTAAATCTTAGAGGCATCTCTTCCTAAAATAAATTCATAAAGGAGATCAATTAACTGGACACAAGCAAATCGTTAGGATTTTTTTTTAAGACTTACATAGATAGAATATTTATTTCAAAAACCCTCCAATAATGTCAGAGTCTGTTGCATTAGAGGGCAAGAAAGGCAGTTTTAGAGGTTTGGTCAAATTTTATTACACAATTAACTAAAGAAACATGAAAACTAAATATAACTGTATTCATATTGGAAAGTCACATGTCAGTTTTAAATTAAATGGGTGTTATCTGTAGAATCATGATAAAAATGACTTTTTTCTATGTTAAATTCTGTATTCTTGCTTCACTATCAGTAGTAGCTCGAACTTTGTGCAAACAGCCCCTTTTATAATGATCTATTTTCTAAATTCAATGCAGTTTTATTAATTAGCACTCTAAAAGTTCTTACTTAGGTCAGCATTTCAGCTACATTTTTGCCCCTTGCAGACTTCTCTTTGTATCATGTGAATCTTTGAAACTTAAACAAAAGAAATTATCAAGACTTTTTTGTTGCTCTTTGGGTTTATTCTTGAAATCTTCACAAGTGTGAAGCTTATAACCTCAGATACAGTTTCAGAAAAGTGTATGTATGGGACTTCCCTAGTGGTGCAGTGGTTAAAAATCCACCTGCCAATGCAAGGGACACGGGTTCAATCCCTGGTCTGGGAAGATCCCACATGCCATGGAGCAACAAAGCCCATGTGCCACAACTACTGAGCCTGTGCTCTAGAGCCCGCAAGCCACAACTACTGAAGGCTGTGTGCCTAGAGCCCATGCTCTGCAACAAGAGAAGCCACCACAATGAGAAGCCCGAGCACCATAACCAAGAGTAGCCCCCACTTGCCGCAACTAGAGAAAGCCCGCTCACAGCAACGGAGACCCAATGCGGCCAAAAATTAATTAATTTAAAAAACAAACCCAAAAAACCTATATGTCATAGAATAACCTTTAAAAAAAAAGTGTATGTATGTGTGTATATATGCAATTCCTAACAATTACTCTTGCTCAGATATCTCATAAAATGCTCCAATCCAAGGGCCTCATTGTTAGGAAAGTGAATTACAGATGAGGTGGCAAGAACCCAGGTTAATGCTTCAAATTTTTCTTCTATGATACCATATTTTCTTACATAGGGAACAGGTCTTGGGGGAAGGGAAATCCTGGGAAAGGATCACCACCAGGCAGGGGCAGAGGGCTGTTATGTGTGTAGAAAATCCTAGTGGGAAGTGAGTAGAATTTCAGAGCACTGGGGACAGTGCTCTTGGGCAGACATATTTTGTGGGTGGGGATGGGGTAAGGAACGGATGGCTTATTCTCTCAAAGCAAACCCTCCCTGAATCAGGCTCCTGAGCAGTAGCAATATGATCCTATAGAGACCCTGAGAGATTCCAGTCGGGGTTCTAGTGATCTAAGAATGTAGCAGCAGGAACAATAAGCTTATGTTTCAGATTTATGGCAGATAATTCCTTATACAAATAAATATATGCTAATAGTACTTATGAAACAACAAAAGCATGAACTTTAAAGAATTAAACTGTTGTCTATTGATAAACATTTTCTTGGTTAAATTTAAGAGTTGTCTCACCGTCACTAACTACGATTAGAAGAAGTTTAATACGCAAATAGTGACAACTTGTCTTATTAGTAAATCAGCCTTGATTATACAAAATCAATTAAATGTGCATTATGGCTCTAACTTCCGTAACTGAAAAAGCTGAAATGGTTTTGTAATTGACTGTTTTGATTCTGAAAAATAAATGTCTTCACTTAACTGTGAAAAATCTAAGAAATTTAGTATAATCATAACAATGAGCTAATTTCTACCAATGTTTATTAATTCAAGCATTTCAGAACATAGAACACTGCAATATTCAGTTGTGAACATAACTGCACTTACACTTCACTGTCTAGAATTGTATGTAAATGAATATATATAGTACATACATAAAGTATATAGCACTTATGTAATACACACGTGTGTATGTGTGTATATTCCACCATACAATATGGAATCATACTATTTAAAGAAACTCCTCTGAACTATACAGAAAATTCTGGGCTGAAAAATACATTTCCTCATTTATTTATTTTATAAATTTGTGTTTTCACACATTGAATATGCTTAAAGTTGACCATATCTGTGGAAGTGGAGGAGATGAAAACCTAACATAAATATAAATATTGACTATTCTTTCAGTATAGGCTCTCAAAGTGCAGACATTCATATAGAAATACTACTACTCTGTCCCCAAAGTATGCACTCAGGAGTGTCTGAGCGGTTTTTGCTGTACTCAAGACAGGTTTTACCCCTCTAGCCTCACTATCTCATTGAATATGACTTTTTTGTAGAGTACCACTTAAGGCTATGGAATAAAACAAAATTAACTGGTCTTCAAATGAATTAAAGCCATCAGTCTAGTCTCATAACCCTAATATCATCATTAAGCTAACTGGATTTATACTTTAAGCTTTAAACAGGTTGGGAAATAGTGCCACATACATGCGGTAGGCTTGAAGAATATACAAACAACAGAACTTGAAAGTGTAAGCTATTGATATTTTCCATATCAAGCCATATTTATATGCATGAATATGGCACAGAAAAAGCAGACCAACTGAAATGCAAAATGAATAAATTCAGTTCTCTGTATCCCTGGGTTCTGCATCCACGAATTCAACCAACCACAGGTTGAAAACATTTGGATAAAAGAGAAATTCCAGAAAGTCCCAGAAAGCAAAACTTCAATTTGCCGTGCATTGAGCACTACACTAAATCCACTGAATCGAGCGATGTGTAGGCTGCTGCAGCCTCCTGCCATTCCACAGACACTCAGTCTCTCTCCAGCACCTAGTCGTTTGAACGCTGTTCACCTCGCATCTTGTTCGTTGGCTGCTTATGCTGTAGGCACGCTTTGTTTCTGTGAAGCAAGTGGCTCCTAAAAAGCCATTAAGTGGTCAAAGCATCCCTCAAAGGTTAAGAGGGAGTGTAAAGTGCTTTCTCTCGAAGAGAAAATGAAAATCCCAGATCTTTTGAAACGTGTCATGTCGCTTGCCAAAGTGGGCAGTAAGGTCGGTAAGAACGAACTGAGCATTCACACAATAAAGCAGAAAGAAGCTAAAATTTGCGGAAGTGTTAGTGCTTCATCTACAATTGCAACAGTCTCTCTGGTTGATGTTAAAGTGCTTGCAAAGACTGAGAAAGCATGAAGTGTGCGGCTAGAGGACATGCCACAGGAGCGTATCCCTGTTGATGGCAAAGTTATGCGTGAAAAGCACTTCATCTCTACGAGCGTTACTGTGAAGGGGCTGGGGAGAGCGAGAGGAAGGAGATGAAGGCTGCTAAGGGATGGCTGGCGAGCTACGAGAAGATCACGGGAGAATCAGCACTGACTGATGCCAAGCGTCATCAGCACCCCCAGAAGAGCTCAAGAAATTCATAGAAGAGAAAGGCTACCTTCCAGAGCAAGTCTTCAATAGTGATGAAATGTGATGAAAACCCCAAATCGCCTGCCTGTGTTCTGGCAACACAAGAAGGAGGCTTGGGTGATGGCCATCTTGTTCTTGGGATAGTTCCACCAGGGCTTCATTCCTGAAGTGAAAAAAATACCTCGAAAAGAAGGGGCTGCCATTCAAGGGCCTCCCCATTGGCAATGTTCCCAGCCACCCCAATGTCTCTGCTTCACCGACAAGAATGCAGAAGTAATGTTCCTGCCTCCTAACACTATGTCACTGCTGCAGCCACTTGATCAAGGCATCATCAGGTGCATTGAAGCAACTTACACTTGCCTCACCTTCAGGAAGACTTGTGGATTTATGGAAGAGCTTCACAATTACAGAGACTGTAGATGTTCCAATGCCCAAGACAGGAGTGCATGTTGGGAGCCATTATGGAGTGAGGCTGTCTATGATTTCAGGGGCATCCCCACTACTGATGCAAAAGTCAGGAATGTTCCAAGGGAATTTAGTGGGGAAAGCTTCTCTAACATGATTGGGGACAATGTTGAGGAACACCTAATAGCATAGAGAAACTTTTGCCAACAAGGAACTCAAAGATCTGCTGAAATGCTCTACAGATGATGACGATAGTGATGCAGAAGACTTAGAGGAGGCAGAACTATCAGTTTGGATGCTTGAAAAATCTGCAGCAGTTGTGTTTTTTTTTTTTGACAGTTTCGTGCATTAAAAAGGACATGAGCTTCAAGTATGATTCTTTGATGGAATGAAGCCTCTGTATTACCTGAGGGATAACGATGCGCCTAGAACCACTGCAAGATTTGTTTGATGATGAAAAGAAAAGAAGAAACAGCTTCCTGTAACAATGTTTCTAACTAAAGCACCTGCAATTGCGAAGCTCTGGCCTTCAAGCTTGAAGATCCTCAGCCCTCAGCCTCTACAGATCCTGACATTAGTATCACTGAGCCTCCTCCAAAGTCTCAACATCTGAAACTGAAACCCAGTTCATCCTTCTGACGTCCTGCCAGAAGGTTCAAGTTAGCCTGGTGTCTCACCATTTACCCACAGTGCCAGACATCTCATCCCCTCACCCCATCAGCATGGTAAAATAATACAACAATCATTGTCGTCGTCATCACCATCATCGTTATCATCATGTGAGGGTTATCAAGAGAGAATAATCAGGGTTTGGATGAGGGTTAACACAGTGTGTGTGTGAGTCTGGGAGAGAAGTGAATTTATATTTTCTCTGTTTATAATTATACTTTCTATATGTACTTCTATTTTAAATATTCTGTGTTTTATTCTATATATTTCTCTTTCAGGTCATTAAATGAAAGCAATCTGTAAGTATTCAAAGAAAGAAAATGTTACATTGTTGCTGACATGTACTGTGCAGTTAGGCCTGCCATGGTTGCATCTGTAGTGAATGTATACAGATTTTTCTTGTCATTATTTTCTAAACAATACAGTATAACAACTATTTACATAGCATTTACATTGTATTAGGTATTAGATGTAATCTAGAGATGATTTACAGTATACAGGAGGATGTGCATAGGTTACATGCAAATACTACCCCTTTTTATGTAAGGGACTTGAACATCTGTAAATTTTGGTATCTGAAGTCCCCCTTGGATACCGAGGGACAACTGTCCTAGTATGTAAGAGCTGAAGTGAGGACATTTACACCAATGCTCATACAAGACGTTAGTGGTACCTTTAGTCACCTGAAAAAGGCTATTGGAAAACTGCACAAGGATCATCCTGTCTCTAACTTAACTCACTCACAAGTTTGCCATGATATTGGTCATATTGTGACATGTGAGATGCCAAGCTCAGGGCAGGGGACATCCTAGTAAAAGTGAGGAACAAAGACAGTCTCGACCATTTTACCTGCAGCCAGCACTTAGCGCCCACCCACTTTTTCACCCATAATTCATTTCTAACCAGAATGAATAACCAAATATCTGGAATAAATGAGACAGAATTTTTATCCTTATAAATACAAAAATGAATACTTTACCTATGGTGCATTAAGCTTTTGAAGTTTGCCTAATTGAGCCCAACAGGTGCTTGCAATGGACAGAAGCTGTTAAATTCACACGTGCCCTTCAGAGGTGTGCCCTCCAAACAACATGGCCAGAATGTCTTCAATGTAACTTTCTATGATCAGATAAAAAGGTGACATATAAACTGATGTACTAAACCCCGGCCCTTTTATCTCATGACTGTGGTTACCATGTGATACTTTTCAGGGTCAGGCAATAAATAAATAAATAGTCAGATGGGAATGGGGGTATTTCAGTGGATGCCAGCATGAGAGCGGAGGGTGGTGGGTTGGGGGGTGGGTTTACAACTGAGAACCAGACAGGCCAACATACCTCTCAGTAGATACCAGCATGAACTGAGGTCAAGCTGTCCTTCCCCTGATGCTAACACAATATAAACTCCCCAAAGCCGAGATACTACTCTGACAAGATGCAGAACCATAAACAGACTTAAATTGCTCTGAATTGCCTCAGAAGGCTCTTAAGTTTACCTCAGCTTGAAAATACTAGGTTTTGTTAGCAATAAGAAACTTAAATCCAGAAACGGCAAAATAAAGGTATATACTTTTGCATACTTGGTTTTTATGGCCTGAGAATTTGCACCCATTCCATTTTCTTTCTTCTACTGCATATATCTGTGGATTACCATTTCTAGTTACTGTGGTGACATGCATTATTAATGTATCTACCGTGCTGCAGATTCAAAATTTCCTAGTAAAACTGAGTTAGGTATATGCGTGAGGAGAGGTGAAATTCCACACAATCATGGAAACTATCCTAATTTCTCTAAAATGCTCGATCTCATGGAGGAGGTTGACAATGTAGAAGTTAGAATATAAGTACAATATGAAGCTTCCTGGCTCATTTCTGTTCTAACCCTGTTGGACTTATTAATTTTTAAAATACAGTACTATTGTTTTGAGGAGGAATTCTGTTAGGTTCCAATAACTACACACAATTTGCTCCCTTGAAAGTGTCAACATTATGCCCCCAGTAGTACACTGAATAGCATTCATGAACTGTCTTCAGGAAAAAATACATGAGGTTTGGGATTCTGCAAAATCAACTCAACTGGTCACCTCTGAAACCAGCATTATCATCTACTTGCTCAGCTTGATAGCCACTTATATAGCTCTAGTTTCTAAGTTATCAGAAACTTTTTCTTAGTATTTTATTTCCTGCTGTTTATACTGCAATAACTTGTTACTATGATAGTTTATTTATGAAGCTTTAAACTAAAAAAAATGCTACCATTAAATCAGATGTTTAACTCCTATTTGTTTCTAAGCCTCCTGGTATTACCTCCTTCCTCTCTGCTGGGTAGAATACACAGAGTTACAGAAAGGGTAAGAGTTTAGTGTCTGATAAGCTAGAAGGGTTTAAATTTAAAATGGGTTTTTAGTGGCTGAGAATAAATGTCTGATAAAAGGAGGCAGGTTGAGGATGGTACTTTGGAGGGATTAAAAGAATTGTGAGAGATTGTAAGGGAATTTTGGGGACAATAGAAGGAAAAAGGGGGAGAATATTTCCAAGAACTAATAGAAGTTACCAAGTTATTAGGGTAAACCAAGCCACAGAGATACAGACCACCAGGTAAGTAGGAAGAGAGTGCAGGGCCAATAGATGCACCAAAGAAACCACTTGAAGACAGAAGACCCTTAGAGTTGCTAAATTTGGTTTCTAGCCAAATTGGTTTAACAGAGCCTCAGAATCCGACAAAGTCAGTTATGCTGTTGTTACAATCTCATGGCTGTCCTTTCCCATTAGGTTATCCTGGAAAAGTTTTATCCTTTGTAAGAAAATTCAGAGGTCAAAATATCCCTAGTTGCAAGTGTTCTAGATACAGAACACCAAAGGAATCCCGTTTCAAAAATTACAACTATATCTCAATCTGTGATGCATTCTTTCACAAGGCTAAAGATCACCTTGCTATTTTTAGTTGACTGTATACAGTCAGCAATAACTATAAAATATGTTCAGGTATGTCTTTTTAAATAAAAACTGAGTATGTTGAGGCTACAATTTGCCAGATGATTTACCCTTTTCTATCATTCTTTAATATAAATATATGGTGTGGTAGACAGACATGTTTTTTTCTAGTCCCTAAAGTTTTATTGCAAATAATGGAGACCCACTTAAAATGAAATATACAGTGTCTACCCACATTTGTTTTTCCTTACAGAAAACCACTTTGATTCTACTTTAAAAGACGTTGATTAATGTAAAAAGGCTTGCCTGCTTTTGTGAGCCTCAGTCCTCTAATTCTGTACACACACAAAATGGACTCTAATCTCTCCAGCTGTCACTTTGTTGCTCTTCGTGAGCTGTACATTTCACAGGCTCTGAAACCACTCTACAGCTCAAACATGATCAACGGCTTTCCTCAAAACCAGAACAGCAGTGAGAGATTATTAAGTCAAAATGGAAGCAAACTCTCCTCTTCATGTGTGCAGGAAATTCATAGGGGGCCTGATTTCCATATGGCTCCCACAGCTGAAGCTTAATGAATGTCTTCCAGACACAGGTATAACCATTAATAACTCTCAAATACTTCTACAATGGAGTAAAACAAGGCCAAATAGAATTAAGGGAAATAATCTCCAACTGGTCTTACATGCCTATCGGTTAAATGCATGAAGGAGGCTTTGATTTAAATAAGAGCAGATTCTCAGAAACATATGCTCACCACCCACCATTCTTCATCTGAATGGTAGAAATTTATGAGTTTCATTTCACTGTAGCAGGGGAGCTTTGCCAAGAAACAAGAGCACAAACATCAGTGATTAAGAAAGATCTCCAGTATAGAATACGTTTTCAGGGGGCTAATCTTCTTTGGAGTGGGTTTATAGGCAATGGCATCATGTTTTGGACTGACCACATGGAGAGATGTTTTCACTTATGCAACATTATTAAACTTTGTTTGGGACTTTTAACTAACCTAAGTCTATGCCCTGAAATAAAATGCCTTTCTTGAAAAGATATAACAAAATCACAAAAATACTTCTCACAAAAATCCTGATTCAGCTTCCTTTAAAGATGTATAACCCCAAAGCCTTACTGATGCACACCACCGTATCTCTCCCACCTTTTATCAGCTCTTTCTTGCCACTACCATCTGTTTGCTTGCTTTTTTCCAGCGCACTGCCCATCCCTCCAGGCTGTTCACTGGCACTCAGATATCTCCCTCTAATTCTCCATCCCACCATCCAAGAAATGCCCCGGGCCGTTTCCAATTCTTCTTCCCAAAGCTTTTCTTCAACACTACCCCTGTATACTTTGGACACTATCCTCCTCAGATATAATTTTTTCAATGAGATAATATCTAAGTTTCTTCTGGCCTTCTCTTTCAAACACAATTATTTCCTCTTACACTGTTTTGTGTTATACATAGGAGGAAAACTTTCTAAACATCTCATCTTTTAAAATCACCATTCCCTAAACCCTTATCATTCCAGGCTTTAAAGATTTAAATACAATACTCAGAGGAGTTATATGATGAAGATGTAGCTAATTCAAGTGTTTCTGGAGATAGCCTCATCCACCAGAGGGCAGACAGCAGAAGCAAGAAGAACTACAATCCTGCAGCCTGTGGAACAAAAACTACATTCACAGAAGGATAGACAAGATGAAAAAGCAGAGGGCTATGTACCAGATGAAGGATAAAACCCCAGAAAAACAACTAAATGAAGTGGAGATATGCAACCTTCCAGAAAAAGAATTCAGAAAAATGATAGTGAAGATGAACCAGGACCTCGGAAAAAGAATGGAGGCAACGATCGAGAAGATGCAAGAAGTGTTTAACAAAGACCTAGAAGAATTAAAGAACAAACAAACAGAGATGAACAATACAATAACTGAAATGAAAACTACACTAGAAGGAATCAATAGCAGAATAACTGAGGTAGAAGAATGGATAAGTGACCTGGAAGACAGAGTTACAGAAGTGACCTGGAAGACAGAATGGTGGAATTCACTGCCATGGAACAGAATAAAGAAAAAAGAATGGAAAGAAATGAAGACAGCCTAAGAGACCACTGGGACAACATTAAACGCAACAACATTCGCATTATAGGGGTCCCAGAAGGAGAAGAGAGAGAGAAAGGACCAGAGAAAATATTTGAAGAGATTATAGTCGAAAACTTCCCTAACATGGGAAAGGAAATAGCCACCCAAGTCCAGGAAGTGCAGAGAGTCCCATATAGGATAAACCCAAGGAGAAACACGCCGAGACACATAGTAATCAAATTGGCAAAAATTAAAAACAGAGAAAAATTATTAAAAGCAGCAAGGGAGAAACGACAAATAACATACAAGGGAACTACCATTAGGTTAACAGCTGATTTCTCAGCAGAAACTCTACAAGCCAGAAGGGAGCGGCATGATATACTTAAAGTGATGAAAGGGAAGAACGTACAGCCAACATTACTCTACCCGGCAAGGATCTCATTCAGATTCAATGGAGAAATCAACAGCTTTACAACAAGCAAAAGCTAAGAGAATTCAGCACCACCAAACCAGCTCTACAACAAATACTAAAGGAACTTCTCTAACTGGGAGACGCGAGAGAAGAACAGGACCTACAAAAACAAACCCAAAACAATTAAGAAAATGGTAATAGAAACACTCATATCAATAATTACCCTAAATGTGAATGGATTAAATGCTCCAACCAAAAGACACAGGCTTGCTGAATGGATACAAAAACAAGACCCATATATATGCTGTCTACAAGAGACCCACTTCAGACCTAGGGACACATTCAGACTGAAAGTGAGGAGATGGAAAAAGATATTCCATGCAAATGGAAATCAAAAGAAAGCTAGAGTAGCAATACTCATATCAGATAAAATAGAATTTAAAATAAAGAATGTTAAAAGAGACAAGGAAGGACACTACATAATGATCAGGGGATCAATCCAAGAATAAGATATAACAATTATAAATATATATGCACCCAACATAGGAGTACCTCAATACATAAGGCAACTGCTAACAGCTGTAAAAGAGGAAATCGACAGTAACACAATAATAGTGGGGGACTTTAACACCTCACTTACACCAATGGACAGATCATCCAAAATGAAAATAAATAAGGAAACAGACGCTTTAAATGACATAACAGACGAGATAGATTTAATTGATATTTAGAGGACATTCCATCCAAAAACAGCAGATTACACTTTCTTCTCAAGTGCACACGGAACATTCTCCAGGATAGGTCACATCTTGGGTCACAAATCAAGCCTCAGTAAATTTAAGAAAATTGAAATCATATCAAGCATCTTTTCTGACCACACGCTATTAGATTAGAAATGAATTTCAGGGAAAAAAACGTAAAATACACAAACACATGGAGGCTAAATAATACGTTACTAAATTACCAAGAGGTCACTAAAGAGATCAAAGAGGAAATCAAAAAATACCTAGAGACAAATGACAATGAAAACACAATGATCCAAAACCTATGGGATGCAGCAAAAGCAGTTCTAAGAGGGAATTTTATAGCTATACAAGCCTACCCCAAGAAAAAAGAAAAATCTCAAATAAACAATCTAACCTTACACCTAAAGGAACTAGAGAAAGAAGAATAAAGAAAACCCAAAGTTAGCAGAAGGAAAGAAATCATAAAAATCAGAGCAGAAATAAATGAAATAGAAACAAGGAAAACAATAGCAAAGATCAAATAACTACAAGCTGGTTCTTGAGAAGATAAGCAAAATTGATAAACCATTAGCCAGACTCATCAAGAAAAAGAGGGAGAGGACTCAAATCAATAAAATTAGAAATGAAAAAGGAGAAGTGACAACAGACACCACAGAAATACAAAGCATGCTAAAAGACTACTACAAGCAACCCTATGAAAATAAAATGCACAACCTGGAAGAAATGGACAAATTCTTAGAAACGTATAACCTTCCAAGACTGAACCAGGAAGAAATAGAAAATATGAACAGACCAATCACAAGGAATGAAATTGAAACTCTGATTAAAAATCTTCCAACAAACCAAAGTCCAGGACCAGATGGCTTCACAGGTGAATTCTATCAAACATTTAGAGAAGAGCTAACACCCATCCTTCTGAAACTCTTCCAAAAAATTGCGGAGGAAGGAACACTCCCAAACTCATTCTATGAGGCCACCACCATCACTCTGATACCAAAACCAGACAAAGATACTACAAAAAAAGAAAACTACACAACAATATCACTGATGAATAGAGATGCAAAAATCCTCAACAAAATACTAGCAAACAGAATACAACAACACACTAAAAGGATCATACACCATGGCCAAGTGGAATTTATCCCAAGAATGCAAGGATTCTTCAATATATGCAAATCAATCAATGCGATACACCATATTAACAAATTGAAGAAGAAAAACCATATGATCATCTCAATAGTTGCAGAAAAAGCTTTTGACAAAATTCAACACTCATTTATAAAAACTCTCCAGAAAGTGGGCATAGACGGAACCTACCTCAACATAATAAAGGCCATATACGACAAACCCACAGCAAACATCACTCTCAATGGCGAAAAACGGAAAGCATTTCCTCTAAGATCAGGAACAAGACAAGGATGTCCACTCTCACCACTATTATTCAACATGGTGTTGGAAGTCCTAGCCACAACAACCAGAGAAGAAAAAGAAATAAAAGGAATCCAAATCAGAAAAGAAGTAAAACGGTCATTGTTTGCAGATGACATGATACTATACATAGAGAATCCTAAAGATGCCACCAGAAAAGTACTAGAGCTAATCAATGAAGTTGGTAAAGTTGCAGGATACAAAATTAATGCACAGAAATCTCTTGCATTCCTATACACTAATGATGAAAAATCTGAAAGAGAATTTAAGGAAACACTCCCATTTACCACTGCAACAAAAAGAATAAAATACCTAGGAATAAACCTACCTAGGGAGACAAAAGACCTGTATGCAGAAAACTATAAGACACTGATGAAAGAAATTAAAGATGATACCAACAGATGGAGAGATATACCATGTCTTTGGATAGGAAGAATCAATATTGTGAAAATGACTATACTACCCAAAGCAATCTACAGATTCAATGCAATCTCTATCAAATTACCAATGGCATTTTTTACGGAACTAGGACAGAAAATCTTAAAATTTGTATGGAGACAGAAAAGACCCCAAATAGCCAAAGCAGTCTTGAGGGGAAAAAAAAGGAGCTGGAGGAATCAGACGCCCTGACTTCAGACTATACTATAAAGCTACAATCAAGACAATATGGTATTGGCACAAAAACAGAAACATATATCAATGGAACAAGATAGAAAGCCCAGAGATAAACCCACGCACCTATGGTCAACTAATCTATGACAAAGGAGGCAAGGATATACAATGGAGAAAAGACAGTCTCTTCAATAAGTGGTGCTGGGAAAACTGGACAGCTACATGTAAACGAATGAAATTAGAACACTCCCTAACACCATACACAAAAATAAACTCAAAATGGATTAGAGGCCTAAATATAAGGCCAGACACTATAAAACTCTTAGAGGAAAACATTGGATGAACACTCTTTGACATAAATCACAGCAAGATCTTTTTTGATCCACCTCCTAGAGTAATGGAAATAAAAACAAAAATAAACAAATGGGACCTAGTGAAACTTCAAAGCTTTTGCACAGCAAAGAAAACCATAAACAAGATGAAAAGACAATGCTCAGAATGGGAGAAAATATTTGCAAACGAATCAAGAGACAAAGGATTAATCTCCAAAATATATAAACAGCTCATGCAGCTCAATATTAAAAAAACAAACAACCCAATGCAAAAATGGGCAGAAGACCTAAATAGACATTTCTCTAAAGAAGACATACAGATGGCCAAGAAGCACATGAAAAGCTGCTCAACATCACTAATTATTAGAGAAATGCAAATCAAAACTACAGTGAGGTATCACCTCACACCAGTTAGAATGGGCATCATCAGAAAATCTACAAACAACAAACGCTGGAGAGGGTGTGGAGAAAAGGGAACCCTCTCGCACTGTTGGTGGGAATGTAAATTGATACAGCCACTATGGAGAACAGTATGGAGGTTCCTTAAAAAACTAAAAATAGAATTACCGTATGACCCAGCAATCCCAGTACTGGGTATATACCCAGAGAAATCCAGAATTCAAAAAGACACTTGTACCCCAATGTTCACTGCAACACTATTTACAACAGCCAGGTCATGGAATCAACCTAAATGCTCATCGACAGATGAATGGATAAAGAAGATGTGGTACATATATACAATGGAATATTACTCAGCCATAAAAAGGAACGAAATTGGGTCATTTGTTGAGACGTGGATGGATCTAGAGACTGTCATACAGAGTGAAGTAAGTCAGAAAGAGAAAAACAAATATCGTATGTTAACGCATATCTGTGGAACCTAGAAAAATGGTACAGATGAACTGGTTTGCAGGGCACAAATTGAGACACAGATGTAGAGAACAAACATATGGACACCATGGGGGGAAAACGGCAGGGCATGGGGGTGGTGATGTGATGAACTGGGCAATTGGGATTGACATGTATACAGTGATGCGTATAAAATTGATGACTAATAAGAACCTGCTGCATAAAAAGTATATATATCATTCAAGTAAAAAGAAATAAAATACAATGAACACATTGTTCAAAAAATAAATTAAAAAAAAAACTACACCTAGGCATTTCATATTCAAGCTAGAGGGAAAAAAACAACTAAAAACCAAAAGAGTGTTTCTGGAAAAGTCTTATTTCCTTTTTATTAACTTTTAATACATAAAAGTCTAACTGTTCATAGTTACACTGATCTAGTCACATAATCAATATACTAGAGTAGAACTATTAGTTACAGATTTAAAGCAAATATGTAACATAATTTAATAAAAGAAAAAGCAAGGAAATGGAACTCTAGGGTTGCAACTCTACAGAACAAATTAGAAGACAAAAAGTAAATGATCATCTCTTACAGTATCTTTCAAACTACATTACTACCTTTCTAAGCTAAAATCTCATTTTAATGAGTTCCCAACAATGCAATCTAATCACTTTCAAGTCAAAGACGCAGCTGTTTAGAATGCAGGCTGTGTGGTTGCTGTGGCCATGTGTACTTGACCTCCCGCCTGTTAACAGAGACTCAATTAATTATTTGCTGTTTTGAATGGTGATTTCATTTCACCTCCACCTTTCTTTGAGTGTTAAAAGGCTCAATTACTTTATCACCTTAACCTTAGCTTTGGAGAACGCATGCAGAATTTCTTAACTGCCAACTTGACACAGAGAGCTAATTTTCAGGACCATAGCTCCTATATGTCTTATGCTGGAGTCAGCTGAAGTAACATACTGACCTGGTGGCACATCCCCTTCCAAGAAAGCCTCTTTGCTTTTGTTTTTTTTCAAAAGCATGTTTATTTGCACTGTAATGTGGAATTCACTATCACACATAGGTATTTTGAGGCCTTTACTCTCATTCATACAATAGGGGATTTTCCTGTAAAACGTCGTAATAATTCACAGTAATTTTTTTCTTTTGCCTCCGAAGACTCTCTAATATATACCTTCTAGGGGGTCAAACAACAAGGAGAAAAACCTAGTCAGGTACAACTGGGCAGTGCAGTGACACTCAGCCTCTTTGTTCTGAACGGCCTCTTGGTGCTAAGTTGTTTCCTGGATATAGGTGAGGTGACAAACTAGTACTGCAATGGGTTTTATTGTCACAGTTACAGTGAAACTCTGGTTTCATTAGAAATATTACCAAACACAAAAATGGAACGCTCTCGGTGTAAACGGAAGGTATGCTGACTAACAGTGTATTGGTTTTTCCTGCATACTTTTAGTTTTTCCTATATGCTTTCAGGTTACATTAAGCTCAGTTGTGTGATCTCATATTTAAATTCTGAAACACCAAACTAGAACATAACAGCTTCAAAATAATGTAAAAATGGCTTTTGCAATGTATAGATAGAGCTGATACCATTTAAATTCTAAATGTGAAACACTACCCAAAAAGCCAAAAGCTAGTCTGGAATCTATCAAGAATATTCTCACTCCTCTTGAATTCCTTTAATATTGATACCATGAAGCATTTTAGAAGTTCCCATTTGCTACTTATTTAGTTTTAGATTACTTGGTCTCCTCAAGTCGAAGGGAAGATATGAAAGTAGTGATTGTCTGAACTTTCTCATTGTATACAGTCCCAAGTCAGTTACTAGGGCTTAAAAAAAAAAACAAGTAGTATTTCATAGTGATTAGTTTATAAGAAATATATCAAGAAATTGCTACTAGGTATCCCATATAAGTAAAATCATACAATATTCTTTTGTGTCTGGCTTATTTCAGTTAGCATAGTGTCTTCAAGGTTTATCCCAGGTTGTTGTGAATATCTGAATTCTGTACCTTAATTGTCATTTTCATGACTGATACTAGTCCTTGCTCATGAATATTCAAAATGATTTCACAACCTAGTAGCAATATCTTGGTATATTTCTTATGATCTAATAAAAAATGGCAGCTGAAATTTTGAAAACACTGATAATTCCTTAATTCTTTCCAAGAGAGTTTATACTGACATGAAAATGAATGATTCTATATAGTCTATAGATCTTAGTCTATGGATTAGTGGTTCTGAAACTTTAAAGTCTAGGGTTGAATCCTAGGAATGTGAAATACACATTTTAAAAAGCACATAGATGATTCTGATGTAGATGTTCCTAGCCCACCTTTGACAGACACAGCTGGAAACCTTCACATGAAAACTCTATGAAATTCAGCATACTGGATCCCCACACATTCAATAAAGACATAAGCCACAAAGAAAAGCTATAAAATATTTCCAAAACGAACAGGACACAAAATATTGATTTCAAAACATGTACAAAATTGTAAACTAGTGGGAAAACAAAATCTACTAGGAAAAAAACCAACATTCTAATAATTCCATATTTAACTCCAACCTGGAATTGGACCTACAACTAGTATGGAACAACATAACTCAAGTAAGAAAGAGCAAAACGTTCCATTTCCAGGGTTCCTTAGAATATAAAAACCTCACCCAGAGTAGACATAATGATGAGAAGCTATGATGTAACAGAAAGGCTATGGTATTAGATATAGAAGAATTTATTTCTTACAATCATTAGTTCATTCAACAAATGTTTGCTGAACTACAACCAGGTACAAGGCACTCTGCATGGCACTAGTTTACAAAACAGACCTTATTACAATTTATGGCACTCATGGTATTTTTAGGATTCAGGCCCAAATGTGAGCTGCATCACCTCGAGCAAGTCATTTACCTCTCTTAGCATCTATTGTGTCATGAATAAAAAGAGGTGATGACAATTGGCACTGCTGACTCCCAAATCTTGCTTCAGAGATCAAAAGAATTACTAAACAGGGCTTCCCTGGTGGCGCAGTGGTTGAGAGTCCGCCTGCAGGGGACACGGGTTCGTGCCCCGGTCCGGGAAGATCCCACATGCCGCGGAGCGGCTGGGCCCGTGAGCCATGGCCGCTGAGCCTGCGCGTCCGGAGCCTGTGCTCCGCAACAGGAGAGGCCACAACAGTGAGAGGCCCGCGTACCCCAAAAACAAACAAACAAACAAAAAAAGAATTACTAAACAAAAGCTTCTGAGCATCTGCTTTTTATAAAATGAGCCTCAGGAGAGAAGAAGTTGTATTGACAGACCCCAAGGGTCCAATTCCTACTTAAGGAAAGAAGCTATGATCTCTGAAACTGAGACCACAAAATGAACTTCTCACTGCAAAGATCAATATGAAACACTCTGTGAGGTGTGTGTTGTGGTCTATTACATGCAAGGATTCTGCCACCAAGGAGAAAGCTTGACTCAACTTCCAAATAAATGTCAAATAGCTTTTCTCTCTCAGCATCCCCAGCTCTCTTCCTGCTTTCCTCCTTCTTTCTACACTCCCTCCTTCCCTTCTTTCCCTTCCTACCTTCCTTCCTTCTTAGAACCTTCTTCATAAAACCTGTTAATAACTGAAGATGGTATAGAGAGATTAAGCCATTTTTAGGCCCAGTAATTTGTTGATTGTTTTCATTAGTTCATGAGCTGTTAAATTTGTAGCTAAATGTATTCTTACCGGGCAATTTAATTGCTCCAGTGAAATGCAAAATTTCAATCAACCAATTCTGTGCGGAAAGCGAAGGGAATCTAATTGTTCTATCTGTTGAGTATTTTAATTAATTGCTCCTTACTTAAAAACTAGGTAACAAAAACAATGATATTGTATTAAAAATGCTCAGGAAATTCAGCAAATGGGTCATAAAGCATCCTTAAAACAAGCACAAATGGAGAAATCCAAGGCCTAAGAGATTCAGAATAAGCTACCAGAAAGTTGACACATGACAGGCATTTCTCCACCTTTTAGTCTCATGTTTACTGTTTCACTGTTTCCTGTCTAGGATAATGGATTAAGCCATTTATTAATATATTTTCTAGGCTTTTATCCTGAGTATTTTAAAATGTCCTAATTGACTTAATTATGGCAATATTTTTAAACTGAAATAATGGGTACCTATATTTTATAATAAGAAAGGTATGCCAAGACAAATAAATATTTTCTAAAAGGCACAAATCAGATTGTTAGAACTGAGACCAGAACCATGTGTATGAGACTCTTCACCTATTAGTGAGAACACTTAATTATAATTTCTCATGGTTGCCATTATTATTTGCAATGGGATTTCATTTTTAAGACATCAGTATAAAGAAATGTATAAGTAACACCAAAGAGAAACTGATGGTGACAGTCTAAAATTATTTTCATTCTTTCTAAAAAGTTGTACATTCACAATGAATTTTGATATGAAATAAATAGATCAAACCATTAATTGTTAAAAGGGACAAATCCTACTTAAAATAAGATTATCATCTATACTAACCGTTCCATATTTCCAAGTGAGAAAGATAAAAGTATTTAATCCCAGTATGAATAGATTAATGATTGATATAAAGACCCCATAGAAGCCTCCAGTTAATTTTCTAAAGCTTTGATTTCTAAAGTATTCTTTGATAAATCTTTCTAAGGTATATATCAAAAACACGAATCCCTCTTTTAAAAAAAGAAAAATCTATAATTTTGCTAAAACATTTTACAATTTATGACTTTAAAAACATATATAACTTTTAAAAAAATACATATAACTTAAAAAAAATCGATACAACTTTTCTAGAATATATGTATGACATGTATATCCACATGAATCCATGTAGCATATGCTAATTTTCTCTGGGGCAGAAGGTACAATGTTGTCTGGCTATCACTACAAATTGCTCCAGAGACTTTTCTAGTACTTTCAGTTTCCCACTATTTATTTTTAAAATTTTTTTCTGAAAATACTCTTTTCCCCATCACCCAGACATAACTGCTAGGAAACATTTTGGTATTTATCTTTTTCCTTTTTTTCTAACTCTATACATATTTAACTTTTAAAAAATAGAACTGTATATACTGTTTTGTAATCTTTTTTCAAAATTTCATAGTTTATAATGACAAGATTTTCCAATTCTTAACTCGCAACAGAATGAGAAGTTTCAGGTGGGACTAACACAAATTAAAAGTGATCTGTGATTATCTGATTAATTCTATCAATACTGGTGTTCAATGAGATAATAACCCAAATTAGAGCTTCGAGAGAACTGAATTATTGGGTTTGGCAGCAGTCACACTGTTAAAACTATGTGGGTAATTAACAATTCTTGCCTACAGTTAGGTTTATATTTGGCAAATCAAAACAATTGGTCATGCTTTATACAGCATTTAGGAAAACCTTGCTGAACTTACAATTAAGATCAGATCCAACAAAATAAACAATTAAAACTACTTTCCTGGGGCATGACAAAATGTTTAAAATAAAATTTGAGGACTGTCTTACTAACTTTTCACTAACTTTTTTTCCCCTGCATCTGGTCCTCTTCCACTTCTGCTGCCCTCCTTATTTTTGCTCTGTCAAGACAAGCACTGCACAAAATCAACACCTGCCACTTTCTCAGTTAGGAGAGTTGAAACAACTGTATTCAATGTCTGGAATAATAACTACCTTCTCTTAACCTTTGCTTTCTCATTTCTTGGAAAAAATGAATGCAGAAACTAAATATAAATGTATTAATTAAAAAATGATAGTAGGATGATTTAAGGTGAAACATACATTGCGAGACCTTTTTCAAAGACTTTTCAAAATGTCCCAGTGAGGATTGCTCATGTATAAACTGGGAAAATTTATGAATACCTGCATCTGATTTCAGGTTCTATTAGAAAATCTGAGACAACATAGTGATTTCCCCTATTTAATTCTCATGTTATCAAAAATAACACAGATACATTTGAGCTACTGTCTTCCAAAGCAAGACCCTGCTGCGTCATTGAGGCAAAGATGTAAAACTGAATCAGGTCACATATCCAAGTATACACTCCATGAAGGAGCCATTGATTCAGAACTCCCTATTTAGGGCAACATTTTGACCCTGGCTAGATCACTAGTTACTCAGAGTCAAGTAGTTTTAGTTGAGCTCTTACTGCATAAGTGCTCATATTAGGAGGAAAAGGATATACAGAACATCAAAATTTGCACCTCTGTTGGCAGTCTCAGTAGAGAATCCTGGGGCTGAATAGACATGAAGACCTAGCAACTCTCTGATCCCTGGAGGAGGTCCCATTAGGTCAAAAATGAAGCAAATTGGTGGGCACCATGAAGAAGCTAACACAACAGGGTCCATGAACTACCTAAAAAGACTCTACTGTCACTGTACAAGTATGCTTTGTGAGAACTAATGGATATTTGAAAAGATATGAACAGCATATACCAATCACATTTATTTTTTCGTATAAATTAAGGTTTTCTTAATTATCATAAATTAAATAACCTGGTTTCAAGTTCATCATGTAGATAAAGGTATTTTTTTAGATAGGATTTTTGCAATTCAAGTCTCTTATGGAAATGGTAGTTTGTGAATTTCCTTAAGTCACATAATTTTTCTCATCTAATTTGAAAAGTCATAAGATAGAACCATTAACTATGACCCCTTAATCACCCAAAACGGAAAGCCATAGGTGAAAGATCATTAACCTCTTAACATTAACTATAACCTCTTAACATCCTTCCCCCTCAATTTAGGACCATATCTTTAAAATTATGCTTATTGTCATTAAATGTCACACATGCATAATTTTGATTCTATTTATACTCATACAATTATCAACAAATAAATCCTCTTTGAAGTGAAAACATCTGATAAACTCCACATAAGCAATTTTCATAAAGAAATATAAATAAATTGGTCAGCTCTGCCATTAAGTAGAAGTTATTGGCAGTTACTGTATACAAAACAAAAAGTAACTAAGTATTGAAAGGAAGTAGAGGAGCAAATCATTTGACCCCAGACTTCAAGGAAGCCTAAGAGCCTAATTGCCCAGGTAATGCAGACACGAATAAAAGATCTGTCCTCCTTTCTAAAAATAATAGCCTATCTAGTCCTAATGCTAAGACTTCCTAGGTCTCTTGCAAATCCTGCCAAAGAGATTGTCCTCTACTGTCCCCAGAGTGAAGCCTGTCCCAGCTAAGAGAATTTTTAAAATATAACTAAGAAGAAACAACATAATATAGAGGAATGAACACAACTTCAAGTAGGGAAACTTAGTTTTGATTCCTGCTCAAATCTCAGAGCCTCTCTGGGCCTCTGCTGGCCTGTTTGTAAAACACAATCTCCTCAACACCCCCTCCAGGGCTGTGACACTATGACTAGGGTAGGGTGAAACACATCTTCACACTTGATTAAAAAGAAAAAAAAAAAATCACACAATAATAAATTTCCCCCCCCTTCAAGAAAACAACTTAGGACTTTATATAATGCTTCACATATTTTATCTTTTAATTATTTTTCCTCTTAGATTACCTATTTTCTTAAGGAGAGATAAAGTACTATATAATGTAATGATTGGGACCTCCAGTTAACTTCCAGTGAAATAGTAAAAAATTCTTAACCCAAATGACAAATAGCAGAGTATGAAAAACATACATCAAAAGAGTGGAAAGGGAGAATAAAAAATTTAAAGTTATCATAAATGTTTCTTTTCAAGATCATTCCATCATTTTTATATATACCTATAACGTATGGGCAGGTAACAGGTTAAAATTCAAGAAGAGACAGGTTGAAGAATGTACTTGACTGAATTAAATAATTTTTAATATTTATAAAGATGTCAAGAAAGAAAATAATATTTGAATTCTCACAAAAACAAGTGTTCTTGTTATTTTAAAACTCTTGACAGAGAAAAGGACAATCAGAGTTGACAGGTCTTCACAATGCACTGTATTCCACCCAATAAACCTGTTTTTGAAAATACAATGACAACTCTATTTGAACTGAAACAGTTATCTTTTTAAAACTACATGCAAAATTTTAAATGTTCCTTTCCATTTGCTTTTTTGTTAATCCTTTCAAAGGCTTCTTCGACTCTAATATCCTGGGATAGTATTTCCCAAGCTGTGTTTCATGGAACACTAGTTGTATTGATTCCAAGATGTTAATGGTAGAACCTTAAGGTAAGGCTTCTATGGGAAACTAAGCTTTGGAAACACTAGGTTAGAGAAGGGAGATGAGTTTCTTTACTGCAAGGTTTCTTAGAGCCTTTCAAATGCTAACATGAACTGCACGTTGCAAACAGATGGGTATAGTATGCAGGTGTCCAAAACGTCTTTAAGAATAGAATCTCTTTTTTGCCTAAAATGTGTTAACATCTCACAGATGGTATGGATGACACTGCTCTATGATTTAGTTAAGAAGCATTACATTCATTTAAAGATATTAATTAAAAATTATAGTTGTTCCTGTCAACTAAGGTCCCTAATCTCCCAGAATATTCCATTAAAACAAAAATACTCTTGAGAAAGATAGAATATTATCCCATTATCAATCTCTAACAGCTTGGTTCCAGATCAGTTTAACAGAGAATGCCAGAAAAATAAATGGGAGAAAGGAAAAAAAAGAGATACTTAAGAAGTAGGGTAAGCTGAATATGTAGGGCAAAGCAGAACCTCAATTCTCAGTCTTTGGAGGCTTAAGGAAGAAGTTTTAGGGATACTATGACGTGTAGGCTAACTGCTCTAACAAAGTGACCCCAAAATGTGTCATGATTCAAACCTAAGCAAAGTTCATTTATGGCTCAAATAACAGTGCGAAGTGCTTCGGTTTGGTAGGAGCCATGGGGGGCGTGCACCTCAACTCTGTTTGTCGTCAATGGCTCTTCCATTTTCAACACATGGCTTCCAAGGTCACCCTTGGGGTTGCCTCCATCCCAGTCAGTGGGAAAGAATAGAAAATAGAGGTGCAAGCATGGAGGATATTTTGAGCCAGACCTGTACTTTATGCATATCACTTCTACTCATATTTCTTTGGCTAAAATACAGTCATGTAACCACAATAACTACAGAAGGAACTGTGAAATGTGGTCCAGCTGGTGCACAGGAAGAAGAGGAAAACATACATTTTAGTGAACAAATAGTAGCCTTTGCTATATATGTGTAAGGAAAAAGAGGTTGAATGACGTACAGTAGCGAAAAGTCACAAAGCACAACAAGGACAACAAAAAAACAAATGTGGTTACACAGTTGCCCAGTGTTAGAACTGTTTCTACCATCAAAAACAAACAAACAAAAAAGAACATAAAAAGCTATTATTGAAAAAATATAAGTTAATTCAAACATCAAAAATGGAGCAATTAAATGAAGTATAGTATTCCTGTTCCTAAAGTAGAGTATCATGTACTCAATAAACATCATGTTGTGAAATGTCTGCAGGGGATTTCACAATATTAAGATGTACAAATAGAGTAAAATATATATGGTTATGAGCATATGGAAAAAAGCCTGGAAAGACAGTCATTAAGATATTGTTTCTGAATAGCTATATTTGGGAGTTGGAATTATAGATGTTCGATTTTTAAATTTTTATCTGCAATTTCTTCTTTTTGAAATTAAATATGTAGTACAGTTATAATAAGCAATATTTCTAAATAAAAATATCAATATGTAACTAAATACGTACCAATGACAAAATTCTGAAGCTGTTTTATAGTAAAAAGCAAAGACAAAGTTAAAAAAACATATATTTGATCTCTTTCCACACACATCTGATGGGCACATTCTTTTAAGACATGAGGAAAAAATTGTAAAGTGATTGTTGGTAGGGAAAAAATTAATAACTTCAACTTTTATTGCAATCTTTATTTTATAACTTCAACAAACAACAAATATTTCTGAGTTTTCACTATGAACCTATAAAGACAAAGACCAATGTAATTTTGTGCCACCAATTATCTGTGTTGACCGATGGACAAGCAATTACTTTCCATCCAGAGCCTTGCTCAGTGAAAACCCATACATTATTTTCTGCTTATTGATTCTGATGAGAAGCATACAGCAGCACATACGGCTTATAAACAATGATTCAAATATATACATATATATCTACATAGCCACACGAATAAGGAATTTTAGTAATATATATTGTGACAAGATCCTTAATACTTTGTAATTATAAGTTAATTTATAATTATCTCCCATAATCATGAAGAGATTAAGTTATATTTAAGTAACTATATTTGTCAACTTCTTTCAGAATACTGTAAAATTCATGGCCATTGCCTTCACAAATAATACCAGGCAAAAGTTTAAATGTAAACATGCTGATACAATAGATTAATAAGAAATATGAACAGGCCATATTTAAGATCACAGGATAACTATTTTTCCACCTACATCTATCACCCGTGCTGTACTCTGTACTCCTAGTTAGCTCCATTCCTCTAAATACTTAATCTCCATTATTTTAGTTATATCCTAATTACGTGGTAAGTACCAAGAGGATAGAATTCGTACGTATTTTTCACAAGCAACCTGGAATAGTAGAAAGATCACAGGCATTGGGGGCGGGATTTTTTTGCCTTGGAAAGCCTCCTTCTCCTTGCCACTTTCTAAATCCAGGCCTTTATTATCTGACACCTACATTACCACATAAACCTCATAACCAACCTCCCTAACTCCAGTGCCGATGTTCTCTTGGCTACCATACTACCAAGAGATGGCTGTTAAAGACATAAGCCTGGGGACCCCATTTCCTACTTGAGGACCTTTGTTGGTTCTCCAGTTATGTGATATATAGAAAGTTAGATCTATTAGACCTGACCTTGCTTTCCTTGGCTATACAATCTTAACTATGGCAGATTCTGATGTGTTGCGGGACAAGAGTAGACTCATAGTCATATGTGGCACATTTTTATTAATGGCGCATTTTAAAGTTTTTTCTTTTTTCTCTCTTGGATAGGAAAATTTTCTAATTTTTATGCAATAAGATAAAAATGTGTATTTCATAATTAAAAGTAAATTTCATGAGTTACACTGGATTAGCACAAATCCTATGAACTGTTTACATAGTACGGGTATTTCCAACTACATCACTTAGGGTGATCAAAGCAAAGTCTACAGAAGATTAATAAATGATAATGTTCTGTACATACAAGAAAATGTTATAGCCCTGACACAGCCTCTCAGCAGTTGAGAAAGGATGAGGCCACCTTCATTTTTTTGAGCCTCTCAGCATATTAAAAAAAATGGGGAAGGGCCAAAACACAACTACATATAGGATGGCTTGTTCTAAGTGTTTATATTCAACAGATTAATGTGTTCAACATTTAAAAACGCAATGCCATATAACTGTGCTACTCGAAAATTAAGATTCAGTATCATTACAACGAATATTTCACAGTTTACTAAAGGTGGTGTGGTTCAGTAATAGGAGCAAAGCTTGAAGTTTTTTGATGATCATCTTTTTGCAATCTTGTCAGTGTGTCTTTATCACTACATGATAACATCAAAATCACCCACTTAGGCCTGTTCGGAATGGGAACCTGGGTCCACAGGACCATCCTGGCCCTCCCTGAGATGTTTCTGGTTCTTGTCCTCAGACACAGACTATTAGACCCTGCTAATTGCATAGGAAATGCATGGCTCTAGCAACAATAATAACCACCACCACAATGGCTTCCTATTATCTGTGAACTGAAATACTACTAAGGACCTTCTTCCAGTTAACATGCTTTCCACAATCACTCCCTACTTATCACACTTCACGCTTACCTTTTGCACTTGGCCTATCTATTCAACTCCAAATTTAGACCCTGTTATCCTCTTTGTTTTTGTGAAGCTGTTCATTCTGCCCTTCCCATTTCTGCCACCAAAATCCCGCTCATCAGCCAAGCCTCTTCTTAAGTATCTGCTCTTTTATGAAACTGTCACTTTTTCTCACCTTCTGCTTTTCTCATCCTTGATTGTATTTCATATATTTTTCATTACATAAGTTATGTGATACAATTATATGCACATTTATTTTATTTCTCCAAGAGATTATAAGTCTACTGAGGGCAAGGAAAATCTCGTATGCATCTCTACATTCTCTGTGTCCCCTGGCCTAATGTATTAGACATGGTAAACATTTGATAAATATATATTAATTAGAAATTACAATAGCCACAAGACTTTGGCAACAAGCTTATTGAAGTAAATATTTCTGGTGGTTTCAGTAACTTAAATACCCAACTATGTACTTAACAGCTGCGTTATTAAATAACATGTATAATAATTATAGATTTACCACCCATTTCAAGTATATCAGGCATAAAGTATGCACTTCATAAATAGTAAACAAAGAAGAAAGTATAATGATAATGCATCAATAATGCTAACAGCCCTCAAAATTTAGATGAATCATAATCACAGTCTGGCTTAATTTTCCAAACAGAATCTCAGCCATACTTGAAATTCAAATAAAGATGTATTACTTTTTTTTTTTAACTTAACTGAGTTCCGAAATGTCTTGGCAAGAGCTTTATAATATACAACAGATTCATTAGGATGTTTAATCAGATCACTCAAGCATTTGTTCATATGGAAAATTCATCCAAATGTATCAAAACTCTTAGCCAATATCAATATAACTATAATTAAGAATATATTCAGAAATAATGCCACAATTAATGCTTTATTCAAATTGCCAAATTCTTGGCAAATAAATTAATGTTGTCCTTGTAGGCCACTTGTATTCAGTCCCTGGAGTTAAAGCAACTTGGCTGGACTCCAACGATGAATCACTTAGGAAGGAAAAACATCATTTCTTTAGTGAGAATTCACTGCATCAAATGGGACACACCATGTAGAAAATAATAACCTACTTATACTTACTGAGTTCTCAACCTCATCTTGTTATATAAAAACAAAAGTATATAATTTAAAATCACAAGGAGCATGATGCAATTGAGAAAGAAATGGTATTACAGTATCTTATCAAATAATTTAAAGAAAAAGGCCTGGTTTTCCTAAGACTTTCCTGCCTTTCAACCTTTCAACATACGTCGTCAGCTCCTTACAGCTCACAATCACAGACAGACACATGCCACGTGAACAGCCTAAATGAAAAGGAAAGGAAACATCATAACAGCATCCCTCCTCTCCTTCCTCCCGGCTGCCAGCTCTGCAAATTAGTTAATTGCACGGCTGGGGCTCATGCTCCTGTCACTCTACTAAAACTGGTCTCTTAAAAGTTATAATGATTTCCCGATGAGTAAATCAACTGGGCTTATTTCCTTGTCCTTGTTTTCTCTAAAAATTCTACCATGATGACTGAGCCTCTCCTTCTTGAAAATCTTATCAACATTAATGAAGATCCATGGATTTGTTGTTTTCTTTTTGAAGTTCCCTTTCCAGCCCTTCTTGCCATCCCCCAATAAACAGGTCTTCCCCAAAGTTGACCTTTTTCTCTCTTTGCCTTGGTATTCTCATGTCTTCAACTGCTGTATTAGATCCATTAAAAATGACAGGAGGATCGAAAATCTCTTTCCCTCAAAGTTCTAGAGCTCTCCTTACTTCTTTCCAAAGTGTGACTTTCTTGTGAACATATAGTCACCTGGGTGTTGCATTGATACCTCAGACTCAAACAGTCAAAAACAAAATACGCCTCTCTCTCTTCTCCCCTACTGCCACAAACCACAAACAAAACAAACCACAGAACAGAAACCCTCCTCCAGACTTCCCTATTTCTCTTGCTGAAGACGCTCTCTTTCTAGAGAACCATGCTGGACATTACAGTCAGATTTGACTTTTCCGGTTCCTCTCTGCCCGTTTCAGGAGACCCTGCCTCGCCAATGTCTCTGCCGTCTGTCCTGTCTCTGTCCTTATCACTATATACACTCCAGAGCTAGTTCTCACTGGCTCTTACCTGGAATAAAAAGAAAACAAGTCTCTTATTTGTCCCTCTGCATTCCATCCCTAATGCCAGTCCCACGTTAATATGCTGGGGAATAGCTGTGAGTATTCATCCATTCCCTAAATATTCACTATTATCCTTGTGCCATGTCATTTTGTGTCGAGAAACCACACACCTGGCTGTCTACTGACAGCCCCAGGTGATCTTTGTTCAGGTCCAGATCAGTTTCCTATGATCTCTCATCTTTTGCCACAAGCCACAGGAACTCATCCTACATTTAACTCTGTTCTTGGGGTTATTTCCCCCACCTCAAGCCAAAATACAAAATAAGATAAGTTGTCCCTGAATGTCTGCTCTCACTTTCGTCTTTTTATCAATAGGAAAAGTGTAGTCCTCAGCTAAACAGTACATTTCCTAGTCTCTCTTTTTGCTAAGTGTAACCATATGACTATATTTTGGCCAATGGGATATGAGCAGAAATCGCACATACAACTCTCAGATCATGCCTGTAAAAGTAGGCCCCCCACTTCTTTCCCCCTTTCCACCTTTGATCATGTAGGTGCCAGAAACACCTTAGAGGCTGGGGACCAACAAGGAGTCTGGTTCCTGAACAGCCTCTTGGAGCAGTGCCATGTTCCCCCATCCTCCTTTTCTGGACCAGTTGTAATTTAGATGTTTGTTTGTGAGAGAAATAAAGCTTGCCCTTGTTTAAGCCTTTGTTATTTTGGTTTCTGTTAAAGTAGCTAATACAACAGGCTATCAAATACATAGACACAATCTCTTCAACACCTCTCCTACTTGTGAACAACAATGACACATGTGGTTCATGAGATATTGTATAGCAAGGAGTCAAGCAGTCACTGTCCTGAGCTTCTAATGCCAGGAGAAAGGTTTAATTGGTATTACACAGAAAGGAACATAGTGCAAGAAATAAACATATTTTCAGTTTGGGCTAGGAAGCCATCTTCCTAGAAAAAGGTCCACAGCTACAGTACATTCGAGGTAGATAGAAAATTAGAGAGCTGCAGCAATCACACCATTTCTATTAGAAAGAAAAGGAGACATTTTGAAGAGCACAACAGAGAGAAGTAAAACTAACATGAACATTAGTCATTGGCTCATACAAAGACTCAGAACTTGGAAATGAGAATCAGGAGAAACAGAAGCTACAGTCCCAATGAAGACTAACATGGAGTTCGAACATTACCGGGTCTATTAAAGAGGAGAAATGGAATTGGAAAAGCCCAAGAAGAGGAACTTAGAGTAGATCAGAACAGATGCTAGAACCTAAGCTAAAAGTTAAGACAATTTCCGTAGAAAGGAAAAATCTTGAGTTACCTGAACTCCACTGAAACCCATTTATAGTCATCTAGTTACTGATAATACTTGTACTTACATTAAAGAGTAGTTGTAAGTAAACTGTTTTCCCAAGATGCTGATCAGCAAGAGGCGAAAGAGTCATCAGGGACACAGTGAAATTACTTTGTTTCTTCCCTGAGATAAGGAAGTGAGTTGCTGTTACTGAGTTTGGTTCAATGACAAGGAGAGTCCAACCTCCATAAAGAGTCCTTGAAATGGACATGTCTAGTGCATAGATTTTGTATTTCAGTTCTTTCTGGTTCAAGTTTCTAAGAATTAGGTGTTTTCCCATATCTGGCAAGGCTAAATATTCTTGCATCATCACAAGCAGGCCTGAACCCCATTAAGGATCCTGGATAAAGGAAAACCAGGCTAAGATGTGCTACATCTCCTCCCTAGTTTCTGCCAGTCTTTGTATTCTTAGCCAAATGAATCACAAGCTGCATGTGTGTGTTTTCTACCTATCTATAAGCCGCCAGAAATACTACAATAGTAAAGAAATATAATCCTACAGGTTAGGTGATTTTCAACAAACCCTTATGCAGCATTTGTGAAATCCCTCTAGATGTAATACATATAAGATGCCTTAGAGCATAGTGGTAAAAGCATGGGTTTCACTGTCAGACGGACCTGGGGTTAAACCCCAGCTTTATCATCTTAGTAGGTGTGTAACTCATAAAACATCTCTAAACTTTGGTATATTCTACTGCAAAATTAAGATCAAGTAACAACACAGACAACCATACATCTGCATGTATGATAAGTACTATGAGGGGACTTCCCTGGTGGTGCAGTGGTTAAGAATCTGACTGCCAATGCAGGGGGCACGGGTTCAAGCCCTGGTCCAGGAAGATCCCACATGCCGTGGAGCAACTAAGCCCGTGAGCCACAACTACTGAACCTGCGCTCTAGAGCCCGCACGCTGCAACTACTGAGCCCGCGAGCCACAGCTACTGAAGCCCGCGTGCCTAGAGCCCATGCGCTGAAACAAGAGAAGCCACCACAATGAGAAGCCCGTGCACCACAACGAAAAGTAGCCTGCGCTCGCTGCAACTAGAGAAAGCCCGCACACAGCAATGAAGACCCAACACAGCCAAAAATTAATTAATTAAAAATAATAATAAATGCTATGAACAGTCAAAATACTGCAGGAAGATGTAACAAGACACCTGACCTAGTTTGGAGAATCTTGGAAGGCTTCTTGAAGAAGTGATATTGCAGCTAAGATCTGAAGGATGCAAAGGGTTAACCAAGGGTTGATAAAGAGTGTCCTAGGCAGGAGAACGCCAAGGGAAAATGGCTCCTGGTGGGAGAAAACACAGCTCACATTAAAAGCAAGTCTAGCTGGAGAACAGAGGGTGAGGGATAGCTCAGTATAAGGAAGTTGGAGGTGTATGCAGGTGCCAGACAATACGGGGCAGCATAAGCCATCGTTCAACCAAGGGTTTGAAGTAGCAGGTGACGTGCACGTACTAAGTATTCAGTAAATGTTACTTCTATCATCACTGTTGGGAGGTAACACCTGGGCTGGGGAGGCACTGCCTTATGGTCACTGATTCTGGGACCAGGAGAGAGAGAATTTGTAAGTAGTCTCTTCTTAGAGAATGGTATCTTTAAGGGCTCCTTCTGTCTGAATGGGCTACAAAAACACACAGGCCTTTTTCTTATTTTTCTCAATTTAAAAATGTTGAGATAATTGTAGACTCACATGCAGTTGAAAAAATAATAAAGAGAGGTGCTGTGTAGCCTTCATTCAGTTTCCCCAATGGTAACCTCTTGCATAACTACAGTACATTATCACCACCACAATACTGCCATTAATATAATCCACTGAACTTATTCGGATCTCACCAGGTTTACATGCCTTTGTGTGTGTATGTGTGTTGGTGTGTATACTGAGTTCTGTGCAATTTTACCACACATGTAGATACATGTGACTATGACCACAGTCAAGATACAGAATAGTTCTACCACAAGGGGCCCTCATGTTAACCTGTAATAGCCATGACCACCTCCCTCTGCATCTCCCTAAACCCTGGTAACCACTAACCTGTTCTTCATCTCTATAATTTTGTAATTTCAAGAATGTAATATAAATGGAATCATATAAAACATAGCTTTTTTGGATTATTTTTACTTAGTATAATCCTTTTATGATCCATCCAAGTCATTCCATGCTTCAGTAGTTCATTACTTTCAGTGCTAAGTAGTATGTCATGGTATGGATGTACCAGAGTTTTGTTTAACCATTCACCTGATGAAGGATATATAATTTTTTCCCAGTTTTTGGCTATTACAAATAAAGTTTTGCTATACATGTTCAGGTTTTTGTGTGAACATAAATTTTCACTTCTCTGGGATAAATGCCCACGTGTACAACTGCTGGTATGTAGTTGAATATGGTAGTTGCATGTTGAGTTATATAAGAAACTGTCAAATTGTTTTCCAGAGCAGTGGTATTACCAATAATACATGAATTGTCCAGGGACTCTACGACCTTGATGACATTTGATGCTTTCACAATTATTCATTTTAGCCATTCTAACACTTGTGTAGTAATATCTCATCTTGGTTTTGATTTGCATTTCATGTGCTTATCTACCATATGCATACCCTCTTCAATGATTTTTTCTTCACGTCTTTTGCATATTTTCTAATTGGATTGTTTGGCTTTTTTAACTGAGTTTTGAGAGTTCTTTACATATTCTAGATACAAATCCTTTGTCAGATATGTGTTTTGCCATATTTTAGTCCAGTCTTTACCTTGTCTTATCAGTGATTATAAACAATAATCATTATGAAGGAGCAGGGAATTAAAAAGTAATATATATGTGGAACACTCAGAACTTGCAAAGTTCCTTAAATACTGGACCTCATCAATAAAACTATAGTTTCTGACATGCTCCAGAAACAGAAAATGGAAGCTTTGTTGCACTTTAACCTCTGTTTCCCTCACTACCACATCTGCCTATTGTTCATGTGGACTCTTTCCTTCCATAATATATCATTATTCTTAATGAGTAATCAATATAGGTGACTGCATATCTCCTTGCCAAAAACTGATGTTTGTCAGGATATCTGCCTAGATGAGTCTCAAATCACTGGGCTTTTGCCATTTTCTCAGTATGACCAGAAAGAGACCTTGCCTTCTGCTTACCAGCTGAAAAGTCTTCAGGTGTTCCCACTGCCTACAAAAAAATACGAATTTGTAAACCTTGTGTTTAAGGGTTACCACGTAATGACCCAAGGTACCTCTTTATTCTTACTTCCTCTGTCCTAAAATTTCTACCACGGTCATTATACCCTGCAATTTACTTCCAAAAGTCTAATGTTTCCTTATACTGAAGACTGGACTTGCTCTACCAGGTTGGGGCTGTTACTAGAATGAAGAGCAGGTGGAGTTATATAACACAAGGCACATAATCCTCTTACTATGAAATTGAATGTCTCTCCCATATCTACTTTCCCCAGCAATTACAAGCTAAACATTGCAAAGTAATAAATATTCATCTAAGTAAAGAAAAGTTCACTTACTTGGCAATATATATTCTGTTCTAGCAAATTTCATATGTTGAAGTTGTTTTCCATGAAAATGTGGTTAATTCAAATATGGTATCACTCACATTCCCATGGTAGGGATGACTGGAGGGCTGGGCTCATCTACGATGTTCAACTAGAATGCCTAAATGGGGCCACTTCAAGAAGGCAGGCACAGGATAGCTGGACTCCTTACATGGCGTTCAGGGGATCTCATAAAGAGTTTTCCAAATGATGGGAAATGAAAGCTGGTAATTTCCTAAGGTCTGAGCTAGGAAACTGGCACAGTGTCACTTCCACTGCACTCAACTGCTTAAAGTGTTCATAAAGCCCACTCAGATTCAACGGGGAGGGGATACAGGATCACATCTCTTGATGGGAAGAATTTACAGTGATCTTCACTTCACCACATGATTTGCTGGTGGATTAGGGGAGAAATGTTCTGGGTTTTTAGATATCTGAACATGTCTTCAGTCCGCCATTATAGAATGGATGGTAAATACCATCCAAAGTTGCAAAAGAGGTTTTCCCTCGTAACTTTGAAAACAATGCTCTGTCTTCTGATGTTCAGTGCTGGGCCTGAGAAGTCAGATGCAAATCTGATCTATGATCTTTTTAAGACATTTTTTTTCTTCTCTTGAAACTTTCATGATCTCATGTTTATCTTTGGTGTTTCAAAACTTCAGTATCTTGGTGTAGATTGCTGTATGGGAGCAATCAAATGAGAAATTTCCACCTTCAGATCTAGGTTATTGTCTTCTACTATTTTCTTACTAATTTTTTTTTGTTTGTTTTTCATATTTTTCTGAGATTCCTATACTGTACCTCCTTTATTGGTATCTATGTCTTATAGCTTTTTCATATTTTTCATTTGTCCTCTTGCTCTACTTTCTGCATGATTTTCTCAAAACTGTTTTCTAACTTTATTGATATATTTCCACAATCATTTTCTCTAGTCCTCTAATTGTCCTTCATCATAGTATCCCTAATTCTTAGTTTAGAGATACAATATGCTCTCAAGTATTTCTGAATATATCAGATTAAATTTTAAAAAAAGAGATAGGCTCCCTGAATTATTACATTGTCATCTGGAATCAACTTTCTTCCTTCCTTTTATTTTCATCTTTTACTTTCATGTTGTTGGGTCAGAAGATGGAGTTGCTAATATAGGTTTCATCCACTGTTGTTTAAGAAGGACTTTTCCCTAAGTCTTTTCCTTGAGTGGAAACTCTGACTGGGATATTTGTGTGGGGTAGGGCAGCATCATGGGAAGGAATCAAAGGCAAAGAGCGAAATTTGCTAACTTGCAGGTTAAGGTAAAAGTGCAGGGAGCCACCAGACAGATTTAGTCCAATCCCCTCAACTGACAGAACAAGAAGACTTTACTCCCTTTAATCTGGAGCATCAATATCCATCTAGAAGCCTTAGCTTTCCCAAGTTGATTCCTTCAATTTCTTTAGAGAAGAACCATCGGTTTTGTTGTTGTTGTTTTAACTGAACACCTGCCACATGACTTTGTTCTAAGAAGAGAAATTAGGGAGAGGGATGGAGGTTCTCTCAATTAATCTCTGTTTATAGGCACACATCTTACCAAAACCTCTGTGGACCTTGCTAACTTTCAGTCCAGAGCTCCTCTCCTCTGTTAAAGGTTTATCTTTTTAAAAATACTTCACTAGGGATGGAAGGCAAACACATATTCCTGTCTACTGCTTCTAGCTAAAAGTTCTTAATAATCAATTACGTGTAGTCTCAATTTAGCCACGGTAACAGCTCTCGCCTTTAGAAGAACAAATTTCAAAGGATCACCAGAAGATGATATAATAGAAAATGCAATTAGGTGATAATATATTTGGATGAAGGGAGGCTTCATTTTGTAAATACCTTTTATTATATACCATTTACAATGTATCTGTTATTAACAAATGCTCATTAGAAAACAGATGGGTGATTCCCCTGTGGTAGGCTGAAAATATGGAACTTCTCACCAATATTTTGAAACATTTTTGTTTGTTTGGCAAATATACAAAAAAAAAGATAATAAAAGAGCTAGAAAAGCCAAAGTTAGTAGCAAGAGCACTGAACAAGAACTACTTATAGACATTCTACGGAGACAGTGATATTGATTGGCCAATTCATCAACATGTCACAAGATGGTGGTAAGGCATGAACAGAGCATTATCAATGGAACACAAGTAACCTTATACACGTAGAATCACAGCATAAGGATTCCAGTGTCACAGAGGATTTGCAAAGACAGGATTTTTTAATTTCTAACACTGGTGCCAAAACACCTATGAGTTGTTCTTGTACAAAGGATTACTTTGCTCCTATAAAATAAAATAATGTAATGTTAATTATTTCAAACATCTTTTTAAGCCAGTCTTCTATTAGGGTCCCAATGTAATTAAAATCCATTGAAGCATAACTTCAACTTACATATTTTTCATACCTTATATGATTGTATTCAATCATGTATGAAAGTGTGATAAAGATATAAAACTATTAAATAAATATAGTGTCCTTTATAAAAGCTTTGACAGATTAGTTCCAAAGATATTAAATAAAACTTGAGAGGGCAGGTTAAAATCAGCTGCTTTTATGTCAAAAAGGAGAGCTTGTTTCATTATAACTAAGTATTTGAATAAAAACTATTATGAAATTTGGAAAGTCGTTAATTATATCTCACATAGTTCAATTAAAGAAACATTTATTAGAATTTCTCAATACTCTGACAAAATCCTTCATTGTTAAAACACAATGAAAATGATATTTAAGTGTCAGGCCAGGTTCAAATATGAACAGTGAACAGTGAGCATTAGTGGTAAACTAAAGTCAAACTGTAATTCCCAATTTGTAATAGGATTAGACTCTTTCCTCACCATGAGATTTCAGTCCAACACCAGTCCCAAAATCAGTGATCAAGAAAAACAGACAGGGACTTCCCTGGTGGTCCAGTGGTGAAGATTTCGCCTTCCAATGCAGGGGGTGCGGGTTCAATCCCTGGTTGGGGAGTTAAGATCCCACATGCCACGTGGCCAAAAAACCAAAAGGTAAAACAGAAGCAATATTGTAACAAATTCAATAAAGACTTTTAAAAAATGGTCCACATCAAAAAAAAAAAAAAAAGAGAGACATACAATCCGTTTCGACATTTCAATGTTTGTGAGAAAGACGTAAGCAATTAGAGGTAGAGAATTTACAACAGCTAAGGGTTACAAAACTGACCACAACAAAGTTCCTCCAGCATGCCAATTATAATCTAAGCAATTACAATTGAACTGAGCAAACTAAAATTGAACTTCAGTACCCACTGGTACATAAAACATTAAGTGAACCTCCTAACACTATGAGAGTGAAGTACAGGCAGAGAAGAATGAAGATGAATGAAGAGACCCTGTGAAGCACCAGCAGAATTCTGAAAATAATTTTAAGATAATCAGCATAGAGGATATGTAAGATATAGGTAAAAGTTACCCTAAAGTGACAGAATTCTTTTCAGGCCCAAAGAGGGAGGATCAAGGCTTACTATTATCCAATAGAAGGCATAAACATCTCAAGAGAAGGAATGCTTAACTACCAATGAGGCTGGTGAGAAAAAAGAGCAAGAAAAAAGTCAGGGAGCAACCAAATTGGCCAAAGTTTTATCAAGCAAAGTCCTCAGGGAAAGAGATGATGAATTTTGGGGGAGATGGGCCACCTGCCATTTTCATGAAAGATACATATCTGTTTTAAGGTAGAGATACTTCTTTATAATTCTCTAGAGTACAAATAAGTGGTTTCAAATCTTAGGCCTTGAGTTCTTGTAGCCCCTTCAGAAGCTGCAACAAGCAGGGGTGAGGTGCAGGGTATGAAGATACAAGCACAGTTCTGTGTCCATCTGTCATACATTTGACCAAGGGATCCATGTCTTTTAAAAAAATGGGAAAACTCCTGGCTTAGTTCAAATTGTTTCTGCTATTCTGAGTGCAGGTTCAGCACATGGTATCCCAGACAGTTTTCCAGTTTCCATGAATCCTGACTCTGGAAGTTACCCTGGACAGCAGTCTCGAGCAATTCAGGTCACTAGAAAGGAAGAGTCTTTTTGGAAACAACACAACTGCACTCTGATTATTTTGTTTTGTTTTCAGGACTCTTGTGAGTTTGCCGAGGGTGAGTCAGGGCCCAGGAGATTGAATACAGTAGCTCGGGAAATGGGGGTAAAACCAAGTTTCCCAAGCTGCACACTCCAGGACTGTGGTAATGACACTATGCAGGTAATGCTTCCATATATGTTCTCCTCTGAGAATCCAGAATGCTCTCTTGGTGACAGAGACATTCTGTCTGGAACCCTCATACCATAAATGCCCTTTGGGAGGATTTTTCTACTACTGTATCATTATTGTTACTATTGTAATTAGTTTATGTTAGCATTTTATTATATACTGAATCAGAACATACTGGGTTTAGTCTGGCGCTAAAAATTTATTACTGATAACTTTTCTTAACTGTAAGTAGAGATAACACTAATCCATATCCTTTCCCCTCCCATCTTAGATACCTGTATGATACAAAGGCAAATAATATATTCTTTATAAAACAATATATAAACTATAAAACTACTTATCCATTACTTAATTACATATTCACCCACTTACTTAATTGAAATATCCCTTAGATAAAGCCAGAGGTATAACAAATTCTTTTGCTTTTGTAAACTATAAAGTACTATGCAAATAAAAAAATTGTTACTGACAGAAAAAAGTTAGTGTTCTTAATTTTTTTAAATCCCACATAGATTAAAGTACAAAATATCAAAATAAACATTAAATTTAGTAAAATAAGAAAAAGGTATCTGGGTGATTCACATAAAGCAGATTTTCTGAAAAATACATACTTAATATTATAAGTTGAGATACACCACTTCATATATTCTCAACTAATACATATGGATAAATTTTAGAAAGAAAGCAATAAATCATTGACAAACATCACGGATTCTCTGAATGAAAGGGCAGGAAACAGTGAGAACAGTGTACCCCAACACAGCTCAGTGGAGGCTATGAGTCTGGAAGCAGACTGCCTAGGTTTGGAAGCTTGGTTTTACTGCATATTACCTTAAGGCCCTTATGCAAGTTTTTCATAGGGCTGCCGTGAGGTTTAATTCTCACAAAACACTGAGGTCAGTGCTTGTCACTGAGTGAAGATCTGGTGTTAACTAATATGATTGTTATTACATTACGGTCTCAAGTTTCCACTCCTACCTCCTTGCAAAAGGGGTGTTCTATGACCTTCTGAGAAACAAGTCATTATCCCCAGAATAAAAACAATCCCATGGCCCCTAAAATCTGATCAGAGCTGAATAAAATACAGAGAGTCCTCAGCCAGCTGTCCCTTTCAAGGGATGCAAAACTCTGCACGAAACATGTGTTTCTGGTTATATACTCAGCACCTGCTGGATCTGGGCATGGTTATTCCTTCAGCATACGCTATATGAACAGTTTATTTCCTTACCTTCTAGAAATAAGTCCATTAATAAAACTAGGCATTTAGGAATACAAATAAAAGTTGGATTTTGAAACCTCAGGGTAGATGTACACGGAAAACAAAAATATTCTTACTTATTATTTTATTACATCAAAGTTATTAAATAAGTGTAGCTCAAACTAATTCAAACTGTCCCAGGTTGCAATAAGATCCAATATATGGAACAGCTACTAAGTCATGAACAGCTTGGGAGCCCATCCTATGGGAAGCTACTTTTATCATGAGAAGGGTTGGAATATGTGAATTTAATAATCCAAGAACTTGTGCCCATATTCCTGTTTATGTGGCTGTCACTTCAGTGCTTCATTCTGTTGCTTTCCCAGTCGGTAGTTACATTTAGAATCCCACCTGCCTTACTACAGGTCTGCTATTGGTCCTCCCAGAATGACTGGCGTATATCCAGTCAAAATTGTTTCATCATTATGCTATCTCTCCCATAGGCTGAAAGAGAAGAAAACCAGATACAGTGTCTCTTATTAGCAATAATACTTCTACTGTTTCATAAAGTAGATCTTGGAAATTAATGTTTGGACCTATATGTCAAGCTAAGTAAGACCCAGATCACCCAGAGAGAACAAAGATATGCAAACATTTGCATACCTTGCTGTGATAAAGTTTGGGGAAACTATTTAAATCCAGCATATACATCACCAATGTACAAAACAACTAATCACATGCAATCGAGTCCTGAAACTGCAGTTGCCTCAATTAAGCAGATACCTAGTCTACATAGTTCATCACTTACTAATGTCCCTGTAAAGAGAGTCAAAAGTATGAATGGCCTGATTAGTTTCTGTTCTAGAAAATCTAGTCTCCTGCAATTAAAGAGTTACTAAAGGACTCCTTTATTCCTTTATTTAGATTTGATATTAAGACAACGGCTCACTAGAGTGCAACTGCAATCTTTGAAAACAAGGTCTTCCTTTCTAGTCACTAAATGCTAAAGACTGCCCTCCAGGATAATTCTTTCTAGCTTCAGGATGTACATGAACTGAACTAGCAGATGGATCACTGCTCAGTGAATGACATAATATGAGGCAGATAATGGAAACTAATTTCACCTCGGGTAGTGGTTTTTCCAATTTGTTAAAGTCATAGACCCCTTGGTCAAGCGTAACCAATGAAAAATGAGCTGCTCTTGTCCTTCCACATACCCTTTCCCTAATACCGACTCTCATGGAGATCATCTGGGCCTGGGAGGCATGCACATGTTTTAGGGTGAATTTTGCCTATAACTCACATGTGGTTTAGGAAAGACTTAATTGTTACTGTCATCTTATAAATATATACTAGTGATGATATACAGATTTGACCTTGAATGCCAACACCAATCAAAAAGTAGTGACTGACTGACATGAAAAAGATTCTAAGGACAACTCTTGACTCAATGAGAAAAAAAAAATACAATGATTGATTTGCAAAGATCAATAAAGATATAACAAAGGAAAAATGATGACATCTGTATGATATATTTTGTCTTTGCGTTGTGTAAAGGGCTTTTTTTTTCATATGCTCATAGACTTTTAACACTAAAAGTGATTTAAAAAAAACCAAAACCACCAACCAGTTTAATCCCCTAAAGCAAAAGCACATTTTCCCACAGTAGCTATTTACTTTAATATTTATTCATTCACAAGACATTTATTAAGCACAAATCTTGAACAGATGCCATACTTGGGGAAGCATATTTGCCTGTTTTTCTGTTTCTTTCAAGAGCAATAGCTTTATCCAGTGTGCTCACATTCCAAAGTCCTCACTGTCACAGGTGACTGTGCCACCAGTTCCTTTGAGAATCTCAACATCCGATTGTTTCAGCTGCTTCCTTATGTAAAAGCACTGCCATCAGGCTCTCACATTTTGAGTCTACTTTCCTCTCTATTTCTGAAACCCCATCGTAATGAAGTAAGCTCCCTGAGATCCACCTACTATCGCTGAGTCAAGGAAATCACTCTATCACCTCTATCACTTTTGCTCCATCAGCTTCTCTCTCTCTGCTAGATTATTCCTATCAACACAAAAATAGGCTCTCTTGACCCCATATCTCTGCCATATTTCTGACTTCCCCAGTTTCTTGTGCTTTTCTCTTGAACTTAAGTCACTCAGACTTTGGTTCCTACCACTCCATCAAAACACCTCTTATAGAGTCAGCTCCGTTTGACACAGCTGATCACTCCTTGGAACACGTACTTCATCTGGCTTCTGAATTACAATCGTTTCTTAATTCTCCTTCTGCCTCATCAGCTGTACTTTTTTCAGTCTCCCTTGATGATGTGTCCTCCTCTCCCTGACCTCTAAATGTTAGAATTCCTCAGGACTCAGACCTCACACCTCTCTTCATCTACACTCACTTCCCAGTTAACTTCGTCCTGTCTCATGTGTCTAAATGCAAGTCGTATGTATAATGTATGTGTATACATATATACATACACACATTTTCAGTGCATACATACACATGTATGCATGTATGTAATATATTCATTCCCAACTTCTCTGAATTTCAAATTCATATATCCAACTGCCTATCTATTATCTCCACTTGGATGTACCCTACGCATCGAAAACGTAGCATGCCCTTAACCAAAGCCTGACTCCTCACTTTCCACCCTGTTCCTCAGTCTTCCCAGTCTTCCAAACTGCAGTTAATAACAACTCCAACCCTCCAGACTAAAAACCTTGGCTATTCTCTTTCTCTATCACCAAATCAGCAAATCCTATTCGCTCTCTCTTCAAAATTTATCCAGAATCCAACTACTTCTCACCATCTCTCCTACCATCGGCCCCAGCCATGATCATCTTTCTTCTGGACTACTACAACAGTCTCCTGATCCTTTTTTCTATTTTTTTCTCTTGCCCTTCTGTATTCTCAATTCTCAACACAACGCCAGTGGGAATCTTTCACCAGGCCAGATCTGTATATTCTTCTGCTCACATCCACCAATGGCTTTTAAGGCCCTACACATCATGACTCACCTGATACTTGTCTGAAGTCATCTTCCCCTTCACCTGGTCTAATCTTGCTGTTCTTTGTGCAGAAAAAGACTGCTACTGTCTCAGGGGCTTGGCAATTGATGATTCCTCTGTCTAGACCACTCTTCCCCCAGATGTCCACACAGTTCCCTCTCTCATTTCCTGCAAGTCTCTGGTCACATGTCACCATATTAGAAAAAGTCTTCCATGACAATCATGTAAAAGACGCCCCCTTCCAGGCTTCTAGGCACTTCTTATCCCTCTTGTACCTTATTTTTCTCCATAACACTCATATATATGGAGACACACACACACGCGCATGCGCGCGCGCGCGCGCGCGCACACACACACACACACACACACACACACACACCACTGCTGTTACTGTTTATTTTTGTTTCCTCCCCCATCTCCACATACACACAAAACAGTGTCGGTTGCACGTTCACAGGGACTTGGATCAGGTGGGTTTACTGCTGTATCCTCAAGGGCTAGAATGATGCCTGGCACAAAGTCAGAACTCAAAACTATTTGTTGAAGTAGTAGTGAATAGGAAATCATACAGGAAGGTCCAGCAAAGTTACAATGAAAAGATCCAATAATGGCCTGTCGAGTTACAAAGAGTAAGTTGGAGATTCTCAGAAATGGAATAGGATAGTCTAAGCAAAAGCAGGAATATGTGCTGATCTTGTGCCACTTTGGGTCGCCAAGGTGGTCAGTTATTTATGAACACCCCTCCCCCACTGACTAGTCTCAGCTTATAGTGACTGTTCTCATACAGAAATTTCTTTGGCATGTGTGATCTATAACACAGGTTCTAGTATTTACTTCAGTATTATTTAATACTTTTTTCTGGTTGTTCTTTTAATAAAATCAGTAAGTATTTATTGTTTATCTACTATGTGCCTGCCGTAACGATCTGCCAGGGTAACTTCTCTCTGAAAACAAAACAAAACTTGAATATCTGGCCTTATCAGACTGTTCTAGATAAGAAAATTGTGCCTGTAAGTAACTTTACTGTTACAAACTATTTCTTTAGTTTAGCCAAAATGGGTGTCCTTAATTTAGTAAAAAACTGTAATTGCAATGATTTCATTAACCCTGTATTAGCAAGTCAAATTAATTGCAGATTATGCAGAGCAGATATATATTTCTCAGTCTATTTTTTTATTTTAGTTTTGATCTTAACAATTTTTCTAGGGCTGTAAATGCTAAGAGGGCAGAGACAATGTATTGCTCAGGGCACCTAACAGAGGACCTCACACATAGAAGGCACTAAAAAAATGCCAGCAACGATAAACCCTGGCATGAAGCACAGGTAAATAAAAGTACCTTGCTGATGAAATATTTCCAATTTAAGTTGTTAGTATGTGAAACATTAAAATTTTGACAAACTGAAAAGGCACATGTTATATTTGGCTTTAACCATCTTTAATTTTGTTTTTGTCCTCAGGCTGTCTCCAAAGTGAATAAAAAGAGAAGGTTGACTTTTGGCAACACCGTAAGTACAGTCCAAAGGCTCACAAAACCACTCGCATTCGTATTCATATTCCATTCTGGAAAAAGGATTTAGGGTTCTTGGAACATCCTGAGTAGAAGTTATAAAACAAATGCTGTGGTTTTGAAAGTACTGCGAAAGTGCTGAAGAGAAATTAAACAAAAGCTCTGAACCTTATTTGTGTTCTGTAACACTGTTCAAGGTAACATTTTTAGTTTTAAATGTATGTCCTCATTTACTCAGGAAATTAAGAAATGAACTCCCTGTGTCAGTGTCCCTGCTACTAAAACAACCTAGCCATGGGCTGATTTACAATGGAATCCTAATTGAACAGTTATGGTTTTAACTATATCAGCATATCTTCAGGTTCTTTAGATAAATATTCCAAGCATTTCCCATAGATTTCACAGGCAAAGTAAAGAGTAAAGAGAGCCTTAGAGCAGACAAGATTCTCTAGAATACTTAGCATATCATTCTGCTTATTTTTCTTAGTTATATCTGTCCCATATTTTCTTAGTTATTTCTGACACACAATTTCAAAGACCTGCTATTCAAACTACAAATGTTTTCATTAACACCAAATAAGAGGTTTTAGAGAAATCATAGAGTCTTATGGCTTCAGTAACGTAGCAGCTGTTTTAGTTTAACGATTATTTGTATGGAGACAGAGCTTAACTTTCTCCCTGTTATACTGGTTCTTTTTCCTTCTAGCAGCAATAGTCATCTTCAAACATTTTAGCGAGTTCCTCCATTTACATGGCAGTATATTCACTTAGATGTCTTCAGGCTAGAAAAAAAATAAACAATCAAGCAGCACGTGCTCACCGGTATAAGGGGTCAAAAACGGATACTTTATATTAGTGCTATAAATAATTTATAATTTGACTCATAAGCATGCTTACCTCAAAAAGACTCTTACTACCGATAAAGTTTATAAAATTTTGGAGTTGGAAGGGCGCATACAGACTTTGGCCAGACAACTATTTGACACAGAAGGAGACTGTGGTTTGTGGGCATCTGATGGATTTCTTAAGGTCACAGGGCCCGCTGGGTGTTCAACCACAGGTACACCGAGAGAAATCACATGAAGCTCATTCTAGGGCATAGGGTAGGCTCAGTGAGTATAAAAGGAGAAAGTTGCAAGAATAGGCTGTATTTCAGACAGAGAAAGAACACTCAGGGCTCAGGACTATAAATGTAGCACAATTTCAACTGAAGACAAATTGGAGGAATGGCTTCAAAGTTGTCTTCTTAATGAGACTGTCAGAGTTAAAGCCAAGTGGCAGGCCCAGGTGTTGAAAGTGCCCGTAGGATGAGATGTGTCAGGTGCCCATCACCATGGAAAGCAAGAGAGTGCCCCAGAGATCAGTAGATGAGGGTGACAATTAGGAAGGGAAGTGAATGGCACTGATGAGAGGTAGAGATGGGAGGATGGGCAGTGACTGAGGAGAGAAAGAAAAGTATCCACCAAAGAGGATTTTCAAATTCACGGGTCCAGTCGCCAGTGTAAAGTGAGTCTGCAGTGTGCTGGGTTAATCATGTTGTGTTACTGAAACTAAATTTTAAATGGACTTCCCTTTGCTGAGAGCAGTATTCATTAATACCTAATTCAGTCTTAACACTTAAAAAGTGTTGGCCAAACTGTATACCTGGAGAAAGGCTGCTCTTGCCCTTTGCCTGAAGCCATGTGCACCCAAAATGGATAGGTATATGTGCTATCATTAAAATAAAATATACATAAAAACACATGTTCAAGAAACATCTTCCTTCAGGGATGCAGCACATTTGAAAAACAGTTTGCTTGCGTTGTCATCACTCTGAAAGGAAACCTGGGAGAGGGAAGTAATAAAGGGAGAATCTGTGGGATCCTTTATTCTTTTTTTGTGGGCCAGGATCATTTCCAATGGCTCAGTAATTATACTCCACGCCAAGACGTTTCCTTGGCACGATCTGAGAGTCTGCAACTTTGCCGCTAGACAAGGAATGAATTTTGGCACCGTGTTGTGTTGAAGACTGAAACAACTAAGGAAGAGTGTCAAGTGATTAAATTCTCCATAAAAAATGAATGCATGAATAAGCAAATGAACAAAAGAAGAAACTGTCCATTGCTTGTGTGATTTTGGTTGGTTATGGATCAATTCTCACCAGGAAGAAACTATGCCTCGCATGGGGAAGGGTACGACAAAAGCTTGGAATTGTTATGTCTTTGGTAGGAGAGTCGGAGGAAAATCTCATGGTCAGTACTCCCTTTCATGCCACATGTCCCTCTGGGACTTTGCAGCCTGGGAAGCATATAACTGGAACTCGCTTTTCTAGTCATTTCTGCTCTTGCATAGGATGGCAAGAGAGCAAGTATGTCAATTCTTATAGCCTCCTGCTATAACTCAGGTATTGAGTGAGCTAGAGTGGGAAAAGATATGCAAGGAAAGAAGACTCTATTAAAAAAGAAGATGAAATGTGATGTAGATCCAAGGTACACAAATAAAAGAAATGTCTATGGTTATTTCAGTCAATATTCGATCTAGCTAATTCTAATACACAGCAATTCTGATGAGCTGTACAAGCAGGAGTTTTTCAAAGTAAACAATGCAATTATTTCCATTATTATTTTGAATTTATATCACGTTCTTCCTCTAGGGAACTTCAGTGTCTCATACAATATGGCAATTACCCTCAGAAATACCTCACTACAGTGGTAATAGTACCTCATATTATGCAGCTGGTAAAATAAAAACAAATACATATTTCATATAGGCAGGAATATATTCATTTCCTCTATTTTATAGTTTCTCAGTTTACAATGAAGGTATTCACATATAGTAATCTTTACATGATACTAACATTGAGGCAAATCAAACATAGGTTGAAAAAGACACATATTTCACACTGAAAAAGTTTAAACAAACATTAATAGAGATTAAGCTTTAGAGGTTAATAGGTATAGAACTAACACATATATAAAATATTTAATAAACTTAATTTTATAAATATTATATATACATATATATAAACATATGTGGTAGCTACTCTGGAGTTTTGGTAAAGTTAGGTGGCTATGTATATATAGGATCACAGCATTGAATTTCACAGATGACCTGGCCCAACCCCTTTAGATTACAGATTTATCTGCCAAGGATTTAGCCTTTATCTTACAGATGAGGAAATGGAAGCTGAAATGATTCACCGTATCTTATTTCTTGAGAACTTGTTCAAGCCTCCTCGGAAGAAAGAAACTAGTGAACACACTAAGTTACTGAAAGAAAATTTGTAATTAGGAAGAGGACGGGGGTTCCATATAGCTTACACGCACTGCTGCTTTCATTCATTCAACACACTTTCATTGCATGCCTAATGCATTGCACGTTGTGCTCGGTAGGCAAGAGGGCTACAGCAGTGGGCTAGATAGACCACAAGGTTCTGGACCTCAGGGAGCACACAGTCCACTGAAAGATACAGACAAGAAGAGAGGCAGTTAGAAGACCCTGAGATAAAAGCTGTAAAAGGGGTAAGTAAATGACAGCAGATGAGATTGTTGGGGTAAGCATGTGCCAGACCGCAGAAGGCTTGTGAGCCATGCTAAGAAGTTTAGTATTTGTTCTAAGAGTGAGAATCGTGTAAGAGCTTTAAGAAAGAGATAGACATGAGCAAATTATGTATTAGAAAGTTGCCTTCTGATTAAAGAAGGCACGACAAGGCAGGCAGATAAGTGAGAGAAAGGCTGCCACGGTGCTTTAAGGCACAACACGACCCCCTGCACAAGGAAAGCAGCAGCTGGGATAGAAAAGTGGCCTTAGAGTTTTGAAGGTAAAATTGAAATAATCTGGTGACTGACTGGATGTGATGTGTGAGGGAGATGAAGACTGAGGAATGGTGTCCAGGACCTTGTTTTAGTAAGTGGGTGACAGTAAGTCATTCACACATAAAAAGAGAGAGAGAAGGAGAAAGAGCAAGCTTTGAGGTTAGGATATGCCTCATTCCAAACTAACCCCTCGCACATACACACTCACATATACACCCCTGCTGACAAGTGGGAAACAGAATTCATTTTATAGCAAAGTAGCCTAAGTCCCTGTAACTTGAGCATTATTATAGAGTTAAACCTTAATTATGCATATCTTTTATTCGAGTTTAGTTGGCAGCCTATCTCAACAGATTAAACAAACTAGTCAGCTTACATTTTTTTCTTTCTTTTTAATAAAACAAATCAAGTTTACTTCTTTGTACAGTCGGTGTCCTACCAAGAAAATTCTTTGAAAGAAGGACATGTAAAATGTTCCCTCAGGGGGTCAAGCCATGAAAACCAGACATATTTCCAGCTTTTCTTGATCATATAGTCATATATTCACAATAAAGCTGCAATTACCTTTCAGAACTGTAGGCACATTCATAATCAGATATAAATATAAATTGCATTTTAAATGTAAATATAAATGACTCCTGGATTAAGCTTTGTTTGAATGACTGACCTCAGTCCTTATAATCAAAAGTTGGCTATATATATATGAATTTGTAAAAGGCTTTTGGAATGACTTCTTGAATAGAGCACTAATAGCACAGGAAACAAAGCAAAAATTAACAAATGGGACTACATCAAACTTAAAAACTTGTGCATCAAAGGGCACAATCAACAGAGTGAAAAGGCAACCTAGGGAATGGGAGAAAATGTTTTCAAGTCATATATCTGATAAGTGGTTGATATCTAGAATTTTTAAAAAATTCCAACAACTCAACAACAAAAAATCAAATAATTCAATTTAAAATGGGCAAAGAACTTGAATAAATATTTCTACAAAGATTATACAAAATGGCCAACAAGTATATAAAAAGTATACAAAAAGCTCAACATCACTAATCATTAAAGGAATGCAAATCAAAAGAACAATGAAATACCATTTCACACCATTAGGATGGCTACAATAAAAACAAGCAAACAGAAAATGACAGGTGGTCATGGGGATGTAGAGAAATTGGAATCCCTGTGCACTACAGGTGGCATTGTAACATAATGCAATTGCTGTGGAATAACAGTATAGCGGTTCCTCAAAAAATTAAAAGTAGAACTACTATCTGATCTAGCAATGCCACTTCTGGGTATACATCCAAAATAACTGAAGGCAGGGTCTCAAAGAGATATTTGTACGTCTGTTCATAGCGCTATTCACAATAGCCAAGTGGTGGAGGCAACCTAAATGTTCACTGGCAGGTGAATGAATGAACAAAATGTGGTATATACATACAATGGAATATTATCAGCCTTCAAATGGAAGGAAGCCCTGTCACATGCTAATACACAGATGAACCTTGAAGACATTATGCTAAGTGAAATAAGCCAGTCGCAGAAAGGCAAATACTGTATGATTCTGCATCTCTCAAGTAGTCAAATACATAGAAACAGAAAGTAGAACAGGGGTTACCAGGGATCTAGGGGAGGAGGGCAAAAGGGAGCTGTTATTTAATGGGCATAGTTTCAGATTTGCAAAACGAGAATGTTCTGGAGAACTGTCTCACAACAGTGTGAACACACCTAACACTACTGAACTGTACACTTAAAAATGGCTAAGATTTTTTGAAACTGTCAATGTTATATTCTGTGCTTTTTACCACAATTAAAAAAAAAGACCACATATTGTATGATTCTATCTACACGGAATGTCCGGAATAGGCAAATCTATAGAAACAGAAAATAGATTAATTGTTGCCTAGGGTTGGGGAGACTGAGGTAAGTGGAGAATGACTGCTAATGGGTATAGGGTTTCTTCTGAGGGTCATGAAAATGCACTGGAATTAAATATTGGTGATGGTTGCACAACTCTGAATATATTAAAAACTGTTGAAATGTACAATTAAAAACAGGCTTCTGATGTCTAGTGATTGACACACTTGTCTCCCTCTATAGAGCCTCTTTTACCTGCCAAACAAAGGCTATCAAGCAATTTCAAACCATTCAGCAACCCCTTCAAACACTAAGAAATATTATAAAGTAGTTCTTTCAGATATCTCAATAATTATTTTCTTTGAGTCGCTGCATTCAACTCCCTAGGAATCCTAAGGCAACAAACTAGAATGCAGCATTAATAATGCTGTGCTAAAAACAATGCCATAATGCCAGAGAATTTCAAGGATAAAAATATGAAATCCCCTTGCCTGAGATTGAGTGTGCATTTCAAAACACAACTGTATGGAGCTGTCAGCGTGAATAACAGGTTTTGACACCTTATCTCAGCATCTAAAATTAAAACTACAACTTCAATTTGCACTAAAAGCCTTGTGTTTCATCTAGGTTAAACTCAGATAAGGATTTAGTACGAAGAAGATTAGTTACAAGAATACTTATTTGTCTTCTTTCCCCCCCTCAAATTTGAAAAAATAAAAGAAAGTTCAATACTTTCTAAATCTCTCAGAGTAATATAACTGTTTTGAAGATGTATTATGTTTACACTTTTAATAACATTTTGAACAGAAAAAATAAAGTAGGAATTTCACTAAGATGGCAGCATTCACTTCATCTCAATAGACATTTCATAATGATGATAATCAATAGAACTTCAAATTCTATTTTCTAAATATATTTGCGTAACTGTAACTCTATTGCTGTTACTTATTTTCCAGTATTCTCAAAAGCCCAGGATAATGTAATACCTCTTGCTTTTAACAGAAATGATTATGTGGGTCGGCAGGAAGGAGGGTTAGGTATATCCCAACCTTGTGCCTGTCATCCCAAAGACCATGGATCAGTGAGCAAAAAACAGGAGGCTTAAACAACCCGGTCCTGGTTACAGAGATTTTCTTAGATCCTCTTACTTTTACACTGTCCTTTCTTTTTACTCCGCATTCAGTTTACTTTCAACTAGCCTTTATGTTTGATACGATTCCTTCTTTACCAGTCCGACCATAGGTGGAGGTCTCTCTGGTTCTGACCTTTGTTGCTGTACTCATATTCTCTCCCCCAAGAGACCCAACTCAGACCCTGGCACCAGTCCTCCACCCAGGGCTCAGGCAGCTTTAGACAAGCCCCCTAGAAGGTAGACAGACATAGCAGAAACCTCCAGGAGAATAGACCCTACAGAAACAATGCCAAAGAAAACACTCATTGAGCAGAAAGAAAGGTTCCTGACTTTACAAAAAGATGTCATTCTGAATTATACAAAGGCTTATTTTTCCAAGGCAAGAAACCCACTTAACAATATCTTCTGGACCAACTATTATCTTGTAAAATGAAAGAGATGGGTATCTTTAGTGCACTTAGATTCATATGGAATATCGATCACATGCAAGTTACAGCTATTCTTAAACTGCCTGCTTTTCTATTTTTCAAATCTAAGGCAGCATCATTATTCTACTATTATTTGAACTCACGTTATTTCTCAGAAGTAGGAAAAATCTAATAATTGTCTACAAGCACGTTATTCTGAAAGGTAGCAAGACAATTTTCATTGATGCAGAGCCAGCTTGGGTGTTCATTAAAAGTACCAGGCAGAGCGTGAGACCCAGTATTAATGGGACACAGTGTTAGCAGGTCTTCAGAAACAAGCATTGATGCTGAATGCAAATTGCGCATGATAACATACATTGGAATCTCTAGATCTTTAACTGATGAAGTGTGAAATTGTGTGTAAGAGATAGGGCACTGAAACACAGGGCAGTTTCTAAAGAAAAGAAACATTTTCTCTTGTTCAAATGAGGAATTTAACTCCAGGCTGTTCCATGGTTAAGACCTTAAAAAGTAGACACACTCTCAACAGTGACTAACATTTGTATAGCACTTGGTATGCACCAGCCACTGCTCTAAGTACTTTGCATATACTCATTTAATCTTCAAACAATCACCCCAACGATCCCAAAAGGTAGGTAACATTATTGTTCCCAATTCACATTAGAAAACTGAGGCTCAGAGGGGTTCAGTGACTTGCCTGATACCACACAGCTAGCCAATGGAGAAACTAAAATTTGAATTGCATAGTTTGTCTTCAGAGTCCATGCTCTTAATCAGTAAAAAAAAATCAGTGTTTTTTTAATAAATATCCATTTCACAGTGGCATTGATTTTTTAAAAAAATTACATAGGCTGCACTTACATATACATGGCTCAATCTTTCCAATAAACGTGCTTGGTTAATTAAAATCAACTGTGTTAGTGAACCCGCTCAGACTAGCAGGGGTGTAGACAAGTCAAATGACGAGTCACTGTGATGACTAGTTATTTTGTATCTAGATACCACACTGATAATTCTCCTCTTTCAAAGAGGAGATTACTGTCTTTGTATTCTGAGCACCTAGTATCAACGCTCAATAAATGTGTTGAATGAGGATAAAAGGTAAATAAATCAACACTACATAAAAGAAATGTCTGGTAGCGCAAAGGGGCCAGCACATTGGCGCGGGGGGAGGAAGGGGAGACAAAGGTGATGGAGAGCTCCTCCTTGCTGCCTTGGCTTCCCTACTCTCTGCAGAGCTCCACAGCCTAGGCGCTGCATCCTTGCTGTACTGGGAGGGAGTTCAGACCACAGGCCAAGGGGCCGGGGAAGTGAGAGAGGGTCCCACAGCAGGGAGGCGGCGGTGGCTAGAGTCACACCCGCACCTGGGAGCATGGGCCCGGGAGGCATCCCGGAGGGGGAGTCAGGCAGCAATGGGCCCCCCACCTCTTTTTCAAAGAACCAAGAAGTAACTGAAAGAAAAAGGATTTCGCCTCCTCTTACTCAGGGTCTTCTGTCTTCCTTTGAAAATGACGTTAGAAAAGAAAAGGCAGAGTTGAAATGGAACACAGAAGAAAGTCAGATTCATGCCTAGAGAGTTAAAACATTTTCAGAGCCAGTGTAAATCATCAGTTAATGTCTTTGGAAGGAACATGCTACTGCAGGGTACTAGAGACTGGCCTGCTGACACTGTTAATTATTTCCTGAAAAAAAATTATTGCAAGGAAGGGCATAAATAGAAACTCAATGACCTTCCTTCCCCCTGCTTTCCTGATTCATACCTTCACCTTTTTCTGAAACACTGCCACACATCTCCATTTTGTTGCCACCAAAATACCATCTTTTCCATGAAGCCCTTCCTGATCACTGGAATGACACTTGGTCTAGAAAGCTCTTAGCTGTCACTTGTGTATCCTATTCACTTATTCAACATACATTTATTGCATGCCTGTCACGTGCTGGGCATTCTTCTAGACACTGGAGATAAAGTGATGAATAAAACAGACACAAATTCCTGCATCCAGGGAGCTTACCTTCTATTTACTACAGTATATCTTAAATTATAGTTGTTATACTTTGTATGACATATTTTATAAGCCTCTTATTGGACAGTAAGCTTGTAATAAGCAACCTTTATACTGCTTACACTTTCGAATTCTCACCTTGCCTAGCAGACTGTCTTACACAGAGCAGGCATTACCTTAAAAAAAAGAATTGAGTTCAACCTTTTTAAATCAAAAGGAAATCTATATTTCCCCATACAGTATTAGAACATGCTACCTTTGATGGACTTTCAGGAGAGTATTTCACCTGTGAATTTGGTATGAATTCTCATATTTTACCACATATTCTAGACATAAAAAAGTGGATACACATACGCTTGGTCAGAGGAAAAGAAAAACTTCATTTCTCTTTCCAGTGTACTAAAAATGATGTGACAAAAAATTATAAAGGCAATATTATTAAAACTATTTCTGAAAGGGGTGTCTATTAAAATAAGTTAAAGGGAAGGGAAGGAGGAAGCAAGTTTAAAATCACTGACTGACATAATTCAAATTATTTTCAAAGGAATCTTAAAAAGTGTGTCACGAGGTGTTTCTTAAATTCCTGTTCATTTTGAGAAAGCATGACAATCTGTAATAACTAGAAGAGATGGAGTACTTCCTCATCTGACTTTAATCTCCAAAACAGTCAAGTGCATTGACGGGAACTGCAACATAATTAATACCTCTAATACATTTAACTCACTCATAAATCACTTAGTAAGTGATAACACTATTGAGAGAGATACTGTTTGATCAATAAAGATGGTGAGTCTACAACACACTATTATTTACACCAGGAAATCACCATCAAACACTTAAGTTAGGGGTCACCCAATTCCTCAGGGGAGATGAAGGTTTTTCCGTGACCCAACCCATCTTTCTTCCTTCTCTTCTCTCTCTTCTCATTTCCTTTTCTATTCTATTTAGCAAATATTTAATTTTTCATAAGCCTTAGGAAATTCTATCTGAAATCAAGTAGAAGTAAATAATAACCATTCTTCACAATTTGATTCCTCAGTCACCCTAATCCATCAACAGCATTTCTTAAGTAGAATGACTTGCTCTAAGCATTATGCTACCCTCCTTCCAAATGAACTAAAACTCATTCTGTTCACCCAACAAAACCCAGTCTGAAGATAAAGCCATCGTCTAAATCTCATTTCCCACCTCAGTACAGGTGAGACATGGCCTTAGCTTTAAAAATTTCTAAGGAGACTAGGGTGATAGGGATAAAGAAAGGTTGGCCACAGCAGAAACTGCAGCTCTCTGGCATCATAATTTCAGGATTTAAGTGGCATCCTTAGAATGAAGTCCCCCCACTGACCCAACAAAGGAAACAACACCTAAGCTTAAAGCTTGGTTTATGTCGCCATTCTTTTCTGACAGATTTAGTGTCACGAGTCAATCTCTACAAGTGTTTTTCCCATCTGGGGGTATGGAGATGAATAGGCTCTCCAGAGCATTGGGAGGGGGTGGGGCTTTTAAAACTCTTTTCCATGCAGACGTTCTGAGATGCCCTGTTCCCTTAATAATTTAGGCATTAGCTGTTGTTGATGGGAAGGTGTCATGCCCCTAGTGGGTGTTGGGGGGAAAAAAGAGAAACACAGAACTACACTCACTAAAAACCTTGGCCCTCCTCAAGGATGATCTATATCCCATAGCTCCAGGACTAAAAACAGAAGCAGAGGGGTCACCAATTCGTATCATGACATCCAATTTCTGGGTCACCAAATCAGCTGACCCCTTCCCCAAACACCTGTGTAACAGACCTGAGATGGTCTTTAAAAACATCCTGGAACTCTGACCAAAAATAAATTTTATTCATTTCTAATGCTGAACTTCCTTTTTCTTTTTTGATGGGAAGATGTTACAAAGCTGAATGAAAAAGACAGCAAATACACAAGGCAGATCCAACTCATTTCTGAGCTCCCAACCAGACACAATACAAAATCACCCCTGCAGCTTTGTACCAACTGCTCATGCCCTCAGTAGAAGAGAGTCATACATAATGTAGCAGTGAAGCTGTTGACAGGGCTACATGGTCACAGAAGACCCTGCAAATTTGTTGCTGTGGACATGAGGATGTGATGTGGAAAGCCAGCCTGATGAGATTTCGCATCTCTTTTAACAGTGTCCCGGAGGCAAGTTCTTGTTGTTTACTTAGCATCTGCAGTAATGTAAAAGCTTTACTGAAAGTAAACTTTTGAGTTCACACATTTTCTGTATCAGCTAAACACATGTGCACACAAAATAACATCATTTCCTTGTTAAATATTCAAGTGTTTATGGCCTTGGTAAATAATACATAGACAAATCATCTAGATTATTATATTTCAAAATGCTCTCTTTCAAACAAATATTAATTTGTAACTTCATTCAAGTCATGGGTCCTTAAAGTCCATGACCATTATGGGTGGGGTGGTTAGTGTATGGACTTTAGAGGCTTATGAAACCATCAGGAATCACGTGCGCATGTCTATGGGCCAAGAGTCCATGACTCTGATCAAATTTCCAAGAGGGTAAATGACTCCAGAAAGGTTAAGAATCACTCATTTAGAGATATGGGTGAATAGTCAAGGGTATTTTCAATTGCAGAGAAATACTGACATTTTGGTTACCTATAAATAATCCTCATCAAATTATCAGATTCTCCAAATGGGAAGGAAGATAGTTCTGAAACCTCATTATTGTCACTTCCAGATTCATCTACGGGATCCCTTCAGCTCCTTCCATCCCATCACCACTCCCACTCTCCCACCACAGTCCATTTTGCATATCACTCTGAAATTTGTCAATTACACCACACGGGGCTTGTGTGATTTTGATCAAAACACTTGTCAAAAACTCATACGTCTACGGGCACCAGGCAAGTAGTGTAAATGATCCAGTTTCATTGTCTATAAGGTGTAGTTAGTGATGCTATTGATACGTGAGGATTAAATGACAAAAAGGTTTCCTTTGGTAAATCTCAAAGTTTTATGCCAATACTAGTTATTTTTACCCATAAGAATTAGGAGAGTCAAACCAGCTATTTTTCATGGCATAGCCTAGAGTATTAGTGTTGTACATAACGTTTGTAATCCACAAAATTCAGAGTGTCTTGCCACAAATACTAACAAATATGTTCTTTGATTTACATTGAATTGTTGTACTGCCATCCTTTTGACTTGATTTTCTGAACTGGTAAAAGTATGGTTAAAATAATGTTTCATCTGTTAGGAATAGGGCCAAGAATACAATTGACCCTTGAACAATACAGGTTTGAAATGTGCAGGTCCATTTATATGCAGATAAATATATCAGAAAAAGTTTGGATATGTGCGTCAATTTGAAAAAACTTGTAGATGAGCCACACAGCCTAGAAATACCCCCCAAATTAAGAAAAATATAGGTATGTCATGAATGCATAAAATATATGTAGATACTGATATATTCTTATGTAGGCTTAAGGTGAGTGATATTTAATATAAAATTAATAATGTTAGTTTTCTTACTGTTTTATAACTTTGCTTTCAAGGAATTATATTACTGTACAAATGCCTCTCTCATAATTAGAGAAACTGTGTATCAGCCTATCATCACAGGTAAGTGGTTTTAAAAAAAATGTAACGATGTTTCCACAACTGTATTATGAATACGACTGTAACTCTGTATGCCATAAGCATTTTATAATGATTCATTCATTAGTGTATAGGTTAGGCTACCATGAAGCAACCACATCAATTACACTAGGCTACCATATAGCAATCATATTGCTCCTTCTTCATTATTAATGTATGAATTGTTACTCCTGTAAATAAATATAAATTTATTTTTTACATTATCTTTTCCTTTTTGATGTCTGGTGTTAATAATGCATATAACATCTACAGTGTTTTATTTTATATAAAACAATATTGATGTAGGTACTGACAGATGATTCATCTTGTAAACAGATGACATAAATTTACAGTATCAGTAAATACAGAAGAGTATTGTAAATGTATTTTCTCTTCCTTATGATTTTCTTAATAGCATTTTCTCTAGCTTTATTGTAAGAACACAGTATATAATACATATAGCGTACAAAATATGTGTTAATCAACTGCTCATGCTATTGGCAAAGTTTCTGGTCAACAGTAGGCTAGTAGTAGTTAAGTTTTGGGAGAATCGAAAGTTATACTGGGAATTTTGACTGTGCAGGGGTTGGTGCCCCCAACCCCTGCACTGTTTGAGGGTCAACAGTAAAATGAAAGACCTGTAGGCAACAAAAATAAATGTAGCAAAGAAGATGCATTTTATTTACAGGAGAAGCCATCTTACTTTATACAGTGTCTCTTATTTTGAAAATAATTGGAATAATTGTAGTAACCCTAGGGAACTTGTATCCATACCCATGAAGAATTAGAAAGAATAATGGGAGGGGCGGGGGAAGCAGAGTTCTGCTACAGAAGCAGACACACTAACTAGCAAGAAGATAGTCTTGTAGTCAAAAATGAACTACAAATCAAAATCAAATATAATAATTCAGTAATCAGTAATTCTAATAATCTAGATTATTTAGGTATTGAATTCCAGGTCAGTATAATATCTAAAACCATGATCCTGAGAACATAAAGAAAGATTATATCCAATACTTTCCATTTAGGGGTCATACATTAGAAAGAGATCCAACTAAAACAGGTTGTGCTTAAATGGATAACTATTAACCATCTAGAAAAGGCAAATATTCAGAACCATGCAGTTCTTGAAAATGGGAAACACCTAAATTTTTAATGTAACTTTCATTCAACTATATACTTCGGTTTGCAGTTCTAATTACAAGAAGGTGCTCTATATGAGGGCCATGTGAGTTTCCTGCTTGCTCTTGTACTCCCAGCATCCAGCCCACTGCTTAGGCCTAGTTGGGCATGATATTTACTGAAGGAATGGATGAATGGATAAATACCTGAATGGATGGCTATATGACTGCATTGAATAATAAATCTCATTTTAACTAATTTAGTAAGAAAACTTTTTTTAAAATATTGCTTGCTCCAGAATGCAATTTGGGATTCAGGTACTTTTTCTCTCAGGGCCTTTGAAGTTTAAACATTCCATGATTTATAATAGGAATATAACAAGTTCCCATGGTATTTAACATAGTTAAATGTCCTTGTCTACCTGATCGGTCTTTTTGCTAATACTTTCCCCAATAAACACAAATTAGGAAAAGTGCAAAACCAGAAAAATTGTTTCAGTACCATTGTCACCAAAGTCTCAAGTAGCACATATTCTTAAAAATAAAATAAAATTCAATAAAACAGTCTATCACAGCCAGAACAATTGTGCAATTTTACTTTCATTATACTACCTGAAACAAATAATTTGAATTCCTATTCCTAGTAGTTAGGAGTTAATGATATCTTTTTGCTCTCTATAAAACCTGGCAGCTCTGTCTAAGATAGTGTGTCATAGAAAAATTTCACCATTTAATCCTTAAAACAAAGTTTCCCTATTCTTTCCCTTATTGCAAAAGAGAATGATGTTGACATAAGGATCAAACTGTTTGCCCTCAAATGCCATTATGAATGTATAACAGAGAGGAAAAATACATGTGCAACTTAGATTAGATTACTGGGCTTCTAGCAGGCTCTCCCTGTGCCAATTACAGAAGACTTTCCATTTACATATAAATAGCTCAGAAATTCCACACAAATGTACTTGAAAACACTGAATCAAGTAGTTCAGAAGAACATGGACTAGGTGCATTTCAATTTAATTTTAAGGTGTTACAGCAAGCATGTATTCAAGTAAATAAAAGAAATGGAATCAATGTTTATTACAGCAAGCAATGTCTTTTTAAATTATTGAAATTATTCCCACACTACTCTTAAGCCCTTCAGTCAAGGTTTCTTTTAGCATGCTGTTACTTTTTTTTTTTTTTGCTGGAAAAACAAGAAGGATTGAATATCGTACAGAGTTGTGGTGTCATGTTTGGGATTATATACTGCTGGTTTTTTGCTTATTGTTTTTCTCTTAGGTTTTTCCTGTCTACATCAGAGATGGTTCTTGAGCTGGCTAGCACCTTACAAAAGAGATAAATGAAACAAGGTGCATTTGTCCAACTTTAGGTGCTTTTATCTTTCTGTATAACTTGGTTTAAATTTTCAATCCTTGTCTTGTTCTCTCCCACTGGAGGACATTTTTTAATGAGTATAACCTCATTAGCAGTCTCTAACCACTAACTCACCACAGATTAACCACTCCATTTACTGATCCGGTACTTATAAAGAGCCACTTCAACTTCTACTGCAGTTTCACAGCTGGATTTGATAGATGGTATAAACAAACAACTCAGCGTGGCAGAAAACAAACAACACTGTATGTGACCAATATGTGCTGATTTCTCATTTTCTGAGTTTACTTGTGGATCTAGATAGATACATAGAGAAAAGGAGGCTACTTTTGCTAACTATTCATGCACTGAAATAACATTGGTGATGTTTTATATTTTACAAATGAGATTACAATGATTTGTTTTGTGTAAATACCTGAAAATATTTAATTCACTGAATTTTGCAGATAAAATGACACAAGCTAAAATGCCTAAAATGTCTTCTCCTAGTAATGGGAGGTATGTGTGTGTGAGTGAAGACAGAAAGAGACAGAGAGAGAGAGAGAGAGAGAGAGACGGATAGAGAGAGAGAACAAGAGCTGCTGAGCATTCTGTAATCGAGATGACTGAGGGTGTTTAGTGGGAAGCCCTTGGTCCAGGGAGAGCTTCTGGCCAGTGCACAAGGAGGAAACACTACTGATCTACAGACACAGTTGAAGGACTTGCAAAAATGACTACTCTGATAAGTTTCATCTTCAGCGGATAAACCACATACATTATTGAGTATCTACCATGTGCAGGGAAGGCTAATACTGTTCATCTATGAGGTCAACAGTATTCAGACACAAACACTTATACATATATAGGAAGGACCGAAAAAATCTAACTTTATATTTCATTGGATGGAAATTCAGAAAAGGAAGAAATCTAAATTCACAGACTAAAGCAGGATTACTGTTATTATTTTTTTTACCACAAAAGCTTCTCGATGTAGAAAGACAGACTAGGAGAAATGATTTCTTAAAAATAAAAGGCAAAGGCAAAATTAAACACATATTTGGCTAACAGATTTGAATACATGGGGGCAAAAATAAGTCTTATGTATTTTATAGAATTAATTTCTTTTTTAAAATTTTATTTATCTTTTTATACAGCAGGTTCTTATTAGTTATCTATTTCACACATATTGGTGCATATATGTCAATCCCAATTGCTCAATTCATCCCACCACCACCACCCCAGCCACTAGAATTAATTTCTTAAAGCTTATACTTTAAAGGTCCATGTTCTTAAAAATTTAAGAAGCTCAAAAACACATAGCAGACATAAATTTAAAAAAAATAAAAGTACAACAATTGTTAATCAACCTCTGTTGTTTCTTTCTTTTTACATACATCTGAAAAACCCTGAGGGGTTAAATTAATCTTTATTAATGTTTGCAAATAAGTCACCAAATTCAGCATGAAAAATGAGATTTTTTTGGTAACCTTAGCCAAACCTTGGTAAAATGAATTTGCACTGTCAAGTCCAGTAATCATAAACTCGGCAGCTCTGCCATTAGCTTCCACATCAAAGAAACTCATACTGAACACCAGGGTCAGTGACAAACTGAAAATACATTGCTTGGCATGTGTTTTTCTCTTGTACTCTACCACATTCTCTGCCTCTCTTGCTCTACAAATTATACAAATTAGATTTTTCCATCAGCACAGAGAAATCCCTTTGTCTGCCATTACTGCCGAATATACTTAATAATCACCTTCTTTCTAAACAAAGATAACAGCAAAAGGCTATGATGAGATTTTTATACAATGGAAAAACTATGTAATTTATTTGTAATGAATATGGTACAACTATCTATGAAACTGCTTATTAAATATACCATCAAAAAGAGATTCTCTGGGAAAAAAATAACTATGCTGTTTTTCAATATGGGCCTCATTATTTGAGAACTCATTTCTCTGATATGTACAAGATGCTGCTAACATACCAAACTTTTTGTTAGTATTCGATGGTTTTCCTTGCTCTCTCTCTCTTATTTTCTCTTAATATCACAATATGTTGCCAAGGAAAAACTATGTATTAAAAAAAAGAAATGACATATATTTGTAAACTAAATGATTGGGTTTAGAATAGGGAAAAATATCTTACATGTAGCACTGTGGAAACTAAGTTATAAAATCAGATTTTCTTCAAATGTCCCTGGAATCTGAACCTTCCTCCTAAGAAAACCTGAGATAACCTAATGGATTAGGATACACTGTACATCAATTAAAATTATCTGATCTTGACATAAAGTAACTACTACTCTTTAATATTCAAGGGGAATGTTTAAATCAATTTTTAAAGTATTTCATATAAAATTCTAGTAAACAGTTTTTATGAAACAGTCTTCTGAAAAATCACTATTTAAAATACATTAGAGAAACTATACAGAATTATTTTAAAGTAAGCAAATATGATTCTTCTAAGTAGTTAGAGCCGATCAGATGTCATTGTAAAACGATCACTTATGACAAGAGTTTTCAACAGATTAAGAACTCATGGACACTGATCCAATTTTCATACAGCAGTGGCATAATGTAGGTGCAATAATAGAGTTTAACAACTTCCATGGGACATAGCTCAGGGAAGGTCGAGCAGAGAATTACATCAGGGAGAGCTCTGGTTTCAGCTCACTGCTTCCTCAGGGCCAGCTGAGAGCAGAGGAGACGATGTCTCCACACTTTCCGAAGTGCTCTTCTGAGCACTGGGGTCCTCTGGGAAGGTACTCTCTCCATTTTAGAGGTGAAAAATGAAATATAGAGAGGTCAAGTAATACAATTAGAACAAGCTACCAGTAAGCCGCCAAAGAGAAAGAGCTACCTGTCTCTCCACATCAGGTGGTTCTGGTCAGGCAGGAACGAACCTTCTAAGACTTGTTCCGTCCGAAGAACCAAAGGTTGTAATTAAAATCACTTAGCCTCAGCAGAGAACTAAATACCCCAAATTAACCTGTCATATCTGGAGTCCACTAGTAATGCTCAAACGCCTTAGGAGTCTTTTGTGGTGAATCTAAAAGCATATATAAATCTAAGCCTACCAGGTTAGAAAAATAAAATGACTCTTATACTTGGAAAATAAGGTATTTGGGCATTTCAATTTACTGCCTGCCACTTTCCACAGCAGCTATAACTTGAGCCACTTCAATACAACAATATATTTCTGACACAGCTGAAAGAAAGAGTGAAACTGATAGTCCCGAGTTTTAAGAAAACCCTTGTTAGTCAGAAAGAAAAACAGCTTTAAAAAAATACTGACAGCCTGAGAGTGGTTTCTGGCAAGATTCCAGATCATGTTTCACAAGCAATGTAAAAAGAGAACAAAATGGCAGTCACTCCAACGGGACAGTGACAGAATCACAGTCACAGAATTATAAAACCTAATCTGCCAAAATTGATTCTTCTCCCAAATTCTCGATTCCTTCAAGGAGGCCACAATCTAGCTAATTCCAGCTCATTACTAAGTTTAGATCCGGCCAGGTGAGATTCTACCTCAAGAGCCAAATGGCAGTGAAAAAGAGGTTCAGAGTTTTGGATTGAGACTATTGCATCTAATCACTGTAAAGAAATTAGAGTTCAGGCAATTACTTAAAAAAAAAAAAATCAGCCATGTTCTACAATTTCATCACCTAAAATGAAGAAATATGTGAAAAAAAACCCCATAACTGTGCTGAAAAATTTACCACTTAATTTAAAAAGATTTTTTGTTCCTTTCACTAGACAAACTCCTATTTCCCAATTTTCCCATTTACGTGTGAAAACACATAATCATATAATGAATGTCAGTAGATTATGAAATTCATTTTGTTACAAGGAAATATCTTTGCTTCTTTTCCTTTTCTTCACATGGGCTTTGTACAGTTGGAATGATCTACAGAACAAACACGGGGAAGTCAAAGACGATGCCAATTTTGACTTGGATTAAACATTTAGTTTTGCAGCTCCTAAAGAAACCGCATTGAGTTGCTCTCATTAAGACTCAAGCCCAGAAACTCCCTGGAAGTGGGGATGGGCTACTGAAGTTATTACTATGAGTAGCTGTTAAGAATAATATTAACACTATCTATATTAGTAAAAAATTATTAATTACATAGTTACCCATTGTATTTACTATATTATTAAGCAAAAATATATGATGAGAACAAAAGATGAAAGCTAAAGAAAGTCATCAGTGATACTATTCTGTATAAAATGAATTTCATGCTGAATTACTGATTTGATAAAATAACAACATAGAAATGTTGATAGTATTAGTGACAACTGGATAACTACCTCATATTATCATAGAACTTCCCAAATGAAAATGCATTTTCTTGTACATTTTCTCATTTGCCCAAATAAATTTCTACTTCTCATTTGTATATTTTGTATAGCTGACCCTAGAGTAAACTGATAAATGAAGTGCATCAACTTACAAAATGTCCAAGAACTTTGGAGACAAACCGCGTCAAAATGAAGATAACAACAAAACTGAATATATAAACACACACAAAGATACACACAAACTGAACAATTAATAAATGAAAGATGGCAGGAGCCAGATGTTTGTACTGTTGGAGTGGGAGGACAGAGACAAACAAGGGGGTAGTGGTGATCAGAATGATACACATGGGAAAAGCAAGAACTGTGGAACAAAAACCACATTCACAGAAAGATAGACAAGACGAAAAGGCAAAGGGCTATGTACCAGATGAAGGAACAAGATAAAACCCCAGAAAAACAACTAAAGGAAATGGAGATAGGCAATCTTCTAGAAAAAGAATTCAGAATAATGATAGTGAAAATGATCCAGGACCTCGGAAAAAGAATGGAGGCAACAATCGGGAAGATGCAAGAAATGTTTAACAAAGATCTAGAAGAATTAAAGAACAAACAAACAGAGATGAACAATACAATAACTGAACTGAAGAATACACTAGAAGAAATCAATAGCAGAATAACTGAGGCAGAAGAATGGATAAGTTACCTGGAAGACAGAATGGTGGAATTTGCTGCCATGGAACAGGACAAAGAAAAAATAATGAAAAGAAATGATGACAGCCTAAGAGACCTCTGGGACAATATTAAACGCAACAACATTCGCATTATAGGGGTCCCAGAAGAAGAAGAGAGAAAGGACTCAAGAAAATATTTGAAGAGATTATAGTCGAAAACTTCCCCAACATGGGAAAGGAAATAGCCACCCAAGTCCAGGAAGCACAGAGTCCCATACAGGATAAACCCAAGGAGAAACATGCTGAGACACATAGTAATCAAATTGACAAAAATTAAAGATGAAGAAAAATTATTGAAAGCAGCAAGGGAAAAATGACAAATAATATACAAGGGAACTCCCATAAGGTTAACAGCTGATTTTTCAGCAGAAACTCTGCAATCCAGAAGGGAGTGGCACGATATACTTAAAGTGATGAAAGGGAAGAACCTACAACCAAGATTACTCTACCCAGCAAGGATCTCATTCAGATTCGATGGAGAAATCAAAAGCTTTACAGACAAGCAAAAGCTAAGAGAATTCAGCACCACCAAACCAGCTGTACAACAAATGCTAAAGGAACTTCTCTAAGTGGGAAACACAAGAGAAGAAAAGGAGCTACAAAAACAAACCCAAAACAATTAAGAAAATGGTAATAGGAACATACATATAGATAATTACCTTAAACATGAATGGATTAAATGCTCCAACCAAAACACACAGGCTTGCTGAATGGATACCAAACCAAGACCCATATATATGCAGTCTACAAGAGACCCACGTCAGACCTAGGGACACATACAGACTGAAAGGGAGGGGATGGAAAAAGATATTCCATGCAAATGGAAATCAAAAGAAAGCTGGAATAGCAATACTCATATCAGATAAAATAGAATTTAAAATAAAGAATGTCACAAGAGACAAGGAAGGATACTACATAATGATCAAGGGATCAATCCAAGAAGAAAATATAACAATTATAACTATATATGCACCCAACATAGGAGGACCTCAATACATAAGGCAACTGCTAACAGCTATAAAAGAGGAAATCGACAGTAACACAGTAATAGTGGGGGACTTGAACACCTCGTTTACACTAATGGAAAGATCATCCAAATAGAAAATTAATAAGGAAACACAAGCTTTAAATGACACAATAGTCCAGGGAGATTTAATCAATATTTATAGGACATTCCATCCAAAAACAGCAGATTACAACTTCTTCTGAAGTGCACACAGAACATTCTCCAGGATAGATCACATCTTGGGTCACTAATCAAGCCTCAGTAAATTTAAGAAAATTGAAATCATATGAAGCATCTTTTCTGACCACTACGCTATGAGATTAGAAATCAATTACAGGGGAAAAAGACTTAAAATACACAAACACATGGAGGCTGAACAATTCATTACTAACTAACCAAGAGATTGCTGAAGAAATCAAAGAGGAAATCAAAACATACCTAGAGACTAATGACAATGAAAACACGACGATCCAAAACCTATGTGATGCAGCAAAAGCAGTTCTAAGAGGGAAGTTTATAGCTATACAACCCTACCTCAAGAAACAAGAAAAATCTCAAATAAACAATCTAAATTTACACCTAAAGGAACTAGAGAAAGAAGAACAAACACAACCCAAAGTAAGGAGGAGCTTCAAGATGGCGGAAGAGCAAGACGCAGAGATCATCTTCCTCCCCACAGATACATCAGAAATACATCTACACGTGGAACAACTCCTACAGAACACCTACTGAACGCTGGAAGAAGACCTGAGCCCTCCCAAAAGGCAAGAAACTCCCCACGTACCTGGGTAGGGCAAAAGATAAAAGAAAAAACAGAGACAAAAGAATAGTGACGAGACCTGCCCCAGTGGGAGGGAGCTGTGAAGGAGGAAATGTTTCCACACACTTGAAAGCCCCTTTGTGGGTGGAGACTGTGGGTGGTGGAGTGGGGAAGCTTCGGGGTCATGGAGGAGAGCGCAGCAACAGGGGTGCAGAGGGCAAAGTGGAGAGATTCCCGCACAGAGCATTGGTGCCAACCAACGCTCACCAGCCCGAGAGGCTTGTCTGCTCACCCACTGGGATGGGTGGTGGCTGGGAGCTGAGGCTCGGGCTTCAGAGGTCGGATCCCAGGGAGAGGACTGGGGTTGGCTGCATGAACACAGCCTGAAAGGTGCTAGTGCGCCACAGCTGGCCAAGAGGGTGTCCAGGAAAAAGTCTGGAGCTGCCGAAGAGACAAAAGACTTTTTCTTGCCTCTTTGTTTCCTGGTGCGCGAGGAGAGGGGATTAAGAGCGCTGCTTAAAGGAGCTCCAGGGACGGGCACGAGCCGCAGCTATCAGCATAGACCCCAGAGACGGGCATGAGATGCTAAGGCTGCTGCTGCAGCCACCAAGAAGCCTGTGTGCAAGCTCCACTCCTCCACTCCTGAGAGCCTGTGCAGCCTGACACTGCCAGGGTCCCATGATCCAGGGACAACTTCCCCCAGAGAATGCACGGCATGCCTCATGCTGTCCTCTGCCGCCACAGGCTCACCCTGCATCCGTACCCCTCCCTCCTCCTGGCCTGAGTGAGCCAGAGCCCCCGAATCAGCTGTTCCTTTAACCCCATCCTGTCTGAGCAAAGAACAGACACCCTCAGGCAACCTACATGCAGAGGCGGGTCCAAATCCGAAGCTGAAACCTGGGAGCTGTGTGAACAAAGAAGAGAAAGGGAAATGTCTCCCAGCAGCCTCAGGAGCAGCGGATTAAATCTCCACAATCAACTTGATGTACCCTGCATCTGTGGAATACCTGAATAGAAAATGAATCATCCCAAATTGAGGAGGTGGACTTTGGGAGAAATGATATATATATATATATATTTTTTTCACTTTTTCTCTTTTTGTAAGTGTGTATATGTATGCTTCTGTGTGTGATTTTGTCTGTATAGCTTTGCTTTTACCATTTGTCCTACGGTTCTGTCTGTCCGTTCTTTTTTACTTAAAATTTTTTTTCTTAATAATTATTTTTTATTTTAATAACTTTATTTTATTTTACCTTCTTCTTTTTTTCTTTTCTCCTTTTTATTCTGAGCCGTATGGAGGACAGGCACTTGGTGCTCCAGCCAGGCATCAGGGCTGTGCAACTGAGGTGGGAGAGCCAAGTTCAGGACACTGGTCCACAAGAGACCTCCCAGATCCACGTAATACCAAATGGTGAAAATCTCCCAGAGATTTCCATCTCAACGCCAAGACCCAACTCCACTCAACGACCAGCAAGCTACAATGCTGGACACCCTATGCCAAACAACTAGCAAGACAGGAACAAAACCCCATCCATTAGCAGGGAGGCTGCCTACAATCATAAGGCCACAGGCACCCCAAAACACACCACCAGACGTGGACCTGCTCATCAGAAAGACAGGATCCAGCCTCATCCACCAGCACACAGGCAATGTTCCCCTCCAACAGGAAGCCTACACAACCCACTGAACCAACCTTGGCCCAACCAACTGGGGATAGGCACCAAAAACAATGGGAACTACGAACCTGCAGCCTGCGAAAAGGAGACCCCAAACACAGTAAGTTAAGCAAAATGAGAAGACAGAGAAACACACAGCAGATGAAGGAGCAAGGCAGAAACCCACCAGACCTAACAAATGAAGAGGAAATAGGCAGTATACCTCAAAAAGAATTCAGAATAATGATAGTAAACATGGTCCAAAGTCTTGGAAATACAATGGAGAAAATACAAGAAACGTTTAACAAGGATCTACAGGAACTAAAGAGCAAACCAACAGTGATGAACAACACAATAAATGAAATTAAAAATTCTCTAGAAGGGATCAATAGCAGAATAACTGAGAGAGAAGAACGGATAAGTGACCTGGAAGATAAAATAGTGGAAATAACTACCACAGAGCTGAATAAAAAAAAGAATGAAAAAAGAATTGAGGCACAGTCTCGGAGAACCCTGGAACAACATTAAATGCACCAACATTCGAATTATAGGGGTGCCAGAGGAAGAAGAGAAAAAGAAAGGGATTGAGAAAATATTTGAAGAGATTTAGTTGAAAACTTCCCTAATATGGGAAAGAAAATAGTTAATCAAGTCCAGGAAGCACAGAGAGTCCCATACAGGAAAAAAAGAAGGTGAAACACTCCAAGACACATATTAATCAAACAATCAAAAATTAAATACAAAGAAAAAATATTAAAAGCAGCAAGGGAAAAACAACAAATAACACACAAGGGAATCCCCATAAGGTTAACAGCTGATCTATCAGCAGAAACTCTGCAAGCCAGAAGGGAGTGGCAGGACATATTTAAAGTGAAGAAGGAGAAAAACCTAGAACCAAGATTACTGTACCCAGCAAGGATATCATTCAGATTTGATGGAGAAATTAAAACCTTTAAAGATAAGCAAAAGCTAAGAGAATTCAGCACCACCAAACCAGCTTTACAACAAATGCTAAAGGAACTTCTCTAGGCAGGAAACACAAGAGAAGGAAAAGACCTACAGTAACAAACCCAAAACAATTAAGAAAATGGTAGTAGGAACATACATATTGATAATTACTTTAAATGTAAATGTATTAAATGCTCCAACCAAAAGACATAGACTGGCTGAATTGATACAAAAACAAGACCCATATATATGCTGTCTACAGAAGACCCAGTTCAGACCTAGGGACACATACAGACTGAAAGGGAGGGGAAGGAAAAAGATATTCCATGCAAATGAAAATCAAAAGAAAGCTGGAGGAGCAACACTCATATCAAATAAAATAGACTTTAAAACAAAGACTATTACAAGAGACAAAGTAGGACACTACATAATGAACAAGGGATCAACCCAAGAAGACGTAACAATTGTAAATATTTATGCAACAACATAGGAGCACCTCAATACATAAGGCAAATACTAACAGCCATAAAAGGGGAAATTGACAGTAACACAATCATAGTAGGGGACTTTAACACCCCACTTTCAACAATGGGAAGATCATCCAAAATGAAAATAAATAAGGAAACAGGAGCTTTAAATGATACATTAAACAAGATGGACTTAATTGATATTTATAGGACATTCCATCCTAAAACAACAGAAGACACATATTCTCAAGCGCTCATGGAACATTCTCCAGGATAGATCATATCTTGGGTCACAAATCAAGCCTTGGTAAATTAAAAAAAATTGAAATCGTATCAAGTATCTTTTCTGACCACAATGCTATGAGACTAGATATCAATTACAGGAAAAAATCTGTAAGAAATACAAACACATGGAGGCTAAACAACACACTACTTAATAACCAAGAGATCACTGAAGAAATCAAAGAGGAAATCAAAAAATACCTAGAAACAAATGACAATGAAAACACGACGACCCAAAACCTATGGAAGCAGCAAAAAAGGGAAGTTTATAGCAATACAATTCTACCTCAAAGAACAAGAAACATCTCAAATAAACAACCTAATGTTACACCTAATGCAATAAGAGAAAGAAGAACAAAAACAACCCAAAGCTAGCAGAAAAAAAAAATCATAAATATCCGATCAGAAATAAATGAAAAGGAAATGAAGGAAACGACAGCAAAGATCAATTAAACTAAAAGCTGGTTCTTTGAGAAGATAAACAAAAATGATAAACCATTAGCCAGACTCATCAAAAGAAAAGAAAAGCAGAAGACTCAAATGAAGAGAATTAAAAATGAAAACGGAGAAGTAACAACTGACACTGCAGAAATACAAAGGATCATGAGACATTACTATAAGCAAGTATATGCCAAACAATGGACAACCTGGAAAAAATGGACAAATTCTTAGAAATGCACAACCTTCTGAGACTGAACCAGGAGGAAATGCAAAATATGAGCAGACCAATCACAAGCACTGAAATTGAAACTGTGATTAAAAATCTTCCAATAGGGCTTCCCTGGTGGCGCAGTGGTTAAGAGTCCACCTGCCGATGCAGGGGACACGGGTTCATGCCCCGGTCCAGGAATATCCCACATGCCATGAAGCGGCTGGGCCCGTGAGCCATGGCCGCTCAGCCTGCGCGTCCGGAGCCTGTGCTCCGCAGCGGGAGAGGCCACAGTGCTGAGAGGCCCGCGTACCGCAAAAAAAAAAAAAAAAAAAAATCTTCCAACAAACAAAAGTTCAGGACCAGATGGCTTCACAGGTGAATTCTACAAACATTTAGAAAAGAGCTATCACCTATCCTTCTCAAACTCTTCCAAAATATAGCAGAGTGAGGAACCCTCCAAAGTCATTCTACGAGGCCACCATACCTCTGATACCAAAACCAGACAAAGATGTCACGAAGAAAGAAAACTACAGGCCAATATGACTGATGAACATAGATGCAAAAATCCTTGACATAATACTAGCAAACAGCATCCAACAGCACATTAAAAGGATCATACACTACAATCAAGTGGGGTGTATCTCAGGAATGCAAGGATTCTTCAATATATGCAAATCAAACAACATGATACACCATATTAACAAATTGAAGGAGAAAAACCATATGATCATCTCAATAGATGAAGAAAAACTTTTAACAAAATTCAACACCCATTTATGATAAAAACTCTCCAGAAAGTGGGCATAGATGGAAACTTCTTCAACATAATAAATGCCATATATGACAAACCCACAGCAAACATCATTCACAATGGTGAAAAACTGAAAGCATTTATTTTAAAATCAGGAACAAGACAAGGATGTCCACTCTCACCACTATTATTCAATATAATTTTGGAAGTCCTAGCCACGGCAATCAGAGAAGAAAAAAAATAAAAGGAATACAAATTGGAAAAGAAGAAGTAAAACTGTCACTGTTTGCAGATGACATGATGCTATACATAAAGAATCCTAAAGAAGCCACCAGAAAACTACTAGAGCTAATCAATGAAGTTGGTAAAGTTGCAGGATACAAAATTAATGTACAGAAATCTCTTGCATTCCCGTGCACTAATGATGAAAAATCTGAAAGAGAAATTAAGGAAACACTCCCATTTACCAATGCAACAAAAAGAATAAAATACCTAGGAATAAACCTACCTAGGGAGACAAAAGATCTGCATGAAGAAAACTATAAGACACTGATGAAAGAAATTAAAGATAATACCAACAGATGGAGAGGTATGCCATGTCCTTGGATAGGAAGTATCAATGTTGTGAAAATGACTATACTACCCAAAGCAATCTGCAGATTCAATGCAATCCCTATCTAATTACCAATGGCATTTTTTACTGAACTGGAACAAAAAATCTTAAAATTTGTATGGAAACACAAAAGACCCTGAATAGCCAATGCAGTCTTGAGGAAAAAAAGCAGAGCTGGAGGAATCAGGCTCCCTGACTTCAGACTATACTACAAAGCTACAGTAATCAAGACAGTATGGTACTGGCACAAAAACAGAAATATAGATCAATGGAACAGGATAGAAATCCCAGAGATAAACCCACGCACTTATGGTCAACTAATCTATGACAAAGGAGGCAAGGATATACAATTAGGAAAAGACAGTCTCTTCAGTAAGTGGTGCTAGGAAAACTGCACAGCTACATGTAAAAGAATGCAATTAGAACACTGCCTAACACCATACACAAAAATAAACTCAAAATGGAATAAAGACCTAAATGTAAGGCCAGGCACTATAAAACTCTTAGAGGAAAACATAGGAAGAACACGCTTTGACATAAATCACAGCAAGATCTTTTTTTTTTTTTTTTGCAGTACATGGGCCTCTCACTATTGTGGCCTCTCCCGTTGCGGAGCACAGGCTCTGGACGCACAGTCCCAGTGGCTATGGCTCACAGGCCCAGCCGCTCCGCGGCATGTGGGATCTTCCCGGACCGGGGCACAAACCCGCGTCCCCTGCATAGGCAGGCGGACTCTCAACCACTGCGCCACCACAGAAGCCCCCAGCAAGATCTTTTTTGATCCACCTCCTACAGTAATGGAAATAAAAACAAAAATAAACAAATGGGACCTAATGTAACTTAAAAGCTTTTGCACAGCAAAGGAAACCATAAACAAGATGAAAAGACAACCCTCAAAATGGGAGAAAATATTTGCAAATGAATCATCAGACAAAGAATTAATCTCCAAAATATATAAACAGCTCATGCAGCTCAATATTATAAAAACAAACAACCCAATCCAAAAATGGGCAGAAGACCTAAATAGACATTTCTCCAAACAAGACATACAGATGTCCAAGAAGCACATGAAAACTGGTCAACATCACTAATTATTAGAGAAATGCAAATCAAAACTACAATGAGGTATCACCTCACACCAGTTAGAATGGGCATTATCAGAAAATCTACAAACAACAAATGCTGGAGAGTGTGTGGAGAAAAGGGAACCCTCTTGCACTGTTGGTGGGAATGTAAATTGATACAGCCACTATGGAGAACAGTACAGAGGTTCCTTAAAGAACTAAAAATAGAATTACTATATGACCCAGCAATCCTACTATACCCAGAGAGAACCATAATTCAAAAAGACACATGCACCCCAATGTTCATTGCAACAGCATTTACTATAGCCAGGTCATAGAAGCAACCTAAATGCCCATCAACAGACGAATGGATAAAGAACATGTGGTACATATATACAATGGAATATTACTCAGCCATAAAAAGGAAGCAAATTGGGTCATTCGTAGAGACGTGGATGCATCCAGAGCCTGTCATACACAGTGAAGTAAGTTAGAAAGAGAAAAACAAATATCGTATATTAACGCATATATGTGGAACCTAGAAAATGGTTCAGATGAACCAGTTTGCAGAGCAGAAATTGAGACACAGAAGTAGAGAAAAAACGTATGGACACCAAGGGGGGAAAGCCGTGGGGGTGGGGGGTAAGAATGATCCATATGGTAATGTATTAGAGTAAGAGACTTAACTATGAACTCATGTTTAGCTTAAAGTAGATCCAGATAGTTATGTATAAAAATGTCTATAGTCGTGTGTACATACACAGGTAAGTAATATATAGATATATTTCTTTGCTCTTTAAGGTGACAGGTCCTATAAGCAACCATCCCTGAATAGTAATGAACCTTGTGCACAGATCTTGTTTCTATTTCTCAGGAGAACCTTGACTAATATAAGCACCACTAGGTATCCCCACCCCTGCCAAAAAAAAATACAAAGAAAGAAATACTGAGGTAGATATCTAACAAAATATATATAAGATCCTATATGAGGAAAACTGTAAAACCTAGACGTAAGAAATCAAAGAAGATATAAATGATCTAAATGACAGTTATTCCATATATGTAGATAGGAAGGCTCAATATTGTCAAGATGCCCCCAATGTTATATATAGATTGAGCACAATTCCAATCAAAATCACAGCATGTTATTTTGAGGGTATCCACAAACTTACTCTAAAGTTTATATGAAAAGACAAAAGACCCAGAGTAGCCAACACAATATTGAAGGAGAAGAACAAAGTCAGAGGATTGACATTATTGGACTTCAAAACTTAGTATAAAACTATAATAATCAAGACTATGTGGTAAAGGCAAAAGAACAAACAGACCAATGAAACAGAAAAAAGAACCCAGAAATAGACCAGCACACATATAGTCAACTGATCTTTGACAAAGGCAATTCCATTGAGAAAGGGTGGCCTTTTCAACAAATGGTACTAGAATAACTGGACATCCATGTGCCAAAAAATGAATCTAGACACAGACCTTACACCCTTCACAAAAACTAACTCAAAATAGATCATAGACCTAAATGTAAAACACAAAAATATAAAACTCCTAGGAGATAACATAAGAAAAAAGATAGGTGACCTTGGGTTTGATGATGGCTTTTTAGATCTAATACCAAAAGTACAGTCCATGAAAAGAGCTGGTAACTTGGATTTCATTACAATTACAAACTTCTGCTGTATGAAAAACACTGTTACAAAAATGAAAAGGTAATTCATAAACTGGGAGAAAAATTTACAAAACACATATCTGATAAATGATATAGCCAAAATATACCAAGAATTCTTAAAATTCATTAAGAATAAAACAGTTCGATTAAAAAATGGGCAAAAATCTGAACAGATACCTCACCAAAGAAAATATAAAGATGGCCAATAAGTACATGAAGAGATACTCAACATGATATGTCATTAAGGAACTGCAAGTTAAAACAATCAGATACACATCTAACAGAATAGCTAAAATCCAAAACATTGACAACACCGAACACTAGCAAGGATGTGGATCATTAGGAACTCATTATTGTTGGTGGGAATGAAAAATGATACAGTCACTTTGGAAGATAACTTGGCAGTTCCTCACAAAACAAAAGCATACTCTTACAGTACAACCCAGCAATCGCTCTATTTGGTATTTAGCCCCAAAAGTTGAAAAGTTACACCTATGCAAAAACTGTTAAGGGATGTTTATAGCAGCTTTGTTCGTAATTGCCAAAGCTTGGAAGCAACCAAAATGTCCTTCAATAGACAAATGGATAAATAAACTGTGGTACGCCCAGAAAATGGAATATTGGCGCTAAAAAGAACTGAGCTATTGTGACCACCTAGAGGGGTGGGATAGGGAGGGTGGGAAATGCAAGAGGAAGGAGATATGGGGATATATGTATATGTATAGCTGATTTACTTTTGTATAAAGCAGAAACTAACACACCATTGTAAAGCAATTATACTCCAATAAAGATGTAAAAAAAAAAAAGAACTGAGCTATCATCTTATGAAAACACATGGCAGAATCTTAAATACATATTACTAAATGAAAGAAGACAATGTGAGAAGGCTATCTACTGTATGATTCCAACTATATAACATTCTGAAAAAAAGCAAAACAATGGAGGCAGTAAAAATATCAGTGGACCCAGCGACTGGGAGCAAGGGGGAAGAAGGGAGGGATAAACGGGTGGAGCATAGAGCATTTTTAGGGCAGTGAAACTCTTCTGTATGATACTGTCATGGAAGATATAGGCCACTATATATCTGGCAAAACCCAGAGAATGCACAAGCCATAGAAAGAAATCTAATGTAAAGTATGAACTTTAATTAATAACAATACATCAGTATTGACTCATCAATTTTAACAAATGTACCATGTTAATAAGATGTTAATAATAGGGGAAATTGTGTGTGGGGGTGGAGGGTAATGGATATATAGGAACTCTGTACTTTCTGTTTAATTTTTATGTCAATTTAAAACTCTAAAAATTAAGTCTACCAAATTAAAATGATTATATATATGGTAATATAAGTTAAAAGACAATACAATGTAAACTCTAATATGTTGAATGGTAAGGATTATAACTCATAAGAAAATTTAGAGGTAGAAATCATTTCCAATAAGGCTGATCAGGAAGAAATTCAAGTAGCAGAAATATGAGCTGTTCTCTGATATGTGGGTGGTATTTAGATAAGAAAAGAACTCACTAATAGTTAATTATTAACATGCAATCTGCCTGAAACAAAATTAAATTACATTTCTCTCAATATGGCTCCAATATGCTTTGAAGTCATTTATAAGATGTTGTTTTGATAGATGCGAATTATTTTATGTTGCCACACTACTACTATTTTTCATCAATAGGAAGTTGTTCAATCTTGATATAGCAATTTTTATTACATTAAAAAAGTTAAGAGAGTAACATTTTTTCATGAGGTTATACAAAATTATATACATAGTCTTCAGTCTAGTTACATACTTCCTTTCTTGCAAAGAGCAGCCATGTCATCCACATAATCTAACTAGCCTATTATTTTACATATTAATTCCTATTCATTAGATTTACTGTGCATTATCAAATAAGTATATGTATTAGTAAGAAATGTTGACTGCCAAAGTTGATCTTCTCCAGGAGAAGACAGGGGAGAAGTATGGGTATTTACCAAGAGAGTGTAACCTTCCACAAAGCTTAGCAAAATTCTCAGTAAATATGTTTTCTCATGAAATATATTGAATAAAAGAGTGGAGTAAGACATCTTTACCCAGATTTCTAAATTTGGCCTTGACTAGGTGCTCCAGGGCAGTGCTGAACAACAGTTCAATAGAAGGTGGACAGTACAGTGTTGAACAGAAGAGTGTGAACATACTTTTACTAATCTTAAAAGGGACATGTTTATTCTTTTGCCACTAAGTATAATGTTACGTGTTGATTTTTTTCATAGACTCTCTTTGAAATCTAGGCCGTAGGATTTCCCTTCTGTTCACAGTTCGATGATAGTTTTCATTATGAATGGGTATTGAATTTTACCAAATACTTTACCTTCATCTATTGAGATGCTTATACATTTCTACTCTTTTAGTTTATAAACTTGGGAGATTACATTACGTTGTTTTAATGTTACACCAACTTTGCATTCCTGGAATAAACCCTAGTCAGTCATAATATATTAATCTTTTTATATGTTATGGATTTAATTCGCTAAAATTTTGTTAAGGATTTTTACACTTGCGTTTATGAAGGATATTGGTCTTATTTTTTATCTTACAACTTCCTTTTCATCTCCAGATGTGCACTAAAAGAAATGTTTAAAGAAATTCTTCAGGTAGAAGAAAAATACCACTAATTGAAAATGTGGATAAATACAGAAGAACGAAAAGTGCCAGAAATAAAAATCCTAGCAGAAATTGGCAAGCTGATTCTAACATTTACACAGATGTGCAAAGGATTTAGAACAGTCAAAACATTTTTTAAAAAGCCTAAGCTGACCAACTTACATTACCTGATATTAAGATTTCTTGCAAAATCATTTAAATAAAGGCAGTGTGCTAGTAGCATAAAGATTAATGGAAAAAATAGTGCAGAAATAGACCATCATTTATATGGTCAATTCTTTTCTTTTTTCAAAGGTACCAGGGTAATTAAATAGGGAAAAGATAATCTTTTTCAACAAATAGTACTAAAACAATTGGGTATACATATGGAAAAGAAAAAACATGAACTTTATTTTAACTGTATGCAAAAAGTATCTCAAAATGAATCATAGACTTAAATGAAAAACCTAATACAATAACACTTTTAGAAGAAAACATAAGAGAAAATTTTTGTCACATTATGTTAGGTAAATATTTATTAGATAGAACACCAAATGTATGAACCATAAAAGAAACAACTGGCTAACTGTACTTTGTTAAAGTTAAAAATTTCACTGTCAATAAAAAATTAAATAAAATATTAAAACTGGTAGAAAATAATTTCAAGACATATAGCTGATAAAGGCTTGTATCCAGAAAATAAAAAGAGCTCTTACAATTCAGTAGCAAGGAGACAAAAAAAAAATGAATTTTAAAAATGGTTAAAAGATTTGAATGGATGCTTCAGCAAAGAAGCTATGCAAATGAAAAATATATCAAAAGATGGTTAAAATCTTTAGTCATTAGGGAAATGCAAAATAAAACCACAGTGGGATAATACCAAACACATACTAGAATGATTAAAATTTCAAGTGTTGGCAAGGATACAGAGCAGGCTGAATTCTCATGCATTGCTGGTGGGAATGCAAAATGGTACAGACACTTTGCACAACATTTAACAATTGCTTATAAACTTACATGTACACTTATTGTTAGTTTCAGCAATTGCAATCCTAGATATTTACCTGTAGGAAATTAAAACAGATGTCAATACAAAATGTGTATGCTAATATTTACAGCAGTGTTATTTATAATAGCCCCAAACTGGAAATAACTAAATGCCCATCAACAGGTTAACGGATAAACAAATTGTGGTATATCCATATAATGGAATACTACCCAGCAATAAAATGAAACAAATTCCTGATGGAAGCCACAATAGAGATAATTCTCAAAAAGTATTATGTTAAGTCAAAGAAGTCAAACATATGCAGTTTATATGAAAAACTAAAAAAAGGCAAAACTAGAGTCAGATAAAAGTACATCAGCAGTTGCCCGGGGCCAGGGTGACAGGGAGAGAGTAACTTCAAAGTGGCACAGGGGGCTTTTTGGGGTGATTGGAGTGTTTTTTATCTTGATTTTGTTACAACTTATTGAACTGTATATTTAAAACTGGTAAATTTTATTGTAGGTAAGTTACATTTCAATAAAGATTATTAAAATTGGAGGGAAAGTGAATGCTCAATTCAACAATACCATATTCAGCTTGTACTCGGCACAAGGCAGTACACGGAAGCTGAAGGACAAAGACGTATTAAGGCACAATTCTTGCTCTGCTAGGAATTCATAGTTCAGTGGCAAATACAGATATGCATACAACCAAATATAATACAACTATGGTAAGTCCAGTAATAAAGGCATAAACAGAATTTTGTAGGCAGAGAGTAGAGTGATTAATCCTACAAGACTCAGAGAAATCTTGACAAAAAGATGAGAGCTATGTTGGGCCTTCAGCGGTGATTAGGATTTTAACAGGTAATGTTTCCTAACCATTCAGAAGGTATTACACAGTCATTTTCCTAGATCTTCACCTATATATCCATCCATCCATCCATCCATCCATTCATCTATTCCCTCATCTTTCAATTATCTATCACTGTATTTCAATAAACATTAATATGTTAATATGTGCCATTTAGCTAAAAAGGTTCACACACGGTATTTGTTCACTAACTACTTTATCCCTGAAATGGAGAAAATTAAATCTTCAGATTTAGATATAATTAGGGTGACCAACTATCCTGGTTTCTCAGGACTGAAGGCTTTCCTGGGAATTGGGACTTCGAGCACTAAAACTGGAAGAGTTCCAGACAAACAGAGAAGACTTGGTCATCCCAGATATATCAACAAGGTAATTAAAGTGACAGATACAAAATTTATGAGTAAAGTGACAGATACAAAATTTATGAGTACATCAATCTCCATATGACTGGTTACTGAACTCTCATTTGATATTACCTTATAAAACACTATTCCAAGCTTTAAGCATACTTAGATTGTAGGGGATTTTTAGAGTTAACTAAATATGCTCTCTACATATTAGCAAATGTTCCAAATAATGGTCTGTTTTTCACTAGCTAGAACAAATAGAAAATGTGTTTAATTTATAGATCTCATTTAAAATTTTTTCTAATGATTCTGTAACAATCCTCCCTGTAACAAGGAGGAAAAGGAGAAAGGAGGGAGGGAGAAAAAACCCAGTTGTAGACAAAATCGTGTATTGCAGAATAGTAATACTCCAGACTTAGTCTGTATCATAAGAATTTATTACCTTGTGCTTTATGTCTAATAATTTCTGTGGAACAGCTAGAATAAATGTAGGCTCTATAACACTGTGTATTTGCTTTATCTTGGCTTCAGAATTATTTTTGCTAAATCTGATCCAAAGAGAAACTTATCTACTTCAATGTGTAACCTTGAGTAATAACAGGCTAATGAACATAGTGGCAGACTCACACTCCAGCACCCACATCAGAACCTAATGCCTAGTGGGAGCTGAGTAAATACTGTTGAATGAAAACAGAGCAGACAGATTGTTAACTAAAGTGTATCGAACGACACAGAGGAAAACTCCACGTATAACCAAACTGTACTTCCAGCACAGATCCTCAACAGTTATATGTATTTTTTACCATTTTATTAGTAAACTCAATAATAAAATGTTAAAGGACACTAGAGAACATTAAGAAAGCCAATATTGCTCTGAGAGGATCAAATAAAGTCCTTCATCAAAAAGGCATCAGCAGAGACCTTCAAGATGGCAGAGGAGTAAGATGTGGAGATCACCTTCCTCCCCACAAATACTTCAGAAATACATATACATGTGGAACAACTCCTACAGAACAACTACTGAATGCTGGCAGAAGACCTCAGACTTCCCAAAAGGCAAGAAACTCCCCACGTACCTGGGTAGGGCAAAAGAAAAAAGAAAAAATAGAGACGAAAGAATAGGGACGGGACTTGCACCTTGGGGAGGGAGCTGTGAAGGAGGAAAACTTTCCACACATTATGAAGCCCCTTCACTGGGGGAGATGGGGGTTGGAGGGGGGGAAGTATCAGAGCCACGGAGGAGAGCGCAGCAATAGGGGTGCAGAGGGCAAACCGAGAGATTCCCACACAGAGGAACGGTGCTGAACAGTGCTCACCAGCCTGAGGGGCTTGTCTACTCAGCTGCCGGGATGGGTGGGGCCTGGGAGCTGAGGCTGGGGCTTCGGAGGTCAGATCCCAGGGAGAGGACTGGGGTTGGCTGTGTGAACACAGCCTGAAGGGGACTAGAGTGAGCCAGAGCCCCCTAATGAGCTGCTAATTTTACCTCCTCCTGTCTGGGTGGGAACAGATGCCCACAGGCGACCTACACACAGAGGCAGGGCCAAATCCAAAGCTGAACCCCAGGAGCTGTGCGAACAAAGAAGAGAAAGGGAAATTTTTCCCAGCAGCCCCAGGAGCAGCAGATTAAATCTCCACAATCAACTTGATGTACACTGCATCTCTGAAATACCTGAATAGACAATGAATCATCCCAAAATCGAGGCGGTGCACTGTGCAAACAAGTGTAGACTTGGGGGTTGCTTTCTGCATCTAATTTGTTTCTGTTTTATGTTTATCTTAGTTTAGTATTTAGAGTTTACTATCATTGGTAGATTTCTTTATTGATTTTGTTGCTCTCTTTTATTTTTTTATATATATATATATTTTTTTTTTCCTTTTTCTCTTTTTGTGAGTGTGTATGTGTATGGTTATTTTTGTGATTCTATATGTATAGCTTTGCTTTCACCATGTGTCCTAGGGTTCTGTCTGTCTGTTTTTTGGGGGTTTTTTTTTTAGTATAGTTTTTAGCTCTTGTTATCAATGGTGGCTTTCTTTTTTGGTTTGGTTGCTCTCTTCCTTCTTTCATTCCTTTTTTTTAAATTTTTAATAATTTAACAGCAAGCAACAGTGCTGGACACCCCACGCCAAACAACTAGCAAGACAGGAACACAATCCCACCCATTAGCAGAGAGGCTGCCTAAAATCACAGCTGGGTCACAGACACGCCAAAACACACCACCAGGCATGGTCCTGCCCACGAGAAAGACAAGATCCAGCCTCATCCACCATAACACAGGCACCAGTCCCCTCCACCAGGAAGCCTAAACAACCCACTGAACAAACCTTAGCCACTGGGGGCAGACAACAAAAACAACAGGAACTACAAACTTGCAGCCTGCGAAAAGGAGACTCCAAACACAGTAAGTTAAGCAAAATGAAAAGACAGAGAAACACACAGCAGATGAAGGAGCAAGGTAAAAACCCAAAAGACCAAACAAAGGAAGAAGAAATAGGCAGTCTACCTGAAAAAGAATTCAGAGTAATGATAGTAAAGATGATCCAAAATTTTGGAAATAGAAAGGAGAAAATACAAGAAAAGTTTAACAAGGACCTGGAAGAACTAAAGCAAACAAACCATCATGAACAACACCGTAAATGAAATTAAAAATTCTCTAGAAGGAAATGATAGCAGGATAACTGAGGCAGAAGAATGGATAAGTGACCTGGAACATAAAATAGTGGAAATAACTACTGCAAAGCAGAAGAAAAAAGAATGAAAAGAACTGAGGACAGTATCAGAGACCTCTGGGACAACATTAAACGCACCAACACTCAAATTATACGGGTCCCAGAAGAAGAGGAAAAGAAAGGGTCTGAAAAAATATTTGAAGAGATTATAGTTGAAAATTTCCCTAATATGGGAAAGGAAATAGTCAATCAAGTCCAGGAAGCGCAGAGAGTCCCACACAGGATAAATCCAAGGAGAAACACACAAAGACACATACTAATCAAACTATCAAAAATTAAATACAAGGGAAAAATGTTAAAAGCAGCAAGGGAAAAAAAAAAATAGCATACAAGGGAATCCCCATAAGGTTAACAGCTGACATCTCAGCAGAAACTCCACAAGCCAGAAGGGAGTGGCAGGACATATTTAAAGTGATGAAAGGGAAAAACCTACAACCAAGATTACTCTACCCAGCAAGGATCTCATTCAGATTCGGCAGAGACATTAAAACCTTTAAAGAAAAGCAAAAGCTAAGAGAATTCAGCACCACAAAACCAGCTTTACATCAAATGCTAAAGGAACTTCTCTAGGCAGGAAATGCTAGAGATGGAAAAAACCTACAATAACAAGCCCAAAACAATTAAGAAAATGGTAATAGGAACATACATATCGACAACTACCTTAAATGTAAATGGATTAAATGCTCCAACCAAAAGACACAGACTGGCTGACTGGATACAAAAAGAAAACCCATGTATATGCTGTCCACAAGAGACCCACTAAAGACCTAGGGACACATACAGACTGAAAGTAAGGGGATGGAAAAAGATATTCCATGCAAGTGGAAATCAAAAGAAAGCTGGAGTAGCAATTCTCATATCAGAAAAAGTAGACTTTAAAATAAAAACTATTACAAGGGACAAAGAAGGACACTACATAATGATCAAAGGATCAATCCATGAAGAAGATATAAAAATTGTAAATATTTATGCACCCAACATAGGAGTACTTCAGTACATAAGGCAAATGTTAACAGCCATAAAAGGGAAAATCGACAGTAACAAAATCATAATAGGGAACTTTAACACTCCACTTTCACCAACGGAGAGATCACCCAAAATGAAAATAAATAAGGAAACACAAGCTTTAAATGATACATTAAACAAAATGGACTTAACTGATATTTATAGGACATTCCATCCAAAAAGAACAGAATATACTTTCTTCTCAAGTGCTCATGGAACATTCTCCAGGAGAGATCATACCTTGGGTCACAAATCAAGCCTTGGTAAATTTAAGAAAATTGAAATCGTATCAAGTGTCTTTACCAACCACAATACTATAAGACTACATGTCAAATACAGGAAAAAATGTGTAAAAAATGCAAAGACATGGAGGCTAAATAATACACTACTAAATAACCAAGAGATCACTGAAGTAATCAAAGAGGAAATTAAAAATACCTAGAGGGCTTCCCTGGTGGCGCAGTGGTTGATAGTCCGCCTGCTGATGCAGGGGACGCAGGTTCGTGCCCCAGTCCGGGAGGGTCCCACATGCCACAGAGCGGCTGGGCCCGTGGGCCATGGCTGCTGAGCCTGCGCGTCCAGAGTCTGTGCTCCACAATGGGAGAGGCCACAGCAGTGAGAGGCCCGCGTACCGCAAAAAAAAAAAAAAAAAAAAAAACAAACCTAGAAATAAATGTCAGTGAAAACACGAAGACCATAGGGAGGGTTAGAGGGAGAGAGATGCAAGAGGGAAGAGATATAGGGATATATGTATATGTATAACTGATTCACTTTGTTATAAAGCAGAAGCTAACACACCATTACAAAGCAGTTACACTCCAATAAAGATGTTAAAAAAAAAAACAAAAAAAACCATGATGACCCAAAACCTATGGGATGCAGCAAAAGCAGTTCTAAGAGGGAAGTTTATAGCAATACAATCCTACCTCAGGAAACAAGAAACATCTCAAATAAACAAACTAACCTTACATCTAAAGCAATTAGAGAAAGAAGAACAAAAAACCCCCAAAGTTAGCAGAAGGAAAGAGATCATAAAAATCAAATTAGAAATAAATGAAAAAGAAATGAAGGAAACAATAGCAAAGATCAATAAAACTAAAAACTGGCTCTTTGAGAAGATAAACAAAATTGATAAACAATTAGCCAGACTCATCAAAAGAAAAGAAAAGGAGAAGACTCAAATGAAGAGAATTAAAAATGAAAAAGGAGAAGTAACAACTAGCACTGCAGAAATACAAAGGAACATGAGAGATTACTACAAGCAGCTATATGCCAATAAAATGGACAACCTGGAAGAAATGGACAAATTCTTAGAAATGCACAACCTTCTGAGACTGAACCAGGAAGAAATAGAAAATATAAACAGACCAATCATAAGCACTGAAATTGAGACTGTGATTAAAAATCTTCCAACAAGCAAAACCCAGTACCAGATGGCTTCACAAGCGAATTCTATCAAACATTCAGAGAAGAGCTAACACCTACGTTTCTCAAACTCTTCCAAAATATAGCAGAGGAAGGAACACCCCCAAACTCATTCTATGAGGCCACCATTACCCTGATACCAAAACCAGACCAAGATGTCATGAAGAAAGAAAACTACAGGCCAATATCACTGATGAACATAGATGCAAAAATCCTCAACAAAATACTAGCAAACAGAATCCAACAGCACATTGAAAAGATCATACAGCATGATCAAGTGGGGTGTATCCCAGGAATGCAAGGATTCTTCAATATATGCAAATCAGTCAATGTGATAAACCATATTAACAAATTGAAGGAGAAAAACCATATGATCATCTCAATAGATGCAGAAAAAGCTTTTGACAAAATTCAGCACCCATTTATGATAAAAACCCTCCAGAAAGTAGGCACAGAGGGAACTTACCTCAACATAATAAAGGCCTTATATGAGAAACCCATAGCCAACGTCATTCTCAAGGGTGCAATACTGAAGCCATCTTCTCTAAGAACAGGAACAAGACATGGTTATCCAGTCTCACCACTATTATTCAACCTAGTTTTTGAAGTCAGATCCACAGCAATCAGAGAAGAAATAAAAAGGAACCCAAATTGGAAAAGAAGAAGTAAAACTGTCACTGTTTGCAGATGACATACTATACATAGAGAATCCTAAAGATGCTACCATAATATTACTAGAGCTAATCAATGAATTTGGTAAAGTAGCAGGATACAAAATTAATGCACAGAAATCTCTTGCATTCTTATACATTAATGATGAAAAATCTGAAAGAGAAATTAAGGAAACACTCCCATTTACCATTGCAACAAAAAGAATTAAATACCTAGGAAGAAACCTACCTAGGAAGACAAAAGACCTGTATGCAGAAAATTATAAGACACTGATGAAAGAAATTAAAGATGATACCAACAGATGGAGAGATATATCATGTTCTTGGATTGGAAGAATCAACATTGTGAAAATTACTATACTACCAAAAGCAGTCTACAGATTCAATGATATCCCTATCAACTACCACTGGTATTTTTCACAGAACTAGAACAAAAAAATTCACAATTTGTATGGAAACACAAAAGACCCTGAATAGCCAAAGCAATTTTGAGAAAGAAAAATGAAGCTGGAGGAATCGGGCTCCCGGACTTCAGACTATACTACAAAGCTACAGTAATCAAGACAGTCTGGTACTGGCACAAAAACAGGAGTATAGATCAATGGAACAGGATAGAAAGCCCAGAGATAAACCCACAGTCATATGGTCACCTTATTTTTGATAAAGGAGGTAAGAATATACAATGGAGAAAAGACAGCCTCTTCAATAAGTGGTGCTGGGAAAACTGGACAGCTACAGGTAAAAGAATGAAATTAGAACACTCCATGACACCATACACAAAAATAATCTCAAAATGGATTAAAGACCTAAATGTAATTTCAGACACTAGAAAACTCTTAGAGGAAAACATAGGTAGAACACTCTATGACATAAATCACAGCAAGAACCTTTTTGATCCACTTCCTAGAGAAACAGAAATAAAAACAAAAGTAAACAAATGGGACCTAGTGAAACTTAAAAGCTTTTGCAGAGCAAAAGAAACCATAAACAAGAAGAAAAGACAACCCTTAGAACGGGAGAAAATACTTGCAAATTAAGCAACTGACAAAGAATTAATCTCCAAAATATACAAGCAGCTCATGCAGCTCAATATCAAAAAACAAACAACCCATTCCAAAAATGGGCAGTAGACCTAAATAGATATTTCTCCAAACAAGATATACAGATTGCCAACAAACACATGAAAGAATGCTCAACATCACTAATCATTAGAGAAATGCAAATCAAAACTATAATGAGGTATTACCTCACACCAGTCAGAATGGCCATCATCAAGAAATCTACAAACAATAAATGCTGGAGAGGGTGTAGAGAAAAGGGTACCTTCCTGCACTGTTGTTGGGAATGTAAATTGATACAGCCACTATGGAGAGCAGTATAGAGGTTCCTTAGAAAACCAAAAATAGAACTATCATTCGACCCAGCAATCCGACTACTGGGCATATACCCTGAGAAAACCATAATTCAAAATGAGTCATGTACCACAATGTTCACTGCAGCTCTATTTACAATAGCCAGGACATGGAAGCAACCTAAGTGTCCATCGCAAACGAATGGATAAAGATGTGGCACATATATACAATGGAATATTACTCAGCCATAAAAAGAAACGAAATTGAGTTATTTGTAGTGAGGTGGATGGACCTAGAGACTGTCATACAGAGTGAAGTAAGTCACAAAGAGAAAAACAAATACCGTATGCTAACACATATATATGGAATCTTAAAAAAAAAATAAAAAACTTCAGAGGAACGTAGGGGCAGGACAGGAATAAAGATGCAGACGTAGAGAATGGACTTGAGGACACGGGGAAGGGGAAGGGGAAGTTGGGACGAAGTGAGAGAGTGGCATGGACATATATACACTACCAAATGTAAAATAGCTAGCTAGTGGGAAGTAGCCACATAGCACAGGGAGATCTGCTCGGTGCTTTGTGACCACTGTGAGGGGTGGGATAGGGAGGGTGGGAGGGAGATGCAAGAGGGGGGAGATATGTGGTATATGTATATGTATATGTATAGCTGATTCACTTTTTTATAAAGCAGAAACTAACACACCATTGTAAAGCAATTATACTCCAATAAGGATGTTAAGAAAAAAATAAAGGCATTAGCTTCTCCAAGTGTACAAAAGTGGGTATTTTACTACAACTACTACTACTTCTTTATTCTGTATCTTTTGCATCACTTAGACCAATAATGCTAGTTGATGCCTAAAATTGGAAAGACAAGGACAAGAATAAAAAGGTATCATCAGTTAACCCTGTTCACATCTTCTCACATAAACAGCTGGTATTGAGTAAACTGAAGGGAAAAAGCTAAATAACATTTTCTAAAGCAAGCAAGGAACAGAAGAGACACACACTGGAAACAAAAATATGGAGTATTGTGTATTAGTAGTTAGCCATAAATGCTTTCGAAGATGGGGTTGCTTAGTTAAAATGAGACCTTGAACCCTGGACACTCAAATTACTAACTGTTTGCAGCTACAGAAATATTGGACACCACCATTTTATGTAACAATAAGGAATTACTAGGTTGTTTTTTTTTTTCCCCCTCAAAAATTTTTTTCCCTGGAGAAACCCTTAGGAGAAACCATAGTAGTTCTTCTCCTAAACATAGTCACCTGACATTGACTGGGCTGGTCATTCCACATATACATACTCTCATAACATTCCATGTTTGATATTGGGCAAGTTACTTCTCTGGGCCTCAGTTTGCTCATCTGTAAAATGGAAATGAAAACAGCACTTACCTCATAAGGTTATTGTAAGGATTAGATGAGCTAATGAATGTAAAGAGCTTAAGGGAGAGCCTAGCACATAGGAAGTTCTGTAAATTTTAGTCCTATTGTTCTTACTACTTTTCACTGTTATTTACTCCTATTATTCCCTCTTTCATATCAATCTAAACCAAAGATATGGAATTTTAGAACTAGAAAAACCTTAGAGAGGACACAAGAAACCCAAATCTCTAGATCTAGCTCCTGCTGTTTATAATGTTATTTCCTTTAAGCTCAAGATTTACATTTTCTAGAAAGCCTTCTCCTGCATAAACCAGCCCCCTTAAGGACAGTCAGAAAACACTGTGAATTAAATTCTGGGCCCACCTTTACCAAGGACAGCCAGTGAGCCCCAGGTAAATCACCTTCCGTTTGGTGGCTTCAGCTTACTCATCCCTAAAATAAAGTGTTTGCACTTGAGAATTGCTAAGGTCCCTTTCAGTGCTAATATTCTGATTCAGTAAATCCTTTAGTGTTCTTTAATGTATTTATTTGACATTTTGACACTTTAGAATTTATCTCTAGGCACTTAAGTAGATTATAAGCATCAAGATCCTCTAGGGCAGGATCTTTATTCTTCTTTTCTTTTCTCTCCACAGCCCTTTGGTCATTCAGAAATTAGATGATTAGCCAAAACATGTCCAGGGAGTGAAAAATAAAGGATTGATACAGCCATCAGTAGTTCCAGAAGCAATCTAGAATTTTACTGATGTTACACTTATCTTTTACTAATACTACTAGTTATCAAAAAGCTGTTCAATTCTATCGTAGAAAAGGGTATTTTTAAGGGTAATACACCCAGTTATAGGGTATATTAAGGGTATTTTACACACCAGATAACTTTATTGTTTCTGTAGTTTTGGATAGGTAAGGGGCTTAATGTGTTCAAAATCAGTAGCCACATATTTTCCTAATGCATACATTAAGATTATAAGCTTCTCCCTAATATCATAAGAAATCACCATGTGGGAGTTTTGCCAATAAAAGGAAACATTTTTGTCTATTAATGTTTTCAAGTGATACAGTATTTTGCAACAGAATAAATATGCACAGGAACTAAATGTCAAGAACCAATAATAAGCAGTCTTAACTCCTGAGTAAATCCCTTGCTCTTAGTAACACTGTTGTGTAAGCTCACTCAGACTGAAAATGAATCTTTTTACAAGGAAAAACTTAATTAACATTTTGTCATCATTACACTGTTTTGTTGTAAGGTGATTTACCTCATCAAACTGTTAGGTGCTCATATACTTAAAAGGCTAAGATAACCTTAAACTACCATATCTAGTATAGAACATTAATCTTAAGAATTAAGTGCTCAAATTTGTACAGGTCTAAAGGATTTCAAGGCAGCTGTAAACACACAGTCTTTCTGAAGTAGAGGTTTCTAAAAAATCTGGAATGCAACCAGTAAGATACATTGTAAAGTCAGAGAAAAAACGGAGGAAAAGTAAGCATAGTTCAAGAGAATAACAAGATGTAACTGAGGCCAAAAGCAAGAAGTCATTAATTTCACAACTATGCCTTGGATGGTTTTAAAGCCACTTCAGATACATTAGTAGGATATCATTTTCTATTTCAGGAGGAGGAATAGCAAACCGAGGCAGCTTTGTAGTAAATTAATCCTACAGCTGTATTTTGTGAAAAGGGGTCATTTTAATTTCAGGGTCTTTATTACCCAGTAAGGTAACTGACTGAACTGTGAAATAATATTTACAATGTAAATAAACTCAGTTGTCTTCAAAGCAGGTAGTTATTATTCAAGTATTTACTTTTTGGGTTCTCTCATGTATCAAGATTCACATAATAGAATCTTGGCCTTTTCAATATTAGACAGAAAGTAAACTTTACAAAAGCAACTTAAAGTACTTAGTTGTGTATAATTTAAAATAATAAGCGGGGGCTTCCCTGGTGGCGCAGTGGTTGAGAGTCCGCCTGCCGATGCATGGGACAGGTGTTCGTGCCCCGGTCCGGGAAGATCCCACATGCCACGGAGCGGCTGGGCCTGTGAGCCATGGCCGCTGAGCCTGCGCGTCCGGAGCCTGTGCTCCACAACGGGAGAGGCCACAACAGTGAGACGCCGTGTATCACAAAAAAAAAAAAATCACAGAAAAACTCCCATAGGTCAGCATGAGATTATTAACAAACCGGTACATCAACCACACCATAGTTATCAAGTGTTGCAATGAAGAACCCTAATTCGAAGTTAAAATATTTTCTCATGATCATCAGTAGGTATTCGCACCATATTCTAAGTTAAGAGGCTAGCTCGTGTCCATCTAAAAGGACTTAACAAAATTTTAAAGGCAAAGAAAGAGAGTAAGGATCCAAAGTTCCTTATTTTTATAAAATCCAAAATTCCGGGCTTCCCTGGTGGCGCAGTGGTTGGGAGTCCGCCTGCCGATGAGGGGGACGTGGGCTCGTGCCCCGGTCCAGGAGAATCCCACATGCCGCAGAGCGGCTGGGCCCGTGAGCCATGGCCGCTGAGCCTGCGCGTCCTGTGCTCCGCGACGGGAGTGGCTGCAGCAGTGAGAGGCCCACGTACCGCCAAAAACAAACAAACAAACAAACAAAAACCCAAAATTCCTTGGTGGCAGAAATGGAAAGATAGCAGTAGATTAGTAGATAGTGATCTGGAAGAGCAATAGAAAGAGAGTTAATGCACAGCACTGTCTGGTTCAATTATTTTTGAGAATTTTATCTTCATCAATAACTAAATGTAAAAGGGAAGGAGGGGAAGGGAAGGAGTGAAAATCATTCTCTTTTTCACCCTGCTAAAGCCATCTGCTAGTTGGAAACAGACACGGTAGGTTCAAAGACCCTAACCTAGGTTAGCAAGCTTACCAAATACAACTGTGATCCTGAATGGTGTGCACCAAGCAGTCGCAATGACCTAGGCACCAGCATTTAACTAAAATCGTGAGGTAAAGAGTTCTAGCTCGTTCAGTAAAATGAGTGCTTGGGCATACAACTACACTGCTTCTAGCACTCAGTGGAAATACAATGAACAGTAAAAAGGGTATACTGGTTCTTCAGTATGTACAGAAGAGAGTACCATTTCTAATACTTTTCTGGAGCCAATGTTTTATCTGAAATAAGTTGAAATGAAGCACAGTTTAAAATCAAAGGGGATCATTCTCATAGATCATGCTATTAATAGAAAACAAGTTTAAAACTCTGGGGAACAGCATATTGGTAAATTTCTCATAGTATAGGTAATAGTTAAGGTCAACCTTGGGAATGATAACTCACTAAGTGAAATAAGGCTTCCACTCATGACCTAATATAAATAAGAAGGTAATAGAAATACATTTCTAAGCCTTGGAATTCAGGGAATTGTTTTCTTTTTCATCTCAGATTTAAAATATTTGGGAAACAGGTGTCATTTCCTTTTGAATGTAATTTCTATTCCGAATTCTGGTAACTACAATATACAGAATAGGAGAGTATGCAATTAGTAACATGAAGATAATTTTAATCTCATATCTTTCATCATTATTTTTTTTATATATGAGGTCACTGCATCTGTTTCAACCATGAATTCAGTATTTCATTTTAAATTTGGAAAACATAAAATCTCAAATTAGAAAGCTCAAGTTTCAGAATTTATTTATTGACTCACTTTTTCATATGTCAACTGGGATGAAAAAATATAGTGGGGTGTTCCACTTCAGGAATCATAAAAATTTTCAAAACAGCTGATCTATTCTTTAATAAAAACAGAATATACTTCTCTAAACATATTATAAGCAAATCTACTAACCGCTATGATTAACATAAATATTATACTTATGGCACTTTAAGGAAGGTATGTTTAGATCCTATGTTTGGCAATGCTCATTAGAAGGCAGGTGTTACCTGAACAGTAAAACATTATATTTAGCATCAAGTGTAGTGAGCCCAATTCAAAGAAATTTATGTAAGTTCAGGTCAGTGAGCTCTCCTCTTTTTATCCCTATTTATTTAATGCCTGTATAATCAAGTATAAACATGGTAATGATTTTTTAAAATAGCAACAAAAACTATCAAGTTTTACTGCATTAATCCAAAGTTCACAAAACTGTGTTAGTCAGGAAATAATTCCAACTGCTCTGCTGCTCACTTAATCATGTGCAAATGTCACCTAAAGAATGTTTTTCCATTTCTCCATGTATTCTACCAGCTACCATTCCACACCAACAATCTATCAGCCCAGTTTTATATGCCGAGGCCCACCTATCAAAGGATATGGTCACCACACTAGATGGTTATTTCCTACAATGAGAATTTAAGCCAAATTCCCTAAAATGATTTATTTGAAGAGAATTTGATACTTCCATTAAGTAACTAAACTCCTTATATAGTTACGGGAGTTACCAAAATGACCAACAACATTTCACAAACTGGGAAATGTCAGTATACATAAAGGGATAACAACAGTGGCACTGAAAACTTAATTCAAACAACTTGAGTTTTCATTCTTAACTGAAGCCAACGACCAGTTTAGGGGACTTTCCTCCCAAGTTTAAAGAAATGTATCACATTAAACGATTATAGCAAAGAGTATTTAATCAAATTTACCTAACATTGGATTATACATCCTGGCATATCTTTTAATCTGAAACTCTCTCTTCCTTTATTTAAAAAAAATCTATTACTGCTCCCAGGTTTTCAGGACATATTCTTCAAGAATGACACATAACAAAGATGTATAAGACTTTAACTACAGCAGTAAAGCACTGTATGATAAATCAAGTTTTAGTTACATCAGAAAATATCATAAATTAATAATGATGCCATTATTTGGCTCAAATACTGCACTGAAGGGAAATATTCAAATTGCTCACTTTAGCACGCATTCAATTACAAATGTATAATGTCATCATGTAATTCTGGTTGTTCTGAATTATGATTCACAACTAGTATTTTGGTATGATAAATATTCCAGAAGATAAGCCTGCTTAGGGATTAGTAGCTAATTCTGATGCCCATGTACCACCTAAGGAAACTTCAATTATCATTTTCCTGAGGCTCATAAATTTTTGATATTCCTTTATTGGAGAAATATCTAAGTGCCTACAAGGTAAAGTATACTAAGCTAAGCTGGGTTGTGGTAAAAAAAAAAAATAAGCTTATTTTTTTAAAAAGCCTTGAAATCCACTGAATTTGTTTTGAAAATGAGTAATAAATATGTTTAAATTAAAAGTGTAAGCACGTACTTATGTTTTCTTAAAATGTGTCTTTGTATCATTTCACTTCTATCTTCTTCGCTAGAAACATCCAACTCTAGCAAAAGGCATCAATGACCTCAACTGCCAGATACAGCATGTTTTTCAGCCTACATTCTTTTAACCTCTCAGGGGTATGTGGTAAAGTTAAACTCTCGTTGAAACTCTATCTTCCCTTGGCTTGCAAGATACCATTTTCCTGAAGTGCTTCATTCTCAGTCAACATTTCTGATTGTTCTTTCTCTGTTTGTTTTTTTTTTTTTTTTTTTTTTTTTTTGCGGTACGCGGGCCTCTCACTGTTGTGGCCTCTCCCGTTGCGGAGCACAGGCTCCGGACGCGCAGGCTCAGCGGCCATGGCTCACGGGCCCAGCCACTCCGCGGCATGTGGGATCCTCCCGGACTGGGGCACGAACCCACGTCCCCTGCATCGGCAGGCGGACTCTCAACCACTGTGCCACCAGGGAAGCCCTGATTGTTCTTTTTTCACCAGTCACTTAAATGTTGCTAGATCCCAGCACCACATACTTGAGAATCTCCTTTCCTCATTCTATCTGTCCTCTCCTAATGGGATTTTATGTACTCCCATGGCTTCGACCACCATCTTTATATATGTGAATTCTGATCTGTTCTCAGCCCAGGTCTTTCATATGAAGTTCCAGTCCATACATCCTACTGGAGCATGGACATGTGGATATCCCATGCATAATTATAGAGAGATGAGGCAACCTATTTTAGTTAATGTTAAAAGCAAAGATTCTGGGGCTTCCCCGGTGGCGCAGTGGTTGAGAGTCCACCTGCCGATGCAGGGGACATGCGTTCGTGCCCCGGTCTGGGAAGATCCCACATGCCGTGGAGTGGCTGGGCCCGTGAGCCATGGCCGCTGAGCCTGCGCGTCCGGAGCCTGTGCTCCGCAACGGGAGAGGCCACAACAGTGAGAGGCCCGTGTACCGCAAAAAAAAAAAAAAAAAAAAAAGCATATTCTGGAGCCAGAATGCCTGAGTTGGAATCCCAGTTCCACTAGGTGTACGAACCTAAGCAAGCCATTAATCCCTCTGTGCCTCAGTTTCCTTATCAGTAAAAAAGAGATAATAATAATAATTTACCTTATAGGGCTGCTATAAGAGTAAAATGAGCTTAGAATGGAGCCTGTCATATAATAAGGGCTAAATAAAGCATTTGTTAAATAGAATAATTAATACTATAAGATTCTTAAAATATTCCCTATAATTCTCTATGTACACTTGTATCTGTAAAACCACCTGTCTTGATTTTTAATATGGCTATCATATATAACACTTAGATATTTTATCTCCTGTAAAGGTCAACCTATTCATAATATCTAAGTTTGAGGCACTTGGGAAAACAATAAACTCAAGCAGGCAGACAGATGCTGGCAAGAGTCATGTGGTCCGTGGCTAGGCAAAAAGAAACAGGGAGGTAGGGCAGGCCAGGTAAGAGAATGATCTATTTAATACTCTGACAAGGATTCTAGTGATGACCAAGACACCCTGAACAGCATGATTTGCCCTGCTACAACAGACAGCTAACATCTCAAGTGGGATTTCAGGGTTTGAAAGAAGCTTACAAATCTCAGCTTTCCTCTATTCCCTCTAATCCATGACAACCTTATTTCTTCCCATGCACCGGTTTTCCAAGGCTAGGAAAAATAATAAAGAAATGAAAGATGGCTATAAGTTTCGAATGGGGTCCACATCTTGTTCACTATACCCCAGCACCTAGCAGAGTGCCTGGCATATAACTGGAGTTTAATGAATATATCTTGAATCAAAGAATAAAGGTCAAAAGTGAATGAGACAAAATAAGTTAAATTCCTAGTTCCATAGCTGATTCTACTGACTATACTTTCTTCCGAAACAATCACATGCCATAGTCCTATTCCACCTCACCCCATCCACACACATTCCTATAATTCTTTTTTTTAAGATTTATTTATTATTTATTTATTTATTTATTTTTGGCTGTGTTGGGTCTTAGTTGCAGCACGCAGTATCTTTTGTTGCGGCACGCAGGCTTCTCTCTAGTTGTGGCACGCGGATTTTCTCTCTATGGTTGTGGTACGCGGGCTCCAGGGCACGTGGACTCTGTAGTTTGCGGAACGAAGCCTCTCTAGTTGAGGCATGAGAGCTCAGTTGTTGTGGCGTGCGGGCTTAGTTGCCCCGTGGCATGTGGTATCTTAGTTCCCTGCCCAGGGATCGAACCCATGTCCCCTGCCTTGTGAGGTGGATTCTTTACCACTGGACCACCAGGGAAGTCCCTCCTATAATTCTTACTGGGAGCTGTGGTAAGTGCCAAGGGCATTCTATCATATCCTCCTTTAATTGTCAAAAGATGGTTTCTTAAAGGTCTCTCGAATTAAACATACACAGCAAGGTGATTTTTAAAAAGCTGTGAGAAACTGACAAAAAGTGTTAATATAGTACAGTAATGTGGAATTATAATTAACTCAACCAAGAAGCCTAGAATTTCATGGTTACTTAATGTCTCACCTTCTTGTTCCTCCTTCCCCTAACATTAACATCTTAACAGTTTATTTATACAGTACCCCAAAATGCCTGTAGGAAATACATGAACATTAAAGGACATAAAAATTCGATATCTGCCAGTTCAGTCTTGCAGAACTTTTTCTCCATCTTAGTTGAATTTGAGATTCTTCTTTAGATAGAAATTCATTCCTTTATAAATGTTATGGGTTAAAAATCAGGTTTTTAAAAAGAGAGAACAAACAGAACAGTAAAGAGCAGTGTTTCAATGCTAGAATATGCTAGTATTATTGTGTGATATAGTAGTTTTTAGTCTAAAACAAATAATTGTATCTGTGGCCTTCTTCATGCCATCTTTGCAGAGGCATAATGAAAAAGTCTAAGTTAATATGCACTAGACAAGAAAGTTGCATAGAAGGAAATGTTTGAATTGCTAAATATGAGACAAAAAACAGTTGTGGACAGGAATATTAGAGATCATTACTCTACCTTCAAATATGAGAATGACTAATAATTTGTGAGCTGTTTTGTCAGTGAAGGGATTTGATAGGGATGTGTAAGAAAGTTCATAGTCCAAGAGGTAGTGATCCTTTAACAAAACGAATAAAACACTGAGGCATTCACCAAGTTGATTCTTGTCATTTCAGTATCAATCAAAAGATGTTATGTCAAGCAATTGTGTTCTCTGAACTATTTTTAGTAGAGTGAACCTACTGTTCCCTAGATGTCTTCTGATCTATTTGGAAGTTTCCTCACCATCATGATTAAAAGCAACATTACCATCTCATCTTTACACAGCATAGGATTGAAAGAATGGATAAAATTAAATCAACAATGCCTTTGACTTCTACAGACTTAGAATCTAATATTGTAGTCTTGGATATCATGAACAAACTAGATCAACCCTATGTCAGTCTATTAATGTCTTATTTTTTTTATTTTTTTTTTGCGGTAAGTGGGCCTCTCACTGTTGTGGCCTCTCCCATTGCGGAGCACAGGCTCCAGATGCGCAGGCTCAGCGGCCATGGCTCATGGGCCCAGCCACTCTGTGGCATGTGGGATCATCCCAGACCGGGGCACGAACCTGTGTCCCCTGCATCGGCAGGCGGGCTCTCAACCACTGCACCACCAGGGAAGCCCAATGTCTTATTTCTTAACTATTCAAAATTGATTGATGAGTGACAGAACAATAATAAATTTAGATAGACAACACAGATTCAAGAAGGAAGGACTAACAAACAAAAACTTAACAACTGATCAAATCTGATACTTTTTTGTACCATCAGCAAGTTAAGGTGTGTGTGTGTGTGTGTGTGTGTTACATAAACTAATGAATGATGATCATTTTAAAGGTTACCTATGTGGACAGTTGATTACTGAAAACTCAGGCTGCTATTTGATTATGATTTATTTATATTTACTTATAATTTATTTATGATCTACCCTGATTCAAGGCAGCTTACAGAGACGTGAATAATATAATGAGAAAAATAATTTAAAAATGAGAAAAATAAAGTAGAATATAAACAGAAAAGTAGTTAGGAGATAATAGTGTGATGAACATACAAATTTCTGTAATGAAACCCTGCAAGAAGAAATTGCTAAAAGCAACTCACAAACTTCATTCTTTGCTTCCAGACACAAAGATCACAATAGCTACAGTAAAGCAAAACCTGCTTCTCTGTAGAAGCACGACTACTTGGACGAGGAGCGAGACAAGACGGCAGAGTAGAAGGACCTTGAGCTCACCTCCTCTCATGAGCACACCAAAATCACAACTAGCTGCTGGACAGCCATTGATAAAAAAAGACTGGAACCTAGAAGCGCAAGTATCTGGCTTGCTCGTTAACCTACTCAGCCAAATCAACAAGAGTCAGCCTTGATCTTTCTTTTCCCCTCTCTTTCCTGATTTTTCCATTAGTAAACCCTGTAGGCTTTATTGCCAAAATATATCCTCAACATATGATCACTCTTCTCCATTTCCAATGCTGCCACTCTACTCCAACATACTACCCTCTCTTATCTAGATTATTCAAAAGACCTACTGTCTGGTCTCCTTACAACTTATTCTCCACATAGGAGCCAGGAGGGTCATTTATAAAACACAGATCAAGTCTTGTCACTCCTCTGTATACAACTATCCATGGCTTCCTAGTGTACTTTCAATGAATTCCAGCCCTTTCCCATGACCTTTATGACCTGTACCTCGACTTCCTCTTAGAACACTTCTCCTGTGACTCTCCCCCTGGCCCACCATGCTCCAGCAAATTCTTTCTATTTTTCAGTATATGCCACACTCATTTCTGCTTCAGGACCGTTGCACTTACCCAGAACACTCAGTCTTTTAACCTCAGCGTGACTAACATTTTGCCAGAACTCACTTGAAATGTCACCTCCTTAATGAAACCTTGACTAGAAACCCAAATAAATGTGTGTATGTACACACTCACACCCATACAGTCATATAACCCAATTTTATTTTCCTTATAACATTTCCTGATGAAATCATCTTATTAATTTCCTTGGCTGTTGTCTGTCTCTCCGCCCCCAAATAAAATGTATGCTTCATGTCAGGAGAGAACCTGTCAGCCCCATAACATGGAATCGTGCTCAATACAATGAAAATTCCAGATACTGGGATCAAAAACTTCTCCACAATAAATAGAATTTCCCTAAAATAGAGGCCAACATTTATACAACAGCATATAATTCAGTAAGGTAGCTGTATAGGAGAGGTGAACACCAGTGCATTTAATCCCTGCATTCAGCTCCCTGTAGTCTGATGTAATCAATGAGTAGGTCTTAAGAATATCTAGAAGGAGCTGTGAACTGTATACCCGCCCCCCATAAACTTCTGTTTCTCTCAGCCAAGACTCTGAAAGGAGCAGCAATGAGTTTCAGAGGCTGCTTGCTTACCAGATATGAAAAGTAGCTCCTCTAATCAGCCAGGTAATGGCAGAGATGGTGCAGTAATAATTAGTCACACTAGTGGAAATTCAGAAAAAAATCTAATTTAACTTCCATTCCTAGTTGAACCAAAGGACTGACAAATATATTTCTTAGAAGGTAATTTTGGGAAAATTTCCAGCCAAGATGACACTGTGATTTACTCTTTAAGGCCATGCCTGGGTGACAAACACAAAGCCACAAAAGGTAAATATGTGAAGAAAAACTTAGAAATTTCTGCATTTAAAAAATAATCTCAGCACAAGTCAACCCTCTTAACCCTTCCACCTATACATTTTTACCACCCAAAATAATAAGCTACACAGCTTAAATGTAAACGGTGCCCCTTTTGAATTGTCTAACACAGCTTCCACGAACAGAAACATCAAGTAGTCAAAGAGCCTGAGGCTCTACACTACTGGCCTCCAAACTCAGAAGCATGTAAAGGCAGCTGGGACTTACAGACTGCAAGACCCAGGAGACTGGCTAGAGGCAAATGCAAATTATTTGCAAAATAATTTGCAAAAATAGTGGTGGTTGTATAGCAGACAGGATAATGCCCCCCACCCCCCAAAGATATCCATGTCCTAATCCCTGGAACCTGTGAAAATGTGACATTTCTGGGCAAACACTTACTACGTTGCACATAGAATTAAAATTGCTAATTAGATGACCTTAAAACAGGGAGACCATTCTGGATTACCAGTCAGCCCAATATAATCATCTAGGGTCCTTAAAAGTAAAAGCAGAAGGCAGAAGAAGAGTCAGGGTCAGAGTGATGTGATGTAAGAAAGACTCATCAGGCTTTGAAGATGAAAGGAGGCCATGAGCCAAAAATGCAGGCAGCCTCCTGAGACTAGAAAAGGTGAGGAAACAAATTCTACTCTAGAGCCTCCAGAGGAATGTAGACTTACAGACATCTGGTTTTTAGCCCAATGAAACACATGTCAGACTTCTGACCTACAGAACTGTAAAATAATAAATCTGTGTTGTTTTAAGTTACTAAGTTTGTGGTAATTTGTTATAGCAGCAATAGGAAAATAATACAGATTGTAATTAAAACCTCCCACATGAGATAAGAACACAGTCAAAAATTCCAAAATACATTTAAAAAAATAAAGGAAAGCAAATAAAATACAATGTGGGATATTCATCAGAAAAAATAATAATGTAATCTAAAATGATTTGAACATAAGAATAGCTTTAAAACTCAAAAAGATAAAGGGAGTAAGTCCATAAAATAGAACATAAAAAGTTTAAAACAGGTAGAAATTAATCAACACCAAGTATGTATGAAAGAACCAATTAGAAATTTGGGGATGAAAATATATAGTTACTGAAATAAAAAATAGATTGAATAATCTGTAAATTTACTGTAGTCAAAGAGAGATTTAGTAATTACTAATTCCAAAGAGTATTGAGCAGAGACTCAAAATGCATTCCAGGAAGATAATGCAATAAGAAATATAACAGAGTACTTAAGGGGCACGGAGGAGAGATTGGGAAGCTCCAACATACATCCAGTAGAAGTTATAGAAGAAGACAAAGTGAGAAACATAGAGAAAACTAGGAAAGAAGATGGATAAGAAGTTTCCAGAACTGAAAAAAGTTGTGTGGTAAACTATACACTGAAGACCAAACAAGAAAACAAAAAATAAATCAACCTGTAAAACCACCACAGGGAAACTGTAGTACACCAAGATAAAGAGAAAAGCTTAAATGCTACCAGAAAGAAATGACTGTCTATAGAAGAGAACAATTAGACTGGTAGCAGATTTCTCATGAGCAACATTACAGAAGACTACTAAGTATTATCTTAAACATGTTGAAGGAAATAGAACTCAATACTGCCTAAACTATTAATCAAGAATGAGTCAACCTATCCCCATAAACATGTACTGTAATTCTTTGTATATAAAAAAAAATTACTGTAAAGTTTAACTTTACTCTTAAAAAAAAAGAATGAGCCAGACTTAATATAAACTAATGAAACTTAAGCTGTAAACCTTCACATTTTTACAGGCCCCTACCCTATTATGCTGGGAGTTGTTGGAAGCTGAAGAGTGTTCCAGACAGAGAGGGAAAATATATCAGTCAGGCATTTCTGGAAAACTGTCTACAGAGATTTCAAAAGGAGTCTTCAAGTATTGGGTCTTCTTTCCCTGTTTAAAAAAAAAAGACACTTCCATTCCTAGCTTTGTATTTTATAGGTTTGGCCAAAAAGTTCACTCAGGTTTTTCTGTAAGATGTTACTTTTTGGCCAACGCAACATTAAAAGAAGGTCTCAGAGTGTATTAGCTGCATACTCCACAAAATCAGATCTGCCCTGGACTTCAGCAATAAGAAAAGTGAACCCAGAAACAGGAGTTGAAGTAATAGTAAACATAGAAATTGGTAAAATGTTTTCAGAAGCTGAACTGATTTTAAAAATAAGTAACTTTTATGGGCTTCCCTGGTGGCGCAGTGGTTGAGAGTCCACCTGCCGATGCAGGGGACACGGGTTCGTGCCCCGGTCCGGGAAGATCCCACATGCCGCGGAGCAGCTAGGCCCGTGAGCCATGGCCGCTGAGCCTGCGCGTCCGGAGCCTGTGCTCCGCAACGGGAGAGGCCACAACAGTGAGAGGCCCACCGCAAAAAAAAAAAAAAAAAAGTAAATTTTATAATAAACAGACTAATCAAAAATTCTAATTGAGATTAACAAGGCTAGTTATTATACTAAAGTCCTTTCTTAAGGAAAATAGTGTAAATGTATAAAATCATTGGCCTCAAAAGTCTAGGCTTACAGTTTATATAGCAGAAAATTTGACACATCGTTAGATGTGATAGCTATTAATTGAGTCTTTTTATAATCTGGGGTAATGAAAAATTGCTCCCTTTCCAAATGAGATTCTTGGCTCTGCACCCAAGAATGCTGGGCCACACTCTTAGCGTTGGCAATGGGAAAGTAGTTAGCAAGGCTCAGCATCCACTTTTAGGAGGGATCCTCAAACACTCAAGAGGGCAAAACAGCTTCCCTTGGTGCTTGTTCTGCTTAAGATGGTAATAGCTGTATAGTATAAAGGACCCATTCAGAATGGTCTGGAAGCCCTTCATATATTATATGAAGGAAGCTCTACACAGAACAAAATCTTACATTAACGACTTTTCAAAGTTTACGTCATTAAATAGAAAAGACACTGGACTGTAAAAAAGGAAGCTGAGTTTTACCCCACATTCTTTAACATGTGCTACATTTTTTTTATGTAGATTCCTGCTATTCCTATCTAGAAAATGAAATGAAGATAACCGCCTCAGAGGAAGTATTATAAAATAAATTAAATGAGAATCATAAACTAAAGTGAGCCTAGCCTTTCAGAGAATATACCCCATTTGCCATTTAAGAGGTACACAGAAAATGTGTGTGAACCAACATACTAATAGATAACAATGCTACCAGTGTTGGGATTATTTTTAAGTCTCTCTCCTCAGGGGACTTCTGATCGGTTTAAGGAGGAAAAGGGATACAGGAGGGTTATGCATATCTCTGCCTGAGGACAGTGAAGTAACCTGCTGAATCCAATTTCAAAAAAGGAACAAGAGAACAAGTGTTCATGGCCTGCTGAGCCACTTTCCTAGTGGTCACATCAAAAAAAAATAGGTAATTGGCATCTGTATTTACCACTTTCTTAGCATTCATCATAATGAATTAGAATAGCCTGTGAGTCCCTTGAGGCCAAGGACTATGTTTTATTCATAAATTATATTCCCAGTACCTATCACAATACATGGTACATAGAAAGTGCTAACGACACTTGCAGAATTAATGAACAAAGGGAACTGAATCTCTAGGTAGCTGGAAAAATCCTTGGTAAGGAAGGGTAGTTGCTGACTACAGTACATTTGGTCACAGGTGATTCTTGAGCTAATTCAAGGTGGGGGAGGATCAATAAACCTCTAGCAACATCTATAGCCACAAGTCAGTGGCACTTCAAGAGATGACAGGGAGCCCAGCAAGAGAGACAGTTGTTATAATGACTACAAGCAAGATAGCCAGCAGCCAGGAAACCCAGCTCTCATGACTTGTTGTCAATTGTTTTTATCAGGAAGTATTAGTGAGCCAACCCATACTCATTTTCTCTAGGTTACTTAGAGATAGGATGGATGACACACATTCTTAATTAATTGCATGCTTATTTAGAATGCTTAGTAAATTAAGTCATAGACCTAACTATTTAGAAACTACTCAATAATTGACTGAAGGACTAGTAAATAAATTACTGGTTTTATTGAAAGCCTCCGTTTTCAAGAAAGTTATCAACTTTAGAGTTTCCCTGAAGCGGTGGTTGGCAATCTTGGCTATACTCTAAACTTAGCCCCAATCCCAAATGTTCCAGTTTGATTGGTGTGAGCTGGGGTTTAAACATTTAGTATTCTTCAAAGCTCCCTAGATGATTCTAAGGCAGTGATCCCCCAAATTGTCTGCATATTGGAATTACTTGGGTTCTTTTTTAAAATTCCAAACCCAAGCCATACTTCCAGATAATTAAATCACCCTCTGGAAACGGGGCCCAGGCATCAGGATTTCTTGAAGCTTCCCAGGGGATTCCAATGTGGAGACAAGTTTGGGAGCCATTTATACAAAGAGCTTAAATACTGGTAAAACTTTCCAACCATTTAATCACTAAACTGGTAACTCACCAGAGACCCACTATCCCCAGAAATAGTAATGCTAAAGATAAGGACACAGAGCAACTGAAGGAAATAAGATACATAAGAAACATTTCAGTGTCATGGAGAAATATTTTTACGAGATTTTAGTAGAGGAGATGGAAAACAACCTCAGTATAAAGAGTTATTCTAAATGTTTCTGAGAGTTGGTATCATTAGGTAGTACAGACCTGTTCAGCATTTTATTGGAATATACTATATATAAGCAACTGTGCTTCATTTAAGTCTGAAAATCAGGACACACATCTGATGAATATTTTGCCAGTTCCTACGTGGCATTTCCTTAGAAATTTGCAAGTGGGATTCAAATGTCAATGTCCATCCAAGGAAAAGGAGAGGAGGGAGGAGAAGATGGTCAATATCACAGAAGTTGACAAAAGGAACAGGAAAATGATATGCAGGCATATTTCACTTTGCAAGTTATCTGGTTATTTCCTGTAGGACAACAATGAGCTGGTATTGACAGTGATCTCATGGCGGGAGCTAAGTGACTAGTCCCTTATTAAATGATCATAAATGATTCCTTTCTTAATTGAGGAAACCATGAGGCACAAAGTGAGTTGGGATAATGCTGACCAGAATTCCCTCCCCAGCTCTTGAGAGTGGGTTTGCAAATCAGCAGGATACCCACCCCCCCAAACTCTGTAATCAGGTGAGGACTTCCCTGACGTCTGTTTGAGCTGACAGTCAGCTGCCCCACAGAATAGAATCCCAATAACTTCATCTTCTTAGTCTCACTCAGATTTAAATCTGCCACCTTTTCTATTCTATGTCGGAAAAAGAACATAGATTATTTTTTTAAATGACTATAGTAATCTTAGAAAAAGGGTAATTGGGGCAGAGCTATGTAATGAAGTCTGTCAGTTTTTTATTAAAAATATACTTCTCTAGGCTCATGGATTTAATCAATTATAAGCTGTATAAGCTAAAAATGCTGCTACAGGCACTGAACTGATATAACAGACTGATCCCAAGACCCATTCTTGGGCAGTGAGACTCTGTAAGCTGTACCCCTCTTAGACACTTAGTGGCATTTACCTCTTACTGGTAAATGCCACTAAAGGGGATCAGAATATTCCAATACTATATACATCAGTTTGAAATCTAAGAAAAATCGTCTACTAAGTGGACCAAGAATCGTTACATTGGCATGTTCACAACCACTAGCAGAAACCAACTTAAATATATACCGTTATATCTGATAGCCAAATACCTCCAGGGCATCTTATAAAATTACAATACTAAAGAAACTGCCCTGTTTAAAACTTAGGGTATATTGATCTTTATGATACTTTTAAAAAGTGTTATAGGATATCGTGACTTCAGCCCACAGTTAACTGACTTTTTTATCCCTTTAAAATTCTGATAACCAATCACACTTAGTAAGAAGCTGGAACAGTTCTTCCCTTTGATCCACCTAAATTCTGTATTACTTAGTAAATTTTCTTTCTTTGTAAAATGGTATATAACAACAAGATGGCTCTCTTTGTCCCAGTTGACCTGAAGCCCCAAAAGGTTGAGAACAAAAGTTCTCAAAGTACTTCCAAGGTAAAGTCAATACTTTGAAAACAAACTCTAAAGTACAAGTAAAATGCTAGCTCACGTTTGCAGAATTTGCAAAGAAAAGTAGTCAAAAAATGCTTTTGCAGTTCAACACCCACCTTGAGGGTATAAAGGTTTCAACCTTTTGGAAGGACTAGATCCTTAGGGAAAGTTTACTGAAGGACTGGGAATCAAGGAACCACTGCAATATGCCATTGGGAGCACAGTGGACATAGTGGTCTGTCCCCCACCTAGAAACCTAAGGGACATAACTCATCTCTCCCTGGTCAAAGGTTTGAGTGTTGAGTTTTCCTTGGACCAGGTATGAGGAAGATTGATTAGGTGGAGGTGGGGGGGATCCCCAAAACCTAAGATTTATTTTCATTCCAACCATGCTAGTAAAGTAAAATGACTGTGTTCCAACAGTTCCATTTCTATGAATAAAGTACATAATAAGCATTCAATAAGCACTTGTTGGATAATCCTGAATTGCTCATTCACAGAAACCTTTTTCTAATTCCCCCAAAGCTTTTACTATGGAAATTTATGCTGCTGGGGGCAATAAAAAACCTTACCTATTTTGAAGCTAAATTCACCATATTTCAAGTAGTTACTGTCATCTCTCCTTTCTAAAACTTTGGGGGAAATTAAATTAACCTCTGTGAGCTCAGTTCCCTCATCTGTAAAACAGGGATAATAAAACCTAATTGAAGGCGAGTTGTGTCAAGCAAAGAAAACAACCAATGTGAGGCATCCTCATAAAACGTTAGCCCACCCTCTCTTACCTCCTTGCTATTGATACATTCATTCTTTAGGTGTGTTAATATTATATAATCTGGATTAAAGGGAAAATCTATGTTTTCTGCATTTTGCCTGGCAGATTGCCAGTGTTTTTTAAGTGATTTTGCCAGATGTGTGTGGATTTAAGTAGTTTAAGTCTACTTTGAGTTTATAGATGACTCAATGTTGGGCATAATTACTGCTTAACTGCTGATGCAAGCCTAGAAAATACACCCTTTTGGGTTCAACCACATTTTTGTCTACTATGTACCATATCCTTTCAAAAGTTTTTTTTCCCCTCTCATAAAAACATGCATCTGTGGTATCCATGGGATATGTCTAACAGATCTAAGAAGTAGGTTAGGTGAGTTGAAAAGCACAGGATATACTCAATCTGTTTTAGTCATCAGGCCTCTTGTCTGAAAAACCTCAGTGAAAGCAGAGTGAGCTGATGGCAGGAAAGGAAATTAACAAGTGAGAAAGCTGACTTAAGAGTTATGGGGAAACAATGGATAAAAGAAAACTATTCAGCATTCTACAAAGGCAGGCCATGGGGTAGTGTTTTTTTGTTTTTGTTTTTGTTGTTGTTTTTAAATGGTCTAAGTGCTTTTATGCATCTCCTCTACTCCCAAAACAAAGGCAAAGAACAGCTAGCATGTCACTGCTTATTTCTATTTTGTCAGCATTTTTACTAAAAGATGCTTTGGTTTTTCTCCTATGTCGCTAAGTTATTTTGTTTCTGAGACCACTGAATATTTCCCCTGAGGAGCCTGAGAAAGCCTCCAGGAACTTTCCTGACTAAGTGCTTCCAGTGAATGGAACACAGGACAAAGAAACCTGAGATCGGTCTTGGATCTGTACATTCTGACAAGTCACATCTATTTTCATTATCATCAGGAAACATTTCTAAAGTGTTTTAGAAAGGCTTAAATACAATTTTTGCTACAAATATAAGGCTACTGAGGTCAATATAAAAATTCTCAGAGATTCACAAGAACTCAAGCTTTCATACTTTAAAATCTCCTAGGAAAAAATATTTGAGATAGGTCTACGTTTTGAGATATAAGTTGGCTATGATAAAAAAAGTGGATTCATTCTAATTGTGACTAATCACATAAGGCACCATAAAAAAATCTTCAAAGCAGTTATATATTGAAACACCTTTTTTTAAAACCATAGTTTGTACCATTTTAAGAAGAATCATGATTGATTATACCACAAGCGGCCTCTTTTTCAGAACAGGTAACAAAGAGTATTGGTAACTATCAATAGCCTCCGTAGAAAGGAGAAAGTTTTTATGGTCTGGTTCCCCCTTCTAAACAGGTGCTTCTCCAGCTCTGGGGTCTAAATAAATAACCAGCTTCTAAGTTTGGTCATTACCCTGCTTTTTCCCTCTCCTCCTACTGGGTTTCTGTTTTCTCCCACCAAAATTCAGCATCATAGAAGCTTAGCTCTGTATCAGAGAACAGACAATAAAATGTAGTCAAGAAAGAATCCCAAGAAATACAGCTTGCAGAGAAAATTCCATTCAGTGCCAGTACACCAAATGATCTTCTGATAAATAAGTGTATCACTGTTGAATCAATTCCACAAGACTTAGCAAGAGGGAACTATATCAGACTACAGAATATTAAAACCTTTAATTGCTAAACAAGTCAATAATTTTGTATTTAGTGTTTTAATTCAAATTAATCAAGGTCTTTATGGTAGTGAGGTAAGGTAATCCAGGAAAAAAACAAACCTTTTTAAAGAGAAGTTAGATTTATGTGAATTGTTACTAAGAGAGGAATCAGTGAAGTGGTAATTTGTACTAAAAAGAAAAGAAAAAAATGGGTCACTAGGGAAAGAAGCAAATCAGTGCACTAAAATCTTGAAAACCATCATCGTCTTGGTGAAAACACATCTTTAAGACTGCACTTAAAAAGAATTCTATTTGATGTATTTTAATATATAGGCATTTAGAAATTTGACTATACATAGATACCTCAGTTTTAAAAAAAATCTATGCCCTGGAGACAAGATTTTTTAATCACTCTGTTGTTCTGACTTTTTAAATGTCCTTTTCTCTCTTTCAGCTGTTTTTTTTTTAACCATAAGAGCTTCCCTATCTTGAAGATATTTAAAAATACTTCATTTTGAAGAAACTATCAAAGGGACATCAGTTGGCACGCATGCTTGGCATCAGGGCACACCAAATGGCCCAATTAAACCATTTGCAGTTTTTGCAATATGCAATTTAAATGTACCCAAGAAATGTCAAATGGTTTCTCATGCAGAATTATCTTTACCAATGAGCTATGCCTCAGGAACTGAGCACATAAATCCCTGCAGATGTTTGCCTCAGACACACACTGGGGGATGTTAGTTACCACACAAGAGAAGAGACTTTTCAAGCTGTACAGGATGGCAAGAAATGTCTTCTTCAGGAGAAGCAGTGTGGCTAGGGGAAATGGCCAACACCTGTCTCTATTATAAAGCGTATTCCCTGCATCAGGCCCTAAAAAACAACAGCAGGAAGAAAGCCTCTGTACATTTTCCTTTCTCTACCAATTCTTCAAAAGACTTCTCAATGTGATAAATTTGAAGGAGAACATTGTAAAGGATAAAAGAGAATGATTAGTAAAATTACAGTCTCAATGTACAGGTTCTCTATTTGAACAAAGAAAATGGCAATAAATTAACAGAAAACAAAAGAGTTGGGCTGGCTCAAAAGGGGCCACCGAGAATAGCAGAAGAGCACTGACTCCACCCTCTCTCCTTTCTCCAGTCTAGGGGTTGGCCTATCTCCGAATGTGGTTCTAAGCCAGGAAGCCCCTAGCTCAGAAGGCAGGAGCTCTAATTAATACCTCACTGCCCTTACTTCCTCTTTGGAAGCTTCTTTCCATTGCTAAGATACCTGTCAGAAACCCTACATAACTTGTTCCCAAGCTGTGCCTGGATCTATGCTCTCAGCTGTACTATCTGCCTTTCTGCTGGGGGCTGGCCCCAGTTCTGTCCAGACCCCTGCCTGCCTCAGTGAAGCTCAACCACTTTATTGGGTCGGATCCTGGGAACACAGTTCTATGCCCCTCTGCCCAAGCTTAATTATTGTCCATGGTTTGGAATGTATAATAACGTCTGATGGAAAATGATCCATTAGGCTTCAAAGGACACAGTGGGCAGAGGAATGAGGGAATTCAGGGGAGGGAGAGGATGACTTGCAAGGCTCTAAGCACCAGCCTAACCCGCAGATACTGGTATTTAAACATGCCTTCTTATAACCTTGGGATATGATGGATAAATTCTAGGGGCTTATACATACTAATATCAGACATTTATTAGATTGATTTTTGTGTGGGAGTAACATGCTTAGGCTGGTGCTTTGGGAATTGGCACGTTTAAGAACTCCTGAAACAACTGTTTTTTAATATTTATACGATTTATATTTTATCAATTATTAATCTAATTGATCAATAGCTGTTTTTTTCATTCATCTCTAATTTTATGTTTAAAGATGCATTTCAGAGTGAGCTGTTTATTTTAAAAAGTAATGTATCTTTAGAGCCTATTAAGATGGCAGAGTAGAAAGACATGTGCTCACTCCCTCTTGCAAGAGCACCAGAATCACAACGAACTGCTGAACAATCATCGACAGGAAGATACTGGAACTCACCAAAAAAGAGACCCCACATCCAAAGACAAAGGAGAGGCCACAATGAGACGGTAGGAGGGGTGCAATCAAAATAAAATCAAATCCCATATCCACTGAGTGGGTGACTCACAAACTAGAGATCAATTATACTACAGAAATCCACCCACTGGAGTGAAGGTTCTGTGCCCCATGTCAGGCTTCCCAACCTAGGGGTCCTGCAATGGGAGGAGGAATTCACAGAGAATCAGACTTTGAAGGCTAGCAGGATTTGAATGCAGGACTTCAACAGGACTGGCGGAAACAGAGACTCTACGCTTGGAGGGCACACACAAAAGTGTGTGTGAATCAAGACCCAGGGGGAAGGAGCAGAGACCCCATTGGAGACTGAACCAGACCTACATGCTAGTGTTGGAGGGTATCCTGCAGAGGTGGGAGGTGGCTGTGGTTCACTGCAGGGACAAGGACACTGGCAGCAGAAGTTCTGGGAAGTATTCCTTGGCGAGAGCCCTCCCAGAGTCTGTCATTAGCCCCAACAAAGAGCCCAGGTAGGCTCCAGTGTTGGGTTGCCTCAGGCCAAACAACCAACAGGGAGGGAACCTAGCCCCACCCATCAACAGTCAAGTGGATTAAAGTTTTACTGAGCTCTGTCCACCAGAGCAACAGTCAGCTCTAACCACCACCAGTCCCTCCCATCAAGCCTCTTAGATAGCCTAATCCACCAGAGGGCAGACAGCAGAAGCAAGAAGAACTACAATCCTGCAGCCTGTGGAACACAAACCACATTCACAGAATGATAGACAAGATGAAAAGGCAGAGGGCTATATATCAGATGAAGGAACAAGATAAAACCCAGAAAAACAACTAAATGAAGTGGAGATAGGCAACCTTCCAGAAAAAGAATTCAGAATAATGATAGTAAAGATGATGCAGGACCTTGGAAACAGAATGGAGGCAAAGACTGAGAAGATGGAAGAAATGTTTAACAAAGACCTAGTAGAATTAAAGAACAAACAAACAGAGATGAACAATACAATAACTGAAATGAAAATTACACTAGAAGGAATTAATAGCAGAATAACTGAGGCAGGACAACGGATAAGTGACCTGGAAGACAGAATGGTGGAATTCACTGCTGCGGAACAGGCTAAAGAAAAAAGAATTAAAAGAAATGAAGACAGCCTAAGAGACGTCTGGGACAAAATTAAATGCAACAACATTCGCATTACAGGGGTCCCACAAGGAGAAGAAAGAGAGAAAGGACCAGAGAAAATATTTGAAGAGATTATAGCCAAAAACTTCCCCCAAATGGAAAGGAAATAGCCACCCAAGTCCAGGAAGCACAGCGAGTCCCATACAGGATATACCCATGGAGGAACACGCTGAGACACATAGGAATCAAATTGGCAAAAATTAAAGACAAAGAAAAATTATTAAAAGCAGCAAGGGAAAATGGCAAATAACCTACAAGGGAACTCCCATGAGGTTAACAGCTGATTTCTCAGCAGAAACTCTACAAGCCAGAAGGGAGTGGCACGATATATTAAAGTGATGAAAGGGAAGAACCTACAACAAAGATTACTCTACCCAGCAAGGATCTCATTCAGACTCAATGGAGAAATCAAAAGCTTTACAGACAAGCAAAAGCTAAGAGAATTCAGCACCACCAAACCAGCTCTACAACAAATGCTAAAGGAACTTCTCTAAGTGGGAAACACAAGAGAAGAAAAGAATCTACAAAAGCAAACCCCCCAAAATTAAGAAAATGGTCATAGGAACATACATATCAATAATTACCTTAAATGTGCATGGATTAAGTGTTCCAACCAAGAGACACAGACTTCCTGAATGGATACAAAAACAAGACCCATCTATATGCTGTCTAAAAGAGACCCACTTCAGACCTAGGGACACATTCAGACTGAAAGTGAGGGGATGGAAAAAGATATTCCACACAAATGGAAATCAAAAGAAAGCTGGAGTAGCAATACTCATATCAGATAAAATAGACTTTAAAATAAAGAATATTACAAGAGACAAGGAAGGACACTACATAATGATCAAGGGATCAATCCAAGAAGAAGATATAACAATTGTAACTATATATGCACCCAACATAGGAGGACCTCAATATATAAGGCATCTGCTAACAGCTATAAAACAGGAAATCGACAGTAACAAAATAATAGTTGGGGACTTTAACACCTCACTTCCATCAATGAACAGATTATCCAAAATGAAAATAAATAAGGAAACAGAAGCTTTAAATGATACAATAGAGCAGATAGATTTAATTGATACTTATAGGACATTCCATCTAAAAACATCAGATTACACCTTCTTCTCAAGTGCCCATGGAACATCCTCCAGGATATATCACATCTTGGGTCACAAATCAAGCCTCAGTAAACTTAAGAGAATTGAAATCCTCTCAAGCATCTTTTCTGACCACAACACTATGAGATTAGAAATGAATTACAGGGAAAAAAACCTAAAAAACACAAATACATGGAGGCTAAACAATACGTTACTAAATAACCAAGAGATCACTGAAGAAATCAAAGAGGAAATCAAAAAATACCTAGAGACAACTGAGGAGGAAAACACGACGATCCAAAACCCATGGGATGCAGCAAAAGCAGTTCTAAGAGGGAAGTTTATAGCTATACAAGCCTACCACAAGAAACAAGAAACACCTCAAGTAAATAATCCAACTAAACAATCACCTAAAGGAACTAGAGAAAGAAGAAAAAAACCCCTCAAAGTTAGCAGAGGGAAAGAAATCATAAAGATCAGAGCAGAAATAAATGAAATAGAAACAAAGAAAACAATAGCAAAGATCAATAAAACTAAAAGCTAGTTCTTTGGGAAGATAAACAAAATTTATAAACCATTAGCCAGACTCATCAAGAAAAAGAGGGAGAGGACTCAAATCAATAAAATTAGAAATGAAAAAGGAGAAGCGACAACAGACACCGCAGAAATACAAAGCATGCTACGAGACTACTACAAGCAACTCCTTGCCAATAAAATGGACAATCTGGAAGAAATGGACAAATTCTTAAAAAGGCATAACCTTCCAAGACTGAACCAGGAAGAAAAAGAAAATATAAACAGACCAATCAAAGTAATGAAATTGAAGCTGTGATTAAAAATTTTCCAGCAAACAAAAGTCCAGGACCAGGTGGCTTCACAGGTGAATTCTATCAAACATTTACAGAAGAGTTAACACCCATCCTTCTCAAACTCTTACAAAAAACTGGAGAGGAAGGACCACCCCCAAACTCATTCTATGAGGCCACCATCACCCTGATACCAAAACCAGACAATGATACTACAAGAAAAGAAAATTAGAGGCCAATATCACTCATGAATATAGATGCAAAATTCCTCAACAAAATACTAGTGAACAGGATCTGACAACACATTAAAACGAACATTCACCATGATCAAGTGGGATTTATCCCAGGTATGCAAGTATTCTTCAATATACACAAATTAATCAACGTGATACACCACAGTAACAAACTGAAGAATAAAAACCATATGACCATATCAACAGATGCAGAAAAGCTTTTGACAAAATTCAACACCCATTTATGATAAAAACTGTCCGGAAAGTGGGCATAGAGGGAAACTACCTCAGCATAATAAAGGCCATATACGACAAACCCACAGCAAACATCCCTCTCAATGGTGAAAAACTGAAAGCATTTCCTCTAAAATCACGAACGAGACAAGGATGTCCACTCTCACCACTATTATTCAACATAGTTTTGGAGTCAGAGCCACAGCAATCAGAGAAGAAAAAGAAATAAAAGGAATACAAATTTGAAAAGAATAATTAAAACTGTCACTCTTTGCAGATGACATGATACTGTATATAGAGAATCCTAAAAATGCCACCAGAAAACTACTAGAGCTAATCAATGAATCTGGTAAAGTTGCAGGATACAAAATTAATGCACAGAAACCTCTTGCATTCCTATACACTAATGATGAAAAATCTGAAAGAGAAATTAAGGAAACACTCCCATTTACCACTGCAACAAAAATAATAAAATATTTAGGCATAAACCTACCTAGGGAGACAAAAGACCTGTATGCAGAAAACTGTAAGACACTGATGAAAGAAATTAAATATGATACCAACAGATGGAGAGATATACCATGTTCCTGGATTAGAAGAATCAATATTGTGAAAATGACTATACTACCCAAAGCAATCTACAGATTCAATGCAATCCCTATCAAATTACCAATGGCATTTTTTACGGAACTAGAAGAAATCGTGTTAAAATTTGTATGGAGACACAAAAGACCCTGAATAGCCAAAGCAGTCTTGAGGGGAAAAAACGGAGCTGGAGGAATCAGACTCCCTGACTTCAGACTATACTACAAAGCTACAGTAATCAAGACAATATGGTACTGGCACAAAAACAGAAACACAGATCAATGGAACAAGATAGAAAGCCCAGAGATAAACCCACGCACCTATGGTCAACTAATCTATGACAAAGGAGGCAAATATATACAATGGAGTAAATACAGTCTCTTCAATAAGTGCTGCTGGGAAAACTAGACAGCTACATGTAAAAGAATGAAATTAGAACACTCCCTAACACCATACACAAAAATAAACTCAAAATGGATTCAAGACCTAAATGTAAGACCGGACACTATAAAACTCTTAAAGGAAAACATAGGAAGAACATGCTTTGATACAAATCACAGCAAGATCTTTTTTGATCCACCTCCTTGAGTAATGGAAATAAAACCAAAACTAAACAAGCGGGATCTAATGAAAGTTCAAAGCTTTTGCACAGCAAAGGAAACCATAAACAAGACAAAAGGACAGCACTCAAAATGGGAGAAAACATTTGCAAACGAATCAATGGACAAAGGATTAATCTCCAAAATATATAAACAGCTCATGCACCTCAATATACAAACAACCCAATCCAAAAATGGGCAGAAGAGCTAAATAGACATTTCTCCACAGAAGACATACAGATGGCCAAAAAGCACGTGAAAAGCTGCTCAACGTCACTAATTATTAGAGAAATGCAAATCAAAACTACAATGAGGTATCACTTCACACTAGTTAGAATGGGCCTCATCAGAAAATGTACAAACACCAAAGGCTGGAGAGGGTGTGGAGAAAAGGAAACCCTCTTGCACTGTTGGTGGGAATGTAAATTGATACAGCCACTATCGAGAACAGTATGGAGGTTCCTTAAAAAACTAAAAATAGAATTACCATATGATCCAGTAATCCCACTACTGGGCATATACCCAGAGAAAACCATAATTCAAAAAGACACATGCACCCCAATGTTCACTGCAGCAGTATTTACAATAGTCAGGTCATGGAAGCAACCTAAATGCCCATCGACAGATGAATAGAGAAAGAAGCTGTGGTACATATATACAATGAAATATTACTCAGCCATAAAAAGTAACGAAATTGGGTCATCTGTTGAGACATGGATGGATCTAGAGACTGTCATACAGAGTGAAGTAAGTCTGAAAGAGAAAAACAAATATCGTATATTAACCCATGTATGTGTAACCTAGAAAAATGGTACAGGTGAACCGGTTTGCAGGGCAGAATTTGAGACACAGATGTAGAGAACAAACGTATGGACACCAAGGGGGAAAACCGTGGTGGGATGGGGATGGTGGTGTGCTGAATTGAGCGATTGGGATTGACATGTATACAGTGATGTGTATAAGATTGATGACTAATAAGAACCTGCAGTATAAACAAAGAAACAAACAAAAAAACAACTAATACTAAAACTTTCTTTGGGTTATTTGTATGGAAATATGTTTCAGGCACATGAAAGTTCTAAAAATCTTGTACGTTCCGGTATAATATTATAAGTCATAATTCTAGTTATTACGTTAAAATGTATATCTCAGAAACAACCAAATTTCCTTGTCATTTGCATTATTATGAACTTGCATCAAATCTTTAACCGTGGTCATTTTTAAGTCTTTTGTCATTTACAGACAGTTCTGGGTGTACTCTGATGCTTTTGCAAAAATGTTCCTAAAAAAGGGTTTCATCTTCAAGGAATTCATGGAAAAGACTCTGACAAGTACAGGTTTCTGGTAACTGACTGTACTGCTGAACTGAATGAATGAGCATTTTCAGAACTCTAATGGAAAACTGATGAATTCATAAAAGTGCTAACAAAAGATCAAGATGAAAAAAAAATTAATTACATGGGACTGAGTGAACTGATGAGGATGATTATAATTTTTGTGACTTTCTGTTTGAGTAAAAAAAAAATATCCCACAAGGAGTCAGAGGCAAAAAATATACAAATCAATTTTCACTACAAAGTAAAGGAGCTGTTACAGTGGACGATTACTGGACTGAATGTCAATATTATGACATAGTATGAGTGTGTTTCGTGTTTGGTAATTGCAATCTTTGCTGCTTTTGTTGTGGTCATCCATTTACAATGCTTGGTGTCAGTTTATTTATCTCTTGTAAAAATAAAATACAGTGTGTGTGTGGAAAAAATAAAGAATGAAATTAGAACAGTCTCTAAGACCATAAACAAAAATAAATTCAAAATGGATTAAAGACCTAAATGTAAGGTCAGACACTATAAAACTCTTAGAGGAAAACATAGGAAGCACACTCTTTGACATAAATCACAGCAAGATCTTTTCTGACCCACCTGCTAGAGTAATGGAGATAAAAACAAAAATAAACAAATGGGACCTAGTGAAACTTAAAAGATTTTGCAGAGCAAAGGAAACTATAAACAAGATGAAAAGACAACCCTCAGAATGGGAGAAAATAATTGCAACTGAATCATCGGACAAAGGATTAATCTCCAAAATATATAAACAGCTCATGCAGCTCCATATTTAAAAAACAAACATCCCAATCCAAAAATGGGCAGAAGACCTAAATTGACATTTCTCCAAAGAAGACATACAGATGGCCAAGAGGCAGGTGAAAAACTGCTCAACATCACTAATTATTAGAGGAATACAAGTCAAAACTACAATGAGGTATCACCTCACACCTGTTAGAATGGGCATCATCAGAAAATCTACAAACAATAAATGCTGGAGAGGGTGTGGAGAAAAGGGAACCCTCTTGCACTGTTGGTGGGAATGTGAGTTGATACAGCCACTATGGAGAACAATATGGAGGTTCCTTAAAAAACTAAAAATAGAACTACCATACGACCCAGCAATCCCACTACTGGGCATATACCTAGAGAAAACCATAATTCAAAAAGACACATGCACCCCAATATTCATTGCAGCACTATTTACAATAGCCAGTTCATGGAAGCAACCTAAATGCCCATCGACAGACAAATGGATAAAGAAGAGGTGGTACATATATATAATGGAATATTACTCAGCTATAAAAAGGAACGAAATTTGTTCATTTATAGAGACATGGATGGACCTAGAGACTGTCATACAGAATGAAGTAAATCAGGAAAACAAATATCGTATATTATCATATATATGTGGAATCTAGAAAACTGGTACAGATGAAATGGTTTGCAAGGCAGAAATAGAGACGCAGATGTGGAGAACATATGTATGGACACCAAGGGGGGAAAGCAGGGGAGGGGTGGTGGTGGTGGGATGAATTGGGAGATTGGGAATGACATATATACACTATTATGTATAAAACAGATAAGTAATAAGCTGCTGTATAAAAATAAAATAAAATTCAAAAAAATAAAAATAAATAGAAAGTAATGTGTTTTTGAGTATATTCATACCAATTTAGCATGCATAGCATTTAACAGAATTAATGTTATTAATAAGAGTCTTCTCGTAAAAATAAAGTGAATAACATTAATGCAGGCTTTATCATGTATAGCATACTCAATTATATAAAACACTACAGTAATGTCATTCTGCCAACCACATAAGTCTGGGCCACAGCACTAATGATTTTGCTCAGTGGTATCTTCTTCCTGCCTCTTAGACCTGGAGTCAAGATGAAGCCTGAGCTAAAAAAGTAGAATAAAAGGAAGCTCTTATATTTGTATACTATTTTAACTATTTACTTGGAAAGACATTTGTAGGGTTAAATATCTCTAAATATGTTGATATTATCAACGTTGTTCCAAACAGCTATAAATTTTAGTTATTTAAAATGTTTAATATGAAACTTTTTTATAATCAACAGAACCCCATATCTATCAATACTTAGTAGAGTTTATTGTATTCAGCTGGATTTCACTGCCAGGTGTAAGTACCTTGAATTCTATCATTTTTGCTCACTCACAGATATAATATTTCCAAATTGTAAGTAACATTCTTTTTTGACTTCATAAAGGACATGACATTTTGACTTCCAGGGATAGTAACTAATTTAAGAATGTTCGCTCCTGAATCATATTTCCCTTTCTCTGCATTTTCCTGAGCCCACTTCCTAGATTTGATTCATTGATGTAGTACTTTCACCTAGTACAGACCGATGCCTTCCATGAGGTAGGCATTAGCCATCTGCCTCTTTCATCTCTCCAGAAGGTTGGAGGGACTTATACTGCTTTGAGTCAATCATCCTCAGAGCAGAAAAGGTGATACAAAGTAGACTTCAAAATAATAAACTTTTTCCATTGTAATTCTTATTCATTATAGCTAAACACTAAAACAAGTCTCACTGAAGAAAAATTTAAGAATTTTAAAAATAATATGACAAATAAAAGTGATCTCTTGGTTAATATCCTATAGGCAGTTATTTTAAAGAGGGTTTAATAATATTTACCACTCATAGGAATCTGCATACATATTAAATGTATGCAGATTCCTATGAATAACTGAATAAATGGTAACCTATAAGTCAAGACTTTTCAGTGAAATAATACTTGTCAGTGGCGCCAGTACCTTTAAATCTAATAAATGTATCTTTTGGGATCATAAATCCCTCAGGATAAAACTCTCAACAACTGGATGCTCATTAAGCATTATTTGGTCCTTTCAAGACAGATGAAATGCCACATTTACTCAACAACAGAAAGAAACTAATCACTGTAAAAACTTCCTTCTTTAATATAAAACATGTGTAACTGCAAAACATTCTTATCCATGAGAAATGTCCTCAGTTCTGTACAGCATATGTGTGTATATTATATGTATTCTAAATGAAAGATTATTCAAACTACACATTCTTCAGCAGATTCTCTCACCATCACAATATATAAGCCCAAAGTAACTAACATTTCCATTTCTGCAAAAGGCAGAATTTGGTCAACTAAAAATTATAATGCCTTGAATTTCTGCAAAGGAATGTAACTCCTTTCTTCTACAAAGTCAGATAAAAGTACACACAGGCACCCCAAAGGGAGAGTAAAGCCACATTCTTTCTAACTCAGGCTGTCACTTCAATCAAAGGTAACTTCCAGTTATTATGAGTTTGAATAAAAGACAATAAAAATGTATCTATAAAAATTTATACCGGGACCTCCCTGGTGGTGCAGTGGTTAAGAATCCGCCTGCCAATGCAGGGAACACAGGTTCGAGTCCTGGTCCAGGAAGATCCCACATGCCGCAGAGCAACTAATCCCGTTTGCCACAACTACTGAGCCTGTGCTCTAAAGCCCGCGAGCCACAACTGCTGAGCCTGCATGACACAACTATTGAAGCCCGCAAGCTTGGAGCCCATGCTCCGCAACAAAAGAAGCCACCGCAATGAGAAGGCTGTGCACGCAACGAAGCGTAGCCCCTCTCGCCACAACTAGAGAAAGCCTGTGTGCAGCAAGGAAGACCCAACGCAGCCAAAAATAAATAAATACATAAATTTATTTTTAAAAAAATTTATACCATGACTATATAAAATTATGTGTATCTTAGACTTCTTTCTTTAAAAACTTTTAACCTGTTTTTAAAATTGAAGTATAGTTAAGTTACAATGTTGTGTTAGTTTCAGATGTACAGCAAAGTGATTCAGTTATTATACATATATATTATTTCAGATTCTTTTCCATTATAGGTTATTACGAGATTTTGAATATAGTTCCCTGTGCTATACAGTAGGTCCGTGTTGTTTATCTATTTCATATATAGTATGTATATGTTAATCCCAAACTTCTAATTTATCTCCCCTTGCCACCACTATCCCCTTTCATAACCGTTAAGTTTTTTATCTGTCTGTGAGTCGATTTCTGTTTTGTAAATAAGTTCATTTGTATTATTATTTTTTTAAGATTACACATGTAAGTGATATCATATGATATTTGTCTTTCTCTGTCTGACTTACTTCACTTAATATGACAATCTCTGGGTCCATCCATGTAGACTTATTTCTGAAATGTGCTGGCTAGCCTATTTGAAATAATTCAAACTTCAGATATGAAAGAACAAACAGTTCTTGTAAAGAATAATCTTAGGTTAAGAAGAGTTCTTTGTGTTTGTAGGACAGTCTGTACCCAGTAAATATGAACTCAGAAAGGAATCATAAATAGTATTACAATTTGTTATATACTTTTTTAAATTAATTTTTCAATATATATGAAAATAGATAAACAAAAGATAGACAACTAAGGGCAGAAGAGTAAATCTACTTAGTTCAGCATGCCACACTACCTTCTAACCCATTTTTCTTAAGTGTGAAGCTTTAAGAACCCCTAAAATACATCAGCATATAGAAACCCAAGAACTATCAAAATTATTGTCATCTGGGGCTTCCCTGGTGGCGCAGTGGTTGAGAGTCCGCCTGCCGATGAAGGGGACACGGGTTCGTGCCCCGGTCCGGGAAGATCCCACATGCCGCGGAGCGGCTGGGCCCATGAGCCACGGTCACTGAGCCTGCGCGTCCGGAGCCTGTGCTCCACAACGGGAGAGGCCACAACAGTGAGAGGCCCGGGTACCGCAAAAAAAAAAAAAAATATTGTCATCTTCTGTACCCATCAGAGAAATTAGCCAACGTCTTAGGGAGGAACGCATCTTCAACAAATGACCCAGAATATACTGACTTGAGCCCTACTACCAAATTTCTGCTTTAAAAAATCTAAACCCTTGAAAACTGAAAAATCGAAATCATTACCTTGATTTTTCTTTTAAAGAATTATTTCTATTTTCTCACCTTGATGCTTTCTCACCATGTTTCTTGTCCCCTTTCTCACAGCTTATCAGTGGTCGTTAAACAGGCAGTACCTTAGCCTTATAAAATAGGACCATAGACTGAAATGAAATTAACTATGCTGTTTAAAGTATTTGAATTTATATATTTAAACATACGATTATGGAAAGCTTAAGCCTTCTAATTGTTCCAGGGAAAATTTAAGCATTTCTCCTCTACAGCCCACTATAACAGTCCATAGTACCCAGCTTCTAGTTCCCTAAAATATTTATTTACAGACCTATCTCCCCTGTTAGACTAGACATTTCATGAGGGGAAGACTCTACCTTATCATCACCTCTCTGCTCCCAGGGTCTAAAATAGTGGCTAGAACACACAGGGCACTCAATAAATGTTCAATGAATTGATTTTATATACTTTGGCCCAGATACTTGTCATTTACATATTCTGCTGACCATGTGGGATAGGCATTGAGCTATACTGCTCAAAATTTTAGCAGGAAATCACAGAACAAATTCTCCCCAAGTGTAATCAATATCCTTGCCTTTTTCATGTTGGTGACTTCAAGTATGTAAAGTTACAGCCATCTATATACCATAAGAAGGTAGAGCCTCTTAATTCAGAATATGTACACAAATATATTTTTGACTCTGTAGCATACAGTAATAACTTTAAGATTAAACACCTAATTGTGAAAAAAAGAGCTGTTCTTGCCAGAATCCAAGTCCTCTGAAAGTAGCCAATACTGTCTTATTAATTAGTAAGCTAATGGAAATGTTGCCAGAATTTCTTTCAGCGTCTAGAAAACGGAGTCTGCAATGTGCAAAGTCTTCAGTGATTTGTTTTTGTAAATAGCGGTGTAATAAACCCAAGGAGGCCAAAAAAAGCAAATTTTTAAAAAATAAATATTCATTTGCTATCAAGATGGATATGACCTTTTTACCCAAGCCTACTACTGACAATCCAGAAAGACTATGTGAAGTAGTCATTCATTTATCTTAATTGCATTTGCAGGTACTTCCACAACTCGAGGTTTAAAATGCCCTCAATTTTGCATCCCTGTGGCTTTTCTATAAGGAATCACATTATTTTACCCACGTACTTTATTATTTTTCTGACCTTCCAAGAAAATTCAATAATATAAATCTACAAAATGAAATAATACTCAAGAATTCTACTTTCCTCCCTCAGCGTGCCTGAACAAAACCTTCAGATTTACATTCATTGTATCGCGTGGGGATTGTATGAAGAGGCACCATTGTGGGGTTCAGAGCTGCGCATGCTCTGAAGTCAAACTGTTTGAGTCCCGGGCTGGAGCACTGATGACTGGTTTTAAGACACTGGGTCAAGTTATCTCAATTTTCTTAGCCTCAGTCTTAAATCTACAACATGGAGATCATTTAGCAACCATCACATTGTTTTCTTCAAGTGACTAAATGAATTAATTCGTGTAAAGTGCTAGGACAATGCTTGTGACACATTAAGAACTCAATGAAAGTTTATTATTATTATATATCAATATGGATCACTGTTTTAAAATTAAGCTGCTTGGGAAAATGAATATTGTATATATGTTCAAAGCCTGCTTTCTCTGTTTTGATTCAGATACTGTCTTAAGAGTTTAGGTATTTCACTTAGATGAATTTCACTCTCACAAAGTATAAGAAATCTATGGCATTAGGTTTCCAGGATTCAGACTAAGTCAGGACCCAATGCCCTTTTTTAAAAATCTGGAAATTTCTGTAATCTCTTATGCATGGTACAAGATTAAAAAACTTGAAATAGAATGGTGCTTGTTTCCATGTATCTGGTTACACTCCTGCAGTTCATGCCTACTAGTCTTTATATAAATATTTTTAGTCTAGTTCTTTAATTACACAGGGAGGGTTGGGAATGGGGGAAGAGTTTCATGCAGGACATAGCATATCACTTAGTTTTCAAAAACAAATAAGATTTCAATAGTAAACATGGCAGACAGTTTGAGCTATGTCAGGTTCACAGACTGGAGAGAAGTGGGCAAGCCATTCAGAGCGTAACAACTAATCAGACTGCCTAGTGAAGCATATACACTAGTGAAGAGGTGGTCAATAAAGCGGGAAAGGCCAGGACCAAACCCCAGAGGGCCTTGACTAACTGGCTGAGTCTGGAATTCATTATCCAGGTGACGATGATCGTTGGTCTTGGATAGTTGGAATTCCAGGTAGGATTGTCTATAGACACTGGAAATGATGAAGCTCTGATTCTATGAGGAATTCCCTTCTAACACAGGGACTGGTACCAACTTCGCAAAGAGAGATGGGGTGAGTAATATGGGTGGCTGGGAGTCATGATCCATTTCTACCCCTCCTCCATGTGCCTCATCTGCAAGTCCTATCAAACTATCTCCAAATATATCTCAAGTCCACAGGCTTAGGACTCACCATATTCACTACCACCTCAATGTCCAAGCTACTAGCATCTCTTTTACTGCCCAAATAGACTTCTAAGGGGTCTTTTGGATTCCAATTTGCCCTATTCCTTTCCACTTTCTACGACTTATTGATTCTTCACAGTGCAACCAACATAATATTTTAAAGTGGTAACTGAAGGCCTTTTAACAATTTGCCTGTGACACTTCCATTAAAATCTATGTTCTTCTTCATAGCTCTTCACTCACGATACATTCTACCCACATATATATTTTTTCACTTACTCTTCATACCGAGCTCTTTCCTGTCTCAGGAAATACTATTCCTTCTTTATGGAGTGTTCTTCGATCACCACCAAATCATTTCAGAGCTGGCTCCTTTCCAGCCATAGCATCTCAACTTTAAGATTTTCTCCTTCCCCATTCAGAGGGGTTCCACTGTTATTCTCTGACATAGCATCTTTTCTTTTCTTTAAAGTACTTTCTGCAATTTAGAGCTATTCTATTTTTGGTTTACCAGTGTGTATGTTAAAGTGTATATATGTCTACGTGTGTGTGTGCGTGCACGTTTTATGTGTGTGATTGATTGATTTGGGATTTTTGTTGTTTGTTTCCCATACTAAGCTATAAATTCTATGAGGGCAGAAACCACATCTGTACCAGAATAAAGTAGGCACTTAATAAATACTTAATGAATAAAATAGATGAACAAAGACTAAAAAAATGAATGAGATTTTAAAATAGGAGAATCATTAACCAAACAAAGGAGAAGTCATAGGAACATATGCTATTTTCAAAGTAAAAGGAGAAAAGGATCAAAGAAACTGCTTAGGAAGATAACACTTTAAATAGATAAGAGTCATGTTCCAGGTACCACACGAGGTGATTTACATTGGTTATTTCCTTTAATCTTTGAAGTAATTCTTAAAGGCAATGGGCCTGATAGCTCACTTTTGCCCCTCTAGATCCATTCTCCATTCTTTTCCCTGTGTAGTAAAAATCTAACCTTGGCCTTTGTCCTTGGCTTATGGGAAGTAATCTCTGTACCCTGGAAAAGTTAAGAGTATCTACAATTGCCTGGGAGCCTTGAGTCATGCTGGATAGTCTAACTATGATTTAGGGTAGGGGTTGACCATGACAGAGAAAAACAACAATAGGATTTAGGGTGGGTGCTTTGGGTCACATAGTGTCAGTCAACCCAGAGACTGAGACCAACCACATGGGCAATCAATCAATCTTGCCTATGTAATAGAGACTCGATAGGAATTCAGAATGCCAAGGCTCCGGTGAGCTTCCCTGGTTGGCAATACTATGTGCATACTGTCACAACTGGTGCCAGGAAAATAATGTGTCATAATGTGACTCCATAAGGACAAGATAATAGAAGCATTGCATTTGTACTTTCTCAGACGCTGCTCTATGTGCTTCATCCACGGGCCGATTTTAATCAGTATCTTTTCCCTATAATAAACCATAACTGTGAGTATAAGAGCTTCCAGTAGGTTTGTGAGTCCTCCTAGCAGACTATCAAAGTTGAAGGTAGTTTTGAGAACCCCCTCCCCAAAATGCCGTTGGAGGCAGAGGTGCGGGCGGTTCCCTCTGACTCTGTAGTTGGCTTACCCTCTTGCATCCACCATGATCTCTGACTTGGGAGCTGAACCGTATGGATTACACAAATGAGCTCAATCTTTAACTGAAGGTTGAGTACAGCCAATGAGGAGCCCAGATGAAGGCTAGAGAGAGGGAGGAGAGAGAAGCTGGTATTTATTCATGTGGTTCCCTCTCAGCAGGACTGCCTCAGATTGGCTGTGCCCCCCTTTGATAGAAAGTCACTGCTTCTCTTAAGGCAAAATGTTCTACATGATTCCATTAACTCTTCCCTCCCTTTCTCCCTTTGGCTGGAAAAGGAAGATGCAGAAGTGAAGGTGAGTGACAGCAGTTTCAATGGATTCCTGCACATCCTCCCCTTGTTACTCCTCAATATCCCACATAGTTTCATAATTAGTCCTTCTATAAAAAAATCCTTCTCAATTTTTCCTAAACTGAAGAGGTCTTTTTTTTCTTACCCTGTCAGGAGCCTCACTCATACAGGAAAGCACTATAACATTTTACAGATGAAAAAAACAGAGCCTCAAAGAGGTAAAAAGAACTTGTTTAAAGTCACATACTAAGGGTAAAAGTGAGACTGGAGCCTGTATTTGTCTAACAGCAGAGCATATGCTCTTTCCATGACAACAGGCAGAAGAAAAATTGACAAAGGGGATAATGAAGGAAAAGCAAGGGAATAAGCAGAGAACCAGGAAGATGCATGGTCACAGTTTCTAACAGAATTTCAGCAAGAGATTGAGGATGGGGTGGGGAGCAGTGTGAAGATATAAAATCCTTCAAAGAAGGCTGAGTGCTTAGTAAACCCTGGATTAAACCAATGTGACACCAGGACATTTGAAGAGTAAAAAAATAAATACATAAAAAATAAATAAATAAATAAATAAAATTATGTAAACATTATGCCAGTCAGTTAAGCGTGAAGAATAGAGTGTGTGAGTGTGTGTGTATGTGAATCAGTAAATGCATACATACTTACATACATACATACAAATGCACATACATAAAAAGACCATAGGGAATATAGAATAAGAGAAGGAAAGTGTGTGAGAAGGCAGATGGCAAAATTTGTTTCATGTATCACTAATAATTTTGCAGAAATGTCTGTGACTGATGGGCAGCATTTTTCATTGTGGAAAAGGAACATTTCATGATAAACTCTGGCAGAGAAAAATGTATTCTGTATGAAATAATTTCTCACATTTCCAAGCTGGTTTAAATTAATATGCAAAAAGCAGCAAGAAGAAAAAAGATTGATTTTCATATTTTTATGAAATCAATATGCAGCTTAAATTTGTCACTTTATCCATATTTTGTAAAACAGTACTACTTTCCAGTTCCAGGGGGTAAAGTGACAGAAAGCACAAGGTATAGGCTCTAAAACTGAGCAAAGATTCTTAAATTAAACAAAAAAAAATTTTAAGAAAAAACATCAAACAATAAATTATGATCTCTCCAAGTTATTATTGTTTTTATATTTTTAATAGCATATATATCAACTTCAGGCAACTGAAAGATAAATCTCAGTGTTATCAAAAGCAATTAAAAAGATCCCTTTAATTTCCAACTAAAATTTAATATAGACAATAGCAATGTTGAAAGACACCCTATTCTCCAAACTTTAAACTTCCCAGAACAAACAGTGAGGTCATTCTAATTTTAGAAAAGACATCTCAGAAGTCTAACTCAAATCCCTTTTGTTCTTTTGTTCATTGAATTAATGGGCTAATCAGGCGGTGAAGCCAGCTATCTCTCTGCTGATAACAATAAAAGAGGAATTCCTTGAGAGAGTAGTTTTTTACTCAGCTTTCAGTCTGGTACTCAGCCATGACAGAGGCTGGGTGCATGGATACTCTCTCGCAAAGTAGAATGGATGCTATACCAGGAGGCAAGAGGTCTGCTCAGCAAATGATTTCTTTTGCAACCTAAGCAAAGAACCTCACTATTGTTTTTCTTTAATCTCTTCTTTAAATTGAAGGGACTGGACTAGATCTGGTAAGGCAAATAGATTCCTTACCTTTTACCAACGCCTTTTTACTGGTAATGACGGCTGAGCATGTAAGAAAGAGGCTTTGTGCTCAGTAGGAAGGAGCACTTTGATCTATTAGCAATGTCTGCGGATGGGTAAGCTGCAATAGGCAACTTGTTTAGTTCCTAGACAATTGTTAGATGTCCTTTGAACACAAACATTTGGTACAATTAGGATTAATAATGAACTAGTCTATAACAATAGGCCATAAAGAACACTGGACTTGAGTTTTTTTGTCTATAAAATTAGAAAATTATAGTGAATAACATAACATCTAAGGTCTCTTATAACTAGAACATTCTGTGCTTCTAGGTAGAAAAGATTCTGAAATGTGTCTTAATTGCTATTTGGAGATTAATAATTATAATGAACACTGATGATTATATTGACCAATGTTAAGTAGCATTTAGATTCTAAACATATAGATATACAAAGCAGTGATTCTCCTGGGACCCTAGCTGTACTTCTCACTAATCCCCTCCCAGTTACCATTTAGGGCCCAGATGTCCAGGGGAAATGGGGCCATCTGGAACTGGTCTCCTTCCTGGAGAGATAGCTAAGGTGGAAAGACAGCCGCACCAATTTCAAAGAAACAACCTTTAAATCTGTCTAGAATGTACTATTGAACGAGTTTCCAGGGGCAAAGACAGGACGATGTCCCCCTAAAAGTTATTTTCTATTTGCAAATATATGATGAAACAAGTCACATTTCTGTCTCTAGTACAGTCGTCCTGGAAGTTTCACATCCAGCATCTCTGCCATCCCTACCCTTCTCCAAAGATAGTCCATATGTAACAGAAGAGAGGTGATAAATATTACCCAGAAGCTCACAACACAGATTTGTAGGTTGAAAGGAAAACAGTTTTTAGCAAAAGTGGTTCACATTTTTGTCTGAAATATAAAACTAGATGTAAAACTATAGTGAAAAAAGCACCTGCCAATGGGTAAAGTCCAAAGAAACTTTGAAAAATGAAAAGAAAGCTATAAATTCCATTGGAAAAAATAGTGAGCAACACAAAACTGTAAAGGGTTGCAGGCTCCACCTCAAAAGGCAGCCTCTGCATCTGAAAATGACAGCATTGATATGCTACAAAACATTCCACCAAAGTTTGAAGCAGCATATCCCATGGTGGCACTGCTGATAACTGTCATGGCAAATAGTGATCAGCATTCAGTTGATGAATAATAGTTTAGGGAAGTAATTATATATGGAGGTGATGGTTAGAAAAATCTATTTTTTGTTGTTAAATAAAAACATTATCTGACTAGAAAGGAACTGGTGATTGGAGAATTTTTACCAAGAAAATAAGAAAATTTGGTCAAAACTTAGCCAGAGCAAATTGTTTTTGCAAACTAGACTTTAACATGTCTGCCACATTGAGCCTCACTGGGGAAATACTGAGTGTAAAGTGATTTTCCCCAATGAGTGTGGACTCCTGATTCACTGGGGATTCTAAAAGTCTCTGCTGCACCATCATAGCCACACTGAAGGAGCCTTGGACAACAGGCATATCATATAATATTTTAACTAAACCCCAGATAGAACAAACCTACATTTCTTGGTTGTATATATAAATAGACTTATCTTCAAATTTCAGTTAAGTAATTAAAAATGATTACCTATTTGATATTTTTCTTGACACTATTGTTAATTCAAGTCCCACAACTTAAATCTCAGATCAGAAAAAATCATGAGTTTAAAAACATTTGTACTTTTTAGTTTTTAAGTAAATGATGCTATGTATTACTAAAAGTTTATAACATATGAAGAACTCTTACAACTCAACAACAAAAAACCAAACAACTCATTTCAAAATGGGCAAAGAACTTCAATAGACATTTCTGCAAAGAAGATATACAAATGGCCAAAAAGCATACGAAAAGATGCTTAAAATAATTGGGCATTAAAGAAATACAAATCAAAGCTATAAGATACTACTTCATACCTACTAGAATGTGGAAAATCAAAAAAATGAAAATAACAAGTGTTTGCAAGGATGTAGAGAAAGTGTAACCCTTACATACAGCTAGTGGGAATGTAAACTAGTACAGCCACTGTGGAAAACAGTTTGGTGGTTCATTAAAAAGTTAAACATAGAATCACCATGTAACCCAGCAATTCCACTCCTAGGTATATACCCTCCAAAACTGAAAATAGGTACTCAAACAAATACTTGTACATGAATGTTCATAGCAGCACTATTCACAACAGCCAAAAGGTAGAAACAATCCAAATGCCCATAAGTGAAGAATGAATAAAAAAAATGTAGATATGCATACAATGGAATATTATTCAGCCATAAAATGGAATGAAGTACTGACACATGCTACAACGTGGATGAGCCTATAAAAAATTACGCTAAGTGAAAGAACCCAGACACAAAAGGTCACATACTGTATGATTCCATTTATATGAAATATGCAGAGTAGGTAAATTCATAGAGATAGAAAGCAGATTGGTGGTTGTCAAGAGCTAGAGCAAAGGGAAGAACAAGAAGCGATTACTTAATGGGTTTAGGGTTTTCTTTTGGAATAGTGAAAATGTTTTGGGACTTGATGTAGGTGGTAGTTGCACAACACCGTGAAGGCACTAAATTCCACTTACACTGGACACTATAAAATGGTTAATTTTATGTTATATGAATTTCACTTCATTTTTTTAAGTTTATAGCAGACTTCCCAAGACTTTGTCGATGATAAGTACCCATAAAAAATGATGGGGTCATTACAAATGAGTGAACGAATTTTAAAAGGAAATATTGCCCACTGCCAAACCTGGGACAATGTGAGAATCACAATGAATAATGATGGTTATGACTCACTGTGGGGAAGATGAATCTACTAGTCCCTTACTGGTACTAAACAAAAAGGGAGAAGAGAAAACTATTCCTTATAAGAGCTAAGGGCCAGCTAATAAATATACTGTTGGCCCTCTGTATCCACGGGTTCCACATTTAGAATCCATGGTTGGTTGAATCCCTGGATTATGGAACCTCCAGCAGCTTGAGGGCCAACAGTGCTATGCCATCTTATATAAAAGACTTGAGCATACAAATACTTTGGTATTTGTGGGGTGGGGGAGGGAGGTCCTGGGACCAGTCCCTCATGGATACTGAAGGACAACTGTAAAAGGAATGATAGAAATGACCGTTGTGCAACATCATAATAGTACTTGATTCAGGCAAGAATCTTCAATGAATGCTAGACCTACTGCATAAGAGTTTATAAGGAATAGAATATTTAGACAAAACATATTACTTAATACCAAAAAAAAGTTAATGTTACAGTGGATAAACATGGCAGATACTACCTTTGCTAAGGGATCAATCTTGACATCACTAAAACTGAGGCAAACTGACATTGTGTGCCTCCTGATATGAGGTACTAAAGTTGTATTACTCTCAAAATGCAAAACCTCAATCCAATCATGAGGAAACATTAGAAAAACCGAAAATAAGGGAAATGATACAAAATTCAAAACATGTCAGTGTCATGAAAAACAGTAGAAAGATACCTGACAACTAAAGGCAATGTGTGATGCTCAATTGGATTCTTAGTTAGGACAGAGAAATGGCTAACACGAACACTATTAAAACAATTGATAAAACTTGAATATGGACTATACATTAGATAATAGCATTGTGCTGTTGTCAAAAATCCTGAATCTGATAGTTGTACTATGATTATATAAGAGAAACGCTTCTTAGAAAGGACTTAGTGCTAAAGGGTCATCATATCTACAATTTACAATCATGTTGGTCAGCAATAATGATAGCAATAAAAATGACAACAATGTGTGTGTGTGTGTGTGTGTATGTGTGTGTGATGTGTGTGCACATATATAGAGAGAGGGAGCAAGCCAAAATGCTATCAATTGTTGTGCGTATTTGGGAATTCATTGTACTATCCTTGCAGCTTTTCTGTAAGTTTGGAATTTTTTACTTAAGAACTAAATTTTTAAAAATTGTGTTTCTGAAATAAGTTTAATTTCGTTCAAGCCTATATGGTTACACAGATCAGAGACTATGTTCATAGCCATACTATCTCTTTTTTTTTTTTTTTTTTTTTTTATGCAGTACGCGGGCCTCTCACTGTTGTGGCCTCTCCCTTTGCGGAGCACAGACTCCGGACGCGCAGGCTCAGTGGCCCTGGCTCATGGGCCTAGCCACTCCGCGGCATGTGGGATCTTCCCGGACCGGGGCACGAACTCCTGTCCCCTGCATCGGCAGGCGGACTCTCAACCACTGCGCCACCAGGGAAGCCCCATACTATCTCTTAATTGCCATTTTCCTCTTAGAAGCATGGCAAACGGAAATGAGAAATCCCATTTGCTTATCAAGTCTATCTGCTTGCCAGTGTGAGATTATTCCCCAAGGCATCACTTTTACTGCTATTTTGGGTCCACTTTTAGGAGGCTCAAATGTGTGGGATTCCACCATTCCCTTGAGAGGTATCTTCTCTTAACTGTCGCTTGCTGAAATAGAGGTCTTCCTTAAATGCTTCCTTAGTTGTGCCACCAATTATGTAGCAGAACTTGCTGCTCAGGAAGATAATTCTTATTTCCAATGGTCTGTACACCAACCTCCTTTAATTATTAACCTCTGTCTTCTTTGTGATTTTGACTATTGAACTATAGTCTCACAAAACATCAGAGCTGAAAGGGACCTCAGAGACAACCAGGTTTAATCCCTTCATTTTTTAGGTAAAGCACAGGGTCCAGAAAGTTTAAATGACTTACCCAAACTAAGACATTAAGTTTAGGTCAGAGTGAGAGTAAGAAACCTGGTCTATTCATTCCCTGACCTGTAATCTCTCCACCTACATGATGCCTCATCAAAGGGTTCAGGGTCTTTCTTTTAACTGATTTCCGCCTTAAATGTCTGAGAAAAATTAGAGAATACTAATTTGCTTTTCATAAACACTACACGTACAATAATCTTTCAAAGCAACGTTTATTTCTAACAAAGCTGAAAGAGCTTTATTTCTTAAGGTTCAGAGCAAAACCCAGTTAATCCTGGTCCCATGTAAAATACATGGACCCATGAAGCATATCTTTAGTTCTCTCATTTTTGAACATAGTTCTGCCTAAATGTTTGTTCCTCTGCCAGCTATCTAGAATTCTCTGAACAGCATTTATCACACTCTGGAAAGGGAAGTTGGCTCATGGAGATTTCATCTACACAGGCACTGCTGGAAACCAACATTCTAATATTCTTGCTAATGAGGCTTGATTACAAAAGAAGAGGGTAACAGAGTCCCAATTTTTCTTAAAATACAACTTTTTTTACTTCCAGAAACATTTGAATGTTTGTTTTTCCTTCCACTTCTGATTCTGACCAAGATTGCAATCCCATATCAAATTTCAGCAATAAGGGTAGTTTTGTAGTCCTTTTTGCTACAACCAAAAAACAGAAATGCTGAAAATCTCAAGAAACCCTATTCGTATAGAATCCGTAAGAAAAAAGAAATCTGGGGGAATTCTGGGGCAACATACAGGTGACTGATAAGAAGTATTCAATGGAAGGACAAAAATCAAAGGCCAATTAGAGTGGAATGGAAAGATCAGGGGAAGTCAGGAAGTAAAGACAATGGCTCTAAGGCAATGTTCTCAAGAATTTTGATTCTAATGGCAGCAGAAAATTCTAGCAGTTATATTTTTAAATAGCTTGCTTCCAAACTCTTAAAAGTTTTCTTGATATACATCATAAATCTTTATTAGTAGTGGCCAAATCTGATGGTCAATATTTTGTTTTCCTAATACTCAAAATCGCATGAGCATTACAACAGCTAGCCACTCCATTCTTCTTTGGGTTTCCCTAACACTGAGGTCTTCTGGCTGCCTTCTTGCTGGTTGTTCATTCTTCTCCTCCCTTGGCAGCTGTTCCACTTTCAGTTCACATTAAATGATAGACGGCCGCACGTCAGATCTCCGGACCTCTTTGTCTCTGTACACTCCTTCCCCAGGAAGTTTCATCTAAGGACAAGTGGATGACTTCCAAATTTGTATCTTCAACTCTGACTTCTCCTCTGGGAGCTATGCTCATACATCCAAAATGGGATGTGGCCATTATCTAGCTAAAAGGCAACCCAAGCTTAACTGGCTGTTCTGGAACGCACAGAGAAAAAAAAAAATGAATGCTATACTTTTATTTACAGCCAGTGAAATTGTTCTCCCCAGCCTTCTACCTGCTAGCTGTAAGAAAATCACATGAACAAAACATCTTACCTAGTTTAAACTTGGCCTAGTCTGATAGTTGGAGAGATCCTTCAGATAATATTTAATTTCTCTCAAGGAGAAAAAAGAACACTTGGTTCTTCAAATATCTGCCCTCATGACATTGGTGGGAGGGGTACACTGGCTTTCATGATGATCCTTTTATGTACTAGCTCTTTGCTACTCAAATTGTGGTCTGTGACCATCGGCATTGATATCACCTGGGAGCTTGTTGGAGATGCACAGCCCCAGTCTACACTCCAGCCCTACTGGATCAGGATCTGCATTTTAACCAGATCCTTAAGTGATTCACAAGTCTGAGAAGCACAGCAGAGCTGGCATCCACTCTGGATGCCCCTGGATGCTTCTTACCCTGCTGATGTTCTGAGCTGCAATCTATGATTGCTACAATTTTTGTGGGATTTTGGTTGTTTGGCTTGGCTTTTTTTTTTTTTTTTTTTTTGCGGTACGCGGGCCTCTCACTGCTGTGGCCTCTCCCGTTGCGGAGCACAAGCTCCGGACGCACAGGCTCAGCGGCCATGGCTCATGGGCCCAGCCGCTCCGCAGCATGTGGGATCTTCCCCGACCGGGGCACGAACCCGTGTCCCCTGCATCAGCAGGCGGACTCTCAACCACTGCGCCACCAGGGAAGCCCTGGGCTTGGCATTTTTGTGTTTGGTTTTTTTTGTTTGTTTCCGTCTGTTTGCTCAGAGCCTGGCAGTTCTGAGTAGCCCAATCATCCTCACCCCAGCTCCCACTAGTAGCAAACTCTGGAATGACTGACTTGTCCTTCATTCAGTGTGTAGCTCAGGCACCAGCCCAGCCTCTGCTGTAGGGACTCTAGCCATTAGACCACTGTCGCTCAACCCAGCTCCTGTGGCTCAGGAAAGCTAATTCTTTTGGATGACTGTGTGGTGTGGTGAAATTGTTGTGGCATGGTGTAAGAGAGATGGGAGAGTAAAGAGGTGATATGTTACCAGAGACATAAACAATGATTTTATTTACTTAATTCATTCACCCACCTCCAAGAGGGCACTTTAGAAGACACCTCTCCAACCACCTAACTGTCATCTCTCTCCCCTCTTTTCTTCTTATAAATCCTCAGACTAGACCAAATAAAAAGCTTTTCTTTTCCTTCCATGACATCTTATTTTTCTTCCTTCTGATTTACCAAACAGCAGATAGTCTCTTCCCAACTTGGGAAAACTTACGTGAGCTGAGACAGTTGAGCTCAGACGGAATGAGGGAAATCTTATCTCAAGATGAAAGCCTAGCTTGCCATATTTGGTCTAGAAATCCACACCTTAGGGCCTTTGTAGTAATTGTTTCTTCTGATCATTGCATAATTATATATTTATCTCCCTTCAGGGAAGTGAATGAGTAGAACCGATGAGGGTAACATTTTTTTGGTTTTTGCTTTATGCAGTTGAGCAAAATATGAAAGCATTTTAAGCATTTTGCAACATTATGCCTCCATTATATAGGCCAAACAACTCTGGGGGTGGGGCAACTCATTCTTCCTGCACAATCCCACATCTCCCTTATTATCATCACCATCCATCCACCAAGGTAGTTGTACCACAATGTAGGAGTCATGCTTAAATCATATTTTTCTAAATCCTTTACATACAATCAGTTAGCAGTCCTTTTATGTCTAAATTTAAAATATCTCTAGAATCCTACCATCTCCCACCATCTATTCAGCTCCCATGGAAGTCTAGCCATTAGCTTGTTTCTCCCCTTAACTCCTATCTTTCTCTCACTAATTGTGAATGCAGCACCCTTGCGATTTTTGAAACAGTGAATAAAAATGATATATCCAATAATATCTCTCCCTTAATAAAACCATTTAATGGCCACACATTACAATGAAAATCCAACTCCTTCACGTGGTTTGTAAGATCATAGATGATCTCAGCTCAGGGCACCATTTGGGTCTCATGTCCTACCATTTCCTCTTTGTTTATTACACTTAGGCGCACTGGCCTTTTTCTATCCCTAGGACACATTAACCTCATTCTTGTCTTAGGACCTTTGCATGCTCTGTTCTTCTGCCTGGAACACCACAGCCTAACTGACTCTCTTTTCAACACTGATGTCCGAGCTCAAATGGCACCTTCTCAGGAGGAACCACTTTAATATTGCATGTTAGACTCTTTGTTATTCACCATGCTATTATTGTTTTAACTTTAAAAAAAATTCATACCAATCTCTGGAATCAACTTATTACATACTTGCATGTTTATCATTGCCTATTTATCATCCATCTCCTAAATCTCCCCAACAAGTAAAATTTCTAAAATCAGTGACTTTGTTTTTCACCTTTATATTCTCAGCACAATACTTTGGTATGAACGAATGCTGGCATGGGCATGGTAGGAAGGAGATTTACACATTGTTCTGTGTGGTTTCAGGAAAGTTAGCTCTAATACATATCAGGAGTCTTAAAATGCCCAAATCCTTCAGTCAAAAAGTCTCTAATGGTAATCCTATCCTATGATGTTTACCATAGCGTTATTTACAACATAAAACAATGAAAAAAAATTTAACAAATATCCAGTATTTGGGGAATGGGTCATCTATATGGTATTAATATATGCACTTGAAATAATAAAGATTCGGGCTTCCCTGGTGGTGCAGGGGTTGAGAGTCCGCCTGCCGATGCAGAGGACACGGGTTCATGCCCCGGTCCGGGAAGATCCCACATGCCGCGGAGCGGCTGGACCCGTGAGCCATGGCCGCTGAGCCTGCGCGTCCGGAGCCTGTGCTCCGCAACGGGAGAGGCCACAACAGTGAGAGGCCCGCGTACCGCAAAAAATAATAATAATAAAGATTCTCTTATTTTTATGATATAACTTTTTTAAATGGAATATTTTCTGATATGTAATAACAAAAATGCATACCAGGGCTTCCCTGGTGGCGCAGTGGTTGAGAGTCCACCTGCCGATGCAGGGGACACGGGTTCATGCCCCGGTTCGGGAAGATCCCACATGCCGCGGAGCGGCTAGGCCCGTGGGCCATGGCCGCTGAGCCTGTGTGTCCGGAGCCTGTGCTCCGCAACGGGAGGGGCCACAACAGTGAGAGGCCCGCGTACCGGGGGAAAAAAAAAAAAAAGCATACCAAAGTATACACCTCCTTTGATGGCAAAGGTTTTTTCTCCCTTCTTGATCCTTTCTAAATTTTCCAAATTTTCTAAAATATACCTGAGCTATTTTGTTATAAACAATCTTAAACAGACATATATTTAGTTAACAATGTAAAAGGAATAAAGAATCAATACAAGTCTCATTGAGTTAAAAATGGCATTAATTTTTTCTCAACTCACTCTTTCTAAGTACAATACTGCATGGATGGGTGTTTACTTATATTTAAATTCACTATATTTTAATCACCCTCACAATGTTATCTGTCCTGGGAAGTTAAGTTTTGACTTGGGTATTAACACAATGTCCTAAATCATATATGAGATAGTTCATGATTCAAAACGTATGTATGTTTGAAGATGCATGGTAAAGACTATAACTTCTCTAAAAAATTACTAAATGAGCTTCTAACTTTACCAAATCATAGATATGTACTAGTAATTTTAATAATTGTAAATTCTCCATTCCTGTTCAAATTAAAATCTCTTTGCTCTACTAACAAATTTAAGTCTTCTAAACAGGACTTTCTTCTCCAAATAAAATGATTCTTGGTGTTAATGGAAATGTATGATTGTTACAACAGACTGCAAATATATGGCTGCAGGCAGAAACAGAATTATAATGAATATCTGATGATTTGCGGTAACTGGAGACGTTCTGAGAACTCTCCCATTAAGAGAATGAAATACAAATATAACCATGCACGCTTGAAACAAAGCAAGGGGTGTATGACAGATTTGGTTCAATACTTTCAGTGAAATTTTATCACTTTTATATACACACAAAAAATATTTCAAAAAGGGCTATAGGTGATTGAAGGGCCATGGAAAAATTAGACTTTATTAGCTAAATGTTAAAGCAGGTTAAACATTTGGTGTTTCCATCATTTCACACTCAGTTACGCCAGGCTAAGAGTAATTAAAAATGCTGAGCTTGCTGTATTTTCTCATATCAAATAATTCAGTTCAATCTCCTCTGCTGAACGCTTGCTTTATGTCAGGCCTCATGCTGAGTACTGAGAACAGGAAGATGCATACATCCTGATCTCTGCCAAACCTTGAGGGGATAAACTATAAGGAACCGAATGTATATTCATTTTGAAAACGAACTTCATAGTAAGTCTAAGTATTAGAATTCTCTTGTCAGCAGCCACAATAGCTAAAGTGCTAAACATACACCCTGAGTAAATACTCCATAGGCACCTCAGACTAGAAACAGCTGGCACGCTTCAGGCTGTTCCTTTCAAAATGAATTGAAGACTCGTAATCTGAACTAGTGAGGAGGTTACTGATAGGGTAAGTACTTATTACGTACTTTCATAAGAATAAGCTTTCTTTCAAATCTAGGGCCGTTTAAGTGGTGTTGGTATGCAATTGAATTCTAGAAAACAGTTGTTGGTATTTCTTAAACTTGGTCAGGCAGGAAATCTGTAAAAGACATCTACTTGAAATACATGTTTACTAAACATGCATGACGGGTGAAAAAGGAAAAGTTCTATAAAAACAAGACCTGACAATGCTGTTGGCTTTGTATGATTATTAAGGAAATAAAACTGTACTCGCTTTCTATGCTTGTTTCTAGGTCTTAGACTTGACAGCAGCTCTTTGTAACACTGGTATTCCAAGGAGTCCTCAGTATCCTCTGTCCACAATGCAGAGCTAAAGTGTGAGGCTACAAGTCCAATACCTCATTCAGCCACTGACTCTTGTTCAGACAAGTTATCTTACTGCTACAAGCATCAGCAAAGCAGTAAAACGGCAAGGAATCTATAAATGTGTATTAATTTCTGCATTTGTGGATTAGTTGATGTATTGATATACCTCTTGTTTGCTGAAAGGATTAAAGTAGCTCAAAATGAAGATAACAATGCCTTCCTTCCTTGCAGTGGTGGCTCCTGAATTTCTTTATGGGTTTAGAGGTGGCAGCCTCTGCTTAGGGTGTCTGTACAGCGCTTTACGTACATTTAAGAAAATGTCAATAGCCCTTATCAAAGAATGGGGAATGGGATGATAAAGATTATATTGTAATCGAAGTTCCATTAAACCCTACTTTCCAGGGTGAGGAAGAAAGAAAGTTCATCTGATTGTCCAGCAGGAGCTACTTTCTTTGCTGTGGGTTGCCAGAAGCTAGAGAAGGGGGCAGGAGGCTTCTAGAAGCAGGGTTTTGTCACTCAGAATCTGAACTGGAGGCTCAGTAAAGAACAACAAGCACCACCTCGCAGTAGCCATTCTGAATTTAACAGTGACAATTTGGAGGCTGCAAATTCTGAGGTCTGACTTTGAACATGCATTTGTTTATTGGCACAGAGATAGCACTATACATTTAGTTACAAAGCACAATGGAGCAAATCTAGATTAATATAAGAATCCATATTTTGTCCTTCCTATGCTGTATGTCACACGTCTGAGTGAGACCCTAACAAGAGCAAGAATTAAGAATAGGTCAGAAGAACATCTGCTTTGCTTATTTTGATTACATGGGCAGGCAAAGGAATTTGCTTTTAAAACACCAAAATAACTTGGAATGCGGTAAAAATAAATGCACCTTCTGTCTCGTGGAATGTTATTACAGTACGACGCTTTGTGAATGCTTGGTGGCATTTTCAAACAGTTTTTGTTCCCCTCATTTCTTTCTCAGCTCCATAATTCAATCCTCATGGTTTGAGCACTAGACTTCAAATGAGACATCTATTCAGAGCATGTTCAGACAAAATGAGTGGTTTCCCTAGTAATGGGAACTATGTGAAAGCGCTCAGCACAGCCCCTCCGTCCAGGCTTCTCCCAGCCCCGCAGTCCACACATAGGCTCTCAGTGAGCATTATACAGCTGGGGAGCACCCCCAAAGTCTAAACTGGCTAAAACACTGACTATTCATTGCATTTCTAATAAAACATACCCTTTATAGAAGGTTAAGGATGTAAGAAGTACTCTTACTATGCGGGTTAATTTACTCATTTTTTGCAGCATGTCTATGGAATGGAAAGAAAGATAAGGGATTTCACAAAAGAGACACATTTTGTTCTTTCATCTGAATGTATTTTAAAACATTTTCTTACCTTAAAGCCTAAGCTTGCCTTATTCTTTTTCTGTCTATGCCTAAAGTCTGCTGCTTCTGATTTTCCAGTTTTCTGCATAGCAGTCATCTTTGATAAAGATTTGAAATTCTGTTGTTAGGAAAAGGTGAAAATTCTGCCTTTTGAAAGTCTCAAATATATTTTTAAAAATAAAATAGTAAATTAGTTTTATGTATAGCAATGTTGAAGTTTTATGGAGCTGTTTCTATTTATCCATTTACTTATCCATTTTCAGGCCAACACAACAATTAGAAAAAGAGCTGGCTTCTCTAATACAACTGTCATTAATCTTAAATATTGACTCTAAAAGGCAGCCAAATACAGACACTATCCTAGAGTAATAAAAGCCAACATGAAAACTTTTAAAAAATTATCTGAGTTGATATAATGCTTGCCTTTGAGGATACTTGTTTATAGGTATCGCCACAATACGATGAAATCATCCAGTTAGGAAGACAGGAATGCACTCAAAGATTCTGAAGTGAGAAAAGTGAGATACAGCTAAATTACTGTTAGCATTCTGCTATGAATGTGCTGTGTCAATCTGGTTACAAATAAGCAAATACAAGAAGCAAAAGCTGCTCTGTAGAGCATGCAAAGAAGAAGAGAATGAGAGCCTCAGAAGATACCTAGAGGCAGGAAGATAGTTTTAAGAGCGTTGACTTTGGAGTTCGACCTGTATTCCAGCCCTAGTTCCTCACTGCCTCTATGACTGCAAAAGTTTACCAACCTCAGTTTCGTCTTCTGTGAAAAAGGGCAGGTGCCTGAATGTCTCACAGCACTGTAAGAATAAAACTGAACATATGCAGAGTTAACCACACTTCAGTGTCTTTCACATAGTTAACTCTCAATGAATATTATTAATTATTATTCTAGGTACTTTTATTATCTCAGCACACATAATTTCCACATGTGTAGAGTGATGTATTGCAAATTCTGATCTATTCCCTTGTGTTTTGTGGATAGCTCAAGGAAAATCATTTGTATTTCCTTAACAAACAACAATAATAGATATAACAACAGGCTTCCTTGGTGGTACAGTGGTAAACAATCTGCCTGCCAATGCAGGGGACACAGGTTCGAGCCTTGGTCCAGGAAGATCCCACATGCCACAGAGCAACTAAGCCTGTGTGCCACAACTACTGAGCCCACGTGCCACAACTACTGAAGGCCACGTGCCTAGAGCCCGTGCTCCACAACAAGAGAAGCCAATGCAATGAGAAGTCCGTGCACCACAACCAAGAGTAGCCCCCGCTCACTGCAACTAGAGAAAGCCTGCGTGTGCAGCAACAAAGACCCAATGCAGCCAAAAATAAATAAATTAAATAATAATAGATATAATAACAATATTAAATTTGCTATCAAAGAGAATATTGCCTCCCTATCATTGATAGGTGTGAGCTCTTCTTTTTCCCCCCTCCCAAGAAATTGTGATGGATTCCTCTTCTTGGTTCATATTCGCACATCGGTTCTCTATGTAATCAAGAGTAGATAACTCTGACCCATTAGCAGTGGATTATGGCTTAACCGTCTCACACAAGAACCAAAGAGTAACTCTGCTCTCATTTAAACATGGCTACACATCCACAATTATGGATTTAAAGACTTAACGCTGCTGTGCTTAAACACTTTGCAATTTTACTTTCTTATCCATTGAACCTCTACTCAAATTTCACTCATTCATTTATTCAATAATACATTCTGATCAATTATTTTGTACTATGGGCCCAGCGGCAGAGCACTAAATCCAGCCTCTTTTGGCAGGGGACAGATTTGTCACAAGAAGGAATATTTAAAGTGAGCGTTAAAGGTGAACAGTGGGAGGCAGTCTTGTTAAAGGAAGTTATGTGCCTGACTGTGTGTTACAGGTGGCAAGCACTCCAAGTGTCCTGGATGGAATCAGCAAAGGCACAGAGGAGAGAAAAGCCAGCATGGTGCTTGAAGAACAACAAACGCTGTACATGACTGGAGTACAATGTGACCAGTAAGGAGTATCTGGATCCAAGAGGCAGGTTACAGAAGGACCTCAATGCTAAGGAGCTTGGAATAATATTCTGTTTGTGATGAGAAACAAATTGTTTTTTTTGCAAAATGGACTACAGAAAATGAGACTGGAAGCAGGCAAGTTTGGAATGATTGCAGTGACCAGGGCAAGAGAGGATTGAAGGCCTAGCTGATAGAGAACGTGATTTAAGAAAATTTGAGAGTAAAATTGGCAGAATTTAGCAAACTGTTGAATGAAGGGTATAGACAGAAGGAGGCTCAAAGACCCTGGACTCCTCCAGGTAACTGGGTACTGCTACTACAACTAAAATAAATTTTTTTAAAAAAGGGGGGGACTTCCCTGGTGGTGCAGTGGTTAGGAATCCACCTGCCAGTGCGGGGGACATGGGTTTGAGCCCTGGTCCGGGAAGATCCCACATGCCACAGAGCAACTAAGCCCGTGTGCCACAACTACTGAGCCTGTGCTCTAAGAGCCTGTGAGCCACAACTACTGAGCCTGTACACCACAACTACTGAAGCCTGCATGCCTAGAGCCCATGCTTCACAACAAGAGAAGCCAGCATGATGAGATGCCTGTGCACTGCAACGAAGAGTAGCCACAACTAGAGAAAGCCCATGCGCAGCAATGAAGACCCAACGCAGCCATAAATAAATAAATAAATAAATAAATAAATAAGCAAGCAAGCAAGTAAAGTTGTTAAAAAAAAAAAAGGAAGAAAAACCACTTTAGAGACAAGCTTAAGACGTCAGTTTTAGACATGGAGAGTATGAAGTGCCCGCGCTCATGCAAGTAGAGACATTTATCAGACAGCCTGAGGAGCATATCTAAATGGATATGGAGGAAGAATTTTATTTGCAAGAGCAGGGATATACATTGGAGAGTAATGAATATATAAGTAGAAGAGATTATATTATCTAAGAGAATATGAAGAGCAGAGGTAAAAGACGAAACCTAGGATAAACATTTAAAAGGTAGATGACCATTGTAAAGCAATTATACCCCAATAAAGATGTTTAAAAAAATAATAATAAAATAAAAGGTAGATAAGCCCACAGTGACAGCAGAACGAATGTGTAGGCAAGCATGAGCATGACTGGGAGGCTTTGATATACAAGAACCAAGTTGGGAGGGCACTGATGAGATTCCAAAGGGACATTTTGGTAGCATGGCTAGAGCAGAGGCCAGAAAAACATGAGCTGGAAAAGTAAGTAGAAAGTGATGATGAAGTAAGATCAAATGCTGATAGCTCTCTTGAGAAATTTCTATGAGGAGGACAGATATAGAGTGACAGAGTAGGATTAAAGGTGAAGAGAATGTTGTTATTATTTTAGTATGAGTAAGAATTAAGCGTGTCGGGCTTCCCTGGTGGCACCGTGGTTGAGGGTCCGCCTGCCGATGCAGGGTACATGGGTTCGTGCCCCGGTCCGGGAAGATCCCACATGCCGCGGAGCGTCTGGGCCCATGCGCCATGCGCGTCCGGAGCTTGTGCTCCGCAACAGGAGAGGCCACAACAGTGAGAGGCCCGCGTACCGGAAAAAAAAAAAAAGAATTAAGCGTGTCTATGAATTTCATGGCAATTTGTCAATTACAGGGTGGAATGGGGATAAAGGCTTCTAGAAACGAATTCCTGTGAACACAGAAGTAGATGAATTTGAGGGAAAAAAGGGAGGGCTGTAGAGAGAAAAAGTCTCATCCTTTAAGACTACAAAAGAAAGATAATGATGAGTGTGGATAAAGAGTCATCAGTATGTTGCAAGGTTGTGAAATAAAGGGAGTTCACACCTCCAGGCCTGAGTTCAATGAAACTAAAATCAATGGCATGTTCCTAAGAATATCCAGAGAGTGACAATGGATGCTGAAGAGGCTACAAAATTTGGAGTCCTCTCTGAAGATAACTGGATAAAGAGCTGGCTTAGGACAAATACAAGAATGGGAGGCCACTGCTGAAGACCCAGCTGAAACAGGACACTCTGCACTTACTATGATTTCCTCCACGACCAATTTACCTCTTGGAGACAAGAGCAGAGAACAATCATGGTGTTGTTCAGAGGTTCTGACTGGGCAGGTATGGTGGGAGACCAGAGCAAGAGACCCAAGGTGACTGAATGGTGAGTAGTTTAGATGATCAACCTTGGTGGGTAGGAAAGGAAGAGAGTTAAGAATGACTAGGAGAGGGCTTCCCTGGTGGCTCAGTGGCTGAGAGTCTGCCTGCCAATGCAGGGGACGCGGGTTCGTGCCCTGGTCTGGGAAGATCCCACATGCTGCGGAGCAGCTGGGCCCATGGGCCGTGGCCGCTGGGCCTGTGCTCCGCAACGGGAGGGGCCACAGCAGTGAAAGGCCCGCGTACCGCAAAAAAAAAAAAAAAAAGAATGACTAGGAGAGAAATGGCCTCAGAAGATCGGAGGTCTCTATGGTGTTAAAAAGCAGGCATAGGAGGAACACAGTTCTAAAAGAGCCAGATAGACAGAACGTTAATGGTAGAAAGCAGGACACTCAAGTTCAAGGGTTCCAGGGTAGAATAATTCCAGTTACCAACATCATCAACGGAGCATACCTGGCAGTGGGTTTTTGAAATGCAGTGAAAGTTATTTTCATTTAAGGAGACTTAAAAATTTTGTGCTGGTTTTATGCTTAAAAGTTGAAATCTCCCAGTATTTTGGCAGCAGCCTGGGTGGAAAAGCATATCATTTTCCAGATATCAAGACAGGACTCTAGGGCTTCACTGGTGGCACAGTGGTTAAGAATCCACCTGCCAATACAGAGTACACGGGTTTGAGCCCTGGTCCGGGGCTGATGGTTCGAGCCCTGGCTCGAGCCCTGATCCCACATGCCATGGAGCAACTAAGCCCGTGAGCCACAACTACTGAAGCCCACACGCCTAGAGCCCGTGCTCTGCAATAAGAGAAGCCACCGCAATAAGATGCCCATGCCCCACAACGAAGAGTAGCCCCTGCTCGCCGCAACTAGAGAAAGCCCGTGTGCAGCAATGAAGACACAATGCAGACAAAAAAAAATAAATAAATTTATTTTTTTTAAAAAAAGACAGGCCTCTACTGAGAAGTAGTAAGTGATAGCCAACTGGGCAGGTAAGGAATGGTATGCACCTTACAGAAGAGTTAATAATTAGTGGCTTGAAATTGGTACTGGGAAGCCAGAGGAGGTGCAGAAACATGATCCGCCATCAATATGCACACACATGCATGTGCACACATACATACACACACACAGCCCTAAGGGGTGGGAAAATGAGTGGTCTCCAAGCAGAGATGGCCATAAAAATAATCAAGTCCTGAAAGGAGATTAGATTTCAGCTGAAGCAGGAAATAGAAGAAGAGGTCTGGGATATCGTTGAAAGGGTGGGAAATCTGCTTACAAAAGAAAAATAGAAAAAGCGGAAAGAATTGGGGGGATTTGTGTAGAATGAAGCATACAGCAGCTGGATGATGGTATTCGAGAGGGTGCGGGAGCCGTGTTATCTGTGACAAGAAAAGCATGTGGAATGGGAGGCAGGGTGAGGAGAGGCCTACCTCATATAAGGATGAGTCTCAGAGAGTGACTCGCTGAGAATCCAACAGATGGCGAAGGTTACAAAACTTTGATCTCAGTTAAAGGCTATTCACAGTTCAGAGGACAGGAGGGAGGACATGGTTCAGGCCAGGCAGGGGCTCCAGTGCCCACCCTGTCTGACTCTTAACACTTCCAGGGAGGATACAAGGTGGTCAGCAGGTCCTCAACCACTGGCACTGTGGCTACTGATGGCAGGAAGCATAGCCTAACTGGCTGTCCAACACTGCTGTGCTGAGGAAAAGCGTAAACTGTGTGCTCCGTGCACACTGCTCTAAGTTTCATTTGATAACCACGTGACACTTGGCACAGTGAGTGGTTCCAGACTCAAGCTTGGGAGTCAGATTGATGTGGATTCCACCCCTGGCTGAGCCATTCACAAGCCATGTTATCGTAGGGAGTGAAGAAACCTGCTTCCTCTTTATCTGTAAAAGGAGGAAACAGTATCTGCTTACAAACTAACTCCAAGACATTAAAGAGATGCTGTAAGCAAAGCGCTTATTTAGCTCAGCGTCTGGTAGACAGCACTCCATAAATAGTATCTAATATTATTAAGTCCTTATTGCTTACCTAGTGGACACCTTCCTTTTCCTGGGGAACTTCTCCTTGTCCCCTACCCTTTAATTTGGGCAGGGACGACAGAATAGTGTTTTATCCAGGAATAAGCATGTGGCCCAAGTAGGAATTCCCTCCAAATTTTTCACATTGGAACTAAGAGAAAGGGATAGTCTCCCTGGTGGTAAAATTGCGAGATGAAGAACATGAGAGCTGTTGGTGGCCATGCTGTCAGACATGTAAAGAAAGCTGACCAGCAGTAGAAGAGAATAAACCCAATACTCCAAGAAAAGCAGACACAGGAGAACAGAAAAAGAATCTCCTGGCATCATGTGAGTTCACGGCCAATTTGTCTCTGAGGTCCACTTTCTCTCCCGCCCATGTTACTGTTGCATGTAAGACTACACTACCCTGCCCATAACCCCACCTTGTAACTTGAGCTGGTTTAAACCTAAGCTAATTTTAACCTAAGCTAGTTAAAATAGCATTTGTCTCCCTGGCAGCCAAAAGTACCCTGATTAACACACACACTTAGTATGAACAGCTACTGACAGTTTTAAAATAGAAGACACTGGCAGGGACGGTGTCCTAATTCTTTGAAGAATTCTCTATACACACTCAGAGGTCAACAAATGCCACTGACAGACAAAACTCGAATTCTGTCAGGCAAAGTCTGCACATTTATCCACCTGCATTTGACTAGATTTCACTACTTCTTATATTACTCAGAACTTATTTTACCCTCCCCAGCTCCTGAATCAGAAACCAGCTGATGAACCGGCCAAATCCAAAGAGAGCCAGGCCTGACTTAAATATACAGAGTGATAATAAATGAAGCAGTAACTGTCAAAATTAAATAAGTATGGAGTATCCAGTGTCTGCTCAGAACTACCTTTACCTGCTCATCTTATCAACTCATTTCTGAAAATATTCTAAAGACCAAAGGTTGGAGTAGAACCTGCCACCCCAAATAGTTCTAGTAGAATAGAGTAGGATTATAAGATAGAGTTGAAGAAAATTTTAAGATTTAAAGCTGAAAATTCAGCAGTGGCATCAGTATAGGCAGTAACTACAAGAATCTCCCATCTCTTCTGCCATCGTTGCTAGTTGTAGTAAATGGCTTTCATTCCTGAAAGCACCTTCCCTACCCTAAAAGGAATAACTGCGAACAATCACTAAAAGATCAGACAGAGAACTTTGGCTCTGGGCCTCCTGTATGTTCCATCAATGAAGAAAGAGAACCAGATGAGAATGATAAGAGTCACCTTTGTTTTCCCATTTAGTAGAAGTCAAGCAAAAGTGACATGAAATATTCATGAATATTCTAACAACTCTTTAACCTCTATGGTGCAATATAACAAGATGCCTAAATATTTTACTGACAAAAAAAGCTTTTCTCTGGCTCAGAAATCATTGCCTTGATCTCCTGCTTAGACACAAAAAACTGGTAACTTTCATTAGCCCACCTTACAAAATAACTCATGTTAAAGCAAGAAAATACCAGCAGACTTTGCCTAAGAATATTGCACAAAGTGTTATCTCATGCTATGTTCGTTCTTAATTTTTGCCTAGAATTCTTATGAAACTACCTGCCATTTGGTTCTTGGAGTTTAATTTTTGCCTAGAACTTACATGAATCTTAGTAGTTATATGAACACAATTGCATTTAACATGTACTAATCAAAGAATAGCAAAAGAGGAAGAAGCCAAGTCAAGAGACACTCTATTCTCCCATAAATAACAGCTCTCTTATGAATAGCCTCATGTGTAACTGATCTGACAAAATCTACCACCTTGAGAGGCAGGTTTTTTATTAACTAAACAATTCTCTGATTTTACTCAAATGCTTGGAAGAAAACCAGCACACACGTGAGAGCAGTAAATTATTCCTTCAGTCACATGATGGGGTTTAATTAATCAAACATTGACCTTTTAATATGTAAAATGCACTACTGAATATACAAAGCAAATAGGACATATTTTCTGCCTTCAAGTTGCTTACTATTTAGGCACAAATAAACCATAAAAGATAATATGTATTGGAGTGAGAGAAATACAATAATAAAAGGTAAATTTAAATTATGATAAAATAAGGAAATACTTATCTCATTGAGATGGAGGGGGCCTTCTTAAAAGATGGGATTTTTGAGCAGAAGCCTTGTAGACCTGATACACTTAAGAAGAAATAAACTGTGAAGAATCCAACAGACAAGATTTGTTCAGGAAATGATAAGGCATTTGATGTAGCTGAGGGATGGGATGTGAAATAGGAATAGAGAGAATGACTGGACAGCGATATGGGAAACATATCAGAGTCAGTGTAGCACAGTGGTTACAAGTGTTAGCCTTAGACTCAGACAGACTTTGGTTTGATTGCTGACTCCGCTAATAAGCAACTAAGTGAGTTTTTGCATACTCGGCCCTCAGTTTTCTGACCTGTAAAATGAGACTAATGGTTACCTGGTATTCTAATAAGGAGGACTGAATGATACAGTTCACGAAAAACTCTTAACAGACTACTTGGCACAAGACAAGAACTTAATAAATGGTGTCTACTATTATTACTGTTGTGTTGCAATTTAAATTATTATATCATAGATAGAATTGAATATTAAGTTAAGAAAGTTAAGAAAGTTAGATGTTTTACTAAACAAAACAGCTCCAGGTATAGAAGTAAAATTTTACCCCAAAAGAAATTCATATCTTTTTTTCAAAAATAGCTATTATTGCTGATTATAAAAATAATACATATTGACTGCAGAAAGTCTGAGAAGCATAGAAAGAAAATTTAAAACCACCCATTATCATGTGGAGAAAAGGGAACCCTCCTACACTATTGGTGGGAATGTAAATTGGTGCAGCCACTATCGAGAACAATATGGAGGTTCCTTAAAAAACTAAAAATAGAACTCCCATGTGACCCAGCAAGCCCACTCCTGGGCATATAGCCAGAAAAGATGAAAACTCTAATATGAAAAGATACATGCACTCAATGTTCATAGAAGTACTGTTAACAATAGCCAAGACATGGAAGCAAACTAAATGTCCATCAACAGATGAATGGATAAAGAAGATGTGGTGTGTGTATATATACATATATATATATATACACGCACAATGGAATATTACTCAGCTGTAAAAGAATGAAATAATGCCATTTGCAGCAACGTGGGTGGACCAAGAAATCCTCATACTTAGTGAAGCAGAGAAAGACAAATATCATATGATATCATTTAAATGTGGAATCTAAAAGAATGATATAAATGAATTTATTTACAAAACAGAAATAGACCCACAGACATAGAAAACAAACTTATGGTTCCCGAAGGGAAAAGGGTTGAGGAGGGATAAATTAGGAATTTGGGATCAACAGATATACACTACTATATATAAAATAAACTACAAGGTCCTACTGTATAGCACAGGGAACTATAGTCAATATCTTGTAATAATCTATAATGGAAAATAATCTGAAAAAGAATACACACACACATAACTGAATCACTTCACTTTGCTGTACACCTGAAACTAACAGCATTTCAACTATGCTTCAATTTTTAAAAATGATGTCATATACAGGTCAGCACTTTATCAAAAACAAAACCAAAAACGAAAAACAACCATTATCCCAGCAAAGATAACTACTACCAATAGTTTAGAATATTTTCTTTCTTTCTTTCTTTCTTTTTTTTGCGGTACGCGGGCCTCTCACTGTTGTGACCTCTCCCATTGCGGAGCACAGGCTCCGGACGCGCAGGCTCAGTGGCCATGGCTCACGGGCCCAGCCGCTCCGCGGCATGTGGGATCTTCCCAGACTGGGGCACGAGCCCGCGTCCCCTGCATCGGCAGGCGGACTCTCAACCACTGCACCACCAGGGAAGCCCCATATTTTCTTTTTTGATAGATTTCTTTCCAGTTATTTCTGTGCAACCTATGAACTACCTATCTGGCTACTTACCTATCTATTTACCTGTATATATTTTCTAAAAATGTACTTTACTATTTCACTGTTTTTTACATGGCTAGAGAAGAAGTTAAAGTCAGTCCTCTGAAAGGGAAGACAAAAGGGATGAGCAGAGAGAAGCCAAGATGAGAGACAGTTTTAGACTTAGAGAAAGACAAGGAGGACGAGAGGGAAGAAGAGAGGAATCTGAGGAAGAGACAAAGACAGAGATTTATCTCCTTGACTTCTGACATCTTTCTCATTTTTGGTTGTGAATTTCCTTAAGAGGTTAAATTACTTTTCTCCTTCAACTGGAGTCATATCCCGTATTAAAAAACAAGACCTAGGGCTTCCCTGGTGGCACAGTGGTTGAGAATCAGCCTGCCGATGCAGGGGACGCGGGTTCGTGCCCCGGTCCGGGAAGATCCCACATGCCGCGGAGAGGCTGGGCCCGTGAGCCATGGCTGCTGGGCCTGCGCGTCCGGAGCCTGTGCTCCGTGGCGGGAGAGGCCACAGCAGTGAGAGGCCCGCGTACCGCAAAAAAAACCAAAACAAGACCTATAGTTAAATAAGGATCTCATTTTTTTTTCCAATTCTACTTTTCAAAACTCCCTTGAAAAAGAAAATGAGAACACTACTCCAACTTGCTTTAGTTCAACATTCTAACAAACAGCCAAGTTTCCTCACTTTACATCCTGTTTCTAACTTAAGAGCAAATCTGCTATCAGAATCAGACGAGGATGGACAGTGCCACTGAAGATCTTCTCAGCTCAGTGTCAGCCCCTCTTCATCAGTGGCCATTCACATGTATTTAACTTGTCAGTTCATCTTTCCAACCAGGCACTGCATCTCTTCAGAGCTCTATTTCCCAAATGGTGCCAGCAATAAAAATTCTGTCATTAACACTGAACCAACAGTAACTATATAAAAACATCCACTGTCGAGTGCATAAAATTTATTCCTTTTTTAAAATAGTATTTTTATTTTTAGCATCCCTTGGTGCTGACTACATTTAATTGGTTGACTCAGTCATCAATCAAGCATTCGCTTATTTTACAGATGAATACTGAGTGCCCTGTGCAGTAAAAAGAGCCTTGGCTGTGTAGGCAGACCAAACTGAGTTCAAATTTTAGCTCCATTATTTAATAGTTTTGGGACACTGGGCAAGTAACTTAACTTCTCTGAGCCAATGTTTCTACACTGTCAAATGGGGATAAAAATATCTATCTTATTAAGATGTTGTGAAGATCAAATAATTTTTAAAACAAACAGTATGCAACAAACATTTTTTTCTCCATGTTTTTACATGCTATAGATGTTAAAGATGATTAAGACACAGACACCCCTCCCCCATCCAGGAGAATCTTAGAGACTAAAAAGGGTCAAACTACAGAAACAGTTGTAATATATTAAAAAAAGTGATAAGTGATAGCAGGGATAAAGAAAGCTAGCGTGGGTCAAATGAGAGCTCCTATCTTGTTAGAGGATCAGAGAAGATTCCACAGGGGAAGCCGCATGTGAACTGAACTAACTTATTTCAGAGTAGGTAGACAAAGTGAGAGGCAGGGACTTAGAATGGAAGGTAGAAAGAGCACCCCAAACAAAGGGGATAGTTGGAACAAATGATGATATGATGACAATGACAATGATAATAATGAAAATAATGGTGATGTCAAACATTCATTCAAGCTTAGTATATTCCAGGTACTTTTCTAAGCTTTTAAATATATGAACTACTTTAATCCTCAAAACAATCCTAGGAGGAAACTGAGATGCAGAGATGTTAAGTTCTTGCTGAGGGTCACAAAGGTAGAAAACGGCAAGGTAAGCGTTTAAACCCAGGTTGTCTGTCCCCAGAACCTGCACTCTGGCCCACTACCCAGACTACTTCTCTAACAAAAGCACACAGGCAAACACTGCCTAGGATTCCACGAAACAGCAATAAACCTTCACAAATGAGTAGCTTAACTTCAACCATTAAATCAACAAATACATATTTATTGCACCCCTATATTTTCTTATTTGATGATCCAGGCAGAACTCTTTCAACATAATTTAAGGGCTGTAGTTACTCATTGATGTTTAAAAATCATTTCAATACGTTTTCATTAGAACCGAGTACTCATTCAGGAAGCCCTGCATATATTTATTACGAGGCAGCTGACATGCACATCCGTGTAATACACTGTATTTGCAATGGATTCTAAAGGAAAAAAAAAAAAAACTTGGAAAGAAGAAAAAAAGGGAAGGAGGAAAAGAAGAAAAAGCAGAGACCTATCAATCATAAGAGGGTGACATAGCGGAAAAATCTTGGAAGACCTGTGGGGCTCTAGTCTTGCTCTCTCTGACCAGTTGTGTGCACATATCACGTTTCTTGAACTTTTAGGACTCACGGCATTAGAGTTTTAAGACTTTGTTTCTCATTTGATGACCATTCACAATTGTACTAATTCAAAAGCCCCCAAATCCTCATCCTGTCACAATTTAATGTCTTCACATGGTACTTTATTATATAGATATGATAATTAAATAAGTTTTTAACATATCTTTTTGGAGGGCTACCTTTCTTTACTAACAAATGATGGACCTGATGCAAAAGTAAAAAATCACCTGAAACATATACTGCTTCTACTCAGCTGCTGGTGCTCTTGTATCAAAAGGAAACTACAGCCAAAGAACAAAACCCTCACTCTTTTTATCCAAAGCCAGAGTTATTTTCTCTCTCTCACTGAAATCTCATTTCTAATGTTCCATGATATTAAATTTATAAAAATGAGTATGAAATCTTTTGAATTTATCATGTGCCTACACCAAAAGGACAATTGCAAGAAAAGCTATCTCATCTCCCATATGCCAGAAAAAGGTAATCACAGGAAGTTAAAACAACTTCCTATGATAGAGCATAAGGTAGCATTTAAAATATTCCACTCTCACTGACTTAAAACTTAGATTTTTATTTGAATTCTGAGAGAGACTGAAATTTATAATATTAGTTATGACTGTTGTTTCATTTATAAACCAAGAAAGTAGTTTAATCATCTATCTGTTTGATTATCACCACTTCCTTTCATTATGGGAGTCCATTATAATTGGTTTGATAACTGGATTTGTCAATTATACAGTCAACACCAACCACAATGAAATGCTTAAGGAACCAATGGTATAAAACTAAAATTCCTTTTTCACGTAGTTATCACAATTTTAATATAATTCTTCTATATGTGGAAATAAAAATCTGTCAGTGGTGAAATTATTTGGAATAGGCAAGAAATTGGCGCTGGAGAGAGTAAGATTGGGGGAGTTACTATTATCACAAGTACATTAAAGTAAACGTAGACACAGTGCATCACAACGTCCCCGATATTGGACCGTAGGTGCCTAACATTTACGGCGTAAGCGCTAGAGTGTCTAGTAAAGAAGAAACTCTTACGGTAGCATTCTGAAACAAGTGTTACTAGGTTAAACAAGAAACTACTTATGTCTTGAACTTATTTTTATTCAAAAGGTTAAGAACCATTTGAATAAAGTTTTATAAAAGAAAAAAATAAAGCATTTGGGAACATTTTAAAGAAAACCACAGAGAGAAAACATTTAGTATTTAGAAACAAAACTGGTATTATGAGTATAATAAATGTAAACTCTTGGTCTATATCATTTCAATAAATACTTAAGGAGTAATTAGATGTGAATGTTTTTTTCCCCTCCCCAAGTAAATCCAGTAACATGAAAACGCCATTTCTTTTTACCCCACTAGAGGGTAGTCTCTCAAAACCAGGGCTGGAGTCATGAATCCAACCTGTTTTGGACCTGTTGATAAATTAATCCTCATGTTCCGTCCTTTTCAACAAGATGTTTCTCTAGGATGCTAATTAAGGTTGTAAAACATGCATTTTTAAAAACTGCTGCCTATTTACTCACAGGTGTCCTTGCAGAAACATACATCGCTATGCTTTTCTGTGTTTCTTTTCAAATTTCTGATAATTCAGTGGGTGTTTTACATGTGGTGTATATAGTACATTTTCCTGGTAAATATAAATTCTGAGTTAATAGGTCTAAGAACAAAGAGAAATCATTTTCTTGAGGGTTTAATTTTATTGCAGGTGAAATTCTTCCCCAGAGTTAGTAAAGCATGCACCCTAACACACACACACAGATACCCACTAACACCCTGACACACGTACCCATTCATATGTGGCTGGCAAATTAATTTCATCACATAAGGAGAAGTGAGTGAATGTTAACTGGAAAAATGTATTTTTAAAAATACCCTCTTAATATGCCAATGTTGTGAATTATAGAGAAGCAAATATATGCTTAATTTTAAAAAACTGGTCAGTCCAGGTAAGAAATGTCATTGCTTTAAAAACAAACGAAAAAAGTGTTATTGAACAACAAGCACATATGTTAAATTAAGTAGGACCTACAGAAAACCAAATGCCACTCAAACAGTTTTAAGCCGCTCTTCTTAAATAATACAGCCCTTGGTGAACTTCACAGAGAAGGAGTCGGAAGCTCTGCATCCCTCCCTGGTGCTTTTAATATTTGGGAAATCCTTATTAGTAATGTGCCCTGCTATTTTCAGAGAGAAAACACAGTTTCTCTGAATGACTGAGAATCCAAAAATGGGAAAACTTGTCAAAAATTCCTCCCCCTCAAAAAAAGGAAGGAAGAAGGGAGGGGGAAAGGAGGGAGGGAGGGAGGGAAGGAGGGAAGGAAGGGAGGAAAAAAGGGAGGAAAGAAGGAGGGAAGGAAGGGAATGATACCTAGGAAAATAAGCAAGGCTGTTCCACTTATTTGTATCCTAAGTAGCAGTGTCATAGAACAGACAGGTTGTTTCAGCCAACCAGACGGAAGCAGCTGCGAGCGCTACATCTTGGCAGTCCGAAGCGATTGGCCCCTCTCTGGGGAGTGGAGGGTGTTCAGTTATTAATGACCGCTGAGCAGGCAGCACCATGTCAGTGTGACAACTGATCGGGTGAACGATGCACCACTAACCACCATGGAAACAAGGAGAAATAAAGCCAGCTCCCAGGATCTCTCTTCACTGGATTGAGGGCTTCAGCCTGCCGACTGAGAGAAAGAGTTCCAGGAAAAAGAAGGAATCCTAGCTGTAGCCTCCCGCCTTCGTTTACATTTTAGAATACAGAGATAAGATTGCTTGCATGTGTGCATATCTATAGTACACGTTTGTGTATACTTTAGTACACACACGTATGCACCTATTTACACCCGGGCAAGAACACAACCATGTGATTATAGCAACTAAGGAACTGAGGAATCCAGCACGCAGGGACACAGAAGGTGGTGTAGCACAGAAACCGCTTTTACAGGGTAAGTTTGAAATATGCATTTCTATATAAATATGCTCTATTTCTTGTTTAGTTGATGCTCTTTTTTTTTTTTTTTACACCTAAATTCTCCTCTGATGTTCTCTTCTTGTCTGAATTCTGAAAGCAGTTTTCTTTCCATTTCATTTTTGAGAGGAAATTCAAATGCAAAAGCCCTCCGGCTCTGTGTATGCCTAGCTGTGTTTGTGGGATTCTCCAACATGAATTTTACTAGCTTGAACGCCCATCAGAGGATGTGAGTGGGAGAGAAAAAGCAGTGCTGGGGTGGGGGGGAGGAGGAGAGAAAGGAGGGACAGAGAAGATAAGGGGACAGTGGGAGAGAAGACCAGAGGAGAAAAGGAGAGGGAGAGGGGGCGAGGGAATTTTGCTTTTTCTTCACAGTACTTGTAATGAAAAGCAGATCACACATCATTCTGTGTTTTGAAAACAACCTCCCAAATGGGGCATTTTTCTCCCTTTCACCTAGTGGTTGGAGATTTAACACAAATGCTGCTATATGTCAAGAGCCAAAACCACTAAGCAGAGTGGCAGAATAAGCATATCACAAACAGTTATTGAATTTCTGCCAGGCTACATCTTACGGATTGGGGTAAATGACTTCCCTTTAATAACATCCCCTTGCTGGGCTGAAGGGACAGTGCAAATGTCTGATTGCTTATGCAGCTGCAACTCTAGGTAAAAGGATCCCATGAACCAGAAGACTTCTAATCTTTTTTTGGTAATTAACAGGATCACAGCAGGATGGCTTTAAAGTACATTTCCTATTTAAGAAGATTGTTTGTTCAAACCAACGGCTATATTCCCTTTGCTGCTACTGAGCTAGAAGGCTTAATTCTCCTCTAATTTATTCATTTTTAACAATATGTCCTTGTTTCCGTGCGTCTAATTTTTGTGAAAGCAAGCTATGAGAATGAGTCGAACCTTCCTCATTTAGTGAAAAGGGGACAATGTGAAAAAAAAAAAAAAGAAGGATTCAAAATATCTATCTAGAAAACAGTGTGCCCTGGCACTATAAATACTGCTTATACCCTATATTTCTCCTCTTTAGCTTCAGAAGCAATGCCTTTGAGACAGAATTACTCTCAGTAAACTAGGAGCATCTATGCAGTGATGATTCATGGTATACAGTGTGGGTTAATTTATACTTCCAGTCGTGTGAAAGGAAGCTAGTTACTTAGAATATGCTTTCAAACAGACAACATCAATTGAGGATGTTCATGGCAACATTCACTACCCCCTTTAATGGATCCTGTGAAGACATTAAAACAAACCAAGTATTTACATTTCATCTTCTGCAGCTCCCTCCTCCTTTCCTTTAGGTCAACTAACCAAATAGTTAATGGAGACTGCTTCTTTCGAACTGCACATTATTTTTCTCTACAACTATAATTTCAGAGTTTTTATTGGTTTTCTAGTTTATAATATGAGCCCAAACCAAGAGACAGTAACCAGCCACTTAGACCCTGCCACTTTCCCATAAATGTGTCAAAAAATGAGTCACTTCACAATATGTAATGTAAGGAGTCAATTCCAGGGACCTTTGTAAATGATGACAATAAAGCAGCTCTGACAATATGCCATGGGCTTCAATTTTCCCTCTGTAAAACGAACAAGTTTAAGAAGAGGTTTCCTGCTCAGAGTGAAAAATGAAAGGTGTTGAAGCATTAGCTCAAAATATTGGCAAGTTTGCTCGCTCTGCCTCAAACGCCACACGTAATCTATAGGAAAACAAAATGATTCACTACAAGGAGGAAAAGGTATATTTGCTTTTCTGCTATTCATTAGAAGTGTGCCTTCTGGCACAGAACAGATGTGATATTTTTGAGGTACCTCCTAAGTTCCTAGCCAAGAGAAGATGCTTGAAGCAGATACTCAACCTCCGGATTTCAAACTCCTGTATAATGTAGCATTGCAGTATTGATTTCAGTTTTTCCTAGACCTTTTCTGGGGAAACTTTCCATACCAAACACACACATTCTTAAATCCTACCCAAGCTATTTTAAAATTGCAATCAATGACACCTAAGAACAGTGGATTCACTCTTTAACCTTGGTAAAGCTCACATACATATTTTGTGGATTACAGAGATCAATAGTGTGCCCACTTGAGTCTGAGAAATACAATCACTCCAGAACCCCGGGGTTGTCACTCAGTGTGTGCCAGGGAGTTTGGTGATCTGATCAGCATCTACCAATGCCAGATGATGGACATATGAGCGTGCCTGCAAGACTTAACCACAGTCTTCCCCAATCACGTAGCTATACCAGGAATAATAGCTTTCTGGCAAGACAAGCTTCAAAGAACCATGTTTTCAGAGTGTTGCTTTTCACAGGCAACATGCTGAGTTAGAATGCTGATTAGCAGGTGGAATTGTTTTCTTTGGTTATTGTTGCTGCTGTTAATAGCTTAAAAACAGTGATATCAGCTTTCCAGCCCAGCAATCAACTTATAATTCACTAACTGTATTTTATTATTTTTCATCTTTTTTACATCTACTCCTTTTTTTTTTTTTGGCCACAAGAGGGGTTCGATGTTTTACTTTCTTCCCCCAACTCTGAATTTTTTCTGGTGCAAAATGCCTGTGTAAAATGCCACTGCGATATTTACTACAAAATAATTATGTTGATGAGAAAGGTTTGTAATCTGAGTTAAAAAATAACACTTATGTAAGTTAAATAGTATTACTTAATTAGCAGCCCCTGAAGATGGTCATAGATGAGATATCTGTTGGGGAATCTGAAGGAGATCATTTAAAAGGAAGCTAATAGCATGCTAAAAAATGAGTCCCTACCTCTAGCCTCAGTGAGGATGCCCCCAAAGAATGATTTAAAATAATGTAGCTCCAGCCAATCTGGAGAAACACTGGACACATCTGCAGCCACTTAAGATGTTCCATGGAGACCTGGTTCTGAGGGTGTGATCACTTAGGTATCACTCCTCGGCCCCATGCAACTAAATAAAGCAGGTAAACATAAGGGCTGCCAAAGGTAAAGCTCTTTTATGCTGGCTGTGAGAGCAGCACTTCGGAAAGCTTCCCAGCGTAGCAACTGAACACAGGCCCCGCACACTGTGCGGTGCATGCCTCCCCGGCTCTCTTCTGATGAAGTGATGTCTGGTTGGACACTTAATTAGCAAGTAGTACATGACAGCAATCACTCCCTCGGCCACAAAGTAAAAGGAAATCAAACTTCATAGAAAGAAAGTAGGTGGTGCCAGAGGATAGAAAAAGTAACAGGGAGAGATATAAATGTTTCTTTAACCTGATGGGAGGGGTAGAAATAGATCTCAGTTGGCGCTATTTAGAAGTCATTAAGTCAAGGGGAGCAGAGATGACAAAATGTTTCTCTCAAATTTTGTGAAGAAATGCAGTGCCCACTGGGCCATCTACTGTATTTGCATAATTGTCATATTTGTATATAACTGTTTGCTACTATGTTAATTTATCTTTAGGCTGTGATGAGGGAGGGCTAGTTTTTAAGGTGCCATTCATAAAAGCACATTACACAACCTCAGCATGGGGAAATGAAGAAGGGGAAGAGATTTTCGTATAATAGTAGAATTTTAGGATTGAATGGGACTTTTGGTAAATGATGGTCTAATATGCTCGTTTTACTGGGGAAGAAACTGAGGCCCAAAGGGTTTAACATCTTTACCCCAAATCACTCAGTTCTTTATTGGAGGCCTAGGGTAGAACTCCTCAGGGTGCTCCCTCCAGCAGTCTGTTAAAGGTCTGCCTGCTCACTCTTCCAAAGATAATATTCTTTAAAAAGTAAAATAAGGGCTTCCCTGGTGGCGCAGTGGTTGAGAGTCCACCTGCTGATGCAGGAGACACGGGTTCGTGCCCCGGTCGGGGAAGATCCCACATGCCACGGAGCGGCTGGGCCCGTGAGCCATGGCCGCTGAGTCTGCGCGTCCGGAGCCTGTGCTCCGCAACGGGAGAGGCCACAGAAGTGAGAGGCCCACGTACGGCAAAAAAAAAAAGTAAAAGAAAAGACTCATAGATATATGCAAAAGAAAAAAAACTTAAGGAGGTGTTTATCCAGATAATCAAGCACTCTAAAAGTAAAAGCCGACATTCAACAATAGAAGCAATATGATTTGTTAAGTACCTCACAACCAAATATTTGTCTTTGGGATGTAGTCTACTATATTCTGTAATAAGTCATAAAAATTAGAGATTTGCCCTGTTTTTAAAACATTTTAATAATAATACTGCTCTCTTTCACCTATAGAAATTCAGCCATTGATCAGCCACTGTAAGTTTTCCCAGGAATTCTGAAGAGACTCTCCAATCCTTTTTTACTGGGTTTACCAGTAATATTTTAAGGCACTTACATGTGTCCTCTTTATATGCAGTGTCCATTCTCATGCTTTGCTTCTACACCTCACAGAGGAAATTCTTAGCATAGCAATCCCTACTTTCCTCTCTCCATCTCCCCCATTCTGCCTTACCTTTTCATTTCCAAAGTTAAAAGTAAGAGCCTTTGTAGACAGTGACATACCTCCTTAATTTCACAGCCCTATTTTTTTCTTTTTGGCAAATTTCTCTGTTTCTAAATGTGCTCTCCACATTTCGCTAAGATAATAGCAATGAATTGACCCAAAAACTTTGGGGAAGTAAAGGAGGATACAAAAAAATAACACAGTAATTGTGACTATTTGTTTAAGAGCTATACTGTGTACAGAGTAAATGACATTTGCTCCTCCCAACAACCTGCTGAGGGAGTAATGATGATCACCTCTCTTTTAAGATTGGAGAATTAAGTTCTGTGAGGTTAGAGAATTGTGACAGTCAGGGAGCTAACGTGTGGAGGAGTTGGGTAGCCTCACTCCAAAGATGGTACAGCAATGATCATAGTACCTGGCACTTTGTAAGGCCATTAGTAAATATTCGTTCCCTTTTCCCTGAAATCCCACTCTAGCCTAACCCTTTCAAGTTTTATGCCCTTTGTACCATACCACACTATATGAGGATAGATTTCTGCAATTAAAAATCTGTACTTCTTAATTTACGTCACAGCTAATAATATGCCCAAGTTAAATTTGAAAAACAACAACAACAACACACAACCAACATCTACTCTTGGATAAAAAGATTCATGTCTTCTACCTACTCATCCATATGTTTGTCTGACAGCATTAGCACTCTGATAAACAGATACTTGGCAAAGGTCTCAAAAATTGGATAAAATGGGATGAGTAAATTATTCAGGCATGTTCCAGGTTGTTGGAAAATTAAGAGCAAAGTCGTCAAAGTCATTTGAAGCACCACCAATGGATAAAGTTTACTAGTAAAGCAGCTTCTTTGGCATCTCCTTTCTAGTTAATCTTGGAGAGAAAATGGCACACAAAGACCTCAAAATGCCAGTAAATTTATTCAGATTATTCTGAGGGCCCTTTCTAAGGGAGATTTTATCTTTCAAAAGTAACATCATCGTTGGAATAAATGAAAATCCCTGAAACACATGTTCTAAAGGTTATCATGTAAAGCTTTACTTGTGGAAGGTGAAGCATTCTACAGATAATCAGCTACTCTGTTTAAGAAGGGGTGTAAACATCACCACTTTTTTCCATGTCTGCATTGAAAAGGCCCATGGACTCCCCAGTGACCCACTTGAAAGGCTTAGCATCAACAAGCAATATTTTCTATTTCCATAAACCTGAAACCCCTGGGATTTAATTCCCTGAGGAGTGAGAAAGGAGGCCGTGTTTCCTGACTTGTACAAAGCACTGACTCCAGGAAGGGGAGAATGTATGCCCCTGAGCCTGCTAACGGGACATGGCTAAGCAATGGCCTTCAGCAAGTCTCAGGACTTGCAACATTTGCCAATGACATGAGTAATACTGAATATTTTGATTACAGAAAATACTTAAAGAGGCCTCATTTGCATTGTGATAGAGAGGACTGAATGCGCTTTATTACAAACGCTCTCTAAAATTAGGAAATTAAATTAATAAAATGACTATAAAGGAACAAGGGCAAATATTCTAGTAGATTCATTCCACTGGTAAAATTTGCTCCATAATATCTTACAGTCTCATAACACTGAAAGGTCAGGGCATTTAAATTACACTGTCAGAAATTTACTTTTGTTACGAAAAACTAAAAACTCAAAAAAATGCTAACAGCAGACATGTATTTTCAGAGGTACAATTCATATTGGCCTTTATGTCATGAGAATAGTTTTCTCACCGCTATATTCATATTCCCAAGACATAATGGTCTTATCATTGTTTGCTAACAATGTCTCTGGGCTCCATGTTTAATTCTATTGTCATCAAAAAATCAGTCACTCAGAAACACCAAATACTGAATATATTCTACAGAGTATATGGGACCACAATGGACTTTTCTGAAATTTCAATAGTTGCAGGAGGTAATTTCAGTATACATCTAGACTGATCGTATTTTGATTTCTACAAAGACCAAGGGGTTAATGGCCTTACACTGCACATGTTTAAGGCATTGACAGTAAAACAATGGAGTGGGTGAAAATGGGCCTGAGTGTAAGTTGCAATGCTGTATCACTGAAGAGAAAGTGCAGTAGAATGGAATGAGAAAAATAATGCTACAATCATATATGAAAAAGAAATACATTCTAAGCATTTAGAAAACTTGGAAGCTCTTTTCCTAATAGTTCTGGAATGAAAAACATGTAAAATGCCATTATAAGATAGAGCTTAGATTGTATTCATCCAACAAGTCAATTCTTTGTGTGAATAGCTGAACTGATTCACTCACCAAACATACAATTTATATTTGTTCCTCTTACTGTAGTCTATCACCCACGCATTTTTTACACAAACACTAAAGCGGCTCAAAGAGTGTCATAAGGTGATGTTCAGCTAACTTTTTAAAATCAATGAGGCATTTGCCAAAGTACCATTTCCTTAATCAGTTACTTTACTTTTAACAAGCAAGCAAATTCCATATAAATATCAAAGTCTCATTTTTCATTTACACTATAAACTGGGTCACACTCTGCTGCTGTTGGACAAAATGATCAAAGAAATGAAGAATTACATGTTTTATGACATAAAATACTGTTAGCACAGACCTTATGAGTTCAAATCACATTATGTTTCTTTGACAATCCCTTATTGGCTAAGGGAATGATCACAGAGTTAGCAGATCTCATTTACTACATACAGGCATTTTCCGTGCCCAACACTGCTGAACACTTCACGTGAATTTTCTCATTTAACCCTCATAATAATCATATGAAGCAAGTTTTTTATTATTATTATTTTAATAGTAATTATTATTAATCCCATTTTACAAATGAGAGAAATAAGGCTTAGTGAAGAAAAGCAACTTGCCTCACCTAATTAAAGGCAGAACTAAATAAAGGAACCAGGTCAGTTTGGCTCTAAATATCATGCCTTTGTACACCAGGCAGCACTGCTTCCCTGTTGGTATTACCTAAATATAACTAGTCTGTACTGCCTTCCAGGAGTCAGATTCTCTATCCAAATACAATCAACCCACTTAGCATTTCATAGCATGCGTTCTTCTCATACTAGGATATTATCTCTTGGCAGGATTCATTCATATTTTCTTCTTTTTTTGGTTTCTGAGAAAAAAGTGATGATTTACTTAGTTGTACTTGAGTATCACTATCCATTTGATTAACTAAAATGATTTCTGCAGTTCACAGGCCAACCTTTCACTGGTGGCTTGTAGGCTTACAGACTTCTTCCTTCACCATTTTTCCGTCAAGTAGAATTCAACATGTTTCTTTAACCGAGGTCGCTCGGCGCAATAACTGACACAAAGGAGAAATGCAAAACTTAGCCCGCAGGTCTCAATTTTCATTATTTATAACAATCCTTCCTGGGTCCAACTCCAATCTGTGGATCCTTCCTTTCCTCATGCAATCTCCTTTAAACAAGGAAGGTGAAAACAATCTGAATACTATTTCACTGCTAGTATGATTATCAATTGTCAATGAAATGCATCAATCCTCCTCATTATCAATAAGCTTCCAGCTCTGTAAAGATAACTGATGAAAGCCATAATCTGTTTTTCAAAAGGAGCATGCTGAACCAAACCTAAAACTTCAGCAGAACTGTTCTATCCCAGCTGCTTGCAAAACTTCAGCATTTCTCGCTGAGTGACCTCCTCAGAGAGCTGATTATCAGGGGAGTCCTTCAATCTGACTGTCCTACATAGAAAAAGCTGAATGTGAAATTAAGGCCAAAATGTTACTGAGGATTCTTCCAATGATAAGGAATAGGGTTTAGAGAACTCATGCTCAGATGTCTTTTCTTATCAGAATGAAGGTTTTTTTTTTAACCATTATAATTAGGCAACTGAAAAATGAATTCAAGCTGAAGGTGATAAAAGGTTAAAATATCTGTGCATCATGAATAACCTAACTCAAAGCAGGTACGAAATAAAGAAAGACTTTCAGAATTTTAAATTAAACTTTTTGATTGTTTTATTCCTGCTATTTCTTACATTCATACATAACAGTGAGACGGAGAAAGAGAAAAGGGGGATGCTGGGCAACAGTTATTCAACATGTACCACAACCTGGACCCTGGTTAAGCTTTTTACACGCCTCATCTCACCTGACGTCACAGCTCTGTGAGGGAGCAGAGGCTCAGGATGGGGAAGCATTTGCCCAACTTCCCATTGTATCAGGGTCCTGATTTGAACCCTGAATGTCTGACTCCAAAGCCCATGCTATTAAAATCATGCTATTTGCCTCCCATGTCATATATATATATTAGAATAAGCATAATATATTTCTCCTTTGGGAAGCATTTTACTTTTCATACAGAAGCATCCAACAACAGCCTCTTTCTATAGTTGTAAGTTTCTCAGCAAAGTTCAGAAAGCTTATATAATAATTAATCAAACTTCAGTTTTACCACATGGGGCAACCTGAGTAGTATTTCATGAATAATATAATGAACACTTAATATAATATAACTAATCTAAAAGAAAAGTATTATTTGTGGATTTTCTACTTGAACATTGCCATTAATCTGTGTGATTTCAGAAGTGTAATGGAATAAAAAATGATCAGAGTTGAATTCCAAAAGCACTTGTGAATATCTAAGATATTTACCATTTCTTAGGGAATGGATATCAGGAATAAAATGAGGAACGTTTTCCAGGCCATAAATACCTTGCAAACTGAACATGTAGAACAATGTTTTAACCCTATCCTTCCCCGCTGAATGTAGCTCACCAGATTTAGGAAATATTTGAAACTTCTTTATATTTTTCTATATTGTGTACACCTAGGAAAGATGACAAGCACCTATAAGCTCAAATCTGCTTCATAAAGAATTTTTTCATATCTAGAATAGTAACTCCTCCTCGACCACCACATCCTGACCCCATCCTTCCCACACAACACTGAAAGTCATAGTATATTCAGTTCTTAATTTCATTTAAGCATGAGGTTTTCCTTTTGAGATAACTATGTTTAATTATAAATCAATGTGCTACTCTGTACTTTACTTGATAGAGACTTCTATGAATCTTTGAAAGGAAAGATATTCAAAAATAATTTATCTTTTAGTCATTCATTTAGACATGCCCCATCATGGTTATTTAATCAATGACCATGGATACATCCAAAATCAATGAAAAGAACCTTGAGGTATTGATAAGAAATGATGTATAACATCTATTTGCTGATGTATAATACAGCAAATAGAACCATATCTATTTATCTATCTATCTAAATTTTCTCATCTTAACACGTGCCATTCTATCAAGATTTTCCAAGCCATCATATTCCAAAAGTATTGCGAAACACATTGTCTAGAGGTAATATATCGATATATATATGTTTGTACATTTTGATTCATTTTCAACATTAAACAAAGTTTATTAACCTGTAAGTACGATGACCATCGAATTCACAGTGCTTATTTTTAACACAGAATCTCAATCTATAAGAGTGACACCTAATTATTTTTCAAAGTTTCAGAACTCGTGGTTAAAGATTCAAGTCTTTTTTCATTGTCCATTGTCTGCCATTTTTGTTTTAGGTTTAGAAAAACTGCTTATTATCGATGAACAATTACTTGCTTTATACAGAATATGCATACAGTAGGAATACTGTGTTGTATTTTTCCCAAGAGAAGACCGGGAATAGGGTAGGGCTAAATGAGATAGGGGTTTGACTGTTAGGGATATGACTGAGATATTTAAGTGGATGTTCTTAGTTAATATACCTGTGAGACTATGGTAAGAATAGTCCCTAGTGTAAAGAGGACCACCACCTATAGTCATTCTTGGCTCTCAGATGATGTCTATATGGTGGTAGATCAGGTATCCTTAGGAAGAGTGTCTACCAGAAATGGACAAAACCCTTTTTCCCACATGTTCATGAACTCCTGTTTTCAAATGCTATATCACATTCTATGTGGAACTCAACTGACGGTTACCCAGAAACCACCACTGGCATCATTAATGAATGAATTCTACACTGCCTATTGATTTGCCTTCAAATGCCACTGAATAATACAAGTCAGACCTGGTATAACAGAATTGTGAAGCTGAGAGAGATTTTACAGATATTAAGTCACTTGCTCAAAGTGACCTCACTACTTGCTGCAATCCTTGCCCAGCAGTTATTGCACAGCACATTGACTGTGATGGCAGAGCTTCAAAAGGATTGGACCACATGCTCCTATCAAGTCATTCCTTTTCTTAAGCACCATTATGACCAAAAGTTCCCAAACTCAACCTTGTAGAGAAATTCAGCAGTGCCTTCCCTGTGAAGGGCCCATATTTGTACAAGTGTTAGCTGCTGGAGTCTGGCAGAAGCCCAACCCTCTATCATCCAGTCACTCTTCAAGATGCCTCTTTAGATTGACATTTTACTGACATTAATGTGTTGCTGCTGCTCTGCATCAAGCATGTTAATTACTTGAGACCTGGGTTTTGAATTTGTGCCCTAAAGTGGTTTTAGCTGAAGAGTTGTTTTGTTTCATTTTTAAATCAGTCACATAAGAGAGAGAGAGACAGAGACAGAGAGAAATTATTAAATGGAAAACTCACAAATTAAAAAATGGCAACCATACAAAAAGCAAGTTTCATAATTATCCAAAATAGAAATAGAATGATACAGTTCTTTGTGCTATTCTATTGGAAATTTCTACGCCTCTTGGATATTCCATTCCAAATTTAAAAGCCTCTGAGATCATTCTGCCCTAATCCTCTTTGCTGGGAACATAAGAAGCCTTATAACATACAAAATAATTATAATTTTTGAAATTATAAATCTCATTGCAAACTTATTTTTTTAACTTTTTATAAAAACCCTGTCATAAGTTTTCTCCCAAAAGAATGCATAATATAGAATAATGAGCACTAGAAGCTCTGAGTTGCTAAATTAAAACGTTTAAATTGCTGATGATAACATGATCTTCTTATAGAGTGTAGAGTTTCCATTTATCAAAATAGCTTCAGAGATAGTTTTATTTTCTCTCATTTGAAAATCCTTCTTGCAAGTTCTAATGAAAGACGTTTAAATAACATTTTAACTATCTCTTTAAGATTTATTTCCCCCCAAATGTAACCATATCTCAAGAAATAACAACTGTCCTATACCATCATCTCAAAAAAGTTATGCTATCACTTTTGTAGATTTATATAGTTAACCATTGTACCTCTATAGCTCTATCTATTTCAAGGCCACCTTAATACAAGCATGTAGGCATACATGTATACACTTGCACACACACAAATACTGGATTTTTCTTAACACCTGTCAACTGTTAATAGTTCTTACCAGTGTATAAATATTTCAAATAAGTCTAGCCACGCTGACCTGTACCTGGTTTCCAATAATTTTTCATCTCCTAAGACATGCCATAGAACTGAGATGACAAATACTGTGGTGCATTTTAAGAGTTATTCTCACAGAAATAAGCAAAAAAAGAAAAAATCTACAAGGCAAGTAAAATTCTACAATCTTTTATGCAAATCAGTCAAATGCCATTCAAGTAGCTCTATTTTGCTCTTCCACTTCTGTTCTCACATCACCACCTCCAAACTAAGTTACAACAAATTCTAATAAATTTGACCATTATTATGACTATTATTAATTTGATAGTGATTAATATTTAGTAATTACTTTGTTTCCTGTTCAGTTAACATTAAGAACTCTTTTTTTTTTATACTGAGAGCTTTTAATGCATTATTTAATTTTCATGCCATCCCTCTGAGGTAGGTACTGTTATCACCCACCATTTAATAGGTGAGAAATCAGTGACAGAGGAGGAAGAAGAACTAGAGTCTGTGTCTGATCCCTTAATCACTAGGCTGCCTCTAAGGAAAACCACTGAGAGTAGTGGAGAGCAAGAGAATACAACAAAGCATTTGCATTGGCTACTTAAGAAGTATTGGGGTTAAATGTGGGGCAAAGTGGGAACAGTAAAAAGTGATATGTCTGTAATACAGGTTTGATGGAAAGGCTACAATTTCACTTTCACTTCCCAAGCATAACACCACTCGTATCTCTGGGTTTGGGCCTATATTCAGGCAACCATTCTGAAAACCAAATTTGCTGGAGAAATGTCTCCTGCTGTTGAAGAGTTCCATCTTTCCTTCCCTTCATGCATGCACATACATACCTCCATTTTTCACAGCTTGAGCTAGTTTTGTAGAGGGGAAATGATGAAACCCCAGGTAGAGAAGAGACAGTAGCCATACAATTGTCTTTCTCCCACTCCCTCTTTCCCATAAATATATAGTTCTATAAGCCTCAATTCAATATTATTCTAGAGAGTGAAACAATTTCTTCTGTCATCTGCTTTAGATTTACCAAATGCCATCTTTTGTTCTAGAAATGTTTTCACATCTGTTGCTAAAGCTCCAAGTTTATATATTTCATGTATCCTTATGTTGTCAGTGTAGCAACAAACACCATCACCTTGATTGCTGCTGATAGCAGTTTTAAAAGGAAGGAGGGGATATTATACATGAAACTGCTCAGTATGGTTGTCAACAATAGTTGAAAATAGTTCTAAATACTAGAAATGTCTCATCATGAATTCCCCTACCTAGTCTTTTCAGGCTTTGGCTTTTTGGAACAAATGCTAAAGAAAGATTCTTAAATGTAGGGGAAAGGAGGGTTGTTATTAGGAATAGAAAAGGTGGAGGACTTGCCAATGGGCAGCAGGGGAAGAGATATTAGTGCATCCTAATCAGCTGTAAGCTGCACTACTCCTCAAATGTAAAACCACGCACACATCCAGGCTCTCACTCCATTGGAAGCAGGGGCAAAGTCTCTTCAGGAGGAGAGGATCGTGACTTCCGGAATAACGGGGAAGAAAGTAAAGGCAAGCAGAGGGAAGGGGAGAGTCTTATACACAAGAACAGAGAAAAGATAAGAGGAAGGAAGAGAAGGTGCAAGTACAATAGCTGTTAGAAGTGAGTTGGGCCCAAAATGTGGGTCCACTTCCCAAGACACGGAGAGCAAAAGCATGGCCAGAGACTTCCAAAAGTTCACAGCAGAGAGCAATTTCAATTTCCACAGCAAAGGAATCATGGAGACAATAGTACACTCATCTCTGTAGACTGAAACTATGTATTTACAAATAAAATAATCACAATACCTTTTAAGGTGCCCTTTAAAAATTAATTTGACTCTTTTCCATGAGATAAACCAAGGAATCCATGTGTCAATATGCTAAAAAAATTGATGTCAAATAACCTTAATTTTGCAACAAAACCTTCTGTGACTCTGACATCTAGTTAGTCCAGTTGACATCATGTATGAAACTCAGAAATTATGCAGCCAAAGAACAGAATACTAATTCCTGACAGCATGTGGAAAGGAACAGATGAGAACAAAACACCACAAAAGTATATAAATTGACCAAATAAGACTGCATATGTTACCATCTTCTATGATAACAGAAATGTATTGACTGATAATTTACACTTGGTTTGCTCCCTTATTCTGCAAATCACAAAAATGGGTCGCTGTGGCAACTGCTATTTAGTTTACTGGGAGGAAAACAATAACAACCACCCTCAAAGTACCTTCTAAAACACAAATACAGCATGTATTTTTATTGTTCCTCCCACCCCAAGAGAACAAATCTCATGACAGAAACTATCTTTTCATAGTTTTAAAACTGGGCTTGCTTTCTGTCATTTGCATTTTTTAAATTATGTATACTACCAATTTATGCAAATGGTAAAGAAAAAAATCCATAGAAATATAAAAGAGATGGATACAGATTGCCTGAGTCACATGAATGTGATTGGGCCATTGTCTTTTATAGCATCCCCACTTTTATCATTGACAGCTCTTTTAACCAATTTAAGTCCGTTGATGTACCAAATCTGTGCAAGATACTCCCAGGAATACACTGAGAGCTCAATGCTTAAAGCATCAGCAAGAGCAGTCTTATTTTTCTGGACCAAAACCAAAAGCAAGGTGCAAATAGGAGGTCATTCATTTTCTGGGAAGCATATTCTTAACCTCACAATAATGCACATCAGAGTCTGTTCACAAGGAGACTGTGCAGGACCCTAGAACACATCACGTTACCAACATCTGTGCGCAGTGGAGAAAGCAAATAAACATCTCTACTCTAAATAAAATGGGAAGAAGAATACTCATCCTTTACCTACTTACTTCTCCAATGGGACCTAAAAGAGTGGACATAAATTAGTAGATCCTTTAAGGCCTTGAAAATAAAAACTCGAGTTATTGTTGTCCTTGTTCAGCGGCGAGTTTGATAAATTTTTAAACTTTCCTGATGCTGTTCTGACTAGGAAGGTCAACTTTTCTTCAAAGAGCTCAATTACCAGCCCTTGAAACAACACAAGTCTCTTCTTTCTGGAAGTTCACTGATTCTGAGAAAGCTCGTTTAGAAAAACGGCCTACTTAAAAAGCAAAGAAATAAAACAAAGCAGTTTGCATTTCCTCTTCTACCACCACTACTGCCATATGAAAACCCTCTCTAGGGTTTCTCACCACCCAAGGCTTGAATTAAGGGCTGACTATTTTGAGGCAGGGACTCAAAGAGGGTAAGGATTGGTGAGGTATGGCAGCTAAAAGATACTAGGGATTTATAATATAAATAACAAGGTAACAGGAACTAAAGTCTCAGTGTGTGAAAACACTATGTATCCAAGATGCAGATAAAAGTGTTCCTTACAGATCTTGGAGGCAAAAGTTCCTGACTGTATATATTAGTCTTCTGTCGCTCCAGTTAATCACATGAAAGATTAAATGGAGTGAACACACAAATAGATTCTTTTTTCACTTTTCCTTTGGCAACAATAGAGAACAATCATTTTAAAAATAATTGGAGAAATCTGTGTTTTGTTCATAAGAGAAAAGGAAAACATTCATTCAACAGTACCACATAGAATCATTTGCTTAATAGCATTTCTAATATGTTATGCATTTATTCAATCTACTTCTTACTACATTAAAATGCAAAAACAATTACTCTGGATGTAAATCCTAGAAAAACAATCAAAGTTTCTATTAAATCAGAGAAGAGAAGAGACAGTTAAGCTGCAATGTGATTTGCAGAAGCTCATGAATAGACAATACTTAAGAGTTTCTCACTAGAAAGTGAAAGAGTGGTACAGACCCAGATTCCTTCCCATTTTCCCTTCCCTCTTCTCTCCCTCTTTTTTCCTTCTCTCCTTCTCTTCCTTCCTTTCTTCTTGGACTCAGACCAAGGAGAGTCTTTATTTAAAGCCTAAAAATTCAAATTATGTAGGCATGTAAAATCATCTTATATTATAATACCAGCCTTAGCAGGTAGAAACTTCCTTTCACATTCGGTTATAAATAGTTTACATTCAACTGAACAGTCACAGGGGAATATGGGCAGCTTCAACCTTCTAGGTCCATTGTTACACACAAAAAAATTCTTGGTTTGTTCTTTGTATACTTATATTAAAGCCATTTCTGTTCATTAAAAACTCAAAATAAGCATGTTAAAGAAAAGGCAACTGGACATGAAGCAAAGAATAAAAAGAATCTGCATGTATAACAAGCATTGTGCATTTTACTTTGTCTGAAAGGAATTTTTAAAATCCACATGCTTTAATTGGAGCGCTTCTGGAGTAATAATCTCAAATATGAGATTCAATAAATGTGTTCATGCTCTGATTAAATGTCAAAGCCATAGATTTGTTATTTCAGATACAGTGAGCAATAATTTTGTTGGATAATAATGAACTTCCAAAGATTTATTTGTAACACTCACTGTCCAATTCAAAGCTCTGAGTTGTACTGTAGAGTACTTCCAATTCTGTTGATAATATTACAGAATCTCGTATACAGAGCTGACATTTAAGTAAATTTTACTCATTTTTACATGTGCTGCATGGATTCTAAGTACTTCTGCCAAAACTTGGTACCAACAATCTTTGCACATCTTGACTAACAGAAGATATTGTTTTGGTTTGCATCAACTTTTTTCCTTAACAGGGTATATATGAATTTCTTTACAACAAGGGTGTTTCTAAGCCCCAAGGTATTTAGGGAAACACTATTTTCTGTAAGTATCATTTTCCAGCACAGATTCTTTACTCCAATCTAGGCTTCCCTAAAGATGCAAACTTCACAGACTGTTGATGTAATGACCACTTCCCATTCGATCACCATCAGCTGGCCATGAGCAAGGCCTGCCAGCCACTCCAAACCAGTTTTCTAGAGAACTTTTCTCAACACTTACATTCAATTATCTTAATGTTTATTATTCTTTTTTATTGTTGTTATAGCATTTTAATTTTTTTAAGTCTGTGACAAGTCGAGATATTAAGAACATACTATGACCAAATTTACATGGTTTTCTCCGTTCTCCAAGTAGAAATGCCACAAAATTTAAGAAATTAATCCATATCCCTTACACCCTCATTACACTATACTACTACTACAGACATAATCTAGAAAAATCAAATGAAAAAAACCTATCTCATTTTCACAAAACATTATCTTCATTAGTTCTCTCCAGACATATTTATTCAAGATACAATTATGAGGGTGACGATTGGATTAGAGGTATTCTCATGATTAGATTTAAGCAATCTGTATCTAACTATACTTTTATACATGCTATTTATAAGTGGCTTTTGCTACAGTTTCCTTAGTCGCTGAAATTATAAACACATACATATTTATTTCTCAGTTTGCCAAGTTTATGTTATTCAGTATTCCACTCATAGAAGCTATTGTCGGGAACTCAGCATTCGTCAGCAAAACCGAGGTCACAAATGAGTGTCTTACACATTAAATATTTCTTATAATGCTATTTCGGGAATTTACAATTAAAGTCAACTGATATTCACTCATTCATTCAATACTTTCTTAACTAGCCAGGCACTATTCTAGCTAGACATTGGAGACATAGCCGTGAACAAAACAGGAACTCTTTAATAAAGCTAACTTTCTAGTTGGAGGTGGTGGGAAACAGGCAATAAACAAAAAGTAAATAAATAAATAGGTTCTAGTGGTCCTGAATGCTATATAAGGAAAACCAAACAGGGACTCGAAGCAGTACTTTTGGTAAGGTGGTCTATAAACATCACCAAATAGGAAAATTAAAAGCCAAATTAAAGAACAAATGTCTAAAATGCCTAAAATAATTTCAGTACAATGTAACATGTTCATTGCCAACTATGTGATGAACCATTAACTTTTCCTTCCTAAGTTTTAAAAAGAACTATCATCTAATTTTATCATACAAAAAAAGGAATATTCAGCCTTGTGTATGCTGATGAAGTAAATAAGACATTGGTGTAGACCTGGAAGTACTTTATTAACAACTAATAAAGGGGCTAATCAAGCACCTATGCATCTATAACACAAAGCTTTATGCAGTACAGCCTAACAGAAAGATGACCGATAATGGAATCGGGAATCTGGGATCAAGCTCAGGCGCCATCACTTACCAGCCCTTAGACTTTGACTAACTCGTTAAATTTTTCTGAGCCTCACTTCATCACTGTTAAGCAGGTATAACAGGACAAGCTGACAGGATTATTCTGGGATATATATGAAAAATGAATTTAGCTTTTTTTTGCAATGTAGCATATTATGACTGCTATTACTTTCATTGTTTCATTATTTGTTGCTATTGTTATATGATAGCAAAAAATTCATGGAAATGACAAAGACCTTTAAGAAATGTTAGGATCAGAACTACAGTAAAATGTGAAATTAAAGCATCAAAGACCTTATCTGGGGCTTCCCTGGTGGCGCAGTGGTTGGGAGTCCGCCTGCCGATGCAGGGGACACAGGTTCGCGCCCGAGTCCGGGAAGATCCCACATGCCGCGGAGCGGCTGGGCCCGTGAGCCATGGCCGCTGAGCCTGCGCGTCCGGAGCCTGTGCTCCGCAACGGGAGAGGCCACAACAGTGAGAGGCCCGCGTCCGCAAAAAAAAAAAAAAAAAGACCTTATCTGTCCATGGATGTTGGAATTAAGTCTACATTAGACAAAATTATATTCTTTAATCTATGTTTTTCCATATAATTGCTGGGGATCAGTCATTAAAGAAAATCACAAAACTAGAATTTTCAACTCTGGATCTTTCATCATTCTGACACAGTTTAATTATTCTTCTCATACACTGAGGATAGCTTTCATTCACTGAAACAAAACTATACCTTCCAAGAAAACCTACACAACACCAGGAGTAATGACAAAGATATATCTTACTAACCAGGGTCATGTATTACAATTTTAAAACACCATGAAAAAAAAATTAGTCTACTTGAAATTTAGATCTTAAACTCCAACGCCCTAGTGGTTTAATCTAAACTTTACTACATGGCTATCTTTGAAGAAGACATCTAAAATGTAAATATGATATAAAAAATACAAGTATTAAATATAAAAATTCTTAAGCTTCAAAGAAAGTTTCTTCATAATATAAAATTAATGTTGAATAATTCTTGGCTGAACAATGTGAAATATTCCTGCAATACAAATTAATGGTAAATCAACTTTACTTCGCAAAATAATTTTGTTTGGGCACACGGGAATAGTAAATTTTGGTGAACGTCCCAGATCAAATTTAAAGGATTCTAGGTTTTGAATCATGCAACTGTGTGAAGGAAAAGTTTTTTCTCCTAACCCAAATTCAGTAATCAAAAATAAAAACATATTAAATCTGACTCTGTGAAGCTGTTATAACATAATGTAAAACTATTTGCTTCTCTTACCTTAAAATGATAGTTTTAAATGTATTCCTAAATTTTCTGTAGAGAGTTTATCACGAAGAAATTCTTCCAAACAGGCGATTGTCACCTAGTTTTTCACCTAATCCATATATTAGATGAATACCAGGCTTTTAAGTGTAAAGTGGATGCAAATTTACAACCTTATTTTGAAAGAATCCTTTCTCCAATTAAGATTTAGAATCCTTTCCATGACTGGTCCTCTAGCCAAAGTGGAACCCCCCCAAAAAAAAAGCTTCAGTTGGCATATTGCCCAAGCTCCTCATGAGGTAGCTGTTGTAAAAGAAGTTAATGTTAGCAAGGGCCTCCAAGTAAAGAGCAATTGGGAGGCTACTGGAAAGTTAAGTGGCTATAAGTTGTTAAGTGACAGGAAGAAGGAAACTCAAAGCTCTAAGTTGCATATAGTACCTTTTACTTCCACACATGAGATAAATAATAAAGCTTCACTGACTTAGGGCGCATCAAGAACTAACTCTGTCTGCCCCTTCAGACCTCCTCCAAGTACCACCAGATCATCTCACAATGATCATTTGTCAACACAAATGTTAAAGAGCACGCGACGTGTCCAGTAGTGAGCTTCTTCTTACTGAGAGATGCACAAACATGCACACAGGCATGAAAACTCCCCCTATACCGTGTTTAGATGATTACTTTTGAAACTCAAAACCGTAATTTGGAAAGGTTTTCTCAAGCTTTCAAATGAGTTTTTATTATTGTTCTATTTTAAAATCTTTCTTGTAGCCCTTGGACTCAAAGATAGCACTTGTCTTAAGCAGTTTGACAAGAGTATAAGGGGGAAATCACAGAGCATGAGGGAAATCTGACACGCTTTTCAAATGAAAATATACAAGCAATTCCACGCTCACTATAAGGAACTAATAATACAGACCCTATCTGTATTATCAGCTCCCTCAGTTACAGTAACAGAAAAGCATCATCCATCACTGAACTCATTGGCAGACAAGCGCTGACCCATGGCACACCTGAAATGTGATGCTATGATTCATCCCCTTGTTCACTGCATTTGAAGAAATTATTTGACCATAGGAGCTCATTTTATTTCAATTCCTTTCAAAATGTGTTTTCTTTTCACAATTCTTAGTAAAAAATCAAACTCTGGTATTCATGCTGTTTTGTTTAAGAGCAATGAAAACCAATTTTCTTTATTATATGCAGAACAGAAGCTGAAGTACCCAGAGACCCTGAACTCTGAGTTCCTGTCAGAGGAACATTCCTTTCTAAAATGTAACTTTCAGTTTTCTGTAATAATACTGCAACTAAAATATTCTTCACTCTCTATCTACAGTACATCACTGGACTCTTGTTCAGAGGCGTCCTTATCTTCTTTACAAAACAAAGACTTTCTGTTCTGCCAAACTGAGCTAATGAAAGAACACAAACATGATGAAAATCTCTCTCCTGTCATCCTTTTATGGCATGTCTCTGCTTCAAAAACCAACCCTCCTGAGATCAGGATGAAAGCATTTACTTGTACTTGTGACGATCAGTATAGAACACACTTTTTTTCTTTTCTTTTTTTTTGGTGGGGGTGGTATATATGCCTACCATGTCCTCCCATGTATAAGATGCCAGGGAGAGCAGTGCTTGTGATCAGAAAGCACTGGGCAGCATACGTGTACCTGGTCAACTCAGGCTGGAATCACTCTATGTTTCTTTTAACTACACCCGGGAGATGGACAGTCTTCAGATGACTCAAAGAATGGAGACTTCAAAGACAGGTTAGGGTATCTGGCTGCCTTATAATGAAGAAGAAAATATTTAAAAATTGTTTGAATTGTCTGGAAAATTACCCCAAATGTTTTCATCAGAAATGGAGGGTAACTGAAAGTAGGTCTACATTGAGACATGCATTTCCAAACCATCATACTGCAAGGTACCATATAAGTATTTCTCCTGTCACACAATCAGGGGAATTTGCTAGAGAGACTGTCTCTAAATGCAGCTGGAAATGCCTCTTAAGACAGAAGGATGGCATCATTTACAAATCGTCCCACTGCACTACCCAAATGAACTGGAACTGGACAGTAAGAACAGGCTTTCAGAAAACAAAAGTATCAAGGGAAAAAGGAAAGTTTATTTAGGCAGACTTGTCCTCTTTATCCATGTGAAAGTTTTCAAATACAAATCGATGCCTAATTAAGTCAATTACCCAAAACTCTACTGATAGGAATAAAAGTTGGAACAAAATGGGAAACCTTAGTACATAAGTTTAGTCAATCACATTGGGAATTTTCTGAACTAATGGATCTTACACATGTGCATGTACATGAACATTTTGCAAAGAGAATAATTATTTTTTACACATATAAAAATTGTTCCTGACATACAAGTAAAAAAAAAGTCTCCAAATTTCCTATGAATTGTCCAGGTCCTAAGAATCCTTTTATAGACTACTTCTGATCCTAGTAAAATTCCCACCCTATCTATATGCCACAGTTTGACACATGTGTAAAACATGTGAATAAACATCATGAAAATCTGAAAATATCATGAAATATCCATGTAAATTCTGTCACTGTCAGTAATATGTTATATTTGCTCAGGAAATATATTTAAACAGTTTTGAACTTATTTAAGATTATTACAAAAATTATTTAATTATAGAGCATGGAGGGATCTCTCATTTTAGAAATCAAGTCACTAAAGGTCATGGGGTCTTCTCCTAATTTTGGGGTCTGCATGCTTTCACAATACCCTGCTGCTAAATTACTATTAATCACTCAAATAGAGATCTATAGTTTAATTATAACCTGAAGCAAATTTTCCATTATTCTGTTTTCTAATTTGGAAAATAAGATAATTATACTTCAATCTAAGATGAGTGAATGTTAAGGATAATGCATAAATGAGTGCTTTTCCCCACAGACACCTACACTTGGGACTATACAAATGCTAAATAACAAGAGAATGAAAAAAAGGAAGTTAAAAAGCAAATCAGACAGTCAAATTCCACTGGCTCTCACACAATACTGAATGAAGTACTGTTACGCTATGTTATAAATTAGAGCTCCCCAATACATGGAATGATTCTCACAGAAGAAATACAAGCATAAATAAACAGAACAAGTTCCGGCTTAGAAATATCACTTGTTTGGCTAATTACATACAAAAATCAACTTCACAAATAACGCTATTAATGAAGTGCTCAGTTGAACAAAAACTGTAATTAAAAATAAATACAAATCAGAATTTTTTTCATGATAAGAAATGACAGTATCACGACAACCTTTTTTTTAGAATTTTTATTTATTTTTTTATACAGCAGGTTCTTATTAGTCATCCATTTTATACACATCAGTGTATACATGTCAATCCCAATCACTCAATTCATCCCACCACCCGCCCCCACCACTTTCCCCCCTTGGTGTCCATATGCTTGTTCTCTACATCTGTGTTTCTATTTCTGCCCTGCAAACCGGTTCATCTGTACCATTTTTCTAGGTTCCACATATATGCGTTAATATACGATATTTGTTTTTCTCTTTCTGACTTACTTCACTCTGTATGACAGTCTCTAGATCCATCCACGTGCCTACAAATGACCCAATTTCGTTCCTTTTTACGGCTGAGTAATATTCCATTGTATATATGTACCACATCTTCTTTATCCATTCGTCTGTCGATGGGCATTTAGGTTGCTTCCATGACCTGGCTATTGTAAACAGTGCTGCAGTGAACATCGGGGTGCATGTGTCTTTTTGAATTATGACAACCTGTTATTTTTAAGCATACAGAAATCACTACACCAATATGAAACACTCCTGAGACTCAGATGGCATTCCCCACTCTCTAACAGAATGTTATAAATGAGGAATTTCTGCACTGCGAATTGTCCTTCCTGATTGTAGCTATGCCATAACTAGCTACCACACATCTGCTGCTTTGGGGTGCCATGTTTAGCGTTATTTTTTAAAGAAAACTATCTTGATCCTTTTTTATTTTATCCCTATGGATCTCCTCACATAGCACAAGCCCCAAATTTTGAAAACAGCAGAAGAAAAAAGATAAAAAATCTAAAGACTACCTCACAATCTGCCCAAAGCATATTTTAAGAATCGGGAGAAAAAAAGAATTGTGCTGTTTAAGTTGCTCCTGGTTTCTCTAAAAGAAATTCATTGCAAGATCTACATTTTAATCTAAGGGAGTCAGCTGAGCCTAGTTTCATGAGGGATGAAAATAGTACATGACTTGTTTAAGATCTGCACTAATATTCTCTGTTCAAGTAGAATGTCCGGAATATGACAAGGACACAAAATAATATCAAATCTCCTCTCCTTTTTTTTTTCTTTTTAGCTACAGCTATTCCTATCATAATGACAAAAGAGCATGTTATCCAGTTTGAGAATCTCAAAATATCTGATTTGAGAGTCTCAAAATATCAGAATCTAAGGAAATCATCCTCAAAAATAGTATCCACTAAATATATGGGTAATAACATACATTTTAGTGCATAAATTCTGTACAATAACAAAAATAATTTTGTTCTAAAAAGGAGATTTCTGTATAATGGTAACTCTATAAAAAATCTTTATGGGATTTCCCAGAACATTAACAATCAATTTGGAAATAATAGTGAAAATTTTGTCCAAACCCCACATTTTGTGGGAAACTAAGACTCAGAGAGCAATATGATTTATCTGAATCACACAGCAAAACTAGGCCTAGAAAAAAGGTTTTCTTATTCTAGTTCCCCTTCTGCAACACTCAACTGCCTTCTAAATTTCATGTGAGTAAAACTTTTCTATCAGAGAAGGAGAAACAAACAACAACAAAAGCCAGTGTACTCATCCAGTTATAGGAAATACATTTCTGAATAGTTACTAAGATGAGTGGTACTATGTTAACAAACATTTGAGAGGAAGTAGAGCTTAGTGGTAGTGAAAGATAAACTGAGGAATATTAAGATTTTAAGAGTTTGAGCAAAAATCGATTCGAATAGGGTAGAGCCAAACTGGAAGTGGTTAGGAGGCTCCTTTGGCCGGAGCTCAGAGAGAGGCTTTGAGAGAGAAAATGTGGAAGCAAAAAAAGGGAGTTATTGATTGGCTATAGCTTAAAGCCTAGTAAGCTATTTGCCTGCTTGTCCTTAGCATTTTGATTTTGTAACCTTGAGGCATTTGCAGGCTTAGATTTTGGTTTGCTTACATAGGTCACCATAGAATTAGAGTCCTATTAGTTAATGGCCTCCTTGTTTAATTAATTTAACAGTGGTTCAGAGGCAAAATAAAGGGATTTGAATCTGAGGGGGTGTAAACTGGCAAGTCATTTAACCTCTTTGGCCTCATGTGAAAATTAAGGATGATATTAGCGTCTACAAAAAGAGATGACATGAGGAGTACCTGTGAGAATTTACATGAGGTATGAGACCAGTGGTACATGGGACATGCTTGCCATTGATGTATTGTTACTAACTGCTCTTACCATACCCACCCTCCTCCAGAGCACTTCCTTCTTCCTTGCCCCATCCCTTACTCGGCAAATACTTACCATGGAAGCTGAGTGCTATCATAACACACTTAGGGATTTTTCACTTGAAAGGAGAAAGACCAATTAGGATTCAGTCAAGGTCAAGGGGAAGAGACCTCACTGTGGCAGGTCTATAGATTGAGATGACAGTGGGGGGATTTGTGTTAGAAAGAATGCCTAAAGTCTCTCCAAATTTTCAACATCGTTTTAGAATGAACCACTTTGTATGAGTCATTTCACTCTGAGGGCCTCCTTTACCTCATTTTAAGAGAGGATGGGAATAAATGGATGGTTCAGAAAACTGAGGTCTTTGGAGCCTCTTCAGGATCAGATGCTATGGGCAGAAAGGCTAAGCTGGGTACCATCTAAATCTTTCCAGAAACCACACTCTCCTCCACCATCCCACGTCCCATGCTAACCAGAATAGATCTTCCTTCCTATGTTTGACTTATTCTGAATCTAGGTGAGACTTTATTTGAACAAAGGTTTTCACAACTGAGATGAGGTTGAGAATCAACAGATCTGTCTGTACACCCAATTCCAGCTAAAAAATTTTATGACATCAAAAATATGCTAATTTTATATGATACTAAATTTACTCAGGTGGCTGGAACTTGATATTATTAAAAATCCATGTCTTTCAAATTAGCAAAAATATCATATTGAATATATTGTTCATATGTCAATATTAATAGTTACTGGCAACTCATTTTTGTCTCAGTTATTCCATCAAGGGACCTAATCCAGACAATTTACTTACCCAGTGTAGTGTGCCTCAATATGATGACTAAAGTAACTCTCTTCCTCATTTACTACCAGCTAGATGTAAATGTAAAATGAAATAGGAATGACAGGTAATTAATCTGATAGCATTTAAAAGCCCCATAATGACTAAAATTCAGTGATCCTAATGTGTCTATGACATAGGGTTACAGCACTAAACAAATTAGTGATCAATTAAATACAAAGGTTAAAACTGAATAAGTCAGCTTACCCACAGCTATTTTTTGGTCATCTTTTAAAATATGTTTCATGTTCAGAGTAGTGTCAGTTTAGAATATGAAGAAACCTTAACGATCATATAACCAATTTCTAAATTTTAATGATCAATAACTTGAGGCACAGGAAAGCAAAATGTCCTGTCTACAATCACACAATCACCAAGTAAACCTGATCCATATTTCAAAATGCAAAGCAAATTTTCTTCCCCTATATCAATTTTTTATTAACAGATAAATATTCTAAGATAATATCCATTAAACTACTCTAGTCATCATTATCCACTCCCTGAAAGTTGACACAGATATTTAAACAGTTAATTCTGAAAAACTGGAAAATAAATATTTCTCAAGGAAAAAAGAATAGCCTTTTATAGGGATGCATTTAGAATAATGTAACAATACCTTTGGGATATGGAACCTTCAATTAGAATTGAAGAAAGACTGAGTCTTACAACAAAGGAATATAAAGTCAGATAATGGGAGAATAGAATTTAAGTACTTTATACAAATGAACTTAGCTAGCAATTTGCTATAGAAGAAAAGGAAAAACTGGGCTTTAATGTAGCCATAGCAACCTCCTATCTTGAACAATTTTTTATCTTAAGCATCCAAATGTTTCTCTTCTTCAGACTCTGTAGTCTTTATAATACACATAATGAGATACGGAGAAGAAGCCACACTTTGTTCTTAAGCTTTAGGACTGTAAAAATTCACCTGAAAGGTGAATTTCAGTATTTTACATTTTCTTACCCATGTGTTTCCCCACTACTTCAGTTGATTTTTTATAAGCATCATAAGAGAACACAGAACATTCAGGTTACTTCCGTTGGACGGATAGAACTAAGCCTCTTCCTTTGTGCATCCATAGAGTAGTACTCATACTACTATTACAACAAGTCAACTCTACTGTGCATCGTCCTCTGCTATTTTCTCCTTCAGTAACTCAGAACTTGGTGAGCAGATAGTTCACCTTATTTACTCTTGACTTTGCAGTAGCTACAACAGTGCCTGCCAAAAAGGAGGTGTCTGGTCAATGTTTCATAAATGTAGAAAAACAGAATAAGCTAAAGAATTAAGGTCATTTTACCAAGAAAAAAGTAGCTTTTGCTCTCAAAAGTTGCATACATAATTATATCTAGAAATAATTTCTATTTTTATTTAAAGAAATCTAAAGTTAGGAGTGTCCACAAGTATTAAAAAATATCATAAGATATGAGAACTCTTAAAATTGTTTTCGTTTAATGGCCTAAACTGGGAGGTTTCATGCTGCTGGTCAGAGTCTAATTATACATATATTACTTGTTTAATTTAAAACACAGAAAACACTTTAGATCTTTGACTCTCCCTTAGGCAAAATCTATGTGGGGAAGCCAACAAAAAAATTAAAGACACCGTGAGAAAAATTCAGAAAGCACAAAAGGACATATGTATTAGGAAAATTCCACATCTTAAAATGCTTTCTAAATTAAAAAAAAAAAGGTCTTTGAATTTACCACCCACACCCCCAGAAAAAGGGCCTTAAGTTCACTGCCAATTATTCTTTGTCAAAGAAAAATCATTTTTAATCTTTCAATTCTTAAAAATCTTATAAACTGTAAAGATTAGAAATGCAAGCACAGTGACTGATGCAGTAGGCCCTCAGCAAATATTTATTGACAGATCAAAGGGAAGAATAAATGAAAAACTAGATAGATGATAAGCTCTACATAAGGGTTGATTTTGGACTGTATGAGTCATTCATGCAAGTCATTTAAAAGAACCTTTATATAATACATTTCATTGATATGTCAGTTTTCATTCCTGGTGACATTTCATTAACATTGTCTTTTGAACTTGTATAATATTCAATTATAACTTACTTTGCTTTAATATATGATTCTGTTGCCTTTAAAAACTAAAAGAAAGGGGAATTCCCTGGTAGTGCAGTGGTTAAGAATTCACCCGCCAAGGCAGGGGACACAGGTTCGAGTCCTGGTCTGGGAAGACCCCACATGCCATGGAGCAACTAAGCTCATGTGCCACAGCTACTGAGCCTGTGCTCTAGAGCCCACGAGCCATAGCTACTGAGCCCGCATGCCACAACTACTGAAGCCCACACGCCTAGAGCCTGTGCTCTGCAATGAGAAGCCATTGCAATGAGAAGCCTGCACGCTATAACGAAGAGTAGCTCCGCTCAAGGCAGCTAGAGAAAGCCCACGCATGGCAACGAAGACCCAATGCAGCCAAAAATAAATAAATAAATAAAAATTTAAAAAAAAACTAAAAGAAGGTACAAAAACTAACAACTGAAAAGAACAATAGTTAATTATGAGTTGGTCCTTAGCTCCTACATATGACTACATATATGAATGTGTACCCTAACAACAAGAAATCATTTAATGAAAATTCATCCACTATTAAGATTTACTTGCATATGGCTTAATTTATTTTAAAGAAGAGAAGCAAAATATTTTATCTACATGTTATCTATTTTACATCCATCCATCTACCCATCCATCCATAATAATATTTATTTGAAGACTTATTATGTCCCGGTCCCAGTGCTAGGCTCCACATCATCTATCAAGGCAACAGTCCTAAAACCTTCAAAACCTAAGTTGAAATACTGACTTTTTGAAGTACAATTTTCCTACTCTTTAGAAGAAAAAATAATCCCAGCAAGTTGATGGAGTATGGGAAATTATGTAAGTATATCAATAATTACATAATACAAATTTTCTAAGTTTGAAAACATTTTTCAGAGAGTTTATTTTTTTCATTATATTCAAAAAGTAAAAGTAGAAGAGGGAAAGATGAGGGAGGATAGAAATGAGAGGATTTAGGGCACACGCATTAAAATTCTCAAAAAGTGAAAATGGGATTCAGCTGGCCCATCTATTTTTTAATGACATAATTAGTTTATTTTAAAAAATTTTACACCAATGCACATAAAAAAACAAATGACAATATCTCCTTCTAAAATCAACATCACCATTATCACTGTTATCTAGCTCAAATCTCAAAATAGCCACCAGCAGAAACCATTTTCTCACTGATAAAGCTAAAGTGTACCTAAAGAACAGCTATGTTTTTAAATTGGTGCTGGTAAAGTGAACCACTTTCTGTTTTGCCAGTGGAAAGTTGGCAGTATACCTGTGTTATTTCTACTTTCTTTTTTTTAATATAAATTTTTATTTTATTTATTTATTTATTTTTGGCTGTGTTGGGTCTTTGTTGCTGCACACAGGCTTTCCCTAGTTGAGGCGAGCAGGGGCTACTCTTTGTTGCAGTGCACAGGCTGCTGATTGCGGTGGCTTCTCTTGTTGTGGAGCACAGGCTCCAGGCACGTGGGCTTCAGTAGCTGTGGCTCACAGTCACTAGAGCGCAGGCTCAGTAGTTGTGGCACATGGGCTTAGTGACTCCGCGTCATGTGGGATCTTCCCAAACCAGGGCTTGAACCCATGTCCCCTGCATTGGCAGGCGGATTCTTAACCACTGAGCCACCAGGGAAGTCCCCTATTTCTACTCTCTAACCACCAAATGATAAGAAAAATATTCTGTAAAAAACTGGGAGCATATCTTTTTCTCTTTATTTTTTTTCTATGTTGTTTATTTTAAGTTACTTAAGAAGGGAAACAGTCATTTTAATCATTATTCCATATTCTATCATCCAACACAAATTATAGAAAGACACAATTGTGAGTTAGCATGTAGCAAACATTTGTTTAATGACTTATATACTGGCCTAGGTACTAATCAACCGACCAAATGTACTAATATAACCAAAAGTAAGCTGAACACAGTTCCTAATAATAATAATAATCTCAAAATCTAGTAGGAAAATAATAGTCTAATAATCTTATATCTAGTAAGGAAATAGTCTAATAATCTAATGTCTAGTAATAATCTACTAATAATTTTATGGCCAGTAAGGGAAAAAAGAAGTGTAAACAAATGATTATCATGACGCAGATGAGAGGTGACCAAGAATGAATCCAGGAAAAGCTTCCCAGCATAGATGTTTGGGGGCTGAGGTCATGCTAAGGGCCATGAGACTCAAGAGGTCCAGTTTCTGGCAATGATATGCTCTTTACTAAAGCAGGTGTGTCAGGCTATCGTTTCTGATGATGATGATAATTAAGAAGTCTAACCTAACTTCCCTGTACCTGACTCTATAATTACAAACAAATTGCATATTCATAATTTGTATTTCCAAGTAGATTTTTTAAATGGAGCAAAAGCACTGACCAGCAGATTCAAGTATTTGTACTCTCTTGACAGTCATATTTCTCATTGTAATGTATTGGCATTTGGGTTTTGTTCCTCGTGAGTTTGGTTAGTGTGAATCATACCCTAGTCACTATTAGTAGATTGATAAAATTAATTTTCTAAATTTGAAAAGCTGAAGTCAAAGGTAATGCCAGCCCTTCCTAAGAAAAACATCACTACATTACCTTCTGTTAACATAATTTCATAGCAACTCTACATATGGATGCAAGCCTAAGGATAAAGCCTGGGTTCTAATCCCACCTCATCAATTATTAGCTGTGTGATTTCAGGCAGATAGGTGTCAATACCCTTACAAACAAACAAACAAAAAAACAAATAAATAAATAAATAATAGTGGTTAAAATCCTTCTCCAATCTGTTTCAAGGCCATTATTAACATAAAATAATGAATAACAAAGGGCTTGGAAAACCACAAAGCTCTAAGATGTAAGATATTATTACTGCCTTACTATCCTGCAAACAATCCATGCCAAATAATCCAATAGTGAAAGTATCATAATCATTTTCAAAAACATGAGAAAAAAATCAATATTACAATAAAGGCAAAGTTTACATATCCTCTGTTGTACTTCCCATACTGATAATTTCTTCCTACAGACCTGGAGAAATAAAATTTGAATTTGTTCACCACTTTAAGAACTCTCCTTACTTTCAAAAGTTTGCAGAATAAATATAGTTCAAATAGGGTTGTTTCTGGCATATGGCTATGCCAAAATGATGAAATGAGGTCAGAATAGAGTTTCTAATTAAACATAAATATAAATTTAAGAAAATACAAAAATTTTAAAACAAAAAGTGGTATTATTAGGTTAACATCCCCCCAAAAAGAATGTTTCACCTTGAACATTTCTAATCCTCTAGTTAACATAAAGGAGAATATAGGAGTCTTTTTGCTGTGCCAGAGAAAGTGGATATAACTGGTTATTTGGCAGAAATTATGATTGCTCAGTTCTCAACCGAGTGATTTATGGCAACATGCAGAAATTTATACTTTGTACCTAGGTTTTTTTCTTCATTTTGAGAATAAAGAGGCAATAGATTTCTATTTTAAGTTTTATCCAGATGCCTCTCCTATGTGCTCCCATTTCATCACTGACACTGAATTGTAACCATCTGTTTACCTGTGTCTCCCCAGAAAGACTGAAAACTTATGAAGGGAAGAGACCATATTTAAGTCATCTTTTTATCCTCCAACTATTAACCCAATAACTGGCACATAAAAGGTGTTCATTAAATGTTGACTGGATAAATTGAGGAATAAACTAAGATATAATATTAGATTGACTTTAAAGTCTAGTTCCTTTGTATTACACTCAAATTTAATCTTTGGATTTTAGTAATAAAGGTAACACACATTCTGTGTAACTAATAGATTTACCCAAGTTAAACCAGTTGAATACTGAAATTAGGAAATCAAACAAACCAAATTGCTTAAATTGTATGTAGCAAACATGAATATGTCCATTTATTAAGTAATATAATTCAATTATCAGTTCACTGAAAACATTTCTTGAGCATCTACTATGTTCTAATTACCATGCCCAGGAGCTGGCAGGCCTCAGGCTCTCAAGGAAGTGAGTGTCTGGTGGGGCAGAGAACCAACTAAATATTCTGACAGAGGTGTGTGCTGGGGCCACTGAACGACCTCAGAGGGCAGCTAAAGTACAACTGCAGGGAGGGGTTATATGGAAGGCTTCACAGAGAGGTGATGCTTGAACTGAGGGTTGATAAAACAGCAATAATTAATGTAAAACAAAGAAACAGCCAATCCAGGCAGAGAGAAAAGGGTGAGGCACCCACAGTTCTACTGGCAGAGAGAAGGCTGCATATAGAAGAACGGCAGAAAATGACAAGAAACACAGAGAAAAACAGGAGGGACCCCAGATCGTGTAGGGTTAAGGATTTATAAAACATCTTCAGGGAAGAAGCAGTTGTATTAAATTCTTTCCTCAAGGGGCTTAGAGCTTACTTAAAACAGATTAAGAGTAATAGGTGAACAGTATTTAAAAAAGGAATTTTGATCAGCAAATAGGTGAAGTAACAAAACAAAACAAACAAACATAAAAAGCAAAGACACTTAATTCAAGATAACTTAGGAGTTATCTGAACTTCATGATCCAGTTTTATCACATCTCTTAAAGGATAAGAGGAGAATTAGGTGTGACTTTGAACTATAAATATTCCAACAATTTTGAAAACCAAAGAATGTTTTAAATTAAAAAGAAAGTGTTTTATCTCTCTGTAGAGACCATATCTCCAAATACACTGATCTCTGTCACTGAAGTACCTACCTTAGAGTCACTCAACAATGCCATTATGAATGTCAATATTGGGCAGAGATGAAAGAAAAGAACAGTATTCACACACTGATTATTCAGCAGACCACTACTGCTGGTAGGCAAGAAGTCTCAGAATGAACAGTCCAGCCGTGCTCCAGCTGTCCTGCACACTTGCGGGGAGAGCTCACGGGCAGTCCAACGGATGGAGTGTACATGTAAAAGTAATGTGGTATTTTACAATACAGCACATATCAAAATTGCAACTTGGTTTCAGATTGCTTATTGTTATGATAAAGACATCAGTAACCATTTAAAAGAAGGTACATCTAAGTGTCTGTATTAGCGATGTAATCAAAGTTAGTTTTTCATTGTTAGTAACTAATGGAATGTAAGTTATTTTCAGGGAAAAAATAAAACAGTCTAACATTAATCTGAATTTCAGTTAAGTATGACAATATACAGGTACATCTACAGCAAGTTAGACTACCTTTTCCAAATGCTGCAGAATTCAAGTCACTTTATACAAAGGAGACTATGGAGAGAAGTACGAATTAAAATGAAAAATTCAGCGAAATTCCACAATTTCTAGTTCATTTTATAATTTTATTTCTAAATGTCATCTCCTGGGAACCTGAGGAACCACAGGCTAACTCATTTGATTGTAACTGAACAGTATTATTTATTTATAAACTTTTAATTTTGCCTCTCTAAGAGAAAATAAAAAAGGCATCACTGAAAGATTTTCTTTTTTTTCCCCTATAACTAACTGTCAAAGAGAACGACAAATAATAAATTACAGGCTATAAACAAGCAAATATCTGAAAACAAAGACAAATTCTGGCAGAATAATTTTTACGTTTAATGCAACTTCAGTCTTCTAAAGATCCACTTTCACAGCCATAAAAAAGAATGAAATAATGCCATTTGCAGCAATATGGATGGACCTAGAGATTGTCATACTGAGTAAAGTAAATGAGACAGAGAAAGACAAGTATATTGCTTATATGTGGATCTAAAAATATGGTGCAAATGAACTTATTTACAAAACAGAAATAGAGTCACAGATGTAGAAAACAAACTTATGGTTACCAGAGGGGAAAGGAGGGGAGGGATAAGTTGGGAGACTGGGATTGACATATACTATATATAAAATAGATAACTAATAAAGACCTACTATAAAACACAGGCTAGTCTACTCAATACTCTGTAATGGCCTATATGGGAAAGGAATCTAAAAAAGAGTGTATATATGTATATGTATAAGTGATTCACTTTGATGTACACAACTGAAACTAATACAACATTGTAAATCAACTATACTCCAATAAAAAAAAAAAAATCCGGCCTATCCAATGTCTGGGCCAATAACTATTAAGGACAGTCATAACAAGGATAAGGTCATCAAAACATACTGAATTAACTGTAAACTAAGAATATTATATATAAGATCATCATAATCAGTTAATGGATATTGTGTTTTTTTCCCTTTGGACTAATTATTTTTCTCTTTTTTCTTTTATATTTTATTTTATTATAGTTAGCATCATGCTGCTATTCCTGCAAGTACTGAACAAGCATGGGATTTGAATATTACACTCTTAAATAAATGAATTGCTTAATTTCCTCTGACCATCTATACATACTCCATCTTCAAAAAGTATATCAATATTCTATCATAAAGGAGATAGGAACCTTTTCTTCAATATGCATGACATTTCTGGACAATGCAATTTTGGCACTGGCACGTTTTTCCATGAAGAAAATATTTGCAGTTCTATGGCATTCATCATTTGACAAAAGCAACTATTTTCCTTATCTATCAGCTCTTACTGATCTTACTAGCAGTGACCGCGGAATCCTTAAGGACCCATTAAATCTCTGAAGAAGAAAGCTAAGATGAAGGACCTGCCACTCCAAATTCATGTGCTACTTGGCCTAGCTATCACTACACTAGTACAAGCTGTAGATAAAAAAGCAGATTGCCCACGATTATGTACATGTGAAATCCGGCCCTGGTTTACACCTAGATCCATTTATATGGAAGCATCTACAGTGGATTGTAATGATTTAGGTCTTTCAAATTTCCCAGCCAGATTGCCTGCTGACACACAGATTCTGCTCCTACAGACTAACAATATTGCAAAAATTGAATACTCCATAGACTTTCCAGTAAATCTTACTGGCCTGGACTTATCTCAAAACAATTTATCTTCAGTTACCAATATTAATGTAAAAAAGATGCCTCAGCTTCTTTCTGTGTACCTAGAGGAAAACAAACTTACTGAGCTGCCTGAAAAATGTCTGTCTGGACTTAGTAACTTACAAGAACTCTACATTAATCACAACTTGCTTTCTACAATTTCACCCGGAGCCTTTATTGGCCTACGTAATCTCCTTCGACTTCATCTCAATTCAAATAGATTGCAGATGATCAACAGTAAGTGGTTTGAGGCTCTTCCCCATCTGGAGATTCTGATGATTGGGGAAAATCCAATCATCAGAATCAAAGACATGAACTTTAAGCCTCTTATCAATCTTCGCAGCCTGGTTATAGCTGGTATAAACCTCACGGAAATACCAGATAATGCCTTGGTTGGACTTGAAAACTTAGAAAGCATCTCTTTTTATGACAACAGGCTTATTAAAGTGCCCCATGTTGCTCTTCAAAAAGTGGTAAACCTCAAATTTTTGGATCTAAATAAAAATCCCATTAATAGAATACGGAGGGGTGATTTTAGCAATATGCTACATTTAAAAGAATTGGGGATAAACAATATGCCTGAGCTGATTTCCATCGACAGTCTTGCTGTGGATAATCTGCCAGATTTAAGAAAAATAGAAGCTACTAACAACCCCAGGTTGTCTTACATTCACCCAAATGCATTTTTCAGACTACCCAAGCTGGAATCACTCATGCTTAACAGCAATGCCCTTAGTGCCCTGTACCGCAGTACCATTGAGTCTCTGCCAAACCTCAAGGAAATCAGCATACACAGCAATCCCATCAGGTGTGATTGTGTCATCCGTTGGATTAATATGAACAAAACCAACATTCGATTTATGGAGCCAGATTCACTGTTTTGCGTGGACCCACCTGAATTCCAAGGCCAGAATGTTCGGCAGGTGCATTTCAGGGAAATGATGGAAATCTGTCTCCCTCTTATAGCTCCAGAGAGTTTTCCTTCTAATCTGGATTTAGAAACTGGGAGCTATGTTTCCTTACACTGCAGAGCTACTGCAGAGCCACAGCCTGAAATCTCCTGGATCATACCTTCTGGTAAAAAACTCCTGCCTAATACTCTGACAGACAAGTTCTATGTCCATTCTGAAGGCACACTAGATATAAGTGGCATCTCCCCAACAGAAGGGGGTTTATATACCTGTATAGCAACTAACCTGGTTGGTGCTGACTTGAAGTCTATTATGATCAAAGTGGATGGCTCTTTTCCCCAGGATAACAATGGATCCTTGAATATTAAAATAAAAGATGTTCAGGCCAACTCAGTTCTGGTGTCTTGGAAAGCAAGTTCTAAAATTCTCAAATCCAGTGTTAAGTGGACAGCCTTTGTCAAGACTCAAAATTCCCATGCTGCCCAAAGTGCTCGAATACCATCTGATGTCAAGGTATATAATCTTACTCATCTGAACCCATCAACTGAGTACAAGATTTGTATTGATATCCCCACCATCTATCAAAAAAGCAGAAAACAATGTGTAAATGTCACCACAAAAGGTTTGCACCCTGATCGAAAAGAGTATGATAAGAGTAACACCACAACATTTATCGCCTACCTTGGAGGTTTTCTGGGGATTATTGGTATGATATGTCTTTTCAGCTGCCTCTCTCAAGAAATGAACTGTGATGGTGGACATAACTATGTGAGAAATTACTTACAGAAACCAACCTTTGCATTCAGTGAGCTTTATCCTCCTCTGATCAACCTCTGGGAAGCAGGCAAAGAAAAAGGTACAGCATTGGAAGTAAAAGCAACTGTTATAGGTGTGCCAACAAACATGTCCTAAAAACAACTAACTAAATCTACTTCAAAGAAAACTCAAAACCATGGTTGTACTTTAAAAAAAAAAAGGCAGAGAAATATTACTTCGTAGAAGGAAGTTTAAGCTTCACCAATGCTGCTCCTGACCAATGGACATATGTACAAGTTCAGCATTTTAATTAACTGGCTTCGAAGGGTACTGTGGCAACCAAATAAAACAATTCCATTTTCTAGAACTTTCATGTAACTTTTATGTCTGGACTACAGTTAAAGTGGACAAAAACATTTCTGTATTTTTTTTAAGTATATAAGAGTAGTTGAACTGAGCAATACCTCCTCCTGTGTTGTATTACACATGTTAGCCACGAGTTTTTGCAGTGACCAGATAAACTTGAATTGACACGTGGTGTAATAAAATGGACAGATTCTGTAGAGTAGACACAGTGAATATGTGGACCTCTTTTATAAGGAAAAATACATTTTGGATTAAAATCAATTGCTTTTGTCTTGTTTTTGTTTCTAAATAAAGAATAACTTCTGGGAAATATCATTTGACCAGATATCATTTAAATGACAATGTTTTCAAAAAGTGTTTTTCTATAATGAAATTTGGAATGCTAAGAGTAAGACACTTTTACTGGGTGATGTAACTACATTTTTATAATGCACAAAAATGGATTTTAGAAGGCACTTTATCAATATTGAAAGAAAATAATAACATTGTACTTAACCCTTTATTGACAGAAACAAATCCTCTTGGAAATTATGTATTCTTATGTATTCAAATTATAGATTTTCTTTTCTTAACAAGCAGCTTTTGGAGTGGATTTAATTATTAAGTTCATACAATATAAATCCAGTATCTAAGGAAATGAAAGTCTTATTTTAATAATTGGTAGTAGCTCAACATTAGGCTGCTTGCTTTGCAGAAAATATTGCCAAATTTCAGTAGGACTTATGATCTAGGTGTAATTTTCAAATCTTGCTGTGATTGTAAACACTTAATGAGCTTCACTGCAATAACAAGCAAACAATCTAATAATCTTCTATGTTGCAAATACAGCAAGGAAACATGTTCTACATGACCCCCAAAGAAGGAGGTTTATATACTTGTATAGCAACTAACATAGTCGGTACTGAGTTAAAGACAGTTATGATCAAAGGGGATGGTTCTTTTCCCCAGGATAACAATGGATTTTAGAACTTTAGGAGACTAGGATTTTTAAATTTTATTGTAAGATATACTGAATTCATAGTGGAAGAAGTTCCAGAGTTCAACAGAAATTTAAGAAGACAGTTTTGCTCATGAAAAGCTTCTGAGACTAAAAAATTAAGTGCAGTTTTCCATGACTGTAAGGCACCTAAGTAACACAGCTTAGAGAAATTGAGAATCACTGAATTGAAGTGCTAATAACACTACTAATTATTTTAGAGTCTTATACAGAAAATACAAGAAGTTTACCTGGAAAAAACAACCAAGATTTTTAGGGCTTTAGTCATATTTACAAACAAAAACCCATAGTCCTACAAAACCAATGTATTTGTGTACAAAGAAAACATCCTGAAACACTAAAAAAAAAATTTACAGAAGGTAATAAGCCTTACTTTTTATAGGCAAATTGCTTATCTCTACAAAGCTACAAGTCTTCCATTATAACTGCTACTTAATCTGTTCATAATCAAGTGTTTAAGTTTTCTTACCATAGCTTTCTGCATATCATCAACATGTCACTGGCCTGTAAACATTTCTACCACTGAAATCATATCAGTTTATTTGTTAATACTAGACATTTGCTTTTGTGATAGCACTGACAGTTTCTAATTAAGTATTAGCTGTTTTTGACAATGTTGGAAAGTAATTGTTATGAACTCTTTAAAACGAAAGGACAACTGTGTTAATTTTAACACAACCAAAATATGAAAGTTGCTAATTAAATGTGTTTCCCTAACACAAATTCTACAACCTGATGAATCACTATCACAGAGAGGCTGACATTAGAACTTTTCAGTAAGACATGCTCATACATCACAAGAGGTTTCAGCACCACGGACAGAGCTTTTAAAAAGAGCTGGGCTATTTATCAAAAATATAGGAGCTGAAATATGACCTATTAGGATGCAGGTATTGTATAGGTCAGCAAGAACTTGCTCAGATTTCTTGTATGTTTCTATTTTCATGAAGAACTATATCAAACATATGGTAAAGCTGAGAATCCATTTCAAGCTAAATTCTTCTTAGAGAAATTGCAGTAAATAAGTACTCGGAATAGATACCTAACAGTGAGCACTAAAATGAAGTATTTTTGTTACAGCTGAATAAATACAGATGCTCAAAGCAAATCATGATCCTATTTACTTGCTCAAATTTTAATCTAAATTGCCAGTGAGAAAAAGAAAAAAAGACATTTGCTTCAACAACAGAATGGCATTTGATACTCCCTATATTACCTCCTAAACCCCACACAAAATTAACTAAGCACTGGTTAAAGTACTCAAAGCATGTAACTTACAATTTGGTGATACCAAATGGATACAAAGGCAAACTTTGCCTATAATAAATAAAATTCTAAAGTTTATATCTCTATGAATGCCACATGATCCCCTCACATTGCATGAAAGAAAACTTTTTTTTAGAAAAAAATAATTTTACAAGAATTATATATGTTATAATTTACACTACAAAATAAATCCAAATTTTCTATAAATAAGCATGTCTAGTTGAATACAAAAATGCATACAATGTGAAGCAAAATGTGCAATTGTCAGCAAAGCCAAGTAACAATATGCTGCCAGTCATATGTAACCATTTTACTTAGAAAGAAATAAAATAGATTTATGGTACATATGTCAGTCTGTTGATACTTACTGCAGTTCTTAAATTTATTCTAATTAGGTAAAAATTTCTTAAGCAACACTATATAACAGCAAGCATAATTTTAACATTATAATTCCTTAGTCTATTCATTTAACTATATTTTCTTTTGTTTATATTCAATATATATGTATTGTATGGCTATTAGTCACTGGAAAAATAGAAGTGAACAGGACAAATTCCCCACCATTAAGGGGCTTATATTCAACTGGTTTGCATTCTGGTTATGTATCACTGATTTCACAAATATGTGTTAACTATGTTACCTAGTGGAGACCCAGCTTCAATCCATACTTTCACAGAATGGTAATGTTCAGAAAATCAGATTTTTTTCTTTGGTCTAAAATATTTTATCTATCACAACATGTTGATATAGGAACTTAATTCAAATTTATTATTGATTTTATTCACAATAGATAGATAGAAAGACAGATAGATAGATAGATAAATACTAGCCTTTATTTAACCATCCTCAGACTGGTTAAATAAACAGGCATGTCTACTTACCATAAATTATTCCTAGGCACAAAAACATGGATAACTAATATGTTTCCCCTATTTTCAACATAGAATGATCACCCAATAAATATAAGTTAAATTCAAGAAGGTAATCTAGCACTGCTAAAATGTTTATGTATTTTATGAGGAAGACCAACTTACTCTATCCACTCTTATAAAATCTTCCAACAACTATGAAGAAAAATTCCATAGATTAGCCTTTTACATGAAAAATTAGAAGTGATAGGTCAGTAACCAATAAAGCAAACAAAACAACTAAAAGTTTAAGAGCATATATTTGCTAAAGAAAGAGAAAATTCCAATAAAATGTTCTCACAGCTGTCATAAATAGCAGGAAAAAGTTCTCATTGTATATGTAAACATAAAGCAACATCTTTAGCTTCATCACAATGCTGACTTTCTAGGAGACAGGGAATTATAAATAGTAATTATATTGTGGCTACATTTTCTTTGATTCAATCTCTGTCTCTCTTGTCTCTCTTTCTCTAACTTGCCAAAACAAATGATAACAAATAAGTAAAAGTTTTTTCAAAGAATATGGTTGTTACAGGTATGTTTAGTATATCAAGCATCCCAAATGGTCATTTGGCGATAAATCTAAACAGAAAGACTAAAATCATCTTTTCTTTCAAATGGTAGTATTTTCACCCTGAGTTCTATAGCCCCCACCTTTATAATATCATTTTACCCTGATTAATGCATTGCTAACTAGGCTGTTGCTTGGGAGCATGGCAGTATTGTACTGGAATGAAAAAGCCATGCCTGTCATGGAGTTCTGGAAAATGAAAGAAACTGACTCCAGTTTCAACACAATAGTGGCTACTTTCATGTGTTAATTTGAAAAGTGAGGACTTTATTGTTAGGGGTGACCACCAATTTTGTTTATATTATTTCTCTGAAGCAAGGGAAAAATAAAAACACTATTTGTACACAGGAATAAAATGGCAAAATGTGAGTTAATTGTAATAGCCACATATATCCAATTCCAAGTAAAATTATTAAAATACAAGCTTTAAAGAAGAATATTCTAGTAAAATATAGATTTTTTCCAAAATCTGGCCTAAACTTTCCATTAATGATATAACAAAGGTGCTTTTGAATTGACTAGTAAGCATTCGGTATTCTCAAGTGAGAAAATACATGAAATAGAACACAATTCCTTTTTATTCCTATTGAAAATAGACAAGCCCATAGAGATTTGAATCTACCTATTCTAGTTCACTTTACATATATATCAGAGGGCTCTTAGCTTACCTTTGAATAAAGCCATATAGTCAATACCAAATAAGGGGTCATGTATGTAACAGATACATCGATACAGTTTTCTCTTAAAAGCAAAGTGAGGTATTTAAATAAGTAATAAATTCAGAGCAAATTTATCACATATGATTTCAAAATCACTGTAGTGTGGTCCAGAGTAACAAAGCATAGCAAAAAGAACTGTGGTTAACCTTGGCAAGTCTTTCAAAAGAGTGAACTATAATGGCATTTGAAGACCTCACAGTGCTTTGTGTCTTTATCTTTTCTAACTCTAATACATCTTCAAGAAACTAATACCATTATGTGACCATTGTAAGGAAAATCCAGCTTCTCATTAAAATATATGGTTTGGTGTCAAGTCATTGATTCAAAATCCAATTGTGATATCCATTTATAATGTTTATCAGCCTCTACAACAAACAATGGAGTAAACTTAGGACATAAGTTGACCTTCCTAATCCTAGCACTGAAAGAATCAGAGTGTAATAAAATAACTTCCCTGTCAGTTGAGGTACCAGATTCAAGGTTGGTAAAGACAAACAGTTCTTAAACCATCAGAGGTGTTATAACTACAGGAATATGATCAAACACACTGAAAGAGTTCTTCAAAAGAATACTATATAAAATTGAAATTCACTATCGAAACTGGGATTAAAGACAGATACCTCTGGTAAACAACCCTTTAATAATGATTGCAGAGAGGAGTCATGTAGTCAATAAAGAACAAAAAAATCATGTCCCCAAAATAACTTTAAGGCTCCCGGGATTCCCATCCCTGTTTCCTAGTCAATCAACAAACCAACATTCCAATATATGGTTTTTACATTAAATTGTTTATTTTATTAGAGTTTAAAAACACATTTACATACAAAATGCATGAATTTATATAACTATGTGATTCTAACTACCCAATTCAAACCCTTGAGTGTAAAAATAAGAATCCTTCAATAGAGAAAAGGTATAAAAATAGAAGAAAATAAAACATTTATTTCTTTTTTCTATCAAAATGCTTATCTACATATATTCATATAGATTTAATAGACTGCATTGAAAAAACGAGCTACATCAAAAACAACCATGTTAGATAAGGGGAGTTAGGTTCTTCCAACCAATGGGTTACGTGCATCTCAGTCCAGGCTCAGGCCTGAAGTCACAATATGATGCTTGAGAGATTTTCTTGGCACATATAATGCATAGCAATTAATAAATATATTATCAACATTATTATATTTGAATAAATATACATTCATATTTCCTTGAGTAACAAGATAAAAACTAGAAAGGAAGGAAACAAACACTTACTGAATGCTGAATATGTGCCAGACTAAAAATTTGCTATGGTCGTAAGAAATCCACTACAGATCTAAAGGAGAAGGGGTGTGGGAAAAATGAATATTTACCATCTTTTTTTTTTTTTTTTTTTCTTGCGGTACACGGGCCTCTCACCGCTGTGGCCTCTCCTGTTGCGGAGCACAGGCTCCAGACGCTCAGGCTCAGCGGCCACGGCTCACAGGCCCAGCCGCTCCGTGGCATGTGGGATCTTCCCGGACCGGGGCACGAACCCGTGTCCCCTGCATCGGCAGGCGGACTCTCAACCACTGTGCCACCAGGGAAGCCCCCAATATTTACCATCTTACTATGTGTCAGGCATACTGAGGAATGTGCTTGCTCACCCTCCTGGTCTCTGTTTCTCTATATGCACACCTCTCTCTCACATGCGTGTGACACACACACACACTTACATTAATTCAATTTTCATGAAATCCTTGTGGGTTCAGTGTTAACACTCTCATTTTATACATCAGTCTCAGAGAAGTAATTTTCTTTCCCAAGGTAATAATATCATAGAGCAGAGAAACCAAAAGGTACAACATCATGAAAAATAATAATACCCAGGTACTTTTCTGGCATGCCATACAAAAAATAACTAATAGGTGGTATTTTGAGGAGGGAACACTCCATCAGTAATATACCAGATTCATTAATTGTGCTACTGTCTTCTAACTATCTCCATCAACATGTTCACTTAAAATATTCCTATGTTGGTTCTGCATGAGGGATTGGGGTAAAGGGCTCCAGTTTGCCAACTTTCAGTTATTACTCACCAAAGGCACAACTGTGAGCACTGGTTTAGCAAAAACAAAAAAAAAACAAACAAAAACACACACACAAAACAACCTCCAAAAACCTGCATATATTATAAATTGAACTTTTAAAATAAGCATATTCACTAAGTACCCACTGGCTGCAAGGTACTTCTAGAGACTTATAAAAGACTCTTCTGTAATTATTTCCATGCATCCATTTCACAGTCCCCATGCATAATGCTCTCCTGTTTTTCTATCCCATTACATAAAAGTAAAGGATAGTCAATTACCTGTTTTACTTGTTTTCTGACTCTAGCTTATATTTGTCATACATGATAATTATGACCTTAGAAAGAGGTGCATAAAGAGTAAGGACTGGGCTTCCCTGGTGGCACAGTGGTTGAGAGTCCTCCTGCCGATGCAGGGGACACGGGTTCGTGCCCCGGTCCGGGAAGATCCCACATGCCGCGGAGTGGCTGGGCCCGTGAGCCATGGCCGCTGAGCCTGCGCGTCTGGAGCCTGTGCTCCGCAACAGGAGAGGCCACAACAGTGAGGGGCCCGCGTACCGCAAAAAAAAACCCCCAAAAATAAACAAAAAAAACACCAGGCTAGCTCTTGAATAAAGGATTAAAGCAAAAGATTACTTTCACACTTGGGTGGTGTATGTCAAAAAAAGAGTAAGGACTGAGGGGAAAAATTTTTCCCTTCAACTTTCTGCCAACATCCCCATCCTTGCATGTATTGGTGCCGTAAACACTAACAGCTTAGAGGGTCATATGTCAGTGCACTCTGATAGAGTTTAGTCTGTTGGACGACTTGTAGCCTATTACAAATGGGTTCTGAAAAGTTCTAAGTTATGAATTGGAGTTTATGAATTGATTCTGAGGAGTTCTAATAAATGAATTTGTTCTAGAAGAACAAAACTAATTAATATAGGATAGATAACATGGATTATATGTTCATAAATGGGGCAGCAAAAAATATTAAATAAAAACTTGACACCATCAAACTTATCCCTGAGATTAAAACCTCCAATGCCCATATAGGAAGTTGACTGTCTCTATGTCCCAGTAGAAGAAACAAGGTGATTCATTAAAACAAGCAAACATCTCCACAGATTAGTAAGCTTCTATGAAATTAAATTGGCATGCAGATTTTATGTGTAGAGAAGTATCTCAGTATTTAATGAGTACTAATTTTTGCTTGCTAATATTTCATAGTCACTATGCTGAACCCTGTTCTCATTCCAAAGATACCACCCCACCTTGATTTTTTTTTTAATGAATCATTGATATGGCAGAACTCCTTTGCTAGTATTATTTGGAAAATAATAGTAGTAAACTTCCTAAACAGAGAAGCAAGTAGTGGCCCATGTTTTCATTCATACATGATTTTTTCCCATGTGCTCTTCATTTATTGAGGACCTACTATGTGCCAGACATGGTATTAGCTGCTAGAGATGCAACATTGCCTGTGATAGACAAATTCCTTGACATCATAAAGCTTAGCCTACAGGTAGATACCAACAAATGAATCTGGTAATTGCAATATAAGTTAATAGAAATATGATAGGAATAGGGATAGCTTACACATATGCTGGGGTACAGGTTATTATAAAGGAGCCCAGAAAGGGCTCTAAGACTGCCTTTATACAATCTCCCAATTAAAAAGCTGAGAAATGTTGGGAGCAGGCTAGGGATAGTGTGAAGATGACAACAAGCTGAAGAATTTGAATAGCAACAGCATGCTGAGTAACTGGGAGAAAGTTCTGAAGAAGGAAAAAGCCAGAGCTGGCTTCAAAAGATAAATGAAGATATGGGTAAAAAAATCAAACTTTACTTGGTGCTAAACATGGTGGAAACTAATGTCCCAGGGAGAATAACTAGGCCAAATTTAAAACACCAGGACTAATTTATAAGGCTACAAATATTAGTTTTCCATATTTCACGCCTGTCTCCCTCTATAACCAAGCCCCAGTTTCTCATCCAATCCCTAGTCCTCCATAGTTGGGAATATGAGAAGAAGTGGAAAATAAAAGAGAAAAGGAAATAGATACAGGCACACTCTATACACTACTGCTCAGGTGTCCCCTCATCTGAAACCACATCCAACACACACACAGACTCTCAAGACCCTTAGAAGCATACACTCAGACACAAACTATTCATGTTCAGAGTAAGTATGGTCCATTATATGTAAGATATCCTATTTTCAGATATTAAAAAAATACACCTCCCATGAAATTAACAGAGGGTCAAAATGTTACTCCAAATGTTACATTATTTCCCCAAAGGGAAAATCAATGAAAGAGACCTTAGGTATTCTGACCAGTTTTGTACATTAAAACCCATGTAATGTAAAATTAGGGTCTATGTGTTTGAATTTAAGATCGATCTAGTTCTATTTCCACTGTTAATTGTATTTCTCTTTCAGAAATTTCACACATATGTTACATAGAGTTTAATAAGTATGTAAGTATAAAAAGAGATTTAGGAACACCAGGAACAAATAGTGTGTCTCATTTCCTTGGATTATGTTTTCTACCATATCAGACATAGTTCTAACTGGATGTCATAGATATCACTTTCCTCAGATAATAGAAAAAAAAATTGCTCTCTTATGTTTCCAGTTGATACCCTGAATTCAAAATAACTTAAAATAAGAAAGAGTAGAATACGTAGAAGTACTCACCCATGAATAGGACACTCATTCCACATTTTTTATGGTTTCTCAACACTGAGCTCTCTTAAGAAGAAAATTTTATTAAGATTGTCTAACACAAGTCTAATATAGATTACTAAGGAACTAAATTATGTCAATAATTTAAAGTTTAATTTTGAAGATGTACTTAAAAATTAATAGAGGAGCTAAGCATTAATAGACATAGACATAATAAACTTAACAGAAAAGATAAGCATTAGCATAAAAAATCAGAAATACTTTTGCTATTAAATTTTCTCAAAAAGGTTTTGGGGAACTGTGATACAAAGACTATTAAATTAGTTACTTTTCAATCCTTCAAAATCTTTTGTTTGAAAGGTCTGTTTGAGGTTTTTACCTGAAACCAAGGGGGGGGTGGTGAAAGCACATCCACCTTCTCATGACATTTTAAATGCCGGGGTCTTAGTATGCCCAGAAAGACTCCTACAACACTCTGAAGTGAGCTCCTAATTGTGTAGAGGACTACAATTCACCATGGCAGGTGTGTCTGTTCCATTTCACTCTGGTATGAATAACAGAGAAGGCTTCAGACAAAATGATACCAAGCAAATGTAAAAACAGAGTGATTTTTGTTTTATTGATATGAGTAACTCTGCCCCAGCACTAGGCTGTAGTACTTAGGTTTTTCAGTGTGACTACTCACACCAGGTAAGAACATGTATGTGGCTTAGCACAAACTCTCATCTCATTCCGGAAAAAACAAGTCAAGTTTTAGGTTCACTGAAGCCAGAATATATAAAATACTAGAAGGTCTATGAGATCAGTAGTTCTAGACGTCGAACTAAAGTTACAATCTTAAATGTCATAAACCTCTGATTACACATTTGTCAAGTACTTTCTAAGATATAAGACATTTTTACATATGTCTGACATTTGAATATATCCTCCGTAGCTACTCTGTGATTTCAGAAAAATCATGCTAACCTACTTTGATGAATTATTGGTCCTGGCAATGGAAATATCAAATAAAATTATCATCAAATTTGCAAACCCACTGAATCTTTCCCCTGCTCCAAAGTGAACACTGTCAAACACCTGTGCATGCTTTCACAGGGGCAATGGGCTTACCAATAAAGATTTTTGCTATAGTGGGAAAAGCCAACCCTATGATCTTTAAATAATCTGGTTTCAGAAATGAGTTTTTATATTAAACTTCTCCTCAAGATCTCCTTGACTTGAAATTCCAAGCTTAAAATAGTGTCATATTATTCCTTTAAAATATATTATTTTAAAGTACATAATTTTATATTATTTTGCCTTAATATATTTTACTACTAAAGTAACATGTGATTATTATACAAAATCAAGAAAATACAGAAAAGAGAGCCCTACATTCTTCCTGTCCCCCTCTTACAAAGCCTGTCATTCTGTCTTCCACAAAGTTTCTATTACCTGACTCTACTACCTTCACTCTTAGTACAGACTAGAGGTGCCCAGACTGTAAAATTGGCATGAAAGACTTCCAATCTCAGGATGAAAGAAGACTTCACTGCTCACCCCATCATTTCCTCACCCAGCCCCAAAGCTCCCAATGACATGATTGACAGAGATTACCATCCTCTAGTATTATACATCAGTCCCTTATGTATCAGCCTATTACATTTTTGCAAAGCTTTAGGAGTAAGAAGGTTTCACTCTCATGTTCAGCTGAGAATTTGCTTCTTTCTATTTTTCACTAGTTTTATTTTAGGGAGCAAAAAAAGAATGAATTTAATGTATGTACTACAGGGCAGCCCTGCAAGTGGATCATGCTATCATGTCCCTATATGTTCTTTTTTTTTTTTTTTTAATTTATTTATTTTTTATTTTTGGCTGTTGGGTCTTTGTTTCTGTGCAAGGGCTTTCTCTAGTTGTGGCAAGCGGGGGCCACTCTTCATCGCGGTGCGCGGGCCTCTCACTATTGTGGCCTCTCTTGTTGTGGAGCACAGGCTCCAGACACGCAGGCTCAATAGTTGTGGCTCACAGGCCTAGTTGCTCCGTGGCATGTGGGATCCTTCCAGACCAGGGCACGAACCCGTGTCCCCTGCATTGGCAGGCAGATTCTCAACCACTGCGCCACCAGGGAAGCCCTGTTCTTTGCTCCACACTGAAGAAGTCCATGTCCTTAAAGCTATTCAGGTCACTCTTCTCTGAAGATGATCCAAGTCATCAAAATCTCTCTTAAAATACAGTACCGGAAACAGAATGCCACCCTGTAGGTGTGCTAAGCTCTCTATTTGGTTGGGGAGCAATGTTAACAAAATTTCTGCACTATTTTCAATCGAAAGCAGAGCCAACTCTAAGCAAACAAGGGTCTTCATACTTGACGCCAAATCTTGTGGTTAGCAACATCACCAAGACCAGCATCACCAGCACTTAGTAAATGCTAAGCCCTAGCAGACATATAACCTAATTTAACCCCTATGAGGAAGGTCTATCAGTAGCCATATTTTATATGACAGGTGAGGAAAATTTAGGTTTAGAAAGTTTAAGTGACTTACCAAGATTTCGCTAGTAAGTTTTTATGGGTAAGAGGGATTTGGTCTCCGTGTAAAAGCAAATTGACAGGTTGTTAGTTTGCTAACACCTACTATAAACCTTGGAATTTCTCATATGAACTGATATGACCTCTTAGATAAAAGTCACTCAGCAGGTAGTAGGGGTGGGTATTATGATAACTCAATTAGCATCAGCAATTATCACAAGAGCAGAAAATTAAGAATCTCTATAGTTAGAAATAGTATTTCATCGATAGCATACTTTTGGAAATAAAGCCTGACACCAACTAAGAACTGGAAAACAGAAACATGAGCAATTACACCTCCATGATGCTATGGTCATTAGAGAAATTGATAGAACTACAAGGCTTTCAGTCAACAAAAGAAAGACAATCCAAAAGGAAAACTAATGAAAGGTATTCCCATACATCAAGGTTATTCCATTGCTTAACTTACTAACAGTAGTCTAACCCCATCATGAGTTAACAGGATGCTGAGGAGAAAAGTATAGATGAGAATAACTAAAGCTTGTTTTTGTTTAGCTATTGGCTTCTAAACTTGTTTTTAACTGTGCTCCACATTAAAGTAAATATAATACACGGTGACACACACATAAACAAAATTTAAGTTTCACAAAAAAAATTCTAACTGTGCAATTCCAACTCACTATATTTTCTATTCTATTCTAGTTCTTTTTTTAAAAAAATGCTGATATGATCTATTAATTGATTTTATTAACTACCAATTAGTCATAACCTGCAATTTGAAAAACATTAAACACCTACCAGTATCCATGGTCAGAAATAAACCACAAGTCAAGAAATATCTGTAGAATTGCCATTTAGCTCCTCTTTTTGTAGTTATTAGTTCAAAGCTTATTATTATTATTTTTTTATTCCAACATAATAAGGGAAAGTAGAAGAGAGGAAAAGATGGCAACAGCAGCTACTGAAGAGGTGCTTTGTGAAGGGGAAAAGGAAGGAAGAGCATGTTACATACATACTGAGGCTTAGAAGAGTTGAATAACTTGCCCAAAGAAGGGCTGGGATTAAAACCCAAATCTACATGACTCCAAAGTTTGTAATTTTTACATAGGTTAGAGAATAGTCTACAGGAATATAGTTAATATTTCTAAAATGCATCTTGTCTGATGATACTACACTAAAAACCTCTCAAAGGGTAGAAAAAAATCTTAAAATAATTAAATCAGGAGACTATTAGATAAACTTTTTATAGATTTCCAAATAAGAACATACACTGAATGGTAGATTCCCAGGCTGTCAGCTAGGAATGTTTTCTTGAGTTCCCTTTAAGGAAAGGAGGAGTCATTTCCTAGGGCTGCCATAAGAAAGTACCATACAGCCTTCTCCCCTGTGTCTATACCCAAATCTCCCACTTTCTCTTATAAAGGAACTAGTCATTGGACTAATTTGATTATGTCTGCAGAGACCTTATTTCAAAATAAGGTCATATTCACAGGTACTGGAGTTACGACGTGAATATGTCTTTTCTAGGGACACAACTCAACCCACTACAAGCAGATAGAAATGGATAAATCTAGGATGTCAACTGTACAGTTCTCAAAAATTGGAAAGTTACAAAGATACACAGCAGCTCAGTTCAACTTCAAATGGCAACAGGGAATGGATGGAACAGTGTTAAACTTCCTCCATCTCAGTTCTTTGATAGCATTTACAACAGTATAACAAAAATGCAAACCAAAATAAAGTAAAATTAATTGTCAAGAAGGATTCATTCTGTGTTCAATTTATACTATCATGCTGAAAGAGCCATTTAGATGCCTTATAAAAATTTTTTTTTCTGTTTGAAGGAATTTTTAAAATCAGTGTTTATTTAAGTTGCTGATGATCCATTTCACCATTCCCTAATCACAGCAAAAAAAGATGTTAAGCCAGAATTACAGTTTTCCATCATGCAAAACAAAACTTATACAAAACACTGGCATATTCCTTTATATAGTTAGGAAGATCAATTTTTTTCTGTTTCACACTTTCAGACCACATTGCTCAAAGTAAGAAAAGGCAAATGTAATCAAGCTTGATAAGCCAAGAAGCAGACAAATGACACGAAAAAAAATAATTTGAGGAGTAAAGATATTAAATTACCACCACGATGCTCTGAATAATAAAAGCACGGAGTCAAAAGCAGTTCAGTTTCTTAAGACCAAGAGGCATTTCAACAGCTTTACTAAAGACCAGAAGTCAGTGTTTATTTTTTGTAAGAACTTTAATGTGAATAAATTAAGAAATTATACTTTTAAAAATCTCACTTCGAAATACAGTAGGAATACAGATGGATTCTCTGATACTTCGTGCCCTACATTAACTTGTGGGGCCACAGTACCAAAGTAAGAGGGAAATAGTGTGCCTCTCTGTTTAGTTGTGGTAGCTACTTTTTATTACATGGGCAATATAATTCATTGTTTCTTATGTAACTGCTAACCTATCTTAAATTTTAATAGCCATCCATAAACAAACAAATGATATCACTTGTTCCAAGTTAGGTGTAACTTACAGATGGAAAACCCTGCAAAATGACTTGCAATAAATTAAAATAATCCTTAAGGAAAAGTGGAATATAGCTAGAAAAAGATTAGAGATAAGAGATAACTTACTTGTAAAACCCTTTACGGCAAAAGAGAACTGCCTGCATCTATATTCTAGGAAGGAAAAATCTTGAAAATTAGGATGCATTCAAATGCCACAAATACATCAGAACATACCATACTGCTAAAAATGTGTCAGTTAACGTGATTTTAAAAATTTATCTCCATTGAAACCTTTATTTAAAATTGTTTGGCTTTGTGGAAAAAAACTGCAAACAAATGAATATGGTGTCCATTTGATGTCAAGTATTTCATGAACAGAGGGATACATCTGGAATTTTTATCTTTGCCCTATATACATTGTACATTGAAGAAAATCTTTTGGAACTGAGCTAATAAAAGGCTAAATTAAGACACAATTTTAGTGCTCTGGGAACCTCAGCAGCACTACTGCCCAGAGGCAAAAAGCCTAAATGATTCCACGAACAGGTAATAAACGGTAACAATGGCCAGAGACTGGACTTGGTTGATATTTCTTTATTCATTGGTATTTACTATGAAATTAAAACGTTAGAAGCTGCAGGATATACAAGGATGAACCAGATATGTACTTGCCCTGCAAGAGTTTAGAGAATTATCTATGATGGGAAAAACTACACAGGAGGAAAGGTAGTAAGAAATGCTACAGCAATTAAGTAGCTTCCAGATATATTTTGTGAAAATTCCAGATAACAGTAATTAAACTGGCCCTGATATGCAAGATAACCATCTCCCCTATCTAAAAAGTTGTTTTTGTAACAGAAGACACATAAAATAGTGCTTGTTCTCTTTATAAAAATAGGAATAAATCTTCATTTTCTAAAAGAGAAAAAGGTACATTTTCCTCTGAATTAAAAAATCCTATTTTAAGCTAGGAAAAGAGAACACCTATTAAGATATATTTCACCTGCTACAAATGTGGTTCACCTCACAATCCCCCAGCAAAAGGAAAAACTAGGATATTCTTTCTCTGACAAGATTGCCTTATGCTGTTGGCATTGCTACTTTGAAAACTGAAACTCTAATTTTATTTCTACAGCTACCTTCCAGCTTTCTATTGTCTCGTCTACTAAACCCCAGTTACCATTACAGTTCAATTTCCCAGTTACCATTACAGTTCAATTTCCTAGTTTGTTATTTTCTCCGAGAAAAATGAACAGGAGCAAAAAAATAAAAAGACCAGAAAAGAAAGGAGGAGAGACAAGAACAGAACACATCAATCCTGAAAAAGTGAGACTCACGAAACTAAAAAGCAAGGGAAGAAAAAAGGAACAGACAACGGGCAGAGTTGGGGTGAGAGAGGCAGACAGAGAGTCAGGAGGCGTTGAGAGGTCAAAGCCCTCTATCCACTTGAAGTGTTAGTTTATTTGCCCTCATTAAATATTGCCTTGTCTCTGTTATCACCTGCTCAATACTGCCCTTTAGAAAATTGGTTGGCAAAGGCAGATATGACACGAAGTGGCAATGACCTGGCTAATATGAACCTTTTGGAAAGGAACACATATTCTTGAGCCCAGATGAGTCAATACTAGATGTTTTCTGCTTGCACATTCAATCTACAGGGTTCTAAAATCTAAACAAAATTCAAAGTCATAGCTGTGTGCCTTTCAAAAATACTAGACTTCACTTAATATTATAGATTTGCTGTTGAATAAACAAAAGCTTGGAACACAAATGATGAGAAAGCTAAAAAATATAATTGGGCAGGGGTGAAATAAGTTAACAGGGCCAAGGCATTTTGGCCAGATTGCATTTTGCAATTTGGGAAATATCTGAACTCTCACAAAGGTCATAGGGTGTGAGAGCTGAAAATATTTCCATCTGCTTAAACTAAAGGAACTATTGCTCCTCATTCATGCTAATTCCACGCTGTTCTCCAAGTTATTAAGACTATTTGGCTGCTTGAGAAGAAAACTTGTCTATTCTTCCCCTGAAAGGGTAATTTTAAAGCCACTTGGGTAAATGGCTGAGTGACAAAGCAAAGCAAAATCTAATATCACTGAGGGAGCTACTAGAAATTGTCTCTTCTTATCTACTCTACTTACAACAGAGGAAAATATCTATGACACATAGTATAGAACTTGGATGATAAAATGGTATAAGAATCATGGAACATTATGCCTTTTTCATTGAAAAATACATGGTTCATTGGCGGCAGAGTAGGACTAGCACACAGATCTTCTGACTGTTAATCCAACAGTCTCTACACTGCATCAGTATCCATAAATTCTGGCATATTTGGGACTGAGAGAAAGCAAAAGAGAGAACATTAACTCAACTATTGTTTCTGGTAGTGCTACCTACCGCATTCCAAACCTATACCACTAATACTAAATGTTAAAGTCTTAGATACAATTTACTGGCTAGAAATAATATTCTGAAGAATGAGAATTTAGTTCCCTTATATACGTCCACATTTTCCCTCTCAATCTTCGCTCAAAATATAATTTTACCACAAACTTTTTGTTAAATCAACACTCATATACACATATTATAAATTCTTAGTGCTAAACCACATAGTATACTATGACTATGATTACACTGTTTCCTGTACAGTTTTGGATTCCCTACAGATAATCATTGCCTTTTTTTTTTCACTTGCTTAATTTTCAATGTACCTAGAACATTTCATTCTCAAATTCTGTAAAGAACAGAATCTGCTAACATCTCTTGCTGAATACAGTATCCTTCCCATTCTCTTTATCATTGTGGGTTGATGTTTTCTTTTTATTCCTTATTGCTATTTTAGTGACATTTCAAGAAGAGAAGATAAATGCATGTGTTCAATCAACCATATTTAACAAGGAGCTAGAGATTGATTTTTAACGCCTGTATGCAATATTGAAACATTAACGATGTTAACAAATGCCCAAAGTCATGAAAGACAGTATCATGACAGTTAAGTAGGTGTGGAAGAATTTACAAATTGATTTTGATTATTGAGGAAAATAACAGGTCAAAAATATAAGTCAGAATTTTCATCTTCATTTTTTCAAGAGAAGGGTTTGGATTTTAGTTTAATATAAATCTTTCTCATTATCTCCAAATTTTAGATTAACGTCTCTCAAACTTTACTGTGCTTATGACTCATCCTGGGAGCTTGTTACACTACAGATTATGTTTAAGTCTTCATTTCTAACAAGCCCCCAGGTGATACCAATGATTTTGGTCTAAGAATTACACTCTGACTAGCAAGGCTTTAGAAAGTATCATTTAACTGTGTTACAAGAAGGGTAGAAACTGGAAGAGACCTACTCAAACATGGAAAATATTCTTAGCACATACCTTAAGTTCTCCAATTCATGTTTCTAAGCACAAGTTCCCTACCAGAGAAAGCACAATGTCACCCAAAGGAAGAGGAGCAGGCATTCCAGGTCAATGCTCACAATCCATGGTCAACTTGACTCTCACTTGACCAGTTTTTCTGCACCAAATCAGCTGTGAACAAAAAGATCACGTGGAGTACTGGGGAACTGCATAGTATGTATGTTTCAAGGCTTCTATTCTGACACCAGCCCCAACTGGCATTTTGCAATACATTTCAAGTCTGACGCTAACCACTCAAAATTAGTACAGACCCCACAAGTTAAGGACTTCAGGGCTCCACAAGACTGCTGTCACTTCAGAAGCCAGCCACAAGTGGCCTCCTAGGTCACCGGCATATCTGACTAAATAGCTAAATATGGGGGCTTCTAATGACCACCCTCAGGATTGATAACTCTATAGAACGATTCACAGAACTCAGAAAAGTGCTATACTTACAATTATAGTTGTATTATAAAGAATACAAACCAGACCATCCAAATGAAAGGAAGCATGGGGCAAGGTCCCGAAGGGTCCCAAACAGTTTCTGTGTTCTTTCCCTGTGAAATCCGGGCATGTTACCCTTCCAGCACATCAATGTGTTCACCAACCAGGAAGCTCCACTGAGCTCAGTGCCCAGTTGCTATTGGGATTTTGGTCATGTGATTGAACTCAGTCTCCAGGGAAGTTGGGCTGATATGTGGCTCAAAGCCCTAACATTCTAATCACATTGGTCTTTTCACCTGACCAGCCCCCTCCTGATGCTATCTAGGGGCCCATCATCAGTCACTTTATTAACATAAACTTAGATGTTGTCCAAAGGGCTCATAAATAACAAAGACACTCCTATATATCCATAGCCCAGGACAAAGACCAGTCAAATTACTATACAACAGCTTCCATTCATTATATTTGGTAAATTTCACTGCATTCCCTTTTACCTTAATTAAGATATAAATACATTCTTATTAGAAATGAGTTAAGAGAGAAAGTGAGGTGATAAAGACAAACAATTTTAAAAACTGAATTCTAGTTTGTCTCCTCACTAACCTGGCAAAATGTACATGACAAATCACTGTACCTCACTGAGTCTTAGTTTCCTCCCGATATCAGTAAGGGACTGAATTGAATAACCTCCCTAGCAATTTCTGACTTTAATATTCTATAATCCCATGAGTTTACAAAATCAGCTTTATTCATTTGCCCAGTTATGGAGTGATTTTGCTAGCTGCCAACAATATCGCCTCCTAGGCTGGTCAAAATGAGGGCTATTAGAAATATCTTTGTGGTAATTATAGTAAAATGATATTCCAACAGTCAAGTCAAATGATGGGGGGGCAGAAAAAAGGTTATAGTATAAGCTTGCCCTGAGCTGCATAATTTTCTAAGCCCTATTCTCTAAATAATCTTCTTCCCTAACTTTAAAAACTAAAAATTGGGCTTCCCTGGTGGCACAGTGGTTGAGAGTCCGCCTGCCAATGCAGGGGACACGGGTTTGTGCACCAGTCTGGTAAGATCTCACATGCCACGGAGCGGCTAGGCCCGTGAGCCATGGCCACTGAGCCTGCGCGTCCGGAGCCTGTGCTCCGCAACAGGAGAGGCCACAACAGTGAGAGGCCCGCGTACGGCAAAAAAAAAAGAGCAAAAACAAAAAAAACCAACTAAAAACTAAGTCTAGCAATTAATTATGCAGATTTAGGAATGCATTTATTATCATTTTCTAGGACTTTACTGCAGACATTACGGATTTGGAGTTAAAGCCAAATTCCATACCTACCTGTGTCAAGGAAGGCAAAACAATATGAAACTATTTAATCCACCATAAATTAAGAAGAACATAAAATTAGACAGAGCCCTCTAAACTTAATTATCAGTTATCCTTCATCTGTCTTTCTCATTCCAACTCTATTGTTATTTGAACAGCAAATATCTTATTGTATGAAATAAGAAACTCATGTGTTATCTCTAGTATCAGAAGTATGACAAAGCTGCCTGCATAATTCCAATAAATGGAATAATTTTATACACATATCAAAGAAATCAGAAAAGGTACAACAATCAGGGTTCATTTTGCTATTTCTCATTCCTGAACAGGACAAGCAGAATACTACAATGAATATCTATTGTGAATTTACAGGGATTCAGTTGGAAAATAATTCATGTTAAACAGAGGTTCTCAACATCATTAACAGAGACTGAGAAACTGGGCCAGCGTGCATGAGAGCATACATCATAGAGGTCATGTGTGTTAATGAGAAAAAGAACATTTATTAGCTCGCAATTTAAAATATAAAGCATTTCTCCCTCAATGGCTTAAAATGGAACAATATCCTGTACCTGAGGACAGGAGAAGGCAGTGCCCTCAATTAGATGAACAACTCTCCTGGTCCCCAAACTTTTATTGTTGTAACTGAAATTTATCATTCTGATTTTATTTTTAGATTGTGACATCTTTGTTGCTGTGGACAGAGAGCAGAACATAACCCATCCTATATCACTGCCTACACAGGAGAGTTGTGTACCTTTTTTTCTTTAAGTTTAAAAATGTACACATTTTCTAAGTTCTAATTACTCAGTAGCTGAAGCACCCTATTTCCTAACTGTTGTGTGAGCTCTGATCAATGTTTTATGTTTGCATGTTTGTTTTGAGATCAAAAAAGACAGAAAAATGTTTTCAAATATAATTTTTAAAAATCAGTGTCTTAAGAAAGATGTCCATTAGAAGCTGCTCTTTTATTACACAAATGAGAAATAAGCAAAAGCACTGATTTTTTAAAAAGAGGTGACATATTACATAATTATGGTACTATATAATAAGTTCGTAAGTTACCAAGAAGTAGCTTACTTTTCTGATACATCCCCCACCTATTCCCCCAACCCCCTCCCAGGCTAAATAAGTGGAGTAGATAGCCATGACTCCAGACCACACAGCAGTGACTCTTAGGTCAAAAACTCCAGGAATAACTCTGTGACACCATGAACCCATGAAAATACCTTTAAAATACTGAGAAGCTATTCCCTGTAAAAGGGCAACAATTGTTGGATTATATTTTTTAAAAGAAAAATACAGACGCTCTATCCTGTCTACATTTTAAAAATCTCACCTTGGATCATTTTACAAATATTTATTTCTTAGAAATTTATTTCTTTTGCTTCCAAGTTTCTTGTTCCACTGATTTCAAATGAAAGTATTCTTTACAGACACTTCTTACTGAGGCTAAGAGAGGGAATAATACCTTTAATGAAAATGGCTCTCACAATTGAAGGACACCAAAGTAAACTGAAACCACACCCAATAACTTTCAGCAGGGCCATTAGGAGACTCAGGATATCTTATCTTGCTCTCCACTGTGGGAAAATACACTCTTGTTTTAAATGATAACAGTAGTAATCATGTCGTGCCTTAAGAGAAACCAACGCAGATACTGTATATTCAAAACTACTCTTATGCACAAACTAATGATGTAATCAAATCTTTAAAACAGTTTTATTTTATTCATTCTTTACCCTGACTTGTTTTGTAAAACTTTATAGAAATTATAATTTCTGTTTTAGTGTCATAACATATACTGCAACCTTGTCAAATGAGGAGATTTAATTGCTGGACTAACAAAACCTCCACACTGTAAGACAATTTTGCTTGCAAGGCAAACCCACCATGTTATGATGAAGTCCACAACATTTACTAGGCAAAAGGAGCCAAAACTATGAGCGCAAATAACACTTCTTTATGCATCTCCACTATTTGCCTTTAGTGACAATGTGCCAGTCTCCCTGAATAACTATTTATTCCTTTCCCTACAATACTTCTAAGTCAATACACAATGCCTCCACAATCAATTTAAATTTCAAGCTAGCAATATTTATTTAGTGCCTATTTGCCAGGCACAATAGTAAGTGTAGTCTGACCTCCATATCCACGGGTTCCACATCTGCAGATTCAACCAACCACAGATCATGTAATATGTTTACGATCCATGGTTGAATCCCATGGATAAGGAGGCCAACTAAAGGACTTGGGCATCCATGAATGTTGGTATCCGGGGGTAGGGGAGGAACAGGAACCAATACCGCCCCCCTGATGCCAAGGAATGACTGTACTGGGGATAGAAGCATTGAGCAAGACAAATGACAATTCTGCCCTCGTGGATCTTAGAGTTGAAAAGCCATGTAAGCCAGAAGTAGGATATATTTGGAGAGTTTGCAAAGGAAGAAATCATGCCTTCCATAGAGAAGTAGATCATAACGCTGACTGGTAGAGTAGCTTAAATACAACTTGTCCACCCCCAGAATCATCCTTTCCCTTGTGCTCCCATAGTTTTCACTTCTTTTCCCCCTTTCTTACTATTCAAAATACTTACCACTGCTTATTTGAGGGTTGCTCAGGGAAATACATTAAACCCACAGAGGGTGGAAGTTCTGGAGGACTGGCTGTGTGTAAAGTAACAGCAGACAAGAAAGAAACTGAATGGGTTACTGGGAGAGGGTGCTTCCCAAAGGCAAACTAGCCCTCTCAAGCTAGCACTCTCAAGTGTTTATCCACTATTCATGGGCTAATACTGAATAACAACACTGAGCAAAATACAGCCCTAAAGGCACCTGTAGTCTTGCAAAGGCGAAAGAAATTAACCAAACAATCACTGCATATATAAACACAAACAGTGATAAATGCTATGAAGGCTAAATATGAGATCCTGTTTCAGAGGGGCCAGATCTGGACTGTGGGGTCATGAGGATTCCCCTGGCAAAGTACGGTTTAACTTGGAATATTAGAGCTGAGCGGGTACACTATTGCTAAATGAAGAGAAAGAAGAAGAACCTTCTGGTAGAGATGTGCACAGCGTGTGTAAAGAGTTTGGAGAAAGCCAGGCAGGGTCAACAACTAAAAGAAAGGATGAAGGTACAGCGTGGTTGGAGGCAAGGGGACTAAAGAAAGTGCTGAGCAACACAGCTAAGGAAATACACTCTGGCAAGTACTTCAAGCAAGGCCTGAAAAGCCAATTTACAGATTTAGGGCTTACTCAGTAAGAAGCTGTTTTGCTAAAATATACACATGGTATGTCTGAAGGGAATACAAGTAGTGCCTCCGAAGAGAGGAACTGAGGGGCTCTGGAGGACAGAGGTCGGAAGGAGATTTACTTTTCACTGTACAGCCTGTTGTGCCTTTTGAAATTTATCTTTGCACTTTTATTACCTGCTTAAAGGAAAACAATGTGAAATATATTGAAATCACTGGCTCTATTAGGAAGAATTGATGAGTGGGAGGGTGAAGGCTAAGAGAACAAACAGAAGGCTACTGGCAGTGGCGTGTGTAGGGTTGGGTGGCAGTGGAGATACTAAGATCAGAATGATGACAGCTTTACAAGAAGAGGTCAGCAATTCTTTCTCACGGATAGCATAATGGAGGTCAGAGAGAGAATCTGTCAAAAATGAATCCTACATCTCTGACCTGAACCTGTATGGATGGCAGTATCACACTCACTCTGAGGAAACACTAAAAGACAGATCTGAACTGAAAGTCAGCTTGGTACATGCTTCCATTTGAGAGGCCTTTAAGGAATCCAAATAGAGAAGTCAAGTATGGATACTGGGAGTGCAAAGGAGAAAGCTGGGCTAAAGCCACACCTCTGAACCATTAACATATAAACGATAACTAAGCCACGGGTATAAATGATATCACCTAGAGCCATCCCCTATTGCAATTTCTTTTAACATATTAGCATTAAATTGAGAAGATCTATTTCTTTTTCCAAATAACTACATTTTAATAATATATACTGATCTTGGTAAAGTCTTATCAAAAGTAAAGCAAAAACAGATCTAGGATCTCTTGAGCAACACAAAATGGAACATGAGTCAGCATGGGACTGACTTTTTGGACATCTGGATCTAACTATAAACAAGTCACGGATGGCAAATATCCACTGTAAGTATGAACATGAAAGGAATCACCCAGGATGGATATATATGAATCAGCTGGACCACCTAAACCAGGAACTGACAAATACGAAGATATCATAGGAATGGCGTGTCTCCTAGATGAGTCATTAGGTGAACTCACCCACTCAGTCTGATGGTGTCAAATGAGCATCAGGGCAAATGCTTAGTCTGGTCAGCACAGACATTAAAACAATACTAATGGACTATATGGATTATGAGCCACTTCTAATTAAGGAGCATAATTCTGTGAAGCAAAGTCTGGGGTAGTGGGAGAAACAATGTTAAAAACTCACAGGCAATTAAAAATAAATTAGTAAATAAAAACATAATCCCAAAGGATGGCTCTGGAACATGCTATTAGAGCAAATGCCAACGGGCAGCTGCTCTCTGGACTTGCTGACTCTATTGTCATTTGAAGTCAAGTCAGAGTAGTTACTGAATAGTATGAAAGCCAGGACAGTTGAGTTGCTAGGGGAGATTAAAGGAATACCAGCCAAAAACAATTTTTTCTAAAGAATAAAAAAAAATCAGACGAATAGAAAATAAAAAATGAAGAGAGGCTACAATGTGATATACCCACAAATGAGTTTAATAGCTAAAAATAGCTTTCAGGTAGCTAAAAATTTTAACCACAACTTTTAACTAAAAATATAAAAGCCTATTAATTCAAAATGAGTGGATCTGGACCATCCTTGTTACTATAACAAACCCTTTTATGAGAACTGGGAAGCATAACATTAATGTGTATAGGAAAAATCAGAAAATGCATCGGTAACATTTATGAATGTCCCAACAAAAAAAGATCTATCCTATGGGTCACTGCAATGTATGCTTTCCTTAGGCACAGCTCCTATCTCCTCTCTTTTCTCTCCTATTATGAGGTTCACAGACACCTCAGTCTTAATCCTGCCTTACTCTCAAGTACTGAAATCACATTAGAGGCCTTACCCCTCCCCCAGGCCCATTTTTTCCAGGAAACATTTATAGAACAACAAAGTAAGGACCTCTGAAAACCTGCTCTTCTATAAAAGCAACCAAAACATGATTGTTAAGCTCCTTCACAATTCTACAAATTAACCAAAGGTTTGAAATAATCTGAGAGGCACCTACTGAACAAAAAATGGATGAATCTTGCTAAGAACTGTGAACTTAGTGGCATTTTAAATTGTCATTTTGTTAAACAATCTGGCAGTTCTTGAAAATGTTAAACACAAAGTTATCCTATGACCCAGCAATCCCACTCCTAGGTATATACCTAGAGAGTTGAAAACATAATGTCCACACAAAAACCTCGACACCAATGTTCATAGCAGCATATTCATAATAGGCAAAAGGAGAAATAACCCAAATCTCCAGCAACTGATGAATGGTTAAATAAAATATGGTATATCTATACAATAGAATTTTATTTGACAATAAAAAGGAATGAAGTTCTGACACATGCTACAATCTCAGGAACCTTGAAAACATGCTGAGTGAAAGAAGCCAGTCATAATAGGCCAAATATTGTATGACTCCATCTATATGAAGTGCCCAGAATAGGCAAATCCATAGAAACAAAGTAAAAGTAGATTAGCGCTTGCTAGAGCTGCAGGAGAAGAGAATAGGAAACGAATGCTAAAGAGCATGGGCTTCTCCTTGGGATGGTGAAAATGTTCTGAAATTGCAGAGTGGTGATAACTGACCAACTTTGTGAATATACAAAAACCCACTGAATTATACACCTTAAAACACTGACATTTATAGTACAAGAATTGTATCTCAATAAAGTTACTTTTGAAAACATTTCAGTAGATGACAGTTTTCACCTGAGGCAAAAATACCATTTAAAGAAGACATTTTAACATGAAAATATGAAGACAATTATGTATTTTGAGTTTAGCAGAAGTCACCTGACAGATTTATTGGCTTCCAACTTCATTCATTCTACAAATTCCATCTGGGAAGATAACCTCACAATAGCAAGCATTGTGGGTGGGGGAGAGAGAGTGTAGAGTGGTATTATTACCAAATGCTTAGATTAGTTTATTATCAAATGCTTACACTTAGTCATCAAACACATATAGTTTTTTTAAGTGTTTCACATGGAATAACTCAATGAATTCTCAAACTAACTCTAGCCAGTTGTTCCTGTTATTAACTCCACAGGTAAACAAAAACAGGGTTAACTAGGCCAAGGTCACAAACGTAGTAACTGATGGGGCTGAAATCTGAATCTAGGCTGACTGGCTCCAGAGCCTGTGCTTTTAACCACATGCCATGCTGCTTTTGTAATAAGAACTTTTGAGGAACATGTTAAAAGCAATACAATAAGCAATTATGTTGAAGACATCACAAATATATAACACAGGAAAAATTAAAAAAAAAAGAGAACCAAAAACAATTTCCTAATGTTTTCTAAATAGGTTCTCATAGCTGGGGATATAATTTCCAGTTAGAACATCATGTGTAATTCAACTTAGACAGAAAGGAAGATCATGTGCTCTGAAACTCTGTTAAATGACTCGGAGAGTGGCTCTAATGATAAAAACACTGATGATGAAGATACATGTAAAAAAATTGAAACTTTCTTCATGCCAGGTAACAGCAGAAAAAAGAAATAAATTTAAAATAATAAATTATATATGTGATTTTAAATAACTATTGTAACAAAATTAATAAACTGTTAAACAGACATTTGAGTCACCTACAATCGTGTCTATGAAAAAACAGGAGATCATTTTATGTTCAAGGTTACTTTTCTTTGAGAGACTATATGGTATAAATAGCTAGTCACTTTTCTATTCAAACCATCCAAACAACTCCTGGCTATTCTCATACTCCATGAAGTAATACACTGTTAGTTCACCAGTAAATTTGGATAATGTCAGGAAGCCAAACCTTAGCAGTACTTTATTTCACTTTTTATTTTTATTTTATTTTCATTACTACTTTATTAATTTTATCACACCTGCCCTTATCAAGTGGTAACTTTCAAGAAATCTTAAAATCTCATCCATGACATGGAAACAGCACAATACAATAATCCCTTTTCAGGGTTAAATATTGCATTCAAGTTTGACAAAGGCACTGATATAAACCATCATAGATACATGCTCTCTATTTTGAATTTTTAAAAAAGGCTTCTCCTCATGTCTTCAAGTAATTCCTTAAATTCTCAGTCATCTCCAAGACACACAGTGTGTTCTCATCCCTAGGCAGTCAGTCCACAGGCCCTTGTTGTGACAGGCTGACAAACCTCCCTCTGTAGCTATATGCTTTCACCACAGGCAAATGAACTTCCTGGCATTAAAGAGTACATTACCGGGCTTCCCTGGTGGCGCAGTGGTTGAGAGTCCGCCTGCCGATGCAGCGGATACGGGTTCATGCCCCGGTCCGGGAAGATCCCACGTGCCGCGGAGCGGCTGGGCACCTGAGCCATGGCCGCTGAGCCTGCGCGTCCGGAGCCTGTGCTCCGCAACGGGAGAGGCCACAGCAGTGAGAGGCCCGCGTACCACCAAAAAAAAAAAAAAGAGTACATTACCTGCCATTACCTTTAAGATCATGTAACAAACCACGCATCTTGACAGTACCATCTTGGACTATACCTCTGACTGAGTCCTTAGGACTAAGTCTGACAGACTTTTGCTTTCATTGGCTCTGCCACTGGGCTGGCTTTGCATGTTGCAAACAGGAAACAGAGCCAATTAAGGAGAAGCAAGGTTTGGATATTTTCTGTGCTTTGTTTTACTGCCAAATACTCAAAACAGTTTTCATAACTTTGCATTTGAAGTAAAAACAATACCTATATAAATATTTATGCATGTGTGTCTACAGACATACCTATGTATATATTCATTTTATGGCATAAAAGCAAGCCTTATTGCTAATCCTCTCTCAGAAAAATGATCGTATTTATTTCAATCACTCTACTAATCTTTCTGCAGTTCAGTTTTCTCCTTGTGGATGACTTGAGGTTACCTGTTCTTCTGCTTGGCTTCCATAGGACCAACTGTGCCATTTCATTAGTCACACTCCATTCCTAACGCCTGAAGAGATTATAAACACTGATGGCTTTCATGCCTTAGGAAAAGCTGTTTCCCACCAGAGAGCTGCTCTGTCTGCCTATGTTAGGGTCAGGATGTTACAGAGAAAATAGTCCCAGGGAATCTTGAGCAATCTGGCCAGCATTGCTCCTGTACAACAGGGAATGATTATAAGCACTTGAAAACAGAACTTGAGTTTTATTGATGTGCACAATGCCTAGGCCATGCGTCAGAGGGCCTCAGCATAGAAAAGATTCAATCAGCATTTGTTAGACTTAAATAATAATTGCGAGAGGGAAGGCCTCAGTTCTACTGACACTTAGCTGGGATAATCCAGGTGATTTTTCATTCATTTCTCCAGATCTTTAAAATGTCTAGAAAGATCTAACTACTAGCTTGTATGAAATATAGGGCACTGAGAATTAGGTTCAATGACCACATAGGGATTTAATCAGCAAAATCCAACATGTGAGAAACTTTTCACAGGACAACTAACTTGGTTTCTTCAACAAATTACTTGTAATGAGAGAGAGAGAGAAAAAACGAGAGAGAAAGAGAGAAAGAAAGAAAGAAACTGACCAGTCTATGGATTTTACAATCTATGTAAAGAACATAAACAAAATTCAAAATGTAGATCTTTTTTAGGATCCTGATTTGAACAAACCAAATGTAAAAAACCAAGCTAAACAAATATTTACAAGGCAATCATGGAAACTTGAACACAATATTTGATATTAAGAAATTACGACCAACATTTTAGAAGTGCCAATGGTATGATGGCTATGTTTTGGAGATCTTATCTTTTATGGATACAGACAGAAATATTTACAAATAAAATAATGTTATGTCTGGGATTTGCTTTAAAATAATCTTGGAAGGGAGGAAGCAAGTGGAGTGATTGAAGCTGGAGTATTAAGTACGCTCTGAGTACTTAATGTTACCACCACAGTGTCTTTATTTACACCACCTGGCCTCTTATGTGTAACTTTTCTATAGGTTCCTCCTTAATTCAGCAAAGTATGGTGCTTGTTCCTCCCACTGCATCCTGCACACATTTTTACTGCATGCATCGTACTTTAGTGTGGTTTGTTTCTCACACTGGCAACTTCTTCTGCAGGAAATATTTTGGGAAAGTCAATCTTAATTTACCCTGGAATAGTAAAAACCAATAGCTACCCAGAATCATTCCTTCATAATCCTCACTAACAAAAAGAATTACCACTTCCTTAACATTATTAGCTCTGCCCATAAAACTTTCTACGAGAACACAGCAGACACTAGCAGGATGTTCTGCATTTTTTATCTATAACTCAGCTCCTCCTCAGTAATAGGCCATTATTTCATCCTCTCTGGAGTTTAATTACAAAAATCATCTATCCTTATTTTACTTTCTTCTAATCCTACCTCTTCAATTTCTCTTTTTAAATTATTATCTCTACTGGACTGTGAGCTAACAAGTTAGGAACCAATTGTTAGTGTCCCATGACAAGAACAAAAAATATTTTTAAAAAAATTTGGATGGATGGATATCAAGCTCCAAAGTAATATTCTGTGTGTAACTTAGCTAAATATAAATGCATTAAAAACCTGCAGTTTTACTGTAAAGAATTCTGAAGGTCCTTACATAAGCCAAAAGAGAATATCTTATAATGAGAGAAAATAATCATATCTCTTTAAAATAGCATTTTATGTGTTTGCGAATACTACCTTATGACAAATAGCTAGTTTTTCAACTTTTTTTAAAAAGCTCTTATCAAAGCACTATCTAAAAGTCATGATGAATCTGGGAATTTTAAAGCAGATTAATTCACAAGTACTCAGATTTCTCTGTCATTAAAATGTCAACGTGAGGCATTATACCTATTAAAGGTAAATTATTTGTTTTACAGACTGTGACATCCTCTAACGATAAACACTATGCTACTATGTAGAATTAGTGCTGCAGTTTTATTTCCAACAACACACAATCAATAGTCTTACGTTCTGATGAGTAATCTGCACTTTGTAACCTTTTCAACTGCTAAAGGATGTCTTGATTTGAAATATAAACTAAACTATAACCAGCTTCTCTTGCTAAGGATGGAAATCAGCCAGTTTATAAATCCACTCATGACTAAGAGAAAAGAGTAAACTCTGGAGCCATGTTATTTCTCTTTACCTACACTCTTCTTAGAAACATAGTAAGAATATCTAAAATTGCAAAAGAAAAATGTTCGAACTTTTAACAAATATCTATCAAATACAGGAAAAAAATGTATTCACCTTTTAATGAGAACTATATATTTTCTTTATGGTACTTGTACAATAAGCACACAAATCTCCAAAAGTTACCAAGTCTAGAACACTATAAAAATCAATTTTTCATTGAATGACTGCTCATAACCATTCAGCATGAATTACTGCCTTATTAAATACCAGAGACTTTTTCTCCCTAACTGCACACCCCATTGTACCAAATCTAGTTGGATGAAGCAGAAACAAATTCATATTTCATAACACTTATTCAAATTCTTTGGGCTAGAAACTACACTGCAGATAGTCTTCACATTTCATCAAATTATTCTCTCAGTCAGATCCATACTAACAAGGCTCTGATGTATCACTGCTTTTTATGAAAAAGAAAAGAATCCCCACTAATTTCACAGTACAAAGATTCATTCATTACTTAATCTTGTTTCTTAGTCTATTAAAATTAAAGACGCATATGCCCTTTTGTGCCACAGTGTTATACTCAATAGTTGGCTAAAAAATATGAAAAATGAAATTAAAACTATTCTACAATATCTTTAATGGATATTTCTAAAACCCTTCTGCCTTATCTTTCCTGATTTATCCTGGACTGACTGGCTGGCTGGCTTTTTTCTCACTGAGATTTTTAAAGTTATGTTAGAAAGATAAATCACAGTAGATAGATAGGCATTAGCATTATTATCTACCATGTATATATATATATATATATATATATATATGTGTATATATATAGGATTTGCCCAGTGAGGATTATAAGTACTACATTAACAAATACAATAGAATTTTATTTTTAAAGTACAGTAAGAAAAACAACACCAAGAAAGTCCACACTTCAACATGGGGGGGAAAAATCCCTTTTTATCATTCAGGTTGTTGGATCTGACCTAAAAATTAATTTCACAAAGGACAAAAATGGTGATGCTGGGCCAATACAGGTAATATTTACAAAAAGGAATTTTAACTGGAATACAGACCCTCATTCTCTGAATTCTAATTGTTGTGAACTAGGGATAATCAATAAACCCCTTAGTAGAAGCTTTAGTTTACAGTTCACTCAGGACACTGTCAGGATGTAAAAATCACTGTAAATTAGTCATCATTAAAACTGTGCTGGGGGAAGAGATATATTCAGAAGTGTATGGGCATCAATTCTGCCTTCTTCTCCAGGGTCAGGATGAATATGGTCTTCTGAATTTGTTTCAAGAAACAGAAGACTCCAAAGTTTGTGAGAGTTTCTTGTGCAGAAGCAGATATCAGTATATGCCCTTTCTTTGGGGTTGGTGACACAAGCCCTGAGGATAAAAGGGCAGTTGCAAACCTGGATCATAACCTTCAACTCTGGCTAGCTCTGCCTAATGGTACAATGTCATTGGCAACTGTGTGTCCACTAAGAAACTAAGGGGCTAAGGAATATCCACTCTAAAAGAAACAGTGTGTAGACCTGTTCTAGGTAGGCATTATCTTTCTGTGAAGTCCTAGAACTTCGGCTAAATAAATTGGGACTTTCTTATGATAGTGAGAAACTATCGTCTCTTCCAACCAATCACTAATTGACCTGAAGGGACAAAGTGTTCAATAAAAATTGTTTCACTAGAAAGCCTTGTGCTTATATCCTGTCTCTTGGTCTGTATGTATATAATTGTATATTATTTTCCATCACAATGCATGTTTTCCACTGAACTAAAATAATATATACTTTTTAAAGCCTTTCATTGTTGCATAACATAAATACTATAAAATGCACAAATTTTAACACAGCTTGGATGGATTTTCATGAAGGGGACACATTTGCAGACACCAGGAGGTGTATGCCCCATCTCAGTCATTACCCCACTTCGAAGGTAACAAAATTTTCTACTTCTAACATCCCAAATTAACTTTGTCTTTGAACTCATGTAAATGGAAATATGTGATATATACTCTTTTTGTTTCTGACGTCTTTTGCTCTGTGAAATTTATACATGTTGCTTGGGTTGTAATAGTTTATTCCTTTTCATTGATCTATAAAGTTTAAATTTATATCCCCAATTCGTTTATCAATTCTATTCTTTTTTTTTTTTTTTTTTTTGCGGTACGCGGGCCTCTCACTGTTGTGGCCTCTCCCGTTGTGGAGCACAGGCTCCAGACGCGCAGGCTCCGCGGCCATGGCTCACGGACCCAGCTGCCCTGCGGCATGTGGGATCTTCCCGGACCGGGGCACGAACCCGTGTCCCCTGCATCGGCAGGCGGACTCTCAACCACTGCGCCACTAGGGAAGCCCTATCAATTCTATTCTCAACAGTAAGTTCAGTTGTTTATAGCTGTGGGATATTTAAAATAATGTCGTTTATGAACACTCTCATACAGACTTTTTGGTGTGCTTACATACATTTTTCCGTTGGGCATATATCTAAGAGTGGAATAGCTTGGTCATAGGGAATGTTTTAAAACACAATACCAACAGTTTTCCAAAGCAGTTATACCAACCTACATTGCTGTCAGCAGCTTAAAAGTTCTAGTTGTTCCATAGCTTCCATTTCTAACACTTGATAACTTTCAGTTACTTTATTTTTTAATATTAGGCCATTCAGGTGGGAATTAGGGGTCTCTCTTAGCTTTAAGTTACATTTTCCTGAGAACTAAATTGCTGATTACCTTTTCATATGTTAATTGACCATTAGATTAGCTTCTTTGTAGAATGTCTACTTATTTCTCCCATTTTCATTATATTATGTTTTTCTTATGGGTTAGTAGGAGTTCTTTATTCTAGATTTGAGTTCGTTTCAGATATACATAATTCTGTGGCACACATTTCCATTATTTTTCCCCACACTGTATTTCAGTGATACTTTGTCAATAAATCAGATGATCACTAATGAATGGGTCTATTTCTGGATGTTTTATTCTGCTCCACTGATCGCTTTTTTCATACTTAAACCACTATTACATTCTATTACTGCAACATTATAATAAGTTTTGGTATCTGGTAATATTAATCTACCCACTTTGTTATCTTCTTCAAGCCTGACCTAGTTATTCTTGACACTTGCATTTCCATTTGCATTGTAGAATCAGTGTGTCAGCTTCCCCATAAATCCCTACTAGATTTTTAATTGGGATTGCAGTGAATCTATAGTCAGTTTGCAGCACTGACATTGACACAATCCATAAACACATGGTACATCATTCCATTTATGTGAGTTTCCTTTCAAGCCTTTTGTTAGATTTTTTATCTTAATTCTTATAATTAAGATAATGAGAATTATCTTAATTCTCATTCAATTAAAAATATTTCTTAATTTGTATTATAGCTTATTCTTTGACTGAGGGATATTGAGATTTGTATTGTTAAATTTCCAAAAAGTAGGACATATTTTAGTTACCTTTTTGTTCTAGAATTTTAGCATGATTCCACTATACTCAGTGTACATATTCTGTATAATTTCAGTTCTTTTATATTTATTGAAATTTGGTTTCTGACCCACTATATGGTCTATGTTACTAAAAGTTCCATGTGAACTTTATAAGATATACATTCTACAGTTACCAGTTGCTGACTGTAATGTGTGTATTGATTTAATCTTGTTAATTGTATTGTTCAAATCTTCTCTATTATTGTTTGTTAACTGTCTTACTGTGAAAGCTGTGTTTAAATCTCCCATGATTGTAGGGGTTTTTTTTTAGATTTCTCATTTCAGCTCTGTAAAATTATGCTTTATCTCATTTGAGATTTTATAATTAGGTACATACAAATTTAGAATTTTTATATCTTCTTGAATTGATCTTTATTATTATGAAATATCCAGTAATACTTCCCTTAAGGGCTACATTTTTAATATTACAGCTACATCAGATATCATTTTCCATCCTTTTACTTTCAAACTCTGTGTCTTATTATTTAAGTAATATCTCTGAGTTAGCAGCAAATAATTCTTTTAATTTTAATCTAGACAATCTCTGTCTCTGTTAGATTACTTTTAACAAATTTAATTATGAATTAAGTCAACCATTTTACTATTTCTTTCCATTTATCACTCTTTCCTTTCTCCTTCCTTATTTTCTTTGGATTATGTATTTTTAATTATATTATTTCCTACATCTACTTGCTCGTTATTAATACATTTTTTTAATCCTTTCAGTATTACTTTAGGGATTACAACATACATTAGTGACAATATTAGAGTTTAATCCAAATTAGTGATTTCACCATTTCCTAGAATATTAAAAAAAAAAATTCACAACATTTTAATACTGTTAATTTTCTTTTGCCTTTAGTTGTTACAATATATTTTAAAACCCAGGACACATAATTATTGTTTTATAAACATTAATTTTGCTAATATTTTTTATGCTGTCCTTTCTTCCATATTACTGTGTTTCTTTCAGGAATGATTTCCCTTCTGCTCGCAAACTGCCTTAATATTTCTTTAAGCACTGGTCTGCTAGAAGAAATTTCTCACGGGTTTTATTTGCAACTATATTTTACCTTACCCTTTCACCACTATTTTCCATGGGTACAAAATATTGCATTGGCAAATATTTCCTATCAGCACATTAAAGATGTCATTCCATTGTCATGGCATGGCCTCCATTTTTCTGTTGAAGTGCCAACTAACAGTCTCATTATTGCTCTACTGAAGGTAAAATACTGCTTTTTCACTATGGCTGCTTTTAAGGTGTTTTGTTTTATTTTGTTGGACTTCGAATTTCAGCAGTTTTACTAGGATGTCTCTAGGAATTAATTATTCTGTTGGCTATTCAGAAACCTTTCCTGATCTCTAGCTTGGTATCTTTCATTAGTTTAAAAAAAGGACAGCCAGTACCTTTTCAAATATTTCTTCTGTCACATTCTCTCTTTCCTCCCCATTTGGAACTCTAAATATACAATTATTCAATCTTTTTACCATGTCCTTTATATCTTATTTGTATTTCTTATTTGTATTATCTAAACTTGTTTCCCTTTGCGCTCAACGTAAATATTTCTTACTTATATTTTTTGGTTGTAAAATTTGCATTTTATGGCTTTTATAGAGTCCAGCTTTCTGGTGCCATAGTCAATATTTTCATCTATTTTCTTATCACATTAACAAGAGTTATTTTAAAGTCTGTGTTTGACTGTTCTAACATCAGGATCATCCTTTGCTATTGCATTAACCTTTTTCACCATATTTCCTTGGCATTACTGGTAATTTCTCAAAGAATGCTAGACAGTAAACATAAAAACTATAAAGACTCTGTGTGATATTATCTCCCTAAAAAGAAGGTATGATATTTTTTCTGGCAAGTAGATAGAAGACTGAAAATTACCTTGGAGGGGCATGATTTCAAGATGACGGAGGAGTAAGACATGGAGATCACCTTCCTCCCCACAAATACATCAAAACTACATCTACATGTGGAAAGACTCCTACAGAACACCTACTGAACGCTGGCAGAAGACCTCAGACTTCCCAAAAGGCAAGAAACTCCAGACGTACCTGGATGCCCTAACTGGATGCCCACAGGTGGCCTACACACAGAGGTGGGGCAAAATCCAAAGCTGAACCCCAGGAGCTGTGCGAACAAAGAAGAGAAAGGGAAATTTCTCCCAATAGCCTCAGGAGCAACTTATTAAATCTCCATAATCAACCTGATGTACCCTGCACCTGTGGAATACCTGAATAGACAATGAATCATCCCAAAATTGAGGCGATGGACTTTGGTATTAACTGTAGACTTGGGGTTTGCTTTCTGCATCTAACTTGTTTCCGGTTTTACGTTTATCTCAGTTTACTATTTAGAGCTTATTATCATTGGTAGGTTTGTTTATTGATTTGGTTGCTCTCTTCCATTTTTTATTTTATATATATATATTTTTTTCTTTCTTTTTCTCTTTTTGTGAGTGTGTATGTGTATGCTTCTTTGTGATTTTGTCTGTATAGCTTTGCTCTTGCCATTAGTCCTAGAGTTCTGACTGTCCGTTTTTTGGGGTATTTTTAGTATAGGTTTTAATGCTTGTTATAATTGGTGGATTTGTTTTTTGGTTTCACTGCTCTCTTCTTTCTCTTTCTTTTATTACTTTTTTATTTTTAATAATTTTTTCTATTTTAATTATTTTATCTTATTTAATTTATTTATTTATTTTCTTTCTTTCTTTTTCTTGCTTTTCTTCTAGGTGTGTGGCTGACAGGGACTTGGTGCTCTGGCCAGGTGTCAGGCCTAAGCCTCTGAGGTGGGAGAGCTGAGTTCAGGACATTGGTCCACCAGAGACCTCCCGGCCCCACATAATATCAAACAGTGAAAGCTCTCCCAAAGATCTCCATCTCAATGCTAAGCCCAGCTCCATTAAACGACCAGCAAGCTACAGCGCTGGACACTCTATGCCAAACAACTAACAAGACAGAAACACAAACCCACCGATTAGCAGAAAGGCCGCCTAAAAATCATAACAAGGTCAGAGACACCCCAAAACACACCACTGGATGTGGTCCTGCACACCAGAAAGACAAGATCCAGCCTCATCCACAAGAACAAAGGCACTAGTCCCCTCGACCAGGAAGCCTACACAACCCACCTTAGCCACTGGGAGCAGACACCAAAAACTGGAACTACGAACCTGCAGCCTGTGAAATGGAGACCTCAAACACAGTAAGTTAAGCATAATGAAAAGACACAGAAAAACAAACCAGATGAAGGAACAAGGTAAAAACCCAACAGACCAAGCAAACAAAGAGGAAATAGGTGGTCTACCTGAAAAAGAATTCAGAGTAAAGATAGTAAAGATGATCCAAAATCTTGGAAACAGAATGGAGAAAATTCAAGAAACATTTAACAAGGACCTAGAAGACCTAAAGAGTAAACAAACAATGATGAACAACACAATAAATAAAATTAAAATCTTCTAGAAGGAATCAACAGCAGAACAACTGAGGCAGAAGAACAGATAAGTAACCTGGAAGATAAAATAGTGGAAATAACTACCACAGAGCAGAATAAAGAAAAAAGAATGAAGAGAACAGGACAGACTCAGAGTCCTCTGGGACAACATTACACACACCAAAATTCGAATTATAGGGGTCCCAGAAGAAGAGGAGGAAAATAAAGGGACTGAGAAAATATTTGAAGAGATTATAGTTGACAACTTCCCTAATATGGGGAAGGAAATAGTCAATCAAGTACAGGAAGCACAGAGAGTCCTATACAGGATAAATCCAAGGAGAAACACGCCAAGACACATATTAATCAAACTATCAAAAATTAAATACAAAGAAAAGATATTAAAAGGAGCAAGTGAAAAGCAACAGTTAACATACAAGAGAATCCCCAAAAGGTTAACAGCTGATCATTCAGCATAAACTCTGAAAGTCAGAAGGGACTGGCAGGACATATTTAAAGTGATGAAAGGGAAAAACCTACAACCAATATCACTTTACCCAGCAAGGATATCATTCAGATTTGACCGAGAAATTAAAACCTTTACAGTCAAGCAAAAGCTAAGAGAATTCAGCACCACCAAGCAACCTCTACAACAAATGCTAAAAGAACTTCTCTAGGCAGGAAACACAAGAGAAGGAAATTATCTGCTTTACAATAACAAACACAAAACAATTAAGAAAATGGTAATAGGAACATACATATCAATAACTACCTTAAATGTAAATGAATTAAATGGTCCAACCAAAAGACAGAGACGGGCTGAATGGATACAAAAACAAGACCCGTATATATGCTGTCTACAAGAGACCCATTTCAGACCTAGGGACATATACAGACTGAAAGTAAGAGGATGGAAAAAGATATTCCATGCAAATGTAAATCAAAAGAAAGCTGGAGTAGCAATTCTCATATCAGACAAAATACACTTTGAAATAAAAACTATTACAAGAGACGAAAAAGGGCACTACATAATGATCAACGGATCAATCCAAAGAGAAGATATAACAATTGTAAATACTTATGCACCCAACATAGGAGCACCTTAACACAAAGATAAAGGCTAACAATCATAAAAGAGGAAATCGACAGTAATACAACCATAGTAAGGGACTTTAACACCCCACTTTCACCAATGGACAGATCATCCAAAGTGAAAATAAATAAGGAAATAGAAGCTTAAAACGATACATTAAACATGATGGACTTAATTGATATTTACAGGACATTCCATCCAAAAACAGCAGATTACACTTTCTTCTCAAATGCTTATGGAACATTTTCCAGGATAGATCATATCTTGGGTCACAAATCAAGCCTTGGTAAAGTTAAGAATATTGAAATCGTTATCAAGTATCTTTTCCAACCACAACGCTATGAGATTAGAAATCAATTACAGGGAAAAAAACGTAAAAAACACAAAGAAATGGAGGCTAAAGAATACACTACTAAATAACCAAGAGATCACTGAAGAAATCAAAGAGGAAGTCAAAAAATACCTAGAAACAAATGACAATGAAAACACAATGACCCAAATCCTATGGCATACAGCAAAAGCAGTTCTAAGAGGGAGAGTTTATAGCAATACATTTCTACCTCAAGAAACAAGAAACATCTCAAATAAACAACCTAACCTTACACCTAAAGCAACTAGAGAAAGAAGAACAAAAAATCCCCAAAGGTAGCAGAAGGAAAGAAATCATAAAGATCAGAACAGAAATAAATGAAAAAGAAATGAAGGAAACAACAGCAAAGATCAATAATACTAAAAGCTGGTTCTTTGAGAAGATAAACAAACTTGATAAACCATTAGCCAGACTCATCAAGAAGAAAAGGGAGTAGACTCAAATCAATAGAATTAGAAATGAAAAAGGAGAATGAACAACTGACACTGCAGATATACAAAGGATCATGAGAGATTACTACAAGCAACTATATGCCAATAAAATGGACAACCTGGAAGAAATGGACAAATTCTTAGAAAAGTACAACCTTCTGAGACTGAACCACGAAGAAATAGAAAATATAAACAGACCAATCACAGCAGTGAAAAAGAGACTGTGATTAAAAATCTTCCAACAAAGAAAAGCCCAAGACAGATGGTTTCACAGGCGAATTCTATCAAACATTTAGAGAAGAGCTAACACCTATCCTTCTCAAACTCTTCCAAAATATAGCAGAGGGAGGAACACTCCCAAACTCATTCTATGAGGCCACCATCACTATGATACCAATACCAGACAAAGATGTCACAAAAAAAGTAAACTACAGGCCAATATCACTGATGAACATAGATGCAAAAATCCTCAACAAAATACTAGCAAACAGAATCCAACAGCACATTGAAAGGATCATACACCATGATCAAGTGGGGTTTATCACACGAATGCAAGGATCCTTCAATATACGCAAATCAATCAATGTGATAAACCAGATTAACAAGTTGAAGAAGAAAAAAAATATGATCATCTCAATAGATGCAGAAAAAACTTTTGACAAAATTCAACACCCATTTTTGATAAAAACCCTCCAGAAAGTACGCATAGAGGGAACTTACCTCAACATAATAAAGGCCATATATGACACAGCCAACATCGTTCTCAATGGTGAAAAACTGAAACCATTTCCACTAAGATCAGGAACTAGACAAAGTTGCCCCCTCTCACCACTATTATTCAACATAATTTTGGAAGTTTTAGCCACAGCAACCAAAGAAAAAGAAATAAAAGGAATCCAAATTGGAAAAGAAGTAAAACTGTCATTGTTTGCAGATGACATGATACTATACATAGAGAATCCTAAAGACACTACCAGAGAATTACTAGAGTTGATCAATGAATTTGGTAAAGTAGCAGGATATAAAATTAATGCACAGAAATATCTTGCATTCCTATACACTAATGAGGAAAAAATCTGAAAGAGAAATTAAGGATACACTCACATTTACCACTGCAACAAAAAGAATAAAATACCTAGGAATAAACCTACCTAAGGAGACAAAAGACCTCTATGAAGAAAATTATAAGACACTGATGAAAGAAGATACAAACAGGTGGAGAGATATACCATGTTCTTGGATTGGAAAAACCAACATTGTGAAAACGACTATACTACCCAAAGCAATCTACAGATTCAATGCAATCCCTAACAAACTACCAATGGCATTTTTCACAGAACTTGAACAAAAAAATTTCACAATTTGTATGGAAACAGAAAAGACCCTGAATAGCCAAAACAATCTTGAGAACAAAAAAACGGAGCTGGAGGAATCAGGCTCCTGGGCTTCTGACTATACTACAAAGCTACAGTAATCAAGACAATATGGTACTGGCACAAAAACAGAAAGATAGATCAATGAAACAGGATAGAAAGCCCAGAGATAAACCCACACACATATGGTCACCTTATTTTTTATAAAGGAGGGAAGAATACAGAATGGAGAAAAGACAGCCTCTTCAATAAGTGGTGCTGGGAAAAATTGACAGCTACATGTAAAAGAATGAAATTAAAACACTCCCTAAAGCCATACACAAAAATATACTCAAAATGGAATAAAGACCTAAATGTAAGGCCAGACACTATCAAACTCTTAGAGGAAAACATAGGCAGAACACTCTTTGACATAACTCACAGCAAGATCCTCTTTGACCCACCTCCTAGAGTAATGGAAATAAAAACCAAAATAAACAAATGGGACCTAATGAAACTTCAAACCTTTTGCACAGCAAAGGAAACCATAAACAAGACAAAAAGACAACCCTCAGAATGGGAGAACATATTTGTGAACGAAGAAACTGACAAAGGATTAATCTCCAAAATTTACAAGAAGCTCATGCAGCTCAATATCAAAAAACAAACAACCCAATCCAAAAATGGGCAGAAGAGCTAAACAGACATTTCTCCAAAGAAAATACACAGGTTGCCAACAAACACATGAAAGGATGCTCAACATCACTAATCATTAGAGAAATGCAAATCAAAACTACAATGAGGTATCACCTCACACCGGTCAGAATGGCCATCATCAAAAAATCTACAAACAATAAATGCTGGAGAGGGTTGTGGAGAAAAGGGAACGCTCTTGCACTCTTAGTGGGAATGTAAATTGATACCAACAGTATGGAGGTTCCTTAGAAAACTAAAAACAGAACTACCATATGACCCAGAAATCCCACTACTGGGCATATACCCTGAGAAAACCATAGTTCAAAAAGAGTCATGTACCACAATGTTCATTGCAGCTCTGTTTACAATAGCCAGGACATGGAAGCAACCTAAGTGTCTACTAACAGATGAATGGTTAAAGATGTAGCACATATATACAATGGAATATTACTCAGCCATAAAAAGAAACAAAATTGAGTTATTTGTAGTGTGGTGGGTGGACGTAGAATCTGTCATACAGAGTGAAGTATGTCAGAAAGGGAAAAACAAATATCATGTGCTAACACATATATATGGAATCTGAAAAAAAAAGCTTCTGAAGATGCTAGGGGAAGGACAGGAATAAAGACGCAGAAGCAGAGAATGAACTTGAGAACACAGGGAGGGGGAAGGGTAAGCTGGGACGAAGTGAGAAAGTGGCATGGACATATATACACTACCGAATGTAAAATGGTTAGCTAGTAGGAAGCAGCCGCATAGCACAGGGAGATCAGCATGGTGCTTTGTGCTTTGTGTCTAGAGGGGTGGGATAAGGAGGGTGGGAGGGAGACGCAAGATGGAGGATATATGGGGATATATGTATATGTATAGCTGATTCACTTTGTTATACAGCAGAAACTAACACACCATTGTAAAGCAATTATACTCCAATAAAGATGTTAAAAAGAAAAAAAAGAAAATTACCTTGGATCCATTTGAAGTTAGTATATTTCTGATTTGCCTTTATTCCCAAGGAAAAGTCTTTTCAGAGGATTCCATGAAAAGTCTGAGGTATTAATCGGGACTCCTCCTTGCTCATCCTAAAATCTACTTTTTATGTCCTATGAAGCAACATGAGCTCTACTTAGTTTCTGGGAGTCTCACTCTCCATATACGCACTAAGTAAGTAAATACTTCAAAAAGATATTGTAAACTAAACACTGGGTTGCTTTCCCCTATCTTTGCTTTTTCTCTAGGACCAGTAGGTTCTGGCTGTTTCAGAACCCTCTACTTCAATTTTTGATCTCTAAAACCAGTGCCTTTCCTGCTACAAGCAACTGTTTTCTATTCCTCCATGCTGCCCTATGATGAGAATTTCCAAATGTCCTTGGGCAAAAAGCTGCTGAGAAGGCAGGGCTCACACATCTACCCTCCTCTTTTCTCCACAACTTCGGATGTCCTAGTTTTGCTCTAGTGCCTTTAAACAGGTTCTGCTTGTTATTTATTGTTATATTTTGGTTCCTTTAGGCAGGAAGGAGAGACTAGTACCAGCTCCTCCATCACAGCTGATTCTTTCACAGTTGTATTTAATGAGAATAAAATCTAAACCAGAAGGACTATTAAAACTTTAAGTCTATATGAGCACTAATTGGAGTAAATTTAGGAAAAAAGTCAGATGATTCTTTGCTCAAAGCCCAGTGTAATCACTATTTACTGTGTGATTTTAGGCAAGAGACTTAACACCTTTGGAGTTGAATTCACTTACATGCAAATAAGGAATCCTCATATTTCTTCACATATTTAATGGAATTAAGTCAGCAAGTACCTTGCCTAGGTCCTGTACCCTGATGGCTCATCATTAATAATTAACCTTAGAAATATAGTCGTTTCACATCAAAAACTTTTACCTATGTGTGTCACTATTTTCTTTTGTATTATCTACGAGAAAAAAAGAGATGGTAACAATTCTCTGTGGTGTAGCTATAATAAATTTATCTGGAAAAGAAATATATATAGGCTGGCTATCCACTTTTAAACTTTTTTGCTGTTGTTGCTTTTATATAAGAAAAGAAAAGTCTTTGGCTCAAGGGTTCTATCTTATTTTTATTTGTATCCTCCCAGGGCATGACATATAGTAGGAAAATAATTAATAACTCCTAAAGAGAATAGGGCATAAATGTGTTTTATGAAATATAAAGAGGAAGCAGAAACTTACAATTCAAGATCCTAACCTTTAAGAAATTCACAGTAATATGAACTAGAATCTTGCTTTCACCATCAAGGGCAAAGGCTGCCCAGTTGCCTGGTGACTGAAAATGAAATGCAGAAGCAGCACAACCTATAAGAGCTTTTGGTTTTAGAAATAATACTTATGGTGACTGACTCTGATTATAGAAGTAACTCATAATCAATCTAAACAAAATTTCAAAAACAATCAGTCAAAACAAGAAAATATTAAGCATGCTCCTATTGCCTCAAGATAACAAATCCCATATCAAGGTTGAATAATTAGGATATATTTGGTGCAATTTTTCTCATATAAAATTGACACCATACAGGATATATTTATGGTTAACATTTTATTTCACTTAGCATTATGTACCATTTTTAAAATTATCAGGCAATCTTTAAAAGGACAGTATTAAATAACCACACAGTAATCCATTACATTAGAAGTCCTTTATGTTTTTTAAATCAATCATGACTTTTTTTCTGGAAGTTATGTTGTTTCCAAGTGCTCACCATTTATAAATAAATGAAATATAAACACTATTGTATACTAAATCTTTGTATACATCTTTGATTATTTCCATAAAATAAATTTCTAGAAGTTAATATTAATTTTAATGATATTGCTAAACTCCTGTCTAGAAAAATTTTACAATACCAATTTAGACTGGAGAACATTTCGGGTTAAAAAGAGCAGACTTGCAGTGAAATATTATGGTTTTAAGTTTAAAATACCAAATTATGACAAATATTTTGCACATATAGGATGTTCTAATCACAAAAATGTTTTCTTGCCTTGAAAGGGTTTGATCTCATGGGTCACAGATACACTATGGAACAAAATATCAAATCATTGTCTTATACTAATTCAGCCCCATAGCACTAAAAATATAAAAAGACTCACACGTACAAGTAGTTTAATATTTTATAATTATTTATATAACAGATCATAGAAGCATGTAAACCACTTATTTTTCATTATAAATAATGCAACAGGTATTTTCTTCCTCTCATGCATCACTAAATACTATGCATATGATAAGACTTTTATCCTCTGACAGATTTACCCTTCTATAATCAAAATAATCCTGCAGGATATTTTAATGTCCATAGAACTTTGAATGTCAAAACTTCTTATTGATAAGAACCACAAATTGCTATCCTTAGAAATAAGTAAGAATGGTCAGAATGCAATCTGTCTTATATGTGGATTCTCTGCTCTGGCTGGAGGAGTGGGCTTTGGCAGAATGCTGTGATTCTGAACAATTACTCAGAAGCATCTGTGTTGCTGAATTCTACCCAATAAATCTGTATCTCCTGGAGAAAATTGTTTTAAATTTCTATTATGAATAATCTTAAGCACTCATTACTGAAAATTGATTTTTCCCACATGGCAGAACACACTTCACAAAGAGGGGGAAAAGGTAAAAGTTTATAAAGTGACAGAACTCTACCTCTATTTTTGAAACAGCATTCAATTATAGAATTTTAAGTTCCAATAAAAGAAGAAAAACATAATTTAATAAAAGCACATCTTCTAGAAACTACTGGTTATTAAACACATATTAATTTATTCTGCTACACAGTAGGACAAGTAGGGGGAAAATCTGGCCTCAATGATGACAACATTAAAAGGCATTACTGTCAGCGCTGCTTGTCAGAATTTATATTACACTTTTCTAGCCTGTAAGTGTTCTCTGGTCCCCTATTCTATTTACAAAATGAACATTTTATTTTAGCTTTTTACTATTCAAGAAGCAAACATGCATTATGGCACATAATTAGACAATTATAAAATAAGATTGCTGCATTTTTTCATGTCAAAGAAAACACATTCCAGTTTCTACAGCTCTGCAAAGTATTCTGATGATAGATAGATAGATAGATAGATAGAGGTATACAGAGATACACACACACACTCTCCAAACAGTGTTGCATTCAAAATAAACCCAATACCAATGACAGACAGTCAACACACAATTCATAAGGGTGAGATTTTTTAATTATGTAATATAATCCATTATAGCACTTAACAACTAAACACTGTTCGCTTCATACAGAAAGTAGTGGCAATTAAGCTTAGAGGTAATTATATGCTTTTACAATTGCTAAGTGTAATTTTAGAATGAAAAACTGCTATGAAATGCAAATTTAACTTCTATCCAAAAATGCTAATTTTTCAAATCACACTGCTTTCAGTTATTTCAGGGCATTGCCACATTCACAGATTCTATACAACACTCTGTGATATCTTTTCTAAACAGGTAAGAAACCACCCAGTGTACACATTTTCTCAAAGATCCACACATAGCTATGTTTCTCTTGGTTAATGTAGATACTAAATAGAATTGTTTATTCCAGATTTCTTGAATTATCAAACAAAAAAACAATGAAATTGTTCTGTAGAGTAGAATCTAAGCCTCCACTTCAAACTATTCAGTCCATGGATAACACAAAATCTAATTTGAAATCAGAAGCTAGTTTAACCTTTCTTCAAAAGATAGTTTGTGGATCCACCTAAATGTATAATGTCAATGAAATAAGCATAACCAAAATTAACTTGAGACTCTTTTATCATATGTGCTTAATATCTAGACACTTAATCCGCTCTGTGTCATAATGTAACTTTACAAATTCTAAACTTGGTTGCTTAAAATTAAAACTATTTTGAAATTTAAAATATTTCTGGAAGCATTCTACTAAGAAAGACTATTTTCTGTTCATACTGTTGCTTACAATGTTTATGATTTAAAACTTTTATCTGGTTCATGTGCTTTATTTGATGAAACAATAGCCTTTATTGTGATGTTTTATAACTTCTTCAAATTAAGCCAGCAAAAATAAACTCACTAAACAAAAAGGAAGAGAAGAAAATAAGTTACTTTTTGAAATCGTTGAAATGTTTTAGGGAATCAGTAGGTTTGTGTTTTGTTTCTAAATTCCTCACTAGTTTGCGTTGAGGTTTACATAGAGAAATAAAGTCTTAGACGAGCACTGCCCAATAGAAATTAAGATGAGCCATATATTAAGTTTTTTAATAGCTGCATTAAAAAAGTAAAAAGAAACAATTAATTTTGATAATATATTTCATTTGATCCAATATAAACAAAATATTGTCACTTCAACATGTAATCAATATAAAATTTATTAATGAGATATTTTATATTTTGTTCGTACTAAGTTTTCAAAACTCAACATGTATTTTAAACATAAAACATCTCAATTTGGACTAGCTGTATTTCAAGTACTCCACAGCTAGTAATACCATATTGCAAAATGCAGCTTTAGGCTTTTGGTTTTCACTTACTGAATAATATGATTTGAAAAGGGTATTTAAGCACTCATTTTTCAAAATTCTAATTCTAATGATGATATGCAAAGTTCTTCCTCATCTCATAAATACGCACAAACAAAATAAATCATTATTAAATATCACCAAATATTACTTACATTCATGAAGTTATATAATTATGGTTATATTATTACAGAGTTATTCAAAAATTTTAAAAAGTTAAAAACAAAATGCTCAACAGAATTATCATATATAGGAAAAATGATAAACCTCACTAATAAATCTCTGATCAGTATTTCTGTTTAGGTTTATATATATCAGAATAGTCCATTGAAATTTCCATATTCTACCCCTGAACTTTACAAAAAGAAGTTTTTACTAACACTCAAACTTAAATCATAAGACTTTTAAGACTCCTATGGTAAGTCACTTTGCTTATAAATAAGCCAAGAAAACCAATGAAAATCCATAAACCAACTGGCTCATTATCACATATATTAAAAGTGTGAAGACATTTAATTTGTTTATTAAGACAGAATAAAGGCTATAAATTCATGGGCTAAGTATGGGACTTAGGAATTTGGATGATGAAAAATACAATAAAAATAAAGTTAGTGGAAGAAAAGTAATGATAAAGATAAGAACAAAAATTAAATAGAAAAAAAGGTTAAACAGGCAATCAATAAGCCTGAAGTTAATTCTTTGAAGAAACGAAATAGCTCAGATAAATTTCTGGTGAGTGTGAAAAATTAAAATGATAAAGAGAAAGAGGGCAAATAAATATTAGGAATAAAAAAAGAACATAATCAGAGATACAACAGAACTAAAATATATTAAAAGAATTCCATGAATAATTTTTCTTTTTATTTTTTTGGCTGTGCTGTGCGGCTTACAGGATTTTAATTCCCAGACCAGGGATTGAACCTGGACCATGGCAGTGAAAGCGCGGAGTCCTAACCGCCGGACCGCCAGGGAATCCCCTCCATGAATTTTATGCCAGTAAATTGGAAAAATTGCATGAAATGGAAATATCTTTATAAAAATATAATCAATCTCAAAAAGGTATAAAAATGAAAATCCAGATATATTTAGAACTAAGAAATGGAATTACTAGCTTAAAAAATCTTTCCACAATAAGTATACTAGAATCAGAGATCTTTAGATGCAAGTCTTTTCAGACTTTCAATAAACAAAGCATTTCAATCATATACTTACCAGAGAATGGGAAAAAAAGGGAGGGGAGAAAGAATGGAGTGATTTATTTCCCAACTCTATGAAGCCAACATAATCTTGACAACAAAACCAGAAAATGGCTAGAGAACAGAAAATAGTACGTCCATCTCACTCACGTATGAAGTTATAGATATACTGAACAAAATACTAAAAAGCAAATCCACTGACACATATAAACATATCTACTGTTCGACTTAAGTTCAACTTTCAGGAATCTTAAGAAAATTATCACTGAAAGATCTATAAATGTCATTCATTCACCACATTAACAGGTTTAAAAGAGAAAATCATAATCATCTCAGATGCAGAAAAAGCATTTGATAAAATCCAACTCCTAGTTATGGTAAGAACTCTTAGCAAACCAGAAAAGGGAAAAGATACCTACCAAGAAACCTTCAGGAATAATTGTTAATGATGAATTGTTAAATACCCTATCATGGCATATTCAAATTTCACAAACATTTCAGGACATATTCCTCAAGAATTCAACAATCTAAGCAATTACTATTCTAAACAAGTGAATAGTATGGATGAACTTTAATAAATACCAATTTGCTTAACATATGGTAGACAGACTTCAGGATATCCATTAGCTAAAAAGTTTTGGGTTTTTACTTCTTTGTAAGAAGAAACTGGAACAAAGGGAGCAGTACACATAATGGGATTGTGAATTTTGATGAGAAAATGTAAGGGGAAGGAACCAGGGCTTTATTTTCTTTGCATGGTTTTGAATTTGATTTAACATTCTGTCACAGTTGTTGTGCTTTAGAAGAATGTCTTTCAGGAACTTGCTTGTGTTTCCTTTGCTTTAATGGAGGCATCATCCCGAGGTTGTATGGCACACTGGTGTGGAGTCGGAGAGTCAGATCTATGGGTACCCTGCCTGCCTCTGCCACTCACTAGCTATGTGACTCCTGGTAAGTTACTTCCATCTCTGGAACCCACTTTCTTCATCCATTAAATGGGGATAATAAAAGTACTCATCTCATGCAGTTATTGAGACGATCCAGTGAGGTGATGCAGAAAGTCGTGGCACACAGTAGAAGCTTAATAAACATTAGATGTCAAAGAAAAAAAAGTTTTGGGTTTTTAATTCTATCAAATTAATTGTTTATTGTCTTTTGGTAGCAAAGAAGCAGTTCACGCATTTTACTTGTAAATACTTTCACCGACCCATCTATATTTAAGACAGTTTGACAAAATAAAATGCTTCTACTTCAAGTAAAGGACACAAGTTTTTTTTTCAGTTTTACATTAGGATATTGCCTTAAATAGAATTCTGAGGCTGACTCTCCACAATATATGAGTATGTGTTCAACAACTGGTAGATATCTAACTTTCACCCAAAGGACTGTCTGAGGCTCTGGATCAGCATACTCAAACTGTTTGTATCAGTATCCTAAAATCAGTGATCACAAACCAAAAGAAATCAGTGATCACACACTAGTATTTTTACACTTGTTGATTACAAACAGCAAATTGTTGACTGCTAACTTTTTGTTAACAGTTATGTCTTGTACATCTCTCTAAATGCACATATGCACCTGGTTCCAAGGGGTTTTACAAATGTCCAAGACCTGAAGAACATCTGAAGAAATCTAATGAATTTTGATTTAATTATACTTGTATTGGAATTTTTCCCTAAAATCATCTCGAGAAGCAATGACCTCAAGTAACCATACACTCTTCAGAGTCATACGGGATAAGTAAGTTTGGCATGATGAAAAAGAGAAAATGTGGCATTTTAAAATATTGGTGAGTACAGCACAAACAGATAGAACTTTGTAAAAATATAAGAGTCACCAAATGTGCTCAGCTAAAGGAGGACACAATTTCCAAGGGGATTAATTTATCATCTGATTTTAAGTTGCTTTTCCCTTTATAGTAGCCATGTCTGTGAAGCTCAGAAGATTCTAGATGTTGAGTTATCATACTCTTTCTTACCCATTGTGGGTGCTCTCCAAGCTCCAATGCTCTCTTGCCCAAGAATCCCTCCTTTACCAAACTATAGTCAGGATTCTCTAAGCCCTCTTGTCAACTAGGCCTCAACCTTGGCCTATAAAAACAGCACTTTGGGCATAAATGCTTTTGTCTACCCCATGCACCCTGCCACCTGCCCCCCCCCCCACATACACACACTGAGAGACTTGAACAAATATTAACATCACTTCTAATAGCTCAAGGGCACACTCCAGAATGACCTAGCCCCCCTCCCTTAAAATGCCTGCCTGAAAAAGTTCAACACTGCCAGGAAAATTTACTATTATTGAAAAATAAAGTTTTCTTCTTTGTAAATTCATTTAGGCATATTTAAGGAATACCTTTACGGTGAAATCTAAAACCTGATTTTCTGTTGAATATGCTTTCTGTAAAAATAGACTTAATTCTTAGTGTTAGAGAATTATTTATGAATATAGATTTACCAAAAAAAAAAAAGCCTTGAAAAAAACTATTTGCATATGATATATGATCTAATTATCTGTGATTGGTTTTCACTTGTGGGTTTAAGTTCTTCCTCTTCTTCTTTTTTTTTTTTCCATCTGAATTTGGCTTTTATTTGAACAATCCAAACTCATTTAGCTGGAAAACCAAATTCCCTGTGGTCCCATTAAGTATGTTGCTAAGCAAACTACCTAGCAGCATCTATAAACAGGAGGTCTGGAATGTGAGCCAGTCTTGTAAGTTGAGAGTGGGTCAGTGCATTTTAAACCAGCACAGCATTAAAGAAGAAAGGAGTTTTGATGCTTAGCCAGCTTACATTTCTTCCTGGGCCAATATACACACTTATCAACCTATGCTAAATTTACTTTGGTTTTGTATTCCTGCCTTTGAAGCATCTTCCATGTTGCTGTATAGATCTGACTTAACAAGTACTTCCTTATTTTGAAAAACAGATCTAAAGATAATCTTCAAGATCTACTTGTATACCTTTCAAGCAAGGTTGTAAATAATAGTCGAGACTTCCCCTGCATTCTTTCTACAGGAAATAAATTGTCATGAGAAAATAACCTAGATTCTATACCTGACACTAAAAGTAAAGTAGGTTTTTAAATGGATATTAGATCATCTGTTACTGAATTAAATCTAATTAGTCTGCTAGGGCTACTGTAACAAAGTACAAAAAACTGCCTGGCTTAAACAACAGAAATTTTTTGTTTCTTTATGCATACATTCAGGATTTGTTTCAAAAAGCAGCCCAGGGTTTAACAGCGAAACTGCTGAAATGGAGTCATTGTATTTTGGCACTTATTATGAATTAGCATTAGGAAGAAAAAACTAATTCTAAGAATGTTTTCCTAAAAAAGAAACTAAGGTCTCTTTCTTTGTTAACTTGGGTCCCCCAACCCCACAGAAGATCCAACAACTAAACTAAGAAGAAATTAAGGACCTTCCACGCTGGGGAATTTGGATATGCAGCAAACAGATGGATTGGCAAGGAGATCAAGGCCAATTTAAGAACAGAGTTGTTTGTTTCTGTAGTTTCTCCAGACGATCCTGGCAGGGGCAAAAGTCCACAACAACTGTCAGGAACATAAAGGCCAGAAACACAGTTGTTTGAAAGAAGGCTAAGGCCTGAAGAGGGGCCCATGATAAAAGAGTTTAGGCGAGTACATTTTAAGAACTACAGCCTAGGGCACCCATTTCCAGAAGAAATTGATAGCACTGGAAATAGACATAAAAGTAGAGAATGTAGACAGGATAGCTCCAGGAAGGACAATCCTACAAACCTAGCCACTAACTGGCATGTCTAAATAACAAGTTCTGAACTATAGAAAACAGTATGGAGGTTCCTCAAAAAACTGAAAATAGAACTACCACTTGATCCAGCAATTCCACTCCTAGGTATATATCCAAAGAAAATGAAAACACTTAATTGGAAAAGATACATGCACCCCAGTGTTCCTAGCAGCAAGACTTACAGCAGCCAAGATATGGAAGCAACCTAGGTGTCTGTCAACAGACAGATGGATAAAGGAGTTATAAGATACATATACAATGGAATACTATTCAGCCCTATGAAGAATGAAATCTTGCATTCTGAAACAACATGGATGGACCCGGAGGGTATTATGCTTAGTGAAATAAGTTAAACAAAGAAAGACAAGTACTGTATGCCATCACTTATATGTGAAATCTAAAAAATGTAACAAACTAGTGAATATAACAAAACAGAAACAGACTCGCAGAAATAGAGAACAAACTAGTGGTTACCAGTGCAAAGAGGTGTAGTGGGGAGGGGCAGGATAAGGTTAGGGCATTAAGAGGTACAAGCTACTATGTATAAAAAAATAAGCTACAAGTATAGCCTTGTAAAGCATAGGGAATATAGCCAATATTTAATAATAACTTTAAATAGAATATAATCTATAAAAGTATTGAATCACTATGTCATACACCTGAAACTAATATTGTAAATCAACTATACTTCAATCAATAAATCAACAAATAACAGGGTCTGAGGTTTCCCATCACTGCCTTCCTAGCTGAAATTATTTATTCTCAATGGTATCATTTCACCTTCATTTGTTTTCTTGTACTTGGAAAGATTCTTAAAACAGAAAAACAAAGCTTCAGACACATGATCATAATGTACTAAAAGACAGTGATTTTATTTTATAATCAGGCTATTCAGAAAAGTTCTGGTTGCTCAGAGAGCAAGAGAAAAGTTCTGAGCATTTGTTTGATATGCATCTGTATTTCATAGGTCCATTTTTACTTCCAGGAATCAGTATAAAAATCCAAAACTTTTCTAAGTATCCAGCAGTGAATGAAATCAACTTTTTTCACAAGCACTGCAACAATCCTTTTCTGAACAGAAAAATATGCCTACAAGACAGATAGACAGACTGATGGACAGACAGAAACATACACATACACTGAGGGAGAGAGGAAGGAGCAGAGTGGGAGAGAGGGAGAGAGTGAGGGTACCATACGACATACATTTATATTTAACCATGTATTAAATTTTCCCACCAGACATTTTCAATACTGTACCACCTCACAATTATTAGAAACTCATAGGGTAACATAAAATCAACGTTGGGACTCACTGATCGCAAGTGAAATATTCAACTCTCGTAATTTTATACATATCACAACAACTATTTAAATATTTGCCTTTAATGTCCAGAGACGCAGAGAGAACCATAAAGAGACAACCTGTAGAGAATAAATAATTTCAGCTTTTCTTGCTTCCATTCCCAAGGTTCAAGATTCTTCTGCCTCGAAAGAACATGATCAGTCAAACATTTATGATAAATACACTGCATAACATTGAATGTTTAAGGACTACATTCATATAGTTTATAATAAAGGAATCTGAGGGGAAAAGTGCCTAAAATCCTGAAGGAAACTTACCAATTTCCTGATCAAGCTGGGATTTGCTTAGCATATGTCTTAAGATGCTCTTTAGACAAAAAGCAACATGAACGTTTTTCCTTTTACATTATAATCCTGCTGCTCCCCAAAACAACAGCAACAACAACAAACACTTCGGGTGGCTTACACTAAAGGCAGATAGAAATGTAACTAACAAATATATTAAATCAAGAATTAAAAGATAAGGGCCAATGAATAAAGTAAGGTTAGGGGTGGGAAACAGAACAAGGAATCAGTAACTTGAAGGAAAGAATGAGTGAATATTGTGGGCTTGATGAAAAAGGGCACAGGTATTCAGTAATTTCTTTTCTGGTTTAATAGAAACCAGTATTAATCTCAATCAAGAAAGTAATGTATGCCCAGAAGAATTTCTTCAATATTCTGAACACAAGCATTGCTGAGACTGTTTTGAAGATAAAGAAATCATGTATGTCACTTGCTAAATCTGCTTGCTAAACGGTATAAAATGTAAGGGACTTTTGTAATACAAGTAGCATCATGGTGCTGGTTCCTAAGCAGAATCTGCTCAACTTCAAGCTCTCTGGAAAAAGAAGAAATGAAACTTCACAGCTTTATTTAGTACAGATATCAGATCTGTATTAAATTTAATCTACAAATTGAAACACTCTAGGAGGCAATTTCTTATCTCTATTAACATTTCTTCAATGTGGAGTTGTATGTGGAGTATTTTTTAAAGGTAACATACCATTAAATTAATAAAAATCAACTTGAAGTTGACAAAATGGCAGAGAATGCATGGTAAAATGTTGGAAAAACCACTGTGCGATAATCTATGTAAACAACAGAACTACTCTTCTTTATATGGCTAAGAGGGAAATGTAACCTGCTAAGGGACTGTTACTGCACCATATGCTACAGACAAATGAACAATACATGAAGTCAGTAAGAATTCCAGCAGAGAATAACTGAGAGTTTCAGTCATAAAAGCACCAGGAGATCCTAATCTCCTGGAAGTAAAGCTTTCTCTCAGAGCCTTAACATCACTACCAAATTGCTGTAGTCAGAGAAAGGGGATTTTTAATAACTGAAGTTTCTTTTTCAGAATTTAACATAATTAGATAATGGCAGCTGAAACCTTCTTCTCCCTTTAGATAAAATACAAGTCTATTTGTCAGATAGTACATTTTTCTGATAAATTTTTTACAAAATGACTTTTTGAAAGACATTTCTAAACCAGCTTTTCTATGTGAATAAAAATTTACATATTAACACACAAAATTAGTAACTGATTCTAGAAGGAAAGACAAAACAAAAACAATCTAGTATCTAACTGAGACGCATTAGTGTTACATCAGGTAGGAATATGCTCACTTAATTTTTATTGTATTTAGTCATGTTATATTTAACTGACAATTAAGAAGTATTATACATTACAAAATATGAGCAAAATAATCCCTTCATTTTATAGACCTAGAGTCTTACATCCACACAACAAATTAACTTGCCAAAGGCCACAGCGCTCACCACTAGGCTGTAAACTGCTCTGACATTGTATTAATCTCCATTATGTGTCCTATGTTCAGAATAGTGCCTGGTATCTAGTCGAATCAAGGCAGGATTCAGCCAGCTCTCTCACTCCTCAAGCTACTTAATCAGAGAAAGAATGGCAAGACTAACATCTCCACCCCCCACAAGAAATATTCCAAACAAAATTTAAACTGAGAAACTGGAAAGGTGCCATCATCTCTCTCTCCCACATGGGCAGACACTCTACTGGCTACAAACACTCACAATTGTTGACTGGTACGCCCCATGGTCTAATTTCCCCATTGGTGACATGTAGGATAACTCATATTTTCTAAGTATCATTTAACTTAATGAATGATTTGATGAATTGACCAGAAAGGAACATAGAATAGTAGTTAAGAGCTTGGACTTTAGAGAGTTTACCATGTAGCTCTGCTACCTGTGTGAAAAGTTAATACAACACCTCTTTGCCTTAGTTTCCTCATCTGTAAAATAATAATAAACACATCATATGGTTATTATGAGCTAATATTTGTACAATACATGGGACATACCTGCCATGGAAGCACTGTGGATCAAGTGCTACAACATACATACTATCAGGGGCACACTGTCATGCCTATTATTAACAATTTCTACAGAAGAGTTTGAATAATATCCTATAATAATCTACAAAGGATTGAGTACAAATGCTCACAAGGGAGAAAACATTGCTGTTGCAAGAAGTAAATTGAGGTCACCTAAAGCACTGAATTACTCATCCAGACTTTGGCCTCTTACACTCATTCTCTTACACATTGATTATGACTTACTTAGTAAACTTTCTAAAGATGCTGCAAATGGTAAGTCTGTGTCTGCACGACAGAAAAAAAGCACCACAGATAAAGTCTGTGATTTTTATACTTGGCTTGAACCATCGGTGACCACAATGGTTTGGGGATACACACAGTAATTCTTTTTCTCAGGGTTGGTAAATAGTGAACTATACTCTGTATGTGCCCTATCAGAGGGCAAGAACGAATGAATTTCAGGTGTAACAACGTAACTTTCAATCCCTAGCAGAACAGCAGATACAGTGTGCCTCCTGGGATGTTTATCAAACTATCAGAAGAACAAGCCAGGATTGAAATGTAATCTTTATATTAAATGGGAGTAAGAAGAATTTAAGGTTTATCGATTACAGAGAATATCTATCAAGAAAATGGAGACGAACTATGACAAAAAGAGCTTCTAAGATTGTTTTAACTTTTAAGAGAACCACAAACAGCAATCAGCCTTTCTCTGCTTTAGCATTTCATGATCTTCTCATCTCCAAAAATAAACAAACCTAAAATTTCAAACTTTTCTAAAAACATCTAACTTACACTGAAGTTAAATATATTAATGTAACAAAGCTTACTTGTAACTTTAAACATCTCTTAACATGAATTCTAAACATCAACACTTCTCACAAAATGAACCTCCCCTGGGCATCCATCTGTGTGGAATATCTTCCTTCAATTTTTTCTACCTGCCTCATATCATAAAGAAAACTTATAGACACATACACACATTCATGCAAGATTTTTTTTAAATCTTGGGACCCTGACCTCAGTCTCATTAAAATGATACTACAATCAACAGTGAACTGGCTATAAACACACGGACTTATAACAATACTATTTCACAATTTAACAACTCTACAGTTTCCAGCCCTTTCACATAGTAAATCTCATTGCACAGTTAAAAATGAGGTGAGACAGGTATCAGGAATTAGAAAACTGAGGCAAACAGGGATTAATGGCTTCCTATAGCTGACAAGTGACAAAACCTAGTCTTCTGAGTCCTGATTCAAGGCATATTACCATGCGCACACACAGGTACACACACACTACCTAGAGCCATAATCTATATTTTTATTGTACGTAATATTTTTGAAGCTATTACCTCACCCAACGCAAAAACATATTGCTGGTTTCAAAGTTCACAGTGCTTACAGAAAATACACAGCCTAAATCTTCCGGCCCTTGTTTGCGTATTTTTAAATTTCACAATTACATTCTCTCTGCTTCAGAAAATTCTATTACCGTATGAAAAACTATTAACCAGCCTCATATCGACTCTGGTAAAAGAACTATTGAAAAAAAGAACATAGCCCCATAAAGCATGTGCATGGCAACAAACATAATCCCTTCTTGGCACAGACGCACAAATTTAAATTGCTGGGAAAGAATCTGAAAGATGTTTTGGAATCAATGCAATAAATGCTCAGAGAGAAAGATGAAAAGCAGGAGAGGTATACATATATAAAGTTTAACATTAAAAGAATTCCTCTAAGTGGGCTGGACTTTCCAATAGATAATAAAAAGCCAACAAATACTAAGCATACAGTAGGCACTTAATAGCTTCTCATTGCCTTAAGGAGCCTTTAAATTTTATAAAAGCAAATAATGAGCGCTATTAAACTGAAAAGTGGTGTTTTTTTTTTTTAATCTACCAGAAATAAAGTCAGAAGAAACTACTGCCTTAATTTCGGAGTCCTGATACTATGTTTTCCAACTCTGTGCAGGCCAGTTAGGATTAACTAGCACACTAGTAACTTCTTGCTTCCACATACAACTCATTCACTGTGAGGGCCCTAGAAGGTCAAGGAAAAGGTTTTACTGAAGCAGCCAACACTTCCCCCATCCTGACTTAGTCACATTCAAGAGAAAACCCTGAAGTGTGTACCTATCCGCTTCCCATGCTAATTACAAACTTCCCTCACCTACTCAAAGAGAGGAGTCAGAATAGCCCAAGAAGTGGCTGTAGGTCAGCTCCCAGGAAGCTGAGTTAACACTAATATGCCTGGCTTATGGCACAAAAAACTGTGTTTGAAGCCATCACTCATATTTAAGAGCCTGAAAATTTTACCTAAGCAATAGGAATTAAAAGCTTTCACACTTTTGAATTTAAAAAGTTAAACTTAAAATCCAATTTTCATCCAGAAGAGATAAAGATTAAACAAAACTCAGATCCTGCCTTTCCCCTAGCAATCAGGGTGGGCCCTTAAGTTTTTCCACATTTTGATTTCTTCCTTTCTGAAATGAAGAAAATAAGATTATCTATCCTAAAGTGCTGATATGGTCTTTGTCCCCGGCTCCTGGTCAGAGCTCCTAAAATCTTTGTAATTTCCTAGATGATAAAATGTGTCAGGAGCATCTTTCATTCTACCATTTGGCCTTTGATCCCAGTTCCTGATACAGAGCTCCCAATCCATTGGGATTTCTTGGGTAACAGGAGCATCTTTGTTCTAATGAGGTAACTCTTGGTGGACTCAGCGATAGCTTCAGGATGGAGGCTGGGCACTGGAAAGACCAAGCCATGGTTAGAAGCTTAGAACTCTGGAGAGGGGAGAGGGCTGGAAACTGAGTTAAAAATCAGCCATGTCTATATGATGAAGCCTCCATAAAAAGCCCTGAACTATAGGGTTTTTTAACAAATGGTACCTGACTCAGAGCTTCTGAGTCAGTGAACAAAGCTACATGCCAGGAGGTGGGTGGGTGGTTAGGAGGCACACCCAACTCCACAGGGACAGAAGCTCCAGCACTCAGGAACCTTCCAGACCTGGCCGTATGTAACTCTTTAAACTGGCTATTCATTTGTATCCTTTATTATATAATAAACTGGTAAACATAAGTACGTGTTTCCCTGAGTTCTGTGAGTCGTTCTAGCAGATTATCAGACCTGGGGAGAGAGTAGAGGGAAGCCCAATGTATAGCTGGTTGGTCAGAAGCACAGGTGACAACCTGGGACTTGTGATTGGCTTCTGAAGTGAGGGCAGTCTTGTGGAACTTTTAACTTGTAGGATCTGACACTAACTCCAGGTAGATAGTGTCAGAATGGAATTGAATTGTAGGACACCCAGCTGGCATCAGAGAATTGGACAGTATGAGATTAAACCCACACATCTTGTGTCAGAAGTGTTGTGAGTGTAGTAATAGTAGAGAGCAGCAGACGAAATAAGAGTTTTTCTTTACAAGATTAAATGAAAAAAAATAGGTCAAGCAATAGTTTTTGTTTTTACTTTATGAAGGCATAGTTTACAGAGCAAAATTTACCCTTTTCCAAAAAAAAAGAAAAAGAGAGAGAAGATTCAAATTACTAGAATCAGAAATGAAAGAGGCGACATTACTACTGACCCTACAGAAATAAAGAAGATTATAAAGAAAAACTATGAATAATTGTATGGCAACATATTAGATAACTTAGATGAAATGGAAAAATTCCTAGAAAGACAAAAACTACTAAAATTGTCTCAATAAGTAATATGCAATATAAATTGTATAACAAATGAAGAAATTAAAATAGTTTTAAAAAAAAACCTGTCCACAAAGAAAAGCACAGGTCTAGAGGGCTTTTCCATTAAATTTTACAAACATATAAACAATTAATACCATGTATTCAAAAACTCTTCCAAAGTATTAAAGGAGAGAATACATCCTAACTCATTCTATGAGGCCAGTATTTCCCTGATGCCATAACCAGACAAAAATATCACAAGAAAAATACAAATGTCTCTTATGAATATAGATGCAAACATAGCAACAAAATGCCAGCAAACTAAATGCAGCAACATATAGAAATATTTATACACCATAACCAAAGGGAATTTATCTCAAGGATGCTAGATTGGCTCAACATCTTGAAAATCAGTTAATAACTCAAACCAAAATAAGAAAAAACAAAAATCATGATTATCTCAGTATATACAGACAAAGCCTTTGAAAAACTCAATACCCTTTTCACGGTAAAACAACCACCACCACCACCACCAAACCAAAAAGCACTAGGAAGAGATGTGAACTTCCTCAACCTGATAAAGGGCATCTATGAAAACCTACAGTTAAAAATCATACCTAATGGTGAAAACTGAATGCTTTCCCTCTAAAAAGATCCCTCTAAGATCAGGAACAAGACACTGATATATGCTCTTGCTACTTCTATTCAACATTGTACTAGAGGTTCTAGCAGGACAATTAGGCATGAAAAAGAAATAAAATGCATTCAGATTAGAAAGGAAGAAGTAAAAGTAACTATTCACAGATGACATAATCTTGTATATAGAAAATCTTAAAGAATCCACTGAAAAACTTTTAGAATAAAGAAGTTCTATAAGGTTGCAGGATACAAGATCAATATACAAAAGTCAATTGTATTTCTACATACTTGCAATGAACCATCCAAAAAGAAATTAAGAAAACAATTCCATCTACAGTAGTACCAAAAAGAACAAAATACAGAGGAATAAATTTAACAAAAGTGCAAAACATGTACTCTAAAAACTACAAAACATTGTTGAAAGCAATCAAAGATCAAAATAAGTGGAAATATACCTATATATTGTTCAGAAGCCTTAACATTGTTAAGATGGAAATACTATCCAAAATGATACACAGATGCAATGCAATTCCCAACAGAAAACAAACATTTCTTTGTAGAAAATGAGAAGCTGATTCTAAAATTCATATGGAATCACAAGGGACCCAGAATAATCAAAACAGTATTGAAAACAAAAAACAAAGTAGGAGGACTCCTACTTCTTGATTTCAAACTTACTATAAAGCAGTGGTAGTCAAGACAGTGTGGTACTTGCACAAGGACAGACATATTAATGGAATTGAGAGTACAGAAATAAACCCACATATCTGCCCATGGTCAATTGATTTTTGACAAAGGTGCCAAGACGATCCAATGGGAAAAGAACAGTCTTTTTAACAAATGGTACTAGGATAACTGGATAGTTAAAAGCAAAAGAATGAAATTGGCCCATAATATATAAATAACTTTTACAACTCTTCATTCAGAATATATAATGAATTCTTACAATTCAATAATAAAAAGACAAATAACCCAATTAAAAATTGGTTTAAGTGTTAATTGGTTTAACACTTCTCCAAGGAAGGTATACAAATGACCAATCAATACACATAAAAAAAAAATGCTCAGCACCAGTTAGTCATTAGGGAAATGTAAATCAAAACCACAATGTGGTACCACTTTATACCTACTAGGATTGCTATAATCAAGAAGATAATAACAACTGTTGACCAGAATATGGAGTTAGCTTGGGTTGCCATAACAGAACACCATAGACTAAGAGGCTTAAATGAGAGAAATTTATTTCTCACAGTTCTGGAGCATGTTCTTGGAAATCCAAGAACAAGGTGAGGGCCAATTAGGCTTCCTGTGAAAGCTCTCTTCTTGCTGTGCGCTCACATGGACTTTTCTTGGTGCATGGATCCAGAGAGAGGTAGAGCAAGCTCTCTGGCATATCTTCTTATAAGGGCACTAATCATTCCTTACCTGGTTTTCTTCTTATAAGAGTACTGGTCACTTCTTATAAGGGCACTTATGAAAACTCCACCCTCATGACCTCATCTAACCCTAATTACCTCCCAAAGGCCCCATTTCTAAATACCATCACATGGGAAGTTAAGTCTTCATCATATGAATTTTGGGGGCATATAAACATTCAGTCCATAATATGGAGACATTGGAAGACTCATACAACGCTGGTGGGAATGTAAAATGGTGCGGCTGCTTTGGAAAACAGTTCCTTGAATAATTAAATAGAGAGTTACCATGGACCCAGGAATCCCACTGCTAGGTATATACACAAGAGAGTAGAAAACATATGTCCACACAAAAACTTACATACCAACATAGCAGCATTATTCATAACAGTCAAAATGTGAAAACAACCCAAATGTATGTCAACGGCTGAATGAATAAGCAAAATGTGTAAAATCCATATAATGAAATATTATTCGGTCATATAAAGGAAGGAAATTTTGACATATACTACAACATGAATGAACCTAAAGGACATTATGCTAAGTGAAATAAGCCAATCACAAAATACCACATTTATATGATTCCATACATATAAAATGTCTGAAACAGAGTATTCTACATAGAAAAAAAAGGTATGTGGTTGTTTAGGGCTGGGGTGGTAGGGATGAGGGAAAGAGGGTGGAGGTAAAAGCAAACAGGTCCTGGGTTTCCTTTCTGAAGTGATGAAAATATTCTAATACAAACTCTAGTGATGGTTGCACATACTGTGAATATACTAAAAACCACTGAATTGTACACAGTAAATAGACTGTATGATATGTAAATTATATCTCAATTAAATCTCTTTAAAAATCATTAACAACTTAGAAAGGGAAATTTTTGTCTTAAAAATTATTGGCCATAAAAAGCTTTCTTCAAGTAAAAATTTTTTTAAAAAACTGTAAAATTGTATACCAAAGAAAAATTTATATGAGAAATAAGCCCCCAAAAAGTGTAATGCAAAGCCCCAAAAAAGTGTAATGCAAAGGGTGGGGAATAAATAGCAAAATCAAGCACTTTCTGGTAACCTTTCCCTCACATAATGATCATCACTGCATTATTCTCAGAATTTATGCATTTGAGTTTTATTTTTTGATGTATCTGAACTGTATTTTGTAACGGTTACTTCAAATCATTTCACAGAAGTTTCTTTCCCTGATGCACAGATTGTAAACTCACTGAAATTTAACTAGACTGTCTACTCTTTTAATTCCTAAGTTGTACTATATATACACTTTTGAGTAATAATATAACATAGGGGTGGGTAGGAAAGAAATATGTATATACCATCCTAGGTTCATTGTGAAGAGGAATCTATAATTTGTTTATGCATAAGTACATACTCCATTAGGGATCACATGATTCATAATATCAGAAATTATCTGAAGAAATGCAATACAGATCTGCAGCATGGAACTTTAACAACAAAAATGCACAAAATAATTTAAATAAGAGGTGGAATATTTTTCACTGTAAGAAATATATTTTTTTCTTTTATGAAAAGCAGAGTATTTTACTTTATATTGGGAAATACATTTTTACACAAGTCAACAGAAGAAATGTATTCGCCTCATTACAATCAAAAAGTATCTTTCACTGTTGAAGTGTCATATATGCGTTATATATGAAAAGAAGGATCAGAAGATTGAGTTTTGTCATATGGATGTCATTTGTTGGGTCTACAGCATATTGTAAATCTACTTACAAATGTTGATGGACAAAAAAGCATCATACTCCCACCTTTTGCTAATTCATGAAAATTAAAATATGCTGCTTAAAAATAATATAAAATCACTTAAATCATAAAGAAAAATAAATGATCCATTGTGTGGACAATCTTATTGCCTATGGCTTCTCAGTGATTCTCTTCTAGTTATGGAATATTGTTTAATATAGTTTATTTTCTACACAGTGAAAATTAGAGAGCAAGTAAGAATGTGTCCCCTTAATATCCTTTCCTTTATTCATACAATTCTTTTCATCCAGAATATGCACTTCATTTGATGAGTATCCATCCTCAAGTTCACTGATGAATGTGGATGAAAACAATAATAGGAAAAATGTTGAATCTTCAAAGTACCCCATGAAAAGTTCATAAGAAAATGGTCAGGGAAAGTTTGTTACTACAACAAAAACCTGGTTTAATTACTGAATTTCAAACTGCCCTACTTTTTAAAAATTTATCCTCTTTTCTTCGCCCTTCTGTTAATTATTACTTTCTGTCTTTCCACATCTCCAAATTTTAAAGGTGTAGATGTCAAATAGAGTAATAGAATACAAAACTGAAGATCAGTTAATGTTGCTATGCACTAATTGTAGATTCTTTAGTCCATGAAGTAACTAAAATCATTGTTACAAGGACCTTTGGAGATGACCCATAAATTTAATTTACCTAGATTAGTTTTTGCCATAAAATATTCACTGAAAGTTAAGTACCTGTGAGATTTCTTTTATTTACATGTGGGTACATCAAATATGACAGGAAGATGGGGTTTCCTGTTACAAAGAGTGGAAAGGGCCTACAAGGTACTTGGAATCAGAGGGCAGGAAGTTGAATCCTAGCTTCCCCATTACCTATGTGTATTTGCCTGGATCTTCACTTTCTTTTATTGTAAAAATGGGGTCCTACTGATGATCAAATGAAACAAGAAAGCACCTAATACCATGAGAGGGACATAGTATGTGACTGAGTATGCTAAGTGCTCTTCATATTACTATTTCCAACTAGCTAGCAGACATCTACATACTCCCAAGAACCAGCAAGCATCTTTCCCATGAATCACAGAACCAAATAATAAAATTGTGCTGAAATGAATGTACTAATTACTTTCAATTCAATTATGCACACATATTGACAAAACCTCTACTTTTTCATTCTGGCTGCTCCATTGAAGACACGTGCTTCATTTTATAAATTAGGAAGAATTTTGATATACTGTTTATTAGGTTCTTACGATGTTTACAGGATAGAAAAAATGCTATTCTTTAAATTTAAATCCAGCACACCAAAAAAACATATTATAGTGCTTAGTTGATGCTACTGAAAAAATAAAAATGATACTTAGATTTTACAACCACCAAATATTATACCATTATTTCTATACTATTTTTCTATCATACAATTATGACTATATTAGCTTACCATTATTATCACTACATGTAGACCTATTTAACTATAATTAGGAGTATACATTACCTGATTTCCTTATTACCATACTATTTTCATTGCCAGTAAACAATCTGCACAGATGTTTGAGATCCACATAATAAGAATGTCTTAAAATCACTGAGCCCAATTTCCCCTGCTGTGATTTGCTGGAGAATAAGTAAAGCAATATCTTCACGTGATTTTCCAAAGCAGGGATGGAAAACTGTTCCCCTAACCATGTACTATAAACATGCTTCTAACAAATAGTCTTGTACCTTTGTCACCCTATCACTATGCTGATACTTTCTTATTTATGTTTGGATAATAGAATGTAACCTCTGTGAACTGGGATCTTGCCTGTCCTGTTCATTGTTATATACATACAATCCTCTACATACTCCCTGACATATCATAAGTGATCAATAAATAGATTAGAGAAAGGAGTGAATCATGTATTTGAGCCCCTTGAATTGCTGAAATAGGTAATGGTTTGGAAAAGAGATATGGAGGAACTAATACACACATCCTATGGGTGCCCCCAGCTTGATTCATAGGCTGTGGTCCAACATACACAGCTAATATTTGGCAGCACGACAATGAATCCAAACCCAGATGATCAGTAAGAGGCACAAAGGAAGGCTCTGTTGCCCTAAAACACACTGTTGCACTTTCCAATTTTGAAAGTGGATACTGGGATAAATGCAAAGGTTTTATATAATCCTAAACAAATGACCAGCATTATTTAATCTAGTTGCATGCCACAAACAATAACAAAGAATTGCCCTTAACGCTTTTCAATAGCATGATAAAAGCTAACAGAAGAATAAAGTACACTGAGGGCTTCTTATCGTTGCTTCCATGCTGTTGATTACCTTTTACAGCTAAAACCTATAGCTATAAATTTTGTAACTAGCTAATCGTTCACTTTAGATATGCTCAAACCTTACTTACATATAGAACAAGTATTGAACACAATTCTTTGGATTCAAAAGCTTTAAGAACAAACATTTCAATACACACAGTCACTTCTTACTTCAAGAAAAGAAATAAGCATAAAAAAAGGAGATTTTTAAACTTCTTTCCCCTAAGTGGCAGAAGAGGGAATGAGTGTAGAACTGAAATATATAATACAGAATCTTATTTATTTCCTTCCGAGTCCCATTCTCAGTATAGTCAGTTCTGTTTAGGTGCCCATCACCTTTATGTTTTCAGGACTCAGAGTGTGGAACTCTGGGACAGAATTCCCATTTACCATGCTAATAGCACTAATGGAACTAAATCCATTGTTTGTTTTCTAGTTCTACTACCACCAGGTGTTTACACATCTTTGATCCTATTAGATCTAAGGAAGCCAAGGCCTCAACATGATTCAATCACAGATGAGGCAGGCTGCACCTGAATCCAGTCCCCCCACCCTCTGTGACAGATTCCACTGAAAGGAATCCTCACATGCTTTGAAAACTCAAGAAAGCAGTCATCTTGGATTCAAGATAGAGTTTGTCAGTTGATTTATCAATTGAAACGGAAAATAATAAGTTTGAGAAATTATAATTAGGAAAGAGAGCATAAAGTATCCCCAGTGATGAAGTAGTTCAGAAAATGACTTTAAGGGGATAAGAAAACTTAAAACAAAAATCAATCGTGCTCCTCAGAGAAAACAGCTGGGAGTGGAGGGTAGACGTGAGAGTGTGTTGTGAGTTGAGGACAGTCATCATTTTAAGAATGGATTTAGGCACAAATAAGAAAGGAAAAAAAAAAACCTGATCCAATAGATATACTCAATGGACCTAGAAGCAGAGACAAGTACAAGAAAAATAAGATAACTCAGTATAGTTTCCAAATAGTTTGGATTCTCTGAAGTGCTTATGTAAATTTAAATTTGGAAGTCAGCAATTCATTAATCAAATCAACCCTAATTTGTACCATGATTTGAATGCTAAATCTTACAGACATAGATTGGCAGCTCTCTCTTAAACTGGTGCCTTGCTAGATTACATAAATTTTTATATTCACTATTATTTTATAACGGAAATTTAAATGATCATTTATATTAAATGCTGACATTAAGTATTAATAAATGCACCTTAAATGTTTATCTTGTGGCTGCATCTAAACTAAAAAATGAAGAAAAGCCATTATGTTCGGCTTAACCCCATGCTGCCTGCAGATGATGTGATATTCCAAATAAGTAATAAAGTATAAACACTGTGTTTTTGTGAAATGCATGTGAAAATTATGCCAATAAAATATCTCCAACCTGGAATGGAAGTAAACCATTTTGATGCATGTTAACATAAGACTTTATAAGGGATATTAGTCATATACTCAAATTTAGTTCTGATTGCAAAACAAAAATATGCTGGAAATTCCATCAAGATCAAACTAATTAAAGTACTTAATTGCCTCTGACTAATTATGGAGATTGGCAAGCTCAGTAAGGAAACAAGTTTTTTTAAAAAGAGTTTATATTTTAGGCCATAGCTTCCTAGGCTTCACTTTACTGGGAGCCACTTCTATCATCTCACATCTGATACTGCAAACTCTGTCCACAGAGAGTTATAAAGGGAAATGACTACATATGCATTCAAAGCTTAACTGGGACAAGCAGAAGCTATATTCTCAGACTTAGCCAGAAGTTGTGTTGGCACTTTCCTCAACAGCTATATTGTGTCTTGTTTCTCATTAGCATGACCTCTCATTTCTAAGTTTTGGCTGTTGTTAAAAGAGCACTTCCTTCTATGGGGCATATTTGGAGATCATTGTGGGTCTTTTAACTCAAAAGAGCAAAGTGCCTGAATCAGGAAATTGCAAATCCCTATGAAATATTTGCCATGAAACAAAAGACAGAATTTTAGACGTAAAGGAAAGAAGATGGACTCTGGAGTTCAAGTGATAATGGTTTTTTAAAAGCCAGTTCTGCCTCTTAATAGCTATGCCCATGAGAATTTGAGGAGGTTACTTGATTTCTCTTGGTCTCATTTTCTGCATTTATAAAATGGAAATAATAGCACCCAGTTTGCACTGTTGTCACAATAATAGGGAAACCATAAGGGGTGTAGCTTATTTATGAAACTAGTAAGTGCCCATGAATGGAAGTTCTTATATTTTACATCCAATGAAACAATTTTTCTTCATATGTTTGGTTCACTCCTTATTATAGGTATACGAGCAGCCATGAAGAATCAAAGAGTATTCTGGGGTATTCCTGAGAGAAATTATAATTCTGCCTTAGGAATCAAAGAGAAATGGGGGAAAAAAATAGTGAAAAAGGAGTCAATAAGTAAATGTTCTTCTATGTTTAATATTTACTTAAAATTATTTGCAGTGTCAATTTCCACATAAAATGACAGCCTCCATTTATAAAAAACTATATTACATAATGTGAATTATGTACAGTATTCTATAGTACATATGTATTGATAATTTGAAGTCAGTGACATAGTAACAAATATTCAATTTCTCCAAATTCTGTTAAACAAGGATATAATCCATTCACTCTCTCAAGCACTGAAAAAGCCTCCCCGCCCTCTCCTTCTCTAGAGCTTCTGGTCTTACTACAGAGACCACGAGACGCACTTGTCGCAAGCAGTACTGCAAAGGCAATTCTTTCCACCCTGCCTCAAGGAAGGCATAAACACACTGTGGTGAGGAAGGTTGCTGTGCTAATGGTAGAACTCAAAGAGCAGTGTGACTTTTGGTGTTACCCCAGCAGGCCCCAGACACTGCCTCTTAATGGCTATGCCACCATTCAGGACTATCCATAGATGTGTGTGTGTGTGTGTGTGTGTGTGTGTGTGTGCGCGTGTGTGTGTGTCATAAAATCTGAATTTAGGAGTATTCAGTTAGTATATAGGAAACCAGTACATCTGTATCTCCCACCACCACCCCGATTACCCCACAATAGTATCTGTATAAAATTTTTAAAATGTGTCAATATGTGAAAAAAAAGGTTTGAATCCAATAAAGACAGTGTTAACAAAGATGCTCTTTTTCAGGCACTATCAATAAGTATATATTAAAACGAGAAGTCTCTTTCTAGATGGTTGCTGGTTTGTTCTCTTTTAAGTAGCTTTATGGCCGATCTGTACATGAATGTCATCACTGAATGGAAACAGTCCAAGGGCTCATATCACTCCCACTAGAAGGAGAAGCTTCAATAAATCTCTACAGCTATGGCGGTGGTCCAGTCCCTGTGCCATATGGCATTCCACCTGCCCCAAGAAGTTTGTTAACATCCTTTAAAGCTCCAAATAAAAATACTGAGGCATAAACAATCAAGTCTGCTTTGCAGTTGGGTTTTTTGAGCTGTGTGTGGTAGCTGCAAAAATTCCCCATGCTGTGTGTGTTAATGAGACCCTCCATAGGCACTGTTAATACAAAAAAGCAATCACCCATAACTCACAGGCCTTTGCCTTCTGACTATGTCTGACTGTGTTCATTGTATTTAGCAACTGGAAATAAAATAAACCGGGAGAAGTCAGTCTGGATGTCAGGAGGCAGGAGGAATGAAGATCTAAAAGTGACAACAAAATTTCAAAAATCTAGAGCTTCTTGGCACATTACCTCCAAGGATTTATTTCTAAAAGAACTTAGCAATTAAACACAAAAATATATTAAAATCAACATATAAGCAAAGAGCAACTAGTGAAACTGAAAACTCACTTTATGTGTATTCTTGGGGGTCAGAACAAGAATAGAAAATTTCAGTTTCTATAACCTAATGAAAAGAATAGCAAGGAAATTAGAGCCAACTGATTGCCACATCCCTTTGGATTATTGTCCAATGACTTTGCTCATTCAAATATTTATTTCAATAGTTCTAAACATCTTAGATTAAATAGCATAAGTACAAACAGAAATGAGTGATTAGCCTGCCTAGTTTTTTGAAATGTAGGGGAATACACTTTAATCTAAAAACTATAATGAGAACTACATATATATATATATATATATATATATATATACACACATATATGCGTGTCAGAATAGAAAAATACAGTCCTAAAAAAAAAGAAAAATACAATCCTAAATGATCTCTTATTACAATATTACATATTCAATGTTTAAGTTAAAAAGATCATAAGGTTCTATAAATTTTACAGGTAAGTCAAGGTACTAATACAGAAAATGAAAAGGCCCTGAAGTTTGAAGAAAATCTTATTTAAAAATCATACACCTTTGATTTAAAAAAAAAAAAATCCAAAATGGAGGACAAGTTTCCTTTATCATAAAGCCTATCAACAAACAGAATTTTCCACTGTCTTCATAGCATCTAACGTAATACCCCTCGCTCTGGCAGTACTGCCTTCCGTGCTGCTTCTAAACAGGAGTTCTCAACCTGGGGCTCATGGACCCAGGGGTCCACACATAGAATTCAGGGATATTTGTAAACCTGGCCAGAAAAATATACATCCTTATTTTTGCTAACCTCACCCTCCAAGTTAGCATTTCATCCAATTGTGAATGTATGCAAAAACAAAAAAAAAACACCACTACAGTCATATTAGCAATTCCTGTGACTTGGTCACCTACATATCTTGAAGTAATTTTTTCCTTTCAACACCACCTTGAAATTATAATCATTTTTACACTAAATGTTAGATCACATGATTTAATACATTTATGAAGAAGCACATATATAGTACATACAAATTTTAAAAAGTTTTTGATAAATGTATTCTATACATATAACTGGTTTCCCTTGTAATCCTGTATATTTTATTCATTTAAAAATTTATTCTGAGAAGGGGTCTATAGGCTATAGAAGATTCCCACCAAAGGAATCCATGATGCAAAGAAAGGGTACAAGTATCTTTTTTAAAGAAAACGTCACACAGTGATGCCAGTGTATATGCTTCTGACACACAACTGTCACCACAGCGGAAGTCACAGCCATGGGACTGCTCATTCCCTCATGCCTACTTAGGCCTTCACTGTTCCTCTCTTCTGCCTACTATATATCCTAGTATCATTCCACTCTGTTGTTTTAAGCACCCAGGACCGTACCTCATCTTTTATCAGGCATGTTGATGAGGAAATCAATTTCAATATATAACCTAAGAATGGTTCTTACTGCCCAGTTCTTCGAGAACCCCTGGGATTCATGTATCAAGGACAGGGTCAGACCGAGGCAACACTGGGAAGAGGCCACATATGTGTTTTGGAAATCTCCCCTTACAATTTTCTGTAATTCTACCCTTTTTTTTCAGTTTTAGTATCTTCTTGCCTCCCCAATAGATTATAAATTAGTCCACTTATCTCTGGGAGTAGAATTAGTAGTAGGCTCTATTTTTCCCCTAAATGTGTACACTTTTATATAGGAAAAAAAAAAAGACTCAGAAAGTATGGGAAAAATACAAGTAAACAATAATGTTGGAGACCACTGCACACCTGTGATGTGTGACATAAAATGATGTAGGAGAAGGGGAGTAAGGTGGGGCTGTTCCAACAGCCTGTGGGTCCCAAGGAAACTAGGTCCTTTCTTTGCTGGTTAAAGGGAGTCTTAGCCCTTAACTCATCCGCGAGTCTCTGGCAGCAGAGTAACTACGCAGACAAGGGGGAAGTTTTGCTGCCTGAGGCTACAGGGCCACCAGGCTCTCCCTATTAGGACCAGCTGAATATGATCCTGTCACTTAGCAAGAGCTCCCAGACATTCAGGCCAATACTACCCAAGCCCAAATTATGCACTTTACCTTTAAGAGTGTGAATAAGAACCATCTGCACTCTTAGATTTCAAATGCAGTATTGGGACAGAAATTCAGACTGCTATAATATAATTGGGTTCGGGTCATACTCATAGTATGAAGCCTACTGGGAATGAGACAGACTAACATGCCTAGCACGTAGTATGCTCTTAATAAATATTTGTTGAATGAGTGATTGAATGCTGTATTCAATAGGACAGAAGAGAGTGCCTTAGACTTCTTTCAGGATTATATTTAAATCATCAATGATAATAGCAAACACTTAAAAAGAGCTTATCATATGGCAGACATTGTTTTAAAGAGCTGTACAAATACTAACTCACCCAACTCTCTTTATAAGGCTCACGAGGGTTATTTACAGAAGAAGCAGCTGAAGCACAGAGATCTTAATCATCTGTCCAAAATCACTTCACCAGTAACTACAGATCCGGGAAGCAAATGCAGGCAGAGTCTGGGGTCTTAACAACTTCACCATACTGCCAAGTCAGAATATGGTTTACCTCTATGTTGATGATATTGCATTGAAAAGGAAAAATTAAAATGTTTTTTAATATTTTAGACCAGGTTGATGTACACCTGTCAGAGAAGGAGAAGCTACATTAGGAAGGGCTGGGGCCTGCTGGGCAGGGTCCCTCTGGAGAACACAAGTCACAGCCTGTGCTTGTCCTCCCCTGCCAGCTTCTACTACTCTTTCTCCCTCTGCTGCTCTAGTCAGCCTCGGTTAGGGGTGTGACTTAAATTCTCTGTTGCTGTTTTAATAAAGGCTTCAAATAAAGGTGGTATTCCGCATTTCAGGTCAGTTCATGGTGCTCACCAGCAGGATCTGCCTTAAGTGGCTGGTTCCTGTAGCTCAAGGGAAAAAACTATTTGGTCCTGGGAGGAGCTAGGGGTCAACCTTCTGATGTAATGGAGACTCAGGCACGTGTGAGTGATGGGAAAGGGCGCAGAGAGTGGCCACTTGACAAACTTGGCATTTCTGGCATCCCCTAAAAGAGGGAGACTTAGGGCATTACTCACACTAGCTTGTACTTTAGTTATTAATCTGTAGAATAACTGCTACTCATTTAATAGGAAGATTTCTGATTTTTAAACCTATTTTTAAGCCAAGAACCTCATTCCAACTGGTTAACTTCAAGTAAGACCAGACCTATGAAAACAGCTTACAAAACAGCTTCTCGTGTTCAAGCACCATTCTGACTTTATATTTATATAGTTCCATGCTATTGACAAAGCACTTTGACACACTGACTGGGGGAGGGGTGGGCAGGTATGCACAAGATGGAAAAGAGAGGTCAACAGTTCCACTGAAGAGAATCCAGTACAAACCAGTGAGAAGTCCTTCACCAGAAAACTTAAGAGTAGTGCTTCCTACAAACATCAGCCAGCTATCCTAGTCACACTAAGAGTACCGTGGAGAGAAAATTGCCCTCAAGCAGCAAAGGGGAGAGAGCTCTAGTAAGTAGTCTATATGTACCATAAACTCAAGTGTGCTACTTGAAAAAACATGAGAAAATTCACATTTTATTGTGGCCATTTCTCTAATCAAAGCTCTAGAGGCTTATCTCAAAATCAAGGCTTATCTCAAGGGGGATAAAAAGAGAAGAGAAACCTGTCTCAAAAGCAGAAACTTTGCCTCTGTGGTCCCAGAGACCTGAGAGTCCTCTGCTTCGATTTTGGCTATTGTAAGACATCAATGCTTTCACAGAGCCCACCTTTTTAATGAAAAAAATGAAATACTGCAAGGGCCTGCCAGAAAGGAAATTAGCTCAACATTAATGACCAGGAAAACCACGCTACTGCTTAATAAATATGGCAGAAATATTTTCTCAACAGCTTTCCTTTAATGTTGCTACACTCTATTCATGGACTCTCTAACTTTCCTATCGCTGAGAACCCACGTATAGAAAGTAATCAGAAGAAGAAAGATGTATTGGTCCACATTCTCCTAAACCCTACCAATATCAAAGAAATGATGGCATCCATCAGCAAAGAACTAGGGCAAAGATAAGGTAAGAGAATAAGGATGATATTTTTAATACAGTGAAGTTTCAGAGAATTGCCATTCTTCATACCTTTTATGATCTTGCACTGACTTGGCTTAAGGTGATTTCTCCACCTCCAACCCAGCCCAGTGATGGAGAAGAGATGGGCTTGAGGGTGGGAAGTGAAGACTCACTATACATTTTAAGATGAAAGGATGCCTTTCCCAGTCTAAATGCTTATTCAAGCAAACTGCTATCATAGATTAGCCTTAATATATCTGTTCAAGTATAATAAGGTTTTGTTTACAGGACAACCCAGTGTGGGGCGAGGGGTGCTGATATATATGTTCATGAGATAATTTCAGTTGTATTACAAGTGCAAATTAAAGTGGCCAGTTGTCAGTATATCAAAATAAATAATGACACAAAAACTGTCTGCAGATACACATTTTAAAGCATCATCTCACACCATTTTTTACGTAAATTAAATGTCTGGCCAATAGCTAAAATCACTTATCACTGAGCTTGTAGGTATATGCTTTATCATTTCCTTTTACTTCCAGGGCAGCATGATGGTTATTATTTTTTATTCCTCTAAGTTTTCTAACAACTTGCTCTATTTTTCATGCTCAAGGTAAACAATGACATCTAAGAAAAAACAAGGTTTTCTCTGATTCTACTAGACCTTCAGGCTCCAGTGTAAAGTTAAATCTAGCATCACCATATTAACAAATTCTAACTACAGAGCTTCTTTATTTATCATCAAATGTACTTTTAGACTCACCAAAAGTGAAAATAATTTTTGTTTTGCATAAAATGTGACATACATAACAGAAATATAGGATTTTAGGAAATATTTCACTCTTTCATGTACTAACAGAATAAACAGAAAAGAAGGGTAGAGAGCAGTGATTGAAAGGAGTTGTAAGAATGGGTATTGGAGTTAATCACATGCAGGTCTGAATCCTTTTAGTAGATATGTCACTAATGATATGTGACCTTGGGCAGGTAACAATCTCTGGAGCCCTGGTTTCCTCAAGTAGTCTGGCTTCAAAAGCTAAACTCTTTACCACTGAGGGAACACTACTTCTTTACACAAAACAGGATTATTAATCTACCTAGGTAGGTAGGTACATATGTATTTGTGTGTATCCTCATGTGATGTAAATAAATTTCATAACAAACTTGACTAGGCAGTTTGACTAACTAGAATTTGAAGCTGGGGAAGGAGGGCTGGTGTCACAAGTTTGACTGTCACCTTAGTAACTAAATGAAAATACATGTAAAACTTCTAATAAAAAGGCTGACACATAGTGAACATCAATCATGCTATTCCCTTTTCCTTACAGCAGGCTTTGAAGAACAGAAATGGACTGACCACAGCATACCCTGAAATGAGAGATAGGAGAACCTTGTAGAGATGGTAAGGGTGAGAAGCAACAAAGGCATATTGCCTTGCTCACAACTTTTTCCAGGGCTAGCCTGGCTTACAAGTTTTCAGTTTAATATTGTTAAATGACTTAATATAATTTACAGTGTATTATTTTCCATTCTCAATGATATTCCTTTTTAAAAAAAAATATTCTTTGCCATATTCCTCCCCCAAACTGCAGGTAAGAAGACTAAGGCTGGGCTTCCCTGGTGGCGCAGTGGTTGAGAGGCTGCCTGCCGATGCAGGGGACACGGGTTCGTGCCCCGGTCCAGGAAGATCCCACATGCCACGGAGCGGCTGGGTCTGTGAGCCATGGCCGCTGAGTCTGCACTTCCGGAGCCTGTGCTCCGCAACAGGAGAGATCACAACAGTGAGAGGCCCCAACAGTGAGAAGCCCGCGTACCGCAAAAAAAAAAAAGCCTAAATAAATAAATAAAAAATAAAGATGAAGGTAGAAAGAAAAAGGAAAAGTGCGAGGGGAAATATGTATAAGGAATTTCCTCCTTTTTTTTTTTCTTTTCCTTTTTGAAGGATTTAGCCTGTTTTGAGACTAAAGGGAAGAAATTAAAATACAAAAGGAAGTTGGTAAGAATCAGAGAGTGACAGATGAAGAACATAGGAGGAAACTTTGCTTTTCAATCTGAGTTTGAGTGCCTTTCTCCCACTCCAGGAATGAGGGAGGAAAGAATGAGTAAACAGATCAACAAATTTAAAGGCCTAGTAAAAATAAAATTGAGCAAAATTATGTCCAATGGTGGAAAAGTGTGATAAAGATTTGCAATGAAAGACCTAGAAATGTTCTTAAAAACAGAATAAAACCTTGAGCACACATCTGCAACCCTTTTTAAAGAAAAAAATAGTTATTTCACCCAGGTTTTAGAATTCTCAAGAGTGATTATTTGAGATGAAAAAGAGGGGTGCTAAATACAGTTCTTTGCACGGGAAGTCCTCAACAACCAGAGATCTTGACTAGAGAGATGGGGCCAGATTAGGAAAAGAACTCATTTACATGGGCAATGACTTAGAGATCAGTAGGGAATCTCTTTAGTAAATATGTTGACTGGTAAACCTAGTTAAGAGATTCTAGATGAGATAAGCAATAGTATCTGTAGACAGCATAATTTTGATCCCTTTTGATAGCATGGTTTGTACCTATTACTTTGACACTTACTTTGGCCTTACTATGGGTCAGCTTCCCATTATTTAAACCATACCCTATCCATTAACTGACTTTAAGCCTTCAAGACTATGTCACATATATTTTAAAAATACTATTAATTTCTTAAAATTTCTCTCCTGTCTCATGTCAGTCCCTTTTTAACTCAGTACTCAAGAGGCCGAATTACTTACAAACTCACAGCTGCTCTTTGGGATTCAGCAGTTACGCCCTGGCCTGGTCAGACAGCAGGAAGTTCCCACAGCACCGTCACTCCACCCCTGCCCTGGGGCACAGCTCCTACACACACATGCCAGATTGTGAGCTCCTTTAGAGTAGGCACCAGACCTTGGCAGCTTTGTAGCCCCTCGGTGGCTAACGCAGGGACTTATCCCTTGTAGCTATTCAGTAAACATCTAATGAACTGACTATTGTTCTCCTTCTACCTTTAGTATTTGTTCAACGCTGAAGTAAATATTTACCTAATTTCAGTCTACTTATGATCACCATTATCCCATTTTGCTGTTAACACTCTTATTTACCATGCTTCAAGCACAGCCACTGGGAAGAATTCCTGAGATCCCCAACAGAATCAATTCCTCCTTTGTCCCACTACATCTGTTAACCACATTTGTTACTGTATATCATAATTATTTGCTTTTAATGCTCCACTCCCTTTGAAGCTATCAATGCCAGAACCTCATCTTATCACTATACCCACTGCCGGCACAATGTGTAGTAAATACCAAACACAATGTGTAGCAAATACCAAGTACTGAATAAATGTTTGGGAATGAATAGTTCTTATCTCACAATCCAATAAAACCATACGCAGTTGATAAAAATATTACTCAGTATTTGTTTCTAAATAAAAGAGTAACACCAAAAACGCAGTATTTCCTTTATGAAATTTCATTTACAAATTATTCTCACCAACTCTGTGAGGCAGGAGATTTACCATTATTTCCAACCTTAAATCACAAAATCACTGATACAGAACATAACTGTCTAGCTCCAGTCAGTATCAACTTATAATTAGATTTAAGCATGCAGACACCAAACTTCCAGTTTATTTTGCTATACACTTAAACTGCCTCCCTGCAATAAAACAATTTTTTACTTATTATTTTCAGAGGTAATATTTCAAATGCAGAAATAGATTTTTGTAGGTATAAGCTTCAAATAATGCATTTTAGTGAACTGTTAAAAAAGAATAAATTATTTTAATAAAAAACTGCTGACGTTTGGTATGTTATTTACTATGTCAGTTTTTAAACATTAATTGGCACTACATAAAACTTACATTGTAAAGTGTATGAAAGAGTTACCAAGTAATAGATTTTTGGCTTCCATTTATACTTATGTAGAATTACAAAGATTTTTATTAAATCTGCTGAATTAACAGCATTTCTCTAATTTAAAGTAATAAGGACAGTAGAAACCTAAATCCCATTAATATCTTTGGAAGATGGAATGAGAGGCTAGAAACATTTTTTTTTAACTTATCAGTTCTGTTTCAAGTGATGCCAGTTTCTGTAATCTCATTATAAACTGAGCTGACTTTATCAATTGCTTTTGAAGACTAATTTCATCAAAGCATAAAGTTACAAGGAATAAAAGTGACACAGGCTGGAAGAACATAAGAGGCAACACTAGCCAGAGGAGTCAGTATGTTCAAAGTAAAGAGTCAAAAATCAGTGTAAAATTTTAATTGCATCACTTTACCAATTGCCACACTAACCTTTTACACTGTATATGATTTTTATCATGAATGAAGTTTTGTTTCTAAAAGTAGATGCATACAACTATTATTACTGAAGGTCTGTTATGTGGCCAAGTCTTTCTTCAGGGTACTCTACATATGTTATCTCACTTATTTTAACCATCCTATGAGTACTTTTTACAAATATGTATGATTTCAAAATTCATGTTTCTTCCAGAACATTATGAACTTAAGGTTTAGAAATTATCAGAAAAATATGAAGTAAATTGAAATTAACACACTCAAAAAAGTTTGTCTGAGTTGTCTCCAAATCTATAAATTTAGTTTGGCAATGTGAATAGAATGCTGCAGTGTTCAATCAAATTTAAGTTTTTAAACCAAGTTTAATTCTGGCCTACAAGAACTAACTAATCAAGATAATTAATATTTTAGAATGAAGTAAAAGATTAGATTGTTCATTCTGAAGAACAAATTGCTTTAGGGTAGTGACCTTTCACGGGATACCTTACAAGCAGAGGCAGAGCTCTGCTCTTCATTTTCAGAATCAAACTGTAAAAGCAAACTAAGAAAAAAAAAAAAAGAGTTCAATAAAATGACCTACTCAACACTAGAAGTTTTAAATGAAAATCAACGTGGCATTTTTCTTAAAGCTTTCATGACAATCATCGGAAATTAGAAGATAATCAATTTTCATTCAAAAAAGGTTATGGAAGACACCAAAAGAATAGTCTCCTATTCATTGTTTCCTAAGTAAATGGGTACATTTTTTAAAAAGTTTTCCTGTTTTAAAAATAAAACATGCTCATTAAAAAAAAAAAGGCATAGAAACAGAGGCTAAAGAAAAAAAAGAAAAATCAAAGCAGTGAAGAAAAACAGGAAATTAATATGAAAATGCAAATTATTCTCATTTTTCCTAGTTTCTTTCCCCAGAAGTAACCATTGATAATGGTTCTCAGAAATCACTTAAAATTTTTCTCTGTATATATGTTTGTTCTTTACATATCTGTACAGCTTTAGCTTTACATAAATGCAAACTATTTGCATTCTACATTTTACTCATTTTCACTTAATATATACCTTAGACATCTCTCTTTAACAGTACATACAAACTAGCTCATTAATTTTCATAGCTGTGTAGTATTTTATTGAACGGGTATTTCACAATTTATTTTGCCCCTATTGAGGCTGACTTCAGCTGCTTCCACTTTTTCACTATTACAAACAAAGCTACCCTAAATTTCCATGCATTCTCTAGAATTCATAAAGACTACTTAAAATAATGAGTTGGTTTTTTTTAACATGACCTGAAGAATACTGAAAAGGTTGAGGAAATACAGCAGCCATCAATAAGTTCCAATAAGTTTATCAATTACTTTGTAAATTAAGCATTTATAGGAAAATAAATCTCAGAGCAATATAGTTAATTATCTGATGAAAAAAATCTCCATACATCTTTAAAAAGATAAAAATAATTATGGAATTGGGGTTCAACAAACCAAAGTGAAATATGTCATCAGTTAAAAATGAAAACGGTACTTCTCAAATATAAACCCCAATTCCAAGAAATTTTAAAGGAGATGTCAGCTGGAAGGATAAGAATAATAATCATATTAAAAATTCACCAGAACTAGTACACCATATGATAGCATTCAATGTGCTTACTTAGTACTGTTACATTCTATCAAATGATATCAAATTGACCTAATGCTGAAATTGAAGTTTCAAAAGTTTAAAATGATTTTGCTCCCCTGGAAAATTCTCTTGCTGCCAAATCATTACTTTCAAATTAGAAGATTTCTCATATTTTGGAATTTTCACACATTAGAAGAGATTTGGAGACAAATATCTGCCTTACAGTAATAACAGCAACCAACAAGAAGGAAAAAACACTGAATATAATTTAGAAATTCAGACAGATGACATTAAACAGAGTAATGAAGATTTTATAGATGAGCTAAGGTTAAGGATATTTAGGATTTAATTAAAAACTTTCTCCAAGGATTCTAATACATTTTGGGGCAAGTACTCTTTTCTTGTTCTCCAGGACACCAGAACACAATTACTAATGGGAGAATAAATAAGGCTTTCCTTCTACTCATTTTTTAAAAAAGATGAAAATGGGTACTTCCCTGGTGGGCCAGTGGTAAAGAATCTGCCTTACAATGCAGGGGATGCAGGTTCAATCCCTGGTCAGGGAACTAACATCCCACGTGCTGCAGGGCAACTAAGCCTGTGTGCCACAACTACTGAGCTCGCGCACCTCAACTAAAAAGAGAAAACCCACAGGCTACAACTAGAGAGAAACCCGCGCGCTACAACCAAAGATCCCACATTCCTCAAGGAAGATCCCACGTGCTGCGACTAAGACCCAACGCAGCCAAAATTAAATAAAAATAAATAAATCTTTTTAAAAAAAGAAGAAGAGGAAGAAAATGTTCTCTCTACTCTGCATAAACTGGCTGACGGTTTGGCCTGACATGACAATTCCTCTAAATATGGCTCCAGATCTGCCCTTAGAATCAATCATATAATTAATTTATTTCTTTGTGGGATGTGTTTCAAGAAAGGAATTGGAATGAACACAATGAACACACTTAAAATGTTTGCCACCATTTACCAGAAACCTTGCCTTATTTTTTGAATAAATCAATACGACCTATGCATATTAACTTAAATACTTCAATTCTCTCATTTAAACATGCAAGTATCTCTGTTTAAAGTTAGTTGATTCTAAAGCTAAGAGTAACTCGACAAGCTGGCTGTCACTTCATCATTTTTCCTTTTGAGCTTTAAAAACGCCTCCATCAATATAACCATAATCAATTTAAAAATATGGAAATATGTGTATGGAATATGCAAAATAGAACCAAATATGAAATACGCAGAAGTGAAAAACAATGAAAAGCAGCCCAAGACTAAAAGAGAATGATTCTCCTGTAACACATTAAAAACAATACTGTACCTGAAGGGAAAAAAGAAAGGTCAATGGTAATCACTAGAAAGTTAATATCCTGTGACAGTGTTAATCTATATAATTTGACTTGACTAAGAATTTTACAGGATGATAGGATGATGTAACACACCAACTAGCAGAAGCATAAGCTTTATCTTTCACTATTGTTCTGTTTCTTCAAGGAACTTAGAGTAGTAAGTAATTTACTACTGTCATTAACCTGGTCTGGGTGTATTATTATCAGAAGGTGCAAACTCTGCTAAAGTAAAAATTCCAGTCTTTTAACATGAATGGATATCCATTAGGGATCCAGTTAAAACCACCAACCTCATTTCAGTAGATACCTTATCTCACAGAATGTATGTTGCTAGACATAAAGTGTCACTGGTTTACCTCTAAAGATCCAGCACCTTCAGGAAACTGGGTGTAGTTTTAATAAAATGGGACTCATATGTTTTTATTACATTTATAATGAACGCTTTTCAGTTTTATAGGCTCTTTGAAGGAGCAATTTAGTTTATTAAAAGATGACTTTACATCCTTCACAACTCTCAGGTTTTCAATTTTATGTTGCTACCCCTCTAAATATAAATGAAGATATTGAAGTTTTAATAAATATACAGAGTTATTTTTACTGACGTGTATGGAATGCAAGTTTACAAATTACAGAGAAAAGTACAGAAGATTAAAATCTCTTTCTAGTCTGATTCTTTCAATATCCTTTCCATCATACAAAACCTCTCAAAACCAACCAATGGCTATACAAGGTATATAACATTTAGGTAGTAATAAAGCAGGATTCATGATATGCCTTTTCAGAATCAAATATAATAAAATCTTTTTAAATTGACTTACTGATGCAGTGGAGAGTGCAACTGTTTAACTTGGTGGATCTTTAATCAGTCTCTTTATTATACCTAACACATCCATATGAAATTTTCAGGCATACTGGCTTTATTTACACCATCATAATCTAATTCAAGCCCCAAAGTAGGGATTATTACAAGTGAACTAAAGGTAGACACAGGAAATTTTGTCTGTTTACTTTCCCAGTGAAAGAACTTACTATATATGGGATCCTAATCAAGGAGCTGATTAAAATAGTGACTAAGGCATCATCTCTGCCCAAAAAAACTCACTATCTGCTGGAAAAAAGAGACGTAAAAATAATTATAATACATTACGATATGGCCGTAATAGATATGATATCTATATTTATAATAGACAATTCCAAGCAATAAAGGGATCACTGAGAAAGAGCTACCAACTCTGCTTTGCAGAGAGATGAAGACCTCATGGAGGTGATGTGCCACCTGGAACTTGAAAGATAACTAGGAGTTCACCAAACAGATAAAAGACACAAAGACATGGCAAACAACAGGAAGAACCCTATGTTTGCATGATTGCTAATCAAATGTAGTACCCTTGTACCAATTAATATTTTAATTCATATTTACTTTAGTCAACAACAATCTCAACATAAATATAGTATTACAGCGGAAAAAAAACCTTCCTATATATTTTCTTCCACAAGGGCAAAATCAGATCTTAATCATGCAATCTTGATTCCCATCTTAGCTTGTTCGGATATTCAGGAACAATTCTTATCTATTCTTCTAAGAAATTCATATGAAAAATCTAGCATCATGCACATTTGCTTGGAGGGCCCAAAGACATCATTTAAACACAAACAGTTCATTAAATGAATATGCAGAGCATGCCTACGTCCTACAGCTACATAATGAAAATCAATGTGTTGTCCCCAACCAACATTTATCATGTCAAATCCACAGGCACTTGCCTCAATTTTAGGAATTCAATCTTCATGCAAGTTTTGGAGATTTACACTACCCAATCTACATGAAAAACTAGACACTAATCTCAAAGCACATCTTTAGAGAAGTAGCTTCTTTAACTTGACAAAACATGTTTCAAATGTGATAAATGTATCACTCCTAGGATAAAGCAGAATTGTCACTGAGAAACAATCCGAAGCCAAATGAAGGATTTCTACTGACGTTTAACACCAGGTTATTAACTTCCATAATCCCCACTCTTGGCAGAAAAAGTCAGTGCAATTAAAATCCATTAATGGAATTTAAATTTGTCTGGAAAAGGGAACTATCAACTGAAGTGCTGGCCCCAAAGTCCACCTGGCTGATAATTCTCTGATGACAAGTTTCAAGAATTAAAAATAACCTCATTTGTCACACACTCAGAGTTTCCCATCATGTAGAATTCATTGTTAGAGAAGTGCCTTCCTTTATCCCATGGAGACCCATCATTTAAATTGATCTACTCCAAATATACCCAACGGGGCAAAGATGAGTGTCCTCACAGTTAGTTTCACTTGCTGAACCCAGCCAGCAATTCAATTGTCGCTGCTTTGTTCTAGGTGTCTGCCCTCTAATGATCGACAGTAAAGAGGATATGTAGAATTGACTCTTCACAGACACTATGTGAAACACGGTCAAAAAAATAGCATCAAAGGAAAACATTACACGAGCAAGAAGGGAGTTTGGGGAAATGGACTACTTCTCTATAGGAACGGGATAAAGAGATAATAAGCGATTTTACTCTTGAACTCTAGTTGATCCAACACGGATCGATTAGTAGAGTAGAAACAGAGATGAGTGTGTATGGAACTTTGTGGATGCATAGACAGCTGGCCTCCTGAAATTCATTTTGGAAAATGGTGGGTAGAAACAAGCAAACAAGTAAGCAAACAAATAAAGAAATCCATAGGTGCCCACCATTTTGGGAGACCAGGTATAGTACAGACGACTTGAGAGCTGGTCTCCTGCCCTAAACTGCAAACACTGATAATCGTGGGGAAGCAACCTAACTTTCTGCAAAAAGGCCATTTGCTATCTGGAAAATGAGAAGTAAAAATTAAAACCTCCCTAACTAGAACTACATATTCAGACAGATACCAGGAAAAGGAAATGGCTAATGTTTAAAGGTATATTTAAGATGAATTGTTCTTGAAACAAATGCTTTCATAAAAAGAACTACTCAATCATACAAAAAAGCAAGGCATAGATTTTCTTTTGTTTGTTTGTTTTGACTTCATTCATGCAATAAATATTTATTGCCAGCATCCTATGTGTCAGGTGCTATTCTTGGGACTGGAATATAACAGTAAACAAAACAGATATATGGTCCCACTCTTGCACAGTTCTTATAATAAAGGAGACAGATAATAACAAGAAAAATATATAGTATGTCAGATGGCAATAGTGCTATGTAGAAAAATAAAAAGGCCCAGAAGGATAGGGAACATTGGGGACGGTGTTATTTTAAATAAGGTGGTCAGGGAAGGTAAGGCATATGTTTTTAAAGAAAAGAAGAAAAGTAATAATGTTTGGGGAAAAATAGGCTAGGATTACATTACTTTTTAAAAAACTATTGGTTCTTTTAAAATTAAAATTGAAAAACCAAAGAAACCCAAGAAATTAGATTTGGAGTGCTACTTGTTCTGCCTCTGTCACTGTCAAACATGAGGTAACATATTTTATCTCTGGCTTCCTCTTCTCCATTTTTTAGAAGGAGCGACATGGGTTTGACACAAAGAACCATAAAAACTAAACGAATTCTCAGGATATCACACAGTACAATCAATAGCATAGCAATGAAATGCCCGAAAGATAGCGCCCAATTGTTTGAAAAATCACTAAAATCTAAAGCTTCTCTTGGAAATGATTTCCATGTCTTTGGAACCACATTACATGTACTACCCTTGTAAGAACTTTGTTAGAAATAAATTGTAAATGGTTGCTTTAATAATGCCAAGGATCTATACACTATAGAACTGCTGAATAGATGAGATCCACTGATCAGTCATACTCTCAAAGTCTAACCACTCCAGTCTACACTCAGAAAGGAAATAAATCTCACTTTAGAATAGTCATCTATCATCTTTTACAGGATCTGCATTTTAAAATATTATTCTAAAATAATATCATTTCTCTAGTGGATGAGAAATTATGTCCTGTCCAAGAATTCTTCAATGACTGAGACAAATCCTCCTGTGAAGAGTTTTGAAAATGCTTTCACAAGTCCACAGTGCTCAGTGAAGCAAATGTCTCATGAGAGATATCTGCTTTAAAATGCAATTTATAGCCCCCTTCTGTTTAAATAAATTACAATATGAACTGCAAGGCATAAAACAGAAATCTCATTTTAGTCTCTAATTAACCCCAGGGCATATAGTCACCTCTGCATTACAACACATATTTTTTAAAAATCTGATTAAAATATAATATTCAGTACAACTTTCCATGCATACTAAGTATTCAATAGTGCTGATATACATTATGATTATTAGCACACAAAGTAGCTATATCTAATAATACTGTAATGATTGATAAGCTCTTTTTTCCCATGAAAATTCTATAATACTATACTTTGCTATTTAGGTTAAAAAATGACAAGTAATTAAAACACACACACACATACACAAATACACACAACTTCTTGGCCACCACCAACATTCAGGTAACGTGCTGAACACTTTCATAAAGTAAGTCATTTAGTCTTCACAACAGCCTATGAGGTATGTTTTGCTACCCCTGTTTTAAACATAAAGAAACTGAGGCTCAGAGAAGTTAACTGACCTACCCAAGATCACAGAGTAAGAACCTAGTATTCCAACCCCAGTCTTTCACAGAGTCAACTGCTAGAATCCCTCTAGGAAAACAAACAAACAAACAAACAACCTTAGATCAGAATTATATAAATTGACGCTATTTTCTCATAGAAATAAAATTATAATATGCAATTATAATCCTTACCAAAGGCCTGATGCTAAAGGAATCTGGAAACATAGAAGAACATGTTTAATTACCTACTGCATACACTATAGTTCAGAGACATCTATAAATTAACCTAAAAATAATAATATCTGTGTTACGTGTCTTTTACCACAATAAAAAACTAAAATTTAAAGTACGTAAAAAGAAAAAAATAATAATAATCTAGATTTAATTCTATTTACTTTTCCATTCCAAGTTTCCACCAAGCTACTACTGCCTTCTAAAAGTCCACCTGACCTATTTTTATAGAAACAAATAGAGGAAAAAGGTAAAACAAACAGACAAAAAAACTGCAAGACCACAGAATTGAGAAAGGTTTTTGCAGAGATATTTTGGGAGTCAGATATTTACTGAACAGAAGTATTCTGAGCACCTCTCTGTACCAGGTATAACGCAAGGCAGGAAAAGCAAAAAAAAGAAGAAAGCAAGGCTCTTACCTTTGAAGAAGTCCTTTTTGACATTAAAAAAAAGGCAATAAAAACCAATAATCACAACATAAAATTTTAGGTGCTGTCTATAAGTGTAAGGACAGAACACTTTAGAGGAGATTCTGGGTGAAACAGTGATCCCTGATGATTTTTCTTTCTTTCTTTTTTTTTTTTTTTTTGAGAAAACCTCCTTAATAGTTTGTTGTAGCACTCTCATTTTCCCAATTAAGTTTCTCTGGACGAATAGCTAATGTCCTGCAGTGTCCAAGCTACCAGGTCAGCAGCACTCGAACACTCAACTTGCCCTTTGCTGACATGCAAGAGCTTTATGCGTGAATCAGTCCTCACTGGCACCGAACTGTCCTTGCTCTGAGCTCTCTCATTATTTCTTCACAATGTAAAAACAAACAAACAAACAAAAAAAACCTTTAAAGCTGTGACTTGAATAACAGCAAATACCAAAGGTACAAAACTGACACAATCAAGTCTTTCTATCCTAGCTAAAAAAATCCTTTTATTAGTATAGTCATTATTGCTGGGAGATCTGTTTATATTTTTATTTGGAGGGTAGATTGGGATGTGAGGTGTGACTATATAGTGCTGAGACTGAATTCTTTTCATAAATACATCAAATATAATACATACATGTAAGACATCAAGACCTCACACATCAAATGAGTGCAGCCTTTCAAAGTATTTTACTGGACAGCCTATATATTTGCTTCAAGGGCATTGTCGTTGCCACTTTTAGAACTTCTCTATGGGAATTGTCACAGAGCCAATTTACCAACTCCTCTGGGAAATCAGTCCCACTGAATGTCACAGGACATTATAGGTCAAAGAGGTCTCTTCTGCTAGCCAAACACATTTTTTTCTCCTTCTATCTTTACCTCTTTGATTTGATTTCACGAGTGAAATTTATAAACTAAACATTTTAGTACAAAACAATAAAGAACATTAAGTTACAGAAAACAGCAACAACAACAAAAACGCAAAGAGGTTTTATACTAGAAAAAGATCACCTCAGGAGCCGTGTGGGGACCCTGCGATTTTGCTCCTGCTCTGCGCTCTCTTGGCTGCTGCAGCTCTGGAGCTGGGGCTAATCCTGTCCAGAGTTTCACAGAGCAGCCCATGGGAACAAACTGAGGCTGCCAATGAGGGGGCCTTATTTGATTCGCATCAGGAATCAGACTAGCTGGGGCAAGTTCATTTGTGCCCTGCTTGCATTAAGGGCCATTGCACAATAACACCGGTAAAACTGGCTGGAAGCCTTTCTGCATCGTCTAGAAGCACAACCACTCTAAGTAGAGAACTGCCTAGACAGCTCCCAACTCAAGCACGTACAATTAAAACAAGCTACAATACATAGGGTTAAATCTCCAAAGGAACTCCAGGACACTAAATCTGTTTTCCTAATGGTACACTAAACTGCTTTAAAACTACCCCATATACTAGCTTATTCTTACACAATTGTGATTTTTAAAAGATCAATAAACTCCTTCAGATCTCACTATTAGTAAAATCCTGAGGTTTTTCATTACCTCTACCCTAGAACACTAGATCCTGCTTGCTTTAACTTAAGCCTATTTCTTCTCTATTCATCCTGAGGAAACAAACAAGAACATGTTTCTTTTAATATCCCTTCATGCAAGTTAAGTCCCCCTTAGCTTTCCAGCTGTAAACTACATAAGCCCAGACTTGCTAGGCAATTTTCCAGTCTCTCCGTTTGTTCCTGCAAATCAGCTTCTCAAACTGCAGTAAAGGTAGGGTCTACGTTTATGTTCTTTCTGGTGCGTCGTAACACAATCAGTGACTCCGATCTTCAGATTGTTTCAAGTGAGAGCACAGCCTTAGAAGCTTATTCTCATCTCACAAGCAAGAGAACAAGAAAACAAAATAGAACAAAACAAATAAGCAGACTAAGCCTCATCGGGGGAGACATCTTTGCTGAGGTGTTACTCTTAGGGGCCAGATGGGTACATCAAGTAAACATTTCAAGTAAGTACATAAAAGAAGACCAGCACTTGCCATCTACCATTCTTTAATTGTTTCTGGAAAAAAATAACTTTTACCAAAAAAAAAAAAATTATATATATATATATAATTTTTTTTTTTTTTTTTTGCAGTATGCAGGCCTCTCACTGCTGTGGCCTCTCCCGTTGCGGAGCACAGGCTCCGGACGCGCAGGTTCAGCAGCCATAGCCCACGGGCCTAGCTGCTCCGCGGCATGTGGGATCCTCCTGGACCAGGGCACGAACCCATGTCCCCTGCATCAGCAGGCGGACTCTCAACCACTACGCCACCAGGGAAGCCCTACAAAAAATATTTTTAAGGGACTTCCCTACTGGTCCAGTGGTTAAGAATCCACCTTTCAATGCAGGGGACACGGGTTTGATCCCTGGTCGGGGAGATCCCACATGCCACAGAGCAACTAAGCCCGTGCACCACAACTACTGAGCCCATGTGGCCTAGAGCCCATGCGCCACAACTAGAGAGCCTGAGTGCTGCAACTACTGAGCCCGTGCGCTCTGGAGCCCGTATGCCACAACTAGAGAGCCTGCGAGGGCCACAACTAGAGAGAAGCCCACATGCCACAACGAAGAGCCTGCATGCCACAATGAAAGATCCCGCATGCTACACAAAGATCCCGCATGCCGCAACTAAGACCCAACGCAGCCAAGTAAATAAATAAATAAATATCAAAAAATATTTTTAAGATTGTCAAGAAAAATCTATTGTATGAGTTAACCTTGGCGGAGGGGGGTTGTCTCTCCCTGTTATGGGATATCTAATGTCAAACTTTCTACAAATCCCTATCTCTCCATTTAGTAATAGCCATTTAAAAAACTATCATTAGGATACAGCACTGGGTTGAAATGTACTTAAAGCATCACTATCAATTAAATTTCCCTTGGAAGGGACATACAATGGTAGCCAAACACTTGGGCTTTGGAATTGGGCTGCCTGAGTTAAACACCTCAGCTCAGCTACTAATAAAGTAACCTTTGTGCCTCAGTTTCCTCATGGGAGTCTGACTTATTTCACAGGGGTGTAAGAATTGAGTTGATAGACTAAAGCACTTACTGTAGCCCCTAGAGCAAAATAAAAGCTCAATTAATGTCAGTGATAATTATGTTAAGTTCTAAGTCATTGCTCACCCTTACCATTCCCAGACTTCAAATGTAGCTTTAAAACTATACAACCAACCAATTAATTCCTAGCAAAAGACAAAGCTTTTTCTTTTGTTTGTTTGTTTTCTTTGTTTTAGGGAGTCATTTGTGGTTTTTTGGTTTGTTTTTTGGGTTTTCGTTTTTTTTTTTTTCAGCCAGGCTGCACAGCTTGCAGGATCTCAGTTCCTCAACCAGAGATTGAACCCGGGCCACAACAGTGGAAGTGCCAAATCCTAACCACCAAAGCACCAGGGAACTCTGGAGCTTTTCTGTTTTAGAAGACTGACTTTACTACATCACCTTTCAGTTTGCTCTGAAAACTAACCCTTTCCCAGAATGACCACTAGTTAATCCACACCTCATCATTACAGTACCCATCACTTTACACACTTGTCTTCCTCCTGCTGCTCTCAGCTCAAAGGACTCCCTACCAAACAAACTATGATTAGCCTCCAAAATTCAATTTTGCACTTTTTTTCAGTCTTCGATCAGGAAGTAACGGCTTCCAGCAGAGTCCATTACAAAGTTTTATACATTGCTTGTATCACTCAGCTTTGCTTTTAAAGACTCACAGCTAAACATTTTGTCCCTATCTAATTTGTTGATATTTTAACAAGATTCTCTCAGGAGATTAATCATTCAGAAAAATAAAGTAAAAATTTTATTGACACAGTTTCATTTAATATTTTTAAATCCAAGTAATGGAAATGGTGAAAGCAAGAAAGATTTTGTCCATAACACAGCTTGTTACTGATTAGAATTCCAGAATCAAAGCAAGTACTCAATTAATAATCCCTTTAAAATTACTTTATTTTGCGGCTGAATTACCACACTGATACTTATTTAATTATGCCCGGGCCCAGAGAACTGACATTTTTACTGGCAGGTTATGAAATGTTTCTTAAAGCTGTCAAGTCCAATTACAAAAGCCTTCTTTCAGAGGTTCAACAAAAGGTAGAAAAGAGGGAGAAAATTATCTCCCTGGTGCCAAAGGAAGCGTTATAAAATAAATGAAAACAAGTAGAGTGAAATCAGATGAATGAAGCATAGTGTAGGTGGTTTAGTGTCCACACGTATGAGAGGCTGGGCACAGAATACAGGGTAGAAAATGGAAAGACTGGTCTGGTGCCATCCTCTAGGTCTTTATATAAAATACTGTCAACATATTTACTTTTTTGTTTTTCTTCAATGAGCTTGGCTGTAACTTAACTTTCATAGTTGCTACTATGTGATCATTACTCAAAAAAATTAGACTTGGGAGCAATAGATATTTTTAATTAGCTATCTCAAAGCAAGTACGATTATAACCATCTAATTATCCTTTGAGGCACTTTATGCACAGGGGTGCTGGCTCCATGTTTATAGTTGAAAAATAAGAGCGTTTATGAAAATACAGTGATGAGAAGGAAAAGAGCACAAATTTCTTAATCAATTTAAAAGTTAGTTTCAGAAAGTAAGCAACCACTAACTACATTTAAACTCAAAAATTAGTATGTAACTTCAGCTGTTAAAACTGGTACAACTAATACTCACGTTCCATTTACTCGTATACCAATAAAGCCTAAAGGTATTTCTTAGCCTAAAAGCCAAAGGTTTAGCTATATTCAATCAACAATATTGCTTATCTAGATAAATAATTACCACCTTTATCACGGTAAGATGCCCTCCAATAATAACACAAAGTATGGTTCAATCATCCTTTAAGAGCAAACGACTTTTTGGAAGACATAATTGTATTAAACAAGTCTTTAAAGATCACACCTCCTTATTACTCTAGCAATAATACAGAATGGTATTTGAGCTATAAAATAGCCTTTCTTCACTTATCTTTTTTTTTTTTTTAATTTTTTTTTTTGCGGTACGCGGGCCTCTCACTGTTGTGGCCTCTCCCGTTGTGGAGCACCGGCTCCGGACGCGCAGGCCCAGTGGCCATGGCTCACGGGCCCAGCCGCTCCGCGGCATGTGGGATCTTCCCGGACCAGGGCACGAACCCGCATCCCCTGCATTGGCAGGCGGACTCTCAACCATTGCACCACCAGGGAAGCCCCACTTATCTTTATTGTAAGCACAAGTATCTCATCCAGAACCTGCCCAGAAATAGGTAAGGGGGACACTTACATGTGGGCCTGAGGGTTTGGGTCAGGTAGAGAAAAACGACCCAGTGTTCCTGGTCTCTAGGCCCCATAATACCTGCCTATCAGCCCTGCTGCAACCTGCAGAGAGAGGCCTCATGTTCTCCCTGTCCGTTCAGATTCTAAGAGCTAACAATCAATCCCGTCTCCTTTTCCTCCCTTCCAAGTAACGCCTTTTGGCTGAGACTTTGTTTTTTACGTTCTTGACTCCCTGTCTCATCTTAATTAAAACTACCTCAGCTTCAGCAGTTCCATAGGAAGGGACCCCTGATGTGAAGATTACTAGAGATTTCAGTGGCATGTTTGTCTTAAAAATTAAAAAGTTCTTCTTTACAGATAGAGCATATTTCCAACATAATTATGTGGCTCCCTCTACTTTGTCAGTTTGAAGTTTTCAAGCTGGGTGTGTTTGTTTCACACATAAACTGCAAGCTGTAAAAACTTATAAAATTCATCTAATCTACTCTGCTGTTTCTAGATAGAAATCTCCTCAACCAGGCAGACTCTAAGGACTATCTGCAAGCCTACTTGTAACCCCATTAAGGTGTCTTTTTACTGCCACAGGCAAGAAATATTTGCCTTTCTCTATGCCTAATATAGTTAAGTATCACCCATTTTAATGTGTGTTTCCTTTTCTAGGCTCACCAACTGGTAAAATGTAAGAAACATTGCATCCACTTATACTCTTAATCATAGTACTGCCATTTAAGGAAAAGTCTAAAAGAAAATACAAAATTGCCGTTGTACTATTATAGTATTGTGAGTATTGAAGGGAGAATCTCAGTTAAGAAATCTTCAAATTTACAAAGAAGAATGTTTTCTTAGAGTGAGAATTGGAACACTAGTCAAAATAGGAAATACCAAAACTTAAGAATCTTGTGATTTGTCCTCTAACTGTATAGATATGGATAGGGACTCTGGTCTTCCCTACACCTACCTTGAATGAAAGGAAAAAGACAGAATAAGAAATTCAACTTAGATAGAAATTATATCCTTTTTTATAGGAGGAAACAAATATTCAGTTCAGTTACTCTCTCCAACAATTAATTTAACACATATTTACTAAGTGTACTCTTTATACAAGACCTTATGTAATACATGAAGGGTATAAAGAAATATAAGAAAACTACAAATACTTCAAAGCAATGACAGAGAGAATGAGTGCTTCAGAGACCATGTATGATTGGTCTGCATAAATATGAAAGCATTTCAGATAGGCCCTACAGCATGAATTGGATTTTAACCAAAGGAGATAAGACAGAGAACATTCCAGGGACTGCTTCAATGTGGAATTACAGGAGCAAAGGTGTGCAAAGAAAATAGCAGTGGCTTGTTCATGAAAAGAAAGGAAGAAATGAAAGAAGGAAGGAAGACACTTTGAGTTTGAAGCATGGAGTGATTCAATGGGAATAGTAGAAAATGGAGCTGAATCACAGGTTGGGCCAGATCAACAAGGTGTTGAGAACTAGGCACAGTCTATTTTACTCTGAAAGTAATGGGGAACCTGAGGCTTTTGATCAAGGGCACATGATCAGAAGCTTGGCAGAGAAATATAGTTTTAAAGCATAGTATGTAACAAGGGGACAATTGGAGGGTTATTGAAACACAAATCTTAAACTGAAATTAGAAAAGAAAAATTTGGAATATTCAATGATCTGGTTCTTGGACTGGATAATGGGTTCATGAATTTTTACTGTGTTACTATGCCTCACATACACAAACACATGAAATTTATACTGTGTATATCATGTATTATTTTGTGTGTTTAAAATAATATATATAGTGCTATTTAATTTTAGCTTAAAGTTATTGGGAACACATTTCAGAATTGACATAACTGGGAAAATAAATAAATATTAAGGGATATAGAAAAATATGATAGTGACTCCAAGGTATTGCCCTTGTGCCTGGGAGGTCATATACATTAGCTGAAATGAAATAGAAGATGTTTCGTGAGGCATCAATGAGGTAGAATAAGCACAGTTTAAGAAGCTGAGAGATATCTAAAAATAAGGAAGGTATATTAGATATAGGCAGCTAAAAATAAGGAAGAGAACTCATAATAAAGATTAAGTATGGAAAAATATAGATTTAGCAAAGTTCAGCAGACTACCAGCAACTCCCACAGCTGCCTCCCCCCTTCCCTTGCAGAAATCTGATAGTGAATGGTAAGGTTGAGATATGAAGACATATTGAGATAAAGGGGAGGAATTCTGTGTATTGACTTAGAGAAAAGGAAGCAATGGAAGATATAGGAGTGAGGGGAAAATCATTTCTTAAACAAGATCAGAGAAAAAGGTGAAAGGAATAGGTTAAAAGGTCCAGGGAAATTTCTTAGGAAGAAGAGGGATGGTGAAGGATGTTAAACCAAAATGCTTCGCTGCTTTTTAGATAATTGAAGAGGCAAGATGGTCCACTAAGGAAGAGTAGAGTATTGGAGCTTAGAGAGAGTGGAAAGTGTTGGAAGTAGCCTTTGTGAGATACGGAGAATAATTTCTCAAGAGGACACATTCTAAAGAGCAAGAATTAACTAGATACATCACAGCATCCCTGGACTAATTTTTCTGTCATCCAATTTTTCTCTAAATGGGCGACCATTGTCATGTAAAAGTAGTCATTAGCCAATATGGTAAATGCAATGGGACTTAACATTCTACATTTTAGAAACTCATGCTCTTGGAGAAAGTTTTTTTGATCTTCAGGGATATTGACAGAATTTGCTTCAATCAAGTTATTGAGAGGGACAAGAACACCAGACAGATAAGTCTGGAAACAGGAAAGGAAAAGCCCAGAGTACAAACAGGTAGGTAGTCTTACAATAAAAGAGCAGTGGGAAAGCCCTGCTCACCTTCCAGGAGACATGAAAACAAAGGAGACTGAGCAAAGAGAGGTTCAAAGTTTCAAAAATCCAGACCAGAAGACTGAAATCCTGCTTAATGTTGTCCTTGTTTTTCCTTATCATCAACAGAACTGGGATAATCACTAAATCATAACCATTCATACCCCCAGTCTTCATCATGCTGTATTGAACCATATTATCTCTCTCTCTTAAATTTCCAGGGAATTGTAACGATGAGTCAGGTCTGGGAACCCTTATCTAGAAGGTTAATTTCACTTTATAGAAGAATACATCACAGATTTTCCTTTAAAAAGCAAGCAACTTTTGTTCCCTAATTATGTATTACTCCTGCCGTCAGAACAATACAGATGCTTTAATACACTCAATGGATAAATAAAATGATGGTCAAACCCAATTATAAAAGAATATGACTACTACACATATGAAGGTTCAGGTAAAAAAGCAGAGCAATGGTGCTGAAAGTAAAAGACAATTCAATGTCAGATTTGTGAATACCAAGGGACATCTGCTGTTTGTGTCTGCCTGGTGCCATCCCCATTTTCTGCTCTCTCCTTGGGTGGACTTCCCATTCTCAATTCACATGTTCTGGTAGGGTTCTCAATCCCTATACCTGAATTCTGCCAAGGGCTTAGCCAATTACAGATCTTTGAACCTTTATCCACAGAGTCTAAGCTAACAGTTAACCAGAAGAGCAAAGCAAAGTCAATTAGAGCTGTTCCCTGGGATTTTATAAACGTTCAATGAGAGAAAAAGACTGTCTTCTTTCTGGGGAACTGAGCTAAGGCAAAGTATGTCTGAAAATAATTGCCACCATGTGTCCCTCTAAACCTTGCCTCATGTAGGAAAAAATAAATACAGAGAAGCATAGCTGAGAAAGTTGGGACAAAGAGGAAGAAGAATGTGACAACAGCATTTGAGTACCTCAACTTCTGAGGTCAGTTTCACCCCTGGACCTCCCCGTTTCATGCATCAATACACCATCCTCCAAATCCCTTAATCTGTCCCTTTTCACTGTTAATGTAAGCTAGACTGATTTAGATTTCTGTCATCTGCCATCCAAAAACCCCTGAGAGACAAATATGTTATGATGGCCAATCCAGAATAAATTGGTCTGTGCCATCTAAATATCATCTCAGCTTCTAAGAACCTTGGTAGAGGGGCTGTGGTCAAGAGGGTGAGGTGAGGGGGACGAATGACATTAGATTCACCAGAGAAGATGAAAGAAATGTGGTATCTGCTAGGGTATCCATAGTTCCTGTTTCAGGCCACTCTCATTTTTCCAAATTCATCGAGAAATTGCATATTATTAGACATTGCCTGTATTATCTCACCGAAGGCATACCTTCGATACTTAACTACACAGACTAAAACTGACCAGTGCTTCTGTCTAGGCAAACACATTCTGCACAGCACACTTCTCAAGGGTCAACTGGAAGTCACATTTTGAAACTGAAGTGAATTATTCAACTTGTCCTCATCTTTGCTTTTAATCTAGTCATTCAGGCAATTATTAAAAAACAGCCTGTTATTCCTGGGAAACACAATTAAGTAGACAGGCTAAACCATGATTTGGAAGGCATTCTCATTAATGGAAGTGATGTAAGAGAGAAAAGACATCAAAAGCTCAAATGGAAAAAAATAAGCACAGATCTTACCTTTACTCTAAGGAGCTTGAAAATTCAGTGTTAAGAAAAAGTAGCCATCCTTACATTGAGATTTCTTTAATGAAACTCTTAAAACTCCAAAGGAAACTGTTCAAAATTAGATTAAAATGGTTCTATGGTTATTGCCTTAATACCCAAGCCCAAAATGAAGCAGAGAATGCCTTAATTTACCAATTCACTAAATCTTTACTCAATTAAATAATTTATAATGCTGGTGATGAGTCTCTCTGTTACTTTTCTTTTTGTATACTTGCTGACTTACGAAAAAAATCCCTCCCATTACAATAAAATGTTTCTGACTTTGACAATCTATAACAATAACAATATTTATTAAGCACTTACTATGTGCCAGATACTATCCTATGTATTTTCCATGTATTCATTCATTCAGTCTGGTCAACGACCCTATAAGGTAGGCACTAATTATTTCCTTTTTACAGATGAGAACACTAAGGCAAAGAGAGGTTGCATAACATCTCTGAAGCCTCAGAATAAGAAGTAGAGACAGAACTGTTGGAACTCAAGCAGTTTGGCTCCAGGTCCAGTGCTCTTAATCACTGTGCTTAAGAGCTGTGTAAGATTAAGCTCTATTCTATTTCCTTTTGTATGTGAGACTGTATGTGTTATGAAAAACAAAACACAAGCAAATCATGGCAGAATGGAAGAAGCAGCACCCTAAAAGACAGCTAAAAACAATTTATGGGGGTAGGGGGAGGAGGAAAGCCAGAAGATGGGCATGGAATGAAGAGCGGTACTGGGAAGGAAAACAGTTGGAAGCAGCCAGTGGTTTAATTTGGTGCCCTCAGAATCCTCACGGGTGAGTATTGGTCAGAAAAGGTACAGGAGACTAGATCCTCACTTTGGAAAGTCTGCAATATTAGGCTTAATTAAATTAGAGTTAATTAAATATCAATTAGAGATTTAGTGATAATTTTTGAGCAGGGTGATATGATTTTCTCCTTTACTTTATGAAAAAGGATCTGAAATTCTGGATAGGGAAAACTGCAGTTAGAAAGCTACTTGGAGGCTAAATCCCATGATCCAAATAAGATAATGGGGACCGAACAAATAAGATAATGGGGACCGAACACTGGGTCAGATGGGATGGAAAAAAGGGAAGGCTTGGAGGCTGTAAACATGTCTGACAGGATAGAAAGAGGGGGAAACTGAGAGATCATAAGAAGGGGAGGGGCAAAAAACAGAGATGGAATCAATTCCAGGAAGGTTTAAAAACATCCCATGGTTTTGGGAAAAAAAAAAGGAGGAGGGAGTCAACAAAGGTTTCTAGAAGGAAAAGAAATCTTGAGTGAGACTTGCTGAATGAGTAAGAGCTCGGCATAAAGGGAGTGGGAGACAGTAAAGGGGTGAGGGGAAGGAGAAAATTGGATTAATTGAAGAAGAAGGACCAGTGTGAGCACCTAGGGACAAGAGAAAACTGCAATGGAAGAACCAAGAAAGAGCCTTGACACAAGAATGGATCAGATAGTGAAAGGATATAAGGGAGCTTAGAGACTTCAGCCTTGAGGGTTCATGGATCTTTGTCCTGGTTCATTGCATTAATATTGTCCAGCTATTCCTCATCTGCCTGCTCCCTGGAGTAGAAATTTTATTTTGTCTTGGATTCTTCTAGAACACTCCTGCCCCTCACATTCTGCATGTTTTCATTTCTCTCATATAATGTCTTCATCCTCATCTTATCCACAGTTCGTTTCATCATAAAGTTTAGGCTTTCCATGATCCCTCATGGCCATCTGATACTCCATGGCATTCTTTCAGCTTCCTCTCAAATGTTAACTCTTTCTCTTGATCTGTCTAATCCACTACTATCTTTTAATCAGGCTGTGTCACAGGACCAGTGACCTATAGCTTGATGATCTTTGTAACAGGTGCCCACTCCAAAAACAATCACCTGCAAGGGTAATTTGATTCAAATCATCGCAGCTTCCTCTATTTCTAGAGTTTTCCCTAAAACCAAAAAGTTATCAAATGACCAGAATAAGTTATTATTCTTAATTTGCAATTCTATGGCCAAAAAATAGTGGGAAAAATAGAAGGATCTGAATCACACAAATAATGAAGAGTTGTAAGTATACATATTTTTCCAACATAAAATGTATCATCAATAGTTAACTTTGGTAAGCCTGAGAATAGAGGCATATTTTTAAAAATACATAAGTCAATTTAATAATGAGATAATGATTTTATTTTGAAGAGACTTTTTTAAAAATAAATATTCACCATCTTTTACCTTTGAGTGTCCGTAGGACCTTCAAAACATATCTTTTCTTGCTTATTTAGAAAATTCTGTAAGAAACACTGATGACAAAGTTTATGGTAACAACTCAACAAAATTAAAGATATGAAATCAGTCATCCTTTCCTTTATAGTCCTTCCCATGCTTCAATAAAATGTGTACTATTAGGAACCTTACTTTCAATCCCATAATTTTTTTTCCAAATTTATGTAAAGGTTTAAACATCACCTAAATAAAATATAGGTTATTAGGAATTTCTTGGAATATAATTCAACATTTTAAGAGAGTCTAGTACAAAGTCATGCAACCTATCAGGATCTCAATAAACATCTATGAAAAAAGAGATTAAAGAAGAAGGTCTAAACTGTAGCCATAGGGCACATCTGGCTCAAAGACTTGTTTTGTTTGACCCACACCAGTGTGGCAAAATTGTTTTTTAATTAATTGCATATGCGTGTGTGTGTGTGCGTGTGAAATTTCACTGAAAAAATGCAAATTTCAGGGTTCTAAAAAACAAAACAAAAACTGGAAGTTCTGGCAAAACTAGGCCTGCATTCTCACATGTCAACAATCACTTTAAATTAAAAACTACACTCTTTAATCTGGCGTTCGGATCAGTTTGTCATGGTCCCCACCACTCTTCATAGTTTACCATTGGTTAAAAGAGTCTGTGGTTGCCTCCTCACGGAGACATTGTAAGTGTAACAGAAAAAAGAAGTACTATTTCCTCTGCACTGTAGGTACTTTCCAGATCGCCTACAAGAGCCATTCCATTCCTTCGAGAGCCTCCCATCCATACTTCTGAACATACCCTTCTATTTAAAGTCATTACGTATCTCCCTCAGACTCAAAAAGCTGCTAAATAACAGACTTACCCTTTAATCTGCATGTTCAGACCCAAAATCCAGTGCTTATCTGTCCTTGGCACAGCTAATATGGCTAGCAATGAGTAAGACTCATTTTTTCAAACAGGAATTAGGAAGATGCTCTTATCTATATGAGTATAGCCATTTTTACATCTAAGATTAAGTTTACTACACACAATAGGCAAAATAAGAAGACATCCATTTAGTTTAACTTCAAAATCCATATATATTCTCTCCTCTCTGAATTCTCATCTTATTTCCCTCAATAGTAAGTGAAAAGTCACATACAGAAAGCATCAGACTACCCACAAATAGGCAACTATGAAAGAGAAGTATGTCAATCTTCAGAGAAGCCTCAGAAGCAAACTTTGGCAAAATATTACTTTTCTCCTCCTTTCAGAAACTTCTCTGTTCAAATTCTACTTTTATTCTTTCTAATACAAACCTAACATTGGCTCTCACACAAGTCATCCTTTTGTTCCTTCCACATTTCTCATCTGTAGATGTGCTCATCAGCTTGTCAGCCAAGGCTGTGAGAATTTATACCTAATCTTCACATTCCCTCTTGGCTGAAATTATCTCCCAAACCCTTAATAATTTCCTATCTTGATTACTATAATTTCATTTTTATTGTCCTCCTGAAATTCATACTCTTTAAATTATGTACAACCAGAATATGTGGCTAAAATAACATTTCCTCCCAACTGTCTCTTTTTCACTAATGTAACTTCACTCTCTCTTGGAAAATTCCAGTTTACCTCTAAATTACTCTGGGGACCTTGCTGCAATTATCTTCTCTGTCACTGGAGTGCGGAGTCACACATCACTAGTTTTGTCATCTCACCTTCCTTCCAGGAAGCCCCAAGCACATATTCTTTGAGGTATTCTCTTTTTAAGAGCATTGTTTTAAAAAGTTGCCTATCAAGATGAAGAGCCCGAAAACATGTGAAGGACGACCTATATCTGTATTTTCTTTCTTCCCTAAGAAAAAAAGGAGTGGTTCAAAGTGTATCCCACATTTTACATTTGCATTGAAATTTAATTTTAAGGATATAATTTCTAATAAATCAACATTTGCAAGTAAATGGTTTCTCAGATTCAAACATCTTTTGGGCAAAAGATGAGAAGTCCAATTCTACCAGATGAGGCACCAAAAAATGTAAATATTAGAAAACTGACTATATCATCAAAAGAACATCATTTTAGGCAATAAGCCCTTTCAACTTCAGAAGGCTTGGCTTTATGACTTTATACCCAGTCAACCACATTAGCATTCTGAAATTTTTCAGTGAGAAAAACAAGCATCTCTGAGGGGGAGCGGAACAGAAAAAAGACATTTTATCAAAAGCATGCAGATGATTTGGTTCATACAGGCCTTTAAAGTAAAACCCCAAATGGCATATTTTAATTTTCCCTTTGTAAATTTCTGGAAAAAATGCAAATGTACATTCTTACCAAGATGTTCCTCATCTACTGATACCTGTCTCTGTCATTCTCTCTTTTTCACACACACACACACACACACACACTCACACACACATACACACAAACACAGTGGAGTTACAATGTTCCTGGCTGGGAATGTTTTTCTCTGCTCTTTAATCCACAATGAATGTTTATCATAAAGCTAGTTTTCCCTCTGGTATTGGGATGCAGCCAGTAGCCCAGCAGGAGAGAAAGGGAATCAGTTCTGGAAGGTATCCAGGTGAAGATTAGGATGACTTCCAAAAAGGTGCCAGGAGCACTGCACTTAGCATCAGTAGGCTTAAGTGTTCACCTGACCTTTCTCAGACGAAACTTTTAGAGGTACAAAAGATGGTGTTGGCTTTAGACAAATCAATCCCACTCCTGGAGCTGGGATAGGGCTCAGCTTCTCCTGAAGCATTTGGCCTACAAGAGAGCAGAATAGCTGCATGAAGAAAATAGGAGTACTGTAGGGAAAGAAGCAAAGTGAAATGGATGCTAAGTAGACATCTAACCAAGGTCCAATGATCAGAATCAAAATTGTAACTAAATTGTTCTACTTCCTTTACTTTTTCCATTTAAAAACAACAACAAAGCCAGCTATATCTAATTAGAATCAAACTATAATAATTTCAGGAAACCCTTCACCTCAAAATCATGAAGCTGAAAAATAACCACTATGAATGAAATTGTAATACAAGGCAGAAAAAGTATTAGAGGTGTAATTATCGACCTTCTCCATATACTCTGGAAATCATATATTTAATATAAAATTAAATGTAATATTTTTGACATGCTTAGATCTCTACTATGAATTGAAGGTCTTCAGTACTTCTCTTGGGGCCGGGATCTTAGAATGCTGAGACGCAACAGTACTTTTCATTTCTCACTTTCCTTTTCAAAATAATGAGCTACAGAAATGCTACTGCCTTTTTGAACTTTTTTTTTTTTTTTTTTCTTTCTTTTGCGGTACGCAGGCCTCTCACTGCTGTGGCCTCTCCCGCCGCAGAGCACAGGCTCCGGAAGCGCAGGCTCAGCGGCCATGGCTCACGGGCCCAGCCGCTCCGCGGCACGTGGGATCCTCCCGGACCGGGGCACGAACCCATGTCCCCTGCATCGGCAGGCGGACTCTCAACCACTGCGCCACCAGGGGAGCCCCTTTTTGTACTTTTATAAGCAGTAAAATTCAAAGGACTATGGTGGACAGAAAATTTGAATCATAAGCACAATAATAAGAATTTTCTCTTAGTCATCCTTTCCCTATGTGAAAATAGTTTAGCCTAGCATCTATGATCTTATAAACACCAAAATATAAACAAATGTTCCAAGCTGGGAACTAAGTCACTGCTCCTGTTCTAAAGTTGTCTTGAACAGGTCATCAACCAGGCGTGGTAAACCAATGTTTTACAAGTCTTAACAATTTCTGTGCACACCTTTTAAGCTGTACAATCCTTATAAATGTCACGTTTCTTATGAAAATAAATGTCTTCCTCCTGAAAGAGCTGCAAATGAAGAATGCATGTACCAGTGCTATTATTATATGCTACATTTAATAAAACAAAGGGGTAAACTTTAAACATATTTTCAGAAGTTTTATCAGTTGTTTCCATTACAGTGTTCAAGAGAAATGCAGCAATAAATCCCAGGCAACAAATAAAATGTCTCCCACACAGTCTTAAGAGAAATCACAGAACAGTCCAAGGCTTATACATTCAGTTATACCTAAAATATTTTCATTAACCCAAAAGCCATTGTGAAAGTCTCTGCTGATGGAAGATCTCCAATAAACCTACTTTATAAACTGTAAGGTTGGTATTCAGTGTCACTAAAATAGTTGTTGTTTCTGATTATTTCAGGCTGACCAGTTGTAGGCCAGAGCTATGTATGTCAAAGTCACTCACTTAGTTATCAATGTCACTAGTGGAAATTACTTTCCTATGAACAGTTCTGAAATCTTGGCCCCTGGCTAAAGCCAGTTATCGCAAAAGAGTAATAAATCTTGGAAATTGGTGGCCTGTCTCTTCTAATACAAAATATTGAATATTAAAAAACAAACAAACAAACACCTAAGGTTCTGCTTAAAAGGTGAAATAACAGGGCTTCCCTGGTGGTGCAGTGGTTGAGAGTCCGCCTGCCGATGCAGGGGACACGGGTTTGTGCCCCGGTCCGGGAGGATCCCACATGCCGCGGAGCGGCTGGGCCTGTGAGCCATGGCCGCTGAGCCTGTGCGTCCGGAGCCTGTGCTCCGCAACGGGAGAGGCCGCAACAGTGAGAGGCCCGCGTACCGCAAAAAAAAAAAAATGGTGAAATAACAAACACTTCTACAACTTGGAAAATGTACACAAGTTAAAAAGTCATGTATGTTGAGCCACTAAAACTAACGAAGTTAATAAACAAATGAAAAAATAAGGAGGTTATGAAAATACTAAGGAAGTATGGGTATTAGGCTGGAGTGGTAAAAGACTATACTACTGACTTACTAAATCAACTACTGGTGTATGCTCTGAAGGTTCAGTTCAGCTATTTAGCTGTTTATTTACTACCCCAAATTATTCATTAATAGGAATTTCTAAAAGTTATTATACTATAAATATGAGACTACTGTAAGAATTTTACAAGCCTCTTTATAAAGTCTGCAATACTGACTTGATCACAATAAAATCACAACTTTTGCATTTTTCTTTGAGGTACTGTTTCTCATAGTGTGATCTTAGGATCACCTGTGATGTTCCCAGGCCCTTCTCAAGACCTAATGGACCAGAATCTCTGGAATTGAGACCCAGGACCCTAAGTGTGAAACAAAAGTTCTAAGTAAGTCTGCACTGGTTGGAGCTATTGTTTTTACCAGTGCATAAATTTTCAATAAATAGAGCTAGCACAACACAAAAATTAGCCCTCCTGGTGACATGAAATTAAGTTACATGTTATTCAAATTAAGTGAGCTTCTATTCTTGCTTATATATTTTATTAAGCTCTTATAAGATGCTTTGTCTTATGAAACAGTGAAATCACATCTAATTTTATATGGTTGTCTCTTTGGCTTAGCTGCCTATTTTCTATGATCTGAACTCAATGTTCAACTATAATGATTAAACAGTACCACTAAGTTAATCATGATTTTTACCTTTTTTGTCCTGTTTTATTGTGTTTAATTTGAAAAGTTTTCTTTAATCCTTAATAGAAGTGAGGTATAAATTAATCAATAAGTGATCTCAGAGTAGTTCTAGATTGATTCGGACAATGGGAATACCATTTTAACTTCTATTCTCAGAAGTCAACAAATGGCTAATAGGAAAAGAAATTTCACGAAATAGATCCTGAATCTAATATTTAGACTAAGAATTCATGCTCACAAGTATCTATTCAAGTTCAACTAAAGAACTACATTACTATGTATAGAAAGAACAAAGGAATAATTCAGTTAGAAAATCACAATTTTCCAACTATAGTAGTAAAACATGATTCAGGCAAGCATGATCAATAGATGCTAAATCTAAGGGGAAAAGCTTTAATTACAAACAGGATATTTAAAACATCTCAAAGTATTTCCCTATAAATTACTTATTAATTTCCAAAGGAAAAAAGTAAATATGGTAGAGAAACTGAATGACTCTTGAAACAAATAATCAAAATAATGCCAACAATACTTTTAATTTTTATTAAAAATGAAAGAAGTCCAGAAGAACAACTTATATGCAACTAAACAATGGTTTAAATGGCTTTCCTATTCCTATTAAAGCTTTATATTTAAAATGTCTACATGATATGTGCTTCACAGGCTTGAGACTATCAAACTTTACCACCCGTGTGACTTTAGCAGTTTTATTGCATAATGATCCACATAACACTGAATATTTGTCTAGTTTAGCCTATGTCATAAAGTGCTATTCATAGGGCGGAAAGTAACAAAGCTTACTAAACACTGAAATTCTCCAAGGTATTTGCTACTTGGGTCAGGGAAAAAAAGTTAATTTAGCACTACCAGCCTGAATAACAGATTTCCATTTATATACACATGGATATATATATATATAAGATATATATATAATATATATATGAATCTGAATTCCATTTATATATATTTATATATATATCAAAAAAAAGAGCTAAGAGTTTTAGTCAATTAAAATATGTCAAAAGCATCCCAAAATAGTTATTTCTATTAATACTAATGATTAATCCTTGAGAAGGATACATCATCACTAAAACATTAGTTTTATTCCAGCCAAAACTGCATAATCTGAATCTAATCATGAGAAAACACTAGATAAACACAAATTGAGAAACTTTTAACTTCCTCTATTCTTTAGAAACATCAATGTCACAAAAGATCAAGAAAAGCTAAAGAATCGTCCAAATTAAAAAAGCCTAAAGAGATGTGAAAGGTAAACGCAATGTCATCCTTGACTGAGGGGTGTGGGGGAGGACTGCTTAAGGACATTATTGGGACAACTGACAACGTTGCAGTACGGACTGCAGATTAGATACAAGTATTTTCAGTGTTAAACTAGACTTGATAACTGTACTGTGGTTATGTAAGAGAAGGTTCCCAGTTCTAAGAAAGACACACTGAAAGATTAAAGGGTGAAGAGACATTGTCAAAGCAACCCACTCTCGGTTCTGGTGGGGAAAAAAATACTTTATACACACACACAATATAAAGACAAAATGTTAAGATCTGGACAAAATGTTAACATTTTTTAATCTGTGTAAATGGTTTGTGAGCACGTTTTTGTACTATAGTTACAACTTTTCTATAAGTAAAAATTGTTTCAGACTTCCCTGGTGGCACAGTGGTTAAGAATCCGCCTGCCAATGCAGGGGACATGGGTTCAAGCCCTGGTCCAGGAAGATCCTACATGCCACGGAGCAACTAAGCCCATGCGCCACAACTACTGAGCCTGCACTCTAGAGCCCGCGAGCCACAACTACTGAAGCCTGCGCATCTAGAGCCCGTGCTCTGCAACAAGAGAAGCCACCACGATGAGAAGCCTGCGCACCACAACAAGCAGTAGCCCCCGCTCGACGCAACTAGAGAAAGCCCACATGCAGCAATGAAGACCCAACGCAGCCAAAAATAAAATAATTAAAAAAAATTGTTTCAAAGTAAAATCTGATTTTTTTCAAATTAAAAAGAAAAAGAAAGAAAACAATTTGGCAGTAGTACTCAGTAAAGCTGAAGAAGCATACTGTCCAGGCTGGGCAGTTCTACTTGTAGGTATATACCTTAAAGAAACTCTTGACCATATACACAAGGAAGTATATATAAGAATGTTTCTTGTAACTCTGTTTCATATAGGAAGAATTGGAAGCAACCTAAATTGCCATCAATCATAGAATGTATACGTGAATTACAGCATAGTCATTAATGAACACTATGCATTGAATACCTCAATCAGAGCTACACATGTTAAAATGAATAATCCCAAAAGCAATGTTGAGGGGAAAAACTATTGCCAAATGTACATAATAATACCACATTTTTAAAGTACTAAAACATGAAAAATCTTAGATATTTATCAATGCAAATACATGTGTCAAAATATAAAAAGCATTATGAAAACTGAATAGCAAATTCAAAATAATAATTAACTCTGGGGAGTGACCAGTGTAACCTAGGAGGGGTACAGACAGAGCTTCAGTTGTCTCATAACACTATTTCTGTAAGAAAAGAAGCAAACAGCAAAATGCTAAAATATGAGAAAACTGGATGGTGGCTATATGGATATGTATTATTATTCTCTATCATTTGCAGTGTTTCAAAAATATTACCTATCAAATTCTTTTTTAAGACTTTAAAAGTTCTAATTAAACAAAATGAATGCTGAGCAGCTCAGTTCAATCCTCTTGGCCAAAAAGGAGGACCACAATGAAATATAATAAACCAATGTTTAATTAATTTTTACAATATGCAAACACTCTTTGCTATTGTAAACTCGTCAAAACCCACTTTCATTAACTCACACCATGTACTTCAGCCTTTTGTATTACGAATCCCAGCATATGATTATAGATGAGTCAGTCAAGTTTATTTTGTAATATACTTAATTACCCAGCGAATCTCCATTCTCTGTACTGTTTTGCCTCACATTGACTGATTGTGTTCTGCGGTTACCCCTTGCAGGTGAAAATTTCATACCTGGGTTGGCTGATATTTATCAAGGTTAAAGAGGCATTGACCTTCATGGTTACAGCAGAATTCTGAGCAGCATCCGGCCTCCATTGAGACCACAGTGCCTATGGCAGTCACCGTTTCTTCAGCTGCACAGTATTTTTATCAAAGTCAGCCTGTGCAGGCATCGTATGACATAAATGATAACAGAAATGTGCTGCATAGACCAGGGAGAAAAGTATGAAATGCCTTTTAAATTGTTACAAGAAAAGAAACAGTGCTCTACAGTGGAGGAAACTGGAGATCGAAAACAGAGCATCTCAGTTTTTTTCTGCCACTCATTCCTTGTGGCCTTAAGCAACCCACATCCCCTCTCTCAACCTGGGATTACTCATGCGGAGATGACAACGTCCTGCCAACCTCCCAGGATTGGTGCTAGGCCTGAAAGAGATGACACATGCAGAAGTGCTTTGTGAAAGATAAAGCATTCAAAAACCACAAGGTGTGACTGTCATTATTCTGATCCTTTCAGAACCAAAAAATATCCTTGCAAAATGAATACAATAAAGTTCTCAGAAACAGATAAGGAAAATTAATTTGGTAGTTTCAGCAAGCTATGGTTTGTATGTGAGTACACTGCTACAAGAAAATCTCCAAGAGAAAATAAACAGCTGCTAATGATACTTTACTATGGAACTTTGTTCAAAGTTGGAGTACACAAGGAAGTTGAAGGAAGGTATCTGAAGTCCTCTCTTCCAAAATTACTTAAGGACTAATTGGTGATTGCAATTTGTGTGTAAAAATTAAAATGGACACTAGCTGAAAGGGGGTGGCAAGGTGAAGAATGCCAAGAGTTGTTGCTTTCCTTAAAGCAGTGGTTCATTAAGTTTGCTCAATGGACTCCTAGGGTCCCTGAGAACCTTCCAGGAATTCATGATGGCAAAATTATTTTCATAATAATATTAAGATGTTATTTGCCTTTTTGCCGTGTGGTGCAAAAGCACCGATGGGAGAATTGCTGGTGCCTTAGCACAAGTCAACGCCATGGCAGCAAACTGTATTAGTTGTCATTATACTCTTCACTGCCACATACTTGCATGCCTTAAAAGAAACAAACAAAGCTTGTCTCATTTAAGAATGCCCTTGATGAAGCAGTAAAAAAATCTTAATTCTGTTATATCTCAACCCTTGATTCAATTTTTTTTATTGTGTGATAAAATGGTAAATAAAAACAAAGCAATTGCTACATACTAAACTATAAGAGGTGTTTCAAGGAGCAGCACACCTGTGTGGTTTTTTTTTAGTTGCCAGCTGAACTAGCCACTTTTTTCATGCAACACCATTTTTACTTGAAGGAACAACTGACAGACAACCTACAACTTTTCAGACTTGGGTATTGGGCAGGTATTTTGCAAAAATGAGGGAGGTAAATCTTCTAGAAATTTGAAAAACTTCTAATGGCCTCTGGGAGCATAAAAGCTTCCCAGTGCAATTTTTTCTGATTAGATCTGTGGTAATATTAACAAATGGGATTTGTTTATGCTGTATAATGAAATGCATCAATATTTGGAAAATCTACGAAACTCAGTGAATTAACATTTTCTAAATGACCAACAGTTGATGTTACAGTATTATGCCTGGGTGAAGTATTTGTTCAAAGTGCACGGTAGATCAATGGATTTTAAAATAACAAAATACAAAAAATTCATTAATATGTTTATAACTAACTAATCTTTAAGAAATTACCACTTGTTGAATTTCGGTATATTACTAAAGAAGAATGTCCACAGTTATCCAATAGCGCTATGAAAATACTCCTCCCTTCTCTAATCAATCAATGAAATGGGTTGCAACCAAAGAAAAGACAAGAAAAGAAAATGATGTAGAAAGGAGTAGAGTTATGGAATGGAAAGGAAAAGAAATTATCTAATTCTATCACAATTCTTCAACAAGACCTGTGCACATTATAATACATATTGTGCCTCTTACACTTCAGTGTAATTTTGCTTCAAAAAATAGCACTCATAAATGTTGTTCTGTCCTAAGGCTAACTAGAGCCCTTTTGTCCAACTGTGGCAAGCATCCACCTTCCCTTACCCTGTAGTCCTGTGGTCCTTAGTCAGTGGTTGACAGGTATAGAAGGATAAATGTCCAGTTCATTTAACCTGGGTTGGAACAGGGGCATAATTCATACTACAGAACTTCCATGAAATTTTAAACTTCAGCTGCACTTGGACAGGCTTTGCCTGAAATTACACCCCTTCTTTCCCTTCCCAGTCCTGCCTTTCCCATTTATTACTCCCTAACTCGTTTCTCACTTTATTATTTGCAAATAAATCCTCATCTTAGCATCAGCTTCTAGGGAATCCAACATCAAACAGCTAGTTAAGAGCCATTCAGTTATTTGATCAATGCTGCTCTTTGAATTCCTGGTATATGATGATCAACTTGATTATCACAGTAACAGGAAGGTTAGGGTACAATTTCATTTTATATCAACATAATTCTAGCTAAATATAAAGTAAATGAAATGTGAAGGAAGAAATTTTAACTCTGTCAACAAAAAAAAGCAGGCAAATTTTGGTTATTATCTTTGGTTCATTTTCCAGAAAGGGCATGATCACATGTGATATTTGAGTCCACAGCATTGTAACATTCTTTTAGAAAATAGGCTACAAGGAAAAGGAAATAATAGAGCAATACTGTGATGGGACAGAAGGAACAGGACTACATAGAACCACATGAGCAAGATATGGGTCAGGATATGTGTGAAGATAATAATCAGTGGAGAGGAAATGACTGGAAAATGCCAACTTCCAAGGGTTAGTTGACTGGTGAATTGATATCCCTGATGAAACGGGAGGGGTCAGGATAAAAAAGGAATGTAATAGATGAGAGGGCAAATGAGCACACAGAAAATGCTGACATGGAAAAAAGGGAGGGGAAGGAGAGATGAGGTGAGCAACCAGCATTCAAAGGTTCTAGACATCTTTTCTCTGGCACTGGTAGCACAGAAAGCAGCACTCACCAGACACTACTGCCAGTTTCAAGGTACAAAGCCACACCACTATTTCCTTCTCAGCAGTACTCCATTTAGACCAGTGTGCATTTTCTCACACTATTCTGCATTATTCCATTAACATTGCTTCTTTATCTTCTTCCCTTTTTTCTACATTTCAGTTGCTCCCCAAATCATTATGTTAAGAGACCACAAACTTTCTGCTTCTGGTCAACATATGTTCCCAAAAATCAATAAGCAAAGAAGGAAGTGGGATATATCATACACTTTCTACCTGTTTTCTTTTAGGCTTACTGTAAGAGCCAGGGTTTTTTTTGTTGTTTGTTTGTTTTTTTTAGCACCCAAGAGGAAAAAATGCATATTAGAAACCTGTTCTGAACAAAACCATATCTACCTACAACTTCCTTTGCCAGTCTCTAAGGACAATGGTAAAAAGGAATCCCAAAGCATATATGTGTCTATAAAGTCACTGCCTAAAAAGACAAAAACTGAACAGAAACCTTCAATAAGGCTGCTCTCATAATTCTGCCTAAGTCAGGAATGAATCACTTTTAATACTGCAAGCATGTAACAGACATCTGATGATGAGTATGTATGTTTGTCAATACATATCTCTTTACATTTAAATATGTTAACAATAAAGCATTCTTATAAGCAGAATTCTAGCACATACAAGAAAAAAACATATCACATCATAGCCCATTTTAAAGTTAATCCAGATTAGTATTTATAACATATCAAGTGAATCAATACTTCGAAAATTTCTTTCTACTATTAATCTGTTTTCTTATTAGTTGTATTTATTAGAGAGCCTAACATGACCAATTTTGGTTTCAACAGCATGTAGAGATTCCTAAACCACTTCTATTGAAATATAACCCTAGGCCACAGAAATCTATCAGAAATAATGTGAGGATTGGCTTCTTTGGGTTAACCAGGAATCCTCTCATTAAGAGATTATCTGCTGTTGAAATAGTTTCATCTTTGCACTTTATAAAAAAAACTTTATTGAAAACAAAATAATTCTCTTCTCCTGAATTTAAGAGTAAGTACTAGCCACATGATGCCAGCATATAAATTAAAGCCACAGACCTAAAAAGCTGTCAAGGTGGGAACAGGATCATTTGGGACATGTGCCAGGATATAACGTGTGTCTGGCATCAGAGTTACTTAATACAACTAAGTCTGTTTCAATCAATTTGTATCAGGAGAACATTAGGTTATCATTTAAAAAAAAAAATCAGACTCCACAAGAAGAACTTTCCTTTTATGGGGGCAGGGGGGTGGGGGGAGGCAAAAAGCAAAAAGGTCTCTATCTGGAAATATCTTCCAAAAGCCAGGCAGCATGGAGCTTCAAGCACAAGAACCAAAGTAGCTTCCTAATGATCCTGGGGACTAAATGACCAAGACCAGCACATCCCACAGGTCAGCTCTCAAGTATGTGTTGGATGTACAAAGGACTGGGGAACAAGTTGAAGTTCACAGCTGTATCCATTCCCAGAAACTGACCATATATTGAGCGAGTCCAGTGAATTTTGTATGAGACTCCTTAACTTGAGCAAGGGCAGCTTTTCTGCCCCTGAAGCTTTGTCCAAAATGCATAAACATTCTATAGTTATTTACAAAAGAAAGACTATGATTAAATATAGCCTCTGCTCTTACAGTTAGCTATCAATTTTTAAAAAGAAATTTAACAAAGGGCTTCAGCCATTTTAGGAAAGAGGCAATTTATTACATTGTAAAAAAATATGGATATATGTAAAAACAAAAGGTAAAATAATTTATACCTTTCAAAAATGACCAAGACATAACAGTAAGCATTAAAGTACAAAACAGGTAAGTCAACAAGCACTAGCAATGCCAGTTTTTCTTTTAATTACCTACTATTAATGTCACACTAAGCCCTTATTTGTCATATATCTGAAATACTAACAACTTGCCAACACACCAACAGCACACAAACCTTCAGTTCTTCTACTCAGTCACCTTTATTATAAAATAATTTCTCTCGGGCTTCCCTGGTGGCGCAGTGGTTGAGAGTCCACCTGCTGATGCAGGGGACACGGGTTCGTGCCCCGGTCCAGGAAGATCCCACATGCCGCAGTGCGGCTGGGCCCGTGAGCCATGGCCGCTGAGTCTGCGCATCCGGAGCCTGTGCTCCGCAACAGGAGAGGCCACAGCAGTGAGAGGCCCGCGTACCGCAAATAAATAAATAAATAAATAAATAAATAAATAAATAAATAAATAATAAAATAATTTCTCTCCAAATTGATGACATATATTCCAATGGAAACAAAATCAATTCTTAATAATTACATGTTTCATTCTTAAAAAAAACTACTGATTTAAGCAATGCTTAATTTCTGTTTCAAAGAAAATACTGAACATTATTTTTTAAGAATCCTTTCCCTTTTTATATTGAAGAATATAGTTGACTTACAATATTATTCATTTTATACCTAGTAGTTTGTACTTCAAATACTGCAATTATTAAAAGCATCTAAACTATGGGTTAGGATAGTGATACATATGTACCAGCTATGATTTTATCAGCTCTGGCTATGAACATTACAGTCAGGCAATCAAGGAAACCACTTTTTCTTAGAGTTGAAATCCTCCCTGGTTTCTGATAGGAAAGGTCCTGCTGAATGTGCTACACATGTTCCAAATGCTCCCGTATCACCTCACCCCAGGCCCCTCCCAGCCATCTTCCAACTTTCTAGGATAACATGTGTCATTTAAGTGCTTAATTTATCATGGGGAATGACCTCAATGAGGGATAAAATCGGATTTAATGAGGAATTTCCAGGGTGTTTGACTAAAAGAGAAAAGGAATTATTGCATATATTAAAATACTCCATGCCATTAGGGTGCACTAAGCTTTTGCATTTCAAAGGCAAATGTTTGATAAGGTTCAATTAGAAGCATTTTTTTCATTTACTATGTCTAAATATACAGGAAATGTTACATTGGAGAAATGCTCAGAAAAAGCCCAAATGTAAAGAACTGAAGATTATGTAAGCTTTGGTAAAAATCTCTGTGTTACATTTTCTCAGCTCTTAGATGTAATTCCAAAAAGCACCCTGGATAGTGTAGGATGGCTAGCGTATGGTTTATTTTGAGTTTTATGAAACAGGGATTTGCATGTTTTAATAAATTTCTAACCATAACCACAGAAGATCTCTTTAGATTTCACCAAATAGAAACCAAACGATAATGAGCTGATGAAGTAACAAGGTCTTTATTTGTTATGATGGCATAGAAAAGAGAAAGGTGTGCTGAGGGCATTGTTTTAATGATGAAAGTGGGGTACCTGGTGCTCAGTATTCTTCAACACTGGATCATTCTACAACCAATTTAATATACGTGAAGGATAGTTTCTTGTAAATAATTCACTTCTTCACTTCACAAGTACCTACTGAGGTCCGATATCAACTCAAACATTAGCAAGGTCCTCCATACTCTAGATCACATAGGGATCTGAGGAATAAAGAGACTGAAAAGCAAAGAAATGCAGAAGAAAGATCAACGAGATCAAATACTTATTTTACCCTTATTTTTAAAATAGTTTTGATGACACTATTAATATATTATAAAAGTGTTGTATAATTTCAAGAAACCTTAAACTTCATAGCTTATCTTGAAAGAAAATGAATGTGGGACAATGCTAGCTCTGTTTTACAGGAAACTTCAGGCTGAGGTAGAGTTACGTTTACTCATTCATTTCTTCATTCTTTTCTTTTTTCAGTAAGTAATTGCTGTGCACCACTCAGATGCCAAGCTCTGTGTCAAGCCCTAAAGATATTATAATGCTATGATACCCTTTCCTCAGTTTAGTGAGTGGGTGCGGGGGAGAGAGAGAGAGAGAGAGAGAGGCAGTAATCAAACACATTACCAACTATGCAATTACAAAATAAGGTACAATCTAAAGAAAGGAAATGCAGACCTAGGAATATCTGGAACAAAGGAAACTGACTTGGGCTTGGGGTTACTGAGGAAGGGGGACAAAGAAAGTTTTATTTGGAAAAGAAATGCTTGAGTTGGGAGTAAAGAATGGGCAGATGTTGGGCTTCCCTGGTGGCGCAGTGGTTGAGAGTCCGCCTGTCAATGCAGGGGACACGGGTTCGTGCCCCGGTCCAGGAAGATCCCACATGCCGCGGAGCGGCTGGGCCCGTGAGCCATGGCCGCTGAGCCTGCGAGTCCGGAGACTGTGCTCCGCAACAGGAGAGGCCACAACAGTGAGAGGCCCGCGTACCGCAAGAAACAAACAAACAAACAGAAACAACAAAAAAAGAATGGGCAGATGTTAACAGGGGGCAGGCGAGATCCGACAAAAGCAACAGAATCCCTATGATGGGCAGGGATTGGAGGAAGGGAAAAACGAGCGATCACCAAGGAACAAAAATTAACAGTCAACGAAGCTGGAATATAGACAGCTAAGTAAGCAAAGGAATCTGAAAAAGACTTTCACCTCAGGTGACATAGGGACTAACTCTTGAGGAGACCTTCAATGGTCATACAAGTAGACTCAGTAACAAAACAGTTTTAATGCACTGCTGGTAAGGGAAATCTCCAAGTAAGGAAAATCAATCTCTCTCTCACTCTCTCTCAGATCATGCTATTTGTTTTTGTAAAGCAAAGGTTTATAAAAATACAAATATCAGGATAGTGTTTACATCTCAGCAGGAAGACATAATGATAATAAAGATAATGAAGAGGCACCCACAGGGAGATGCAGTGAGTTTTAAGTTGGGGGGCAGATTCGTGGTTGTTCAGTTTTTTGTTTGGTTTGGTTTTTTGGTGTTTTTGTTTGTTTGTTTTACAACTTACAGGTTTTTTTGCATACATTATTTTATTTCAAATGTTACATGAAAATGGGGAGGGTGAGGCTAGAGAGGCAGGCAGATAACAGACGTTATGGGGACATTTAGGCTACCTTAATAACTATGGTCTTCATCTTAAAATAAGTGAAGATAATGAAGGCTATTCACATGATAGTAAACTTGAATTTTCAAAAGATCACTTTGGATCAAGTGGGACAGAAGGTTACATGAAGCTGAGTAGATGAAGAGACACAGGTTAATCAATGCCTGTAGTCGTCCTGGACTCAGATAATGTCACTGGAGATGGACGGCAGTGGATGAACATAAGATCAATAGGTCTTTGTGGTGGAAGCAATATGAGGAATGAGGTAGCAAGAGGTTTCAAGGATAAATTTGAGACATGGCTCTCACACAACTGGATGTGTTGTGGTTGTTCTTCACTAAGATAGAAAACACTGGCAGAGAACCTGGTCCAGTCTGCAATGATGCTGAGTTTGAGGTGCCTTTGAGATATATAGGTGGAGATGTCAGGCAGATAATTAGATGCAGATGTCTGGAGCTCAGATGAGGAATTCGGCACAGCAATCAGATAGGATAGCAGAATGGCAAAAATGCCATTTTTTAAAATAACATATCTAGCCTAAAACAGTACTTAAGAAACGTAAATTAAGAAAAAGTTATGAAATATATACAGATTTTAGATCGCTTACGTTCAACTCACAGTAATATTCTATTGCGTTTGTTATTCCTTTGGTTTTAAAATAGTGAAAGAATTAATTAAGGTACAAGACATTAGCGTTAACCAATAAACATATTCTCCTTAACCAGTTTATCAGATTAGCCAACTAGTAATATATTGGAGTTTGGAAGGAATAAAGAAAGAATATATTTAAATTTTGCACCCAAGCAACAAAGAATTTCAAGTCACCTTAAGGGACAAAAACATTCTCAAGACAACACTTGGGACCACAAGGCAGAACTTAAGAGGAGTTAGTTTAACAAAGAATGCAACTGGAATCTTCTATAATAATAAATATCATAATAAAGGAGTTAATAGTTTTGGACGGTGACATACAAAAGGAATTATACTAGTCACAAACAAAACATATGCTCACTTCCAGCAGCTCTTTAATAAAATATTTAGGTTACATTGCTATTTCAAGGATCACACTGTCCCTGAAAGAATCACATTCGTACACATCCAAAAACCCATAGGTTAGTATGTCTTATGTTTTACTTTAGTTTAAAACAGTAATCTGGAAAAAGACTTTGGGTTTTCATTTTGCAAGAAAATAACACACAAAGCAAATGAGGAAATTAACTCCACCCTGCCTTTTTAAAGATAATATGGTAGGTAAATAAAAATTTTGATAGAGATTTTCTTAAACACTTTAATAAACAATACAAGATTTCCTTAAAAGAAAAACAGCTAAATAAGTGGTGTATGGGTGTACATGCAAAACCCAAGGAAAAATATTTATAAAACTAAAACCAAGAATTGTTCACAAGTCCTACAGCAATCAAATTACTTGGTCTGTCTACCTTTCCAAGTATTTAAAAACTGTCATCTAACATAACACAAAGCTGTCTCCATTTTTCAAATGGTTAAGGTAAATTATTCTGATATTTACACCATCACATATTTCCTACTACTATAAACAATGCATGAAAGCTTAGCAAACTTCACTTCATGCCTGGAAATGAAAATCGTCAAATGGCAAACCCCATCTTGCATAACTTTAGCCTTTACTCTAACTACCACACAGGTTTTCTTTGGTTCTTCCAAAAAGGCCAGTTCGTTCCCTCCTTAGGGTACAGTCCTCCTTCAGTATCTGTGGGGGGATTGGTTCCAGGACCACTCATGGACACCGAAATCCGCAAATCTCCGGTCCGTTATATAAAATGACATGGTACAGTCGGCCTTCCTTATCCCCAGATACAAAATCTGTGGATACAGAGGGCTAACTACATGTACATAGCCTTTCTCCCAAATCTTGATGGAGCTAAATAACTCTTCAGCATCCATCAGATCTCTGCTCAATTTTACTTCCCCAATGAAGCCTTCCCTGCTTGCTCATTCTCAGGTGGGTTGCTGCCTCTCTCATAACACACTGTTCTTTTCCTCACACCAGTTGTCAACTTAGTGTGTTTCTTTGTTTAATCTGTCTTCCCCAACACAGGATAAGTGTCATAAGGGAAATATATCCATTTCATCTGCCAAGAGCAACACATATGTTAGGGGCTTAGTAAATATTTATTAACTGAAAATGAATGAATCAACGATGACTGAGTAAATGAGCAAAATAAAGTAAGTCAGAGAATCATGAATAAATACTACTATAATGCTCATTAAAACAATTTTTAAGGGCTTCCCTGGTGGCGCAGTGGTTGCGAGTCCGCCTGCCGACGCAGGGGACACGGGTTCGTGCCCCGGTCCGGGAAGATCCCACAGGCCGCGGAGCGGCTGGGCCCGTGAGCCATGGCCGCTGAGCCTGCGCGTCCGGAGACTGTGCTCCGCAATGGGAGAGGCCACAACAGTAAGAGGCCCACATACCGCCAAAAAAAAAAAAAAAAAAGTTTTTAAAGTGGAGACACTTTGAAAATAACTGAGATACTCCTCTAAGAATTTCTCACAGAATATCATATAATACAACTGTCAAGTATAGTAATTTCTTCTATAAGGAATACTGTCAAATTTCAGAGTGCCTTCTAGAAAGTCAAGTTGAATCGTAAGACAATTCAAAGTGGAAAACAGAGAAAAAACTCCTCAAAAATAAAAACCCCGACTAAACAAAATCATTTTCACACACAAAAAGATTCAATATCACACATGATACAAAAGAAATAATAAATGTGGAATGAATGAATACATGCCTAATATTCCTACAGCTATTTTCTTCACAGTTTTTAGTGTAGACCAAAAAAACGTGAATTTACATAACGACACTTCAATTATCCTTCTTATGAAATTTAGATAGAAGTTAGGATGTAGAATTTTTGCCAGTGTGTTTGCTTCTGTGGACCTAGAAGCAGTTTAGAATGTCAGGAACAAAGAATCTTCAATTTAAAGCATTCACAAGCACCAATAAAAATAGCTTACAAATCTCATAGAAATGCATACTTTTTTCCTAATTAATTCACCATACTGACTCATTTGGGGGGCTTTTTTCATAAAAAAAAAAGAAAAGAAAAATCGAAAGGTGTAGAGTTGGTGGGGTGGGATGAACTGTGCTCCCGGTGGAAGCAGAGGAGCCCAGGGGGAACCATGGTAGTTCTCATGGTAGTGGGAACCAGTACAGTGGTAGCAGCTGGACTGACCATTGCTGCTGCAGGATTTGCAGGCTGTTACGCTTTGCAAGCCGTGAAGCATATGGAGCCTCAAGTAAAACAAGTTTTTCAAAGTCTACCAAAATCTGCCTTCAGTGGTGTCTATTACAGAGGTGGGTTTGAACCCAAAATGACAAAACGGGAAGCAGCATTAATACTAGGTGTAAGCCCTACTGCCAATAAGGGAAAAATAAGAGATGCTCATCAATGAATTATGCTTTTAAATCACCCAGACAAGGGAGGATCTCCTTATATAGCAGCCAAAATCAATGAAGCTAAAGATTTACTAGAAGGTCAAGCTAAAAAATGAAGTAAATGTATGATGAATTTTAAGTTCTTATTCATTTATGTATATGAGTACCAGCTTTTTATAATAAAATGCCTCAAAGCTTAAAAAAAAAAAAAGAAAAAAGAAAAAAAAATCACTTAGTTGTATATGAACTCAGGAGCCATCACTTGGGAGACCTCAGCTCAGTGGGAAAGTAACACAGACAGCACACCAGAGATGGACTGGTAAGGTGGCTTCTGAAGTAAACCCAATCTGTCTCTGAAATGTTCAATTTCCCAAACTAACAAATTTCTTTCTTCTTTCCTCTTCCTTTTTCTCTTCTTCCATGATTTACTGATTTAATACTATATATGAGAGCCTTATATATGGTACACACTCAATAACTTAATATTATAAAAGCCTGAAAGATTGGAGATGCAGAAAAGCATCACTTGCAAGCTGGTAGAGACAGATAAAACAGGGCAGGGGTGATTCCAGGGTCAGTCTAGGAACAGAATCCAGCAGCTGCCTGCCTTTTAAGCCCCCACTCCAAATGACCTAAAAGAAGAATATGAGTGATAAAAGATCTGTTAGAAGGTAAAATAGTCATGTGGGAAAATAGCTTTTATGATGTAAGCTGAACTGAAAGCTGACCCAATATAGACATGTTACAGAGAAAAATTATTCTAATTTTTTTTTATAATTTGTAATAGTGGTGGTGGATGGAAAAGTCAAGGTTTTGCAATCAGACAGACCTAGTTTGAGTCTAAATTTTGCCACTTATTAGCTGAATGACCTTGATTAAGTTCTTTAAATTCTCTGAATCTTAATTTTCACATCTGTAAAAATAAGAATAACAACTGGGCTTCCCTGGTGGCGCAGTGGTTGAGCGTCCGCCTGCCGATGCAGGGGACACAGGTTCGTGCCCTGGTCCGGGAACATCCCGCATGCCACGGAGTGGCTAGGCCCGTGAGCCATGGCCGCTGAGCCTGCGTGTCCGGAGCCTGTGCTCCGCAACAGGAGAGGCCACAACAGTGAGAGGCCCGCGTGCCGCAAAAGAAAAAAGAATAACTACCTTTCAGAATTATTCTGAAAATTAAGTGGGAATGCGTGTAATACTTGCCATAATTGCAATAATTGTAGCTTTCATCATCAGAGTGGAGGAGGAGTAGAGAAGATCAAGACGTACCCCCCAACCTAGCTGAAGAAGATGAATCAGGCTTGTTGTCATTACGTCCAAAGCAGCAGCAACCCTTCCAGGGCCTCTGCCTCAGAACATCTTCCTCATACGCAAATTTGGACTCATTCCAGGTCTCTGCCAATTGGAACGAGAATGACTGGCTCAAATCCCCATTAAATTCAACACTATCCTGTAGCCAGTTTGCTATTCAAGCTACAGCTGTGACTAAATACTACCTACTGTCCCTGAAACCACCCCCTTCATTTATTTGCCTTACACAAATAGACTTTATTATGTACAGCATTCAGTATGATCAGACCCTGAAGCCAATATTCAATATCCTAGACACTAATTTCAACAAGGCCTAATTTATGCAAATTAAACACTGTACCACTTTCCACTGTTAATTTTCACAGACTTAATACAATTAGAATATAAGGTTCTGACACTTAATGACAAGACAAATCATGCAAGAATTATGAACACCTTCTTTGTTAAATCTACCGTATTTATCAAAATATGGAAAACAAAAATAACATTCTCTTAAGGCAAGGGTTCTAAAATTAGGTCTAGGTGATTGTAACTGAAAACAGACAATTCATAATGCAACCTATCAACCCGTTAAGACCAACTCTTTTTGTAATTTTTCCCTCTGATGACCCTCTATGAAATTCAGAAAACTTAATCTCCCACATTTTCAACTGCTTATTTTTTACTGCCAACTCCCATCAATTTGGCAAGTAGATGAGAGCAGTAATCACTGGAGAAAATGTAGGAGGAAAAAAATGAGCCAAATCAACTGATTTTGTTTCGATAGTCTATTTAATCTGCACAATGAGTCAGCCCACGTGTTCCTACTAAATGTAATTAAGTGTATTTTGTAATTTTTGCTTTAAAAAAAGAGGTCTTGTGTATAATAAAACACCTTGTGTCCTTAAATAACAGTGGTAGAAATAGTTGCTAAGGTGATAGTTTGGGATTAGCATCTTATTTTCACAATAATGAATGTTTTGACTTCGACTATGAATAGATTTCCTTATCAGTACAATCAAAATTCAATTTGAATAAAGTTTTGGTAGTGGCTTTTAAGGAGACAAAGTACATCAATAATATATAATGTTTCCTTAAGGATACACAGTTACTGCTATGTTTCCATTTCTTCTAGTCAAAAATCAATGTCACACTAGGCCATAATGAATGGCTGCTTGCCAGCTGCACTTAACTGACTGAAACTCATCATTCCTTTAAAATCTATTCTTCTAGCAAGAGTAATTTAATAACTTGACTTAAGTTTGTGATTTGATTCAGACATATAATCTAACCATGGTATGGAAAGTAAGGGAAAAAGGCTGTCTTGATTAGTATTACAGATGTTTACAACATAGCCAATTTTTAAAGGAAGGACAGAAACTACAGTCATTTATTAGATACAGATTCACACCTGTTGTCTGTCATGTTTCAAACCCCTAGGTGTGAGATTTAGTCAAGGCAAATGAAAATGAAGAAGGACCAGCTGCAAAACATGATTTTGTTCTCATACAGTAATTAAAAGGAAAAACTGCACAACGTGTTGTATCTATGACAATCCCATTTTTTCATGTCAAGGACAGTTCCATTTTCTTTTAACAGATTTGTGTTGCTGTCAAGTCTGTTATAAAGGCTAGTACTCACAAGTCTAAGCTATGGACCTACTTTATAGTTTTGGTAGTCTCTCCAATTAGCTTTGCCAAATTTCTTTCTAAAGCATGCTAGTGGCGTGTCAGAAAAAGTAAACATCATCATTCCCATTCCAACCCCCACTCCTAAGTCTCTGCCACAATGAACTGTTTATCAACAGCACATTAGACATCAGACCTTATACTTTATGAACACTAAATGCTTTTAAAAGGTAAACCATAGAGCACCTAAAACACATGTGGTACAATAGTAACAGCACATCAGCACAGGTCAACCCTACAGTGTTATGTGCACATTCTTGCTCGAAACACCTTAAGGTAACAATACCTTATGTTTTTATGTTTGAATTAGACAAACATTTAATTCACATTTGCATCTAATTTTTTTTTTTTTTTTTTTTTTTTTGCGGTACGCAGGCCTCTCACTGTCGTGGCCTCTCCCGTTGCGGAGCACAGGCTCCGGACGCGCAGGTCCAGCGGCCACGGCCCATGGGCCCAGACGCTCCGCGGCATGCGGGAACCCCCCAGACCAGGGCACAAACCCGCGACCCCTGCATCGGCAGGCGGACTCTCAACTACTGCGCCACCAGGGAAGCCCTGCATCTTATTTTCTAAAACTATTAATTTAATATGCTTTTGAATATTATGAATAAGAGTGTATTCATCTAAAACATGTTAATATACTCCAAGTCACCATGGGTGTGCCTCATTTGAGGAAAATAACAATTCTAATTTATAAACAGATCTTTCCAAAAAAAAAAAAAGGTCGCTTTAAACACATTCACCACTGTTTTCAATCATGTATCAAATTGAAAATATGATCTGCTTTGTCAAAACTTTATCTCTATTGGAGACAGTGAGTAGAAAGGAAGGGTGAAATACATAAGCTTTGGAGCTAGATAGACAGAGATGTAAATACTCGCTCTACAACTTACTAGCTGTGTGATTTGAGGGTAAGTCACTTAACAGTTCTAAATGTTAATTTTTTCACCTGTAAAAAAGGAGATAATATTTACTTCAAGTTAAATAACACACGTAAAGTGTCTAGCAAGAAAAAAACAATGTATAAGAAAATTAATGCCAACTTAGCCTACTTACATGAAATGATTGTTACTGACAGTATAACTGACCACAGTAGCATTTATGAATCAAGGAAGCAAAGTGCTACTTATTATGGCATTTATAGTTAAGGACCAAGGTCTAAGCAAATGTATGCTCAGTTTTCACTTTTATCTTTATATGTAAGTACAAAGTACATGCCATATGCACACACATACATACATACACAAATATATGTTTTCCACCAAGGAGGAAACTACCAGATTTTCTATGTCTCCAGATGATTTATGCACCAAATAACTTGAAGCACTTTAATGGACACTTTAATAAATACACCTTAATGGACAAAAAAAAAAAAATTTTTTTTTTTTTTTACAGTCAATGAAAGGAGGTGCTTACAGGTATTGCTTAGGTATTTGAAGCCTGTAGCAAAAAACATATTGTTAAATTTCAAAATGTCCTAACATTGTATATGGAAAATATGATTCACCTAACCCTTAACCAATCTATGAAACAGGTTTTCTTTCCAGATCATGAAGAAGTATTCACTGAAAGGGCTGTGCATTGTAGAACTATTTTGGTGTTTTTTTGTTTGTTTGTTTGTTTTTTAAGTGGAGGCTAAAATGAAAAGAATAATTCAGAAAATAGAATATTTATTTCCCTTACCATAAACTTTTGCTGAATACACTAGGGAATTAGAGACAGCAAAAGAGAGCAGGATGAGGACAGGTGTATGTTGCTCAGCTATCACTCAGATCATCAATAAATCAATCCCTTTGAGATTTTGATTTTAACATACAGCTGAAGTATATCAGCTAGGAAAGAATCCAATCTCTTCCAAGATTATTTATAACAAAGCACTCCTAACTGAAGTCCAATTTGTTTGTGGAATTGCAGTCATTCTGATTCAACTAAACAATAAATGAAGCTGCCTTTAATAGCTCCAACTCTCGAGCATAAAAGAAAACAAAAGGGAACTGCATGACAACAATACTTCACAACCCAGGGGCCCAGATGATTTTCATTTCCAAGCAGTTACTGAAGTGGAGAAAAAAATCTAACAGGCCACAGAGAACAATTCATTCACCTGAACTGCCCGTGCATCAGCTGTATTTCACATAGTGAGCCATTCATGTTATGCAAATGAGCTAGCTGGGGCGTTTTTTGTTTTTTTTTTAACCATTTCTCTTAGTTCTGAAAGCCTCGTGCATCACCAAATTTCCAGACATGTCAGATGACCACTCTAAATGCTCCTCCAACTCAACCAAAGCCAAAAGCACAGCTAGACCATGACTACTGATTGAAGGAGAGCAAATTTGGGAGGCTAGGAACAGGAACATGCTAGAATTTTTCCAAAAAGCAAAGAGAAGTAAACGTATAAATATTCCTCAATGAATTAAGTTTGGGTTCTGACATACTATTATCTTCCATAATGATTCAATTATTTAGAAACAACCTATCATCCTGTCTTCCATAACCATTTCTTATTTTGTTATATTTAGTAAGCTGTATTTTACTAGGGAAGAGGACTGTATGATATTTTTTTGTCCTATAACAAATCTTTTTGTGCACTTTTCTTCTGACTCAAGTGTCTAAAGGTGAAAAATACTGTTACCGAAAAACCTGCCTTATTCTTTTTATGCCAAGTAAACAGCAGTTCACTTCAGAAGAAACAGCATTTTTTAAGCTTGATGTTGCCTTGTTCACTTGCCATTCAATCATTCCAGAAATATTTATTATGCTGAATATGAAATATATATTTATTAATATGTTGAATTATGAAATACTTATGCTGAAAGTGTTCACCATCACTAGTAATTCTCCACCTAAATCTCTTATAGAATTAAAAGCTGCAATATAACTGAAGCAAATTGTCAGGAACAAACACTGCACTAGCAAATTCTCAAGTTGTTAAGGTTGATATTCTTGCATGGAGAGGAGTCATTTCAACAACAGATCTTAAAGTCCTTCCTGTATTGGGCTATAATCCTATATGACAGGGAGCTTACATCCATTACAGAAGTAAAATTTTCAACTTTAGAGAAGTAAAAGACTTAACTCCGTACATCTGCTTCTTGTTACTAAAAATTTACAAACTGCTTCTAAAGATAAAAGCTGTCCATTTGGGGGAACAGTACTATTTCTATTGAACTTCCATCTTACATCTAAAAACATAATGCCACTCTGTCACTGCTTTCTTCATGTGTCTTATTCCCTAATACCAGATCTGCTCTGAAGGCCCACCTAGTATACTCTCTTCTAACAAAACACCTCATATCTGTGAAAGCTATGACAAGAACAGAAAAGAGAAACAGAATTTGCTTTAACAAAAGAAGAAGAAAACATATCTCAGAATCTTACCAATAATCACTGTTTTTTTTTTAATTTATTATTTTATTTTATTTTTGGCTGCATTGAGTCTTCGTTGCTGCACACGGGCTTTCTCTAGTTGCAGCAAGTGGGGCTACTCTTTGTTGTGGTGTGTGGGCTTCTCATTGCGGTGGCTTCTCTCATTGCAGAGCATGGGCTCTAGGCACGCAAGCTTCAGTAGTTGTGGCACACAGGCTCAGTAGTTGTGGCTCGCGGGCTCTAGGGCACAGACTCAGTAGTTGTGGTGCACAGGCTTAGTTGCTCCGTGGCATGTGGGGTCTTCCTGGACCAGAGCTCGAACCCGTGTCCCCTGCATTGGCAGGCGGACTCTTAACCACTGTGCCACCAGGGAAGCCCTCATCGCTTCTTAAAGTAGGTCATTCAAGAGTATGAAGAATGATCTTCCTCTCTATCTCAAACTCACATGAAGGATTCTCTCCCTCAGGAATGGGTTCAAATGAAGCAATGGTTATTCATCTGGTGGTAGGGATGACCATATATCACGTAAAAGGTAAGCATCATCAACCAACAAGAGAAAGTCAAAGAGTGTGCGTGTGTGTGTGCATGCACATGCACACACCCGCATTGATGAATGGGTATGGGGCCATTAGAAATATGCCAATGAAAAAAATTCTCAATTGAGCAGTATCAACTCAGACTTGGCAAACAGATTACAGAGATACGAAAGTATTATGACAGATGAGCAAGCTCCCTAAATATTGTCACAAGGGTATTTTAAATAGCTGTTACAAGATTTGAGAAGATAAAGGTTAGTGGACATTGCCATTGGAAAAGGGATAAAGGACAGGGAATAACTTGTGATGGAGGGCAGGAAAGGAAACGAATACCAGCCTCTAAAGAATAATACGTGGCTCCAACACTGCATTAGGCTCGAGCCAACACTAAATTGGGCATTTTGAACATTTGAATTAAAATTATATTTCTGAGAACCCGTGAAGAGTCTATTTAAAATTAGTAATACTGGCACAATATGAAGATAATTATTCAGAGATATCTTTTGATATTGTTTCAGATTTATGAACTTGTTTTTTCCAAGTCCCAATCGTTAGAAAATTGTGTTTTCTATTATTATTCTAAAACCTTAGAGTCTCGCTGGAAATATATTTAAAGAGTTACTAGTTTCTAAGATCGACAATATCATTATTTACAAGAACGACGATTTAGTTTGAGTCTATATAAAATGTTTTCTAAAGTAAAAATGATATGATGAGCATTAAAAAATTTCACAAATTTTACTAATGTTGCCTAGGCTTCCTCTAATTTCTACAAATGTTTCCAACTTTATTGTAAGTGGAAAATATGGTAAGAAAGAGAATATGGAAGATAAAAGACATTGTAATCCAATAAAATTCTTTGTGATAAAAGGTCTCGCCTAGAGTATTTACAGGAAGCAAGAAGAGGAAGAGGAGGGGTAGGGGAGGAGGTGGGGGGATGCAGTGGGACATGGTTGGGGGAGGTCTATCGTTCCTCCACTAAAATGAAACCCTTCCCCAAATGTAAACTACCTAAAGGTCAATGCCAAGAGGGAACTATGACTCATAAATGACACGAGAAAAACTTAAGAATCATTTACTAAATGAATATTCACCTGCAGTGAGTTGGGTATAGAGTGCAACAAAGATGGCGCCTGTCAGGTCTCAACGCGCCCTCAGCCAGGCATGGTGGGCAAGCTAAGAAGAGCGAGTGTGAGGAAGGCTGTCCAGGGAGGAGGAGGACAATGTGAAGCCAGATGAACGAGGGTGGGCGAGTGCTCCAGACATCAGAACACGCAAGGCTCAGAGGTAAGAAGCTAGATGTGATTCTGCTTGGCTGTGGGGACTGCCAGAAAATAAAGCCCTTTACAGAAAGGCAAAGCCAAGGTCATGAAAAGCAACATCAATGATATGTGGAAGGAACCCCTCCAAGAGCTTTTTGTCAGGGGAATCTAAAGATTGTGTTTCAGCAAAATCATACAAACTAATTGGGGTCAAAGTTAGTTACCAAAGAATCACAAAATATGTATCAACTTGTATTAAGGCTCTCAAAACCTGCTACAAACAACTTTATCTAAAGTCAGACAAGTATTTAGGCCAAAGCTCATGAAGTCAAATGCTTTCAAAAGCCAGGCAAGTAATATAAGCAAGTGAACAGGCCCAGTGGTGCCCTTAGTGAACTCAGGAGGACTTGCGATGATAACTCAGCCCCCAAAACCACTGCCAGGCAGAGTTTTAGGTGTAGCATGCCCTGATATAACGTTTAAAGAAAACCAGAAATCAAGACTCTTAGGTGAAATACATTAATTTTTAAACACCACCAACTAAATCAATGTTTCTCAAAATGCTAAAGTACCACACGAAAATATTTGCAGAAATTATGTAACTCCACAGATAGCAAGATCATTTAGAACAAATTCATTAAGACACAGAGTACAGGTATCAAGTTATCTCAGATTTGAGCTAAACATTTTTTCCCCAAATACCTTCATTGGAAGAGATTTCTGAGTGAAAAATTTTGCTTTGGTGGCTATTAATGGCAGAGAAAAGTAAGTTAACCTGTTCTCATTTGGGCAGAAATCTGTTTGCCTTTGTTTGGTTTGAATTTTCTCATCTCAAAGTAAAGTGGATGGTCCTAAGCATTCCGGAATGATCCTAAAAGCCTTTGAATATATGCAAATCTGCAAAGAGGAAAGCTTAAAAATATAGACCATAGCCATTATGGAACATTTTTTAATTCACCTATCAATCTCTGATGTGGTAAACAGAAATGAACAAAAGGATGCTATTTCATGGATGACACTCTGAAATGGGACATTTCACTGCCCAGTACTGTACTCACAGTACTACTTCAATCCTCATGGTGGAATGTCAGTATACCTAATACTAGTTTATTGGATAACTGATGAGCCCAATGTGTTAACATTTTATAGACAAAAAAAAAAAAAAAAAAGAAAAGAAAAATCAAGCTACATACAAATGCTTATCTAGTCTGTATATTTTGTTTCTGGAAAATAATCTTCAGCTCTTATCAATGCTAATTTACATAGTAAACATATGCAACTCTCAAATGAAATTCAAGTAATATGATATAAAAATTTTAATTATCCACAATCTCATACCCAGATATAAACACTTCCTATTTTTAATCTATATTCCAAACTAATACATCAAGTAATTCTAGACTGATGAAAACTTCTACTTATGTAAGCAATTCCACCTGCACTCCAACAACCCCTACTATTATAATCACTAATATCAGTGCATATTTTTCCATTTCCTCACATTTTTATTTTTAAAAACCCCCAAAATAATAACTGGATAGATTTATTTTGTAATATATGTCTACTAATGGGAACAATGGGATTCTTCACTGGGAATTAATATTTTGCCTAACTGGGAATCAAAGTTTGTTTTCCTTATAATCATAGTTGACTGCAAATGTAGCAATCAAGTACCCCAGTATTTACCCAAAGTAATAAAAACTTATGTCCACACAAAAGCCTGCATGCAGATGTTTACAAGAGCTTTATGCATAATTGCCAAAACTTGGAAGCAACTAAGATATCCTTCAGTAGGTGAATGAATAAACATACTGTGGTACATTCAAACAATGGAATATTATTCAGCACCAAAAGACGTGAAGAAAACTTCAAAGCTTATTACCAATACATTTTTAAAGCATTTCTTCCCATAGTGATCAACATGGGTGCCAATACTGAGAGACTATTTTCTCTTCCAAAAGTACTGCAAATATCATAATTAAAGAAAATAATTCAACCACAAATTGAATACCATATTTTCCATGAGGCTAGAATGTGTTCTGACATATTACAAGTGCAATGTTGAGAGATACAATTTTAAACACAGTGTTTGAAAATTTCAGAGTATAAAATTAGTGGAACAGAGGAATGGTGGAAAGGAAGGTGTAGATCATTCATTTTACAAAAAAATTCTCCACTTAAAATGACTCATTATGAGATATCTTTATAGAGCACCTTCTAATAATAATAATAAATAATAACATTATTTATTTATTTATTTTTGGCTACATTGGGTCTTCATTGCTGCACGTGGGCTTTCTCTAGTTGCGGAGAGCGGGGGCTACTCTTCATTGCAATGCACAGGCTTCTCATTGCAGTGGCTTCTCTTGATGCGGAACAAAGGTTCTAGATGCACAGGCTTCAGTAGTTGTGGCATACGGGCTCAGTAGTTGTGGTGCACGGGCTTAGTTGCTCCGTGGCATGTGGGATCTTCCCGGACCAGGGATCAAACCTGTGACCCCTGCATTGGCAGGCAGATTCTTAACCACTGTGCTGACAGGGAAGTCCAATAATATTATTATAGTGTATAATTAACAAAAAATTTCACATGTATGTCAACTTTACCCTAATAAAACCCTGGGGGTTACGAATTACGAATATAAGTTTACAAGTGAAGAAAAAATCAGCCTCAAGAAAGGTAAGCACTATGCCCAGGATCTAAAAAATAAAGGAGCCACAGATAGATGAGCCAGGATTTGAAATGAAGTCTACTAATTCCAAAGCTCATGCTCTGGTTAACATGAGCATTTCTAGAACAATCAGAGTACAGAGAGCATCTGTAGTAATCATTGCCCAAACCAAAAGTTTTAACTAAACATTAAAATTCTTTTCAAGAAAAGGTTATCTATCTATATGCTGTTTCTAACCAGAAAATAACTCCCACATACTAGCTTTATCTGCTTTCTATTATTCAAAGCCACTATTACCAAGGAATGTTTCTGGAAACAATAAATGCTTTTGATGTTTTTCTTGTATTTTTTAGAGATATTCAATAGCTCTAACAGTCTAAAGCCTCGTCAATGAAAAGAATAAACCATGAAAAATTTTCTCTCTGAAAGGAAACTAAAGCATGCAGAGATTAAACAACACTGCATGTTGTTTCTTTGGAAAAGTGAGATTGTTTTTACTTAAAAGAGTTAGTTGCTTGATTTAGATAATATTCTAGCAAGCACATAAAAAAATAGCTTCTGCTCTTCCTGTTTTAAAGTATTATGCTAATTAAGTTTTTGAATACAAAAACATCTATTTACCAAAGTTACAGAATAACAAAATGGCATTTATCAAACTTCATTTTGCCTTTAAACCAAACATCTCCAACTGATGCACAAATAAACTATAGTAATTTTTGAATTTGTAAAATAATGTTTGAATCTAATCAATATTCTCTAAAAATACCATACTTTCACAATTGTGCAGAATTCAGATGTAGAAATAAGATAACATTCCTAACACTAAAGTGGTTACAAGTGTGATGTTAGGGACACATTTTGGTTCATTGTATAAGATGCTACATGTTATTTCTTCTTCTAATTCAGTTTGGAAGCCAACGCCAAATGAATAAGATGTATCAAGGAAACCTCCCATTGAAGGAGGATTAAGACAAAATGCACTTCACTTTTACAAATAAGCAGTTTCACTTTTAAAAGATACTTGCAGCTTCTCATTATCACACAGATGTTCACTTTATGTCCATTGTTCACAGAGGACTAGGCTGCCTAGAGTGAAAAGTTTTTTAATTTGAGTAAAAGTGTAAGGTGTTTTTCCGTATCTGTCACGGGAAACTCATAAAACTGAGCGCCCCTCAAGTGGTGCAAAATGGCCCTTCAATAATTCAGCTCTCTGCCCTGAATTGCCCAAATTATCATACACTGAATTCACACCCTCTGAGAAAGAAGTTTTCAAAATACCTGAATTGTAATGCCTCTAAAAGACGGAAAACACAAGGGCAAGAAGCAGTTTCAGATACTTGACTAAAAAATATCTGGGTAGATCAACAACTCCAGAGATCTTTCTAAATATGACACGAGTCCATCATTTTAACTTAATCATCTTAAACTACCTGTAATTTATAAAAGTAGACTAGACTCACACAATTACATTCCAGACAAATACGAAAACAAGTTTTTCCTTCAAGGGATTTATTAGATCTTAATATAATCCAACTAGAAAGAAACAAATCATTCTCAGATTCTCTGATGAAAAAAACCAACCAAGACTTAATTTGGCTGGCAGTGTTTCATGTGGAACTTAGAATATTTCCCCCAAAAGATGCCATATCTCTTACTAAAAATGAGTAATATAAAATAGTCCATATTATATATTAATAAGGGTGGTTGTTCAGTTACCTTGTTTTAACTGAAAATTAATCCGAAGCCTGACATTCTGTAGGACAGATTGATTCAGGTCACCCGTTACAAAATTAAACATTTTCTGCTTTCACTGCATCTCATTAAACATGCTACTTCAAGTATAAATAACTCAGTGCTTTCATTTGCAGTTACCCATTTTGCTATTGTTTACAGCAACCTAATTTGGCACATAATAAATCAGGCAGCATTGGTTTCACATTACACTGAAGTATTAATTTTTAATATAATTGCATTCTTTCGTCCAACAAAAGCTAGTTCAGTGGGGATTTTACTCAAGTGATTCTTCAATTATTATACAAGGCAAATTCTTCTAAGACTTTGCACCTCTCATTGTCCTACTGATTCATTTCTCTATAAATTGAAAACTTGTTATGAGCTTATTTAAACTAACTTATTTGCTTAAACAACACAGTGAATGATTACACTGGTACAAAGTATATGCCCTATACATCTCTAAAACACCTTTTTCCAAAGGACATTTGAATCAATAACTAAACAAAGCATGTTTTCTTTTCCAGCACTATAACGTATTATTACTAAACCCCACAACTTTGCATGAAGGCTAATAAATAAATTGCTGGAACATCAATAAAATAATGATAAGAAGCATATAAGATGTGTTCCTATATGCTTCTTTCTATCACAAATTTGAATGAAGCAGGTATTTGGAGAAATGAATTGAAGATCAGTTAACCTGTCATTCCTCAAATGTGGGGTGATCACAAAGAAGTACAATGTACATACTTGAGAAGAAAAAAGGTGAATCGATTGAAAACAAGAAGGTCAAGGGTAAAATACAAATATTTGTTAACAAATGTTCACAAAACAGCATGAAGGCCTTCAATTAATCACTAAGCACCTTCTCATGTTTGTGTATCTTCTATGCAATGGCTCATATTAATAACAATCCCCTCTGAAATAATGGCTTTACGAATAAGAGTATATTTTTAAATTAACACGTTAAAATTCCATTTTTTAATACTTATATTTATGGTTACTAGCAGAAAATTGAGGAAGCAAAGTAATTGCTTACCTAAACTGTAACCTGAATTCTGCAATACTGAGATGAAGCTCTACTGGCCCCATGGCCAGTTCTCTACAGAGCAGAAACTAGTAGTAAGGTAGGTCATTTTTTGACTTGATCTAAAAAGACTGTGTTTAACTAAAGAAGCAAAAAAGACTTGATATTTTGGGGGAACACCTATAAGCCAAGTGAAGATCTATATTAATAATAATCTTTTCATAACAATACTTTTCTATACCTTATAAGTCTATTTCTCAAAACATTTTAATCATAATGGATTGCATTACTTAGAAATATTTATAAGAATTAGTTGTTTTTATGTGAAATACATGAGGAAGGGATTGTTTTCTCTAAAGAGCTATGCAATTGCAACAGATATTACAAATTACAGGAATATAAATTATGTTTTAAAAAATATAGTACAATATAGAAATTTTCAATTAACCCTATCAATAAGGTTTCCCTTGTGTATGAGTTTAATAAAAAACATACCAGCCTAAATTAGTGTATCAGTAGATAAAAATAGTAATTTAAAAATTATCATTTATTAATCTTTGATTTCAGCGTGAACACACATGGAGATGATAAAGTGCGGTGCTGGAAATGACAAATTTGGATACTTGGAATGAAGAATAAAGATTCTAAGAAGTCAAGAGTTGTGAATCTCAGTGGAAAATGTGCCCCCTAACACTTGACTCGTAGTATAATATAACAAGATCGTGGGTCAAAAAATTCCCATTAACTTCCTTAACTTGACCTATATAATAAAATGACAAGGATTTAATTGTGGCCAATTTTTCCAGAGCCTTTAAGGATGGGGTAAAGATGAGCAAGTCTCCTCCTCATTTACTTTGAAGTAAATGCACGGCATAATATTCCCTGTGCATTCACCAACTCCAGCAATGTCATTTCCCTCTCACTTGACCCTCGGAGGGGTACCTACTTAGTTGCTGCTCTCTGCGTATACTACCTTGTGTATACCATGAGATCTGATTAAGAAGATAGTCTTCTGTGTCTTGTGTAACCAAGTCAGAACTATTTTTTTAAAGCTACTACTTAATCTAAATGCCCTTTTATCTGTGGTTTAGAGCTTCACACAGTCAACACATTTTGGGGGCCTACTAGGTATCAAATTACCAAATGTCTTAGAGATACAAAATGAATAGAACTCAAGAAGCTTAAAGTCTAGTTAATAAGACATACATTTAAGGACAATTATTACGTAATGTATAAATGCTACAGCAGAGACAGGCACGGTTGCTATTGGAGAAGAACATTTAATCCAGACTAAGGGGACTAAGGTGAAACATTACAGGAAAGAGCCTTAGGCTAAGTCATCAAGGAACCAGTTATTCAGATGATTCAGATAGGCATTTCAGGCACAAAACTTCAGGAACAAAATGAGGGGGAAAGCACATGAGTGAAAGAAAGACTGCAATGAGGTTGGAGAGTTAAGCAGGGCCTTGGGTGTCATGCTAAGAAATATGGAATTTATTCTGAAGTTTATGGGGAGCCACTGAAGGATTTTAAACAGGAATACGATATGACCACAGAGCAGCTTTGCATTTTAGAAAGATCACGTTGGAAACAATATGCCAGAAACCTTTTAGGAGATGACGGCAGCAATCGATGTGAGAAATGATGAGGTCCTCAACCACAGTAGTGGTAGTAGGGAAGGAGAAACGGTAATCCATTCAACAAGCACAGAATGAGAACCCACTATTGTCAGGTCCTGTTCTAGGAACTAGGGATACAGCAATAAGCACAAACCTCAACCCTCATGGAACTTATTTTCTAATGGCACAAACGATCTATAAACGAGATGAATAAGTGAAATAATACTATTTTATACAGGAAGAAGTACAGAAGGGAAAAGGCTGGGAAAACAATGTATCTGGGAGTGGGGTTGAAATCTCACCAAGAAGGTCAGTACAGAGCTGAAGGAAGGTAAGCGGCAGGCTATGAGAATATCTGGGTCCAGAGCATTTCAGTAAGAGAGAAGATCAAGTGCAATGACCTATAGCAGGACTGTGCTTGCATGAGTAGGAGGAAAGAGTTGGGGGGTGGGATGGGAAGGGCTGGACGAAGGTAACAGAGAAGGCAGTTAGCTCTCTAAACCCTTTGCTACCTAGACTTCTGAATAAGCAGATGAATGATATTCACCCAGGAGGAAGAGACAATCTTTGAAATGCCTGTAGCCAGAGGTCCCTAGTTCAGGATTATCTATAGTAAATAGAACCTAAGATTTGTGAGATATGTCTCCTTGTATAGTGTTTTATCAGATATATATCATATCTGTATCATATACAGATACAACTCTCTAGAGGTTAAAATGGAGATGTTTCATAATTTCAATATTCCTTCTCTCTGGGGTAATCTCATGAACCCACTTGGATATCTCATCTATTCTAAGCCAGAGGATCAGGTCGAACGTGGGAAGGACCTTGAGAGTTTCCCTTGATATTCTGGACCTCTCTCTAGTTTGCCTAAGCCCTTTGATTGCCTGTATCCTTGACATCACTTAATAGAGTAACGCTGGGTAAGATTTCTTTTTTTTTTTTTTTTTTTAAACATCTTTATTGGGGTATAATTGCTTTACAATTGTGTGTTAGTTTCTGCTTTATAATAAAGTGAATCAGTTATACATATACATATGTTCCCATATGTCTTCCCTCTTGCGTCTCCCTCCCTCCCCCTCTCCCTATCCCACCCCTCCAGGCTGTCACAAAGCACCGAGCTAATATCCCTGTGCCTTGCGGCTGCTTCCCCCTAGCTATCTACCTTACTACGTTTGTTAGTGTGTATATGTCCATGACTCTCTCTCGCCCTGTCAAAGCTCACCCTTCCCCCTCCCCATATCCTCAAGTCCGTTCTCCAGTAGGTCTGCGTCTTTATTCCTGTCTTACCCCTAGGTTCTTCATGACATTTTTTTTCCCCTTAAATTCCATATATATGCGTTAGCATACGGTATTTGTCTTTTTCTTTCTGACTTACTTCACTCTGTATGACAGACTCTAGGTCTATCCATCTCATTACAAATAGCTCAATTTCATTTCTTTTTAAGGCTGAGTAATATTCCATTGTATATATGTGCCACATCTTCTTTATCCATTCATCCGATGATGGGCGCTTAGGTTGTTTCCATCTCCGGGCTATTGTAAATAGAGCTGCAATGAACATTTTGGTACATGACTCTTTTTGAATTATGGTTTTCTCAGGGTATATGCCCAGTAGTGGGATTGCTGGGTCATATGGTAATTCTATTTGTAGTTTTTTAAGGAACCTCCATACTGTTCTCCATAGTGGCTGAACCAATTCACATTCCCACCAGCAGTGCAAGAGTGTTCCCTTTTCTCCACACCCTCTCCAGCATTTATTGTTTCTAGATTTTTTGATGATGGCCATTCTGACTGGTGTGAGATGATATCTCATTGTAGTTTTGATTTGCATTTCTCTAATGATTAATGATGTTGAGCATTCTTTCATGTGTTTGTTGGCATTCTGTATATCTTCTTTGGAGAAATGTCTATTTAGGTCTTCTGCCCATTTTTGGATTGGGTTGTTTGTTTTTTTGTTATTGAGCTGCATGAGCTGCTTGTAAATTTTGGAGATTAATCCTTTGTCAGTTGCTTCATTTGCAAATATTTTCTCCCATTGTGAGGGTTGTCTTTTGGTCTTGATTATGGTTTCCTTTGCTGTGCAAAAGCTTTGAAGTTTCATTAGGTCCCATTTGTTTATTTTTGTTTTTATTTCCATTACTCTAGGAGGTGGGTCAGAAAGGATCTTGCTGTGATTTATGTCATAGAGTGTTCTGCCTATGTTTTCCTCTAAGAGTTTGATAGTTTCTGGCCTTACATTTAGCTCTTTAATCCATTTTGAGCTTATTTTTGTGTATGGTGTTAGGGAGTGATCTAATCTCATACTTTTACATGTACCTGTCCAGTTTTCCCAGCACCATTTATTGAAGAGGCTGTCCTTTCTCCACTGTACATTCCTGCCTCCTTTATCAAAGATAAGGTGACCATATGTGCGTGGGTTTATCGCTGGGCTTTCTATCCTGTTCCATTGATCTATCTTTCTGTTTTTGTGCCAGTACCATACTGTCTTGATTACTGTAGCTTTGTAGTATAGTCTGAAGTCAGGGAGCCTGATTCCTCCAGCTCCTTTTCTCGTTCTCAAGATTGCTTTGGCTATTCGGGGTCTTTTGTGTTTCCATACAAATTGTGAAATTTTTTGTTCTAGTTCTGTGAAAAATGCCAGTGGTAGTTTGATAGGGATTGCATTGAATCTGTAGATTGCTTTGGGTAGTAGAGTCATTTTCACAATGTTGATTCTTCCCATCCAAGAACATGGTATATCTCTCCATCTATTTGTATCATCTTTAATTTCTTTTATCAGTGTCTTATAATTTTCTGCATACAGGTCTTTCGTCTCCTTAGGTAGGTTTATTCCTAGATATTTTATTCTTTTTGTTGCAATGGTAAATGGAAGTGTTTTCTTGATTTCACTTTCAGATTTTTCATCATTAGTATATAGGAATGCCAGAGATTTCTGTGCATTAACTTTGTATCCTGCTACTTTACCAAATTCATTGATTAGCTCTAGTAGTTTTCTGGTAGCATCTTTAGGATTCTCTATGTATAGTATCATGTCATCTGCAAACAGTGACAGCTTTACTTCTTCTTTTCCGATTTGGATTCCTTTTATTTCCTTTTCTTCTCTGATTGCTGTGGCTAAAACTTCCAAAACTATGTTGAATAAGAGTGGTGAGAGTGGGCAACCTTGTCTTGTTCCTGATCTTAGTGGAAATGCTTTCAGTTTTTCACCATTGAGGATGATGTTTGCTGTGGGCTTGTCATATATGGCCTTTATTATGTTGAGGAAAGTTCCCTCTAGGCCTATTTTCTGCAGGGTTTTTAGCATAAATGGGTGTTGAATTTTGTCGAAAGCTTTCTCTGCATCTATTGAGATGATCATATGGTTTTTCTCCTTCAATTTGTTAATATGGTTTATCACATTGATAGATTTGCGTATATTGAAGAATCCTTGCATTCCTGGAATAAACCCCACTTGATCATGGTGTATGATCCTTTTAATGTGCTGTTGGATTCTGTTTGCTAGTATTTTGTTGAGGATTTTTGCATCTATGTTCATCAGTGATATTGGCCTGTAGTTTTCTTTCTTTGTGACATCCTTGTCTGGTTTTGGTATCAAGGTGATGGTGGCCTCGTAGAAGGAATTTGGGAGTGTTCCTCCCTCTGCTATATTTTGGAAGAGTTTGAGAAGGATAGGTGTTAGCTCTTCTCTAAACGTTTGATAGAATTCACCTGTGAAGCCATCTGGTCCTGGGCTTTTGTTTGTTGGAAGATTTTTAATCACAGTTTCAATTTCAGTGCTTGTGATTGGTCTGTTAATATTTTCTATTTCTTCCTGATTCAGTCTTGGCAGGTTGTGCATTTCTAAGAATTTGTCCATTTCTTCCAGATTGTCCATTTTATTGGCATAGAGTTGCTTGTAGTAATCTCTTATGATTTTTTTTATTTCTGCAGTGTCAGTTGTTACTTCTCCTTTTTCATTTCTAATTCTATTGATTTGAGTCTTCTCCCTTTTTTTCTTGATGAGTCTGGCTAGTGGTTTATCTATTTTGTTTATCTTCTCAAAGAACCAGCTTTTAGTTTTATTGATCTTTGCTATCGTTTCCTTCATTTCTTTTTCATTTATTTCTGATCTGATTTTTATGATTTCTTTCCTTCTGCTAGCTTTGGGGTTTTTTTGTTCTTCTTTCTCTAATTGCTTGAGGTGCAAGGTTAGGTTGTTTATTCGAGATGTTTCCTGCTTCTTAAGGTGGGCTTGTATTGCTATAAACTTCCCCCTTAGAACTGCTTTTGCTGCATCCCATAGGTTTTGGGTCGTTGTGTCTCCATTGTCATTTGTTTCTAGGTATTTTTTTATTTCCTCTTTGATTTCTTCAGTGATCACTTCATTATTAAGTAGTGTATTGTTTAGCTTCCATGTGTTTGTATTTTTTACAGATCTTTTCCTGTAATTGATATCTAGTCTCATGGCGTTGTGGTCAGAAAAGATACTTGATACAATTTCAATTTTCTTAAATTTACCAAGGCTTGATTTGTGACCCAAGATATGATCTATCCTGGAGAATGTTCCATGAGCACTTGAGAAAAATGTGTATTCTGTTGTTTTTGGATGGAGTGTCCTATAAATATCAATTAAGTCCATCTTGTTTAATGTATCATTTAAAGCTTGTGTTTCCTTATTTATTTTCATTTTGGATGATCTGTCCATTGGTGAAAGTGGGGTGTTAAAGTCCCCTACTATGAATGTGTTACTGTCAATCTCCCCTTTTATGGCTGTTAGTATTTGCCTTATGTATTGAGGTGCTCCTATGTTGGGTGCATAAATATTTACAATTGTTATATCTTCTTCTTGAATCGATCCCTTGATCATTATGTAGTGTCCTTCTTTGTCTCTTGTAATAGTCCTTATTTTAAAGTCTATTTTGTCTGATATGAGAATTGCTACTCCAGCTTTCTTTTGGTTTCCATTTGCATGGAATATCTTTTTCCATCCCCTTATTTTCAGTCTGTATGTGTCTCTAGGTCTGAAGTGGGTCTCTTGTAGACAGCATATATAAGGGTCTTGTTTTTGTATCCATTCAGCCAATCTGTGTCTTTTGGTGGGAGCATTTAGTCCATTTACATTTAAGGTAATTATCGATATGTATGTTCCTATTCCCATTTTCTATATTGTTTTGGGTTCGTTATTATAGGTCTTTTCCTTCTCTTGTGTTCCTTGTCTAGAGAAGTTCCTTTAGCATTTGCTGTAAAGCTGGTTTGGTGGTGCTAAACTCTCTCAGCTTTTGCTTGTCTGTAAAGGTTTTAATTTCTCCATCAAATCTGAATGAGATCCTTGCTGGGTAAAGTAGCCTTGGTTGCAGGTTTTTCTCCTTCATCACTTTCAGTATGTCCTGCCACTCCCTTCTGGCTTGTAGGGTTTCTGCTGAGAGATCAGCTGTTAACCTTATGGGGATTCCCTTGTGTGTTATTTGCTGTTTTTCCCTTGCTGCTTTTAATATGCTTTCTTTGTATTTAATTTTTGACAGTTTGATTAATATGTGTCTTGGCGTATTTCTCCTTGTATTTATCCTGTATGGGACTCTCTGTGCTTCCTGGACTTGATTAACTATTTCCTTTCCCATATTAGGGAAGTTTTCAACTATAATCTCTTCAAATATTTTCTCAGTCCCTTTCTTTTTCTCTTCTTCTTCTGGAACCCCTATAATTCGAATGTTGGTGCGTTTAATGTTGTCCCAGAGGTCTCTGAGACTGTCCTCAGTTCTTTTCATTCTTTTTTCTTTATTCTGCTCTGCAGTAGTTATTTCCACTATTTTATCTTCCAGGTCACTTATCCGTTCTTCTGCCTCAGTTATTCTGTTATTGATCCCATCTAGAGTACTTTTAATTTCATTTATTGCGTTGTTCATCATTGCTTGTTTCACCTTTATTTCTTCTAGGTCCTTGTTAACTGCTTCTTGCATTTTGTCCATTCTACTTCCAAGATTTCGGATCATCCTTACTATCATTATTCTGAATTCTTTTTCAGGTAGACTGCCTATTTCCTCTTCATTTGTTAGGTCTGGTGCATTTTTATCTTGCTCCTTCATCTGCTGTGTGTTTTTCTGTCTTCTCATTTTGCTTATCTTACTGTGTTTGGGGTCTCCTTTTTGCAGGCTGCACGTTCGTAGTTCCCGTTGTTTTTGATGTCTGTCTCCAGTGGCTAAGGTTGTTTCAGTGGGTTGTGTAGGCTTCCTGGTGGAGGGGACTAGTGCCTGTGTTGTGGTGGATGAGGCTGGATCTTGTCTCTCTAGTGGGCAGGTTCACGTCTGGTGGTGTGTTTTGGGGTGTCTGTGGCCTTATTATGATTTTAGGCAGCCTCTCTGCTAATGGGTGGGGTTGTGTTCCTGTTTTGCTAGTTGTTTGGCATAGGTTGTCTAGCACTGTGGCTTGCTGGTCGTTGAGTGAAGCTGGGTGCTGGTGTTAAGATGGAGGTCACTGGGAGATTTCCACCGTTTAATATTATGTGGAGCTGGGAGGTCTCTTGTTGACCAGTGTCCTGAAGTTGGCTCTCCTACCTCAGAGGCAGAGCCCTGACTCCTGGCTGGAGCACCAAGAGCCTTTCATCCACACGGCTTTTGGGAGGTCTGAGGTCTTCTGCCAGCCTTCAGTAGGTGTTCTGTAGGAGTTGTTCCACGTGTAGATGTATTTCTGGTGTATCCGTGGGGAGGAAGGCGATCTCCGCGTCTTACTCTTCCGCCATCTTCAAGGTCCCCCCCTGGGTAAGATTTCTGATTCACGTTTGTCTGATTTGACAGTCTAGTCCTATTTGTTTGCTCAGAGAGGAATAGCAGGGAAGCCAGTGTGCTGAACATTATGATTGGAAAGAGAGTCATAAAAAGGTGAGTTCAGAGTGGTAAATGTGGGGCTGAAATTATAGTGCCTAATAAGCCATTGTAAGGCCTTTCCCACTTACTGAGAGATAGGAAACCATTGAAGAATTTGGAGTGAAAACAATGACACAGTAATTGTGACTTGTGTTTTGAGAAAAGAATGGGGTGCCAAGGGCAAAAACAGGGACACCTGTTATTATAATAAGTAGGTGAAAGATGATGGTGGCTTGGAGAGGTAGAGGTAGTGGAAAATATTTATATTCTGGGTATATTTTGAAGATACAACCAACAAGATTTTCTGACAGATTAGGTGAGGAGTATAAGAAAAAGAGGAATTAAGCATAAACCCAAGTTTTCTAGCCTAAGAACCTGGAAGGATAAAATGGCCATTTACTGAGATGAGGAAGACTATGGGAGAAGCAGGTTTCACAGGAATGATCAGGAGTTCTGCCTTGGATTTTTTTTTTTTTCCCCCAGTATGCGGGCCTCTCACTGTTGTGGCCTCTCCCGTTGCGGAGCACAGGCTCCGGACACGCAGGCTCAGCGGCCATGGCTCACGGGCCCAGCCGCTCCGCGGCATGTGGGATCCTCCCGGACCGGGGGCACGAACCCGTGTCCCCTGCACCGGCAGGCGGACTCTCAACCACTGCGCCACCAGGAAAGCCCTGCCTTGGATATTTTGGACTTGGAATCTAATCAGACATCTAAATGGAGATGAAAGTGGACCACTGGATATATGAATCTGCAGTTCAGGCGAGAAGTCTAGAATAGACATACAAGTTTGGGCTTCATCAGCATTAGATGGTATTTAAAACCATGAGCCTGGATGAAATCACCAAGAGACAGTGTTGTTAGAAAAGAGGTCCAAGCACTGAGCACCGGGGGACTCCAGTAATTAGAGATCAGAAAGAGGAAGATGAACAGGAAAGAACAACTGAGGAGTGACTAGGGAAATAGGGGGGGACACCGGGAGAGTGTGGCTTCACTGGAAGCCAAGTGAAGAAAGTTATTTCGAGGAAGAAGGAATGCTCATCTGTGTCACCTCACCTTATAGTCAAGAAAAATGAGAATTAAGATTTGTCCATTGGATTTTAGCAACATGGAAATCACTAGTGACCTTAATAAGAAGAGATATTTAAAAGGTAGAACACACAGGTTTTTATCTAAAAATGATTCCTTAGGTTCTGGCTAGGGTGATTGGGTCGGTAATAGTATATTAACAGACGGACATAGTAAATACTGTCATGATTCTCCACACTCAGCTTCGAAGTTTAATAAAAATCCCTAACTGCATCTCTTACTAATAAAGTATTAACACTTAAAGTGAAATATCCACATATTAACACAGAAAACTTGAAAAAAGGAGTTGCAAAGGCTAATAATTCATTGCTTTTTACCTGTGTCTTCTTAAAATGAGACTTCTTAAACAGATCTCATTTTAAGAAGAATGGTGCTTATCGAAGAAGGGCAGAGTTAAGTCTATCATTAAAATTATGCAGGATTAAAAGGCCTCATTCACCTAAGAGAAGAGATCCAGATTTGGGTCTATTAGCTTGCCCAACAGTCTAATCCTTGAGGTAGGAAAGATGCTTCCAAATCATTTCTGCTGGAAACAGCAGATGGAGATTTTGTTTGTTTTGTTTTATATGTTCCCTCTTGGCAAGTACACTTCTGGAAAACTTGCCCAGAAGAAACTAATCCTCGAAGCAGGAATTTTTTTTTAGGTTTCTGCCCAAGAGGAATTTAGTTATGGATGGGAAATTTAGGGCTGGATACCAGCTGTAGCCATGAATTAATTACAAACCAGAAACCGAAACTGACAGACCAGAAGTTGACCAAGTAGTTACAGAGAAGATTAGCTAGTAAGGTTAGCATCCAGGGAAAATTCATGTGGCCAACAGGGAGGCTACCCCTCCACCCTACTGCCAGGACACTGTGTATAGAAGCAACTGTCCACCCACCCCCAGACTCCATCCACTAGTGAAGCAGCAGCTCCTAAGTCCTGGTAAATGTAGATCAGGTGGAGAAAATAATAAATCTCCCAGGGGCAAGTCTTTGGTACCCATAGCTGTGCAGCATGATACTCAAGGCAGGAACCAATGGGCGAGGACACAGATATCCCGAATTGACCCCATCAACTTCCAATCTTTTGTTATCTAAGTCTTTTATACAAATAAGTAAAAGGGTTAATTGTTTAAAGCAAGCTTGTTTACAGATCATTGGAAACAATTATTAACTTGATGAGCTTCAGAGAGCTGTGAGATAATCTAGCACTAACCTAAAGATATAGACAACATTTCTCAAATCCTGCTTATTTTAGCAGAAAACCATTTAAGGCAGAGTCATTTCCACATGGCTTAGCTGACAGCCTGCTTCCCACGTTAAGTTCACGGGAATTCATTCTCTCCAACTGTCCCTGAACATAGAACAGGCTATATTTCTGAAAGCCTCTTTCTGTTTAAAATATATTCTATTAAACATTTTTTTCTCCTATGTCTTGGCTACATTTTCATGAGCAGTGTATTTTCATGAGCAGCAGTGAATCCAGACTGCAATCTCAACTTTTTGTTGAGATTTCTGATTCTCAGTGGAAACTGATAAATATCATTCAACTTGATTCAACAAACCCTCATGGAGCAATTACTATGTACCAAGAGCTGTGCTAATGAAAAGCTGATTAAGAGACCAATTCTTACCCTAAAGGAAGGAACGGGAACTCTTTTTTTTTTTTGTGGGGGCGGGGTGGGGGGAAGATCGGAAGAAAACTGTCTGGAAAGGGACATAGTTTGAGGTGGACTGTGAAAGATGGTCAGAGTTTCAACTGGCAGAAGAGCATTCAATGAGCAAAATCAGAAAAGTGGCCTGTCTAAGCAGGAGGGAAGGTGGGCGGGAAGAGGAGATGCGGCCATGTCACAAAGGGCTTGAATCTCCTGGTGGCGAGGCTGTGCTTAAGGAGGAATCTCGGAAGACTTAAGAGGTGGGTGGGGGTGAGAGGACTCAGGTTTGATTTTTTCAGACTCAAGGCAGGATAATGGATGTCTTAGAATATGAGACAGAGAGAATGTGTGGTCAAGAAAAGATGCAATGGGAGCTTTCTGTTTCTATTCAGGGAAATGGGAAGAGAAATACAGACGTTGTACGCATTAAGGAGTAGACGCTACATGATGACTGAGGAAACGACTGGATACCCAGTCAGCGAGGTCTTCCCTGACCACCCTATTCAAAATTACAGCAGTCCACTCACACACACACAACCCCACTCCTCTTTTCCATTTTATCTTTTTTCGTGGCACTTACCACCATTTAACATACACAAATTTAAACATACTTTAAATCACATCTTACTCATTTAGTTTATTGTCCGTCTTCCTCAACCATAAAGTAAGGTTCATGAGGGCAAGGACTTTGATCTGTTTTGTTCACTCTACCACTGCAGGGATTTACTAAGTATTTGTTAAATTAATGAATACATGAATAAAGACCAAAATGACTGAAATCTGATGGTGTCATGAACAGAAAATTAATGGTTTTAATGGGGTGTCGGGGTTTTCTTTTCCAAGTCATGAGGCTATAGATGATTACGGCAGGATCAGCAGACCTGGGTTCTATCTCCAGCTCTGGCACTAAGGTGATGTGTCAGTTTAGACGAGTCATTTTTCCTCCATAAACTGTATTTCCCTCATCTGTAAAACCAAGGTTTAATTAAACTTACATATGCCTACTGTAGGAGTAAACGAAGTCCCAATTTAATTAGCCAAGGATATGGGACCTTCCTGCCAGATCTGTGAAACAGCCAAATTCTTGTCATGTCACTACCCTTTTTTACATTTGGTTAAAATAATTTACCCAGAAAGAACTTATGCTGCTATAGACATGTTTCCATTTAAAGGAATGTTTACAAACAGTAGCTTTCCTAGTTCTTGAATCACACTCAGTGTGGGGAAGGTCACAGCCTCTTCCAGATGGAGAAAGCAGAGCAGGGCCCAGGTGTCCTTGATCAATCTCTCTGCCCTAGCTTTCCAGTGTTCCAGAAAGCTTGTTTCTCCAAAGGCCACCCTTAACTGATTTAATACTCTGTTATCTGAGTGGTTTTGATAATGAGTTTGGTCCAAGGATCCCAATTACAAATTAATTTCCTCCCAACCTCCAAGATCCCTTTTAGTGTTAATATGCTATATTTCTATAAACTTTAATAGGACCTCACCCAATGGTAGAGCTGATAACCTTTCTTCCTTCTAAATACAAATTCACCATCAGAATACGTATGGTCCCACCAGATAGCAATTTCTTTAAGCATTGAAAAGAACTGTAGTGATTTGGAATGAGAGGAATTTTAAGTAGTTTGAATGGGTTATAAATATAACTGTAAAGTCCTTTGGAAACAAAGTTATTGAGATATATTCAATGCCATGATTTCAACACAGCCTAATGTGTTATTACTTAACATTCCTATCCCACTTGGTTAGCATTATGGTTCATGAGCTGTAGGGTAATGGGGGAAGTGTGCCATCTGCTTCACTGCTAGGAGCGCTGGTCTCCTGAGGTCACTAACGTGATTATAAACGTGGCCTTAAAGTAAACAGTGACTCCATGCCCTAAGAGGCCAGAAGCTCAGATGTTCTTCTTGCAATTCTCTCACTGATTTACCAGGGCAACTTCTCAGCAGGAGACTTAACCTTGAGCTATCTCTTTAACCTAATCTTTAACAGACTTGATAAGGGCAATATTCTTTTTTCCCTCTCAAGCTTTCAGATTAGACTACGTTTCTTCTATATACCATTCTCCAGGGATAGATATTACTTATCACCCACAAAGGTGTTGGCTGGGTTAATTAAAATATGATTCCAAGATAGACCACAAATTGAAAGGCTAAACAAGGATCATTCCCTCATGTCTATGAGTTCGTGAGCCATTGCATAAAAATAGTCTCAATTCATTCTTTCTATCGTTACAGAGTATCTACTTCAAAGAAGAATAAGGAAATGCCAGCCCATTCATGCCTGTATATTATCATATTTAAGTATGATAATTCAAGGAATTTTTAATTAGCACTAATTATTAATAATCCCAGCTTTACAAAAAGAGCAGAGGAAGCAGTCACTTATACACTAGCTTTAGAATTATAAGATCTCTGCCCCCAATTTTCTCAATCATCAACCCACCCCCAAAGACGTTTTAAATTTTGCCCTTAGAGATTTATTCCTTTGTGTTATATATTATTCCCCCCAGGTAGTCTCTTAAAAGCTGATATCCTTGGAAGATGTAAGATATTAGGATGCAATCAATCACTAACACTGTGTAAAGCCTCCCAGGCAGGAAGAACTCAAAAGTATTAGGTGTTTGGGAGCTGGCAGAGTTAGAAAAGGGAGGAAGCAGATCTAAGACAAACTTCACCTATTTCATGGTTTTGCCCAGGGCAGGCTTCCACTAATAGGTTTTAGCTTTGTGGTAGTAGCAATGGGAAAATACAGTGGTAACTTGCTGGTTTCAAAATTCAACCTCACCAAAAAAAGAAAAAAACAAACAAACAAAAAAACAGAAAATGGTAACTATACCCCTAGGGTAGAGATATGAATAAAACTTCAAATTTCTGTACAAACTGCTATCTTTGCTGGTCCTTGGTAACTTGGAAGCATCTGCAAATCTTGCCCATTCTTTATTGCTTCTAAAGTAGGTGCAGCAAGGCCCAGTGACCACATAAGGCACAAAAGCCAGGACCACAGAGGAAGAGAGGACTCCAGACTCAGGACCCCAGCATCAGCAGTGTGCTCCATCTACCTGCAAAGCTGCCAGTGTCTGCGATCATGCACCCAGGCATGATTTGATTACATGACAGGGCAGAGTTTGTGGAGATGAAGGAGGCTTTCAGGTAAAATTTATATCAAAAGCAGCATTTGTCCATATAAGAAACACCTTTACATGATTCATTTCCTTGTCAAAACAAATATCAACCTTTAAGCTTTTGTATTTTTACATTGTCTCATCATCCTAAAAAAAATACATAAACATTAAGAAATGCAATCTGGGGCTTCCCTGGTGGCGCAGTGGTTGAGAGTCCGCCTGCCGATGCAGGGGACACGGGTTCGTGCCCCGGTCTGGGAGGATGCCACATGCCACAGAGTAGCTGGGCCCGTGAGCCATGACCGCTGGGCCTGCGCGTCTGGAGCCTGTGCTCCCCAACGGGAGAGGCCACAACAGTGAGAGGCGCGCGTACCGCAAAGAAAAAAAAAAAAAAGAAATGCGATCTGTGTGTAAAAAAATCATTCCTAGGAGAAGACGGAACAAATGATGAGTTTTTTAAGCCAAATCAAGTACATATTATCTTGAAAAACATGCAGTTACACAAATAATTGTAAAATCATGTAGCAAATACAACAACTATATGTGTTTGACATATACTTTGGCCTCTCTCTTCTGAGAGTCCCTTATATCATCTTATAGTTGAAGAATAAAAAGACATATTTACTTAAAATGGTTGTTGTAAATAATTATCCTAAGTATCCTACAGTGAATTCTGTATTTTCTCCTCTATGTGTATGATGATGTTAGATACAAATTTTAAATTTCTCACAGTGTGTATTACAGTTTAAAAAAACTAACCAATGTTGACATCATGAAAGAAGAGGTAAATTATGGAATTCTATTATCAAAATATGGAATTATGTGTTTAAATCCAGTTAAGCCCCACTACCTCATCTGAAAGAAGACTTATAGAACACAAACCCACCACATAGAAATGCTTTCCTAAAGAGTATAATCAAAGTCCCCTTAGAAGCTTACCTGGCGCTACACCATCCTTGGATACCTTGGCTACTTGCACCTTCTCTGAGAGCAAGCTCATCTATTTTTTTTCTATCACTGACCCCCCACCTTGGTGCTGGATGCCATCCAATCTACTTCCCTCAAGGACTGTCATCCATCAATGCTTCCTTCTCTCCTGTTTATCTTTAATCTCTGTCCCTACTGCACTTTTACCTAACCACATAAATAAGCTCAAGCCTCCTGCAATTGAAAACCACTCCTCTCACATAACATCGCTTCCTACCTATGTCCCTTCTTCCTTTTCTGCTCAACTTCCTAAAGAAACAACTATACACCTCAACTCTAATTCTTCAGCGTTTAAGTTATGTTCAGCTCTCAACAATTCCACATCTGCCTAACCCGGAGAACGCTCTCAAAAGTGCATTCTTCAAACCGACTGGTGACATTCCCTTTAGAGAATCTTTAGCCCTTATTCCATCTCTAACATTTGAGACTGTGGGCCACTAGTTCCTATTTGAAACTCTCCCTTCTCTTCACTTCTGAGTCACGCCTACATCTACAAACATGTTCTTCTTTTCCTCCTGTGTGATCAGCACTTCTCTGTGATTTTTCCTGGGTCTTTTCCCAAGCCTGTAACCTGTACAAGCCGCAAACTTTGCTTGAAAAAGAAAAAAGTGGGCAAAGAGATAGTCAAACTTACTGCTTGAAACCAAAACCTAGGAGCCATCCATGCCTATCTCAGGCTAGTCCCTTCTAATATACTAACAAAATATTATGCAGGGATCTTTCTAAAACACAAATCTGAGTGTATGACTTCCTATTTTGAAATCCTTATATGGAAACCCAAAACTTCAAGATCAAAGTCAGGATTCTTAGTGTTGCACAGAAAGGTATTTGCCATCAGGTATCGAGCTATTTCTCTAGCACCGCTGCAGCTCCTAAAGCACCCAATATTCTGATCATGCTATCTTGGACAACCACACGTCCCTGAATATGGCATGGTCTTTAACACCTCCATCAATCCGCCATTTCCACACACTGTATTCTGATTCTAGAATACCTTTCTCCACACTGGCTAACTCTTCTTGTCCTTCAAGATTCAGCTCAGGCATCATTCATTGGTATTTGCATTTGAATCTGTACAATTCCTATTCCTACCATCTGTGTTTGTATGTGTATGTATCTTCCCCACTGATCTGAAAACCACCAGTTTGCTATTTCTAGTGCCTACCATGTAGCTGCCCATTAAATGGGGGCAGGAGGAAGCCAGCTTGCCTTTTACATTTAAAAAAAAAAAAAAAACTTCATTCAAAGAAGATGTGTCAAAAGTGAATGTACTATAGCATAGCTTCCATTACTTGAAAGTTATCATTACCTGCCTCCCACTATGATAAATAAACTTCAGTGCTGCCTTAAAGAAACCTCTTCTACTGATCTGATTTTCACTTTTTCATAATGTTCCATATTATTCTTGAGCATAGTGACAGAATGCAATCCCAGAACTGAAGAGTCTAAATTCATTCCATTTGTCATGAGTATTGTATTTAGCAAGCTGAATTCTTTTTATGCAGATGTAGTCCATCAATTAACTCATCTATTTATCAGAGTTCATTGTAAAGGAAAAAAAATTCTCTTTTAAAAAATATGAAGCATAAGAGGAGAAACCTTACTCTATTACGTGAGCAAATTAGCTGTCAAAAGCAATTTTAAAAGGCTTACCAAGTAGCATCCTACCTTTTGGAAAGCATTTTCCAAGGTCAAGAGTTTAATCTAAGTAACTTCTACACAATACCTGTATTTCAACAAGTTAAGGACTGTAATTTTGACCTGAAGAGCTCTCCATCTAATGAAAACACAAGTATTTATCTGCTTATTTTCTTACTCAGAGCAGTTTTTCCTCAGTCCTCCAAAAAGATACAACAATTGAATTTCGCTTATGTTATACATACAAAAAGGGCATCTCTGAAAAGAGCAGTTATCTCTTACCTTACATGAACAAGTTCAAAACTCTTAATGTAAAGTACAGGTTCAGGACCACATAGCTCCTGTTAAAACTGTTGCATTCTCCACTAACACGGCCAGCTGATGGAATGGTCAAATGTAGAGCAACAAAGTTCATCACAAACTAAACTGCTTCTGGAGTAAAATAACAAATATATTGAATACATAAGCCCTACACCTGCTTTTTTTCCCCCCTCAGTCTATCTTTCATTACCTTAGCTAGTGGTTGTTAAGCTTCCACATACATCAGAATCATGTGAAAAGCTTATTAATACAGATTGTTGGGCCCTACACTCAGACTTTCTGACACAGTAGGTCGGTGTTGGGGCCTGAGAATTTGCATGTCTAAGTTCCCAGGTGATATTAATGTTGCTGGTCTGGGGATCACACTTTGAAAACCACTGGCCAGGTAACTGCATCCACCCAGATGCCTTCCATGAGTCATCCGATCTTATTATCAGGCCCATTTAACCAACTGCCCATTTGGATGTCTTGAGGTGTCCTGAGTGCACAATATCCTGCACTGAATCTCTATCCAAAACCTACATCAGAAAAAAATGGTACCACCATCTACCAAGTTGTTCAAGTGCAAAGCTTAGAAGTCATTCTTAATTATTCTCTCTGGGGCCACATCTAATCAATGGGCCAAAATATCTATTCCTACACGTCTTTCCAATCTATACACTTTACTTCATTCCCACTGCCACCCTGACCAGGGCCAGCATCACCTCATGCTTGGAACAAAGTAATAGACTCCCTAATCAGACACTCCATTTCTTTTGCCCCCTTACGATCTTTTTTCCATAGTGTAGGCAGAGCAATCATCTTAAAACATAAGCATGGTGATGTTAAAACACTCCAGGGACTTCTAGGCCTTTTAAAACAAGGTCTAAAGTCCTTCCTGTGGTTTCTCATAGCCTCTAAATAAGGCCCCTAACTGTATCTCTTCAGGCTCATCCAGTGTAAACTCTCCCACTTATTATGCTGGCCTTCCGCCGCATGTCTCTTTATCCCACCTCAGGGCTTTTGCTTATGATGACGCCTCTATACATCATCCACTTTACTTTTCTAGCTAACTCCCCATTCCTTGAATCTCAGCTTAAGTGTCATGTCTAATAATCTTCCTTGATTCACGAGAATAAATTAAATCACAACCACGTCCTCCCAAGTCACTGTGCACAGTCCCTTTGGTATGATTAATCACATTTGAAATTGCTTGTTCCTTGTACATTTACCTCACTGGTTAAGCTCCACAGGAACCATTATGTCTTGTTCACCATTTTAATCCCAAGCATTGTTTACTGCTTATTAACAAGTAGTAAAAGTCCCAAACTAAGCACTGATAGGCTGATATGTATGCAATTGCAAAATTTTTGGTATGTTAATAGAGATGGGGAATGAGCAAAAGTAGAAAGTGGCTGGCCAAGCTCGCTGTAATGTCTGGCCTCAGCTTGCTCTCACAGAATAGCTCCAACCTTTTCAACAGGTCTCACTTAGCCCTCCTTTTTGTCCACACGCGCCAGAATCCAAACCAAGCCTGGCCATTGGCAGCAAGAATATAAAGACTCCAAGAAAGTGTCTCATTTGCTCAGTAATCCTCTTGCACTGCCTAAACGTTCTAGCCCAGCTTTGCAATAGCCAAGCTTCCATACAGTTGTGACTACTTCCCTTATTCTGCAACTCTTTACCAATCCTCCAAGACTGTGTTCCAGACTGATTCCCCAGGAAGTACTTTCCTGTCTCAAAATCCAGCATACTTCTGAGTCCCAACTAAAACTAAAATCTAGGCTATCCCTTTAAGATCATCCCCAACAGCAGGCACCTGTCTCAATCTTGAAAGGTCACCTTCTCATCACTAAGTATATACGTGCCCCAAATGGACACCTATGCAGAATCAGTACAGGCCTTCCACAAGAGCTACACTACCAGTCCTTATCCCCACAGAGGCATCTCTTAAGTTGGACGCTATCAACAGAAGCTTTGCCATAAAACTCATGTCTTGACTTTGCCAAGGTTTGTACTCCTGTCTTTCATACGGCCCATGGGGTATTTTTAATCTCTGCTCTTCCATCCATTCATTCAAACACTTACTGGGAACCTACTGTGTGCCAAATACAATGCTAGACATGGAGGATACAATAATAAATAAGAAATAACCTTTGCCCTGTAAAGAGACCACTAAGATTATAATACAGAAGTATGTACTGAGATGCCATAAGAGCCCAGAGATCAGCTAACTGATCTAGATATCTTCCTGGAGGAGGTGATAATGGAGTCTTGATGGATAAACAGAAATTAACTATGTTTCAAAGAACATTACAAGCAGAAGGAGCACCTTGAGAAACGTTCAGAATTATAAAATATCAAAGGCCTTATCGTGAAATAAAAACAGCTCAGCACTGCTGGAACATAAGGTGTGAAGCCCCAAGTAGTGGGAACTTGGGCTGGAAGAGATGGACGGGGTCAAGTCATGGGTGGCCTTATTTGACCTGACATACTAAGGAGGTTAGACTTTGTTCTCACGGCAAATGACACCACTGTAAAGTCTCACGGAGGAGACTGGCACAGTCAGATTTGCCCTGTGATGGATACTTCTAGAGGGCCGTGTGGAGAAGAGATTCAAGGGCACAAGACCAGGGACAGGCACAAAGGGGTCACTGCAGCCATCTATGACAGACGAGGAGGAGCTCAACTAGCAAAGCAACCGTAGGAATGAAGAAGAAATGCATGGGAGGAGATGGAACTCATAGCCTAATGGGGAAGATGTGGAAAACTAAATGTACTACAGAGTAATACGCTCAAAATTAAAGGACATGCTAGGGGACAGAAAAACAGCTATCTTACCATGGGAGTGGAGTCCTCATGAATAGAGCTTATGAGCTTCTGTCTTGAGGATACAGGAGGTGCAGGTACATTGTTGTGGGACTTCAGAGATAGAGGACATTCATTCTGTCTGATTAGGGCGCACTTCCTGAGGGAGCTGGGTCTGAAGGGGTCCCAAGCTTTGGTCATTTGGAAGTTAAAGTTAGGAGCATTCAAAGCTGGGGGAAAAATGACGCCCAAAACCTCGAAGGTGCACTAAAGAGTGTGAGAACTAATAGTTATGCTTGGCTGGAGCACAAGTGGCATAAAGAGAAGAAGTGATAGGGTGGAACTAAAAGTAGGTTTGAACCTAATGCTGGAAGGATGCATATAGCTGAGCCATCAGTTTGATAACAAACTCCATTTTGCTTTAAGTACTATATGTATTTCTTGAAATTGTTAAACATTAGTAACTTGCCTAGAGCTTCCTCAGCCAAAACCTAATTTTGAAAGTCTTTTCATGGGAAGAAAATGTGCTTCTCTAGCTTTTCCTTTATATACTCTGCCGATACCACCCAAAAAGTATTACTTGTGCCTACACCTATTTTACCCAACGAAGAAAAAATTAATGAAAGTCAAAATATGACATGGTAGGTAGCTCTAAGATGTAAAATTAGTGAGACTAGCCAAGCAATTCCTACAGGAAAAATTTACAAGTCTCTGATCGGGTAGGACAGCCTTTTAAAAAAGCAAAATCCATCATTACGTAATATGAAACCTTGACACTTCCATTAAAAGGAAGGTTAGAATGATCCTTAAGTAAGATGCACTCATACTAAGAATTTTTTACAGTAACTGAAAAGAATCTTAATTATTTTCCTTTCTTTACTTGAACCTCTCTAGAAACCTTATTGCCAGTAATTTAGGCTGATGAATGTCGTCAATAAAGAAGAGCCTTGATTTTAACACTCCTCCCTCAAAGCCTGTCCCTCTTGTGGTTTTCCAATAGGCTATTGTTAGATTCATTTACCGTAAAATAATTACCAGCTCCCAACGCCAGACACACTGCGGGTTATCTATCGTCCCTTAGAGGACTGTTGGACTGTTCTTAACAAGCATTCTAAATTACAGTAGCAGCTTTATTGCAATTAACAAACACACAAATCACCAATCCAGTTATATCTCAAAAGAGAGAAGGGTTTTCTGAAGCAGACTGCCATGATTGTTTTCTCAACAACTGTTTTGCAACCCGAATTTCAAAGACCAGTCTTTAAGCAAATAGGCACATGTTCCAGCAGCAGGGAATACAGAGAGATTGGCTTTTCTTGCTATTCCCAACAGAAAGAGTAACACTACAACGGTTTAGAGAATTAACAGAGTGCAGACATGAACAGACACCAACATTCCCCATCAGTATGTAAAGCACACACGCATCAGCATTTACAGCTCTGTCCCCGGTCACCCCTCAGTCTCGGATCCAAAGTGGTAGCACCAAGACACAACTCTGCCTCTCCATTTACAACATTCTAATCTTGACATGTGTCAGAATCAAACTTGGCAAGTTTCCAGCCCATGTGAATTCCTTCATGTTGGGGAAAAATGCAATTGCTCTGTGCATATTTATAAGAATACCATGGAGGCTCTCAGAGGATCTGCTCAGAAGGACTTGGGGACCACAGGTCAGTGCCTGCAAGTCAGTAAGCCCACATCAGCCACTAATGGAGCAGCACCCTCCAGTGAGACATGGATACAGCCCGAATGCCTCTTCCTCTGCAAATAACAGGAAAGCACTCTCACATAAACAGTTCTATCAACAAACTCTAATATTTCTGAGGGGCATCAGCTTGTTAAAAAGGACGGTTATATTCTGGAATGAATTCTAACCGGCTTTGGAACAGAATTCTTGTCCCTCCACCCCTAGCATTTCTAACTTGAACTATTCCCCATAACTACCCCATACTCCAAAAACACGTGTGGGAGACTGCTGAGGGAAGCAAGTAATTACACTGAAATTTTAATAATAAAGAGTCCACTTTTAACCAATCAGATAGACCTTAATTAGACTGGTGTGTGTGTGTGTGTGTCTGTTTATGTGTGTGTGTGTGTGTGTGTGTGTCCATGAGTGAGTCACAAGGCAATATAATTAAGTCTTAACATATATATTATGCACTGCTTCCCAACCTTTTCTACCCTGGGGCATATGGAAAAAAATTGTGTTCTTTGTATGGAACATGGGTAAACATACAAACATGCTTGTGCAGATAGAGGTCAGTGGCTTGGGGGCTCCAGCCACTCTCTAACTCTTTGGGTCTCTCATCACAAGCACTGTGTTTGTAAAATGACACCTTTATACTGTAAAAAAAATTCTATCAGAACTGATGATTTTAAAAATCAAAAATCACCTGAAATCCCACCAACTCAGAGAAGCACTGTGAATACTTCAGTAAACATTATTCCACTTATCTCTTTAGGCATATACAGAAACACATGACTCACGCACATTGGGTGTGAAGCTCTGTAATAGTGCATGATTTATATGTATTTGTATTAAATCTCTAACTGAATGCTTTCTCATCTTTAGGCTATGAATTTGAACGTGAAGAAGGAAAACATAATGAAGCATATGGTCTCTCACCCGTAACACTTTTATCATTTTCTAGCTCATGTGCATTGGGCTTACTCTTTCTCACATATACCAACAATGTAGTTTTTTTGTGACCAAAACTATTTCCTTGGAATCTATGCCTAACTTGCCCCCAGCAATTAGACTTAAAACTCTACCTCCAGTCCAACTTTCAAGATGTCTCATTCTTCTTAACAGAATTAGAAACATTCATTTCTAACAGTTTCTGGGTCACTGAAACAACTTTCCCTGAGAATAAAATATTTGTCCTAAACATTAAGAAATAGAATGTGGAGAAGGGGACTTGAACTCCCTGAATAATCAATAAAAGGCAAGGCACGTAAGTAGTCTGTTGGGAGCAAGTCACCTGTGCTGTTTTTATATTGAGTCAAAAATATTTTTGTATTTGATTTTACTTGAGGAAGAGAGCAAATCGCATAGAGTAGGAACTATTTTACAGAGGTGATTTAACCAACACAAGAAGACTTAAACCAGACTTTTACAAGTGGCTAGGTTTTACTAAACATTAGAATAGGCACAAAGCTGGTCCTATGAGTGGTCTCAGGCAACTGCAGTGAGCTGAATGGTGACCCCCTCCCAAGATGATACGTCCATGTCCCAACCCCAAGAAACTAAGTGTGACCTTATTCGCAAAAGGGGTCTTTGTGATTAAGCTAACGATGCCGAGATAAGAGCATCTTGAATTAAGATTGGCCCTAAATTCAAAGACAAATCCTCAGAAGAAAAGGGGAAACAAGCAGGGACACAGAGGGGAAGACCACGTGAAGATGGAGGCAGAGATCAGAGCTCCTTCTACAAGCCAAAGAACGCCAATGATCGCCAACGACCACCAGAAGCTAGGAGACGGGCATGGAACAAATTCTCCCTCATGGCCTCTGGCAAGAACTAATCCTGATGACACCTTGATTTCAGACTTCTGGCCTCCAGCATTACGGGAGAAAGAGGTTCTACTATTTTAAGCCACTCCATTTGCTGTAATGTCTTACAACAGCCCAAGGAAATAATCATCTACTGAACACTTACCGTGGCCAAGGGTTTTCCAAACACTTTACATAAACTTGTTTAATCCTAGCAACAACCCTATAAGTTAGAAATATTACTGTCTCTATTTTACAGATGAAGAAACTAAGGTACAAAGAGTGTCCGATCTAGGATCAATAGGAAGGGAAAAAGCCAGGATTTGAACCCAGAAAGTCTGATACCACAGAACGTGCTTTAAACTACTATATTATACTCACTTTTACTTGAAGAATAAGTGTACCTTTGGGTATAAAGGGAAATAAACAGACATATGAAGAGGCCAGGTTACAGAGACCATGAAAAACACAAAGGATTTTGTCCATGGTACACCATATAAACAACAAACAGGTCAGGCTTTCAGTGCATTGCCAAGTCTATTGGCTCAACCTCCAACATGTATCCTGCACCTATATACTTTTCTCCACCTTTATAAGCCACTCCTCTAGAATAAGCTGCCAGTAGCACTCGCCTAGAACAGATTCCAACCTCCTAAGTAGTCTCCCAGTTCTACTCTTCCCTATTTAAAGCATTCTCCACACAGAAGCCATATTTACCTTTTATAAACAAGTCATCTCACGCATCTTAAAATCATCAGTGACTTCCCAGAGCTCTCAGAATAAAAACTCCTTGCCATAACTTAGCAAGGCCCTACATAATCTGCCTCCCTCTTCAACATCATCTCATATTGTCATTCTTAACACTTGATTACACCGTAGTTACTATGCCCTGCTTTCTCTTTCATAAATGCGTCAAGCCCTCCTCTGTCTTTGGGCTTTTGCACTTGGTGTCCCCCGGAAGCCCTCTTTCTACTTCCTGTGTGGCTACCTCATCCTGATTCTTCAGGTCTCAGCTCATATGACATCGCCTCAGAGAGGTCTTCACTCACCACCTACCTCAGGTGTTCCCCGTAAGTTACCCCCTCATGATGCTCTTTACTAGCATAGCACTTATCACAATGTGAGAATCTCCTTTATTTACTCGTTTACTACACATTGCAACACAGAACAGAATGCCTAAGAGGGAAGGAACCTAGTCTAGCTTGTTTACTACTAAAAACCACAGCACCCAGAGCAGTGAATGGCTCATAACAAATATCAGAAAACATCTGTGGTGAGCATTAACAAAATGGTGTGATGGACTGGTACTTAAAGAAAATTGGTCTGGGTAGGAGAGTATAGGAGGGCTTCCAAAAAAGACACAAACTACAGAAAGAGACAAATTAGAAGGCTATTACTACAAACCATTGAGAAGTGTTCAAAGGTCTGGATAAGAACTGAACCTAAGGTCTTACAGACCTCTAGAAGATAAAGGCAATAAAATTTAGTTATTGGTTAAATACACAGGATATGAGGAATAGGAATGTTGAAAGTCAAGAAACTGTCCCAAGCCTTATAGGTTAGGTTACATGGAAGACTTTTATAACATTTAGAGTCTACACTTCACAATTTAGTTTTTGATTTATCCAACAGTAACCAAATGTGGACTAAGAATCCAGCAGAGATACTCAGTAGGCTTAATAAACTTCAGAGGTTTCATCCAATATGACTAATGTGGGAAAAGTTATTTTTGCCAAAACTAAGTGGACGTATTATTATATCCATGTTCAGCATAAAGAACTATGGGCTGAACAGTGTTAAAATACGCTGGCTTTCAGTATTACATAAGCAGAGATACTAAGCTACAAGTCAGGGATAGCAGTTGATGTCAAGTGGCGCTAAAAACAAACAAAACAGACAAATGAACTTGATTTCATAAGGTTATAAGGTAGGTAAGTCAAGGCAGTAAGCAACTTGTCTCTGAAAGTGACAGGTTACTAGAAGGAGACCATAAAAATGGTAGTACAACTGTGGTTCTTTTTATGGGCACTACGGGATGCTGTTAAACAACCAATACATGCTTCATAATTGCTAAGTTATTTAATGTTGTTTTGATCCTTTTAATACCTTCAAATGCACCACCAAAAATTTCAGCATTCAAAACTGTGTCCAAAATAGAAAATGTCTGAGAATCACTGACCTGCAGTATTTCAAGCATCGTGGTAGGTACTGGGCAAATAAATATGAATAAATCATTGTCTCATGAGGCTTGTAAAACTCATCAGCTATTAAGGAAAAGAAACACACACACACACACACACATTACAGAAAGAGGCATATGGATCAACTTCTGGCATAGCAGCATGAAAAGCTCTGCTGAGCTGGTCTCCAGTGAAAGTGGTAAAACGTATTTTTTAAAGAAAAAAACATATAAAGTTTCAGGAAATGGTCCTAAGGGCAAGCAGCAAATTAAAAGAGTATCTGTTCCAGAAAATCTATGAGAATTCAAGAAAGGCAAGAGTCTGTGGTATTTGAACCAAGACTTTTTCCCTCTGTCCTCACTTCTAGTTCAGAGATAAAGGGGACACTTTCATAATGACAAAAGGATCAATCTATCAGGGGAGCTATAGCATTCTAAGCACATATGCAGCTAACAACAAGAGAAAGAGGAGCTGCCACTGAGGAAAGAGGAAAAATGCCCAGAAAGAGAGCAAACAGCAGGGGTGAGACTGGGGAAAATGAGAATGGAAAAAGAAATGCAAACGAAGCAGTGTTATCATAAGAGAAATCATTAACTCATTTTGCATAACAATGCTCTGGAGATCATAATGGGTAGGGGAAAATATGACATACTCCTATGTTCATGAGGATAGGTGGGAGTAGGAAAGTCATCCACTGAAGAGTTTAGAGAGAAGTAGTCAAGGACAAATGTCAGAAGGTATAAGTCAATTATTAAGGAAGCACAGGAGAGTCCTCCTTTGTGTATTCAGAGACAATAGACATACTTACTGAATTGGCCATGTTCCAGCGAAGACTACTAAAGAGGCATTTTGAAAAAAGAATACCACGTATTTATGCTAAAACTAGAATTCAAGTTAAGCTAGCTTCAGGAAAATGATGCAATCTAAATCAATTTCCAGATTTTAATGTTCATAGCAATCACCAGGGGATCTTGTTAAAATGTAAATTCTGATTCAATAGGTCAGGGATTGCACCTGAATGTCTGGATAGGAATACAAAATAAGCTCCCAGATGATACTGATGTGATGGTATGTAGACTGCTAGGAGTAACAAGAACCTAGATTTCAGTACCTTCGAAATATGTGTGATGTGTATGTGCACTAGAGGAACTTTTCTCAAACTCTCATTTGCACAGAAACCACTTTGGAATTTTGTGAAAATGCAGATTATGGCTAATAAGTCTAAAGTGGGACCAAACAGTCCACATTTCTGAATGTCCTAGGTATACAGATGCTGCTGGTTCACTGACTACACTATGAGCAGCAAGGAATTACAGAGCACACAGTAAAACCACAGTAGTGCTTAACATAATTCATACTGGCTGGACATATTTCCTATCATCCAAAATCAACTGGATAAAGCAATACAGACGCAGATTTTCCTGATATTTTTCCAAAACTCAAAATGTTTGCAAGAAAATAATAATAATGTAATCACAAAAGTAAAATTATATTTGCCTAATTATACACTGCATAGGGAAAACATCATAAAATAATCTCACCATAGGGCTCTGAGTCATTGCCTACCTTTGTAAAAATATCAGGAGAGTACTAGATGTCTAACTCTCAGTGAGAATTAAAGCCAAAGAACCATTTGTGGAAACCAGATGTAGGAATTAAAGAATTTGCAAATAGTCCTGCTTTCTAGCTTGCTGTAAATTCCCACAGCTTTACTAAGAATTTCTTCTGATCTGCAAAATAACTGAAGGCAAAAGACAGAACCAGATATTAGATAAATTTGCACCCAGTTTATGGTGAACACATACATAAGCAAAATACAAAAATAATTAGAATACATTTTTCCTATCAGATGTGAATCTCAACCACAGATACCTACATACACATAAACCATGGAGGGAAAAACCTAACTTCCATAAGGAAACATGATATCTGACCAACCTACTCAAATTTCCCAAGGGGGTATCCATAGACAGAGAAGCATCACATCAATTTTCACACTAAAAAGATTTTTTTTAATCCGGTTAACATGAGATTGGAAGTCTTTGGCAGCATACAAATAGGTGAGGGCTTTGCCTAACATTATTGAGGGTGGCCAGGATATAGTTGTTGTCACCCAAAATCAATACGATAAAACAGGTTCAGAGTTTTTTTTAGAAAACCTAAAAACTAAATTTAAACCCACAACATTTAACAATATTTTCCTAATTCTCTTCTAGTCACATATAATTAATTTAGGGAGAAGAAAAAAAAGGCAGTAATGAACAGGAACTTTTCTGACAAAAGTAGTTTAAACAAGTGCTCCTTAGAGACGCTTTCTAGTACAGTGATTATTTAACATGTTTACAGATAAGTGCAGAGGGGAATCTCCAGCTCAACCATGACGATAAGCTCTGTGAGGCAATGAAAGGTCAGGAAAGAGGTTTTTCATATACCGCAAGACTGTGCATCTTTACGGTTAGACAGGAAACTGCAAATACAGAGAAACTCACTCTACCAACCACTGAAGTCAAATAAAATGCAGCCCTGGCCTTCTAGGAGCTCAAGTCTAACAGAGAGGGAGAAATGTAAATCACTACCTGCAATCTGAGGATTGATAGAGTTGTGTGTCTAGAGTCATGAGGCGCAGGGATGAAGTGACTGTGCTGAGGGATCAGGAAAGGCTTCACAGGTGAATGAGCATCATGAAGGATGGGGAGGAATTTGCATAGACAGCATGAGGCAAAAAGGGCCTCCCAGGGAGAGACAGCAGCTGAGCCTATGACATGAAACAGTATGGCTTATGAGAAGCCAGTGAAGGCACACAGGCTGAAAAGGTCATCAGGATGGAGACCATCAATGGCCTTTAATACAGTGCCATGACCTGAAGATCAACCCCTCAAATCATAGGATCTTCTAAATAAGATGCACTGTGAGAAAAATAAAAATAGAAACAAAAATTATAAAAGAAGCAGAAATCACCATGTATAAAATCATGGCTTAGACAATGTTTCCTTGGCAAAGACTTAATAAACTTGAGAAGGTCCAGAGAAAAGCTTTTAAAATGATGAGAAAATGAAGGGAAGAGGTTAATATATCAAGACAAACTGCAAAGATTAAGGTTCTACAGTTTGGAACTAGAGAGGACTGAAGTCTGTACAATCATGGTATCAAGGGCTTATTCTCTAAATTTCAGAACACAAGCTTAAAGGAGAATCCTTGAAGCTTGAGGGAAAACGAAAGTGATTTTGGATCATATAAGAATTATATAAATTTCCCATACAATTCAATTTTCAATGCTAAGAATCCACTTGTCCAAGGTAGTCTCCCCTGGTAAAATCTCACTCACCCTTCCAGAACCACTTAATGTCAACTCTAGACCCACCCACACTATTGGAACTCATTTTTTCCTCCCCAGGACTTCTACAGCATATGACAACTTTTAACACAATCTTCCTTTTTTCTCTCTGAATTGTACATAAATTTCCTAAGGCTATGGACCATAGTTAATTCATGTTTGTATACTCAATAGCATCTAGATTCAATAAATGCATATTTATTTAATGCAAAAATATTCATGGAGAGCCGGTTAATTCAAAGCACTGTTCTTAATATTTCTACACAATCAAGAAGTGAGAGACACAATATCTACCCTGAAAGACCTCACATTTGGTAGGGAGATTAGGTAAGGAAGTAAGTCACTATGATACAAAATCAAGGAAGAAGGTACAATCAAAGCATACATTTGTGTAACTGTTTTAATTCATTCCCAAGCTCATTCCAAAAGCATTTTTGACCACTTACAGAAATACACCATAACATTTAAAATGATTAGTTACTGGCATAAAGGAAAAGTAATAATAATTTTTAAAAAATGAGGTCAGTGTAGTTGACGAAAAGTTTAACAGAAGTTTAGTTAGAGCTGGGCAACAAAAACACTAGTCAAAGGATTCTTAGCAACAGTTCCTCCCGAGAAGTTCAGCCTCTCCTGACACTGAGAACTTCGAGAACTTTCTTCTATGAATGTTTATAAAGCAAACACTGTGTGTTGTATGAACCCTCTCCTTACCCACTCCACTGTGATGAATCCAAAAATGACTTTCCTGAGGATGCTTATTAATAATGACCCTCAATCTGGCCAATAACATAACACCACATTACAACTCAGTAAAAGCAATTCTCAAGGGAGGCAAAATGTAGCTCTGTGATGGTCTGGCTTGAATTAAGGAAAAAGATCTAGTCTCTAGCAGAATGGATGGATTACATATCCTTCAGTAATATTTCACAAATACTATCGCTATTTATCACGACTGAGTTCGGATAAGAACAGAACAGCACAGAGTTTGAAACTGTGTTCTCTGAGAAGAAATGGCTATCAGCTAATGGCATACTGAACTTCCTCATCAGCTGACCAACAGCGAAGGCTGCAATCATCGCATGAAAACTTCACAGCTGTATGTGGATATTATCCCAATGGTAAGCAGAGGAAGACTACCACTCTCAGAAAATGGTCACAGGTCCTCATTAACACATTCATCAATGGGTGCTTGAGGTCCCAGAGACTTGGAGCCTGGCCCCAGTGATTTTAGGACACCCAATTTTCAAAGTAGGCATTCCCAATCACTTTCAAAGACTTGATAAGATACCATCTTTAAAATAATACATGTTAGGGAGTGTTTAAAGTTATCCTTCAAAATAAACTGGCTGCAAAACATATTCTTGCGAGATGAGTGAGATAACTTGCTCTACAGGATTGTCAGCTACAAACTAATAGAATGTTAAAGGACATCTGACATTGATTTTAGAGAAACTTCAATAACACCATTCTTAAACTTAATGCCGATAATTAGATATTAGAAACAGTTTTCTTTAAAGACCACCACCACCCACCTGCCTCCCAGTTTGTGGTAATAAATTCAGAATACCAGCATAAGAAAAGACCTTATTTTTCTCATCTCTAGGTAGGAAGAAAACTGAGAAGGTGTATATATCCTGCTCATGTAGAAATCTACCAAGCTATTAAGATATAAAATGTAATTCCAAACATATTTCCTGTTTTACCTACTCAAAAGTATGTACAAAGCTGTCAAAAGAATATTTACAAACCCTGGATTTGACGCTATTAAGCACCATAAGCATTATGTACAGGCATCCTAACTGCATGGAAGAGATAGGGGCACTCATATCACAGATACAAACGTAACTTAAGAGTCTTCTGTTCCCCAAAATCAAGCCTTCCCCACTAAAAATAATTAATAAACAAAGGCTGTATTGAGAGAGTCCCAGGCAGGATAAACCCAAGGAGAAAGACGCCGAGACACACAGTAATCAAATTGAAAAAAATTAAAGACAAAGAAAAATTACTGAAAGCAAAAAGGGAAAAATGACAAATAACACACAAGCAAACTCCCATAAGGTTAACACCTGATTTCTCAGCAGAAACTCTACAAGCCAGAAGGGAGTGGCATGACATGTTTAAAGTGATGAAAGAGAACCTACAACCAAGATTACTCTACCCAGCAAGGATCTCATTCAGATTCAAAAGAGAAATCAAAAGCTGTACAGATAAGCAAAAGCTAAGAGAATTCAGCACCACCACACCAGCTCTACAACAAAGGCTAAAGGAACTTCTCTAAGTGGGAAACAAAAGAGAAGAAAAGGACCTACAAAAACAAGCCCAAAACAATTAAGAAAATGGTAATAGGAACATACATATCGATAACTACCTTAAACGTGAATGGATTAAATGCTCCAACCAGAAGATACAGGCTTGCTAAATGGATACAAAAACAAGACCCATCTATATGCTGTCTACAAGAGACCCACTTCAGACCTAGGGACACATACATACTGAAAGGGAAGGGATGGAAAAAGATATTCCATGCAAATGGAAATCAAAAGAAAGCTGGAGTAGCAGTACTCATATCAGATAAAATAGACATTAAAATAAACAATGTTACAAGAGACAAGAAAGGACACTGCATAATGATCAAGGGATCAATACAAGATGAAGATATAACAATTATAAATATATATGAACCCAACGTAGGAACACCTCAATACAAAAGGCAACTGCTAACAGCTATAAAAGAGAAAATTAAAAGTAACAATAATAGTGGGGGACTTTAACACCTCACTTACACCAATAGATAGATCATCCAAAAAGAAAATTAATAAGGGAACACAAGCTTTAAATGACACAATAGGTCAGATAGATTTAATTGATATTTATAGGACATTCCATTCAAAAACAGCAAAATACACTTTCTTCTCAAGAGCGCACAGAACATTCTCCAAGATAGATCACATCTTGGGTCACAAATCAAGCCTCAGTAAATTTAAGAAGATTGAAATCATGTCAAGCATCTTTTCTGACCACAATGCTATGAGATTAGAACTCAATTACAGGGAAAAAAACATTAAAAACACAAACACATGGAGGCTAAACAATAAGTTATTAAATAACCAAGAGATCACTGAAGAAATCAAAGAGGAAATCAAAAAATACCTAGAGACAAATTACAATGAAAACACGATATCCAAAACCTATGGGATGCAGCAAAAGCAGTTCTAAGAGGGAAGTTTATAGCGTTACAATCCTACCTCAAGAAACAACAAACATCTCAAATTAACAATCTAATCTTACACCTAAAGGAACTAGAGAAAGAAGAACAAACAAACCCCACAGTTAGTAGAAGGAAAGAAATCATAAAGATAAGAGCAGAAATAAATGAAATAAAAACAAAGAACACAATTGCAAAGATCAATAAAACTAAAAGCTAGTTCTTTAAGAAGATAAACAAAAGTGATAAAACAGACTCATCAAGAAAAAGAGGGAGAGGACTCAAATCAATAAAATTAGAAATGAAAAAGGAGTACTTACAACAGGCACCACAGAAATACAAAGCATCCTAAGAGACTACTACAAGCAACTCTATGCCAATAAAATGGAAAACCTGGAAGAAATGGACAAATTCTTAGAAAGGTATAACCTTCCAAGACTGAATCAGGAAGAAATAGAAAATATGAACAGACCAATCACAAGGAATGAAATTGAAACTCTGATTAAAAATCTTCCAACAAACCAAAGTCCAGGACCAGATGGCTTCACAGGTGAATTCCATCAAACATTTAGAGAAGAGCTAACACCCATCCTTCTCAAACTCTTCCAAAAAACTGCGGAGGAAGGAACACTCCCAAACTCATTCTATGAGGCCACCATCACTCTGATACCAAAACCAGACAAAGATACTACAAAAAAAGAAAACTACACAACAATATCACTGATGAATAGAGATGCAAAAATCCTCAACAAAATACTAGCAAACAGAATCCAACAACACATTAAAAGGATCATACACCATGGCCAAGTGGAATTTATCCCAAGAATGCAAGGATTCTTCAATATATGCAAATCAATCAATGTGATACACCATATTAACAAACTGAAGAAGAAAAACCATATGATCATCTCAATAGTGGCAGAAAAAGCTTTTGACAAAATTCAACACCCATTTATGATAAAAACTTTCCAGAAAGTGGGCATAGAGGGAACCTACCTCAACATAATAAAAGCCATATACAACAAACCCACAGCGAACATCATTCTCAATGGTGAAAAACTGAAAGCATTTCCTCTAAGATCAGGAACAAGACAAGGATGTCCACTCTCGCCACTATTATTCAACAAAGTTTTGGAAGTCCTAGCCACGGCAATCAGAGAAGGAAAAGAAATAAAAGGAATACAAATTGGAAAAGAAGAAATAAAACTGTCACTGTTTGCGATGACATGATACTATATACATAGAGAATCCTAAAAATGCCACCAGAAAACTACTAGACCTAATCAATGAATTTGGTAAAGTAGCAGGATACAAAATTAATGCACAGAAATCTCTTACATTCCTACACACTAATGATGAAAAATCTGAAAGTGAAATTAAGGAAACACTCCCATTTACCACTGCAACAAAAAGAATAAAATACCTAGGAATAAACCTCCTTAAGGAGACAAAAGACCTGTATGAGGAAAACTGTAAGACACTGATGAAAGAAATTAAAGATGACACAAACAGATGGAGAGATACACCATGTTCTTGGATTGAAAGAATCAATATTGTGACAATGACTATACTACGCAAAGCAATCTTCAGATTCAAGAAATCCCTATCAAATTACCAATGGCATTTTTTACAGAGTTAGAACAAAAAGTCTTAAAATGTGTATGGAGACACAAAAGACCCTGAATAGCCAAAGCGGTCTTGAAGCAATAAAAAAGGAGCTGGAGGAATCAGACTCCCTGACTTCAGAATATACTACAAAGCTACAGTAATCAAGACAATATGGTACTGGCACAAAAACAGAAATATAGATCAATGGAACAGGATCGAAAGCCCAGAGATAAACCACTCATCTATGGTCAACTAATCTATGACAAAAGGAGGCAAGGATATACAATGGAGAAAAGACAGTCTCTTCAATAAGTGGTGCTGGGAAAACTGTACAGCTACATGTAAAAGAATGAAATTAGAACACTGCCTAACACCATACTCAAAAATAAACTCAAAATGGGTTAGAGACCTAAATGTAAGACTGGACACTATAAAACTCTTAGAAGAAAACATAGGAAAAACACTCTTTGACATAAATCACAGCAAGATCTTTTTTGATCCACCTCCTAGAGTAATGGAAATAGAAACAAAAAATTAACAAATGGGACCTAAGGAAACTTAAAAGTTTTAGCACAGCAAAGGAAACTACAAACAAGACAAATAGACAACCCTCAGAATGGGAGAAAATATTTGCAAACGAATCAATGGACAAAGGACTAATCTCCAAAATATATAAACAGCTCATGTAGCTCAATATTTAAAAAACAAACACCCTAAACCAAAAATGGGCAGAAGACCCAAATAGATATTTCTCCAAAGAAGACATACAGATGGCCAAGAAGCATGTGAAAAGCTGCTCAACACCCCTAATTATTAGAGAAATGCAAATCAAAACTACAGTGTGATATCACCTCACACCAGTTAGAATAGGCATCAACAGAAAATCTACAAACAACAAATGCTGGAGAGGGTGTGGAGAAAAGGAAACCCTCCTGCACTGTTGGTGGAAATGTAAATTGATACAGCCACTATGGAGAACACTATGGAGGTTCCTTAAAAAACTAAAAATAGAATTACCATATGACCCAGCAATCCCACCACTGGGCATATACCCAGAGAAAACCATAATTCAAAAAGACACATGCACCCCAATGTGCATTTCAGCACTATTTACAAAAGCCAGGACATGGAAGCTACCTAAATGCCCTTCGACAGCCAAATGGATAAAGAAGATGTGGTACATATATACAATGGAATATTACTCAGTCATAGAAAGCAACGGAATTGGGTCATTTTTAGAGACGTGGATGGATCTAGAAACTGTCATACAGAGTGAAGTAAGTCAGAAAGAGAAAAATATCGTATATTAATGCATATACGTGGAACCTAGAAAAATGGTACAGATTAACCAGTTTGCAGGGCAGAAATTGAGACACAACTGAGAACAAACGTATGGACACCAAGGGGGGAAGTGGCAGGGAGGGTGGTGGTGTGATGAATTGGGAGATTGGGATTGACATATTTACACTGATATGTATAAAGTGGATAACTAATAAGAACCTCCTGTATAAAAAAATAAAATTCAAAAAAAAAGAAAAACGAAAAGACCAAAATTAATTAATTAATTAAGAAATCAATTACAGGGAAAAAAACATAAAAAACACAAACACATGAAGTCTAAACAATACATTACTAAATAACCAAGAGATCACTGAGGAAATCAAAAAATATCTAGAAACAAATTACAACAAAACCACGACGATCCAAAACCTAAGCAATGCAGCAAAAGCAGTTCTAAGAGGGAAGTTTATAGCAATACAACACTACCTCAAGAAACAAGACAAATCTCCAATAAAGAATCTAAACTTATACCTAAAGGAACTAGAGAAAGAAGAACAAGCAAAACCCAAAGTTAGTAGAAGGAAAGAAATCATAAATATCAGAGCAGAAATAAATGAAACAGAAACAAAAAAAACAATAGCAAAGATCAATAAAACTAAAAAGCTGGTTCTTTGAGAAGATAAACAAAATTGATAAACCTTTAGCCAGACTCATCAGAAAAAGAGGGAGAGGACTCAAATCAATAAAATTAGAAATGAAAAAGGAGAAGTTACAATGGACACCGCAGAAATACAAAGCATCGTAAGAGGCTACTACAAGCAACTCTATGCCAATAAAATGGACAACCTGGAAGAAATGGACAAATTCTTAGAAAGCTATAAGCTTCCAAGACTGAACCAGGAAGAAATAGAAAATATGAACAGAGCAATCACAAGTAATGAAATTGAAAGTGTAATTAAAAATCTTCCAACAAACAAAAGTCCAGGACCAGATGGCTTCACAGGTGAAATCTATCAAACATTTAGAGAAGAGCTAACACCCATCCTTCTCAAACTCTTCCAAAATACACTAATATGTATAAAATAGATAACTAATCAGAGCCTGCTGTATAAATTCAAAAATTCAAAAAAAAAAAAGACAAGTGATAATGTTGGAAATAAACTGAAAAGTGAAGTGACAAAAGAAAAAAAAAAAGGCTGCAATGTTCAGAAGGGATTTCCCTCAAGGTATTGAATATTAAAACTGCAAAAGCAGCTTGCCAGCTTTGTTCAAAGTTGGCATGCATTTAAAAGCTGCCGTACGTTCTTTTGGGTCCAGAGTTAGGAGGAAAGATGATCATTCTTTTAAAAAGTGTATAAACTCTGTGTCCAATCACAGAGAACCAGAAATGTAGAGCCAACCAGTGTGAGCAAAGGAAGCCAGCCCTTTGAAATGGTCCTCAAGCAATTTCACAGACAGGGCAAATTCACTGGGCCACCTCCTACATGAGGGATAGTTACAAGAAAGCAAGAGAAAGAACACTTGGCATCCATCAAGTCTGAAACATTTGATTGTGGTCCATGAAGCTGAGAAATGTAAACTATCCAAATTTCAACAAAATAGAATCTATGTTTCCATAAGCACAATAATCAAATTCATTCCATAGGTAAACATATTGAAAACTGCTCACATTACATTTCAAAGAGTCACCTGAAGATTTCCCTGCAATTTATTTTGGATTTTTTCTTATTGCTTTTGTTGTTACTGTTGTTTCTGAGGCACTGAGATATGTATGTTAAGAAAGAGCTACAGGAGTTTGAAAGAAAGAGGATATCACTTCCAACTGCAGACAAGTAGCCATAAGTAGGAATAAAGATGTGTAGTGGGGGACACTAAATTTTGTCCAAAGTTCCTTTCAGAAAGTATTCTGAAAGAGGCAATTCCTGTTTGCCCAGACTTAGGCAATTTGTTTAGAAGTAAGGAAAAGCCTGGAAATACAAGTTAGTGACAAATTAAATAGCCTTAAATGTTGAGGGACAGTTTAAGCAATGGTGACAGTGTTGAACTGAACCTGGACATTAAATTACAACACTATGTAAGTATCCCACGTTATTCTTTCAGTGATTTCAAAGGGATATACAATTCAGAAGACCAATTCTGGAAATTTTAGGAAAGAGATCAAACTATATATTTCAGAGCTCGGGAAAGAAATAGAAAATACACCCACCACCCTTATCCTTGATTGTTGTGTCTTTGAATTTAAGTGTTCTGTACCCACAGAATTCTGGTGTTGACACAGCTCCAGCTTTTACATCACTTTAAAGGCCAATTGGACTGGAATTATATTAATGAACATAGTAACTATTAGCACAGTTAAATATCTCCTAATATCCACCACCTCAAAAGTAAAGCTTTGAATTGGGTCACATCCTATTCAAACACACCTACTGCAAATTACTAATTTATACTAGAATAGCGATTACTGCAAAGCCCTAACCTATACCCTGTCTCTTATTGTCTTCCCTTCCCCAACTCACCACCATACAAAAAAGTCAAGGATATATATAGTTCAGTCATGTCCTATGCTTACAGCAGTAATTCCATATCATTCTTAATTTTGTCTTACAAGGCTTCTTTTTTACTATAAAGGTTATGCTATTGACCCACCATCAGTGGATCATGTGCACTAAGTGGGCTTTCTGGGACTGGGGCTGTTGAATCCTTTCACACTCCACTGCCGAGTGACCTTTGCAAAGCTCACAATTGTAAAACACAACATGAGATGAAATATAAAGCGAGGAGACACATTTCTCCCATATACTGAAAGAGATAAAAGGACTGCTTTATGACTGTTAAATTCTGGCCATATTTACAGCCATTGGGATGTTTTCAATGTCTTCAGAGGTAATTTTTAAACATAATAAGTGTTTATTAAAACACGATGGACTTCTTTTGGAAAAAAACACTAAATGACTTCAATCCTTCAGGCTCTACTTGTATCAGAGGTCCGCAGTCCTGCAGAAGTGATGTGCCAAGCTTCTGATTCCTGTTTCTGGCAAGCAAGTGCAGAAAGAAGCTGAAGCCCAAAATAGGCAGCTCAAACATATCCGTGCTACCTAGATATGTGGGGCCTTCCTGACACACCTATTTCAAATTGAACTTTGGGTCCTGTATAATCCCCTTTTTGTGTTCCTTTGTTCTCCCCAGTGGCATGTATCACCATTTATCACACCATATACGTTATTTTTTATCCACCTCTCCAGGGCAGATAGTTTTGTCTGTCTTGTATCCCCAGTGCCTAGAACAGTACCTGGCACCTAGCAGGATTTCATGGGAGGGAGAAAGAAAGAAAGGAAATCCAAATAAAGATCCCATAGGAGCTACTTACCTACATTTCATACATTATGATGTCCCTTTAATTTGAAACCAACCCTCCCTTAAAACCTAGGTGAGACTAGCCACTAAGGAAAAGAATGTTTTTTCCAGATATAAAGAGGCAATGAAGAGGCACAGATAATATTTTTCAATCTGGGGAGATTCAGTCAGAAAAGAGCTTTTAAGGAACAACAACAAAAACAAGGCAGAGAAAGAAAATGAGGAGATCTTTGCAGGTGACCAGTGTCACAGCAGCTTACACCGTCTGAAAGCCCTCTTTCTCAAAGGTCAGGGTCTTCCTGGGCCTTAGCTCACAATCAGAAGGTGCCTAAGTGGTTCTACCAAACTGAACTAAAGCTTAAAATTATAACATGAACATGTCTATCATCCAGGCTTATTTTCGACAGGTGTCTCACACTTTTACAGAGCTCAGAGAGAAGGGATCTAAAAAATGTGTATTTACCTTTAAACCAGGAAAAAAGGGCAATGCAACTTTTTTCTTCCTTTCAGTCTAAAATCCATTCCCTAAATTCCAGCAGCATACACAAAAAATTAAAACTCTTTAGAAAAAAAAAAAGTGTTTACTGAAGGAATCTCCACCAGCTTCCAAGGATAGTTGAAAAGGTCTCCCTAAATCACTCCTGTGGTGATTTAAGCTCTTTCTTACCTGTCTCCCTGCAGTGAAGAAAGAACAGCTGCTCATCATCACTCATACGATATCCTTTTATGCACAGTGAAAACCAAGAAAACAACCACATTCGAAAGTTCCTGTCAAAAGAGAATTCTTCTGGGAACAACTCATGGCTTCTGTGTCTATGATTTCGCTGAACTTGAAGAGTGTAATTAAGTCCCTATGCAGACCTCACTTCTCTAGGCTAAATAAACCCAGTTCTTGAGACTTACAGATTTCTCAAACCTTTTAACAATTTCTGTTGGATTCCCCTAGATTCTCTCCAAATTCTATATAATAAAGAATATCATTATATTCTTTATTCATGACCAGAGCTGCAGGAGAAAAAGAGAATTGCCTGGCAGCCTCTTAATTTTTCACTCCTGCACTTGTACACTTTGTTTCCCTCCCTATGGGAATTACATTGCATGCATCTCTACTGACCTATAGTCTGTTTACAGTTACTAGTTCTTGCCAATTCGACATTTTTTTGGAATTGTAATCCTTTTCTTGTTTTTCAGAGTACTGGAATCTTAGCCTGGTTTGGTGATATTGACATATAACATGTCATTAATGAAAGTGAAAAACACCAGGGTTAAATTAACTACTGTGATTTGGAGAGTATTATTAAGAAACCACTTCCACAAACTTCCCAGGAGGAACCTAAAATAATGTGAAACAGACACTACTGAGTTTAAATTTCAACACTGTCATCTTCTAGAACTATTCTGAGGATAGCAATGCCTATCATGAGAAATGACTTAATAATGGACAGACTATAGCAGAGTAGGACGTCCCTGGCAGTCCAGTGGTTAAGACTCCACGTTTCCAGTGCGGGGTGCGCAGGTCCAATCCCTGGTCTGAGAACTAAGATCCCACATGCCATGCAGCCAAAAAAAAAAAAAAAAAAGGAATATGGCACAGTAATAAGTACTCTGCCATAATACTGATGCGTATTTATTATTTTACCTTCATGGAACAACCATCCAAACCATTATGAGCTACTTTCACAGCACAATAGCCAAAGTCAAGAGGACTCATTCCTCCTCAGAATGAAACACAATGTGGAGGATGCAAGGCTTGTCACACTAACAAGTCAAAGGACTTAACTCTTCACATATACCTCACCATGCCCTGCTTTTCAGGTAAGACAGCAGTAATGACATGTAGAATGGGATACAGACAATGATGCACAGGTAAGAAACACAGGGAAATTCAGAAAACAGTAACCTGATACAGGCAAAATAAACTTAGAAGCCAAATATCTGAATTAGACTATTTACCTCAGTTATTACTGAATATTAGACCAAAGGCTGCTCAGATATAAATTTAACACCTCATTTTAGACATGAAGTCAACAGCTTATTGTTTCAGTGATAATCAAAATATTAACGCTTTTTGCTTTACAAAAATAATTTTTGATTCTAATATTTCAAAAAGGCATCTATGTTTCAATGTCAAGAGGCTATAATTTTAAATGCAAAACAAGATGAAAAATTTGCTAATTTTTTTTAAAGATTCAAATGAATCCTAACTAAAACAGGGCAAGAAATACCAAAATAATGTATTTTCTCTAATGACATCCCTTACATTTGACCACTTAGTGAGGAACTCAACTCAGCTGGAAAACCAAAGATTTCCCTCCCTCACAGCAGTAGTATAAAAACTTTACTATTTGACAAAGCATTTATGGATATGCTTTAAAACTACTGATTGATAAGAATATAATTTTATCCATAATTTTAAAAGGTTTCTCAATAATGTGGCAAAAACTTTTAATCAATTATATTCTGTGTAACAGAATTTTAGAAGAGGAAAATCGTGCTTATAGTATAAATAAATAATGAGAATAACTAACACACAGTATGTTCTTCCATTCACCAGATACTATATGAAGTGCTTTATACAGATGATCTCATTTAATCCTCACAGCATCCTTACCAGAGCTGGATGAGGAAATGGAAGTTTATGGAAGGTTAGCCACTGTTCAGGGTCACACAGCTAAGACTGACACCCGGGAATATCTGAATCAAGATATGAATCTCAACCCAACTCAGTTCTCGTCATGAAATCAAGTTAGTAGGTCATGACCAGCATTTCGTTTAATAGGATGTGATAGAACATGCTATCAATAATTAAACCCAGAACATAGGCATAAACCTGAACTGTCCTGAGCAAAGCAGAAAGTACAATATATGGCTTTAGAAACAAAAATTTGTCTATCAAACACGGTGGGGAAAAAGTTATGTTCAGTGAAAGTCATTTTTTTAAACAAGGCAGAACAGTTTGAACTTACACATAAATCAAGTAATAGCCTTTATATCTGTGCTGTGATTTTTTTCCCTGTTTTTCAATATTTGAAATAGGAGAAACACAATATACACATTACGCATAGCAAAGAAACTAACAGGACTCTGTCAAAGGTGCACAAAGATATCTCAGTGTTTTCCAGTTTTGACACCAAAACTAGCAAGGACAGATTCAAACTAAATTGCTGATACTGTGAAATAATGCTCACCAGATGGAAGCAACATTTAATGCAGGTGATAGTTTCTATAATTCAAAGCTAATATTAGTATTCAAAGAACTTAGCAAAGAAAACTTAAAAAAGGAATCTTTCATTTTCACATGTAATTTTTTCAGTCGTTATTTCAGAGTGGAGATTAGTCCAGGTGTTTCTCCTATGTAGCAGTGAATGAACTTTTCAATCAGAGAGAAGACAACTAATATTTTAGCCTATAAAATCATCATGTAAATTTAACTGGTTTATACTACAGCCCTTAAGACTTGAAACATCTGTTCAACACAAGTTTTTCTTAAAATCATAAAGTTTCAAACTGAATACTACAGCATTTTCCAGTATATGTTTAACATGGTGGTTTTGTCCTTTACTAGGTAACAGACTTTTAAGTTGTGACCCATGTTGAGGTACAGAAGTTATTGCTCACATCACCATCTGCTCATAGATATTTTCACCTAACACTATATAGCCTTCCTAACTATATTACAAATTATCTTCACACAATTTGGCACTTCATTATATGTATTAATACCAAACTTGAAAGAGGAAGAAGATGGTGGAAGAATAAGACGCAGAGATCACCTTCCTCCCCACAGATACACCAGAAATACATCTATACGTGGAACAATTCCTATAGAACACCAACTGAACGCTGGCAGAAGACCTCAGACCTCCCAAAAGGCAAGCAAGTCCCCACGTACCTGGGTAGGGCAAGAGAAAAAAGAATAAACAGAGACAAAAGGATAGGGATGGGACCTGCACCAGCGGGAGGGAGCTGTGAAGGAGGAAAGGTTTCCACACACTAGGAGGCCCTTCGTGGGCGGAGACTGCGGGTGGCGGAGGGGGAAAGCTTCGGAGCCGCGGAGGAGAGCACAGCAACAGGGGTGTGGAGGGCAAAGCGGAGAGATTGCTGCACAGAGGATCAGTGCCGACTGGCACTCACCAGCCCGAGAGGCTTGTCTGCTCACCCGCCGGGGAGGGCGAGGGCTGGGAGCTAAGGCTCGGGCTTCAGTCAGAGCGCAGGGAGAGGACTCGCGGTGTGAACACAGCATGAAGGGGTTAGTGCACCACAGCTAGAAGGGAGGGAGTCTGGGGAAAAGTCTGGACCTGCCAAAGAGGCAAGAGACTTCTTCCATCTTTGTTTCGTGGTGCGCGAGGAGACGGGATTAAGAGAGCTGCTTAAAGGAGCTCCAGAGACGGGCGCGAGCCGCGACTAACAACGCGGACCCCAGAGACAGGCATAAGACGCTAAGGCTGCTACTGCCGCCACCAAGAAGCCTGTGTGCGAGCACAAGTCACTCTCCACACCTCCCTTCCAGGGAGCCTGTGCAGCCCGCCACTGCCAGGGTCCCACAATCCAGGGACAACTTACCCGGGAGAAAGCATGGCACGCCTCAGGCTGGTGCAACGTCATGTTGGCCTCTGCCGCCGCAGGCTCGCCCAGAACTCTGTACCCCTCCCTCCCCCTGGCCTGAGTGAGCCGGAGCCCCCAAATCAGCAGCTTCTTTAACCCCGTCCTGTCTGAGCGAAGAACAGATGCCCTCCGGTGACCTACAGGCAGAGGCAGGGCCAAATCCAAAGCTGAACCCCGGGAGCTGTGAGAATAAAGTAGAGAAAGGGAAATCTCTCCCAGCAGCCTCAGGAGCAGCGGATTAAATCTTCACAATCAACTTGATGTACCCTGCATCTGTGGAATACATGAATAGACAACGAATCATCCCAAATTGAGGAGGTGGACTTTGAGAGCAAGATTTATTATTTTTTCCCCTTTCCCTCTTTTTGTGAGTGTGTATGTGTATGCTTGTGTGTGAGATTTTCTCTGTATAGCTTTGCTTTCACCATTTGTCCTAGGGTTCTATCTGTCCATTTTGTTTGTTTGTTTTTTACTTATTAAAAAAATTTTTTTCTTAATAATTATTTTTTTATTTTAATAACTTTATTTTACCTTACTTTATTTTCTTTTATCCTCTTTCTTTCTTTCTTTCTACTTTTTCTCCCTTTTATTCTGAGTCGTGTGGATAAAAGGCTCTTGGTGCTGCAGCCAGGAGTCAGTGCTGTGCCTCTGAGATGGGACTTTATTTTCTTTTATCCTCTTTCTTTCTTTCTTTCTTTCTACTTTTTCTCCCTTTTATTCTGAGTCGTGTGGATAAAAGGCTCTTGGTGCTGCAGCCAGGAGTCAGTGCTGTGCCTCTGAGATGGGAGAGCCAACTTCAGGACCCTGGTCCACAAGAGACCTCCCAGCTCCACGTAATATCAAATGGCAAAAATATCCCATAGATCTCCATCTCAACACCAAAACCCAGCTTCACTCAACGACCACCAAGCTACAGTGCTGGACATCCTATGCTAAACAACTAGCAAGACAGGAACACAACCCCACCCATTAGCAGAGAGGCTGCCCCAAATCATAATAAGTCCACATAATAAGTCCAAAACACACCACCAGACGTGGACCTGCCCACCAGAAAGACAAGATCCAGCCTCATCCACCAGAACACAGGCACTAGCCCCCTCCACCAGGAAGCCTACACAACCCACTGAACCAATTTTAACCACTGGAGACAGACACTACAAAAAATGGAGACTACAAACCTGCAGCCTGCAAAAAGGAGACCCCAAACACAGTAAGATAAGCAAACTGAGAAGACAGAAAAACACACAGCAGATGAAGAAGCTAGATAAAAACCCACCAGACCTAACAAATGAAGAGGAAATAGGCAGTCTACCTGAAAAAGAATTCAGAATAATGATAGTAAAGATGATCCAAAATCTTGGAAATAGAATAGAGAAAACACAAGAAACATTTAACAAGGACCTAAAAGAACTAAAGATGAAACAAGCAATGATGAACAACACAATAAATGAAATTAAAAATACTCTAGAAGGGATCAATAGCAGAATAACTGAGGCAGAAGAACAGATAAGTGACCTGGAAGATAAAAGAGTGGAAATCACTACTGCAGAGCAGAATAAAGAAAAAAGAATGAAAAGAACTGAGGACAGTCTCAGAGACCTCTGGGACAACATTAAACACACCAACATTCGAAGTACAGGGGTTCCAGAAGAAGAGAAAAAGAAAGGGACTGAGAAAATATCTGAAGAGATTATAGTTGAAAACTTCCCTAATATGGGAAAGGAAATAGTTAATCAAGTCCAGGAAGCAGAGAGTCCCATAAAGAATAAATCCAAGGAGAAACACACCAAGACACATATTAATCAAACTGTCAAAAATTAAATACAAAGAAAACATATTAAAAGCAGCAACGGAAAAAAAACAAATAACACACAAGGGAATCTCCATAAGGTTAACAGCTAATTTTTCAGCAGAAACTCTGCAAGCTAGAAGGGACTGGCAGGACATATTTAAAGTGATGAAGGAGAAAAACCTACAACCAAGTTTACTCTAACCAGCAAGGATCTCATTCAGATTTGATGGAGAAATTAAAACCTTTACAGACAAGCAAAAGCTGAGAGAGTTCAGCACCACCAAACCAGCTTTACAACAAATGCTCACGGTTCTTCTTTAGGCAAGAAACACAAGAGAAGGAAAAGACCTACAATAACAAACCAAAACAATTAAGAAAATGGGAATAGGAACATACATATCGATAATTACCTTAAAGGTAAATGGATTAAATGCTCCCACCGAAAGACACAGACTGGCTGAATGGATACAAAAACAAGACCCATATATATGCTGTCTACAATAGACCCACCTCAGACCTAGAGACACATACAGACTGAAAGTGAGGGGATGGAAAAAGATATTCCATGGAAATGGAAACCAAAAGAAAGCTGGAGTAGCAATTCTCATATCAGACAAAACAGACTTTAAAATAAAGACTATTACAAGAGACAAAGAAGGACACTACATAATGATCAAGGGATCGATCCAAGAGCAAGGTATAACAATTGTAAATATTTATGCACCCAACATAGGAGCACCTCAATACATAAGGCAAATACTAACAGCCATAAAAGGGGAAATCGACAGTAACACATTCATAGTAGGGGACTTTAACACCCCACTTTCACCAATGGACAGATCATCCAAACTGAAAATAATTAAGGAAACACAAGCTTTAAATGATACATTAAACAAGATGGGCTTAATTGATATTTATAGGACATTCCATCCAAAAATAACAGAATACACATTTTTCTCAAGTGCTCATAGAATATTCTCTAGGATAGATCATATCTTGGGTCACAAATCAAGCCTTGGTAAATTTAAGAAAATTGAAATTATATCAAGTATTTTTTCCAACCACAATGCTATGAGACTAGATATCAATTACAGGAAAATATCTATAAAAAATACAAACACATGAAGGCTAAACAATACACTACTTAATAACGAAGTGATCACTGAAGAAATCAAAGAGGAAATCAAAAAATACCTACAAACAAATGACAAGGGAGACACGACGACCCAAAACCTATGTGATGCAGCAAAAGCAGTTATAACAGGGAAGTTTACAGCAATACAATCCTATCTAAAGAAACAGGAAATATCTCGACTAAACAACCTAAACTTGCACCTAAAGCAATTAGAGAAAGAAGAACAAAAAAACCCCAAAGTTAGCAGAAGGAAAGATATCATAAAGATCAGATCAGAAATTAACGAAAATGAAATGAAGGAAATGAAAGCAAAGATCAATAAAACTAAAAGCTGGTTCTTTGAGAAGATAAACAAAACTGATAAACCGCTAGCCAGACTCATCAAGAAAAAAAGGGACAAGACTCAAATAAACAGAATTAGAAATGAAAGACGAGAAGTAACAACTGACACTGGAGAAATACAAAAGATCGTGAGAGATTACTACAAGCAACTATATGCCAATAAAATGGACAACCTGGAAGAAATGGACAAATTCTTAGAAATGCACAACCTGCCAAGACTGATCAGGAATAAATAGAAAATCACAAATAGAACAATCACAAGCACTGAAATTGAAATGGTGATTGAAAATCTTCCAAGAAACAAAAGCCCAGGACCAGATGGCTTCACAGGCGAATTCCATCAAACATTTAGAGAAGAGCTAACACCTATCCTTCTCAAACTCTTCCAAAATATAGCAGAGGGAGGAACACTCCCAAATTCCTTCTACGAGGCCACCATCACCCTGATACCAAAACCAGACAAGGATGTCACAAAGAAAGAAAACTACAGGCCAATATCACTGATGAACACAGATGCAAAAATCCTCAACAAAATACTAGCAAAAAGAATCCAACAGCACATTAAAAGAATCATACACCATGGTCAAGTGGCGTGTATCCCAGGAATGCAAGGATTCTTCAATATACGCAAATCAATCAATGTGATACACCATATTAACAAATTGAAGGAGAAAAACCATACGGTCATCTCAATAGATGCAGAGAAAGCTTTCGAGAAAATTCAACACCCATTTATGATAAAAACCCTCCAGAAAGTAGGCATAGAGGGAACTTTCCTCAACATAATAAAGGCCATATATGACAAACCCACAGCCAACATTGTCCTCAACGGTGAAAAACTGAAAGCATTTCCACTAATTTCAGGAATAAGACAAGGCTGTCCACTCTCACCACTCTTATTCAACATAGTTTTGGAAGTTTTAGCCACAGCAATCAGAGAAGAAAAGGAAATAAAAGGAATCCAATAGGAAAAGAAGAAGTAAAGCTGTCACCATTTGCAGATGACATGATACTATACATAGAGAATCCTTAAAATGCCATTAGAAAACTATAAGAGCTAACCAATATATTTGGTAAAGTAGCAGGATACAAAATTAATGCACAGAAATCTCTGGCATTCCTATACACTAATGATGAAAAATCTGAAAGTGAAATCAAGAAAACACTCCCATTTACCATTGCAACAAAAAGAATAAAATATCTAGGAATAAACCTACCTAAGGAAACAAAAGACTTGTATGCAGAAAATTATAAGACACTGATGAAAGAAATTTAGATGATACAAATAGATGGAGAGATATACCATATTCTTGGATGGGAAGAATCAACACTGTGAAAATGACTCTACGACCCAAGGCAATCTACAGATTCAATGTAATCCCTATCAAACTACCACTGGTATTTTTCACAGAACCAGAACAAAAAATTTCACAATTTGTATGGAAACACAAAAGACCCCGAATAGCCAAAGCAATCTTGAGAAAGAAAAACGGAGCTGGAGGAATCAGGCTCCCTGTCTTCAGACTATACTACAAAGCTACAGTAATCAAGACAGTATGGTACTGGCACAAAAACAGAAAGATAGATCAATGGAACAGGATAGAAAGCCGCGAGATAAACCCACACACATATGGTCACCTTATCTTTGATAAAGGAGGCAGGAATGTACAGTGGAGAAAGGACAGCCTCTTCAATAAGTGGTTCTGGGAAAACTGGACAGGTATGTGTAAAAGTATGAGATTAGATCACTCCCTAACACCATACACAAAAATAAGCTCAAAATGGATTAAAGACCTAAATGTAAGGCCAGAAACTATCAAACTCTTAGAGGAAAACATAGGCAGAACACTCTATGACATAAATCACAGCAAGATCCTTTTTGACCCACCTCCTAGAGAAATGGACATAAAAACAAAAATAAACAAATGGGACCTAATGAAACTTCAAAGCTTTTGCACAGCAAAGGAAACCACAAACGAGACCAAAAGACAACCCTCAGAATGGGAGAACATATTTGCAAATGAAGCAACTGATGAAGGATTAATCTCCAAAATTTACAAGCAGCTCATGCAGCTCAATAACAAAAAAACAAACAACCCAATCCAAAAATGGGCAGAAGACCTAAATAGACATTTCTCCAAAGAAGATATACAGATTGCCAACAAACACATGAAAGAATGCTCAACATCATTAATCATTAGAGAAATGCAAATCAAAACTACAATGAGATATCATCACACACCAGTCAGAATGGCCATCATCAAAAAATCTAGAAACAGTAAATGCTGGAGAGGGTGTGGAGAAAAGGGAACACTCTTGCACTGCTGGTGGGAATGTGAATTGGTACAGCCACTATGGAGAGCAGTATGGAGGTGCCTTAAAAAACTACAAATAGAACTACCATATGACCCAGCAATCCCACTACTGGGCATATACCCTGAGTAAACCATAATTCAAAAAGAGTCCTGTACCACAATGTTCATTGCAGCTCTATTTACAATAGCCCGGAGATGGAAACAACCTAAGTGTCCATCATCGGATGAATGGATAAAGAAGATGTGGCACATATATATAATGGAATATTATTCAGCCATAAAAAGAAACGAAATTGAGCTATTTGTAATGAGGTGGATGGACCCAGAGTCTGTCATACAGAGTGAAGTTAGTCAGAATGAGAAAGACAAATACCGTATGCTAACACATATATATGGAATTTAAGGGGAAAAAAATGTCATGAAGAACCTAGGGGTAAGACAGGAGTAAAGACACAGACCTACTAAAGAATGGACTTGAGGATATGGGGAGGGGGAAGGGTAAGCTGTGACAAAGTGAGAGAGTGGCATGGACATATATACACTACCAAACGTAAAATAGATAGCTAGTGGGAAGCAGCCCCATAGCACAGGGGGATCAGCTCGGTGCTTTGTGACCACCTATAAGGGTGGGATAGGGAGGGGGGGAGGGAGGGAGATGCAAGAGGGAAGAGATATGGGAATATATGTATATGTATAACTGATTCACTTTGTTATAAAGCAGAAACTAACACACCATTGTAAAGCAATTATACTCCAATAAAGATTTTAAAAAAAAAAAGAAATACCTAACTTATCTGAGGTCACTAGTTCAACATCATGAAAAATAAGAACCAAAGATGAGAATGAAAATGGAGATAAAAGAGTGGTCAAGTTGACAAAACACCTATCACAACACCTATGCACTGAACTAATGCTACAGAACCTAAAGCCTTCCCTCTCAGCCTATGTACTCATAATTCAGACACAATTTGAACTGGGTAAGAGTACTGGTTTCCCCTTCCCTCCACAAAAGATCAGAGTAAGTGAATTAGAAAAGAGTCACAGATTGTCATAAGGAAGCACGCTGAGAACAACATAATATAAAATCTGAGTTTAGAAGTGAAGGAAAAAATAATTATTCATAAGAAGTAAAAATAAAGGAAACAGGGACTCTCCCACCATGCTGATGGGAGTATAAACTTGTGTAACCATTGTAGATAGCAATTTGCATACACTTAGTGAATTGAATATATGCCTTACCAGCCAGAGATACTTTTCCATATAGCCACAAGGAGCCATACGTGACAGTGTGTCATCAGTGTTATTTATGCTAGTAAACCTAAGTAACAATCAATAGGGGATTGGATAACACAAATGTGCACATGAACAAAAATTAACTTCGAAACAGAACTTAGACCTAAATGTAAAACGTACAACTATAAAATTTCTAGGAGAAAATGTTCATGACCTTTGAGTAAGCAAAGATTTGTTAGAAAGGATGTTAAAAAGCACTAATGATAAAAGAAAAAAATGGGGGCTTCCCTGGTGGCGCAGTGGTTGAGAGTCCGCCTGCCGATGCAGGGGACGCGGGTTCGTGCCCCAGTCTGGGAAGATCCTACATGCCGCGGAGCGGCTAGGCCCGTAAGCCATGTCCCCTGAGCCTGCGCGTCCAGAGTCTGTGCTCCACAACGGGAGAGGCCACAACAGTGAGAGGCCCGCGTACCGCAAAAAAAAAAAAAAAAAAAAAAGAGTCACCTAAAGAAATTACTATTCATGGAGCATAGATGATGTACAGAATGCTTTACAACTGCCTTGAATTTTTACAGTAGCTTTATGAAGTAAGAATTATCGCAATGTTACAGGTAAGACACTGAGATTCATTAACTATTCAAGGTCACACCATAAGTAAATGGTAGAGCCATGTATAACAAGTCTTGAATCATTCTCATTATTTATATATCTCATCACCAAATCGAAAGCTACATGAAGACAGAACTGTCCACAGGGCTGATACACAGCAGTAACCCTTAAACAATTGTTAATCTTATTCAATAACAATCACTGAACACCTACTATGTGTTAAGCATTCTGCTGAACTCTGCATCAAATAATCTTCAAAATGCAACACAGAATTAAGTGGTCAATATATAATTAAACAAGAGATTAGAATTTCCAGGAGCAAATACAAACCTATTACCAGTGGGGTTTTGCCAGAGTATTCTTTAAAAGTGTAGCTGAAGCAAAGGGGAAAAAATGCATGCTTCTCTACTGTAAAAAGACAAAAGAAAGAAGTTCTCATGGAAAATAAAGTATAAAACTTATGAAGTAACAGTTTACTGTGGTTTCTGATCATAAGCAGCAGGCACTTAAAAGAGGAACCTCATATGTGAATTAAATACTGCTGTTGTTGTTTTTAAATAGATTCCTGCAACTGCCATGCAAAAAGACTTGCACGTGTTGTGTTTACACACAGGATTTTATTGCCCAGCCAGGGCCCATATGCAAGAGAAGGGGGGACAAAAGGACAAACAGCAACATGCAAGCATGAATAAGCAGTTCCTGCATCCTTGCTGACAAAATTACAGTAACTACAAGTTATGAAATTATTTCAACAGGTGTCTGAAATAAAAGCTGAATGGACCTTGGAAAGAAACAGAGTAAAATGTACTTTGAAGAGAAAAATATTAAGATATGTATAGATATATAGATCTCAAACGTTCTCAGTTGGTGGTCTCAGCTGAGAAAGTGACACTGGTCCCCCAGGATCAGGTCACAGACATGCAGAGTCGAATGCCTGCAACAAGTATCACAGCCTAAAGAAGGCATGAGTAACATCCTGCATGTAAAGCCCAGAGGGATCTGTGTGCAGCTTTGCAGAGCTCCTCAATCCTGTCTGCACAACAGAACCACCCGAACGTCTTCCTAAAAGTACAAGACACAGATACCACTCCTGACCAGTTAAATCAGAAAAACTAGGGCTGGAGGCCATATATTCTCTACTGATCTGCTAAAATAATTGGGCTTTTCTGTAATTAAACTTGTTATTTTGAGTTAATTGTAGATTCATATGCAGTTGTAAGAAATAATACAAACAGATGCCACATACCCTCTTATCCAGTTTCTCTCAGTGGTAACATCTTGCAAAACTACAGCACAAATTCACAACCAGGATGCTACATTGATAACAGTCAAGATATAGGGGGATTCCATCACCACAAGGATCCCTCCTGTCTTCCTTTCATAGACACAATCACCTCCTTCCTCTTCTCACACCCAACCCCTGGTCCTGAACCCTGGCAACCAGTAATGTTCTCTATTTCATAACTGTGTCATTTCAAGAATGTTATATAAATGGAGTCATTCATATGTGACCTTTGGGGATTGGTTTCTTTCACTTAGAATAACTGCCTAGAGATTGAGCCAAGTTGTTCCATGTATCATTCCTTTTTGTTGCTGAGTAGGATTCCACAGGACGTATGTGTCACAGTGTAACAAATCAACTTTGAAGAACATCTGGAATATTTCCACTTTGGGCTAGAACATTCATATACAGGTTTTCATGTGAATATAAGTTGAACATTCAAGTACAGGTTCAACTATGAATATTCATATACAGGTTTTTGTGTAGGTTGCCATTTTCCCTAGGATAAATGCCTAAGAGTGCTTTTGCTGGGTCATACAGTAACTGATGTTTAGACTTATAAGAAACCACCACACTGTTTTCCAGTGTGGCTGCACCATTTTACATTCCCCCCCCCCACAGCAATGTATGAGTGATGCATTTTCCTCACATCCTCAGCAGCATTTGGTGTTGCATTTTCTTATTTTAGTCATTCTGGTAGGTGTGCAGTATTAACTTACCACGGTTTTAATTTACTTTTCTCTAGTGGCTAATAATGCCATTAGAGAAAGGCAGCTCTTTTCGTGTATTTATTTGCCATGTGTACATCCTCTCTGATGAAGTGTTTCTTCATGTCTTTTGCCCATTTTCTAATTGGACTGTTTATACAGCTAAATTTTGAGAGTTATTTACATATTTTAGACACTAGTTTTTTTGTCGGATATGTGGCTTGCAAATATTTTCTCCCAGTCTGTAGCTTATCTTTTCATTCTCTTAACACAAGTCTTTCACAGAACAAATTAGGTCAAATTTATTGACTTCTCCTTCTATGGATTGTGTTTTTGGTAATGAAGTCTAGGAACTCTTTGCATAGCCCTAGATCCTGAGGATCTCATCCTGTTATTTTTTTGTCTGTAAAATTCTTATACTTTTGCATTTAAGTGCAAATGATCCTTTTGGAGTTAATTGTTTTTATAAGGTGTGAGTTTTAGGTCAATTTCATTATTTTACCTGTGAATGCCCAATTGCTCTAGCACCATTTGTTGAAATGGTTATCCTTCCCCCATTGAATTGCTTTTGCCCCTTTGTCAAATTCAGTGTGTCAAAATTCTGTGCAGGTATACTTCTTGGGACAATATTCAGTGCTATTTACTTATGTGTCTATCCCTCCACCATTAAACCTCACTGTCTTGATTATTGTAGGCCTTAATCAAAATAGTTATAAAAATGTGCCAGTCTTCTACTTAAAAACCTTCCAAGAGTTCCCTGCTGCATGGAAAATGATATCCTAATTCTTTATCCAGGCTCACAGAGCCTTACAAGACCAGATCCCATCCAGCTTCCCATTCGTACCTCATACTGCTCATGCCCAGGCTGCCACCCGTTTGCATCACGAGTCTTCTTTTTGTTTTCTGAACACATTAGAAACTCTTCACGTGAATGCTCTTGCCTCCATATCTCCACAACATTGTTTTCTGGGGTTTTTTTGTTTTGTTTTGTTTTGTTTGTCGTCAGCTCTCAATTTATTAAATATCACCTCCCTTAAAAAGCCATGCGTATATATGCTCATTCAGTCCTGACGATACCCTAAGAGGTCTTATACTGTCCTCGTTTTATAAATGAGGAAACTGAGGCACAGCCATGTTCAATATCTAACCAAGGTTACACATGTTTATGTGCTTAGTCATCACACTAAAAAGAAGCAGTGAAATAAAGACTGTTTTCTTTTTTTCTCTTTGGCTTCTCTGATGGAGATTATGACAACTGCCCAAATCTTTACTGCTTAGCACCTTTTATTTGATTACTTCTAGTTCCAGTCATAAAGAAAAACATTGCTATATCAGGAAAGGGCACGACATAGAAGAGATTTTAAAGAGAACTTCCTCAGTGTGACTCACTTACGAGATAATTATTGGGCTGCAACACCCCTAGCTTTTCACTTGACTTCAGTGACCTAAACCCCGAAGAGAGTATTCACTAAATTCACTCCTCAAACCCAATCGTGTCATACCAGCCTTAAGAGAGTTGATTATACTGCCTTCTTTGCCCCCCACCCTTGGTTTTAGAAAGCAAAAAATGGCCTTTATATAAATATCTTTTGGAAATTTGAAACAATTCAACCTTTGAAACAAGTTTCAAAATATGAAACCAGATACAAACTTTTAAAAACCCAAGTGCATTTCTAAGTAACATCTTCTGCCTTTGATTGCCCTGCTCTGCTCCTTACTAAGCATCCTCAAAGTACTGCCTTTTTCCCCACTAAGCAAAGTACAGGAATCTGAAAAATTAAAACATTTACTATTTACAAATTAGTTCAGTAAACATTAGCAACTCTTGACGTATGAATATGTTCTCAGTCCTTCCTTCAACAGAAAATTACTTAAAAATCAGAGCAATGGATCTTTGGCTGAATAAATTAAAAAGCTCAGCCTCATAAAGCAAATTTTTTTAATGTACTTATATACACTCGCTGTTTGGAAGCAGCCAGTATCTATTTATTTCTGCAATGCCTCTCCTTATCGCTAGAAGGTGCTTGGGGATTTCAATTCTATGATCATGACTATGCAAAGTTAGAATATCCTGTATTTTATTCTGTGAGACTCCCTTCTAATCTGGGGAAGAAGTAACTTATATTTGATTCTCCTGTTCTTTGGAACCGTACCTGATCTATTTGTCAGAAATAATAATGGCATAACAGGCAGTTCCTCAGAACTGAATGACAGTTTTTGAATATTAAGCTTCCTGAAGATATGAACTTCTCAAATTTGAGTATTTATTTTTTTTAAAAGAAACAAAAAAATCAATCTCAGCGCCTTCACAAGGATTCTTCAGGGATTTCATAAATGCTTTTTGGAGAGACCTCATCCTTTCCTGCACAATAAAAGAAAAAGTTGTGATAGAAGAAACAGAGTTACAGGAACAACTATCAAAACCACAATCCCACCCCCACAAAAAAAAGAGCTTTAGTTGGAAGAGAACAAAATATTCTATTGGATACTCTAACCATCAGCTATATAAGAGAAGAAAAAACTTAAAAGTTAACCTCACACATTTATGGAAAGTTTATTGCATCAGAAAGGAAATGAATTCCCATATAGTATTAACTTCATACACTAAAGTGAATTGAAGAAACTTATTATTCAAAAACAAAGAATGGCCTTTGGGAAACTGTGCTGCCTAAAAGGATTTAATGGTCAAAGTTTGTCTCGGTTAGTACCATGAATTAAACTAATGAGAGGATGAAGATATTGTTAACAGAAGGGAAGCTCTCCTGAAATGCTAACCTTGCCATTTCTGTCATGTGATGAGAAATCAATGTTCAAGTAAAATGTGCAGATAAAGCTATTACAGAAAATAAATGCCATAGTATTTATGAAAATAGCTTTTTCTAAAGCAAAAACATACTAGTGGTGGTAGGGTGGAGAAAGAGAAAAACAGTAAATGTTGTGCCACAAACGAAAATGAAATTAATGCTCTGAGAATTAATTGTAAAGAATCAAAATGTAATGTTCAGCCATTTGTATAAATATTGTGAGCCAAAATGTATATACATTTATATACATACACACATATACACATATGTGTACATAAATATATATTTATGTATAAATTTTAAATACACATCTTATTCAATATATTACAATTATATATATAATATATATGTATATTTTCTGAAAAAGTCAGGAAACAGGAGGTTAAACTATCTGGACATCAAGATCCAAAATCAAAATAACGCACACATAAAGCATGGTAGAAGGAACATATAAATAAGAAAGCTTAAACATGACCCTTCCTGTTCTCCTTAAATAAAAAATTTTTTAAAACGTGTGCTCCAAGAACAATGATCTACATGACATCTATAAAAGGAAAGCCCCAGAAATTAGAATTTGCAAGTATGACTAAGAAAGAAAGAGTCTTCTGATGAGGAAGGTGGCTCCAGATTGTAGATGTTAATTGTGAAAGGAAGTAGAACAGGAAAACTCCACGACAATTATAAGAATGTAGAAAAAAAAAATTGTTCTGCTTTGGGAGGCTGTTTTCTTCTGTTTTGCTATGAAATGGGGTCTCTGGAGGGTGGCGAGGTGGTGGGGGGAGAGTGGGAAGTTGGCTATGGAAAAATCAGCATGAATTAAGCAAGGGAGAGGGCCAGATTGGAAAAGAACTGGCATTTTGGCAGCAACTTAGAACAGCATCAATAGGTTTCAGGGCTTCAAAAAAATCCACTTCCTTAGGGCTAAACTAGAATGGCAAATTAATAAAAAATTAATTAATAAATACAGGTTTATTCATTTCTTTAGTGGGTCTAGCCCAGAAAGACTGATGAACTTCTAGACACTGAAGAATCAACCTTCAGTACCTGCAAAGCTGAGAACTGAATCCCAGAACTTGGTCCTTGAAACAACAGCCTCCTTCTGAGACTGTCACTACCCTAGATGAGGTCTCCATTCCATTGGTCTCTCTCTGCAATGTTTTACACAAAAAGTAGTTGAGAATTAAAGAAGCAGTTTCCTAGGAAAAGTGGTGAAAGAAAGAGTAGGGCAGGAAAGATTTAGATACCTTCTAAAAAGTATCAAAAATTTCAGGCATATATAGATCTCTAAATATCATGAAATGTACAATAAAGTAGTATGCCAAATTTTCAAGGATTACTTTGCTGTCCTTATTTATTTATTTATTTGTTTGTTTTTATTTTTATTTATTATTTTTTTTTTTTGCAGTACGCGGGCCTCTCACTGTTGTGGCCTCTCCCATTGCGGAGCACAGGCTCTGGACGTGCAGGCTCAGCGGCCATGGCTCACAGGCCCAGCCGCTTTGCGGCATGTGGGATCTTCCCGGACCGGGGCACGAACCCGTGTCCCCTGCATCTGCAGGCGGACTCTCAACAACTGCGCCACCAGGGAAGCCCATGCTGTCCTTATTTAAATAAAACTGACTTAGATCAAAATGTGTGTAATGACTACTTTTTCTTTTTCTTCTTCATTCTATTTTATATTTCTAAGTTTTCCAAAGTGAACACCTATAAGTTTAATAAGAAAAAATTATTTAAAAATCTAGCACAGATCTCACTTTATCTGGTATCAGCATCAATCCATTTTCAGAAACACTTAAAAGCTTTTCATTTTTGTATAGGGAATCATATTGATGATACTGGGATGCACACTGTTTTTTTTCCTTTAATTCAGAAAAGAGGTTACTGACTGAGGTGCTGTAATGATGGGCTCTTCTGATAAAATAATGTGGCCAAGCCAATCTTCAGAATGTAATAACTCAGTTATTGGGGTCTCATACATAAAGAGGTATATAATGGACAAATAATACGTCTAATCTTCAGCCTAACTGATTAACTGGAGAAACCTAAAAGTGTTTTATTGTTGATTCCCTTGATACTCTTAGAACTAATGTCTTTTCATAATTGATATCTTTTAAAAGTATTCTTCCCTTCACTGTTTTAAAACTAGCATAAAAATTAGAGTTTTTTCTTTTATCCCTCCCAGTCAAAACTACAGAGATTGCTATTCTTGCTAAAAACTGTCCCTCAGTTTGATGCCCCCAAACTACCTTCTAAGCAAAAGGCCTGTTTCTGAAATATAGGCCTACTTTCATTGTGATAAAAATCTAAACACAGGAAGCCAAATTTGGGCCTTAACAAATTCGAATCTTTTCCTTACAAAGAATAAGATTATATCATCCATTCTTCACCAGGAAAAATGTTCCTACATATTTTTCACCTCTTTTTTAAAAGGGTATGTTGTATTTTATATAATTTTACCTCAACAAAGTTGATTTTCAAAGATGAGAACACATTAAAAATATCCATTAAGAGAAGCAAATTTATAAAAAGAAAAAGTTAATCACCTAGAACTTTTTCCTTAGCACTTTGTTTCTAACATTACTGCAGCACTTACCACATTGAACTGTGGTTTGTTTTGCATTATCTGTCTCCCCCAATTCAACAGTGAGTTGGGAGAAGGCAAGAAATGTACTTCATTCATCTTTGTAGACACACTGTCAAAGGGACTGGAACATGGTTATATCAATTTATCTAGAATTTTCAGAGGTAATTTCAGTTTCAAATATATTACTCGATCTTCACAGAATGTATCAGCTCACAAATTAGTATTACTCTTCTACTTAAAATTCTTTAATATTTCTTCCACCTGTTCACATGATGGCACATAGGTCCCCTTCCCCTCTCTTCCACATGCTGACCTACACAGGCTTCAAAACCCAGGACTGTACCCTGTACAGAGTACATGTGTGTGCCTGTATGTGTGCGTGCATGCAAGCATGCGTGTGTTTTCCCCATTATCTGCTTACTCCTTGAGGGCAAAATCCAAGGGTTATTCATCTCTGTATTCCTATCAGAGTACCTAGCACAAAATAGGCTACCAACATATGTTTATTGAATGAAATGACAACTGTTATCTAGCACTTTTGCCGTTTGTTGAGCTTGATAAAAATAGAGCCAATTATTCTCAGTTGTGTAAAGGGATTTTGATGTGAATTTTGGGGAACTGGACAAAGCACAATAAACTGCCAAAGTTTATTACTAGTTTCAAGGTGGCTTGTTAAGATCAGAATCTACAATCTCATGACAGCATCTAGAAAGAAAAAGCCAAATGAGATACGGCCTATCACCCTGTTGCTACGTGTCTTTTATCTTAAGTGGAACTCACAAACAGCTGGCTATTTCTTTGAACTATGCTCTAAACAACAGTCACATTTGGATGTTGAATGCTACCTGTCTTTTATTTCAGGGAGTAATGATCAAGCTCTTGACCAAGTTACTCTATCAATTTGCTGATGTCTCCTAACTTTTATCCCTCAGGCTGAATCAGTGAAAATGAAGAAGTTAATAGGATTAACAGCCTGCTACCCTCAGCAAAATGGAGGGAAAAACTGTATGAATTATCAGTATATATTAGCATTATACTTTTAAAATGTATGCTTATGGAATTGATTGCTCATTATTAAAAGAGCTTTTCTGATATTTAAAAATCTGATTAACTGTAAGAATCATTTTTTTAAATACATTTTTTCATTTAGTTCTTAGTTTATCATTTCAGCCCATTTTTCACATGTGAATAAGATGGAAAACTCAAAAAAGGAAAAGAAATAGCATATACCATCATATTAAATTATGTTACAAAAACTTAATACCTTACTCTAATTTTTTTTTTTGCGGTACGCAGGCCTCTCACTGTTGTGGTCTCTCCTGTTGCGGAGCACAGGCTCCGGACACGCAGGCTCAGTGGCCATGGCTCACGGGCCCAGCCACTCCGCAGCATGTGGGATCTTCCTGGACCGGGTCATGAACCCGTGTCCCCTGCATCGGCAGGCAGACTCTCAACCACTGCGCCACCAGGGAAGCCCCCAACTTATTCTAATTTTTAACCCTAAATAGTCTTTTATCGATGTAGCTCACAATTTAGAGATTTTAATTTTTTTAAACATTTGCTTATTTGGCTGAGAGCTGTATCATAAATGTTACCATTTGGTTTTTTATTCTTATTTTATTAGCATTTACCATTACTTTCAAGTCACTGAGTTTTGATTTTTGGTTCCATTCTTTCTAATTTCACTTCAGTATTTTAGTCCTGAATTTTGTCCAAAACATCATATACACTATATTCAATTATAAAAAAACACTTACGAAAAGCTTTGATTATCTACCTCACAGCAGGTCAAAATATAGATGGTCCCAGAGTAATACTCAGTTTCCCAAATTCTACGTGCTATATACAGTACATAAAGTTTAATTCTGTATGAAAATTTAATGTATTACTATAAAATGTAACTATATCTATAATATTGTTTATTAATTCAAAAAAATAACTAAGTTTTTCTTAAGTTTTACCCATAGTCATAATTTACACAGCATATATTTACTCTTTGACAGATTTATTTTTCTTACTTATAGCTGTTTCCTATATGTTCTCATTGCATTTCTAACTTCCTTTAAAAACCCATAGCAGTACGACTTTTCTTGGTATAACAGTTCCTAGGACAGTGCTCCTAATTGTTAGATTTAAATCTAGTAATAAGACAAAAACATAACATAAAAAAGAGTACAATCAACCAAAATCAGGTCTGATATCCAGAGAATCCAGAATAAATATATAGAATATACTTGAGCATTTTAAGCAACACCACACATTCCAGGAAATAGAGAGGCAGACTGAGTTGTTTTACTAAGTAGAACAATTACACTGGTGTACTTCAACATAGTCTTTGAAGTTATAAGTATGTTCCTGCATCTCTATTCCTTACCTTTCCAATCTCAATTGTGATCATTGTCTACAAGATCATATGCTTGTTAGTAAATAGACAGCAAAGAGTTCCACAAAAAAAAGGAGATATAAGATCTACACATGGCACAGTGTCCTACTTCACAAAGGTGTTGTGATAAAATGGTACCATCTGATAATACTTACAGTACATTTCATGAAAAAATGGAAGTTACGTAAATATAAGGGTGAATAAAATCATGAAATCGTACGAGAAAGTTTTATTTGGTACACCTGATAACAAATGTAAAAGGAAAGGAACTGATTGTTATTGGTGGTGTAGTAGTTGGGGGCTGGATCAGACAGGCAGTGAAGATGAGGAAGCAGTGAAAAAAAAGTCATAGAAAATTATTTTAAATTTCCATCTATTGGTTATGTTTTAAGTCAGCATTTCCATCTGTATACAAAGAGCCACAATCTCTTCTAGGTAGAAAAATATTATAACATTGATAACACAGAAAGGAACTACTACAGTTTTAAAACATCTGACTTTTCCAGGCCAATCTTACTTTAATGGTATCATTATACAGAAGAAAGAAAATTATATGGAACAAATGAAATAATGTACCTCTGTCATAAACTTTGAAACATAACATTATAATGAAAAAAAGTCTCAGGAAAAATTTTGGGGAGAAAAGATGTATTCTTCAATAATAATTTAACTTGGCCTGAATTCATAAGAATATCCCTTAGTTTTGCAAATTGCCTCCGGTTTGCTGAGAGCCATTCTTTTATGCCGGCTTAAAATAAGCAAAGATTACACAAGTACCATGTGCCATCCTAAATAAGGAAAGAGGCAAAAAACAAGTACAATATGGTATTTAAACAGCTGTGTGAAGATCACTGGTTAAAACAAGAATCATTTTTTCAGCTGAGCTTGTTATGCTTCATTTTGCTAAATATAAACTAGTGCATCATTAAATTAACCACTGATTTGTAGACCAAAGCCCAGAGCCTCACCTGCAAATAATCCAATAAACATAATAATTTTTCAAGTGCTAGTGAAATTGTCATAATTTGGGACTGAAAATGTGGAGAAGGAAGAAGAAAATACAGAAATTATTTTGTAGATATAGTGGTCAAAAATGCAATTGTTTTCATTATGTGCAGTTTTATTTGAGTGAGCTGACAAATGTATAGAAAGTAATACTTTTGTAAATACTCTAGTAAGAATTTCACACCAATCAATTAGTGCAGGTTATTGCAGAAACTCAATCTTTCAGAAATAAACAAAAATTTTAGATATTATGCAGTCTAGTTGAGCATTAAGTAAATGGGCTTGAACCAGTTGACAAAATGGAGGAAAACAGCGTAATCTTGAAATAGTTTTACTTCAAAAGGTCCATGAGGCATCATCTAGTATATTAGAGGAGTTAATTTACTATGTGGTAACTCACTGACCAAAGAATTACTACTTATTCACATTGACTCATTCTGGTCTCCACTTTCCATTATGTTAGAGTATTTTATTTCTCCATACAGTAAATACAGCATTGTGGTAAAATATATGATTAAGCAAATACATTCAAAAGATAATAAATATTCCTTTTTTCAGGGCCATTGTGTTACATAAACAGCTTCTGCTCTAAACAGATTTAAGTGAGATTCATGTACCCCTCCCTCATCCACCAAAAAGTTCAATAGAAGGACTTGGGGAGCGGAGGGTGAAGGGATGGTCCATGTATTTGAATGGAAAAGAGACCATACATTTATTTTCACTCACATCTGACTAAAGGTTTAAATTGCCCTCTATTAAGAATGCAGACAATAAATGACAGTAGTATTAGAGTACCTGTGACCAGTAATCACAGGTAATTTGACAGATAATCTGACATATTGTTATACTCATCAGTAACTCCAACATTAAAATACTTATTAGAAGTAACACTAATTTTTACTTATTATTACTATACATGTGTTACTGTACTGGAGATTTTAAAATATTTTGTTGACTATATTTCAACTAATTGACTTGCTTTATAATCCTATGCAAGCTATTTTGTGCGTTTGAAAACATTCTGTGACATCCAGACTTCACCAGATTGCAAAGGAGTCCGCTGAACCAAAACAAACAAACAAACAAAAAAAACTTAACCACCTCTGATTTTTAGTCTAAAAAGGTAAGGTGAGGGAAAGGGTAAGAAGACAAGAAATTCTGGAGCTTAAAATTACACTTCGTGTTAACATTTTGTTTTTGTTTAGTTTTGCTCTACTTTTTAATTCTGGAAGAACAATCATCCTAGCTGAAGTCAATCAAATAAATACTGCTTTAAGCACTAATTCATACCTTCCTCTTCCACCCTTTATTGGTTCTAAGAAACGCTCTTTGGTTTAAAATTTTACAGTAATAATGGGAAAAGTATGAATTTTTTTTTTTTACCCTTACTTGGCCATTTAAAAAATAACTTCAAGGTATACTAGATTACAATAGCAGATTTTACATAACCCTGACAGTAAAGTATACTGCTTTCTATGCCAGGTGAGTGTAAACAGCTTCTTGTAATCCTGGCTGATTGATGTGGGTGGGGGAAAGGATTTGCAAGATCAATAGCTGTACTATACCGAAGACCAGAGACCAGGATGACTGGCTCTAGTAAAAACAACACATCTGGAACAGCAGTTGCAATTGGAACCACAGCCTGATTCAGCTTATAATAAAACAGCTTCCAAGGTCTGCTCTCCTTTTGCACAAGCCAAGGTGAGTAAAATGAGCATGTGATAAAAATCTCTACTTTTGCATTTCTTGAGTATTTCACGGTGGCTCTAATCTCTGCAATTCCTGTGATACAGTTATTATTTTTTGATTACTCTCCTGGATGAGACAACACTTCCAGGGCTTTTCGCTTGGCCCCCTTCCATAATATCCCTCATTCCATGACTCAGAGACAATGTAGATGTTCCTCAGGGTAAACACTGAAGAACTAGGTCAATGATCCTAAGGTAGATACACAGTCTCCCTGGAACTACAGTGAGATAAACTCAATCTAGAGAAGGAGGGAGGGAGGAAGCGAAATAAATCCATCATCTGCTCACCATAAGGTCTCATTGTTCCAAGAACGATGGTAGTGTTTTGGTTCCCTCAAAAGATTAGTATCAAGTAAGGGCCATGTCTAGTAATCCTTAAAAGAGCTGAGAGGTTCCCTTTCCATAATGTTCAGTCACTCTGGTAAATAACTGAGATGCCCCTAGGGAGAACCTAAAGGAAGATTTTCAGTATATATTTATAGCAATAGCAACAGTTTATCCTCAAAGGGATCTAGCTCTCCCACTTTATTTAAGGGCTGTGGACTTGTGAACTGGCTCAGGTCTGGAAACGTAGTGAGAGGCCATGATGGTGAATGAAATCAGGTTTCTGCTCACGTGACCCAAAAGTTTCTGTACCCTAAAGGCTGTACTTTAATGGTTTAGCCACCACCAATGATAACAACATTGGGGTCACAAAATTCTGATTGTCACCCTGGCTCTTCTGCCCATTAGAGTAACTGTACGCCTCTGGCAGTTACACCTAGATGCCCAGCCTCTGTCACTCCAGGATGCCATGATTCCATTTAAATGAGAGAGCCCATTTCAATAGTGGCACATAACATATTCCAAGGCAATCAGAGCATAGGCATCCCACAATTCTTCCAGGATTTGAGTGCTCCCTTCACCAATGCATTTCCCAATGTCTCAACAAAGGGAGTATTTGTGAGTCACACATGATACATCCACTCTTCTCCCTAGATTTTTTCCTAGCAAGGTTGAGGCCATTATATGGTCTTCAAGCTGGGAAAAATTAACCCCCTCAGGGAAATAAGGAGGGGCTGGTCCCACAATAAAGCATAGGTGAAATTGCAAATGAAGCACAGAGAGAACTGAGGTTTAAAATTCTCAGATTCATCTAAGTTTACCTAAGTATATTCATTTCAATTCTCATGATCCCACGTCTACCTGATCAATTCTTATCTTTTACATCAAAAAGCTTGGGAGGCTATGAATTCAACTTAATGTGTGATTCTACAACTTTCAGGGTCAAATTTGGGGTCTTATTTTCAGCTTCATCAGAACTGCAACAGTAGAAGACAGGACAATCCATCATGGAGCTCTCTGTTTCTCTCACTACACCTGAATTGAGAGTTTAAAGCCCTAAACTCATCATTTCCTTGCTAAAATTTTTCTGTGCAGTCAAAAGCAGCTAACCCACCCAAGAGTCCTAGAAGCCATTATTCCCACCATAATAGTCAATTACAACTTCCATTTGATTTCCCAAAGCTTTGACTTTAGAGAACACTTCACTTTCAGTAAGAAAGCTGATAATTTAAGTAACTAAAAGTGCATGTCAGGGCACTTCTCCACTGGCAATAAGACCCTACTGTGTTCAATCCCAGTCAGTTCAGATAAGTAAATTCTCATCCTTGAAATCTGTTTTCTGAGACCACTCCTGGTTATTATCCACTAGAATGGAAGTATTCTAGGTATTTCAAGCATAGGGCAGTTAATACAGGAAATCTATTATGCAGATGTTGAAGGGATTAGAAGAACAGAAAGGAGAAGGGGGCATAACCAGAGGCATACAACAAAAACAGGGCTGCAAAGCAAAGCCAGGGTTCTACTATGCTGGGCTGGGGCCCACAAGCCTACAATCATTGTTCAACTTCTGGAAACACTGCCACAGCGGCCACTGGGACTGCTCTGTTTTTGTTCAGTGGAGTCCGTATTACTCTACAGCAGTACAGACAGAGATGCTCATGAAACCAACCCCAGCGCTAGTGAAACGTCCAGCCACCTGTGGCCACCATCAGCCATCATCTACTCCTGCTGCATGCTGAAGTACGGTGGTCCAATAAAAGGAAATAAACAACTGCTCTTTCCCCCCACCCTCCCATCTTTCACCATTGCCTTCCTCTGGCTGTACCTGACAGAAAACTTGCTGCAGTGGAGTGTAATAGGGCAGGCGTGGAGCTGAGAGATAATTGCCCCAGCTGGCATGAAACCAAACATTAATGGTTAAATAAAGTATGACCATCTTATCCTTCTTCAACCATATACAAAGTTAAATGGCAAATTAAGAAATGTAAAGAAAACCAAGTAGCACAGAGATACTCAAAATGCTGTTTTCATTCTATCTTAGCTTTCTCAATATTCAACAAGTATTTACTGTGTTTATTGAACCTGATTTTGCATCCAATGCTGGAGTTAAATATGCAAAATCAACTACAGGAGTTTTTCCTCTACTTTGAGGAAAGAAACAAAATACAGTGTAACAAGAACTAGGCTATGTATGTGTACCAGGCACAGAGAAGAGAGAACCACGACCAACAGATAAGTCAATGAAGGCTTCAGGAAAGAAGTGACACTTGGAAGAAAATTAGAGCTTGGTCAGAATACAGGAAGAAAAGGGTATTCCATGTCAGAAATACAGCATGTGAAGAGGCATACAGACACGACAAAGCATGCCTGGAAAGTGGCAGAACTTTATGTGGTTGGAATATCAACTGACGAGTTGGGGGCGGGGAGAGGGGTAAACTGGAAAAAAAGGCTGGACTGTTTACAGTGAGCAGAGTATGATTCTGCATCTCCTACAGCTTATCAGATGGTGTTTTAGGGCTTTATACAGTAGCACTGTCAGATCTGATTTGCATTCTAGAAAGATAACTGCCAGAGGAGTGGAGGATTGATTAGAGAAGATAACACTCAGGGAATGGAAGAGTAGTTCTCTATTCTAGTGAGAGAAACTAGAACTAAAGGTACAATAAAGTGAAATAATCCCCACTTGTCCTATATTCATAGTCTAAGAAAATCCTGGCTCTCCTCCTCCTTCCTTTTGTAAGTTCCCCAGCTTCTAATCAATCTGTCAGTTAAGCTCATTTCAAAACTATTTATGTATTTTCAATGACCACTTTAATAACCCTACTTCTCTATAGAGATTAATAAAATTATCCTGTAGATTCTTCTAAACAAAAGATGGAAACCTGTGGAATGTAACTGAAAAGAGTAGCTAGTAAAAAGTAATCTGAAGTAAGTGTGGCATATATTCTATTTTTTATTTACCTATTTTGTTTTAATTCTTTTACAGCAAATCTACCTCTTAATATTATATTATTTAGGTTATCATTTAAATTCTGCCATATTCCCTCATATATAATCACTAGAAGAACTAGAAGTTGCCCAAAGCAAACCAAGAGGAAAATATTTTTAAAGTACAGTGGCAAAACCCACCCATAGAAAAATTAAAAATCGATTCTTATTGTTTTTATGGTCACTCTCCCTCAGAACAGCATTGACTTTTTTATATCATAATAAAAGGCAATCATTTGTGATGCTATCACAGCCTATTTTATATTGCCAACCAGAAGAGTGGCCATCTTCAATTGTAATCAACAGTTTTGCACAAAACTTCTTTTATTAAATTCTTGCTATGGAGGAGGTCCAAACAACAGGGCAAGAAATAGAGAACTAGCCTTGACAGGTGAGAGGAAAATAGAACATGGGTGTTTCTTTAGCATCCTGCTTATACTTGTATCATAGTACTTAACGATACTTGACCACAAAATTATCTAACTGGAGAGTAGCCTATGAAAGCCATTGATAGCAGGAACAATTATTATTCATTCTTGTCTTCATTGCACAAAGCACAAGACTGACACACAATAAACACGCAAAAAATGTTTAAAGAAGGGAAGTGGAAAGAAGTGGTAAAAAGGGACAGATACTGAAAGACGAAGTGGGAAAAGGTCAAAGACAAAATATGCCTACTACTCTGTATTGCCCAGGGCAATCCAATCTCTAACAATACTTTTTTTTTTAAATAAGCTAGCCCGCGTTCACAGTTATCATCACTCATATATAAATATTGCATTTCCTTTCAAGATTAAATTAAAATTTCTTCAGTGGGATTCTGGACATAATGCATTCGTAAAAAGAAATGACTTTGATTTTTAAACTATTTCTGAGAGTCTTAGGTTTCTTAAAAACTTACATGGACATTTTCTGGGGCGGGGGGGTGGAGGGTGGAATGTTGTCAGATTATTTGCATATACAATGTAGTATACTCCCCCAAATTCATCCCAACCCAGCTTTAGAGGTTAAGCTCTGTTTAATCTAAACCGATCATGGTACTACCTCTTTACCACCAACTAGTGCTTCAGAGAATGACACTAAGTCAGTTTAGGCAAACAATATACAAGAAAAGGTATCTTACAGTCTTTTAGAAAAAAAGGGGGAAAAAAAGCTTTCTTACTACTCAGCTAATGCAAAAATTAGTGTTAGAGCTAATCATTCTGTAGGAATGTAAGAAACAGAATAACCACTCTGGCTACAGTAGTCTGGAAAGACGTGGAGGAGGTAAGACTCACACCATGCCCCATGCCTTACTGATAGGAAAGTACCTTGAGTGGAAAGGAATTGCAAGAGGGTGGATAGTATAAGCAAAGGCATACGAGACATGAAGTCTTGAAGGTGTCGGATGTGTTCAAAGCACAGGCCAGCCACCCTAACTGAAAGATTTATAGACAAAGAGAAGACATGGCAAAAAGTTAGTAGGAACAAGAATCTAAAGACCAGTATACACGTTTCATTGTTGTAAGAGCCAACAAAGTAAAATTCTTTGTTGTGATCTAAATGTATCATTTAGGGATGAACACATCAATAGAGATAAAAGACAAAAACTCTTCAAAATTTTTAGCAATGAATAAAATTATACCACTATAGTGGTTCTTATTATTCTTTTAAGACTCCATTCTGAAGGGCTACAGCTTAAAAGACTCCAGCTACCAGGGACTTCAACTTAACAAATTCCTTTATGAAGGAGTAGAAAAAATAAGCAAATTTTTTTAAAAAGATGGAAGAAAGGGAAATGAAGAAATGAATGAGTATATCTGATAGTATGTATTATCTCATATATTTATATGCTCAAGTAAGAAAAATTATATCCTCATATTTATAAGCAATTATAAAGGAGCATTTGTAATGGACCTCATATATATTATCTCTGAATTCTCACAACTTTGAAACGGAAGTATTGTTGGAAAAGAATCTAAAAAAAAGAGTGGATATATGTATATATATAACTGATTCACTTTGTTGTACACCTGAAATGAATACAACATTGTAAATCAACTATACTCCAATAAAAATTTTAAAAAAAAAGTATTGTTGGCTCTTTATACAGGTGTGAAAAGTGGCTCAAGAGGTTAAGTAGACATGGAAGACCCAGATTCTTACTCAGGCCTCAGACCCTCAGTCCTTTACCCACTCCAGGATTTCATCTAAGAGATACATACGATACAAAATTCAACAATATCTAAAGCTATTCTGATTTAGAGATAAATGAAGACTCCAACTGTCAGTGCATCATTATTCACACCTAATGTAGAAACAAAGATTTAGCCAAGCTCAATGTGATTTAGCTGAATGCAAGATTTGTATGTTAAGATCCAACATTAAATATGCAAAGAATATTCCATGACTCCCTGTAAACTGAGGTTTATCACTCAAAGAGACCCTAGATATTCAGTATTTTGAAGAACTAAGTAGTAATGAATCAGAGGAATAAACTAGTAATAAAATATTCAAAGGTCTAAAAATTAAAAGCAAACATTCTTAGCAAAGCGTGTATGGGATTTTATTTAACTCTTAAATTTGGAACTTTTAAAAAAATCACAAAAATCAACAATTCATCTTCAATCTCTCAAGTCTAATTATCATGGCCCAAAAAGAGACCATTATAATGCTGCTTGGAACAGCCTGTCAGTCATTGATTTCATGAGGTTAGTAAAGGCTGTTTATTTTGTTGTCAAATTAAGGAAAATTTAAGACCCTCACACAGTTCCTTAAACCTATTAAAAATAAGATTTTTTTAAGTTTGTGAACTTAACATTTCATTACTTCCTAATCCTCTCAGAGTTAAATCAAACTTTAAAAATGTCAGGAAAGGCTGAATAAAATTTGTTATAGGTTCTATATGTTCCTTTTTGTGTTGTTGTTAAAGAATATCAAAAAAAAAAAAAAAAAAGAATATCAAGTAGGCAGTTACATTTTAAAAATCTTCATTTTTTCCAACCTACCCTTTGAGCACCAAGTATGTTAAATAAGCATTTACAGAATATAAACAGTACTTATAATACTATACTTGACCAAACTACGGAGGATTAGAGAAATAGAAACCATGTTGGCTTTGATTTTGCAGTTATGCTTTCTAATATAGGCCAGAATCTAATAAGTTAAAGTGTGAAAGAGGGCCACAGGTGGCAGGAGAGGGCCTTTAAGGGGCCTGAATATCAGTGTACAGATTGATTCTGTCCAGAAAGCAGACGGCAGCCTTTCCCCAAGCTGCCTGGTTAATACAGATGGGAGAGCTAAGAGGGTACTTGGGTTCCTTACAAAGACCAGCAAAGGGTTTGAGCACACAAACAATATTCCAGGTTGAATACAAGGGAAGGGGGTTGAAGTCTGGTGGTAACAGAGAGCAGGTACATACAGATGTCCGAAGGAAGCAGAGAAAGGAAGGTCTGGGAACCCACTCCCCATGAAAAGATTTTACCCCAAAAGCTATCACAAGAAGCCTCAGATCAGATGCAAAACTACATCAGGCCTCAACATGACTAAACTTCAACAGAAATATTTATTGTGAAACACTGGTATGGCTCGGATCAAACCACAAAATAGTTTTCTAGTTCTGACAGAAAAGAAACTAGAAAAGTGGCAAACTTGGAAGACAGCACTTTTTGAAGGCAATACCTTACCAAGCCACTTTAAGACTAAATACAGTCATCCCTCAGTATCCACAGGAATTGGTTCCAGGAGCCCCTGTGGATACCAAAATCCGCAGATACTCAAGTCCTTTACATAACACAACGAAGTACAATTAGTTCTCTGTATTCACAGATGTGGAACCCATGGATATGGAGGACTGACTACAACTAACTACTATCAACTAACATAATTAAGAAAGATTTCTCTTAGTTAATAGACTCTTTTAAAAATATTTCATTACTAAAGCAGGACTATTAAATATCTGGTGTTATTTACATTTCAAGTATGGAAATAATTCTTTCAAACTAATTACAGAGCAAATATATTGTCTGTTCTTCACAAGACTCAGGGTTACCCAGACTGTACTGAATAACTCAAATATTAGTCTGCTAATTAGCCAGAGGTTAGCCATCTACAACAATTATTTCTCTGTATCATTATCTTAAATTTTGTTCACACATTGTGGTAACAAATATATCCCTCCATACCATCATAGTATTCAGAAAATCACCATATGCCTTAAGGTAAGACTCCATTAGACTGAGAATCTGAGTGGAAGCTACCAAATATGTCTGTGGGAGGGCAAGGCTGATGGCATGCTTACACTTTCAGGAATTTGTGCAGAATCATTTGTAATCATGTAACACTCAACGATGAAGTGCTGAGAGCATTCTTTTTTTCACCTTCACAGAATCCAGAGAACTGTTCAGCAGTATCAAGTCGTGACCCTGATGTTTTATGGCATAAAGACCATAGTTTAAGTCCTCACAAGCACTAAAAGCCACCTCTACACAAGAAGTAGAATATCCTTCTATACTAATGTGCTACATATTATAGCCTTCTCCAGTATGTTCCAAATGTGATATGGTGCTATTTTCAAAAGAGTAAAAAATTCACAGAAAAGCAGATCCAAGCAGGACTCATTTTGCCGGTGAAATGGTGGGAATGGATCAGGGAAGGAGGTAAGGCAGCAAAGGCAGAAGAGTATGTTACCAGTAAACTACCGAAATACTCATTATCTACCAATGTTATATATTTGATTGTCCTAATGACCAGCCCTCAAGAATAATCCCATAATCTGTTTCAAGGGAGACTATATTCTATAGGGATAGGTACTATTTTAAGAAAGAGACAGTTTTAGTTCCAGTGTAGATCATTTAAAACCTAAGTTTTCCTAGAAAGTTAAAATAGCATAAAGTGTAAAAAAAGGAAACAAACAGATTAAAGGAAGGCCAGAACGTTGGCTGAAAACATACCTTCAGGGCACACTTCCAGGCAATGCCCAAGGCTTATTAGGGAATAACTAATGGGTAATATTTCAGATGCAACATTTTATAGGTGATAACAATGACTTTATATGAAAATTTCTTCTATTTTTCTCTTTCATCTATATTTTTAATTAAGTACTATTAAATGAAACTCTTTCCTCCCTCGTAAGCCATTCATTACTGTTTATTTCTGTATATAAAGGCCTCTTTTAAAAAGTACCCTCATCACCACAGCATCCTCCATCCTGGGAAGGCATCTACTCAGAAAGAGAGGACAAGTCATTGATCCTCAGGCATAAGTCATGTGAAGCTTTGAAAACAGCAGATCACACCTGGCCTGCACACTGCTGCCAAGTGGAGAACATCTGCTCAGGTAGTCATTTCAGGACAGCCGTTAATTCTATAGTATGAATCTGAACAACTCCAGGCCCCCAAACTGCCTTCCACTCATTCACCTCAGTCAATGTCATTACCATACATCCACCTTCTCACCCAAATCAGAAGCTTGGGAGTCATGCCTGCCTCTTCCCTTTCATCCCACAGTCAATCAGTCCAAATTCTTGTTAGCTCTTTAATCTCTTCATTTCTCTCCAACTGACTGCCTCAGTGTTTGCTTAAGCATTTCCAACTCAGGTTGTTTAATCAGTTTCTTAACTCATTTCTCTGCCTCTGGTTTTATGACCCCAAAATTCATGCCTCAAAACACAGCCAGAGTAATCTTCCTAAAACCTTTAAGCGGTTCCCCACCATCCTCAGATCAAGTTCAAACTCTTTACCACAGCTTACAAGGTCCTTTATGATCTGACTGTTTACTCTCAAGCCTCCTCTCTTACCACTGCTACTTTTCATACCCAACAATACTAAAAGTTTGGAGTGCTTAAATTGATAGTATATTGAGAGTAATCCATACTCTCTCAGCACCAAGTCCCACCATTCCTTATTCCTCAGGGCTTAATTCAGTTTGTAGTCCTCCAGGAAACATTCTTAGACCTCTCATATTTGGCCCATCTATGTGCTCCAAAAGCACCCCGAGCTTACAATTATCACACTATATTGTACTGTTCACATTTTTTTCTCCCTCTCTCCATCCCTGACTATAAGATACTAAAAAGTAGAAATAACATCATTCATATGTGTATCATGATGCCTAGCCCAGTACTTGGAACCCATGATACTCTCAATAGATATTAACTGAATAAAAGAATGCATAAATAAATATGGGGATGGGAGGGTACACAAATCTGTGCTTCCTTCAAGAAAAAATGGCTACCAAAATGTACATGAACTATGCTAAGCTACTCTCTAGGTCTGCCCAAAGAAAAAAATAACAACTAAGAGTTTGTCTGAAATTCCAGGACACTCCTAATAAATCCAGGAAAGTTCACTGATGGAGAATCTATCAAGTGATGCTGGCCTTTAGCTCTGACTTACCCTTGTTTGTCTCCCCATCATACCAAATAAGCACCTGTCCATACTATGAGAGTTTAAGTCAGCACCCAAGTGGCTCTGTGTCAGCAGATTATAATCTCTACTGAAAGAAAAGGATTTTAATCAAAATCTTGCTTCCTTACATGATTTAATCACTGCACACTGATTAAATAAATGACAGTAATTATAAAGGATGTTTTCCATCCATTCTAAGTGCTCTTTGGAAGCTCACAACTGCTCAGATCTCTGATCTGAGATAATGTACTCAATGTCTTAAGTTAAATGCAAATATTCTCGACTGGGGGAAAAAAACTTACAAAAATCTTTTTTTCCTAAATTTTTTACCTTTGAAATTGAGCTTTTCAGGTATTTGCAACGTACCCTGGGGGTGATAAAAAATAAGTCCTTAAAAAATCTGTGAATCAAAATTGTAGTCCTAAATCCAAACCCTAGTGTTACTATGCCCTAAATCTTTAAATTCAGAAATCCTTGAATTAATTCAGTATCCTCTTAGACTCAAAAACTTCAAAGTCCAAGAATAATGGGAAAACAATAGCAGTTTATTTAATTAAGAGATGTAGAACTGTACAGTAATTAGTATAGAAAGGCTTTTCAAAGGCTGTGTAAAACACTTCTAAAACTTTACTTTCATCTTTGCCTTTGTGACTAAGTAACTTACCTTAAAATACCTTCAGTTATGATCCTTAAGCCTAAAATGCCTATGTTAAAACCCAAAGTATGTTAAAACCGAAAGCACAATAAGCAGCATTCTTCATTCACAGTACTTAAAAGTACATTCCTTCATTTTTGAACCTTTATCATTTTTTTTAAGTTTTATTTTTATTTATTTATTTATTTTATTTATTTTATTTGTTTATTATTTTTGCCTGCGTTGGGTCTTCGTCTGCAGGGGGGAGTGGCCCCCACTCACCACAACTAGAGAAAGCCCACACGCAGCAACGAAGACCCAACACAGCCAAAATAAATAATTTAAATAAATAAATTTATATATAAAAAAAGAAATATACCAGTAGAGGCATACCTTGTTTTATCATGCTTTGCTTTATTGTACTTCCCAGATATTACGTTTTTAACAAACTAAAGGTTTGTGGAAACTCTGTATCAAGAAAGTCTATCTGTGCCATTTTTTCAATAGCAGTATTTTTTAATTAAAGTATGTACATTGGCTTTTTAGTTATAATGCTATTGCACACTTTATAGACTACAGTATAGTGTAAATATAACCTTTCTATGCACTGGGAAACCAAAAAAGTTTGTGTGACTTACTTTATTGCAATAGTCACTTTATTGCAGTAGTCTGAAACCGACTCTCAATACCTCCGAGGTACACCTGTACTAATATTAGTAAAATAATACTGATACTATATTTTAGTGTATTAATACTGATACACAAATACACCAATAGTGTTCTCTGATCACCACATAATAACCAAAAAAACTCCTAATTAATAATGTAAAACCTTTTCACCTGGAAATTAACAAGCTATTAAACAACTAATATTTATAGACCATAGCAAAAGCACTTCTCTGAAGAAAATCCATAGCATTAAATGTTTACGTACATAAATTTTGAAAAAAACAGTGATTTAAACATTCCACTCCAAAGCTAGAAATAGATCAACAATAGAAATAGATCAACAAAGTGAAACAAAGTCAGAAGGAAGAAATTAATGAAAATAAAAACAGAAAAGCTATAAAACTTATAAAGAAGCTGGTTCTTGTTAACAGACACATAGATCAAAGAAAAAAAGAAAAAGAAAAAACAAGAATAGATAGCCCAGAAATAAACACAAACATGTAAGATCAAGTAATTTATAACAAAGGAGGAAAGAATATACAATGGGGAAAGGACAGTATCCTAATAAATGGTGTTGGGTAAACTGGACAGTCCCATGCAAAAGAAATGAAATGAGACCACCGTCTTATACCATATACAAAAATCAACTCGACATGGCTTAATGACTTGAATGTAAGACCGGAAACCATAAAACTTCTAGAAGAAAGTACAGGTCATAAGCTTCATATGACATCAGTCTTGATGATTTTTTGAATCTGACTCCAAAAGCAAAATCAAAAAAAGCAGAAAATAGACAAGTGGGATGACAACTAAACGTCTTCTGAACAGCAAAGGAAACCATCAACAAAATGAAAGCAACATACCAAATGGGAGAAAATATTTGCAAATCATATATTCAATAAGGGGTTAATATGCAGAATACATAAAGAAGTCAAACAACCCAATAGCAAAAAAAAAAAAAAATTCAATTAAAGAAATGGGCAGAGGATCTCAATAAACATTTTTTTTCCAAAAAAGACATACAGATAGCCAACAGGTTCATGAAAAGGTGCTCAACATCACTAATCATCAGGGAAATGCAAATCAAAACCACCATAAGATATCAACTCATCACCATCATAGAATGGCTATTATCAAAGGGACAAGAAATAATGTGTTGGTGAAGATGTGAATTAAAGGGAACCCTGTGCACTGTTGGCAGGAACATAACTTACTGCAGCCACTGTGGAAAACAGTATGAAAATTCCTCAAAATATTAAAAGTAGAATTGCCACATGACCCAGCAATTTACTTCTGGGGATTTATCCAAAGAAAATGAAAACACTAATTCAAAAAGATATATGTACCCCCATGTTTACTGCAGCATCATTTACAATAGCCAAGATAGGGAAACAACCTAAGTGTCCATCAATGGATAAATGGATAAAGAAGATGTGATATATATACACATAGAATACTCTTCAGCCATAAAAAAAGAATGAAATCTTGCCAATTGTGACAAACATGGATGGACCTTGATAGGATTTTGCTAAGTGAAATAAGACAGAGAAAGACAAACACTTTATGATATTACTTATATGTAAAATCTAAAAAACAAAACAAAGAAAGAAAACAAGCTCCAAGATACAGAGTACAGATTGGTGGTTGCCGGGGTGTTATGTGTGTTGGGGGCAGGGGGGGATTATTATTAAAAAATAAATACTCAGCATCAGCAACTACCTATTTATTGACAAAATGTATTTGCACTTTAAAAAAAAAGCTATAAAAGGTAAATAAACCAAAGTCAAAGTGCCAAAAAATAACATATTAAAGCTGCTTTTTGGAATACTGTGAATCTACTGGAACAATTGTTCAACATTTGGTTGCTTCACAATCTGTTTTTTTTTTAATCAAATATGACTAGAATAAGCCTGTCACATCCATAAAAACATTAACTGAAATTAATACGCAAATTATGGTGCCTGTGTGGGATGCCATTTCATTAATTTCATTTCACTGACATAATTGTGTTCTCTAAATATATGAGTTTTGCAAATGCTATCCCATAGAGAATGCAATATTTGGTGAATATTAATTTACTAGCATAAAATCCAACAATAGTTTAGTCAACAGGAAAAAATGGTAATCTGAGATTTTAGTCACAAAATAATTTACATGCTTTTTAAAGATGTATGTTCTTTGAGCTAATTGTGATAGCTTTTTCAAGCAAATACATTTTTTACTTTTAAAATAACACCTGTTAATGGTAGAAACTTTCAAAGACTCAAGAAAGTACGTAAAATGGGACCATTAAAAAAATCTGTTACCTTTAAATTATAAGTAATAATTGTTAACATTTTGCTAAATTTTACTTCAATAGTCTTGTATGGAGATAGATATATATTTTTAAACAATACAAATGTGAAAGCAAGCAAAATAAATACAATTTTCTATTGTATTTTTTTCATTTAATATTATAGGTATTTTACTGTATCAGTAAATAAATTCCAAAATGTCATTTTAAATAAATGCATATTGTGATAATCATTTGGACCTACCAAAATAATTTTAATCATTCCATTATTTTTCAGTGTTTATGTTTTTGTTTTAATGCTTTAGTACTATGAAACCTTCTGTAATAAAACACTTCATGTAATTATTTGTGTAGCTCTCTGATTACTTCTTTAAGAAAAATTCCTTGAGGTGGAATTACTAGATCAAAGGATGTAAATCTTAATGCATATCATCTAATTCCTTCCAAAAAGATTTAAGAATTTTACATTTCCACTACAAGGATATAACTTCTATTCCCTTGAACCCCTGCCCATACTACATATTATTGTTCAGCATTGTCAATGTGGTAAGTCAAAATAGCATCTCACAGTTGATTCATTTGTATTTCTTTATTAGAAAGGTTGAACTCCTTGTGAAATTTTACCGTAGTAATAATCTACTAGAATTTGAATTTAAACTATAATGTAGTTCTGCCTATACCTGAACTGTGAGCAACACTGCTATTTTTAATTTATTATTGCTTGAAGTCACATACAGTAAAACACGGTGTGCTTAAATTATGTACTTTTTTTAAAGTTACATTTCATAAAATCTCCCAAAGCAAGTAAGAGTAAATATCTTATCTCCTCACTTCTAATTTCTTTCAAGTTTATACAAATACGAAGAAAATTTTACTTAAGCGTTTTTCATGTATTAGTTATTTTAAAAGCAATTCGTCCATCATCACAGCTCTATTAACAACATGAATTATCCATATTTAACAATGAGACTGCAAAAAAGAGTGCTTAGTCAATAACTGTTAAATTTAATGAAGGTTTTTAAGTTTTCAAAACCACAGCAAACAGTTTTTAATGAAGACCAAAGGTAATAAATAAAATATCTCTTCATTTTAGACAAAGTTATAATAATTCCAAAATTGTAATACATAATCTTCCTCCAGAAGTAAAAGTTACAAGATAGCTCGGTTTTCAGTTGTCTCCTATACTGCCCGATTCAAAAATTCTCATAGCCACATTTAGTCTCCAGTAACATTCCTGCTTCATGAATATGGAATAGCAGAAGTCAAAGGGCAAAGTGAAAAGAGAAGGAGAGGAAAGTTGGAGAGGGGAGAAAAAACAAAGGAGGCCACTGATACCGCTTCCTCCAAGGTTAATTCCATTTCCATCAACAAAGGAGACTAGTCAAGGGCTTCAGCACTACATGACACAGTGATTTTTTGGCAAACACTCCCAACCTATTTTTTTCTTTTTCCAGAGAAAGAATATTCACTGCAAGAGAGCCACTTCTCTTTGTCACAGTCACAGCTATCAAACAGAAAGCACTGGATTTGATTCAAGAAGATGCATAAGACTTAACAACCTTATAAACTTTCACTGGGCTCAGTACCAGAAAAAAAAAAAACTACCAAAAACATTTTTGGGGAAAATTGTGGACTGGATATCAGACGATATTACAGAGTTACTGTTAATTTTCTTAGGTGCGAAGAGGTAATCCTAGTTTTATGTAGAAGAACGGCTTTATTCTTTTCTGTAAGTATGAACATGTTAAGTATTGGTCTTCAAATGTCTAAACCCAAATTGCTGTACTGAAAACCAAAATTAGTTAGAAAGAGTAATAATATTCACAGAGTGGTGAAAATGAAGATTACTATTATTTTGCATATGAGGGGAGAGGACCAGTATAAATGTTTAAATTAGTTAATATTAACACTAAAAGCCATAGTCTAAATAATATTAAATTATACATAGACAACTACAGATTATTGTCTTATCAAGTAAACTGACTTAGAAAAATTTAGAAAGGTGATCCCTATACCTGAATTGTTAATTTGCAATTCTTTAATCCTCCTAAATTAGCTGACAAATGGTAAACATTCTGGGTTCACAATGCCATTACAGTTTAAACTTTACCTTTCTGCAATGTATTTCTTATCCCATTTTAAAAGAAGGTACTGGTACTTATTACGGACATGATCTAAAATAATCTATTCTAAATCCCATATTCCAATATGTGAATAAACAAAAGCTAAAGAAATATGGGAAAACTTAGCTCATCAATGCACTCTTTCTGAATACAAGAGTAAAATATTTAACTATTTTCAGAGATAAGTTAGAAGCTAGAAAGCAACCTTACGTTATCTTGATAACTTAAATGCTATCATAAAGTCTTCTGGTTTACCCAAGATAAGTGCAGAGGTAGAAGGAGAGAGCCACAAATTGCTTGAGGTCAGAAATGGAAGCAGAAAAACATGGAGCATATACTATGAAAAATTCTGAACTCTCCAGATGTCTATGTATGAAAAAGCTCCTGATCTCAATGTGAAAATGGGGTTTAACTACATACATTATCACCTGTTTGGAGAGGAGAGGTAAATATAGCCATATATGATATATGGAGATAAATACAGGAATAAAGCACTATTAAGCACAGGAACCACTCATATTTTTCCATCTTCTCATTGCTAGGCTGGAGAATATAAAAGCGAACTGTGGTAGCCACTTGATGATCTCTCAGCCATAGTAGAACTAATGAAAGTACAATGATCCAATCTCACTCAGAGAACTTGTATTAGTTTTAAAGAGTACCGCTGGAACAGCTCTCTCAGAATACTTTCCTATAACCTCTTAAAAGTTATTTTGAAAATTGTCAATATGGCTGGGTTCTTTTCAATTCAGCTGCAGGTTACAGAGGAATATTAAAGATGCTTTAAAAATTGATATAATGCAAGAAAATTTTAACTATATTACACCAATTATGATATGTTACAATGAAATCCATGGCAGCTAAAAATGAATAGGAGCTCACAGAATGATAATTAGAAATGCATTTACAAGATTACTCAGTTTTCCCAAGTAGGAAAATTACTGTTCCTTCTTGCTCCTTATTGGTACAAAATTTATTTCAGGGGCCACAGATTCTTAAAGCGTTACAAAGTCTGAAGAATACAAAAAAATTGGTCATCAAAAAAATTAAGGCTTCAGATTTAAAAGATCCAGTGAAGCAAGATTTAGCTATACAAATTAGAGGTGTGTTATGTCTTAGAGTAGGTAACAGCTGGATACTGTGAAGAATAAATGTGTGTACCAATGGGTGGGATGTTCATAATGCTAAAGAGCAAGAGAGAGATGTATAGCTTGGGAAGTGATGTGGATAATTACTTAGGAAATAGCAGAGTAATTGCTTCAGCAAATTCCCATGTAACTATTCCACATGAAACTTCAACGTGCCCTTGGACTTACTAAACACAGAGAGTTGTTTCAGATAACCTTAGCAAAAAGAATCAGCAGTGAATCACAGTTAAAAAGAAGATCGCTGTTTTATTATTTAGTCCCACAAAACACGGTAGGGACTCTGAACATTAATAACACAGAGACAAAAAGCCATTGATTTTTACATTAGTAAGACCTTGGTAAGACCGCAGAATCCATTTTTTTCTAACCTGCTCAAACTATGTGTCTGATAAAGCCTATGATGTATAGATTTAATTATTTAAAATATCTTCTCATCTTCTGGAAAGTTTTCATATATATTCAATATTTGAATTTCATACAAAGCAAAATTTTAAAACATTTAAGTTGCTACAGGATACTGAGTGATAGCAATGTATACAGAAGATTCTGGTTTGCCGAAGCAGTGGGAGTGGTGTAAATCTCAAAGCTGCAACATATCCGAAAAAACAAAAATAAAATAAAACAAAACAAAAAAACAGGGAGGACAAATAAAACTACACAAACTCGTGACTCAACATAAATGGAAGACAGAAACCTCTCAAATTCCAATTACTTGTAAGTATAAACGTAAACATTAAATTCCAGCATGCTCTCACTGATGCTCCTGCCACCAGGCTTCATGGAAACCAACAGCAATTCAGGAGAAATACAAGGAAATAAGAGGGGAGCTAATGACAGACCTGAATGTGATTTAAAACCACTGCCAGAAAGTCGATCCTATATGTGAAAATACTGAAAGTCAATAGTTAGATACGAGCACTGACACAGGGAAGGGACTTGAAAAGGTATATTAGAGATGACAAGGCAACCTCAGAAAGCTTTTGTGTTGGAGGGAGAAGAGAGCTAGCACAAAAGGAAAGGTTTCTTTGGGAACTATACATAGAGAAGAAAAGAAGCAAGGGGAAATATTTAGAATCCCCTATGACAAAACAAAATTTGAAAATCCAGTGACACATAACTATTCGAAAGCCATGCCATCCAGTAAAGAAGCAATACTTTGTCTGCAATGACAGAAGAGAGTGCTCTTGAACTACGAATGTCATAACCATTCCAACACACTGGAAAAACAAACAAACAAAAACAAAAAAACTGCTATAAAAAGAAAATTGAGAATGATAAGCCAAACAATTCATCTGATAGAAATTCCATCCCCTCCCTACAAATTGCCAAAACAGAAGGAAACTATAACATAACACTCAAACCTTAATTAAATATACTCAAACAAGCATTTAGGTAGATGAAACAGAAATTTAAAACTAAGAGAAAATGCATGATCAGAAAAACAAATGAGTTGATTGAACTCAAAAAAAAAAAAAAAGAAAAATACAAAACTATACCACAAATAGAAACTACACTACAAAATTCTAAACAAAAAATAAATTTCAATGAAAATATAACAAGGGATAGTAGAAAAACAACAGAAACAACTAAGGGAATAAAATGAAACTGAGAAAAAAAAATAAAGGGTCACAGAGAAAGTGATTGAAATGGAGGACAGGCAAAAGAAAATCCAATTTACATATCAATTGAATTCCTAAAGAAGATTTTTTTAATGGAATAGAACTAATATTTGAAACTCTACTTCAATAAAGTATTAAAAAATGAAAGAGCTGAATCTATACACTGAAAGGGGACACTGGGTATCAAGGGAAAAGGACCTCCAATGATCAACTCCTAGTAAGACTAGTAGACATTAAAGGAAAAATTCTCAGGGTATCAAGGCAAAAAAATTCAAATAATGTACAAAGGAAAGAGAATTAGATTGGCAACAGGTTTATCAAATACAAGACTCAGTGCAAAGTACTGATGGGCAGCATTTATTTTTTAATGTATTTTTTTAATTAATTAATTAATTTATTTTGGGCTGCACTGGGTCTTCGTTGCTGTGCGCAGGTTTTCTCTAGTTGTGGTGAGCGGGGGCTATTCTTCATTGTGGTGTGCAGGTTTCTCACTGTGGTGGCTTCTCTTATTGCGGAGCACAGGCTCTAAGTGCACAGGCATCAGTAGTTGTGGCATGCGGACTCAGTAGTTGTGGCTCACGGGCTCTAGAGTGCAGGCTCAGTAGTTGTGGCCCACAGTCTTAGCTGCTCCACAGCATGTAGGACCTTCCCGGACCAGGGCTCGAACCCGTGTCCCCTGAATTGGCAAGTGGATTCTCAACCACTGTGCCACAAGGGATGTCCCAATGGGCAACATTTTCATAAAATTCCAGGAAATACAGTGGAATCTAAAGATTTATATCCAGCCAAGCTACCTTTGAGTATCAAGCCTATAGAAAAACTGTTTTAAACATGTAATAGCTCAAGGAATTCTGTGTCCACAAGTCCTTGAGAAATCTATTAGAAGATGAATTTAATTCAACTAAGCAATTATTGGGAAAGTTAAGCCAAAAATTAACAGTGTGCATTTATATATTTATTTGTATATATAAGACAAAGACAGGGTAAACACAGGAAAATAACATGCTATATGATATACACAATATATTATGTGCTAAATGTTCTCACAAAGTAGAAACAATGCTGATAAAACAATGGAATAAGAAGGAAAGGGAAAGAATAAAGTAGAATAAACTTGTATAGGCAATAGGTAGGTATACTATTAAAAGCTGACAAACCAGACATTAAAGAGTTAAAATTTTAAGTTGAGAATAAAGCCATAATTACAATGTGACTACTAAAACAAAAATAAAACACTGCTAGAAAAGAAGTTCAAGTAGAGAGACATAAGAGAGAGATAAAAACTCATGTAGTAAAAGAAACCCAGCAAATATACCATAAATGCAGAATGATTATAATATGAAATAATATGATAGAATTAAGACCAAACATAACATTCTTTCCAATAACTTTAGAGGCATTAACGTACCTATTAAAAGGAAAAGACTTCTATCCTGGTTCATAAAGCAGAACCTCACTTTATACAATATATAAGGTATATACCTAAAAGAAAATGAGTCAAAAGCCTAAATATAAAGAGTTAAACAAAAATATACCACGAAAATTTTTAAACAGATGAGCAGGGATAGTAACACTGATAAAGTAAAACACAAAACAAAAACTATTAAATGTAAAAAAGGAAGACACTGTTTAATATTAAAAACCAAAAGTCTCAATGAAGATATAATAAGTATGAATATCTATGTAACAAATAACACAGCATTTCTCTTTGTAAAGCAAAATCTCAGAGATGACAGGAGACACAGACAGAGCAAAACCAATAGGAGACTTTAACATACTACTGACAGATCAGGTGGACTAAAAATGTGAAAACACTTTTTAACACTACAAATAGAATTATAAAGACTCTATGAATATATATTAAACTTTACACCCTGGAAATAGAAAATAAACCTTACTCTATATGGAACATCACAAAAATTAATCATGTATTAGGTCACAAGGAAAATGTCAGAAAGTTCTATAAAAGAGATATATTATAAGCAACACTCTCTGGTTTCAATGAAATAAAACTAGAAATTACTTAAGCAGATTTGTAAAAGCCCCTTCCTACTTGGAAATTTTAAAAAACATTTTTTTAAAGCAATTCTTGGGTAAGAGAGTAAATACAAACAAAAAATGTCTTTTAAAAATAATAATGAAAACTCTACACATCAGATATTTTTAAAGCACTGATCAGAGGAAAACTGATAGCCTTAAACACTCATTTTAATGAAATTGAAAGAGTAAAAACTTATGAATTATCTGCAGAGCCAGAAATGTCTCATACTTTATATCTCTCAAGTCTCTCATACTTTATATCTCTCTCTTCTTCTATACCAGCTCTGACCCACTCTGAAAAGCCTCTCTACTTTTAAGGACTCATGTTATACAGACCTCTAACAAGCAGCTTTCCTTGTCCTTGCACCCTGTGGCAGGAGCAGGTTACGAGCCAACTCCCATAAGCTCAGCAGAGATTCACACTTACTAATACACTTCTGGAATCTAAGCTTTTAACACATGTATTGTACAAGAAGCAAGGGAGACAAGAATGGCCTTCTAATAGAAAAGGTAGAAAACTAGAGCAGTAGTTTAGCCTCCCTTACCTTCTCTTTTTAATGGATATCTTAAATATTTAAAACCATATTTGATAAAATGATGCATATCTTTATATAAGAACAATTTTAAGGAGAAATAAACTAAGTACATATACTATGATATAACCCTGGAGAGTTGTAAAAACTCAATGGACATCATGAAAAGGGCAAGTGTCTATAGAAGAGAAAAACCCCAAGCTAAATGGCAAATGGACAGGAAGAAAACATTTAGAGCACATGTAACAGATAAAGGTTACTATTTAATAAATAGAACTCAAATAGGTAAAAATTATCAATATCAATTAACATTAAAAACAAAAATTTAAAAGATTTCCAACATCATGAATAATTTAAGAAATGTAAGTAAAATCAGGATATCCTTGCCATGAAATTACAATTTTAAGAATTTCATAATACCCAGTATTAGTGAGAATATGAGAAAATAGTCATTCTCTTAAAATGTTGGTGAGAATGTAAAATTACACAACTTTACTGGAGGGCAACATTGCCAATATCTATCAAAATTAATAATCTACATACCATTTTATTTCCATATCTAACCATCTATTATTCTAAACACTCACACTTAATTACAAAGACACTTTTAATAGTGATTGTTTTTTTTTTTTTTTTGGGTTACGCGGGCCTCTCACTGTTGTGGCCTCTCCCGTTGTGGAGCACAGGCTCCAGATGCGCAGGCTCAGCGGCCATGGCTCATGGGCCCAGCCACTCCACGGCATGTGGGATCTTCCTGGACCGGGGCACGAACCCGTGTCCCCTGCATCAGCAGGCGGACTCTCAACCACTGCGCCACCAGGGAAGCCCTTAATAGTGATTTTTTAAAAGGTGTGTAATAATATGAACAATTTCATGTCTCTTACAAAAAAAAATCAGATTATATATTTCTATATGTGTATATATTTTCATGTAAATAAAGGAATAAAGGTCTGGAATGATATACACCAAATGGATAGTGGTTACTATGGGGTGGGAACTGTGCATGGCTAAAAGGAGCAAAGAGGTACTTTTACTTTTTACTTCAATATATTCTTACCTGATGCTTGAATTTTTATGTCAAGAATGTTTTCACACATAGTTGTATAATTTCCTCTTGTTATTTTTAAAGAAAATAGTAGATTAAAAAACTGAAGATAGTGTGTGTTTAGAATGTTTCAAATACTTTTAGTTATAATGGCACTTCTCAACCTATTCTTTGGTCTCAGTATTTTTATACTTTCCTATTTTTTTAACCTATCTTTGATTTTGATATGGATTCCACAATAATATCTTCCAGTTCAAAAATTCTAACAGTGAATTAATTGTCTAAAAAGTTTATCCTGTCTATAATGGTATTTTACTTTTAGTGACAACATTTTTCAATTCTTCAATTTCTAATTAGATCTTTTTTCATATACACCTTCATATTTGGTTCTGCCTGTTTGGTTACATAATTTCTTGCTCTAGTCCAATGGAAGTTATTTTTTCACTTAATCCCATGAAAAAAAATCAAGCATACTTATTTTAAAGTTTTTAGTAGATCCATCCATTACACTAATTTTATATAAAGCAAATTCCTGTTTGTGCTATTTATCAAGTTGTCTTTCTCAAAAGTAGATTTCTTCATGTTTCTTATGTCATTTATAGTGGATAAGGTAAAGTGGCCCAACAGAAATTAGATCTGATGAGGTTATCACTTCACTTAATACTTACTGTACACTGTTGTGAGGTATTATTACTCTTGTTTTATGGATAAAGAAACCCAAGTTTGTAATATTGCTTACTCATCAATGAAAGAACTAGCAATAGGTCTGATTCCACAGCCTCATTCCTTTGCCATAGCATTGTGTGTGTTTGTGATTTTAAAAAATTTGTAGTTGGCAACAAGCTTTCATCAAAATAAATTCAGTCAATGTGACTATTCATCCAGAGTGTCAAGAATGTTGTCCCAGGGCTTCCCTGGTGGCGCAGTGGTTGAGAGTCTGCCTGCCGATGCAGGGAACACGGGTTCATGCCCCGGTCCGGGAGGAGGCCCGTGAGCCATGGCCACTGAGCCTGCGCGTCCAGAGCCTGTGCTCCGCAACAGGAGAGGCCACAGCAGTGAGAGGCCCGCGAACCGCAAAAAAAAAAAGAATATTGTCCCAGAGGGTAATGACCACCTTTTTTCTTGATCACAGTACACTACAGGTGAGTTCCTCTAGATTTTACTTGTACAAACAATCCTTCCTTCAAACTGAATTACAGTAAAAACACTTACCACAAAGGAAATTGCTAACAAAATCATTACCTACCTCAGCACAAACTAATGTTATTACCTCCAGGAAACAGAAGCAACTGAGTTACATAATAGAAATATTAATTTAAAGGTCACTGGACGTCAGAATGTATCATTTTAAAGAAGTCTCCTGAGTCACCATTCATTAGAAATTATAATGGTTAGAACTCCAAGTTCAATGCCATGAATCAGCAGATCGCTCTCCTCCCTGGTTCATTTAGCACCAGCTATGAAGATCTGGAAGGGGGAGGATAGTTATTCTCTCTCTGAAATATTTCCTTTCACTTGTAAGGAAGAAGAAAGAAAACCAGAGAGCCCTTCCTAAGCAACACTTTATTAAATATACATCTAATAGCCTGCATTAATATATACAGCACACACAGAGAGAAATTAGCTCTAGAAGGAGCCAGCTTAGTCCCATGCCCTCATTTAACAGATACTGAAACTAAGACTCAGTAAAGGGTTTATCCAATCAAAGCTGCAGAAATACTGATTGAAAGAACCACAAATAAAGAGGGGTAAAAATATTATACCACTTCTCTCAGCTAGATAAAAGCCATTCAGTACAACTGAACATGAAACAAAGATATGAAAGTTACTGATATTTTCATTCTTCTATGTCATTTAAAAAATTCAACTCAACTTTTTCTTCTGGACCTACACTTGCATAGTAAAGGAATTTGGTGAAAACTGAGTAATTAGCCTCTGCAATACATCAAAATACTTTCCAAACACTATAATGTAACTGAGGCTGAAGTAGCATTCAATAAGCATATTAAGAAAAGGATGCCTATGTTTTAAAATGCATGGTAAGACCTGCATATACCCTCCAAAGTGCTAATTTGGGATTAAAAAACAATTATAATTGCCAAAGAGCATAGGTTGATCACTGATACTACCATTCTGTATACAGAGTACTGTAGACACAGCTTATTGTCTGTAACATGTTAAACATAACCAAGAAACTTGGTAGAGGGAAACAAACAGAAAGAAAAATGTATTGCATATCAAATGAACTGAAATCTTCAAATTTTTCTTTTCCTGATTTCAAGTCCAAGAGTCACTTTTTATAGTATACATAGGACAAGAAAAACCATTAGTACTGGGCATCAAGTACATCTTTGGTAATTTAATATGTTCCCTGAACATTCATTTTTTTTTAAGTTCCATTACAGATCTCTTTGTACATCAAGATTACTATTGCAAGACAATATACTTATCCACTCAAGTTTTCTCTATACCAAATTGAAAAGTTGGTACAAAGTATAAAAGACATTATTCTAGTTGTTTTTTAAAAATTATATACTATTTAGATCTCTTAAAATTTAAAACTGAATATTTTCTGCCAATATGATTCCTATTTCATCACAACACATCTCTGATATTCACCATATTCTAATACATAATACAACCACTTTAGAATAATCTTTAGCTATATCTCCCAGAGCTAGACATACATATACCCTATGTTCCCAGCAATTCCACTCCAAGGTCGATAGACAAGAGAAATTCATACATATACAGGAAAATTTAAGCAGTTATCTGTAGTATCCAAAAGGTAACAACCTAAATGTCTATTAACAGTACAACTGAAAAATAAATTGTGGAGTAACCTTACAAAGGAACACTTCACAGCAATAAAACTGAACTTCCACTACACACAGTGTGGATGAGCATCATCTACATAATGGTGAGTGAAAGAAGGTAGACACAAAAGAGTACATACTATATAATTCAACTTACATACACCTTTAAAAACAGGCAAAACTAAGCTATGGAGATAATAATTATCTGAGTGAGATAATGACAGGAAGGGAGCATGAGAAAGATAATGTTCTTTATCTTCATCTGTGTGGTGGTTTCATGTGCAACCACCTTGGAAAAGTTCACCAAGCTGTACTCTTAGGATGTGTACTCATTTCTGCTTGAATGTTATAATTCAATTTAAGATCATCACTTCATGGGCTTCCCTGGTGGCGCAGTGGTTGAGAGTCCGCCTGCCGATGCAGGGGACACGGGATCGTGCCCCAGTCCGGGAAGATCCCACATGCCGCAGAGCAGCTGGGCCCGTGAGCCATGGCCGCTAAGCCTGTGCGTCCGGAGCCTGTGCTCCGCAACGGGAGAGGCCGCAGCAGTGAGAGGCCCGCGTACCACAAAAAAAAAAAAAAAAAAGAATTTTTCTAAGATTATATCTTGGAGTAGTGAATTCATCCTAGCAGTATTAATCAGAATAATAATATTCTAGTAATGACTTTCTACTAACTAACTATGTGATCTTTAACATAACTTCCCAGTGATAATTCTAATAGCCAATAAATCTCAGAGATCTTCTGGAGATTTTACTGAAAGACTTTAAATCATTTTTATTCATGTAACAAATATTCATGTGAGCTTACTATATGTAGGACAGTGTTGTAGGCACTTATTGCTCTTACTCTAGTGGAAAGAAATAGAAAACACACAGAGGAAGGAAGGAAGGATGGAAGGGAGTGAGGGAGGAAGATGTAAACTGTAATTGGTAATTAGAAAGTATAGCTATATTAATACTAATTAATCAGGTATAGGTGTAATATATACACACCAAATGAAACTCCATCCAGTGTGAACCCATCTGAACACACAAACACAAAAGGGAACCTAGCTTTAAATAACTATTTCATTATGCTGTGAAGTAAATCCTCTCCCAGGGTTAACATTCCAGCATAAATCTTCATGAATAAGTCTTTATAACACATGAAATATTTAAGCATTTCCTTAAAACCACAGAGGACAGAGCTGGAACCAAAGAGGCAGATTTTTCAAAGGAAGAGATTAGGTCAGTAATTAAAAAGGAACTTTAAACAACCAAAATATTTTAAAAGGCAGTGTTAAAAGAGAAACTTGATACTGGATTGTAGACAAGAAATAATTTGTATTTGGGAAGGAGGTTAGATTTGACCTATAAGACCCTTCTAGGAAGGATTTAACTCTAAGAACAGGAATTATCAATTAGGAGTTTTGAAAGTACATTAAAATATGGCATACTTTTAAATGCTTACTGTGTATATACAATAGTAAAAAGAATAACAGTCATACACAATCTTACATTCATAATAAATTGACATTTAAAGTACTCTATTATCTTATAGATCTAAAAATGTTATTATAATTATACATATATGGTATAATTATAACAAAAATAAAATTTTATATTCCTTTTTTAGTGAGCATTATATCTCCAAGTATTTTTAATACGTTAATTTTTACTGTAATTCTAGCTAGGTTACCAAGAATGTTTATATCAGTAAATACACGCTTTTTAAGTAGAAAAAGGTACGTACATTTCTAAAAAGCAACATAATTCTTTTAATCTGTTTTAACACCCTTCTAGGACAAAAATGCAAAAAACAAGCAAACTGAAAAAAATACTTATGTATGTATACACTAAAATCAAATTGCCTGAAAATTCAAATAACAGAATAAAATAGCAATGAAACTTACTGAGGCTCTGTTTATGCCACTCCCTAGTGGCTTCAAATTATCTTTCATCAGTTAAATGCAACCAAGCTGAAAATCCTTGCAACTATTATACACACTAGACATTTGTAGAATATTACCAACAAACATTTATTGAGTGGTTGTAGCCTTTTCTAATCCATTCTCCACACTACAGTTACAACAGTCTTTCTAAAATGGTAGTTTTATAAACTCATGCCCCCTCTAAAAGACATAAATGCTTTCCCTGCTACGACAGAATCACATCTAAGTTCCTTAAAAGGACTTTTGAGGTGGCATGTCCTGGTTACTTGTGCAGCCTTACCTCTCCCCACTCTATGTGAACTTAGTTTTTCAACCACATGGCTTTAACTTCAGGTTCTCTGAACTTTTTGGAGGCCCAGTTCTAAACATGAGCTGTCACTTCCACCTAGAACACTATTTCCTGATCTCTCACCCTAACTTCTACTGAGTCTTCAATATTCACCTGCAAGAAGGAATGATCCTCATGGAGAAGACCTTTCTGGTTCCCCACATACCAGTGCTTCACCCCTACAACAATCTCAAGCTGGGTTATACCACTTAATGGCCTACCTTCCCCCAAAACAGCAAGACAGAGATCATTTCTGTGTCACCACTCTGTACCCAATGATACCTAGAAAATTCATTATCTGTTGGATTGAGTGAATAATATAAATGCCAGTCCTTGATATAGGTAATATGAGTTCTAGGTTCTTAGAACACTACACACAATAAAATATTTCCCACACAAATAGTCTCCTAGTCTGGGCATTTGCTTAATTTGAAAAAGCAGAGTAGAAGAGTAGGTGAACTTGGGCAAATTACTTAACCTCTTCAAGCTTTATCTTCCACTACTTTAAAGAGGGGGACCTTCACCATTTCATCATATGGTGCAACCATCCACTCATTGATCAAACCAGAAAACCTGTCATCATCCTTGTTTCCTCTCTCTCCCTCTACTATCATACCCAATCCAAACCAAGTCTGTGCATCCACCTCCAAAGAGATATTTCAGTTTGTCTGCTTCTCTCCATTTTTTTCTGTCCCCACAGTAATCCAGCTTCTCTATTATATTTTCAAGTACATTTTCCCATTCTTGCCCCATCCAACTTATTTATCACAGAGCAGTCAGAGAACCTTTATCAAACTATAAGGTGAATTATCACTCTACTTAAAATCTCCCTCGGGCTTCCCTGGTGGCGCAGTGGTTGAGAGTCTGCCTGCCAATGCAGGGGACACAGGTTCGTGCCCCAGTCTGGGAAGATCCCACATGCCACGGAGCGGCTGGGCCCGTGAGCCATGGCCGCCGAGCCTGCACGTCCGGAGCCTGTGCTCCGCAACGGGAGAGGCCACAACAGTGAGATGCCCGTGTACTGCAAAAAAAAAAAATCTCCCTCAGTGACGTCCTACTACCCTATTAAATGATGTGGCCCCTAACAACATCTCCAAACTCATCTCATCCAACTTTGCCCAAAGTTCCCAACACACGACACACTGGCCTCCTTCCAGATCTTGCAACTTATCAAGCTTTTTCCTGCCTCAGAGCCTTTGCATATGCTGTTCTCTCTGCCTAGCACACTCTTCCCTTTGGTTTTCGTAGGGTTGGTTCCTTTACCTCCTTCAGCTTCAATGTTATTTCTCTTCAGAGAGATTTTCCCTGAACACTGTATCCAAATTGTTCCCTAAGCCTGCAATCCTGTTATTCTCTATTACCACACTTTCCTTCTTCCCTTTTCAGCAAATTCCCAATGTGTAGAGCCATGGCTCAGCACACAGCAACAGACTAAAAATGTTTCGGGAAGGAAGAAAAGAAGGGAAGCTGTACATGGGCAGAACATGTGCAGTCTATTCTGATGTGAGCATGGGTTCTGTTTTCTCTAAATTTCACCTTCAACAGTCTGACAACCATCAGTAGAGTTGGATAAATGCCTTCTGTTATGAAGACAACTGTTTCTTTTGTTTATTTAATTTTTTTTTTAGGGGGGGTCATGTGTGTGTTTTTTTAATTTATTAATTATTTATTTTTGGCTGAGTTGGGTCTTCGTTGCTGTGCGCGGGCTTTCTCTAATTGCGGTGAGCAGGGGCTACTCTTTATTAATTAATTTATTTATTTTTAAAATTTTCTTATGACAATTTATTACTTTTGTAAATGAAAAATAACTTTACTGATCAATTTTACAGATTTAAAACAATATGAGCATTTATATATAAATGTTCACATTATAGAAATTTTTATGAAAATACAGACAAAGAAAAAAAGACAAGTCTTATCACTCAGAGATTCTATACTTTCCAGCATTTCAAGCATATATATTTACAGAAATTTGAATTTTTTAGTGTACGCGTTGGGGGGCTACTCTTCGTTAGGGTGTGCGGGCTTCTCACTGTGGTGGCTTCTCACTGCGGAGCAGGGTCTCTAGGCGCACAGGCTTCAGTAGTTGTGGTTCGCGGGCTCTAGAGCGCAGGCTCAGTAGCTGTGGCTCACGGGCTTAGTTGCTCCGCGGCATATGGGATCTTCCCCGACCAGGGCTCGAACCCGTGTCCCCTGCATTGGCAGGCGGATTCTTAACCACTGCACCACCAGGGAAGCCCAAGACTACTGTTAATGCATAAGTTACCTGAGATAAGGCAAGGGTTGATATTAATTGGGTCAATAAAAGTAGATAGCTATTACCTCAGAAAGGATGAAATATGATCATGAGAAACAGAAAATAAAATACTTGACAGTTTTGATAAGAGAAATAAGTCCAGAAAGTTCTGAAAGTGAAGTGCCACCTAAGGGTGGTGGCATCAGGAAGCCGCCACATGATAAGGTTTTGGAGGAAAAAATGAGGCAAAACAACAGTCGAGTCCCAGAAATACATGATTTTAAATAGGAATAATACTGATGGGAACAGACAGAGTAACAAACATAAACCCTCATTATCTCACATTTCACGTATGGTTTTGTTTTGTTTTTTGCGGTACGCGGGCCTCTCACTGTTGTGGCCTCTCTCGTTGTGGAGTACAGGCTCCGGACGCGCAGGCTCAGCGGCCATGGCTCACGGGCCCAGCCACTCCGCGGCATGTGGGATCTTCCCGGACCGGGGCACTAACCCGTGTCCCCTGCATCGGCAGGGGGACTCTCAACCACTGCGCCACCAGGGAAGCCCTCACGTATGGTTTTTTCCTAGAATTTTCCCTGCACAGAAATATTAACCATGAAAATTGGAAATTTCATATAGGATCACCTAGAATGTAATCCCAATTTTATGAGTCAATCAATTCCTTTATAACTCCTAGGCCAGTCTAATATTACTGAATGTGTAATATTACTAACTTGAGGTCGGGTAAAAATGCCAAGTAGATCTACTCACAGCAAGTTGTTTCAGTTGTGCTCCATGAGAGCTGGATGCACTCAGGTTTATTTTACGTTGGTCACCAGAGGTACAATTTGCTCCCCACCACTCTGCAATAAGCAGCTGTTCGCAATAAGCCCCAGGTTGCAGACAGCATTAGACCGTCTCGTGGGGCTTACAGAATGTTGATTCCTAAAGGCCAGATTTAACACTTTGGGGAAATATAAAAGCCAGCAAGCAACTACAGAATGAGAAATAATGCATGTTGCTTGATTATTTGAGGACTGCAACTTATTACAGGGATTGGTTACCACAAAACTATGATCTGTAAATGGCCCAAGTGGGATATGCTGAACAATAGTATGTTGTGCAAAAACTGAGTTGACTCACAGAACAGCAGAGATGAGGGGCACCAGGCGGATTAGCTGGTGGTCGTTCTGACTAATGGTTAATGGGTCTGAATCGCTAGTCAAAGGGCTAATGTCCCATTTGACAACCCTGGCCTCCACCAGAACACCTGCTATACTGGGCAGATTGTTTTAAGGCAGCTCTTTTATAGAATTCTTTATATTAAGTGAAAATCTATCTCTCAACTATTTAGTTTATTCCCATTCAGTTATACTCCCTAGAACCAAGAGAATAAATCAAATTCACCTTAAACATTCCTACAAAAATTTGGAAGAAGCTATTACATACCCTCATGCCTCATTTTCCTTGTCTTCAGATTAAACTGCTGGAGCTTATTCAATTGTAACCTTGATTGTAGGGCACCGTGTTGAGTCACTTTCTTCTAAATATGTTGCTATCGCTATATTTCAACAATCAAAGCCAAATGCACTAACCTAACATTAAGAACCAACATAAGGGGCTTCCCTCGTGGCACAGTGGTTAAGAAACTGCCTGCCACTGCAGGGGACATGAGTTCGAGCCCTGGTCTGGGAAGGCCCCACATGCCGTGGAGCAACTAAGCCCGTGCACCACAACTACTGAACCTGTACTCTAGAGCCCATGAGCCACAACTACTGAGGCTGCATGCCACAACTACTGAAGCCTGTGCACCTAGAGCCCATGCTCCACAACAAGAGAAGCCACCACAATGAGAAGCCCACGCACCACAACAAAGGGTAGCCCCCGCTCGCCGCAACTAGAGAAAGCCCACGTGCAGCAACGAAGACCCAACACAGCCAAAAATAAATTAATTAATTTTTTAAAAAAAGAACCAACATGTCTTGTTCCACCAAATCCTAATAAGGATGGAATTATAATCATCATCGTAAAACGAAGATATGGAGGATTACAGAAATAGAAATTCCTGCTAGAGGCTATATAGTTAGAGACAAGTATGGGAATTGAACACATGTCTGACTGCAAATCCTAACCCCTGTCCTGGACTACTTACTTCAGATGAGACCTGAGCAGAGTGGAGGGGGGATGGGGGTAAGAGAAGCTTCTGAACATCTGTTAACTCCTAAGTATGTTATTAAATCCACAAACTGACTTGAACCATCTATCTGTTCAATATAACAACCATTTTCCTCCAAGTAATTGAAGAAAAAGGCTAAACCACGCAAGGTTGAGGATGAAGTTATCCAAATAATACAGGAAGATGTCTGAACTTACCTTAGGGTTATGAGGCCATTGAGTATTTTAAGTGACAGAATTATACATTTACTGAAGTGACTTTAAAAATTAACTCTAAGAGGTGATATGTATGGATGGATGGAAAGAAAGCTACACTGGAGGCTGAGAGCAGTAAGATAACTCTCCCAATATTCCAAGTGAACCCTGCACAAGAGTCTGAACTAGATAAGTCACAGGGAGATGGAACAAAGTATATGGTTTCAAGAGATTTTTAAAAAGCAGAATTGACAGTACTCAATGATGGTTCAGATTATAAGCTGTAGTATACTACAGGTTTAGAATGTGGGCTCTGGTCTGACTGGGATATGAATTACAGCTCCACAATTTAATTTGTGTGATTGACGCTGTACTTCAGTGTCTGCAACTGTAAAAGAGGTACCAGAGTACCTACCTCATGGAGATGATGGTAACATTAACTGTGATAATAGATGTAGAAGGTTTATAAAAGTCCCTGTCACATAATAAATGCTCACTAAATGTTAGCAATGACAAGGAGGGAGAGGAGAGAGGCAGAGAAGGTAGTCTACGATGGCTCCATGTCTTTGCTTAGGTAACTGGATGAACTCAGAGATGGAACACAGGCAGAAAGTCAGGCATGAGAAGGAAGTTCAGGAGTTTACTTTCAAAGATGATGAGCCCGAGATGTCTGAGCGTTATCCAGGTAACGATGCATTGAAGAGTAAGAAATTAAATGCCTGGGATGTAGTCCAGCCTTTTAAAGAAATTTGGCTATGACGGCAAGTAGAAAGGATGTAAAAGCCAGGGGAGGAAAGTAACTTATTTTGATGGATGACACAAGAATTAAGAGTTTGAAAGAGAAGAGCCTGGAGACAGGGAGGGACTAAAGGTACAAAGGATTAAGGGGTTAACCTGGTGAAACCAGTTTCCGAGCAGTTGGAGAGAAATGCGTCCAGAGCACAAGGACAAGCCTCAAACAGAAACAAGAGTTCCTCTTTCTCCTAGAAAAGCAGGAAACAGGCAAAGTAGAGATTCAGATTAAGACTGGAAACTATAAAACTCCTAGAAGGAACAATAGGCAGAACACTCTTTGACATAAACAATAGCAGTATTTTTTTGGAAACTGTCTCCTCAGGCAAAGGATACAAAAACAAAAATTTTTAAATGGGACCTAATTAAATGTAAAAGCTTTTTTTACACATCAAGGGAAACGCACCACCAACAAAACCACCAACAAAATGCAAAGACAACCTACAGGATGGGACAAAATATTTGCAAATGATATAACCGGTAACAGGTTAATATTCAAAATATATAAACAGCATATACAACTCAACTCAACATAAAAAAACAAACAGTCTTATTTTTAAAAGGCCAGAAAAACTGAACAGACATTTTTCCAAAGAGGAAATGCAGATGGCTAACAGGCACATGAATAAATGCTCAACATCACTAATCATCAGGAAAATGCAAATCAAAATCATAATAAGATATCACCTCACATCTCTCAGAATGGCTATCATTAAAAGAACACAAATAACAAATGTTGGTGAGGGTGTGGAGAAAAGGGATTCCTCATACACTATCTGTGGGAATGTAAACTGGTTCAGCCACAATGGAAAGCAGTATGGAGGTTCCTCAAAAAACTAAAAATAGAAATACCATGTGGTGACCTAAATGGGAAGGAAATCCAAAAAAGAGGGAGTATATGTATTCGTATATCTGATTCACTTTGCTGTACAGTAGAAACTAACACACCATTGTAAAGCAACTATACTCCAAAAAAATTACTTAAAAAAAATACCATATTACCCAGCAATTCCATTTCTGGGTACATATCCAAAGAAAACGAAAACACGAATTCGAAAAGATACATGCGCTACAATGTTCACAGCAGCATTATTTACATTAGCTAAGATAAGCAACTTAAGTGTCCATCAACACATGAATGAATAAAAGGGTAAAGAAGATGTGATATATATACATATATATACATACACACACAACAGAATATCACTTAGCCATTAAAAGAACTGAAATTCTGCCATTTCCAACACCATGGATGGACCTGAAGGGTATTATGCTTTGTGAAATAAGACAAATACTCCTGTTATCACTTGTATGTGGAATCTAAAAAATAAAACAAGTGAATGAATAACAAAACAGAATCAGACTCACAAATATAGAGAACAAATTAGTGGTTACAGTGGGGAGAGGAAAGGTGGGAGTGGCGAGATAGTATTATAGTTTGTACCTCTTAATCCCCTACCCCTAAAATTAAAAAGCTACAAGGATACAGTGTATAGCACAAGGAATATAGCCAATATTTTATAACAAATTATAAATGGAGTATAAACTATAAAAATATTCAATCACTATGTTGTACACCTGAAACTAATATTGTAAATCAACTATACTTCAATTTTTAAGAATTTATAGATGCAGAGGTAGATATGTCCTATAGCAAGAAACTGAGGAAGTTTCTCTCCAATTTCACATCTTGTAATAACCTGAGGTCAATTCCATGGGAGTAGAGGGAGGTGGGGGGAGTAGGGAGTTGAACTTGAGTATGGCGGCAAAGCTTTAGGATATTATTTGAAGGGAATGGAGTGAGAATGACAAGGGAAAGGCGTTCCTACGATGAACTTCAACTTAACTTTCAGAGCCCAATTCATTTGTTGCCTGTGAAATTTCCCCCTACTTTCCTCTCATAAATGGAACTTTTATCTGTCATACAATATTTGGTTCTAAATTTTTATTAAAGCACTTATTATGATAAAAGTTATGTTTATTTTGCCACTAGATCATGTTTTGTTCAATGCTAAAATTCCCAGTCATTCTCTAAAACACAGTAGGTGCTCTTTTTTTCTTAAAAGAAGCAAGCCAGTTATCGATCCATCTAATTATACTGTAATTCCACATACTTCTCCATGTTAGAATGTTAGAAACCAAACAATGCAGTTTTTTAATCAGTAAACTAGAGAAAATTTGTATTTTTCTAGTAGCAAATAGTTCACATGAATCTGCCCTACAAATAAGGTCATTGGGTCCATAGATTTTTTCCAATATGCCCAAACGGTATTATTAGTATCATTAACAGAACTAGAATTGTGGGATAGCATTAAACTATGTCTCACTGGCCCTAGATGTTCTCCTTGTAGAAACTAAACTTCTGCCATTTACTAACTAGCTGACTTGCCATCTAAAGGTTCTGATATCTGAAAGCAAGGAATATTTTTTTCTTTCCTTCTTATGTATACATATCATAAATTCCTAAGGACCTGCCTAGAATGAATTTAAACTAGCAAAGAAATCTTTTCTTCATCAAAAATCCTTTCGACTATTTATTTTCTTCCCAAGTAGAAGACTGATTTCGGTGTGTACCAGTTAATACTTTATTAGCTTGGTCTTGCATGCTGAACACATCAGAGGCTTTTCCCCCCAGATACAGTTTTCTTGCATTCTTAGTAGTATGCCATAAGGAAAAGAATGATTTCTGAGCTACAACCACATTATCAAAGTAGAAGAGCCTCCTAGAACCCTAATTTCCAGAATCAGACATAGAATTACTATCTCAATTCTATTTTTCTCTAAAATTTAAGGAAAAACACAACCAAAAAAGATTAATTGCTGATATTAAGAATAATAAATTATGTGACATACATGAATGAGCACCTATGTTGGGCAGCTGCTATGTTAGGTACTGGGATGGTAACCAAACTGCAGGAAATGTTATTCCTACTCTCCAGGAATTGTACAGGCAAGTGGGATGGAAAGTACATGAGAGAACAAAATAGTTGAAAGACTTGATCAAGAAGTCAACAAATGCAGCCAGTTAATTTACAACAAGGTGCCTTTACAAACGTTAAATATCAGCGTTCCCCCCTAAACTTTAGTAAAGCAAATAAATTTGCCTTGGCTTTCATAGAGCCATGTGAGCCTTACCTACGTAGGTGTTAAAACATTAACAGATAATCCTCTGTGTCTCTAGAAGAAGGGTGGTCATCTGGTGCCAGGGAGGGGAGTAGAGGGCGGTCCCTGACTTAAGGAGAGAGAAGCACTGCTAAGGGAAAGAGAAGGAGAGGCAGGCCAGGGAAATCCACGGGTGTTTTCCAGGGAGGGTCAGACTCTCCACCCTCCCAAATCCATTCCTGGGCCTCTCCCTCTTCTCTCCTTAGGTCACACAGAACCCTCCCCCACCCCCCCAGTCCAAATCAAAATGAAGTTTCTCCACCCAACCCCCCTCAAATGTCATCTACTCCATGTGAATTATGTTATTTATTCAAAGATATTTCCTTCTTAAGGGGAACTCCTGATACCAATTGTTAAAGTAATAAAATATATTCCATATCATTAAATTTGCATATATAGATATATTGCTGGACTTATTATTTTGTACTTATTAATACATTGTATTATTATAAATTATTAGGCAATGAACTCCTTGAGGGCAGGGTCATCTTAGATTCTCAGAGTCTAGAAGTACACAGTAGATGTTCAATACATTACAATGAGACAATATTCCTCCCACAACTAGGAGGGTCTAGATTATTAATTATCTGAATCTTACACGATTATTCTCCATAAGTAATCATACAACAGAAAAATATTTTTATGAAGTGGCTAATTGATTAGGAGAGGAGATTTCAGCTTCACTTTACCATGGAACATTCACTCTTTCACTTCCTCTCTGCAGAATATTTTATAGTAAATTGAAATAGAATTTAACACTTTTTCAAAAATAATCCAAAACATCTAACAGTTTATTCACAGTCACTATGAAGATTTTCACCTTTTACACCTTTGATCTATTTTTAATTTAATTTAATTTCAGTCCACACTACACTACACTACACTGCCTCACAGAGCTTCTGTTTACTTAGAACAGAACGATGAACACTGTCATTGTCCAGGATGATGAAACAGGTGAAAAACTGGTTGTATATGTTCAATCATGACGTTAAATATTATTAGGTTAGGTGGCCAACTATTATATTCTAAGAGATTAAAGTACAACACAAATTGATGAGGAAATCATAATCTTAAAATTTTCAACAACAGTCTGGTATTGATTTTGATATAAGACTAAAAAGCTTACTTAATACATTTTTTACTCAATTCACTATTGCATATGCGCTGGGGGGAAAAAATTGTATCTTGTATTCTATACCAACCCATTAAATCAAAATGAATGAGGGTGGCATCTATTTTTCTTCCACTGCACTGTAGATAACTACCAATTCAGGAAGATAACTAACAATGGGAGCAATTCATCACCAATATCACTTTGTCATCAAGTATTGCTTCCATTCCTGACCAACCAAAAATATATATATATTCCTTTTGACATATGTAAGTTTCAAACAGGTGTCAGAGATAAAAATTGCTAAATGAGTAGCTGGAGTAACATGAGACTGCAAAAACAGAGGCATCCTCTCACTATTCTTTATCATTTTATCTAATTATTTTATTATGATGTTAAACTTTAAGCCATCCTTTTGAGATGAGTAAATGCAGACACACTGTCCCATCTCAATTTCATCCATGTTGTACCACGTATCCAATGAACCTCCCTTCAGGGAGGTTCTGACCTGTGTATTTCAAGACGGCTGCTACAGAGTACCTCAATATATTTCATTTGATTTATTAATATAAAACTCAATCTGATTAGGCTTCAGCTTTTCAGTGAAATGACATTCACTTAAACATGGCATTTGACTGGGAATAGTTCCTTTTTCTGTGTCATATTTTTTAAGTAGCATTTTTTTATCTGTCATTAAGACAACAAATGTATCCATATCACCAAGACTTACGAGTAAAACATATAAGTGCAATCAATCAGCTAGATGTTTGCAATCATGAGCATAAACACCTTAGGCATGACAAAGCCTACATGAATTGTAATGCTTGGCAGGATATGGAAGAAGTGTTTAAAAAATAGACAAAAAGTATATGCATACTATAGAGGTGACAAAAATCTGGACATGCAGTTAGAGGAGAACATGTAGAATAAAGAATTAACAATATATGGCATAGGGAAATGTAACACTTGATGAATGACTGGTTCAAAAATGCTAGGGTAAGATAGACTCATCTGTACCTATAAACTTGGTTATTTCTCTTAGGAAAGAAAATTAATAATCTTCTCAACCTTTGAAACCCATTCAAGAGTAAGAAAAAGACAGTAAGTAGAAAAGAAAATTATAGGCTATCTCCACACAGAAGTCCCCAAAGACATCTGGAATATAACTATCCATCTAATCATCCACCTATCCAAAAAGTGTTGAGCACTTAATATGGGCAGGATATTAGAGTGGACAATGTACATATCTCTAATCTTCACAAGTTCTTACGAGTTAAACGTTATTATCCCAATTTTATAAATGAGGAAAGTAAGACTCAAAATTTGAGAAACAGAAGGGACTTCCCTGGTGGCGCAGTGGTTAGGAATCTGCCTGCCAGTGCAGGGGACACGGGTTGGATCCCTGGTCCAGGAAGATCCCACATGCCGCAGAGCAACTCAGTCCGTGCGCCACAACTACTGAAGCCTGTGCACCTAGAGCCCGTGCTCCACAACAAGAGAAGCCACCGCAATAAGAAGCCTGCACACAGCAACAGAGTAGACCCCTCTTGCCGCAACTAGAGAAAGCCTGCGCCCAGCAACTAAGACCCAACACAGCCAAAAATAAAATAAAAATAAATTTATTTAAAAAAAAAAATTTGAGAAACATACCCAATGTTATACAGGTGCCAGATTCCAGCCTCCAATCCAGGTGCTGGCTGTAGTCTAAGCCAATGATTGTCAAACATTTTGGATTTAGAACCCCTTAACATTTTAAAAAGTTACTAAAGATCCCCCAAAGCCTTTCTTTTATATGGACTGTATCCATGAATTATAACATATTAGAAACTAAATTTGACAATCTAAAACTTTTGTTATTTTTAAACGAATTAACAATAGCAAACCCATTACATGTCAACACAAATAACACTTTTTTGTTTAAAACTAACTATATTTTCCCCAAAAGAGTTTAAAGAGTGGCATTGTTTTACATTTTTGCGAATCTTAATAGAGACAACTGGATTCTCATATCTGCTTTTGAATTAATCTGTTGTGATGTCACATGTCTTTTAGTCTCAGCAAAATTGCACTGTACATTCATGAGAGAATGAGAGTAAAAAAAGGCAAATAAATTCTTAGTATTATTATGGAAATTATTTTGACCTCATAGACGCCCCCCTCAGAGTGTTTCAGGGATCCATCAGCATACCCTCAACCACATCTCTCACATTTTGAGAACACCACTTTCTGAAGTATATTACTGATACTGCATATGCATTACTATATAAAATACAAGTTCATGCAAATGTAGAATTTTTGTTTTCTGCAATGGAACTTAATACTTATTGCTCAAGACCCTCTTCCACCTAAAGTCAGAAGACATAATCTAGTCTTTTCTAGGTAAACTTAATCACTTCTGGGTTTCCTCAGTAATTTCTGTATAAGGTCAATTCAGGATTTCAGGCCTCCTCATCTTTCTTGTCCTTGAGGTGAGGGTTACAGGCTGAGGGGCAAATTCACCCTGTGTCATCAGTGGGAGGCATCAGATCTGCAATGCCCTGCTCAACATTTGTGCAGTCTGGTTTTCAGATGTATCTGTAGTCCCGCTGGCCTCCAAGCATGTGCCCTACACTGCCATTCTTGGCTGTATCCCCCTCATCATAACGGAGAGCACTGGTTCTCTGAGCGAACTTCCCTGTCCTGGAATTTAAGAAGTTCTAGCTGCCTCCCTTGATCCACAGGTAACCGGGGATTAATATTACATCTTCTTTGCCTCCAGGCTCCACTCATAAGCATCTCTACCCTACTGACCCCATGTCACTTTAATGTGGGACACATCCATGAGATTGTTGCTTCATAAAGTTCCAGAAGGGGCAGGGATTCAGCCATTCCAATGTTACTGCTACCACACCCATGGTCATACAGAACCATATACGCTTTTATGTAAGTCTTGCCATCTCCCTGGCTTTCACCTAGAGAGTGAAGCTCAAATATCCCCTACTCAAATCTTCACCTAAAGGAGTTTCTATCACATCCCTCCCACACCTCAGCCTGAAGAGGAAAGGAAAGTAAGGTACAGGGCCACTGTGTCTACTGAATCTCACTTCTAACACAAATCTCTTTCTAGCCAAGACAATGTTTATTTAACATTATAATGAGATCATCTCATTTTTTAGCTAATTTCATTCCAATCTATTGTTTAAATTTTTTTAAATAAATAAATTTATGCACTGGTATCTTCAGAGCTTTGCTTTAAAAACATGACCTTTTCTATCAAATACAGTCCAGCTCCTGCAACTCAAACAGCTTGGATTTCAAGACTACTGCATCAACTGTAAATTTCAGCAGTCTACCTAGAACACAGAAAATAAGAATTTAACTCTTCTTTAAAAGTTTAACTCTCCTCTCCAACATAAAACTGCAGTAATGGTAATAAGCTTCAACCTGATTTAATGGGAAAAGGGCTGTGGATATTAAAAACAAACATGTATATTGATATACATAGGTAAACCAAAAATAATTTACTAAAAAGAAATTGCACAAATCAATATATCAAGACAATCTTATGATCACTTGTATAATGATAGGTTCCATAAACACAAATATATTCAGTTATATATATTACATTAATTATGGAAAAAATTGGTTTTATCCACAAATTTTGATAATATTCCTTCTCCTCCTCCACCTTCTCCCCCTTCCCCTCTTTCTTTTTCTGAAAACATTTGGAATATCAAATATTGTTTCCTACAGAAAGTCTTCTGGTAGGATCCTAGGTGGTAAGATGGTACAGGTAGACATGTAACTGGAGTGGTGAGAAGGGGTACTATTTACGGAGAATATAAAGTTAAGGATAGAGCGTAGAGCTTTAGATTTATGAGTAATAGAGATATAAAACTAGTCTATCTCTGATATCAAAAATGAATAAACAGGGCTTCCCTGGTGGTGCAGTGGTTGAGAGTCTGCCTGCCGATGCAGGAGACACGGGTTCGTGCCCTGGCCCGGGAGGACATAAGGTAGGTGATAATACTAATGCATAAATTAAGTTTGGCAAAATGTTTTCTTTTCATAAATTATAAAAATAAGTAATTCATACACTTTGAGTCTTTAACCAGAGGCACTGTGCAAATGCAAAGTGCTCTGAGTCTTCAAAACTTTTCAATGTAAACTGCAGTGCTGCGTAATATTACTTAATTTACACAACCCACGAACATCCTCTTAATTATTAGTTCAATATTTTCCCAAACTTTCTTGCTTTTCTTCAGTTTCCTACACAAATTTCCTTCAGCATTTTAAAAACCATTTTTGAAAACCTACTCAAAACAGAAAAATAGTTTTTAAAATAGGAAAAAAAAAATTAAAACCTCTACTCACTCATAAGACAAGACGTACAAAAATGTTGACAGTAACCTTTTAAACTTTCACCTATAGAACAAGTATAGTCTACATCTTGTAATACAACAAATCACCCTCCTTCTGAAGAAGGATTGAAACATACCCAAAACAAATTTTTTTAATTAAGGAGAACATACATACAGTGTAAACTATTTTAATTTTTTTTTTTTTTTTTTTTTTTTTTTTTGCGGTACGCAGGCCTCTCACTGCTGTGGCCTCTCCCGTTGTGGAGCACAGGCTCCAAACACACAGGCTCAGCGGCCATGGCTCACAGGCCCAGCCGCTCCGCGGCATGTGGGATCTTCCCAGACCAGGGCACGAACCCGCGTCCCCTGCATCGGCAGGCGGATTCTCAACCACTGCGCCACCAGGGAAGCCCCTATTTTAATTTTGCTTTATATTTCAAAGATTTGTGTTTAAGCTTTATTAATAGTGCTTTTCAAGTTATTTTTCTATCAATAGGTCTTTAATCATCTGAAAATATTTAATTCTGTTCGAAAATCTTACAACTCTTAAAATACTTGTTTCCATGAGTATTTTTAACAATGATTATCTGAAAAACAAACTCCAAAGGACAATAATTAAGCCACATGGGATTTAACACAGAATTCAGAAAATCAGACACACACACTACATGCACACACAAAGCCATATTTTAAATAAAATATAATCAGTTATAGAATAAATAGACCCAGATTCCTTTTTACACTAATTAACTGATTCATTCAACATCTTTAAATAATGCCTTATTTGATATCAAATCCAGAATGTTTGCTTTCTAACAAAGAATTGAAAATTTGCAGACTTCTCTCATATAAGTAATACTGAAACTGAGTGGGGCCCTGTGGGGCTCCGAGGCAGTGAAACTGAATGGGGCCTGGGCACTGAGTCCTCCTTTTGTCCACCATTTCTTATAGGCAAGACTCCAGCCTCCATGACCTTCCCCAAGTTCCAAAGGGCAGATTTGAACAGTTGCTAATCATGGGAGGAGCAGCCAAAAAATCACCTGAGGTAAGATTAAAGGCACCAGAGAAACTCATCAAGATTAAGAGATGATCACCTGAGGGCTTCCCTGGTGGCGCAGTGGTTAAGAGTCCACCTGCCAATGCAGGGGACGCGGGTTCGAGCCCTGGCCTGGGAGGATCCCACATGCTGCGGAGGAACTAAGCCCGTGCGCCACAACTACTGAGCCTGCACTCTAGAGCCCACAAGCCACAACTACTGAAGACCTCGCGCCCAGAGCCTATGCTCCGCAACAAGAGAAGCCACGACAATGAGAAGCCCGCGCACCGCGAGGAAGAGTGCCCCCGCTCGCCATAACTAGAGAAAGCCTGTGCACAGCAAGGAAGACCCAACGCAGCCAAGAATAAATAAATTAATTAATTAAATAAATAAATAAATAAAATAAAAAGAGGGACTTCCCTGGTAGCACAGTGGTTGAGAGTCTGCCTGCCGATGCAGGGAACACGGGTTTGTGTCCCAGTCCGGGAAGATCCCACATGCCAAGGAGCGGCTGGGCCCGTGAGCCATGGCCGCTTAGCCTGCGCGTCCGGAGCCTGTGCTCCGCAACCAGAGAGGCCACAACGGTGAGAGGCCCGGGTACCGCAAATAAAAAAAATAAAATTTAATTTAAAAAAAACAGAGATGACCACCTGAGGTGAGATTAAAGGACCGCAAGCCCTGCTCACACCCTAATCTTGTCAGGACTCCCACTTTGAACCACTGCTATAAACCCCTCACCAAATCCTCTGGGGTGGAGATACGTAGTTTTTCAAGGCAGAAGCCCAGTGTGTCTCCCTTGCCTAGCAAAGCAATAAAGCTATCTTTTTCTACTTCACCCAGAACTCTGTCTCTGGGATTTGATTCAGCACCGGTATACAGAGAGGCCAAGCTTTTGGTAATGACGCTATTTATGAGTAAATTAATTAACATTCTGTATTAGCTGGGATTAAAAGAATCTTGACTTTAAAAGATAAAATATCTGTTAAAATGTCAAATCTTTTTTAAAGCATGTATGTACAAACCATAAGATTATTATTAAATGGTACAGTACTTCATAAACTGCAAACTCATCTATGCCATGGGATTAATCACCAACACCTGAGAAAGATGTGGACACAGACTGGCCCCAAAGTGGTATTTAAGTTTTTTGCTAAACACACACCTCTGTGTTTTTCTGTTCAAAAACTGACAAGATATAAAACACATTTAAAATCTTTTTTTAAATACCATGCAGCAACAATCCGTTAGAGGCAGCAATGTTAGATGGTACTTAAAAAAAAGAATTTTTAAATTTTCTTTAGATTCATTTACGAAGCCTCACCACACAGCATGAGACATTATCCTGGTAAGCAACTATAAAGCAGAATTAACTATCCTCAAATGACTATGAAATTAAGTCAGCCATATCAGATTAAGATGACCATAACTGCAGTTAAAAACATGCTAATTTACACAGCCCCCTAACCATGTTTAATTGCCACATTAAAAATCCTAAATGCATCCTAAAATCCTAAAATCCCTTCAGATGCTGGTCCGTGCTTTTACTACTCGGAATCGTGTCAACTAAATTAACTTGTTTTGTCTGAATGTTGCACTTGGTTTCTTAATTTATAATACTGGTAACATTCACCAGCTCTAGCTATTATGTCGAAATACTTTTATTAAACAAATTAATGTAATTGAATCCATCAAACTGACTGTCATGAGGTAAGCCATGTGTTAAAAAAAAAAAGTCTCTTACCCTCCTACAGCATGAGTCATCATGAAGAATGTATAGAAAAGATATACATAAATGCTGTTGTCCATTTCTATCTGTACCTTTAACCATCTGGGACATACTCATCTTCTCATGAACTAGGAAACTGAAGAGAAGCAAAGGCACTAGCCAGTGTTAGAATTACTGCTGTACCACTCCTACACACGCCCACCCCTCCCCACACTCACTGATCTCTGCGGTCCATAAAATCCCTAAGCTTTTTACCGTAAGGCAATCCAGACCCTTTGGACACCCTACCTCAGCTCTGGATAACCTTTCTCTACTGGCCTGTCAACCACTTACTTTTTTATTCAGAGTACAAAACCAATTGGCCTGTTCCTGCTACACCCCCTGGGTGCCTCACTCTCTAGAACCATTTGATTTGAACACCCAGCATGTCTGGATTTGGCTTCCTTCCTGAACAACTGTTTCACCTTTCCTCACCTACACAATAAGGACATTATCTTATTACCCTCTATTCCCTTGTCACTCAAAGACCAGGATGCCACCCAGAGTTGAGGACAAATTATTTACTCCACCAGTTACTTAGGGCAATTCACAAGCATTAATGAAAGTATCTTTTCCCATTATATGCCATACAGAGTCTTCAACAGGCAGCAGAACATAAGAGATAAAAGAAATTGTGACCTGCTCAAGAAAAAACCACAAAGCATAAAATCATCTTGATTTCCTCCATGACACGATATACCATAATGCCCAAGCTCAGTTAGGCGTTAGAAAGCCAAAGCATCCACAGCTGGCAGCAAAATAATGATCTAGACTCATTTCAACATGTACAGTAGTTGCACTGAAAGGCTCCTTTAGCCAGTTCACTGTGTGACCCCCATCCCCATGAGAACTATGAAAAGTTCTCAGACTAGAAGTAGTCTTCCTGCAGCTGCTGGAAATGACCAATTCTGTTAGTCTTATGGTCTTACAGTAACGAGAGGAGATACTGTAAAGCCAGGGGAGAAAGGTGAAAGTTCTTTTAAAGTGAAGAAGATTGACATGGATGGGGACAGAAATCAAGACAGTAAAGGAAGGAGTAGGTGCTCTGATTTAATAAGCCAGAAATATTCACTGTCAACATTTTAAAACATTTCATTTTAGGGTTTTTTTTCTATGTATACAGATTGGTTCCCTCAACTCCATTCCAGTTGCATTCTTTAATGCATGCCAAACTAGAAAGCTAAGCTAGAAGGCTAGAGTTCACTTCCTGAACTCCCTGACAGCTAGACTTTGGCACATAATCCAGCTCTTGCCCAGCAGACGCACCGACAGGACTTTAAGTCAGAGTTAAAACACAGTGAGGCAGAGGCCAGGCTGGCTGCTGTGGCTTCTGCTGTTTTTACTTGCAGAATCAGTCAGAGAAGTTTGATTTTTCTGCAGCATAGATCTTAGTCCAATTCCCACTTTCAGGAGTGTCGAGAGCCAGGGCCAGCCGTCCACTTAACCAGTGTGAATCATGGCAGAGATGATGTGGTCCTAGAGCCAGCAGTCGTTAGACAGTTCCTCAACTGCGCAAACTGCAGTTCCCCAGCTGACTGGCCACCTCTCTCAATGAGCAGCCCCTCCCCAAACAGAAACACGCTCATTAAATGAAGCAACAAATAAACTTCTGAACCATTGCCCATTTTCCTCTCTTTGTTATACAAGCTAGTGCTTACCCTAACCTCTAAAGATTCCAACAAATATTTATTGAATGAATTTTGCAGAGGAAGATGGAAATGAAAGAGAGAAGAGGGAGGGAAAGCTGGAAAGAACTGAAAAAGATGGACAGATGGATAGAGATCTAGATTAAAGGATTTATGGGATAAACACTTTCCTGAAGTTTAGAATTCTTTGTTATTATTACAACTGTGTTAGTTAATAATATATTTAATTTCTTTTCTATTGATTTTTCTGATTGAGATAAACACTTGTTCAAAATTCCCCTTATGGAAACTTATATTCTAATATACCCCATAATTTTAGTTAAATGTTTTCAGGTTAGGATTACAATTTTGTCATAAACTTAATTACACATCTACAAGTTAAAAGTCTTCCATAATACATGAAGCTAAAATCGAATGCAGACATCAAAATAACGCATATGCAAAAACTGTACTATTTTATCATGCACATACAAATTATGAAGGTATAATATAATGTTTATGACAATATTTTAAAGCAGCACTTCCCATAGTGTGGTCCAAAGAACTCTGGTGATCCACAAGAACCTTTCAGGGGTTTCACAAGGTCTCCGTTTTCCAAGTACGTATCCATGTAAGGGTAGATTTTCTTCATGTACTTCAAACAAAACAACATATGTCGGATTGAATGCAAGAGCAGATACGGGAACCCAGCTGTGTCTATTAAGCTACACATTAAAGAGATTTACAAAAATGTAAAAACGTCCCACTCTTCTCACTAAGTGTTTTTGTTGTAGGAAAGAGTTATTTATATTAATATATAGTAGGTTTACTATTTTTATGAGTTTTTAATTTTCCCAATTTTAAATTCTAATATGCTAAATACTGAAAAATCTAATGCATGTAAACAAAAGCTCTTTGGGGCCCTCAATTTTTAAGTTTTTTAAACTATAAACTAATTAGCAAAATCCTGTAACACTGCCAGAATTTCTTCTAGTAAACAAACTGTATTAAATTTAACCAGCTTGCTGTATGTATAAAATACTAGGAAGCCTTTCTAATTGCTGTATTAGAAAAAACATGGTATTGTATACAAGGGTTTAAATACCAGTTTCACAACTTATTAGCTATGTGGACATCTGGTCCCTATCATTCTCACTTATATCAATATGACAAACTCAACAGTAAGCATATCAAAACTAAAATTATTGCATTTTGCAAGCATTCTTGAACACTAAGGATTATATCGTGATTTCTATATAATTATATACATTAATTCAATTATCTGAGAGTGTATTTCACAGCTAACTCACTGTTAAGAGTTATACATTCTGTAGTAGCAGTTGCAGCATCATGAAGTATAGCTGAAGCCGTCACAAAATTTTTCCTAAAATACCTGTCTTGTTTTATGGAGTCTCAACAAAATGCTTAGTTGTTCAAACGTCTGCCTTGATCCAAAGATTTCTTTCTCAGGAAAATTTGGTGTTGCCTAGGGATACTCCTACCTTTCAGTGAAGAAGTGTTCATCTGAGAGAGTTGTCTAGGACACTCATCTTTGACAGCAGAAGATCAACTTTATCATAACTTGTTCATCAGGCATCCAAAGCCTAGAAATCTGCTCTCTATTACTAACAATTTAATATGCTCCCAATGAGTATGATCAATTCTTTTATCATCTAAATTTTATGAAAAGCCTTATTAAGGAAAGTTAGGGTCTGAGAAAAAGCTCCAAAGCGGTAGACGCCATTTCTCCCCCCATGTTCCCAAAAGAATTCTCTAAAATTTTGCAGTACGCTTTCTCAGTTGACATTCAAAATTTTTCACAAGTTTGAACAGCTGCAAAGAATGTAACTTCCAGTATGTTGCAAATATTCTCATTTTTAAACACAACCATCACATCACTCTTTTAAGAGTACCAAAAGAATCTAAATGTCACAGACGTTTGATACACACCATCACCCATTATTAAAATACAATATTTAATAGTAAGAAATTTTACAGGGTTCACATTTTTGCTTGAACTCATTTATACTTACGTCCCCACTGAATTTTACCCTTATGTAATACATTTTTTTATTTCTGAAAGTTTTTATTGATCACTCTATCATACTTTTCTACAATAAAAATATTCCTTAAAATCTTACATCTAAACTTTTATTTCCTAAAACTGTAAAGTTCAAACTAGAAATATATATTGGAAATGCATTTCTTGATGGGATGGATGGGACTAGTTTTTCTTTTAATTCTTCATAGGCCTCTGAATGAACATTACTTATTACTAGTATGAGACAAGGTTATGCATCAGTTTTTGTTCTATTCTTTTCTCTTTTTATGAAAGGACTGAAAAAATCCTGTTTATTTAAATAATAGATGAAAAGGGACAGCATTTTGTTATAGCAATGTTAATTCCTCAAAATCACATAATGAATCATACATATATTTTTAGTAATCAGCTTATAACTCAATTACATCTTCCTACAAGTTGAGAAAGAAACTGGAACCCACATGAGTTGCAAAAGAATTTGTTGCCTAGTGTTTTTAAGTCATTCACTTTCTCAATACCAATACCGATATTTCTAACTGATCCTCTACTTGATGCGAGGGGCATTTTCCACCCTGGAAAAATGCACCATAGTAAGAAAAGGAATGGGTGAGAGGCCTGTCTGCATTTCTTCTTACAACATGAAAGAGCAACTGTGAGAAGGCAGTTAAAGGAGAACCTGCTAGAGAGATGCTTTCTCAGGTGAACCAGTTTTAGGCAAGACTATGGAAATTTAGGACTTATAAAGGGATTTCTTCAACATCAACTGTGTGTCCCTTGCAAAGTAATCATGTACCAATTTGAAGACCTCAGGTCCAAGGGGCACACTATCTTTTCACTCATCTTAGTATCTTAAACTAATCCCCCTTTCCCAGCTTCTCCCTCACCTCTCTCCCCTTCCTCCCCACCTCTCTCTCACACACAGAATTCAAAGCCCATTCACAGAAAGTAATCATATGAAGGTCACCTCTGTATTTATCATAAAACTACTGCTGGTGGCACAATCATCTGAACACTAAATATGATCTAAATCCCTGCTACTCAAAGTATGGTCCTCAGAACACAGCACAAGTATCATCTGTGATCTTGTTAGAAATGCAAATTTGGGGGCCCCATCTGACAACTACTAAATCAGAATCTGATTTAACAAAATCCCCACATGATTTACATGCAGATAAGCATATAAACACTGATGTAAGAAGGGGAGAAATACTTTTTAAAGTTTAATATGTAGAAAACTATTTTTCTTTTGAAGAGATAATGATTCTCCCTTTCTGATCTTAAGAACTAGATAACCCTTGTGTTTCTTATGTAAACTAACCAGTTTATAAGACCATAAACCTCAAACTAAATATACTGGAAACACATTTCTTCCTCATTTTCCTGGACTTCAGAAGTGTCCTTCCTCCCTTCAACCTATCCCCTCCACAGCTGCAAGAGTAGAATCTATTTAACAAATCTGACCATGGCACTCCCCTGCTTAAAAACCCTTCAAGTGTCTCCAACCCAAAATGAAATATTACAAGTACATGCGGACCTGATTATCTGGCTCCTATCTACCTCTCCAGCCTCATCATGCAACCACCTTCCATTGCCTACTGTAATTATTTTAACTCCCTGCACACACCACGTGGTAACTGTCCATCATGCTAGCCCTTGCAAGAATACCCTTGCAAGAATACCCTTGCCCTATTTATTCTCTGGCTAATTCCTACCTGTCCTTCAAGGCCCCACTCAGCCATCTTCTCCTCCAAGAAGCTTTCCTGTGTGCTGAAACACACACACACACACACACACACACACACACACAATGGGTAAAGTTTATTTGCTTTGTACTCCCACATCACTTATTTTATATTCAAATAATCTGTCTCCCTAAATAGACAATAACCTCCTCCAGGGACTAACAAAATTAACGGCATGAAACAGGTGACAAAGACTGAGTCAAAATGAATAAATTGAAATTTAATTCTTAATCGTAGCACTGTAATAGCTCTTGCAATTGGTATATTTGCTTCTTCCCTGCTCTTACGCTTTAGTGTTTTTATGTCATATGATACAGTAAAACCAAGATATAAAAACTATTTTTTAAAATAATCTACCTCAATTCCTTTTTTTCAACTCGGCAGGGTCTGACTACATATACAGAACATGGCTATGTGACTTCGGCAAAATTACATAATCTGTCTCAGTTTCTTTTTTTTTTTTTGTGGCCATACTGCATGGCTTGCAGGATCCTAGCTCCCCGACAAGGGATTGAATCCGGCCCTGGCAGTGAAAATGCTGAGTCCTAACCACTAGACCACCAGGGAATTCCCGACAGTTTCTTTATATTGATTAAATAGCAATTGCAAGATCATATTAGGTAGGAAGTATCAAATCAGGGCTGCAAATTAGGATGAAATGTTTTATATAAACTATAAACATTATATACAGAGTATTTTTATTTAAATCATATTCAATTTCATAAATTCTATGGGTTACAATGTTAAATCAACAGGAAATTCCTTAAGAAATAAATAAATAAAACTTTTTTAAAAAGTTTATTATTTGTTTTATTGGCTGTGTCGGGTCTTAGTTGTGGCATGGGGGAATCTTCATTGTGGTGCAGGATCTTTTGTTGTGGTGTGCAGGCTTCTTTCTAGTTGTGGCACGTGGACTCTAGTCACACGAGCTCAGTAGTTGTGACGTGCGGGCTTAGCTGCCCCACAGCATGTGGGATCTTAGTTCCCTGGCAGGGATCGAACCTGCGTCCCCTGCATTGTAAGGCGGATTCTTTACCACTGGACCACCAGGGAAGTTCCAAGATAAACTTTAAATGAAAAGGTCCTAACCTTTGTACTGCTGAACTTTAAAAATTTAATTCAGTATAGTATTAATATCCTGGAGTGGCCTTTGCACAATTCTTTGTTTCCTTAGTTTCCCGTACTTCAAGAAGGATATAGAAAAATAAGTGATAATGTGAAACTATTCAGCTTCCGAAACACAATCTGCTATCATGAACATTTCATTTGTTGAAAACACTTTCATCCTTTTTAAGAACCCCACATCATTAATGCTTATTTCACCTGCCTGAGACAGGTATCATTACTAACCCCACACAGCTGTTCATTTCACGCCACACTAGAGCAGCTATTGGATGTCCTACAACATGGTGGCTAATCCTGACACTCATGAGGAATACTATCACAAATACATAAAGGACTATCAAAAAGGCAAGGAGAATTAAAATGTCATAGGTTTTGAAGGATGTATCTTAAGTCAGAGAAACTCAATAAATAACCAGTTGGCTTAAGGCTGAAAAGAAGAATTGCCAACTGGTTTAAAACCACAGTTTAATCAACTTACAAAGACAGTAACCCTAGCACCCAGATGTTGCTTTTTAATGCCACTCCTCATTAAAGAACCGTAGCTCCTTGGAGAAAGGGCTGATTCCAGAGCTGAGCAGAGAAGGTACATGATGAGCCTGGAGCATCTTGTTACACCAGAAAGTAAGGAAATGCTCAAAGAATGAGAAGACATGTCACAAGGACTCAAAATTATAAATTGCTGGGGGGAAAATAGGAAAATAATAAATAAAGATAGAAATGGGGAAGAAAGAAAGGTTGATAGAATAGAATGCTGAGAGCTGACGGGTAAAAGTGGACTTGCTGCTGGCATCATTTTCCAACCACAACAATAACACTGGGTTCAGGCAAGAATTATCAACAGATGCTAAATCAAGAGGAAAAATTTTTACTAGGAACAGTATATATAATACACACACACACACACACACATATATATACATGGTCTCAGAATGTCTCCTCACTGCCTGCTCACCAGCAACAAGGGGAAAATTTGTAACTATAAAAGGGAGAAATTGGACAACACTTTGACCAGGCGCACACTGAGTGCTTCCAGATATAATATCTGGAAAGGAAACATCACTTTTATAGTATTCTGTCTGGCAATGTGAAATCTGAAACTAAATTGTGACGAAACATCAGACTTAAATGAGGATCATTCTATTAAAAAAAAAATAGAGGGAGAACCCTGTGTTCTTCAAACATGTCAATGTTATAAAAAGACAAAAAAAAAGCTTAAGAATTGTTTCAGATTATAAAGAGACATGACAAACAAATGCAGTATGCAGCCCTCTACTGGATCCTGTACAAGAGAGAAAAACAAAGATGTATAAAGTACATTATCAGGTTCACTGACAAATTCTAATATGGATCATAAGTTAGATAAAATTAATCAAGTTACTATGGTCATAAAAACGTACCTTATTCTTAGGAAATTACATTGAAATATTTAACAGTAAAGGAAGGCAATGATATCATCAACTTACTCTCAAAAGATTCTGAGAAAAGGATGAATGTAAATGATCACTCTATATATGTGTGTGTGCAGTGTATACATAAGTGTAATTACACACATACATACAGGTATTCTCTGTACTACCCTTGCAACTTTTGTGTTATTTAAAATTATTTCCAAATAAAAATTTTTTTAAAAAAAGCAGGAAGAATGATAAACACAAACTCCAACTAATGTGAGAGGGGCAGAGGAATCAGACAGGGGAATCAGGCAGATGGATGTGAGGTGTAATATTTTCTATTACAGATGCTTGACTGTTCCTCTTTTTACTATGCTTTATAACTACATATATGTTACTTAAGCTCACATGTGTAAAGTAGCATATTATGAAGGAGAATAAAGATAAAATAATGCTCTGTAAATTATTTTAATAATTCATTCAAAACTACTCTAAGAATATGAAGAACAAACAAAGCCCAAAGTTAGTAGAAGGAAGTAACTGAAATGGAGGCTACAAAGACAAGAGAAAAGATCAATGAAACTGAGTTGGTTCTTTGAAAAGATAAACAAAATTGACAAACCTTTAACTAGACTCTCCAAGAAAAAAAGAGAGGGGGCTCAAATAAATAGAATCAGAAATGAAAGAGAAGTTACAACTGATATCCCCAAAATACAAAGAAGCTTAAGAAACTACTATAAATTATATGTCCAAAAAGTTGAACAACCTAGAAAAAGTGGATAAATTCCTAGGAACATACCATCTTCCCAGACTGAATCATGAAGAAATAGCAAATCTGAATAGACCAATTACTAGCATGGAGGTAAAAAAAGTAATCGAAAGCCTCTCCCCTTCCCACTGTAAGAAAAAAAAAAACAGGACCAGACAGCTTCATTGATGATTTCCACCAAACATTTAAAGAAGAGTTAATAACTATCCTTCTCAAATTGGTCCAAAAAATTTAAGAGGAGGGAACATTTCCAAACTCATTTTAGGAGCCCAGCATTACAAAAACTAGACAAGGACACCAGTAAAAAAGAAAACTAAGGGCCAATATCACAGATTAACATAGATACAAAAATCATCAACAAAATATTAGCAAACTGAATTCAACAACATTGAAAGAGTTGTACATTATGATCAAGTGAGATTTATTCCAGGGATACAAGGATGGTTCAACATAAGCAAATCCATCAACGTGATAAACCACATTAAGAAAATGAAGAATAAAAATCATATGGTCTTCTCAGGAGATGCAGAAAAAGCATTTCACAAAATTCAACATACATTTATGACAAAAACTCTCAACAAAGTGGGCAAAAAGGGAACGTACATCAATGTAATAAAGGCCATATATGACAAGCCCATAGCTAACAACAAACTCAACAGTGAAAAACTAAAAGCTTTTCCTCTAAAATCAGGAAGAAGAAAATGATGTCCACTCTCATCACTTTTATTCCACATAGTATTGGAAGTCCTAGCCAGAGCAATTAGGCAAGAAAAAGAAACAGGCAACCAAACTGGAAAGAAAGAGGTAAGACTATCACTACTTGCAGATGACACTATTTCAAATATACAAAATCCTAAAGACACCACAAAAAAACCGTGAGAATTAACAAATTAAAGTTTCAGGGTACAAAATCAATATACAAAGATCTGCTGTGTTTCTATACACTAATAATAAGCTATCAGAAAGAGAAATTCAGAAAACAGTCACATTTAGAACTACATCAAAAAGAATAAAATACCTAGGAATAAATTTAACCAAGGAAGTTAAAGACCTGTACGGTGAAAACTATAAGACATTAATGAAAGAAACTGAAGACACAAATAAAAAGATATTTTGTGTTCACGGATTGTAAGAATTAACATTTTTTAAATGACCATACTATGCAAAGTAATCAACAGATTCAATGCAATCCCTGTCAAAGTTCCAATGGCATGTTTCACATAAATAGAACAAACAATCCTATATTTTGTATAAAATCACAAAAGACCCCAAATAGCCAAAGCAACTTTGGGAAAGAAAAAGCTGGAGGCATCACACTCCCTGATTTCAAACTACATTACAAAGCTATAGTAATCAAAACAGTACGGCATAAGCATAAAACAGACACATAGATCAATGGAACAGAGAGCCCAGAAATAAACCCATGCATATATAGCTAACTAATTTATGACAAAGGAGGCAAGAATATACAATGAGGAAAGAATCTCTTCAATAAATGGTGTTGAGGAAACTGAACAGCCATATGCAAAAGAACAAAACTCGATTATATCTTAAACCATTCACAAAAATTAACTCAAAATGGATTAAAGTTCTAATCACAAGGGGAAAAAATGTAACTCTGCATGGTGATGGATATTAACTAGATTTATTGTGGTGATCATTCTGTACTGTATACAAATACTGAATTATTATGTTGTACACCTAAGACTAATACTGTTATATGTCAGTTACACCTCGATTTTTTAAAAGTTTAAAGAATATGAAAAGCCCTCACAATGCAGCACAGCACAGACTAATAAGTATTTTGGGGGTAATAATGATCAATTTGTTTTAAGTCCACTAAGAGCACAGTACTGTTTTTAAGTCCAGTTCTTTAGTTTCTTCCTTCTTCCTCAATTTGGATGGTCTTTTTCCCTTCAACAAAAACTGTGTGAGTGTGTGTGTGTGTGTGTGTGTGTGTGTGTACTGTAACAAACAGTACAGTTAACAAGGTTTAATTGCAAATCATTATAGCTAACATTTATTGCTTACTAAGTGCCAGACTATTAATGCTACTATGCCCGTAAGTGCTTATTACAGGTCGTATCTTTTAACTATCACAGTCACTCTTATGACATAGGTCCTATTATTTCCACCCCTCTTCACACAGATAAAAACCAGCAACAGAAAGGTTAGGTAACTTGTGCAAGGTCACACAGCTAGTAAGTTTCAGAGTCAGAATTTGAACCCAGGGAATCTCATTCTAGACCTCATACTTAAACACCATGCTCCACTGTGTTTTTATTACCTTCCTGAACCTAAGTTTCTGATCTCAAATTCTTCTTGTGCTGAATATATAGGTAAAATGACCATCAAGTACTTTAAATCCAGTACTTTATAAACCAGTAAGTAAAAAATAAATTATAACTATTATTTCTGTTCACTGTGGGCAGCAAATGCTCTATATAAAATTCAAAAACCAATACTATCTTAGATTTGAATTCCCATTTCTTCCTTCCTCTGACCACTCATGGGGGGAAAAGAAAATGTATTGTTGAGTAACTAAAATGCTACCAGAGACAAAGCAATAGAGAAAAAGTTTTAAAATAGTCTCAATCTGTATACACTAGATAACCACATTTTTAAAATACTTAGTATGCTATTCAGAAAAGGCAGATCTTATCGGACACAGAACAAGCTTTCCAGCATAATGTGATCACTGACAGATGGATGAAGTGAACATATGTCATTTTGTGGCAACCCAGCATCCAGCCCCTTTCCTGACATCATTTCAATTCCCTTTTGGGGAATTTTCTCCTCCACTATATCGTCCTGATGGAAACATAAATCTAAGTACATGCTCTCCAACTATGGAAACCAAAGGTGTCCCTCGGAGGCTGCTTCGGGAAGATTTCTGCACAATTCCTGGTACAGGTTGGTTAGCATAAAACCCAGGGTTAGTCAATAAAACACAATCTCTTGGGACTTGGTTTACTAAACAGAGTCTATGCACATACCAAAGATGTGATTAGAGTTGATTCATGCCAGCAACAGAGCCTAGGTATTTTTGTTGAGTGTTCCTTCTACCAAGACCTTTGGATCTGCCTGATTCCTCCCTGTTCCAAGCCTAATTATGCAGTCTCCCTTCAATTCTGAGAGAACTTCCTCATTCTAAGAATTTCTAGTAAATTCCTTTTTTAACTTTAAATCATAGTCTGTGTCTTTTGCTGGCAAGGATGACAAAAAAACAAACATATAGAATATAAAGCCATAAGGGGATGAAATTATATAACCTTATTGAGTATTTCTTTGGATGACTTTTACTATTTTCCATTAGTTTGGTATGTTGGAAAATATGCTGGCCAAAGAATATGAAGATTTAGAAGCTAGTCCAGGCTTTCATTTTAGCAGGCTATAACATTTCAAGTGTGAATGCACTCATTCTTAATTTTTTTTTTCTCATCTGTGAATGCAGGTGGTTTGAACTGCAAGTTTTCTTACATTCATAAAATATCATGTTTTGTGAAGATCAGATTCTTAATGACAACACCAAAAATGCAGACCTTCTTTAAAGAAGTTAGCACATGGTTAATTGTTGACTTTAGTATTACCCATTCTTTTTTAAATATTTTTTTATATAACTAAGATTTATAGTGGTTTCTAACATAAAGACTAGGAATCAAATACTTTCAGACTATTTCCCTAAGGGAATAACATGGCATGTCTCAGAAGATATAGCCATAAAAAATAAATAGGTTTGAAATATTATTACACAGTAAATACTATTATATTTTTAATATCCACAGGCAAAACAATGCAACTTTTACAGATTTTTACATTTTCTAATATCAAAATATTCTCCTGAAATGTGCTTTCCTTCATGTTTTCAAATGTTGTATCAACACCAACCTTACCTAAAAGTTTCAAGTTCAAAAGAATAAATAATTCCTTTCAAAATTCGTTGAGGATTTGGTAGACATGTTCTGTTAAATGTGTATAAAATTGATTGGTGCACTTACTAAGGAAGATATCCATAACAATACTAGAGATTCAATTTTTCAAAGAGGTCTAAAATTACTAGTGTCACTGTCAGCTGAAATGGTTTAAACTGCATTAATCACAGATTGATGAGAATCTGAAACAATGGGAGGACACACCATCAGGTCAGAAGTGTTAGTACTGAAACCAAGACATCCATAGCAAAGTACTATTATGAATTCTTTAAAAATTACAAAGTCTTCCTCAAAAAGCCATTCAAACCAAGGAAACTATCATTATGTCTACAGAACCATGATTATTTAATATTATCATTTATCAAGCATTCACTGCATTTGAAAGGCTATGAGATTCTATTCCTCTCATCAAAGTTTTATCTCTCTAAACCTAACCTTGGGGATACTATTTGTTACTAACTCTCAACACAATTCAACACACAGGGAACTCCATCTTTCATTTAAGTCATTACACTAAATTCTAGGGTAACAAAGAGGAATAATAATCGGTTGCTGGCTTTAAGGCACACATAGCCATGAAAACCGACTCAGTATAATGTCATACATACTAGAAAAGAGATGGTGTTGAGTGCTATCTGTCAAGGAAGCAATTAATTCTACTTGGGGGCACAGAAAGAGCTACAGAGAAGGTGACATATTAAGCCTTTAGAAAAATATCAGAAATGTGAAGAGTAACCTCTTATGTAGATACTGGACTTCACAGTCATTGACACCTGAGTTTAAACTCCAGTTCCACCCTCCTGTTGGCCACGAGAAACTGATCAAGTTGTCCGGAAACATAGAAAGTAGCCTTCATTCTGCCACTAATTGTGATCTTAGTCAATTCACTTCACCTCTCTAGGCTTCAATTTCCTAATCTATGAAGGGAGTCATGGAGTCATGCTTTAAGATCTTTAATTTCCCCTCAGATTCTAACATGAATCTATATTTTACATTATAGAAATTCCTATCTCTGTTGGATATCTTCATTTAGCAACTATTTATCAAGTACTACCCACAATATATCAGGCACTGTTCTAGGCACATGGGAGACGTCAGTGAACATAATAGCCCAAAATCACATGGAAATTACACAGAAAATATCTACTGAAAAACTTATAAATGCTTGGTTGTCTCCTTGTTCATACATCATTTCCCTGTAAGGCTGACACGTGTATTTAAAATAGTTACCACTGGGAAACAAATAACCAAACATTAACACACAAAGAGAAATTTAAATGAAGATGAAGTATAGTTGGTAACACTGCCATCAAGATGATAGTTTCTCTAAATTCACAATCAGTGAGCCTTAGCAACCTGACAAAAAAGGCAGTATGTTAATGAGATCTCTTAAACCAATTTAGTATATAGCCATCTTTTCTTCTTCATTTAAACTATTACCTGGTTATATCACAGCTCTCAAGAAACTATGTAAGTTTTACTTACAGATAAATAAAATCTGTACATGGTAAGAAATAATCACAAAAACCTATAATATCACTTCTTTTCCAGATATTCCACTTCTGTATCTGGTATTCTGGGCCTTGTTTTAGACCATCTATGTCATTACGCAAGGTCTTTATTTGAGAATCATATTATCACTTTTCAAAAATTGATTTATTCTTAAGTAAGCAATTTTAAGACATCAGGGATTTCAGGCAGCTCCAGAAACTCAGAAGACAGGGAATTTGGGGGGTGGCTTGTGGGGCAGGATGTGGATTGTTGAAAGGATACAAGATGCGGTGAGAGCAGAATCGACCTGCCCTCGGAATACACAATGACTTGAGGAGTCACATGGCAAGTCAATTTGGACTCCTCCTCTGGGTCTGCTTCTCTCTTTCACTAATCTACTAATTTCTCAGTATGCCTCGTCCCATTATCTCATGGCAATGTCTTCTTTATGGCTGCTATAGCCTCCTGGATTCTGCTGCCTACCTTCTCTCAGAAAATCTGCACACTTCTACATCATTCTATTAACTGCATCCCTCTCCTTAGGGGAAACGATCTTACAGGGGTTGTGCTCACTTTCCTGTAGAGAGCACCCCGTGGAACTGAGTTCTTATGTCCAGCCCCTTCCATGATTATGTGCCTTTGCCTGTCTTCCTATAGTCAGTGGTCAGGATAATGGGGTGACATGGTACACAGACAACTTGGTACTATATGCATAAGGCACCCTTCAAAAGAAGATTATGGCACAGTAGGTAAGAAAGATACACCATAACTGCCAGTCACCTGCAATGGACTGTTCATTACGTAAAGATAGTCTCACCACAGAGACTATATGTAAGAGACTGAATTCACAAGTCATGTCCACGAAGTAAGGCCACTTCTTTAAAGACACAGGAAGCAAATATATATGGCATATACTCGGAATTTAAAATTCAAAAAAAAGGTGTAAAGAGGTGGGTATGTGTTTCAGAATAAAAAAGCTCAGCCTGGGAAACTCTTCTTTAAAGCAAAACAAAACAAACATACATACATACACTCAAAACAAACTAAAATCACTAATTTTAAAGATGACCCTGTCAGCATCAAATTTGCACTGCAGAGTGGCATGTCTTAGATTTCGACTACTCAACCATAACTGACAGTCTCCAAGGTGTGCAGCTCAGAGTACATTAACAAATGGCCGCCACTCTGGGTGAGAGAGCCGTCAGCCTGTCTTTTCCCCAGCTTCAGCACTCCACTTTTACCAGCAAGGGGCAGCCAGCATTGCAAGACCGCTAGCCTGAGGGTGCTGTCCTGGCCTCGTGTTTAAAAACTGCAAGCAACTACAAAACAAAACAATGAAAAAAACTATGGGTTACAATTTGCTTATAAAGATTACTTCAATAAAATAATGGAGGCTTAGAAAAGACAAGGACACCCATCTCTGGTTCTCCTTCTGATGGCGGGCAGGAAAAAGCCCACCTGTAAGGTGATATCCGTTGCCTCAGAAGAAAGCAGATACCGAGGAAGGTAGTGAAGAGCTATGGAAAAGGGACTTTGGTGACCCGATCAAGGCACTGATCAAGCCTCACACACACTTGCCCCAGCTCCCGTCTTCTCACTTAACGTTTGTCAAAAAAGATCCTTGGGGCTTTCGTACTTTGGATAAGACATCACCTCCCTTGACTCCTTGGCCTCCATCAGCACAAATCAACAGGAGAGCCCAGCAGCTACAGACAAGACCAGTCCTCCCCAGGGTCTACATAGCCATTGACAGGAATGAAAACTGAGAACCCACCCCCTCCCAAAGCAACACTCACAATCCTACCATGTTTATCACCCTTGGGATCATCAAAACTAATCTTATTATGTCCTTTATTCCCCCTTCGCATCAGCTCCCGGAGAAGCCCCAGACTTCCAGGTCGTCTCTATCCCTATCAGGCTCTGGGGGCAGTGCAGCAACCCCAGGACCACCAGCGACTCCTCGTCCCTCATACCTGCTTTAATCTTCCCATGACCACTTGCAAATATCTGCTGCACTATGAATTTTACTTGTTTGTTTCTTCCATTAAAATTTCATCTGTTAACTGCTGTATCCCCAGCATATAGAGTACTCAGTATTTGTTCATGAAGGAATATCCAAAAAAAGTTATTCAAGGAAAAAAAAAAGTAAGGGGGAGAGAAAAGTAAGTTTGTTTGTTCTTTTTCTGGACTTGACAGGTTTTAGTCTTTGAGGAATGACAAAGGGCTTAGACTCATAATACATGAAATTAATACATTCAATACATACAAAGACTACCAAAACTATACCTATGAACCCTGGAACACTGTTTTCAAAAGAGTGATTCTAACTTCTTTTTACTTCTTTAATAACTTTTCATACATAATATAAACATACACTCTCATCAGTAATTTTCAAAAATTAATTACTTTTCACAATGTATTTTCAGAATAAAACACATAATCATTTTAATAGCATGTTTTCTTTTATATGGATTATTTTAAAGCTCTAAAATATTCATAGGCATTCTAATTTTCTGAAGTGTCAGAAGAGTATACACTCCTTGCATTTACCTAAAGGAGCTGAAAACATATGCCCATAAAAAAACCACACACACAAATATTTATTTACACCAGTTTTATTCATAATTGCCAAAACTTGGAAGCGACCAGACGTTCTCTGACAGATGAACGGATAAACTGAGGTACATCTATACAATGGATTATTACTTAGTGATAAAAATAAATGAACTATCAAGCCCTGAAAAGCCACGGAGGAGACTTAAATGCATATTACTAAGTGAAAGAAGCCAGTCTGAAAAGGCTATATACTATATGATCCCAGCTATACGACATTCTGCAAAAGGCTAAACTATACAGAGAGCAAACAGATCAGTGGTTGCCAGGGGTTCCAGAGGTTGAGGAGTGGGCTGGAAGGGCAAGAGGGAGATGGAACACTGGGTATTTTTAGGGCAGTGAGGTATGATAATGATGGATACATGACATTATGCATCTGTTCATAGAGCAAAGTATAACACAACAAGTGAACCCTGATGGAAACTATGGATTTTAGTTGATAGTAATGTATCAGTATTTTCTCACCAATTATAACAAACGTTCCACGAAAATTCAAGTTGTTAGTAACAGGAGAAACTCTGTGCAGTCGGGGCACTGGGGGCAGGTATATGGTAATTCTGTTCTTCCTGCTCAATTTTCTATAAACCTAAAACTGCTCTAAAAAATAAAGTCTATTATTTTAAAAACTTAATAAAGGTGTAAACAGACTGCCTACAAGCTTTCAAATGATCACTGACATTGTCATCTCTCCTGATGAGGTTTTTTTTGGCGGTATGCGGGCCTCTCACTGTTGTGGCCTCTCCCGTTGCGGAGCACAGGCTCCGGACGCGCAGGCTCAGCAGCCAAGGCTCACGGGCCCAGTCGCTCTGCCGCATGTGGGATCTTCCCGGACCGGGGCACGAACCCGTGTCCCCTGCATAGGCAGGCGGACTCTCAACCACTGCGCTACCAGGGAAGCCCCCTGATGAGTTTTTTAATATAAGCAAAACCTGTTTCATAAAGAAAACGGTGAGAGTGGGGGCAGGGTAGCAGACAGATAAGGAAGTCTGAGCTGTGATAGCCATCCCCTTCCCCATGAGTCCCCCCAAGAGGTCATGAACACAGTTACGAGTGAGGATGGTAAAAAACACGAGTTTTACACGACTACAGCCAAATAAACAATAGTATGAGCAGTCAGAATTCCTAATCATTTTCATTTTCCTGTTTCAAGTGTTGTGAGATCATGGAACATATTTTCACAAAAAGCCCATAAATCTACATACTCAAGGTTAACAATTAGTCAAGATAAAAGTGAAAAATCAAGTGTGGATTCCATCTGTTTTGTTACTTGATGAGGGAAGGGGCCTACAAAATTATACAGTTTTCTCATTATAGAGGATTAAGTGACTTACCCCAAAACACTTAAAAGTGGTACAAATGCCCCAAAAAACAAAAACAACAACAAAAAAACCCACTAACTACAGAGGAAAAGAGATCAAAAGCCTCTCACAGAGCAGCTGTTAAATAAACATTTCTTAAATCTAACTGAAATTATATATCAGGGAAAGGAAAACAAGAGATTTTCTATGAAAAGGAAAAAAAATCAGAGGTGATCAGAAAAGTTATTACATTGGAGGACAGGGGTGTGGCATGCTGGAATAAAGGCTTGCACCACCTACCCAGCAGCAGTGTTTAGATAACTGGATGAGACTATGTTTGTAAATATATCTGAAAAATGTCAGGCAGTAAAAATATTAAAACTGAGAAAAAAGTAAATTAATAAAAATAATGTCACTTTCTTTGGGCTTCCCTGGTGGCGCGGTGGTTGAGAGTCCGCCTGCCGATGCAGGGGACACGGGTTCGTGTCCCGGTCCGGGAGGATCCCACATGCCGTAGAGCGGCTGGGCCTGTGAGCCATGGCCGCTGAGCCTGCGTGTCGGGAGCCTGTGCTCCACAACGGGAGAGGCCACAACAGTGAGAGGCCCGCGTACCGCAAAAACAAAACAAAACAAAACAACACTGAGTAAAGGAGAGAAAACTGCCTTTTGATGCTGTAAAGTAAGGCAAAGCAGTGCATTTAGGATCCCTTTCCTGATTCCTTGGTGCTCCATGTGCTGCCACTTGTAAAGCTCTACTGAGACAGAGATCTTCACTTGTCCATTTTTCTTGACAACTTTGGTTATAAGCTTTGCTGATGCTTATAAGTTCCTACAGGAGACAAATTGGTTAGTGAAGATTATGAACTAAAGGAAAACGCCTTCAAGGATGAGGTGGTGAGAGTAGAATGAATTCTTACACCAAGAAAAAAAAAAGGCTAAGATTTGGTTCTACATATTTTGTGCCAAATTAATTTCTCCTCTGCTGAGTACAGTACCTCATAAATCATCTACCTCCTATGCATGAACGGAGAACCTGGGGAAATACATCAGATTTAAATGAACCCACTTTTAAAGTAAGGAACTCACATATCACAAGAATGGCTTACACTTCGGAAAACACTGTTTTGAATCAATTCAAAGTTACAAAATGCTTTTTTATCCCCTGCTTTTTTAACTATGAAGGAAAAAATGCAAATACTTCTTTCTAATTCTAGGTTTGCTCTGACTCTTCCTACTTTAGTCATCAGTAAAGACCTCATTCCTAAAAAAAACCAAACCTTCATCATCATTACTTCAAATTATTTAATGGGAGCTGCTTTGTACTAAGCACAAAGCAGGTCTTTAAAAATTGCTCACAGGCTAGAGTTTGACATCATCATAAGTGCCTATAAACGAATATCAAATAATGTAAATTGGTCACCTGTTGACAATTCATCTGCATAAATCAAGTGAATACTCACGTAATAAATTCACATCTGACCTTTTTAACCTTTCCCAGTATTGATCATTCTGTAGCTGATAAGATCCTAAACTTGGCTAATGACAATAAAAAAAAAAAAACAACTGCAAAGGAAAGAAATGCATCCTAGGGGAATGACTAAGAAAAAGCTTTAGAACTTGGTAATAAGAAGCCAGTTCCCAGGAGGAAAAAAAAAAAAAAAAATCCAACATTAGAAAAAAGTGACAGGACTTAACAATTGTACAAGATGAGCTTTACCAAGTCCATGCTATCCCCACATTATTATTGTCCTTTATCTGACAATCACAACTTATCAGGCTCCTTGCATTTTTCACAGTGTTAAAGGCAAGAATGACATCCATACAGTTCTTATAAAGTTAAAACCAAAGGACAGTCAACTCCTGAGAGTCAAACAAGTAAGGATGTAAGTGAAATGGCTTTGGTCATAAATCAAAAGCTAATAGGGCCCAAACACATGAGTCTGACCCTTTAATAATATTCTCTCCTAGCTTGACAACTCAAGTGAGAAAACAAAGTATAGGGGATATCACTTGTGCAAAGACACTGGATGCTGCACCTGATATTAGCTGTAGCTATCACACTGTTCAGAAAATTTCTTACACGAAATCAGGTAGAACTGTTATCACTAAGACTAGACTTTTGTTATCGAAGAAGTCAAGAAACTTTCACATCAGATATATTCAAACATGATCTCATGATCTATTGAGAAGATTTTAGTATTTTTGGTTAAAGTTTAAAATTCCTACCAGAGTTTTGCCTCTTTCATAGCAGAGGTCATGCATAGCAGAGGTGGTGCTGTCACCCATCTATTCAGAAGGTGCTGAGCAAGAGATTCTTAACTCAATAATTAACTCAGCAGAACTTCCTGGATCAAACTGCAGAATAAATGTCCTGTCTTTCTGCATGCCAGAGCCATGCTTACCAAGCATCAAAGGGGAATAGGCTTGTTGAGTGTTGCTACAAAGAGTAGAGACAGATCAAAGGATAAAAGCTACCAGCAAACGGGTGAAAAAGCATCCAACAAAATACTGACCTTGTGAGATAGATGTCTACCACCAAAGTAGTAGTTCTCAATCTACTTGCTTAAAATTTTGTTTCCTAGACCTGGTACTCAACTGGCTTGCTCATGAATTGGCAGGGGAAGGGGGAGGCCTGGAAATATGCAATTCTAACAAACAACCTAGTTGATTCTGATGTAGGTAGAAGATATACAATGCTAGCTAAACAACCAGGCCTTAGCAAACCTGTGGACAGATTTATGCATTTGGTCAAAAACAGCATTTGATGAACTACGAGGTCCCTTTGATATTTGTCTTTGTTTCTATGAGATTATGAAGGCAAGTAAAACAAAATAACAACAATACTTGAGAGTATATATACTCTCAAGTAAACCTGAGAGTATATATAATTTGAGATGCACTATCATGTCATGTTTAAGACATCAAGCTTTGGATTTAAAATAAGCCTGCTTTCAAATCCTATACCACTTACTAGCTTTGTGGCCTTGGGCAAATTACATACTTTTTCTAAGTCTCAATTTTTTTATGGGTATAATACTCAGCTCAGAGAAATTATGAGGACTAACTAACTTTGTGTTAAACACTCACAAAAAATGATAAAGGATGAAAAGTAAAGGTAAGAAAAAATGGACAAATCTGATACGTTTTTAGTTAAAAATTATGAAAGTAAAAAAATTTATTATCTCATTACTTTAAAATATATATATAGCCAATAAGCATATAAAAAGATAGTGAACACTGCTAGTCATCAGGTAAATGCAAATCAAAATCACAGTGAGATGTCACTTCACACCCACTAAGGTTAACATCAAAAAGACATTTAACATGTTGATGAGAATTTGGAGAAATTTAAACCTTCCTACCCTGCTGGTGAGAATGTAAAATGGTACAACAACTTTTGAAAAACAGCTTGGCAGTTCCTCAAATGCTTAAATATGAGTTACCATATGATCTAGAAATTCCACTCCTAGCTATATACCTAAGAGAATTGAAAACAAGTATTCAAACAAAAACTTGTACACAAATGTTTATAGCAGTATTTTTCATAAGAATCAAAAAGTGGAAACAATCCAAACGTCTATCAACTGATGAGTGTATAAATAAAATGGGGTATTATCCATATCATGGCATATTATTCAGCCATAAATAGAAATCGAGTACTGACACATGCTGCAACATGATAAACCTTGAAAATATTGTGATAAGTGAAAGAAGTCAGTCACAAAGGACCACATATTGTTTAATTCCATTGATATAAAATGTTCAGAATAGGAAAATCTATAGAGATAGACAGCATATTAGTGGTTTCCAGGGGCAGAGGTGGGGTGGTGTGGAGATGATGGCTAAGGGGGTAGTAGGGTTTCTTTTGTGGGTAATACAAATATTCTAAAATTGATTGTGCTGATGAATGCAAAACTCTGAATATACTAAGCCACTCAATTATAAACTTCAAATGGGTGAATCATATGCTATATGAATTAAATCTCAAGCTATTTTTTAAAAAGATTTATCTAAAATAAGAAGGAAAACATCCTTTTATGCCCAGCACCCTTTCCTTTGAGGAACTGCCACTACCCCCATTCTCTGTAATTCTAGTGGGCTGTCAATTACAAGAAGTCCTCAAACCCCACTCTTGCCACAGTAACTGCTCACAATTTTCTGCCACTTAACTCTGGAGTGGTTTCTATTTCTCTACTTCCTGAGGCCTACTTATTCAACTCTGCTTTCCATTCTGAGATGTACCCGCACTTTATCAAATAAATCCCCCCCTCTTTCTTTGCTTAATCTCTCATTTTAGGTTGCTTGTAATCATAACACCCTGTTTAGTATATACTTTACACTTCTCCAATCTCTTCTCTAGAAGTAATTACATAAACAATGGGCTATAAATCCTATAAATGTGTAGAAACAATTTTTTCTACACATATACAGTTACTTGTCCACATATATAAAATATGTCTTAACAGCATGATACTATGATAGTATGATTACACTGTAATCAATTTTGTCATTCTTCCATGAATAATTAATCATCTTATTTATCCATTTTCTTTTACTATCAAGGGGAGTAGGGAGCATCCATTAAAAAATGTATCAGCTTAAAATCCAACAAACATTTACTGAGTATACTTGGTGGTTGGAAAAAAATTTTTTTCCATACTTTTAGATGAGAGGAAGCTGAAAAATAATTTCTAATCAATTTTTGTTTACAATTTAGTTTGACAGAGAATATATAACAATTACAAAACAATTACATATCAGGAAATAAGCAAAATTGTAAGACAATCATCTTATACCAGCTAAAGCCATGCAAATTCAATTCAATTTTATTAAATGTCAACTATGTAATATTTTTCAATGTGCTGATTATATTGTCCTTCAGGGCATCCAAAACATAGTTTACAGCTTGGTATACTCATCCACTAGTCAACATTTTGTAACTGTCACATATACAAAGGTTGATAAACAAAATTTCCAGCAAAATTAAATATATTTAGGACAAAAATTTAGGGTTTTGATTATTGTGATTATAATAATCATCTACATCTTTTAGTACTTACTAAGTCTTATTATCTCATTTATGTCTGCAATCAATCCTAGGAGGCAGGTATTGTTATTATAATCACCCAAGGGCATTATAGTTTTAACTGGCAAATCTCAGATTCAAAGTCAGGTCTTTCTATCTCAAAAGTTCCTTTCTTAACCAATACCTTTGTAATATCTTAACAATGATTTTAATGACTAGCTGAAGAATTGAACTGAAGGTTTTATAATATTACATTAAAACATCTTTATTTACAAAAATCCTGCAAGCAACAAATTACTTTTCTGAATCAGCACAGTTATTAAACCTGAGTTCTTTACTTCTTGGCACATGAAAAATTACAGTATCAATTTCTTCAGCATTCTGATAAAGGTGAAATCATATTAATTCAAGCTACCTACTTGATAGACTTGTGATCTTTTACAAACACAGAAAACAGGTTAGTCTAGACTCTTAATGAAATAATTATTCTGCATGAGAAATAGGTACACAATTCCATGAGAATACAAAATAATATAGAATGCATCGTAATTACTGCATTGTTACACAGTAGATCTTTCCATATTTATGCATATTTAATTAAAATGATATTTATCAAAAGGCTAATGAGACCATTTTGAAACCCATTTACTGAAAGGCTAATGAGACAGTAGAATACAAGCTGTTTATTAACTGAAGAACAAGATATGTGACATCTGTACAAAGTCAGAGAAGACTGAAACTAAAAATAAAGTATCACTGAAAGTTTCTCGTAAACCTTCCAGTAAAGAAGTCATATCACAGATAAGAAAGACCAGGTACAATGTCAGCTTCCCACTTAAACTGATAGGTAAAGGCAAATTTATATTCTAGTCAAAGAACTTACATAATGAGCATATATAAATTAGATATAATGAGAATATGTAAATTATATATACATTTTTCAGGATTACAGTTGTTATAAGTATTCCGCGCACCGCAACCAAAAGTAGCCCCCGCTCGCCGCGACTAGAGGAAGCCCACGCGCAGCAACAAAGACCCAACACGGCCAAAAATAAATAAATAAATTTTGTAAGCTTACATGGTGAAATAAAATTTCATAATGTTGCACTTTAAGACAATCTCACGTTGCATTACTGCATCTCACAAAAACACTGTTGATATTTCACTGAGCCAAAAAGTAGTTCCCTAATCATGTGAATATAGTGGAAAGACACCATGCTGAAAGGCAAGTAAAATGCCAGTCACTTTCTTGAATAATAATGGTAATAGTCATAACAACAATATGTATCTGAAGGCTTTCAGCTTCAAGAAGAGAAAACTCCAGCGATATCAAAATGGCACATATCAAACTCTAAATAACAAAATTACTTAACATTTAATTGCAAACTCTCTGCTCATCAAATAAACAGGAACTCATTTTAAGATTAAGAAAAGTAGCAAGTCGGTTCAAGTCGAATTTTTAGATGAAAGAGCATTCATAAGCAACTTTCCAAGCCAGGATCTTGGTTACATTTTTTCCTAACATTAATAACAAGATTCACAAATACACGGTAAGTTTAAGCAAAAAATAAAATCCATACATATTGCCAGTGGCAACTGTTCTCTTCAAGAGAATTTAGCATTATAAATTACCTGAATAAAAATCAAAAGTGAATTACCAGAAGATAGTAAAAATAACCCCAGCAAAAACTTCTGTATTTCTCAACATAAATTAACATGAAAGAAGTCACTCACCGCTAATTTATTTATCAAGAAAAAAATGATACTTTACTATTGCACGTCGATAATTTGAAGGTACTTCACCGTAACACGTTTTTCTGTTATTTATCCAATGATATATTTATTAGTTGTCATACTAAGGCCCTGCTAAGAAAGTTTTTAAACATTTACTAAGAAACACCATCTACAGTCAAAATGAGATTATGCTTAATTAATATCTTCAAAGAATCTCAAATAGCCTGTTATTTATTCATTGGCTCCTAGGACATGTTCCAGCCAGATAATGATCTTTTGTCAAAATAAGAGCAACCCAGTCATGTGGTCCTCTTCACACAGACTGACAGCAATGCTCAGAATGTAATCAAAGCAAAACTATCCACCTAAATGGTAGTGACAGGACTACTTCGAACTGCTTAGATTTTTATTCTTCTTTAAAATTTTAGTCCCTTGAAATTTAACTGAAGTTAATACACAGCTATTAAATACTAGCAGACTTATAATCAATACCTTTACTAACAGCTATTCCCCAGGCTCTCTTAGATAGAAGCACCAGAGTTATGCAAGATGGAAAATACCCAATTAGGTTTTCCTAGACCAATTAGCTTGTCCAGCTATTGAATATTTTGACATAAATACATTCACACTCTTGAGTATGTGAGAGAAAAGTTAGCCCCTTAATTAGCAGTAAAGCTAGTCAAGAAACGAGTCATCTGGCGTATCTCTGATATACTCTGGGATTGTATCATGTCGCCAGAAATTTTTTAGAATACCAGGCATAAATTGCTAACCTCAGAGTACAAACTTAAGTTCAGCTCCCTTCACAAAAAGTAAAAAACAAAACAAAAAAACCCAACTGTTTCTTTCAAGTATCTGAGTTGATTCTAAGTGAAAAACATCAATTGTTCTCACTGCTATCCACTTTCCATAGTGCTAGAATGAGAGAACAGATCTGAGCTCCTTGTTCAGATACAAGTGGATCTGGGAATAAAGGGAACCATGTTTTCACCCAGGTGCTTGTGTTTCAGTCAGCCAGTGCTGAGACAACACTGTACAAACTGTTGTAGCTAGTTAACTTGGATGGTTAAAATATTGCCTTTGAATGCATGTGAACAACACTTCTGGACTTGAGTCATCCAATATTTATATTGAGCAGGCATGTTGCACCAGGCATTGGATTTGTCAACAGAAACCTAAAGGTTTTAAAATTTTTTTAATTAAAAAAATATTTTTTTAAGATTTAGAGTCTGGTGAGGAGATATATGCAAAAAATTAAATAAAATTTAGTGTAGCCTGGTAAATGCAGTAATAAACTTATGTATAAGTTTGAAAAACATGGGTCTACACTAGCAGCAAACCATGGATTCTGACTTATTTTGTGAGCCATGGAATCAACATAGTCACAATCATTTTTTTTAATATAATAGCACAGGATACAAAACACTAAAATGTACCTCGTGAAAGAAAACACTGTTTTAAACTTTTGTTCCAGTTTTACATTGATACAGATTTAGATGTAAACATAGAGACAGATTTCAGTATAGCTATAGACAAAAATATAGAAGTATATATTTATCTCTATATGTGTGTGTACATACATTTATCTGGGTCACCATGTAAAATACTCTTCCTAGGTATGGTCAAAAATCTTTGAAAGTCACAAGTAGATGAAATTTGCCTGAATAAGTCAAGGTAGGCTTCATCAAGGAAACAGCATTCAGGTTAATACTATATGAAAAAGTTTGTTCAGTAGAAGGATAGGAGGCTTCCAGACAAGAAGAATAGAGTCTGTACAGATTGAGCACACTGAAATATGACTAGGGCCACATGCTGAAATATTATTTTGGATATACCGGGTCAAATACAATATATTAGCAAAATCAACATCACTTCTTCCTTATTTTTTAATGTGGCTACTAGAATATGTAAAACTATATATATGGCTTGCATAACAAATTTTAATGGACAGTAATGTGGTAGATGATGAACTGGAGAAAGGAAAACACATTAACAGTGATTAGGTCAAAGTTAGGCTATTGAAATAGTCAAGGTGAGAGAAGACGACAGCCTGATCCACAACAGTAGGAATGCAAAGGAATAGGAGAGAAAAGTTAAGAGGATAAAAGAAAGAAGAGACAGGACTTGGTGACTGACTGGTTATAAGAGATGAGCTGCCGCAACTAAGGCCCAGTGCAACCAAATAAATAATAAAAATAAATATTAAAAAAAAAAAGAGATGAGAGAGATGAAGTCATGCATTCATTCATTCATTCATCCAAACATACCACTGCATGCCTAAGATATGCTGGGTCCCATGCTGGTTGTGCTACAGGGAGCTAAATAAAAGTCAAAAATGCTTATCAACATTCTGGAGTGGGGAATGGAGTGGAGGTTGTTACCATCCACTGAAATAGCAAATGAAGGAGGAAGAAATTTTCTGTTATCAAATACATCAAGAATGAGATGCCTAAAGGATATTTAAATGGAAGTATCTGGGAAAGCATTTGGATTTCAGGGTCTGAAGTGAAGAGAAAGGTCTAAGCTGAAGCTACAGAGTTTGGCAGCAGATTCTTAGGAGGGGTTGAGATTGCTCAGAGAGAGGCTGTAGAGGGATAAGGGCCACAAGGTCCAAGGGAAAACAACACTACTAAGGACGCAGAAAAAGAGAGCAAGTCCACTAACAGGGAGTAGCCAGACATGAAGGAGAAAAAGCCATAAAGGGTAGAGTCACAGATGCCAAAAGAGAAGAATGTTTTTAAGTAAGTAACATTCCATAAAATCAAACTGGAAGAATAATTTCAGAGAAGCACTGAGTACAAAATCTGCTAAGTCAGAGATCACTGATGACCTTTCTGAAGGTGATTCCAGCAGAGTGTGGGAAACAGCAAGACTACAGAAGGCTGAAGAGCACAGGGGAGGCCAGGAAGTAAAGAGGCCAAGCAGAGACAGCTGTTTCTAAAACCCTAAAAGAACAATAAAGTAGTGAGCACAGATTTGAGGGAGGGTTTGGGATGCTTTCATCTTTTTGTTTTGTTTTTGTTTTGTTTTGTTTTGTTTTTTGCGGTACACGGGCCTCTCACTGTTGTGGCCTCTCCTGCTGCGGAGCACAGGCTCCGGATGCGCAGACTCAGCGGCCATGGCTCACAGGCCCAGCCACTCCACGGCATGTGGGATCTTCCCGGACCGGGTCACGAACCCATGTCCCCTGCATCGGCAGGTGGACTCTCAACCACTGTGCCACCTGGGAAGCCCTATCTTTGTGTTTTGATATGAGAGAGACCTGAACATGTTCAAAAGCTCAGAAAAGCAGTTAGTGCAGAGAGGGTGGTTAAAAAGGCAAGAAATGGAGTAACTAATGGATCAAAGGCCTGAGGAGCTGGGCGAGGAGAAAACCTAGAACACAGATGGACAGGTAACTTTGACCAGGAGAGAGAACATCTCTTCCCCTAAAGATGGAAGAGAAGGTGGCTTAAGAGACAACGATCAATTCTGATGCAAATAAGGACTCTAGTTTCTATATTAAAATATTACTCATGGTATAGAGGAATCACTGGGCTCCTCTCATTAATGGTAACTGCAAATGTGGCTCCACAGTTCCAAGTATCTGAGTAATACTTATGCATAGCAAACATTCTAAAGCCAAGGACACAGAGTTATCACAGGGCAAGTCAACTTCAGTCTACTCCATGACCACTGACTTAATAGGTTCTAGTACCTATTAGGTAACCTCTCAGAAATGACTGTCAGTCTCAAAGGGGACTGGAAGGACAGAAAACCTTTCTATCCCTCTAGGGTTTCCACCTATGTACATGTGGAGTGGAAGGTGTGGGAGAGTTTCTATCCTCTCTGCCTAACCCCTCACTAGCTCCTTCCCAAGGAAGAGTCACATCTGTCACACTGAGCCACAGTTTAAACCTTGTGGGTGGAGTTATTGTGCCTTCAAGGCAGAAACCCAGATTCCCTCTACCTCTACTCTTCCCATTTCTGGCACTGGAAAGGTGAGCATGCATGCCCAGGAAGAATCTGGACCTCCAGGCAGAACGGTCATGATCATTTTGTGTGGTTTTAAAAAATCAGATCTGGCCTTCCTCATCTCCCCTCTGCTCCAATTTGCAACCTACAACTGGGGAGATAAGTGGGACTGAGGCTCCTCGGAGTAGGAAACACAGTTTAGCCTCCAAATCCCTCACTGGAAAAGCCAGACATGGAGGGTTACCAAGCATCCATCCAGCTATGAAGCAGCACTTTATTTCCCTGCTGGTGGGGGAAAAAATCATTCTTCAGTCCAGAACCCCAGAACACAGGAAGGGTAAAAGTGGAAGATTAAAACATCAAAATACCACCCTGAAACTCCCTCATCCAAAAGCCCTCAGCAACAGACAGAATAAAATTTGCACTAAGTTCTTCTGCCTATTTTTCATTTTTCTTTTCCTCAGTCTGACCCTCCTGAAGTCCTCTCCCCTTCTACTACCACACGTTCAAATCCTTGAATTTCGTATGTCATCTTCTCAAGGAAGTCTTCCCGACCTGTCCAGTTAGATTTAAGTATCACCACCTCGTTTATCCTCTCATAGGCCTTATTTATATATCTATTAAGTACTTTGTTATAATAAGTTATTTAAATATATCTTTCCTAGTGAATCAGATAGAGATCGCTAAATTCAGCTGTGTATCTCCAACCTTGAGCACATTGTCAAGGTTGGTCTCTGCTCTAAGTCACACCTCATCTCTCCTTCCTCTGAACTTCCACAACAATTTTGGGGGCTGCTACTAGGCCCAGTAGCATACAATCACCACTATCCCTCTTTTTTTGCAAGAAAGAAAGATCCAGAAGGATTCTGTATCACAGATAAACAATCTGAATTAATCTGACTGCCCAGACAGGAAGAACTAAAGGAGCAATCTTTTGACTCATCAGCCAGTCAGTGCTCCATTTGGCCTGGAGCTATGGAAATTCTTAAATCATCAGGCTCAAAGGAGGGTCCACAGACAGTAGAAATCAGTCATGAGTCAATGGGGACTGAGGCCAAAAAGACAGCCAGCAGTTGAGGTTGTCCCTTTGCATTTCACAAAGAGGGTTCTACATGCATTTTCAACCTGGCTAAGTAAGTTAGGAAGTATACAGATTGTGCTTACTAAATACTGAGTTTCTAACTTGATTATTAATAATGGCAAAGCACCTTATAAAGTACACCTTATAAAGCACACCTTATAAAGCACATGAAGTACTTCTAAATACCTCCATTTTACACCTGAGGAAGTGAAGTCTTAGATAAATTGGGTGAGTTCTGTAAGGCCTCATTCATCAACAAATATTCAGTAAATTCCTCCCATATGCAATGCACTGGGACTGAAGCAGACCTGCCCTTGTGGAGCTTTTTCTTATGGGGGAGACATAATAAAAGAAGTAAAATATAAAATATGTCAAGTGGTGCTAATGGGAAAATAAGGCAGGCTAGGCAGAAGGTAGGGGTTTTGATGGCCCAGGAAGTCCTCAATGACAAGATGTATTAGAGCAGAGACCAGAATGGGGAGGAAAAGAACTTAAGCGGGTGGTGTCCCAGTCTGAACTGTAACCCAAATCTTGGATTCCCGCTGCTTATGCTCTTTCAAAATACAGCAATTTGCCTCTATGAGAGGAAGATGTTGACATTTATGCAAGTAGCAGGAGAAACAGAGCCCTGTTCTTAGCATTTAGGGCACATTAGGAAAGTAGATCAGAAAAAAAAAAAAAAAAAATTCCTGAACAAGGCACAGAGAACACTATCCCATGGCCACAAGGGTCCCCAACCACAGAGTTGGATACTCCAAAAAGATGCCAAGGGGTAACTGTCATTGACAGGAGTAGCAGCACCACTGCAAATAGCAAAATGTTAAAGTTGTAACTAGAGAATGTCTGATCTTTTTATTGCTGTTTTTAAAGGCGAATGTCCTAAGTGCTTTGTTATGGTTCCTATCATACAAAAGTCGTTTGACTCTATTCTGAATTACTTGGCTGTCACAAGACAGAAAATGGGCAGCAATAAGAAGAGCTTATTCAGAGGAGGGAAAAGTACAAATTCTGGTCCCATATCATGTCTTCACCCAAGGCATGATTTACCTTTCCCAGTGAAATTTTTGTCCAGCTCAGTTAATCACCCCCTACCAATCAAAAGTAAAGTACCATTCAGAAAGGTGAGGTAAAGGAGCAGACAACCTAACAATTTTTGCATACAATTACTAAGTGGCCTGAAGTAACCACCTCTACAACAAATAAATAAATATTCACTGCATGAATGATGTCTCCCTGAGACTTTGCCCTTTTCCTTTGCCCAATCTGCACCTGTTCTTAAAATCACTTCTGGTTTGGAGCTCATATTTATTCACTTAATGAACTGAGCTGAATACCTACAAAAAGCCAAGTACTTTGAGTGGTTAACTACTTGAAAACAGTATGTGCATGTGTACACACACACATACACAAAAGCACACACCAATTATATACATAGGTCCTGTGTGAGCTCCATTTGGGAATATTTCTATACATGTCAACTATGTAGATTCAAGTGCGAATGTATGTGTATATACATGTGAGTGAGTCTGTATCAGAGAGAGAGGCAGAAACAAAGAGAAGGGGAATGGGATAAGCAACAACTAAAGTTACATTAGACGAGGACAGGAGAAATCCTAAGGCTCATGAGAAAACACAAATGTATTTAAAGAAAAAGAATGAGGGCTTCCCTGGTGGCGCAGTGGTTAAGAATCCGCCTGCCAATGCAGGGTACACGGGTTTGAGTCCTGGTCCAGGAAGATCCCACATGCCACGGAGCAACTAGGCCTGGGCGCCACAACTACTGAGCCTGTGCTCTAGAGCCAGTGTGCCACAACTACTGAGCCTCTGCTCTAGAGCCCACGTGCCACAACTACTGAGCCTGTGCTCTAGAGCCCGCGTGCCACAACTGCTGAGCCCTAGAGCCCGTGCTCCGCAGCAAGAGAAGCCACTGCAATGAGAAGCCCGCGCACGGCAACAAACAGTAGCCCCCCTTTGCTGCAACTAGAGAAAGCCCGCGTGCAGCAACGAAGACCCAACGCAGCCAAAAATAAATAAAATAAATAAATAAATTTAAAAAGAAAAAGAATGAAGTGAGCCTTTACTCACTTGTCTTCCCTGTACAATCATACTCACTGTACATCAACTGCTTTGCCCATATCCTGTACGCTCCCTGTGTTCCTTACAGGTTAAATATAATCAAGATCTACTTTAAAGCTACTTGTAAAAACATCTCTCCCATTAACTTTTAGCTGACAAGTAATTATATTTTATCCTTCAAAAGAAAATTAGGTATAAAACAATCCCAAGAAAAATAAGAACTAATAACCTTGCTCCACAAAAGAGGCAAAAAAAAAAAAAAAGATTTAACCAAGATAACACCTTCAGTTTCTGTCCTGCCATTCATTAATTTTAAATTTGATTTTTCTTTACATCACAAGGCACTTATTCAAAAATAGGAGAAGAATCCCTATATCCATATATTGTCCTGCAAAAATAAAACACTATTTAGTTGTATTTCTTGTTCAAACACTGTAAGAATAAAGGAACTGTTTTTAGAAATGATGAGGTTCCTGCAGATAACATTTACACACAGGATTTGAGGCTGTTTTGTGACATAAAGTGCAGAGTACTTTGAGGATGGTTACAGATGCAATGGCACAGAAAAGGCTTTTAACTTTGGCTCATTTCCTCTGACCACCATGCCTCCATTCTACATTATAACCTCTCAAAGCTACAGATCCTTTCAAACTAGCTTTTAAACTACCTTTCCTTGGTAACATCACAAAACAAGAACACTTTGTTATTTGAAAATAAAAGCACAAAATTATTGTGACTCAATAACTGTGCTCATTACGGCAAACCAATAAACAAGGCTCAACAGAAACTGTTCTTGCCAATAGCTGTTGCTTACTGAGCTGCCAAGAAATAAATCCAAAAGAAACCAAAGAAAGATCTGCCTTTACAATATAGACGGTTTCTTATTCAGAAGCTATCTTTAATATCAGAAACCGCTAGCACATATCCCACCGCTATCATTATCACCCACAATAGAATCGTAAACTAAGCACTAAAGCCTTGTCATTCATACCTTAGAATAATGATTAAAAAAAACTAACAACAAGGACATACTGTATAGCACAGGGAACTATACTCAATATCTTGTAATAACCTATAATGTAAAAGAATCTGAAAAGTATATATATGTATAGGTGTAACTGTATCACTTTGCTGTACATTTGAAACAAAACATTGTAAATTATACTTCAATTTTTAAAAAATTAAAATACTAGAGAATTCCATTTTTAACTTAGTAATTTCTTTTTTGATATAACCCATAACAAATGCTACCCTGAGTAGAATCACTTTTAGAGACCGTATAGCACTTTATATCCAAAGGAAAGTTAATAACAAGGCAGGGAAACATAAGAAGCATCAGGGCCTCTTCCTCTTGTTTGAGGCAGAAGAATTAGCTGGCAGGGTCACCAAAGCCAAGACCAAATATTCAACAGTGCTGGTTGGAGATGGTAGGGCCAAGCCAAAAGAGGTGACCAATCAATAAGAGATTGGTTACATACAGGGGGAATTGAGCAAGTAGGTAAACATATTTAGGATAATGGGAGCCAAGGTTTTCAACACTGCAGAAGGAATCTGCAAGTATAAAAATGGGAAAGGAAGAATAAATCCTGCTGTTTGGGGTTGGAGTTGGAGATATCAGTGTGAACCTATTTTTTTACATAGATCTATAGATATATACATACATAGAGATATATACGTGTATATGGTGTATATATACATACACACATACATGCATATATATATACATACACACACATACATACAAACCTCTATTTCCTAAGTTTATTTACTAAGAAGATCTAGAAGCAAAGATATCCTAACAGCAATGACACCTCTAGAACCCTCTAGAAACCCCTTGGTTTCTAAATGTCATTTCCACCCAAAGGAACCAGAAAGCCTAAAATCCCAAGGCTGAGGCAGAAAAAATATAAGATACGCCTGGACCACCTTTTAATATAATGAATTGAGAACATAGCACCAGTTCTGTGGTAATTCTGTCTGAAAACATCATCTGAAGCTATTCATGAGTAAACATCAGATAAACCGAAATAGAGAAGCATAATTTGGCTGTATTCTTCAAAAACGTTCAGATCATGAAAGACAAGGCAAGACTAAGGAACAGTCCAGTTGAAGGAGACCAAAGGGCAGGATAATAGATACAAGGCATGATACTGGATGCTGGACCTATAAATAACATCGCTGGGGTGACTAGTGAATTATGAATGGGATCTGTGGGTTAGATGGTAATATTATATCAATATGCATTTCCTATTTTGATGGTTATATTATGGTTATGTGGGAGAATGTCCTTGTTTTTAGGAAACACTGAATTACTAAGAGATTACTAGAGCACCATGGCTGCAACTTTTACTCTCAAGCCAAAAAAAAGAAAAACAAAATCTTCAAAATCTGTGAGAGTTAAGGGATAGAGAGAGAGAAGAGAGGAAATATGATAAGACAATCGTAATAAAATGTTAATACTAGGGGAATACGAGTAAAGAACATATGAGAGTTCTTTGTCCTATTCTTAGAATGTTTCTGTAAGTTTGAAATCATTGTAAAATTAAAAGTTTAAAAGAGAAAGAAATGTTTGGTCATAAATGTTCATATACTATTAAGAAAAACCTTAACTTTCTATGAAGGGCCACAATCTGCTGTAAATTTTAAAAGTAAAATAAAAAAAGGTATGCTGTGGCTACAGACAAAAGATGGCCTAATAATTCTAAAAGCACTCAAACAAAATAAGGACATTAAAAGGGCTTTTATCATCAATAGGTCTGAAAAATGTGAACTGTATGGGACTTCCCTGGCGGTCCAGTGGCTAAGACTCTGCACTCTCAATGCAGGGGGAACAGGTTTGATCCCTGGTCGGGGAGCTAAGATCCCACATGCTGCACAGCGTGGCCAAAAAAAAAAAAAAAAAAAATTTAATTCTTATGCAACACTTGGCTGATTAAAGGTGACATATTTTATGGGCATTACAAATATTTTAAGGATAAAATTGCAGAAAATCCCTGCTATTCATGAAATAAGATGACCCACGTAGACAAAGAAATGTGTCACCCAGATCCTGCTTCAAGGATGAACTCGGGGGGATTGTGGTCAGTAGAGGGTCTTCAGGTCAGCCGACTTGAACATGTGCCTCAGCTGCAGACAGCCCTGCCCTGGGCATTCCACGTCCTTCCACAGAGGAGGGGTGACCTGAGACAATGCTGAGGGCAATACCACCTCAAACCCCTCCCCTGCCACTGGCCTGGCTGGGGATTTGTCAGGCTTGCGTGGAAGTTTGGCTTCTTTCTCTTCCCAATCCTGTAGCTTCCCCTTCCTTTCACAGCAGTTGATTCCTGACATACATCTTGCACCCCTATTCCATCTCAGTGATTACTTCTGGCGAACCCAACCTACAACCAGGCCCTCCTTCGCTATTTGTTAAAACATAGCTTGATATGGACACATTTTATAATTTTGTCTTGTGAGGGAGTAACATTATTTCTGACTCATAAGACAGGTGTGAATTTTCTTAAGGTGAATTCTGCCTCTAAGTCCCATCCATTTACCTTCTCATGCTGTGTGACAGAAAAATTGTACTTTCCCCTTTTCATGTTAGCCAAATATAAAAGATAATGGTTGTTTAAACAGCAAATTTCCCTCTTACGGTCCATTAGCTCCTGCGGCTTGCTCTTGTAGTGGAATTGAAATATAACAAAATGATTTCCATGGCAATAGAGAATAATCGAGTAAATGTGAATTCTGACTTACCAACAGAAGAATATAAGAGGAGATTACGGGACTGTAGTGGGACTAAATTTTTAATTTCCATGTGTGTATTTTTAGTATCACATTTTGAAACAAAGAAAACAGACAAATTCATACACACAGAACTAGGAAGAGTGAAACTCTAATTATAGTAAAAGTTTAAAAACTATACCTCAATCATCAGTTTGTATTATCACTCCCTACCATTACTACCAAAATACATTCAACTATCACAAAAAATTTTTTACTTAGAAATTTGAGACCTTTTTAGAACTTTTACTTGCAACTCTATTATCTACTATAATTTCAGTTCCAGTTACTCATGTCTCCCATTACGTTCATTTTTACTAATAAAAACAAGTATGGGGCTTTTCCTGGCTTTTCCTGGCGCAGTGGTTGAGAGTCCGCCTGCCGATGCAGGGGACACAGGTTCATGCCCCGGTCCAGGAAGATCCCACATGCCGCGGAGCGGCTGGTCCCGTGAGCCATGGCTGCTGAGCCTGCGCGTCCGGAGCCTGTGCTCCGCAACGGGAGAGACCACAACAGTGAGAGGCCCGCGTACCACAAAAAAAAAAACAAAAAAAACAAGTATGGTTTATGGCTAATATGTAAGTGAAAGATTCTCAAAAGACTACAGAATCTTTAGAAAGCACAGGAATAGAGGAACTGCAGGGTTTGTGAGCATCACAAATACGATAGCAGATCTCTTGCCTCATACCCAGTTAGCTGGCCCTTTCTGTTCAGAAGCCCTGTGAAACATGCAGGCTGACGCCCTTGGGCAGCCACTCTCTCTACCATACACCGCTTTTCTCCCCACCCCCCAACCCCCTGAGTTGTACACTCAAAGGCAGTTGTTTTGGTCCCACACTTATTATCAGTTCTTCCTGTTGCTGTGTAATTTAAATTGTTCACAAGCTGATGAAATCAAAGAGCAAAAAGGCAAGAATGATTGCATCTAAGAAAAAGAAGTACTATGCATCACAAAGATTTAATAAAGATGAATTACTAAAAATATAAACATACTGGGTATGAACAAGGCTAGACTGGACAATTAGAAAAAAATTATTCAAATCTAAAAGGATTCTATACTCAGAATGCTTTGTGTCTTAAATTTTTCTTCTTGTTAATCAACCAAACTAATGTACTGTAGATAACCCATTGTGTCTGTGCCTTATACAAGAACGATTATGCAAACCTCCAGACTTTTTAAAGGAAAGAACTTTAGCCTTACAAAAGAAACTCGCAAACACATAAATAGTGAGATAAGAGTAGGAGTTCAAGGAAGCCTGGATAGGATTCTTTAATATTAAGCAATCAACCACACCTCTCTTTCATTTGCCTCCACTCTCTAGGTGGGATTCCCACCCTCTGTTCTTAAGGATGACATGCAGCACTGCTCCCTCATCCCCGACTGCAACAGGCATTGCTTCCATCTCAGGCTAATTCTTCCTGGTTTGCGGTGAAGCTCAGCAAGTGTTCTTCGCCTGCTTGCTTCACAGTCCTTGCCTTGCTTTGTATATATGGATTCTTCACTACCAACTAGATTTCACTTGTGTCCAGCATATCCCTTCTGCAAACTGCATTTTCCCTTTGGACATCTGCTCCCCAAGATGAAATTCAGACAAGAATTTATTCTTGACTCCACAGCCACGTGGGCAATTACTTGATTAGACACATTTCCAGTGCTTTAAGCACCCTTGCCAATGCATATATTGGCTAACTAGGAAAAAGGGTACCCGGGCCACTGAAGCCTCTTTTTCTTCTAGCCACATTTTAATGGTCAATGTTCCCTGCACACTGGAAATGTACAAGAGCTACCATAAACTGAATTTTCTGCTATGGGCCCAGCATTTGTAGCTTTAGCTCCTAAAGCATCTAACCTATTTTTTACTTATTTCTAGCCTATTGTCTTACATTCCTTAGCCACCACTCACCTCACTTCCTACCTATTATATCCTTACCTCCCTCCTTGGACTTTTTGGCCTGTAACTTGGTGCTTCCCTTATTACGCTTGAACAGGTTTTGCTCACACTGGTTGTGACATCAAATGAGAAGTATTTTTCCTCCTGACACCAACCAGTTGTAACACCTACTAAGTGTCCTACAATTCTAGTCAATTCTGACACTAAGTTCCTGGGGTTAATGTCAGGTTCCCCACAAAATGTTTTCACTTCAAATGCCAGTCACAAGTATCAAGTCCCCGGGTTACCCACATTTCTGCCCAACTTGGCTACAAAGTCAGGGGGTTCCCACAATTGACTCTTACTGCAAGAGTCAACAATTCACCAGAACAGCTCATTAAACTCTGGAAAACGCTTTACATACTATTGCCAGCTTATTATAATGGATACAAATGGAGAGCCAGATGAAGAGGTACATACGGTGAGGTCCGAAAGGGTCCCAAGCACGAGGATTTACATCCCCTTGGAGAAGGGGTGTGCCACCCTCCTACCATGTGGGTGTGTTCACCAAGTGCAAAGCTCTCTGAACCCTGTCATTTATGGGATTTTAAGGAGGTTTCATTACACAAGCAAGATTGATTAAATCACCGGCCATTGGTGATCTACTCAATCTCCAGTCCCTTTCTCTCCACTAGCCAGAGGTTGTTGGGTGGGGCTCAGAGTTCTAAGTTTCCAGTCGAGGGTTGCTGTCCTTTGACCAGCCCTACGCAAAAGCTAGATAGGGCCCATCAAGAGTTATTATTAGAACAAAAGATGTTCTTATCACTCTTACCACTCAGAAAATTCCAAGTGTTTTAGCAGCTCTGCCAGAAAGTGGAGACAAAGACCAAATCTCTCTCTCTAGTACCATAATACATTAACTCTTTCTTCCTTTTTCCATTTTTCCACAAACTACCTTGTAAGTAATAGCTCTCTACTGTGACCTAGTCCCTTTAACGGCTCCTCTCACACTACCTCTTATAAGAAACTTCTCCCATTTCTCCTTCCCTTTCCTCTACCTTTCCCAAGTTTGTACCAGGTAACAGGCAAGATTTAGATCATTACACATTTTCAATTAGACTTACTTTGTTGTCTGCTCTGCTCAGACTATCTGCTGTGTGTAAACTCTGCATGCTAGAAGTAGCTATTTAATTTTGCTCCTGACATTTTATGTAGGAAAGAATTGCTTACAGGTTCAGTGTGTCTAGAAAGACCATTCCTCTGGGAAGAACATATCTGTTGCTCAATGTTCATTGACTGTTTTATTTTTAAAATCCTCCCATCACCATTCCTGACTGCCAAGGGTACAACTTCACAGTCTAATGTCTACAAGTAGTGAAAATTAAAGCTTAGCCTCTGCCTACATAAAAAAGTATCCCTACCTGAAGATACACAGTCCCCTCAGAATCTTTTTGCTCTGATTCTCTGTTCACATAAATGGGTTCTATATATGTAACCTTTTCCCAAAAAGAAGACACCCAAAGATAGCCAAGAGATGCAGGATAGACAATTAAACTTCATTCTGAATTGAATCACCAATGTCTTTTATTGCCTTGTTCTCACATTTTCAAAATATTCTCCTTTCAGTGATAACAACCTTATTAAAAACTGACCTTCAAGATAGGGATCAGCAATTGATCAGTTTGCTAGCCCACTCTCCCATCCACCAACCAACGTATTTCATTTATTAGGATATAATTTTTAAAATATTCTGTTATCTCTGGAATCAGGATTTATTTTAGTCAATCACAGCATAGTTTAAGTAACAGTACCTTTTTCTTTCTTAGTGGTATATAAAAATAAGGATTCATCTTAGATTTGATAATAAGTTCCTCTCCCAGCAGCCTCTGGCTGACCACCAGAGATAACCCATGTAAAGCACTTAGCATTGGATATGGCATACAGGAAGTATTCAATAAATTTGCTGTGTTCATCATCATGTTTCTAAACAAATAACAGAAAATTTAAAAATAAACATAGATTAAGTTAGAGTTCTGATGCATTCTCCTTATTCAACTTTTTCTAAGTGCCTTTTGTTTATTTGTTTCTGTCCTAATTTTCTATACTTTGCATTTGTCTCCATGTGCAAGACGACTGAAAAAAAAAATCTGATGCAATTGCTAAAGGTTGTGCTAAATGATCTGGCTCAGAGTATCCAAGCCTGACAGATTAGGATCTTTTCATATCAAAGGACTTTAATATCCTTTGAGATCCTGTAAGATCCTTTCACTAGCTACCAAATCAAAAGACTATTTGGATAACAGACTATAAAAATATCTCACTAGATAACAGACTATAAGACAATTCCACAGTTAGGAGTCTTTGAAAATGGCTCAAACTTTTTTTAAAATAAAAGTACCAAGTCATAATTTCAAACAAGTTATTTTTCTTCCATACTCTCCTACACTTTGACATTTTTTTCTGTCTCCATACACAGTAACCTGAAATGTATTTCTACTTAAATCAGAAAGCAGTCAATTAAATTTAAAAATTGTAGCCCAATTTTGTTCGCCTGATCACACATTACTGGTACTCATTTTTACTTTATACTGTATCATACAGTCATTTCAGCAAAATCATTTTACTTCTTGTTAATGAATGTGCTAGTATAAGAAATATCCACATTTTAAAAGATGCTCAGCATTGGTAATTATTAGAGAAATGCAAATGAAAACCACGAGGTATCACCTCACACCAGTCAGAATGGCTATCATCAAAAAGTCTACAAATGATAAATGCTGGAGAGGGTGTGGAGAAAAGGGAACCCTCTTGCACTGTTGGTGGGAATGTAAATTGGTGAAGCCACTATGGAAAACAGTGTGGAAATTCCTTAGAAACCTAAAAATAGAGCTACCATATGACCCAGCAATCCCACTCCTGGGCATATACCTCAAAAAGGTGAAAACTCTAACTCCAAAAGTTACATGCACCCCAATGTTCATAGCAGCACTATTTGCAATAGCCAAGACATAGAAACATCCCAAATGTCCATCAGTAGATGACTGGCTTAAGAAGATGTGATATATATATACAATGGAATATTATTCAGCCATAAAAAAGGAATGAACTAATGCCATTTGCAGCAACATGGATGGACCTAGAGAATATCATAGTAAGTGAAGTCAGACAAAGACAAATATTATATGATATCACTTACATATGGAATCTAAAAAATAATGCAAATTAATCTATATACAGAACAGAAACAGGGTCACAGATACAGGAAAAAAACGTATGGTTACCATGGAGGAAAAGGAGGTGGAAAGGGATAAAGAAGGAGTGTGGGATTAAGAGATACAAACTACTATACATAAAATAGGTAAGCAACAAGAATTTGCTCTATAGCACAGGGAACTATATTCAATATCTTGTAATAACCTATAATGGAAAAATAATCTGCAAATATATATTTTATATATATATATAACTGAATCACTTTGCTGTATACCTGAAACTAACAAAATACTGTAAATCAACTATACTTCAATAAAAATGTTTAATAAGAAATATCCACATTTTAATGAAAAATACATTACAGCTACAATATTTCTAAAAGAAAATAATACAGACAGTACAGTTTTATGGTATTTTATAGATGAAATTGTACCTTTATTTTGCTGTTCATTTTAACCTTTCCCCTATTTAAAATAACTTAATTGAAAGCATGATATAATTTCACCTCTGGTATATCAAAAATACACAACCAACTGTGGTAACATTATTCTGTAACATTCCTAAGTAAAACCTATTAAATATTGATTCAATCTGGACCCAAGCCTGAGCAATGTTTTTCAACAAATTTACATAAACCATAATTCTAACTATTTAATGTTGATGTATCATGTAGCCCTAAGAATAGAGAAATATTGGTTAGCAAATTATTTGTATAAATACAATATAACTCAATATATAATGCCAGTCGTTATGTTTAAGGCTACAGAAAAAAAGATTTTTTTCAAATTACAAATCACATTTAATAGGCATATCCACAATGTCTACATATTATATATTCCTGCAGTCTTTTTCTACACATATATACCTTATTTTTCAATTATTGGGATTATGGCAACATCATGTAGCTTGCTTTTTTTTTTAATTTAGCAATTTAACAGAAGCAAATTTCCCTGAAGAGTATTCAAAAACATAGGAGTGCGTAGTACTGTAGTATTGTTGAAAAAAATCCGCATGTAAGTGGGCCCACCGGTTCAAACCTGTGTTGTTCAAAGGTCAACTGTAATTACAACAGTAAACAAGTCATTTAACCTTTATAGGCCATGGTGTCCAATTCAGAAATGGGTAATTTCTTAACAAGATTATCTATTAAGCCTGTTCAACTTAAAGATTCAATGATGACATGACCTCTATTTCCAGAATCCAGTTTTACACTCCCTGCTGCTGCACCTCTACCTTGGTGGTATTCCCTTGCTCCCACCTTCCACCCTTGACCTTCTCCACCTTACCCCACTGTCCATTTAAAATGTTCCTATCCTGTTCCCTTTCAGGCTTTTCTATGTGATCAACCATCTATATATGTAGTCTGAATGACAGTAACTTTTAATGTACCTTCTTTGTGCTAAATTTACATTCAGGTACCTTGCATGGCTCAACGGAGAGGTATTAGTGACGTGGAACATTCAGGCACGGAGGCTTGGGGAAGAGCTCTCAGCCTATCTGCTTACATCTTTGGAAAGCATATGGCATGAGGCATGACTGCATTTCTACTCTGAAATAATATGTCTGTAGTAAAGATTATTAATATCATTTTATAATTTTACAACTCTCATTTCCATAATGATCACCAGTAGAAATAACACAGACATTTTAGAGTCACACCAAAAAAAAAAAAGTTATACTGTTAAGTCCTTCTCAAATATATTCTGATGAGGAAAGGTTTATGTTGTTTGGGGGTGGGGTTTATTTTTTTAAATTGTGATATAATTGACACACATTTTATTAGTTTCAGGTATATAATATGATAATTCAATATTTGTATCTATTGTGAAATAATTACCATAATATTTCTAGTTAACATTCATCACCACCCGTAGTTAAAATATTTTTTCATGGGATGAGAACTTTTAAGATCTCTCCTAGCAACTTTCAAAATACAATACAGTACTATTAACTATAGTCACCATGGTACATTACATCCCCAGGACTTACTCATTTTATAAGTCTAAGTTTGTACCTTTTGACTACCTTCACCCACTTCACCAACACCCTACCCCCAGCCTCTGGCAACCACCTGTTCTCTGTATTTATGAGTTCAGTAATTTTTGTGTTTTGTTTTTTGGAGATTTCACATATAAGTGAGATCATACACTATTTGTCTTCCTCTGTCCAATTTATTTCACTTAGCATAATGCCCTCAAGGGCCATCCACATTGTCCAAAATGTAAAAAAAAAAAAAAAAGTTCTGTTTTTATTTTTGTATTTTCTGCTTTCCTTGCGCTAGTCTAGTTTTTCTTAAATATTTACATAAATTTATGTAATAACTTCACTTTGGACTGAACAGATTTGCTTTTATTTTCTAAGGATTTGATGACATGTGTTGAGATTATCTCACTGAGATGCAATAAAATTTAGCTTATGTTCCAAATGTAATCCACCAAGTTATAACATGATTTAAAATGAAGTCAGTAAAATAAAATTCCAATTTTCTAGTGAATATGTATAATTTTTAAGGATAGGATCTTAAATATTTTCTGATTGCCTACCTGTGCTGAGAGTTATGGGGGAGCAAAAGCAGTTAAAACCAGTTTTCTGTCCCAACGAGTGTACATGCTGGTAAAATAGAGAGGCCTGTGCTCACCTAACAATAACACAAGGTAGAATAAAATGGTTCTTTAAAGAAAAATAAATGAATTCTGTAGCGGCACAAAAGTTTTAGCATTAAAGGATATACAGATAAATAGAGAGGATTAAAACTGTAGCTCCAATACCCTTCCAAATTTTAAGGTACTTCTTTGAGCAATAAATAAGGGAAAAATTACCCAACCATGTCCTTTCAAAGGTACACTGGAGATTATACTTCCTGTAGCACTTCTGTACAAATGAGCCCTGACTAGCAGTGGACCACTGCTTGCTGTTGAGGAGATTCCTCAAGTAACTGTGAAGACTAAAATGGAAAAACACCAGGCGAGGCATGGTCATACAGAGCAATTCAATTGGTAAAACATGGACTAGATAGCTACATACAAGGTCAGGTGGAAGGAACAACTTGGAATGCTATTAAGCAATAGAATTAGGAAAACTACAGTTTCGTTATTAAACCAACTTTTATTTAGAGCCTTTGTGCAAAACACTAGATCAGTGAATAAAATCCAGGAAACATGTACTCTGGGAGACTGTCCCCCATGTTATATATTCATGGTCTAAAAATAATAATAATAAATTCAGAGAGCAATCCTTCACTCATTCATCCTGTAAATGTCCCATGTATTCAAAACAAAACAAAGCAAAAGCCTTCTGCTCTGAAACGACCTTTATAAAACACCTCAGCTGGTATTCCTGGTCCCTAATATCAAGTGCTTTTCCATATCTATAGATTATTCACATAATGAAATGCAATCACCCTTTTCCTTAATATGTTTCTTTTATCACTTTTTTGGTCAAAAGCTTTAAAACTTCCGTATACTACAAAATCAAACTGAAACTTCACAAGGTGGCATTCGAAACCCTCCATCTCTCTAAACATCCAATTTGTTTCCTATTACCTTCCCAATAGGAATTTTCTGTTCCAACCTCAATGCCCTCCCGGTACTAAGCACATTATCTTCATTTACATCTATTGACATCTGTTTTTCTATGGTCATCTTAACACAACAAATCCTTTCCCTCCTATCCAAACTTTTTCCAGCTCAACTCGAGCACCATTCCTTCCAGAAAGTCCTCCTCGATCATCCAAATCCATACTACTTTCTTCCTTATTGTGTATCATTCATTTTGGTAATGAATCTTATGTTTTAAATTACTATCTGCTGTTTTCATACCAACTAGGTTAGAATTTTTAAAGTCAGATGGTTTATCGTTTATTTATTTTGTACTTCCTAGGATATTTAGTATACCAGTTGTTGGATAGTAAGTATTCAAAATGTATGTGCTGTTTTAAATTCATCAATAAAATCATCTGGTCTAACAAATTTCTTTACACATGAAAAACAGGACAAAACAAAAACAGAAACAAAAACAGGACAAAAAGTTAAATAGCTATTGCAAATCACAAAGAGTTTGAGAGCCAAGTCCGACAGCTAGAATTCTGTATTCAGGTTACCAAGAATCCTGCAGAGGGTCCCTAAAAGGGTACAAGGAAAGATCCCTTATTTTTCATGTACTACTGTTAAAAGTTTGGATCCTATGATTTAAAAAGTAGCTTGAATTCAAAATGTGAAATGACCATAGTTAAATGTAAGGTAATATTTGGGCAAAATTAGCTGTTTTGAAGCCTTCTGAATGGTTTATGTTTTGTTTTTTTTAACCAGCATATTATTGTAAGGGCCATACCTGCAACAAAACACATATACTAATAAATATAAAATGACAGTGTAACATAGAAGGAGTTTTACCATGGAGGCATGACCTACCCATCATGTTTTGCTCTATCTCACAGTACTTTATCTACTTGACTAGAAAATAAAAGCCCACATAAATTCACACTAGTCAATCTGTTTTCTAAAATATTTTGGAATAAAGGACATAAATTCATCTGAGAAGATAACCAGTACACAAAAAATCAGGTTCATGTGATACAATTAAAATTGGTTACCACAAAGAGCTGAAACATTAGGAGTGTTAGAAATTACAGAGAGCCTTAGGAGTATTAGGAGTTACTGAGAGCCTTTTAGCAAAAGAGGGCTTGCCCAACTGCTATTGTAATGACAATGAAAAATTTTATTTCTTAATGATCTCATCTGGAACACATTATATTTGACAGCATATAGATGCTGTCAAATATAATAGGCACATAAGGAATGCCAATTATGACTGCCCTCGCTCACAAATAAAAAATGACTTTTGAGCACAACTCCACTTTTACTGCTCTTTGGAACTTTTTCCATTTAGGAATAATCTAGTACATACAACAGAGTTCATGGAAAACTCAAAACACCTAACTATCTCAGTGAAGAGAGGTAGAAAGAAAGTCTATAAACTTCACTTCTGATCCATTTGAAAAAATTTAAATTTGGAGAGAAAAAATCAATTCATTCTTAAAGTCCCTACACACTAGAAATAAAATTCATTCCACACTTTCGTATTTGACAAAGACAATAATATCAAATAGCAGCCCACGATTCCCGGAAGGATTCATGTCAATTGCTATTTCTTAAATTAATTCAGTAACCTATAATAATGTGAGTTCTTTATACATAATGTCTATCAGTAGGCAATGCAAAAATTTCAGAATCACTTCTGGTGCCAAAACTCCAAAAAGGTATGTCTAAGCAGTTCCTTAATTCCTACTTCACCTGTATCTGCTGCTTACTGCAGTATCAGAAAAATTAAAATTATACCAATGGGCTTCCCTGGTGGCGCAGTGGTTGAGAGTCCGCCTGCCGATGCAGGGGACACGGGTTCGTGCCGGTCCGGGAAGATCCCACATGCCGCGGAGTGGCTGGGCCCGTGAGCCATGGCCGCTGAGCCTGCGCGTCCGGAGCCTGTGCTCCACAACGGGAGAGGCCACAACAGTGAGAGGCCCGCGTAACGTAAAAAAAAAAAATTATACCAGGTATAGCTTGCAAGGACTCCAATTCTACAAATTAAATGCAAGTTTAACCAAGATTTCTTGTAATATCTTATCAGTCATGTTTCTAAGCTAAGACACTACAAGTCTGTGAAATTCCTTATACCAACTATAGTTTAGTGAGTTCGCATGTGCTTACACAGTTCGTTCTTTAGTTACTTAATAGGAAGTGTGCAACAATATTCTTTAAGACTCCAAAGGTCCTTAAAAATGGAAAATGCTCAAATTTAAAGGATTTATCTGTTATTTTCAAACTCTCTTCCTCTACTTTCACTATTTCTGAATATGTAGGTGCCCCAAACAAAAAGACTGGCTGAAAATTCAGGAACAGGAAACTCCAACCATATCATCTTAACAAATAACACCACACATCAGAGTATACCACACACAAAAAAATGTATTTGGAACAATGCACTAAAAATTTTGATTAGAGCTTCACACTCAAATGTCTAAAGAATTCTGAGCATTTTACATGATACTACCCCATACATTCTAGAGAATGATTAATAAAGTATAACATTAAAGAAATAGTATGTCTAAGACCAAAAGAGATTAAAATATTTCATATTTATATTTTTACATTAGTTATTTATCCAATTACAAATGTAAGTTAAATTAAGGTAAACATAAATTGTAACCTAAACACATTCTTTGAATTTTCCTTCTACATCTGTGTCTTCCTTCCAATCTCCCTGGCTCTACGTGTTATACTACCCCAGGGCCCCGCTAAGTGAAAAGCTAAGATCTCTTCTCTTTCTCTATTCACTATCTGACTCAGAGGTCAGCAAACTACTTCCTGCAGGCCAAATCCAACCTATCACCAATTTTTATAAATAACGATTTATTAGAACACAGCCACACCCATTTGTTTAACTATTGTCACAGTATTTACCAATACCAGGGCAGAGTTTAATGATTGCAACAAAGACAACATGGTGCATCTGAACACCTGTCAAGAAGAACTCACTCAGATCCACGACTTTGTATGTGTACCCTGAGAGCTCCTCAAACTCTATCTTCAGTCTGGACCCAGACTTGCATTCCAACTTTTCAGACCAATCTACTCTCATATTTCTAATAGGCATGCAAATTTAATATGTCTAAAGCTGGAAATTTGATTTCTACCCACCCCCACCTGCTCCTATGCCTTTCAGGTCTCAACACACTCATCAGCATTCATCCAATTGCTCGGGCCAAAGTCTTCAGAATCATCTTTGATTCCTCTCTTTCTCTCACATTTCTCTCACATCCTTATCCCAACCACCAAAAAAATTATATTCTCAAAATATACTCAGAATCCGGCCACTTCTTGCCCACTCCAATGCTACCACTCTAACTCAAGCCACAACCATTTCTCACCTGGACCATTACAATAGCTCCTGACCGGCTCCTTACTGCTGCTCTCAGCCCCTTACATTCTATTTCCACAAAGCATCTGGAGTGATCATGGAATCCCACTGCTGAAAATACTTCAAAGGCCACACAGGGTATAACCATCAAAGCCCTTCAGGATCTGGCTCCTTTGGTTTCTCCACATGGGCCTCCTTACTGTCAAGCATGGTCCTGCCCAGTTTCTTTGCACTTACTGTTCTCTCTGAAAAATTCTTCCCTCCAGATACCAAGTTGGCATGCTTCCGCATTTTATTCAGGTCTCTGCTCAAATATTACTTTAAGCTAGAGACTACCTTCCTCAATCACTCTCTCTGAATTAGTGACTCCTGTCAACTCTATATCCCTGTAGTTAGATGCCTTGGGAAACAGACTCCAAGACTGTGAGATTTGCATGCATTTAGAGGAACACTTTCAGGAACAACATCTGGAAGGGAGTGAAGAAAGTAGGACAAGTAGACAGAGAAGTTGAACTGCAATGCAGTTGTAACGGAGGCTTCGGTCAAAGCCACTGGAACCTTGAATGGGAACGGCACTTCAGAATTTCCCAACTGAGGCAAGAACCTGAGAGGTCTTTGAGTCCACATACTGGTGCATTATGAGATGCAGGGTACTTCCAGACAGAGGGAATAATTTTGTGTAAGACACATGAGAACATGCTTTAGGGAAATTAGGGGAATGTAATACTACATTACACAGTGACAAAACACCTATAATTAAAAAGACAGAAAATAACAAGTGTTGACAAGGATGTGGAGAAACTAGAACCCTCATAAATTCCTGGTAGAAATGTAACATGGTAGTACAGCTGCATTGGAAAACATTTTAATAGTTTCTTTAAAAGTTCAACATAAACTTATCACACAATCCAGCAATCACACATCTAGGAATCTACCAAAACAAACAAAAATATATGTTTATGAAAAGACTGGTAAAGAATATTTATAGCAGCATTTTATAATACCTAAAAACTGCAAATAAACCAAAGGTCCATCAAATGGCGAATAAATTTTAAACATGGACTACATCCATACAAGGAATACTATTCAGCAATAAAAAGGAATGAAATATTGGTATCTGCTACAATATGGATGAGCCCCAAGAACATTATGTTCAGTAAAAGAAGCCAGACACAAAAGACAATTTACGATTCCATTTAAATGAAATGTTCATTAAGGGCAGAAAGCAGATTGTTGGTTGCCTGGAGCTGGGGGTAGGAAAGAGGAGTGACTGCAAATAGGCATGAGGAATATTTTGGCATTCATGGAAATGTTCTAAAACTGGATTGTGGTGATGGCTACACAACTCTCAGAATTCATGAAATATCATTGTTTTCCACACTTAGCATGCGTGAATTTTATGGGATGTAAAGGAAAAGGACAAAAAAGATTGTTGGCTAAGTAATTCTTAAATTAACTAAAGTAATAGTGTAAGGATGGTAATAGCTAATACTCACTGAGTTTGCTAGGGGTCAAAAATTGTTCTACGAACTTCACTTGTGTTAACTCATTTAATTTTTACTACAATCCCATTAAACAGGACCTATTTCACCCTCATTTCAGAGATGAGGTAACTGAGGCTCAGGGAAATTTAAGTAACATGCTCATACCACAGAAGAAAATATATTAATTGACTCATACTCATAAAAATAAATCATTCTACCTTACAATGCTAAGTAACAGCCTTTAGCTAACTTACCAGCAAAACCAGAAAACAGCACAATATGTACAAAATGTGTATAAACATGGTAAGTTTACCATAAACAGCACATTTAAGATGGTCCAATAAGTGACCATGTTGCAACACTTCTAATTATCTCCACTAGCCATTGAAACCAGTAATGAATATGTCATTATAGGACTGTTTGGTCAGTAACTGGCGCATATTCAGTGAGAGAATTATTGTAAACAAATACAAAGAACACCTATGATCTTGTCTACTGAATCAATATGTTCATACAGATACAAAAATATCACTATAGTTCATGTAAATACAACTTTATTCTCTAAGAGTCAGGCATAAACATACACAAACACACACTGAGTCACATACACTCTATAATAAAAATTCTAGTGCAACGTGTCACAAAACTGAAGGCATATCATTGCTCCTTTAACTGAAAAGTACGAGACAAGATGAGATGACAGTGTGTTTTATCTTTTTCATATGAAAGTTTAGTTATAAATTTCACAATGCAGTAAACGTGAATGGAAAACTTGGGGACAATAACTTCTTGCGCATCTTCCAGTAAAACATTCTCAAATTTAGAGACAGCTCTAGATAAGAAAGCTGATAAATGAACTACCTTGTATGTAGTATTTTTTTAAATTAAAGCACCTCGTATAAATGATCACCAAGCCCATATATTTGACAATTTAATTTTCCAGCCACACAATCCTCAGAATGTGGAAGAAATAGGATGTGTAACTAAAACCAAATTCGCCTTCAATACCTTTCCAAGCCAAGACAAAAATCCACGTCAGCTTTCTGTCTAAATGATATATTAATGAAAGCTAGAATAAAAATGGTGCTTAAAAATGTGCCATTTATAACTGAGAATAAATGTTTCTAAGGGCTGACAAGCTTCAGTCAGTTAAATTGCTTTTACGTGGAAATATTTTTCCCAAAATGTTTTCTCTAGTATTTTTAATAGAAAAATTTGTAATTAATGTTCCTAATAATTAAACAACTCTTTCTGTGTATTGGCTATACAAATTAGTAATGTGAATATATAAAGCATTCATTTAAAGTTGAAGAAACCATACCATAAGAGAAATGTAATTCCTATCTTTAATTCTCTTAGAGTGTAACATCTCTGCCTAGAAAGCTATGCATCAATAATAAATTTATCATTCAATATGGATATCAGCCCATAGCTAAAAATTTGCAGATCTATATAACCAAGCACATTAAGTAGTCCTCCTGGGTAACATATAACCATGAGTAACTCTCATAATTCAACACACACTATGGTAAGAAACTTACAACAGCATGTGTTCATTTTGAGTCCCAATCCAATTTTATAAGAACCTGTAGATACTGTCAATGTAATGAATTAAACAACCAATGTGCACTAAAAGGGTTGGGGGTGGGGGCAGGAATGACCTAAAGTGTATCTTAACCTCTATAAAACCTCTGTTGGTATTATTTTAAGATATTGGTATAACTTTCATTAAATAATCTTTTGGTATCTATAAAAATTCTTCAAAATCTCTGAAAATAATATACCACAAAAGCTTGCTTCTGAAAGTAACCAGATTCAATAATCAGGTTTGGAGCAACTACATTTACCACAATGAATTTAAGTGGGAAAAGTAACTATGCTGGACTGCTACAAGATTGCTCTCCCAATTCTGTATATAACTAGAAAAGTGAGCAAAATATATAAAGCTATTTCAAATATTGAACAAAAGGCAATACAGGCCTGCGAAATAACAGAAAGGAAACAAATGAGGTGCTAAGACTGCCCATATTTTATCCTAAAGGCAAAGTCCAATCTGTGGTATAAGGATGGGGAACCCAAAAAGAACTCAGAGACTGCCTAAGTTAAGAAACAAAAGTTACTCTTTGGGGAGGCTGAAATAGCCAGAATTTGTGGGTCTGGTAAAAAAAAAAAGGTGTGGGGAGCTTTGCAAAAAAAAAAAAAGCTGCAGTAATTGGCATTAATCCTGACAGGCTTTGAGTACCCATCTGTGCTGAATAGGGTGAAACTCCAAGAGGCCAAGTGAAGAAAAACAAGAAAGGAAAGAGCAATTTCAGGGAAGCTGTAAACTTAACAATTTCCAGAATGTAGAGACCTTGTTTATAACCAGGGCATTCTGTAAAGACTCTAGAAAGGTCTATTACTCTTAGTAGTGAGGCTAAACTAGCTCTAGAGTAAATAGTACCACAGATCATGGAAATATAAAAAGCATGAAAATGAGCCTCAAAATAATTAAACTGATCTGTAAATAAAGGTTAAACCTTATTTAAAGGAAACCATAAAATTCAGCTAAAAAGTATAAATCCTAATGCTCATTACCTATCTAAAAAAAAAAAGAAACAGGCAAAAGGCAGGAAAACGTTACCTATAACCAGGAGAAACATCGGTCAATAAAGATAGATCCAGAACTAACAGATAAAGTTAACATAAAAGGAATTTAAAATAGCTACTAAAATAGGCTTGATAAGATTAAAGACTCAAAGGAAAATAATAAGAGAAAGGGAAGATACCAACACAAACCAGATTAAATGTCTAAAGGTAAAAAATACAGTATTTGACATAAACATTTCACAGGATGGGATTATCAGCAATTAAGCACTGAAGAAAAAAAATTATCAGGGAACTGAAGACATAGCAATATAAATTGTCTTAATCAAATATGAAGGGAAAAAAAGGCAAAGAAGTGAATACAGCCTCTGTAAAATGTGAGACAGTATCAATTAGCTAACGTTTGTGTAATTAGAGTCCTAAAAGGAGAAGGAAAAGAGGGTTAAAAAATTTTTAAAGAAACCATGACCAAAAATGTTCTAAATTTAATAAAAACCATCTACCTACAAATCCAAGAAGTTCAAAGCCCAGGCAGAATAATTATAAAGGGAAAAAAAAAAAACCCACAAGGTATGTTATAACCAAATTGCTAAAAGCCAGTAATAGAAAACCTTAAAAACAGCCAGGAAAATATAAAGATACATTATGTACATAGGAACAAAGATAAAAATACCACAGACATGATGTCATGAACTATGCAAGCCAGAGGAAATGGAATGCCATTTTTAAAATGCTAAAAAAAAAAAAATTAATGAAACTAAAATTCTATATCCAGCCCAAATGTCTCTCAAAAATAAACAAAAAATAAAGGCAGATATATTGTTGTCAGCATACCTATATTTTTAGGAAACACTGAAAGAAGTTCTTCAAGTAAAAGAAAAATAATACCAAGATAGAAACTTGCATCTACATAAAGGCATAAAGAACAGTGGAAAGAATACAAGTGTAATAAACCTAAGACTTTTTCCTAATTTTTAATCTCTTTAAAAGATAATTGACTGTGTGTAGCAAAAATAATGTATTGTGGAGTTTATACACATGTAGAAGTAAAATGTATGACCATAATAGCACAAAAGATGGAAGGGACTACTGGAAGTATACTAATGTAAGGTAATTATAAGTGAAAAGGCATAAAATTATTTGAAAGTATACTATGAAGTGTTACTAATATATACCATACATAAGGTATTGATGTACTAATATATATTAATCCATGATGTAAACTTCAAAGTAACCACTAAAAAAGTAACAATATATAGCAGTAGTGGAGATAAAATGGCACATAAAATGTACTCTATTGTCTCAAAAGACTGCAAGAAAAGACAAAATTACAAACACCAAAAACATAGACAAAGAGAAAAAAACAAACAGCAATATGGCAGATTTAAGCAGTTACCTTATACAGAAACCTAAACCAGCCTCTCTAGCAGGGCTCCCCAAAAGAATTAAGCCCTAATGTCCTAAGTCATTTATTGTATGCAGTAAATTAACTTCTCCTCTCTGCACCTACAGTGGGACTTACTTTGTCCCACACTCAGGAAAATTGGGAAAATATCCATTCAAACCATTTTCTGCAGGTATTCCTCCCACAGAAGTCTAGCTGAGTGAGGCTAGTATGTATTCAATTTAAAGGCACAGATTGTCAGATTGTAAATAAAACAAAACCAAATATATGCTAAGTTAAATAAAATGAGCCCAAATACATGCTAAGTTAAACCCAAATTAATTATAAAAACAGACGTTAAAAAATGATTTTTTTAAGATTTATCATGCAAACACTAACCATAAAAAAGCTTAAGTAGCTACATAAAGATGGAAGTAGATTTGAGAGCAAGTGATATTACCAAGGATAAAGATGGGTATTTTATTATGACAAAAGAGTTAATTCATCAATCCTTAATGTATATGCAGCTAATAACAGACTATCAGGACACATGAAGCAACAACTAACAGAACTAAATGTGAAATAAACAAACTTACAGTAATACCTGGAGATTAACACACTTCTCACAGTAATTCACAGAACAAAAAGACCAAAAAAATCAGTAGGTATACAGGATGCTTGATTAGCACCATCAACACACTTGACCTAATTTACATTTGTAGAATACTCCATCCAGTGATGGCAGAGTACACATAATTTTCCAGTGCATGTGAAAAGTTAACCAGGAGACATCACATGACAGGCCCGAATAGAAAAGGTCCAGTAAATTTTAAAATGTTGAAATCACTCAATACTTTCTTTGATCACAGTGGAATTAAACTAGAAATCAAGAAAAAATAAAGAAAAAGAGAAGCCCTGAAATATTTGGAAACCAAACAGTATGCTTCTAAATAACCAATGGAGAAAAGAAGACAATCACAAGGGAAATTTTTAAATATCTTGAAGTGAATGAAAATGAAAACACAACCTATCAAAATTTGTGGGAGAAGCTAAAGTAGTGCTCAGAGCAGTGCTTCACAGAATGTGCTACACATTAGAATCAACTAGGGAGCTTTTAAATATCCCATTGTACACCATATATATTTCAACAATTAAATCATAGTGTCTGGGGTTGGGAAAAAGCCATTAGTATACTTTAAAGACTCTTAGATCATTTTCATTTACAACAAAACTTCAGAGACACTAGTTTAGAGGAAAATTTGTAGCTTTAAAAGACAAATTTCTACCTTAAGAAATTAGAGAAAGCAAAGCAACTTAAAAACAAAGTACATAGAAAAGAGGAAATTGTTTTTACAAGAGTAAATAATCAAAGACATTGAAAACAGACAAACCAAAGATGCTTTTTAAAAGAAAAAAAAATTTAAGTGATAAACTACTAGCTAGAATGACTCAGGGAATAAAAGAAGGAAGACACAAATTATGAATACCAGAAATAAAAAAGGATTCATTCTACAGTTGCTTCAGACATTAAAACAATAAGGGAATATTAAGAATAATTTTAATCCGATATCCTTGATAACAGATTAAATGGATAAATTGCTTGACAGATGCAAAGTACAAAACTAACTCAAAAAGAAGCCCATCATCAATCTCAAAAATTGAATTTATAACTAAATGTCTTCTCAGAAAGAAGATTCCAGGACCAGATAGCTTCACTGGCAAATTCTATCAAAAATTTAAGGAAGAATTGAGACAAATCCCATACAAACTTGTTCAAAAAGAGGAAGAAGGAATACTTCCCTACTTTATGAAGCCACCAAACCTCCAAAACCAAATGGACATTACAGAAGAAGAAAATGATAGACCAATATATCTTATGGATACAAAGATCTTTAACAAAATATTACCAAATCAAATCTAGCAATATAGTTGATTCTTGAACAACATAGATTTGAACTGCCCAGGTCCACTTAAACGCAGACTTCTTTTTCAAGAGTAAATATTACACTACTGTAAGATCCGAGTTATTGAATCTAAGGATGCAGAACTGGGGATACAGAGGAACCAGGGAGACAGAGGGCCAACTATAAATTATATTTGGATTTTCAATTACTCAGAGGATCAGTGTCCTTAACTCCTGCATTGTTTAAGGGTCAACTATATATAAAAAGGAATATTAACACATACACGTGGAATCTGAAAAAATTGGTATAGACGATCTCATTTACAAAGCAGAAATAGAGACTGACGTAGAGAACAAAAGTATGGATATCAAGGGGGAAAGGCGCGGTGGGATGAACTGGGAGATTGGGATTGATATATATACACTATTGATACTGTGTATAAAATAGATAACTAACGAGAACCTACCGTATAGCACAGGGAACTCTACTCAGTGCTCTGTGGTGACCTAAATGAGAAGGAAATCCAAAAAAGAGGGAATATATGTATACGTATAGCTGATTCACTTTGCTGTACAGTAGAAACTAACACAGTATTGTAAAGCCACTATACTCCAATGAAAAAAATTTTTTAAATGATATTACATCAAGTATGGCTTATGCAGGAATGCAAGATTCCTTTAACATTTAAAAATCTAATTAATGTAACACCATATTAACAGATTAAAAGACAAAACCTTATGACTATCTTGATATTGTAGAAAAGCACGTGACAACATTCAATACTCACTCCTGATTTAAACAAACAAACAAACAAAAAACTCTCAGCAAAGTAGAAACAGAAAGTGTGTCGGTTATCAACTTCTTGCTTGTCAGCTCCAAACTGTCCTTCTACCCTTCACTGTCCTGCTTTGTGATACTGAAGCTGGACCCTGTATCTTTTCATCTTTGCCAGTAGCCATAACATTAAGCTTTATTGGTAGACGGTGCTAGAGGAACACTGCTCGAGTAAAGGACTTCTCTTGCTGGTTCCAGTATGCTTTATTTTCTTCTTGCTCACGTGGCGGCCACTAGCATAGGGGCACCCAGTGGCACTCACTCCCCAGCAGCTTTCAGCCACACCCCCATAAGCCCACTGCAGCAAGTTCCACCAGCACCCCAGGTAGTTTCCCCAGCAAGTCTCACAGATGTCCCCAAACAGCAGTCTCCCAGAGAGTTTCAGTAGCACCCCATGAGCATCTTCCCAGTGGATACTGTCCACTCCTCAGGGATTGGCTCACCTCCACACACATCACAGGAGCAAGAGAATAAAGCACACTGAAACCAGAAAGAGAGGCCCCTTCCTCCTTACCCAAAGGAGGCCTCCCAGGGAGTTTCAGTGACACCTCTACAGGCTAATTCCAAGCAAGTCTCAATAGGACCTAGAGGGAAGCTTACTGGATTAAGCAAATGGTGGTATGTCCATACAATGAAGTATTATTCAATAATAAAAAGATATAAGCTATCAAGCCACAGAAAGACATGGAGGGACATTAAAAGCCTATTAAGTGAAAGAAGCCAGTCTGAAAAGGCTATTTATTTTGTGATCCCACCTATATGACATTCTGGAAAAGCAATACTATTAGAGATAGCAAAAAGACCAGAGATTGCCAGAGCTTCAGGGGAGGGAGAAGGGAATGATGAACAGGTAGAGCAGAGGGGATTCTTAGGGAGGTGAAACTATTCTGTTTGATACTGTAATGGTAGATACATGATATTATGCATCTGTCAAAACCCGTAGGACAATACGAGGAGTAAACCCTAATGTAAACTATGGACTTGAGTATTGGTTCAATTTTAATAAATATACTACACTAATGCAAAATAAGAATAATAAGGGAAACTGTGTAGAGGGAGAGGGGGTATACAGGAACTCTGTACTTTATGGTCCATTCTCCTGTAAACCTAAAGCTGCTCTTAAAAATATAGTCTATTTGGCTTCCCTGGTGGCACAGTGGTTGAGAGTCCGCCTGCCGATGCAGGGGACACGGGTTTGTGCCCCGGTCCGGGAAGAACCTGCGCGTCTGGAGCCTGTGCTCCGCAACGGGAGAGGCCACAACAGTGAGAGGCCTGCGTACTGAAAAAAAAAAAAAAAATATATATATATATATATATAGTCTACTAATTTTTTTTGATGTGTTATCTTTATTTTGTATTTCATGGTAATTTTTAAAACATATACAGATACACTTTAAAATTGTCACCTAGCTTCTGTGTGGTCAGCAGTATTCTAAGATGGCCTCCATCTTAGAGGATTCCTACTCCCTGGTGTACACAGTCTTTCCCCTGAGTATGGGCAGGACTGTAAATATGGTCAATTCCCTGTATTAGATGACATTTTATGACAGAGGTAAAAGGATTTTACAGATGTAATTAAAGTTACAAAGTAGTTGACTTTAAGTCTGTCAAAAGGAGATTATTCTGGGCTAATCAAGTGAGCTCTCAGAAGGGACCAGGCCTTTCCTGAAGTAAGAGCCTCAAAGAGGCTCTCCTGTTGGCCTGAAAGGAAAGGGCCTCATGAGGGGGTCATGTAGCAAGGCCCTAAGAGGGCCTCTAAAAACTGAGAGCAGTCTCCAGTCAACAGCTAGCAAAAAAATTAGGACCTCAGACAACCCCAAGAAATTGAATTATGCCAACAACAACACAAATATGCAAGAAGACCCCATGAGACCTCAGCCCAGGTAAGATCTTGATCTCACCTTGTGAGACCCTGAGCACAGAATCCAGCTATACTGGACCCATACTCTTGACCCATGGAAACTGACATCCCTCATTTATGTTTTTTAAGCCACCAAGTTTGTGGGAACTTGTTATTTAGGGATGGAAAACTGATACAGCCTGTTACTCACACACTGACAAAACACCAAAGTCAACAAATTAGACTAAAAGAAGTCATTTGAGGCTTTTGTTTACTCTGAAAAATGAACTTAATTTTACAGTCATAAAAATGTAAATTACTTTATTTTGCATATAGCTGGCATTTGACATTTTGAAAAGCCAAATTATAACTAGCATATATGACACAACCACAGCCTCTTAAAAAAAAAATCCACAACCAAGAAAATATGCAACAAATCCAACAGGAAGCAACTTTTTAAGATGCTACTGAGAATTTTGTAAATGGTAACCAAGTGATAATTGTTTAAAAACAAACAGACAGGTTCTGACCCAAAAAAAAGTGCCAAGAGAAAAGTTTTAAAACTCTGCAACTAAAACATGTCATGAGTCCTGGGTTTCTGAATAGAAATTTACCATAAGCAAAGTCAATGTTCATGTCTTTCTATGTACCAATCTCTAGAACAGAAAAGTGAGGCCCAGCATAGTGGAACAAAAGATTAAAAACAATGAGCCCTTACAAGATGATACAACACATCTTATATCACAGAATTTAAAATTCTGGTGAAGCTCACCATTTTTTTAAAAAACTCTATATTCACTGATATGAAAGAGAATATAAAAAATTTAATATCTGGAGATTTTTATGACTTTCCTTTTATGATTGGTGGATAAGAAGGATGTTTGATTTAATTGTTTACTTTCTTACCAAATTATACTTTAAAAGATTATCAGTCTCATAGATCAAGTTTTATCTTTCTTCCAGCTTTATCATTCTATGATTCATCAGACTAAATTCAGAGCATTTGCAGTAGACTATCTTATTAACAGTAAAAAATAATTTTAAAGGAGGTTTGTTTAGCACAAAACAGTGTGTAAAAAATTAATCAATGGGAATGGGACTGAGGGTAAAAACTGAAATACTGGTCGTATTTCATTTCAACCTGAAGAGTATTGAATAACTAACTATAAACAAGAGTTTTTATGGTCAAGGTTTAGAACTGATTAAGAAAAATTACTTAAGGACTTAGTTTCAATTGTATTTAAAAGTTATTCTACATATCACTGTTAATCAATTATACTTCAATTTGAAATTTATTTTAATTTATTTAAAGTTATTCTAATGGATGAATGGAAAAACAAAATGTGGAATATCTACAAAACAGAATATTATTCAACCTTAAAAAGAATTAAAACACTAATACATGCTACAATATGGATGAGCCTTGAAAACATCATGCTAAAATGTGAAAGAAGCCAAGAAACAAAGGTCCATGTGTTGTATTATTTCATTTATATGAAATATTTGCAATGGTTATATCCATTCTGGATATGGGAGACTCCTTTGGTGATGGTGAAAATGTTTTGGAACTTAACAGAGGTGACACAACATTGTGAATGCCAATGAATTTTCTACTTTAAAAGAGTTAACTATATTAACGTGAATTTTACCTCAACTAAAAAAAGTCAATCTACTAAATCTAAATATTAATTACAATTATATAAATGTACAGAAAATATCTAATCCCAATTTCTATCAACCCTCAGCTGTTCAAATAAAAGTCACTAGCACATGAAGAGAAAATCATTAAATATCCCACTTCAGTACACATTGAAACTTTATACACAAATTTTGAAAGGTCACCTGTACCACTGCAGCAACAATTACAAAAATGCTAGATCCTGTGGTAGGCATGTAATAAATAAAATTTGCAAAATCTCAGAAACGTATAGGTAATGATACACCACAGAGGTAGTTCACATAATTCTACTGAACAATATTCATGCTTTCTCTTTTTTCTACCAATTTAAATATTCATAAATTACTGTCAAATGCAAATTACAAGTCATAGCAAGACAAGATCTAGCCCAAATCTTGGAATCTGGTTTGGAGCACATGGATTAGCAAACTAATCAGTCAAATGTAATATTAAGCATGTCAACCAAACATTCCACTTTCCCTTTGTCTTTGGAATTGCTCCATTAGATTTCCAAAGAGAAAAATAAAAGACAATACTTCATACAAAAGGTTTTAACCCCTGCTTGGAAAACACACATTTTAACACATAATTTAATATTTTAATAAGACTGGTTCAAGATAATTTTCCAGCAAGACTCAAAATATCCCCACCATAAGAAACACTTTAAAGTTGTTTTTCAGTTTAATTTAAATAGATCTTCAAATATAAATCTTCTCTATAAATATAAGAATTGCCTGCTTTGCTCAGTAGGCAATATCATACATATGTAATAAAGAATTTAGGTTACAATGGAGGTTTATACCTAAATAAACTAAGTAAAGCAGAATATGATATAATACATAGTATCTTCAAGGGAATTACATAAGCACTAATTTTACATAAAACAATAAAAAAGATGCTAGACCTATACTGTCCAATATAGTAGCCATTAATCACAAATACCTCTTCAACTTTAAAGTAATTAAAATTACATAAAATTAAACATTCAAAATTGGTTCAAGATGGTGGAGTAGAAGGACGTGCACTCACTCCCTCTTGTGAGACCACCGAAACCACAAATAACTGCTGAACAATCACTGACAGGAAGACACTGGAAGTCACCAAAAAAGATACCCCACATCCAAAGACAAAGAAAACGGCATAGTGAGATGGTAGGAGGGGCGCAATCACAATAAAATCAAATCCCATAACTGCTGGGTGGGTGACTCACAAACTGGAGAACACTTATACCACAGAAGGCCACCCACTGCAGTGAAGGTTCTGAGTCCCACGTCAGGTTTCCCAAGCTGGTGGTCCGGCAACAGGAGGAGGAACTCGCAGAGAATCAGACTTTGAAGGCTAGGGGGATTTGACTGCAGGACGTCGAGAGGACTGAGGGAAAGTAGCGTGTGCATCAGAACCCAGGGGAAGGAGCAGTGACCCTACAGGAGACTGAACCAGACCTACCTGCTAGCTAGTGTTGCAGGATCTCCTGCAGAGGCGAGGGGTGGCTGTGGCTCACCACAGGAACAAGGACACCGGCAACAGAAGTTCTGGGAAGTACTCCTTGGCATGAGCCCTCCCAGAGTCTGCCACTAGCCCCACCAAAGAGTGATACAGGCTCCAGTGCTGGGTCGCCTCAGGCCAGACAACCAACAGGGAGCAAACCCAGGCCCACCTATAAGCAGACAAGCAGCTTAAAGATTTACGGAGCTCTGCCCACTAGAGCAACACCCAGCTCTACCCACCACCAGTCCCTACCATCAGGAAGCTTGCACAAGCTACTTAGATAGCCTCATCCACCAGAGGGCAGACAGTAGAAGCAAGAACTACAATCCTGCAGCCTGTGGGAAAAAACACATTCACAGAATGAGTGACAAAATGAAAAGGCAGAGGACTATGTACCAGATGAAGGAAAAAGATAAAACCCCAGAAAAACAACTAAATGAAGTGGAGATAGGCAACTTTCCAGAAAAAGAATTCAGAATAATTACAGTGAAGATGATCCAGGACCTCGGAAAAAGAATGGGGACAAATATTGAGAAGATGCAAGAAATGTTTAACAAACACCTAAAAGAATTAAAGACCAAACAAACAGAGATGAACAATATAATAACTGAAAAGAAAACTACATTAGAAGGAATCAATAGCAGAATAACTGAGGCAGAGGAACGGATAAGTGACCCAGAAGACAGAATGGTGGAATTCACTGCTGCGGGACAGAATAAAGAAAAAAGAATGAAATGAAATGAAGACAGCCTAAGAGACCTCTGGGACAACATTAAATGCAACAACATTCACATTATAGGGGTCCCAGAAAGAAAGAGAGAAAGGACCCAAGACAATGTCTGAAGATATTATAGTCGAAAACTTCCCTAACAAGGGAAACAGCAACCCAAGTCCTGGAAGCACAGACAGTCCCATACAGGATAAACCCAAGGGGAAACACGCCAAGAAACATGGTAATCAAATTGACAAAAATTAAAGACAAAGAAAAATTATTGAAAGCAACAAGGGAAAAACGACTAATAACATACAAGGCAAATCCAATAAGGTTAAAAGCTGATTGCTCAGCAGAAACTCTACAAGCCAGAAGGGAGTAGAACGATACACTTAAAGTGATGAAAGGGAAGAACCTACAACCAAGATTACTCTACCCGGCAAGGATCTCATTCAGATTCGACAGAAAATCAAAAGATTTACAGACAAGCAAAAGCTAAGACAACTCAGCACCACCAAACCAACTCTACAACAAATGCTAAAGGAACTTCTCTAAGTGGAAAACACAAGAGAAGAAAAACACGTACAAAAACAAACCCATAACAAGTAAGAAAATGGTAATAGGAACACACATATCAATAATTACCATAAACATGAATGGATTAAATGCTCCAACCAAAAGACACAGGCTCACTGAATGGACACAAAAACAAGACCCATATATATGCTATCTACATGAGACCGACTTCAGACCTAGGGACACACACAGAATGAAAGTGAGGGGATGGAAAAAGATATTCCATGCAAATGGAAATCAAAAGAAAGCTGCAGTAGCAATACTCATATCACATAAAATAGACTTTAAAATAAAGATTGTTACAAGAGACAAGGAAGGACACTAAACAATGGTCAGGGGATCAATCCAAGAAGAAGATACAACAATTGTAAATACATATGCACCCAACATAGGAGCACCTCAATACATAAGGCAAATGCTAACACCTATAAAAGAGAAAATCAACAGTAACACAATAATAGTGGGGGACTTTAACACCTCACTTACACCACTGGACAGATCATCCAGACAGAAAATTAATGAGGAAACACAAGCTTTAAATGACACAATAGACCAGATAAATGTAATTGATATTTATAGGACATTCCATCCAAAAACAGGTTACACTTTCTTCTCAAATGCAAATGGAACATTCTCCAAGATAGATCACATCTTGGATCACAAATCAAGCCTCAGTAAATTTAAGAAAACTAAAATCATATCAAGCATCATTTCTGAACACAACATTATGAGATTAGAAATCAACTGCAGGGGAAAAAATGCAAAATACACACACACATGGAGGCTAAACAACACGTTACTCACTAACCAAGAGATCACTGAAGAAATCAAAGGGGAAATAAAACATACCTAGAGACAAATGAAAACAAAAACACAATGATCCAAAACATATGGGATGCAGCAAAAGCAGTTCCAAGAGGGAAGCAGCAAAAGCAGTTCTAAGCAATCCTACCTCAAGAAACAAAAATCTCAAACAATCTAACCTTACACCTAAAGGAACTAGAGAAAGAAGAACAAACAAAACCCAAAGTTAGTAGATGGAAAGAAATCATAAAGATCAGAGCAGAAATAAATGAAACAGAAACAACAAAACCAATAGCAAAGATCAATAAAACTAAAAGCTAGTTCTTTGAGAAGATTAAAAAAAATGATAAACCTTTAGCTAGACTCATCAAGAAAAAGAGGGAGAGGACTCAAATCAATAAAATTGATTTTATTGACACCGCAGAAATACAAAGCATCCTAAGAGACTACTACAAGCAACTCTATGCCAATAAAATGGACAACCTGGAAGAAATGGACAAATTCTTAGAAACGTGTAACCTTCCAAGACTGAACCAGAAAGAAACAGGAAATATGAACAGACCAATCACAAGTAATGAAATTGAAACTGTAATTAAAAATCTTCCAACAAACAAAACTCCAGGATCAGATGGCTTCACAGGTGAATTCTATCAAACATTTAGAGAAGAGCTAACACCCAACCTTCTCAAACTCTTCCAAAAACTTGCAGAGGAAGGAACACTCCCAAACTCATTCTACAAGGCCACCATCATGCTGCTACCAAAACTAGACAGAGATACTACAAAAAAAGAAATTTACAGACCAATATCACTGATGAATATAGGTGCAAAAATCCTCAACAAACTACTAGCAAACAAAATCCAACAGCACATTAAAAGGATCATACACCATGATCAACTGGGATTTATCCCACAGATGCAAGGATTCTTCAATATATGCAAATCAATGTGATACACCATATTAGCAAATTGAAGAATAAAAACCATATGATCATCTCAATAGATGCAGAAAATGCTTCTGACAAGATTCAACTCACATTTATGATAAAAACTCTCCAGAAAGTGGGCATAGAGGGAACCTACCTCAACATAATAAAGGCCATATACAACAAACTCACAGCAAACATCATTCTCAATGGTGAAAAACTGAAAACATTTCCTCTAAGATCAGGAACAAGACCAGGATGTGCACTCTTACCACTATCATTCAACATAGTGTTGGAAGTCCTAGCCGTGGCAATAAGAGGAGAAAAAGAAATAAAAGGAATACAGATTTGAAAAGAAGTAAAACTTCCACTGTTTGCAGATGACATGATACTATACATAGAGAATCCTACAGATGCCACCAGAAAACTGCTAGAGCTAATTAATGAATTAAATAAACTTGCAGGATACAAAATTAATGCACAGAAGTCTCTTGCATTCCTATACACTAATGATGAAAAATCTGAAAGAGAAATTAAGGAAACACGCCCATTTACCATTGCAACAAAAAGAAAAAAATACCTAGGAATAAACCTACCTAGGGAGACAAAAGACCTGTATGCAGAAAATTATAAGACACTGATGAAAGAAACTAAAGATGATACCAACAGATGGAGAGATATACCATGTTCTTGGATTGGAAGAATCAATATTGTGAAAATGACTATACTACACAAAGCAATCTACAGATTCAATGCAATCTCTATCAAATTACCAATGGCATTTTTTACAGAACTAGAACAAAAAATCTTCAAATTTGTGTGGAGACACAAAAGATCCCGAATAGCCAAAGCAGTCTTGAGGGAACAAAACGGAGCTGGAGGAATCAGACTCCCTGACTTCAGACTATACTACAAAGCTACAGTCATCAAGACAATATGGTACTGGCACAAAAACAGAAATACAGATCAATGGAACAAGATAGAAAGCCTAGAGATAAACTCACATAACTATGGTCAACTAATCTATGACAAAGGAGGCAAGGATATACAATGGAGAAAAGACAGTCTCTTCAATAAGTGGTGCTGGGAAAACTGGACAGCTACATGTAAAAGAATGAAATTAGAACACTCCCTAACACCATACACAAAAATAAACTCAAAATGGATTAGAGACCTAAATGTAAGACCAGACACTATAAAACTCTTAGAGGAAAACATAGGAAGAACATTCTTTGACATAAGTCACAGCAAGATCTTTTTTGATCCACCTCCCAGAGTTATGGAAATAAAAACAAAAATAAACAAATGGGACCTAATGAAACTTCAAAGCTTTTGCACGGCAAAGGAAACCATAAACAAAACGAAAAGACAACCCTCAGAATGGGAGAAAATATTTGCAAATGAATCAACAAAGGATTAATCTCCAAAATATATAAACAGCTCATGCAGCTCAATATTAAAAAAACAAACACCCCAATCCAAAAATGGGCAGAAGACCTAAATAGACATTTCTCCAAAGAAGACATACAGATGGCCGAGAAGCACATGAAAAGCTGCTCAACATCACTAATTATTATAGAAATGCAAATCAAAACTACAATGAGGTATCATCACCTCACACCGGTCAGAATCGCCAACAGCAGAAAATCTACAAACAACAAATGCTGGGGGCGTATGGAGAAAAGGGAACCCTCTTGCACTGTTGGTGGGAATGTAAATTGATACAGCCACTATGGACAACAGTATGGAGGTTCCTTAAAAAACTAAAAATAGAATTACCATATGACCCGACAATCCCACTCCTGGGCATATACCCAGAGAAAACCATAATTCAAAAAAACATATGTACCCCAATGTTCATTGCAGCACTACTTACAATAGCCAGGTCATGAAAGCAACCAAAATGCCCATCTACAGATGAATGGATAAAGAAGATGTGGTACATATATGCAATGGAATAATACTCAGCTATAAAACGGAAAGAAACTGGGTCATTTGTAGAGACGTGGATGGAACTAGAGTCTGTCATACAGAGTGAAGTAAGTCAGAAAGAGAAAAACAAGTATTGTATATTAACGCATATACGTGGAATCTAGAAAAATGGTGCAGATGAACCAGTTTGCAGGGCAGAAATAGAAACACAGATGTAGAGAACAAACGTATGGACACCAATGGGGAAACTGGGGCGGGGGGCACAGGGGGACGAATTGGGAGATTTGGATTGACAATATATACACTAATATGTATGAAATAGGTAACCTGCTGTATAAAAATAAATAAATAAATAAATAGAAGGCACAAGGGAAGGCCTCAGAAAATTTTTAAAAATTAAAGATTCATTTCCTCAGTGGCACGAATCACATTTCAAGTGTGCAATAGCCACATGTGTCTCGTGGCTACCATACTGGACAGCAGATTTCCATCACTGTAGAAATAGCACTACAGAATCCACAGAGGTGGATTTACCATAAATTTGCTGCATGAAGCTTAGGCTTCAGGGTTCTTTTCTCTTGTGTCAAATGGTATGAGTCACAGTATGCAACTTGGGGGTCCAGCAAAGAGAAAGGTAAATTGGTGGTACATTCAATTTGGGTTTAGTGAAATATATGTATGTGGTTCTCACTTATTTCCATGTGTACTTAATTATTGCCATCTGATCCATTGTGGGAATGGCTTCAAGGAATACACCTTTTTACCCACTGCTCCAATTCACCTGGAGTCATTAAATGGAAGTACAGAGCCTGAGGTCTATGGAGACATATATGTGTCCCATGGAAAATAGAACTACAGGTATGTGATAAGTGGAGGAGAAAAAGTCTGAAATGTACACAGCTAGAAGCTAGTCTATGGTAAATTCTTCCATTCATGATACATGAAATAGTATAAGCAGAGAATCCAGTTTTTAGTCAGTGCCTAGTCAAATCAGAAGTTCTCTCTTATTGTAGTATAGTTGATAAGGCTTATATAATTATAAATGCATCATACAGTTTTTTCTTTTTATGGGACTCCTATGAAATAGAACTTCTCAAACTCTCTTTGTAGAGCACAAACCTGTAGCAGTTCTACAAGCAACTGAGTATTTTTTTGAGTGAAGCTGCATGTTTTATACACTTCAACTATCAGTAATTAAAAAAAATTTTGCTAGCCAGGCTACAGCAAAGACTAACTCATCTTTCTAATCTCTTTCCAGGTAATCATATTGTAATAGCCTTGTCATAGGGAGAGGCAATCAAAGACTATACATCCTACAGATGTAAATTTTTAAGAAGTATTTTAAAAGTGTTATTAGTTCTAAAATGTCCACTTTTCTAAGTATTATGATTATGTCATTGGCCACCTTTTCTTTTTTTTTTTTTTTTTTTTGCGTACGCGGGCCTCTCACTGTTGTGGTCTCTCCCGTTGTGGAGCACAGGCTCCTGACGCGCAGGCGCAGCGGCCATGGCTCACGGGCCCAGCTGCTCCGCGGCATGTGGGATCTTCCCGGACCGGGGCACGAACCCGTGTCCCCTGCATCGGCAGGCAGATTCTCAACCACTGTGCCACCAGGGAAGCCTCACTGGCCACATTTTTAAAAGTCTGTCATCTGTTTCATTTTTTCATTCTAAGTTTTAACTTCTGTACATCAATTCGTAATTTTGTATTTTCTTTCTTAAAGAGGACTTGCCCTCATAAAAAGTCTAAATTTCAGGTGCCCAACAAAACCTTAATGCCCCTGATGCTAGGAAATTATGTCTTGATCAAAGTAAGTATTTACCAATTAGCAACCGCTACATTTTTGTTTCTTCATTCCACGAGTTACATTTTATAACCCAGATACATCACTGTCATTGAATCCCAGGATTTAAAAAGGTTAATTTGGAACACGTGTTCCCCACTATGGACTTTACCTGATATCTCTTCAACCTTCAGTTCCAAAAAAAAAAAAAACCACCACAAAAAACTCACATCTCACTAGCACTAAACAAATGTCATTCCTGGTAATTAGGTTACAATGAGTGCCTTTGAGCTTTGTACTGCTAATACCAGTGAAATTCTTAATATAATTACAGTTATGAGTATTCAAATGACTAAGACTTTTCTTTTAGTACACGATATATTGAACCAAATGCTGGCCTGAAAATACAAATTCATTTAAGAAAATAAAAAACAAAAATTTCAATCATCTAATTACCTTGACAAAATGTTCTAAATGATACCAACATTAGTAAAACTACCTTTATGTATTATGAAAATGCACTTACAGTATAAATATAAATATGCCCAATAGCTAAAGACCTTTTATACAAATATTCCCTAGGTTACATTTTATTTATGTTTCATTTCATACCCTTTACACTTCATTAAGCCATACTTCAAATAACCTAATTTCTAGTTATTGTATTGCAAAGATATTCTCAGCCTGAAATTATATCAAAAAAAATTGTAAAGCAAACTTCTCAAAGTCATACCACAGGTGGAAATCAAATGAAATGCCTAATATCACATAAATGGCTAAAGTTTTAAATGGATTGCATTTATACAATTGCCTAGGCACACTTATTTCAAAGTGTTTTTGTTATGCCTGCCACAGCTGTAAAATAAAAATTATAGGTTATGTTAAAAATTTAAAGAACTGAATTTAGACCTGGAATGTAGATATTCTAGTAGTTAACCCTGATAGATACAGTTACTAAAAAGAAAAACACTTCTTAACCAAGACGAATGGAAAGAGAAAACTTAGCATTCTTAATCAAAACATTTGTTCTATATTCCTAAAGACAAAAGATGGAATAGTGGTTTCCAGAAGCTGCAGGGAGGGAGGAATGAGAAGCCACTGAGTTACTGTTTAATGGGTACAGACTATCAGTTTGGAAGGATGAAAAATTCTGGAGATGGATGGGGGTTACAGTTGTGCAACAAGGAGAATATGTTTAATAGCACTGAAAATGGTTAACATAATTCATTTTATGTATATTTTACCACAATAAAAAAAGTTTTAATCATGCTAAAGTAATTATACTTTTATTTTTATATACATTTTTTTTCTTTTCTGCAATTCAGCCTGAATTGGAAAGTACTTCATTATTAATAACAGCAACTAAGCTCTTAAGTTGTCCCAAGTCACAGCTAATAAGATGGAGGAAATCGATTTCCTGACCTCTGGCTCCATGAACTTTGTTCTCTAACACTATGCAAATTGAGAGATCACATAAGAAATTCCTAACTCTGACCAAGAATAGTTCTTTTAAAACATATAAAAAACTATTTGTACAAGTAAAGGCATAAGTGAATCTTTTTTAAAGTAAAAGATAGCTAAATGTACTGATGACTACATTGAGCATAAAGAGTTGATGGGGCAGGGCAGGTGTCATAATAAATCAAGTCCAGCGTTTCAGTTGTGAAAAGAAAACAATTACATCAACAGTACAAATATTCAATCAACTTCGAAGAATCTATCTTTATCCTGTATACCACAATGTCCTGTATAATACAAAACCTACTGACAAATTCTAAGACGCATGATTATTTTTAAAGGGAGTTCTGATTCATTAGAATTTAATATTTACAAATCTAAGTACCATCTGTAGAATCTGATTTACATTAAGATACTTTCCACTCATCACAGTATCTCCAGCATCTTATACGGTGTTACACAGTTGGCACACAATAAATACCTTTTTAATTAGCAGACAAGGAAGGAGAAAGAGAAGGAGAGAATTAAGGAAAAAAAGGAAGAGAGGGAAGGTGGGAGGGTGGGGGGTGTATGGGGTTTGTTAGAATTTACATACCATCATTTTCTAACAAACCATCAGCTAGTATTCAGCCTTTATGCAAAAAGTCAGAGAGGCTAGAGACTAGAAGTAATGATAAACTGAGGATCAGTTCCCAGACTAGGCTGTGCTATTTTACAGATTTTATTGGTGATTTCTTTCTCTATTGCCTGGAGTTCAGAATTTAAATATATTAGTGATAGATACAAAGTACCTGATTAATGCCTTTGATCCATTACACCTGTATAATTTGTGTATGATGTATAACTACACTATTAAAATTATATTTTAAATGCAGACTCTTAATACAAAGTGATTTTACATATTCCAAAATATTTTTCTCCATTGTACAATTAAAATTTTATATTTTCACCATTTTATAATAGATCATTTTAAAAGCCAAATATTAACCAACTCTATTACAAAAGCAAAACACCTGAAACAACTGCCATATTTCAACTTTATAACCTTTGTAAAAATATGTGCTTATTTGGGTCATAGAATTATGTCACTTTTGCTGACTAACAGGCAAAAATCTCTGTCAAGGGACTTTCGTTTTTATGGTCTGATGCCATTATAAGGAATTACAAGGCTCAATGGCCGCTAGTTGCGTGTACTTCTGGCATTGCCCTAAATTTGTGTCATTAGTCATTTCATGAAGTCCTTCTAGCTTTCCTTCATCTACTGCCCTCTCAGGTTTCCCAGTTGTCATTCTTAAGATTATTTCACACAATAATTTGTCACCTTCCTATGTTTTTCAGTTAAACATTTACATACTTTGATTCCTTAAAGATTTCATGTTTTGGCAAAACTAATCAGGAGAGGAAAGAAATCACATTGTTGCCTATGGCATGTGAGGGTAAAGGCTGACTGGTAATGGACAAGAGGGAACTTTCTGGGGAGATGGTAACATTATCTTGATAGAGGTTTGGGTTAACAGGTATACGTATCTGTCAAAACTCAGCAAACGTTCACTTAAGATTCATGCATGTCCACTGTATTTCAATTTACCTCAAGAAGAAAAAATAATGGAGACTATTACTGAATTCTAGATGATATGCATGCTGAAGTATTTAGGAGGAAATGTCTGCAATGTACTTTGAAATGCATCATAAGATTGATTGATGGATGAATAGAGAGATGAACAGATGAACAGATACATAATTGAAAAATGTTCGCTAAAATAAGTGGTAGGTAAACTGGTATTCACTGTAAAATTTTTCCAACTTCTCTATGTTTGAAAATTTCCACAATAAAATGTTTTAAAATTTAGAAGATTATTCATAATCCTTTTTACTTTAAAATTTACCCAGTAAAGAAAGAGGAATCAGCAAATGTTCCCAAAGACTCTGAACTATGATCTTAGCTGCTGGTTTGCTTGAACATTTCAGGTATTTATATAAATTGATCCAAACAGTTAAAACTGGTTAAAAATCTTTTTAAATTAATTAAATGTATCTGAAAGGGCATCTTCTGGACCGTGAATTTTTTCCAGATGGAGGAAGCTCATTCTAGACTGTAGAAAATTGTGTACATAAGCATATAATACAAAAAATTTACTTTACAGCAAAAAGCAACATATTTATGGTAGTTGCTTCTTGAATATATCAAGATATTTTAAATAAATATATATATATTAGATCCTCCTTTTACAATCTAATATACTGCTTTTGAAAGATTCTGCAATCTTTTCAGTTACCAATATAATCTAGGTGTCTCTTGCTTACCATTCAAACCAAGCTGCAAGCATTTTAAGTAATTGAAAGTATGACGACAGCTGATTTTATTACTTCTTTGGGATTTTTTTCCATAACAAATTTTACCTCAAACTCACTACATGAAACACTGCTCTAAAGTGTTAAAATCCCAAGAGTGAATACCCTGGGATTAGAAAGGTTTCCTAGACCAGACAGCGAATAAAAATGCAAGTGTCTCACATAGCAACTTAGCCCACTATAAAATGCACAAAGGACAAATATCCAAAGTACTGTCTAAATTGTCTATAATCTACTTAGATATTTTAAATATTTTGTATGTTCCTTTTTAAAACATGTGGATGGTCCCATTTCCTTTAATGAGCAGTCTGCCTCTCTAACCAACTCCAGCAAAATTCTAACACATGTGGGTTTACTTCAATGTACCTTATCTACAAAATGTAGGTATCACTAAATACTCACATGCTTAATATGAGGATTAAATGAGATTTCATTTAAAAATAAAAGCAGTTAGGGCTTACTGTTCAATAAATAATAGTAATTAATAATAAAAATGTTTATCCACATGCATATTCACACAATTGCACAGACATGGTTTTTTAATCTGGGCCATGAGCCCAGGTGAGCCAGAATTCATTTTATCATTTCAGTTTAGTTACAAAGTCCCAGCTCTTAGTCTCACTGCATTACTGATCACTTCAATGTCATGACAGTTTTTCATTCGCTCCCTTTCAGATTCAAACTCCTTACTTCACTGCTCACCCAAGACTGGAACTCTTTACAGAGTTCACTAGCAAAGACCTTAAAATTCTTTTATCATTTATCCGTTAGTGGCTGAGAATAGAAATATCACTGGACCTTCACCTCAAATAATCCTCTAAAAAAATTCTGAGCGACTGAGTTGGGCCAGAGGTTCAGACTCAAGATGCTCTGTAATTTGTTTCAAACCATTTTCTATCGGTACTGTCAAATGATCCCCAGGCTGAATGAGATGTTTTTTGTTCTTAGGGAAAAAGTCAGGTCAGAAAGATAATATTAGGAGAGTTCGTAAGATTGAACACTGCATTATTAAAGGAGATGCTAAATATTCAGAAATTCTAGGGAAAAGAAATTTCTAGGACAAAGAAAAATGAAATAGAAAGGGTGATTTTGTCCATTAGTACATATAATAATGACTTACTATTTAATAGAAAACTACATTATCACTTGGAGATAGAAAATGATCTTTACTATTGATCAGCTTATTAATCTCCATGCTTTATTTCCACTAGGGAAAAAAGTATTTTTCATATTTACAATTATTAATCTAGCTCAATATACCATAAAGACTTCAAAACAGTTAAATCTTCCTTAATGCCCTAAGAGAAAAGACAGAGCCTAAGGCTTGCTTCTATTAGGCAAGTCCATAACACTGACATATTCTTCTCAAGAAACATGTTTAATTTAAGATATAGGTATGGGGGCTTTCCTGGTGGCGCAGTGGTTAAGAGTCTGCCTGCCGATGCAGGGGACACAGGTTCGTGCCCCGGTCCAGGAAGATCCCACATGCCGTGGAGCGGCTGGTCCCGTGAGCCATGGCCGCTGAGCTTGCGCGTCCGGAGCCTGTGCTCCGCAACGGGAGAGGCCACAACAGTGAGAGGCCCGCGGACCGCAAAAACAAACAAACAAACAAAAATAAAAACTTAGGTGAATCCCTACAATCCTGAAAAGCTCTTTACAAAATGATTTATATGTGAACTAAACAAATCTACCATTTCAAAAAGAAAAACTTTTGGTAAAAGTAAAATCTTCATTAAAAACTTTTTTTAAAATACTGTGATAAAGTACCTTTCTAAAGAAATGGCCAGGTGCCTTGTGATTTTATTTTTACCCAAGAAAAACTTATTCTGCTTTACTGACAATGTGCTTTATTTTAAAACTAGAGCAGAAGAAAAAGTTCAAAGGAATACTTTCCGAAGTACAAAAAAGTTGATGATAAACCAAGCCACAGCTAAAAGACTATCTGTATAACCTTCCCAAATCTGTAAATGCTTAAAAGTATAGTATTATACAATGACAAACAAATATGTATATATTCTCTACTTGAACAGCTTTATAGTTGCCATGAATCATTCTTTCATTTTCTACAAGTATTTAGAAAGCAGTCTAGTTCCTGATTTAAGAGGAAAGAAAAGAAAGGAAAAGCGGAAAAATAAAACACAAAGTGTTTGACAAAAAGAAAGTATCCGATAAGACATGGATAGATGGGTGGGTGCATACATAGGTAGATGGATGAACAGATGCTCAAGAAGGACAGGTAAATGAATAAATAAGCTGCTTTCCATGCACGGGGGGGGCAAAAAATACCACACACCGTCTTTCTTTCCTCCTTTTACTTAAGTAATACCTGTGGAAGTCCTTAATCTGGAGGTTGTCAATGCACTTCAGGAGAGGATTTATGAATCTCCAGGAACTATGAAGGATGGGGATGCATGGTGATAAGGGTACACACATGAATGGGGTGGGGGTGGGGGTGAGTGTATGTAGACATCCACTCATGCATGTATCTCTGAAGTAAATTAAGAGCTTCTTAAAGGTATCATGACGTAGAAGAAGGTTAAGACCCACTACTGCAAAGTGTTCTGCTTGGTTAATTAAATGGTACGGCAATACTAGGTAGTCTTCTCAAAGCTGGGGAGCCATGCTAAGAATTTCAAGCAAACCTAAAGACAAACTCAAACTCAGGGCTCTCATTAACCAGAGCTCTTAGCTACCCTAAAGAGGTGAGAAATTGCACTGTTTTAACATAAAAAGCATTTTTTAAAAATGAAATTAAAATCCTAAATGGGCAAAAACTTACTTTTAATGTTCTCAAAACATACTTTTAATGAGACTGAAGTTAGGACACAAAAGTTGTCAAGTGTCAGCATTCAGTACTTTGTGCAGGGAAAACTTCATAGCATGGCCTGAGTTCCCACAATGTGCCTGAAGATAACATGCAGGCACACAGAACGATCTCTCTAATAACTGGAGTACACACACAAAAAGGGCCCCTTCTTCTGATCTCTAGAAACAAATTAACCTACTCTTTTTTAAAAGTCTACTTCATCAGAGGCAGCAAGGCCTGAGTGAAGAGGCTGACTAGGCAGCTTGAACAAGCAAAGTTCCCATGCACAGACTAGGGAAGCTTTGGCACTCACAGATGGTGCTAGGCATGGGACCTGAATCAAGAGCAGCAGGATACTATCTACCTGGTAGATAACAAAAGCACTGAAAGTCAGCTTAAAAAAAAAAAAAACACAATTAACACAACATCCCTGATTTCATACTTATTAAGCATCATCCTTTCACAATAGCCCAAAAGAATTAAGAGTTTAAAGATTCACATCTAATTTAACTTCAACCCAGATGAAACAGTTTTTTTTAAATTGAGACTTCAACAGCTGAATCTTGCCTTTCAATGGCAACAGAACTTTAGAGAAATGATACCTTCCCAGGGATCTTTTCAAGCTTTTCACAAACATTTATAATAATGGCATATAATTTCATAAGTTTCTTTAATGGACAGGTCAGCTCACACTTTGAGAAGTGCAGACTCAAGAATCAAATTCACAGAGGAGAAGGGAAACATGGAAAGCATGCTGGACCAGAATCACATCAGAAGGCTTAGGGTCTTAGCTCTAAAACTAGGTGGATGGACATGAGTTCCTGGACAAGAACCACATGTAGACAAAGCAAACATAAGGTAACACATTATACTCAAGTCACTCTACTTCCTGTCTCTCTGGCTTTATCTCATAAATAACAAAGCCCTGTTTGAGGTCCTGATTAGAACATTCTAATTGGAAAAAAAAAAAGTGAAATTGGAAAATACATAATAAGGTCAGGATATTGGAAATTAATAATCAGATGAGGAAAATGTATTTGATATTTTCACAATTTCTGCAATATGCCTCCTAAATAAACTAAATGACATATGTCTGAAAACTACTGCTATTTTATCCAAAAATAGTGCACACTAAAATATTATTCTTCCTTTCTTTCCTGGTAGGAAAAAAAAGTTTTTAAAGCATGTAAATACAAATTTTTAGGGAAAGCTAGATATCGAGTATGCCTTTTAACCTGGTCCAATTATTTTTTAAATCTGGGTTTATAACAGATCTATAACTCTGAGAGTATCTGTTGCTGCTAGCCTATGGAAGAGATAATTGAAGATAAAATTTTTGTACTTTACACCAAAACTTGCTAAAATACCAGATACTCCATCCTCAAGCCAAAATCCTTACTTAAGCAAGCCAAATAATATTAGTCACTTAGTTATCCCACTACTTTCTATTTTAAACTCTTCATTAAAAAAAAATATATATATATATACATACACACATATGTGTATATATATATATATTTTTTTTTTTTTTTTTTTTTTGCTACGCCTCTGTGGCATGGCATGTGAGATCTTAGTTCCTGGACCAGGGATCAAACCCATGTCCCCTACAATGGAAGCACAGAGTCTGAACCACTGGACCAGCAGAGAAGTCCCTGAACTTTGTTTGAAAGGATCTAAGCAGGGTAACCAAGTATTTTCTGGACGCTGGATGCACAAAATAAGAACCTTTACCAGCTCATGAATATTTTTATTGTTTTCTCTTTTACTCCAGGAAGTAAACAAACAATAGACACTATTAAATTTAATTACACTGTGCCCTATTTTATGTCGAGGACAAAAAATGCTCCATCTCAGTAACAGCTACTACACATGCAGCACTCCCATAGTGTAAGGCCAGGATTTATAGTGCTTTTGTTAGATAATAAAATACAGATAAACACGAGAAGAAACGTAATTCGTTGCTTGGTAACATCCACCACTAATGCACTTTAGGCCTTTTCATGATATCACTGGTCAATGGAAAAGGAGAATGTTGTATCCTCATGAGGAAGTCACTTTGCCTACTGGATCTCAGGTTCTCATATATTTTACTTATTAATTTTTTTAACCTATAAACTCTTTATAAGCAAAAGACCATAGTATCCTAATACCCATCCACGCACAATAGGTGGCCAGAAAAATAACGTTCAAACTGCAAGAGAACAAAGGCTCCAGTCTACTTAATCTCCAGTCTACTTAATCTTCAATCTAAGACTTTTTAAGTCTGACCCTTGGGTGGGTAAGTCCATAAAATGTAGTAGAAGAAATAAGAGCGTGGAAGGTCCATAAAAGTGTGGTAGAATGAACTGAAGACCATAAGAGAAAGAAATGACTTGCACAGTTGAGGATTAGCTGAAGAACTATCTGCTTTTATCTTTTTTTGTTACTAGAAAGTTTTAGAGGATCCCAAAGACAGAAATTAAGACATGAGCAGATAAATTATATACCAGTTAAACTTTAAAATTGTTTTTTGATAAATATAAGTGGTTCCAAGCTTTGATTACCCTCCTAAAGTGTTGCCTCCATCAGACTTTATCAAAACTATACCAAAAACTCTAGTTCTAAACTTTGTAGAACAAAGTATAGTTTCTCTTTCAGAAATTTTGCTTTGTTTTTTTCTAGTTAAAACCCTCACAGAATGGCTAATCATAATTTTTAATCATAAAATCAAAACTTCCTTAATTTATATTAAAAAATGTTTATGCTCTTTTGGCAAAAAAGGAATTAGTACTTAGAAATTCACATTTGGACAATCTCCCTTAAGATATCCAATATGTAGAAAAAATCTGTAAGCACAAAATGTCTACCACAGAATTACTTATAACAACAAAAGTCCAGAAAAATATATCATTAAAATAAGAGAACGATTACATAAAGATCAAATTGGCATACCAATTTGATCTTCTATTTTGAAGCTATTTAAAATGATCGACATAAAACCCAAGCGGCAACATGGAAACACTTTGTTTAAAAAAAAAAAAAAAAAAGATAGAAAATAGGCTGGAAGGAAATACATTACCCCCTAAAAAAACTGTTTTAAGCAAACAATGTAAGAATACAAAAACTAAATTGCTCATACATTTCATAATGACAGTAGAAAAGTTAAATAAAGATGCATTTTTAACTAAGACAGGACTAAGTTATCTTCCAAGTCTTTTCTTCTCAAGCTTAGATATACATATCACTGAATACTTAAAAAAGAATTTTTCTTATTGTGTAAAAACACAAAGTTACTCAAATTTTTCAAAACCCTGTTTTATACGTGGAATCTTGTCAGAGTTAAACTCAAAGAATTTGACATTAAATTACATAGTTATTCTCTATTTATGAAAAGCCAAAATGAATCTTTTAAAAAACACATCCACTGCTAAAACAGTTTGAAAAAATCCAGAGTAAAAACAAAGAAATGTGACAGACTCAGTATCCTCAGCAATAAGAAGTATAAAAATGACAATCTCGAAAGATGTATATAAAACAATTTTAATTGTGCCACTTATTAAAGGTTTTTAAATTGTTTCTTTTCATTTTATTATTTCTTTCTGACCACCTAATCTAAACTAGTCATCAGGCCACTACCACATCACACTTTTTATTATTTGTATAGCACTTATTTTTATCTGATATATTTGACAGAAATATCTATTTATCTAATTGTTTATTATCTATCTGGCCCACTAGGACGTAGACTTTAGAAGTGAGGGAGTATATTCTGTCTTATTCACCCCCAGAGCTGCCTCATACAAACTTGTAAGCTCTACATACATCACTATAGTTATGCAATACACAACCTGCACAACTGAATATGACCTGCTTATGAATGATTAACTATAAACACGTCATAAAGCACCAGGATCTTAACAATGTCAGTATCTCTAATGATGCAACACCACTCTCAGCATGTATGCCACAAAAAGCTGTTCCTCAAAGTTTTCAACTCCTAAGTTTTCTTTAACATTATTTCACATGAGCACGTATGAATTTGTTCCTTGTTATTCCATGGAATTTATAAAGGCCAAATATTCCTGAGGCAGAAACCAATCCACAAGATTGGTAAACCAATCCTTTACCTATTAAAGGCCAATCATAATGAGTTATGATAGTATTAAATGTTTTAAAGTATCTCTCAAACAAAAAAACACTCAGTTTCTTAGTACTGGGTAAGTCTCATTATTTTTAAAGTGACTTCCTAGTCGTTTCAAAGAATACTGTTTATATATAAATACACACACACACACAGTCTAATCCATTAGAATTTTAAGCATAGAGAGGGATTTTAAACAATAAAGTTATACAACTACTTATAAAACTAATTAGAATAAGACATTTTAGTTTAGTATTTTATTCAGGAGTCCCATACTCACTCTTTCCAAACATGGTTCTTTTTATAATAATGTCTGGAAAACAAAAACTCAAATTTTAATCAAAAGTAAAAGCTAGAACTATCTCCTGGGAAGTCTAATTCAAGGTAAACAACCTCTCCTTTACTAGACTGTCCTATTCACATAAAACTGTGTGGCTAGAAGAAATGATAATGGAATATAAAACCTTTGTCTTCTGGGTTGTTGTTTATAATCTGGATGAAGCTGACAGCCAACAAAAAGCATACAAAGGCCAATGTGAAAAGAATGTGTAGGCTTGGTCATTCATCTTCCTAGAAGACAGATGCTCACCAGTAAGGCGATCAGCTACTGAATAATAACTTTCTCATCCACACACACACACACATAAAATAGAAATTACAACCCTTATTCCCCACTTGGAAAATATGAACTACATTCAACAATTTTTTAATTTGTCCACTATGTGCTAGGCAACAATAGGATAAAATATGACTAGGAAACACTATTTGACCCCAGAGGAGCTTCGCACTCTTATGAGGACATTATTTGGCAACAAAGAAGCAATGGACACATTATCAAATCAAGGTGGGGTCCAGCAGTTAGAAACAGCCTTGCTATGCCTAGACCCAGGGCTGACTCATCTCAAACCATGCTGTCCTGCACCCCCGTATCTACTCTTCTTCTGGAACTGCTTCCCCCTGGAGCTTATCTCCTTGCCCAGCTATTGCATCTGCATACTCCACAGCTAATCCTCTCATCTCTAGTTTTCAAAAGAGATTCTTCCCAATCACCCCTTCCAATCTCCATTCTATCACCCTAGGGTCCCCATCTCAGGCACTCTTTCTGACTCAACTATTCTCACACCTCCTCAAAACTGCACTCCCAGACTTGACCACCTGTGGAGGGCAAACCTGTGTCTGCATATTATGTCAGAGAAAGACAAGTACACAGCTACCTAGAACACAAGGCAGGGTGAAAATGCATAAGAGCTCTGCAGGTACTGTCGTCTGAGCTAGTTATCTCAGGAACATCTAACGATATATAGTTAAGTGTTCACTGCAGAGTAGAGATTCCCTTCTGCGAACCACCTACCATGTTCCACAAATCAGTCCCAAGATAGTCTTATTGCATTTTTTCTACCGGAAGTTTTATCAGAAACTATTTCAAGTTTTTGCCTTTTCAAAATTGGTTTCAATCACTGGAAGTTGCTTTTGAGACATACATTTGAGAACTTCATCATTTACAGTTGACTGATTTTCTAGACCTTCCAAATACTGGATTTTACCCCTTTAATGGCCCTCTGCTCCCAATATAAATTTTCATCAATGCCAGGATATTGGACGAAATAACCCTGAAACCAGCCGTCAGATTAAGGATGGCTACAAGGTACATCTCTAATCTTCAGTAGTGGCCTGTGCTAAGTAGAGGGCCCAGATGTTCCTTGCAATGTATGTGTAGCTACCTCAAAAAATTGCCAGCTACCAACCAAAAAACTCTGGTACAAATAAAGTAGGACTGGATGCATCTAATGAAGCACATAACACTGTAATGCTGAATGTAAATACTAACAAAATTTTCTAAAGTTATACGCGAGCAGGTCCTTTGTAAATCATAGGAGGAAAAGTGTTTTTAACCTTAAGTTTTCCCATATAATTAACCGCTGCTACCCAAGCAAATCCTGTGAACTGAAAAGCCAAACTGAGCTGGCATGGTCCTACTTATAATTACCATTTAAATACAACAGAACAAAAGCCTCTATGTTGACAAGAACATCAAAGTGGAACACAACCATCTAGAATGTATCAATTACACATATGCTTTGGAAGTACTGAGGGTTTTTCACTTCACTTTTCTTTCCAGAACATCCAACAAAACTTTTAAATCAGTTAGTGAAAATATATACATGTAATAGCATAGTTTTTTTTAAGATGGAGATCTGAACATTACCTCATTCAATCCCCTTTTAAAAGTGAGAAAATGAAACCTAGAAAGTGCGAGTCACACAAGACCACACACTATATTAAACAAAAATTTTCCTCTGTTAACTATTTATACCTACGCCCCATAACATAGCTCATTTTTCAAATACAATAGAATAAGTTATTTTGTGAGTCTATCCAAGTACCAGGCTACCTTCAAAACAGTATTATGACCACGGTCACCAGAGGAGGAAACCTGAGTGGGCTGGCAAAGGACGCAGAGGACACAATCATGGAGAGCTTAATGGTGTGAACTTAATTCCCAGGAAACCTGGTAAAACTTACTTCCCAGGAAACCTGAGCACGTAGAGCTCAAACATGTATCAAGTCTCCTCTGAACAGTTCTCAGTATGAGGACATCTTAGTGTACTGTTTTACATTCCTTCCCAGTCCAAGCTTCACACAACAGAATTCTCAAAACATCTAAGTGGGACTTCACAATCTACTTTTTCAAATGTTCTGACACAACACTGAAAAGGCTGAAATCATTAAGGTCTCAAAAGCTATTGGGCTAGCCAAAAAGTGCCTCTGGGTTTTAAGTAAAAATAAAGGACACATTTTTCATTTTCACCAAGAACTTTACTGAACAATGCAGTCACCCTTTTGTTCCACTACCTTCTGCCATTTTTCAGGCAACTTCAGAATTCCATCTTCCCAAAACTTTTTACCTTTTCGAGCAAAGAACTGTTCCAGGTGCCTTTTACAGTCTTCCAGGGAATTGAAATTTTTTCCATTAAGAGAATTTTGCAAAGACCGAAATAAATGGAAATCCAAAGGTGCAATGTCTGGTGAATACGGCAGATGAATCAGAACTTCCCAGCCAAGCTGTAACAGCTTTTGCCTGGCCAGTAAAGAAACATGCGGTCTTGCGTTATCCTGATGGAAGATCATGCGTTTTCTGTTGATTAATTCTGGTCGTTTTTCATCAAGTGCTGCTTTCAGTTGGTCTAACTGGGAGCAGTACTTGTTTGGTTTTCCAGAAGGAGCTCATAATAGAGGACTCCCTTCCAATCCCACCATATACACGACATCACCTTCTTTGGATGAAGATTGGCCCTTGGTGTGGTTGGTGGTGGTTAATTTCCCTTGCCCCACGATCTCTTCCATTCCACAATATTGTACAGTATCCACTTTTCATCGCACGTCACAATTAGTTTTAAAAACAAAACACTTTCGTTACGTTTCAGTAGAGAATCCCATGCAGAAATATGGTCAAGAAGTTTTTGTCGCTTAACTTATGTGGAACGCAAACATCAAAGTGATTCACAAAACCAAGCTGGTGCAAATGATTTTCAACGCTTGATTTGGGTACTTTGAGTATGTCGGCTATCTCCAGCGTGGTAAACGTTGATTGTTCTCAATTAATGTCTCAATTTGATCGCTATCAACTTCAACTGGTCTACCCGACCACGCAGCATCATCCAGTGAGAAATCTCTAGCACGAAACTTCACAAACCACTTTTGACACATTCAATCAGTCACAGCACCTCCTCCATACACTGCGCAAATCCTTTTCTGCATTTTGGTTGCACTTTTACCTTTCTTGAAATAATAAAGCATATGCCAAGAATGTTGTTTTCCTTCCATCTTCAATATTAAAATGGTTACACAAAAATTCACCAATTTTGATGTCTTTTTTTAAATGCACAGCTGTCACAATAGAATCTAACAAAATTGTTTTGAAAGAGTTAAAAGACAACTAAGTGCTACTAGACCATCTTATGGAAAAACCCGAATGAACCTTTTGGCCAGCCCAATATTATATTTAATTCAAATGTGTTCAGCTACTACCTATTTTTCCTCTATTTTTAAATGTGTGAATCACTGTAAACATTCTAAAACTTATTTTCAATTTTTTCTACACAGGCACAATGGAAAGAAGTGGGGGAATTAGAAGGTGAGTAATTTGATTTTCTAATTATAAAGGGAGGAAATTTTTAAATGCATTATAGATGTGAAAATTTAAGTGTAAAGAAAATTGTGTGTGCATCTTGACAGTATCCAACTCTGAAAGATAAAAAAGTTTAAATAAGCTTTTAAATTACTTCTTTGTAAATATTAAAGGTATAGCCTTAATTTCTATGAAAGTAATTCTTAAATGCAGCCGTTTTATAAAAAAAAAAACAGTTCCCTCATCACTTGGGAGAAGTTTAAGTTTGTTATTTAATTTTGTTTCCCTACTATCTGACTCGAATTTGTTTTTTTCCATTAATTATAAGGTCCCTTCTCTTATGTTTTAAAATAACCTGCATATTCATATAACTGTTAATACACACACACATTTCTATTGTAGCTCAGCTAATGTGCTGGCAAACATGTGTATGTATGTACACACACACACACACACACACACACACACACACACACACACTAGTTTAAAGCACTTTAGGCTTCAGAGGAGCAATACCATACAAGGTCATGGCAAATAAAAAGCACAAATTTGAAGACTAAGAATAATGAAACTTTAAAGTACAAACAGAGAACAGGAGTTCAAGCATGCTCAAGATATTATTAACATTTTCAAATAAGTTTTAGAGCTCAAATTAGATGATCCTTTTTGTGGAGTGCTGAAAGAGTAGAGGTTGGAAAACAGAATTAATTGAAGAAAAAGGAACAACAAGAAAACAAAGTAGGAAAGAAAGGAGGAGGAAATGCAAACTGATTTAGTATTAAAGGAAGAAATGCTATTAAACAGACCAATTGCATAAAGGCCACAAATTAATAGAGCTTAATTAGAGATTGAAACACCATATTGCCAAAACAAAATGCCTGAATGCTACTTAATCAAGAAAGAAATCCTACATTTTCTCTGGACATATCACTAGTAGCATAAGAAATCAGTAAATACTTTTTTTAAAAGGAAGGCTTAAGCAGAAGAGAAAATATATAGGTCACAGGAAATATAAAACTAATAGTGTCTTTCCATACAGACTTAAAACAATTCTAGTCACTAATGGGCAGTGGGTCTGAGGAAGATACTTCTAGGAGATACTACATTCTTATATTATTCACAGGGCAGGGATCCATATTATTTTGTTCACTGACCCATCCCAAGTACCTAGAGCAGTGCCTGACACATAGCAGGTACTCAAAAATAATGAAGAAAGGGACTATTACTTTGCCTGAGGCTCTATCTGTAACAAATCCCCCATCTGGGGAAGCACTTACTAAACCACATGCTGCTCCAATTCTGATTACTTAATTTGCATTTGACTTTTCTCACCCTCTTGTCAGTATCATGGGTAACAGTCTGTTGCTACAACAATTGGAAGTCATATCTGTACAGTATGGATGAGCACAATACTTCTGTTCTTGGCTGATTTCATTTTATGGCTATAAAAACTCAAAGCATCTAATCCTTTAGCTTGTTTCCTTTATGCCTTCTCCCCACCTTTACAATAGATCTACTCCTCTGAATTTTCCCTGATCAAAACAGTCCCTCAATGATCTCCATAAAAGCCCATTAGTAAAAAAAAAAAAAAAAAGGTAATTAGGATGAAATTAAATCATTAGGGTGGACCCGAATCCAACTTGACTGGTCTCCTTATAAAAAGAGGAAATTTGGAAGGATTCTTGTGCGCAGAGGAGACACCAGGTGAAGACACAAGGAGAAGTCAGCCATCTACAAGGCAAGGAGAGAGGCCTCAAAAGAAACCAACATTGCCAACACTTGGATCTCAACTTCTAGCCTCTAGAACTGTGAGAAAATAATTTCTGTTGTTTAAGATCAAAAAGTTCAGGGGCTTCCCTGGTGGCGCAGTGGTTGACAGTCTGCCTGCCGACACAGGGGACACGGGTTCATGCCCTGGTCCGGGAAGATCCCACATGCCGCGGAGCGGCTGGATCTGTGAGCCATGGCCGCTGAGCCTGCGCTCCGCAATGGGAGAGGCCACAACAGTGAGAGGCCCGCGTACGGCAAAAAAAAAAAAAAAAAAAAGTTCATTAGTAATAGATTCATAGACACATTTGTGAATCTATTTAACATATATAAATAGATGTTATGACGTATTACTGTAAATGTATCCAAATTAAGTTGTAGCTTTATTTGATGTCAAATCCTGCCTTAAACTGATAAAGTACATATAGAGGTGAAGGCTACCTACAGGACATGAAGAAACAAAGATGACTCTTACTATTAATACAGACTCAACTATCTGCCCTTGAGTCAGTGAGGGACAAGAAAAATAGACTGGAGGGGAGCTGCCACTAGTGCACAGGATGACTTTGAGCAGTGCAGGTATTAACTGATTGGCTACCTCCTACCAACGTCTCAAGCTAACCCCAAATCACTCTCACACCGTAAAGCCCAATCATTCCTGTTCTTTTAAGTTGTGGAAAGAAAAAGCTCTCTAAAATAACATTCATTTGTAAGTGATTAATATACAGTAGGCACTCAAATATTTGCTAAATAATGAATCAATGAGTACTTCCTTGTGGTTTGGGAAGTTCAGCCCAAATTAAATGCCAAACTTTTAAATGTAAAGTGTTATGTCTCAAAAATGTATATTACCAATTGATAAATAAATGTGTCTAGATACTCAATAAGAACTTTATGCATTCATATATTCAACACAAAGACAATTTTATAACAATAAATTGAAACACTTTGGCTTTGAAGTAATTCTCAAGTGACAATTTATGCTCAGTCATATACCTACCAGAAAATGAAATACCTGTTTCCAAAACTAATGAGTCAAAAACAGTAAGAAGGGCTTCCCCTGGTGGCGCAGTGGTTGAGAGTTCACCTGCCGATGCAGGGGACACGGGTTCATGCCCCGGTCCGGGAAGATTCCACATGCCACGGAGTGGCTAGGCCCGTGAGCCATGGCCACTGAGCCTGCGCGTCTGGAGCCCGTGCTCCGTAATGGGAGAGGCCACAACAGTGAGAGGCCTGCGTACCGCAAAAAAAAAAAAAAAAAAAAAGAATCTGTTGTTTATATCTTTTCTAAGAAACATTTCTAGAAACTATTGCTAGAATTTTTAAATTTGTACAGTTTCATTATTAAGAATTAATTCTTGGGACAAAATATGATTTTAATTAGCTGGGCTTTAACAAGGTATGTGATCAGTAAGTATGTGTCAATTCTTAATTTACAAGATTTTTGTTGTTGTTGTTTTTTGCGGTACGCAGGCCTCTCACTGTTGTGGCCTCTCCTGTTGCGGAGCACAGGCTCCGGACGCGCAGGCTCAGCGGCCATGGCTCACGGGCCCAGCCGCTCCGCGGCATGTGGGATCTTCCCGGACCGGGTCATGAACCTGTGTCCCCTGCATCAGCAGGCGGACTCTCAACCACTGCGCCACCAGGGAAGCCCTATGTGTGCTCTTTTAATTCTCCTGTGAACAAATTGTATTATCTTACTGGTTCCCTCATTATTTATGAGCTAAACAAAGTCTTTGACACATTCATTTTATATTTGAATAGGACTCATGATTCTTTTTAAAAGTAAACTTTAACAGAGTCTGTAAGTAAACATACAACTTTTGAAATGACATTCACTTTCCATGAACACACCTTCTTAAAATTTCCTCTAGATCATTAGTCATCTCATTTAAATTACTCAAGCTAAAATAACATAGTATGCTTCAGTGAACCCAAAACACCAGCATTATATGATGTACTTTTATTATGTACCACCAAGAAAGAAAAAAAGCGACCAAATATGACACAACACTTTCTTATCATTTACTACTTGTTTGTTTTTTAAAACTTTGTCATATATTCCACCGCTCTGCTTCCATGCCTTTATATATGTACAATTTATCTTTCCAAGGCCAAATCTTAGGATTTGGAAATTATGGTGGTACCTAAAATACACTAAACTCAATTAAACCATTGACACTATAACCACATTCACGCATGCACAATGAGAAGTTCATCAAAACCACCAGACAGCCAACAAGGAACTTAAAGAAGCTATCAATTTAAAGATGTGTCCTAATTTCAGATATATTGAAATATGAACAAAAATGTGCATTTCAGAAACCAGAAAAAAACTTATAAATGTAAAAATATTTAACACAATTATAAATGACAAATAGCTTAGAATCAGAAACCCTAACATTAGATGGTCATCATTTGCTTAAATATTAGCGCCAGTATAGTCCATAAAGATTGCCAGCAATGTATGAACCTTAAAATTGAGACCCAAAATCTCAGTGAAGCCAAATAATCCTTTAGAGGTAAAAATAAAAGATGAGGTCCTTGATTGAAGCACAATTATTCAATCTCTTGCTAACTCAAAGAGTAGTAATAGTGCTTTGGTCTCTAGTAGAAGAACAAGAAAGATGTTACAGCATAAAAGGTATGGTTTAAAATAAAACAATGAAAAAAAAAAGAATTACCCCCATCCTTCCTAAGCAAATAATCTTCCTCCTCCTTCTTGATATACTGCTGACATTCATTTCCCATCTTCAATCTAATATTAACAGTTTGTAAAACTGCATTATAACAACAATCTCCATCAACACACAGCTACAACTAGTTGTAATCTCCTTGAGCATAAAAGGAGACAAAGTCCTGTCTTGAATAGTCAGGTTTGTAACTTGGAAAAAGTACCTATTATTCTAAATACTTATCAATGGTATCGATCAGACTTCCTGGTAAATTTTACTTAATTTTTGGCCTTTCATAATATGTTACAAAAGTTTTAATTGTCTCCTTTATTACTGGGGTCTGCAGTACTGCCTGGAACGTAGCAGTAGTCGTGAATATTGGTAAACTTAAACTTGATTCTTTCTCACAATAGCTTGATTTTCACAATTAATCTATGAAGTAAGTATGGCAACAATCATGACTCCCATCCCATACATGAAGAAACTTTACAGAGTTTAGGACTTTGCCCAAAGTCACACCATTAGTAAGTGGCACCATCAAAACTGAATCCCAGGCCCTCTGACTCTGAGTCCTGAACATTTCTTACTATCACAGACTCCATGTCCCCTACCTAGGAGCTGTCCTTCCCTCTCTTCCCTTCCTTTAGATAACAAATGGTACTTGCCCTATAGATATGGCTTGCTCAGTTACTGACTGAAACCACATCAGTGAGTTCATCATTACTCATGAGGACATTCTCGACCTAGTTACACCAGCATTTTAGCACTGATATTGTAAAATTAGGTACAGCCGAGTCTATTGGAAATACCTAATAGTGACAGATAAGGCCAGGTTCTAGTAGGACTAGAACATTTAATTTTCCTGTGCCTCAAATTCTTCATCTGCAAAAGTGAGGTAAAATGTAGAGGATCCAAGTCTTTCCCTAATCAAAAACCTAATATTCTAAAACCTTACCAGTGATACCAAGCATATCTTGCTAATTTTTACTTCTTAATATTTAGCCTTTCGTAATGTGTTCAAAGAAAAGGAGGAAACTATAGAAACCTAGCCGTTAGATTCTATAGTGGGAGAAGAACATAGAATCCATCAACAAAAATTTAAATACACTCCAGCCATACTACCTGACTAAGAAACCTGTACTCATTTAAAACCATGAAGTTTTGAGGATAAAAGAGATCTACATAGATACAAGTGTTACAGCAGCCCTTCTGGGTATACAGTATGCTGTTACATTTTACTAGCTTATAGCATTTTTTTGTACATGGCAAAACTACATTTTTCTCATTGCAAATGCCCTAGTTCTTCCCACAAAGTTATTGTAAAGTCTTCAAATGTCACTCATTTGTCCTTTAAAGCAAACAAAGAAAATACTCTGTGTCATGAAAAATGGTCACCATGTCCTCTAGTTGCTTTAAGATATAGCATATAAATCACTGAGTTGCTGAATAGAACCGTACTACCCAGATATTTTTGCCTAAAAGATTTTTAAGATTTCTCACCTTTTGCTTTTCTCTTTTACATCTTTCAGACCACTTAATCTGCTCTGATCTCAGAGATACCAATTATTTTTTCAATATGTGAATAAGGTTGGTATTTTTGACCACTTGGTTAGCATAAAGCTTTGAATGAATTTTCCTTGTATGAGTACTTTTTCTTTGCGTGAGTAAATGTCTATTAAGATGTAAATTATTTCTGCTTAATCACTTGGGCCTTTTACTAAAAGTAGTTTTAAAATGGACAAAAAACTTTGGTCAGTTTTTATGGAATGGCATTATTACCATCAATAATATGATATGCTTCTATTTTAATAAGTAACCTACCACGTACCGCCCTGTTACCAAAAAAAACCTGCTTGAAATGACCAATAAAATTACCCCCCCAATCTCTTTCTCCTTTGCCTCTCAGCTCTATTTCCCTCCAAAAAATTCTTTCCTTAAAAATTTCCCAAAACTCCATGTTTTTCTGGTTCTCCAGTCTCTCTGATCTTTTCATCACTTTCTTCAGGATCCGTTTCATCCTTTCTCCCACCACCACTTACCTTTGATTCTCTGCCTGCATTCCTCTTCCTCTTAATTCACTTCTTGGTAGCTCATCTACTTCCCCAAGATCAATTAACATTTCTATACTGATGAATCCCCAAAGAACATTTTTAGTCCTAATCTCCAACCAATCTGATCCCAGATTTCCAGTTGCCTTCAGGATATGTCTACATGAATGACTCAATATCCTATTAGAATTTAAAACGTCTAGCTTCTCTCCATAATCCTCACCCCCCTGTCCATAAACTCATACTTGGGAACACCTAATCCTTCTATGTAATCCTAATAATTTAAAGTCCTCACCATCTTGCCAGTCCAAGCCCAGAATCAATTATGTTACCTGCTTTATTTAATCACAGGAGGCTAAAATGGTCACCAAGTTGCCACTTAAAATGTAACAACTGTTTTCAATACTAACTGATGAGCTCAGAATAATCTATGAGTAAATTTTTTATAGTTCACTATTTCCCTACTGGACATATGTTTCTAATTTTTCAGTATATATAAATCAAGTTACAATATTTATCATTACACATAATTTTGTATTTAAGAATATCACTTTACCATAGCAATCCAGAAGTGGAATTATGGGGCCAAAAGACAGAAGCATGGTTAAGATTCTTGATTAATACTGACAAGCTGATTTCCAGAATAGTGCTGTCACAAGAATGTTGGTTCCAGGACAGCTGAGATATTGTTTGTTTTGTACGTATTACAGGCATGGTAATACAACAATGAAGAGCAAAAAGGACTCAGTTTAGTTAAATAAATTAATCAACCAATCATACCTATGAAAGTACTCACAAATACTTAACATTCTTTTATATACTCACTATACTTTTCCACTTACCCTTAAAAGTGACCATGTCATTTGCTTTGACCAATAAAATATGAGCAAAAGTGACTTGTGATATTTCTAGACAAAAGTTTTAAGAGCCATTTGTATTTTCATATTTTTCCCTCTGTCACAGCAACCAAAATGACAGGCAAAAGTTTCTACTACTTTTATTATTATTATTAATCATCATTATTATATTTCATACGGTAAAATGTAGTTTTCTTCCTTAAAACATATCCCCTTTATTGAGCAGAAAGTCACAGGGAACTCCCTTACAAAGAGCTCAATGCAAAGAGGCCCTTTGATAGGAGGATTGCAGGTGTGCAGTCCCCTCTAAGATAAAATGTGGTGCAATAAAGGAAATTGCTAAAACCTAGAAGGCATCGTCGAAATCAAGCTGACTTGGAACATCAGAGAATTCTAATCAAGTTTTGATAGATTTCAGTGAAATAAAAATGCTTCATAGCATGGCTCTAAGATAGCTTTACTGCAGCTCTACAGGCTCCAAAAAGGCAGCTAGAAACCAGGCAAAATGCTCCATGTTACAATTCAGCTGTATGGGCTGAAATGTCACCCCAGCATAAGGGTAGAGGGGGTAAAGGAGAGAAAGCAGCCGGAAACTCAGATGTAAAATGTAACTCAATATATTTCAATTGCAATGAATAAAGCAAACAGAATAAACATATAAAGATGTGGGCATGTAAACTGAGTTTCTAAAGACATTTTAACTGCTACTATCTAAATCCTATTAGATAAGGAATATTTCTTCTACAAATACAGCTAAACACATTGGAGATTACAAGTTTTAGTGGCAATTTCAAGAGCTACAAGGAATTAGAGGAAGCCCAATCAGAAATGAGAACCAAGTTTAAGGCCAATCAACATTTCAGAAGTTAGAAGAATGGGTATTTTATCATTTTTTTGCTTGAATTTCGTAAATAAAGGTGTTTGTGGGAGATTTAATAAATGTTTGCCTTCTCTCCTTTTTTTTAAGTGGTAAAGGTAGAAAAGTTAACTAAGAAAAGGAGGGAATGAGAGCAGTCAATTGCAAGTTTTGCAATCCAGAAAAATCCTATTAATATCCTTTTGTGACGGTATCTGTTCTTATAATTAGGTCCCACAATTACCATAAATGCTTAGAGCCAGGTAGTATGATTATCAAAAGCCGAATATGATGTTCCTTATTTTTAAATCACAATTCAAGTTTATTGTATTTTTCCCATCATAAAACTAATTAATCAATATAGAAGATATGGAACATACTGAAGAGCAGACAAAAGGGAAAATAACCCACAACACTGTGATCCAAGTAAATCATTATTTCATATTTGGTCTATTTCCTTCTCATGATTTCTCCAAGCCAAATTTTTCCTTGCTTATTTTATTCTATCCACTTTTTCAATTCTCATCATTCAAATGTAAGCTTTTACTCATGTTACCTACAACTGTTCACAGGCTTCACTTTAATACAGCATTCCATCAAATGGACATCTTACAATTTATACTTTGCCTTAGTGCCCAGATAGTTGCTCTCAATTTCTTCCACCATTACAAATAATTCTGTAAGGAACACAATGGGTATAAAGTTTTTCAATAATTTCAAATTCCTGTATTAGAATATATTCCTCAAAACTGAACTACTTATCAAAAACAATAATCAAAGGGCAATATGATGTCTGGGATTTGTAACAAAATTATACAGGGTAACAAAGTAGATGGGAGTTACAGATGAAACAAGATTGTATATATTTAAAATTTTCCAGAACAGTGTTCAAACAAAAAGCAGATAGCATCCTGAGGGAGAAAAAAGTATATTTTATATATATATATATATATATATATGTATATATATATACACAAAATTATGTAATATAGCAAAGTGAAAGTTTAAGGCTCTTTCTGCACATTGCCAAACTGCTTCCCTAAAGGGCTGTAATCATTTTTACTCCCAACATATAGCTTAAGGTTTTATTGTGAAGTCTTTTTAACTTTGAAGTCTTTGTTTATACATTGACTTCGGTACATCTCTCCAACTTACAGAAATTTTTTTCTATTGAGATATGCTACTGAGTTTTCACTTATTCTGGACACAGGCAATTGCTTTTTTGATGCTCTGTTGTTTATCATGCAAACATGGTCTTATGCAGAACAAGAATTGGTAACAATGATTTACCTACAGGGATGTTTATCATATTGTTTGTTGTTTACCTCATATTAACAAGAAAATGTTGGTTCAAAAATGAATTAGGAATATACCAACAAGGCATAATTAATGCCCCAAAATTAATTATTAGGATATTGAAACCTGTAAATTTATAGTGACAAGGCTTTTCTTACCTAAAAATTCAGTGATACAATGTCTAGATACACACTTTACCTGTATGGCCCTAGCTCTGACCTTGCCAATAAAGTTTCGTGACCTTGGGCAAGGCTCTCATCTCCAAAATCAGTGTTTTACACTAGCTCATTTCTAAAGTCTTTGAACTCTATGATTCTATATAAACTTAAAAGAAATGAAAAACAAAGTTGGTCAATAAGAAACTTTATCATGATATACAGTATATTAGTTTCCTGGAGGAGTTGTAACAAAGTACTAAGAACTGGGTGCCTTAGAGCAAAAGAAATGTATTGTGTCACAGTTTTGGAGGTCAGAAGTGTGAATAAAGGTGTCAGCACAGCCATATTCCCTCTGAAGAGGCTAGGGAAGGATCCGTTCCAGGCGTCTCACATAGTTTCTAGTAGCTGCAGTTACTCCTTGGCTTATAGATGGCCATCTTCTCCCTGTGTCAACAACTTCTGTGTATGTCTGTGTCCAAATTTCCCCGTTTTATAAAGACACCAGTCATACTGGATTAGGGCTCAGCCTTACAAGCTCAGTTTAATTTGATTACCTCTGTAAAGACCCTATTTCCAAATAAGTTCCACATTCTGAGAAACTGAGGTTTAGAACTTTAACATATGTTTGGTTGGTTTTCTTTTTTTGGTTTTTTTTGGGGGTGAGGGGGAGGTTGACACAATTCAACTCATAACAAATAGCACACTGGTTAATCTGCTGCCCTCCAGATCCACTTCCTGATCGTTTCTGACTTCTACCCCAGAGGCTGACGTCTGTGAACTACATTACCCAAGCTTCCTTGACTTCTAGCTTCCAGCTGGGTTCAGCCAATGGGAGGCACCTGCAGGAGATCACAAGCTAATAGAAAAGAGAAGGTGGGGAATTTGTCACCCCCGACCTCCCACCAGGACGCTGTTTTGGGAGTCACTACATTCAGTCACTCAAGGTCCCAATTCCTGTCCACTGGCCCCTCTCCCATGCTTCCAGCTCTCACCAGTACAGGTAATTCCATTTCCTCTCCTTGACCCTCCGGCATAAGGCTGTCATGACTTCCCACTGTTACTAGTCCTTGAGTGCTTCAGTATTTCTTCCTAGTTGAATCCTGCCCACCCCTTTGTGAACAGCCCCTTTATTAACCTCTCTTCATCACCCTCATTCATGTACCATCTGTTTCTCACCAAGACCCCATCTGATATATTGGGATAAGCCACTTCTTTACTTCAGATGATCTACATGATTTGTTTTTCAAAACTCTAAACAGAAGTGTAACCTCAGGCATGGAGGCCTCCAATCGATACTTAAAATAATTGGTAGTAAAGGTACCACTCTGTATCATATACACATTTGTGACTCTTTGGCGCTCTCTCATTTCTATCTTCCTCTAGAGAAGCAGTATGACAGAGGTTAAGAGCATGGATTGCGGAGGCAGGCTACTCCACTTTGACTCTTGCCTCCACCACTTACTAGACTGTGTAAACTGAGCAATTTACTTAACTTTGCTGTATGTTAATAAAATGGACATAAAAACAATAGTATACAGGTCATAGGGTTGCCACGTGAGATAGACATCAAATTATTGATACTTACATTAATTTTATGGTAACTAAATCAATTAATATAGATCAAGTGCTTAGAACAATGCCTGGCTTATACAAGTGTTTTGTATTAGCTGCTATTACTATTATTAACTTTTCCTTTGATGTTTCGTGCTTGATCTATGCTTTAAGTCAATCTAGCCTCATCATTTTATGTGGACCCCACCTGCCCAGTCAAAGGTATGTTAGGAATATATAAAAGCACAGCCAAGCATGTAACTTTTACTACCAACCTACCTGTCCTTCAAAAGGGCAATAAGACCTGTCCCTCCTGCTATACCTGGCTCTCTGACCCCTGTGGCAGAACATTTTAAATCGTCAGGATTTTTATTGCCTTAAAATTCATTTTTGATGACTTCACGTGCTGTCAGACAAGTCTGTGACGTTCATCAATCCCCCACCTGGGCTACTCCAGGCTACAGGTGAGACACCACACTCTACCCCCTACCCCAAGCTCTACTCAGCCTTTTAAACAGTTCTCAAACCCCTCCTTCAGCCAGAGACAGCCCTTAATAGTGATTTTCATCCCAAGATGTATATGCTTGGTTTTGTTTAATTGTGGAGAAGATGTCACTCCAAAAGGACATGAAATATCATCAAATTCAGTAGCATTTTAAGAAAGGGTTAAGTAATTGGGGAGGGAACCTGGGAAAAGAAACCCTCATTGATCTTTGCAAACTATAAGCCTTCTTTTTAAGTTAAAAATAAACAAAAAACTTTAGAAAATATTCCATTACTTGACTTAGCCAAACACACCTCAACTGCAATAACTAATTTGCAAAAAGTGTTTACTGTTACTGTATAAAATGGCTTTGAGATACATTTAAATGTACTGTATTTGTGTTTATATAAGCACTTATTTACCAATACATCAAAATATCTTATCTACATCCCAAGAAAGCTTCAACTTAGAAATGAGAGTACTAGCTATGAGTTGAGTGGTAGCTATAGAGTTCATTGTTATAGAAGCAGATGGACTGGCTGGCTGACTACGTGACTATGAATTTGGCAGAAGAGCCAAGCAACCAAGAGCACAGCCCTGAGGTGAGAAGGCTCTGGTCCAAATCCTCACTCCCACATTTACTAAATGACCTTGGGCAAGTTAAAACCTCCGTGGGCCACAAGTTCCTTATTGTAAAATAACTGTTCTTACCTCACACATCATTGGGAAGATTAAATGACATAATATATACAAAGCATTTAGAACTCCTGACACAAAGCCAGCCCTCAACCACTTCTAATTCTACAACTTCCAACTGTATATAAATAGTCCAGAACTATGTAGTTCCATAAAAGATCATTTTTATAATATTCCAGACAGCTCTTCCAATTATTAGCTGAGAATCTGGGCCGGTTCCTTGACTTCCCTTAGCCTCAACGCCCTCATGAGTAAAACAGGAATTAGTTTCAAGGGCTTCTTGTGATGTTCAAATGAAACAATGACTATATAAAGCCCAGGATGAGTACAATGTATCATTCTCATTGTTACACCCTAGTCCCTGGAGGAGGAAGAGCACGTGGTGGTGATAAGGAAATCATGGGGGATCTAAATTTCCCAGTAATAGATCCGTAAGTAACGGGAGAGGGACTACCTGAACGTCAACCATTTTATTCATTTAACATCCTCATGCTTAATCCTCCACAGGAAAGCTGGCACACAGTCTGGGGGGAAAAAACACATTTTTTTCCTTAAAAATTAACAGCAAAATGGCACAAAGAGCTTAAACTTTGGAGTCATATTTGAGATAAACCCAGCTCTGTCACTTACTAGGTAAATGGAACCAAGCAAATTATTTCTCCAGGCCTCAACCTCTAAACTGAAAATAACAATAGCTGCTTCATGATACTATTTGAGAACTAAGAGGGATAATGTTTACGAAGTATTTAGCAGAGTGTGTAACAGATTGTATGTGCCAAATAAATGGTAGTGACTGTTGTTGTTGTTTTTTTTTTTTTTAAAAAGACATCATTTTTACTTTAAAGGAAATATTTTGTTGCAGTTACAGTTTGGGGCTTTTTTCTCCTACTTATGAGTCACACTGCTCATACTTTAGCACAGTATTAGTGATTTTAGAGAATAAGTTTTCACTGATGACCCATGTTTACATTAAAACAATATGCTGAATCCTGAGTTCATGTCTAGACTTGCTTGAAATTACAGAGATGAGAAGGTTAATTACCATTTTAAATATAATGATTGGCTATTACTTTGTTTTCCTTTTGAGAAAAGGGCAAAACAGTTTTACTATATGCAAAAATTTTCCTGTTGACAATTTATTCACTGCTGTTTGACCTCTAGTTTTCTTTCAAATCAAGCAATTAGATTTTAAACCAACTCCCATGAAATAGCAGCAAAAATGACTTCCTCAGCATATTTAGTACTTCTTTAAGGTCTCCCAGAAGTAACACCTTCCAATTAACATTTATCCATTTCCTCCCACAGCATCAATGACTATGCTGCCTAAGGGAAGCCCATTGCCAGCTAAGGCACGTGAGGTTAATAATAATAGGATTGGGCTGGATGAAATAACACGTTGCATTATAAAGAACTAACATCTCATTCAAATGAAATATGCTAGGAGAATAAAGAGTCCAGAAGACAACCAATTGTAAAAATATTAGAAAATAGGTAACAATTAAAGTCATTCTTTCTCAACCCAGCCAGATGTACTAACTGTCAGAGTTACTTTCTACTTACATTAGTATTACCTCAGGGGATCTATTGTTTTCCTGTAAAACTCAGCCAAGCTGCAAACCTTAACTAAGATATTTCTCTACATTAGTTTCCAAGTACAGAAAGTATATCTGCAAGTAAAACATACATCATTCATTGTTTCCAGGATGCTATTAATTCTTGCTGCTCGGAAACTGAAATATCTATACAGGGCTTCTTTTACAGGGAAATACAGAAATCTGCTTGTTAACCTAGCTATGAGTATCACATAAGCATACCATATATTTCCCCATTTCTTATGAGTATATGAATGCTGTCAGGCCATACTATCCACACTTGATGACTAGTTTCTTCCACTAATCGTCAAGAAGACTAAAATTTCATTTTTAAATTTAGGCCTTAAAGGTTTTCAGAGGGGAGGAAAATACTGAAGAGAATGTCTAGAGTTAAAGATAGAACAGTAGTCTAGGATTTACATGCCACGTAAGAAGAGGACAAATGGAATCGCTGTAAGTTTCAAACAGGAAAACAGTATTATCCAACTGTGTTGGTAAGAACTCTGGTAGCAATGTCGAAAATGTATTAGAGGAAACAGAGTCAAAGTAAGAGGCACCAGGTGGGATCTTAGCAAGGGTGAGGGGGACATGAAGTGAAACACTGCAAAAAAAAGAGGAAAGAAAAATGTTCATAATGTATTTCACAGGTAGACCCAAAAAGATTGTGTATCTAATTGCATATAGATGGTAAAAAAAAATTGGAAGAAGTTAAAGATTATGGTGAAGTCTCTAACTTTGACTTGTGACCAAATATGGCAAAAATGTCAAGAACCAAAATAGTAACACGGAGGAAGAAAACAAGTTTGGTATGGAGCAAAGGCTAGGTTGGGAGAAAACACAGAATATCATCATATAGATATGTCCAATAAATAGCTAAAAGTACAGGCACGATTCTCAGGCAAGAAGTCAAGGACAGAGGGCAAAGGGAAAGAAAAGAGATCCAAGAAAAGAATCAGCAAAACAGAGAACTCAAGGAAGAACCAAGAAAGGAGTGTAATATGATGAGAGACAAGGAAATTTCCAGGAGGAAGTATTTACAGCACCTGAGTTCGCTATGGCATCAGGAAGCATTCATATTGTGGCCATTGTATTTAGCACTGAGAAGGTTTGGGAATTTTTTCAAGGAGTTTCTGTCAATTACTGAACACAGAAGTCTGATTTCATAAGTTAAGGAACTGAAGAGAACTCAGGTTACTCTTTCTGGATGTTTGAAAATAAAGAGAAAATGTGCCCATTCAGCTCTAAATCCTGACAGATTCTAGGAAGTGCAAGTCTGTCACTACTGAATAGAAAAGGGGAGAAAACAAAAGGAATTAAAGGTGACTCCAAAGTTCCTAAATTTGATTGATGGGTAGTGATTATGAGGATCCAGCCACCTCAGATGCACAGTCCAATACAGCAGCCATGAGCCTCAGTGAGGCTACTGAGCACTGGAAGTAGCGAGTCCAAGTTGAGATGTGTTCTCTGAAACCCACACCAGATGTTCAAGACTTAGCACTTCAAACACGGTAAAATGTCTCATTAATAGTTTAATATTAATTACATATGGAAATAATATTGGGGATATACTATGTTGAGCTGAAGTATATTATTAAAATTAACTTCACCTATTTCTTTTTACTTTGTTAATGTGCCAAGCAGACAATTTAAAATTACACAGAGCTCACATTATATTGCTATTGGACAGCCCTGATCTAGAGAATGAACACTGGAATTGGAATAAGGGCAGGATTCAGAAAGGTTCTGTCGAAACCAGCCCTTCTGAATCACATTAGGGTAAAGTTTATGAAGAGGTCACCCAGGACAACTTCATGATGGTATAACTTAAGAAACTAAGGTCCTAACTGATTAGGTTGCTTACTCAGGTCCTCTGGCTAGTTAGAAGCAAAACCCAAACTATAACTCACCATGGGTATTACCTCTATTATTCCACCTCTTGAAACATCAGTGAAAATTTAAAAGTTTGAATTAAAAAATGTTAACAGTAGCTGGGCTGTTATATACATCCATCTCGTTCTATGCCATGTCCAATAAAATCACTTGCTTGTAGCAAAAAACACAACCTCCAAACATATTAAAATCATGACCTCAATAAACAGTGTCCTATGTTCACCGCTCAACCCATATTGTAACTAATCTTTTAAGGTAGCCATGCTAGGTTTTGCTTTTGTTTTGGACATATATTCTGAGCAACACAACTCCACATTAAAGACAGTATCATCCATTCAAGCATATGTCTCTTAAAAAATAGTTTTAAGAAAACATTTGAAAAAGCTCAAAGAATTCACTTCTCAACTCTTGCGTTGTTGTCTGCCATTCAAGATTGGTAACTCACTAAAATATCAGGGCTTTTTATACTCATGAGAAGTTAAAAATTACTAAGTTCAAGGACTTCCCTGGTGGCGCAGTGGTTAAGAATCCACCTGACGATGCAGGGGACATGGGTTCAAGCCCTTGTCCTGGAAGATCCCACATGCCGTGGAGAAACTAAGCCCGTGCGCCACAACTACTGAGCCTGCACTCTAGAGCCCACGAGCCACAACTACTGAGCCCGCATGCCACAACTACTGAAGCCCATGTGCCTAGAGCCCATGCTCCACAAGAGAAGCCACCACAATGAGAAGCCCGTGCACCGCAACGAAGAGTAGCCCTCACTAGCCACAACTAGAGAAAGCCTGTGTGCAGCAAGGAAGACCCAACACGGCCAAAATCAGTCAATCAATCAATCAATAAATTTATTTTAAGAAAGAGGTCTATTTTTTTAAAATTACTAAGTTCAAAGTATAACTACAGTATATATTAATATATATTTCAAATTCTTGCAGAATTTAAAGTCTGACTTTGCCCAATGAAATCTTCAAAGCTCACTCAACCTCTATGTTACAGGTCAGCCACAGTTTCAGGATCTCCAATAATTATAACCAACCAAAACTCTCTGGTTGTAATTTCTTCAATATTCCAAGCTGCTATAAATCTGTTTAAACTTCACATGTAAAAAAGGGCACAATTAGGTTTTTAATGACATTTTCTTTTCAAGTTAATTTTCCATGAGAAATTGAATAAACTTATTGCTTTAAATGGTACATAGTACTTAATTCTGTGAGATAGTTTCTTAAGCTATTAACTACCAAAATTATGATAGTTATTTTCATTGTACAGTTATTGCTCCAAACTACAGTGCTGAAAAATGAAAAGATTAGGGAGCATGTTTATTTCATTCTATATATATACACCCTGCATTTTAATAAAACTACTATTGGTATTCCAAAATGACATTATTGAGAGAAACAAAGAATACCAGCTTCCATTTCTTGACTATGTGCTATCTCATTGTACCACACTGATAAAAGGCTGATACAAATCTAGCTAATGGAGTCAGGCATGCACAGAGCCACTGTGTTTTCCAAAGAGGTGTTTTCAATTCTGAACCACATGTTTTCGTTTCTTTGCTTGCTGTTTGTGACCGCTCTTCACATAACTGGAGTTAGTGTATTCATCTATTTTAAAGGTATTCTATTCCAGATTCCTATATGGCAGCCTGTCCACTGGCTGCTGTTAGTTCCCAGAAGTACATATCCAGGTATCTCATTTAAAGCAGAGCTTCAGCACATTTTTAAAAGACTTTTCCAGTTTTCCCTGCTTGTACTGGCCTCCTTCAGCTTACTACACATACTAGGTGTTAGGTGTCCCACTGTCATCTACCATAATGCAGCATGGTGTTACAGACACTGCTCCTTCAGTGCTTGCAGACCCAGTCACAGTGCTGTTTATGTCAACCTGCTCCATAAAAAGAGTAACTTGCAGTTCACGGTGAGGAAATCACATAAATATCTGTGGTACATTCAGTATCAATACTCAAAATTTTTTACCACAGGCAACATTTTATATGCCTTCAGTTAGTATAGAGCCTATAATCTACTATAAAGGATTTTCTTTATTTCCTTAACTCTCAAAGGATCACTAAGAGATAAGGTCACAAAATTCAAGAACGGTCTTCCATTTTTCACTGCTAGCAAAAACGTGGCCATGTTTAAGACTTGGCTGGTACAGACTAACACATGATTCAGACATTGTTACGCTCCCATGAAGTGAAGCTTTGACACCTTGTTCAAGATCAACAAACCTACTTAACCACTTCTCCCACACAACTATTAACTCTGGCCTCAGAACTGTTACACGTGCCATCTCTGAAACTCTCGCTTCTTCTCTGGTCAAGCATGGACCACCCCACCTTTAAAATCGGATTACAAATTCACACCTATTTTTCTTTCAGCTCCTCTCCCTTCACTAACTCATTGCTTTCAGTATCATATCAGTAGTTGTTCATGTGGCTCAATAAACTCACACACCAGGTGTGCGGATAGAAACTATGGAGAGAAATTATGTCTGCTATTTCTGCTGTGCCACCTGACAACATTTACCACCAAACCATTTTAATAGCATAAATTTTAACTGTAAGCCTGGATGTGAAGTGTTTGCCAGTTTTCATGATATAAACACTCCCACCATGACTGACTTCAAGCGACAAAAATGAAGTTGCTGAATGTGGGAATGGGAACATTTAGGCAAACTGACTCTTGGGAACCAGTGCAAAGCACTGTACCATGCTTGGCACAATTGCTGATTTATTGAATATCAAGCTTCCCTTCTAATATGCCCACCTGTTACATTTTTGACAAGTTTCAAAAATGTCTCTTTTCAATTTGGCTCATTCTAGACACACCTATCCAGTGGAATAGTAAGTTCCATGAGGAAAGGTGCTTTTCCTGTCTATTTTCTTTACTGCTGTATCACAGTAGATAGTTCTGTACCCAGAGTAAACACCTGGAAAATATTTGCCAAATGAACAAACTCTCAATAATTTAAATATAAGAAAATACTATAAATATCCAATAGAAGCTGTGATATGCCTCCCATCATAAAATAAATTTAACTTACACATGTGGGAAATAAAATCATAGAGAAAAGAACTGTAAAATTAAAAGTTACCTTAAAATTATCAGGTGCAATCCCTTCATTTTATTAAAAAGGAAAACCTATCCACAGAAGTTAATTGACAAATTAATTGACATAAAGTCTCACAGTGCCAGAGTGAGCCTAGAACCCAGGTCTCTTGGTATCTGGTCCAAATCTTTTTTGGCTACATAATCATTAACTGCCCCTTGGGTTATTACCTATTTGAGCTATTAACCTGTTGGGAAGCTGCTAACATTATGAAAAGCAGATTTTTTTCATTGGTTTTCAACATTAATATACAGTGCAGAACTGCATTTGATATACTAGCTAATAAAAGAAAAGCCAAGCTAATCATAAGATATCAGTGACAAAGAGAGACTAATTATAAAGTATAGTTCTCTATATATCAAATGACCTTTTTCTCAGCAAAGCATCATAGGAGCTGAGATTAGCTCAATTTCTATATTCACAACATCTTTAAATTTGGAATCATCTATGAACTTAATTATCTTAGTTATTATTCCCTCTAGCTGATCATTAGTACAGAGGTCATATAAAATTAGTCCTTATGTTGATTCTAGAAAGATTCCAAGATCTTCTCTTAATTCAGAGGCATAAGAAGCTTCAAAAATGGCCAAGAATCTACCAACATCGTTATAAGATTTCAATTATTTATATATATGTTATACATACAATTATACATATGTTATATATATATCTTATTGGGCTAACTAGAAGTGTATCTCAATTAAGGTCTTATTAAAAACACATAAGTAAAAATCCCAAATATTGTCTAAAGAAATACTTTTTCTTCTAAGAATCATAATATCCTGTACTGAATTTCTATAAATGATTCAAGTAGGTTGACAGTCTCTCAAGTTGTTTCTATTATGAAACAGATAAGTAGAACCCAAATGTAAACAACTAACCAATAACATATACACATAGTGAAAATTACAGTATTTTAACAAATTACATGTTAGATATTTTTCTCATGAGAAAGTCTCTATTTCATTATTTGCTACCATTTTTAAAATCCACAAAAAAATAAATGTGCAAAAGAATCATAACTCCTTGAAAATGACTAAGAACAACACTCCCTCCGTTTCTAGAGCAAAGTGAATATTCGAAGATAATTTCAGGAGGTTACGTTCATTAGCCAATATTCCCCTAACACCTAAGGCAGTTCTCTGATATTTTTCAGTATGATCTTATTACTGTCTAATTATCCATATTGCTTTTCATCCTTTTTGTTAAATGGAAATTCACAGCAGTTTAACCTTTCATTCAGAATCATTAAATACACCCCCCCTTCACTGATAATTGGCCTCTCTTTTTTATTTTTATACTATCTTTATTGGAGTATAATTGCTTCACAATGGTGTGTTAGTTTCTGCTTTATAACAAAGTGAATCAGCTATACATATACATATATCCCCGAATCTCCACCCTCTTGTATCTCCCTCCCACCCTCCCTATCCCACCCCTCTAGGTGGTCAAAAAGCACCGAGCTGATCTCCCTGTGCTATGCGGCTGCTTCCCTCTAGCTATCTGTTTTACATTTGGTAGTGTATATATATCCATGCCACTCTCTAACTTCATCCCAGCTTACGCTTCCCTCTCCCCGTGTCCTCAAGTCCATTCTCTAAATCTTACAGCCAGTTTCTTAAAAGGACTTTATTTGAATGTAGTGTCTCTGAGACTGTCCTCAATTCTTTTCATTCTTTTTTTTTTAATCTGCTCTGCTGTAGTTATTTCCACTATTTTATCTTCCAGGTCACTTATCTGTTCTTCTGTCTCAGTTATTCTGCTATGGATCCCTTCTAGAGAATTTTTAATTCATTTATTGTGTTGTACATCATTGTTTGTTTGCTCTTTAGTTCTTCTAGGTCCTTGTTGAACATCTCTTGTGTTTTCTCCATTCTATTTCCAAGATTTTGGATCATCTTTACTATCATTACTCTGAATTCTTTTTCAGGTACACTGCCTATTTCCTCTTCATTTGTTTGGTCTGGTGGGTTTTTACCTTGCTCCTTCATCTTCTGTGTGTTTTTCTGTCTTCTCATTTTGCTTAACTTACTGTGTTTAGGGTCTCCTTTTCACAGGCTGCAGGTTCATAGTTCCCATTGTTTTTGGTGTCTGTCTCCAGTGGCTAAGGTTGGTTCAGTGGGTTGTGTAGGCTTCCTGGTGGAGGGGGCTGGGGCCTGTGTTCTGGTGGATGAGGCTGGATCTTGCCTTTCTGGTGGGCAGGTCCACGTCTGGTGGTGTGTGTTGGGGTGTCTGTGGCCTTATTATGATTTTAGGCAGCCTCTCTGCTAATGGATGGGGCTGTGTTCCAGTCTTGCTAGTTGTTTGCCATAGGGTGTCCAGCACTGTAGCTTGCTGGCCGTTGAGTGGAGCTGGGTCTTGGCGTTGAGATGGAGATCTGTGGGAGATTTTTGCCGTTTGATATTACGTGGAGCTGGGAGGTCTCTGGTGGACCAATGTCCTGAACTTGGCTCTCCCACCTCAGGGGCACAGGCCTGATGCCTGGCCAGAGCACCAAGACCCTGTCAGCCACACAGCTCAGAAGAAAAGTGAGAAAAAAACAAAGAAAGAAAAAAATAAAATAAAGTTATTAAAATTAAAAATATTAAAAATTTTAAAATGTTAATTTAAAAAAAAGAAAGAAGAGAGCAACCAAACCAAAAAACAAATCCACCAATTATAACAAGCATTAAAAACTATACAAAAAAAGGAAAAAAAGACAGAACCCTAGGACAAATTGTAAAATCAAAGCTATACAGACAAAATCACACAAAGCAGCATACACATACACACTCACTAAAAGAAAAAATGGAAATATATATATATCTTTGCTCCCAAAGTCACCACCTCAATTTCGCATGATTCATTGTCTCTTCAGGTATTCCACAGATGAAGGGTACATCAAGTTGACTGTGGGGATTTAATCCGCTGCTTCTGAGGCTGCTGGGAGAGATTTCCCTTTCTCTTCTTTGTTCTCACAGCTCCTGGGATTCAGCTTTGGATTTGGACCCGCCTCTGCGTGTAGGTCGCCTGAGGGCGTCTGTTCTTTGCTCAGACAGGATGGGGTTAAAGGAGCAGCTGATTCGGGGCTCTGGCTCACTCAGGCCGGGGGGAGGGAGGGGCATGGATGCACCGTGAGCCTGCGGCGGCAGAGGCCGGCATGATGTGGCACCAGCCTGAGGCGTGCTGTGCGTTCTCCCGGGGAAGTTGTCCCTGGATCGCGGGACCCTGGCAGTGGCGGGCTGCACAGGCTCCCAGGAGGGGAGGTGTGGATAGTGATCTGTGCTCGCACACGGGCTTCTTGGTGGCGGCAGCAGCAGCCTTAGCGTCTCATGCCTGCCTCTGGGGTCCACGCTGATAGCCGCAGCTCGCACCCGTTTCTGGAGCTCGTTTAGGTGGTGCTCTGAATTCCCTCTTCTTGTGCACCCAGAAACAATGGTCTCTTGCCTCTTAGGTCCAGACTTTTCCCAGACTCCCTCCCGGCTAGCTGTGGAGCACTAGCCCCTTCAGGCTGTGTTCACGCCGCCAACCCCAGTCCTCTCCCTGGGATCCGACCTCTGAAGCCCAAGCCTCAGCTCCCAGCCCCGCCCGCCCCGGCGGGTGAGCAGACAAGCCTCTCGGGCTGGTGAGTGCCAGTCGCCACCGATCCTCTGTGCGGGAATCTCTCCACTTTTACCTCCGTACCCCGTTGCTGCGCTCTCCTCCGCACCCCGTTGCTGCGCTCTCCTCCGCGGCTCCAAAGCTTCCCCCGCCGCCACCCACAGTCTCTGCCCGCGAAGGGGCTTCCTAGTGTGTGGAAACCTTTCCTCCTTCACAGCTCCCTCCCAGAGGTGCAGGTCCCGTCCCTATTCTTTTGTCTCTGTTTTTTCTTTTTCCCTACCCAGGTATGTGGGGAGTTTCTTGCCTTTTGGGAGGTCTGAGGTCTTCTGCCACCGTTCAGTAGGTGTTCTGTAGGAGCTGTTCCACATGTAGATGTATTTCTGATGTATTTGTGGGGAGGAAGGTGATCTCCACGTCTTACTCTTCCACCATCTTGAAGGTCTCCCTGGCCTCTTTATTAACTGATTTCCCCCCTTGATTTACTACAAATCTTTTTGTATGCATTTTGTTAATAAATTATTTACCTTCTTTCAACTCAACACACTGTCACTGTTAGCAAAGCTTTCCTATTATTTCTTCAAGTTCTTACTGCTCTTTAAAGATGCTTTAGAATAATAAATTTTTAATAAACCTGGAATATTTTAATGATTCATATTTAATTCTATGGTACAATTTATGTGAGACATACTACTCACACTTAAGTATTTCCTATTGTATTGTCTTAGTACTCCACGGTAACTTTCCCACAATCCAAATACACAAATTTTGCAATGTAACTTATGACCTCTAAAAACCACAGTGAGCCGTATTACAATTATCATATCCGTAGCCAAATCAAACTGAGTCAGCCTCTCTGTCAGCAATTTCAAGAGCTATACAATTTTTAATAAAGTGCAACCTATACTTATTGTGCCTTCAGTAAATATCAATGTGACCTCCGAATGTGAGTAAACCTGTCACTAGATTATGCAGAGTTACCTTTCATAATAATGGGTCATTGAGGCGTCTCATTAATATAAATAAACAATTACCAAAAAAAGAAAAAAAAGTATTCCTGTTCTTCTTGGAAAGAATGTTTTCCTTAACTCCAAAACACTGATAAAGTTTGGTGGCTATTGCTTTAAGCCCTTTCCTTTTCTTATCAGCAACAGACACATTTCCCAAGAACTGCCACCCCCTCTCCAAAACAGTGCCTTTTTTTTTTGTAAAAGGGAAAAAAAAAAAAGTGGGAAGGTAGCTACTGACCTTAGATCAAATAAGGTGATATTTAAGTTTCATTTTGAGATTTCTTCCACATTTCCGGGACCTAAGCTATGAAACAGAATATGGGATCTAGGATCATTTCTTTTCTAAGAACAAGTGCATAGTGTTGACTGGTGGGAAATGCATCTGAAGTTGACAAAAGAGATGGAGATAACCAGAACAAGATTAACCATTAGAGCCAAAAACTCAACTCCCAGAATAAACGACAAGAGATAAAGAAATAAGATTTCTATAGCTTTCTTATTTTGAATAATTTTAAACAGAAAGGAAAGGATTTTGTGCTCATCCTCTTGTAAAATACCTGCCAACTTTTAATTTTTTGATTTTCAATAATTTCAACCTTAATAAGCACTATTCATCTGATCCCTTTGACTAAAAAAGCTCTGGTGTTCAAAGTCTCCTTACCTATTCTAAAATTTCTGTTTAATGTACCAACATGGCTTCTCTTCTTTACAAAAATCAATTTTGACTCCAGCTTCAAAGGTATGGAACAATATTTTTTCAATATTCTGAGGGATTGATTCTTATGTCTAGCTCTCTAACAATTCCATCTGGATTCTAAAACTATTTTCATGCAATTTTTTAAATGGAAGAGATCTTAGAAATCAACTAGTCTATACCTCTTACTTTGCAGGTGCTAAGACTTGACCCTAAGCATAGTTAAGAAAACCTATCCCAGGTCACTCAGCCAGTTAATAAGTGATAACAGCTGAAAGTAGTAAGATTTCCTGAAGCCTACTCCTATATTCTTGCACCAACGAACTGGCAGGTAGAGGCTTACAAATTTGTTTTATGTAAAAGAAAATAATAACTTAATTAGTTAGGCAAGTAACTTAATAAAAGTGTTTTTCAAATGCTTAATAAGAATCTTGTGTAAAAGTTCATCTCCTTATACATTCTAAGAGCAGTATTATAACTGTTTGTATCTTTTCATTGCTTAACACAATTTTCTATTGCCACTCTAACAAATTAAAACAAACAAAGGGGTTTAAAATTAAAACAACCGCCATTTATAATCTCACCGTTCTCCAGGACTGAAGTCTGGCAGGTTCGGCTGGGTACTCTGCTTAGCGTCTCAGAAGGCCAAAATCAAGCTGCCGGCTGGTCTGGGCCCTTATCTAGAGACTAGGGGAGAGTTCATTTCCAGGATCATTAGGTTGTCGGCAAAATTCAATTCTGTGTGGGACTGAGGTCCTCATTTCTTTGCTGGCCTTTGGCTAAAGGTCATCTTAGTTTCTAGAGGCAGCTTGCTTTCCTCTGCTCACGGCCCCTGAATCTCCAAAGCCAGCAAAAGCACATCAAATCTTTCTCCCGCTTTGGATCATTCTGACTTGTTCCACGGCATCTTCCTAACTTCTTCCTCTGCCTCTGCTTTTAAGGACTCCTGAGATTACATTGGGCCCACCTGGATAACCCAGGCTAGCCTCCTCACTGACAACTGAAGGTCAACCTTAATTACAACCACAAAGTCCCTTTGCCAGTACAAGGTAACATATTCATGGGCACAATATCCCATCATATTCACTGTCCTGGGCATTACGGCATGGAATCTTGAGGACCAAAATTCTGCCTACTACACTTAGCACCTGTTTTACTAACATAACCTTAAAGATTTACATTTTTTTAACAGATCCTATTGTTCAAACTTAACAACTCTAACAAAAATGTAAATTTTCACCCCTAACATTTATACGTCCATTTCCAGGAATGGCTCAGCTTGGCCCTGCTTAGGTCCAATCACAGGGCCAGCTTCGTAGGGACATAACCAGTGCAATCACCCATGGGCCTGGACTCAGAAAAGCCCCACACTTGGGGCTTAATTAATGCTCTTCAGGTGCTATCTTGAAATTCTTAATACTTTGTTTTGTAAGTAAAGTCCTATAGACAATGGAGCATGTACTGAGGGTTTGTTTGAAAAAGAGTATATTTCTCTTTCAATTTTGCAGAATAGTTCCAATAGGTACAAAATTCTAGGTTGGGATTTTTTTTTTCCTTTAGCACTTTAAAGATGTCATTCAGTTCTCTCCTGTATCCCCCCAATTGAAAAGTCAGCTATTATTTTTGCTTCTTTGAAGGTTAATATCTTTTTTTTCCTTTTAAGAGGTTTCTCTTTTTTTTGGTTTTCAGTGGTTTGACTACCTACCCTGTGCCCTAATTGTGGTTTTTCACTGTATTTATCCTGATAGGATTTGTAGTACTTCTTGATTCTTTAGGTTGATATCTTTCATGAGTTCTACAAAATTCTTAGCCTTTATTTATTCAGGCTATTCCCCTCACCCATGGCCTAAATATTTTCTAACTGACCTATCAACCAGTTCACGATCCTCCCCACAGCTGTGTCTAATTTGCTGTTAAACTCATCTACTGAGTCCTTCACTTCAGTTATACTAGTTTTCATTTCTAGAATTCCTTTCAATTCTTTTTCTAGATTCTGATTCTCTAATGAAATCCATCTTTTCATCAATTTTTTTAATATATTGATTATAATTATTTTATAGCCCATGTCTGATAATTCCAAAAGCTAGAACACTATGAGAATGTTTCTAATGATTGTTGTTTTATATTTTTTTAATCTTGGTCCTGGCTTGCAATAGGCATGGTTTATTTTTATAGAATGTCAGGTACTGTGTTTAAAACTTACAGAGACTCTGCATGATGTCTCTTGTTTCTGGCAATGACAGAGAGTTAAAGTAAAGGCAGATCACCTTAAAATCAATTGAGTTTATCAGAGGCTGCATTTCAATTTTTGTAACTTAATAGTCTATTTCTAGTTCTCTGTAACTCCTAGGATGTAGCCCTTCAGGGGTCCCAATTAAAAGTTTAGAGTGTTTTACCAGGGTCCTGCATCTTCCTCCCTGAATTCTAGTTTGTGACCTCTTAGCAATGTGAAACTGCCAAAAATTACACCCAGCATCTCCCATCTTAGCTGCCGCTGCTTGGCTTCTCAGCCTCACAGCCCGTACTGTCATTAAGTGACAAATAACCCAAGGTGAAAAGTGGCGCTGAATACAGGGCTCACCTCAGTGTGTTTCTCTTCACTCTGGGATCTTTGCCCTTTGGTAGTACTACAATGCCTGTAGATACTCTTTTTAATATAGCTTTCTCATTTTTTCAGTATGGGCCTTAGCTTGAAATAAACTAATCTATCATACCTGAAAGTGGAGATCAGATGTTGGTGATCTTAATGGCCTCGCTTTATGTATGCATCCATATCTTACTGGTTCCAAAAGTATTAAAGACAGGTTGACATACCTATGGGATAGTTTTATCTTCTGCTTGAAAGCTAAACCATTTACTTCTTAAATTTTTCAATTATTTCTCTGTTAGAATTATTATTTCAACTTATATTCAAATGTTTCTCCTTAATAGTTCAAGCTGACTCCTTATGTATAACATAAAAGGTGTATTTGGGAGCATTTGGGAGCACCTTCATTGTAAATGCTGTCTTGCACTTTTTTTTTAAATAGGGTAATAGTGTTCACAGAGACTGGATTTTTTTCACAATAAGTTACGTTAAGTACCCACTATTTCAAAGAATGCTGCATGTATAACTTTGTTCTTTGACAACGTCTAGTCATCTCTCAAACCATACAAGATTTATGAAATGGGTTGAGCAGAAGCTATGGATATCTCCTATAGTTACATTGCCATAAAATCTCAATAATTCAAAATTGAAATTTATGATCACTGAAACATTTCTATGCTATAATTTGAGCCTGAACTAAGAAAAGGTTTTATTGTATAATTAAATGTATAAAAATTGTGAAGGCAGTTTATCCTACTCAAGAAAGGAAATTGCTTTTAAAGGACTACCTTAAGGGCACCAACTTTCTGTATGCCTCTGAAGAGTATTTATAAAATCAGTTTAATCTATATCAGACAATAGCAACAATACTTACATTGTCTCATTTTTTAAGTATTATTTGTAAATATACTTTGTAACGAATGCAAATTATTATGTGTAATTGAAAGTGCCAAAAACTAAATCTCTCATCAAAACAAATTGCAGCCCAGGATTTCACTCTCCAGCATTTTTACTATCAATTAAAGACAAAAAACAAAAACCTAGGCACTTCTTCCTACCTATAGAACCTTTCTTTGAAAGTCATGTTATTTCTAAATTTGTGCTCCTGAAATGCATATTAACTACAAACTCAAAAAAAAAAAATTTGGCTCTAAACCAAAAAAAAACTAGGAATAAGTATAGATAGACTAGTATCACACTAGTAATCACAATTATGTTCTCCCAGCTCAACAGATTAACTGGCTTTTATACAATTATAGGTCATTATTCATTATTATCATTGCCCTGGGCATTTGTTTCAAAACATGAATTTCGTATTTTAGCAGACTGCAATTAATTTCCCTTGGTGGGTCAAGGGACCTTTAAATATTTATAAGCGCTCAAGACACAAACGAAGTAGCACCTTTCCCCCGCCCCCAAGGGTTCTATTCTATTTCATCTATTTCCCTGGCTCAATTCTTCATAACTCTTTGGTCATATTTACTGCTACAGACGTAGCCATCACAGTCAGAAAATGGCAATTAGTTTAGCATGTTGCAAGAAAATGGCAATTAGTTTAGCATGTTGCAAACCAGCTGTCAAAACTGTATGCAGACTGTATGTTCATAATAAAGTATTATTGCTATTAATAAAGAGACATTTCAGGAACCACTGTATCAGAAATTTCATTACAGAAATGGGGATAATCTGATAGATGCAGAGATACAAGGGTCTGCATGACTTCTTTGCTAAGAATGAGTAAGTATCCTCAACCAAACCATCACCACAGTATACAGAGGCTTTATAGTTTGACAGTAAAGAACGCTGGATTTGATGGGAAGCCCTTCAAACCTTCGCTCTTCCATTTACCAGCCAGCTGTACGTTCACAAGCAAGTTACTTAACCTCTCTGTACCTCAGTGTTCTCATCTATAAAATAGGAATAACAACAGTCCCTACTTTACTGGGGTTTATTTTAATGAGGATTAAATAAAAATGAATGTAGAACTAAGCCCAGTGACTGGAAAATGATAAAGTCAGTAAATATTAAAAATGTTGTGAGGCACATGAAAAGATGCTCAACATCACTAATTATTAGAGAAATGCAAATCAAAACTACAATGAGGTATCACCTCATACCAATCAAAATGACTATCAACAAAAAGTCTACAAACAATAAATGCTGGAGAGGGTGTGGAGAAAAGGGAACCCTCCTACACTGTGGGTGGGAATGTAAATTGGTGCAGCCACTGTGGAAAACAATATGGAGGCTCCTTAAAAAACTAAAAATAGAGCTACCATATGATTCAGCAATCCCACTCCTGGGCATATATCGGAAAAGACAAAAACTCTAATTCAAAAAGATACATGCACCCCAATGTTCATAGCAGCACTATTTACAACAGCCAAGACATGGAAGCAATCCAAATGCCCATCAAGAGACAACTGGACAACAGCCCAGGACCAGATGGCTTCACAGGTGAATTCTATCAAACGTTTAGAGAAGCGCTAACACCTGTCCTTCTCAAACTCTTCCAAAATATAGCAGAGGGAGGAACACTCCCAAATTCCTTCTAGGAGGCCACCATCACCTTGATACCAAAACCAGACAAGGATGTCACAAAGAAAGAAAACTACAGGCCAATATCACTGATGAACATAGATGCAAAAATCCTCAACAAAATACTAGCAAACAGAATCCAACAGCACATTAAAAGGATCATACACCATGATCAAGTGGGGTTTATTCCTGGGATGCAAGGATTCTTCAATATACGCAAATCTATCAATGTGATAAACCATATTAACAAATTGAAGGAGAAAAACCACATGATCATCTCAATAGATGCAGAGAAAGCTTTCGACAAAATTCAACACCCATTTATGATAAAAACCCTGCAGAAAGTAGGCATAGAGGGAACTTTCCTCAACATAATAAAGGCCATATATGACAAGCCCACAGCAAACATCATCCTCAATGGTGAAAAACTGAAAGCATTTCCACTAAGATGAGGAACATGACAAGGTTGCCCACTCTCACCACTACTATTCAACATAGTTTTGGAAGTTTTAGCCACAGCAATCAGAGAAGAAAAGGAAATAAAAGGAATCCAAATCAGAAAAGAAGAAGTAAAGCTGTCACTGTTTGCAGATGACATGATACTATACATAGAGAATCCTAAAGATGCTACCAGAAAACTACTAGAGCTAATCAATGAATTTGGTAAAGTAGCAGGATACAAAATTAATGCACAGAAATCTCTGGCATTCCTATATACTAATGATGAAAAATCTGAAAGTGAAATCAAGAAAACACTCCCATTTACCATTGCAACAAAAAGAATAAAATATCTAGGAATAAACCTACCTAAGGAGACAAAAGACCTGTATGCAGAAAATTATAAGACACTGATGAAAGAAATTAAAGATGATACAAATAGATGGAGAGATATACCATGTTCTTGGATGGGAAGAATCAACATTGTGAAAACGACTCTACTACCCAAAGCAATCTACAGATTCAATGCAATCCCTATCAAACTACCACTGGCATTTTTCACAGAACTAGAACAAAAAATTTCACAATTTGTATGGAAACACAAAAGACCCCGAATAGCCAAAGCAATCCTGAGAACAAAAAAAGGAGCTGGAGGAATCAGGCTCCCTGACTTCAGACTATACTACAAAGCTACAGTAATCAAGACAGTATGGTACTGGCACAAAAACAGAAAGATAGATCAATGGAACAGGATAGAAAGCCCAGAGATAAACCCACACACATACGGACACCTTATCTTTGATAAAGGTGGCAGGAATGTACAGTGGAGAAAGGACAGCCTCTTCAATAAATGGTGCTGGGAAAACTGGACAGGTACATGTAAAAGTATGAGATTAGATCACTCCCTAACACCATACACAAAAATAAGCTCAAAATGGATTAAAGACCTAAATGTAAGGCCAGAAACTATCAAACTCTTAGAGGAAAACATAGGCAGAACACTCTATGACATAAATCACAGCAAGATCCTTTCTGACCCACCTCCTAGAGTAATGGACATAAAAACAAAAATAAACAAATGGGACCTAATGAAACTTCAAAGCTTTTGCACAGCAAAGGAAACCATAAACAAGACCAAAAGACAACCCTCAGAATGGGAGAAAATATTTGCAAATGAAGCAACTGACAAAGGATTAATCTCCAAAATTTACAAGCAGCTCATGCAGCTCAATAACAAAAAAACAAACAACCCAATCCAAAAATGGGCAGAAGACCTAAATAGACATTTCTCCAAAGAAGATATACAGAATGCCAACAAACACATGAAAGAATGCTCAACATCATTAATCATTAGAGAAATGCAAATCAAAACTACAATGAGATATCATCTCACACCAGTCAGAATGGCCATCATCAAAAAATCTAGAAACAATAAATGCTGGAGAGGGTGTGGAGAAAAGGGAACACTCTTGCACTGCTGGTGGGAATGTGAATTGGTTCAGCCACTACGGAGAACAGTATGGAGGTTCCTTAAAAAACTAAAAATAGAATTACCATATGACCCAGCAATCCCACTACTGGGCATATACCCTGAGAAAATCAAAATTCAAAAAGGGTCATGTACCAAAATGTTCATTGCAGCTCTATTTACAATAGCCCGGAGATGGAAACAACCTAAGTGCCCATCATCGGATGAATGGATAAAGAAGATGTGGCACATATATACAATGGAATATTACTCAGCCTTAAAAAGAAACGAAATTGAGCTATTTGTAATGAGATGGATAGACCTAGAGTCTGTCATAGAGAGTGAAGTAAGTCAGAAAGAAAAAGACAAATACCGTATGCTAACACATATATATGGAATTTAAGAAAAAAATGTCATGAAGAACCTAGGGGTGAGACAGGAATAAAGACGCAGACCTACTGGAGAACGGACTTGAGGATATGGGGAGGGGGAAGGGTGAGCTTTGACAGGGCGAGAGAGAGTCATGGACATATACGCACTAACAAACGTAGGAAGGTAGATAGCTAGTGGGAAGCAGCCGCATGGCACAGGGATATTAGCTCGGTGCTTTGTGACAGCCTGGAGGGGTGGGATAGGGAGAGTGGGAGGGAGGGAGACACAAGAGGGAAGACATATGGGAACATATGTATATGTATAACTGATTCACTTCGTTATAAAGCAGAAACTAACACACCATTGTAAAGCAATTATACCCCAATAAAGATGTTAAAAAAATTTTAAAAATTTAAAAAATAAAAAAAAAAGTAAATATGTCTACCACCCACAAAAATAAAATAATAACTATCTCCAGATACTGTTATGAGAATTAAAATGGCATACACAAAGCACTTAATGCAAGGCCTGACATACAGGGGTGCTCATTAAATGAGAATTCCCTCACCCTAACCTTCTACTCTAAAACTGAATGCTGGCTCAATATAGAATATTCTGTGCCCTAGCCTTATTTCCTTCCCTTCTACCCCTACTACAAACTATAGCCTTTTCCCCCACCTTCACAGCTCTACCTCCTGGCTTCCTATCATCTATAAACTTCACTGTGCGGACTTTTAGAAGCCATGGAACCTCTTAGTCATGACCTAAGTATGTGGTCCTAAGAAATGAAGAGAGCTGTGCCTGAAAACTTCCTTCTCCTCTGACCCTGTCTCATCCATCTCCCCAGCAGTTGCCACTGCTGCAGCTTCCCCGGCAACTGCCATCAACAGCAATGCTTCCTCACCAGAGACAGACTGACCCTCCAACACTGAAAAGGATCATTCTACAAAATAACTGGCCAGACCCTCCAAAAGTGTCAAGGTCAAAAAAGAAAGAGTGACCAAGGAACTGTCACAGATTAAAAGAGACTAGAGAGACACGAAAAATAAAAATGAAATATAGGATTCTGGGTAGGATCTTGGTATAGAAAGAGGACATTAGTGGGAAAACCAGTGAAATTCAAACAAGGTCTGTAGAGTAGTTAATACTATTATATCAATGTCAATTTCCTGGTCTCCGTAATTGTCCTGTGGTTGTGCATAATGTTAAAATTGGGGGGATATAAGATGAGTAAGGTCTGAGGAGCTAATGTATAACATGGTGATGATAGTTAATAACACTGTATTATACAATGAACTTGGCTAAGAGAGTAAATGTTCTCACCGTAAATAGGTGATGGACGTGTTAATTAACTTGATGGGGGGAATTCTTTCACAATGTATACATATATCAATTCATCCCAGTGTACACTTTAAATATATTACAATTTTGTCAATTTTACCTTAATAAAACAGAAAAAAAAATTAGGGGTATATGGGAACTCTCTATACTATTTTTACAACCTTTCTTTAAGTCATTTCAAAGTGAAAAGTTAAAACACTTTTAAATGTGATTATTTGAAACTTTATTATGAAGGAACCTCTGTCCCAATGGATGGTAATTGATATATCATTATAAAATAGTGCTACTTATGCTAAGTCTATGGCAGTAAGGCCATCACACAGGTTAATGAAAAGTCGATTCCAAGGTATAGAAAATCCACCTTAATCACCACTATTAGTTTGCAAATCCACTAAGAGAGTATGATGTCACCTACTTACACTCTAACACTGAGGACTTGATGACAGCAAATAATGTTTTGTGCGACCAGTAACGTTATCAAACAAATACACCATTTGATTTAACATTACTGAATAATGTGCTTAAACAGTAGCCCCACTGCTACCAACAGAAAGCAAGTGACAGGAAAAGGAAGAGATGCAAAGAAGC